>NC_064615.1:1039301890-1041801890 GCF_023898315.1 Schistocerca nitens
TATGTCCCTCAACTCTTATAACTGCCATCGGGTTTCTGTACAAATTGTAAATAGCCTATAGCTCCCTGTATTTGAGAGAGAAGATAACAAGACAAATAGACATTTAAACAAATAAAACAGGACTGGGACGGTCATTAAATAGAAGCACTGTGCATTCACTAAACTGCTAAAGAACGTCTCTGGCAAAGAGTATCTGAGGAGTTGTGGATGTAAGTAGTGTGGGTGGTAAGGAGTTGTGAAGACGGGCAAACGGGCAATTTGGTGTGCAGGGCCATGCTATCAGGGAAGGAAGGGTATGGAGTGAACTGCAGAGGGAGGAAGGAAACCTGTTATGGAATAGCAATAGGTGACCAATGATTGTTCCAGAGTTCGTTCGACCACGACACACGGGTCCCGCCCTATGCTTTACGGAGGGGGGGGGGGGGGAAGGGGGAGGGAGATCAGATACAACTGTCGATCACAAGTGGTCATTCTGCCTGGTAAAGTAATCAGTGCTCGCTTCTTGGCACAGACCGAGCAGTGTAGACCAGTGGTTAGCACGCGCTCGGCTCGCATTCGGAGGACGATGGTTCAAACCCGAGTTCGGATATCTTGATCCAGCTTTTCCGTAATTTCCCTAAGTCGCTCACGGAAAACGCCGGTAAGGTTCGAAAGTGCATGACCATCCTTCCCTAACCCGAGTTTGTGCTCCCTCTCTAATGATCTCGTTGTCGACGGGACGTTTATTTATCCACCTCCTGCTGTTGCCATTCACGTATATTTCTAGCATGACAATGCACGGCCACATACAGCTGCTGTAATGAAACTTGCTCATCGTTGTAACAGCAGCCCTGGCCAGCAACATCACCTGACCTCTCGCCGAGTGAACAAGTGTGGGATGTGGTGTAACGAGAACTTGCTCGTTCTCCAGCGCCTGGAAGAATAAATTCCCAGACGCAAGATCTCGGAATGCCATTCGTCACCTTTATGAAATGACGCACGTAAATAAAAATAGCTCTGTTTATTTTTCGGCGCTGTAATTGAAAGCAGCCTACCGAACTGTATATTTCGCACTATATTTTAGTACTGTTTGTGTCTGTTGTCTAAATCACAAAATTTGTTTGTACGTAATTAACGTTGACAGAGAGAGAAATACAGCTGCAAGATTACAATAAAGAATAAATTAATAAAATATTTTCATCATGAAAACTGTGCCTGTCGAAATTACGTACGCGAATGTCGAAACACTAATTGACCTACGCAGGTGACGACGAGGACATGTGTGTTGAATTTTTTCGATGCTTGTGGAAACAGACCTGGAGGCTCGGCGACATAGCCTCCTTTAATCGTCATTTTTCTTAGGGTCTGGACAGAGGTGTGGCCACTACACACTGCCGCTCTCGGCGGCGTATCCAGCGATCGCCAGCGTTCCCTGCCCTTGCACCCTCCGCCACAGCGCCTGTGTGGTGTGTGGGCTCCCGCCGCGGTCCCTGGGGACGTGCGCTGGTTTACGGCCCCACCCTCACCCCCACCCCCACCCTGCCGGCCTATCGACCAACTCCGCTGTCCACCCGCGCCACCCCGCTGCAGTCAACCCTGATATGCCTCGCCGATGTTAACTGCCCAACAGCGGTCGCACGAATTCGGCAAGTTAAGTTTTCAACTTTCGTAAAATGTGGGGCAGCGATCTTTATCCTTTTCCGAATTTCAGGTAAGTAAAGAGATCTATATAGTTTGTGAATTTATTTACGAATATAAACCGACTTCTGAATTTTTCTTTGCGTAATACCACGTGTGCCAGGCAGTATCCATATTTTCGAATCACGTCTAATATTCCACTGCCCATGTCGTTTTCACATAACCTTTCACTGATTGCCTCAGTACTTCCGTGTATCATGACATATTGGTTTCTCTTTTTTTTTTTTTTTCGAACATTTGCAAGTGCCGCGAGGAACTTGTGCTACATCGTCAATCGTAAATATGAACTGTGCTTCTTAGAAACTTTTCGCAAAAGTATCCTCGTTCAAAATCAATCTTTCCCCAATTCCATGATACGTCGTAGAATATTCAGCCGCTTACAAACGTATATTATCGAGAATTTTCGTTACTTCTTTCTGTTGTGCACATATTGTTCCGTATTAAATCGCCGTTAGTGATCTACAGTAAATAAATAACACAACGTGTCACATCAGTTTTCTCTAGTAACAGCAGTACGTTATCTGTACTTATCGTAAATGAACGCCATTGGACTTGGCCAGCCGCTTCACGGCTGGGATCCGCCTTGCCTTGGATTAGGGGGGAGAGTGTGCAATACCACCGATCAAGACACGTACCAATTGAGACGTTATATATGAAAGTATTTGTATGGAGTGTAGCCATGTATGGAAGTGAAACGTGGACGATAAATAGTTTAGACAAGAAGAGAATAGAAGCTTTCGAAATGAGGTGCTACTGAAGAATGCTGAAGATTGGATGAGTAGATCACATAACTAATGAGGAGGAATTGAATGGAATTGGAGAGAAGAGGAGCTTGTGGCACAACTTGACTAGAAGAAGGGATCGGTAGGTAGGGCACGCTCTGAGACATCGAGGGATCACCAATTTAGTATTGGAGGGCAGTGTGGAGGGTAAAAATCGTAGAGAAAGACCAAGAGATGAATACACTAAGCAGATTCAGAAGGATGTAGGCTGCAGTAGGTACTGGAAGATGAAGAAGCTTGCACGGGATAGAATAGCATGGAGAGCTGCATCAAACCAGTCTCAGGACTGAAGACCACAACAACAACAACATATAAGAATTAGGTTAGTATGTAGGAAGATAGGATAAGACTTCTAGAAAGCACTGCAGCGAAACGAAGTCATCGGCCAGCCCAATCCCAGGGGCACGCCCACTAGGGTTAGCTCAGTGGGCAAGGCCAACAACAATTGGGTTTATAGATCACTGGCACACCTGTAACGCTGCAGGTAGTATAGGGCAGTAGGATAAATCAGATGTATCTAATAACAGTTTTCAAAGAAAGACATACAATAACTAATACACAGACTTAGGTAGAAACTTAACAATAGAAGACTAGAAATCTCTGTAGAGGTAGAGTAATCATAAGTATTAACCTGTAGTGTAGAAGCATTAGCTGCAGATATGTAAAATATCTAATTAGGACCCACTAATGTATTTAGGTAGTGGGTTAACATGTATAATTATAATAACTGAATAAAGAAAAATTAAAAATAAATGAATGTCACTGTCAAGTCTGTCACACGCCATAACGTGACGTATTTTTCAAGGAAACAGTGAATCTTGCACAAATTTTTGCTGTTGTAACAGGTAGCTCATTTTGGTCGTTAATGGCTTCAGTTCTAAACAGCTGCTGGTAATATAATGAGTGAGATCACGCACAAGTTTAAATTCTTTACAGTTGTCAACACCTTTAACCCACATTGACACGGATTCAGGTTCATTTATTTTGCGATGATTCCTGGTCCTCAGAACCCATGGAATCGACGACAGGTACTACGATTTACCCATATTCTGTTCTACACCTCACCGATCTGAAGTGTTCGATAAGCAACGAGGTAGCGTGAGCCAAGAACCGCTCGAAGTACATAGCTAACCGGGGGCTCAGAGATGCAACAGTTTTGTCTATATAAGTAACGATTTTGTTAAGAAGGCGTCAGTCTTCGTGCAGCCGCTCGAGCAACAGCAATGGACCGCTCACACAGAAGATGCCACGATATATATATATATATATATATATATATATATATATATATATATATATATATATATATATATAACTATTATCCTCGCCTGCAGATACGGTCTGTGCCCCGACCTATGGATACGGTCTCTTCTGCAGTAAATACATGATCTATCATTACTTGTCCATTGTCAGTGGCCGTCAGTGGAATATCAGGGAGAAGTTAGTACGTCATACTCAACACTAACCCAAACAGTTTTTTTTTACGTTATTGGCTTTCGGGATACAGCCTTTTTAAAGGGTAATGTGAATAATGACGGTAAGGAGTTAGGGGCAACACATCATCCAATCCCCGACCAGAGGAATTCTACGAGGCGACCGGGAATGGAACCCAGGACCCTTCGGTTAGCAATCTAAAGCGCTAAACGCGCAGCTACCGAGTAGTACAAATATAACAAGTTCGAAGTGCTGTGAACCACTGAAAATGAAACTGAGTCAGTAAGACTCACTTCACATGCTGGAAAATGTGCTTATTCAAAGGGAGGCCATCACAAAAGGATAGCGGTTTATTAATCAACAAAGACATGAAAAGAGGAAGATAATGTGTGAAGCACAGGTGTACGATAACGTAACTGGCTCGTTCGGAAGACTAATTATAAAATATGCTCCAGATAAAAAGCAAAGAAAGAAATATAAATAGTAACAGAACCTGTCATATACCTGCAATTTATGTATAGTTGCTGACACAGCGATTGCTCCATTGAAAAATGAAACCATGGTTTTTAACGGATGTAATCTGTTTTCAGATAAAATTCTAATTGCTGCTAAATGGAATGGAAGATAAACAATCAACGGAATCTTACATGCTACGACCAACAGGAATGATAGGAAACTGGAGTAGGACTAGTTATTGGGTAGTTACTGAATGCTTCGGTACCACTAAAAGTTTAGCAGATTGTATAGTACTCAAGCCATGACACGTAATGGACAAAAGTTAAAAAGTATGGTTTTTCTTAATTTATAGCAGCAAATTAAACTGTGTGGTTCACTTATGTACCGAATCAACACCATTAAAATTATTTCAGATCATTTAACTGTAATTAAGGGAAAGTTATAATTAGTTAGAAAACCCGATGTTGTGAATTAAGATACTGTTGTAAATTTCAGCAAAATTTATAATTTCATTCTCGTGAGTGCATTATTAAATTCTCATAGAAATATTAGGAAAAATATCTAAGTTGTAATTAAACCAATAATTAATTAGCAAAATTCGTAAACTTCAACTTATCTCTAAAACTGACTATTGGTACATTTATCAGTCATTTGATACATTTAACATAATCTGTGCAGATAATGTATCATGTCAATAACGAAAAACCAACAATATCAGTTGTAACTAAATTTTTCATATATGATTCTCGAATGTTTTCATGTAAACACCATTGATTTCCAGTCATTTTGATACTACAAAATTAGCATACACAACTTTAACCGGAAATTCCGTCTTAGCATTTTGTACTGCACCTCTACTAATGTAAGGAAAAAAATCCAAATTGAAATCAAGATGTAATTAATGATTTTGAGATATGTATTACTATTGTAACTTCATAACCAATTATCCACAAAAAGTCAAATGAACAATATTTACAAATGTATTCAGAATAAATACTCATTTATTGGCTTTAAAACTGTGCTTACAACTTGTTGTAAATCATTAACTTTTGGTTATAAATCAATAAATGTAATTCTTTTGAAAATGGGCTATAGAACATACATTGAAAACAATCACGCTTTGTCGAATGAAATGAAGCAGTCTGTAACAGTTGCTGTTTTTCAATAATGCTGATAAAAAACGGTTTATATGTGAACATCTTTGTAAATTCTTACGGTAAATACATCGTCAGATGGATTCATCAGTGAGCTGGAAGATATTATTTTAACTTCCAAGTTTTCATCAGGACCGAAATCTAGGAAAATACGTAACCTACATCCCCTAATGGACTTTACTGGTGGAGGAGATTCGACGGCGTAGAGCTGAGCATTCCACAGCAAAAACTACATCACTCTCATATTACGATGAATCTCATAATGAGAGGTATTTTAGACACAGCTATAGTTGGAGTAACATTAGAAAACCAACCATGAAAGCATTTCATGTGATAGCAGTATCTTGACAATAACAACAGCAAACGAGGACGTAATGCATGTTGCTGGAATGAGATTTTTAATGGAATGTTCTTCTCAGTTTAACGTAACGTATCTCCTTTTCAAGAAATTGTCTTACGTTTTAATCATCACTTTCTTCTTAACGTAGCATGCAATACAGTCATACAAACAGGATCGTTACAAGAGTAAGTTAAATACTTGAAGAAAGAAGAAAAGCTGTTCTTCCAATTCTTATACCCTACTTGAACGCCTTCTAGTAACACGTTTTATTACCGAGTTCAAATCTCAGCTCAGACTTGTACAGGCCTCTTGAAGCCCATTTTACGCTATTGGTATTCTGACACAAAAAGAAAAAAAGGAGATATGTGCCTAAAAAATCCTAGCCTGCTACATCAAAGTTTTTACTGTAAATTTGAAATTATTTTTGTGAGATGTGTCTGCCGAAAACTGTAGTAGCAGTTTCTGGCAGCTGCTGGAACTTTTAATTAGTATGCCACAGCGAGAGAATTCAGTGAAAGAGCAAGTCAGGGGCAGACCACTGATCTTTTTTTTTACAAAAGTCGTTTATACCTTGAGGCTAAGTATTGAAAGAAAAATGTCACTCCACTTTAAATGTGGAGTTTCAAAACGCTGTAGGCAGTGGTTGACAAATTAAGGGCGTTTAACGACGGCTACCCTTACAGAAATTAAATGTGGACTGATAACAGCTCTCCAGTAACAAGATCACGTTTACGAGAAAAAACTTCGACGTCCATCGAACGGACCGATTAAAACATTCTATAAATAATTGCGGGATAAATACGTATTCTGATACGTATTTCTTCTTCATCAAATTTTATTTTTGTGTACCATTCAGTATTTATAGCTGCGTATTCCCTACTTTTTCCATCAAAGGAAACAGTTCCTTGTATGTACAGCCCTCCTTATTTTAAGAGAATAAATATTATAAGTTTCTTTTTAAATTTACGTTTCTTACTTTCTCTCGTAGCCCTGGCGTCCCAAATTGACTCAAGAGGGTATTCCGAAATTACTGTTACTAACTTGTAGGACTTCGTAGAGGGGAGTGAGCACGTAATATCTTAACAGGAACCAATGTCCAGAACGTACTGTTTCCTTGCTATATATAGACACTATTTGATCAAAAGTATCCGGACACCTGGCTTAAAAAGCTTACAAGTTCGTATCCCCTCAATCGGCAATGACGGAATTCAGGCATGCGTTCAGTCACTTCCTGGAAAGTTTTTTGCGGAATGGCAGCCCATTCTTCACGGAAAAGAAGGACAAACTAGAAACATCAATGAGTAGATAAAGAGGTACTTCAATTGCTGCATTTTCGTTTTCTATGAAACTTATGAAGAGAGAATGAAAAACATTAATATCATACTAGGTGTGTTTCAAACATAATTGTAGAGCAATACTTGAGTGCAATGTCGACCTACTGAATTAAATAATGAAACGGGACTTCTGTCTACAGTGTTGTGCCATTTTGGTTAAAATGGTTCCCGATATTTCATTATAGTTATGAGTGACACGCTGCAAATGATTGGCAGGCCATCATTTTTGCAAAGGATAAAACCGAAGCACAAGAGAAGCACAGCTTGGGGTCCATATCCATGACTAATAATTGCAAGTAAATGACGTGAAATCCATTGTGACGTGAATAGACATAGCTAGCTGTGAGAAATTATTTCGCGTCTCCAAATAAATAATATGTTTATTCAAAACCAAGAACACTTCTAAGCATAATTTGTTGTTGTTGTTGTTGTTGTTGTTGCGGTGTTCAGTCAGAAGACTGGTTTGGTGCAGTTCTCAATGCTACTCTATCCTGTGCAAGTTTCTTCATCTCGAATAACTACAGCAACCTACATTCTTATAAATCTGCTTGTTGTATACATCTCTTGGTATCCGTCTACGATTTTTTACCCCAACACTTCCTTCAAAACTAATTGTCTCCTCAGTTCTGTTCAGTACTTCCTCATTAGTTACGTGATCGACTCTTCCAATCTCCAGTTTTCTTTTGCAGCATCACATTTCGAAAGCGTCTCTTCTCTTTTTATCTAAACTGTTTACCGTCTAAACTGCTTACCGTCCATGTTTCCCTTCCGCCCATAGCTACAGTCCAGACAAATGCCTTAAGAAAAGACTTCCTCTTGAATCCGTATTCGATAGCACTGTATAGGGAAATACTACATGCTCTCCTACACATATGCACTCTTGACAGCGCTAAAGAAAATATGAAAATATTAGACGAAAAGAGCAAAAAATAGAAAATAATACCACATGACAAGATTAAAAAGGCGGAATCATGGGAAAGGAAAGAACAATCTCTTTAGAATAATGGGAGGAAACGTAAATACTGCTACAGTCTACGAGATATTCGGGAACACCACATACTTGATACCACAAAATAGTACTTAACTGATAAAAGGAGAAAAATGTAGCAAATGAAATAAAATTTTAGCTAACGTTTAGCGTAGCAATTGCCGCACACACACAGTTTGTGATCATGGACAGACGAACCTGCACAGTGGCTGGACTGTTCGTACATCAGATCTGGAGGTCTGGGTTCTACAGGATATAGAGGCAGACGAACCCTAGTAGAAGCTCCAGGCAAGTAGCCAGCTTATACGTGCGTCCATCTGGAAGGACCTAAGGACCCATGATTATATATATATATATATATATATATATATATATATATATATATATATTCCTGGAAATGGAAAAAAGAACACATTGACACCGGTGTGTCAGACCCACCATACTTGCTCCGGACACTGCGAGAGGGCTGTACAAGCAATGATCACACGCACGGCACAGCGGACACACCAGGAACCGCGGTGTTGGCCGTCGAATGGCGCTAGCTGCGCAGCATTTGTGCACCGCCGCCGTCAGTGTCAGCCAGTTTGCCGTGGCATACGGAGCTCCATCGCAGTCTTTAACACTGGTAGCATGCCGCGACAGCGTGGACGTGAACCGTATGTGCAGTTGACGGACTTTGAGCGAGGGCGTGTAGTGGGCATGCGGGAGGCCGGGTGGACGTACCGCCGAATTGCTCAACACGTGGGGCGTGAGGTCTCCACAGTACATCGATGTTGTCGCCAGTGGTCGGCGGAAGGTTCATGTGCCCGTCGACCTGGGACCGGACCGCAGCGACGCACGGATGCACGCCAAGACCGTAGGATCCTACGCAGTGCCGTAGGGGACCGCACCGCCACTTCCCAGCAAATTAGGGACACTGTTGCTCCTGGGGTATCGGCGAGGACCATTCGCAACCGTCTCCATGAAGCTGGGCTACGGTCCCGCACACCGTTAGGCCGTCTTCCGCTCACGCCCCAACATCGTGCAGCCCGCCTCCAGTGGTGTCGCGACAGGCGTGAATGGAGGGACGAATGGAGACGTGTCGTCTTCAGCGATGAGAGTCGCTTCTGCCTTGGTGCCAATGATGGTCGTATGCGTGTTTGGCGCCGTGCAGGTGAGCGCCACAGTCAGGACTGCACACGACCGAGGCACACAGGGCCAACACCCGGCATCATGGTGTGGGGAGCGATCTCCTACACTGGCCGTACACCACTGGTGATCGTCGAGGGGACACTGAATAGTGCACGGTACATCCAAACCGTCATCGAACCCATCGTTCTACCAATCCTAGACCGGCCAGGGAACTTGCTGTTCCAACAGGACAATGCACGTCCGCATGTATCCCGTGCCACCCAACGTGCTCTAGAAGGTGTAAGTCAACTACCCTGGCCAGCAAGATCTTCGGATCTGCCCCCATTGAGCGTGTTTGGGACTGGATGAAGCGTCGTCTCACGCGGTCTGACGTCCAGCACGAACGCTGGTCCAACTGAGGCGCCAGGTGGAAATGGCATGGCAAGCCGTTCCACAGGACTACATCCAGCATCTCTACGATCGTCTCCATGGGAGAATAGCAGCCTGCATTGCTGCGAAAGGTGGATATACACAGTACAAGTGCCGACATTGTGCATGCTCTGTTGCCTGTGTCTATGTGCCTGTGGTTCTGTCAGTGTGATCATGTGATGTATCTGACCCCAGGAATGTGTCAATAAAGTTTCCCCTTCCTGGGACAATGAATTCACGGTGTTCTTATTTCAATTTCCAGGAGTGTATATATATATATATATATATATATATATATATATATATATATATATATATATATATGTGTGTGTGTGTAATGTCATGATTTTTTCTTGTTCCTTCGTTCTTCTCAAATTTTCTTCATATGTCGCTGTGTTCTCTCTAGCGCTTTTCCGACCGTTTATTTCGTTCTTTTACGGTGTGTTTTGTTTAAGTGCGTGTTGCTTTCCGATGTCTCTCAACTGTTCTTGACTGTTTATGTTGTGATGTCTTTAATGTTTTCTTCTGTTTCAGTGATCCGTTTTATCTTGTTTTTGTTGTTCAGAGATTTGCATAATAAACCTGTTCTTGGCCTCCTCGTGATTTGTCCACAAAAGTTCATCCTCCTCTTCCTTTATTGTTTCTGTCTGTTTGTAGATCTCTCTTGACTGCCTCTTTATCTGGTCCGAATATTTTCCTTAGAATATTCTTTCCTGGTTTTCACTCTCTCTTATTTTCGTATGACCATGAAGACTGTCGTTCCTACTGCGCTGAAATGCCTTAGTTTTGCGGTGACAGAAATTGATATCTTATTGTTGCGATTCAAAGTGAGCAGCGGCACAAAACTTGCTGATATCCTCATGTCTACGGCTTCTACTCTTTTTTCTCTGCACTTCTCAAGTCGAATGCTGATTCGACGTAAAAATGCTTCACGTTCTGCGAAAGCAACGTGAAAGTATTTGTCAGCTACCGTCTTGGTGCTGTAAGAAGAAGTGTGATCCATCATGGCATAAATTATTCTGCTGCGAAAGTTAAATTGCTTAATTCTCTCGCTCAAACCGGAAGACGAAGCTGAGAACACACTGTGAATGATTTATGTCAATGAATTTGGAATGTTTCTGAAATGGTTCCAGTCCTTTCGTGTACCGAGAAACATCTTTAAATTTTATATGAGCACTCTACTCGGAATCTTCAGCTACAGATCGAACTTTACACTTGTACTAACGCACCAGATTCCTGTTATTATTCATTCTCTTGCCAATTGGAACAGAATAAAATGAGTTTCATTTGTAGTTTGTTGAAAAACTGAAGCAGACCAAGTTAAATATTTATGACGTCTGAATTTTAAAAGAGGAACATTTGTACAGATTTTAGTTAGCACTAATATTTGTGCTATTGTGTGTCTTTGGTATAAAAGACAACCCTAGAAAATGCATGCCAATTTGTAAATTGTACTGTCACAGAATAGAAAGCACACTATTTCTTGCTGAAATGTTATCTCGTGCTACTGACATTATTGACATGGTTACTTACCTACTTCAGCTTTTTCTCATACATATTAGTACCTAACTACCCTAGAAATAACAAGGGTTATGAGCATTAAATTCAATAATTTTTTTACCAAACGTGGTGACCAAAGTTTCTCTGCGGTCGTCATAGTTTCATTTTTTAAGATTTGGCTTCTTGGGTACTTATTATCTGAGTGCTACTCAGCTGTGACCTGGAGATGTCCTAACAAACCTTTTAACCAGTTAAATATAAAAAATATTAGTAGAACAAAGTGCAACTTTCTTATTTCAATAACAAAATCCATATGGCAATAGTCTTGTCGCATGAGCGTATGAGCAAGAGATCACGTTTTTCCAGGTCTTCCATGGCCGTGAGACGAATCCAGAAGAATATAATAGTAAGTTCCGATGGTGGATTTGGTCAAGCACTGAATGCGTTTAGGGAAGAAAGAGACGGAGTACCAAAATGGTTCAAATGGTTCTGAGCACTATGCGACTCAACTTCTGAGGTCATCAGTCGCCTAGAACTTAGAACTAATTAAACCTAACTAACCTAAGGACATCACACACAATTCGAACCTGCGACCGTAGCGATCACGCGGTTCCAGACTGAAGCGCCTTTAACCGCACGGCCACACCGGCCGGCCGGAGTACCAAAAGCAAGCCGTGTTTCAGTATCTAATATCCACATTTGTTGCCTTTGTGGAGACTAAAATTAAATAAACAAAAATATAGTGACGTACTTTAGAGCCAGAGTAGGGAGAAATATTTACTACTTTAACTGAAACAGTGTCTGTCAGTGATAAGAAAGAATGTACCAGAGCTCAGTGCAACGTAGAGAAAAGAGATATGGAAGGTCTAGGAATCAATTTGGCGCCTTAAATGGAAGATAATCAGCAACTTACATACAGATTTGGCCATCGATTTCCTGAAGATTGGCGCCTATTTCATTCTATTCTGGAAAGGAAGAAAGTGAGTTTTATGTTTTGGGACAGTCCACACCGCTGCCAACCAGAAATGAAATAGGGGTTGCCAAAGGTAACGATAACGCTGATGGCTGCCTAAGCCACATATTAAGAAAAAGAAGAATAAAGCATACCCAAATGAATAAAATACCTTTTGCAGGAAGTAGTGCTCGTGATGACTCTGGGACTGTGTAGGAACCGTTTATTAGCTGTTGGTTATCATTATTATCATCAAACTTTCAACAACCATTGCTGGATATGGGAGTTATCTAGACCAGGACAGGTCACGGTGCGCCAAACTTCAGGCGGACTGCGTGTTCATGCCGCGAGTCTTTCTCGAAAGTACTCGTGTAAGTAGGCTGTTTAGGTTTTTATGTTGGTAACGTCACCTAGCGCTCTGTATGAAAATCACTGGCTGTGCTGTGTGCAGTCTGTGGCTGGTGGGCATTGTTGAAATAGTCGCTATTGTAGTGTAGGACAGTTGGCTGTTAACAGCGCGTAGCTTTGAGCAGTTGAAGGTGAGCCGCCAGCAGTGGTGGAAGTGGGGAGAGATATGGCGGAGTTTTAAAAGTGGATGATCTGGACACGTGTCCATCAGAGACAGTAAATTTTTAAGACTGGATGTCATGAATTGATATATATATTATGACTTTTGAGCACTATTAAGGTAAATACATTGTTTGTTCTTTATCAAAATCTTTCATTTGCTAACTATGCCTATCAGTAGATAGTGACTTCAGTAGTTAGAATATTTTATTTAGCTGGCAGCATGGGCGCTCGCTTTATTGCAGTAGGTCGAGTAATGAAGATTTTTGTGAGGTAAGTGATTCATGAAAGGTATAGGTTATTGTTAGTCAGGGCCATTCTTTTGTAGGGATTATTAAAAGTAAGATTGCGTTGCGCTAAAAATATTGTGTGTGAGTCTAGTGATGATCAGAATAAGTAAAGAGAGAAATGTCTGAGTACGTCCAGTTTTGCTCAGCTGTTTGAAAATCAAATAACGTAAGGGGTTCACCAGCTCAGTAATTCACTAACTTTTCTAAGGGGACGTTTCATATGTCGACCTTTAGCCGAGGATACCTCACTGGAATCTTCTGATTTTTGCATGTAGTTTGTGGAATTAGTGTAGCTATTCTTTATTGCTAGCGCATAATTATAGAGAGAATTTCCTTTGTAGTAGTATTTTTTCATTGTTGTACAGTAAAACAGTTGTGGCATGCATGTAGATTTGCACCAATTATTTTGCAGCTGCACTAGCAATTAACGAGATATTATTTTCAGTGCTATGTTAATGTGTTTTTTTTTTTTTTTTTTTTTTTTGCTCTTCAGATTGTGCTTTTCTGTGTTATCGTGTGAAATATTGCGACAATAATGGCGTGTGAAAAACGTAATACTAGGCTCCAAAGTAAACTGAGAAATTAAAGCAGTGTGTTAGCGCCACCGAGTAATGAATTAACTAATGTTCAAAGTAGTAATTTAGTAATCGTGCATAGGGAAATGCAGCAGGCTGCAAATAATGGTGTACACAGAGAAACAATTAGTGAACAGGGAAGCATTATCTATCGATCGGTCGGCAACAGCTCCCCTCAGGAATCCGAAATGACAGGACCCAATCTTGCAAATACTGTAGGTTCATATTTTGCGTCTTCACTGTTATCTCAAAGAAGTCAAGACACATTTTCTGCTTTTCAAAATGCGAATATTGCCGGTTCAAATGCACTGCCGAGCACTGAGGAACATGTTTCAGACACCAGTGCATTGTTAATACAGTTAATGCAACAAAAGGCTACAAAAGTCAGACTCAACGCTTGAACAAAATCAGAAACAAATGGGACAAAATCTTCAAAAGTTAGACGAGATGGAACAAAATCAAAAACAGTCATAGCAACAGCTTCAAAAGTTAGACACCACGCTTGAAAAAACACATGAAGGTTTAACTTCTGAGTTACTTAAAATCGAATCGAAATTTCAAAAAGTCTGTAATGACGCAAAAACATAAATTTGTGAGCATTTGCAACCTATTTTTTCGCTTCATGAAAATGCATTACAGAATGACGAAGCAGCCATAAAGGAACTGCAAACTATTGTTCATGAAAATCACGACACCTTGCAAGCTAAAATTGACTCAGTTGTATCTATCGATCCGGTTACGCAACTTGCAGAAACTCAGGAAAACTTAAAGGACACAGTAGATACGATTTCAACAGAAATGGACACTCTGAAACTTGGTTCAGAAAAACACACTGAGGAAATAAGTTCACTATCGGAGAAAGTATCTGCAAATGTGGATGATGATCTGAATGACACAAGACCTATAGCTTCACTGACACAGAAGAGTATGAACAAATTAAGAAATTCAAACAAAATCAGAATTCAGACAACGACATTCATCCACAAGCGTGGCTTCATCAATTCTCTCATTGTTTTCCTCCAAACTGGTCATTAGAGCACAGATTAGAATTTATGTGTGGCTCCTCAGAGAATGAACCAGCTGTAAGAATGCGATCGGTCATTCACGATTGACACAGAGAACGAGAATTTTATCATGCCTTCCTCTCAGCATATTGGTCTCAAGCTACGCAAGACCGAGTAAATCATAGCAACATAATGATGAAACATTTCGAACAATCTGAATTTTCCAGTCTTGTGAAATATTTTGAAGACATGTTGCACAAGAATCAGTACCTGTCAAACCCATACAGCCCCTCAGAACTCATCCGCATTTGCTTAATCAAATTGCCTGAACATTTACGACATATTATTTTGGCAGGACGTTGCAAAGACGACACTGAAGCTTTTCATGGACTCTTACAAGAATTAGAAATTGACACTGACAATCGCGGAACGCGAAAACAGGAGCACATCCGTCACAATTCCGCGATGACATAAATAATAAACGGACACGACAAGGCTATTCTTACAACGTAAATCGTGATCAAAACAGACACTACCCATATGACAACCGTTGGCAGAGTAGTAATAATTACAGGGAAAGTTCACCTCTCCGCAGTAATGACTATCACAGAGACAATCAGAGAAAGAGACAATATTGGAACAAAAATAATAATTGTCGAGGGAGACAAAATAACTTCAGACGCAAGGGTCAACCGCGCAGTTACGATTCTGGGAGAAATTCTCCACCACATGACCGACAAAAAAAAAAAAAAAACTTTGGAAACTACCGACAAAACGACAGACCTGAATTTCATCAGAACTGGTGGTATTCAGACATGGCAGGGCCGTCTCGACAAGGTGAATTTGTAGAAGTTAGGTCTCGAAATCCCAATAACGACGCGCGCCAACAAAGAGACAGTAGGCAATGACTCACAAAGCTGGCAGCCACCAAACGTACTTATGTAGCTGACGACGTAGCCGTGGCTAGTAATTACGTAAAAATGGAAGACTTTAGGGACGTCTTACTCCAGGAACACGACGTAAAACATAACAACATTGCATTTCCTGTAATTCACATTACAGTAGATGACGTAAAATTTACGGCAGTACTTGACTCTGGCAGTCCCATTTCAGTAAATAGTGAGACAGCCTTTAGCAAACGCCACAAATCGAACGATTGCCCCACACTTCCGTTACGTAGGATTAAATTACAAGGTGCAATCGTTGGGAAAAGTGTAGGTGTACGCCAACAAACCAACTTAGAATTCTTATGCCAAAGCCACAGTTTATCTATGAAATTTCTTATTGTTCCATTATTGTCAACGGAAATTATTTTGGGAGTAGACTTTTTGATTGAATACAAAGCAATCATAAACTTTCACGATGCTGAAATAAGTTTAGAGAAAGAAGGTAAGTCAATAGCATTGAAATTTGAAAAATAGCTCTGAAACCATGGCGAGGAAATTAATCGGCTTTACTTTGTGTTAGACAACAGTTCGGAATACCCGAGGGAACTACACACTAACAATCACTCTGCAAGTACTGACAGGGATGATATCGACGGCGTATTTGACACTAATGAGTTAATTCAGAATAAAATTCAAACAATTGTAATGAAACTGATAGGCAGAATCTTTTTGAGATTTTAGAAGTACATTCCACAGTTTTTACTCACAAAACAGGAACAATCAAGGGATTTCAATACCAATTTCGTGTTCGTGAGCATACTAAATTTTGTGTTAGACCATACGTAATTCCGGCACATTATAGGGACTGTGTTAGAACAGAAATAAAATCTATGCTTGACAAGGGCATTATTGAGCCAGCAGTAAGCTCATACAACAATCCATTACATGTTGCTGAGAAGAAAAATGGATCGAACAGGCTTGTCTTAGATTCAAGACAAATCTTTCCTGAAACAGACAGGCTGCAAACATTGGAAGAACTTCTTCAAAATATTAATGGTGTAAAAGTGTTGTCTTCCATTGATCACAGATCCAGCTTTTATCAGATCGAACTTCATCCAGAATGCAGAAAATACACAGCTTTTCTTTGTTTCGGTGTTTGTTATCAATTTCAGAAACTTCCTTTGGGTTTGAACATTTCTTCAGCAGCAGTCATTCGTGGGCTAAATTACATATTACCTGAGTTCTTAAAATATCACATCACCTTATATGTTGACGATATTCTGATAGCAGAAGCCTCATGGGAACAACATAATCGCATCCTCAAAAGCGTGTTACATATTTTTGCAGAATCTGGAATTACAGATAACTTGGAAAAGTCTGAATTCGGTAGGACAAAGGTGAAGTTTTTGGGACATATTACTTCTTCTGAAGGCATTCAACTGGATCCTGAAAAGTTAGAAGCAATCAGAGCCATTCCAGTTCCATCCACAAAAAAACAAGTCCGCAGTTTTCTAGGTGTCGTAAATTTTTGCTGTCGTTTTCTGAATATGCAAATTCTAGTTACACCAAAACTTCGTTCTCTCACTGGAAAAAATATTATTCGGAACTGGGGCGAACAAGCACAGTTGGAATTCAATTGTTTGAAAGAATCGCTACTTAACGCGCCAATATTAGCTCATCCAGATCTGTCACAAGATTTCTGCCTTAGCACGGATTCTTCTAAAGTCGGTCTTGGTGCACATTTATTTCAAGAAGCCATAGGAAATGACACTACTGTTCAGAAAACCATTGCTTTTGCTAGCCGTGTGCTAACAAAATCTGACAAAAATTATTCCGTTATTTAATTAGAAGCTTTAGCAATCGTTTGGGCATTTAACAAATTCTGTTTCTTTCTTTCTGGTAAGCACGTAAAAGTATACAGTGATCATCGTGCATTACAATTTCTTATGTCTTCAAAATTAAATCATGAGAGGTTAAAACGTTGGGCATTGTTTCTGCAAGAATTCCGCTTCACAATAGTCTACATTCCCGGCAAGGAGAACATTGTTGCGGACGCACTGTCACGCGCACCGGCTGGGCTTGAGAAAAGTAACACAGAAGGCAACCTCGAGAAAAATTTCAGGATTCTTTACATTCAGAAAATCGCCTTTGAAAACTTCATCACCACATCTTTAAAGGACATTGCTCATGAACAAGATAAAGATACGATTTGGAAAGACATCAAAAGTAAATGGCATGAAAAGACACACACACAGATTCGGCATTATTATCTGGTTAGAAACAACATACTCTTCAAACGCTGCACTATCGATGACAAGCAATGGGTACATTGCATTCGTGATGATTTTGTTAGTAAGCTCGTTTGGTACATACATTTCAGCTACGCACATTTTGGTCCAAGAAAATGTTATCATATTCTTCGGACGACTTGTTATTTTAACATTATGGAAAAGACAATTCGAAGAGTCTTGTCTATTTGTAAACTTTGTCTGAAGGCTAAACCATCTACTATCTCACATCGTGCTCCATTGTTTCCTATCATCCCTTCTAAATTAAAAGTATTTGCTGCTGTTGATCTCTTGGGACCCCTTGTCAGAACATCGAATGGAGTTTCGTACGTTCTAGTCGCTGTTGAACCTACTTCAAAATTGGTTTCTTTCACTCCGTTACGTAAAGCCACTGGACGGTCTGCATCCAACGCCTTTGTTAAAAATTTCTTACGTAAAGTTGGACACGTTAGTAAAGTCATTTCAGATAACGGACCGCAATTCAGATGTGCTGTTTGGTCACGCATGCTTCGGAATCATAAAATCAAACCTGTTTTTATTTCATTGTACTCACCACATTGTAACCCATCTAAACGGATTATGAAAGAAATCAATAAGCTTTGCAGACTTTATTGTCACAGAAAGCACCAGCATTGGGACTGATATTTACACTTATTTCAAAACGTGCTGAATGAAATGCGTCGTGACTCCACTGCTTTACCACCTATTCTTGTACTGAAGAATGAAGAACCACCAAACAGAATCAGAGAGCTTATACCTTTTCCGAATACACGTAAACTTCGACACAAAGACATAATTAATTTCGCTATTAAAAATACACTCCTGGAAATTGAAATAAGAACACCGTGAATTCATTGTCCCAGGAAGGGGAAACTTTATTGACACATTCCTGGGGTCAGATACATCACATGATCACACTGACAGAACCACAGGCATATAGACACAGGCAACAGAGCATGCACAATGTCGGCACTAGCACAGTGTATATCCACCTTTCGCAGCAATGCAGGCTGCTATTCTGCCATGGAGACGATCGTAGAGATGCTGGATGTAGTCCTGTGGAACGGCTTGCCATGCCATTTCCACCTGGCGCCTAAGTTGGACCAGCGTTCGTGCTGGACGTGCAGACCGCGTGAGACGACGCTTCATCCAGTCCCAAACATGCTCAATGGGGGACAGATCCGGAGATCTTGCTGGCCAGGGTAGTTGACTTACACCTTCTAGAGCACGTTGGGTGGCACGGGATACATGCGGACGTGCATTGTCCTGTTGGAACAGCAAGTTCCCTTGCCGGTCTAGGAATGGTAGAACGATGGGTTCGATGACGGTTTGGATGTACCGTGCACTATTCAGTGTCCCCTCGACGATCACCAGTGGTGTACGGCCAGTGTAGGAGATCGCTCCCCACACCATGATGCCGGGTGTCGGCCCTGTGTGCTTCGGTCGTATGCAGTCCTGATTGTGGCGCTCACCTGCACGGCGCCAAACACGCATACGACCATCATTGGCACCAAGGCAGAAGCGACTCTCATCGCTGAAGACGACACGTCTCCATTCGTCCCTCCATTCACGCCTGTCGCGACATCACTGGAGGCGGGCTGCACGATGTTGGGGCGTGAGCGGAAGACGGCCTAACGGTGTGCGGGACCGTAGCCCAGCTTCATGGAGACGGTTGCGAATGGTCCTCGCCGATACCCCAGGAGCAACAGTGTCCCTAATTTGCTGGGAAGTGGCGGTGCGATCCCCTACGGCACTGCGTAGGATCCTACGGTCTTGGCGTGCATCCGTGCGTCGCTGCGGTCCGGTCCCAGGTCGACGGGCACGTGCACCTTCCGCCGACCACTGGCGACAACATCGATGTACTGTGGAGACCTCCCGCCCCACGTGTTGAGCAATTCGGCGGTACGTCCACCCGGCCTCCCGCATGCCCACTATACGCCCTCGCTCAAAGTCCGTCAACTGCACATACGGTTCACGTCCACGCTGTCGCGGCATGCTACCAGTGTTAAAGACTGCGATGGAGCTCCGTATGCCACGGCAAACTGGCTGACACTGACGGCGGCGGTGCACAAATGCTCGCAGCTAGCGCCATTCGACGGCCAACACCGCGGTTCCTGGTGTGTCCGCTGTGCCGTGCGTGTGATCATTGCTTGTACAGCCCTCTCGTAGTGTCCGGAGCAAGTATAGTGGGTCTGACACACCGGTGTCAATGTGTTCTTTTTTCCATTTCCAGGAGTGTATAAATTCTGCAGCAGACAAAAGTAGAAAACTACACAGTAAAGCAAGTGCAAAGAAACTATATATTGGTCAGAAAGTTCTCATTAAAGCTCGTTCATTGTCACATAAAAAGAAACATTTGAATGACTAATTCTTTCTGGTTTACAATGGACCTTACAGAATCTGACGTATACCATATGATAATTGCGTTGAAGCTGAAACTCTACGTACTAGGAAGAGTAAAGGTTTACACCACATTTCACATGTAAAACCATTTATTGAGGGATAATCTGCTTTTTAACTCAGTCTTCGCTATAAAATGTTTCACTTTAAATTACTTGTATGCTTTGTCAGACTTAGAATCTGCTAACATGCAACAACGTTTGAAGTTAAATATCCAGTCAAGAACCAAGAAAACTTATTTCAATAGAAATTATGAATGCATTGCTATAGTGAACATACGACGCAGTGTTGTTATTTGTACATTCTTGATTGTTAGTTGCACGATTACAGAACGAATATATGGCTTACATACTTAGAACATATACTGCTAATAAGATTTTAATGCAACATTTTGGTTTACTTGAAAAGATATTCTTTATTTGAAGTACATTCTGTGAGATTAAAGATGACTTAGCATTTGGTTTCTTTGATACTTACACGATTATATCACGACGCTGCTAATATGTGACACTATTTACATTGTTGCTTTTGCAGTGTATCTGTTTAATATCTGCACAGTTTTTCTGTATTATTCTGGAAAGCAAAACCCGTTTTAGTAGTAACTTGTGGTATAGCTACAATGAGACAGCCTTTTCCGTAGCACAAGAATACATTACAGTACAGTACTTATTTCATCACGGCAATGAGCGTAATAACTACGATATCTATAGGCAAAGCATTTCAATATTGTTTATTACGAGGGAAGTTCATTGACTTCTACATAACTTTGCTTACGGACGACGATATTTACGACACTTGGCACATTTTTTACCCTCAAGTAATGACACAGATTATCTTACAACAAGATGCACAATTTAGCGCTACAGTACAAGTTTTTGAGTGATTAATTTTGTACTTAAGACATTTATTTTTAAAGATTTTTAATTACAAAGATAGTATGGTAATCCATGATACATTTCATTCCATTTCTGTAATCTGTAACACCTGAGGGTATAATTACATTAATCCTCAGGGGGGTACACGCTTACTTTGTGTACCATGTGTTTGGCAAGCACAAGGAGCCCTAGCTAATATGGTATTTGCTTATATAACTTTACACATCGGTACCATATTTCTCTAACACATAATTACACAGATGACTGATCATTTAACTGAGAGAGACAAACATTTTTATTACTACATCAGTGACAGATGTTTACATAACTACACAGTTGGATAACTTCACACTTATGAAATTTTATTTTGTCTGTAGTTTGTGAACTGTTCATATTTTTTCGGGAACCATTGTGACACTATGAGAGCGTTGAATGGTGTATTTGGTATGGGATCATGATTTTTAAAGTACGTTTGAGGTATATGACACTATGTAAATGAGCAGAGAATTTTTTTTTTGGGTTTTGAAATTATTTCAGAAAGCTACAACGTTTTTGTGATTTGAATGAGGTGTTATGATGTTATCATTACGACGACGATGTGTATTATGCTGTTGAGGTATGTTTATGATCAATAAGCTGATGCTATATGAGGAATTTGATTATGCTACGTATTTATTATGATGAAATATTGAAGAAGTGTCGACGAATAGGTAAATGTGTAATAAGGTAAGGAACAATGAGTAGTGGTTAGGGACTCTGACTTGTGAAAACGGATGTTGAAACCAAGAATCGTACTTAAGAGTTATGAAATTTGTGTAAATGCGTGAATGTATCACAATGCCGGCGAAAATTTTTTGGACATTGTTATATGTATAGGATTTTGTTTCTACATATTTGTAAAGCAAATTCTCGACCTATGAAATTTTTTTAATGAGACTGTCACTGCTGTTGTAAATATTTCTGTAAGAAAGTTAAGTGACCTTCACGTAATGCATCGTGTGCCCAGCTGTACCACCTGCCTGGAGAAAAAGCCATTAGGTGGAGAAAAAAAGAGACCATTAACCTCGATATTGACATTCCTTTGTAGAAAACATCGCAAATACGACACTTTCTGATACTTACTAAATCGACAAATGAAACGATGAGAAACATTTCAAGGCTATTATCATGCTAGATGAGAGATTTTTACTGCCTTATGAAATGCCATATCGCTAGTTAATGACGTTTCACCCATTGCTTTATGTATTTATTTGCTCATTTTGTTTAACATCTAGTTTCCAGCTGCACTGCAACATTGGTTAAAATAAAATTTTATAGATGTACTTATATAGATATGTTATGCCTACAGATCCAGTAAATAATAACTTTATGGTCTACTTCAAAAAAAAAAAAAACAGGGAGCACAAAAAGACATTTCCCTTCACAGGAATTGTATAGATAATTTTTGTCAATGAGTGGGTAACTTGTTTCGTAGAGTAAGTCAAGGTGATGCATGACTCTAGTGTTAAGATGTGACACAGTTATTAAAGATTTCCTGTCTTTACTGTAATAGTTTTTCTGCTTGACCTTTGTCATGTTTAGGTATAAGTTATAGCATGGGCTGCTGTTGTTTGCCAGGCATAGCTCTACTGAATTTTCCAATGTATTAAGCCAGTTTTACATTGGCTCATATTAGTGGTAATGTTGCATTTGCTTTGCTAATTTACATATACTGCTGCTTGCTTTGTCAGTTTGCATTTTTTTGTCATTGCTGATTGTGTAAATTTGTTGTGTGTTGCTGCATTGCCTCATCCCTTAGTATATATATCTGAGCTAGGTAGATTTCAGTTAGCATAAGATGAGGTAGGCTATATAAGAGAACGAGTTGTGATGAATTGGAAGAAATGCATTGAAAAGCTATAAGAAAATGGTTTGGCCAAAAAAGTAGTGTAGAGTGGAGAATAACTATTTTCAAAGAGGATGTGAATAGAATACAGAAAGCATGCTTGGATAGGATTTTTTGTGTAAACAAATGTTGAAATAAGAGAAAAGATCTATGGAATGAAGTTTTGGGTTGGAGTGCAGTAGCCGGCCGAAGTGGCCGTGCGGTTAAAGGCGCTGCAGTCTGGAACTACAAGACGGCCACGGTCACAGGTTCGAATCCTGCCTCGGGCATGGATGTTTGTGATGTCCTTAGGTTAGTTAGGTTTAACTAGTTCTAAGTCCTACGGGACTAATGACCTCAGCAGTTGAGTCCCATAGTGCTCAGAGCCATTTTTTTGGAGTGCAGTACCAGACGTCTCACTGAAAACAAACCCTGTCCTTTCCTTTTGTGTTATTCCGCTATGTGTTTGTGTACCCTTGTGTATTTGTTTTTCCTGTCTTTATGTGTTTAGCTAATGAGATTTACGTTGTAGAATTTTTCCAATACTAAGCTACATTCACTATGATGAGGAATACTGTTATCCTCAAATATAATTTGCATTAATAATGTGTTATTTACTTTGTAAAGATGTTTAGACATTATTTTCGAAAGCTATTCTGATCTTTTATGTATTTACTTATGTCATAATTCCTGTAACACTGATGTATATGTTATTTCGATTCTTTTGTAAAGCCCTTGTTACCACAAATGTTATGTATATTGTTATGTTCTTTAATGATGTATTTTGTACCTTTGTAATTGTATTCTAATGTCGTAAATGGAAAATTGTAATTGATACCAGTTCATCAAATTAAGTAACTTGTAAGCATTCATTTGACTGCACACATTTCTGTTGGTCATAGTATATGCACAATAGATGAGAAGTTGGGACTGTTAGTGCTCGCACGTGTGTTGATAATTCAGCAAGGGACTGCTTAACAGCATTGCTGGTTCTAAGGACAATTCCAAAAACTTTGTAAGTGCACAAGTGGTGGTTTACGGACTTGCTATATTGTCCGCAAGACTCTTCGATGGTGATTGTGCACCTGCACAGTCGCAACAGATGGCTGCTGGCCGTCTCTACAAGGATTACAGTGGGTCTGCACCTTTCATGGCCCACCAATACCATAATTTCTACAAGGACTATAGTGGATCTACACCTTTGCTGACTCACCAGTACCATTATTTCGACAAGGACTGCAGTGCATCTGCACCTCTGGTGGCTCACCAATACCATAATCTCTACCAGGACTACAGTGGGTCAGCTCTGTGATGACCTACATACCAATATTCGTCGATTAACTCGGCGGTAGATTTGCTCTGTTGTGGCCCATTACTTCTCTGCATGTCAAGATTCAGCACTGTCTTTCCGTTGGAAGGACAACACTACTTCTTCAAGGCAGTATGGAAATCCACTACTTCCGTGTGCATTTTCTTTTACTGATCAGACTTTGTGCAATGAAATTATACTGTGATGAATGATCAGGACTGTCTTGATGAGAACAATATTTGCTTTTGACGAACAGTGTATCAATTAGTGTGTGTATTTGATTTCTTTGTTATTGTAATTATAAAAAAAATTTTGAACATATATATTGGCCACTGCCCAAAACAATTTGTAAATTTTTTTGTGGGGAGCATTGAGGCTATGTAAGTAGGCTGTTTAGGTTTTTATGTTGGTAACATCATCTAGCGCTCTGTATGAAAATCACTGGCTGTGCTATGTGCAGTCTGTACTGGTGGGCATTGTTGAAATACTCGCTATTGTAGTGTTGGGCAGTTGGCTGTTAACAGCGCGTAGCGTTGTGCCGTTGGAGGTGAGCCGCCAGCAGTGGTGAATGTGGGGAGAGAGATGGCGGAGTTTTGAGAGCGGATGATCTGGACACGTGTCCATCAGAGACAGTAATTTTTTAAGACTGGATGTCATGAACTGATATAGATATTATGACTTTCGAACACTATTAAGGTAAATACATTGTTTGTTCTTTATCAAAATCTTTCATTTGCTATCAGTAGTTAGTGACTTCAGTAGTTAGAATCTTTTATTTAGCTGGCAGTATTGGCGCCCGCTGTATTGCAGTAGTTCGAGTAATGAAGATTTTTGTGAGGTAAGATATTCATGAAAGGTATAGGTTATTGTTAGTCAGGGCCATTCTTTTGTAGGGATTATTAAAAGTCAGATTGCGTTGCGCTAAAAATACTGTGTTTCAGTTTAGTGATGATCAGAATAAGTAAAGAGAGAAATGTCTCAGTACGTCCAGTTTTGCTCAGCTGTTTGAAAATCAAGTAACGTAAGGGGCTTACCAGCACAGTAATTCACAAATTTTTCTAAGGGGACGTTTAACTCGTTACAGTGCGATATTTCATACTCTGTACAGCGCGATATTTCATTGAGTATTGCGGTGTGGCACACTTCTGTCGGAACAACTCTTTTCATTTCGGCGGAATCGTGGCGTCAGTGCTATTTAGCATTGCCTGTCTGTCTTGACTATGAAGGACCTTCATAGGCGCAGTGGCTTTTTGCACAAAAAGAGGCAATCTAGCGATGTGTCGACACAAACCTATGTAAATGAATGGGAATGACAGAAGAGGGGTATGAGAATTCTCCGCGTATGTTATGCAGGCGCATAAGTGACAGGTACAGCAAATTACCTATGAAACGATATTACTGTAATATACAGTAAGAATTTAAAGATCTCGTTTACAGGAAACAGCAAAATATTAAAACAATAAAAAGACGGGATCCATTGGCCTGTACAGCAACTGTCGCTTTGTGCTAAATTTGCAGCCATGCAGCAGTTGAAGAAATGGATGTTGATACGAACAGTGAAATTTCTGAAGTCGCACGCCTTATTCTACTGTCATTCGCATCAGTTTTCGGTCGAATTGAGCGGAGGGTATGGATACTACACATTACTGCAAATCACGCTGGTTAAGTCAAGTGGCATGCCTGAAACGATTTTTCGATTTAAAACTTACTACTGTGAAATTTATGGAGGAAAAAGGCTTTCATGAACGGAAATTAGAACATCCGGAATGGATTTCTGACCTCGAATTTTAACTGAACTCTGCTGCACACAGCCTACAGTGTGAGAAAGAACTTCCTTCAGACTTGATGGGAATGCATTTAAAAAGAACATCGCTTTACAGAAGAGATATATTCTAACCAATACAGTCCAGTTTACTAAATTAGCTACCACTAATGAAAGTACGAGGTTTCAAGAATTCATTATGGTCTTGAAGAAAGAGAAGTATAATATCCTAAACTTTTTGAGGACACTTCAGATCTCAAATGTGTTTTCGAGCTGTTTTCTAGACCGCTGAAAACGCCCCTGTGCATGTGTAGGTTAACTGATGGATCTGTGAGGTAATTCCCATATTATTGACAAACCTTTTTATGTTAAACCTGTCTAAGACGTGTATGGTGCATTCCTCATGTAGAGTTTCTGTGGTGTCACCGCTAGACACCACACTTGCAAGGTGGTAACTTAAATCGGCCGCGGTCCTGTAGTACATGTCGGACCCGCGTGTCGCCACTGTGTAATCGCAATCCTAGCGCCACCACATGGCAGGTCACAATACACGGACTAGACCTCGCCCCAGTTGTACGGACGACATAGCTTGCGACCAGACCTACCAAGTCTTCCTCTCATTTGCCGAGAGACTGATAGAATAGCCTTCAGCTTATTCCATAGCTACTACCTAGCAAGGCGCCATTTGTATCAGTGCTTATAGCTTACTACTATTCAAGAGATGTATTCCAACAAGAGAATAAAGTTAAGTATATTATTCCAGCTACGTACTGTTCTTCTTATTCATTAATAAGTCTCATGTTCCAGAACTTCAAGCCCGTCTGCGTTAGTTTAGCGTGCACTTTCAGCCACTTCGATCTACAAGGTGTTGGCCCAGCTGCCGACACATCAGTTTCCACGTCTCCATAATAAGGCTGAAAAAGTGCTACAGTATTTCGATCGACATATTTGTGTGAAAGATCTTTCTTCCATTACGAAGCCACGTACGTCACGATTATGTGGCAACCAGAGTGCGAAAATATGTGAAATTGTCTGTGCCTGTCCACTTGCCGATAGTCTGTACCAGATATAACTTATATTACGTACTTAGCATGCCAAAAGAAGTTAAATAATTTATTTATGTTTGCGATCTATGTTGTTGCGAAATGATAAATATAATCCTAGGCAGTAGGACTGCACTTCCAGTTAAATGTAACACAATCCTGTTTCTGCTTCCCCCCTCCCCACCTATCCCCCTTTGCAATCAGCCTGTGTGCCAGTGTCAGTGGAGGAAATATGCAGTGACACTGAATGCTAAAGCAGTGTCTCCAGGATACTTATGCCAGGGCATGGCACACGAGCCAAATTCTTGTTCATACTGATCTAGAACTTTACATACACTGAAGAGACAGAAGTCACGGGATGGCGACATGCACATATACTGCAAGGTGGTGTGGCCACCTGACCTTAATTTCTTACATATTCTGACCTCACCATCGTATTGTGCGTATCAAAACGTTTCATTCGAGCCCAAACTCGATAGGGTAGAATCAATTTTACATATTTCCATTTAATCGATATGCAAATATAATAAATAAATCGCAAGTGCGCACTGAGTTTAAAAAGTCGAGGCTGGCGTACACAAACATGCAAGACACAATGGCCGCAGGAGTTTTTGTTCAGCGGAGGCGACCAGCCCACTGGAAAGTCCGTAGGAGGGTGAGTTAGCACGCAGCTGTGTCAGTCGGCCAACCGCCCATGGACGAAAACAGTTTTTTGCCAGAGAAAAGGAATAATGGCCTGCATGTTCACCTTAAAAGCAAAACCCACTGTATTGTTTGGGAGGGGCCCAGCAGACGCATTTTTGATGGACCCAGTGCACAGTTTCAGAGTTCTCACAGTTGGACAGTAAACACCTAATGCAGATGATCCGGATTGGTCGGCTTGAACAGAGCGCCATTCTCCCGTTTGTAAGAGTAATGCTGATTGGCGGACTATTTCTGACGCAATGAGCCGGAGGAGTGAGGGAAAGACAGTGGATGATATACCCTTTCACTTTTTGCGTGGAGAGGGGTCGTTCCGGTAACGCTCTTGAAGTGGGAACATGTAGCAGGAGCGAGTGCGCTCGTGAGTGTACGCAGGGAGCGAGGAACAAAATCTGTACTCAGTACTGCACTTAGAGAGCACCTCTGTCACTAGCAAATTGGAGACCGGAGTGATACTCTATATAGAGTCTCTCGCGATTAAGTGTTTGTTCACTGTGTTGGCCGAGACACTTAATGTGCGATGTGAACACAGAGTATTGGATAGTGCCTGCGAACGAACATTGAGTGGCATCGCGGTGGACTGGTTATCTGAATGGGGTACCATGCCAATAGTTAGACTAGGGGCAAATAGGAGTCCTTGACTTCATGAAGCCGTTGTGTGAGTTCGATTGTCGAAGGTCAATCCAGATACAAAGAGATAGTTATGTTATTTTTCAGCGGCGAACGATGCAGGCAGCAGTCGTCGCAACTCACGGTTTTGTGGGCTACAGTGTAGGAGAGCCCCATCTTTCCTCCATTGGAAATAACATACTTCATTCACCTCACTCCATTTCTCACATGACAGCCTCGACCGTACTTAGGAAAATTCAATCGGATAATAATTCAGGTTGAGTGGGCGTGGCTCTCAGCCATTCTGCCGAGTATGGCTCTGAGCACTATGGGACTTAACATTTATGGTCATCAGTCCCGTAGAACTTAGAACTACTTAAACCTAACTAACCTAAGGACATCACACAACACCCAGTCATCACGAGGCAGAGAAAATCCCTGACCCCGCCGGGAATCGAACCCGGGAACCCGGGAGCGGGAAGCGAGAACGCTACCGCGTGACCACGAGCTGCGGACATTCTGCCGAGTAAATAATATTCTTAAAGAAAAGGGGTAAAAGAGCTTTCCCACACTTTGTATATCAATTTCATTAACAGGATTCCTACCCATAAGAGGTACCCTCCTATTCCGAAAAGAACCCAGAAATTTGTGTATCAGTTTATAAACAAAAGTTTCACTTGATTTTCTCAGATTTTGCAATAAATAATATTTTCCGTTCGATCAAAGTTTTTCTTACACTAACTAGCAATACTCGAGTACCCAGGTATCTCATTAGTTACGTAAGAAAATAGAATATTTCTGTGTCTTTTCCTTACAGCGGACGATTCCAGATTTGGTACGTTAGGATCGTCTGTCTGGCTTCTGTAGTAGTGTGGGGTGGAAATTGATTCTTGCAGGAGCCAAAGGGTACTTGACAGATCAATCCGTTGCGCAACTCGTCAACATAACACCCACACTCTGACAATACAGATGGAAGTAGTATCGCATACACAAGATATAAAAGGGCAGTGCATTGGCAGAACTGTCATTTCTACTCAGGTGATTTACGTGAAAAGGATTCCGACGTGATTATGACCGTACAACGGAAATTAACAGACTCTGAACTCATAATGATAGTTGCAGGTAGACGACTGGGAATTTCATGTTCCAGGATTCCCAGGATAAAGAGAGAACCAAAAAAAATCAATTTCAGGCATTGCCTCTCACCACAGACAACGCAGCGACCGATGGGCTTCCTTTAACTAACGAGAGTAGCGGCGTTTGCGTAGAGTTGTCAGTGATATCAGACAAGAAACAATAAGTGAAATAACCGTATAAGTCAATCTTGGACTTAAGGCAAAATTTCGTCACTCTGTCGTAAGGGATATGTTCACCGTAAGTCCAGCAGCAGACGACCGACAGAAGTGTCTTTGCTAACAGTGTGACATCGCCTGCAGCACCTCTTCTGGGGTCGTGACCCTCCATTGTGGTTGGATCCTAGACGACAGGAAAACTGTAGCCTGGTCAGATGAGTTTCGATTTCCGTTCGCAAGAGCTGATTGTAGGGTTCGAGTCTGGTGCAGGACCCACGAAGCCATGGACCCAAGTCATCAAAAAGGCACTGTGCAAATTGGTGGTGGCTTCATAATGATGTAGGCTGTGTTCATATGGAATGAACTGGATCCTCTGGTCCAACTGAACCGACCATTGACTGGAAATGGTTACGTTCATCCACTTGGAGACCATTTGCAGCATTCATAGATCTCATGTTCCGAAACAAGGTCGGAACTACCGTTCACGCCTGGTTTGAGAAACACTCTTTACAATGATTTGGCTACATAGGTCGCTAAACATAAATCCCATCGATCATTTATGGGACATAATCTGGAGGTCAGTTCGTTCACAAATACTGCGCCTGCAACTCTTTTTTACTTATGGATGGCTATGAAGGTAGCGTGGTTTAATATTTCTGCACGGCAGTTGTTTAGTCCACGTCACGTCGACTTCACCAGGTCCGCCGCGATATTAGGTGGTAGGCATGGCTTTCTTCACTTCAGTGTACATTAATATCGAAATACGTAGGAATACATGTTAGCCCTTCATTATTGCTAGCTCCTAAATTCCTACCATTGGATCATCGTGGGTATACATATCTGTCTCTTGGAACCCAGATTATAAATTCATTACTCCATAAACCATCCATTCACCTGATTAGAAGATTCACACTCACCCATTTGATTTCATTTGAAGTCTACTTCCTTATTCATTTGTTTGTTTTCTTTGCTGTCCTAGAAATTACAGACATCCGTACGCCCGTCTTTTACTGAACAAATCGCAGCTAACTATGTCAGTACCTGAGAAACAGCGCACTGTAATTGATTTATAATTCGAATAGTTCATCCGCACGTGGAGCACCCACTGCTTTAGCATGATAATATCAGATCACACAGAAGCGCTTCGGCAACGCGAACGATTCGACGCACTCGGTCGACTGTCATCGATGCGGCCCCATCTCATTTCCATCTGTTTGCAAGACTTGAAGTACACCTTCGAGATGAGTCGTGTAGGTATAGCCATATGAGAGCAAAAACATGCGATAATTGACGCTGGCATATGCATCACAAAAGGATTTATTTGTTTCTGACATGTAAATGCTGGCATCTGTTATCGCTTGTTTTCGCTCTGACACGTTGATGCCCATATGACTCTTCTGGTAATGCACCGATGATGACTAAGTCACAGTCGAAATCTATATCTGCAGTCTATAACGGACTCTGTGACTGACAGCTGTCCTTCTTTACGTTTGAATATTTGACGGTAGCTGTAAACCAGCGGTATCCAGCGGATTCTAATTTAGGTAAAGTGAAACATTTTACATTGACGATGTCAACAAAGTCGTTTCTCGTTGGCAGAAATGCGTTTGTAGCCAGCGTGACTATGTTGAACAGTAAATATGTGACATGAAAAATAGAGATGTAGAATGCTAATAACGTTCGTTTCACTTAAAAACCTTTAAGAGTTTTCACACAACAAGTTTCAGAGGAAATAGTTTTCAGCACACTTTCGTACAATCAGTCAGCATCTGCATCTGTGATTTCATTATTAAATGTTATATTTCAATAGCCTATTCTTCCAAATTTTTTTCAGGCACTTCAGTCTGTAACCGCGCGACCTCTACGGCCGCAGGTTCGAATCCTGCCTCGGGCATGGATGTGTGTGATGTCCTTAGGTCTGTTAGGTTTAAGTAGTTCTAAGTTCTAGGGGACTGATGACCTCATATACTAAGTCCCAAAGTGCTCAGAGCCATTTGAACCACATTTCCAAATTTGCTAGATTACGTGGTTTGATTAGTTATTGAAGTCTCCCTTCTCTTGAGGCATATAGTAGGGCTGTAGCGCCATCAGCATAATGGAAGTGGGGCAGATAAATTCAATTAACACACATTTCCGTTAAATACATTTTCCTCAACCGTTTCCCCAGTTTATGGATGTAAAACCTACTCGAGGGCTAATGACAATCTCCTTCCGTAAGTCCTCCTTGAAATTTTAGAAGTGGCACCTGATAATAGTCCGGCGTTTACTTGCGACATTTTTCGTACTATCAGTGATGGATTAAAGTTGTAATTAACCGCTTCAATTTGGAAATAGTTTTTGACATCATTGAGGATCGACAGGAACTGTATATAAAATTGTAATATTGATTATCAGTCCAAATCGTAATAATCTATTAACTTTCAATTATGATAACCGGTTTCGGTCCATACGAAAATCTTTGACAGGTATTGCGATAAGTAGTGTGTGACAGGTGGCTCCGAGGTTCGGCTCCTCCCATCATCTGGAGTCTACGTTCTGAAAATGAACGTATGACCGAAACCAGGTGCCGGAATTAAAAGTTAATAATTGGCTGGGATCTTTACGTCTTTTCATTATTCTCATATAATTTTTATACGCGAAGTAGAATAGTTTAGCAACACTACGTCACGTTTTGGTAGTATCACTAGTGGGATTTGCAATATACATTGATGCGAATAAAGAAATAAAGAAAACAGACCATTATAGCAACTACGCAGTCAGCCTACAAAACGTGAAACAACGGTAAAATCCACTTGTAGTCGCAAGGTTGCTGTTGTTTTCTAGTATACAATTCCTTACATAGTCTTGTGTACTTTTTAACGTAGGTCAGTTTCACAGTTCTCTACAGACGTTGTTGTTGTTGTGGTCTTCAGTCCTGAGACTGGTTTGATGCAGCTCTCCATGCTACCCTATCGTGTGCAAGTTTCTTCATCTCCCAGTACCTACTGCAACCTACATCCTTCTTAAGCTGCTTAGTGTATTCATCTCTTGGTGTCCCTCTACGATTTTTACCCTCCACGCTGCCCTCCAATGCTAAATTTGTGATCCCTTGATGCCTCAGAACATGACCTACCAACCGGTCCCTTCTTCTCGTCAAGTTGTGCCACAAATTCTTCTCCACAATTCTATTCAATACCTCCTCATTAGTTATGTGATCCACCCATCTAATCTTCAGCATTCCTCTGTAGCACCACATTTCGAAAGCTTCTATTCTCTTCTTGTCCAAACTATTTATCGTCCATGTTTCACTTCCATACATGGCTACACTCCATACAAATACTTTCAGAAACGATTTCCTGACACTTAAATCTATACTCGATGTTAACAAATTTCTCTTCTTCAGAAACGCTTTCTTTGCCATTGCCAGTCTACATTTTATATCTTCTCTACTTCGACCATCGTCAGTTATTTTGCTCCCCAAATAGCAAACCTCCTTTACTACTTTAAGTGTCTCATTTCCTAATCTAATTCCTTCAGCATCAAACGATTTAATTCGACTACATTCCATTACCCTCGTTTTGCTTTTGTTGATGTTCATCTTATATCATCCTTTCAAGACACTGTCCATTCCGTTCAACTGCTCCTCCAAGTCCTTTGCTGTCTCTGACAGAATTACAATGTCATCAGCGAACCTCAACGTTTTTATTTCTTCTCCATGGATTTTAATACCTACTCCGAATTTTTCTTGCGTTTTCTTTACTGCTTGCTCAATATACAGATTGAATAACATCGAGGAGAGGCTACAACCCTGTCTCACACTCTTCACAACCACTGCTACCCTTCCATGCCCCTCGATTCTTATAACTGCCATCTGGTTTCGGTAGTAATTGTAAATAGCCTTTCGCACCCTGTATTTTACCTCTGCCAGGTTCAGAATATGAAGAAGAGTATTCCAGTCAACATTGCCAAAAGCTTTCTCTAACTCTACAAATGCTACAAACGTAGGTTTCAATTTTCTTAATCTAGTTTCTAAGATAAGTCGTAAGGTCAGTATTGCCTCACGTGTTCCAATATTTTTACGGAATCCAAACTGATCTTCCCCGATGTCGGCTTTTACCAGTTTTTCCATTCGTCTGTAAAGAATTCGTGTTAGTATTTTGCAGCTGTGACTTATTAAACTGATAGTTCGGTAATTTTCACATCTGTCTACACCTGCTTTTTTTGGAATTGGCATTATTATATTCTTCTTGAAGTCTGAGGGTATTTCGCCTGTCTCATACTTCTTCTGGTAGAGTTTTGTCAGGACTGGCTCTCCCACGGCCGACAGTAGTTCTAATGGAATGTTGTCTAGTCCCAGGACCTTGTTTCGGCTCAGGTCTTTCAGTGCTCTGTCAAACTCTTCACGCAGTATCGTATCTCCCATTTCATCTTCATCTACATTCTCCTCCATTTCTATAATATTGTCCTCAAGTACATCGCCCTTGTATAGACCCTCTATATACTCCTTCCATCTTTCTGCTTTCCCTTCTTTGGTTAGAACTGGGATTCTATCTGAGCTCTTGATATTTATAAATGTGGTTCTCTTTTCTCCAAAGGTCTCTTTAATTTTCCTGTAGGCTGTATCTATCTTACCCATAGTGAGATAAGCCTCTTCATCCTTACATTTGTCCTCTACCCATCCCTGCTTAGCCATTTTGCATTTCCTGTCGATCTCATTATTGAGACGTTTGTATTCCTTTTTGCCTGCTTCATTTACTGCATTTTTATATTTTCTCCTTTCATCAATTAAATTCAATATTTCTTCTGCTACCCAAGGATTTCTACTAGCCCTCGTCTTTTTACCTACTTGATCCTCTGCTTCCTTCACTACTTCATCCCTCAGAGCTATCCATTCTTCTTCTACTGTACTTCTTTCCCCCACAGCTGTCAATTGTTCCCTTATGCTCTCCCTGAAAATTTGTACTACCTCTGATTTAGTCAGTTTATCCAGGTCCCATCTCCTTAAATACCCACCTTTTTGCAGTTTCTTCAATTTTAATCTGCAGTTCATAACCAATAGATAGTGGTCAGAGTCCACATCTGCCCCTGGAAATGTCTTACAATTTAAAACCTGGTTCCTAAATCTCTGTCTTACCTTTATAAAATCTATCTGATACCTTTTAGTATCTCCGGGATTCTTCCATGTATACAACCATCTTTTTTTTGGTTGTTGCACCAAGTTTTAGCTATGATTAATTTATGCTCTGTTAAAAATTCTACCAGACGGCTTCGTCTTTCATTTCGTAGCCCCAATCCATATTTACCTACTATGTTTCCTTCTCTCCCTTTTCCTACACACGAATTCCAGTCACCCATGACTATTAAATTTTCGTCTCCCTTCACTATCTGAATAATTTCTTTTATCTCATCATACATTTCATCAATTTTTTCATCATCTGCAGAGCTAGTTGGCATATAAACTTGTACTACTGTAGTAGGCATGGGCTTTGTGTCTATCTTGGCCACAATAATGCGTTCACTATGCTGTTTGTAGTAGCTTAACCGCACGCCTACTTTTTTATTCATTATTAAACCTACTCCTGCATTACCTCTATTTGATTTTGTATTTATAACCCTGTATTCACCTGACCAAAAGTCTTGTTGCTCCTGCCATCGAACTTCACTAATTCCTACTATATCTAACTTTAACCTATCGACTTCCCTTTTTAAATTTTCTAACCTACCTGCTCGGTTAAGGGATCTGACATTCTACGCTCCGATCTGTAGAACGGCAGTTATCTTTCTCCTGATAACAACGTCCTCTTGAGTAGTCCCCGCCCGGAGATCCGAATGGGGGACTATTTTACCTCCGGAATATTTTACCCAAGAGGACGCCATCATCATTTAACCATACAGTAAAGCTGCATGCCCTCGGGAAAAATTATGGCTGTAGTTTCCCCTTGCTTTCAGCCGTTCGCAGTACCAGCACAGCAAGGCCGTTTTGGTTATTGTTACAAGGCCAGATCAGTCAATCATCCAGACTGTTGCCCCTGCAACTACTGAAAAGGCTGCTGCCCCTCTTCAGGAACCACACGTTTGTCTGGCCTCTCAGCAGATACCCCTCCGTTGTGGTTGTACCTACGGTACGGCCATCTGTATCGCTGAGGCACGGAAGCCTCCCCAAAAACGGCAAGGTCCATGGTTCGTGGTGAGGGGGTGGGGGGCCTACAGACGTTATCTGTGCAAAAATGGTGCAAATGGCTCTAAGCACTATGGGACTCAACATCTGAGGTCATCAGTCCCCTAGACGTAGAACTACTTAAACCTAACTAGCCTAAGGACATCACACACATCCATGCCCGAGGCAGGATTCGAGCCTGCGAACGTAGCAGCAGAGCGTTTCCGGACTGACGCGCCTAGTACCGCTCGGCTACAGCGGCCGGCACGTTATCTGTCATGCTTGTTTTCTATATACTACTATCACAGTAACAAGTTTTAGTAGAAGGCGAAATAAAATCGGTGAGTAGTTGGACAGCAGGGTAGACGGGAAAAAACTAGATAAAAGTTTCATTCCACAGTCTTCAAGGCATCATAATAGTAAAAGTGGGCACTAAGTTGCTACAGCAATCGTACGCAAATCTTTGTTTTTATCTCGTGGCCACTTTTATTGCTCACAAACAGCGGTGCATCATATCTACGAAGTTGAACTTTGATCGTAGTGCTTAAAGCTGTCATCGACAAATACATGCATTACCTGCTGCCTTAATAGAGCAATAATATTGCAAGCGTCCGTCCGTACCCCTGCGCCAACACGGCTCATCAACTTATAACCAGAAGGAAGAACAAAATTTGGAAGGATGAGGCATAAACCAGAGGCAAGCCGAACCACCAGTCGATTCATGAGCCGTGCTACGGAACTCAGTGGAAAGAGCGAAGTGTCTGGTTTACAGATCACGAACAGAAAATTCTTTAATTTCAGTAATGTAATTATCTGGGTATTCGATTCAAGTATAATTAATGGTTGACGCAATTGTGCACACGGTACTTTATTTCAGCTCTCTTCCAGCTTCCAAGGCAGTTGCATGGCTTACAATTTACTGCGTGACATTAATTAATCCTATCCGTTTAGATAATACAGCTGACAAACAATAACTGTAACAATGGACAGTCTACTCATGATGGGTAGGAAATGATAGGAGGCGATCATCACTTTTTGGAAGAGAAATAAAATAAGCTTCGACACGTAATTAAGTGCAGTGTTATAGACCAGGAGGCTCCAAACTACGGCCCGCGGGCCGAAACTGGCCCGCGAGGGCCTGCAAACCGGCCCGCGTTAGATAACCGGACATCCGCGGTATCCGGTCCGCCAAATAACTGAGGTGGTACGTATACTGCCAACAAATGAGTTTCGAGGCCTATCGCGACCAATACACCGCGACATTGTGGGAGGTCTATCTTTACAAAGCGGAAGGTCATGGTTAAACTTGTGGCTATCCACAATAAACAGACAGACCATTCTCCGTGCGATAGTGAAAAAAAAAAGAACGGTTAACAGACTAGTTTGGCGAAAACATTTTAGGTAAAAAAATTCTTTGCGTTTTATTCTACTCACGAGTCTGGTGCAAGTCTTTCAAATGGACGCCACTTCGGCGACTAGCCTTAGTAATCAATCATTGTAGAAGATGCTTCTTAAGCGAGGTTTCACTTTCTTTTGATTACGTTGTAAAATACATACAGAATGTGCAGTGATATACTTTTTTGTCGGTGAAATACGCCAGAATAAAATACGCCAGAATTTCGGTCAGGTACGTCCACCAACCAAATTTATGCAACTAAATAAAAATCGTAGTTAGTTTCAGTGCTAGCTATTCCCACTTCCTTAGATTTTTGCGATTTCATCTTTCCTCTAGCCTTACATTACGGTGAAACGCGTACGTTTCATATGTATTCATTACCAGCGACGGCGAGGCATGACAGAATCTCTGACCAGAGAGTTATTTATCGTTGTTAGTCTGCGCTTGACCGCGCGAGAGTTCAGTTGCGAGTTGTACTCTGTCTGTAGTAGAAGTCGGTTGGAGAGTAGTAGCAGTCTGGTGTAGTAGTCGGTGCTAGTCTGCGGGAGTCGGCATGCGTCGACGGCGTGCTGTTCTTCCGAATCTGGTCAGGATTGTGGTGGACGATGTGTAATATTGTAGAAGGTAATGAAGCAGCATTGCGCTCAGCTAATAACGTATGTTAATTGTAATTATTTTGTTCAAAAAATGCCCCAATAATAACCTTTTATAAAGTAACTAATTTAAAGAAAAAGATTCATTTCAATTTAAAGAATATTTCCTATGCATTTCCTCCAAGAATCAAAATTAAATGCAGGCCAGCATTGCACGGAGCTGCGCCGAAAAATAAGAGCAGATATAGATGCAGTGTTACTGAGGTAAGAATTTATCAGGTTTAATTATTTCACAGGGCCGAAGGTCAGCGATGCTGCCATTAAAAAGATTTACCAGACATTATTATTTCTGTTGGGAAGTTACATTTCCTACATGGTTCATTAGTTAATTGACATTATTGTGGTTTTTGGTCAATTTTCATTTATCAATTTTGTGGGGAGTTTAAGCTTGGTTCCATTTTGCATTATTATTTAATATAATTTTGTGGGGAGTTAACATTTGGCTCATTATCATTGTTATACATTTGTGTGGGGAGGTTACACTTGGCGACATCCGAACCAGGATCATATTTCTTTGGGAATCTTCTGATAAGTAGTCATATATCTGCTCTTAATTACTTAAATAAAATTAGCATTTGGCGCAACGCTTTTACTAATTTTGTGACTTTCTCTCACAGATCATCAGTAATTCGTTGCTCTTTGTTGTATTTGTTTTTGTTGCATTTTGTATTGTCATTGTTTCATTAGTGAATAATCTTGATTTGTGTAAAAATGCCGCGAAAAACTGTTAACAGTACATCGCGATGTACAATGAGTGAAATAGCCGACTCAAATTACTTGAGCGATAGTACTTGCGACACGCAGTGTAATAATGACAGTTCCCCATTTACGGACAATCAGTGCGTGCTGATCACCGGTAATGATTTTATTGCTAATGATGAGCAAATAAATTCAATTGTGTCCTCTGTTAATTTTACGACAATTGATGACGCGGGGCGTTATGTTGCAATGAACGCTGCCCAGCTTAACACAACCGGTTTGCAAAATTCACGTGACGAACAGACAAATTTTTCGAATGAAAATGAACAGTGTACTGAAAGTACGACAGATTTATTTAATTCCGGTGTACTGACCGATAGTGCACATCCGATTGGCAAACCCTTTCAGAAGTTACAGAATGACCAAATGGACACACAAAACGTGACAAATGCGGGTACGCCAGCGAACATCACAGAGAATAGAGTAAGTAGTATTGACATGGATCGATTCATGGCATTAATGATACAACTTAGTGAAAATTTCAGACAACTTAATGAAAATTCCAAACAACAGAATGAAAGACAAGACGACAATCACAAACAACTTAGTGAAAGTCTCAAACATCAAATTAATGAAATTAATGAAAAACAAGATAACAATTTCAAACAACTTAATGAAAAATATGACGACCTTAATGAAAAAGTAGACAACAATTCCAGACAGCTTAGTGAACAGATTACAGCCGTTGCCGCGCAATGTCATGATACTAAAGAACAGTTACGTGAGGAAATTGAGGCTTGTGCTAAGAAATGTAGTGAAGAAATTAGATCTATTGCGCAAGAATTAAGGGATATGCAAACAGCTGCAACAGAATCACTTCGAGACGAAATTAGTGCAGTCGCTAAACAATGCTCTGAAAAAGCAACACAATTACGCGACGAGTTTAAATTAATGACAGCAGAACTTTCGCGCACAATGGATGCAAAGATAGACGCGAAATTCGACCAACAGAACACTCAAATTGACGAACGTTTTAATCTTAACCTACAAAACAGTGATACGCGTTTCCGTAAATTTATACAGGAACAGAATAAAGTAAAACGACAAGTCACGGAAACAATCACCGCACAGAGACAGGAAGATAAACGTAAATTGTTTGCGAAAGCAAAAACATACGTAGAGAACAATATTGCTACAGTGTCCGACGAAATTAATATCATCAAACAGTTGAACACAGAATAACGTGATGAAATTTCTGATCTTAAATCAAAAACAGATACACACACAGTAGATTTTCAAACAGTGACCGACAGACTCGAACAATTAGAACTAAAACAGGATTCCGACGTCATCAAAGCTGACGTTAAAAAATTGAACGAAACCACACGTAAAATACGAAAACAGATTAATGCCTCTGAGACTAAAACCGATGATCAGGTAAAAATACTGACTGAAAAATATGATGAATTGGCCAGTCGTATTGAGGTTATCGAAAGTAATAATGACAGCAAATCAGAATATACTGCACCGATTTTGTTTAACCAAACACCTGAATTTCAAAATCTACAGCCGACAATCAATGAGATAGATTCGTCTAATAACACATTACGTAGAAAATTGTCAAGTTTACAGCAAGAGGTAACAGAGATAAAAAATATTTCAGTTAATAACACGTCACAGCAGACGCCACTTTGTGAACATTTGTCAGATTCACGCAGCGTGTATAATTTGGGTAATTTACAGAGGGTACGCGACTTAGATTCAGAACAGTCACAGACAAATAGATTCTCATACAATCCTGAACCTGTTCCGACATACAGAGACGATAATTTTGATTACAAACATTTTCTATCAGTGAGAAAATTTAAAGTATTTAAAAATGACAGAACACACGATTCACCCACTGGATTGGATATAACAATTTAGCTTTGCTTTTCCACCGACTTGGTCTGTAACGCAAAAACTTGAATTTATTTGCAGTTTTTTGGAAGGCGAACCGGCAACTCGTATGAGACCGATCGCGAGACAATGTTATTCGGTAGAAGAATTTCAGAATGCTTTTCTGTCAGCGTATTGGTCGAAGACGACACAGCGCGGAATTAAGGATCAACTAATTAGTTTACCAAATTATGAGAACTCAAATTTTCCCAGTGTCACACAATTTTTTGAGCATATGGTCCAACAAAACCAGTACCTAAGTGAACCATACAGTGAATCTGCACTTATTCAATTATGTATCTCTAAATTACCACGGTCATTAAGAGTGTCACTTTTAACAGGTCAGCAGAAGGAAAATATTTCGGCATTTAGAGATCTGTTACAGCTTTTTAAAGTACAGCAATCGGATTATTCCTTTATAAACAAACATTTTTCAAATAATAACCAAGGCCAACAAACTTACAGTAATTACGATCAGGCACGTAATTTCAATAGCAAAGCCAACAGACGCTTTAGGAACGACAACCACCAGAACTTTAATAACAGACACAATTTTAATTATCAATATCGTCAATATTATCAGCAACAGGAACCACATTTCGGTAACAATAGACGTTTTTTCCAACAACAGCAACAAAACCAACCGGTTAGCATACCTACCCAACAATGCAGTCTACAAGGTCAACCAAGCTTTAATGTTTCGCCGCGTGCACGTATAGTCTCAGCTCCAACAAATAGTAACATACAGCAACAACGAAATCAGTACGTACAGAAGACACACTATTTCAATTCTTATCATATCGAAATGACTATCATGACAGACGTAAAAGTAATGAACACAATTTTCAGCGTACGATTAATAACAGTCGGTCTTACCAACAGCAAAATCATCCGCAAGAACATATTCTCATGAATGAACCCGACAGTAGGTATCATCCAGAACGTAATACGTCTGGAAGAAACAACAGAACAGTTCAAATAGTCGAAATGCCCTAGCATCCTCCCGAAAATAACAACACGTCAGATAGAATTTGACTAGATACAGTACAGGTTGCATCTTCCAGTAACACAAGCACTACTTTAGACACGCAGAATGTTGTTCACGAAAATGTAATTACTTTTGACGACATCAGAGACACTCTTTTGCAGGAAAGACCGATTGTTCAGAAAACCATTTCACATCCTGTCATCGAAATTAAAATTGGATCATCGAAATTTTCAGCAGTAATCGATTCTGGATCACCTATGTTAGTTATAAATGAAGAAACTTTCAACGAGAGTAACAAAGAGAATACCTATCCTACATTACCATTAGGTAAAACGAAAGTGAAAGGAGCAGTATCGAGTAAAGGAGTAGATGTAAAATTACAGACACATTTATCATTTTGTATTGCAGGTCACACATTTCACTAAAATTTTTGGATTGTTCCTTTATTGACAACAGACGTTATTTTAGGTACGAATTTTCTGGTACAACACGACGCAATTATTGACTTTCAAAATTTCTGTTTCATGTTGAAGGATGAAAATGTACAACTGGCTTTAGAATTTCAGCACTCATTATCTGCAGAAGAACAAACAATTAATCGTACAGAGGTCATTTATGTATCACGTAAAATAGACTGTAATTCCACATTGTTCACAGATACGTACGTACATAACTATAATCAGACGAAGCTGACTACGACGTTATGCAGATGATTTCTGATAAAGTTAACCAAAGCAGTGCAAATACAGACGACGAACGCACGCAACTACACCAAATTCTTTTACAGCAAGCTCCAGTTTTCGACAACGTTCCTGGTACTATGTCCGGTTTTATGTATGAATTTCAAGTTAAACAGCACGACACATTTAAAGCCAAACATTATCCTATTCCGTATATTCATAGAGAGCATGTTAAGAAAGAATTGCAAGATATGCTTGACCAAGGAATTATTGAACCGGCAGTTAGTCCGTACCTAAACCCGCTCCATATTGTTAAGAAAAAAGATGGTTCACTTCGCCTCGTACTTGATTCGCGTCACATCAATGATATTATTATTAATGAAACAGATCGACCACAGACACTAGAGGAACTACTACGGAAATTTCATGGTACTGCTATTTATTCTACATTAGATCTGAAATCTGGATTTTGGCAAATTCAGCTCCATCCGAACTGCAGAAAGTACTCAGCATTTCTCTGTTTTGGTGACTGTTATCAATTTTGTAAATTACCATTCGGTTTAACTATTTCTTCTGCAGCTTTTATTCGCGGTTTGAACACAATACTTCCGACAGAACTTAAAGACAGAATTACAAAAAAAAAATGGTTCAAATGGCTCTGAGCACTATGGGACTCAACTGCTGAGGTCATAAGTCCCCTAGAACTTAGAACTATTTAAACCTAACTAACCTAAGGACAACACACACATCCATGCCCGAGGCAGGATTCGAACCTGCGACCGTAGCAGTCGCGCGGTTCCAGACTGTAGCGCCAGAACCGCTCGGCCACCAGCGGCCGGCACAGAATTACAACGTACGTAGACGACATTCTTATTGCAGAAGCTAACTGGTCTGAACACAATCTGATTCTTGAACAACTGTTGCAAACTTTTCGTGCACAGGGACTCACAGTTAATCAGTAAATCGCATTTTGGAAAAACTTCTATAAAATTTCTTGGTCATGTAATTTCAGCAGAAGGCATTGCGCCTGACCCGGAAAAACTTCAAGCTTTACGTGACATTACTGTTCCTACGACGAAGAAACAACTACGCAGCTTTTTGGGTTTAATTAACTTTTTTCGTAAATTTATTCATTACTCTGCTTTAGATACCCCCAGATTATGTCAACTGACAGGTAAAAACACTATTTGGTCCTGGGATAAGCAAGCACATTCTGAATTTATGAACCTGAAACATGCTTTGTTGAATGCACCACTTTTATCGCAGCCAGATCTTACCAGAAACTTTTCCATTGCCACCGACAGTTCTAACACCGCTTTAGGGGTACATATTTTTCAGGAAATTGAAGAAGATGGCTGTACTGTAATTAAAAACATAGCATTTGCAAGTCGCATTCTTTCACCCGCTGAGCGAAATTATTCTGTTACAGAACTTGAAACATTATGTGTTGTTTGGGCTTTTACGAGATTTCGGCATTTTCTTTATGGAAGACATACTACCGTTTACACAGACCACAGAGCAATACAATTTTTACTTTCGGCTAAATTTACACACGACAGATTAAGCAGATGGAAACTTTATCTACAGGAATTTAATTTTACAATAGTTCACATTCCCGGCACACAAAATGTTGTGGCAGACGCACTGTCTCGTTCTCTCGGCTACAATCAGCAAGACATCGCAACCAACTTCCGCAAAGCAAATTTCAGCGTCATGTACATTCAAGAAGTTGCATTTGAAAATTTCATTTCGTCGTCATTACAGGACATAGCACAAGAGCAAAGTAAAGGCAACGTGTGGAAAGAGATTAAACACCTCTGGCAAGATGGGAATAATGTTACGATTAGAAACCATTACACTGTACGCAATAATATCCTGTTTCGCCGCTCTCATCCTAACAGCAACAATTGGTTATTATGCATTCCTGACGAACTTGTTAACAAATTAATCTGGTATACTCATTTAAGTTACGCACATTACGGAGCTAGAAAATGTTTTCTTATACTGAGACAGAACTGTTATTTTGCCAACATGGAGAAACGTATACGAAGACTTTTAGCGTCATGTAAAATCTGCCAGAAAGCTAAATCAGATACGACTTCACATATTCCTCCATTATATCCCATTCTACCTGTTAAATTGAGACATATGGCCGCTGTAGACATTTTTGGTCCGATTCCCAGAACTAGTAGAGGTTTTTGCTTCATCTTTGCCGCTGTTGAACTCACTTAAAAATTTGTTACCTTCACACCGTTACGCAAAGCTACTGCTAAAACTGTCTCGAAAGCATTTGTAAAACATTTTCTATTTCATGTAGGGCATGTGTTGAAAGTTATTTCCGACAATGGATGACAGTTTCGATCTGCAATATGGACACGTATGTTACGAGCTAGAAACATTTCTCCGATATATATATCCAAGTACCATGCTTCTTCGAACCCTTGTGAACGAATAATGAAAGAAATTGGTAAACTGTGTAGAATATACTGCCATAAAAGACATATTGATTGGGACACACACATACACTCATTCCAGGATGTAATTAATTCCATACCAAATGAATCCACTATGCTATCTCCATCGGTTATACTGAAAAATGTTGAACCACCTAACAAAATTAAAGAATTAGTAACATTTCCTACATCTCGTCGACTACGACACCATGAAATAATTGACATTGCGCTCAACAACATCAAACGTGCCGCAGAGCGCCGGAGAAGACAACAAAAACAGGTTTGTATACGCCGTGACTTTCACGTTGAACAGAAGATATTAGTACGTACACACTATTTATCCAACAAAATAAAAGGTAGGTGCAGTAAATTTGAACTTCTATACGCAGGTCCATATCGGATTCGCAGCATTCCTCACCCCAATGTTGTACACGTCGAAACTTTGAGAACCAGAAAATCGAAAGGATACCACCACATATCAATTATTAAACCTTTTATTGAATGAAGATACTTTATGATTTAACATGTTTAATGCCATTTCCTAATTTTTTTACGACCACTTATGCAATTATATTCACATGAACACTTACTGATGATTATTGTATTTTTTTCTTGGCAAGTGCCCGGCAAGGTAAGGTTAGCAGGTCGCTTTTCTTGTCGTTACACATCAGACCGTGCATATTTTCCAGATGAACTTACACATTTTTATGACCACTTATGTAATTATATTTATGTGATTACTTACTGACGATTGTCGTATTTTTTTTTGGCAAGTGCCCGGCAAGGTAAGGTTAGCAGGTCGTTTTTCTTGTCGTTGCACATCAGACCGTGCACATTTTCCATTTTTTTATGTATATATGATTGTTTTCCTGTTTGTTTGTATGCATTATGAAATAGTTAAGATATAACAAACACCAGTTGACTTTGACATTTTTGCCTTATGATATCTCAACATCGTGACTAATTTACTTCTTTTTTTTTTCTTTTTTTTTGCTGCTACATTGTGATACACTGGGTACATTTTTGCCTCTGGACACTGTCTATATTTTTTTTTGACATATTACGTTTTCTGTCATGCTATGCTGTATGCTCAATTATGCTACTATAAACCAGTTTTTATTTAATGAGTATATGATTTAAATGCAAGACATTAATCTTTGTTCATCATTTTCAGAAAGAAATAACGTGTAAAAGAAATAAATTAAACAGTAAGGGAATTTCACCTACGGAATAAACGAAAGAAGATGCAAAAACCTTATGAGGAAGAGTAAATGGATCAGAATTAACAAGCATTAACAAGAATATACTATAAACATCGTAGAATAGCAGTCTTAACTAATTTTTTCTTTCAGAATACGAAGCGATTGATGCAGGCTGTCAGACACAACTTCACATCTTAGTTTTAGTGAGGAAATATGCTAGAAATAAGGAATAGTTGTGTAATGAATAATGGAGTGATTTTTTTTTTGCAGATGATAATGAATGGTGATGAATAATGATGATGAATATACAGCTATGAATAATGAAGTTTTTCTTTACAGGTGATGATAATAAAGTGATATGATAATGAAGTGATGGATAATGAATTTTTTTTTCTTTACAGATGAGGATGACGTTGAAGTTTATGTATTTAAGCTCTGTAGTTATTTAAGTATTTGTTGCAGTTCGTTTTGACAGTATGTGTTGTATTGCATAGTATGATGACTGAAGGTTTTGGAAAGGACAGCTAGGGAACACATTTTATACACATTTCACTACCTGTTAATTCGAAGTTCACTACTTTTCAGCATAAAATGCGTTTCTTCTTTCAGTCTAATAATCCATTTTTTTTATATTTAGCAGGAGAAATTATTCATAAAATTAATGTACTATAAACAGTTGTTCATTAAACCCATGTCATTTATGAATGAGATCACATATACTCTACTTGTTTCATAATCTTGATACAGCTGACTCATGACGAATGACGTTACACATCTTCATTTGCAGCAATAACTCAAAAGCAAATATTGTTATTAATTATCGAACCCAACGCAATGCATTGCTAGCACAAAAAAAGCTTTGTAACTGGCAATTGAATGCCACTGATTAATGTAATAAGATGAACTATGAGGACAATGTTTACTATAATTAGATTAATTATGCCATTTATTAACTAATTTTCAATTATGACTTCTGATGGTTTGTAATTAGACAATGAATGTCAATGTTCTCTGTAAATGACTTTTGATGGTTTGTAATTAGGCAATGAGTGCCAATGTTCTCTGTAAATGACTTGTGATGGTTTGTAATTAGGCAATGAGTGCCAATGTTCTCTGTAAATGACTTCTGATGGTTTGTAATTAGGCAATGAGTGCCAATGTTCTCTGTAAATGACTTGCGATGGTTTGTAATTAGGCAATGAGTGCCAATGTTCTCTGTAAATGACTTCTGATGGTTTGTAATTAGGCAATGAGTGCTGATGTTCTCTGTAAATGACTTGTGATGGTTTGTAATTAGGCAGTGAGTGCCAATGTTCTCTGTAAATGACTTCTGATGGTTTGTAATTAGGCAATGAGTGCCAATATTCTCTGTAAAGTTACTCATGAACATTATTCTGTAATACTACGTACATGGTACAGAAATGTTCAATGACTGGACAATGAGCGCCACCCATTAGTAGTGTAATTCTCAATGAAGACTAGTATGTGACTTAATGTCCTTCACCTTCTAACCTAATTACCTGGAATTACTGCAATATCCGTTTGTTCTGTATATCCTCATGATCATGGAGCACTATATTTGGTTTTTGCACTAATTCTACTTTGCCGTAACAGACAAGAACGTGGTGTTGACACGACATGCTGTCCACCACAATGAGCGATGAGATGCTATTATAGTCCCACTGTTTGGTGTACCTAATGTACTACCAAAAGAATAACATGGAATATTACTACGGCATTTCAGTGTCTTGGCTACGCTGATTAATACTTCTGGGAAAAGAACTTTAGATTGCCTCACTTGGTGTTGTGCTTCTGTAGAAAGATATGAACTCTCAGTGCAGCTGCGTGCAACCTAAAGTGCTACAACCATGACGCAACCCTTCCCTTTCCTATCCTAATTATTGTAACATATTAAAAATCATTTTGTTATCATGATTTGTATTTATGGCCTATACATTTTGTGATTTTGCAAATATGTACTGAACTAGAGTGCATGTGCACTTATATCATTTTGTTAACATGATTTCTACTCATTGCATATACATTTTTTGTGATTTGCTGATATGTTTTGTACTCATTGTATATATTTTGTCTTTGCCTGATATGTTCTGTACTCAGTGCATGTGCACTATATTTTCTTCATATTCTACACCTATATATCTGTATATTCTGTAATTGTAAAGTTAATTAGTTAAGAAAAAATTTGTTGCTCATGGCAAGTCTAAATGACTCACCATCGCTACCAAATTATTGCCCCGCAGTGGAGGGTTATGAAACGCGTACGTTTCATATGTATTCATTACCAGCGATGGCGAGGCATGACAGAATCTCTGACCAGAGAGTTATTCATCGTTGTTAGTCTGCGCTTGACCGCGCGAGGGTTCAGTTGCGAGTTGTACTCTGTCTGTAGTAGAAGTCGGTTGGAGAGTAGTAGCAGTCCGGTGTAGTAGTCGGTGCTAGTCTGCGGGAGTCGGCATGCGTCGACGGTGTGCTGTTCTTCCGAGTCTGGTCAGGATTGTGGTGGACGATGTGTATTATTGTAGAAGGTAATGAAGCAGCATTGCGCTCAGCTAATAACGCATGTTAATTGTAATTATTTTGTTCAAAAATGCCCCAATAATAACCTTTTATAAAGTAACTAATTTAAAGAAAAAGATTCATTTCAATTTAAAGAATATTTCCTATGCATTTCCTCCAAGAATCAAAATTAAATGCAGGCCAGCATTGCACGGAGCTGTGCCGAAAAATAAGAGCAGATATAGATGCAGTTTTACTGAGGTAAGAAATTATCAGATTTAATTATTTCACAGGGCCGAAGGTCAGCGCTGCTGCCCTTATAAAATTTATCAGGTTTAATTATTTGTGTTGAGATGTTACATACAGTTCATGGTTCATTATTTAATTAATATTATTGTGGGTTTTATGAGCAATCATCTTAACGTTAATTTTGCGGGGAGTTTACATTTGGGACATTATTATTCTTTAATTTTGCAAGGAGGTTACGCTTGGCTCATTTTATTATTCAGTTTTGTGGGAAGACAACATTTCACTTAACATTGACTTTCATATTCTTGCTGGGAGGTTACAATTTCACTATTACTGACTTTTAAAATTTTTGTGGGGAGGTTACACTTGAATTTAATTACAATTAACATACGTTATTAGCTGAGCGCAATGCTGCTTCATTACCTTCTACAATAATACACATCGTCCACCACAATCCTGACCAGATTCGGAAGAACAGCACGCCGTCGACGCATGCCGACTCCCGCAGACTAGCACCGACTACTACACCAGACTGCTACTACTCTCCAACCGACTTCTACTACAGACAGAGTACAACTCGCAACTGAACTCTCGCGCGGTCAAGCGCAGACTAGCAACGATGAATAACTCTCTGGTCAGAGATTCTGTCATGTCTCGCCATCGCTGGTAATGAATACATATGAAACATACGCGTTTCAACGGTGATCATGGAGTGCTAAGGTGCTTTAATCCCACTAGGTAGATCTTGGCCCTTATGACTTCGTGGAGGAATCAATGTGGCCTGCGGACTAAAAAGTTAGGAGAGACACCTGATATAGACGATTGCAGTGAAATAAATTCATGTGTGAATGGAGCAGACAGCTATACAATGTAACCCATTATGTGCTAGCACCTGCTACTCCTAAGTTCCACACTACTTGCAATTATGAGGACAGTAATTTAAGTCTTATAGCTATGTTCCGTAGAAAGGTTGCACTTACGAGAAAACACGCTAATGTAAAACAAAGTACGTTTGTAACTGGTTTGCAATTCAGATATAACCTGCAGGCAGAGCGTTGGAAAATGTCATAACTGCCATAGCGAGGATGCTTTCAGAATATGGGGAAAAATCCGTGAGTGGTCTGAAAAGCTTATAACGGCGTTTCAGGGCAGAATGTGCTGATAAATAATTGTTAAGAAAAAAATTAGATGCGTTGCGCCGTGTCATTGAAGTTAGCTAATCAGGCCACTGTGCGCAGAAATTCAAGCGGCCCGCCGACACAATTAGACGTTGCCCTTGTGGCATAGATGACTGCGTACGAGACTACTCAAGCTTTGGCTAGAGCTCAAACCTAACTACCGTCCCATGTCCAATTTTTGTATCGCTGTGTTGTTCAGATTTGGGAAATCGAACGAGAAACACGTTTGGCGAGACTGTCTCTAGCGGATGCTTGAATTGGCTAATTTCAATACTAATTAACTAGAAAATGGCATACCATATCAAATTTTTAACAATTATTTCTCATCACAACCTAGCCAGCAACAGGATGTTTGTGACCACCCTGTACAGTAACGTGCGTCAAGACGCCAGACATGTTTAATGCAACGAAGAGAATACGAATGTGCTAAATGCAGATGCGTCAAGAAGTAATGGTTACAATATACACTGATGAGCGCAGACACCTGTAGTAAAGTGATCGGCCACATTTGTAACGCAGTATAGCAGGAGTTTCGCATGGCGTGGATTCGCCAAGTGCCTGGAAAATTTCCGGGTGTACGTGGTACGAGATGTCTACGCACACTACACACAGACTTGACGTCACGCACAGGTCACGTCAAATTACAGGCCGGGGGTTTGTGGGCGTGGAGCAGGCGCTCGACAGTCTCCGAGATGCGTTCCATTGTGTTTCAAAAATGGTTCAAATGGGTCTGAGCACTATGGGACTTAACATCTGAGGTCATCAGTCCCCTAGAACTTAGAACTACTTAAACCTAACTAACCTGAGGACATCACACACATGCATGCCAGAGGCAGGATTCTAACCTGCGACCGTAGCGGTCGCGCGGTTCCAGACTGACGCGCCTAGAACCGCTCGGCCACACCGGCCGGCTCCATTGTGTTTATATCAAGTGAGTTTGTAGGGCCGCACATCACTGTGAGTTTACTCTAGTGCCAGTTAAACCATTCTAGCACAACTCTAGCCTGGAAATCCTGGAAGATGTCATCTCCGCCGCTGAAGATATCAAGATTGAAGGGATTCAAGGCGATTCACATCATCTTCCTTTTAATGATTAGGATATCGCCTTTTACGAACTCACAGAGAAAAAAATTTACGTCTCTTCCTAGGCTTTCCAGTACTTCTTCTCCTATTTGCCAATTACGGCGTTTTCAAAGCAACACAATACTACTGGTAAAAAAACATTGTATGAAAGTTAATCACATAAAGCATATGTGTAAATATAAAAAAAATTACGTCCGAACAGACCTTGGAAGGCCCGACGATACCGACCGGCCGCTGTGTCATCCTCTCAGCTCAGGGGCGTCACTGGATGCAAGTGCAAACATACTTATGTTGTCAATGCGATAGGGTCTGCAGCTGCTATGAATTTTTTGAAAAATTTTATGATGCCTTCAGCAGCATTCCCTTTATTTCATGTACGGTGGTATAATTTCGGTCTTAGAACACTTTCAAGTATTTTATGGATGTTTTTTAGTAGTAAATTATGCCATGTATGTCGTAGCTCATATGACTCTGTTATGCTCATAAAACAATGTGTATGTGATTAACACACTTAACTTCGTATCAGATGGATATTGTTCCCTTGAAAATGACTTAATGTGAAACGTGTTAAGCATAAAAGAAATTTAGTAAATACTTGTTGTCAACACTAGAGTTTTAGAACAACTCAAATATCTTCTTACATAAGCATGTCTCTTCCTGAGCAGACCTTCGTACTCTCAGGAAATTCAGCACTCCAGTTCAATATTTTTATCGTAACCTATCTTTCGGTTCAATAAGGTCAGAAAGCGGCCGCCATCTCTCTTTAAAATTTCATGGTGGTCACTTTTCGTACTTTATGTTCCAACTTTCTGTTAATGAGACCACAGAGAGCTTGTAACTTTGCTACCTTATTTTCAGTATTAGAGTCAAAATCAAAACCTACCTCACATCATAAATAAAAAATTCAATAAAGTTGTTCTAAAAATGTATTATCTGTTTATGCTTATCCATTACGGAAATTTTGAACTGTGACTGTATATTGAATGTAAATAAGTTATACAAAACTGCAACCAGTCACTTTTTTGAATAATTATGTTTTATTCCATGAAACAGTTTTCGAACCTTTTCAGGTTCATCTTCAGATGCTTTCAGGAAGTTACATCATTATTGCTACCATAATGCTGGGCGCTGCTGTCGCATTTTGTTAACTGGGACCTTAGATCATGACCCGGGTTCCAGGTGGGCCTAAACCAGGAGAAAATATTAGAACGGAATTTTTGAGACGAATTATCCCCTGCGGTATTCACGAGAATAGATGGCAGACCAAGGTGCCAACATTATGACTGCTCTTCGTAGATATTCTAGACTCAATTGCTACTGTCACATGCTGAACACAGTGCTAAAAAAATGCCTTTAATGTGCAGCATATGTCTTCCAATTGCCCACAACTTCATTTTGTTCCCACCGCAGTGAAGGAACGTGCGACAACTCCAAAACAAAGTCGCCTTGTTCATAGCCTAGAGAGAACACTGGAGCAGACGACCCACATGATTGGTTATGCTTGAACACGTCAAAAGGCAGCATTCGTTGTTGTGTAAAAAGCTCTGTGAGAAATGAGAAGCAGATAGAATAAAAGTAGTTTACATCACGTTGATGGACTAACTGAATCTGTTGTGGCGGTGTGAACGCAGTTGTATACATTACCACGTCTAAAAAAATCGCCTGTTGCCATGGAAGATGACGTTCCAGGGACAAATAATGAACCTCAGAACGGTGAAGTCCTGCGAATGCGCCAGAAAAATTATGTAGAGTATAAGGCATCACGAGCTAGGTACCTTCCAATAGGCACAATTTCGCCATCTGAAAATGATGTCTGTATCTCAAAGGCGTGAAGTCATGGGAGAGGTAAAGCATACAATACACTAACTACCAGAATAATAATATCGAGTAAACAGTCACAAAAGGAGGCTCCCCCGTGAACCGTCGTCTACCAAACAAAACTAAATTTGGCTGCAGAAAAGACGGTCACCTCAGATATGTTGTTGTTGTTGTGGTCTTCAGTCCTGAGACTGGTTTGATGCAGCTCTCCATGCTACTCTATCCTGTGCAAGCTTCTTCATCTCCCAGTACCTACTGCAACCTACATCCTTCTGAATCTGCTTAGTGTATTGATCTCTTGGTCTCCCTCTACGACTTTTTACCCTCCACGCTGCCCTCCAATGCTAAATTTGTGATCCCTTGATGCCTCAATACATGTCCTACCAACCGATCCCTTCTTCTAGTCAAGTTGTGCCACAAACTTCTCTTCTCCCCAATCCTATTCAATACCTCCTCATTAGTTACGTGATCTACCCACCTTATCTTCAGCATTCTTCTGTAGCACCACATTTCGAAGGCTTCTATTCTCTTCTTGTCCACACTAGTTATCGTCCATGTTTCACTTCCATACATGGCTACACTCCATACAAATACTTTCAGAAACTACTTCCTGACACTTAAATCTATACTCGATGTTAACAAATTTCTCTTCTTCAGAAACGATTTCCTTGCCATTGCCAGTCTACATTTTATATCCTCTCTACTTCGACCATCATCAGTTATTTTACTCCCTAAATAGCAAAACTCCTTTACTACTTTAAGTGTCTCATTTCCTAATCTAATCCCCTCAGCATCACCCGATTTAATTTGACTACATTCCATTATCCTCGTTTTGCTTTTGTTGATGTTCATCTTATATCCTCCTTTCAAGACACTGTCCATTCCGTTTAACTGCTCTTGCAAGTCTTTTGCTGTCTCTGACAGAATTACAATGTCATCGGCGAACCTCAAAGTTTTTACTTCTTCTTCATGAATTTTAATACCTACTCCGAATTTTTCTTTTGTTTCCTTTACTGCTTGCTCAATATACAGATTGAATAACATCGGGGAGAGGCTACAACCCTGTCTCACTCCTTTCCCAACCACTGCTTCCCTTTCATGCCCCTCGACTCTTATAACTGCCATCTGGTTTCTGTACAAATTGTAAATAGCCTTTCGCTCCCTGTATTTTACCCCTGCCACTTTCAGAATTTGAAAGAGAGTATTCCAGTTAACGTTGTCAAAAGCTTTCTCTAAGTCTACAAATGCTAGAAACGTAGGTTTGCCTTTTCTTAATCTTTCTTCTAAGATAAGTCGTAAGGTTAGTATTGCCTCACGTGTTCCAACATTTCTACGGAATCCAAACTGATCTTCCCCGAGGTCCGCTTCTACCAGTTTTTCCATTCGTCTGTAAAGAATTCGCGTTAGTATTTGGCAGCTGTGACTTATTAAACTGATAGTTCGGTAATTTTCACATCTGTCAACACCTGATTTCTTTGGGATTGGAATTATTATATTCTTCTTGAAGTCTGTGGGTATTTCGCCTGTTTCATACATCTTGCTCACCAGATGGTAGAGTTTTGTCATGACTGGTTCTCCCAAGGCCATCAGTAGTTCTAATGGAATGTTGTCTACTCCTGGGATCTTGTTTCGACTCAGGTCTTTCAGTGCTCTGTCAAACTCTTCACGCAGTATCTTATCTCCCATTTCATCTTCATCTACATCCTCTTCCATTTCCATAATATTGTCCTCAAGTACATCGCCCTTGTATAAACCCTCTATATAGTCCTTCCATCTTTCTGCCTTCCCTTCTTTGCTTAGAACTGGGTTGCCATCTGAGCTCTTGATATTCATACAAGTGGTTCTCTTCTCTCCAAAGGTCTCTTTAATTTTCCTGTAAGCAGTATCTATCTTACCCCTAGTGAGACAAGCCTCTACATCCTTACATTTGTCCTCTAGCCATCCCTGCTTAGCCATTTTGCACTTTCTGTCGATCTCATTTTTGAGACGTTTGTATTCCCTTTTGCCTGCTTCATTTACTGCATTTTTATATTTTCTCCTTTCATCAATTAAATTCAATATTTCTTCTGTTACCCAAGGATTTCTATTAGCCCTCGTACCTCAGATATACTCCCACCTAAAGAATATCAAAATATACGTGAACTGTTTGTCAGACTGTCCAAGTAGAATATGAGAGCAACTTCGTCTAAGTACTGAAATGCTGGAAAATAATTCAAATATTTTTATGAGTGGAATATTTGGTTTTGTTTTCAGTAGTACTTTTAATTCTTTGTTTTACCACCATGAAAAATTGAAAGAAGTTTGCTTTATGGTCATATATTGACGACAATCTGACTCCCACCGATGAATTAGATAGGCATTTTAATCAGAGTTAGGCACTGAAGATCCAAAGAAACTGGTACACCTGCTTAATATCGTCTAGGGCCCCCGCGAACACGCAGAAGTATCGCAACACGACGTAGCATGCATTAGACTAATGTCTGTAGTGGTGCTGGAGGAAACTGACACCATGAATCCTGTAGGGCTGTCCATAAATCCGTAATAGTACGAGAGGCTGGAGAGTTCATCTGACAGCACGTTGCAAGGCATCCCAGACACGCCCAATAATTTTCATGTTTGGGGAGTTTGGCGGCCAGCGGAAGTATTTAAAATCATAAGAGTGTTCCTGGAGCCACTCTGTACCAATTCAGGACGTATGGGGTGTCGCATTGTCCTGCTGGAATCGCCCAAGTCCGTCGGAATGCATAATGGACATGAATGGATGCAGGTGATCAGACAGGATGCTTCATCAGAGCCGTGTCTAGACGTGTCAGGGGCGCCATATCACTTCAACTGCACACGCGTCACACCATTACAGAGCCTCCACTAGATCAAACAGTCCCCTGTTGACAAGCAGGGTCCATGGATTCATGAGTTTGTCTCCATACCCGTACAAGTCCATCCGCTCGACACAATCTGAAACGAGACTCGTCCGAGCAAGCAACATGTTTCCAGAGATGAACAGTCCATTGTCGGTGTTTACGGGCCCAGGCGAGGTGTAGAACTTTGTCGTTCAGTCATCAATGATACACGAGTGGGCCTTCGGCTCCGAAAACCCATATCGATGTTATTTCCTTGAATGGTTCGCAAGCTGACACTTGTTGATGGCCCAGCACTGAAATCTGCAGCAATCTGTGGAAGGTCTATCGGTTTGAATAGTTCTCTTCAGTCATCGTTGGTTCCGTTCTTGCAGGATCTTTCCCCGGCCGCAGCAATGTCGGAGATTTGATATTTTGCCGTATTACTGATATTCGCGGTATACTCGTGAAACTGACATAGGGGAAAATCCCCACTTCATCGATACGTGGGAGATGCTGGGTCCCATCGTTCGTGCGCCAACAGCAGGTTCAAACTCACTTAAATCTTGATAACACGCCATTTTAGCAGCAGTAATCCACCTATCAACTGCGCCACACACACATGTTTTATATAGGAGTTGAAAACTGGAGCGCCGTATATTGCCTGTTTACATATATCGTAGTTCAATACGCTTGCCTATACCAGTTACTTTGACGCTTCCTGGTAAATTGGATGAGATTTCTTCTTATTGGAATGAAAACGGACAATGTTTCCGACCCTCCAGAAGTTCGCCAGAATTTTTTTTTGTACAGTCATTCAGCTAGCATAAGAGAGATTTTAGTTTTGCAGGTTTAATTGTAAGTGCACGATGGTCACCTTTGGACCTGGACAGTGCTGGTGCTCTTCTGTTTCTTCATACCAACTTAAATATCAGACAAAATGAATGAAGGAAAACTTCGTAAATATTTTTCCTTGCACCAACCGAGCAGGGTAGCGCACTGGTAGGCGCAGTGGACTCGTAATCGGGAGGACGACGGTTCAAACCTGTGTCCGACCGCCCTGAGTTAGGTTCTCCGTGGTTTCGCCAGATTGCTTAAGCCAAATGAGGGGTTGGTTCCTTCGAAACGGAACGGCCGCTTTCCTTTCCCATCCTTCCCCAACCCAAGCTTGTGCATCGTCCCTAATGACCTCGCTGTCGACGGGATGTTTAACACAAATCTTCAACTCCTCCTCTTTTACCACACCACGTTTTGTTTTACGTTCTCTCCATATCGGTTGTCGATTATTGTGTCTGTTTGTGTTGTAGCTTTCATTTAGGTAAGCTACTCTCAAATTACTGTAGATTTACTGCAGCCAAAAAAAAAAAAAAAAAGAACCTGTTGCTTTGGTGAATTATAGCACTGTCGACAATCGCAGCCCAGGACATCATGTTTAGAAGTTAGTGTAATGACAATCGTTTCACATGAAAACGCTTAATTTTAATTATCGGTGGACATGAAGTAGTACTGTGGACCCCTTTAGCAAGAAACGAAATGGCTTGGCACGACAAGGCTTCCCAGGAAAATTAGCTATTCAGTACCTGCCTAATGCAGTGGTATCAACACTCCAAAGTTTTGTTTTTATATTTGTCGAACAGAATAAGCAATGCTGGGTTTGGAAAGGTTCAGGTACTGCAAGTGTCAGCCCATTTCATTCTTCTCGTTAGCTAGTTTTGGAATTTGGCTTTGGATGTATCGAAATCTACTTTACTTGTATAATAACAAAGAAGTCCATAAAAATACAACCCGTCATTTCGCTTAAAATGGAGATACTCAAAGTAGAAACAAACTGGAACGTGCTATTAGCGTCCAACAATACGACAGGAAGCAGCAGTGCTATAATTACCAAACATACACAGCTTGTGTTGAACAATGTTTATTAACTTGCACAATTTAAATGCAATGAAACAGATACATTTAACAAGCCCACGAGAGGACAATAAAATTTTTTCTAACACCACTGTTAAAATCTGCATAGCAAATGCATTAAAAAAAATTCTGTTGGTGTAAATATTTAATACAATCAAAACTTGCCAAATTCGTAACCCGCAAGACTATCCTGAACAATGAATTCTCTTTTGCAATATAAATTCATACCAAGGAATACACTAAGGCATAACATAAGGCATACAAGTATTAGTAAAAGCAACTTCTAAAACTTAAAAGCTCGGCAATGAAGACACCAAGCAAACACAAACTTCTGATTAAGGAATAATCCAGTTGATGCCAACACAGGGAGCCACTAACTAAATAACAAACAATCAATAAAAAACAGTGCCTCAGCTTCTAAACATTCCCTGAGAAGAAACGCACATGAAACACTCCTGCATGAGTGTCCGCAGCTCGTGGTCGTGCGGTAGCGTTCTCGCTTCCCACGCCCGGGTTCCCGGGTTCGATTCCCGGCGGGGTCAGGGATTTTCTCTGCCTCGTGATGACTGGGTGTTGTGTGATGTCCTTAGGTTAGTTAGGTTTAAGTAGTTCTACGTTCTAGGGGGCTGATGACCATAGATGTTAAGTGCTCAGAGCCATTTGAACCAAAATTAAACTTCACTACCAGTCTACTAGGTACAAATATAATAAACAAATGGCTGATATGGTAATACAATATTAATATGGTGGAGCCTCCAGCAATCTAATCGGGCACTAATTACAGAGTGAAACTAGTTTTACAGGTTTAAATCGATATTTCGAGCGAAAGGTGCAAACGTCAGAGCGGCGGAGGAATGAGCTACGGAGCTTAACTACCTGAGAGAGCCATGAGCTACGAGATCAATACTCAACTGAAGGACTAGATCGAGACAGAAGGTCAGCAACATGGAGCCCGATGTAACGAATCACAGTTCCGCTGGCAACGACCAAGTCGTGAAGCCCCGATGCCATGCCCCACCGTACCGGACGAAATATACAGCGCTCCGCACAACAGAAACATAAGTCAACTACAATAGCCCACTTTGGATTGCACATTCATATTACATAAAAGAATAATCCACAATATCAAAACAGGGAAATTTGGCAGAAATTCTTTTTTAACTTAACAGCTCAGTATTCATTTAAACACTACAGTACACTAAAGTTCCTTGAAACGTGATAGTAACAGCTGAGTATTACTTTAAACGGGCAAGAAGCCACCAGAACTACACTTTTATGTAGTTTTAGGAGACAGCATAATATTTCGTTACTTGTAAATATTTGGTACTTAATCACCCAGGTAACATCTTTAGATATACAAACAGTCAATAATGAGCAGCTCTCCGGGCTTCCTTACATATAGCTGAAAATCCTTCATAAAGTGGTAGGAAACTAACAAGGAGAGACCAAGCTCCGTTATCACGCCACGAATGACGTAACTTCTACATATCAGACTCGTCACGAAATCCAAACTGAAGGCAACATTAGTTAACCATTAACAAATATAGATAAACACACGATTGCACCTCTTTAAATCAAACACACACCATATACACCAGATCTCGTGCCGGAAACAAAAACCTCTCCACCGTCTCCAGCCGCAGCACGAGTCATGAGCGTGCGCACCAAGTAAGAGCCAAACTTAAAAAAAAAAAAAAAAAAAAAAAATGGTTCAAATGGCTCTGAGCACTATGGGACTTAACATCTATGGTCATCAGTCCCCTAGAACTTAGAACTACTTAAACCTAACTAACTTAAGGACATCACACAACACCCAGTCATCACGAGGCAGAGAAAATCCCTGACCCCGCCGGGACTCGAACCCGGGAACCCCGGCGCGGGAACCGAGAACGCTACCGCACTACCACGAGCTGTGGACGCCAAACTTCCGACCGTGTTGCAACAGCAATCGACAGACTACACAGTGAACCCTTCTGCTGATGATGTTTGCTCTGCGGGTCGGTCAGCTGTGTGTCATCCGTGCCCGGTGAGCCCTGCTGCCTCCACGCTGCAGAAATAAATAGCCGAACTTGCAATGAACAAATGACTCGTGGCCGACAAAGGCGAAATCTATGGCAAAGATGACACTACAAGAAAGAGGTACTGGTGCCAGCCACACGACGTATCAGAAACGTATCTGATCAGATTTATTAGCAGCTGCATGAAGCAAATAGCATTTCCAAAAAATTACATCGAATGTATTTTTGAGCATTTATTTCGCATCTATCGCGTAATATAAAATTCTATTGAAAAAGAAAAATATTTCGGTCCCCATAACTTTTGCGTTAAACACCTAGTGTCGCAGCGCGGGATATAGAGGGTGAGTCACCTAACGGTACCGCTGGATATATTTCGTAAACCACATCAAATACTGACGAACCGATTCCACAGACCGAACGTGAGGAGAGGGGCTAGTGTAATTGTTTAATACAAACCATAGCCGGCCGGTGTGGCCTTGCGGTTAAAGGCGCTTCAGTCTGGAACCGCGTGACCGCTACGGTCGCAGGTTCGAATCCTGCCTCCGGCATGGATGTGTGTGGTGTCCTTAGGTTAGTTAGGTTTAATTAGTTCTAAGTTCTAGGCGACTGATGACCTCAGAAGTTAAGTCGCATAGTGCTCAGAGCCATTTGAACCATTTGAATACAAACCATACAAAAATGCACGGAAGTATGATTTTAAAACAAACCTACGTTTTTTTTAAATGGAACCACGTTAGTTTTGTTAGCACATCTGAACATATAAACAAATACGTAATCAGTGCCGTTTGTTGCATTGTAAAATGTTAATTACAGCCGGAGATATTGTAACCTAAAGTTGACGCTTGAAACCTCCAACGTTCAGTTGCGTGTTGTAACAAACACGGGCCACGGCCGGCGAGCAGCATCTGCAGGGACATGTTTACGATGACGATCGTGTTTACGAGTGTGGCTGTAGTGCACTCCTGTCGTTTGGTCTACCTGTCACAGTGTTCCGCATGTAGCGCTTGCTGCTATTGTTATTCTGCATTCGTCTCCGCACGCAGACCAACTGTAGTACACCGTGTTATCAGCCGTCTGTGATAGTGTAGTGTTGTAGGAACTGTGACCATGGTGTATTCGAACTCTGGAAAGGCGGAGATGATACTCATCTATGGCGAGTGTCGACGAAATGCAGCTGAAGCGTGCAGGGTGTATGCAGAACGGTACCCGGACAGAGAGCATCCAACGTGCCGCACATTGCAAAACATCTACCGCCAACTGTATGCAAGAGGTATGGTCGTAGCACGCAAACGGGTCCGTAACAGGCCCGTCACAGGAGAAGCGGGTGCTGTTGGTGTGTTAGCTGCTGTTGCCATGAACCCACACATGAGTACACGGGACATTGCGACAGCCGGTGGACTGAGTCAAAGTAGTGTCATGCGCATACTGCATCGTCACCGCTTTTACCCGTTTCATGTGTCGCTACATCAGCAATTACATGGTGATGACTTTAATCATCGAGTGCAATTCTGTCAATGGGCATTAACAGTGAATGCGTTGCAGTTCTACCAGTTTACCGATGAAGCGGGTTTCACAAATCGCGGGGCAGTGAATCTACGGAACATGCATTACTGGTCCGTGGACAATCCTCGCTGGCTCAGACAGGTAGAGCGACAGCCACCGTGGACTGTAAATGTATGGTGCGGAATCATTGGCGACCACCTCATTGGTCCTCACTTCATTGCAGAGGCCCAAACAGCTGCAACATACATCGCGTTTCTACAGAATGATCTGCCAACGTTGCTCGAAAATGTCCCACTGGAAACGCGTCGACGTATGTGGTATCAGCATGATGGTGCACCTGCACATTCCGCAATTAACACTTGGCTGACCCTTGACAGGATGTTCGACGGGCGTTTCATAGGACGTGGATGACGCATACACCTCTGGACTTCTTTCTGTGGGGTACGTTAAAGGAGAATGTGTACCGTGATGTGCCTACAACCCCAGAGGATATGAAACAACGTACTGTGGCAGCCTGCGGCGACGTTACACCAGATGTACTGCGGCGTGTACGACATTCATTACGCCAGAGATAGCAATTGTGTGCAGCAAATGATGGCCACCACATTGAACATCTATTGGCCTGACATGTCGGGACACACTCTATTCCACTCCGTAATTGAATACGGAAACCACATGTGTACGTGTACCTCACCCCTCATGGTAATGTACATGTGCGTCAGTGAAAAAGACCAATAAAAAGGTGTTAGCATGTGGACGTAATGTGCTGTTCCAGTCTCTTCTGTACCTAAGGTCCAACACCGTTCCCTTTGGATCCCTACGTAATTCGATACGCACGATCGAACAGCTAAAGAGTGGTACTCAAGCGTCAACTTTAGGATACAATATCTCCAGATGTAATTAAAATTTCACAATGCAACGAACAGCACTGATTACGTATTTGTTTATATGTTCAGATGTGCTAACAAAACTAACGGGGTTCCATTTAAAAAAACGTAGGTTTGTGTTAAAAAACATACTTCCGTGCATTTTTTTATAGTTTGTATTAACCAATTACACTAGCCCCTCTCCTCACGTTGGGTCTGTGGAATCGGTTCGTCAGTATTTGATGTGGTTTACGAAATATATCCAGTGGTAATGTTAGGTGACTCACCCTGTATATCTGATAAACGGCCCAGCGCATAATGTGCTGTGGGCTGCGGCTAGCCGAGCAGCCCACTGCTACCGTGGGCGGTGCGGCCACGTCACGTGGGGTGATAAACCCGCGGAGGCCGGACGGAGGAAGTCCGTGAGTAGGCAGTGCTGCGCGGCGGGCAGCTGTGGAGGACACTGGCAGGTGGTTCGCAGTAAAACGTCATCTCTTAGTCACTTCGACATGGAGCCCCATGTGAATGTCGCCCGTAGCATAATATAGCTGGGGCGGTGTATGTTTCGAGCAGCCGTACGTCACGATGACGGCTTTTCGGGACACGAACATACCTTGTACAACAATAAACTTGATTCATCCGACGATGTGACGCGTTTCCGTTGATCAATGGTCCAGTCTCGATTACCTTCTAATGCACGATGTCTTAGGCCCAACATTGGAATACGTAGTGGTCGTCCGCTGCGGAGGCCCATGTTCAATAATGTGCGCTGAACAATGTGCTCCGAAACAGTTGCACCTGCGCCAGCACCGAAAAGTGTACTCAAATCTACCAGAGATTTCCATCTATTGTACTTTACAGAGCGGGCACGCGTAGACGTCCTATACCTTATCGGCTCTTCGTGGCTTCACTGTCATTCAACCTTTTACTTTCCTTTGATGCACACGATAGTAGCACGTGAATTATTAATCAGTTTCGTCATTTCTGCCCCTGGGCAGTGTCGCTTATGTCGGTGTACTACCCCAGTTGTGGACGTTATCATCCCTAGAATGATTCACCATTCTATTCTGCTACGCTTATACACTCTTCTTACCGCTTTACAATCCCTCTGTGCCACCAGATGCCATTCAATCTCAGTATTGGCAGCAGTGGACAAAGTCTATTTGCTCATCAGTTTTTGTAGCACATTTATGTGAAGGGAACAAGAAATTACATTCTCGGTAAGTAAACAGACGTCCAAATAAAAGTGTGTCAACCAGAAAACACACATCTGTATCAACGTATATATTCTGAAAACCTCTGTGAAGCGCGTGGCAGAGAGCACTCAGCATGTTGCCACATGTTACGGTGGCTTACCGGTTAAATCGTGTATGCAGCGTAGGAAGAAAGACAGCTGAAATGCGTCTGTTCGTACTGCAGTTAGTCCAATCTTCTCCTCGCGGTCCCTTTGGAGACGTTACGTACGAGGGGGAGAATTTCTCAGCATTTCACACTTAATACTGGTTATAATTAAGAAAGTAAGTTTTGACGGGATAATCGGCGTCCGTCTGCAAACATCTGCCAATTCAGCTTTTCCGCGTATCCATTACACTACTGTGAATCGAAAAAACATGTGACAATTCGCGTCGCCTTTCCACGATCGCTAATTCACTTTCCCAGTGGATCCGTGAACAGATATTTTACAGTACACACTATTGAGAAACAGTGGAAACAGCAATTTGTGTTGATCCAAGGAAAAATTATATGCTATCTATTGTGAAACCATCGTACAGTTGTCTTCTAAATCAGTACTGAAAACGTTGCGCACCAGTTGTCAGACGAGTGACATTCAGGGTAACAGGGCTACGACAGGCCACCCCAGATAAGCCCGATATCAATAAATATGTTGAGATGAGGTTTTCGCCAAGCTATGAAGGACAATATAGAGGATTTTCTGACATCCGTAAATAAATTTTGTTGTTTACAGTTACTGAATTAGGACACAGTCTCTGTTTTTTTTCCTATGGAGTTGTATATTTTCTTCTGTGGTATTCGAAAGAAACTTCTAACAAAAATTAAACGACATAATGTTTATGGGACTCGTATGAAGATAACAGCGACGCAAACCGTTGTTTCGTCGTCAGCAGAAGAGATTCCACAAACGTCTGCCCTATTATACCAAATGTAAGCAAGCACGTAACTTAGGGACGGTTCGTGTATTTACAGCACGACTGTCATACCAACTGCTCAAAATGTTAAACTTGAGCATTGTTATATGCTATAAATTGATTCTGGAGGAACAATACAGCGCTTTGAAGTTCATTTTCACTTTAATGTAGCGCACGCCAGTGTTATAAGTAATATCATGCCTTCGGGAGTTGCCGTTGTCTCCTAATAAACACCCTTTTTTTAAATTTTCACTACAGAAAAAAGAATAGTTGTGTTAAGACCGATGAGCATGAAGACCGTTTTACATTATTGTACGGCCGTTCTGACGCTTCTAGACCTTCTCTTAGCGTCTGTCGTTACATATGCAGAATGGGAAGGACATCCAACATCTCAGTACTACACATATTATCTTACGTCGCGTGCGATGTCCTCCAACAGCTGCGGCAGTAGGATATCTTAGGATCTCTAGATAATAAAACAAGGACCAATGATGCAGGACTTATAAAACACATACCAAATGTTGATAGACGAAAAGAGTTGTTTTTATCCATTTCTATGAAGCAGTATGAATTTTCAGCTGACGATTAGTGCATATCAGGAAGAATGACTTGCCAATGGTTTGTAAGCAATGCTTCTTCCTCAAACGAAATTTGCGTAGATGCGCTGCATCACTTTTCATTTTTAGAAAACAACGTTCACACAATTGTAAGCAATGAAGCCTTAGTCGCAGCGGAATGTGAAGGTGATGAAATTCAATGGAATGTAGTGCCTGCAGAACACTAGTTTGGCTGATCTCTCTCGTACTTCCAAGATGCCTCTTAGGGATATCTGCATTGTGCCTTACTGCTGCCAAAATGTTAGTTTCACTTCTTTCAATATTTGCTCTTTTTTTCTTGGGACATTTTGTTCTCCAAACTTGCAGCTCTAGAACTTTTATGAGTAACTTTTACAAAGACAGATTGTGCAAGTATGGCATGATCTGGGCATTCTCCATCACACTATTCTACCTCTGCTCTAATAGTTTCACGACATTCGCCATAAACAATATTTACTTTTTCGACTGTTATCCACATTGTGGATGTCTCAGTAGACTTATTTATTTATTTATTTATTTATTTATTGTTCCGTGGGACCACATTTAGGAGAAGTCTCCATGGTCATGGAACGAGTCAATACATGAAATTATAACACGATTGTAGAAACAGATAAAATGAAATATAAGAAACATATTCAGGCGACAAGTCGTTAGTTTAAATAAAGAAAATCAAGAATGTAACACTGGAATTTGCTTAATTTTTTAGCTCTTCCAGGAGCTCCTCGACAGAATAGAAGGAGTGAGCCATGAGGAAACTCTTCAGTTTAGATTTAAAAGTGTTTGGGCTACTGCTAAGATTTTTGAGTTCTTGTGGTAGCTTATTGAAAATGGATGGAGCAGAATACTGCACTCCTTTCTGCACAAGAGTCAAGGAAGTGCATTCCACATGCAGATTTGATTTCTGCCTAGTATTAACTCAGTGAAAGCTGCTAACTCTTGGGAATAAGCTAATATTGCTAACAACAAACGACATTAAAGAAAATACATACTGTGAGGGCAATGTCAAAATTCCCAGACTATTGAATAGGGGTCGACAAGAGGTTTTCGAACTTACACCATACATAGCTCGAACAGCCCCTTTTTGAGCCAAAAATACCCTTTTTGAATCAGAAGAATTACCCCAAAAAATAATACCATATGACATAAGCGTATGAAAATATGCGAAGTATACTACTTTTCGTGTTGAAATGTCACTTATTTCAGATACTGTTCTAATGGTAAATAAAGCGGCATTTAGTTTCAGAACAAGATCCTGAACATGGGCTTTCCACAACAGCTTACTATCTATCCGTACGCCTAGGAACTTGAACTGTTCCGTCTCGCTTATAACATGCCCATTCTGTCTGATTAAAATGTCAGTTCTTGTTGAATTGTGAGTTAGAAAGTGTAAAAACTGAGTCTTACTGTGATTTAGCATCAAATTATTTTCCACAAGCCACGAACTTATATCATGAACTACATTATTTGATAATGTTTCAATATTACACACAAGATCCTTCACTACCAAGGTGGTGTCATCAGCAAACAGAAATATTTTTGAATCACCTGTAATACTAGAAGGCATATCATTTATATAAACAAGAAACAGCAGTGGCCCCAGCACCGACCCCTGGGGAACGCCCGATTTAACAGTGCCCCATTGGGACTGAACATCATTACCACTCTCAATATTGCGGAGGATTACCTTCTGCTTTCTGTTCTTAAAGTAGGAGGCGAACCAATTGTAAGCTAATCTCCTTACTCCATAATGTTCCAACTTCTGCAGTAATATTTTGTGGTCAACACAGTCAAAAGCCTTCGATAAATCAAAGAAAACACCTAACGTTCGCAACCTTTTATTTAATCCGTCCAAAACCTCACAGAGAAAAGAGACTATAGCATTTTCAGTTGTTAAGCCATTTCTAAAACCAAACTGTACATTTGACAGCAAATTAAGTGAATTTAAATGCTGCAGTAACCTTGTATATACAACATTCTCGATAACTTTAGCAAACACCGATGGCATATAAATAGGTCTATAATTGTCAACATTATCCTTGTCTCCCTTTTTATAAAGTGGCTTCACTACCGAGTACTTTAATCGGTCAGGAAACCGACCACTCCTAAAGGAAAAGTTACAGATATGGCTAAGTACTGAGATAACATACGTGGAACAATACTTCAGTATTCTGCTAGATACCCCGTCATATCCATGAGAGTTCTTGGTCTTTAGTGATTTAATTATTAACTCAATCTCCCTCTTTGTCAGTATCATGGAGGAACATTTCAGGTAACAGTCTCGGAACACTTTTTTCTAAGAGCGCTATATGATTCCCTGTTGGGACTAGGTTTCTATTTAGTTCACCTGCTATATTCAGAAAGTGATTATTAAGTACTGTACATATATGCGACTTATCAGTAACACGGACATCCCCACTACGCACTGATTCTATATTCTCGACCTGTCTCTGCAGACCAGCCACTTCCTTTACGACTGACCATATGGTTTTAATTTTATCCTGAGACTTAGCTATTCTATCTGCATACCACATACTTTTTGCCTTCCTAATAACTTTTTTAAGCACCTTACAACACTGTTTGTAATGGGCTGCTGCATTTAGATTTTGACTGTTTCTAACGTTTTGATATAATTGCCACTTTGTTCTACAAGATATTCTTATCCCATTAGTCAGCCACCCACGCTGCCTGTTTGTGCTAGTACCCTGTTTTGAACGTTCTAACGGAAAGCAACTTTCAAAGAGCACGAGAAAAGTCTTGAGGAAAGCATTATATTTATCGTCTACTGTATCAGCACTATAAACATCTTGCCACTCTTGTTCCTTGATAAGGTTTACAAAAGTCTGTACAGCAACTGGATCAGCTTTCCTAAAAAGTTGGTAACTATATTTAACATGTGTTGCAGCACAAAAATCTTTTAGACTTAAAATTTGTGCATCATGATCTGAAAGGCCATTCACCTTTTTGCTAACAGAATGCCCTTCTAATAATGACGAATGAACAAAAATATTGTCTATGGTTGTTCTACTGTTCCCTTGCTCTCTCGTTGGAAAGAATACGGTTTGCATAAGATTATATGAATTAAGGAGGTCTACCAGCATCCTTTTCCTTGCACAATCACTTATACAATTAATATTGAAGTCACCACATATAACAAACTTTTTGTATTTCCTATAAAGTGAACCAAGAACCTCCTCTAGCTTTAGCAAAAATGTTGTGAAATCGGAGTCTGGGGATCTATAAATAACAACAGTAAGAAGTTTAGCTCCACTAAATTTAACCACAACTGCACAACAATCAAACACCTTTTCAGTGCAGTACTTTGAAACATCAATTGACTCAAATGGGATAGCGTTTTTCACATACATGGCTACTCCCCCACACCGCAAAGAGCTCCTAGAAAAGCTGCCAGCCAACCTGTATCCTGGTAAAGGGAGCCTCTGAATTATCTCCTTATTTAAGAAGTGTTCAGATATACCAATAATTTCAGAGTCAACATCTATAAGCAGTTCACTAACTTTATCTCTAATACCTTGTATATTTTGATGAAATATACTAATTCCCCCATGAACCATGGACCTTGTCATTGGTGGGGAGGCTTGCGTGCCTCAGCGATACAGATGGCCGTACCGTAGGTGCAACCACAACGGAGGGGTATCTGTTGAGAGGCCAGACAAACATGTGGTTCCTGAAGAGGGGCAGCAGCCTTTTCAGTAGTTGCAGGGGCAACAGTCTGGATGATTGACTGATCTGGCCTTGTAACATTAACCAAAACGGCCTTGCTGTGCTGGTACTGCGAACGGCTGAAAGCAAGGGGAAACTACAGCCGTAATTTTTCCCGAGGACATGCAGCTTTACTGTATGATTAAATGATGATGGCGTCCTCTTGGGTAAAATATTCCGGAGGTAAAATAGTCCCCCATTCGGATCTCCGGGCGGGGACTACTCAAGAGGACGTCGTTATCAGGAGAAAGAAAACTGGCATTCTACGGATCGGAGCGTGGAATGTCAGATCCCTTAATCGGGCAGGTAGGTTAGAAAATTTAAAAAGGGAAATGGATAGGTTAAAGTTAGATATAGTGGGAATTAGTGAAGTTCGGTGGCAGGAGGAACAAGACTTTTGGTCAGGTGATTACAGGGTTATAAATACAAAATCAAATAGGGGTAATGCAGGAGTAGGTTTAATAATGAATAAAAAAATAGGAGTGCGGGTTAGCTACTACAAACAGCAAGGTGAACGCATTATTGTGGCCAAGATAGACACAAAGCCCATGCCTACTACAGTAGTACAAGTTTATATGCCAACTAGCTCTGCAGATGATGAAGAAATTGATAAAATGTATGACGAGATAAAAGAAATTATTCAGGTAGTGAAGGGAGATGAATATTTAATAGTCATGGGTGACTGGAATTCGTCAGTAGGAAAAGGGAGAGAAGGAAACATAGTAGGTGAATATGGATTGGGGGGAAGAAATGAAAGAGGGAGCCACCTTGTAGAATTTTGCACAGAGCATAACTTAATCATAGCTAACACTTGGTTCAAGAATCATAAAAGAAGGTTGTATACCTGGAAGAATCCTGGAGATACTAATAGGTATCAGATAGATTATATAATGGTAAGACAGAGATTTAGGAACCAGGTTTTAAATTGTAAGACATTTCCAGGGGCAGATGTGGATTGTGACCACAATCTATTGGTTATGAACTGCAGATTGAAACTGAAGAAACTGCAAAAAGGTGGGAATTTAAGGAGATGGGACCTGGATAAACTGAAAGAACCAGAGGTAGAGAGTTTCAGGGAGAGCATAAGGGAACAATTGACAGGAATGGGGGAAAGAAATACAGTAGAAGAAGAATGGGTAGCTCTGAGGGATGAAGTAGTGAAGGCAGCAGAGGATCAAGTAGGTAAAAAGACGAGGGCTAATAGAAATCCTTGGGTAACAGAGGAAATATTGAATTTAATTGATGAAAGGAGAAAATATAAAAATGCAGTAAATGAAGCAGGCCAAAGGGAATACAAACGTCTCAAAAATGAGATCGACAGAAAGTGCAAAATGGCTAAGCAGGGATGGCTAGAGGACAAATGTAAGGATGTAAAGGCTTGTCTCACTAGGGGTAAGATAGATACTGCCTACAGGAAAATTAAAGAGACCTTTGGAGAGAAGAGAACCACTTGTATGAATATCAAGAGCTCAGATGGCAACCCAGTTCTAAGCAAAGAAGGGAAGGCAGAAAGGTGGAAGGAGTATATAGAGGGTTTGTACAAGGGCGATGTAATTGAGGACAGTATTATGGAAGTGGAAGAGGATGTAGATGAAGATGAAATGGGAGATAAGATACTGCGTGAAGAGTTTGACAGAGCACTGAAAGACCTGAGTCGAAACAAGGCCCCGGGAGTAGACAACATTCCATTAGAACTACTGATGGCCTTGGGAGAGCCAGTCATGACAAAACTCTACCGTCTGGTGAGCAAGATGTATGAGACTGGCGAAATACCCACAGACTTCAAGAAGAATATAATAATTCCAATACCAAAGAAAGCAGGTGTTGACAGATGTGAAAATTACCGAACTATCAGTTTAATAAGTCACAGCTGCAAAATACTAACGCGAATTCTTTACAGACGAATGGAAAAACTGGTAGAAGCGGACCTCGGGGAAGATCAGTTTGGATTCCGTAGAAATGTTGGAACACGTGAGGCAATACTAACCTTACGACTTATCTTAGAAGAAAGATTAAGAAAAGGCAAACCTACGTTTCTAGCATTTGTAGACTTAGAGAAAGCTTTTGATAACGTTAACTGGAATACTCTCTTTCAAATTCTGAAGGTAGCAGGGGTAAAATACAGGGAGCGAAAGGCTATTTACAATTTGTACAGAAACCAGATGGCAGTTATAAGAGTCGAGGGGCATGAAAGGGAAGCAGTGGTTGGGAAAGGAGTGAGACAGGGTTGTAGCCTCTCCCCGATGTTATTCAATCTGTATATTGAGCAAGCAGTAAAGGAAACAAAAGAAAAATTCGGAGTAGGTATTAAAATTCATGGAGAAGAAGTAAAAACTTTGAGGTTCGCCGATGACATTGTAATTCTGTCAGAGACAGCAAAGGACTTGGAAGAGCAGTTGAACGGAATGGACAGTGTCTTGAAAGGAGGATATAAGATGAACATCAACCAAAGCAAAACGAGGATAATGGAATGTAGTCAAATTAAATCGGGTGATGCTGAGGGGATTAGATTAGGAAATGAGACACTTAAAGTAGTAAAGGAGTTTTGCTATTTAGGGAGTAAAATAACTGATGATGGTCGAAGTAGAGAGGATATAAAATGTAGACTGGCAATGGCAAGGAAATCGTTTCTGAAGAAGAGAAATTTGTTAACATCGAGTATAGATTTAAGTGTCAGGAAGTCGTTTCTGAAAGTATTTGTATGGAGTGTAGCCATGTATGGAAGTGAAACATGGACGATAACCAGTTTGGACAAGAAGAGAATAGAAGCTTTCGAAATGTGGTGCTACAGAAGACTGCTGAAGATAAGGTGGGTAGATCACGTAACTAATGAGGAGGTATTGAATAGGATTGGGGAGAAGAGAAGTTTGTGGCACAACTTGACTAGAAGAAGGGATCGGTTGGTAGGACATGTTTTGAGGCATCAAGGGATCACAAATTTAGCATTGGAGGGCAGCGTGGAGGGTAAAAATCGTAGAGGGAGACCAAGAGATGAATACACTAAGCAGATTCAGAAGGATGTAGGTTGCAGTAGGTACTGGGAGATGAAGAAGCTTGCACAGGATAGAGTAGCATGGAGAGCTGCATCAAACCAGTCACAGGACTGAAGACCACAACAACAACATACTAATTCCCTCATTAATCGGATACCCAATCTTTGTAGAAAGTGGTTTCTTTGTTAGAGAGACTTCCCCTAAGCAGGAATACCTATCAGCTGACTTCAATCTAAAAAAGGTACAGCTCTAACACCCACAACTACCGGAATTTTCCCATGAGTGATCCCACCACCCCCACCTATGCTGTCACCTATAAGTTTTGCCAACCTCCCCTTCCCATACCTGTTGAGGTGCAGGCCATGTCTAGTGAAACCCGTCCTGCTGATAGACTCCACCGACACCACTGAAATATGACTCATGCCTTCTGTCATCAGCGCACCCCCAAGTCTCATGTTATTACGCCTGACGGCTGTATTAAGATGAGGCCGATCGTGACGCTGAAACAGTTCCAGGAAATGCACATTCGTGTTGCCAGTCAGAGTGGCTATCTTTTCCAACTTACAAGCAAGTTGACTGCTACAACTGCAGAACTCAGACGTATGAGCGTCAAGAGCACAGATATGCACCATAACCATACCTCAGTTACGTGTTTGCTCACATCTGGCACAATAGGGCAAACGTATGCGGCCATTCTTCTCCTGACGGCGGGACAGGGGTTTATTCCGCAATTATCTTGCTACTATGTTATCAAGTCCCTTATACGTTATGTTGTTGACTTTATCTCAGAAGGTTTTTTTGAAATGCCATAAAAGTCACTCTATAGTTCCATTAGAAAGAAATAAAGTCGGTGTCGTAATTCGGCAATAAAAATTACTTACGAACGTCAAAAAATTGCCACATTTTCGGCTTTAACTTCGCAAAAACCGCATTTCGATGTATTTATTTATTCTGGATATCTTTACGGTGGCCTGTCTTAGCTGCCTCACCCTGTACTTAGATTACCATGTTTCGGAGCTACATCTTATCATTAGGTGCTATAAAGCAACGAATGAAATAAGTAGATCGCAATGCTACACATACTACACATCTGACAACTGGTGCAAAACATTCTCAGTACTAATATCTCAGGTCAGTATTTATACACTCCTGGAAATTGAAATAAGAACACCGTGAATTCATTGTCCCAGGAAGGGGAAACTTTATTGACACATTCCTGGGGTCAGATACATCACATGATCACACTGACAGAACCACAGGCACATAGACACAGGCAACAGAGCATGCACAATGTCGGCACTAGTACAGTGTATATCCACCTTTCGCAGCAATGCAGGCTGCTATTCTCCCATGGAGACGATCGTAGAGATGCTGGATGTAGTCCTGTGGAACGGCTTGCCATGCCATTTCCACCTGGCACCTCAGTTGGACCAGCGTTCGTGCTGGACGTGCAGACCGCGTGAGACGACGCTTCATCCAGTCCCAAACATGCTCAATGGGGGACAGATCCGGAGATCTTGCTGGCCAGGGTAGTTGACTTACACCTTCTAGAGCACGTTGGGTGGCACGGGATACATGCGTACGTGCATTGTCCTGTTGGATCAGCAAGTTCCCTTGCCGGTCTAGGAATGGTAGAACGATGGGTTCGATGACGGTTTGGATGTACCGTGCACTATTCAGTGTCCCCTCGACGATCACCAGTGGTGTACGGCCAGTGTATGAGATCGCTCCCCACACCATGATGCCGGGTGTTGGCCCTGTGTGCCTCGGTCGTATGCAGTCCTGATTGTGGCGCTCACCTGCACGGCGCCAAATACGCATACGACCATCATTGGCACCAAGGCAGAAGCGACTCTCATCGCTGAAGACGACACGTCTCCATTCGTCCCTCCATTAACGCCTGTCGCGACAGCACTGGAGGCGGGCTGCACGATGTTGGGGCGTGAGCGGAAGACAGCCTAACGGTGTGCGGGACCGTAGCCCAGCTTCATGGAGACGGTTGCGAATGGTCCTCGCCGATACCCCAGGAGCAACAGTGTCCCTAATTTGCTGGGAAGTGGCGGTGCGGTCCTCTACGGCACTGCGTAGGATCCTACGGTCTTGGCGTGCATCCGTGCGTCGCTGCGGTCCGGTCCCAGGTCGACGGGCACGTGCACCTCCCGCCGACCACTGGCGACAACATCGATGTACTGTGGAGACCTCACGCCCCACGTGTTGAGCAATTCGGCGGTACGTCCACACGGCCTCCCGCATGCCCACTATACGCCCTCGCTCAAAGTCCGTCAACTGCACATACGGTTCACGTCCACGCTGTCGCGGCATGCTACCAGTGTTAAAGACTGCGATGGAGCTCCGTATGCCACGGCAAACTGGCTGACACTGACGGCGGCGGTGCACAAATGCTGCGCAGCTAGCGCCATTCGACGGCCAACACCGCGGTTCCTGGTGTGTCCGCTGTGCCGTGCGTGTGATCATTGCTTGTACAGCCCTCTCGCAGTGTCCGGAGCAAGTATGGTGGGTCTGACACACCGGTGTCAATGTGTTCTGTTTTCCATTTCCAGGAGTGTATTACTGTATCTTGGGATGGGATTGGTCACCACTAAATCGATCACGACGCAATAAAGGAAAATGAACGTCATTTTAGCAGCCAGAGACATATTTATTCCTGATCTCAATTTTTCATACGACTGCACCCTGTGTTCAGTCACGATGAAAGTTTTAAAAACATTATACACATTTCGATCGTCGTATCGCTCTGAATGCAGACTGATGCATTTCAGGCGAACACATGAACACACTAACAGTATCCGAGTTACGTGTTTACTTAGATTTTATACATTAATGCAGCCATTTTATGACGTTACAACACGTTACCTCAAATACTCTACTTTTTTGTACCTTCGATTTTGATAGTAATATCTGATTATAAATATAGTACACAGTCTCCAAAATTTAAGGTTAATAACGAAAACATGGGACTGAAAAGAGAAAACCTTAGCAATCACCAAAGATCGCCGTAGATATTTACCTACGAACCATACTTGTTCGCTCTATATAGGAAAGGTGTACTCCGTGCTGTAAACGGCGGAATAACTGGAAGCTAAACACAAGACGGCCGCTGTGAGCTAGCGGTTCTAGGTGCTTCAGTCCGGAACCGCGCTGCTGCTACGGTCGCAGGTTCTAATCCTGCCTCGGGCGTGGACGTGTGTGATGGCCTTAGGTTGTAAGGCGTCAGGCAAATCCAACACCTTCCATGAAAACCCTGACATGATAAGCAAATCCAGTAGTATGTCACATAGCTCCGAATAAATCGTGACATTAAATTAACCAAAGTAATACGAGTAACGAGTGAGCAAATGGAATACCACTGACTAACACAAGAATGCCTAAATGCATGTCATACCTTCCCACCGTGAGACAGACGCAGTTCCGAGGGGAGAAACGAGAACAGAAGCCGAGAGCAGAACCTTGTTAAGCTAGAAGGCCCTACGATAAGGGACGGACACCCACGTCGCCAGCTAACCGCTAGGACCACCACCCAGCCCATGTTAAAAGCTAGAGCCCTCCAGAAGAACAGTATAGATCTTACAATAACACAAAAAGGGCCACACCAGCCGCAAGTTTTAGCGTGAGACTTTTTCGCATCTCTGTTACGTTGCAAACTTTTAAAAACATTGCCCCACCACGAACAGTATAACGTCTCTCATTGGATAGACAGAATTTTTGTAGGCGGAGCATAAGGTTAACATTGAGACCCTGATTGGTCAGATGAAAACACAGCCAGATAGTTTTTTTATAAACCAACTTCGGTAAATTGTAGTAAGGAGAAGTTAGGAAAGAGTTGCTTCGGACACGGCGAGCTGGATGGAGCTGCGCCGGCCGCCGCCCCCTTTCGAACACCGACAAGGTAATGAACGCACGCGATGCCGCATTTTTGAGCGCATAAGGCTTCACTCAGAACTGCAGAAGTCTCATCTGTTACATCCCCTTTTTACGTAATACTAGTGTCGATCGTAAATTAAATCTCACGGTATTCACATTTGCTACGTAAGTTAAAATCTGAAACGCGATGATTTCTCTGTTATATAATTATTAAGAAGCCACATCAGCCACTGTAATTTATGACAAGTTAGATAAGTAACTAAAGATAATTGAGAGTCACTGTAGACCATTTTGATAGTTTTCTCTTTTGTGAAACTTAATTTAAACCTAGATTATAGATGTGACATGGCATAGGTCATCCTTCGATCTATTGTACAACTTGGAAACCCACTCAGGGAATATTCGTTCACATTTTTGTTGAACGCAGTTGGTTTTTATCATCCTGTATTAAAATATTTCCTTTTATCAATAGTGAAATTTATAAACATTGTTTTGTGAGTAGAATAAAATTTCCAGTGGTAAACTTAACTGCTTTTTCGAAGTTATTTTACCAGCTCACTAAAAACAGGAGAGCCTTGAACCCCTTCCACTAAATTTAGTTAGTATTATGATTCTTTTACAGGGAGTACAGTGGAGCTGATGCTGAAATCATTAAGTATTTGGTTATGTCATCGCTAGTCTCACTGAACTCTTCTGAACTCTACATGTCGTGTGGTCTGGCGTCTCCTTACCAGCAACAGGTCCCAGGTTCAAAATAGTCAATTCCCTAAAAAACACGCTCAGAGCGTCGTTGCGCGAAAGTGGTAGGGAGACACGACTTAGAACAAACAGACACCACACAGAATGTTACAGAATGGCGACCCCGCCAGGATGGTAAAATACCATCATTGGAAGTCGACTACATGCCTAACTAGGTCAGAAATTGTCCTGTTGAAAAATTTTCGGAGTAAAAAATTTTTTTCTTAAAGGTATACATAGTCAAAAACAATAGCTGCAGCGATAGATAGTAAGAAAGTATTCAATTGGTAGTGAGACATTCTAGCAGAGACAATAGCATAATTAAGTTATGAATTTTAAAAAAATATTAGAATTAAGTTTTCTACTCAATGCAAGCGCACAGGTGGCGGATACATCGTTGACAAGTTGGTTCTGACCCAAAAAGTAAGTGAATGGATTGTCAGTCTTGGGTATAATGTGTGTCAAGTCGTGTGAACAAAAGTTTATGAAACGCGTGAGATCGTATGAGCGCATGTTGACTCGAAGTAGGGCGCGTGAATTGCTTTTAAAGAGAAAATAAGGGATTCGGAAAGATTAGCAATGGCAGATCGAGACCTTGACCGAATTGAGGTAGAGACCCAGCATGAAAATGGACAGTGAATAGAGGACAGTACACAAGACGATGCAGTATCGCGTGAAATAGGACGTATAACGGACCATAACGAGGATAACGTACGTGAAGGCATAGAAAACGTAAGTCAGCATACGACAGAGTAGCAGGAAAGTAGAGAGACAGTCGATGAGGATTCTAACTTGCGTCTTGAATACGTAGAAGCCATAGTACAAGTAATCAGAGCTCCCTCACCACAGAGTACAAGGAATGAGACCAGAAACGTGTCACAGCACAGTTCAATGCAATCGGTTGCGAACCAACACTTGGGCGAAAACACAGAGGGTAGGACGTCGGAAGAAAACGCAATAGGACCCACCAATCTGGCAGAATTATTACAAAAAATTGCAGAAACCATGACAAGGCAAAATAAAGACATAGCGAACCAAATTCAAATTCAGAATGCAGAAACCACGAGACAAATGCGTGAGATTAAAGAACAAAACAAAAATATTCAGTTACACCTAAGTCATATTGAAGACGAGGCAAAAGAATCTCGAGAAGTGATAGGAAACTTAATAACAGGTCACAATCAATTGAGAACAGACATTGACAAGGTACAAGTGGATGTACAAACATTGCGTAATGACATTCAGGACGAGATCAAAACATTACGTAACAACACCCATGGAGAAGTCAAGAAACTAGAGAAACAGATAAACGAAATTACTAGACAAGCAGCAGGTACAGCGCGTGAAATCGTTGAAAACAATGTGTTACACAAACGTATCACAAAAGCAGCGCTGAAAAGATATGATAACCGCATAGTCAAAATAGAAGCGTAAACGAAGCGACAATTTCAGAAATTGCGAACAGAGTTGTTGCAAACCATTGAAGAGCGTAGTGAACAGGATCGAACAAGCACAGAGTCTATAACCACATCCGTATCTGTAACAGCACCGGAAAAACAAGCAATTAACGAAGATATTACGCATTTGCGATTCCAATCACAGGCGAAAAGTAACATACGTGAAATCAGACAGCCTGCACAGCAACAAACACGTTTCGAAATTCTTGATGAACAAACGTCATCACAAACACATGCGGAACCACAAATGTATGTTTCAAGACAGTTTGGATCGTGCAATGAAGCAGCAAGGTTAGCCAGACAAGATACCGAAACAATACCTGACAATGGAAAGCCAGGTCGCGAAGAGTACAGTGCCATGCATTCAGCTACACGTTGACAAGCGATGGAAGAAAATTATTGCGTACCACTCCAACGATACTACGCAAGGGTAGGCGAAAGTTACAGTGAACAATATCCAATGGATCTACCACAACCGGAAAGAACGACGGAAGAAATGATCAAAAATAAAAGTGGCGAAGAATCGCTAATTTCATATGGAACTATGACGAAGCACGACAACGATCATTTCCTCACAGTCAGAAATTTTCAACACTCATTACATCCACGAACTTTTATTGATCAATTCCGAGTAGGATTACCAGAACACTGGACGCTAGCACACAAATTAGACTTTATATGTGCACACATGTCAGAAACAGTTGCAGAAACCATGTAAAATGTTGCAGCGACATGCCGATCGTACGAAGATTTCAGAGAGAAGTTTCTCTCACGATATTGGTCCAGCGAAGCACAGAACAGAGTGAAATACGAATTATTACAGAACCCATATTTTGAAAATTCAGGAGAGAAGAGTCCTGTGAAATTTTTCGAATTAATGGCAAAGAAAAATCAATGCTTAGATGTACCATACAGTGACGGAGAGTTGATTAAATTAAACGCGATGAAGTTACTATTGAAATACCAGCAATCATTAGTAGGTCGCGGAGGCAATGACGTCGAAGCATTTAAAGGTATTCTAAGGGAACTAGAGTTCATATTTTCGGAAGATGACGCAAGGAAAAGACGAAGCGCACGTGAAAACGAAAGCAAAAAGCAGTGGAACCCACAAGACACAATACGAAGAAACAATAATTACGAACCACGTGATAACTTCGCATCAAGAAAGGACAATAGATTTCAACAAAGAACCGGTTATGGATTTAGAAGAGAATATGGCAATAACCATAATTCACCCAGGAACGGCAACAACTATTACAGAGGGAATAACGACAACCGGAACGGATATTGGAGCGCAAATAGACCGACAAATTATCAACAAAGAAACCAATATCAACAAGCGGAGCAAGAAAAGAGAATACAGATAGAAGAGCTGGAGGTAAGACCACCAAACCCCGATAAACGTTCGAATTGACAGATAAGCGCCCATGCCAAAGAGAATGACGCACCGATCCAGGACAATTGCAGCACCTTGAACAGAGAAGTAAATACCTTATCACGAGAAGAGAAGAAGGAAGAAACAAAACCGCAGGGACCAGATGAAAACGAAGACAGGAAAATAACAATATCGCGTTGGGATGGAAAACAGGGAAAGCGAATTCAATGAGGATAATGTGCAGTCGACAGAAGTTGAAAATAAGTTACTAGTGGGCACACAACCCAACCTATATAATGAAGGAAGTTATGAAGCGATAATTAGAGCATTTAGATGCGATTATGTGGAAGTAGCGACGAAGAAGGAGAAGATAGACGAGGATGAGGAAAAAGTAGAGGATGTTGAAGAAAGCGCAAATGAAGGAAGAAATAGAGAAGAGGAAATAAAAGAGAGAGAATTAGCAGTCGAAGCTTATCCTACAGAAAGTTCGAATTCACAAGGGTAATTCCTGAAAAGACTCATGTATGATTCAGTGGAGGATTCGTTGATGCAAGAAGAGGAAGAACAGAACCAACACTTTCAAATTCAACCAATTATGAAGGACATGGTAAAGCATATCCCAGTCAATATTGTAATTGATAGCGGAAGTGAACTGACTGCGATCTCAGAAAATTTATTCATGCAGTGTAATGCCAATAAGGAATTGGCAGTTCTGAAAACACGTAAGATTAAAGTAAGAGGTTCTATTACAAACAATGCTGCGGAAGTTACGAGACAAACAAGGTTAACAACTCTTTCGTGTCAAGGTCAAAAGATCGAAGCCAACTTCGTGATTATACCTAAACTAACTGTAGATTTGATTATAGGTGCAGATTTTTTAAATGAGAGACGAGCGATAATAGATATGGGGAAAGGTAGTGTAACATTCGGGAATGACACACTTCTCTATGAGCAAAAGCTAAAATTAGAAGAAATACCAGTTATAAAAAAACAATTAAGAATGATGCGAGATAAAGAGGATGAAGAATTAGAATGGTATGCACAAAAGGGGGAATCGCCTCAACTCATGTTAGAAGTGCATAAAGAAATAGACGAAAAATTGCAAGAAGTTCAAGGTATTTCGGAACACAGTAAAAGAGAATTAGAGGGTATTTTACGAGATAAAGCAGAGGTATTTTTACCTAAGACTGGCAGTATTAAACACTTTCAGTACAAGTTTGAAGTAAAACATGCAAAACCTTAGGACTTCACCATGTGAGCCGTATCAAAAAGTTTGAAGATTAATTTTATTACTCGTAGATAATCAGCACAATATTTCAAGATTATGTTGCAGATAAGATCGTCAGGAGAAAGAAGAATGAAGAGAGAGGAAGGCGGGAAAAAGAAAGCAGTTTCAATAAAAACAAAAACAAAAATAACACCAATAGTACTATAGAGTAAGGTGAAGGGATAAAGCGTAGATAGTCTAACAGCATGAAATACTAAAATGCTACACACCACCACACTACACAAAAATAAAAAACGAATTTGAGGATTCTTGTAGAAGTTAAGACTCAAAATGTCTTACAATCATAACATGGAAAGGGCGCCGAAATTTGTAAAGCTTTTTAAGAAGCCGTAAAACAATGTAGACACTAGACATATGTAGATGATTATAAGTAAAACTTTTTGTAAGAACCATTGTAAAAACTCCAGCAAAGACCAGATGCAACGACCCACAAGTTGCAACGCAAGAAGTATCAAGAAAGAAAAGGACGTAATTAGCAAGACACGATTCCTCCAAGGCAGAAGTGTCGAGAGAAGGGCAAGGACAGCGAGACCAACAGAGGTCCATCTTGTAACCAGAGTGGGCAGAAAATAAATCTGCTGCCAAGCGGAACCACAGAGTGGCAGAACCCTGCTGGAACAGAACACGGAACCACAGAGTGGCGAAACCCTGCTGGGACAGAACGCCCTGACTCAGCGGAGCGAGCAAAAAACGGCCAGACGAGAAGACTGCTTGGGCAAGCCACCACTGGCAAAAAAGTGTGTGTAAAAGTCACAATACTGCTATTAAACAGCACGCTGATGCACAAAACTGAAGAAAACTTCCACAAAGTAAAAATGACACGCCCAAACAATTCATCAAACTGTTACTAAGAGGAGAAATTCAAAGTGACTAGTTATCAATAAATATTTCCATACCTTGCCCAGAGAAGAACCAAGAAGCAAGTAAGAAGCAGAGAAAAAGCAGGAAGAACAGAAGTTGAAGATTTGCAAGATTGAGAACAAGAAAGAAGATGGGCGAAGAATAGACGACATATCTCCCCAAATCCCTATCCTATTGTAAACTAGTCGTCTGCGAAGTATTGTACAACAGCAACACACTGTTACAAAGCCAACAAGGAATGACGAACGAAGCTGTACATCAAATACTTGTCCACATCCATCTCACCCAAGTCCATCACCTTCGTGCAAAAACATTCGCCAACCTCATGCTTAAACATTCATAGGATTGTGTGAATGTGTGAAATCAAACTATGCGATGTAGGAATAGTGCAAAAGAAACGTGTGAAAAACTAAATAAGTTAAGCACACCAGACAGCTAATAAACAACAAAATAACACTCATTGACTATGGACTAAGTAAAAAATAGACTATCGATAAAAAGAAATCATTAGTTCTGAAATGGACAGTATATAAAGAACAAAAGTAAGGCATAATAAACACTAAAACTATACGCCACTTAGTTTCTCCTCATAAAAATAAAAGAATAACTATATTTTACTTATTTTCTCCTCATAAAAACAAAGAATAAAAAATTATCTTGTTGGATGTTTTCCCTTTTTTTTTAACATTTGTACCATTTGCTAGGATAATATCTCAATACTTGTGTATGTATATTTCTTTGTCAAAGCAATTCTCGGAAATAATTCTTATTTGTTAGTGTAACAATGTTGAAATGAGTGTCTAGAAACGAAAACATTTTACTTGTACATGATATTTAGAAAATATGTTACGAATAGATTTTGCTTAATTACTACATATATAAAAACAATATTTATAAGAAAATCGATGTGAAAGACTACTCACTTTCGATAACAAACTTCTTAAAAAACCAACTTCACACTTAAATAAAGAAAGAAAATAATTAAAAATTAATAATAATAATAGGGGTAATGCAGGGATGGGTTTAATAATGAATAGGAAAATAGCAATGAGGGTAAGCTACTACAAACAGCATAGTGAACGCATTATTGTGGCCGAGATAGATACGAAGCCCACACCTACTACAGTACTACAAGTTTATATGCCAACTAGCTCTGCAGATGACGAAGAAATTGAAAAATGTTTGATGAAATAAAAGAAATTATTCAGATAGTGAAGGGTGACGAAAATTTAATAGTCATGGGTGACTGGAATTCGGTAGTAGGAAAAGGGAGAGAAGGAAACGTAGTAGGTGAATATGGATTGGGGCTAAGAAATGAAAGAGGAAGCCTCCTGGTAGAATTTTGCACAGAGAACAACTTAACCATAGCTAACACTTGGTTCAAGAATCATAAAAGAAGGCTGTATACATGGAAGAAGCCAGGAGATACTGACAGGTTTCAGATATATTATATAATGGTAAAACAGAGATTTAGGAACCAGGTTTTAAATTGTAAGACATTTCCAGGGGCAGATGTGGACTCTGACCTGTAGATTAAAACTGAAGAAACTGCAAAAAGGTGGGAATTTAAGGAGATGGGACCTGGATAAACTGAAAGAACCAGAGGTTGTACAGATTTTCAGGGAGAGCATAAGCGAACAATTGACAGGAATGGGGGAAAGAAATACAGTAGAAGAAGAATGGGTAGCTTTGAGGGGTGAAGTAGTGAAGGCAGCAGAGGATCAAGCAGGTAAAAAGACGAGGGCTAGTAAAACTCCTTGGGTAACAGAAGAAATATTAAATTTAATTGATTAAAGGAGAAAATATAAAAATGCAGTAAATGAAGCAGGCAAAAATGAATACAAACGTCTCAAAAATGAGATCGACAGGAAGTGCAAAATGGCTAAGCAGGGATGGCTAGAGGACAAATGTAAGGATGTAGAGGCTTATCTCACTAGGGTAAGATAGATACTGCCTACAGGAAAAATAAAGAGACCGTTGGAGAAAAGAGAACTACTGTATGAACATCAAGAGCTCAGATGGAAACCCAGTTCTAGGCAAAGAAGGGAAAGCAGAAAGGTAGAAGGAGTAAATAGAGGGTCTATACAAGGGCGATGTACTTGAGGACAATTTTATGGAAATGGAACAAGATGAAGATGAAATGGGGGATACGATACTGCATGAAGAGTTTGACAGAGCACTGAAAGACCTGAGTCGAAACAAGGCCCCAGAGTAGATAACATTCCATTGGAACTACTGACGGCCTTCGGAGAGCCAGTCCTAACAAAATCCTACCTTCTGGTCAGCAAGATGTATGAGACAGGCGAAATACCCTCAGACGATAAGAAGAATCTAATAATTCCAATCCCAAAGAAAGCAGGTGTTGACAGATTTGAAAATTACCGAACTATCAATTTAATAGGTCACAGCTGCAAAATACTAACGCGAATTCTTTACAGACGAATGGAAAAACTAGTAGAAGCCGACCTCGCAGAAGATCAGTTTGGATTCCATAAAAATGTTGGAACACGTGAGGCAATACTGACCCTACGACTTATCTTAGAAGCTAGATTAAGAAAGGGCAAACCTACGTTTCTAGCATTTGTAGACTTAGAGAAAGCTTTTGACAATGTTGACTGGAATGCACTCTTTCAAATTCTTAAGGTGGCAGGGGTAAAACACAAGGAGAGGAAGGCTATTTACAATTTGTACAGAAACCAGATGGCAGTTATAAGAGTCATGGGGTATGAAAGGGAAGTAGTGGTTGGGAAGGAAGTGGGACAGGGTTGTAGCCTATCCCCGATGTTATTCAGTCTGTATATTGAGCAAGCAGTGAAGGAAACAATAGAAAAATTCGGAGTAGGTATTAAAATCCACGGAGAAGAAATAATAACTTTGAGGTTCGCCTATGACATCGTAAATTTGTCAGAGACAGCCAAGGACTTGGAAGAGTAGTTGAATGGAATGGACAGTGTCTTGAAAGGAGGGTATAAGATGAACATCAACAAATGCAAAACGAGGATAATGGAATGTAGACGAATTAAGTCGTGTGATGCTGAGGGAATTAGATTAGGGAATGAGACACTTAAAGTAGTAAAGGATTTTTACTATTTGGGGACCAAAATAACTGATGATGGTCGAAGTAGAGACGATATAAAATGTAGACTGGCAATGGCAAGGAAAACGTTTCTGAAGAAGAGAAATTTGTTAACATCGAGTATACATTTAAGTGTCAGGAAGTCATTTCTGAAAGTCTTGGTATGGAGTGTAGCCATATATGGAAGTGAAACATGTACGATAAACAGTTTGGACAAGAGGAGAATAGAAGCTTTCGAAATGTGGTGCTACAGAAGAATGCTGAAAATTAGATGGGTTGATCAGATAACTAATGAGGAAGTATTGAATAGGATTGGATAGAAGAGAAGTTTGTGGCACAACTTGACCAGAAGAAGGGATCGGTTGGTAGGACATGTTCTGAGGCATCAAGGGATCACCAATTTAGTATTGGAGGGCAGCGTGGAGGGTAAAAATCGTAGAGGGAGACCGAGAGATGCATACACTAAGCAGCTTCAGAAGGATGTAGGTTGCAGTAGGTACTGGGAGATGAAGAAGGTTGCACAGGATAGAGTAGCATGGAGAGCTGCATCAAACCAATCTCAGGACTGAAGACCACAACAACAACAACAACAATAATAATAATAATAATATAAAAATATTCTCCTCTTGTCAATATAAACATATTTTCGAGAATAATGTGGAAGAATATAAAAATATAAATTAGTAATACAAACTGGCATAGAACCACAATAACGTGGCTGAACAGTAGGCAACAAAATTTAGATAAAGGAATAAGTTTTGACTGACTTAGACAACGATTCTATCATTGCCTAACTTCAGTTCAAAAAGGGTGGTGATATGTAAGGTGTCAGGCAAATCCAACACCTTCCATGAAAACTCTGACATGATAAGCAAATCCAGTAGTATGTCACATGGCTCCGAATAAATCGTGACATTAAATTAACCAAAGTAATACGAGTAACGAGAGAGCAAAAGAAACGAGAACAGAAGCCGAGAGCAGAACCTTGTTAAGCTAGAAGGCCCTACGATAAGGGACGGACACCCACGTCGCCAGCTAACCTCTAGGACCACCACCCAGCCCATGTTAAAAGATAGAGCCCTCCAGAATAACAGTATAAATCTTACGATAACACTAAAAGGGCCACACCAGCCGCAAGTTCTAGCGTGAGACTTTTTCGCGTCTTTTACGTTGCAAACTTTGAAATCATTGCCCCACCACGAACAGTATAACGTTTCTCATTGGATGGACAGAATTTTTGTAGGCGGAGCTTAAGGTCAACATTGAGACCCTGATAGGTCAGATGAAAACACAACCAGATAGTTTTTTTTAACCAACTTCGGTAAAGTGTAGTAAGGAGAAGTTAGGAAAGAGTTGCTTCGGACACATCGAGCTGGATGGAGCTGTGCCGGCTGCTGCCCCCTGACGAACACCGACAAGGTAATGAACGCACGCGATGCCGCATTTTTGAGCGCATAAGGCTTCACTCAGAACTGCAGAAGTCTTATCTGTTACATCCCCTTATTGCGTAATACTAGTGTCGATCGTCAATTAAATCTCACGGTATTCACATTTGCTACGTAAGTTGAAATCTGAATCGCGATGATTTCTCTGTTATATAATTATTGAGAAGCCACATCAGCCACTGTAATTGACGACAAGTTAGATAAGTAATTAAAGATAATTGAGAGTCACTGTAGACCATTTTGATAGTTTTCTCTTTTGTGAAACTTAATTTAAACCTAGATTATTGATGTGATATGGCATAGGTCATCGTTCGATCCATTGTAGAACTTGGAAACCCACTCAGGGAATATTCGTTCACCTTTTTGTTGAACGCAGTTGGTTTTTATCATCTTGTATTAAAATATTTCCTTTTATCAATAGTGAAATTTATAAACAATGTTTTGTGAGTAGAATAAAATTTCCAGTGGTAAACTTAACTGCTTTTTCGACGTTATTTTACCAGCTAACTAAAAATAGGAAAGCCATGAACCCCTTCCACTAAATTTAGTTAGTATTAAGATTCTTTTATAGGGAGTGCAGTCGAGCTGACGCTGAAATCGTTACGTATTTGGTTATATCATCGCTAGTCTCACTGAACTCTTCTAAACTCTACATGTCATGTGTGGTCTAGCGTCTCCTTACCAACAACAGGTCCCAGGTTCAGACTCGTCAATTCCCTAAGAAATACGCTCAGAGCGTCTTTGCGCGAAAGTGGTAGGGAGACACGACTTAGAACAAACAGACACCACGCAGAATGTTAGAAGGTTAGTTAGGTTTAAGTAGTTCTAAGTCTAGGGGACTGACGACCTCAGATGTTAGTCCCATAGTGCTTACAGCCATTTGAACCATTTGGGCGAAACACAAACCGGGCAAGAGATCACTCACTTCGCAGGCTATTTTGTCGTTCATTCATAGCGAGCAGTCTCGTGAGAAGCTGACTACGTAATGCCACAAAGACGCAATTCGGATGCAGTTTTGCAGGGTAGAATACTCGGACAGATATAGAAAGAAGTCTCAGTAATCTTGACGTTTCTGTATCCTTAGACTGTCACGAATTGTCATTTAGAGGCTTTGGCGAAAGTTTCGCGACACTCGATATTTTCGTTGTGGGCCAGTAGAAGGTCGAGCCAGAATAAACACCTCACCTATATCTGGTCGTAACTTACCGACGAAATCAGAGAACACCTGCAAGACAGTTGGTTGCAGACCTTGCAGCTGCCTCTGGAATTGCTATTTCCCGACAAACTACGTATCGGAGGCGTAGAACAGTTGGAATGTCTGCCAGACGTCCGCCCGTGTGCATCCAGCTCACTTCAGCAAAGAGGCGGGCTCGTGTATTGTGGAGCCGACAACATCAAAATGGGACCATGAATGAATGGAGGAATGTGCCCTTCGCAGATGAATGCCACATCAGTTTGGTCAGTCTGCAAAATGATTTTCATCACACTTGGTAGCCGCACGTCTTGGAAATAGACGGTTTGGTGATGATGGTATCTTGAAGTGGGGAGACATCGTGTCGATTAGTCTTATGGAGCTGCAGTTCTTTGTTGGTTTTCGGAATAATACTGTAAAAGTTCAGAAGCACAAATATTTTAGGCGTGCACCTGATTCAGACTTCCTTCTTATGGACGAAAACACCTTCCCGTGTCGAGCTGTTCTGGTAGAAGACTTCGTTGAAGGTGAAGGTACTCGCCGCATGGACTGTAAAAACATGCCTCAGAAGTATTAGGGAGGCGATTTCATCCCATCAACCTCCACCAAGGACACTTTCAGACTTCCGCAACCGCTCTGGTTGAGGAACTGTCAAGTGAGCTCTCGATTTATCTCGTACAGAGCGTCTCAGGTCGCTATGCAGCAAGTGTGGCTGTGAGGAATAAATACAATGGGTATTAAGAGCTTCTTTTGATGTGGAAGAGATTTCACAGTTGCCTTATTTTGTTACAAACGTGTATCTTAGCTATCAGAGCTTCTCTAACATTATGTTTCGGGCACTGTTGTATGCCCAATGTCTTGTGGCTAAGCTGTAGCTTGTTCATCATTTTAGTCATTCTGATAAGCCAATACGTCGTCTTTTTATGATTATGCTTAACCTTTGGACACTAGCTTGGTTTGTCATTTTGTAACCAGTAAAAAATATCTGAAATGCTGAATCAATTAAAAATAATGCTGTAAAGCAATGTAGTTCAAATTGCTCTAAGCATTACATATGAGGTCATCAGTCCCCTAGAACTTAGAACTACTTAAACCTAACCAACCTGATGACATTACGCACATCCATGCCCGAGGCAGGGTTCGAACCTGCGACCGCAGCAGCAGCGCGGTTCCGGACTGAAGGGCCTAAAACCGCTCGGCCACAGCGGCCGGCAGCGATGCAGTGACTAGCTCGAAAGTAAGGGTTTTTGCTATGTATAAGAACAATCTATAACCGTCGATAATCTCGCCAGGGACCTAACATAGTGGGTACGGAGACCGCACACACATGGAGTTACAGGTTGACAGTGAGATAGACCGGAAGTGGGTAACAGTAAAATGCGCAAAATTTCGTGTGTAAACTTCATAGTGGTAAAATGTTGGTCAAGGCACTGAGAAGTTATCGAGTACTGATGAAAGTTCGCTGATTTCGCTGAGTATAGTACCAAAGCATTATGCAAAAAAAGCTGTACTGGACAAACCAACCTTTCGGCCACATATACCATGACCTTCTTCTGTGTCTACTGATGTGCTTTATCTGCAAAGAGTCGCTTATATTTTGTGATTGTCGCTCATTATACATAACGTAAGCCTTAATTTTGAAAGGTGATAGTATTTAGGGGCACTTGTGATCTAGGGGTAACGTCTTTGACTAGTAATCAAAACTTCTTCAGTCCCGAGTTCGAATCCCGCCTCCGATTAATAATCAGACTTCCGGCATAAGAAGTCACTCTTGTTCCGCCAACGGTTTTTCGTAAAGGGCTGAGGAGCGGACGGAGGTTCCGGCCACTCTCTTGTAGGACATCTGGCCTGAAACTGAAAAGTGTCATGATGATCTCTCCATTGGCAAAAGGTTACGGAATAGTCCCCCCTTCGGATACCTGGGAGAGGACTGCCTGGGAGGAGCTCACCATGAGAAAAAGATTGAATAATCAATGAAAGGATAATGTTCTACGAATCGGGTCGAGGAATGCTGAGAGGTTCCATGCCCTCTTTTGCATGTCTCCTCTCATTTACATCACTTTTATTAATGTTCTATGTCATTGCACGGTAGTAACGGACCGAATAAGGTTATCGCAATGAGAGTATTTGTACTGAGAGCTCGAAAAATACTTTTCACATGATTCCTGTAGATGTTGGGTTACTTCTCTGGGTGGCTTGTGCGAGGCAAGCAGGCAAGCATCGGAGGACGCGGCACACATCTTTCCATTTTGGGCTGCACTTCCCTGAATTCTGAGGGGTTTGTACAATAGGCTTAAGCGCGTCCCGGAATCACTGACGTTCATCGAGTTTCACCTATTGTATGCAGGCCGAAACGACCTGCGAGACGTCTGAGTGTCGCCGCAGTTTATGTGTTTACCGTTCCGGCGCGTCCGGAACGAAGATTCCTGGCGCCGACTGACTGCATTGTTCTCTTGATTCTGACGATACTTGTGGACCGTGCCCTCCCGAGTGCGACTGTCTGGCGCCGGATGACCGGTGGTCTATGCAGGTTGTTTCGTAGCCGATCAAACGGCAAGTTCAATGCCCTCAGATGATTAGCAGAGGCATGATTACTCAAACTGAGGCTAGTTGACGTCATAAAGCCCTGCTCGAAATTGGAGGGCACGGTCGCTATTCGCGCGAATGATGTCCTGAGACATTGTGGGGGAATTTTGGAATGAGACTGAGTGCTGATTCGCGGTTTTCTAGGAGAGTAGGGAATACAGCAATGTTGACTTCGCTCTTGCATTGCGCGGGCAGTAGAGTCGGTATCTGAGCTTCGTCAGAGTCGGATGGTCCTGCGACTTGGTCGCTCTTTTTCGGAAGAACTTATAATGCTCGGACAGCCGTCGAGGCCAGGGTTTGATACAGAGTTGCTGCACGGCAGAAGTCGGCACCTACATCATTAGGACGCTGCCTACCGACGACGTGCTGGAGATTTCAGTACTGGTAAAGTATTTTGCAGCTCCGGCATTGTAGGACCTTATCAATTTTATGCTGAATCCCTCAGCAGCACGCCAACTTGCTTTGCTATAAGTCCACCTTGCTTGTTTCGCCATGTGATCCCGTTTGAGTTCTCACTACTAATTGCGATACTGCTGCATGGTCGGATGATTAGTATTTGATTCATTAGGACCTCCAGTCATTATCATCAATCCATTGTGTCACGGAGAGAATGGCCCCTTGTTCTCGAGCCAACTCTTGTTCTCATGATAGTTCAGTATACTCTATCCTTTAACTTACTGTTTGTGTCGACGATCATGTGCATTTATGTTCGGATGTGTAATAAATCTCATTGCAATATTTAATCGGCATATCATTTCGTAGATATATGCAGAATTCCATTTCCTGTTGTTTATTATGATAAAGTTCTCTTTTTTTGAGTAGATTACGATTTTTATTAAATTATTGTGAGTGTGCACTCCTTATTTTACCAATTAGCAGGGTACACCATCATTTCCTTCCATTACCGTTGTGTGCATAATTAATTAGCTGGTAGATAAGGACGGGGTCGAGTGCATGTCTCGTCCTCATGCAAAATTCGTCTGAATTGAAAAGGTACAAACTCTTCTCCACCCCGGCGTCTCTCAATGTCAGAAGCTTGAATGTAGTAGGGAAACTATAAAATCTGTAAAGGGAAATGAAAGGGCTCAATCTACAAATAGTACGGGTCAGTGAAGTGAATGGAAAGAAGACAAGGTTTTCTGGACAGATGAGTATAGGGTAATATCAACAGCAGCAGAAAATGGTATAACGGACTAGGATTGGTTATCAATAGGAAGATGGGGCACAGAGTGTGTTACTGTGAGCAGTTCAGTGATAGCATTGTTCTTAACAGAATCGACAGCAAACCAACACCGACGACGACAGTTCAGGTACACATGCCGACGTCGCTAGCTGAAGATGAGATAGAGAAATCCCATGAGGATATTGAAAGGGTAATACAGTACGTTAAGTGAAATGAAAATCTAATAGTCATGGGAGAATGGAATGCAGTTGTAGGGGAAGGAGTAGAAGAAACGGTTACCGGAGAATATGGGCTCGGGTCAAGGAATGAGACAGGAAAATAGTAACATCGAATACTCTCTTCAAAAATCACAGGAAGAGGAGGTATACTTGGAAAAGGCTTGGTGATACGGGAAGATTTCAGTTAGATCACGTCATGGTCAGAGAGAGATTCCGAAATTAGATACTGCATTGTAAGGCATACCCAGCAGCAGATATAGACTCAGATCACAATACAGTGGTGATGAAGAGTGGGCTGAAGTTTAAGACATTAGTCAGGAAGAATCGATAAGCAAAGAAGTGGGATACGGAAGTACTAAGGAATGACGAGATACGTTTGAAGTTCTCTAACGCTATAGATACAACAATAATGAATAGCTCAGTAGGCAACACAGATGAAGAGCAATGGACATCTCTAAAACCGGCCATCACAGAAGTTGGAAAGAAAAACATAGGTACAAAGAAGGTAACTGCGAAGAAACCATGGGTAACAGAGGAAATACTTCATTTGGTCGATGAAAGAAGGAAGTACAAAAATTTTCCGTGTGACTCAGGAATAGAGAAATACAAGTCACTGAGGTATGAAATAGATAGGAAATGCAGGGAAGGCTAAGATGAAATAGCTGCATGAAAAATGTGAAGAAATCGGAAAAGAAATGATTGTTGGAACGACAGATTCAGAATACAGGAAAATCAAAGCAACCTTCGGTGACATTAAAAGAAAGTGTGGTAACATTAAGAGTGCACCGGGAATTCCGCCGCTAAACGCAGAGGGAAGAGCGGATAGGTGGAAAGAATACATTGAAAGCCTCTATGAGGGGGAAGGTTTCTATGATGTGCCCGAAGAGTAAACTGGAGTCGATTTAGAGGACATAGAGGACCCAGTATTAGAATGAGAAGTTTAAAGAGTTTTGTAGGACTTAAGATCAAATTTAGTCAGAAGGGATGGATAACATTGCATCATAGTTTCTAAAATCACTGGGGGAAATGGCAAAAAAACGACTATTCACTTTGGTGTGTAGAATCTATGAGTCTGGCGAAATACCATCTGACTTTCGGAAAAATATCATCTACACAATTGCGAAGACGGCAAGAGCTCACAAGTGCGACAATTATCGCACAATCAGCTTAACAGCTCATGCATCCGAGTTACTGAGAAGAATACACTACCGGCCATTAAAATTGCTACACCACGAAGATGTGCTACAGATGGGAAAGATACCTGACAGGAAGAAGGTGCTGTGATATGCAAATGATTAGCTTCTCAGAGCATTCACACAAGATTGGTGCCGGTGGCGACACCTACAACGTTCTGACACGAGGAAAGTTTCCAACCGACATCTCATACACAAACAGCATTTGATCGGCGTTGACTGATGAAACGTTGTTGTGATGCGTACCATCACGTTTCCGACTTTGATAAAGGTCGGATTGTAGCCTAATGCGATTGCAGTATATCGTATCGTGACATTGCTGCTCGCATTGGTCCAATGACTGTTAGCAGAATATGGAATCTGTGGGTTCAGGAGGGTAATACGGAACGCCGTGCTGGATCCCAATGGCCTCGTGTCACTAGCAGTCGAGGTGACAGGCATCTTATCCGCATGGCTGTAACGGATCGTGCAGCCACGTCTCGATCCCTGAGTCAACAAAAATGGTTCAAATGGCTCTGAGCACTATGGGACTCAACTGCTGAGGTCATTAGTCCCCTAGAACTAGTTAAACCTAACTAACCTAAGGACATCACACACATCCATGCCCGAGGCAGGATTCGAACCTGCGACCGTAGCGGTCTCGCGACTCCAGACTGCAGCGCCAGAACCGCGCGGCCACTTCGGTTGGCCGTGAGTCAACAGATGGGGACGTTTGCAATACCACAACCATCTGCACGAACAGTTCGACGACGTTTGCAGCAGCATGGACTATCCACTCGGAGGCCATGGCTGCGGTTACCCTTGACGCTGCATCACAGACAAAAGCGCCTGCGATGGTGTATTCAACGACGAACCTGGGTGCACGAATGGCAAAACGTCATTTTTTCCGATGAATCCAGGTTCTGTTTACACCATCATGATGGTCTCATCCGTGTTTGGCGACATTGCGGTGAAGGCACATTGGAAGCGTGTATTCGTCATCGCCATACTGGCTTATCATCTGGCGTGATGGTATGGGGTGCCATTGGTTACACGTCTCGGTCATCTCTTGTTCGCACTGACGGCATTTTGAACAGTGGACGTTACATTTCAGATGTGTTACGACCCTTCATTCGATCCCTGCGAAACCCTACATTTCAGCAGGATAATGCACGACCGTATGTTGCAGGTCCTGTTCGAGCCTTTCTGGATACACAAAATGTTCGACTGCTGGCCTGGCCAGCACATTCTCCAGATCTCCTACCAACTGAAAAGTCTAGTCAATGGTGGCCGAACAACAGGCTCGTCACAATACGCCAGTCACTACTCTTGATGAACTGTTATATCGTGTTGAAGTTGCATGGGCAGCTGTACCTGCACACGCCATCCAAGCTCTGTTTGACTCAATGCCCAGGCGTATCAAGGCCGTTATTACGACCAGAGGTGGTTGTTCTGGGTACTGATTTCTCAGGATCTATGCACCCAAATTGCGTGAAAATGAAATGACATGTCAGTTCTAGTATAATATATTTGTCCGGTGAATACCGGTTTATCATCTGCATTTCTTCTTGGTGTAGCTATTTTAATGGCCAGTAGTGTAATATACAGAAGAAGGGAAAAGAAGATTGAGGATGTGCTAGATGACTGTCAGTTTGTGTTTAGAGAAGTAAAGGCACGAGAGAGGCAATTCTGACGTTGCGGTTATTAATGGAAGCAAATGGTTCAAAAGGCTCTGAGCGCTATGGGACTTAACATCTATGGTCATCAGTCCCGTTGAACTTAGAACTACTTAAACCTAACTAATCTAAGGACATCACACGACACCCAGTCATCACGAAGCAGAAAAAATCCCTGACCCCGCCGGGAATCGAACCGGGGAACCCAGGCGCGGGAAGCGAGAACGCTACCCCACGATCACGAGCTGAGGACAATGGAAGCAAGACTAAAGAAAAATCAAGACACGTTCATATGTTTTGTCGACAATGTAAACTGATGGAAGATGTTCGAAATTCTTAGAAAAATAGGGATAAGTTATAGGGAGAGGCGGGAAATATACAAGAGACAAGAGGGAATAATAAGAGTGGACGACGAAAAACGAAGTGCTCAGTGCGCGGATTAAAAAGGGTGTAAGACAGGGATGTAGTCTCCCCCCCCCCCCTTCTGATGAAAATACAGGAAAGGTTCAGGAGTGGAATAAAAATTCAAGTTGAAAGGATATTAATGATACGATTCGCGGATGACATTGCTATCCTGAGTGAAAGTGAAGAAGAATTACATGATCTGCTGGACGGAATGAACTATTGAATGAGCACAGGGCATGGACTGCGAGTAAATCGGAGAAAGACGAAAGTAATGAGATGCAGCACAAATGAGAACAGCGAGAAACTTAACATCAGTATTGATGGTCACGAGGTAGATGGTTCAAATGGCTCTGAGCACTGTGCGACTTAACTTCTGAGGTCATCAGTCCCCTAGAACTTAGAACTACTTAAATCTAACTAACCTAAGGACATCACACACGAGGTAGATGAAGTTAAGGAATTCTGATACCTAGGCAGAAAATAACCAATCACTAAGCAAAGAGGACATGAAAAACAGATTACCAATGGCAAAAAGGGCATTCCCGGCAAAGAGAAGCCTACTGGTATCAAACATAGGCCTATAGGCCTTAATTTGGGGAAGAAATTTCTAAGAATGTACGTCTGGAGTAGAACATTGTATGGTAGTGAAACGTGAGGTGTGGGAAAACCGGAACAGAAATGAATCGAAGTATTTGATATGTGGTACTACAGAGGAATGTTGAAAATTAGGTAGACTAATAAGGTAAGGAATGAGGAGGTTCAGAGCAGAATCGAAGAGGAAAGGAATATGTGGGAAACACTGACAAGGAGAAGGGACAGCATGATAGGACATCTGCTAAGCCATGAGGGAATGACTTCTATGTACTAGAGGGAGCTGTAGATGGCAAAAACTCTAGAGGAAGACAGAGCTTGGAATACATCCAGAGAATAATAGTGGATGTAGGTTCCTAGCGTTATTCTGAGATGAAGAGGTTGGCACAGAGAGGAATTCGTGGCGGGCCACATCAAACCAGTCAGAAGACTGACGATCCCAAAAAGAAAACAAAATTAATGACTGGCCTTATGAAACAAAATTAATGACTGGCCTTATGAGACAGCCCCCCCATGAACCATGGACCTTGCCGTTGGTGGGGAGGCTTGCGTGCCTCAGCGATACAGATGGCCGTACCGTAGGTGCAACCACAACGGAGGGGTATCTGTTGAGAGGCCAGACAAACATGTGGTTCCTGAAGAGGGGCAGCAGCCTTTTCAGTAGTTGCAGGGGCAACAGTCTGGATGATTGACTGATCTGGCCTTGTAACATTAACCAAAACGGCCTTGCTGTGCTGGTACTGCGAACGGCTGAAAGCAAGGGGAAACTACAGCCGTAATTTTTCCCGAGGACATGCAGCTCTACTGTATGATTAAATGATGATGGCGTCCTCTTGGGTAAAATATTCCGGAGGTAAAATAGTCCCCCATTCGGATCTCCGGGCGGGGACTACTCAGGAGGACGTCGTTATCAGGAGAAAGAAAACTGGCGTTCTACGGATCGGAGCGTGGAATGTCAGATCCCTTAATCGGGCAGGTAGGTTAGAAAATTTGAAAAGGGAAATGGATAGGTTAAAGTTAGATATAGTGGGAATTAGTGAAGTTCGGTGGCAGGAGGAACAAGACTTTTGGTCAGGTGATTACAGGGTTATAAATACAAAATCAAATAGGGGTAATGCAGGAGTAGGTTTAATAATGAATAAAAAAATAGGAGTGCGGGTTAGCTACTACAAACAGCATAGTGAACGCATTATTGTGGCCAAGATAGACACAAAGCCCATGCCTACTACAGTAGTACAAGTTTATATGCCAACTAGCTCTGCAGATGATGAAGAAATAGATGAAATGTATGACGAGATAAAAGAAATTATTCAGGTAGTGAAGGGAGACGAAAATTTAATAGTCAAGGGTGACTGGAATTCGTCAGTAGGAAAAGGGAGAGAAGGAAACATAGTAGGTGAATATGGATTGGGGGGAAGGAATGAAAGAGGAAGCCGCCTTGTAGAATTTTGCACAGAGCATAACTTAATCATAGCTAACACTTGGTTCAAGAATCATGAAAGGAGGCTGTATACATGGAAGAAGCCTGGAGATACTGACAGGTTTCAGATAGATTATATAATGGTAAGACAGAGATTTAGGAACCAGGTTTTAAATTGTAAGACATTTCCTGGGGCAGATGTGGATTCTGACCACAATCTATTGGTTATGAACTGCAGGTTGAAACTGAAGAAACTGCAAAAAGGTGGGAATTTAAGGAGATGGGACCTGGATAAACTGAAAGAACCAGACGTTGTAGAGAGTTTCAGGGAGAGCATAAGGAAACAATTGACAGGAATGGGGGAAATAAATACAGTAGAAGAAGAATGGGTAGCTCTGAGGGATGAAGTGGTGAAGGCAGCAGACGATCAAGTAGGTAAAAAGACGAGGGCTAATAGAAATCCTTGGGTAACAGAAGAAATATTGAATTTAATTGATGAAAGGAGAAAATATAAAAATGCAGTAAATGAAGCAGGCAAAAAGGAATACAAACGTCTCAAAAATGAAACCGACAGGAAGTGCAAAATGGCTAAGCAGGGATGGATAGAGGACAAATGTAAGGATGTAGAGGCTTGTGTCACTAGGGGTAAGATAGATACTGCCTACAGGAAAATTAAAGAGACCTTTGGAGAGAAGAGAACCACATGTATGAATATCAAGAGCTCAGATGGAAACCCAGTTCTAAGCAAAGAAGGGAAAGCAGAAAGGTGGAAGGAGTATATAGAGGGTTTATACAAGGGAGATGTACTAGAGGACAATATTATGGAAATGGAAGAGGATGTAGATGAAGACGAAATGGGAGATATGATACTGCGTGAAGAGTTTGACAGAGCACTGAAAGACCTGAGTCGAAACAAGGCCCCGGGAGTAGACAACATTCCACTAGAACTACTGATGGCCTCGGGAGAGCCAGTCATGACAAAACTCTACCATCTGGTGAGCAAGATGTATGAGACAGGCGAAATACCCTCAGACTTCAAGAAGAATATAATAATTCCAATCCCAAAGAAAGCAGGTGTTGACAGATGTGAAAATTACCGAACTATCAGTTTAATAAGTCACAGCTGCAAAATACTAACGCGAATTCCTTACAGACGAATGGAAAAACTGGTAGAAGCCGACCTCGGAGAAGATCAGTTTGGATTCCGTAGAAATGTTGGAACACGTGAGGCAATACTGACCTTACGACTTATCTTGGAAGAAAGATTAAGAAAAGGCAAACCTACGTTTCTGGCATTTGTAGACTTAGAGAAAGCTTTTGACAATGTTGACTGGAATACTCTCTTTCAAATTCTGAAGGTGGCAGGGGTAAAATACAGGGAGCGAAAGGCTATTTACAATTTGTACAGAAACCAGGTGGCAGTTATAAGAGTCGAGGGGCATGAAAGGGAAGCAGTGGTTGGGAAAGGAGTGAGACAGGGTTGTAGCCTCTCCCCGATGTTATTCAATCTGTATATTGAGCAAGCAGTAAAGGAAACAAAAGAAAAATTCGGAGTAGGTATTAAAATTCATGGAGAAGAAGTAAAAACTTTGAGGTTCGCCGATGACATTGTAATTCTGTCAGAGACAGCAAAGGACTTGGAAGAGCAGTTGAACGGAATGGACAGTGTCTTGAAAGGAGGATATAAGATGAACATCAACAAAAGCAAAACGAGGATAATGGAATGTAGTCAAATTAAGTTGGGTGATGCTGAGAGAATTAGATTAGGAAATGAGACACTTAAAGTAGTAAAGGAGTTTTGCTATTTAGGGAGTAAAATAAGCGATGATGGTCGAAGTAGAGAGGACATAAAATGTAGACTAGCAATGGCAAGGAAAGCGTTTCTCAAGAAGAGAAATTTGTTAACATCGAGTATAGATTTAGGTGTCAGGAAGTCGTTTCTGAAAGTATTTGTATGGAGTGTAGCCATGTATGGAAGTGAGACATGGACGATAACTAGTTTGGACAAGAAGAGAATAGAAGCTTTCGAAATGTGGTGCTACAGAAGAATGCTGAAGATAAGGTGGGTAGATCACGTAACTAATGAGGAGGTATTGAATAGGATTGGGGAGAAGAGAAGTTTGTGGCACAACTTGACTAGAAGAAGGGATCGGTTGGTAGGACATGTTTTGAGGCATCAAGGGATCACAAATTTAGCATTGGAGGGCAGCGTGGAGGGTAAAAATCGTAGAGGGAGACCAAGAGATGAATACACTAAGCAGATTCAGAAGGATGTAGGTTGCAGTAGGTACTGGGAGATGAAGAAGCTTGCACAGGATAGAGTAGCATGGAGAGCTGCATCAAACCAGTCTCAGGACTGAAGACCACAACAACAACAACATGAGACAGAAGCAGCGGTTGGTGTTGTTGTTGTGGTCTTCAGTCCTGAGACTGGTTTGATGCAGCTCTCCACGCTATCCTGTGCAAGCTTCTTCATCTCCCAGTACCTACTGCAACCTACATCCTTCTGAATCTGTTTAGTGTATTCATTTCTTGGTCTCCCTCTACGATTGTTACCCTCCACGCTGCCCTCCAGTACTAAATTGGTGATCCCTTGATGCCTCAGAACATGTCCTACCAATCGATCCCTTCTTGTAGTCAAGTTGTGCCACAAACTTCTCTTCTCCCCAATCCTATTTAATATCTCCTCATTAGTTATGTGATCTACCCATCTAATCTTCAGCAATCTTCTGTAGCACCACATTTCGATAGCTTCTATTCTCTTCTTGTCCAAACTAGTTATCGTCCATGTTTCACTTCCATACATGGCTACGCTCCATACAAATACTTTCAGAAACGACTTCCTGACACTAAAATCTATACTCGATGTTAACAAATTTCTCTTCTTCAGAAGCGCTTTCCTTGTCATTGCCAGTCTACATTTGATATCCTCTCTTCTTCGACCATCGTCAGTTATTTTGCTCCCCAAATAGCAAAACTCCTTTACTACTTTAAGTGTCTCATTTCCTAATCTAATTCCCTCAGCATCACCCGACTTAATTCGACTACATTCCATTATCCTCGTTTTGCTTTTGTTGATGTTAGTCTTATAGCCTCCTTCCATGACACTGTCCATTCCGTTCAACTGCTCTTCCAAGTCCTTTGCTGCCTCTGACAGAATTACAATGTCATCGGCGAACCTCAAATTTTTAATTTCTTCTCCATGGATTTTAATACCTACTCCGAATTTTTCTTTTGTTTCCTTCACTGCTTGCTCAATATCAATTAAGCGGCAGCTTAATTGTAATAGGTTGTTACGGTGGAGAGGGAGGACAATAAAAGCAGACGAGCACTATCCAAAAGGGCATTCCTGGCTAAGAGAAGTCTACTAGTATCAGACATAGGCCTTGATTTGAGGAAGAAATTTCTGAGAATGTATATTTTGAGCACAGCATTGTATGGAGGCGAAACATGGAATGTTGGAAAACCAAAACAGAGGAGAATCGAAGCATCTGAGGTATGGTGCTACAGACAAACTGATAAGGAAGGACAACTGATAAGGAAGGAATGAGGGGACCCCGTGTAGAATCGGAAAGGAATATGATGAAAACATTGACAAGGAAAAGGGGTAGGATGATAGGACATCTAAGATACGAGGGAATGACTTCAATGTACTAGAGGGAGGTGTAGAGGAGAAAAACTGTAGAGGAAGACAAAGATAGTAGAATGCAGAAAGTAAATGAGAATGAGGACGTAGGCTGCAAGTGCTAATATGAACTCTGAGATGAAGAGGTTGGCACAGGAGTGAAATAAGTGGCGGGCCGCATGAAACCAGTCCGAAGACTGATGACTCAAAAAAAAAAAAAATGCGGTGGAGGGAGCGGGGATCTGCTGTTGTCTATTTCTTCTTACATTGTTTGCTGTAATTGGTACTCGCAGGCGAAGGACGCATGGGCTCATGCCTGCAGGGCGCAGGCTGCGCGGCGGTAGTTACTCGTCGGCCGTTACTCGTATCATTTGTTGTTTGTGGGACCTGTTGGTCTCAGACGGCTGGCAGCCAGGATGTGGCAAGACGGTACTGTTGTTTACGCATGATTTATTTCTATTGCTTATATGGTTTTGCGTGTCGTCAAAGCCGGCTGATTAGCCAATACGCGGTTTACGTTAACTTGATTTCCTTAGCGCACTTTTAGCCTTTAAAGCCGACGGATATCTTTTTTATCTTCGACGTCAAGTCATTGGTTACAAACGTGCCAGCAGACGAGGTTTCTCGCATCCTACCGCAGCGTGTACCGCCAGATATAGGCGATCTCGTTGAGCTATGTTTGTCTTCAACGTGTGGCAAGGAAAACCTTACAATCCGGCAAAATAGTTATAGGGCCTCCCTTATCCCCATTAGCAGGCAATGCATTCATGAAGGCGTATGAAGCAGTGGAGTTTATTCTGTTCGTTAGGCCCATGATGGTGGTTCACGTACGTGGGCGATACATTCGATATACGACCTCATCGTGAAACACAGCTACAGAGGTGTTTTAATAAAATGTACAGAAGATACAGTTCACGCTCGAGGTAGGTAGGAGTGGCACAGTTTCATTCCTGGATGTGTAAGTATCCAGGACAACGGACAGCATAGTAGGAAATGGTGTGTACCGGGAGACTAGACATACGGGAGGGTGCTTGCACACAAAATCCAGCCACCAATCCAGTGCAGGTCTCAGTTATCCATTCTTTGTCCATCTGTCCGAAGCGCCTAAACGATGCTCAAAACATAACATCATATCACACCGCGCCTGCAACAGCTACACATCAACATAAAACTGTGGTGTTTCAGAAATGTAAGAGAGTCGTGAACGTATTACAATCAGTTACTGAACATTACAGATATTTTGTTAACTTAAAATATTTGTCAGTGTCATTAATTATCCTGATTAACTCTACCAACAGCTGGATCCTCGCCATTAAAGTAATTGAGTGCCTCTTAAGTGAAGAGATTTGAGTTTTAAATTTATGAAAGAACCAGAAAGTGAATCTTAAATTTTGTTAGCTCAGTGAAAAGTGAAAATCCACATCTTAACTGACAGTGTTGAAAAGCGTTTGCATATTAATTACTTTCATTACCTTCTCTAAGGAAAAAACTTATTACTCATTTAACTCAGTCCGTGTGACAAGAGTGTAGTACATAATTTGTTTCAACAGCGTTATGTAACTTTCTGTATTTCTTTGTATGTTGTGTGATTCTGGGTTTCCGTATTCTCGGCGATGCCTCCATCCGTTGCTGCTGATTGTGACATATTTATTGTTGAATTACTGAGATTATGAAAGGAAATAATTAGTGAAACTTAAATAAGAAGCACTAGAGTTAATTATTGTTTCTTACCGCGATAGCGTAACTACTAGTAAATAAATTTTGTTTCTGGGTTATTAGAAAGTGTTTAGTGTGATGCTAATTAATTGTCAGACATTTTATAAGATTTTATATTTTCGAGCGAGCTCTTCCAGAAACACGGACTCTCACCGTTCACAGAAATTCCAGTAATTATTACGTAAATTCAGATTTTCATAACTTTTGCTAAAATACTAATAGACTCCGTTTTATTTCCTAAAATAACTTCAGTTTTATTAAATTTCACTTCAAAAGTAATAGCTACAGAAAAACAAGTAACACAATTACGTATTTTTCTAGTTTAGATCATTATTAGCGCAACGTATTTTGTTCGCATAATAACTTTCAGTTGTATACCTATTGTTACTCTGCAGGTACAAAATTCTTCAGAATAAATGCCTCGCCTGTAATCTACAGGACATTAGATTATAAGTGTCATACAATCACCGGAGAATGTGGGTACATTACATTTTGTGGAGCCTTTTCTCTTGCTAGCTGGTCCGTGGTTTGCAGCGCTGTTATCTTGTTACTGCTTGATCAAGTTCCACTCACGTTACGTCGCTGAATTCCTCCTCGCAGGCGTTCGCAGTGCCAGAGAAAACAAGAGAAAAGTCAGTGTCATAATTCTCCATCAATAAACGTTAAAATTTAACTTGTAATTCAGAAAATTTGCTATATTTTCTGCTATGTCGCGCGGGGTAGCCGCGTGGTCTGAGGCGGATCGCGAGGCATCCCCCGTCAGAGGTTTGAATCATTCCTCGGGCATGGATATGTGTGTTGTCCGTAGTGTAAGTTAATTCAAATTAGATTAAGTAGTGTGTAAGCCGAGGGACCGATGACTTCAGCAGTTTGGCCCCATAATCGTAACAACAATTTGTTTTTCTGTTATATCTTAATGAACACCGCTCACCTATAAGAAGCGCGCCTCATTATTCTTGTCCAACCCAAATAACTCTTTCTCAAGATGCAAAACAAACAAAAAAGAAAAAAAATTCGAACATATGCTGTTTAACTATTGGGGTTACTGTCCCACATAATTGCCTATCTTGTACCTTCGTTCATCTCGAATATATCAGCACCATTAAGCGTTATTTAAATAGCACACTCCTTTTTTTATTCGGTAATCCACTTCCGCTGCTGAATCAAAAACGTATTTAAGTTTACTTCACTTAAATATGACGTTATAAAACTTACAAAAAAGTTGACTTTGTACCAAAACACAGTACAGATGCCCAGATTAAAGTAACTTATCCGCTTGTTAGAAGCGGCAGTAGACAAATGGAAACACAATGAAAATTCACATCGGCCATTTAGCCCTTTATGGGGAGGTATCTGTGAGCAGAATACAAATCAAGGAAGAGAAGGCAAATTTTAATCATAGGCTGCCTCTCTGCCTCTTTTTGTACACAACATCTCGGTTAAAAGTAGTACGATATGTACTAAATGTGCTTATGCTGTGGATAAGAAACCGCTAGTGGAAATACAGTTTTGCTAACTAAAATTCTCTATGCATATGAAGCATTTCTACCTGTCCTTCGTTGGTGTTTAATGCACTCACATAAATTTGAAGTTGAAATGGTCCACTAAATTACCGTTATCCGTTTTCATAATGTTTCCATTTGTTAACTATCAATGCTAGCAAACGGACGAGACACTTTACCCATGGTAGATGCACTATGTCACTGACACAGAAGGGTAAAACTGAATTTGTGTCGCGTTCTCAATAATTAGCAAGTTTGGAAATACATGTGAAATAGTAAACAGATGTCTAATATGATCATACAATGTAGGCTTTCGCGGCCGGTATAATCTTCACTTAAAACTTCCGGGCTGATAGGCCGTGGTCGAAGAATAAAACTCTCCCCTGCCGTTATAGCGAGGATATAGATCGAGCACTTCGTTCTAGGCAGAGAATCAGAAGCAACAACGAACAACAGTCGCCCTAGGGCAAAGTTTTTCTTCCGTTCATTACTAAGGTCACAGATCGCATTGGGAAAGTTTTAAGCAAATATGGGATGGAAACTATTTTCAGACCCACCAGGAAAATAAAAGAATATTTAAGTTCGGCAAAAGATGCATGGATCGATTACTTTCAATCGAGATTGTTGGCATTACCAGAGACAATCTTGCTGTGGCCTTCTCCACCAGACATCACGGCGCCTAGAGTATCAGCAACCAAACTGACAGCCTGCAGCCGCGGTTTGCCCGCTTCGCAGACACACCGAAGCACTACACAACCGACAGGCAATATTGATGAACGGCCACAACAACAACAACGTAGGAAAGACACCAGCGGCCACCAGGGGCCAGTACCGGCCCACATAAACATAAGGAAGAGGTCGCTGCAGATCCCAGAACTATTTTCACACGTCAAACCACGTGATGGAAAATAGTTCCGAGGTACTCATCCGCCGAAGCACTACAAAGGCCGGCGCTCGGCCGCATATCGGCAGTTCATCGACCGTCAGCAGACGTGGATAGCTGCCGCCCCGGCAGCCCGGCTTGGATCATCTCGCTGATCTATGGATTAGGCTTGGTATATCGGAGAAGTCTCTGGCGGAGACTAGTAGGAAATTATTTCAGTTGTTTTCCATATTATTCTTGTATGTTGTTGTGATTCGACGACGGATCACTATTTTGTGTTGGTGTTATACTTGGAGAATTTGTTTTGCTTAATTGAACAATCCAATAAATTGTTTCGGACTTTGATCGTTAGTTTCTTCTGCTTACGCAGACATATCAAATGTCATAGCCGACGTCACGTGATCGACAGTGGCCCCCGTCTGTACTGCCTATATAATCAGCGCTTCCTCGAGTTCTCTTCGCAGTTCGCCTCTGTACCTCCGAGGATATCTCCCGCAGTCGGAGACGAAACGTCAGGGGAGACTTTTATATTTCGACCACGGCCTATCAGCCCGGAAGTTTTAAGTGAAGAGATGTCTAAAAAATGAAACGAAGAAGGAAACAAGATTGAAACTTTGTAAGACGACGGCTAGCAGAGATATGAGGTCTTTAAGGGGCTACGGAAAGGCTCAAAATCATGAAAAGTTCAATTTTTACTTTTTTGCGTTTTCTGAATCTGCAGACTATTACCTTTTAATAGATATATAATTTATTCAATTCCGAAGACTACAACTATTTTTAAATTTTTTTTGAAATGTGTTGTACATGGGCGTGACCCACTGTGGCGCTGTTAAACTGCTGTCAAATGGTGTTATTATTAACGTCCGTGTTCATCAGGTACATTTTAGTGATGTGAGATAAAGTATGTGTTGTGGCTAACCTGTGATGGTTCAATATATATCGCTGGTGTGATTGTCGATTGTTTCATGTTTATTTACTCTGTCGTTATCTCGAAAATATTCGTAATTAATTCTGTTTCTTGAGTCTCTGTTTTGTTGAAGTATAATAATGAGTAAAAGTAAAGTTATTAGAAATCCTCTGAAGGCTTTTAACAAAAGGAGAAATGTTGGAAAGCCAAAGGTATTTAGAAATATGGGAATGAAGATAGGTTCTAACATGGTACGAGCGATGCTTGCTTTAGACAAGGAACGCCTTCGGGCTGCAGACAGGGCTGTAAAGAGTCTAGAAATACAAGCAAGAGTAAACAGGAGGAGGAACAAGAGGAAGCTGGAGGAGGAGTTTGCAGAGGATGAAGATAATCCATCCTATGGACCTGGAATGCACTAAAACGTTAATCCAATCTTTGTCGCTCGATTCCCAAAACTTTTTTCTCATACTAATTACATGTTTTCTAAGGATCTTCCAAACATATTTGTTTCAAACTTTCAGTAAATGTTGCACAGTACCTTCTGCATAATTTAACACAGCCTTTTTCCAAAAAACTGTATATTTTTGAATATATAAATAAAAAATTGCAAAAAAATGTTGTGAATTTTCATTACAATTGAAAAAAAAGTCATCTTTAATAACTGAACTAAAATTTTGTAAAATCCCTGTGTTAAGTTGTAGCCCATATTCCAATAAATAATCTGTAAAAAGTTCAACTTCCTACCTCAAATACTTTGTGAGGAAAGATGTAATTTATAAGCGTTATTTTAACACTGCAAGTATAGGGCGTTCCGGAGCCCCTTAAGAGCAGTAAAGGGATGCACAAGATCCGAGAGATTTCGGAATTCGGAAATTAGGGAAGAGCTGAAAATATATAACATCCTCAATAAAATACAAGAAAATAGAACAGACTGGAATGAACAGTTCGAAAGAATGAGTGGACAAAGATTACAAGATTTAAGTCAGTTCGGAGAAGAAGTCAAGGAAGATCGAGGAAGCGATGGGTCCTGTAACAGACAAAACAATAAAATGGCCTAATTCTTGAAGTGAAAATGATGATGAATTTAATAACGTCTCCTTTAAGTGAATGATATACTGTGGGATGTTTCTGAGCAGGTCTTGAGGACAGGTAGTGTATTACCGAAGAATAAGAAAACTAATTAAAAAAAGACGTACTACTGTTCGCATCTTAATAACGCACCAAGTTTCAAAAAACACAACCATGCTGTTTATGTCCTCCTGGTAGGTAGCTAAACAAGGTTTGCTTGATACTTCTGTTTCCACTGCCGGACGAAACGTTATTGGAGGCTCTGAAGGCAAATGGGACACCTCGCACATTCATAGGCGATTAATTTTTTGTTGCCGAGTCTTAGTGGCATCCCACCCTGTGTACATCTGGAGCCACGCCGCAAGTGACGTGAAGTCTGCCACGCAGACAATACGCAGCTGCCGGTCACTGTACAGAATACACAGGTGCACGGACGAGCGGGTTGCTGAACTGCAGTACAGCTAATCCTGTTTGCCCAAAGCCGGCAAATGCGTGCGGCGGATGCTCCACACGGCCCCATCTGGTTGTCGGGTGCGCAGGCACGTCGCGCGTCCGCTTTGATGTGTTTTGACGGAATACTGGCTGGCTAATTGTAGGCGGCAGCTCGCCTGTCACGCGAGATCCTGGTGTCGGCCTGATGGAATCTGTCATCTGCTGTATCACCAAGTCCGGCCGGCTTGTGAGGCTAACAGTTAATAGTGCCTAAACTTTCATTTTCTTTGTTAATTAAAACTTCCGGGCTGAATTGCCGTCATCCATATGTAAAACTTCTTCTCCTTCCTGACGTTTCGTTGCCTACTGCGGGCAACATCTTTTGAGGTGAGTCGGCGACTGACTGCTAGGCGCTGGAGGACCCGCTTATACAGTATAGAGCGCTTAGATGGCGCCACCACTCATCACGTGCTTTCGACTTTATATCTGGCTAGTACCATCTCGATTACATGTAGTCGATTGTGACTTCGTTTGTACAAAGACCACCGCCATATCTTGTCTAGTTTTAATCCTTCTTCTTTTTTATTAAAATTATTTTCGTGCTTGTAAATCTCCATAGCTTCTCTATACATGCGGGTATAATAATGTGAGGTCCTAGCTATCACGTTTGTCTCACCAAATTTTATTTCGTGGTCACCGTCTTTGAAAACGTGTTCCGCTACAGCTGATTTGTCAATTTATCCCAATCTACAGTTCCTTTTATGTTCCGTTATGCGGGTATTAACATTCATTTTAGTTGTACCAATATAAACCATGCCACAGCTATACGGAATTTAATACACACCTGGGGCAGCTAAGGGGTGTCGTGCGTCTTTCACCGATCTTAAACTTTCACTCACCTCAGAAGATGTTGCCCTCAGTAGGCAACGAAACGTCAGGAAGGAGAAGAAGTTTTACATATGGACTACGGCAATTCAGCCCGGAAGTTTTAATTAATGAAGACGCCGGCCGTGAAAGCTTACATGTTATGATTTCATTTTCATTGTTCTGGATTTTTTTTTCTGGTAATGTCTTATGGGACCAAACTGCCGAGGTCATCGGTCCCTAAGCTTACCCACTACTTACTCTGACTTAAACTGACTTACGCCAAGGACAATACACACACCCATGCCCGAGGGAGGACTGGAACCTCCGACGGGGGCAGCCGCACGGACCGTAACAATGCGCCCTTGGCCGCGCGGCTACCACGCGTGGCCTTTTCTTTGTTATCATTAATTACTTTTTATATATGGTTAACTGCTGGTTACCCTCGGTCATCGGAACCAATATAGATAATTCAAAGGAGAAAACCGTTTACAGATCTATCTGTGAATGTTGCTTCATATGGCAGCATATACTTTGAGTTCAACGTAACGGTAACATCGGCAAAATTTCATAAACGAAGTTGTCTGGAGCCAATATCGCATAAACGAAAGCGTATACTGTTTACTATCGAAAGTTTACTTAAGTGCTGAGATATAGATGCAGGTTTGACTTGTAGTTTAGACCTTCTACTCCAAACCAACCAACCAACCAACTTTAGCTTGTTTGAATGGAACTACTGTGGTGACTGAGCAAAGTAGCGCACTGGACTCGCATTCGGGAGGACGACGGTTCAAACTAGCGATCATCCATCAAGGTTTAGGTTTTCCGTAATTTCCCTAAATCGCTACAGGTAAGCGGCGCGATGGTTTCTGAAACCTACAACTATGAATAAAGGAGTGAAAGCCGACAGATTACTGCTCATGTGCCTTCATGTGTCATTTTCTGTTATTACCTTATTAACATAAACACCTCTAAAAGAGGTAAGCCTTCGACAATCACAATTTAACTTAATTACAACACAGATTTGCACCACCGTCCAAAGCACTGCCTGCTTCCCAGGAACAGGAACCAATACCTCTCTTTGATAACAGGTAGCTGCATAATGGTTCAAATGGCTCTGACCACTATGGGACGTAACATCTGAGGTCATCAGTCCCCTAGAACTTAGAACTACTTAAACCTAACTAACCTAAGGACATCACACACATCCATGCCCGAGGCAGGATTCGAACCTGCGACCGTAGCAGTCGCGCGGTTCCGGACTGCAGTTCCTAGCACCGTTCGGCCACCGCGGCCGGCTGCGTAAGATATCTGATCGCAATAACAGGGCAATAAAACATGGAGGCTTTGATTGAAGAGAGTTTTAGCTTACCCGGATTATGAAATAGCTCTTAATTAATTAAAAGGTAACAGCCTTCAATAATAACAGATTCACTTAAGTAAAATAACCAGGTAGAAAATAGGCAGGCCAACAATGAAAATAGCTCCAGTTAAGTAGAACTACCAAATAGAAAACAGGCGGGCCTTAAATAATAACATCTTCAATTAAATGAAATCACCAAATAGAAAACAGGCAGGCCTTCTTTAATAATAGCTTCAGTTAATCTAAATAATTAAACAGGAAACCGACAGGTCTTCAATGATAAAAGCTTCAGTTAAGTAACCAAAGTTTGAATAGCCTCCTTGCGAGGGGTGCACCAGAAGGCTAAAACGCAAAGAGGACAAGACTACACCAAATAGGAATGCCAAGAAAGGTTACAACGAGAGGACGGGCATTACAAGGCCCTTTTCGCCGGGTACAGAACGGCAAAAGAAATATTAACATAACAAGGTTAATTACATGACAGCAGCAGTAACTAGCCAAACGGTATACCCGCTTCACTGCAAGATACCGCCTCTAAAACGACGCCGAAACGCCCAAAAGAAAATTGGACTGCCAAAACCAATTTCGTAGTCTTAGTAACTGCAAATTTTAGATGTAGGCGCCTCCTAAGGCAGAGCGATACGTCTGCAATGCCTGTGGGTATCTCGAAACAGGCGCCCGGTCGTATTCCAAGAGAAAGGTACTTATATGGTGTTCAAAGACGTTTGGCATGGTGGTCGGCTAAAACCCAACCATCTAGGTACTGGGTGACAGGAGGGGGGGGGGGGGGGGGGGGGGACGGCCACAGTATAGAAGAAACACATTATCGCTCGGTCTCAGGAAACACCGTCGGGTCACATAGTTTAAGGCAGCCTATTAACAAACAACCTAGGCCAGAATCGATACAGGAAAAGCAAACAGCCACAATTCAAGGAACCAACTGGTGGTGAAATAGATCAGCTAAGAAATCGCAACAGTCCTATAGATATCAATAAGAAAATAACAGTTAAAACCTTGAAATCAAAATCTGAACTGAAGTTCACGAATCGAAGCTGAAGCTTTCCAGTTCCAAAGGGGGCCCAGAATTCAACACAGCGAGACTGGCTTCAACTCTCTCATGGGTGTGCCACGTCTCAGAGCTGGCTGGCCAGGCTACGCACGAAGACGGCCCTCGAAGGCAGCCACAGATTCAGGTCGGTTCACAAATATGCCCAGCAACCACTCGCCGAACACCGTGCCCAAGACGTTTGCGCATTGCTCGCTTCGGCCGCTGGACGGACCTCTCGCACTGTCTCGTTTGTTACCACTCCCCAACTCGCCACGCCACAACACGTCAACAACCTTGAACAAAGATCTTAGTGGACTTAAACCAGAGAGTCATCATGCGACAGATCGAGCTACTGGCGCCAGGAAATCAAAATCAAAAGGTGATGCCAGCAACCCCCCCCCCCCCCCCCCCGACAGCTCAGTTTCTTCGAAAGTGCATGGCCGGTTAGCTTCCCCGTCGTTGGCACGATCCGAGCTTGTGATCCTTCTCTAAAGACCTCGGTGTCAGTGGGAAGCTAACCCAATCTTTCTTCCTTTCATCCGACTGTGGCGTTGCAGAAAGACAATGACATGTCATATACTGGATCGCCGAAAATTTTATGATCAGAATGACGCAGATCGTCGAGGCTCATAAACTGAGAACATTGGGGCCTTGAGGTAAGAAACTAACCATGAAAAATAAGTACTCACTAATTGACTGACGTAAACAATATTCACTTTAAAGTAATGGTTTAAATGGCTCTGGGCACTATGGGACTTAACTTCTGAGGTCATCAGTCCTCTAGAACTTTGAACTACTTAAACCTAACTAACCTAAGGACATCACACACATCCATGACTGAGGCAGGATTCGAACCTGCGACCGTAGCGTATTCACTTTTAAGATTTAATATTTTACTTTGCAGTTTGTGCACTTCTGAGCTTCCCGAGCAGACTGGAATTGAGCGCTTAAGTGTAATCGAACACAGAACCCTGGATTGCGAGGAAAATGCCAACTGGGCAATCCAGGCGTCGTACAAAATGCAGCCTCACGGCTTTACTTCCACCAGCATCTCTAATGAGTCGTGTCTGGATAGTTTATGCCATGATAGCAGTTCTTGTGTAATATAAGGTTCCTGTTGCGGTCCCGAAGCAGCAAATACGCAATTTTACTCAGACAAGAAATTTCAACCTACATTTTAAAATCACAACTCAAGATCGCTTTATGCGTTGACTTGTGCATAGTATTGATCAGCCTGGTAGGCGGTCAAAAATCGCAAATTGTACAGTGCGACCAATGCTTTAAGAACTTTGGCCACCTCTCAGTAGTCTGAACGGCAAAGTTTCACGTAAATTTCTGCCCGCTACAATAAATCCCTACAACTTTGGATAACGCACGTAATGAAACTTCTGTCTGCGTGTTAGTTTTCCTTTCTGGGTGCTAGAATCGGCTGCAGGATTGCATTAAATACATGCATGCAAGCGGTTAGCGTTCACGCTTTGCAAGAGGGTCGTGGACTAGCCGATGGTTCGAATCCCTTAAACCGTTATTTTTTAATCTACATCTTTCTCATCACTGTTCACACTATTTAATTCATACGACATTTGAGAGGTAAAATAATGGAAATAACCCGTGCATTTTCAAATTGTAGTGAATATCACTCGATATTTGACTACTTATATTCGTAATCATAACTATCCAGAACGAGGGACAGATTTGGAAAGCCCAAGTAAAACCTCGATAAATAATTATGCGAATGACGTTACTCACACTTAGTAACGTAGGAAGTTACAATGTGGCAGGCCACAAGAGTAGTGTACAATTACTCGTCGGATATGCTCTTGAGATCACTCGTTTCATGATGCTATTTGTCATATAGACATTGAAAACATAAATGAAATCTTTTTTCATTTTCACCTGTCAACTGCATAGATCGAGGAATATGACCATTGATGAAAAAAATTGATTGATAATTAAGTTTGAACAGGAAATTAATCCTCGCCTCATGCTTGTTTGCCTTATGAAGCTCGAACGCTAGTCACTTCACCACTATGAACTGTAATGTCCGGGATGTACACGCAGATACGTAAGTCACATAATAGACGCGTATAGCTTCCCTTGCGATTTTCTGCGAATTGCCCAAGTAGTGCATCTTACTAGTAGCACATTATGTTGTTTTAATAGCCTACTATAGATGTAAAAACTTTGATGTAAATCTTTGATCCCACCGTCGTAGCCTCCCCTTGTGAGTTAGTGATCACCTCCAAAGAGAAACCGGGAAGAGCTGATGGTCTACTGCCTTGGTATGGTTTCAAAAACGATCGAACTTGGATTGTGGAACATTGACACCTCCCTGTGGTGTGTTGTCTCATGATCAGACTGTTCCCTACAGTTCAGGGCGTTGGGAGATCAGTTGCCTTGTTTGTAATTGGTACGGATTTTGCTGACTTAATTTTAAAGGTTTATGTAGTGTTGTTTTTCGGCCTTTTGTGGCGGTTATTACTGCGAAGCACTTTTGTGTGAGATAGGGTGCTTCACTTCTGTAGAACAGTGAAGTGGTGCACCACAGTACTTAGTTATTTTAGTTAAGGGTGCTTCACCGTAAGTACTGATTTGGATACGGTCGCAGTTACTTACTTGCCTTGTTCTGCACAGCGCTCTATGGTCGTCTGTGCTAAAGCCTGATCGGTGTTTGCCCTTGCTTGTGCGGCCACGTCCATTTTGTGGCTACAACCATCAATGCAGTTGATTTTTTTGATTCTGTGACCGTACTCTGCAGCCTGTGTGGCAGTAACTTATTTGTAATTCAGCAGAGTAATTATGAGATCGGTCAGCCTTAGGCCTTTTTTAAAGTATAGTAGTTTTTAAAAGTATTTTCGCTAAAGCTTTAGCTCTGCTTGTTCTGACATTTATGTTTTTTGAATGACAAAAATAAACCTTGCTATTTAATTTGCCTGGGGCCCTTGAGGTCTGTGATGTGTAAACATATAGTAGCGCTATTTTGTGGGTTCCTCACATTGACATCCCACACGATAGACATTAAGGGGCATAATCCTGCTATTTAAGGAAGGGCAGGTTGCATAGTATTAATTCACCTTTGAGCTTTTATGTTATGTTAAAGGAACTTTAGGTTTTGTTGTTGTTGTCGTCGCTATTGATGCCAGATATTTAGTCTGTGCTAAGTCACTTGCAGGGCGAAAGTAGTAACTGAAATGTTGGTTTCAGGGGTCTTGTCGCAGCGAGTTGCAGTTTCGGCCAGGATTAAGTCTCATCAGGCGGTCCTGCGGGATGTCTCCCTGAGGTTCGTCCGAGATTCAAAATGCCGCCACCAGGACAGTGAGGGAGCCTTAATGTTCCCATCATCCAGCGGGTGTCGGGTGCGGCCATCCTAGAAAGATTGATCTTTTTAATATTTTGAACGGTATAAAGAAGTAGAGATTTTACTCAATTCATTCTCGATAGTTAATACTCAGACCTTCACTTCTATCAAACTCGGGATCAGCACAATGTAATTTCAATCAATGTATTCGATAAAAGGTGAAACATGGATATACTGATGATTCCGTAAAAAATCTGTTAAATGTACTAAGTGTGTAAGTACTAAAATACGTTGGTTTTCTTAGTATAAAAACTTCTAGCATAAATCAAGTCATTTAGAGCGGTACGGCATAACAATACTAACGATATGAAATTTTTATTCTTTTCTCTACAAACTATAACGCCATACATGATAGTATAATTCTACAGATGAGAAATATAACGTCTAGGAAAAGAAAGGAGGAGAATCTATTAGGAGATTATGAAAATTTCTTGTGTCGTTAATCTATGAAGAAAGCGGGGAATGGAAGTCTAGAAAAGGTAAACCCCTACTAGAGTTGTATGGATATTATGAAAAGTTCTTGTATCGTTAATCTGTGAAGAAACCAACGGAAGGAAGGCTAGATAAAATAAACAACTACTGGAGTTCTTTAATTACCAAACTTAAAAATGGTAAAAAAGGGAAGATTGTGATAAGCTCAAACATAAGCTAGAATGAAACTTCCTGGCAGATGAAAACTGTGTGCCCGACCGAGACTCGAACTCGGTACCTTTGCCTTTCGCGGGCAAGTGCTCTACCATCTGAGCTACCGAAGCACGACTCACGCCCGGTACTCACAGCTTTACTTCTTCCAGTATCTCGTCTCCTACTTTCCAGGAGAGCTTCTGTAAAGTTTGGAAGGTAGGAGACGAGATACTGGCAGAAGTAAAGCTGTGAGTACCGGGCGTGAGTCGTGCTTCGGTAGCTCAGATGGTAGAGCACTTGCCCGCGAAAGGCAAAGGTCCCGAGTTCGAGTCTCGGTCGGGCACACAGTTTTAATCTGCCAGAAAGTTTCATATCAGCGCACACTCCGCTGCAGAGTGAAAATCTCATTCTGATAAGCTAGAATGTTGAAGAATAAACTACATGACATAGGATTCTCTAAACCCAAGACAGGAACAGGACAACCCAGAAGTACACAGCTGCAGGAGGTCGGGTATGACGTAGTTACGGTGATAGGAGTATTGTTTTTGGATACAGTCCGCCATGAGCGACCACATTTTTTTTTTTATTCTCCAGACATGTTTTACTTAAGTTTCAGCACTATCAGTGGATTTTTACTGTCTTCTAAATATCCAGAAAAAATCCTTTTTACAAATTGTACACATATAAACTTGTGTTTTTAACACAGTATTTATGTATTCGAAAAACAGAGAAAATTAGATATATACCTTGTTACCACATGATGTGGACTTCCTGGATTTCGTGTTATTTGATGCAATTGGTTTGTTTCATGGTTTATTACCCGCAACGATATAGAATTTAATGTATAACTGCCACTTGCTTCGAAAATTTACAACTGGGTATATTATAGTTATGCCTACCATTAACTAATACTATGTGAAATAGTATGTGTGAGTGTGTGTGTGTGTGTGTGTGTGTGCGTGTGTGTGTGTGTGTATTCAGTGTGTTTGTGTTATGTGTGTTTATGTTTTGTATGTGTTATTTTAACGCTCTGCCAATCATTTGCAAGCAACCTCTACAACAAACCCATAACAGCTACAACAAACCCAAAACAGCTAAACAAAAGTATCAAATACAAAAAGCCACAGTTAAATGAAAACAAGTAATAAATGAATGCACAGTTCTTTGCAATGTAACTCTGTTCTCTGCCCATCAAGAACCATCAGAGAACACCAACCCACAAACACCTTAAAGCTCCCTTCCAAAAAAACACACACAACCTTCTACATGGTATTAATTAATGTAAGGCATAACCATAACATTGCCACACATAAATGTTGGAAGTAAATAACCGTTTTACAATAGGTTCTATGTGGTTGCAGATGCCAAACTTTGAAACAAAGCTACAAAATTAAATAACGTAAGATCTGGGAAATCCATAGCATGTGGTAACAAGGTATATATAAAAAATATGGTCTATCAAATACGAGAATACTGTCTTGAGGACACAAATTTGTATGTTTACAAGTGGTGAAAAGCATTTCTTTTTTTTACAGAAATAACTAAGAAAACATTATGATGTTGAAACTTAAGCGAACGTGCCAGGAGAATAAGAAGAAAAATTGTGTTTTGCTCAAAAGGAGACTCCCTCCAAATACAAATCTATTTGTAAGTGAACACAGACAGAAGACATTCACCTCAAAATGATTATTTCAACGTCCTAAAAGGCATTTCCAGCGAATGTCTACAACCTATTCTGGAACACTGCAGCAAAATTTCACTAAACTACTTTGAACATAAAATTCGACAGCTTCAGTCTTTCACGTGGTGTAATACCTAACTTTATATGTAACAACGGAAACAGTATGTCACCTGTAGCTCAACATGTCAAGCCAAAAGCTGAAATTGCCTGGTTGAAAACAATAAATAAGATACCTCCACACGAAGAAGCAGGAACTCAATGCCAAACTATTCAAGATTTATCTGGAACTAGGAAATCACAATCTCTGAAATATTAAATGACATTATGGATACAGTAAAACAAAACACAGCAACACTCATACAAATAAAATGGGGAAACAACAACAAAAACTGCACATACTTCCGTAGCAAAACAAAATCATTATACATGAAAGTAGAAGTCAAACATGGAAAACATTCCACGAACACCTGGCCATCTGAATGACATTCAATACTAACGAAGACATATCTCTGCTAGAAAAATTATCTAAATACATCATCACACACATTATACATAAAATAGTACAGAATCTTATAACAGAAAATGAGTACATAATAAACAACAAGAAAGAAGCAATAAATGAAACTTCAGTGCAGATATGACAACAGACAAACTGTGAAACGAAACAACTACATTAAGTAACATAAAACCTAGGAAATCCACACCATGTGGTAACGAGGCATATATATAGATTTTGCGTAGTCTTAAAATACGTAATTACTGTCTTAAAAACTCAAATTTATATGTCTACAAGTAGCAAAAAGCATTTTTCCTGTTTTATACAAGATACTAAAAAATCCACTAATAGTGCTGGAACTTCAGTGAAATATGTCTGGAGGATAACAGAAATAAAAACTGTATTTAGCTTGAGGTGAACCATCTCCCAAAGAAATCTATTTATAAAAAAAAAACACAGACAGATGAACTGCAACGTCAAGAAGGATGATGATTATTACTGAAAGGAAAACCAACATACATGAAAAGAAAAAAAAGACAAATAATTTGACACTGCGAGTCACGGGGTATTTGTCTACATAAGATTAATTTAACGCTTTAATATAATACGAGTACGATTTCCTACTTCGAACAGTAGAGAAACAAAATACATTTATGTTGATATCCCGAATTCAGTTTCACATAATAGCATTCATTTGTGATTGTGTGTAATTTAAATGTCATGTGGTTTTATTATAAATGAAAAATACGGTACGTATTTCACTCTGAATGTAATGACAGTAGTTACATATTCTGAAGCGTAGTTAATGAGTGTTTTTAATAAGTTGGACGCGTGGGCTTTATTTCGCTCGCAGCAACAGCAGCTGAATGTTTAATGATTCCACAGTTCTCATAGATCCTGACAATCCATTGACTGCTGAGATGTAAGCGTCAATAACTCTTGTTTATAAAGTTCCTCTTTAGTTAACTTAGTACATTTCATTTCCGTAATTTTCTCTACCGATATTTCAAAGTGGCACCTGATACAGGTGCCTTTACTTTTGTCTTTTTTCTACTAAGAAATATGTTATTCCTGGTTGTAGCTCGTAGCTCCCTAACATCAGATATTGTTGTTTCGATTTTTTCTTCCAACGGACCACATTGGAAATAATGTCTGAATATTTTTGACTGTTTAACGTATGGTGTATTGTGTTTCATCTTGACTTGGAGAGTTTAAGGACATGGACAAACGAGAAACAGACTTCTTCAAACAAGCAAAAGTGATACAGTTGTGATGGTCAGTATTATACGGAACAGATAGCCACTAGAAGAAAAGTACACTGTTTTGTAAACCGCAATAATTTGAAACACCTTATCTATTTTCTACTAAACACCCCAAATCCTAAATGAACTCTCACTACGCTGTAATGTTTATCCACGTATCGTAATTTACAAGCCTGTTGATTTCAACAGGAACCAATAAAAACAAATGTGCCACAGCATTTAGTTCGAAAGATGTTTTCTATCGTGACTCGTACACCGCAATCAGTGATACAATAATCTGAAAGTTTCTTAGCTTTTCACTCGCATCAGTAATAATGCAACTTGGGGTCTGTCGCTTATCTTCTGTCCCAACAGGGCACCAAACGTAAAATTAGTGGACAACTACAAATACTTCAAAGATCTCATTCTGTCTTAAGAACCACATACTTCATATTACGCCTAAGTTAACATTATGCTAGTGAGAGCTGTAAAAATGTGAGTTAACAAATAAAATTCCTCCCTGGCGCTAATAAAGTTGCTAGGTCATTTTGTGTGCTACAGTTACTCAAAAATTGTAGTATTTGTAAAGTTTTACTAAGCTAGTTCCTATGGAACACTTATGTAAATGACGTATTTTAGAATAATGAAAAATATAATATTAAAAATTCTGCAGCAGTTTTCCACACCATTCAGCTATTAAAAACTATTTAAGGCCAGAATCCGATGCATTCTGCTTTATTATTGGTAACAGTAGTACTGTTATAGCAGTTAATTAAGAAACACAGGACAATAGCTGACGTATGCGATATGACTTACGTTTAAACAAATACTGTTGTTAATTAGCTATCTACTTGACCTGCAGTTCACAAAAGCACGTATGTGATATTTGTTTAAAATTTCTATTAAACATAGTGGGACTGAGCTCTTCTTTTGGGACTGTATTATCACTAAAGAAGAGCTTCCTTAGCTGTGTCTGTATTCCCAGCATCTTGTCGACACAATAATTTCAGAGAAACTGCAGCCTTGCGTATAGCCAGTAGCGCATGTTCTGATATGCTTCCGATGATATACCCAGGATGATTCTTTCCACATAAGTACCTCTGAAAATTTATATAAATCTAAAGATAATAATGGTTAAGAATCTCTTTAGAGGGAGAATGCATAAATAACTGGAGTACCAACTACTCGAATTCACGTATGACGCCCCAAGGTAGTTTCATTGCGTTCTGCAACATAGCTTATCTCAATGTCCCCTGATCACACATCATTTTCTAAAATGTTATAATTTATGTGATACTTTAGCACATAGTAGTTTTCTGTCTCCTAAAGGCTGCTGTTGCATAATGGAGTCACAAAAGATACGGTTTTCCCTACAAAGTGCACCTGGAAGAATGTTTGATTACAGAGAATGCAGTCAGACCCCTGAGTCACATCAGAGGCGACCACCTACAGACTTTAGGACACTTTCTGCTGCTACAGTATGTCTCATATACCTTCTATGTGTGTTGGTGGTTGCGTGCATGTATACATCTTCCCAAATGTTCTGCAGCGAATTAATTTCCGTGGTTTAATGCCATAACAGAGCTTCTGAAGACATGCTGACAAGTAATGGGGAAGGTATAACTAACACTCTTTCGGATTTTCTAAAATCATTGATGGAAGTGGCAACCAAATTGTTGTTCAACTTAGTTTGTAGAATCTATGAGTCTGGAGACGCACAGTTAGCATTTCGTAACAGTATCATCCACACAACAGCGGAGATAGCAGGTGCAGACAAATGCGAGAACTTCCGCGGAATCAGCTTAACATTTCATACATCAAAGTGGCTGTCTAGAATAATATGCGAAAGAAAGGAAAAGAAACTTTGTGGACTTTTAGATTACGATCAGTTTCGCTTTGGGAAAAGCAACTATGACGCTGAGCTTGATAATGCAGGCAAGACTTGAAACATCAAGACACACTCATAAGGTTTGTCGACCTAGAGAAAGCCTTCGAGAAAGTAAAATGGCCCAGAATGAAATTTTCACTCTGAAGTGGAGTGTGCTCTGATATGAAGCTTCCTGGCGGATTAGAACTGTGTGCCAGACCGAGACTCGAACTCGGGACCTTTGTCTTTCGCGGGCAAGTGCTCTACCAACGGAACTACCCAAGCGCGACTCACGGCCCGTCATCAGAGCTGTAGCTCCGCCAGTACGTCGTCTCCTACCTTCAAAACTTCACAGAAGCTCTCCTCGTAGAGCACTTGACCGCGAAAGGCAAAGGTGCCGAGTTTTAATCCGCCAGCAAGTTTCAAAGTAAAATGGTGCAAGTGGCTGAAAATTGCCAGGTTAATAGAAGTCGTCTACAGATAAAGACGAATAATATGAAATATGTTTACAATGTGGATATTGCGATGAGGAATATCATATTAGCCCGTTCAGTTGAAGAGGAGTGGAAGTCTCTGGGAACGGCATTCATAGATGGTGAACAGTCAGATATGAGGACTAGAAGGATAACTTCGAAGAAACGATGAGTAACAGAAGATACGCTTCACTCATCACTAAAAGGAGGAAGTACAAAAGTATTCAGCAATCGAAATCACTTGGAAATGAAATAAATAGTAAGTGCAAGGCAGTCACGGAGAAATGGCTACAGGAAAAATGTGAATAATCATAAGAGAAATAATGGTCGTATCGATTGATTCAGCACGTAGAAAAGTCAAAATAACATATGGGGAAATCATTAGAAAGGGCGGTAAGAGTAAGAATGAAATACGCATGCCAATATTAAACGCAGACTAAAGAGCGTATAGGTGGAAAGAGTACACTGAGGGCATCTATGAGAGGGAAACTTGTCTGCTGACGTGATCTGATGACCTGAAAGAAGAAGAAACTGGAGTCGATAAGGAAGACAAAGGGGATCCAGCATTAGAGTCAGACTTTAAAGGAGCACTGAGGTAGATAACATTCCATCAGAATTTCTAAAAGCATTGGGGACGATGTCAACGAAACGACTTCATTCTATTTGGTGTGTACAGTCTGTGAGAGTGGTGACGTACCATCAGAAATTCGGGAAAATATTATCCACGTAATTCCGGTGTAGCAAGGTCAGAAAGGTGTGAAAACTACCACGTCCGCATAACATCTCATGCATACGAGCTGCTGACAATAATAATATACAGAAGAATGGAAAAGAAAAGTGAGGAGCTGTTAGATGACTATTAATTTGCCTTTAGGAAAGGCACAGACCTCAGATAAGCTACTCTTACTTTCGCTTGATAATGGAAGTAAGACTGAAGAAATCGAGATATACCCATAGGAGGTATCGATCTAGAAAAAGCGTTCGACAGTTTCAGTGGTTGCAAGATATTCGAAATTCTGAGGAAAACAGCACTAAGCTACAGGGGAAGTTGGGTGAATAAAATATGAACAACAACGAATAGGGAAAAATAAGATAGAAAGATCAAAACCAAAGTGCTCGGATTAAGAAGTCCCTACTACTCAACAGTACAACTAAAAAGCAATGACGACAATAAATGAACGGTTCGAGAGAGGGAAAGAATATCAATCAGGATAGTCGCTGATGATACTGCGATTCTCAGTGAAAGTGAAGAAGTGTTATAGGACCTGTTGATTGAAATGAACAGTCTAATGATTACATAATACGGGCTGAGAGTAGAAAAGCAAAAGTAAAATGTAATGAGAAGTAGCAGAAATGAGAATAGCGAGAAACTTAGCCTCAAAATTGGTGATCGCGAAGTAGACGAAGTAAAGGAATTATGTTAACTTGGAAGCAAACTAATTGCGGGCGAAGCAAGGAGGACGTAGGAAGCAGACTAGCGTAAGCAAAGTGGGAATTTTTGGTGAAGAGAAGCGTACTGGTGTCAGTATATCGCCCTCAACTGGAGGAAGAAATTTCGAGAAAGTACGTTTGCAGGACAGTATTATATGGTACAGAACCTCTGACAGTGGGAAAACGAGAAGAGAATAGAGATGTGGTGTTCCAGAGGAATGTTGAAAATGAAATGCTCTGATGAGACAAGGAAGAATCGGCAAAGAAGGAAACATAAGAAAAACACTGACAAGTAAAAAGGACAGGATGATAGGACATGAGCTGAGGGATCAGGGAATAGCCCCCAGTGGTACTAGATGAAACTGTAGAGGTTAAAAGCTGGAGGAAAATACAGAGATTGGAATAGATCCAGCAAATAACTGAGGGAACAGGATGCAAATGTTTCTCTGAAACGAAGATTTCGTGCAAGAGAGGAATTCACGGCAGGACGAATCAAATCTATCAAATAACTCAAAAAATTAAAATTCAAGGAGGAAGTGTATCAACGATATTCTATCCTAAGTGAGAGCGAGCAAGGATTCCACGACATATTGAAAGAAATGAGAAATCTAATGAACTCAAACTATAGATTGAAAGTAAACCGAAGGAAGACGGAAGTTACGAGTAGTAGCTGAAGCGAGATTAGTGATCCAACTAGGAGAAAATGAAGAAGACGAGGTAAAGGAATTCTGATGCCTCCTAGCAACAAAAATCTAGTTGTATGAAATATAACACTAAACTTTAGGAAGAAATGTCGTGAGGATTTACGTTTCGAGCACAGCATTGGACAGAAGTGGATTATTGAGAGAGAGAGAGAGAGAGAGAGAGAAAGAGAAACGAAGCATTTGAGATGTGGTGCAACAGAAGAACGTCGCGTCTTAGATGAACTGATGAGATAATAAATGAGAAGGTTGTCTACAGAATTAGTAGAAAGAGGAATATATAGCGGAACAGCTAGATAAAATTGACAAGGAGAATAGGCAGGATGTTGGGATGTTTGCTAAGAAATGAAGGGATAATCTGCGTGGTGCTTTAGCCAACTCTAGAAGACAAGAACTGTAGGGTTTAACACAGTTTAATTTATAACAATAATTTTTCTTTATATGTTCTCATTTTTTGATTGAAATTGGAAATATCTTGTCTGTTGTTTTTGTTTTAGTGTCACATAAAAATACGTAATCATTAGTAGTGTCGCCTGCTACATGGAACAAGAGATACTGTAAATAATATTGAATGAATTAATGAAGTCCCATGCTTCTTTACATAACGTAGGGGAACGATGCGGGAGACCCGCACCGCCTTACTAGGCAAGGTCCTAATGGAGGTGGTTTGCCGTTGCCTTCCTCCGACCGTAATGGGGATGAATGATGATGATGAAGACGACACAACAACACCCAGTCATCTCGAGGCAGGAAACATCCGTGACCCCGCCGGGAATCGAACCCAGGACCCCGTGCTCGGGAAGCTAGAACGCTACCGCGAGACCACGAGGGAATATTACTTGTACTTTAATGCTCTGTGTATGAGTTGCTGGGGACGCAAAAGAACTTCCCTGGTTAATAAAGTTAGGAAGACACAAAAATGATCTTTAGATTATATCTGGTTGTTTTATTATTCGTGAGAATCAAGACAATGTCTCGAATATGCACTCTCTTCGGCTTCTTTGAATATACAGGGTGTTCAGAAATTCTAGTTAGAAACTTCTAGGATTTGTAGACAGGAGCGAGTGCATAATATTTTGAGTAGACACCCATCTCCGGAAACATACTGTTTCCTTTCTACGACAGTTTCAATTTGGATGTGTAGCGCGTCGACGTCTGGTGAGAGAAAGAGAAAAGTCGCATAGTCGACTGTCGTAGTATGCTATAGGGTAAACAGGATAAAGTGTTCTATGTCAGACGGTCACCTGACGTCATTTAACGTCCGCCTTGCTACATGACTCCTGTACAGACAGAGAAAGATAGGCTGGCACGAGTTCTGGCCGCTGCACTAGAAACTAAAGAGACACGAGGTCGGGTGGAGAGTGTGTACCAGAACATGTTTCGTATGACACTGATGTTGCCATATCAAGCCTCTGCTGCACTGCATCAGTACTGTTCTGTACGTACAGTATGCTCGGTTCATATTTGTTTTGGAATCATTTAAGCAAGTAATGTTTAAGCGTTAATAGAAGCAAATGTACTTATACAGGGTGTTAAAAAAGGTACGGCCGAACTTTCAGGAAACAATCCTCACACACAAAGAAAGAAAATATGTTATGTGCACATGTGTCCGGAATCGCTTACTTTCCATGTTAGAAATCATTTTATTACTTCCCTTCAAATCACATTAATCATGGAATGGAAACACACAGCAACAGAACGTACCAGCCTGACTTCAAACACTTTGTTACAGGAAATGCTCAAAATGTTCTCCGTTAGCGAGGACACATGCATCCACCCTCCGTCGCATGGAATCCCTGATGCGCTGATGCAGCCCTGGAGAATGGCGTATTGTATCACAGCCGTCCACAATGCGAGCACGAAGAGTCTCTACATTTGGTACCGGGGTTGCGTAGACAAGAGCTTTCAAATGCCCCCATAAGTGAAAGTCAAGAGGGTGGAGGTCAGCAGAGCGTGGAGGCCATGGAATTGGTCCGCCTCTACCAATCCATCGGTCAGCGAATCTGTTGTTGAGAAGCGTACGAACACTTCGACTGAAATGTGCAGGAGCTCCATCGTGCATGAACCACATGTTGTGTCGTACTTGTAAAGGCACATATTCTAGCAGAACAGGTAGAGTATCCCGTATGAAATCATGATAACGTGCTCCATTTAGCGTAGGTGGAAGAACATGGGGCCCAATCAAGACATCACCAACAATGACTGCCCAAACGTTCACAGAAAATCTGTGTTGATGACGTGATTGCACAATTGCGTGCGGATTCTCGTCAGCCAACTCATGTTGATTGTGAAAATTTACAATTTGATCACGTTGGAATAAAGCCTCCTCCGTAAAGAGAACATTTGTACTGAAATGAGGACTGACACATTGTTGGATGAACCATTGGCAGAAGTGTACCCGTGGAGGCCAATCAGCTGCTGATAGTGCCTGCACACGCTGTACATGGTACGGAAACAACTGGTTCTCCCATAGCACTCTCCATACAGTGACGTGGTCAACGTTACATTGTACAGCAGCAACTTCTCTGACGCTGACATTAGGGTTATCGTCAACTGCACGAAGAATTGCCTCGTCCATTGCAGGTGTCCTCGTCGTTCTAGGTCTTCCCCAGTCGCGAGTCATAGGATGGAATGTTCCGTGCTCCCTAAGACGCCGATCAATTGCTTCGAACGTCTTCCTGTCGGGACACCTTCGTTCTGGAAATCTGTCTCGATACAAACGTACCGCGCCACGGCTATTGCCCCGTGCTAATCCATACATCAAATGGGCATCTGCCAACTCCGCATTTGTAAACATTGCACTGACTGCAAAACCACGTTCGTGATGAACACTAACCTGTTGATGCTACGTACTGTTGTGCTTGATGCTAGTACTGTAGAGCAATGAGTCGCATGTCAACACAAGCACCGAAGTCAACATTACCTTCCTTCAATTGGGCCAACTGGCGGTGAATCGAGGAAGTACAGTACATACTGACGAAACGAAAATGAGGTCTAAGATGGAAATTAAGCGTTTCCGGACACATGTCCACATAACGTCTTTTCTTTATTTGTGTGTGAGGAATGTTTCCTGAAAGTTTGGCCGTACCTTTTTGTAACACCCTGTAGAATACAACGATGTTTCTTTTATGTTTCCTTTCGAATAGTTCCCTAATAACAGTGCTGCGTCACGCGTAATTCCTCAAGCAGAAGTAGATGAGTTAAATACCTGAAATAAAACCGTCACCGAACGGAAAGGGTAAGTTCTGAGACGTGGGTTACTATTCAAAATATTATATACTCTCCCCCCTCTAAAAATCCTGGATGTTTATAACGGGTATTTACGAATACCCTGGGTGATAAGTGCGCCACATGTCTTTCACATTAATCACCATCTACGGAATGGCGGGTATTAGGAGGCATCGTCCTGCTGATAACGATAAAGTAGAACTGATCGTCCCTGGCATCGTTTCCGTCTTCGAAAAGAGTGAGACAAAAGAATACGTAGCTAGTTATGTATTCTGTGCCCTGCTTTATCGCAAGTGGTAAAATTTATTCAGTATTTATCTACTGGTACGAGTGCTGCTAAGTTGGAGGCAGTAGGAAAGAACAGAGATACAAAGAGCAAGACACAACTTTGTATACATCCAACAAATAATTCAGGACGTTAGATGCAAGTACTACTCTGAGAGAGAGGTTTCTGAGCCGTGGTAAAAATTTGCCGTTTTGAAGAGCGCGCCGCAGCGCGTTGTGTGAAGCAGTCGCCCTCCGTTCCTGGCGGTGGCGCCGCTGTGGTAATCGCAGCTTTGGTGTGTCCCTCTGGTGGGAAACCGGAAAGATTGCCTGACCACGTTCATTTAAGGGACGGTATGAGCTCTGTAAAGGGGAGGCGGTCAGTCGAGACGAGTCTAGTCAGTTGGTCAGCTGGCTCAGTGTGGGGCAGTCAGTGTCTGTTTGTCGTCGGAGTACGAGTATGGCTGTCGTTTGGATCAAACTTTAAAGCCAGAAAATGAGAGTCTTGTCACTCCGCCAGTAACAGAACTCAGCTACTGGTCGCCCGGTCGGGGCTGAGTTCCAGCATCTGAGTCTGCGCGTTAGGCCGCCAGTCTTCTCGAGTTGCTCGCGCAACAGTCATTGGCGGTTGGATTGGTCAGTTGGTTGGTCGCGCACTGAGACACGAGATGACTTGTCCGCCTTGAGCGTCGGCGCATGTGAGGTCCCCACGTGAGTCCAGTGGGCAGCGCCGTATAGAAAGGGGTAGTGGCTTCACGGTTCACAGGAGAGCAACAGGAGCGGAACCACGACATCGAGCTGGCCGGGGCGAACTGCGACGCCGTGCGACGGGAGATCGGTGCGCCTTGCTGCTTCCGTTGAAGCGGCTGGCAGCGGACGGTTCGGGAGAGCGTTGGGGGTGCTGCGCCAGGTATTCGCCAGCAATCGCAGTTTATTAGAAGTTAAGTGATTGCTGATATGTTGTTTCAAATGGTTCAGATGGCTCTGAGCACTATGGGACTTAACTTCTAAGGTCATTAGTCCCCTAGAACGTAGAACTACTTAAACCTAACTAACCTAAGGACATCACACACATCCATGCCCGAAGCAGGATTCGAACCTGCGACCATAGCGGTCGCGCGGTTCCAGACTGTAGCGCCTAGAACCGCTCGGCCACCCTGGCCGGCTATGTTGTTTCATTTACTTGGTTAAATTGTACTTGTTTTCTTGATGAAGTCACCAGCCGATTTGTTTTGGGGTCGTCCCACCATTCTTTTCCGTTTGCCCACGCGTGGGAAGGTGGTTATTTTGAATTGGGTGGTCAGTTTTTTCCCTTGTGGAATTGGGGAGGTTTAGAGCAATCTGCGGTTCGGGTTGTTTAGTAACACCCCCCCCCCCCCCTGTCAATCTCCCATACGTTATTAGCTGCCTCTGTCATGTTTGTCGGATTCGGTGTTAACGAATTTATTGAATAAGGGCCGAATTCCTGAAATAGGTTTTTATCACCCTTCCACCGTAAGAGCCCTTTTAAAAACAAATTGCACTTTTGGTGGAAAATAAGGTCTTACTGTGAGTGTTTGTACCATTTCCATCCCTCTTACGGGGCGCATAGTTAATGTGTTTGTGTGAGTTATTAAAAATTTTTAGTTTAAAGTAATCTGGTGTGTTGCAGATTTGCACCAGTGTAGTTTTTCAGAGGTCGTTGTGAGTGGTCGTGTCTACGGCCATGTTGAAAGGGAGTGGAAGCTTCTCAGTCCGAAGCCTCCTACTGTAACAAACAAACCCTTTATTCTGCCTCTGAATAATTGTAACTTGATATTTCGAAAGTGCTTTTCTGCTTATAATTTTAAAACTGTTTTCAAAAAGCTTTTAGGAATAAAATTCACATTTGTTAAATTGTAACTTGATGTTTCGAGGGTGCTTTTCTGCTTATAAATTTTAAATCTGTTTTTGAAAAGGCTGTTGTGAATAAATTTTCCATTGGTTGAAATTTAATTTGCTTCCCTCAGTTACTCCTTGGCAACTACTTCCACGCTCACATTATCTATTAATGTTCTTATTGAGTCGCTAGTAGATAAAGTAAATTCTTTAAGATACGATTTTGAAAGTAAATTTTTACGGTTCAGTTTCCACATGATAGAAAGGTGTGACGGGACACATCAGACCACTCAGAAGACATAACAAAAAAAGAAAATATTGTTTCAATTTTAATATCGATGGTGTATATTATTACTGACAGAAACATCATCCAGAATTTCTGCCACATGTTTCATATTATAATGACGGAGCATTCACATCTTTAGTACGTAGCTGCTCCAGCTTTACTTCCAGGTGGTGACACAGCATTCAAGAACGTGTCGCAAGTATTGTTACTGAAGGCGAGATGTTGAACATGCATCTGAATAACTATTCCGACTTTTACAGGAAATCTATATATTTGTGCTGTGGATACGGTGTTTCACTACAGCGCTTTGGACAACTCTGCGCTTTAACAACTTGAAATTTAATAAAACCAACTAGTGAGTTTATCCATACATGAACTGCAGAACACACACGTCACTCTGCTTTCCTCACTTTAAGTACTTCCGTTCTTCGTAACTGCCCCTACTAAAATTTGCGTTTTAAAATCGGTATGAAAAGAAAAAAAAGTTTCCTCTTTTGAGAACATGAGATCTTCTGGGTGCCTCGGTAGAAAGATGTTTTACACCTCAAATATGAAATTATGTCTTACTGAAGCCCTCTTTTAGTGTAATGTATTTTCTCTAACACTTATACACTGAGTGAAGTCTAGTTTTCTTTTCTGTTTTTGTAAGACTTTCACAGTACCCATCCATGGTTACTATGGACACAAAACATGTTCCATGCACTCATATCACTAGGCTTGTGTGTAAGTGGCATTGACAGTAAAGATTTTCCAACATTTCATACTTCATATCTCAAAGTTTTTCCATTGACTAGAGCATTTTTGTAGTTAGTTGTATTGTCCTAAAGAGAATGATCTCTTGTTAAACTCCAGGTATATTTACGCGCATTTTTTTGTTGTATTGTCCTAAAGAGAATGATCTCTTGTTAAACGCAGGGTATATTTACGCGCATTTTTTCAAGTTCGTTTAGATGATCGGACTATTTATCCGTTCTGATTGCACTTTTTGCATCTGTCCAGAAAAGGTAATACATTTTGCGTCCCAGGAAAAAAGCCACAGCCGAACATTCGACAAAACATTCGACTTTGCCTTCGTTACTATGGATACTGTTCTCTACCAATTACTTTGAATGATGTTTAGTTCGTTGCTTTAAGTTGAGAACTTATGTACGATCTACCGTAAGTAATCTGTAGAAGAAATTATCAATCCAGACAAACACTGCTCAGAAATTTTGACTCGTATTCAACAAATGTGGCTCACATCTTACGCAACGTTCAGTCGTCGTTAATTTCTAGTATGAGATATACATTAAAACGTATACGCTACATATGCCTGTAGTTGAACATATCGTGGCAACGATTTCGTTCAAGAGTAACGCAGAGGCTTTGCTTTCCGCCTCACATATCTTAGCTGTGATAAAGGAATGTACAACTTATTTACGAAACTTAGGCCACTTTGGATGACTTCATTGTCGATAAACTTTCAGTACTACAGTTTATCCATCTGACTGAAACACACGCACCCGGTAGTTAAAAAAGTCACATAAAGGAACCTATTCAGTAGCTGAGATTAACGTATGACTTCTAGTTTTTGGCAACATACTGCAACATAAAGAATTAATAATGTCACCACATTCTTTGTGCGAGATGGAGCACACATCATCAGCTATCACACTTTCAGATTTGGAAACTAAGAAGGCCCGCTGTTCACCAGAATGCCTCTCTGAAACAGTCTCACTCATTTCTACCGCAAAACCTCACCGTAGCTTCCTCTCGCCATGGACTGCCTATATTTTTATAGAAACAACACACAGAACTTTGGTATCCTCAGGACAGGAATAATTTGGTCTCTCAGAAACCCTCATGGATTGGCATCTACTCTTCCATCTGGAATGCGTGCAAAGTAGGAAAATATCCTAAGGCATACCAATGCCAGATCTCGAAATATTCCATAATTTAAGCACTACAGCTGATGGTGGCGTGAAATAATGATAAACTTTCCTACGTTGACAAAGATGCCAGGTACGCCGTATATGGGCCTTCATGCTGTCAAACAAATGACCACACGCTCAGTGGAACTACTTTATCAGTCCACTGAAAGTAGCCACAGTTTCTGGCTCACTTAGTGGAAGCTGTAGAAACTTTCAAAAATACGTGTTATACCTAACTAGTAAGTATCCACGTTCCCCCAGACAAGTGATTTAGGCTACATATTTCCAAACCAAGGACTTTATGTGTAAATACTATTAGACGTGTAACGCTGCACTTGTAAATTTTACGAAATGCGTTAAGGTTCTTTTTATCTCTTACAAAAGCTGAGAAAATTGTCGTACTTGTGAGGCCAAAAATGAAATTTTAAACCTTGAACCCCTGGAAGTTCTACACTCGTCGGGCTCACAACATTAACCACAGTAAAAAGTGAAATTAAAAGCATTATTCAACTACAATTTATCTTTTATCCGAACGGCAAGTGCTAACGTGTCACTAAAAGTACAGAAAAACTTCTTAAAATAACATATTCGGCGAAAATATGCCCTTTGTATGGAAATGATTGGGCTATGTTCTCACGGAACTTAAATTGCTTGGCAGTTTATGCGTAACAATTCTCACATCGACGAAGTTGTCTTCAGATATTGTCAGTGACAATTCTGCGCCGAAATTCAGGTATGAAAAAGACTCATGGCTGAATGAACGTTAAACTGCCAATCACTGCACATTGTGCCAGCAGATGTGTCACTGTAACGACTTTCTGTCAGCTGAAATGACGAATACGTTTGTTTACTCAGCCGACATCCCTGAACTTCATCATTCACGGCACAATTATTGAGAATTACACGATTGCAGTGAGGGGAAAATATTGCTCAGTTTGTTATTCTCGTATGTCACTGAATTAATTACGTGCTGCTCCAAATTTAAATGGGTACTGATTGCTGCGTACCACCCACTGTTTTAAACTTTTTCTGCAGAAGTAAGATAGGACGATTTAGTGGCCAACTCGAAGACTACTAGCGTGTGCCTGTGTGTTCGTCGAACCAGTAAAGTACGCTTGCAAATCTATGAACAATTCTGTTGTCATCTAGGAGGACCAAAATTTCCACTGTTTACTTATCACGAAGATGTGATGTAAGGGCTACACTTCGTTAGCGAGAATGTTAAATATCCTGTTTCGTGTTCTATTTCCGGAAATAAAACTGCAAGCGCTGCACGTTTAAATATATCATAATGTTTGAAGCAACGGTTTAGCCCCCCACCCCTCCTCCACCCCCTCCCCTGCGCCAAGAAAAACGCACAGTTTGTCACATTTGTGTCTCTGCTGTTCACCTCTCTTCCATAGTCTACACTTCTTTATTTACACTGTGCAATATAATTAAAAGACCCCTTCTTACAAACCCCATAACTGTCTCTCATTGCGATGTATAAGTCTGAAATTTGGTTCAATGGTGCCTACATTCTTCCTCTGTAGCCATGGAGAAGCGTGGCACCCTGTGACATCAGCCTAAGGCTCGACGACGCTGCAAACAGCAAGGTATTAACACATGCGGAAAAATGCTAAACCGCTGTTCATGTGCCTTGTAAGGTGGGTTAATAGGCACTATACTGACCATAATTCTGCCTACGGCAACCGTGGACGTGTTACGTTATAGGACGACACCCCCACTTACCCACACTTCGTCCCTTCATTTGACGCTTTTGTGATGGAGGTCGGAATGGCACATCCCAGCATGTTTCAGCCCTTCTCCAAGAACACTGTGAGGCTTCACTCCCATTGAAAGCGATCTGAGCCGTCAGGAGTGCCGTGCGATAGCTAATTTTTGCTCTCGTGTACAGACTGGAACCACAGTTCAAAACCACTGGACATAATTTAAATTTGAACTGGAGCAGCTTATAGTTTTTTTCATCCCTTCTGTTTCGTGCCGTCCTGTGGCGTGATTGCAGGGGATGCAACATAGACCCATGTGTGAATATAGTGGCAAACGGTCCCTCTAAAAACACCCAGTTCTGCAGCACCATCAGTGGCAGCAGCCCGCTACTGTTGAAAATTTTAAAAATATGCTTTTGAAGAGAAAACTTACGAATCAGCCCTAGCCACCTGCAGGCAGACAGCCACTTGACAATCCTGCAATGCCAGTTGCTTGCCTGCAGGCGTTTGCTTCCCAGCTTCGATCCTAAAATTTTTAATAAAATTCAATGGGTGCCACAGAGAGGTCTTGGATGGACCTTTGTCATTTTATTCATGCATGTAGCATTCTCGTACCCCTCTGTGGTCACGCCACTGCAGGTGGCTGCAGAGGGCTGCAAAAGCATAAGCAACCTTTGCTCCTTCCTGTCACGTTCCAATATAGTAGAATGATTTATAACAGTCCCTTGTGGTTCCAACACGTACACGAGAGCAAAATCTGCAGACGCACTGCACAGAAAAAGGGATATAATCACGTTCAAAGGAGATGCAGCTCCATAAAATCCTTACAGAATGATTGTCAGCAGGGTCAAAGGTTGTCAAGGACGCCGTCCTCTTGCTCGTCGCACTGAATGTCGTTTCCAACCGCACAATTTATGGGAATCAACGCCCCAAGGAAAGGGATGGTTTATTTGACGTTCATTCTGCCAACGAGGAGGTCTTTTTTTTTTTTTTTTTTTTTTTTTTTTTTTTTTTTTTTTTTTTTGCAGATTCTGAGTCTGAAATCTTTTCCTCGGCCATCCATCAGAAAACAGATTTTAACGCTAGGTGTCATCGTTCTGATTTCCATATCAGGACGCATCAAAGAAGTTGTGAAATGTGGATAAGTGGCTTTGTGGCAGGGAATTATGGTGAAAGCTAGTGCATACGTGACATCACAAACCTATCTTACAGGTCAAATGTATTTCTTAACTCTGACCTTTTTTCGCATGTGTCGACACCTTGCTGTTTGAAGCATCGCGAGCCCGAGGATGACTTCGCAGGACTCCACACTTAAACACCGTTAGAGAGGAAGGTTTTAGACACAGGACTGTAGGCACCTATGAACTAAATTTCAGACTTACTTGTCGCAGTTGGATAAATGGCAAGATTTTGAGTAAGTTGTCCTTTAATGGTTCAGTACAAAGTAGATTCTTTAAACTCGAAATACCGATTTTACACAAAATGCAGAATTTTTATTCCCTTAGTGAAGAAAATTCCGTCCGAGAACCAAAAGCTATGACCGTATAGAAATCCGTTTTTTTAATTTATTCGAAACACCTTCTTGTATTCCTAAGAATAACAAAATTATGCAACAGGCTATAGATGCTGAACGATGAGTTTGCACGTACCAAACATCCGCACAGTGAGAGAATACTGACTGTAACACCGTATCTTCGGGAAAACCTTAACACAAATCTACCCCTACTTGTTGTCTGACGACCGAAATCATTTCTCAGGCTCAGCAAGCGCGAAAAACCCTTCATCATTTCAGGTCTGATGTTACTGTAATTAATATGATGTAGCCTAGGTATTATTTCTATATGACACACTACTATTGCACACGTCTCTTCTTCTCATTCTTATATCTAGATTTTACTATCAGAAAAGGAAGCAGCTGCTACCTCTAGTACAGAATTGTCCTTTCCGTTTACCGGTTTGTTGTGTAGTGCTATCTGAACTAGGAGAGTGACAATCAACATTGACTGTATGTTTCTGAATATTCTGAAACATAGTTAATCATGCGGTTTAACAGCTCACTTACTGAAATCTAAAAAATGAAGAGTCACCTTTAATCTATTACTTACAGACTATAGTGTCAGTACTTAAAGTATTTATATGCTTCCAGCTATAAGTACATATTAGCTATTTATGTATCTGAAATACAGACTACGATATGTCATTTGGATTACAAATCAGCGTTCAGTAATTATTTAAACTTTAAAATTACAACATAGGTAACTTCTCAAAATTTGTGTTGTAACTGTTCAGGTGTAACTGGTCATTTATAACCTACTAAATACACTCCTGGAAATGGAAAAAAGAACACATTGACACCGGTGTGTCAGACCCACCATACTTGCTCCGGACACTGCGAGAGGGCTGTACAAGCAATGATCACACGCACGGCACAGCGGACACACCAGGAACCGCGGTGTTGGCCGTCGAATGGCGCTAGCTGCGCAGCATTTGTGCACCGCCGCCGTCAGTGTCAGCCAGTTTGCCGTGGCATACGGAGCTCCATCGCAGTCTTTAACACTGGTAGCATGCCGCGACAGCGTGGACGTGAACCGTATGTGCAGTTGACGGACTTTGAGCGAGGGTGTATAGTGGGCATGCTCCCAGGCCGGGTGGACGTACCGCCGAAATGCTCAACACGTGGGGCATGAGGTCTCCACAGTACATCGATGTTGTCGCCAGTGGTCGGCGGAAGGTGCACGTGCCCGTCGACCTGGGACCGGACCGCAGCGACGCACGGATGCACGCCAAGACCGTAGGATTCTACGCAGTGCCGTAGGGGACCGCACCGCCACTTCCCAGCAAATTAGGGACACTGTTGCTCCTGGGGTATCGGCGAGGACCATTCGCAACCGTCTCCATGAAGCTGGGCTACAATCCCGCACACCGTTAGGCCGTCTCCCGCTCACGCCCCAACATCGTGCATCCCGCCTCCAGTGGTGTCGCGACAGGCGTGAATGGAGGGACGAATGGAGACGTGTCGTCTTCAGCGATGAGAGTCGCTTCTGCCTTGGTGCCAATGATGGTCGTATGCGTGTTTGGCGCCGTGCAGGTGAGCGCCACAATCAGGACTGCATACGACCGAGGCACACAGGGCCAACACCCGGCATCATGGTGTGGGGAGCGATCTCCTACACTGGCCGTGCACCACTCGTGATCGTCGAGGGGACACTGAATAGTGCACGGTACATCCAAACCGTCATCGAACCCATCGTTCTACCATTCCTAGACCGGCAAGGGCACTTGCTGTTCCAACAGGACAATGCACGTCCGCATGTATCCCGTGCCACCCAACGTGCTCTAGAAGGTGTAAGTCAACTACCCTGGCCAGCAAGATCTCCGGATCTGTCCCCCATTGAGCATGTTTGGGACTGGATGAAGCGTCGTCTCACGCGGTCTGCACGTCCAGCACGAACGCTGGTCCAACTGAGGCGCCAGGTGGAAATGGCATGGCAAGCCGTTCCACAGGACTACATCCAGCATCTCTACGATCGTCTCCATGGGAGAATAGCAGCCTGCATTGCTGCGAAAGGTGGATATACACTGTACTAGTGCCGACATTGTGCATGCTCTGTTGCCTGTGTCTATGTGCCTGTGGTTCTGTCAGTGTGATCATGTGATGTATCTGACCCCAGGAATGTGTCAATAAAGTTTCCCCTTCCTGGGACAATGAATTCACGGTGTTCTTATTTCAATTTCCAGGAGTGTATCTAACGTGTAAGTGTGATATTTTAAATGTGATTGTTATGTAGTCTTTAGGCTGCAACTTACGTAAAATGTTCTGCGCTAAATCCGACTTGACTGTACAACCTTCCACAAGAGGTGGGCTGAACTTTCTGTACATGATGTAGTAAAATTAAATGAAAACTAAGTAGCTGAAACTCGTCCATGCAAAACCTTTATAGTGATTTCTGTTTTTCTGCTGTAAAATCTGAAATTCGGACAATGAAACTAGTACTGCATAACATGATGACTGTTTTCTCATTATGTGAAACTTTATTACGTTAAACTGAGACAGGTAGTTGGCAATCTGTTCCCTGGCTCTAATAGTTGGTAATTTAATCGTGGGAAGTAATTACCTGTCAAAACATGTAAGTCTACAATTTCCCTCCAATAATCAAGATTTTGCAGTGTTAACGGTTGTATGCTAAATCCACGTGCGGTTACTGCTTTGAAATTATAAAGATCATAAATCCTCTCTGGTCGCTAAACACGCCAAAGCATTGTTTCCTGGGAACAATACCTTTTCAACGACCTCCTCGAGGGCTGCCCACTTTGCAGTGGTGAGAAGGTTTGCGTGTCCCGTTATACCCTAGCAGCTTTGCTGGCGGGAATTTAAGCTCTTGAAATGGTTACCCAAGCCAGACAGGTCGAAATACTGGGACCAGACGAAGAGCAGTCCACAACGATGTTCGTGAAGGCCTCAGACGAGACGTTCTGCGGGAGGGTTCAGACAAGGGGCACGAAGGGCTCTCAGACATGGTAAAGTCAACCTTCCCAGGGGAAATAACCCCGAAGATAGATTAAACAGTTGCCGCCTTTCAGTTAAGTGACTGGCTTACCAAGGGATAGAGGAAGTAAACATTGACCCAATACTGCTGGTAAATTGTGAGGCCGACAGGTGTCTACCCTGGCTACAGGGTGGCATCCCATATTGGGAGCTTTAAGTATAATATTCGATGAAACCAGCCGGACGGATTAAATATAAAACGATCGAAGCACCAAAGATTTGGAACAGTGGAAAAGGTCAACATTTCGACTTAGAATGTGGGAAGCCTGCAATTAAAAGAAACAGAGATATCTAAAGAACTTAAACAAAGGAACATTAGCAGTGCAGCGATTACAGAAACGAAGAAGAAGAGGAACTGCAGATTTAGATGGACACCTAATGATCTACAAGGGTATAGGAAGTGACAGAAGAGCAAGTAGTGGAATAGCTATACTAGTGGTAGATAAATGGAAATCTAAAATCGATAATTACACTTACATGAATGACAGAATCATAATATCGATATGTAAAACAACTCGCGGGCATCTAGCAGTGACTGGGGTGTATTCTCTTCCAGGCGGAAAAACAGAAGAGACTAACGCTTTTTATGAAACTTTAGAATCAGATGTAGATAAATACAGCAAAATGGCCACCTGTTACTCTGCGAAAGTTTAAGCGCCAGAACAGTAAATATTCACGTGCCTCTCTAACAATGGGAACTTTTATTGAACAACACGTAAATAATAATGGAGATTCTCTTACACATTTTACCTCAAGCAATGGACTGAAGAGCACTTTACGGAAGTGAGACATACGTAAATACACCTGGAGCCCGAAGAAAGAGAGATCAATAATAGATTACTGATCGACAACAGTAAAATATGCAATGAAGTGCAGGATATTCGTGTTTTCACAGGTAGTGTTATTTACGCGGATTACAACTAGCAGTAGCTCTCACAAAATGTAAGAAGACAAAGAGAGTTGAGACAAAAAAGGAAGAAGATTTTTAAGGTCTACTTATTATAGAATGAGACCACTAAATGTCTATATAGAACCAGACACAAACAAGTGTTAGTTCAGAAAGAGACTGGGTAAATATAAACCACCTTATTGAACTGGTCGCAAATGAGACACAAGGAAAAAGGAAAAAAAAGTAAGATGGGACGTGGAATAGGGAATTAAGAAATCAAAAAAGCAGTTGAGGAAAAGAAACTAGCATATTAGATATATTTACAATATAAAACACAATCTGCGAAACAAGGATATAAAGAGAAAAGAAATAAAGTAAAACCATTGTCAAATAATTGTGGAATAAGTTTGTAACAGAACTGAATATGACGTCAATGGAAGACAGCACATTGATCACAAGGTGGTAAAGCATTTAAATAAAACTACAAGAGAGACAACAAATCTAAATGTGATACCAGATTATAAATGATAACCAAGCTTTCGAGGAGGAGTGTATAAACGATATGAAGGCGATCTGGTAAGGATCCCGCAACGAAACAAAGCCTTTAATAAAACAAAAACCGGGAAGCAAGAGCACCCGACGGCATAAACACTAAGTTATTTAAATATAGGTAATTATTTTTAAAACTTACACGTCTTCATTTATAAGATATATGACGGCAAAGACGCCAAATCCCAAAATCAAGGACTGTTGCAGATGTCAAATAAATTTTTTAAACCGATAAGCGAAATGGATGCGGTATTATCATAGTACAAGATTGGTCGGCATAGATCTAAGATATACGTCATGATAATAAATAAACGTCTACAAATTATTGCAGAACATCTGTTATCTGAAGAAAAAAATGATTTTCACACTTAAAAAAATTACAGAGGAACACGGAGAGTTGAATAGGGAAACACATATCGCATTTACATACATAGAAAAAGCCTCAGATCATCAAAATCTAATAGAACATATACACAAGAATGGATATATTCAGGAATAATACAAGTGATACGAAGACTATATAGAGGTACAAAAATAATAATAAAGTCTGACCGTGCTATATGAGAAGACATACCGATACATCAAGCTTGTCACCCCCACTTTTTTAATACATGCATTGACGATATGATTGAAACAAGGGAACAACAAATTGAGCCGTGCTTGAGATTATCACATAATATATTGCCGGCCGCGGTGGTCTCGCGGTTCTAGGCGCGCAGTCCGGAACCGTGGGACTGCTACGGTCGCAGGTTCGAATCCTGCCTCGGGCATGGATGTGTGTGATGTCCTTAGGTTAGTTAGGTTTAAGTAGTTCTAAGTTCTAGGGGACTGATAACCACAGCAGTTGAGTCCCATAGTGCTCAGAGCCATTTGAACCATAATATATTCTTTAATTCGATGTTTTTCGCAGACGACCTTGCAGGTCTATGGGACAGTGAGACTTCAGTGCAAAGATCCATCTATAGGCTGAACCAAATTTGTACAGAATACGATATGAAAATATCCATTCCGAAAAGAAAATTGACGGCTTTCGAAGGGACAAAAACGCCCAGGACTAAGATCACAATAGGAAACAAAACCATTGAACAATTAGGTCACTACCGAAAAGAACGCAACAATGACAACAAATTGCATAAATACCAAATGATATGCGGAGCAATCAATCGAAAAATGAGAAATAAAGTGATAAAAGACACCAAAATCAAGTTTTATTAGGTAATGGCCATCCTCATATTCTTCTACGAAAGTGAAGCTAGGACAACTGCTAAAAAACAAGAACACAGAATACAAGCGTCAGAAATGAAATTTCTAAGTGGAGTTAAGAGCTATGCAAGGTCAGACAGACTAAAAAATGAAGACATAAGAGCAAAGCTTGGGATATATACTGACCAGCCAGAACATTATGACCAACGACACACTGTCCACGCGATGGCAGCGTGACCTGGGGAGGAATGACTGCTAGTCAGACATCCGCACGGTGCATGTAGTATCAATAAACGTAGCGTCTGTATGCAGAATGGGACGGCGCACTATCCATGTGAGTGTGATGGAGTACAGAATTTGATGGCCCGGAGGCTGGCACGAACATTTCGGAAACTGCACGATTTGTTGAGTGTTCGAGGAAAGCTGGTTCTCCAACATGTGGAGAAACAATTGTGAAACCACATCCAGACATCGTGAGGATGGGAGGTCAACCTTCATTACAGATGTTGGACGTCGTACGCTCGGCAGACTTCTTTATTTATTTATTTATTGTTCCGTGGGACCAAATTAAGGAAAAGTCTCCATGGTCATGGAACGAGTCAAAACATGAAATTATAACACGATATTATAAACAGATAAAATGAAATATAAAAAACATATTCAGGCGACAAGTCGTAAGTTTAAATAAAGAAAATCAACAATGTAACACTGGGATTTGCTTAATTTTTTAGCTCTTCCAGGAGCTCCTCGACAGAATAGAAGGAGTGAGCCATGCGGAAACCCTTCAGTTTAGACTTAAAAGAGTTTGGGCTACTGCTAAGATGTTTGAGTTCTTGTGGTAGCTTATTGAAAATGGATGCAGCAGAATACTGCACTCCTTTCTGCACTAGAGTCAAGGAAGTGCATTCCACATGCAGATTTGATTTCTGCCTAGTATTAACTGAGTGAAAGCTGCTAACTCTTGGGAATAGGCTAATATTGCTAACAACAAACGACATTAAAGAAAATAATTACTGTGAGGGTAATGTCAGAATTCGTTCTCGAACTTACTCCACATATAGCTCGAACAGTCCGTTTTTCAGCCAAAAATACCCTCTTTGAATCAGAAGAATTACCCCAAAAAATAATGCCATACGACATAAGCGAATGAAAATATGCGAAGTAGACTACTTTTCGTGTTGAACTGTCACTTATTTCAGATACTGTTCTACTGGTAAATAATGCAGCATTTAGTTTCTGAACAAGATCCTGGACATGGGCTTTCCACAACAGCTTACGATCTATCCGAACGCCTAGGATCTTGAACTGTTCCGTCTCGCTTATAATATTCCCACTCTGTCTGATTAAAATATCGGTACTTGTTGAATTGTGAGTTAGAAAGTGTAAAAACTGAGTCTTACTGTGAATTAGCATCAAAGCCATGAACTTATTTCATGAACTACATTATTTGATACTGTTTCAATATTACACACTAGATCCTTCACTACCAAGCTGGTGTCATCAGCAAACAGAAATATTTTTGAATCACCTGTAATTCTAGAAGCCATATCATTTATATAAATAAGAAACAGCAGTGGCCCCAGCACCGATCCTTGGGGAACGCCCCACTTAACGGTGCCCCATTGGGACTGAACATCACTACCACTCTCAATATTGCGGAGAATTACCTTCTGCTTTCTGTTCTTAAAGTAAAAGGCGAACCAATTGTAAGCTACTCCCCTTACTCCATAATGGTCCAACTTCTGCAGTAATATTTTGTGGTCAACACAGTCAAAAGCCTTCGTTAAATCAAAGAAAACACCTAGCGTTCCCAACCTTTTATTTAATCCGTCCAAAACCTCACAGAGAAAAGAGAATATAGCGTTTTTAGTTGTTAAACCATTTCTAAAACCAAATTGTACATCTGACAGCAAATTGTGTGAATTTAAATGCTCCAGTAACCTTGTATATATAACCTTCTCGATAACTTTAGCAAACACCGATGGCATAGAAATAGGTCTAAAATTGTCAACATTATCCCTGTCTCCCTTTTTATAAAGTGGCTTCACTATCGAGTGCTTTAATCGGTCAGGAAACCGACCACTCCTAAAGGAAAAGTTACAGATATGGCTAAGTACTGAGCTAACATACATAGAGCAATACTTCAGTATTCTGCTAGATACCCCGTGATATCCATGAGAGTTCTTGGTCTTTAGTGATTTAATTAATAACTCAATCTCCCTCTTGTCAGTATCATGGAGGAGCATTTCAGGTAACAGTCTCGGAACACATTTTTCTAAGAGCGCTATATGATTCCCTGTTGGGACTAGGTTTCTATTTAGTTCACCTGCTATATTCAGAAAGTGATTATTAAATACTGCACATATATGCGCCTTATCAGTAACACGGACATTCCCACTACGCACTGATTGTATATCCTCGACCTGTCTCTGCAGACCAGCCACTTCCTTTACGACTGACCATATGGTTTTAATTTTATCCTGAGACTTAGCTATTCTATCTGCATACCACATACTTTTTGCCTTCCTAATAACATTTTTAAGCACCTTACAATACTGCTTGTAATGGGCTGCTGCATTTAGATTTTGCCTGTTTCTAACGTTTCGACGTAATTGCCACTTTGTTCTACAAGATATTCTTATCCCTCTAGTCAGCCACCCAGACTGCCTGTTTGTGCTAGTACCCTGTTTTGAACGTTCTAACGGAAAGCAACTTTCAAAGAGCACGAGAAAAGTCTTGAGAAAAGCATTATATTTATCATCTACTGTATCTGCGCTATAAACATCTTGCCACTATTGATCCTTGATAAGGTTTACAAAGGTCTCTACAGCAACTGGATCAGCTTTCCTAAACAGTTGATAACTATACTTAGCATGTGTTGCAGCACAAAAGTCTTTTAGAGTTAAAATTTGTGCATCATGATCTGAAAGGCCATTCACCTTTTTGCTAACAGAATGCCCTTCTAGTAATGAGGAATGAACAAAAATGTTGTCTATGGTTGTTCTGCTGTTCCCTTGCACTCTCGTTGGAAAGAATACGGTTTGCATAAGATTATATGATTTAAGGAGGTCTACCAGCATCCTTTTCCTAGCACAATAACTTCTAAAACAGGACAGGCGGCTAAATGAGGAGGACCTAACATCAGACTGTGATTCTGGGCGGAGTACAAGTGTGCCTGAACATACTGTGCACCGAACGCTCAAATCGGTGGGCCTCGGCAGTCAACGACTCATGCATTTCCCAATTTTTAACACCACAAAATCGGCAACTACGAGCGAAATGAGCACATGACCATCGGAAATGAACTTCGACGCACAGGCAGAGCGTTGCATGGACTGATGAATCCCGATACCTTCTTCTTCATGCCGACGGAAGGGCAGTAATCCCTCGTCTTCCAGGGCCACAACTCCTTGACATCTGTACTGCGGGACGGAGACAAGCTGGTGATAGCTCCGTTATGCCCTGGGAAACATTCACATAGGCTTCGAAGAGTCCTTTGGAGTACGTGCGAGGCACCTTGATAGCCAAGGTGTATCTTGCACTGGTTGCAGACCACGTACACCCGTCCATGACGATCATGTTTCGCGGTGCCAGTGGCATTTTTCGAGAAAATAATGCATCATATCTCAAACCAGAAGTGTGATTGAGAGGTTCGAGGAATATAGTAGAGATCTCTAATTGAAGTGCTGGCTCCAAATCTCGCCAGATCTGAACCAGATCATACATATCTGGGATGTTGTAGTGTGGCGGGTTAAAAGTCGCGTTGCGTTGCATAACTGTTTGACCACTGTCTTTCGCCGTACTGTGCACTACAAAAAGTTCCACCTACCTCAGTACGGCACACGTAGATACTTATCAGATTATCCTCTGAGTTCTATCTCGAGCCAAAAGTGTCCTACGGCAATCAATATTCACAGATGCATTTATGTCACTTCATCATGCAAATCTTAATAAAATGTTTAACAACACCAAATGGAAAGAAAACTAATCTTGAAAAGACTTTAGAAAATCATTACTCTGCAAATGGCTATTCTGGTTGCCTTCTTACAAAATCAAGTACCCTTGGACATACTTAATCAGCAAAGTAGGGAAATTACAGCCTTCATTGCAACTGCTTGCTTCTCACTTTCCCATGACATAGTTACGTAATATTTAACATCAGATAATATTGAATCTTTACGCATGTGCCACATATACACTCTCACTCACTCTCATTTATTCACACAACAAATAAAACAGTTATTAAATATATATTAACCCTTTCTGAATTCTATGTTCCAAAAATGAAAAATAGTGAACGTTTTTAGTTGTAAAAAATCTAAGTAAACTATTCTGCCATTTAATGAACTTTAGTAATAATTCCAAATGATACTAAAAGATTAACTGCTATGACTCCTAACTGACCTTAATTTTATAAATGTCGGTTTTTGATGTTTTACGTAACTGTCTGTAAATCCGAAAGTATCTCAGCTAGATGGTTGAGATTTTAATACAACCTTCCTTTTACTCAGAAAGGGCTGTGTATTGACTTTTAACAAAACTGAATAATATTTAATACGGTTTATTTAGATTCTTAGGGACCTGAATATTCTGTTGCTGGAACTCACACAGGTTGCGCTTCCCACGGCTAGGTTAGGGACAGGTGCGAGTGAGTCACGCTAAGATACCAGTGTACATTGCCACCGCCAACGGCTCCAAAGCTACGAGCCGGTCCTTCAAAGTATCTAACTGCAATAAAATGCTATTGCGTATTGACTCGCGACGTTACAATATGATGAACGTGGTGGAATTTGAGGGAAACATGTGACTTGGGTGTGCAGACCTGGTGCCGGTTTCCTGCAACGATATACCACGGCCTCATTGCTTCCATGATACCATGCGTCGCCGCTGTTATCCGTGCCAAAGGTGGACATACTGGTAATATAATGCAGTGTCTGATAATAGTATGCTATAAATGAGAGGATCAAGTATAATCGATTAAGCTGGCTGAAACAACTACAAAGGATGCCAATTTCCAGAATAGAAAACAACCCTTAAGCTTCAGATATTTTCGTACAAGATTCTTAGGAAGACTTAGAAAAGTATGGCTTGATACTTATAAGACGCAACAGGCCTACGGTGTAGACCACGATGAAAAAGAAGAGACGACCTGTAGAACGAAAAATTTGCTCTGTTCTCTGCAAAGTCGCGGCGCTGCGGGGAGCAGAAATAAAGCACAATGTTATGCAGTGTGGTGCTATGTAATGCCGAAGTGCAAAGCGTATCAGAATGGTCATGCAAAGAGGATTGTACTTGCAAAAGGTAAGTAGAGAGACTCGGGTTAGAGGCCATCGGATCCTATCTCACGTTACTAATTACTACAGTAAGAAGAGAGTTCCACTTACATTGTAGTGGACTGTTAAACAAAATTGACAGTAAACAATTGCATGGAAACAAAAAATAGTGTTATGAGTTTAATCATATGAAGTTAAAAAGAGTTCCTACACAAAATTCATTTGAATCCTGATATAACGATTTCCTAAGAACATGTATGGCAGTCGTAAAATGGCTACAAAGACGAACATTTACTAATCATAATTTTAGGCTTTACATAATGACTCAAGACTTGAATAATAGAACTTAAGCTGGTTACGCAAATATTAGCGATCACAGCAAATGCAAAAGCGTTGGTGCTTGTTATCTCACTCAGCATACACAGACATGCAAAGAGAGCATCCCGAAAACTAGTCTCCATACACTATAATCGCCAACACTACAATGCAATGAGCTTGTATGGCAAGAAGCATACTGGTAATACAAACTCTGGTTGTCTAAAAGGTCTATTCGACTCATATGCTCAAATACACTTTCTATAACTTTAATGATAATTACAGCCACCGTTCATCATAAAGGCGTCTTTCAGTGTCTTCGTACGTTCTATTGAAGATACGTACTTTGCACTAATCGATAGCTGGATCATCAATGACATATTACGAATCACTGTTTACAATAATTCATTTTTACATCAACATAATATGGCATAAAAATATGTATCTTAACGCATGATTTGTATCTGCACTGTGACTCGTCTCTGTATGTTTTAAATGGTTACAGTTATATGTCCCATTCTGTTTTGTTATGTCCATCGTTACTGTCCCTAGGCTTATTATTCCATTCTCTTTTGCAATGAGCAGAAATTATTTCTCATCTTCGGCTACACTCAAACGGTTAGTGATTTTAGCAAGCAGGAGATGCTTATGGTTCTACAACTGCGTCCCTATCCATATCTTATCCATCTGACACGCTTAATCTAAAGGTACTCAAACCATCGATTGGTTTGTGAGAGCGTCCTCAAATCAAATTACACAATTACAATATTATACTTCAGGACTTATGTAACACTAAAGTCAGTTTCATCACTACAACAAAATAGGCTCAAAAATGAATATTTTGTACAGCGCTTTTTCTGAGAGCAGAGACGGAAGATGACATTCAATGAAACCAGCCAAAGGAATTATGTTTAGCATATGCGATGTCTCTATTACACAGTACTTCATAGAATGTTATCCAGTTTCTCAAGACCGTATTAACTACATCATCGAAGATAGAAACGTGCAGTAGATATTAACTAAAGCATCGAATGTAAAAGTTCATCCTGGCGCTATTTGTATGTCGCTGGTTCATTTCGTTCTCGTCCAACCCCTTAACGGAGTCGTTAGCGCGTCTGAGTACCATGCGCAGGCCCGAGTTCGACTGTCGGCCGGGTTGGAGATATTCTCCTCTCGGGGACCGGGTGTTGTGTTGTCATCACCATCATCGACAAGCAAGTCCCCCAGAGTGGTGTCAATTGGAAAGGCTTGTACCTCGGTGGCCGAAATTACACTGCTGGATCATTTAATTTTATTTCGTTCCGGTAGGGCCCGCAGCCCACAGAGACCGTGATAGGATTGTGTATTCTGTTTCATCTGGTGCAGTTTTATTCACAACTGAGCGGAGTGGCTTTCGTTGAGAGCAAGGCACAGCACATTCCACAGCTCAAAGTATTCGGCGATGACAGTAGCAGTTTTATGAAAAAGGAAAAGTGCAGTTCGTGCCTGGGAGTTCGTTCAAGAAATAGACCACATTCAACAAACTTTACCACTCAGTTCACAAAAGCCCACTTGTCGCGCGAGTCGGGAGTTAGCTAGTCTTCATTCTTGGTCATGTTGTGCGCCGACGTTAATGATGCAAACCACACTCGATTCAACAGCTTCAAGCCTTTCAAGATAGTGGTAATCTATGGTATGTAAAATTTTTCCACTTTAGGTTTTAGTAATGAATCTACGTTCTATTTCAGGCATGTATTAACGTACAGCATGAAAGAGACTCTTCAGAGCATCATCTTTTCCGCTCCGTTAACCGAGAAAAGATTTACTACTGTTACTTTCTCCATTTCCTGTTCCACTGCAGTAATACGCAGACTGACAAAAAGCTGAAGTATCCAAAAGACATGCTCGGATGTCAGTGTAACTTGGTACATGTACACAACATCGGCGGTTACGTAAGTGATTAGAGTTGCATTTTCTGTGAAACATAGAACAGCCGCCAGAGTGTATTGAGCTGGTGCGCTGCTGGCGCCAGTCTCCATCGATTGTAATCCCGATCATTGTGAGTCGATTTGTGATTCCTGCTTGTCTTCTTCGTATCCTTGACGCATGGCTATTTAACTGCGGTGTGCGCGCTCTGCAGGGACTTGCGTTCGGGTATCAGCTGTGTGAGGTACGGTGACGTGTGGCGCTGGCGAGTGGCCGAGTCGGTACAACGGAGGAGCGTGGGCAGCTGCTGCGGCGTGTTTCCGCTGCCGACGGTGGCTGTGATTTCCTTGAGATTCGAAGGACGGATTTCCTTCGCGTTTGTTACATGTTACTCAAAGTGAATGAACTGGAGTCCTCTAATTGTTCCTTGGTGGGTTCTGTTCATGTTAATTGAATACTGAGTACCCTGAAAACTATCCTGTTTCAGTTGTTTGTCACTGTATTTGGTCTGGCCGCCTGAAATGTTGGTAGTATTCAAGGGAGTGCTAGCTACGCACATCAAATAGACATGAATCCATGCTTAATACGTAGCTAGAGGTCATCCCAAGTAGTACGTAAGTCTGTGCCTGACGTTCAAGAGCGGGCCGAAACCAGTTTTTCCTGTTTCCTTTTTCTATGTTATTATTTTGTTTGTTTGTCTAGAGAATTGGCTAATCAAATTTTAAGAGCCGTTAATGGGCTAGTGGTCACGTAGGTTAGGTCTGCTTGGGTTCATTTGTGCAGTGTACAATTACAGGGTTATTTATAACCAGTTGGGCAGACATGTATTGTGTATCTGATGCGCCAGAATATTGTCTGCCATTGATGTGTTTCAGATGATTGGCAGTGGTCGACGCGAGCAAACACCGATCGGGGTATCACGGTGGAAGAGGGAAATTTAAGGATCTGGCTCCATTTTAAGACCATTTAATATGCTATTATTATATTCTGGTCATGAACTGTATGTGAACCTCGTACCTGCGAGTAATACTGCTGAGAAGCTTAGTTCAATGTATTAATCTTACAATACTTGTATTTTGTTACAATTGCTTAAGATCAGTCAATGGAAGATGTCTTAGTTGTTGGAAGCAGTTTTAGAATTTGATATGAGTTATGTGAAAGCCAGTTTCTATGTAAGACAGTTATGTCGGTTGAATTTGATTAATGGTGGTTTTAAGAACATTGTTTTAATGAGTGAAAATTGATTGAATAAATTTTGAAAGATCTGTGTCTATCGCACTCAAAAGCATTGATGTTCTAATCTAAGTCCTGCTGCTTGTTCTGTATGCAGGGTGTATACGACCCGGGACAACCGGGAGATTCGGGAAAAAACCCGGGAATTTTTTTAACCGGGAGAAAACCGTGAAAAACCCTGGAATTTTTTAGAATTCCGGGAATTTTTCGTTCAGTTTTCAGTTATTTTTTTTATTTTGACCGGTAAGAATCAGTACTCTAACAAAGGATATTACTGTATCCCGCTACTGCAAAACAATACTGCAACAATAAAAAACGAAAATAACGCATAAATTGCAAAGGAAATGAGCCATATACAACAACACAACACAGTGCTGATGCAAGCGTTTGCCAACAGCAAAATGGGTCAAAGGCTTTAGGAAGACCATGCAATGCTTCATGACAAAAAATTGCCTCCGATGAGCGTGACGTCACAACTGTTTACATTAGATTCATTTTAGCAGTTACGAGCGGCCTCATGCGCATGCGCAGTTGAGTGGCGTATGAGTAGTACCTTCTCCCGTTTCTGGCTACAGAAATTTGGCTGCTGCTGTGTAAGCAGTCGCAGGAATCAGCTAGGTGCAACCGGGAAAATTTTTACTGTTGCGCCCAAGCTGCCAGGTTCACGCATGCGCAGAAGGTGCGGATCTATGAGGGAGGGGTGGGGGGCAAATTCATATTCTTGACGAGTAAAAACGTAGTTTCACAAAGTGCCTAGCATCCATCGCAAGTTGGTCTATCGATTACTCATATGATTTTGATGCGCATCCCTGTTGGTTTTTGAACACACTCTGTAAGTTGATTTCTGAATGAATCATAAGCCGCACGGGGTAGCCATGCGGTCCAGGGCGACTTGTCACTGTTCGCGCGGCTCTCCCCGTCGGAGGTTCGATTCCTGACAGCTATGCATTAATCGTCTTTTAGAACAATGAAGTTATTTTTGTCGGTTTGCTAAAGAAATTTGGGTTTTATTAATCTTTTACGCTGATGCAGTCAACGTGTTTGAAACAAAGTGTATAGGTTCACACCATTGGCTTATTTCATCTGCTGGCTGCATTTCAGATATACGTTTTCATCTTCTAGCACGTATGGAATTATGCCATAATAAAGATTCAAAAATGAGTTAATACAGTACTTGTACTCCAAGAAAATTTACTTCCATAAACCCACTCTTAAAAGCTTAATGTCAGGTCGAGGCCTGCTTCATTGGGAATCTGGACATACGAATGTCCTCTTTAAGTATGCACTTTAAATGGGCCATTTTAGTATGGTTCACGAAGTTCCGATGCTCTTGAAGTATCCTCTGATGTCTTTTTTCTTTTGAGACATAATTTTAGATCTTTTAATGTTCTTCCCTTACAACATACGGACTTCCTGCGTCATAGCAGCTGCCCAAGTGCGGTCGCGCCTGTTATCTGGCGATCTCTGACGACGACTGCTGAAACGAACCAATTTCTAACAGGTCGCGGGAAAATATTGCGAATGGCGGTTTGAAAAGCGTTACTCTCAAAGCAAATTTCTTTTTACGCAAGTTGAACTATGTGCGAGAATGTACGATGAATTTCTTAAATCACAGAGCGTTTGATAACGAGACATTTAGAAGTGTTTCGAGCCTAAGTCAGACATTCACGTCGTCGTTATGAGCAAATTGATGTAGTGCTACGGGAAGCTCTCTCCTCTGCGGTAGCTAATTTACTTGTGGAAAACTTTGAGGACAAGTCACTGAAATCGGCTAAAAATTTTACTGGCACATTTGTGTGATATATCATAAAGTGTAACACGCGCAAAAAATATCAACATTATATATGAAAGCGTAGCTTCTCTTGCAGCTTATTAACCTTAGAGACCAATATTACACGTGAAAGCTTTGCTTTTCTTGTAGCAACACTATATATATTAATTTAAAACATTCCTATTTGTGTATCCGCGCTACTTAACAGTGATGTTGCTATTAGCTGACTACATCACGTGTCCTGTGGTCTGAATATTTACTGTCATTGGCTGGCGGGATCACGTGACATGAGCTATGACTGGCTTTTAAAAGCGCATCGCAATCTCGATTACAATGGTTCGAAAAGTAACATGCGGTGTTTGGTGGAATTCGAATTTATACTTTCGTAATACGAAAATACGCAGCGTACATGTTGCTGCACATCAAAAATCTTTCCAAAATGAGTTTTCTTCCCTGAGTTTCGTTTCCTAAAGTGCCGGGAAATTCTACGTCCATGTATAAAAACATAACCATTCGAAGGATTGATAAGGTTTAGAGTTCTGAGGGAAAACATGCTGTCACTTAATAACACAAAAAAGTGTGTTTTCATCCGAGATAAAGTGTATTTTTAACCGGGAAATCCGGGAAAAATCCGGGAATCTTTTTTCCTTGTCCGTGTACGCACCCTGGTATGGCAGGTGCTTTTTTATTATAAACATTATTACTGTTGGTTTCATTAACAGCATGTGTTCGTAATAAAGAAGTGTACAGCAACTACTATCTGGTTATGTGTTTAATTTCAATGTGGCGAAAGGAATAATATATCATGTATTAGTGATGATTGTGTCTAGTGTAGTTGCCAAGTCTGGTAACGGGCTTGGACAGTGTCAGATGTTGAGTGAAGGATACGGAGGTGCCGCGAACTCGTATGAGACATAGTTATCAACAACTGATACCGTTTGAAAGGGGCCTCCCTGTGGTTCTCCAATTTGTCGGCTGGTCGAATTGTGCAATATCAAGAATTGTGCAGCATTCAGACGTGACAGTGACTATATAACTACATATTAGACTGTATGGGAAAATGAGGACAAGCTTAATGGTCTGTAGTAATCCATCAAGCAAAATGAAATTGGACTGCAGCCAGACACGTAATACTTGGTAATGATAACAAAGTCAACGACTTTATTTAAATCTAACGTCGATAATTCTTTTTAACACATGCTACCAGTTTCGACACCACATGGCGTTATCTTCAGGCCCCGAACGTAACCTGCCACCCACAACCGTCTTCATGTGCGATGAACAGAATCGTATGCAGCGGGCCCACCATGCTGGGCTTCTTGTTAGCACGAAAGGTACGGAATCCAGTTAATTTTGGTCCTCCGCATACATTTCTGTTCATCTCACATGAAAACGGTAGCGGATGGCAGGCTACGTTTGGGGTCTGAAGATGACGCCATGTGGTGTCGAAACTGGTGGCATGTGTTAAAAAGAAAAAAACTACTTAACATTCCAATATAGTCGCTGGGTTTATTATAATTATTCGGGTACTAAAGACGTAGTGGCCGTCAAAGGTTCTGGTCGACCACGTCTGACCACCACAAAGGAGGATCGCCGTATTGTGCAGCAAACATAACGCTACCATCTGCTCCTGCCATCCGAGAACAAGAAATGGAGTCCCAATGATTCAAGGTCATTCCGAATTATTGGTCTTCTACTAGCAGAAAACACTCTCCCAAGAAATGGCCGCCGTCGAAACATCACAAACGGCTGTATTTTGAGTGATGCTGCAACTGGGAAGCCTGGGCTGCTGATAAATGGCGTCACATAGTTTTTAGCGATGAATCGCAGTTCTGCACCATTCGCGATGGGTATGAAGAATGGCGACGGCATGGGGAGAGGTCCCATTCTTCCATTGTTTTGGAAACGCACAGCAGAACTACTCCTAGCGTTACACTGTGGAGGATAATCAGGTATGACTACAGCTGGCATTTGGTAGTGACCGACGGACGCCTGACGACACAGCCTTGGAAATCCTGCGTCCTTATGTGCTACCTCTCATGTGATAGTATTGCGGTGCCATTTTTCATCAGGACAAGGTCCGCCCACACAAGTCACGTGTCTCTATGGAATGACTGCTTGATATTGAGGCACCCCAGCGGTCAAAGCCTCAGGATCTGTCCCAGTTCGAAAATATGTGGGACCAGCTCTGATGCCAGCTCCATCCCAGTCGCTGTTTAAAGAGTATCAAGGAAAGGAACCACTTACCTGTATATGTTAGAGTCTTGGCTTTTTCATAATAGCGAGAACGTGCCCAAAACTGTTTATTTCAACGGAACAGAGCACCACGGAAGTGGAACTCGCATGTAGGAGCATTTTTTAGCAATTAGATGCCTCATAGATGGATTTGCTGTAAGGTGCGTAAGAATAACGCGTTGCACCATTGGCCTCCAAGGTCGCTTAAATTGACTGCATGTCATAGTGTCTCAAGAGATTTGTGAAACACTCCATGTGCACCTGTGTCCAACTGTGAGAGCAGTGCGACGACGAATAGTAACAGCAGTGTGGGCAATAAGTCCAGGAATGCTGGGAAAAGGATGAGACTAGTTTGTAAACATGGGTTACCAGGTGGTTGTCGTCCGTCTGGAGGGCATATTGGACATTCCAAACGCTGGTGCTAAACATAATTGCATAAGTACACCGATGTCAAGTGTGCAAGCTTGAAAGAGATACACCAGGTGATCAAAAAGTCAGTATAAATTTGAAAACTTAATAAACCACCGAATAATGTAGATAGAGAGGTAAAAATTGAAACACATGCTTGGAATTACATGGGGTTGTATTAGAACCGAAAAAAACAAAGTTCACAAAATGTCTGACACTTGGCGCTGGACAGCGAAACGTCAGTGACTGCGCATGACAATCGTGTGTAGAAGGAGCTGTAATGAGAGAGAGAATTCAGATGCGACAGCAGTCGCAGCATGTTGACGTTACCTGAAAAGGCGCTTTTAGTGAAGCTGTATTATGAGAATGGGGAATGTGCTAGTTCAGCGTTACGATCCTATCGCCATAGGAAGGGGATTCGAACGGGTAAAGGTCCGTTGACAAATGCAGCTTTGGCGAGAATGATTTCGAAGTTCGAAGCCTTGGGTTGTTTAGACGATAGACCCCGTGGTGGCCGACCGAGCACAAGGTGTAATGCTGCTGAGACAGTTCAGGAAGAAATGGAGACTAGTGGGTTCGTCTAAATACGGGGAAGTCAGCGCTCGTGCAGTCGCACGTCGCACCGGCATTCCATACACTACTGTTTGGTTGGCACTGAGGCGCACCCTCCGATGCTATCCGTACAAAATCCATCGGCATCATGAACTGTTACCTGGCGATTTAGTGAAGGGGGGGACATTTGTGGTGTGGGTGTTTCAAAATATGGCGGCAGATGACGATTGTTTGAGTAACGTGTTGTGGACCGACGAAGCTCATTTCACGCTCCGATGGTGTGTCAACTCCCACAGCTGCAGAATTTGGGCAACTGAATATCCTAGAACTGTCGTGGAAACTCCATTGCACGATGAGAAAGTCACGGTATGGGTTGGATTTACCACATCTACCGTTATCGGGCCTATTTTCTTCGAGGAAATGCGTGATTCTGGTTTTGTAGCTGCTACCGTGACGGGTGAGAGGTACGCCGATATGTTACAGAATCGCGCCATCCCCAGCCTGGCTGATAAACACCTGCTGGAGTGTACGATGTTTATGCTCGATGGCGCTCCACTCCATATTGATAAACGCGTGAAAGATCTCTTGCGCGCGTCGTTTGGCGATGATCGTGTACTCAGCCGCCACTTTCGTCTTGCTTGGCCTCCCAGGTCCCCAGACCTTTGGGGTTACCTGAAGTCGCAAGTGTATCGTGATCGACCGACGTCTTAAGGGATGCTGGAAGAGAACATCCGACGCCAATGCCTCACCATAATTCCGGACATGTTTTACAGTGCTGTTCACAACATTATTCCTCGATTACAGCTTTTTTGAGGATTGATGGTGGACATATTGAGCATTTCCTGTAAAGAACATCATCTTTGCTTTGTCTTACTTTGTTATGCTAATTATTGCTATTCTGATCAGATGAAGCGTGATCTGTCGGACATTTTTTGAACTTTTGTATTTTTCTGGTTCTAATAAAACCCCATGTCATTTCAAGCATGTGTGTCAATTTGTACCTCTCTATCGTCATTATTCTGTGATTTATTCAGTTTTCAAATTCATACTGACTTTTTGATCACCCCGTACATTTGTAAAATCATACTCCACTATGGAAAATAAGAACTTTGTAGTAGAAAGTGTAAATAAAAGCTTATTCCAAGCTTTTATTTTGATTTATGTAGAAATATAGCCTAGACTAGTAGGTTTATGTAAACTCCCAAAATTGCAAATAGAGGCCGCAGGACAACCCACATATTCTGCATGAAGAACCCCTCCACCCAGATGAGCTACATGGTTGGTGCTTTGTCCAGAGTGAGCCTTATTGGCCCCATATTCTTCGATTACACCTTAAACAGTACCAGATATCTAGAGATCTTTGACTCAGTATATCCACAGTTAACAGAGGCAGGGAAGCTGGGTGCAGTATTTCAACAAGATGGAGCAACCGCTTACCCCTCCAACCAAGTGCGGCCCACATCACCAACGTACTCCATGAAGACAGACTTGTCAGTAGAGGCCTCTGGCTCCCAAGGCTCCCGGTCTTAACATCATTTGACTCTTACTTACACTAAAAGGCAAGGTGTATACTGAAAAATCTAGCTCATTAGACGATCTTAAACCGATCAATACTAGAGAAATTAACGGCATCTAACCAGCAGAGTTACAGCATGCTATAATGAACAATCATATTTCATCCCTTTTGTCACAGAAAAGTAGGACTGAGAGGTGTCATGAGCCCCCTCTCATATTTCTATCTTGCTCTGAGTAATTCGATTTTCCTGTCTAATTGCATGCGGTGAAAAGTCGCTATTCCTTCACACACGGATTTCCCACGCAGCGTCTCTCGTCACCCGGGTGGCCCGGTAACAGGCGGTTTCTGCTGATCTTGAAAGGGTTAGGCCGATGGGTGTGAGGGAGTCGACTGGATGCTTTCCAGACGCCGACATTGTCATAAGAGCGGGGGTGACACGCGCACAGGGGCCTGACTGAGTGGCTGGGCTAGAGATTCCGTTACATCGCAGAAAGGTAGTGAAAACACTTTCTGGCGGGCTACCAGCGAGGCGTGGGAATGACTTGTGTTCCCAGGCAGTCTTGGCGGGCAAATTCCCACGTTTTCTGCAAAATCGTAACTGTGATTGGCTTGCCCAGGGAATAGCTCCATGACGTAGCAAAATCAGCGCAGAAATTGGCGCCAAGTATCTCCATTGGCGGAATAGTACAGCGTCGGCAATAGAGGGGAATTTTCCGCCGGTTTTCGAGTTGCTGATTGGAACGTTTAACCACGACCATTGTCGTGGGGGCGGGAATGTTCTGTGTTCGGCTTGTACAGGTGCTCTTGAGGTAGTCGGCCCTCTCCTTTCGGTCGGAGTAGGTTACAAGACTGAGCTCTCACTGCTCTGGACAGCCTGCCTTCCGTTGGCTGTCTAATATACTTTCATTTAATTGTAACTGTTTGACGAAGTTGGTGAAGCTCTGACTTCAACGTAACTTCCCGAGTACAGTTGGCAATTGAGCGTTCTGCGTACAAGCGGCCTATTTTTTTTTTTGGTTTTGGGGCGCAAAACTTCTACACAAGCGGCCTATGTTGTCCGTCTTGAGCAGTTTTGGCTAAAGTTGACTGTGCTGAAGTTACTATGTGACTTCTCTTGTTAAAATCACTCATTATACCATCAGTGGTTCTGTAGCGAGCCTTCTTCGTCTCCCTCAGAGGCGTATTTGTGCTGCTAGGAAGTCTTCAGTCTGGAACAACCAGATCAGGCGAATTTGTTTCGGGCTATACTCACGACATTATCATCACCACGACGGGACGTCGAAGCAACGAGCCATCGCCTCCGGTATTCCAGTTCGTGTTCTTGCAGTTAAGAAGACAGCAGCACCGGAAAATCAGGGAATTTTGCAAGGTGATAATCAGAGCTCAGCAGAGCGCACCTGTTCGTCTTTTCTTTGTTCTGTCTCTGAGTTATCACTACTGTAGCAACAATTAATGTTGGGTTGGCTGGGTGTTTCTCTTAAGATTTGAGTTGCAAGGAATGGGCTCCTCATATCTCTTTGTCATAAATGTCACAATCTCGTTTATTGACAACTTCACCTCCACAGCATTTATTTGAATATCCAATTTGATGAATTGTAAATGTTTCATATGTTTCGTTTATTATTTTGAGTTTAGTCATAATAAATCAAATAGTTATTTTGGACAGAACTTTCATTCTGTTAATCGGTAAAGCAACCCTTTCACTTCTCACTACGTTAATGAAACTTTCCTTTATCTCATTAATTTCTATCCAATTAAATTATTGAAGGTGCCAAACTCTTTTCTACTCCACTTTCAGGGTCGATTACAGTCAGTTCGCGTTTCTTCTTAATCCTCGTGCAACAGCAAAAGTCGGAGTTAGAAAAGCGGGGGGGGGGGGGGGGGGGAGGGGGGGGCTTAGAGCATAATTTCCATATGAAGATTCGAGAAGAATTTAGTGTTAAATACACTGATAGCCCCGGGACCTCGCAGGACAATCCCACATTATATAATCCCATTCATCATTTTACGTACTCATAAATTGCCTTCCTTGAATTGTATCTAACTGATGTTCCTTATTAAGTTGTATTAAATTTCATGAGTAATGGTTTTACATTGTGTATTTTTCTACTACAGCAATTTCAACTTATTTCTCATTTTTTAAATTTTATTTCTAGTCAGAATTCGATTACGAAGTTTCGCGATGCTATTCTGAAAGAACCAATCTAATAAATTAAGCAATTAAAAATAATTTGAAAGTTTCACAATTTTGCCCTATATCTGCCCTTAAGTACTAATTTCGGCTGATGGATCTTCGAACGTCGTATTATATTACAGTAAAGAAGTTAAAATTATTTATGGTGGAAAAATGCCAAAATATTTTGTGAGGGGTCATAAAAAAACGAAAAAGCATTGGAAAATCAAAAAATGACAACTCAAAGAATAAATAATCGATAACGCCTGACATTCAGCGACAAGTGAACTGTATCAATATTACTGGTGTATAGACTATAATGGAATTTTCTACCAAAACTACATACTTGAAATCCAAAGGACGCTTAAACTCTTTCAGTATAGAGTAGTCGTATAGATCTTTATGCCGCATGATACATATTTTACCAAATGAAGCTTAAATAAATGCTTGAAGCTCTAAAGGTAATATGTAGATGAACATATTCGAGGCAATGCGTTTTAGTTACGAGGTACACCCGAGTAACGCAGGCCTTAAAGAAGTTCCTACATAAGGTCTTAAAACAGTTTTATGATGCGAAGGAAGAATGTGACAACGAGAAAATCCGAATCCCAAATTCACGTAGAACCTGCTGTTCGCACATAGGGAGTATCCCCGCGGGCTGAATAAATACTTCGACACGCAGGGCTGCAGTTTGACGTCTCTTGCGCCACTGAACCGGTTGCTGAACACAGTAACTAATCCGATTCGTGACGTGAAAAAGAGAGGTCTGGATTAAATCGTCACTGAGAGCTGGACGCTTGTATCGCTAAGCACTGAAATTTGTTACTTGTTCCATTCAACACACCGGGATAAAAGCTGCACGTACGGGAGCAAAATAACTGGACCGTTCAGTTCACTGCCTGACTTTTTTCTTCTTTATTTGCTCTGTATTTCGGTCGTACCGTTCGACAGTAAATCTGTCGCGCTCCTGATATTTCGGACGGCTGCCTGCGAGTTATTTAATCGCTAATCAGGAGAAAAACTGAAGCGAACCGGAACAAAATTATTCCGAGGAACGTGGGCGTCAATAATACCGAAAAAATTACACTACACGGAATTGTGATAGTAAAATATTCATATGTCACATGTGTATTGGATAAGCAATATCGCTTTTCATATAAATAACGAGTGGGAATACTGCTGTATGTTCTCTGCGTTGTATCTCAAACTGTACGGTTGCTGAACAGGTCGTTTGAAAGAACGACTCTAGCACACATTCATACTACTGAGTAAGCCATTTATCTAGTATACTGTTAGGTTCCTGCTGATAGATTCAAGTATCTATATCCGTTCTACTCGAATTCTGTCTCTTCGCAGATTTTATATTTGTATAATATCTCTAAGTTCTCCATGTAATATTTGAGAACACTTAAAATCCAAATCAGAAGTAGGCTTGGATCCCACGTATTAGATGAAATTTCATTTATGCGAGTATGTAGCTTTTTTCCACATTTCAATTCAATACAGTGAGTTACAATTAGGATAATGCAATAAAGTCGATATATCCGTAATCAGGGCTGATGGTTCAAATGGTTCAAATGGCTCTGAGCACTATGTGACTTAACTACTGAGGTCATCAGTCCCCTAGAACTTAGAACTACTTAAACCTAACTAACCTAAAGACATCACACACATCCATGCCCGAGGCAGAATTCGAACCTGCGACCGTAGCGGTCGCGTGGTTCCAGACTGCAGTGCCTAGAACCACTCGGCCACACCGGCCGGCAATCAGGACTAAACTTTTATGCTGCCCACAAGTGCATGTTCTAACGATCACATTCTTTGCTGTCTGTACCTTTCGTGAAGTGTATGCTGTGATTCATAAACAACTGATAAAATGCAAGGTGATCAGTTTCCCTGAAAAATAAGGAATACGAATTTGGTGTACTGCTGGTTGATACTGCGAAATTTCCTATTCCAACCTTTCCACAAACATGCTGAATCTGTCGTTCTTAAAATTAAAAAAAAATGAAGAAAAGCCCTTCTACCGACAAAATGTACATTTTTAATATTGAATTTTATCCTGACGACATACATCGAAACGGAACACCCTAGCTACTGATAGTGAAAAATAGGATTAATTTACATAATTATATGGCCTTTTTTTGTAAAAAGGCGTCTTTTAATCAAAACGTTTACTGAGACAATCAGCAATTTATTTTTATACCAAGTCAAAAAGGATAATTATTTGACTGGAAAGTCCTTCTTCGTTATTTTTGTAGTTTTCGCGGTGATTAAATTCGTTGGGATAATCTTCAATCAAATTATCATCCACAGCTGGAATATAGTATTACACAAACACATCTAAATATAAAAATGGACGACCATGTAACCACCGTTATAGATATAATAAATAAAAGGATACGATGCATTGCAGCTTGTTCGTCTACAGAAGACATAGTTATTAAAACACACGTCCTCCAGTGGAATACTGCTCTTGTGTGTGCTTTACACATCGGATCGAGTCAGGTACACTCTCTCGATTGCCAATCAAACATGTGACACTCTTCACTTTTTTTTTATCTGCTGAACGCTGAAAAACCTTGAGTGATGTAAACTCAAAGAAAGAAGGAAGAACATTTAGGGTCTAAGGGCCCGTCGAAGGCTAGGTCAATAGATGAAGACTACACAATCGGATATAGCAAGGACGGTGAAGGTTATCTATCCTCCCCTTTCAAATCAACCATACCAGCATTCGTCTCAATAGGTAGCTATATGACATTCTTTCTGCCTTATGGATTAATTAAGATCACATTTTAGAAACCAGGATAATGTAAATTACTGACTGTCTCGTACAAAGTAATTATTTTGACAAAAATCATTCGTAAATTAAGTTCACTTGCAGATCCATATCAGATACGAATTACGGAGACTGATTAATCAAGAGGTGCCGCATCCAAAATGGTGAATAGAGTTATAAGGAACATTTAACTTTGTGTAAATATTTTTCAGAATTTGGTCCGTAAGCAAAGTGTGACATATAAAATTACCTGGAGTCAGGAGAATGGCGTACCTGGAGAAACTTATGGACTCTTCCTCTCCTTAAGGCCATTATAGACGCTATAGGCGCAGTCAATTGGTATTAGAGTTCCTAGCTAACAAATCACTTGAGTGTCATTCTTCAAGGTGTAATCTCATCTCCTCCATCCTTCCTAATTCCAGATATTATCCACAAAAAGCAAAGTCTTTTATGTAAAATTTGAGAGGAGCGAAGATTACAATAAACTTTCTAGTTTACGTAGCTTTTCGTGTAGAGTTGGCCCTAGTTCTTCTGGTCTAGGGCTCTGAATCTTCAAGCTGAATCCTCACACTTTAGGTGCTTATGGTCGAACTGATCTAAATAAATTTGAAGAATGTGGTTGCAGAATTTTTGTTGTTACCTTAATATATTTTCTCACATTTTGGAATATCTTAGTCTTTTGAATTTTCACATTAACAAAGTAGAAATTACATTGTTTGCCCAATACAAATGGCTGTGAGCACTATGGGACTTAACTGCTGAAGTCACCAGTCCCCTAGAACTTAGAACTACACAAACCTAACTAACCTCAGGACATGACACACATCCATGCCCGAGGCAGGATTCGAACCTGCGACCATAGCGGTCGCTCGGTTCCAGACTGTGTCTCCTAAAACCGCTCGGCCACTACGGTCGGCTCGCCCAATACAAAAACACGTCGGATCACATCAGAGGAATGATTACACGGTTTACAGTTTTTGTTGAAAAATGTATTTCTATTAATTTTGATTTTTTTCATGAATGAATCACGAAATAAACGTAGTAAACGGTAATAGATCGCACAATTAAAAACATAAATTTTTAGAGTGACAAATAATTCGTTACTTCAAATGTTTCTAAAAAATAATTTTAACTGTACATTCAGAGCTACTTATCGATTGTAACACCGAAAATAATGTATTTCCTTTTTATAAATATTTTTAAATATAAGAAATTGTGTACAAAATCATATGGAAGTTTTCAGGAAAGCAGCTGAGATCATAATGACGTGTCCACCATTTGAAAGACAATACTGTTTACGACAACTACTGTCGAGGAAAAGTAATTCTAGAGGAGGATGTCACGTTAGAACGGCGAGGAATCTTGACGCGTGAAACTAACTCTGGGCGCACCCCAGTAGGGTTTAGCGGAGCACTACTATTTACAATGCATGTAACTGAACTGCCGGAAGACGAATGAAGCTCTTCGTGAATGATGATCTATGACAGTGACGGCAGCTACTGGCGACAGTAGTGACAGGGTTCCTGTCGTCTTTGAACATAGCCTCACCATTGTGGAACGAACATTGTGCCATAGGATCGACATGATCAGCCCATGGTCACATGATGCTTGGCATTAATGTGATGTTGCAGAGTAACCACGAAACGAATAGAATACCGGATGATGGTTGCCGAATGATCAACGAGCCTCCACTAAGTTTCAGTTTTGGGACGCAATTCAGCAAGAAGTTGGAAAACATCCGACGAAGTTATTTCGTTTTCTAATCGAGGTTTTATGGCTGTGGCAGTACGTGTTATTGTTATGCGCATTTGCATCAAGGATATATGGTTCTGGTATTCCAGCTCGAGCTGCAGTGCACTTATTATTTAGGCAACCTTCGTGTTATTTTGCTCCTGAGATGCATCGCGTGTGAGGCTTCCAGTTCTGCCACTGCTTTTGCAGCTAACGTTGTTTTTCATCAGAATCCTTGTAAGACGTGTATATTTCTATTATCTATTGTCAAACCGCAATTTACTAAATATGTTTATATTTTATTAATAGGATTAAGTAGGAATAATTAATATTTGTCATGTTGGAAATAATTGTGGTAGCAGGGGATGTCTGCACCAGACATCATCGTTGGCGGGAGAGACCGCACTTTAGCGTTCGTTGGAAGTCAGTAGTAAGCGAGATGTGAAATGAGTCGGTAGCAGGTCTGAAGCGAGAGGTTGAGAGGAGCAGTGTGCCTGCCAGCCACCAGCTATGATTTACAAGAGATTATAAACGGATGTACAGACACATCAGCTAACTATTATCATAAGAGGAACTAATATTATTACTAATTTTTTTTTTACAAACTCAAGGCTACTGGAGGTATGTTTGCGCGATGCTGGTTGTAATATTATTTTAAAAAGTTAGTTTGTAAAATTATTTCATTCAAAATATAATTCATTTTTGCCAGCAATATTGCATTACTGATTATAATCCATCCCAAAAACCATCTACGTGAAACTTTGCAAAATTTTATTGTTGTCAAGAAAAAGTTTAATTATGAATTAAGTAACTTCAGTGAAATTAAAGAGTAACGTCAGCTTTGCTATTAAAGAATAACGTCAGCTTTGGTAATAAATACAGCCACTTATTATGACAGCCCACCAGCAGTTAATAGAGTATAGCAAACCAGAGTAAGTATATTCATGTCGCAGTTCGATGTAGCAGTCAGATCGCGATCCAGTAACAGTAAAAAAGGTAAGGAACAATTTTGGGTTATTGCAGGTAACGACTGAGGGCCACGAGGACCTCACATTCCATGTTTCGTCGAAATAATCAGAAAAACAGTTTTAATAAGCAGCATTTAAATTTGTATGCGAAGATTGAGAAAGAATTAATTTCAAAGGGAAGACTTCATTTGTTTTTATTAGGCAAGAGATAGAAGTCCTAAGGGAAGGTTTCATAGGTTACTGTAGAAGGGAAGGTTGAGAAACAAAAGAGAGATAGAGGAGACGGGAAGGTTTCATCCACTTCAATGTTCGTCTGTCACGACAATTCCACACACACTTCCTCCCGTGTTGTGACTTAGCGGATATTTTTCCGCTTACCATGTGTGTGGTGTAAATCTGCAATACGCTGTTTCTTAAAACACTGATCCCCTGGCCTGCCTTCGGTGCTGAAGCACAACACTTTGCCGAAATCTACTTAGCCGCGACGTACTTCACTCACAACTACACAGAACGCTACTGACCTGGCCACGACGGACGCTTGTAATGTACTGAGGACATTTTACAGGTACCGTTCGTGTTCACATACAACTGTTCAACCTATAGTCTTGACCAACGCCTGTTTTTATGTTCAACCGTGCCTTTGTCCCACCCCTTTTTGGTCGTAATTAAGCTCATTAAATAATATGGTTTGTTAATATTCAACCGACCCGTAGATACATATATACCTCTTTCAGCTGCCTTAGATCAGCACAGTGAAATAGGTCTTTGAAACTGGGCTTTATTTCATTTACAATTTCTCTTAATACAGCGAGCGAAAGTTGTCAGAACGGGTTCGTGTTGCGGCTGTTTGTAGGGTCGTCGAAGAGCACAACAGGCGGCCTAGGTTAGGTCCCCCGCCACAAGGCTCCCGGTCCCGAGGGGCACACGCACATGCGTGAGGTGGGCGCGTGTGTGCTGCAGCGCCGTGCGTGCGCGCCAGCACCCGCTTTACGACGCCACGCTGCGACCTCCGCCTCCGGCGCCGCCTCCGCCCTGCCCCGTCTCGCTCGTATGAAGGCAATAAATTTCTATGTAAATGAGAAACTCGCCCCTAAATTAGTTTATTCGCCGCCGCTGTGGCCCGCTGTCGCCCTGCAGGGTAGCTGCTCCTGCCGCTACAGCTCCCGTTCCTGCCTCCTCTTACTTTTGCCCCCCTGTCGACGCGGACGAGGTATCATACACTAAAAAAGAACCCACACATATTGTCAGCATCTGCATCGGGAGGATCAAGACAGGAATGACCGTAACACAGTGGCATCGAATTTGTACTGTACCACAGAGTACTTAGCTCCCTACACGAAGTGGTTAAAATACGATGTATCGTATTTTTTATAGTCAAGTTAATGATTTTTCACAGTGACAGTCATGTAATGGAAAACTTAGAATAGGTTTTTGTGCTTGTTTATTTGCATGCACGTCACGGAAATTTGGCGACGCTGTCCTTTGTGCGGTGCGAGGATTTCACGTCCCCAGTCACATTCGTCTGGTCGACGGAAGCCCGCAGGAATAAGAAGAGTGAAACATTGTCGAGCAACCAAAGGGTCCATGGAATGCCGTGATATGGCTGCCAAGATCATCAACGAACCAACACAGTGTTTCACGTTTGCTACGTTAACTCAGACAGAATTTAGAGAAAGTGTGCAACATGACTCATCCGACCAAATGACATTCTTCCATTGGCCCAAAGTCCGGGTTTCATGGCTTCGAATCACGTCTTCCTATAACGGGCATTTGCATAACAGATGAGGGGTTCTGGAATCCCAGCTCGCGACACAGTTCCCTGCTTGTGTAGCCCCTTAGCCGTTTTTTGTTGCTGACAGTGTTCGAGAATGCGGAATTGAATTCTGCAGTGGTTTTTGCAGCTGCTGTCCACTTATTTTTCGTTACGATCCTCTTGCATGACTGTCCGCAATCATCACTCAACACACACTTTTGTCTGCGCTTAGAACTAGCGGATGATGTTCTGCTTTCCCTGTATGTCATATAAATCTTAGACACAGTGAATCTTAAAACACCCAGCACTTCGGCTATCATGGTTACGGACGCACACGGCGTATGACCACCAACAATTAGCCCACGTTCGAATTGTCTTAGCCCTGACATAATGAACTCACACCTAGACAGAACACTGTTCTGCCCACGGTTGATGATTGCAAAAATTCAGGAGATGCACAGGTTCCGTTAGAGATCAAATACAACAGTTAAACTTTAGGGTTCAGTTACAGCCGCGCGGGATTAGCCGAGCGGTCTTAGGCGCTGCAGTCATGGACTGTGCGGCTGATCCCGGCGGAGGTTCGAGTCCTCCCTCGGGCATGGTGTGTGTGTGTGTGTGTGTGTGTGTGTGTGTGTGTGTGTGTGTGTGTGTGTGTGTGTGTGTGTGTGTGTTCGTCCTTAGGATAATTTAGGTTAAGTAGTGTGTAAGCTTAGGGACTGATGACCTTAGCACTTTACTCCAATAAGATTTCACACCCATTTGAACATTTCTTTTTTGGTTCAGTTAGCATCTGGATTTATGTTCGAGAGGCATTTCTTGCGGTTTTTCCATATTTTTGCCCAACTCCTGTACATCACTGGTAGAGAATTATACGAAATGTGACGTAATTCCCCCCCCCCAAACCAAAAAAAATTGATGCTGTTATGTCACTCTACGGCGGTTTTGTTAACTGTGTGAGCTATAAGTGACGATCAGACTGAATCATACACAGGAGACGAATTCTGCAACGAATGTACTAGATGCGATAATAACTACAGAAACTCTGACAATAAGCTGAAAATAATATGTCCTTAGAAACATGATAAATGTTCAGTGACACAAACATGACAAACTGCGACCAGAACTACTGGAAACGAATGAACATCAAAGGCTCATTAACTTGAAGGGGATTCAATTCGCAATATGTCAGCCGTAATATTGAAACTTACAAAAATGTACGTATTACGTTATCTGAAAGAGAAGGGGTTAGAACTTAAGATATTAAATCTCAGACTTATTGGTCAAAGAAAGATATTGGGGGATTTTTAGCTTGGTATATCTTTAGTGTTAACGGCGAATACCGTTCGTCATCGAAGAGCCATAGAGAAAATACACTGAAGCGCAAAGAAACTGGTATATGCATAGTATTCTAATACAGAGACACGTAAACAGGCAGAAAACGGCGTTGCGGTTGGCAACGCCTATATAAGACAACAAGTGTCTAGCGCAGTTGAACGTGGTGTGGTAGACGGAGCACGAGCGATCGGACACAGCATCTCCGAGGTATCGATGTAGGGATTTTCCCGTACGACGATTTCAAATGGTTCAACTGGCTCTGAGCACTATGGGACATAACTTCTGAGGTCATCAGTCCCCTAGAACTTAGAACTACTTGAATCTAACTAACCTAAGGACATCACACATATCCATGCCCGAGGCAGGATTCGAACCTGTGACCGTAGCGATCACGCGGTTCCGGACTGTAGCGCCTAGAACCGCTCGGCCACCCCGGCCGGCCATACGATGATTTCACGAGTGTACCATGAACTACAGGCATCCGGTAAAACATGAAACCTTCGACATCGCTGCGGCCGGAAATAGATCCTGCAAGAACGGGACCAGCGACGACTGAAGAGAATCGTTCAACGTCACGGAAGTTTAACCCTTCCGCAAACTGCTGCAGATTTGAATGCTGGGCCGTCAAAAAGTAAGCGTGTGAACCATTCAATGAAACATCATCAATATAGGCTTTCGGAGCCGAAGGTCCAATCGCGTACGCTTGATGACTGCATGAGACAAAGCCTTACCCCTCAACTGAGCCCGTCAAAACCGACACTTGACTGTTGATGACTGAAAACATGTTGAGTGGTCGGACGAGTCTCGGTTCAAATTGCGTCGAGCGGAATGACGTGCGCGGGTATGGAGACAATCTCATGAATCCACGCACCCTGCAAGTCGGCATGTAATTGTTCAAACTGGTGGAGTCTCTGTACTGGTGTGGGACGGGCGCAGTTGGAGTGGTACGGGACCCCTGATACGTCTAGATACGACTCTGACAGGTGACACGTGCATAAGCGTCATGTCTGATAACCTGCATCGATTCATGTCCATTGCGCATTCCGACGGGCTTGCACAATTCCAGCAGCACAATGCGACACCCCACACGTTCAGAAACGTTAGAGAGTGGCTCGTGGAACACTCTTGTGAGTTCAAAAACTTCCGATGGCCACCAGACTACACAGACATGAACGTCATTGAGCATATGTGGGATGCCTTGCAACGTGTTGTTCAGCAGAGGTCTCCACCCGCTCGTACTGTTACGAATTTATGGACAGCCCGGCAGAATTCATAGTGTCAGTTCCCTGCAGCACCACTTCAGACATTAATAGAGACCATGCCACCTGGTGTTGCGGCACTCCTGCGTGCTCGCGGGAACCCTACACGATGTTAGGCAGGTGTACCAGTTTCTTTGGCTCTTCAGTATATATACACAACTTTTATCACGCAATAGATATTGAAGCAAGAAAACACACATAAATGTTCTGCTGAAAACAACACATGAAACCTGATTTGTGCATGAAATCTGGTTTCGCAGCACAGAGCGGGTGAGGTTGCGGGAAGCGGCCAATATCAGTTAATGTTAGTTACACAAGAACACACAACTTCATTCCTCGAAAACCAATGCACAGTTTTCTCTTGAAAACAACAAGGATCAATTTACGGCTGAGGGCCCAAGTAACTTCTCGATAATAAAGTTTAAATAATTCCTTTTAAAACAAGTATTTAGAGAATCGGCTGAAGGCCTTGCTTCAGTAAAATCAAAATATCTTCTCGGCTAAAGGACGAAATAATATTTCAGATCAGCAAAGGAAATTCTTTAAAAGGCAAGCATTTACCAGTCTCGGCTATAAGCCTTATTAAGGAAAATTTAAATTCATTCCACGGCTGAAAGCCCAATAATTTATCAAAATAATAAAAGGCAACCTTTAAAGACAAGCATTTACACAGTACAACGGAAAATAATTTAAAGAAAACTTGAAATATTTTTACCGCTGAAGGCCCAAACAATTATTCAAAATAATTAAAGACAAACCCCAAATAATCATTTACGCAATACGGCTCAAGGCCATTTTAAAAATTCAAGACAATGAAAGAGAAACCATATAGACAGGAATTTACACATTACGGCTGAAAGACAGATTTTAAAACTAACGCGGCTGAAGGCCTAAATACAGAGCAAACAAGGCTTTTAAATAAAACACGGCTGACGGCCTAATATTAAAATACTTCACATAAGGTTCGGCTGAAGGCCATACACTGAACATAGAACAAATCTAATACACGGCTAAAGGCCTGGCACAGCACTTATGACAAAAGAAAATCACAATCACGAAGGAAAGGGCAGTGTTGCTCAGAAGTATTCCAAGGGTCGGCCTGGGGAGGACACGAACAACAGTTTAGGCGAGACAGGCAGCCAAGCGTAACATTCAACAATTGGGTGGCAGCACAACCTAGAGACGGCTGAAGAACCAACCAACAACCTAATCAATTCCGCCTGACCCCACGCCGCGGAGACTTCCTTGTTGCTCCGTCGCAACCGACCAGTTGCCAGTAGGCAGACAGCATTCATCTGCTCAGGGAAAATCACAGAAGCTACACAAACTTCCACGTAAACACTTGCACCAAGAACTCCGACAATCCTAAAACCAATCACCGTGGAACAACAAGGAGAAATGAGAATTCACACACACACACACACACACACACACACACACACAGTTTCCATCAGCGGTCGTCGACCAACTGACGAAGCCCACAAAGCCGATGAGACGACCGACCGAACGAACGACCAACCAACGGTCGTTGCCGCTGCAGTCTCCTTCCGTCGGACACTAAATGTGTGTTGCCAGCGGTCGGCGAGTACTGGCTGTCCGCACCTCACTGGCGCTCCGTCCCAATGAACTCATAACTGACGACGACCCGAAAATACTAACGGTCGCTCCAGAGAGAGTACGACAGTGCACTTATCGATAAGCGCTGCTGCTGCTGCCTCTCGCGGGCAGGTAAGACAGGAACTTAGTGAGGCCAGTAAATCGATAAGAAAACGAATCGGCAGTACGGTAAAGAGAAGATGACAAACAATGAACGGCAGTGAACACGAGCCGCTCACGGCTCAGTGCAATCACTGGAAAGACGCTTCTAAGGTTTGAAGAAACTTTTTAGGATCAGCTATTACTGTACAAGGCACTACACGGGAATTTTTCAAGAATCCTAGAAATGTTTGATTTTTCATAGATAATCACAACGAGGAATCTCAGGATGCAGAACAAGTAAAGAGAGCTATAGAAATACCGTCACATAAAACTGAGAGAGTAGGTGCTACCCAGTCCTTATTGCATAGTTGCTACAACTTTCAACTAGGAACATACATACGTATGTCATAAACTGCAAGTTTCCTTTTTTTTCATTATTTTCTGTAAAGGGCTATTTATTAATCTTCATTTCGAAATAATTTGTACTGGTGTTCATAAGTACGCAGATGCATTATGAGAATTCTTGTACAAAGACCAGAAGTAATGAAAATAAAAAAAGAAGGTTACTCATTCAAGCTTGTATAATGGCGCTCGATTTGAAGGCACTCGGTTCGAATCACAGAGTTAAAATATCTTTTCACTACCAATATCAAACTGTTAAGGTCAGGACTGATCGATCTGTCAAATGGGCGAGGATAATAATGTTGGTGCCAACTTGGTGCCGTTAGAGAGGTGTAAGCTATGTGCCAGTTTTTATTTTATCCTTCCTCTTGTCTTACCTGTTATATACCAATAGCAGATTGTGTGAGATCTCAGGATCTCAGGAAACTTGGTACAAAAAGAGCAGGCCTCACCAGTACCAGCACTGTGCAACGTGCTGTTCAGAAGAGATCTCAATCCTAGATCTCCATCCTCCTCACACACGCTTCCTACTTCCAATAGGGGTTGAGATATAGGCAAGAATGTGTTTTCCCCGTTTATATAGGCTCCCGTGCACAACAGGCATGTTATGGGGAAACAGTATTGGCCTGCCATATCAACAGCTTTATAGTGTAGCCTGCATGTCAGGGGCAAGAAAACCCTATTGACCTGTTGTATTGAGCTGCTGGACATGGCGGCAGTACATCAAGGTAAATAAATGATTTTCAAGCCCCTACTTTGCAGCCTGCCATGCATGGCAGGTGTGCTGTGGGAGTATTACCGCCCTGCTTTATTTCTGTAGAGGCTAGTTGGGCTGATGTGCAAGACCAGGGACAGGTTTAGATGGATAGAGGAGACTATGAACATAGGAGTAGGAGGAAACGGACAGAGAGAGAGAGAGAGGGGAAGTGCAGCAGGCGGAAGGTGTCAAAGGGTAGTGGGCAGGAAGAAATGGAGATGCAGAGATAGAAAGAGAGGGAGGAGAATATAGTCAGATGGAGGGGCATATGATTATAGACAGGTGCTGGAGGAAAGAGACTAAGGAAGGAGGAGGAGAAGGTGGTGAGACAGACTGGGGAGAAAGAGATAGATAGAGGTGGGAGGATCAGGTGGAGACACAGGCAAGAAGGACGAGTTGGACACAGAGAGCAGGAGGACGTTGTGTTCAATTTATGTGTGGAACACATATACCAGCGATGCTGATGGGAAAAGACTAGTTTACATATAAGGCAAATGCCACGACACCATACTACACACACACATACAAACATGGCACTCGCTAACACTTAACATACAAACTGAAATAAGGACCCATTATACCCACACGTAGAAAACCATTCCATTTCCAACCAACAGCTCGTAGGGCTCTGTCTGTCGTTACCTGTTACCATCGCTCTGCAGCTTATGTCTGTAGCAACATCCAATTTGCTAAGCAGTTGGGAGTGATGTTAGGGAGTAAGGTATTACCTCTACTTATTTCATTACTATATCTTTTTTATTTATTTATGTTTACCTCTTGCTATGTAAATGTTCAAAACGAAGACACTGTTTTAATTTATTCACATGTAATTTTTTTGTAATATTTTGTTCATCAGCGCATTCTGTTAAAGGATAACTTGTATTACGATAAACTGATTGTAAATGTGTCTATGTAGTTACATAATTTCCACGTTTCCAGAATGCTTATCCTGATGTTTTTCAGTATGTAAGCTTTTGTATTTGTTAAGCATATACTCTTCACAAAATAAAATGTAGCCATCACTACTTATATCACAACAGTAGTAATTAGCTGTCTTTATCATAATGTAACAAGTACTGCAGAGTTTATTCATCATTTATTAATGGGAGAAACTTTATTTTCATTATTATTTAATTCAGTATTGATGATATCTGAGTCGAAATGTCTAAACTTGCTGTAATTTTACTGATTTATATGATTTTTAATGGAAGAGGGAAAATATAATTTTATCGTCGATTTCACCTCCAATTATAAACATAGTTGTAAAAATTTGTGTGGTGGGAAAGGGAAAGATAGGATTGTTGTAAATGCAACAACCAGAAATGGTAGTAACGGAATGTAACAATGGAGTCAAAAAATATCCGTTCACAGAGCAGAAAACTAATGGTGATGATGATGATGATGGTGGTGATGATGATGAAATTACAATTCTTCTTCATCTGCCAATCTAGTATTAGGCATTATATCATGTTCCAGCCTCACCATCTCTCGCTCTACCTCCCAACATTGCTTCTTCTGTTGTGACTGTATTCCATCCTTTGTTAAGGGATTGCCTGAAGCGACATACGCAACATGCGCATTCCAACACTGCTTTCGTTTGATTACTTTGTCAGTTAATGACTGTACCTGAATACTTTCACTATTTCTTTATCTCTTATTTTGCCTTCTCTGGTGCAGTCAATCATAGATCTAAGGGACTTCGTTTCACATGTTTAAACTTCCGTGAGGTATTTTGATCTAAATTAAGAGTATAAAACCAGAACATCTTGCAAAGAGGTAGTAGCAGGCAACTTCTCTAGCAGAAGGAGTACAAGCGCTGTGAATCAATTATTATTTATGTTCTCTGTGTGTAGGATCCTGTGAATGTCCGAAAGGTTCTCACGCCTTCCACGCTCCTGGCCGCGGTGGCGCCAGTAAGAGCTATATATGTGGGTGTGTGTGAGGGGGAGGGGGGGAGGAGGGGGGCGAGAGCTCCCCAGGGTGAGAGTCGGGTCCCGGCCGGAAGCTGTCGCGTTACCTACCGGACGGCCAGGCCAGCCTGCTGGGTGGATGCACGTGGCGTGCTGTGCTTCGCAACCCCCAACTTCCTCTCACGGCGCTCGCTTTCTCGCCAGTAAATTCTGCCAACGCCGCAGTGGACCTCTGGTGCGGCGAGCAGGTATGCACAACATAAATACACGCCACGCGGGTAGAATATATTCCGATCACGAAATTTCCTCCAGCGAATCTGGAGAGGTATACCGCTGAAGTAAAGCAGTTTCAGTGTGTCTTCCTGGGGCACAGAAACAGACCTATCGGGAAAAGTAGTGGCGCACATCTATTATATCAGTCGAGGTACGTAAGGCATCAAGTTCAAGTTGATGTTAAACGGAAGGATTAGTTGTGTCCTGTTTATAATATGCAACCTCCTCGGATCGTATTAAAAGTGTGTTGTTTCGATATATACCCGTTTTACCTGTTGTCAGTTCTCTTACTTAAATCAGTTGAGGTACGTAGGGCATCAAGTGAAAGTTGAGGATTAGTTGTGTCCTGTTTATAATATGTACATAGAATACATACAGTCTAGAATATATGTCGGAAATGAAATGAAAATACACACAGAACGAAATCAATTGTTATTAGTAGCTAAGCCTTCCAGTACTTGGCATCAAATTCGAATAATGGAAGTCTCATTTCATTTCATTTTTGTTCGTCAAAGAATGTAACGTAATGTTTATTTAGCAGCCCTAGAAGTATTTCGTTCTCCATATTAGCTGCAATATTCAAATACAAAATTTTTAGCATGTTTCTCAGACGAATTCTTATTTTAGTTCTATCTTTAGCACACTGAAAGTAAAAAGATTTACGTCAACTGCATTTCACTTCTAGTTTCAAGCATAATCTGTCGTTGTTGGTGTTTATTACACAGTTATATACAGGGTGTAAGGGACGTAAGTGAAAATATTTCTATTGATGGTTGAGGACGGTGTACTGAACAAAATTACATCAGTATTTACCTCACTAAGGACAGGCCAATGTTAAGTCCCATAGTGCTCAGAGCCACAGGCCAATAAACACAGATATTAGTAGCAGCACGGTGTTAGAGTCGTTAGTACCTCAAAGTACATGTGTCAGTGAACTCCTGACGACGATGCGGAGATGGCCATCGATAGCTCGAGGATTTTATTCGAACTGACACGGCTGGAAAACCGAGAACGTTTTATTCATGTATGCTGTCGCGAAAGACTCTGAGGACACAACACTGAAGTGAAACTCCCAAATGAATTTTACTGCGCCGGTTACCAAAGCTCTACCTCAGCCACATACACATAAAACCGTCTGAATCAAAATCTGGTCGTCAGAATAGCTATAAAGATCTATGGTAACCTACACAGAAAATTCCAGAGATCAATTCACAGCCAAAACGGAAACGTGATCTTTGGCAGTGGGTTGATTCCAGAAATTTTCCGTGCAGGTTCCCACAGTTCTCTTTAGGTATTCTGAGGACCGGATTTTCATCCATTCGGTATCAGGTGTATGCGGCTAAGGTCCCCCCATGAACCATGCACCTTGCCGTTGGTGGGGAGGCTTGCGTGCCTCAGCGATACAGATGGTCGTACCGTAGGTGGAACCACAACGGAGGGGTATCTGTTGAGAGGCCAGACAAACATGTGGTTCCTGAAGAGGAGCAGCAGCCTTTTCAGTAGTTGCAGGGGCAACAGTCTAGATGATTGATCTGGCCTTGTAACACTAACCTAAACAGCCTTGCTGTGCTGGTACTGCGAACGGTTGAAAGCAAGGGGAAACTACAGCCGTAATTTTTCCCGAGGGCATGCAGCTTTACTATATGGTTAAATGATGATGGCACCCTCTTGGGTCAAATATTCCGGAGGTAAAATAGTCCCCCATTCGGAACTCCTGACGGGGACTACTCAAGAGGAAGTCGTTATCAGGACGAAGAAAACTGGGGTTCTACGGAACGGACCGTGGAATGTCAGATCCCTTAACGGGCAGGTAGGTTAGAAAATTTAAAAAGGGAAATGGATAGGTTAAAGTAAGATATAGTGCGAAGTAGTGAAGTTCGGTGGCAGGAGGAACAAGACTTTTGGTCAGGTGAATACAGGGTTATAAATACGAAATCAAATAGGGGTAATGCAGGAGTAGGTTTATTAATGAATAAAAAAATAGGAGTGCGGGTAAGCTACTACAAACAGCATAGTGAAGATAGACACGAAGCCCATGCCTACTACAGTAGTACAGGTTTATATACCAACTAGCTCTGCAGAGAATGAAGAAATTGATGAAATGTATGCTGAGATAAAAGAAATTATTCAGGTAGTGAAGGGAGACGAAAATTTAATAGTCATGGGGACTGGAATTCGAGAGTAGGAAAAGGGAGAGAAGGAAACATAGTAGATGAATATCGATTGGGGTTAAGAAATGAAAGAGGAAGCCGCCTGGTAGAATTTTGCACAGATCATAACTTAATCATAGCTAACACTTGCCTCAAGAATTATGAAAGAAGGTTGTATACATGGAAGAATCCTGGAGATACTAGAAGGCATCAGATAGAGTATATAATTGTAACACAGAGATTTAAGAACCAGGTCTTAAATTATAAGACATTTCCAGGGGCAGATGTGGACTCTTACCGCAATCTATTGGGTATGAACTGTAGATTAAAACTGAAGAAACTGCAAAAAGGTGCGAATTTAAGGATATGGGACCTAGGTAAACTGACTAAACCAAAGGTTGTACAGAGTTTCAGGGAGAGCATACGGAAACAATTGACAGGAATGGGGGAAAGAAATACAGTAGAAGAAGAATGGGTAGCTCTGAGGGATGAAGTAGTTAAGGCAGCAGAGGATCAAGCAGGTAAGAAGACGAGGGCTAGTAGAAATCCTTGGGTAACAGAAGAAATATTGAATTTAATGATGAAAGGAGAAAATGTAAAATAGCAGTAAATGAAGTAGGCCAAAAGGAATACAAATGTCTCAAAAATGAGATCGACAGGAAGTGCAAAATGGCTAAGCAAGGATGCCTAGAGGACAAATGTAAGGATGTAGAGGCTTATCTCACTAGGGGCAACATAGATACAGGAAAATTAAAGAGACTTTTGGAGAACAGATAGTCAGTTGTATGAATATCAAGAGGTCAGATGGAAACCAAGTTCTAAGCAAAAAATGGAAAGCAGAAAGGTGGAAGGATTATATAGAGTTTCTATACAAGGGCGATGTACTTGAGGGCAATATTATGGAAATGGAAGAGGATGTAGATGAAGATGAAATGTGAGATACGATACTGCTTGAAGAGTTTGACAGAGCACTGAAAGACCTGAGTCGAAACAACGCCCCGGGAGTAGACAACGTTCCATTAGAACTACTGATGGCCTTGGGAGCCAGTCCTGACAAAAATCTACCATCTGGTGAGCAAGATGTATGAGACAGGCGAAATACCCTCAGACTTCAAGAAGAATATAATAATTCCAATTCCAAAGAAAGCAGGTGTTGATAGATGTGAAAATTACCGAACTATCAGTTTAATAAGTCACTGCTGCAAAATACTAAAGCGAATTCTTTACAGACGAATGAAAAAACTGGTAGAAGCGGACCTCGGGGAAGATCAGTTTGTATTCCGTAGAAATGTAGGAACACGTAAGACAATACTGACCTTACGACTTATCTTAGAGAAAGATTAAGGAAAGGCAAACCTACGTTTCTAGCATTTGTAGACTTAGAGAAAACTTTTGACATTGTTGACTGGAATACTTTCTTTGAAATTCTAGAGGTGGCAGGGGTAAAATACAGGGAGCGAAAGGCTATTTACAATATGTACAGAAACCAGATGGCAGTTATAAGAGTCGAGGGGCACGAAAGGGAAGCAGTGGTTGGGAAGTGAGTGAGACAGGGTTGTAGCCTCTCCTCGATGTTATTCAATCTGTATATTGAGCAAGCAGTAAAGGAAACAAAAGAAAAATTCGGAGTAGGTATTAAAATACATGGAGAAGAAAAAAAAACTTTGAGGTTTGAAGATGACATTGTAATTGTGTCAGAGATAGAAAAGGACTGGGAAGAGCAGTTGAAAGGAATGGATAGTGTCTTGAAAGGAGGATATAAGACGAAAATCAACAAAAGCAAAACGAGGATAATGGGATGTAGTGGAATTAAGTCGGGTGATGCTGAGGGAATTAGATTAGGAAATGAGACACTTAAAGTAGTAAATGAGTTTTGCTATTTGGGGAGCAAAATAACTGACGATGGTCGAAGTAGAGAGGATATAAAATGTAGACTGGCAATGGTAAGGAAAGCGTTTCAGAGGAAGAGAAATTTGTTAACATCGTGTATAGATTTAAGTGTCAGGAAGTCGTTTCTGAAAGCATTTGTATGGAGTGCAGCCATGTATGGAAGTGAAACGTGGACGATAAATAGTTTAGACGAGAAGAGAATAGAAACTTTCGAAATGTGGTGCTACAAAAGAATGCTGAAAATTAGATGGGTAGATCACATAACTAATGAGGAGGTATTGAATAGAATTGGGGAGAAGAGGAGTTTGTGTCACAACTTGACAAGAAGAAGGGACTGATTGGTAGGACATGCTCTGAGGCATCAGGGGATCACAAATTTAGCATTGTAGGGTAGTGTGGAATACACTAAGCAGATTCAGAAGGATGTAGGTTGCAGTAGGTGCTGGGAGATGAAGATGCTTGCACAGGATAGAGTAGCATGGAGAGCTGCATCAAACCAGTCTCAGGACTGAAGACCACAACAACAACAACAACAACAACAACAGTGGCCAAAATAGAGCTTTGGTAAATGGCTCAAGGAACTTCATTTGACCGATTTACTTGGGTGTTGTTTATGGTTTCAATCAAAATTTTGGTGCAACTTAGAACTCTGCATTATAACGTTTATACGATAGTTATTTAATTGGCGTTCTTTTTCCTTTCAGATAATCTGATTTGTTGCCTAGACACGGAGAAAGGCATTATTTTAAAAGGAAAATAACTTTGGAACCGCGACTGTTTTATTTCTAATACAATACTTTGATGTGTAACATGTTAAGGAAGGCACATAAAAAGATATGCATTTGTACCCGTTACACCCCATATGTTTTCAAATCGACACGTTTTCGCTCTTTGCTAGCAAAGGTTGCAGTGAAAAACATTTCGTTTACTTTCAGCGTTCCTCATTTTTCGGATTTTAGGAACCCGTATTTTTCGTTTACTGCATTTGTCTTCTTTGCATTTCACTCTTATAAAACTTCACGCAAGTTGACGTCATAGAAGTTTTACTGTAGTCTGATTCCTGTATACAACACACGTGCTCCTACATAATGCTGCAGGGAAACTCTACGAAAGCACAATAACTTTTCTATGAATACCACTGTGAAGTTAAACATAATAATAAAATATTTAATACTGCAACCAATACTGCTTGCCTCTTCATTACTATGAGGTTTCGTAAAACTAGTGACTGACGACCTCAGAAGTTATGTCCCATAGTGCTCAGAGCCATTTTTTGTAAAACGAGTAACGTGCAAGAAATGTAAATGTACCAAGAGAATAAATAGTGAAAATGCAACCATGTTTTTCCGACTGCTAACTCAACTAACAACGAGTGCAGAACTTGTAGATCTCTAAATATCTTAAAAACATAACTGATAGTGTTTTGTAAGCCAAAGTGAAACCCGTCTGGTGTAGTACTCTCTTTAATGCAGTATGCACAAGGCAGAAAATAAATAAATGACGTAAAACAGCAGCAAACCGGGTCTTCTGAAATCTGCTATACTGCGATGCCTTTTTACGGCAATTGAAATATTGATGATGTGTCAAAATCTGTGCCTGCGCAAATAAGTGTAGGCCAAAATCAAAAAATTTTAAGAAAGCTGTCGATATATTGAGTACTGGGTTAATGCTCGATCCATTTGAATTTCAAGCCGGTCTTGTTGGTCACTCTACGCTAATCACCCCGAAATAAAAGAAGATAAAAAGCTAAGTTCGGCTGAGCACATACTTACAATGCGCAAAGTGGAATCAGCATCTCTCCATGCCCTAGAAAAAGATAAAATATTCTTTCCACATGTAAAGGAAATGTGTACAGACATTAATACTTCGAGCTGCTGATTGCAGCGATATTATCCTGCAACGTCTTTCTTAGGAAATGTCACGGCTGCTATAACTCGTGATTGATCTTTCTGCTCGATATTTTTGTCTATGATGTTCGACTCTTTCATCATATTTCACCAACTTATGCACAGCTATCCTGGCTACGTCCACAATAGCTGAGAGATATCCACTCTACTGTCTTATCAGCGTACCATCTCCTTCACATCTTCCATCACTCCTATCGTCCAGACAGCACATCAAAAATACTCGTTCCCGTTAGAGCCAAATTCTTTCTATCGCACTCCACGCGTTTTTGAAGTCCTTTCCAGTAGCAAGAACCCATCTCTCGGATAACCTCCCTTATTGTTTTAATGAACTGAGTAACAGCTCCAGCTTGTAAAGACAATTAATGAGATGTATATTAAAACCTTTTTTTCTGTTCATACTCGTTGCCCGGTTACAATTAAGTGTCCTTCTTTCCATTCAGTCGGTCTCATTTTTCTAAGCTTTTAGCTGATACGGCGTACCAATTTTTTCCGTCCTCAGAACTCGTATGGTCAGAAAATATTACTTTCATTACCATTATTCCCGTCTATTTACGCTTAGATGAATTCCTGAACTTGTGTTAATCATAGCTTCAGTTCCTTTTCTTGTTTTCTGTTCTTCCCAAAACCTCTTAGTAATTCGCTGTGTTTGTTCTTAATTTCGAGTGTTCATTTCTTGCCTGTAGTTTGCTTCGTTGAAGTTCAAGTTTCGTATTTCTGATTTTACTTCTGAATCGTTTTCTGTCAATTTATTTTTTCAAAAATTTTCAAATTTTGCACGCCCTCTTGCGTTTCTTTCATCGAATTGGTCTTTAATTTTCTTGCATTCACGAAGCTAAATATTTTCTTTCTGTTTCCATTCGACCTACATAGTTGTCCGTAAGAACTGTGGAAATCTTTTCCTTCTAAATTTATCTATGACGTCCTGTGTGTGCTCGTAGGATTTCTTTGTAGTTCGTGTAATCCAAGTTCCGTCTCGGAGAACAATGCCATAATGTTTTCTAAGAACTTTTCATTCTTGTTTCTCTACGTCGCTAATTTTTGTCATCTTTCTAATTACTGTAGTTTGTGCTGCGTACGAGGCTACTGGTGAAGCAACAGTGTTGCAGTGTAGTAGTTTTGCATTAAGAGACAATGCTTTCTTGTTTTGGTGATTCCAAGTCAGTTTTTACGCCTTTTGCAGTTTGAATTTTCTTTCTGTGTTCGACATGATGTTGATTCGTCTGGGTTGTATGGTTTCTCCTAACTCAGTGGTTCCCTAAACGCTTCGATTCTGTTTCAGTCACGAAACAAAATTATTTTCAAATGCCCATTACTTTTATCACAATTTTATAAGGATCTATTACTGATGATATAACTTATCAATAATTACTTATTCTCAATTAGTAGCATTAATGCGGTGAGGTTACTCACTTAGTCCACCCACTATACACATATGTGGTTCTTTGTCCCTTACATCGATGATGATAAAATTGAGACATATACTTGTACGTAACAAATAATAAATATCTCCCGAAAATGTATTCTCCAAGTTCTAGGCGATATCTGCATTAGTACAGAATTTGCTTCATTACTCGCTTCGAAACAGATAAAGAATTAATTGACAGCATGAGCCAGCAGTAACTACATAAGGGCTACTATTGCGTTGTACACATTATGATTATTATTACTACCATTATTAATCCAGAATGAGATTTTCACTCTGCAGCGGAGTGTGCGCTGATATGAAACTTCCTGGCAGATTAAAACTGTGTGCCCGACCGAGTTTGGAAGGTAGGAGACGAGATACTGGCAGAAGTAAAGCTGTGGGGACCGGGCCTGAGTCGTGCTTCGGTAGCTCAGTTGGTAGAGCACTTGCCCGCGAAAGGCAAAGGTCCTGAGTTCGAGTCTCGGTCGGGCACACAGTTTTAATCTGCCAGGACGTTTCACCATTATTAATGTTACTAATAGCGGCTATGGTTAGACACAAAGCATTAACAGCCTGAAGTCTTCAAATTTCTACCAATTCAGAAGTAAGTTGTGCAGCAATGAAGTGATTTACGAACAGTAAGTTTAGAGCACACATTTTAACCTGGCAGATTTTAAATTGGGTTGAATGAGCAGCTCAGACAAGTGCCGCAATGGAAGTAAGTAGTGCAACAAGTAAGTGATTTACGAACAGTAAGTTTAGAGCACACATTTTAACCTGGCAGATTTTAAATTGGGTATCAGTGCCGCAATGGAGAGGAGTTTCTTATCTGAGAAGAAGTTGTAGGTAGAACTGGCGATGCACCACGAATCCCTTCGTCAAACATTCTAACACGCCCCGCCCCCCCCCCCCAACACCCCCAAATACACAAACTAAATATCAATCATCTCTTACCATTTTTAAAATAATAGCGTTTCATTCTAACACTCCCTCCCCCTCTCACAAACACACAAATTAAACATCATTCATCTTACTTTTAGAAAATGTCTTTCTTAGTTAAATGCTACAGTTGGCGATAATGTGGGGGGGGGGGGCACAGACAGCAGAGGGGCAGGGCAGGGGTACTAGCTAACGCCTAATTGGGAATAATAGTCTAAGGAAGTTTGGAAACCATCGTCCTAAGTACTTGACGTGAGTCACATACAAGATTTTTCCATGCTTTGTTTTCAGTAGAAGTATTCCGAGTGATTTGGCGTCCACAGGCAGAGTTTTTTCATAGCAAATTTGGAATCTGGTATAACGCGAGATTTCACGTAGTTTATCTAGTACTAGTTTGGTGATCGTTAATACAGCCAGATCATCTGAAAAGACCAGGCATTCCTCACTGGCTCTCTTTCTTTCTTCTTTTCCCGTTTGGGTACCTTTGACATGCTTTCCCATTCTGTAATTATTATTTTGCATCACGATGTCGAACAACGACGCCGATAAGCCGTCACCTAATCGCTCTCCTGTGTGAATTTCGAGTGAGTTTGCGAAGTCTCCAATGAAATTCACTTTTGAACTGGTTTCTGATAAAGTTTACTGGATGGTCACTCTGGACTTTTTGTCGATTGCTATTTCTTCTAGAGTATTAAACAGCGTTTGTTTATCAACTGAATCATAAGCTTTTTTGGAATACACAAATCTGAATGTGGTGCTCTGTCATCGTTTGACGTGTAGTATGGTGAGCTTCCACATCAATAAAGAGGAATCTAGTATCAAACCCAGCCCAGTCACAAACTTTATGAAAATGAGTTATAGCTTTCAGTTTAAAGTGATATGTATCATTATAAATTGACCAAAGAATACGCTATGGAATAAGCCATGTCTTCGGGTCAGAAAGATCTGACTTCTTGGTCGTGCAGCAGAATGGAACAAACCTTGCAGCTAGTGACTTCGTAACTACCCATGTCAATGAACGAGAGCAATCTTCATTTCACAGCATTTTTCTCTATAATTTTTTTTTTGTTACATTATGTAACAACCTGACCATGTCAGAAGGAGACATGACACCTTACATTGAATAATCGTTGAACTCATAATATTTCATTCGTACGTTAGTCACACCAGTCTTTTACATTATTTCCATATTCGGAGGATCTTACCGTAACTGGAGCGAAAGAACCCAGTGTCCTGTGTGCTTTTATTTTGTCACTGTTCTGTACTGTAACGTGTATATTGTTCCGAGCAGTGAACTGAAAAAAATACCTTTTCTACCTTTTTCTACATAACGGACACATTAATAGATGAAATCTCCCAGATCAAGTGAAAGAAAGAGGACAAGACACACCATAGTGAAAATCACAACCACAAAACTTGAGCAGTAAAATAATTATTTTATTTTATTTTACTACAGATTACCAAATTTTCTTGTTCGATTCCTGAATTTGTATTCAATTTTAGTTTGATTTGTCAGAAATTAGCGTTTCAGAGACGTGGAAATGGATACGTGTGTTACTGTATTTCATTTTCCGAGATTAAAAGAGAAGTCTAATGAGCAAATTTTGTTTAAGGCAGATGGTAAATGTGACTGATAGAAATAGACAAGAGAGTCTTACAAATATGTTCGAAAATCAGATCATAATATATCGATATGTTGAAAATAAAAACAGTTTTAATGAGGTGTACAAAAGCCAAAGTAAGTGCTGTTAAGCAAATAACTTGTTTAACATACTAATCCATACGATAATTGAGCCAAAGAAAAGTAAAAGTTGCAAAAGTTGAAAGGTTCCATGCCCTCTTTTGCATGTCGCCTCTCATTTTCATCAATTTCATTAATGTTTTGTGTCATTGCACGGTGTTAACAGGTCGAAAGAGGTTATTGTGATGAGAGTATTTCTACTGAGAGCTCAAAATACTTTTCAATTGATTCCTATGCATATTGGGTTACTTCCCTGGGTGGACTGTGCAAGGAGAGCACGGGAGGATGCGGCACTCTGCTTTTCCAGTTAGGGGCTGCACTTCTGCGAATACTCAAAGAATGGGCTTAAGCGCCTGTCGGAATGACTGACGTCGGTCGAGTTTCGCCTCTTGTATGGAGAAGGATACGACCTGCGAGACGTCTGAGTGTCGCCGCAATTTATGTATTTACCATCCCAGCGCGTCAATAACGAAGACTACTAGCACCGACTGACTACATTGTCCTCATGATTCTGAGAATACTTCTGGACCATTCCGTGCTGGGCGCGACTGTCTGGCGCCGGATGGCCGGTGATCTAGGCAGGTTGATTCCGTAGCCGGTCAAACGCCAAGTTCAGTGCTCTCAGCTGAATAGCAGAGGTATGATTGGTCAACTTAAACTGAGGCTAGTTGACGTCATAAAGCCCTGCTCTAAATTGTCGGGAACGGTCGCTAATGGCGCGAATGATATCCTGAGGCAGTGTGGGGGAATTTTGGAATCAGTACTGAATGCTGATTCGCGGTTTTAGGGGTTAGTAGGGAGTTGAGCGATGTTGGTTTCGCTCTTGCGTTGCGCGGGCGTATGAGAACGTGTAGCATGCCTGGAACGCCAAGTACAAATTGGAACATCGCTTCCAGAGGCGACGACCGGCGGATACGGAAGTGTGGAGCCGGGCGGCGGCCCACCGTGCACAGGCTCGAAACAAGGTGGTGGACTACGAAGCGCGCGGCCGGCCGGTGTGGCCGTGCGGTTACAGGCGCTTCAGTCTGGAACCGCGTGACCGCTACGGTCGCAGATTCGAATCCTGCCTCGGGCATGGATGTGTGTGATGTCCTTAGGTTAGGTTTAGTTCTAAGTTCTAGGGGACTGATGACCACAGATGTTAAGTCCCATAGTGCTCAGAGCCATTTGAACCATTTTTGAACTACGAAGCGCGTATAGCAGCCCAGGGGGCGAACGGACGCAAAATTACAGCCCGATCCAGTATCATTATGTGGTAGGGCTATGTGTTCGCAGCACGCACCAGGAGATGTCACCTCGCGTCCTACGGACAAGTTCAAATGGCTCCAAGTGCTATGGGACTTAACATCTGAGGTTCGTCAGTCCCCTGGACTTAGAACTACTTAAACCTAACTAACCTAAGGACATCACACACATCCATGCCCGAGGCAGGATTCGAACCTGCGACCTTAGCAGCAGCGTGGTTCCGGATCGAAGCGCCTAGAACCGCTCGGCCAGCGCGGCTGGCTACGGACAAGTGCGTTTGATACTACAACCAATAGAAATTTGCAAGAGGGACCGGAGTTTGATTACAAACACTTTTTATCGGCCCTCAAATTCCAAAATCTGAGGCCAAATGGAGGCTCAGTTCACCCAAAAATTTGGCTGCCACAATTTTCTAACACGCTACCAATATCTTGGCCATTGGCACCAAAATTTGAATTTATCTCCAGGCACATCCAGGGCATGGCAGCTGAGAAAATGTGCGGTGTTGCGGGTACATGCTGAAAGTACCAAAAATTCACCGACGCTTTTCTCAGAACGTATTGGTCGCGCGAAATGCAAGGCAGAATAGAACAGGGAACCCTTATGTGCCCAGTCCTGGAGGCGTTAGGATACAAAAGCCCCAAGACTCTCTTTGAGGTTTTAACTAAAAAGAATCAGTTTCCTGATGTGCCACATAGTGATGGCGAAATAATTAAGTTCTGTTTCGCGAAACTGCCAAGCAGCTACCAGCAAGCGCTAGTAGGAAAGTCCGGATCGATTATTGAAACATTCAAAAGCCTTCTGCGCTAGTTAATTTTTGAAAAAGAAGCAGCCAATGATCGAATGGCGACTTTGGTGGAGCACCGCGCAATTACAACAACAATGACAGGAACAACGAGCGTGATGGAACATCCAGGAGGCAGGACTATGGGAGACAAAATTCAGGACGGCAGAGTAACTGGCAGAGGCACAATAATACCCGCCAGGATGACACGAACTGGAGGTGCAGAGACGAACAGCGGGATTAGTCAATCGAAATACATCGTCCTAACCCGACTTCCAGTCACCGAAACAGAAATGGAGGCCGAGATTGAAGCCAACACCGTTGGATGCGGCTCACGAAAAATACGCCCAAATACCCGGAAGGAGCCGTTTACATATGTTGAAGTATAAGGAGCGCGAGAACGTAGTTTTTGTACAGGGCAAAAAGTGTTGGTGAAATCTTTTCGACTTTCGAATAAACAAAGTAAACGGCCCTACAGGGTTAAAAGAACCGCCCTCCAGAACACGTACGAACTGCAGATACTGAAGGGCAAGAAATCCACTGGTATTCACCATATATCGCACATTAAGCCGCTTGTGGAATAAGTCTTGTGTGTGAAACAAAAGGGAAAAATTTTTAAAATAGACTAAGTTAGGAAACATCTTTCTGTTGTGTATATACAGGGTGTTTCAAAAATGACCGGTATATTTGAAATGGTAATAAAAACTAAACGAGCAGCGATAGAAATACACCGTTTGTTGCAATATGCTTGGGACAACAGTACATTTTCAGGCAGACAAAGTTTCGAAATTACAGTAGTTACAATTGTCAACAACAGATGGCGCTGCGGTCTGGGAAACTCTATAGTACGATATTTTCCACATATCCACCATGCGTAGCAATAATATGGCGTAGTCTCTGAATGAAATTACCCGAAACCTTTGACAATGTGTCTGGCGGAATGGCTTCACATGCAGATGAGATGTACTGCTTCAGCTGTTCAATTGTTTCTGTATTCTGGCGGTACACCTGGTCTTTCAAGTGTCCCCACAGAAAGAAGTCACAGGGGTTCATGTCTGGCGAATAGGGAGGCCAATCCACGCCGCCTCCTGTATGTTTCGGATAGCCCAAAGCAATCACACGATCATCGAAATATTCATTCAGGAAATTAAAGACGTCGGCCGTGCGATGTGGCCGGGCACCATCTTGCATAAACCACGAGGGTCCGCAGTGTCGTCTAAGGCAGTTTGTACCGCCACAAATTCACGAAGAATGTCCAGATAGCGTGATGCAGTAATCGTTTCGGATCTGAAAAATGGGCCAATGATTCCTTTGGAAGAAATGGCGGCCCAGACCAGTACTTTTTGAGGATGCAGGGACGATGGGACTGCAACATGGGGCTTTTCGGTTCCTCATATGCGCCAGTTCTGTTTATTGACGAAGCCGTCCAGGTAAAAATAAGCTTCGTCAGTAAACCAAATGCTGCCCACATGCATATCGCCGTCATCAATCCTGTGCACTATATCGTTAGCGAATGTCTCTCGTGCAGCACTGGTAGCGGCGCTGAGGGGTTGCCGCGTTTGAATTTTGTATGGACAGAGGTGTAAACTCTGGCGTATGAGACGATACGTGGACGTTGGCGTCATTTGGACCGCAGCTGCAACACGGCGAACGGAAACCCGAGGCCGCTGTTGGATCACCTTCTGCACTAGCTGCGCGTTGCCCTCTGTGGTTGCCGTACGCGGTCGCCCTACCTTTCCAGCACGTTCATCCGTCACGTTCCCAGTCCGTTGAAGTTTTTCAAACAGATCCTTTATTGTATCGCTTTTCGGTCCTTTGGTTACATTAAACCTCCGTTGAAAACTTCGTCGTGTTGCAACAACACTGTGTTCTAGGCGGTGGAATTCCAACACCAGAAAAATCCTCTGTTCTAAGGAATAAACCATGTTGTCTACAGCACACTTGCACGTTGTGAACAGCACACGCTTACAGCAGAAAGACGACGTACAGAATGGCGCACCCACAGACTGCGTTGTCTTCTATATCTTTCACATCACTTGCAGCGCCATCTGTTGTTGAAAATTGTAACTACTGTAATTTCGAAAGTTTGTCCGCCTGAAAATGTACTGGTGTCCCAAGCATATTGCAACAAACGGTGTATTTCTATCGCTGCTCGTTTAGTTTTTATTGCCGTTTCAAATATACCGGTCATTTTTGAAACACCCTGTATTATACATTAAGAGTTGTAATGTGTTTTTATTTATATTCTTTAACATGCACATGTGTAACGTGTTGGGGCTAAGAAGCGACATATGATCTTGCGCAGTATTGGTCAACTGTGAAAGCGAAGTATCGGTCTAATTTACTTTTCCGGACTTTCCGTCACATGGGGCAGCCACCACTCTTCCGAGTCAATGGCAACACAGACTCGATCTCCATGTGTATTTATCTTTACACCATACCTATTACTGTGTCTTTGTTGAGAAACAGCTACTGGATGCATATCGACAGTGTTCTGGGCACGCCTTACAGCGTTGCACCATTTGTTTGTTTTCGCGGCATTTGTCACTGGCGTTATGGGCACACAATTGCAGTGTTGCACCTATTTTCAGTGAGGCTTTTGTTTTCGTTGGCGTGTTGGGCACGTCACAGCGCGTTGCACCATACTCTTAGCGTTTGGAGGCGGATATACAAAGGTGGCCGGCCATTGCGCCCGCCCATACTGCTGCTGTGGGGCGTAAGCTTTTTGGAGGGTGGAGAGTTTCTCGTACGATGGTACGTCACGTCTCTGAACGTATGCGGTCTTTGGGATTTATCGTATGAGCGATGTAATGGAGAAGGTATGGAATTCCTCAACAAATCCGGTTATTATTCTCTTGGTGTCAGGCCTAGCGCACAAGAGAACTCCAAAAGGATGATATTTAGAAGAACTTCTTTAAAGAGGTAGAGTCTTTGCATTGTAATTGGCGAAGTCTGTCCTGGTTTTTTTGTGTAAATTTTCCACCGTAAGTTTCAGTACATTCAGTTCCAACTCAGATGAGCAGGGACCGACTGAGCGTATCGGCCACGCTAATGACAGCAAGATCCATCGAATTGTCTCAGCGGGGCAGGACAGGGGCGTATGTATGGTAAACGGGTGTAGCCGATAATTTCTATTACCAAGGCAATTGCAGCTAACTTTATCTCGTCTAATATGTGTTAACCGTTTGTGTGCGGCCGCCATGTCTTGAGCAGTTTCCGGGATCCATCAAGGCTTCTGGGGTCAGAGACAGCGGGGGAAGTGCAATGGTGCCTGTAAATAGCATAGTTAGCGAATTTAAATTGTCAGCCGTAGCTGTGAGCATGCTCCAGTGATGGGTAGGCTACAGTTGGGATTACATACAGTAGTTTACGATTAAGGATAGCGTTCTTCAGCTTTTATTTATCTTAATGAATCAATAATTAAACACACACTAGTATTAACAATGGGCCCATAGTTTAAGTCACTATTCTTTATAATTAATATTAATTATAAAGCCTCTGAGAAGAGTATAAGACATTTTATATTGAATTAGTGTAACAGTTTTAGTCATGTAAATACTCATTTCTATTAATTTTTTTATAGACTGTATCAAATATTATCTGAGACGATTGTAAGGAATTCTTAATGCTGTATTTGTAAAAAGTTCTGGGGAGACACACTTTATAAAAGGATTTCAGTATTTTGCAGGTACTGGGAACAGCGAGTGACTGCTGAACGAGAATTGACGCTACAAGGTGGTCGGTGTGGAGTAAATGGGCCCGAGTGGCAGGGAGGCAGCTGTCAGTCATGACACATCCCGCCTCCACCCGAGGGCTCAGAGGCGCGTGCTGCCTGTCTAAGCGCAGTGAAAGTAAAGCGGCAGCTCACCTGGCGAACAGCTCTGGGTCAGCTGACGGTGGACACAACCCTCAGAATCCCAGCGCGACAGGCGAACCCGTTAGGGACTAGCCAGGGAGACAGCGCGGTGCCGCTCAGCGGTAACGCAGAAATGGGGATTCCACTGCAGAAGAGGTGTCGCACGATGAAGGCCTGCTCTAATAATGGCGGCTTGAAGTGACGGAGAGCTTTTGAGCCGCACACGTGACGGACGCTGTTCACAGTTCCTGCTCGAGTTCTGATAATTCACTATAATAGGCTGGACTGCATCCCCAAAGCAGTTACGTGGTGGGTATTGCTGGACTGCAGTCTGTCGTGATTATCTCCTCTCCTACAGAGAGCAGTTCCGTTGATCGATTTATCTCCTCTCATACAGAGAGCAGTTCCGACGGTCACGTTGATCGATATGCTATCCTTGTTCCCATCTCCATCAGATGACTCCACGACTTTTGCAGTCACTCTAAGAGTAGTATCCTGTAGTGCAATTTTTCAGTCTAGATGAGGCCAAGTGTTACTGTCTTTGAACAGCCAACTACCTGTCCTACGGATCTGCCCCGAATCTTGCGGTCCTCAATGACAATCAGAGCCTGTGCATGTGCTTGCCATCGTACTGGTCCATACTGAAAATCAACAATAGGCTGTTCTACCACCCTACGAGCTTCCTGTGGACTGACAAAGCCTCTACAGAGAAGGAAGGATGACTGGAGATACTTCCGGATGCCATTTCTGCGCCTGGTTCCGAGAAACATTAGATTGGGGCCCACACCACTAGTCGCACCTCTCCCAGGAGTCGCCACTTTCTCCACGCCAGGAACCACCACCCCGCTTCACAGACGAGTGCGGCAATGTCTGTGTGTTGAGTGATTCGTTATGTGATGTTAGCGTCTGAAGGATGTTATGGTCAATTTTTTTTCTTGCACAGACAACTGCGTGAACACAGTACAATTCGTGCCCCTAGTGAAAACATTGGTTTTTTGGCCCCCCAAACGTTGTTTCAGAGACTACAAACTGGAAATACAATGTCCACTACATGTATATTGTTTTGTTTTATAGCTTCCAGTCTTCTTTTTTATATATAAATGCTCATGTTCAAGATATCCTCGTTCTCTATCACCATGTCAGTTTGGAAAAAATTCATCTTTATGATGCACACTATGTTACATAATTTTCGATCACACAGTTATACTTACAAAGTTTCTGTCTTCCTTGTGTACACTATATATCTCTATCTCACTTATGTTAATGTTTGTCAATTGTCACAATGTGTATAAATTTCTCGTCTATGTTCCAATAGTTACAAAATGTTGTACACACGGTTCTAGGCACTACAGTCTGGAACCGCGCGACCGCTACGGTCGCAGGTTCGAATCCTGCCTCGGGTATGGATGTGTGTGATGTCCTTAGGTTAGTTAGGTTTAAGTAGTTCTAAGTCCTAGGGGACTGCTGACCTCAGATGTTAAGTCCCATAGTGCTCAGAGCCATTTGAACCATTTTTTGTTGTTGTACACAATAATATGCCACCGTTACACGAAAGTATTTTCGTTTGTATATGTGAGCCGGATATCTGTGGTTACAATTCAGGTTAGTGGTGAATGGACGATCACTCAATCAATCAGTATCAAAATTTCTCACTTTCTGTTCAGGGAAACGGCGTGAGTGTGGTTAAATGTTCCAACCACGAAGCATATCTCCCTGGCCCAGGAAAGTTCCCCTTTTGCTATACACAAAAGTTGGCTAAGCTGTCCCTACATTCAGAGAAACGTACCCGAAGCCCAAAGACATATGGACATCGCAGCAGATGACAGACCAGCGTCCAAGCAGACAACGAGAGGGATGGAACAAGGAAAATATAGGGTGACAACGCAAATCCATGAAGATTGCTTTTCTGTATCAAAGTAAACCCTTAATAAGTATCCTGCTAATGTGCAAAACGATTTACATATGGAATACGGTTCTGGTACGGTAGTAATGAAATATCACCATGACGCCACGGCTGCCATTTATAGCACCCATCTGATCATTTTTCTCTCAGTCTGAATTTGGAGAACTACCACCTAATTGAAGCTGTTTAGAAATGTAAAAATGGCTACCAGTCCTGAAAGTCAAAGAAGCAACATTTTTAGTGGAAAGTCCTCATCTCTCACACATGGAAGTGTGCTTGTAAGTGAAAAATAATTCTGGATGAATGAGACTAAATTACGTGAGCGAAGTACACATTTACAGCTGTTAAAACAGTAAATTACTACGTATCGGGAATTAAAGGAGAGCTCAGTGCAAATAATAAAAACTAAGACGGCATTCAGCATTCTTTTCAAATGCATAATGATTTTTTACGCTGTTTTTAATATGCGATTTCATAGTCTCCTGCAAGATACATAGCTGACTGTTCAAGTAATGGCGAGGAAAAAACTGATTTGAAATGCAGGTATCTTTCTCATCCAAAATCACGAGTGTGGAAGTAAACTATCGATTCCTCAGTTGTTTTTTTTTGAGAATACTACGTCATTAAAATTTAGTTTCTGAGACATTATTGAATGAAATGGAAGTTACGTAAAGCACTGATCGATTTTCATGAAACTAACAGAATATTTTTCGTGAGTTACGTCAGCAGTCGTAAGATATAGCCTAGTGTTGCAGTAATATTTATCTCAGAAATATACACAAATTTCCGGGATGCAATATATCTTGGAAAAGTTAAATTTATGTAACGAGGCCGTAATTCGAAAGAGTTAACGACAAAAAGACTGAAAAAAAGCTGTAAAGGATTTTCCCAGTTCACGCGCCCTTCATGTAGGCAGTGTCGAGTCGCCGTAGGTGTGGGCTTTTACGGGTTAATGCGTCTCTTGTATGGACGTATTAGCCGTGCATTACGGCCATCCTTTCAGCTGAAAGCTCGCACCTAATATGCAATCAACCACGAACGGTAGCCACTCTCCTCTTCTGCTACCATAAGGGGTGTGAGAGGGGACGAAGAGGTACTGAAAGAGAAAGAGAGAGAGAGAGAGAGAGAGACGGATCAGGTAGAGTGGCGGTACTGTACTTGATGGACGTATGCTGTAGTGCGAGGATGAGAGTTAAATTAAATGCTTTACGCCACAGATAGACGACGGGACTATCTGGGCAACGAAAGCTCACCGACAGCAAGGGTTTGGTTTGTACATTTGTGCGATCCTGAACACAGAGAGACAGAAGCGGGTTGGCAGAGGGACAGAGGTGAGCGACACAGGGAAAGGAGGGAAAGAGAGGCAGACAGAGAGAGGGACAGAGATGAGTGCCCCTGCAAGGCGTGCTATTTGAGGCACAGAATGACGTCATCTATGAAGGGTCAGCAGCATGACTCTAGTTTGTAATTCCATTCAAAACCTTTGACAATGGTAAGAAGGCAGAAGTTCGTGTATACCTACGGACGAAGAATTAGTACCTTCTGCAAAAAGATACCTAATAACAGAACAGGAATAATCGTGCTACGGGAGCCGAAAATCAGTAAGGGCGGCGAGACGCTGCTGAGGGGACACCATACCACAAAATATCGATTAAGAGTAAACACAAGTAACATGAAGATTATAACCTTCTCAGAATTAAAGAGAACTTAATGGACAAAAATGAAATAGAGTGCCTACATAGTATTTTAGACACTGAAAAATTTTGATTTTTGAGAATTTTAATCCCACTCCAGAATCATTGTCTTGCCTTCATTGCTTCTTCGATATACGATTCAGCAGTTGAGGGGAAGGACTACACCTCAGTCGCGTACCCTTTGTAATCCAAATACTTCGTTCCTCGTCTTCCATTCTCGTTGTTCCGTCTTGGTTCTTGTAGATTTTGTATACTACCCACCTTTCGTTATAGCTTACATGTAATTTTCTCAGAATTACGATCTTGCACCATTTTGTATTTTAGCCGTCTTTCCCTTTAGTTTACTTGCATTTTTCGCAGAATTGCTAACATCTAGACTGTCGAACGCCTTTACCAGATCGACAGATCCTATGAAAAATCTTGATTATTCTTAAGTCTTTATTCAATCGCAACGTCAGAACTGCCTCTCATTTACTAAGGCCGAACTGATTATCACCTAACAGATCTTGAATTCTCTATTACATTATTCTGTGTATTAGTCTGTATATAATCTTATTATTCACCCACGGACGATGTAACCCCTGTAGCCCAAAGTAACGAACACCTCGACGATATGTTAACTCGAGTTAAGAGAATCGTTAGCACAGATAATCATGAAGAACCCCACAAATAGCCTTCATGCTGAGAGCTTCATAAACGCGAACCAAGCAGCAGGAACAAACTAAGCGGAGACTAAGATGAAGATGATCAGAAATCTGTATGATGGCAGCGGTATCCTCAGAGTAACAAAAGACACAGTAGTAGACGTTTTTTCATACCTATGAAGCAAGATTTTACCCTGTCGTAAAACTAGGTTGGTTGACTAAAGCACACAAATATTTTACATATGGTATCCTCTAGTACCAGTTATGGACATACGAGGTGTGGCTAGAAAAAAACCGGACTAGTACTGGTGAAACAATAAAACGAATGCAATAAGGCTGAAAGTCGCGTGGCCTGTCACGTGACTCTCGCTCCGCCTACTGCTCGAGTTTCATCTGCCTCCTGCACTCAGTCTGCCCGTGGCGTCTGTTTTAAGTAGTTGACGTTTTGTCTGTGTGTCGGAAAATGTTGAGTGTACAGAAAGAACAGCGTGTTAACATCAAATTTTGTTTCAAACTAGGAAAATCTGCAAGTGAAACGTTTGTAATGTTACAACAAGTGTACGGCGATGATTGTTTATCGCGAACACAAGTGTTTGAGTGGTTTAAACGATTTAAAGATGGCCGCGAAGACACCAGTGATGACACTCGCACTGGCAGACCATTGTCAGCAAAAACTGATGCAAACATTGAAAAAATCGGTAAACTTGTTCGACACTTTCCTTGTCAACTCCTGTTAACTCAGACACTGCTCTGATTGTTAAACGGCGATCTTGTCGAACAAGTTTACCGATTTTTTCAATGTTTGCATCAGTTTTTGCTGACAATGGTCTGCCAGTGCGAGTGTCATCACTGGTGTCTTCGCGGCCATCTTTAAATCGTTTAAAATCACTCAAACACTTGTGTTCGCGATAAACAATCATCGCCGTACACATGTTGTAACATTACAAACGTTTCACTTGCAGATTTTCCTAGTTTGAAACAAAATTTGATGTTAACACGCTGTTCTTTCTGTACACTCAACATTTTCCGACGCACAGACAAAACGTCAACTACTTAAAACAGACGCCACGTGCAGACTGAGTGCAGGAGGCAGATGAAACTCGAGCAGTAGGCGGAGCGAGAGTCACGTGACAGGCCACGCGACTTTCTGCCTTATTGCATTCGTTTTATTGTTTCACCAGTACTAGTCCGGTTTTTTTCCAGCCACACCTCGTACAATTAGGGATTTCCTGAATGTAGCATTACAGACCGTGAGTGTAAGAAGTTTGAGACTACGCTAATAAACGATAGGGTAAAGTGGCAGTGGAGTTTTTAAAGCTTCAGGTCTTCAGGTGTTCTGTATAATCCCCCTCCCCCTCCCCCCATCCTCAACCCCGTTCCCTCACACGTAAGCACAACGCACAAAACGTTCACATAACCGTTGGAAACTGTCCAGAAAAGTGCTTGTTTGGGACTATGTTCAACTCGGGCGTCACTTTAAAAACCCTTGGCCAATCATCAGAGACTCATTCTGCACCTATTTGTTTTCTGGTAGGTTCGTATTCACAACATCAAGTCTCGTCACCCGTGATGATTATTCCCACGCTTTCGATTTGAATCAAGAACCGGCAGGCGTCCAGGAGTCGTTCTTGTTCGAAAGTCACGGGATATGGAATAAACTGTACATACGCTCTTCTTCAGAATATTCTGTAGAATATCTCGAATATCTGTTTTAGATATGTTCAGTTCTTGATTGCAGTTTGTGGTGCAACAACGTTGACACGTTACGTCCTCACGTCCACTGCATACCACTGGCTCCTCTCGACTTCGCACCTATTGCTTACAGCTGTTCGTTCAAACTACCATTGTAGTTAATGTTCTGACGTAGTTATACAGCCTACGAACCACTGAGCCGCGGAACGTTTTGGACAGACGGCGTATGGAAGTGAATCATGGAATTTTAAGAGAAAGATATTAAAAGTATATGTACCGTCAGACTTCAAGAAGAATATAGTAACTCCAATTTCGAAGAACGCAGATGTTGACAGGTGCGAAAATTACCGAAGTCACTGTTGTAAAATACAGACAGGAATTCGTTACAGAAGAATGGCGAAACTGCTACAAGCCGACCTCGGGGAAGATCAATTTGGATTCCGGAGAAATGTGGGATTACGAGAGGCACCACTGACCCTACGACTCCTCATACAAGGTAAGTTAAGGAAAGGCAAACCTACATTAATAGCATTTGTTGGCTTCTCATAGAATATAGGTTAATGAAAGGCAAACTTACATTTGTAGACTTTGTAGACAGAAAGATAGCTTTTGACAATACTGACTGGAATACTCTCTTTCTACATGCGTAAGAGGTAAAATACAGGGAGCGAAAGGCTATTTACAATTTGTACAGAAACCAGCTGGTAGTAATAAAAGTCAAGGAACATGGAAAGGAAGCAGTTATTGAGAAGGGGCCGGCCGTTGTGGCCGAGCGCTTCTAGGCGCTTCAGTCTGGAACCGCGCGACCGCTACAGTCGCAGATTCGAATCCTGCCTCGGACTGGATGCGTGTGATGTACTTAGGTTAGTTAGGTTTAAGTAGTTCTAGGGGATTGATGACCTCAGAAGTTAAGTCCCATAGTGCTCAGAGCCATTTGAACCATTTTTTATTGAGGAGGGAGTGAGACATGTTTTACCCTATCCCCGATGTCTGTATTTTGAGCAAGCGGTAAAGGAAACAAAAGGAAAGTTTGGAATAGGATTTACAATCCTCGGAGAAGAGATAAAAGTTTTTAGGTTTGCCGATTACGTTATAGTTCTGTCAGTCACATCAAAGGACTTGGTAGAGCAATTGAACGGAATGCACAGTGTCTTAAAAGGAAGATATAAGATGAACATCAACAAAAGCAAACTGAGTGTAACGGAATGTAGATAGGGTATGCTGAGTGAATTAGATTAGGAAATGAGACACTTCAAGTAGTAGATGAGTTTTGTTATTTGTGCAGCAAATGCTCGAGGTAGAGAGGATATAAAATGTAGACTGGCAATAGAAAGAAAAGCGTTTCTGAAGAACAGAAATTTGTTAACGTCGAGTACAGATTTCAGTGTCAGGAAGTCTTTTCTGAAAATATTGGTATAGATTGTAGCCATTTATGGAGATGAAACATGGACGAGAAATAGTTTGAACAAGAAAAGAAGCTCATGAAAGAATGCTGAAGATTAGATGAGTACACCACATAAGCCATAAAGGATGTTCTGAGTAGAACTGGGGAGAAAATAAATTTGGGGCATAACTTCACTAGAAAGAGGGATTGGTTATTAGGGCACATTCTGAGAGATCAAGGGATCACCAGTTTAGTTCTGAAGGGAAGCGGGGGGGGGGGGGGAGGAGGGGAATTGTAGAAGGAGACCAAGAGACGAATACAAAAGACGTCAAAAATAACTACAACATGAAGCGTGGAACATACAAGAAGGTTACAGTTAATAAAGAGACTAATGATGAAGAAATATGAAAATACCTCGCAGAAGAAATTACCTTCCTGGGCATATCAACGCATCCAAGCACTGAGAATGTGGTACTTGGATGGTGTATAAAGGCCACAAGTAGCAGAGGCAGCAAAGAGAGTAAAAGCTAACACTAGTTACTCAGGTCGGTGACTCTAATAAATAAGTACAGACCTGATTAACACGAAATGAGGTCTGAAAGACAAAGAGCCAAGGACGGACCAGTAAAATGTGAGTAACATAACTTGACAATGGAGGCACGGGTTGGTGTAAGTGATGAACATCTAATGACGATATACTTCTCTTACTAGAACGGTAAAATTTCTTTAATCGAACGACTGCTTCCCAATGTCAAATAGTGTTTTCCAGTTCACAACTAGCAGTGACGTAACCAGTTCGTAAATGTCTCGAGGCACGCAGACTACTAAAAATATACGCATGGACTTAAAAGGCGGTGCTTTAGAAGCCAACGAAGCTATGTGCGCTCTTGCTGATGTTTTATACAGCTCTAGAACATACAACACATCCAATTTTTTCCCTGACATGCGTTTTACTACATACGTCAGCGGCTACGACAAGAAGGCGAATTTTGGAAATTTGTGGTAAGGCTTATGGTACCAAACTGCTGAGGTCATCGGTACCTAAGCTTACGCACTTCTTAAACTAATTTACGCTAAGGGCAACACTCACACCCACGCCAGAGGGAGGACTCGAACCTCCCATCGGGGGAGCCGAGCGAACCATGACAAGGCTCCTAAGACCAGGTGGCTAATCCCGCGCGGCCAAAAAGGGGACACAGAGCTTATATAACTTTACATTCTATTCTCCATGTATACATCAGGCTTGTGTGCATTCACACAATGAGTTTAATGTCAGGAATATTCTCTGGGGGAGACTACTCATCTTTATATCCCGATTATTTTAATGCTTTTACTCCGTTACAAAGTCCTGCACGATGTTCATCAGTTCCCCCGATGTCAGAAATTGCGTGGGAACTTCTGACCATTAAGGAAATCTGATACGTGTATGTCACTGTAATAATGTCATTTTAATTGATCGAAATCTGCTTCTTCTAAGAACAATGGTCCAAGAACCTTGAAAGTAAGAGAACTCTTATGAAAAGTAATTTGGAAGACCACAAAGGGACATTCAGTTGAACAAATACGTATGTCCTGTTTTCACATAAGAGACCTTAAGGACGTTGTATTGAGGTGATCCAATTGTTTGAGCACTTCAGAAATGACACAAGAGAGTTTATGATTGTTATATGAAATATGGCAATATCCGTGTACTCTGAAAAACCATGGTCATGACAATAAGATAATGAACATGACATTGTTCTCCAAAATCGTATTCCGTAGCAACAATGCCGATAATTTCCCAGTTTATAGTTCCTGTTTACTTCGCGTGTTTTTCAATAACTGAAAGTCAACGTTTGCTGCACCACGAACTTCATCCATTATAACAAGAATTTTCTGCCGTTCGGTGTCTCAGTATCTACACTTCATGAGCAAAACCAAGTATATTACACATGATGGAGGACATATCACACTACCCGCGACCGCTCTTTTTCCTGTTACATCTGTTTAAAGCCTACAGTTTTACGCTTGTCTTTCTACTTCGGTTTAAGTATACGAAGGAAACAGGAGAACTGCATGAGACTTCGTTGGAATCACTGTTTTAGTCAGTAAGCCTACGGGGACCAGCCGCACAGTCCATGACCGCAGCGCCCTTAGACCGCTCGGCTAATCCCGCGCGGTCCTAGGAACTCCAAATGTTCTTTAACTATTACGGAATACGTCTTGGATAATTACGGAATGATTCCACAGATGTTTCTCTACATTTTCTCTTTATCGCAGACAAACACCGCGAAAATGTGTAGTTTCAGAGAGTCAGTAACACCAGAGGAACGTTTAATTGTAGCACTTCAGTAAGTAAAATCAATTGTTGTGGAAAGGTTCATTATTATTATTATGATCATATTTATTAAACAAGTCACAACATGCAAATGAACTGAACGGAAAGACAGCTGCTTTGAAGCTAATTAATACAGCAAGAAAAACTGCAACGGAAGTGGTGAAAAGTAAAGCAAAAGAGAGATAGTGAACATACACTTATGGTGGATTAGTATTCTCCTTTAGTGTAGGCGAACCATGTTCACTTCTGAGATGTATCAGCGAACTGAAACTTCTCAGAATATGTAATCTAAGTACCGTGCCATCTGTTCTTCTAGGTCTCCTGTGTTGAAGTAAGGCCTCATCAGCTGAGACACTTTCTATAACTGGCTGCTCCGATGTGGTGGGGATGCTGTGAAAGTACGCGAAGAAGGGTTAGTACACTTTGGGAATTGCTGGAAATAAAACTAAACTAAACTCTGTGATCTTATTTTCCAACAAAAATTAATTAAAATATTTATTTAGTTATTACTGCCCCATTTGAGCAAGGAAGTCAGCTATAAAACATGACGCAATAGTACATGTTTCATAAAACATAGTGCTACATGTTGCCTCTACGTTTAGAATATGACTTAAGAAAATATTTCGCTAATAAAATAATGTGGGTCCATTACGGATCCCATAAAACGTACAGAAAGTTAAAAGAAAGAATAGCTGGATGGGAACACTTATTGGTTTTTCCCCCACAACTAAATCACTGAAAAAAATTAAAGAACCACCTACCACTGATTGAACTCTGCTCATTTGTTATAAGTTCTGAGTCTACCTGATTACTCACATATATTTCAGTTTCATAGAAAATATCGAATACTATAACATTATTTGCAATATGCAAAATGGACATGTCGTTTTTCAGTGCTTTTAAGCTGATGTTGGTTCTCCTTTAAGTGATATCCCAACACACTTCCACTGCTTGCGTATCAATGTTCACGAAATGTACGAGGGCAAGTCAGTTATTATCCACAAAGTAGTTATAAAATTTTCTTGTAATCAAATAGGAAACTTACAAGAACATCAATTTCGGCATAGTCTCCTTGCGTTTCAGCGCACTTGGTCCATCGTTGTACAATCTTCTTGATGCCCTCATAAAAGAAGGTTCTCGGTTGAGCTGCGAGCCAGGAATGCACAGCTTCTTTCACTGCTTCGTGCGAGGCAAGTCGAGGGCCCCTTAATGCCTGTTTGAGTGGACCAAACAAGTGATAGAATTTGCAAGATCGGGAATATATGGAGAATGATCAGTACTTCAAATTTGAGTTTCTGGAGCGTTTCAGCAATGTGGACAGCAATATGCGAACGAGCATTGTCACGCAACAACACAACACATCTTGACAGCAATCCTCGGCGTTTGCTTCGAATTTCAGGCTTTAGCCTGGCAGTAAGCATCCCACTGTAACGTACACTATTTATTGTTGTGCCCCTTTCCCCATAATGTTCCAGTCCTGGACCTTGTGCGCCCCAAAAAACCGTAAGCATCAGTTTTCCTGCGGACAGCTGGGCCTTGACCTTTTTCTTGTACGGTGAATTTCGATGTTTCCATTCCATGCTCCGCCGTTTACTTTCCGGCTCGTAATGATGAAACCATGTTTCGCCACCAGTAATGATGCTGACTAAGAAGTTGTCCCTTTCGTTACCATAGCGATCAAAATGTTTTTTGCAGATGTCCAAGCACATTTGTCTATGCAACTGTGTGAGTTGTTTTGGGAGCCATCTTACACGAACTTTAGGAAACCAAAGTCCGTTATGGATCATTCTGTAGGCAGAACCTTGACTGATTTGCAGACGATGTGCCACTTCGTCAATAGTGAACGCTCAATGGTTTCTTCATTTGTGGCGGTAAACGGTCGTCCGGCTCCTTCATCGTGCGTAACACTTGCGCGACCATTTCGGAATTTTTCAATCCTTTCGTAGACACTCCGTTGAGGCAAAACACTGTTCATGTACTGTACCTAAAGTCTTCGATGAATTTCGGTCCCTTACACGCCATTGATCGCGGACCGTTGCTCTTCTTTGGTGCAAATAGACAGCGGATCAGCCATGATTAACAACGCGGCAGCGATAACGCAACTAACCTAGCAGCTTGAAAATTGCAAAGATATAACAACAAATTAACAAAGCATGCGTCATCAACGTAAAACGACAGTACTACGATAATAAAAAAAATATAACTAAATTGCGGATAATAATTGACTTATCTTCGTAATTTGAAATTCCCTTCCAGTTTGCCCTATGTAATATTTCTTACATGAACCGCAGAAAATCGCATAGATACCTCCACTACAAAAATTATTCGGTGGTGATTCAAAGTTACATCACAGCAATTTAACAAGTTACTATTCGTTTGAAATCTCACTGTAATGTTACATTTGCAGAAGACACCTGCTAGACTATCTGACATTCTGTGAACTCACCTGCCACCCGAGCTTTTTCCAGTTATTTTAGCGTCTTGTTTGCTCCCCGAATGAGGTGGGTGAAGCCAAAAACCACCCTGCAGCGTTCGGTAAGGAAAATTAAAAACACATCCTATTAATTATGTTGTTGCTGTTGTGGTCTTCAGTCCTAAGACTGGTTTGATGCAGCTCTCCATGCTACTCTATCCTGTGCAAGCTTCTTCATCTCCCAGTACCTACTGCAGCATACATCCTTCTGAATCTACTTAGTGTATTCATCTCTTAGTCTCCCTCTATCATTTTACCCTCCGCGCTGCCCTTCAATACTAAATTCGTGATCCCTCGATGTCTCAGAACATGTCCTACCAAACGATCCCTTCTTCTAGTCAAGTTGTGCCGCAAGCTTCTCTTCTCCCCAATTCTATTCAATACTTCCTCTTTAGTTATGTGATCTACCCATCTAATCTTCGGCATTCTACTATAGCACCACATTTCGAAAGCTTCTATTCTCTTCTGGTCTAAACTATTTATCGTCCACGTTTCACTTCCATACATGGCTGCACTCCATACAAATACTTTCAGAAACGACTTCCTGACATTTAAATCTATACTCGATGTTAACAAATTTTTCCTCTTCAGAAACGCTTTCCTTGCCATTGCCAGTCTACATTTTATATCCTCTCTACTTCGACCATCATCAGTTATTTTGCTACCCAAATAGCAAAACTCCTTTACTACTTTAAGTGTCTCATTTCCTAATCTAATCCCCTCAGCATCACCCGATTTAATCTGACTACATTCCATTATCCTCGTTTTGCTTTTGTTGATGTTCATCTTATATCCTACTTTCAAGACACTGTTCATTCCGTTCAACTGCTCTTCCCGGTCCTTTGCTGTCTCTGACAGAATTACAATATCATCGGCGAACCTCAAAGTTTTTATTTCTTCTCCATGGATTTTAATACCTACTCCGAACTCTTCTTTTGTTTCATTTATTGCTTGCTAGATATACAGATTGAATAACATCGGGGATAGGCTACAACCTTGTCTCACTTCCTTCCCAACCAATGCTTCCCTTTCATACACCCTGACTCTTATAACTGCCATCTGCTTTCTGTACAAATTGTAAATAGCCTTTCGCTCCCTATATTTTAGCCCTGCCACCTTCAGAAATTCAATGAGAGTATTCTAATCAACATTGTCAAAAGCTTTCTCTAAGTCTACAAATGCTAGAAACGTAGGTTTGCCTTTCCTTAATCTTTATTCTAAGATAAGTCGTAGGGTCAGTATAGCCTTACGTGTTCCAACATTTCTACGGAATCCAAACTGATCTTCCCCGAGGTCGTCTTCTACCAGTTTTTCCATTCGTCTGTAAAGAAATCGCGTTAGTATTTTGCAGCTGTGACTTATTAAACTGACAGTTCGGTAATTTTCACATGTGTCAACACCTGCTTTCTTTGGGATTGGAATTATTATATTCTTCTTGAAGTCTGAGGGTATTTCGCCTGTCTCATACATCTTGCTCACCAGACGGTAGAGTTTTGTCAGGACTGGCTCTCCCAAGGCTGTCAGGAGTTCTAATGGAATGTCGTCTACTTCCGGGGCCTTCTTTCGACTCAGGTCTTTCAGTGCTCTGTCAAACTCTTCACGTAGTATCATATCTCCCATTTTATCTTCATCTACATCCTCTTTCATTTCCGTAATATTGTCCTCAAGTACATCGCCCTTTTATAGACCCTCTATATACTTCTTCCATTTTTCTGCTTTGCCTTCTTTTTTTTTAGAACTGGGTTTCCATATGAGCTCTTGATATTCATACAAGTGGTTCTCTTTTCTCCAAAGATCTCTTTAATTTTCCTGTAGGCAGTATCTACCTTACTCCTAGTGAGATAAGCCTCTACATCCTTATATTTGTCCTCTAGCCATCCCTGCTTAGCCATTTTGCTCTTCCTGTCGATCTCACTTTTGAGACGTTTGTATTCCTTTTTGCCTGCTTCATTTACTGCATTTTTATATTTTCTCATTTCATCAATTAAATTCAACATTTCCCTTGTTACCCAAGGGTTTATACTAGCTCTCATCTTTTTACCTATCTCATCCTCTGCTGCCTTCACTATTTCATCCCTCAAAGCTACCCATTCTTCTTCTACTGTATTCATTTCCCCCATTCCTCTGAATTGTTCCCTTATGGTCTCCCTGAAACTCTCTACAACCTCTAGTTCTTTCAGTTTATCCTTTTAATTATGGAGAAACTATTTTACAGTGACTGTATGGAATTGTGTAATGTGAGCTATTTTATTTTGTCATTTTAAAGCTATGGTGGTGCTTAAACTACTGGAATATTGACTAAATAAATTACATGGGAAGTGCGAGAAGACATTCGTACAAAGGCTGTAGATTTTGGAGATGGATAGGATTTTGTAGCTAAGCAAGAATGGTAGGACTGTAACCGACATTTTATGTACAGAAGTGTAGCGCATGTTACAATTGTTAGGATGAAGCAATCTGAGAGATGAGTTAGTATTTTGAGAGGAGAGAGTGATTAAAATTGTAAAGGATGTGAATGAAGATGTGATGAAGATTGAATGACTTGATTTCATCGCAACAACAGGCGCATTCCTCCTTCATTGTACACAAAGTGAGCTATAATGATGTGGACATCTGAGGTGTTATGACTATTTCATCAGATTGAGCCGTGCCGGCTCGTATCGATTGATCGTTCGGGTCGGCATTTTGTGATCTTTGGGTTCGGCCGTTTGACGTGGCTTTTGGCCGCGACGGGCGTGTGGCGCTATTTCGCCAGAGAAAGTAATAAAGGTATTGTTGTTATAAACTGTGAATGTTGTTTATGTGGCTCAACAGCAATTGGCTGATTAGCGTGAATTGACCACCACACAGATGACAGTCAACTCACAAATAGGGCGCCGTTGTGAAAGTCACTGAATGATTTATTAGTGGTGGTAAAAGTTTCGACATCTACGCAGTGCTTGCATAGGTTAAAAAATTCGGAACGAGAATCTCGTATGAATCAGTCCTAGTTTGATCCAGTTATTTTAATTATTTAATACTGTGAATTACATGTATTTTCATTACCGGTTAGATATATTGACAGCAGAAAGGTCTGGTGGTTTCTGATGCATTTAAGTACCGGCACGGTAATAAGTTTTATGGATCGTGTGAGAGCTATGGAAAGTAGAAAGTAATAGGAAGAGGCGATTTTGTACCTGTTGAAGTCCTCGTTAAATACGCTCTTCAGCACACGAGCTTATCGTTATATTTTCTTGATCTTTTTACCACAGGTGCATGCTACTAAGGAAGGACAGTGACTCTTCACCGTGGGGTCATTTCGACACCGAAGACTCGCCCGATACAGAAGATGGCTAGTTGTTCGGCTTTAAGCCGCATTCAGGCGATAGGCATGTTTGCGGTCGTGGCAGCGGTACCGAACGCAGTCAGCACGCATTCCGATGGCCGCGGATTCCAGTCTCCTCCATACACGAACTCCACAGCTCTGGGTACAATTCGTGGTACCTGCGCCATCATTGCCAAGCTCTTATTACAGACAAACATGGCTATTATGCAAATCACACACAGGCGTTTTCGTAGTTATCCTGATACACCAACAAAGATCGCGTCTGTTATTGGAAGGACCGCTCGTGGGACGTTCATCCGTCATTCGACGTAAATTTTTCGAAAGAAAATACGTACATGACGGGTAGATTCTTACAACATTGACAATGTTTCTCCATCCCAGAAGGCGGTCAGAGTAGGTGGAAGACGTTAAAGGAATTGAGACGATGGATGTTAGTCTTCATTTTGTGTGCAGTGATACAATAACTCCAGTCAAGCAGAGTGGTTCCATAAAACATCGCAGTTGCTGCGACCCAGTGCTTACGTTCAAACATTAAATATGGATTTGAGACAGGGCTCATATCCGCTGCGGCTTTCATCGATCTGGTAGCTGCTTATGATATATTGTGGAAAGAAGCTTTTTGACGTAATTCTACGTTACAAACATTACTCATTAAAACGCTCTCCAATGATAAGTTTTCACTTTTTCTGAATGGAAAACCTACCAGATGGAGAACTCTTTACAGTGTTACTCCTCAACGATCAATCCTGGATCCCATTCTGTTTAATATGTATTTCCACGACATTTCCACTACCCCCTCCAAGAAAATCAAGAATGTCGGTGACCTGGAATCAGAATGTCAGAACGAACACGTGGCTACTATCTTGTATCAAATATTACCCATTGTTTCAGTAGGAAATTACTGAGGGTGTAGGTGTGGAACACAGCACTGTAAGGAGTGAGTTATGGACTGTGAGGAAACGGGAAAAGAAGAGGATCGAAGCGTTTGAGATGTGGTTCCGTAAAAAAAAAGTAGAAAATTAGATGGACTGATCAGGTAATAAACTCTGAAATTTTGTGGAGTATCGGAGAGGAAAGAAGTATGTGCAGAGTACTGCTAAAGGTCTCTATATGAGCCATTTGATGATGTTTCACTAAAATTTTACTTCATTTTCCGTGACGTTAGCGCCTTATACTTTCGGTGCGTGTAGTAAGTCATGCCAGGAGAAAGCGTTAGCAGCTGGATATGTTCTTTTTAGCCCCAACTTCATACATTTTCTGGATTTATATTTGCTCTCTATCTGTTTTCCACACATACATATCGACTTATTTAAGTAGCTGTGGTTCCTCTACCTTCCCAACTCTTGATTACACTGTCTTAATGCATGACACCCATCCTTCCTTCCCATTCCTCAATTCGTTTAACAATAGAGTAAATGAATTCGTCTGTGTGTTGGGGTTTCATAATGGTTGGTGGCAGGTAAAATCGTTTTCTGCTACTATGGCAATTTCGCAAAAATTTGTGTAAACTTAGAGAGAGGCAAAGGGAAGTAGTGGAGCAACGCTGACGTCACCCTGTTCTGCATTGTTGCCAAATTTATTCAAGACAGTGGATCCAAGATGGCGGCCATAGATGTGACAACATTGCAGTGACATCATGATTTGAAGTTCAAATTTTGGCAGGAAAATAGGTCAGCTGGGCTACCTCCACTAACCTAACCCCACCCCTCCAATTTCCCCCTCCCCTGCCCCAACTGGAAATTGGTGGGAAAAGGATTCAGTCCCTACTGGGCTGTTAGATATGACAGACATATGTATGCTTTGTTTACTTAAACATGCCCCTCTTCCCTCCCTTCCCCACCCCTCCCCCATCTATAAATTGGCCGAAAAAGGACTCAGTGTGTGCTGGGCGGCTTGACAGGATGGATGTTAGTCTTCATTTTGTGTGCAGTGTCTATTTAAACAATTTAATTTGTCTCAGACAGTAGGTCCATCCAAGAGGTCCAGAACCTAACTGACCTAATTCACAACACAATCACCAGAGGGCGCACTTGGGGCGCCCCCTCTCAGCTCCCATGACGTAATCCAAGATGATGAACTGGGAAAAAATTGTGGAAAATTCGCTCAATCTGTTTCTAGCTGCTGGACAGACAGGACAGACCTAATTTTGTACCCTCTACTCAATAGATGAGATGTTTGTGGTGGAGAAAGAGGAGTTTAATTGATATATTAGCTGTAATTATGCAGCTGAGGATTGTTTAAGATAGTAGTGATATTTGGTGGAGATGAATAGGCTTCATCAAAAAAGAAGGTACAGCGCAGTGGGGCTAAGTTACGTTTCGCAACTCATGCTGATAAATCTGTGTGCTGTAGCTGTTGATCATTAGATAAATATCCAGTCAGCCTTCCACAGCACAGGACGTAAGACGATCACCCCAGAGTCTCCATGTCCACTGGAAGAGAAACCACTCACTGGGCTCAGGGCACTGCCATGTGGTAGCTGCAAGAATGGCCCCGTACCTCCTGTCGCATTGGAAGTACCCTCAGCCTTCCTCCTACCCATCCCCAGTGTACGGATACCCTCTGTCACTGAACACGAACTGCTCTGGCAATTATTAAATCTGGTTTTCACTGAATGTGCGGAACACTTTCTCTTACATAACTCGAAGATATCACAGGAAGTAAATTTACCACTGTACAGAGAGGAAGATAGAGCTCTGCAGATGACACAAGAATATTTAAACAATTAACAATAAAATAACTCCAAACACAAGACGCTCACCACTTTTAAAGACTTAGCTACTTGTAACTCTTCAGGCTTTCCCGGCGATCTAATGACATCTTGGGTTGTCGGGTGTTCTGCCGGATATCAGCGTCGTACTTGCACGATATTTCGGTCACGTAGCTCGTAACCTTCATCAGGTGCGACCTGAGACTGCTCCTCGAGTGGACCTGGTCCAGTATTTATGCCTATGGCCTTCCCCCTCCACCAACGGCTGCAGGCGCTTCCTCTGTGGTCCGCACCCATTCCCTGCGACCTGCTGGAGCGTTGCTGCTCCGTTAACGGAGCAGCAACGCTCCAGCAGGTCGCAGGGAATGGGCGCGGACCACAGAGGAAGCGCCTGCAGCCGTTGGTGGAGGGGGAAGGCCATAGGCATAAATACTGGACCAGGTCCACTCGAGGAGCAGTCTCAGGTCGCACCTGATGAAGGTTACGAGCTACGTGACCGAAATATCGTGCAAGTACGACGCTGATATCCGGCAGAACACCCGACAACCCAAGATGTCACTTAGCTACTTGTTTGAGGGCACTGCCATGGAGAGTAAAATTTCTGAGTGCTACTCTGCAGTAATGTCTATTGCTTTTTGAAACGGTGAGTGGACTTAGTTTGTATTTGCTGCTGCTGGAGTCAGGGATTTAGTTTGTATTTGCTGCTGCTGGAGTCAGGGATGTTATTTTCCTCACTTCTCGAAGCACACTCTGGTGTCAAAGCACAGACGTGAAAACCATAACAATTACACAAACAGATTTCGATACACTGTCCTATAGGCTACAAAAATTGCTGGCCTTTTTCGGTGGGTTTTCGATTACCTACAGCTCCTGGTCTGGCAATGCTCTAAAGCCACAATGGCGGGCGAGGGACAGTATCCGCCTCTCCAAACCAGAGGACTCTTTGAACACTCAAACAAACGATTAATCGCGTAATCAAAATTCCCTGAGTTTTCCATAGAAACCTTGGCCCCGTCTTTTTCGAAACAGTCAGTAGATTCTCCTATGCCCCGCCCAGAGGATGTCTTGTGACTCTCAAACGTCAAGGAACATCTTCTGAATGGAGCATTCTGATTGGTTCTTACTGAATTTACCCACCAAACTGCTGCTTCTACCGGTGTAGGCGCACTGACCTCCACTTTATGTAGTCGGGCAAATTACGAGACTTTCAGTGGCTAAATTTTTTACAAATCGAAAAAAAATACAGCACTCATACTGCACTGACAGTTAACCCCTGCAATAAAGGTCAACAAATCATGAAATACGGAAACTATTGCTAAAGACACTTACTCAATTACACTGCTCTCATAATGTTGAAGAAAGCTTGAATTTTTCAACGTGAAACCGATCTCCAAATTGGCTACATCGCCACATACCATATCGATATAGTAAGCACAATTTATTTATTGCACCATAAAAAATCATCACTTCTGCTTTCTCTGTATAGCTGTGAGTCGCAAGGCACTCGCACTTATACCGCGGAGACCGACAGGTCCCAAAAATATATAAGCACCGACACCATATACAGTCATCGCAGCACTAGATATTTCCCAAGTCATCCATAGTGGCGAACGGCAACGAGTCAGCAATCCCCGGACACTCTTCTCTAATGCCCGATCAGAGTCCAGTAGCATACAGCAGTTATTCTTTGAACTGGTGTACAATGGCTGGGCTGGTTCCCCTCTGAACAAAGGAGTTACTGTTCCTGGCACCGACCTGCTTGGTTGCTTGCTGCCATGCTTTCTACAGCCACCTCCAGACTCTGGCATTACAAGACCATATACATTTCCACATGGTTTGCCAGGATATCGTACCATTTACGCAATAGTTCCCGATATCAAACACATAACAGGATTCTAACAATCTCTTGCACAGTATAATTACGAAGATAAAGTGAGGAAATTATATCTCTGGAAACCCAAACCTTCATCAAGGCGCAGCAAGGTGGGAGATACTGCGAAACTAGAAACTTACCTCGCCTGCTAAGACCTGTACGTGATAATTTAAAAGAATATTTGAAACTCTTAGTCCCACTCGTATTTTTTTTAGTGAATATCGATGTCAACGATATAATAGATTCCAAGTCATCCTTCTACTTTACGAAGCCAACCAAGGTGTATCTCATGTCTAGAGAACCAGTAAACGTCTCTTTCACGTGTTTTTCACCATCTAGATGCACAGGACATACATCACAACAGATGTTTTATCAGCCAAATGAAGATGGGAAATGTGTAGAAGCAGTCAACCGGTCAATCTACGTGGGGGGGAGGGGGAAGGGGGGAGGGGGAAGGGGGGAGGGGGGGGGAGGAAGGAATAACGGTCCACTGCAAACACACATTCCTATTGAATCTTCTCAAATATCCACGGAGAACACACATGATCACGAAGACTGTCTAAAACATACTGAGTATTAGTTCACTATTCACCCATAACAGGGCGACACGGTTAGGTCAGCTACATTCGTGCATGCTTCGCGATTTTCCCAGTTCGGACGTCACGTCGTAAGCCGGAAATATCAACCGTTCTACCCAAAAGGCGCTGATACGAGATCCCCGCACGTCAGGCAGAATCGTCCTCGGAAATCAGCCACATATTTGTCACTTTACTTACAACTAAATATTACGATTGCTGCCTCAATCTGACGATATTCGTCAATGAGCAAATTATCAGAAATACCCTCTCCTCACGATGGTGGGTCTGGAAATATGAAAATCTGTAGCACTCTTATGACTGCATATAATTTTCCACATAAAAAACGCTCATTCCTCTCACTGCTATCACTATTTTCCACATCAAATCCATACCTTCGTTACGATAGGACAAAGACACTTTCTCTGTACATGTCAATAACTGAATGCTGGTTACATGAAACAATACTGACCGAAAATCCGCAATGGATGGATATACGAGTATTTCGCATATTTTGCATGTGAGTGGTACCAATGTGTTTGAGGAAGAGCGACCATAGAAAGAGAGACATAATCTTCTTATAAACGACCAGATTTTAAACAACACACGACCGTCACAAGCGGTCTTGGTTCCACCAGAGTCCACTAGAGTCGCTAATGATATCCATGTTAAAAGCTATACAACCTTTATAAGCCGAGATATGGTATTGCTTCCGAGTTAAGCGGTTTTTCACGCAAATACCGTCACATTGAGTAAAGATGGTGATGGCCGGGATGTGTTTTAGTATACTTTAAGTGCAGGTGCACAGAGCTGTATCGTAATAAAATCACCTACGGGATGTGTTTTAGTATACTTTAAGTGCCGGTGCACAGAGCTGTATCGTAATAAAATCACCTAAGGGATGTGTTTTAGTATACTTTAAGTGCAGGTGCACAGAGCTGTATCGTAATAAAATCACCTACTTTGAAAGTATTCGACTAGGGAATGCGGTATGAAGCTGGTAGTTACATCTCCCTCAAGACGCCACCTCATATTTTTCCAGTATTTCTAATGCATTCCATCCCATTGCCATGTCACAGCTTCTGTGACAGATCCACTGGGTTATAGATGAGGGAGGATGATGGTTGACTGAGAATGATCAAACATAGTAGATGGTGTGTTATGCGACGAACCACTTTAAAAAAATGCAACACTAGATTGAGGTCTTAAGAAACATAAAATCCTATGATAAATACACTGGCTTTTCAGATCTATAATGTTATGCTTTCCGGTAGAAATGCAGTCTGCAATTTGGTCTCTCCATTCAGTCACATATCTGCGTTGGATTCTATGAAGATGTCTTTCAATAATTACAGCTGCAAGTTAATCATATTCGTAGCAGTCTCATATCTCGAAACTAAACACGTTTTTCAAATGTATCCGCTATTATTAAAATTAACATGTGATTTTTTAGACAGTCCCTACCCATCTTGTAGCTATTCTCCCGTTTCTGCAATGCCCTGCCGTACCTGCAGCTTTCTCTGTGTGATCGTTCAGTACGGCTGAACAAAAATGACTGACAAGGCACAATGCATCTTGTAGAGGGTATAGTATGGACGTATTGGAATAATTAATGTTGGGTGATGGTTTTAAAGTAATTCAAATGACATGAAAACTTTGTGGAAACGTTTCGATTTACTGGAGGCTAGTTTCTTCCAGGGAAGTATTCAGAGTAGATTGTGGGCGGATGGCGGCGCGCGGCTGGGGAGCGGCGAAGGGAAGCGACAATAAGCAGCTTAGGCTGGCTCAAACTCTGAGAAAGCGGTCTACAGCTGCCTTAAGATCAGTGACAGTGAGTGGGTGGTTGACTCCATGCTGGTGTACCGGGAAATAGACAGAGAACTTGTACGCCTGTTGATAAATGTCCTCATCCCATTTTCAGTGAAACATGCGAGAAAGCCACGCAAAGCTATGGTGGAGCGGTCAACAGAGGCCGAAATATGCGTGTTCGTGACTATAGCAACTTCACGCTGAATTCACGGTCCGCAGAGTCTGAAGTAAATCAGGTGAAGAGCGACAGAATGAAATACGCCAGCCTCCGATGGGAACGTAGGACCAAGGAATTGGAAGTACTCTCGTGGGAGTCAGAATTTCGGAAAAAATGGTGTTTTATGGAGATGCTAACCTTGATGGCTGGCCTCTGGGAGGAGCTAAATAGCAGAAGTTGAGAGGAAATATTATGGGAATTTGTCCACTTCCCAGAGCAGGCATTGGTTGGCGCTGGGAAGCGACGCATAATTAACGCGACTTGTGCTGCAATTGGCGTAAGTGATTTTGCTGGAGGGGAAACCGAGGCAAAGAGCAGAGTGGCAGAAGTCTCCGTAGAGGTTTTCCATTCCCAGCTTGCCTAGAGTGCGGACGTGGCGCTCTTTACTCAGCTTGCCTGAGAGAGAGTGAGCATCTCTGCAGTTTAGGATTTAGCAAACGGAATGATTGGGCTCGGAGATAGAAAGTTTTCGTTCAGCTATGTACTGAGCAAGATAGTTAGGAGTGAATAGACGAGTGCAGCCTTGCAGAACCACGAGGCTGGCCAATGTCTGCACAATGACGCCGACCCGCCATGCTGAATTCGGTTATTCCCACTGCCTGTTAGGAAAGTCATGTAATGTGATGAATGAAGGTCATGAGTTAAAATAAATTTGTGCTAATCAGCTGCATCTGTTTTCAATCAAGTAGTTGAATTCCCCAGTCACTTTCTTAATTTTATGCTCAACATTTGCATCTGGTGTTCAATAGCTGAATATAACATCAATGAACACCCCTTTTAATTAAAAGGGATCAATTCTGAATCAATTAATGTCAACACTGCCACCGCAGTTCAATCAGGAGTCACAGGGCCATATTACTTTATTTGCGTTATCCGATATTGCACTCTCTGTTGATCTGTTAGTCAATTAACTGGGGCGAACACACGCCAAAACCAGATAAGTGACGGTTGGGGTGTTACACAGCTTAAGTCGAAACTTAGCGGACGTCGGAAAGCGCTTTATCTGCCATCTTCTGCTACCTGTGTGAAAACACTGTGAGCTGAGTTAATGCGACAGGACTGTATTTTGAGCACTCAGGGGAAATGTGAACACGTTGTCATAGCTCAGTTAATTGTGTACAGTGTGTCACGTAAGTGCCAAACAATGTTTTCTCCTGCAACTCGAGGTAGCGGTAGAGAAAGATAATATGAATGTTCAGTGGTGTTTCTTATTGGCAGAATAAGAAAGATACCACATATACAGGAACTGGAAGGAGGGCGAGAATTTTGCTACTGCTCTGCGATGCATTTCGAAACTGTACACAGGTACTGCAGTCTCAATGATATCTGCATCTCTCAGGGTACATTCACGTCTGTCACCTTAACATTCTTTCTATCTTTTCATCAACATTTTGGACCATCCAGCAGAGGAAAAAAAGGCTCAAACTGTAAAACTTCACCAACATTATCCGACAGAGAACACGATATGTATACCAAAAACAAATACCATCTGTGTGCTGGCACTGAGCATATGTGGTGATCCTATCAACTATACAAGTATTGATCCATTGGAGCAGGTCAACAGTGATCTAATTCACCTGCAAAGATTAGTGTAAAGTATCATTGTCTGTACTGTAGAAGGACCATATTCCACAGACTATCAGTCACAAGAAAGAGTCCCTGTCTATTTGTTTGATACATTGTTTTTCTGATGTAACACCTCCATGCAGTGTATGATTACAGCTTTGCACACCGCCATGACTTCATGGACTGTGTCATGTTCTAAACTGACTTTAACACATTTTGGTCCATCGACTCACACAGAAAACTGGACATCACACAGTGTAAATTATGCTGCTGCTCCCACAAGATGACTGAAATAAAAGACAGAGGCGGTTGACAAAAATGCAGAAGATATCACAACATATGGAAACTGGAAGAGCTTTGTGGCATTGTGGAGCGTTTCCGGACAGCTGCGTAGATGTGGTTGACGATTTCTTCTACATGTCAACTCATCTTTTACAGTGACATGCTAGCATATCTGTTCTGTTTCGACTTATTCCTGATACTGTGGTGATGTATATGATCACTATTTCAATGCTAGGCATCATTGGAAGATGCTGGCCATCCACCAAGACTCTTGATCCATCTGAAACAAGTGTTGTGAGTCATTCATTATGTGATAATCGACAGGATAACAAAGTACATGTGAGATGGAACCAAAACAATGTTCAAATGTGTGTGATATCTTATGGAACTTACCTGCTAAGGTCATCAGTCCATAAGCTTACACACTACTTAACCTGAATTATCCTAAGGACAAACAAACCCATGCCCGAGGGAGGACTCGAACCTCCGCCAGGACCAGCCGCACAGTCCATGACTGCAGTGCCCTAGACCGCTCGGCTAATCCCGCGCGGCGAGATGGAAACGACACCATTGATTTACTGTAATAAGCATCACAGTTGATAGTGCGATAAGTTTTAGCAATTTTACCATAATTTCAACGCCGACCAGTGACAAGGCAGCATGCTTTCCATATTCTGTACTGTGGTTAACCTGTTCTTCACTACTTTGCGAGTACCATTGCGAATGTAGATAGATTACTGCATAGTACGTCCATTCATTGTTAATTATCGAACATATATACAAATGTATACCTGAGGGCGATCTACACATTTATAACACTTCGATCATACTGCATAATTTACGATAATGACTGCCCATCCTTCTGTATATGCACGTGAGCTACAGAACATTCTCACATTCTTGGGATAAAGTTAGGGATTGAAAGATCTCCTTGCATTGTCTTTGACCAGCCCTCCTGCAAAACTATCACCGATTTAATCTCCAGCTGACCAGATGTAGACAGCTACATTCCAGCTCTCGTGAAAGAGTAATGTGAGTTGAGTCCCTAACTGTTGTTTCACACCAATCTTACTCATGGCAACCATCCACGTGCGCAATATTTCTCCCCATACATGCGGGTCAAGGATGTTAGCAACCCTTATCAGTGTATGGGAGACATGAAATGGATTGTGTGTTTGACTCCGTGCAGTACTGACTTGGTGTCTTAAACAGCATTTACAATGTGCTTGTCTGTACTCTTCGCCAATCACAACCTTGCAGTGTCAGTTAACTAACAGTTACTGTCCGGCAACATTCTACTGTATGTCTATTGAGGTAATAGCGATACATTCGAGCTGACTGCTGTCATTGATGCTTTCCTGGAAGAAAGAGACCCATCAACTTCTAAAGTGACACATATCTGCCTTAGTAGATGACGGAAAGTGGATGGAGTAATCGGCTGAGATGAAGTTGTGATGAATTATGATTTCACGGTTGTGATGAATTATGATTTCATGGAGGATTGTTGATGCATTCTAGAGAGAAATAGTGGTGTTTCTGCAGGTCATTTAACCATTTTTTCCATTGTTCTGTCAGTGTGTATGAGTTACGTGCTTTAAGCTGCATTCGACTCATATAAAACTGCTTGTTCTGTGTGTGACTTCGAGCACTATCTACCTGCGACCGTTAACAGCAAACCTACCCACACCACAGTCATCAGAGCACTTCTAACTCATGTGTGATGATGATGAAACATGTACATCCTGCTTTGGCACCCTCCTCTAGACAAACAAAGATTTATATGACATACTCCATTCCCCTGCTGCATCTTGGGCATAAAATCGTGTCCTCAGTTTCATGGCTATGGCGATTCTATGTGACAGGAGTTTGTGAGGTGCTGCAATTCCTGTGTATACATCTGCTTGACAGATGTCCTGTTTAGAGTTAGTGGCAGCATGACGTGAAAATTCACATCTCGAACTCTGCTGATACGTGTTCGTCTGTTTCCTTGTAAGAGGCATGCTCCATTACTAACGATAATTTTTTATAGGATTTACTCAAGCGTAGTATAATTATTGAACCATGATCGAATGTGAACAGTGGGCGCTATGCTCCTCTGAAATGTTCTATTGCGCATGAATCACAAAGACACTGTGTTTCAAGAAATTAGTTTTATCTTCTTAAAGTTTGACAGTGTAGGGAATGGGATAGAAAACTTGCAGGGTGGATGTATGCCAAATGTTGGAAATTTATGTCCTGCATTAGAGTCCATATGTTTGTGTTCTCTCTTAGCAATACCTTTTTGGTATTGACCCCAAACAATAGCACAGTGGATTTACATAAAATGCATCAAACTCAGTCCATCTGGAGCTCCATCAGGCATACAAACCATCAGTTTCTTCTTGTGAACTGTTTCTTATATCATCGTAACACTTTCACATCTCCTTACACCAATAAGGGGCGCCAACCACCTTGACATGCGCATGTGATCAATATTGTGCACTTGGATGGGTGCCACGAGAAATACTATTGCAAAACTGTAGTTACGGACTGAGATCGATCTCTTCCTTCACTAGAATTAGAATGTAGTGGTCTACTTTCACTCAGTTGCTGATTAAATCAGTAACAGTGATGCAAGGAGGATTGATCAAAGACAGTACAAGGAGATCTTTCAATCTCTATCTTTATCCTACGGATGCAGGAAAGCTCTGTGACCCTCATCTGTATAGGTAAGGACAATCGTAATTGTAAATTATGCACTATGTTGGGAGTGTCAGAAATATGTAGGTCACTCTTTGGTATGTTTTTTATGTTTAAGAATTAACAAAGAATGGATATAACACAGTCATCTGTCTACATTCTAAATGGTACTCGCAAAATAATGGAAGGGTCATTTAGCGATGATACGGAAAATGCAAAGCATGCTGCCGCGTCACTGGTGGAAGTTCAAATTACGGTAAAATTGCCAAAATTGATCGCCCTATTAACTGTAATGCTTATTACAGTACATCGAAGATGTCTCATCCATCCCGTCCGTCCACTGGTACACTGTTGATTACCATGTAATGGCTGACTGGCATAACTTTTTTGACATAGAGAAAGAGCTTTGGTGGAGGCAACATCTTTCAGGGACTACAACCACCGAAACGGTTATCTTGTATATGACTACAATGTTAGTGGTCAGTCAAAACGGAACACCAAGCCATCTGCTACCCTGTCACTGTGAAAGATGAGTTTAAATGTAGAAGTCATCAACCACCCTTGGGTAGCTGTCAGGAAACGCTCCACAACGCCACAAACCTTTTCCAGTTTCCATATGTTGTGATGTTTTCCGTATTTTTGTCAATAATAAATACCGCCTCTGTCTTTCATTTCAATCATCCTGTGGGAGCAACAAGCAACAGCGTAATTTACTCTGTGCAATGTCCAGTTTTCTATGAGAGCAAATGTACCAAAACGTGTTAGTATCAATTTAGAACTTGACACAGATGTCGAGGCTGTGGTCCAAAAAAACAAAATGTATGATGCTGCACAAGGCTATAGTCATACACTGCACAGCCATGTGACTGCAGAAAAAAAACAATGCAGCAGACAAAAAAATAGGCGCCCTCTCTTGAGACCGATAGTCTGTAGGATATGGTCTTCCTATGTACAGGCAATAAAACTTTATACTGATATGTGCAGGTGAATTCGATCACTGGCCATCTGCTCCAGTGGATCAGTACCTGTATTTTTAATAGGATCACCACATGTGCTCGATACCAGCACACAGATGGTATTTGTTTTTCGTATATCGAGTACTCTGTCAGGTAAGGTTTTTTTTCTGAGTTGGGCAGTCCAAAATAATGATGAAAAAAATAGACAAAATCTTTGGTTGACAGACGTGAACGCACCCTGAGTATGCAGATCTCCTTAAGACTTTAGTACCTGTATGTGGGCTGGAAATGCATCACAGTGCAGTAGAAACGTACGGAAGAAAGGGCACCTACAGTTTAAGATGGAAACTGAACGACGTGTCGTTCCTCGCGAATCTTCACGTCACTGAGAAGTGAAGGTTAGATTAAAGGCAGACAAGATAAAACTATGTCGTCCTCCCGCGATTTGGTTCTATACTCTCTCTGTTTCCTGTCACGGCTTTCACCATTACATCACCATGCTCTACTTACGCACGTAGTGAACATGTTCTGCTCTTGCATACATGATGTTGCCCTCTTCGGTCAAAAGACTGGTGTAATGCAGCTCCCCATGATACCCTTTCCTGTGCAATCCTCTCCATCTCTGACTAACCACTGCAACATACTTCTCAATCTGCTTACTTTATTCATCTCTTGGTGCCCTCTAAGATTTTTATCCCCTAAACTTCCCTCCAATATTAAATTTGTTATCCCTTGATGAGTCCTAGCAACCGATTCCTTTTTCTAGTCTGGTTACTCCAGAAACTTCTTATCTCACCAATTCTGTTCAGAACCTGCTTATTAGTTACATGATCTATTCATCCAATCTGCAGTATTCTTCTACAGCACCACGTTTCGAAAGCTTCTATTCTCTTCTTGTCCAAGCTGTTTATCGACCATGTTTCACTTCCAGAGTACACATACTTTCGGAAAATACTTCCTAACACTTAAATCTATATTCGATGTTAACAAATTTCTCTTGTTCAGAAACGATTTTGTTGCTAGTGCCAGTCATCTCTACTTCGGCCATCATTTATTTTGCTGCCCAAATAACAAAACTCATCTACTGCTTTAAACGTCTCGTTTCCTAATGAAATTTCATCAGCATAATCTGTTTTAATTCGACTACATTCCATTATACTTGTTTTGCTTTTGTTGATGTTTATCTTATATCCTCCTTTAAACCCAGTATCCAATCCGTTCAGCTGCTCTACCAAGTCCTTTGTTGTCTATGACAGAATTGCAATGCCATCGCTGTACCTCGGAATTTTATTTCTTCTCCATGAACTTTAATTCTTATAGCAAATTTTTCTTTCGTTTCCCTTACTATACAGATCGACTAACATCGGTGGTAACATACAAGCCTGTCTCACTCCCTTCTCAGTCACTGCTTCTATTTGAAGCCTCTTGACTCTCATAACTTCCGTCTGGTTTCTGTACAACTTTCCCTCCTTGTATTTTAAGCTGGGTATCTTCAGAATTTCAAAGAGAGTATTCTAGTCAACAGCATCAAAAGCTTTCTCCAATCCTACAATGGTTTAGACGTAAGTTTGGTTTCCCTTAACCTATACTTTAAGAGAAGTGGTAGGGTTAGTATTATCTCGCGTCTTGCTACATTACTCCGTGATCCAAACTGATCTTTTCCCAGGCCGACTTGTACCAGTTTTTCCATTATTCTGCAAAGACGCAGTGTTAATATTTTGTAACCACTACTTATTACACTGAGAGTTCGTTAATACAATTCGTTAATGTTCACGCCTGGCAGCAACTGCCTTCATTAGAAACTGAATTATTATGTTCTCCTTCAAGTATGAAGGTATTTCGCCTGTCTCATACACACTGCACAGTAGACGAAAGTGTTTTGCTATGACTACCTCTCCGAAGGCTATCAGCATAATACTGTCGTCAAGTGAATCTTTCTTGTATAGACGCTCTATATACTTCTTCCAGCTTTCAGCTTTCCCTTCCTTGCTAACGATTGGTTTTCCATCTGAGCTCTTGATTTTCACACAGCTGCTCCTCTTTTCTTCATACGGCTCTTTAATTTTCGTGCGCGCGTTATTTATCCATCCCCTAGTGATACATGCTGCTAAATCTTTACATTTGTCCTCTAGCCATTCCTGCTTAGTCATTTTGCAGTTTATATCAATCTCATTCTTTAGACGTTTGTATTCCCTTTCGCCTGCTTCGTCTGCTGAATTTTTATGTTTGCCTTTCATCAATTAAATTCACTACCTCTTGTGTTATCCAAGTACTTCTCTCACGCCTGGTCTTTTTATCGACTGAATCCTTTGCTGCCTTCAGCTATCCCTCTTACAGTCAACCGTTGCCTAATGCTCCATCTGCATCTCTCAGCAACCTCTTGGTCTTTGTACTTATCCAGAGCCCGTCTCCCTAATTTCCTATCATCCTGTTTCCTATCTTTCTTCAGTTTTAATCTACTGTTCGCATTTAACGAATTGTTGTCAGAGATGACTTCCGTCCCTGGAAATGTCTTTCAGTTTCAAATCTGGTACCGAAATATCTGTCTTACCATCATATGATCTACCTGAAACCTTCCTGTGTCTCCAGATCTCTCCCACGTATACAACCTTCTTTCATAATTCTTAAAACGTCATCCATCATTAAATTATGCTCTGCTACAAATTCTACCAGGTAGCTTCTCTTTCTTTCCTTCCTCTCTGATTACTTTAATAGTACTCAAAGCGTCCTACGTGTTGTAGCAAACTGCTGATTTCATTAGAAACTTATGATACAATAGTTTGATGGGAACCTTTATTTATTTCTCACTCGCTTTGATTGTCTGCTGCGATACTGCATGCACACCAGTATTTATAATTTCATTAATTACTACATTTTGAGCATGTGTATGTATAAAAGGTCTCCCAGTAATATAGTAATTAGGAAGTATTAATGATATTCGCTTGGCAGCTACATTTATAAGAAACGAAATTTTATCAGCAGCCCGAATCACTTTATGCGCTGTGCTGGTGTTGCAAAGTCCACACAGGTCATAAAGAGTTCCAGAAATAACAAAGGCCTGTAAACGTCAGTACTGACGGGCTAAGCAGTTGTCTATCAGCTTTGGTAGGCACACTGCCACGAAGTATCTCATCTGACGAGTTTGAAAGCATGCTACTAATGTTTTTATCCATTATTCATTTGTATATGAATGGGATACTAATTACATGTGGGGTATATTACGGATTTCTATTTGTAGATCGCCTATCGATGTGAGAATGCGACTTTCTTTTGTTATTTTAAGGAATGTTAACTTCACTAGTAAAATTAATGATTTCCATTTGGAAATCTTTATTGTGTCGCTTAATAATCTGTCTGATCCTAAAGACACAAGTCGCAAACAGCTGTCCATTTCAGCCAGCAGTACCTCATGAAGGTCTAATGCCTCGCCTTTCATTGCTCTGAGAAAACTACACCGGTTCACAACAAATCACAGAGTTTGTGGTTATTTTCGACTGTTAAGATCCATTGGGACACCTATACACACTGCTCTTTCAGTAGAAATGAGGCCAGTACCGTGAACACAGTGGTAACATTGGAAGGAGAATGAAGAGAGAGACAGACAGAGAAAGAGATACAGAACGTAAGAATTCATATGGGGGCCATGAACTGTATAGTACCTTCGATCCACGTACGATCACACCTCTCCTTTGTCTATTAAAGTGTTGTTGTTGTTGTTGTGGTCTTCAGTCCTGAGACTGGTTTGATGCAGCTCTCCATGCTACTCTATCCTGTGCAAGCTTCTTCATCTCTCAGTACATACCGCAACCTACAACCTTCTGAATCTGCTTAGTATATTCATTTCTTGGTCTCCCTCTACGATTTTTACCCTCCACGCTGCCCTCCAGTACTAAATTGGTGATCCCTTGATGCTTCAGAACATGTCCTACCAACCGATCCCTTCTTCTAGTCAAGTTGTGCCACAAACTTCTCTTCTCCCCAATCCTATTCAATACTTCCTCATTAGTTATGTGATCTACCCATCTAATCTTCAGAATTCTTCTGTAACACCACATTTCAGAAGCTTCTATGCTCTTCTTGTCCAAACTATTTATCGTCCATGTTTCATTTCCATACATGGCTACACTCCATACAAATACTTTTAGAAATGACTTCCTGAAACTTAAATCTATACTCGATGTTAACAAATTTCTCTTCTTCAGAAACGCTTTCCTTTCCATTGCCAGTCTATATTTTATATCATCTCTACTTCAACCATCATCAGGTATTTTGCTCCCCAAATAGCAAAACTCCTTTACTACTTTAAGTGTCTCATTTCCTAATCTTATTCCTCAGCAATACTCGACTTAATTCAACTACATTCCATTATCCTCGTTGATGTACATCTTATACCCTCCTTTCATGACACTATCCATTCCGTTAAACTGCTCTTCCAAGTCCTTTACTGTCTCTGACAGAATTACAATGTCATCGGCGAACCTCAAAGTTCTTATTTCTTCTCCATGGATTTTAATACCTACACCAAATTTTTCTTTTGTTTCCTTCACTGCTTGCTCAATATACAGATTGAATAACATCGGGGAGAGACTACAACCCTGTCTCACTCCTTTCCCAACCACTGCTTCCCTTTCATGTCCCTCGACTCTTATAACTGCCATCTGCTTTCTGTACAAATTGTAAATAGTCTTTCGCTCCCTGTACTTTACTCCTGCCACCTTCAGAATTTGAAAGAGAGTATTCCAGTCAACATTGTCAAAAGCTTTCTCTAAGTCTACAAATGCTAGAAACGTAGGTTTCCCCTTCCTTAATCTAGCTTCTAAGATAAGACGTAGTGTCAGTATTATCTCACGGTTTCCAACATTTCTACGGAATCCAAACTGATCTTCCCCGAGGTCGGCTTCTACTAGTTTTTCCATTCGTCTGTAAAGAATTCGCGTTAGTATTTTGCAGCTGTGACTTATTAAACTGATAGTTCGGTAATTTTTACATCTGTCAACACCTGCTTTCTTTGGGATTGGAATTATTATATTCTTCTTGAAGTCTGAGGGTATTTCGCCTGTTTCATACATCTTGCTCACCAGATGGTAGAATTTTGTCAGGACTGGCTCTCCCAAGGTCGTCAGTTGTTCCAATGGAATGTTGTCTACTCCGGGGGCCTTGTTTCGACTATTAAAGTAACAAATCATAAATATAGCATTCATAAAACCGTAGCATTAGCTCTTTCTGTAGTTCTCGCTATCTAGTCTGTTGGGTAATCTGGAAATTCTCTTTCGCTGATTGCACCATTGATTACGTACCAGGTTATGACAAGTAATAGGCGTTTCAATTACTGACGGAGAAGAATGTTTCAAATACCTTTGAAGTTGTACTTACAGGGTTTAAAAAGCCTAGTCTTAATATCTGACACAGCCACAGTTGGAAATATTTCCGTTAGAGATAAAATAAGATGAATGTAAATCTCTGCAACGATCATTTAAACGTTGTAAATAAAGATGTTTTGCTCGACAGGTTAAGACCAAAGCGCAGGCGACAAACGGAGACAGTTTAATCAATCATTATTACACAATGCGCCGCAAAGTTTAATACCAGGTACAAAATAATATATTCTCGTTCTGTAGTTATTCGAAAGATATTACAGTCCTGTTTGGGCAATAAGCTGTCAGCATTGCGAAAAAGTAAGTAAATCTCTGCATTCTTAACACGGTAGCATTCAAAGTTAATTATGTATTTTACATTTTTCGGCGAAGACTCGAACACACTTTCAATACAGCTTTCACTGTAGAGGAGTAGAGATTAGAAATTATATTGAAAGTGAGAGAGCGTTTGGTAGTAAAGAACAGTATAAAGATAAATTCCGAGAGAAACATCACCATGGTTACGACACAGTATTCGCGTTCAAAAGAAGCAAGGTTCATATGGTGTAATGATGAAGGTAGGGGTGTATGGGCACCCAGTGTCGAGGTTTTTAACTACCATACCAAAATGTAATGCGATCGGTGTGATTAAAATAGCTTATATTTTCATAAAAATCTAAACTGAAATAAAAGTATAATCGTTGATTTGGACAGATGTACAAAGACACACACACACACACACACAATTACAGCGAAACTTATTCCTATACCAGTTCTTAAATGATTAGCTGAAAATCCAGAGCCACTAATAATGCGAATAAAAGATGACGAGTGACATATGGAGATATCTAATCACCAGACAAGAAAAGGGTGAACCAGCTGCTCCGCGACATACACACATCAAAAAAGGTTTTGCATCACCCGAGTTCCCAGAACTCCCGAAGATAGACGTAGATTGTATCACAGACACAGTCCCTTTGATTGTTCAGAGATGTCACTAAACCCAGACAAAGACGTAAACAACCATGCATGAGCAGCGCCTATTGGACGGAGGGGGGTCCGACAGCCGATCACTTTCAGTCATTCCACCAGGAAGGAGGTACACGGCTCGTGTTATCTGTAGTTCAACCAAGCCTAGACGGTCTGTACCGCTGTTCGATCTCGTCCCCGTGGTTACTTTGTGCTAGGAAGGGCTCTCAACAAAGGGAAGTGTCCAGGCGTCTCGCAGTTAGCCAAATCTATGATGTTTGGACATGGAGGTTATATAGAGAGGCAGGAACACTCGATAACATGCCTCGCTCAGGCTGCCGAAGGGCTACTACTGCTGTGGGTGACCGCTACCTACAGATTATCACTCGGAAGAACCCTGACAGCAACGCCACCATGTTTAATAATGCTTTTCGTGCAGCCGCAGGACGTCGTGTTACGACTCAAACTCTGAGTAATAGGCAGCAAGATGCACAACTTCACTCCCAAAGTGGCGAGGTCCATCTTTGCAATCACGAGACCATGTACCATGCCCAACACATGCCGTTTCACCGATGAGTGTCGCATGTGCCTTCAACCAGACAATCGTCAGAGACGTGTTAGGAAGCCACCCGATGAGGCTGAATGCCTTAGACACAGTGTCCAGGGAGTGCAGGAAGGTGGAGGTTCCCTGCCGTTTTGGGGGTGCATTATGTGGGGCCGACTTACGCCTCTAGTGGTCATGGAAGGGCCGTAATGCCTGTACGATACGTGAATTCCAACCTCCGACTGGTAGTGCAATGCAACCATAATGGCAGTATATTGACGAGGAATTCGTCTTCACGGACGACAATTCGCGCTCCCTTCGTGCACATCTTGTGAATGACTTCCTTCAGGATAACGACATCGCTCGACTATAATAGTCAGCACGTTATCCTGACACGAACCATATCGAATCTGGCTAGGATGGATTGAAAAGGGCTGTTTATGGACGACGTGACCCAACAACCACTCTGACGAATCTACGCCGAATCGCCGTTGCGGAGAGGGAGAATCTGGACCAACAGTGCCTTGATGAACTTGTGGATAGTATTCATAGGGGGCATGCCTTTACTATGCACACAGTGACTTGACCCCTCTCATATTTATATCTTACTCTGAGTAATTCGATTTTGGGAAGTATAGCCGAATATGGTCATTACAAGGCTAGTATTGAGAAGTCAGAAGATATGAATATTTTCCTCTCTAATTGCATTCGGTGAAAAGTTGCTATTCCCTCACACGCGGACTTCCCACGCAGCGTCTCTCGTCACCATGGTGGTGCGGTGACAGGCGGGTTCTGCTGATCATGAGAGGGTTATGCCGGTGGGTGTGAGGGAGTCGAGTGGATGCTGTCCAGACGCCGACATTGTCATAAGAGCGGGGGAGACACGCCCAGAGAGGCCTGAAGGAATGGCTGGGGTTAGAGATTCCATTACTTTGCAAAAACTTTGTGAAAACACTTTCTGACGGGCTACCAGCGAGGCGTGGGAATGACTTGTGTTCCCAGGCAGTTTTGGTGGGAAAATTCCGGAGTTTTCTGCAAAATCATGACTGTGATTGGTTTGCTCACAGGATAGCTCCGTGACGTAGGAAAATCGGCACAGAAATTGGCGCCAAGTATCTCCATTGGTGGAATAGTAGCCCTTCGGCAATAGAGTGGAATTTTCCGCAAGTTTTCGAGTTGATGATTGGCACGTTTAACCACGGTCACTGTCGTGGGGGCGGTAATGTTCTGTGTTCGGCTTGTACGGGTGCTCTTGGTAGGGTAGCTCTCGCTGCTCTGGACATACAGCCTTCCGTTGGCTGTCTAATATACTTCCATTCAATTGTAACTGTTTGACGAAGTTGCTGAAGTTTCGACTTCAACGTAACTTTCCGAGTACAGCTGGCAGTTGAGCGTTCTGCGTTCGATCAGCCTGTGTTGCCCGTCTTGAGCAGTTTTGGCTAAAGTTGACTGTATCGGAGTTACTGTGTGACTTTGCTTGTAAAAATCAATCACTGTACCGTCAGTGATTGTGTGGCGAGCCTTCTTCCTCTCCCTCCGAGGCGCACTTGTGTAGCTGGGAAGTCTTTAGTCTGGAACAACCAGACCAGGATAATTGGTTTTCGGGCTACACTCGCGACATTATCATCACCGCGACGGGACGTCGAAGCAACCAGCCATCGCCTCCGGTATGCCAGATCGTGTCCTTGCAGTTAAGAAGACAGCTTGGTAATGTATGTCCGCAGCACCAGCAGATTAGGGAATTTTACTACGTGATAATCAGAGCTCAGCAGAGCGCGCTTGTTCCCGTCTTTCCTAACGTGGTTCGGTCTTGGGATTCATTGTTTGAGTTCTCACTACTGTAGTAGCAATTAATGTTGGGTTGGTGGGCTGGCTGGGCGTTTCTCTTAAGATTTGAGTAGCAAGGAATTGGCTCCACATACCTCTTGGTCATAAATGTGACGGTCTAGTTTATGGACAACTTCACCTTCACAGCATTTATTTGAGTATCCAATTTGACGTATTGTAAATTTTTCATGTTATGTTTAGTATATTGAGTTTAGTCATAATAAACCAAATTGTTATTTTGGACAGAACTTTCATTCTGTCGATTGGTAGAGCAACCCTTTCATTTCTCACTACGATAATGAAACTTTCCTTTATCAAATTAATTTCTAGCAAATTAAATTATTGCAGGTACCAAACTCTTTCCTACTCCACTTGCAGGGTCGACTACAGTCAGCTCGCGTTTCTTCTTAATCCATGTGCAACAGCAAACGTCGGAGTTAGAAAAAGGGGGGCTTAGAGCATCATTTCCATATGAAGATTCTAGAAGAATTTAGTGTTAAACACACTGCTGGCCCCGGCACCCCGCAGTATGGCACGTCGAATACAGGCATGCATCAGTGCAAGAGGACGTGCTATTGTGTATTAGAAGTAGAGGTATGTACAGCGGTCTGGACCACCACCTCTGAAGGTCTCGCTGTATGGTTGTACAAAATGGAATGTGTGATCTTCATGAGCAATAAAAAGGGCGGACATTATTTCAATGTTGATCTATATTCCAATTTTCTATACAGGTTCCGGAACTCTCGGAACAGAATGATGCAAAACTTTCTTGATGTATGTACTAAATTCTACACACCGAGAGGATAGTTTGGAGTCTGGAAAAAGCACTAGTTCTGTAATACTCGTCAATTATTAGCTATAACAGAGAGCAGGAAAGAGATAAAGATTAATGTCGAGCGAAGTGACACATTGTTTTTTTGGTGTGGTGCTTATTCATCCACAGAATCTGGTCTGAATACAAAATGCAGTCTATTAAAACACGGCTAGTGCTCAACTGTATGCCACAGGCATCACATACTTGGAAATCTTCTTGCCAGAGCAGGGTGCCCTGCTGTAATTGACAGTTTTCCATTCGGTGGTCAGGGAAGGGGGTTGGGGTCCTTGCTGCGCAGAGTATTATCCCGAAACCTATAGTCCTCGGCGTCTGTTTTTTAAGATTTCTTTGGTCACGTTTACTTGTGTCAGCGATGGTAACATTCGCTCAAACTCCCCCAGTTATGACGGCACGCATCAGTTGATGCCGATGACAGCCACTGTCATCTCTACGTTTTAAATTCGAAGGTAAAATAATTCATCCAAATGCAGTCATTGCAATAAAATGTATCTGATGTGCAACTACGGTAAGTTTATAAAATAGTTACAGAATACGTAGGACTGCTACCATTCTATATGTGTGTGCAATGTTTCGTATGACGTCACATTGCTCATTTATGTACAATATCAGCAGTAATGAAATAAAAAAAGAAATACTAATATTTAAGTTATCACTTTCCTCCAGTACTTTTATCCTGCAGCTCTTGTTTCTCAACAGATATCAATGTAGAGCAGCTGAATTATGGTGCACACATAAGGTCAGTTTGTTTCGGAATCCTCCTTGACGGCTCGCTGTTTGAGTGTAAGAGCATTAAGAATGCGAATAATAACCCTTTAAATTTCGGGAGTGCAGGACCACAAACTTTATTTCTTCTTTTTCTTACACATTCGCCATATATCTTCCGTCCGTTTTCAGAGTGAGTCGATGGAAGTTACTAAACGCTACAGCTCTTCTCCGCCATGTTTAACTACAGAAAACACGAACGCCATCGATGACAAAGTGTCGTCAGAGAGTCATTAGTTGCTGTCTTGTACAGACGCCTTTACGACTTTATTGAAGATAGAGTCGTATCCCATGATTTATCTAGATTGACACCGCTATCTTTGTTAATTTCATTCTTCGCAAAACAAATTTCTGCTGCTTCTTTCACCACCGAATCCCAACAAGATGAAGTCGACGCTAATTTCCACATTTTTATACTGTAAAGAGTGACCGATATCGACACAGTACCAAGCCGCAATCGATTGATTGCGGTGTAAGAATCGAATGTATACACGGTGTTCAATGTGTCTTTCCCGGATTGATAAGGGTGGGGCCAATAAACATGGCCCACATGAATGGATACGATTGGATGTATGCATGTAACCACACACCGTGAAGGCCACTTCACGTGTACGCCCGTCCCGTGATACACACCAGTTCAGAGCGTCGTGCGGGCTCCGTCAGTGTGAGTGGGGATGTGCAAAGGGAACGATGGTACTCACTCCTGAGTAGTGGGTGCAGGCTGTGGAAAGTTACGAGACAGCAAAATCATGGAAACGATGAGGTCAGTTGTTTGCTGAGAAGTTTAATGGTGTCAAAGTGCCAACAAAGAATGTCATCCAATGGTTAGTCTGAAAATCGCATCAGACAGGATCTATTTTGAACAAGTGAAAAAACATTCCGCAACATTCCAGCAAACCACAAAATGTGGCTGCAGTTCACCATAAAATGGTTCGGGGTTTTACCAAATCAACCTGACGCCTATCGCAAGAGACTGACATATTACGTCGATCATGCGGACGAATACTCCTGGACGCTACAAGCGTCTGTTTGCCCTACATTAAAAACAGCAGATGCTCCTAAGCATCTCCACTATTGAGAGTGACTGTTTAGTGAGAGCCGGCCGCGGTGGTCTAGCGGTTCTGGCGCTGCAGTCTGGAACCGCGCTACCGCTACGGTCGCAGGTTCGAATCCTACCTCGGGCATGGGTGTGTGTGATGTCCTTAGGTTACTTAGGTTTAAGTAGTTCTAAGTTCTAGGGGACTTATGACCTAAGATGTTGAGTCCCATAGTGCTCAGAGCCATTTGAACCATTTTTGTTTAGTGAGACAACAATGAGGGACTGGGACATGGATCTGTTGTTTATATCTGATGATGCCTGGTTTCACCCGAGTTGTTATGCTAACTCAGAGAATCACGGGTTCTGGGCAGCGGAGAATCTGCATAACTTCCACGAAACACCATTGCATTATTATGAGATCGGGGTTTAGTGTGCAGTGTCTGCACACCTCGTTATTTGTCCCATCTTTTTTGATCAGACGCTGGCTTCTGCGCTTTACAATGCCTACATTTTGAAACAATTTGTGGCAGCATTAAAGGAGAAGGGAAACACCTGCAGCCGGCCGAAACTTGGAGCACATTTTCACGGTCTTCACACCTGACAGAGTTGTCAATACAGCTAAGGTGTCTTACAACAACCCTCATTGTCTTAGAGAAATGCAGCAGAACATTTTGGATGAAATTGCAGAAATTCCAGCAGTTCATCTGCAATCCGCCTTCATCACTTGCTGACTTGGGCACAGAAATGTCAAGAGATGAATGCTGCTCACTTTCAACATCTTATATACTCACATTACAACCGTATTTCCTTCTATCTGCTGTGTTCTTTTGTACCCTAGAACTCTGTTCTCCGGGCCACTTTTATTTGCCCTTCTGTACAAGTCACTTCCCGATACACGAAAGACCACATTCGCAGCGGTATTGTCAACTCCATTCTTACGGAGCATCAGATCTTGACAGAACCCAAACGTGCTGCTGTCTTCGATGGATGGCGAAAAAAATTACTTTAATTTTGTGTTTGGTTAGATTCGACCAGCTGTTAACCGCAGGGTCCCCAAGCTATATATTTAATTGGAACGAGAGACAGCCTTTTGTTTTATTATCCGCAAAATCGATTTTCGGTCACTTAGTGATCATCCTCGGTGCTGTAAGATACAATTAAAATTGTTAGGCACTGGTATTAACAAGCTTAGAGCGACCACATATATTTCAATATTTCTATGTCGTTTTCTTCTCCGTTCTGATCAAACACAAAGCTAATATGATTTTCGCACTCCGCCTGAAGCAGCAGCTTGGTGTTTCCTCAAACTTGGTGCTCCGTAAGATTGGTGTTCTCAGCATCCCCTGCGAGTGCGGCATTTGATGGGTCAGTCGACTTCTACAATTCAGGAAAGTTGCATGGAATACGTTAGATACACTCGACATCTACAGCCCAATAAATTGGCTGTGCAGACCACTGCAACGATACGGTCACTCAATGCGGTACGAAAACATTGGAATTTTTGCGTCGACTTCGTCTTTTCGGGACTTATTGGTAAAAAAAAAAAAAAAAAAAAAAAACAGGAAATAAATTTAATTAACAAAGGTAGATGTTTCACTCTAGACAAATGAAGGAATCCGACGCTTTCTTTAGGAGGACTTACACGAAACAATTGCTTTATCTAGTAGTAGAACTCATCAACAGTAAGTTCCCAAAGTTTCTATGATAAAATAGCATCCGAACTTCCTGAAAACTATTAAATGTGTGGTGGCTACCTTGCTGCCAAGCCAACTTTTTAAAGCTACACTTCAATACAAGCTCGGTGAACAACGATTCCGTGAATTACTTTCGAGCAAACTTGCACAGGATACTCCTAGAACGCTGTGATATATACTGTTTAGTTGTATAGATTACCTGTCTCTTTTCGATACCTTAGAAACAATAACAGGCCAAATGCCTTGTTTATGAAGGAGCAATCTTTGATTTGCCTTGTGCTAATGACAGAGATTCGCGCAAGTTTTCGGTTCTTTCATCATTCTATGTTTAATGACTGGAACATAGGAGGATGCGGGCTTTACACAGAACTAGCTTTAAGTTAGGAAACATGACTCAAGACTTCTTGAAAGAAACAGATGTACAGCGTTTCTTTGCAACTGAAAAGTCAGTTGAAGAACTGGTCAAGGAAAGAAGGCAGAAAACAAAAAACCAGAAGAGAAGCATTGATGGGAAAGAATATGCCGAGTACAAATCAGGGGCTTCTTAAGAAGTGATATAAGTAAAATTGCTAGGTTGAAATTTACATAACACTTCCTTAAAATTGTGTTTTTAAAGTTTATGTACTGTTATGGCACAGAGTACTACGGGTACCTAGTTATATAATTTTAACAGAGTTCAACCACCTTGACGTAAGATACGCAAGTTACGCCACGGTTAGCGGCGCACCATGAAGCACGGTGATGATAGACAGACGAGCAGCACAGTCTGCAACTCTGCAGTAGCTGACTGAGAGAGAGCACATGCAGTGGAAAAACAGAGAAGGACAGCGACTAAGCAAAATAACACACACCCTCGTTCGCGCCGAGGAATGCCGCAAGAAGGAATTGACACGGCTAGGGAAAACACTCAAAGACCAATTCAAACAGCTGCTAAGAGATAATTAAAGCAAGGGTAGCAGAATAACGAGGCCACATGCAGTCATCGTTAAGTAACCGCACGTCACAGAAATACGGAGAGTTCCTTACACACCGGAGCCCCAGCCCAGAACGGTTCAGATCAATGGGAAAGATGGAGCCCGTGTCGACGAAATTCCGTTGCATGAACATGTTGTTTTAGTAAGTCTTGTCTCATATCAACCAGCGTAGTACAAGCCAGCCGTGGAGCGCCGCAGAGCTGAACTCCACTGACGAACTTCCTGCTGTGTCACACCAACCACTACTGATGGGAGAGCTGATGAACTACCAGCAGCAGTGCAGTACCAGGTGCTGTACTCTCTGAGTGTGGGACGGGAGACGCCAACCAGGCCGGCAGTACTGGGTTCAACTCCTGCCGCCTACACCATTCCGTGGATGGGGTGGTCCAGGGAAGAAGCACGCAGTGGAATTGAGTACACAACCCCAGCCGGCAGCAGACTGTGCTAAGCATCCGTATCGACGCAAGAGGAAAGATGTCTCGCTAGGACGCGGGTGCAAGGACTGGTGTATCGTCTGACACCGTGAGTCTGTCCGTGACCAGAGAAGGAGGCAACTACGGCCAACAGTGCACCAGCTTTTGTAAAGTCGTCACAATAAACGATTCACTAAATAATCATGTTTCCTTAGCACCACGAGCGCTTCCAGGCGATTCCTGGCATCGTACAGAGGCGTCATCCGCTCGGCCCCTCTGTAAATTGGCGTCAAAAGTGTCGGCTACGCTATTTTCATTAGGAGGTTGGCCATCGCAGGTGCTCCGCCTCAACGCTTGCAGTAGATCACTGTAGCGAGAATCCAGATTTCGCAACAGCAGCTGTAACGTGGCGAGCATCATAAAATCATTTTTCCTGTTTTAATGGCTATGTCACGGGTTGAGTTTTGGGAAAGACATATATTGTCGTCATTATTTTAGTAATATGTGGATATGGGATGGAGGGAATAGTAATTATACTTAATATTACTTGTAAGTTCTGTTCATTGGCATGTGTCAAGCTGGTGTAAGTCATGTAAGTGACTGGGTCATTTGTACGTGTAGCGTTAAGATGTGCAAGGAGTTTGATCTAGGTTGGTTGAAAGAGTCGGATGGACCCTAAGTCATTCTCATCCACGTATTGTAGTATTAAGTTTGTCATCTGGTGTGTGATGTCACACGTGTGTGCAATGTATTGTGGTTTAGAAGATAGTAGTAAATTGCACAAGAATGCCAGACATAAGGTCAGTATCTGCCATTGCGGCAATAGCCGAATTAACGGATCAAGTATCACATTTGCTACAAGAGAACGCACAGCAGAGAGTGCGTCATGAGGAATTAATGGCAAAATTAGAGGCTTTGCTAGATGCACAAAATTCACAGCCAGGTTCCGGTGAATCACAACCTTCCGTGGGGCAGTATCACTTTGGAATAGGTTCTTCTATAGCTCACTTGATTACACCTTCCGCTGGGAAGACAACTGAGGATTTCACGGTATTTATTAGTGATGTCTTGGCTACAGCCAGAATGTGTAATTGTTCAGGTGAGATTATGTTACGAATGGTTAATCTATACCTTATGGGAGAAGCGAAGACGTACTTAAGTCACGTATCATGAAACTCTAGGTAAAGCAAGTTCATTTAAGCAATTAGCTGAAGGTTTGCGGCACAGGTACCGTAAACAGAATAATGCTACATTTTTTATAGAACAAACGGGTGTGTTAACTCAGAAAGCAAATAAAACAGTAGAAAATTTTTCGAACCGCGTGTGTAGGGTGAACGCTCAGACATGTGAATTAACGGGAAATCCAGACGCTGTTCGTGTTATCCTGCGGGAAACTGAGAACAGGACTTTAGATGTGTTTTTTAGGGGTATTCAAGCGGAACTTTCACGAAGAATTAGGACGAGAGATCCGGATGATTTAGCTGCAGCATTGCGTATTGCCACGCATTTGTAGGAAGTAGATACTGCGACGCGAGGACGCACGAGAAACGGTTGTTTGTTACAGAGAAAACTTGCTATCGGTGTGGAAACAAGAGACATGTCGGAGCACAATGCAACCAGGTACAATGCTACAGGCGTGGGGATTTTGGCCATACAGCAAATGAATGAAAGAGTAGAAAACAGTATGGAGGAAACAAATGGCAGGATGCGTTAAACTACACCGGGAACGTTTCGTCCGTAGGAAAGCATGCCCAGTAAATCATAATACTGCAGAATTGAAGGCATTGTTGTTTGATGGACATTATAAATAGTAAGAAGTATACGTTTTTGGTTGATATATGTGGAAATATTTCTGTGGTTAATCTAGATCTCGTGGGTAGGAGGAGATTGGCGACTACAAGGTATAACGGAGACAATGATGTGGTGTCTTAGGGACAACAAGACTCGTTTTTCATATTGGAAATACGGAATTCTGTGAGCAAATGGAAGTATTGCCGTTTGTGGGCCAAGTTTATTTTGTGCTTCTTGGACTTGACTTCCTGCTTAGGCATCATTCTAAAATTAATCTTTCGCAGCGCACAGTCGAACTTGGCGGAAAATTGTTTCCAATGGGTACGACGGCTGTAAATGTTACAAGGTCGCAAGGTGCATCGTTAGCTAAGGTGTCACCAAATGAACTGCGTACACGTCCATTAAGAATAGATACGCATGACAAAGTACCTGCTGGTGCAGGGAAGTTAGTTTGGGTGTAGGTTGACGCCGATGTTCCACAGGAAAGATTATGTAGCCTTGGGCTCGTATTAGATATTAATGAGTAACTGATAATTTCGGGCCGCGCGGAGTGGTAGCGTGGTCTGAGTCGTTATATCAAGGGCTGCGCCCCCTCCCCCCTCGAATCCTCCTTTGGGCATGGGTGTGTGTGTGTGTTGTGCTTTGCAGACATTAGATTAAGTTAGGTTAACTAGTGTGTAAGTCTAGGGAGCGATGACCTCAGCAGTTTGGTCCCATAAGCCTTACCACAAATTTCCAAAATTGGTCTCTTAGGAGTTCACACACATTTGAACATTATTTTCTTTTTTTGGATAATTTCGGGATTCATGAAGTGGATCTGCCGAAAGGTGTACTTGTAGTGAGCCTAGAGGTACGCGATGGGGAGGGTATCGATGGATAGCACGGTGATCGTGGCATCAAACAATCCGTTAATGCAGATGTGCTACGGAGCAAGGTTAATCACTTTGAAACGTCCCCTTAGAACAATTATACATGACTGTGCTTAAACTGACACACAATATTTTTAGCACAACGCAATCTGACTTTCAAAAATCCCTACAAAAGAATGGCCCTGACTAGCATTAACCTATACCTTTCACAAATCACTTACCTCACAAAAATCTTGGTTACTCGAACTACTGCAATACAGCGAGCGCCACTACTGCCAGCTAAATAAAAGATTCAAACTACGGAAGACACTAACTACTGATAGGCATAGTTAGCAAATGAAAGATTTTCATAGAGAACAAACAATGTATTTACCTTAATAGTCATAATATATATAGCAGTTCATGACCTCCATTCTTACAAATGTACTGTTTCTGATGCTCTCAAAAATCCGCCATCTCACTTCCCCACATCCAGCAATGCTGGCGGCTCACCTCCAACTGCGCAACGCTACGCGCTGTTAACATCCAGCTGCCCAACACTACAATGGCAGACAACAATGCAAACTAGCCACAGACTGCACACAGCACAGCCAGTGATTTTCATACAGGGCGCTACGTGGCGTTACCAATAAGAAAACCTAAACAGCCTACTTACATAGCCCCCATGCTCCCCACAAAAAAGTTTGCAAATTGTTTTGGGCAGTGGCCAATATAGATTTGAAAAAATTTTTCATAATTAAAGTAACAAAGAAATCAAGTGAACACACTTATTGATACAATGTTGGTCAAAAGCTAAAATTTTGTCACAGTCCATAAAGACAGTCCTGATCGTTCATCACAGTAAAATAGCAGTGTTTTTCTCAAAGTCTGAGCAGTAAAAGAAACTGCACACGGAAGTAGTGGATTTCCATGCAGTCTTGAAGAAGTAGTGTTGTCCTTCCAACGGAAAGACACTGCTGACTCTTGACATGCAGACAGGTAACGGGCCACAACAGAACAAACCCACAGCAGAGTCAGTCGAAGTTTTGAAGAATATTGGTAGGTAGGTCAAAACAGAGTAGACCCACTGAAGTCCTGGTAGAGATTACGGTATTGGTGGGCCACCAGAGGTGCAGACACAGTGCAGTCATTGTAGAGATAATGGTATTGGTGGGCCATCAAAGATGCAGACCCACTGTAGTCCTTGTAGAGACGGCCAGCAGCCATCTGTTGCAACTGTGCAGGTGCACAATCACCATCGAAGAGTCTTGCGGACAATATAGAAAGTTCATAAACCACCACTTGTGCACTCACAAAGTTTTTGGAATTGTCCTTAGAACCAGCAATGTTGTTATCCAGTCCCTTGCTGAATTATTAACACACGTGCAAACACTAACAGTCCCTACTTATTACATATTATCCATATACTATGACCAACAGAAACGTGTGCAGTGAAATGTAACTTACAAGGTACTTAATTGGATGAACTGGTGTCAATTACAATAACAAAGTTTTTGGAATTGTCCTTAGAACCAGCAATGTTGTTATCCAGTCCCTTGCTGAATTATTAACACACGTGCAAACACTAACAGTCCCTACTTATTACATATTATCCATATACTATGACCAACAGAATCGTGTGCAGTGAAATGTAACTTACAAGGTACTTAATTGGATGAACTGGTGTCAATTACAATAACAAAGGTACAAAATACATCTTTAAAGAACATAATAATACAGATAACATTTGTGGTAATGCAGGCTTTACAGAAGAATCGAAATAACATATACATCAGTGTTACAGGAATTATGACATAAGTAAATACGTAAAAGATCAGAATAACTTTTGAAACATCAACTTCACACGTGAGCATTAAAACAAAACAGAATAAATAATGTCTAAACATCTTTACAAAGTAAATAACATAGTATTTGAAAAATTCTACAACATAAATCTTATTAACTAAACACTTAAAGACAGGAAAAAGGCAAATACACAAGGGTACATAAACACATAGCGGAATAATACAAAGGAAAGACAGGGTTCGTTTTCAGTGTGACATTTGGGACTGCAGTCCAACCCAAAACTTCGTTCTGTAGATCTTTCCCCTGATTTCAACATTAGTTTCCACCAAAAAAAATTCTATCCAAGCATGCTCTCTGTATTCTGTTCACATCCTCTTTCAAAATTCTTTTTTGGCCAAACCGTTTTCTTATAGCTTCCCAATGCATTTCTTCCAATTCATCACAACTCGTTCTCACATATAGCCTACCCCATCTTAAGCTAACTTAAATCTACTGAGCTCAGATGCTAAACTAAGGGACGAGGCAATGCAGCTGCACAAAACAATTAACACAAACAGCAATGACAGAAAAATGGAAATTGGCAAAGCAAACTACAGTAAATCTAAATTACCAAGCAAATGCAACATTACAACTAATATGAGCCAATGTGCAGCAACAAGAAAAATAAATCAGTATTAAAACTAGCTTAACAGAGTAATACAAAGTGAAATTTAGTAGCACTATGCCTGGCAAACAGCAGCAGCAAATGCTATAACTTATTTCTAAACATGACAAAGCTCAAGCAGAAAAAAATATTACAGTAAAAAATGGCCATGTTTAATACCTATGTCACATCTTAACACTAGAGTGATGCATCACCTTGATTTACTCTAGCAGAAAAGTTACGAACCTGTTAAAAAATTATTTTTGCAATTCCTGTGAAGGGAAATGTCTATTTGTGCTCTCTTTTCTACGAAAGTACATCATAAAATTATTCTTTAATGGGTCTGTAGACAGACAATAGTGATATTAGTACATCTATTAAATTTTATTTTAACCAATGCTGCTGCAGCTAGAAACTTGATATTAAACAAAATGAGCAAACTCTCAACTAGAAAGACAATAGATGTAAAATGTTTCTCATCATTTCATTAGGCATTTTAGTAAATATCATAAATTAAGAGCTCCACAGTATAATCATACGTTTTCAAGTTTGAGTGTGTCGTATTTGCGATGAATTCTACAAAGAAATGTCAATAGCGAGGATAATGGCATCTTTTTTTTTCCACCTGTGCCTTTGAAAGGCACACACTAATGGCTTTTTTCCAGGCGACTGTCACGCAGCTGGGTGCCCACGACGCATTACGTGAAGGTGGTCACTTAACTTTCTTACCGAAATATTTACGACAGCAGTGACAGTCTCATATAAAAATTTCACAGGTCGAGAATTTGCGTTACAAATGTGTAGAAACAAAATCCTATCGATATAACAGAGTCCAAAAAATTTTCGGCAGCATTGTGATACATTCACGCATGTACATACATTTCATAACTCTTTAAAGTACGATTCTCAGCTTATTGATCATAAACATACCTCAACAGCATAATACACATCGTCATCGCAATAATAACATCATAACAGATCAATCACATCTCAGAATCGTCACAGCTTCTTTCAATAATTTCAAGACCTTCAATAAAATCATCTACCTCAAACGTACTTCAAAAATCATGATCCCTTACCAAATACATCATTCTAAGCTCTCATATTATCACAATGGTTCTGAAAAAATATGAACAGTTCACAAAGTACAGACAAAATACAATTTCATAAGTGTGAAATTATCCAACTGAGCAATTGCGTAAACATGTGTCACTGACATTAAAAAAATTTTGTTTCTCTGTTAAATAATCATATAGCTGTGTAATTCTGTGTTGGAGAAATATGGTACCGATGTGTAAAGTTGTATAAGCAAATACCATATTAGCTAGGGCTCCCTGTGCTTGCCACACACATGGTACACAAAGTAAGTGTGAACCCCCCTGAGGATTAATGTAATTATACCCTCAGGTGTTACAGATTACAGCAATGGAATGAAATGTATCACGGAAAACTTCCTTTGTAATTCAAAAATTTTGAAAAATAAATGGTTTAAGTACAAAATTAATCACTCAAATGCGTGTCCTGTAGAGCTAAATGTGCGTATTGCTGTAAGATAATTCTGTGGAACTGTCGTGGTTATCGCCCTCTGTAAGCAAAGTTCTGCTGAAGTCAATGTACTTACCTCATCATAAACGAAAGTGAAATAGTTTGCGTATAGATACTGTAGTTATTACGTACCTTACTGTGATCAAAAAAGTACTATAATGTAACGTATTGTTGTGCTACGAAAAAGGCTGTCTCATTGTAGCTATACCACAAAAGTTACTACTAAAACATGTTTTACTTTCCAGAATAATACAGAAAAACTGTGCAGATATAAAACAGATACACCGCAAAAGCAATAATGTAAATTGTGTCACTCATTAGTAGCGTCGTGATATAATCATGTAGGTGTCAAATAAACTAACCACTGTGTCACCTGATATCTCTCAGAAAGTACTTTAAATCCAGAATGTATTTTCAAGTAAACCAAAATGTTGCATTAAAATCTCATTAGCAGTACTGGTACATGTTCTAAGTATGTGATCCTTATGGTCGTTACGTAATCCTGCCACTAACAAGCAAGAATGTACACACACAATAACATTGTGTCGTCTGTTCACTATAACAATGCATTCGTAATTACTGTCTAAATATGTTCCCTAGGTTATAGACTGGATAGTTTATTTTAAAACATAGTTACATGTTAACAGTTTCTAAGTGTGACAAAGAGTACTAGTAACGTGAAGTGAAAAACTTTGTAGTAAAGACTAAATTAAAAAAGAAATAAAATTATCTCTCAATAAACGGTTTTACATGTGAAATGTGGTGCAATCCTTTACTCTTCCTGGTACGCAGAGTTTCAACTTCAACGCAATTATCATGTGGTATACATCGGATTCTGTAAGGTCCATTGTAAATCAGAAAGAATTTGTGACTCAAGTGTTTCTTCTTATGTGACAATGAATGAGCTTTAATGAGAACTTTCTGACCAATACATAATTTCTTTGCATTTGCTTTACCGTGTAGTTTTTTTTCTTTTGTCTGCTGCAGATTTAATATTTTTAATAGCCAAATCAATTATGTCTTTGTGTTGAAGTTTACGTGTATTCGGGAAAGATACAAGCTCTCTGATTCTGTTCGGTGGTTCTTCATTCTTCAGTACAAGAGTTGGTGGTAAAGCAGTGGAGTCATGAGGCATTTCATTCAGCACATTTTGAAATAAGTGTAAATATCTGTCCCAATGCTGATTCTTCCTGTGACAATAAAGTCTGCAAAGCTTATTGATTTCTTTCATAATCCGTTCAGACGGGTTACAATGTGGTGAGTACAATGAAATAAAAACAGGTTTGATTTTATGGTTCCGAAGCATGCGTGACCAAACAGCATTTCTGAAATGCGGTCCGTTATCTGAAATGACTTTAGCAACGTGGCCAACATCACGTAAGAAATTTTAAACAAAGGCGTTGGATACAGATCGTCCAGTAGCTCTATGTAACGGAGTGAAAGAAACAAATTTTGAAGTAAGTTCAACAGCGACTAGAACGTACGAAAATCCATTCGGTGTTCTGACAAGGGGTCCCAAGAGATCAACTGCAGCAAATTCTTTTAATTCAGAAGGAATGATAGGAAACAACGGAGCACGATGTGAGATAGTAGATGGTTTCGCCTTTTGACAAAGTTTACAAATAGACAAGACTCTTCGAATTCTCTTTTCCATATTGTTAAAGTAACAAGTCGTTCGAAGAATATGATAACATTTTCGTGGACCAAAATGTGCGTAGCTGAAATGAATGTACCAAATGAGCTTATTAACAAAATCGTCTGGAATGCAAAGTACCCATAGCTTGTCATCAACAGTGCAGCGTTTGAAGAGTATGTTGTTTCTAACCAGATAATAATGCCGAATCTGAGTGTGCGTCTTTTCATGCCATTTACTTTTGATGTCTTTCCAAATCGGATCTTTATTTTGCTCATGAGCAATGTCCTTTAAAGATGCGGTGATGAAGTTTTCAAAGGCGACTTTCTGAATGTAAAGAATAGTGAAATATTTCTTGAGGTTGCCTTCTGTGTTACTTTTCTCAAGCCCAGCTGGTGCGCGTGACAGTGCGTCCGCAACAATGTTCTCCTTGCAGGGAATGTAGATTATTGTGAAGTGGAATTCTTGCAGAAACAATGCCCAACGTTTTAACCTATCATGATTTAATTTTGAAGACATAAGAAATTGTAATGCACGATGATCACTGTATACTTTTACGCGCTTGCCAGAAAGAAAGAAACGGAATTTGTTAAATGCCCAAAAGATAGCTAAAGCATCTAATTTAGTAACGGAATAATTTTTTTCGGATTTTGTTAGCACTCGGCTAGCAAAATCAATGGTTTTCTGAACAGTAGTGTCATTTTCTATGGCTTCTTGAAATAAATGGGCACCAAGACCGACTTTGGAAGAATCCGTGCTAAGGCAGAAATCTTGTGACAGATCTGGATGAGCTAGTATTGGCGCGTTAAGTAGCGATTCTTTCAAAGAATTGAATTCCAACTGTGCTTGTTCATCCCAGTTCCAAATAGTATTTTTTCCAGTGAGAGAACAAAGTTTTGGTGTAACTAGAATTTGCATATTCAGAAAACGACGGTAAAAATTTGCGAGACCTAGAAAACTGCGGACTTGTTTTTTTGTGGATGGAACTGGAATGGCTCTGATTGCTTCCAACTTTTCAGGATCCGGCTGAATGCCTTCAGAAGAAATAACATGTCCCAAAAACCTCACCTTTGATCCACCGAATTCAGACTTCTCCAAGATAACTGTAATTACAGATTCTGCAAAAATACGTAACAAACTATTGAGGATGCGATTATGTTGTTCCCATGAGGCTTCTGCTATCAGAATATCGTCCACATATAAGGTGATGTGACGTTTTAAGAACTCAGGTAATATTGAATGTAGCCCGCGAATGAATGCTGCCGAAGAAATGTTCAAACCAGAAGGAAGTTTCCGAAACTGATAACAAACGCCGAAACAAAGGAAAGCTGTGTATTTTCTACATTCTGGATGAAGTTCGATCTGATAAAAGCTGGACCTGAGATCAATATAAGACAACACTCTTACACCATTAAAATTTTTAAGATGCTCTTCCATCGTTTGCGGCCTGTCTGTTTCAGGAATAATGATAAAATTGATTTGTCTCGAATCCAAGAGAAGTCTGATCGATCCATTTTTCTTCTCAACAACATGTAATGGATTGTTGTATGAGCTTATTGCAGGGTCAATAATGCTCTCGTCAAGCATAGATTGTATTTCTGTTCTAACACAGTCCCTATAATGTGCTGGAATTACGTATGGCCTAACACAAAATTTAGTATGCTCACGAACACGAAATTGGTATTGAAATCCCTTGATTGTTCCTGTTTTGTGAGTAAAAACTGTGTAATGTGCTTGTAAAATCTCAAAAAGGTCCTGCCTATCAGCGTCATTACAATTCTCAATTGTTTGAATTTTATTCTGATTTAAATCATTAGTATCAAATGCGCCGTCGATATCATCCATGTCAGTACTTGCAGAGTGATTGTTAGTGTCAAGTCCCGTCGAAAATTCCAAACTGTTGTCTAATAGGAGGTAAAGCCGATTAATTTCTTCGTCATGGTTTGAGAGCCAATCTTCGAATTTCAAAGCTATTGACGTTCCTTCTTTCTCTAAACTTATTTCAGCATCGTGAAAGTTTAAGATTGCTTTGTATTCATTCAAAAAGTCTACTCCCAATATAATTTCCGTCGACAATAATGGAACAATAACAAAGTTCATAGAGAAGCTGTGGCTTTGGCAAAAGAATTCTAAGTTGGCTTGTTGGCGTACATCTACACTTTTTCCAAAGATGGCACATTGTAATTAAATCTTACGTAACGGAAGTGTGGGGCAATCGTCCGATTTGTTGCATTTGCTATAGGCTGTTTCACTAATTACTGAAATGGGACTGCCAGAGTCAAGTACTGCCGCAAATATTACGTCATTTACTGTAATGTGAATCACAGGATATGCAATGTTCTTATGTTTTACGTCGTTTTCCTGGAGTAAGAAGTCCCTAATGTCTTCCATTTTTACGTAATTACTAGCTACTGCAGCTGCGTCGTCAGTTTCATAAGTACGTTTTGTGGCTGCCAGCGGTGTGAGTCATTGCCTGTTGTCCCTTTGTTGGCGCGTATCGTTATTGGGATTTGGAGACCTAACTTCTACAAATTCACCTTGTCGAGAGGGTCCTGCCCTGTTTGAATCCCGCCAGTTCTGATGCAATTCAGGTCTGTCGTTACGATCATATCGTCTGTCGTCATGTCGGTAGATTCCATAGTTTCTTTCTTGTCGGTCACGTGGTGGAGAATTTCTCCCTGAATCGTAACTGCGCGCTGGACCTTTGTGTCTAAAGTTATTCTGTCTCCCTTGATAATAATTATTTTGGTTCCCATATTGTCTCTTTCTCTGATTGTCTCTGTGATAGACACTACTGCGGAGAGGTGATCTTTCCCTGTAATTATTACTACTCTGCCAACGGTTCTCATACGGGTTGTGTCCGTTTTGGTCACGATTTGTGTTGTGAGAATAGACTTGTCGTGTTATTATTTCTTTCATCGCGGAATTGTGACGGATGTAACCTGTAATTGTTGTGTTCCTGTTTTCGCGTTCCGCGATTGTCAGTGTCAATTTCCATTTCTTGTAACAGTCCCTGAAAAGCTTCAATGTTATCTTTGCAACGTCCTGCCAAAATAATATGTCGTAAATGTTCCGGTAGTTTGATTAAGCAAATGCGGATGAGTTCTGAGGGGCAGTATGGGTTTGACAGGTACTGATTCTTGTGCAACATGTCTTCAAAATATTTCACAAGACTGGAGAATTCAGATTGTTCGAAATGTTTCATCATTATGATGCTACGTTTTACTCGGTCTTGTGTAGCTTGAGACCAATATGCTAAGAGGAAAGCATGATAAAATTCTCCTTCACTGTGACAATCGTGAATGACCGATCGCATTCTTACAGGTGGTTCATTCTCTAAGTAGCCAAAAATAAATTCTAATCTGTGCTGCAATGACCAGTTGGGAGGAAAACAATGAGAGAATTGATGAAGCCATGCTCGTGGATGAATGTCGTTGCCACAATTCTTAAATGTTTTTAATTTACGTGTAGTAATGAACAGCTTATAGTCAAAATCATCGTGTCGGCGAGTCGCACATCGCTCATTGTTACTTCATTTCGGCGGTTCCATCTCAAAATTCAATGCGCCTTGCCAATTTCTTTCATAATTTCCGAAGTGTCCTATGTTATTATTTTGTGGTTGTTCCGTATTTCTATGTTCCTCTTCCCGTACTGGAGTGCGAGTGTCCTCTGAAATATGTAATTCTTGTATTACTTGTGGCAACTGATCTTGTACTTCCCGGATTTCTCTTTTGTATTGTGTATTGATTTGATTTTGATTTTGTTTGAATTTTTTAATTTGTTCATACTCTTCAGTGTCAGTGAAGGCTACAGGTCTTGTGTCATTCAGATAATCATCTACTTTTGTAAATAAGTTAGTGAACTGATCTGAAAGTTCGGCTACTTTATCCGATAGTGAAATTTTTTCCTCTGTGTGTTTTGCTGAACCAAGTTTCAGAGTGTCCATTTGTGTTGAAATCGTATCTACTCTGTCCTTTAAGTTTTCCTGAGTTTTTGCCAGTTACGTAACCGAATCGGTAGATGCAAATGAGTCAATTTTAGCTTGCAAGGTCTCATGATTTTCATGAACAATAGTTTGCAGTTCTTTTATGGCTGCTTCGTGATTCTGTAATGCATTTTCATGCCGCGAAGAAATAAGTTGAAAATGCTCACAAATTTGTGTTTTTACGGCATTGCAGACTTTTTGACATTTCGATTCAATGTTATGTAACTCAGTAATTAAATCTTCACGTGTTTGTTCAAGCGTGGTGTCTAACTTCCGAAGATTTTGTTCCATTGTGTCTAACTTTTGAAGATTTCGTTCCATTGTGTCTAACGTTTGTAGCCTTTGTCCGATTTGTTGCATTAACTGTAATAACAATGCACTGGTGCTTGAAATATGTTCCTCAGTGCTATTCGGCAGTGCATTTGAACCAGCAATATTCGCATTGAGAAAAGCAGAAAATGTGTCTTGACTTATTTGAGAAAACGGTGGGGACGCAAAACCTGAATCTACAGTATTTGCAAGATTGTGCCCTGTCATCTCGGATTCCTGAGGCGAGCTGTTGCCGACCGATCGATCGATAATGCTTCCCTGTTCACTATTTGTATCACTGTCTATGCCATTATTTGCCGCCCGCTCCATTTCCCCATGTACAATTACCAAATTACTTCTTTGAATGTCTGTTAATTCATTACACAGTGGTGCTGATAAGCTACGCTCGTCGTCACTATTATTTCTCAGTTTACTTTGGAGCCTAGTGTTACGTTTTTCACACGCCATAATTATCACGTATTTCACACGATAACACAGAAAAGCACAATTTGAAGAGCAAAATAAGAAAACACATTAACATAGCACTGAAAATAATATCTAGTTAATTGGAAGCGCAGCTGCGAAATACTTGGTGCAAATCTACATGCATGTCACAACTGTTTTACTGTACAACAATGAAAAACTACAACTACAAAGGAAATTCTCTCTATGATTACGCGCTAGCAATAAACAATAGCTACACTAAATACACAAACTACAACAAAAATCAGAAGATTCCAGTGAGGTATCCTCCGCTAAAGGTCGACATAATAAACGTCCCCTTAGAACAATTATACATGACTGTGCTTAAACTGACACACAATATTTTTAGCGCAACGCAATCTTTCAAAAATCCCTACAAAAGAATGGCCCTGACTAGCATTAACCTATACGTTTCACAAAAATTTTGGTTACTCGAACTACTGCAATACAGCGAGCGCCACTACTGCCAGCTAAATAAAATATTCAAACTACGGAAGGCACTAACTACTGATAGGCATAGTTAGCAAATGAAAGATTTTAATAGAGAACAAACAATGTATTTACCTTAATAGTCATAATATATATAGCAGTTCATGACATCCATTCTTACAAATGTACTGTTTCTGATGCTCTAAAAAATCCGCCATCTCACTTCCCCACATCCAGCAATGCTGGCGGCTCACCTCCAACTGCGCAACGCTACGCGGTGTTCACATCCAGCTGCCCAACACTACAATGGCAGACAACAATGCAAACTAGCCACAGACTGCACACAGCACAGCCAGTGATTTTCATACAGAGCGCTACGTGGCGTTACCAATAAGAAAACCTAAACAGCCTACTTACAACTTGAAGGATATGGAACGGAAAGGCGTGGAAGCTTTTTTGTGCAGTGTATAGATTTATTTGATTCGAATGGTCATCTACCAGCAACACCAATCACACAGCATCGTATGTCAACAGGGGATTGTTCGCCAGTGTATAAGAAGCCATTTAGGATTGTAAAGCATGTACAATCGCTAGTACACGAGTTTACTGACCAGCAGGTGCATGAAGGTATCATAGAATGTAGTGATAGTGCTTGGTCCAGCAATACAGTCGTGGTCCCCAAAAATCAGTTGATGGTACAATAAAATATAGATTTTGTTGCGACTATCGGTTTTTAAATGCACGAACAATGACGGATGTGTAGCCAATTCCTAACATTACGGATACGTTAGACAACCTAGGAAATTATAAATATTTTCAACGATAGACCTTCTAAGCGATTACCAACAAGTAGAAATGTTTCAACATGATAGGCATATGACTGCTGTCACAGCCATTTCTAGATATTAACAATATCGGAGAATGCCGTTTGGTTTGAAGAATACTCCTACTACTTTTCAAAGGTTAATGGATGGTGTCCTTCGTGGTTTAAAACCCAAAATTGGTTTGGCCAACCTGGATGGTGTAATGGTACATTCAAAAACTATGGAAGAAGACATTAAAGTTTAAATGAAGTGTTTAATAGGTTACGAGCAGCACTTCTTACTGTAAGTGTAGAGAAATTTCATTTTGCGCAAGCACAAGTAACGTATCTACGTCATCTCATTACAAGAGATGGAGTCAAAACAGATCCTAGACTTACATCATCCACATGTGATTTTCCAGCTCCAAAGACTACTAAGCAACTGATTTCATATCTTGGTTGGTGTACTACCGTAATATGTACAGGGTTTTGCTGAAATCGCACGAGCATTAACCAGGTTGCTTAAGAAAGGAATTGGTTCCCAATGGTCACCACAGTTTCAAGAAGCTTTCGAGATACTTAAGAAAATTTTAGTGTCATATCCTGTGTTAGTGTTTTCTGATTTAGAACATGAATTCATACGGGCATTTGATGCATCTAATATCGCGTTGGCCGGCCGAAGTGGCCGCGCGGTTCTGGCGCTGCAGTCTGGAACTGCGAGACCGCTACGGTCGCAGGTTCGAATCCTGCCTCGGGCATGGATGTGTGTGATGTCCTTAGGTTAGTTAGGTTTAACTAGTTCTAAGTTCTAGGGGACTAATGACATCAGCAGTTGAGTCCCATAGTGCTCAGAGCCATTTTTTGAATATCGCGTTGGGTTGTGTATTAAACCAAAATATTGATGGATACAAGCATCCAGTGGCGTATGCCTCCAGGCAGTTAAATGAAGAAGAAACAAATTATTACACAACCGAGAAGGAAATGCTAGCTGCCATATATGGAACTTCATAATTTCGTTGTTATTTGTACAGTCAGAAATTCAAAGTCGTTACTGACCATGCTTATCTCAGATGGTTGCTTGGCTTAAAGGATCCATCAAGCCGATTGGTGAGATAGGCACTGAAATTAAGTGAATTCGATTATGAAGTGATTCTCAAATCGGGAGCTTCAAATAAAAATGCTGACATGTTAAGCAGAAAGTAAGCAGCTTTACAAGCAATAGGTTTTGATTCAACGGATTGGATAAAGGCACAACTAGCTGGTAGAGAGTGCATATTGCTTCACTCGCAGCCTCAGTTAGAAATACAAGAAGACTTGCTACGCAGAACAACAAAGTGCGGACCATGGGTTGTCGTTCCCACAGCGCTGAGACCGAAAGTGTTATGTCAGGCTCATGGCCATGTTTATCAGGTCACGGAGATAAATGTATGACAGATCGACGAGTAGCTGAAAGATTCTGGTGGAAGATATGTCGCAGTGATGCGATATGTAAAAAACTATGTTCCATGCACCTAATGATTGGATATAAGCTCTCAGAAGATTTAGTTACAATGACTACCTAAAGCAGATAGAGCATTTCTTTCTTAGGACTAGACATCCTGGGAACTTTTAACCAAAACACCTGCTGGGAGAAAATAGGTTTTAATAATTTTGGACCATTTTTCAAATTATTTGGTTATGGTAGCTATTCCTGATCATAAGGCTAGTACAGTAGCACAAGCAATGGTGAACAATTGGCTACTGAAGTATGGTATACCTCAAACAATTATTACAGACAAGGGAAAAAATTCTGTATCTGAAATACTAAAGCAAATATGTCGGTTATTACAAACTGAGAAGTTACGTACCGGTCCACTTCATCTTCAAGCAAACAGGCGAACTGAATGAGTTCACCATACGTTATCTAAAAAGCTGAGCCACTACCCTGGCTCACAGCATTTAAAAAGGGGATGTCTATTTGAACCTAGTCATCTGCGCCTACAATGAAAAAGTTCATTCTGGAACGAGTCTCTCGCCGTATGTAGTTGTGTATGGTAGGAAAATGTCATCACCTTTCGATCTACTTCAACCTAACTGGGTCCACAAGCTGAACCAGTGAAAGAATTTGCAAAAAGTTATAAGAAATTTTGAAAATGGTAAAATGCGCCAGCGCAAAAGCGTTAGAAAAACAAGAGCGTATTGGACAAAGGGCAAGTACACTACCACAATATAGAATAGGACAATGGGTATTGTTAACTAATCCTTTACTCCGATAGGCAAAGGTAAGAAATTTTTGACTAAGTATCAAGGACCGTACCAAGTTGTTGAAATTCCGATTACCAACAAGGACTTCGATAGTGCGTGTCAGTCAAGTCAAACAATTTAAGGGCGTCGTTGACGCATTGCCACAAATCTCTTCAACCAATCCCGAAAGATCAGAAGGCCGAAGGAAGCAACTACATAAGAACGATTGAAAGGTGGCTACACTGAGCCACAGCGCCAGAGATCGCGCTAGAGAGTATTGTTCCGCCGCCTCCACTGGCAGTGGTTGTTGAGAACTCGTAGTAGTCAGTGCTTGTTAAGAACTCGTAGCAGAGAGTGTTTGTTGAGATGTGCAAGTAGGGAGTGCTTGCTGAGATGTGATACTGAAAAGTTCTTGTTGAGATGTGGTAATAGCGAGTCGGTGTGGAGATATATTGTAATGATTACAGTGATTTTGGTCAATATATGAAGGTAACGAAACTTGATTTATTTTTCATTACTTAATGTCGTAAATAATGCTTCATTACAGGTTCAGTCAACAAAGCATCTGGTTTGTGTTCTTGTATTAGAGTGTAATTCTGGTTTTCTTGAGTAATTATGGTATTTCTATTTTCTTTAATTAATTAAGTATAAATGATATTTAAAATTTCTTGTGTTGTTGAAGAAGAACCGTGCCAGATGCGTACGTTGAGTCATACTTCCACACACAGAACAGTTACACTTGTGCTTTGGTTTCGTAGGTTTTATAGTTGCTGGGGACTTAATTAATTAATTGTGTTAATGAAAATTTCCATTTCATTCTTTGTTGTTGTTCTATGCAGTCAGATTGCGTAATAATACTAGTCAGGGCCAACCGTTTACGAGACTACGTAATCGGACTTACAGCTAAACTAAAAACTAAAATTATTTTCATTTAATTTAATTAAGCCCCCATGCACGATATACTTCATTCACTTAGATCTAGGAGTAAGTAAAGTAGGACTCTCCAGTGTAATCCAAGAATCGTGATTGTTGTTATTACGTTGATATCATTTTTTCACCTATTATACTATTTAGTCTTTAGTTAGTTCTGTAAAGGAGAGAGGGGAGTGATGATGTTTACCTTTCTCTCAGGTTACGTGCCGAGATGATGACCAGAAAATTTCTTCTGTGCTTAGCACTGCTATATTGATGAAGGGGAGACATAATACGCAGTGGTATCCTATTCGTTAGAAAAGCAGATGTTCCACTAACAAACCACAAGCGGAATTCCAAAAATATCGGAGACTACTGGTTTCATTCTATGTTTATGTCAGAAACTGTAGCCATTAATTGTTACGAAAATGAAAGCCCTACAGGAAATATGCGATTAGAGCTACAATGTAACAGATTGCTAAGAATGGGACTAGATGCAAGATAGCAGGAAGACAGTTTCACCTTCCTGCTACCATTACGAGTACAGCACTAATTAACATGTCCAGATCAACCCCCGCCAAAACCGAACTCTTATAAACAACTCATTATATTCGACTTTATTACAGTCTACAGGAAGCTTGATAAATTCCGAAAACCGACAAATCTCAGCAAAACAAATATTCCAACAAGTCAACAAGTGAAACGGTACCATGAAAAGTATAGGCAGGAGAATTATTTACAGTATATCAACCATGAGCGTAATCTTGGTTCTAATATTTGTGTGTGGAATGTAATTCTGTCTGAAACGTAAGATGGTACACTAAAGTGAAATAACAAACTGAAACGTCCCCTTTTTGAACAATTATACAGGTCTGTGCTTAACCTGACACACAATATTTTTTAGCGCAACGCAATCTGACTTTCACAAAATCCCTACAAAAGAATGGCCCTGACTAACATTAAACTATACCTTTCACAAATCACTAAATCACTTACCTCACAATAATCTTCGTTTCTCCCACTAGTGCAATACAGCTAGCGCCACTACTGCCAGCTAAATAAAAGATTCAAACTATGGAAGGCACTAACTACTGATAGGGATAGTTAGCAAATGAAAGATATTAATAGAGAAAAAACAATGTATTTACCTTCATATCATCACATGTATATATATATAGAGCAGTTCGTCACTAATTTCAAAACTCCGCCATCTCTCTCTCCACATCCACCACTGCTGGCGGCTCACCTCCAACTGCTCAACGCTACGCGCTGTTCACAGCCAGCTGCCTAACACTACAATGGCGAATATTACAACAATGCAAAGCAGCCACAGACTGCACACAGCACAGCCAGTGATTTTTATACAGAGGTGGCGTTACCAATAAAAAAACCTAAACAGCCTACTTACAAAACCACCAAAAGCCATTAAAATGGATAGTCTTAAGACGGAAGGTGGAAGCACAAAACACAACACTGTAATTAGATAAGCACAGCAGAATCAACTAAGGTTCAGTATCCTGTTGTAACTTAGCACAAGAAGAAATATAAATTAATGTTTAAGAATGTATAGGCTAACTAAGAACAAGAGAAGGTGAAAGTTCGGGACCAATCTTAACAAAGGGGAGGGATGTGTTACGGCACAGAGGAACACGGGTTCCAGGTTGTATTATTTTTAACGGAGTTCGGCCATCCTGACGTAATAGCGACGGACCAGGAAGCACAGTGATGCAAGACAGACGGGCAACACAGTCTGCAACTCTGCAGTAGCTCAGTGACAGATAGCTCACGCAGCGCTTTCAGATGATTCCTGACATCGTACAGAGGCGTCATCCGCTCGGTCCACCTGTAGTATCTTTTTCTCGGAACCTATGAATGTTAGAATTGAAATTTTGTTTTATGAACCAAATAAATATTGCCTCAAGAGTAAATTGTGAAATTGTGCGTGTAAACTGAGATATGGGGTAAAATGCTTTGAATTTTGCATGAATTTTATGTTACTTACATACAATTAAAAATATTAATATTGTCCATGTAGCTATATTCAAAAATTATTAAAATTGCCCTTTTCGCTATATTCAAACACCTCGTGAGAGAAGGTTAATGTATACAAAGACATTAAACGAAGGAAATTTGGTAGAAATCTCATGAATAGCTTCTGAGAAAAGCGTATACACATTATTTATAGAAAATATTTTTTTAATTTCTTAAAAGAGTTAAATATACGTAACACAAGGAACGTAACAGTAAATGAGTTAATTTTATGCAAATCGTGGTACACAAATTTTATTTCCGTCTGTTCAAAATTGTGGATTTGATTCATCTTTCAAGTAGTGTGTGTTTTTTTCATGAACGCCCCCCTTAAGAATCGTAGTAGCTATGGTGTAGCAGCTAATGACATTTTATATAGTCTTCACCGTCGACCAAAGTCTCTGGCGCTCCTGTTTTCGGTGGTTTATAACGACGGAACAAGTGCTGTAGCGTCCTGTAGCTTCGGCCGTCTCACTCTGAAAGTAGCCGCAAGATACGTGCCATTTATGTAAGAAAAAGAAGAAAGAAAGTTTAAGCAGCAGCACACCCGAAATTGTAATACATGAATTATTACTCCGCGAAAACATCAAGATGCACAATGCGAATACTATCTGTAATCAGAATCAGGGGAAACGAATTACTCAGACTGGCGAGAAACGGCACAGGGTTTATCACATGCTCTTATTAAAGAAATTATTTGCAAGTGTGAGTAAATCTTTCTTTTCTTGCCATAATGAAGTTCCCACGTACGCTGCGGAATAAAAACGACTTCTGTATGCTTATGCAATTTAAATCTCTCATGCTATCTCGTTGTACGGGTCGGTGCAGGCAAAGACATGCGCCTGTTATCTAAATTGTGCCTTAAATTGAGCTGCAGCTTCTAGGGGCCGCTGAGCCTGCTTAATAAGCCTCCGTTACTTTCTTTACTCTGTGCTCAGTTTTACGGATGCTCTCTGAACAGAGGACGTGACCATCTTCCTTTTTTATAACAGCACAATGCTGTGGGTGAGCCGGCCGAAGTGGCCGAGCGGTTCTAAGCGCTAGAGTCTGGAACCGGGCGACCGCTACGGTCACAGGCTCGAATCTTGCCTCGGGTATGGATGTTCGTGATGTCCTTAGGTTAGTTAGGTTTAAGTAGTTCTAAGTTCTAGGGGACTGATGGCCTCAGAAGTTAAGTCCCATTGTACTCAGAGCCATTTGAAGCATTTTTTTTTTATGTGGGTGACCGATAATGATTTCTGTGAGTTGTGACTTTATTTTAGATTTTCTGACATTCTGTTTCTCCATTCTGTACATTATCTGCCGGTTCTTCTACAGCAACCCGTTTCATTTTAGTGTCGTCCCTCTCTGGTTTTGTCGGGTCCAGGTATTACTTCTACAAAATTATATACTCTAAACGAACGTATTCAGTGTCTTCAAGGAAATCTCATTGATATTCTACTTCCCACTGCTCTTCATCACATTGATGCCCTTTTTTACCATATTCCGCTTGGAGTGTGGCATCCAATGGCATTCAAATTCGTCAAATGAGACTGCAGCTGTTATCATCAGATTAAAATTTAGATCTCGCAAAATAAAGTTATGTCGCAACAATAGGTTTCCTTAAGCGAGGCTTTAACGTAGTAATAAACGAAAATGTCTTCTAAGATGACGGTCGTGAGCCTCGACGTAACTTCTCAGTTTAATGCCTAATCGAGCCTGGACTTTCAGGCAGTCAAAGCGCTTCGTATTTATTCAGGAACGTAGTTGTAAGCTCTAGATATGGAATAAACGGAAATAGGCCTTTCAAAAGTAAGTAGTGGATGCTGGTCTTCGAAAATTATTAACTGATAGGGGCAGTGACGGTCTGCCTTCAGAATTAATAAGAAATAATCCAATCATACGCAGATATAATTGACCTTTAAGAAGCATGCATATGGGAAACTGGATGTAAAGAAAACTTAATTATGAACAGATCATCAGAGTAAATGCGAAAGTACTAAGTTATACTGATCATACTTCTGACACTTGTGAGCGGACCACAAGGTACTGGGGAAATGAAACGAAAAATGTTTTCTGCAGAACTCATGTTGGAATCTACATTCATCGTAACTAGGGAAGTAACTGCATTGACAATGCTGTAACACAAGGAGGGAGAGTGTGCCAATTTGGCGTGCAAGGAAGTAGCTGATACGTACTTGCCACTGTACAGAACAATCACATGGAAACTGGCATAAAGCGATTCGTTAAGACGAAGTTCACTTGCGAATCGACAAAAGTAAGGAAAACCTCAATGCAGTAAGTAACCTTAAAATCAAATGGTACCTGATCAATAGTTCAAATGGCTCTGAGCACTATGGGACTCAACTGCTGAGATCATAGGTCCCCTAGAACTTAGAACTACTTAAACCTAACTAACCTAAGGACAACACACACATCCATGCCCGAGGCAGGATTCGAACCTGCGACCGGAGCGGTCGCGCGGTTCCAGACTGTAGCGCCAGAACCGCTCGGCCACCAGCGGCCGGCTGATCAATAGTAGATACACTCCTGGAAATTGAAATAAGAACACCGTGAATTCATTGTCCCAGGAAGGGGAAACTTTATTGACACATTCCTGGGGTCAGATACATCACATGATCACACTGACAGAACCACAGGCACATAGACACAGGCAACAGAGCATGCACAATGTCGGCACTAGTACAGTGTATATCCACCTTTCGCAGCAATGCAGGCTGCTATTCTCCCATGGAGACGATCGTAGAGATGCTGGATGTAGTCCTGTGGAACGGCTTGCCATGCCATTTCCACCTGGCGCCTCAGTTGGACCAGCGTTCGTGCTGGACGTGCAGACCGCGTGAGACGACGCTTCATCCAGTCCCAAACATGCTCATTGGGGGACAGATCCGGAGATCTTGCTGGTCAGGGTAGTTGACTTACACCTTCTAGAGCACGTTGGGTGGCACGGGATACATGCGGACGTGCATTGTCCTGTTGGAACAGCACGTTCCCTTGCCGGTCTAGGAATGGTAGAACGATGGGTTCGAAGACGGTTTGGATGTACCGTGCACTATTCAGTGTCCCCTCGACGATCACCAGTGGTGTACGGCCAGTGTAGGAGATCGCTCCCCACACCATGATGCCGGGTGTTGGCCCTGTGTGCCTCGGTCGTATGCAGTCCTGATTGTGGCGCTCACCTGCACGGCGCCAAACACGCATACGACCATAATTGGCACCAAGGCAGAAGCGACTCTCATCGCTGAAAACGACACGTCTCCATTCGTCCCTCCATTCACGCCTGTCGCGACACCACTGGAGGCGGGCTGCACGATGTTGGGGCGTGAGCGGAAGACGGCCTAACGGTGTGCGGGACCGTAGCCCAGCTTCATGAAGACGGTTGCGAATGGTCCTCGCCGATACCCCAGGAGCAACAGTGTCCCTAATTTGCTGGGAAGTGGCGGTGCGGTCCCCTACGGCACTGCGTAGGATCCTACGGTCTTGGCGTGCATCCGTGCGTCGCTGCGGTCCGGTCCCAGGTCGACGGGCACGTGCACCTTCCGCCGATCACTGGCGACAACATCGATGTACTGTGGAGACCTCACGCCCCACGTGTTGAGCAATTCGGCGGTACGTCCACCCGGCCTCCCGCATGCCCACTATACGCCCTCGCTCAATGTCCGTCAACTGCACATACGGTTCACGTCCACGCTGTCGCGGCATGCTACCAGTGTTAAAGACTGCGATGGAGCTCCGTATGCCACGGCAAACTGGCTGACACTGACGGCGGCGGTGCACAAATGCTGCGCAGCTAGCGCCATTCGACGGCCAACACCGCGGTTCCTGGTGTGTCCGCTGTGCCGTGCGTGTGATCATTGCTTGTACAGCCCTCTCGCAGTGTCCGGACCAAGTATGGTGGGTCTGACACACCGGTGTCAATGTGTTCTTTTTTCCATTTCCAGGAGTGTATTTTCAATTTTTACCTTCTTTGTACTGCAGATAAACCGAAAGGTGGCTTAGTACATCGTATTTATGAATAATTTGTAAAAAATAATGAAAAAGAAAGGTAAAGGAAAGTTTGGGACCGCAAATAAATTTCCAGGAAGCACTTGTAACGCATTCATGAGAAATTCATACATAAAGTTAAATAATTTATCGGCCGCGCTGGGTAGCCGCGCGGTCTTGGACGTCGTGATACGGTAGGCGCGGCTCCCCCCTACTCCCCCCCCCCCCCGGCGGAGGATCAACGGAGGATCAAGTCCTCCCTCGGGCATGGGTGTGTGTGTTGTCCTTAGCGTAAGACAGTTTAAGTTTGATTAAGCAGTGCGTAAGCTTAGGGACCGATGACCTCAGCAGTTTTGTCCCATAAGGCCTTACCACAAATTTCCAAAAATTGAAACGTCTCTGTCGAGTCTTTTCGTACATGTTTGCCTCATATGATTCAGTTACGTCTCACTTGATCCACTGCGTAATTGCGATTTTGCTTATTAACTCTCCCAGAAAGAATGAGCAGTGGAACTGCAAGTAATTCACTATATATCCAACGTAAAATGCAAGCAAATGGTGCCTTGCACTAGTATTTCAATGTATTGTATTCTAATTTTATGTTCTACGTGAAATCACGAGCCATATTTATCATGCCCCTCCGTTATGTTACCTTATGTGTGGTTGAATGTGAGTGAATTGGTGTTTTACGTATCTTTTCGGGCTTATTTTGTGGTGGAAGCTAGTTGGTTGTCGTCTGCTGGGAGCAGTAGATGAGTGCCTGCCGTTTGGCAGGGTTCACAGGCTCACCAACTTAGAATTGCCTACCTGAGCAAAGAGGTTCATCCGAGGTTCATTCCTTTTGTGCCGAGATTTGTGTGTTTGTCAGGTTGGTGGCGGAAACGATCCCTCTGGTCGCTTCCGTCTCAGCCAGGGGTTGCTAGGAGCTTTGTGCAGAGCAGGCATTCTTCTCCAGGCTGTTGGTGAGTACGCTTCGCAGCTCCTAAGTAAGGCTTCTAGCACTAATGACAAAGTAGGACGTAGTGTTAATCGCGATTTTCCTATGTTAAATTCGTTGGAATGTTTAAGTCGTTCAGCCTAACTGAAACCTTACGAATTTCTGCTCGGGCTGTGGTACAATTGGTTAACAATAGGTCATGATCGTGTTTAAAAATAGTTGTGGAGGTAATTGGCTTTGTTCCTTTGGGACATCGTTGTGTGGAGCATCCACTATTGAACATGATTAGGAACAGCTAGGAACTTATATCCATTGCCAATGTGAGATTAATTGTGTGTTTTGCGTGAGTGGTTTCTTTTCTGTTTTTTGTGGTTTCTTGGTGATAGTATATGCTTGTGTTCGTATTGTACTACGGGGTTGGTAAACCATGTACGTTTCCGCTTCCTACTGCATACCGATAGATTTTCCAGTGCTAATTTAATCTGTTTTGTGCAGGATAAATTCGTTGAAACATCGGATTTTCGTGAATTAAGGCGAACTTTTGTAATGGTTTAATTCTTAACGTACCACGTGCACCTTGAATCATCGGAAGGTTTCTCCCATGGCGATTTAGTTTTCCGTTGTAGTGACAAATTCATTTTATAGTCGTTCCCTAAGAAAAGAAACGCTTCTTGTATTTGTGCTTTCCACTTTAATTCTGCTTTGAAACCGTAAATGTGTGACCCAATTCACCACGTGGTGAACTGCGTTCTTTGCACGTGGGCGCGCGGCTTCTAATCTCACGTACTTACGCTGACCAAATCTTGCCACGGAAATAAACCTCTTTGGAAATTAGTGCATGTTTGTGAAGGTGGTCGGTTATTCCTGTGATCTTTCTTTGCCGTGTGAATCTACATTAAATGATTGAGAGGATGTTTCCAGATTCCCCTTCCTCCCCTTTTCCATTAATGACAACAGTTATATTATACAATATAATTTCACTTATCGAAAATAGATTAATGTAGTTCATATTCAGGCACCAGCTAAGTGCACCCATAGGATGTGCACGCTATTTCAAAAATCTTTATTAACGAATAAATATGCCGTAAAGGATAATACTGTGTGTCCTGCTACTTCATATGTTTCCATTGAATTCCAAATTTGAATTAATTCCAGTTCAGTCATTCTTGTATGTCAGGAAGGGCTTGGGCTGGTGGCGATCATGTAAATTTTATTGTAAAAAAAAGTTGTCTTTTGATGGTAGCTTAACCGCAGATATTTGCCAAGTGTGTATGCAATTCGGTACTTAATATGGTTCGATTCAGTCTATTATCATCGATAAAGTTACGACGTGTAGCTTACACCTACAAACAGAAATAGTCCCAATGTAGACCAGGGAACTAGCGGTTTACGTAAGTAGCTTACAAAATTTTTAATTACTTTTCAGTTGATGATTTACCCGCGATGGGGTGACATTCATCGTAAAAGGAGAGGAAGCAATAATTGTTTTGGAATCTTGCACATGTTACAATCACCGCCTTTTTACAATTACATGGGTGTTTTAAAATCCCTGTAGCAGAAAAATTAAGCTGATTTTACGTTCATGAAATGTTCTCTATCGTCAAACGGTTTGGAAGGAAACCACGCATAACTTATTATTTCACCAAATATATTCGAGGATAGCTAGTAATGCACAATGCAATGTATCGCAGTCTTGTCTGGATGTGATTTCTTATTCTCTCTTGATGGGGTATATTTACTTGCAATGGTAGCCTATTGTTGGCGTGCAGCCGCCGAGGACTGTTCGAAGGTCAAAATGAAACTACGGGAATACAAAGTACGTTATGCTTTATTACAATAAGTTATTTGCAGAGTGCCGGCCGACGTGGCCGAGCAGTTCTAGGCGCTACAGTCGGGAACCGCGCGACCGCTACTGTCGCAGGTTCCAATCCTGCCTCGGGCATGGATGTGTGTGATGTCCTTAGGTTAGTTAGGTTTAAGTAGTTCTAAGTTCTAGGGGACTGATGACCTCAGATGTTAAGTCCCATAGTGCTCAGAGCCATTTGAGCCATTTTTATTTGGAGGGTCTTTGTGGACCCTGCAAGTACTATCCTCTCTTGAAACATATTTACAATCGCAGATTTTCATTTGTCTTTCCCTATCAGGCTTTTTGTGAAAATAGTCATAAATACAATTTTTTGAGCATTATACTGACGTGACAAAAGTCACGGAATACCTTCTAATATCTGCCCGGAGTAGCGCAGAAGCTCGACATGGCAGGGACTCAAAAAGTTTTAGAAGTCACCGGCACAAAAATTGAGCAATGCTGCGTTTATAGTCGTCCATAATTGCGGAAGTGTTGCTTGTTAAGGATATTCTGCACGAACTTATCACTCGATTATGTCACAGAAACGTTCAATAGGATTCATGTAGGGTAATCTGGGGTGGCAATATCATTCAGTTCTTAAAACCAATCGTGAACAATGTAGCCTTGTGATATGACATCGTTGTTTGGGAACGTGATGTCCATGTGAGGTTCCAAATGGTTTCCAAGTACCCGTACATAACCACTCCTAGCCACTCTGTTCAGCTGGACCAAAGGACTCATTGCAATTGCATGTAAACACTGCCTTCATCATTAAGGAGCCACCATCAGCTTGCAAGGACAGCTGTTGGCCTTGTTGACAACGTTGGTCCCCTGCACCACACTCGTGCCAGCAGAAATAGGGACTCATCTGACCTGGTGACGGTTTTCCAGTCCAACCAATATGATCACGAGCCCAGGAGAGACCAAAAAAATGGCTCTAAGCACTGTGGGATATAACATCTGAAGTCATCTGTCCTCTAAACTTAGAACTAAGTAAACCTAATTAACCTAAGGACATCACAAACACCGCGAGGGATTAGCCGAGCGGTCTAAGGCGCTGCAGTCGTGGCCTGTGTGGCTGGTCCCGGCGGAGGTTCGAGTCCTCCCTAGGGCGTGGGTGTTTGTCCATAGGATAATTTAGGTTGTGTGTAAGCTTAGGGACTGATGACCTTAGCAGATCAGTCTCATAAGATTTCATACACACATCACACACACTAATCCCCGAGGCAGGGTTCGAACCTGCGACCGTAGCAGCCGCGTGGTTCCGGACTGAAGCGCCTAGAACTGCTCGACCACCGCGGCCGGCCCAGGAGGGACAACGCAGGCGATGGTGTTGCTAGCAAAGACACTCGCATCAATATTCTGCTGTTAACGACAAATTTCGCTCCACTGTCCAAGCGGATACGTTCGTTATACGCCTGACATTTATTTCTGTGTTTATTTCAGCCAGTGCTGCTTTTGTGTTAACACGTACACCTCTATGCAAATGCCGCTGCTCTCCGTCATTAAGTGAAGGCCTTTGGGCATTGCGTTGTGAGTGGTAATGCCTGAAATACGCACTGAAACCTACATTTGCGACCTATCAGTTGTGGCACAGTAGCACTGTAGCTGCCCCGTATGCGTGTGTTACTGCAAATGAGCCCACTGCATCATTTACACATGAACGTTGTAGTGTAACGACGTAAGTTTTATATAAATGATTTTCTTTTGACATATGACCATGTGCAGACTTCGTCACCTACGTCAGTTACAACACACTTCAAAATTATTTAAATTCTTTTTAAATTGTCTCTGAATGGTTCTTGAACGAAAGTGTAATTAAAACATCATCATTTGAGTCGTATGCGCAGAATTACGTCACTCAGTCCAATTGGTTTGCGCAAATTTTTTCCAATTTAGATGGCGTTTGTTTCTTCTCAGAAATCATATTAATGCATGTTATCTGCTTTAATAAAAATTAAAACCACATTGAATAAACTTGACTCAAACTCGCGATGAATATTGTCAAAAATTAATAATCATGTCAAATAAATCAGTCATCCTTCTTCCTTAATACCTTCATAAATAAATTCTCGGAACACGTATTTATACTTTTGTAGTATACACTACTTTATTATCTTCATATATACTACATATAGACGTGAACCTGAGCCTAGACAAGACAGGACTGAACATTTACAACATGATTAAACTTTCTATGACGTCATTGTTGTAGAAACATTACAAATTCTTATTTTTTCAGTTTTTAGAAGCACGACGCAACAACTCGGTTTCAGGATCTTCTGTTGCTCTTTGGCTGTCGACCCGCGACGTATAGTGGCCAGCAATTTTCTCTCTGGTCCCGGCAGTCAAAATGCTGTCTCGTTCGTTGCGCCGCCCTCTCCGTACATGAAACATAAAAAATAAATACAAAACTTTAGATAATTCACAACCATTACAAATATTACAAAAATACATAAACAAAAAACTAAATTAAACTTATATTCACCTGCAAACCGGTCTGACACTGGTGGATGGGTGACTCTTCAATTTCGCGTCCCACTACATCCCTTGAACGCTATTAATCTGTTTTTGCTTCCGTATGCGATTTCTTCCACAGCATCTGGCGGGTTAGAAATAAGTAGCAGTGTGGGAGACAGAGTAAAATGACTCTCATGTCTGTACGCTACTTCCTTTTTACCTCTACGAACGGCTCTACAAACACACAAGACTAATTTTTTTTATTTTGTGCACTTGTATGGCAAAGTACCTAACGAATTATATGTTTCATTGGCCTCCTCTTATTATTAATATTGAAAGTCGGTATTCTAATTTTCGATGATCAAATGGTCCAAATGGCTCTGAGCACTATGGGGCTTAACAGCTGAGGTCATCAGTCCCCAGTCCCCTAGAACTTTTTTTAAATTCTTTATTGACAATACCATTATACAAAATTAACCCACTTCCTTATCTCATTAGTGGGTCATAATAATTATACATCTAATACTTAATTTGCAGCTAGTTACAGTTTTTTAAGTGAGCTACAGTTAGTTTTTCATACAATGGGCATTTAGTTTCTAATATCTACAGCTTATATCTAATTCTTATAACTAATTCCTATCGCCTGCAGCGTCACATGTGTGCCACTGAAAGATATAAACCTACTTTAAGTAGCCTTGCTCTTCGAGCTAAACTCGAAGAGCGTCCCTGGGACTGGGCAGGCTGCAGTTCCCTAGCATAGTTTTCCTAAAAAACTAAGTCCTACAAACTAACTTATCCTACGTCATTTCCGGTGCGTGTCGTTATCGATGGAATTGATCCCCACTCCCCCTAATCCTGCACGCGGCGGATTCCAGCTATGATGGAAAGTCGGCCAGTCCACGCACAGGCGGAATGGGAACAGGGCTCTGGACGCTAACAGTGTTGGTTGTCTTTGTTATTTAGTTTATGTCCCTCAAACATTCTGTTAAAACTTTCCTTGATATCTCGTTTGCCAATGTGTTTACGATCTGGAAAGTGTCCTCCCGTCTAAGTAGTTGATATGTGTCATGGTTTGGAAGTCTGTCTCGAAGTGTGTTCGCAACATCATTGAAGAGGGAGCATTCGTAAACTACACGGTCGGGCGTACCCTCCGAATCGCCACAGTCACACGCTGATGTAGCCCTCTTCCCAAATCGACATAAGTATGTCGGGTAGCGTCCATGGCCAGTGACAAGGTAGATCAGTCCTCGTGTAGGCTCAAAGTATTTCATTTCCAAGTGTTCCCTCACATCAGGTATGAACTGAAAAGTTCTACGTCCAGCCTCTTCTACCTCCAAAGACTCCTGCCAAAGTTCCTCCCCTTAGAACTACTTAAACCTAACTAACCAAAGGACATCACACACATCCATGCCCGAGACAGGATTCGAACCCGCGACCGTAGCGGTCGCGCGGTTCGATATTCACTTAATAATATTATGATTCTTGGCTTGTTCCATTGCCCTCAACTCCCCCCTCTCGTTTGAACCTACTGGTGCCACTGGCGGTGTACTTCATACTGATATCGATAATGATCGTCAATTTCATGTTCAATGAAAGTTTACTCAGTCAATAACATTTATGTGATAAACATTTTCACCAAGTTACATGAATATTGGACTAGTGCTTCATGGCTTGACACCTTCTATTCCGTCAGAGTATTTCGCTGGCAATTATGGAAAGTAACTAATTATTTGGAGTGTTCGGCGTGACGGGAAACGTCATACGTTCTCTCAAATCAATCAGATGTTGAACGCTTCTCACCGTATCTGAAGCGCGATGTCTACTCATCCTTGAACAAGCAGTGAACCGTTTACGTTAATGCGTCTTCTGTAATCGCGTTGCGAGAAAAAATCAATGACGCCGTAACGAGCGCGCGTGAAACGTCCGTAACGAGTGAGACGTGAATTTTTCCCGATCCTCGCCAAACTGCCTCACGACTACACAGACACACACACACACACACGGTGCTGCAGGGGCAGCTGTGATGCGGGTCACGTCGCCCGGAGGCGGGCAATCAGAACTGGGGTGGCTTGGCCCCTGCTGCTGCTGTTGCTGCTAGGCCGGATGGACACGCGCCGCCGGCGGGGCTGGTGGGGGCGGGGTACGGTAAGGGCGGGGGTGGGGGTCAGGGTGAGGGGCGGCTGCCGCCCTGGCCTACGACCTAATTGCCGGCCACCGCCGCCGTCAGCGCTGCGGCCAGTTGTCGGCCAACCGCCCACCGCTACAGCTCGCCTGCCCGCTAAATTAAACAGCTAATACCTGCTGTCCGCGCCGGCCAAACATGTACTAAACGCAGGCTAACTTCTGGATAACTTTCCCCAGAAAATCTAACAGAGCGGACGCGGAAAATTCGTGGAAACTATCCAGTATGCCGATTATACAGCTCCATTTTTTAGCAGTAAATATAAGCGCTCGCCCAACCAAAGATCAGTATTTTAGAATAAAAACAGTCTTACTTGTGAAATTATTTAGTATCAATGACACTATAACGCCTCTTCTTCTTGATGATTTGGTTTGATTTGTACTTGGCCTCTGCTAAAACTCGGCGACAGCGACAGTCGCTAGAGTGTTGAGATTGTTATCAAGTTACGAAGACGACGTCACACAAAATAACAGTGCTGAACCGAAATGTCCACGTGCGTGAGATATTTACTTCACCAAGAATCGTAATTAATCGTTCGTAATCGATGTTTAACTGATTAATGATGAAATATTAATGATAAAACCAATACAGTCACATCCACAACAAATTTCCCACAAGCTGGTCGTAATTTCAAGTATATAAGAAATCGTAACAGTGGGCTTGTCATTTGAGTCAAAGATTCTACACAAGCGCCGAGCGCTACAGTCAAATATTATCGCTGCACGTAATTATTACTCGGGAGCTTCATGTCAATAATTTGATAGAATTTTAAATCACAAATGCATGTCTTGGCACGAGAGGGTGTTGTATTACTCAATGTCAGTCACTTCCTAACCGAGCCTTGAGAAGAAAACTTTCCCAGGTCTTGGGGGGATTTAAATTATATGCTTCGGACCTATCACTGAAGCTCCATAAACCACTGGCTATTATGAATGAAAATTGTCTATCAGTGTTCGTTGCCTAAATCACTGTCTAAGTAATGTTTAGTTCAATTATCTAGTTAGAAGTTCACTTTATTCTAGTAGGTAAAAGTCCTCCTTTCGAATTCTAATGCCGTGATATTTAAAGTCAGAAGATCGTATTACTGCGTCATAATGCATCGCAATTATTCAAAAATGGTTCAAATGGCTCTGAGCACTATGGGACTCAACTGCTGAGGTCATTAGTCCCCTAGAACTTAGAACTAGTTAAACCTAACTAACCTAAGGACATCACAAACATCCATGCCCGAGGCAGGATTCGAAGCTGCGACCGTAGCGGTCTTGCGGTTCCAGATTGCAGCGCCTTTAACCGCACGGCCATTTCGGCCGGCCCGCGCAATTATTCAATATCAAAAACAAATCTAAGCGCGCATACATGTACGAGCATTCAAATATATGACCTGATTCGGCTAACTCTCGTAACGTAGTGACAATGCATTGAATTATACTTAGTCATTACTCACGATTCCCAAAGAGTACTCGCACGGAGTCTTCTTTTGGATCGTTGCTTCGACTTTGCGAATGTTAATTTATGCAAATTTTGCGATTTACTATGATTTTGATTTTAATTTTACTGAAATTTTATCTTTCTTTCGTAAATTGTCAAGTCTTAGATTCCTGATTTAATTACTTGTTATTGTGCTAATAATAGTGATAAATGCAACTTCGTTCGCTTATTCACTTTTCCGGAATTTGGGACTAGGGTGGAAATCTTTGGCGTATTGGGAGCTAATTTTGATTTTTATTTCTCGTCCGAGGAAGTGGCATTACAACAGGTTTCACCCTTCTGGGGCATCATCAGATTGTGTAAAACCGCTTATGTAATATAGTCTCAGTTATGTGACTGGATTTGTGATTTCCTGTCAGAGAGGTCACAGTTCGTAGTAGCTGACGGAAAGTCACCGAGTAAACAGAAGTAATTTGTGGCGTTCCCCGAGTTTGTATTATAGGCCCTTCTCTGTTCCTTATCTATACAAACGATTTGGGAGACAATCTGAGCATCCGTCTTAGGTTATTTGCAGATGGCGCTGTAGTTTATCGACTAAGAAAGTCATCAGAAGATCAAAACAAGTTGCAAAACGCTTTAGAAAAGATATCTGAACGGTGCGAAACGTGGCAGTTGACCCTAAATAACGAAAAGTGTGAGATCATCCACATGAGTGCCATAAGGAACTCAAACTTCGGTTACGCGACAAATCAGTCTAATCTAAAAGCCGCAAATTCAACTAAATACCTAAGAATTACAATTACGAACAACTTAAATTGGAAGAAACACACAGAAAATGTTGTGGGGAAGACTAACCAAAGACTGCGTTTAATTGGTACGACACTTAGAAAATGTGACAGATCTACTGAGGAGACTGCCTACACTACGCTTGTTTGTCCTCTTTTAGAATAATGCAGCGCGGTGTGGGATCCTTACCAGACAGGACTGACGGAGTACATCGAAGAAGTTCAAAGAAGGGCAGCACATTTTGTATCATCGAAAAATATGGGAGAGAATTCACAGAAATGATACAGGATTTAGGATGGACATCATTAAAAGAAAGGCGTTCTTCGTTGCGACGGAATCCTCTCACGAAATGCCAATCACCAACTTTCTCCTCCGCATGCAACAACATTTTGTTGACACCGACCTACATAGGGAGAAATGATCACCACGATAAAATAAGGGCAAACAGAGCTCGTACGGAAAGATATGTGTTCGTTCTTTCCGCGCGCTGTACGAGATCGGAATAATAGAGAATGATGAGGGTGGTTCGATGAACCCTCTGCCAGGCACTTAAATGTGATTTGCAGAGATCCTTGTAGGTCTAAATGTAGATGTAGATGTAGTTGGGTACACAATCTGGTGATTACCCAAAGGGGTGAAACGGGTCATTGATGTTAAATAATTTGGCAACCAAGACTGTTTTTATCCTGAAATAATTCGAAACTGGATGTTGTAACACCAAGCCATAATCTAATGGAATAAAATTGAAATAGCACATAAAGACTGTAAAGTTACATAATCTTATGACGAAATCGAAGTAGGCCACTCAAATATAGATCCATATCAATTATATCCATTTGCAGCAAGATTTCGGAATATGTGCTATTTTTGGACATTACGAAATACAATATCTGATCGAAAGTATTCCGACATTTGTTATTGTACAATAATATAGGGTGTGTCCCTGCTTCGTCTTTGTGACGGCCTGAACTCTGCAGGGCACACTTTCATTGATGTTTGTGTGGAGAAATGGCCGCCCATTCTCCCTCAAAAGCCAAAACCTCAGAGAGGTACACAGGGTGCTTCACAATTACGTTTAAAAATATCTGAGGACAGATTCCTTACACCAAAGTAAGTACAAAAGTCCAGTAAACATGGACTCTAAAACGCATACGGTAAGAGCTATGAGCACGTCTTGTTCATTCTCATTTCTGTGAACTGCATCTCTTCTACTGAAAGCTCTCTGAGTTTCATGTTTGGGGAGCAGATAGTATGGGCGAAAGTAAGATAAGCGTTCCAGTAAACTTGGGCACAACAATGCGTAACGTAAGGGCGGATTTTTTGGGAAAATTGCGAAAAAATTCGATTGTTTGTCGCTTAGGTGAAATGATTGATTCTTTAAGAATAAATTCGCATAGTTTCATAATCGAATTCTGGATAGAAATATATTTTAAGAAAGTTTGTTTGGGCGCCTGCGCCTGCCACACGCCCCTCTTTCTATGCTGTGATCCACACTTCCCTACGTTAGAAATTTTGCGCATTAATTTTTCGTCCACACAATCGAAACGAACTGCAGATGATTCTAGAAGGGTCTGAAGAAGATTTTCTTTGCTTGTTCCTTGAAAAATGGAAAGTCACTGGGAGGTGTAAACAGACTGACGGACAAGGAAATTCACACTCTAAAAATTTATTATGGAAGAGCTATCAGGGATAACTTACATAATGCGAAAACAATGCAACAAACTGTGTTGGCAGTATACTTTTACAAACTTTCCACAGATGGTAATCCTAAGCCTTCCATTTGTGACATGTCTTGGAGCAAATATCTTCAGACGGAAACCAGTGGAAAGCCATACGCCCACAAACATGGTTTGTCATTTGCTGTTTTAGATGTTATAAAACCAACTTTCAGTTACTTAGCCAATCCTGAACTGCTGAAAAAATGTGTATATGGGAAAACAAAGAATACAAATGAGAGCTACGATCACCTTATGTGGATGCTTTGTCCACAAACAGTAATTGTGCTTTCAGTAGGATTAAGCGCCTGCAGAGACTAGGCAACCATCCAGGTGCATTCAGACCCAACATACTCAGAAGCATCGATGAAATGCTACTGGACGAAGCTCAGGCAGCAGAGGAAAAAGTCCAAAAGTTGGCTAGGCAAAGGAGTCAGGGGAAGAGATTGCTCCAGACAGAATTACGAGGAAGAGAATAAAGATCATGGGTATGGACAATGTTAGTCACTAGAGGTATAGCAATATATTCAAAAATTGAAATAAAAACTTTAAATGCGAATTGCTCCAAACCAACTTCTTTGGCTACAAAACACCTTTCTTCAGCAACTGTCAAAGCTAATATCCTGAAATTAGGCAGTGTTCTTAAGAATTACTTACTGAATAATCCTATGCAGCACTTTACCGTTATCTTTTCTCTGAGAATAGTTCTCCTTTAAAGTTTGAAAAAAGAATTGAGCAGTCCCGTGTAACTACAACCATAAACAAAACTGTTAGCCTCTTATGCAAATGTAAACTATGAAATTCCAGTTTTATAACGTGACTGGTATACGAGAAAACGTAATGGTAAATAAAAATTCAAATCCTTACAAAATGAATATCGATGAGCATTTTCAAACAATAATTGCGCAGAATATCAAGCATTATGTAGTACATATTAGTCTCAAGATTTACTATTTTCACTATAATACTTTTGGAGACAAATATCATCCACACAATTTCCAATACTCGAAGAACTGACAAGTGCGGCAATTATCTCGCAGTCACCTTAAAAGCTCACACATCTAAGTTGCTTACAAAATAACATACAGAAGACTGAAAAAGAGAACTGAGGACATGTTAGATCAGTATCAATTCGGCTTAGGTTTTAGAGACGTGGAAAAGGCGTTCGACAATGTAAAATTGTGCAAGATGTTCTGAGGAAAATAGCGATAAGCTGTAGGGACAGACGGGTAATATCCATTATGTAGAAGCGCCAATAGGGAATAATAAGAGTCGACGACCAAGAACGAAGTGCTCTGATTAAAATGGGTGTAAGACAGGGATGTAGTCTTTCGCCCCTATTGTTCAGTCTGTACATGGAAGAAGCAGTGATGGAAATAAAAGAAAGATTCAGGAGTAGGATTAAAATTAAAGATGAAAGAATATCAATGATAAGATTTGCCGATGACATTGCTCACCTGAGTTAATGTGAAGAAGAGTTATATGATCTGATGAATGGAATAAATAGTCTAATGAGTACAGAATATGAACCGAGAGTAAATCAAAGAAAGATGAAAGTAATGAGAAGTGGCACAAATGAGAAAAGAGAAAAACTTAACATTAGGATTGATGGTCATGAAGTAGGTGAAGTTAAGGAATTCTCCTACCTAGGCATGAAAATAACCAACGACGGACGCAGAAAGGAGGATATCAAAAGCAGACTAGCAGTGCCGTAAAGGGCATTTCTCGCCGGGAAAAGTCTACTAATGTTAGATATAGGCCGTAACTTGAGGAAGAAATTTCTAAGAACGTACATTTGGAGCACAACGTTGTATAATAATGTAACATGGACTGTGGCAAAACCTGAATAGAAGAGTGGTGCTATAGATGAATGTTGAAAATTAGGACTGAAAACGTGAGAAATGAGGTTTTGCGTAGAGTCGGAGGGGAAAGGAATATGTGGAAAACACTGACAAGGAGGAGGGACAGGATGATAGGACATCGGTTAAGACATCGGGGAATGACTTCCGTGGTACAAGAGGGAGCTGTACACGGCAAAAACTATAGAGGAAGACAGAAATTGGAATTCATACAGAAAATAATTGAGGACATAGGCTGCAAGTGCTACTCTGAGATGAGGTTGGCAACGCAGAGGAATTGGTGGCGAGCAGCATCAAACCAGTCACAAGACTGATGACTAAAAAACAAAAAAGGAGTTTGCCCTACGTCTGTCCTTAGCAGCTATGAGCACTTGTTCAGCTGGAAAGGAATGTTTCACTAAAGTGAAGATGAAAAAGTGCTCGTATGTCTTGAGGTATGGATTTCAGAGCCCATGTTTACTGGACATTTTTTTTCATTTTGGTCCGTGCTACCTCCTCCCAAAATAAGGTAAACAAAGACCTTCGTGTGGAAGAGCTGTGGTTTCCAATATCAAGGATGAACAAGTGTTCACAGCTCATAGCGTTAAGGAATGCATTTTAGAGCCCATGTTTACTGTACTTTTCTTCTTATTTTGGCGTGAGGAGCCTGTCTCCAATTTTTTTAAAGCCATTTCGAAACAGCATATATAGTAATGTCGACATCCTAACTCGCCCCAGTGGTCTTGCACTGAGTTCAGATGGGGACTCCGGGCAGGTCAGTCCTTTCGGGACAAATAATTGCCTCACAGATGCTGCTTTATTACATGATTCGTTGTCAAGCTAATAAAGACAGTAATCATCTCTGAACTGTCCCCCTACTCTACCCAGTACAAAAAGCTCTCAAAAATGCCCATAGTCTTCCGCATTCAGCGTTTTCGTGAGCGCAGAAGGGGAGCAGAGCCTAAGCATCAAAAATCCCATACCGCAACACTGCCTCCTTCATACTTCACTGTTGGCTCGACACATGATGGTAGTTGAGGTACTCTTAGGCACTACTTAAACCCAAACCTTTCTATTGCATTGTCACGGGGTATAAGGTGATTCATCACTCCAAATTAATCGTTTACAGCAATCCATTGTCAACCTGCGTCGCTCTTTATACCACCTCAAGCGTCGCTCGATGGTCGCCGTCAATCAGTACATGAAGTTTCCTCGACTTCATCTAGTTGTGGTTGTTTCCTCGCATTTATGCTTTACAATCACATCACAAACAGCCGACTTGGGCAATTTTGGGACTGCGATGTTCCTATTATTACTCGGCTGACATCCAATGACTAGCTCTGGCTGAGAGAGCAAAAGAGTTCGTTCTAAACACAACACACACGGCATGTGGAGCCTTTGCTTTACTGGTGACGCCTAGTTTCACTTCGAAATGTGCATGGTACACGTTTCTCACGATAGCGGTAACCTTTCTTCGATTTTTCACCACAAGTTCACCACAAATACAACAAAAACAATTAGCAGAGTTCATACAGCCTCGGACAGACATCGTATATTTTCAGTAACATGTATTTCCTTCCACAGATATTAGACGTGCGTTGTGGCCGCGCGGTTAGAGGCGCCATGTCACGGATTACACGAACCCTCTCGCCGGAGGTTCGAGCCCTTCCTCGAGCATGGATGTGCGTGTTCTTCTTAGCATAAGTTAGTTTAAGTAGTGTCTAAGTCTAGGGACCGATGACCTCAGCATATCGTCCCTTATGGATTCACACATATTTTTCCACAAACATAACACAGTGGCAGACAGGCAGTGCGATTTGTATTGTGACTTTCCTGTCCGCCATTAGGGTCGCAAATGATGAAGAGTTGAAACAGATGCCCCGCTTCTGAGCTTCATACGGTATTTTCAAATGTAATATTGTGGTGTCAGCGCCAGACACCACACTTGCTAGGAGGTAGCCTTTAAATCGGCCACGGTCCATTAGTATACGTCGGACATGCGTGTCGCCACTATCAGTGATTGCAGACCGAGTGCCGTCACACGGCAGGTCTAGTCTAGAGAGACTCCCTAGCACTCGCCCCAGTTGTACAGCCGACTTTGCTAGCGATGGTTCACTGACTACATATGCTCTCATTTGCAGAGACGATAGTTTAGCATAGCCTTCAGTTACGTCAATTGCTACGACATAGCAAGGCGCCATATTCACTTACTATATGTCTTCTGAACAGATATATTGTGAATCATGTGCCGGCAAGAGCGACGTTCATCATTATTGGATTAAAGTTAAGTATCAAACTAATTACGTCCACTTTCTGAATTCTATTGTCATGTTCCAGACCTCACGTCAGTATAGTTCTTCCCTCCTCACGCCAGCCTGTGTGAGCTAAAATGCGTGCATTTTGGCCTCCTCTAGTAACACAGTGTTGGCTCTTCTGCCAACACAACATTGGCGACAAGTGTAACAACGGTGTTCTTATCTATACTGCCCTGGTTTAATTGTGTAATGGCTTCGCCACAATCTCCAGATGTACTGTCCGAATTTTATCACTTACAGAATCAGCAGATGCAGGCATTACTGGATATCCTTGGACAGCTCGTCCAGGGTCAACGTGCAATGCCAAACGATGCAGCAGCCGCCGCTCCACCACTAACGCAGCCACAACACGCAGTTGCACCGACCTTCAGACCTTTTGATGCTGCACTGGAAAGCTGGACGGAGTGGTTATGCCAATTTGGATTCCATCTCGCCGCCTACAGAATACACGGTAACGAGCGGCAGCCTTTTCTTTTGTCACCTGTCGGTGTGCAAACCTACCATGTGATAAATTATTTCCCCGAAGCGACGTAGCAACTCTGTCCTACGACGAAATTTTGTCTGCATTACATGCATATTTCAAACAATCAGTCAATGTAGTAGCAAAACGGTATACCTTCTTTCGTACAAAATGTACGGCAGGTCAGACTAATCGGGAGTGGGTTGCAACCTTGCAAGGCGTTACTAGGGATTGTGTTTTGAGTGTCAATGTGGACTCCCATATTCAGATACTATGGTACGTGATGCAATTGCACAGAACGCTTCTAATGTTCGTATAAGGGAACAGATTTTGAAACTAGTCAGTCCCTCCCTTCAACAAGTGATTGACATATTGGATCGGCAGGACACACTTGACTTTGCTCAGGAATCATTTGAAACTTCGCCAGCTGTGTGTCGGGTTAACCGCCCCGCCGGGCGAGCTGCACAGAGCAGTAAACAGTCCGCGCACCCGGCCGCGCCGCTGCCGCCAGGCTCTCAGCCACGTGTGCCGCGCCGGCAAGCAAATCCAGTGCTCAAATCATGCCCGCGGTACGCTACTAAGCATTCGCGTGAGAATTTCCCGTCACGCCAAGCTATTTGCTTTTATTGTAATAAAAAAGGACATGTTCAAAGTGTTTGCCAGAAAAAGCTCAGATCGGAAACTCAAAACCATTCCAGGCCCTTTGCTTCGCGCTAGAATCAGAATCGAACCAAGGATACTGAGGCTCCCGAAACTACACCCATGGAAATTCATGTCGTTCATTCCACTCCGCCCAGTGCCACTCTCTAACAGTGTCTGTGTTCATCCCACAAATAGTGTGCGTCGACATCGCCGGAACTCCTGTCAAATCGCAAGTGATTTTGTACCAGTCAGTTCACGTTGCACGAGACAGTCGCTCTTGTCGTCAGCAGGACAATAAACTTTTTGTAGACTTGGACATTAACAGCAAAGTGATACCATTCCAGCTCGATACCGGAGCTGCAGTTTCACTGATCAATCAAGACACTTAAAAACTGCTGGGCACACCTCCGTTGTGTGCCGCAAATGTTAACTAGCTATTCAGGTCAAGGGATCCCTGTGTTAGTACAGTGCAGCCTTCTTGCAACATACAAAGGACAAACAAAACTTGTCATTTTACGTCCTTCGTTCTTCTTCTGCAGTGAACTTGTTTGGTTTCGATTCATTTCAATTGTTTAATTTGTCTATAGCAAATCAGGTCGTAACAGTGAACCAGACTGTGCCTTCAGACAGTGTTTCTCGCCTATGTGAAAAATTTGCAGACACTTTCGCACCGGACCTCGGTTGTGCTAAGAACTATAAAGCAGATTTGGAACTGAAAGTAAACGTGCAACCGAAAATTTCAGAGCGCGCAATGTTCCCCACGCATTGCGTGATGAGGTTGCAAAGACATTACACGATTTGGAATCACAAGGTGCAATTGAACGTGTGCAGGCTTCTCTCTGGGCATCAACCTTAGTAATTTTGCCAAAACCTTCGGAAAAATTGAGACTTTGCGTGGACATCCAAACAACAGTGAATCCACAGCTAGTGATTGCAACTTTTCCTTTACCCCGCCCGGAAAATCTTTTTGACAAACTGTTCCCCGGGAAATATTTTTCGAAGTTGGACCTAGCAGATGCATACTTGCAAATACCGGTGGACGAAGAATGCCATCGCGTTTTGGTGGTTAACACGCATCTTGGTTTGTATCAATTCAAACGCCTGCCATTCGGGTGTGCATCCGCCCCTGCATTGTTTCAGCAATATCTACAAACTGTTTTTGCGTTGGTCCCTACTGCAGCAAACTAACTGGACAATATTGTGATCTCCAGAAAGACAGAAGAAGAACATTTAGCCAATCTCAGAACATTATTTCAGGTCTTGTGACAAAATGGTCTTCGCTTACGGAAGGACAAATGCGTGTTTTTTGCTCGTGACTTGCCATACCTGGCCGGTCGGTGTGGCCGAGCGGTTCTAGGCGCTACAGTCTGGAACCGCGCTGCTGCTACGGTCGCAGGTTCGAATCCTGCCTCGGGCATGGATGTGTGTGACGTCCTTAGGTTAGTTAGGTTTAAGTAGTTCTAAGTTCTATGGGACTGATGACCACAGCAGTTAAGTCCCATAGTGCTCAGAGCCATTTGAATCATTTTTGCCATACCTGGGACATGTACTCAAGACATACATCCCAGTCCCATGCACCTCCGTGCCATACAAGACTTGCCTTTGCCGCAGAATTTGAAGCAGCTACAGAGTGTGCTGGGAGAAACCAACTATTATCACAGATATGTGCCGCATGCATCTTCCATTTCAGCTCCGCTTCATCGCTTACGCCATAAAGGTGTTCCGTTCGTCTGGACGACAAAATGCGAACGCGCCTTTCGCCGGTTGAAATCTGCGTTGCTTTCCAATACTTGCCTTACGCCATTCGATCCCCAGAAGCCCCTTTTATTGATGGTGGATGCATCGAATTTCGGGATCGGTGCTATGCTTGCGCACAAAGATGGCTCGCACGATCGTCCTATTGCCTTTGCGCGCAAGTTGCTATCGTCTGCGCAAAGAAATTATTCACAGATCGAGAAGGAAGCAATGGCTCTCGTATTTGGTGTTACAAAGTTTCATGACTTCTTGTATGGTCGTCACTTTACCATAATCAGACCACAAACCTTTGACATCGCTTTCTCATACGAACAAACCTGTACCTCCACGTACAGCGCAGATATTCTTTCGCTGGTCAATTTTCGTCTCGCAGTACCGATACGATATCTTGTATCGGACCACTGCAAAGCACGAAAACGCCGATGCGTTGTCCCGTTTGCCTGTTGCTCAGGATAGGGCTTTCGATTCCTCCGAACTTGCTTGCATGTTCATTGATTCGGAAACCGATGACGTGGTCGAATCGTTTCCGATTGATTTTCGTCCTGTAGCTACAGCTACAACTTCCGAACCTGTCCTTGCTACCGTTCTGCGTTTTGTTGCTACGCAATGGCCCTTGTCAAAGTCACGGATCGGGGACCCGTTGTTTCGCCGATTTTTTGCTCACAAGGTGAGAGTTTTAGTTCGACGTGGTGTTTTGTTGTTACGTTCTCATAATGATCAGTCCAAGGTCGTGGTTCCACGTTCGTTACAGTCCTCTGTCTTAAAGATTCTCCACAAAGGACATTGGGGTATAGTGAGAACGAAACAACATGTTCGTCAGCACTGTACTTGGTTCGGAATCGATACCGCGATTAGGACTATGTGCTCCTGCATGGTGCATGCCGAACAACAATCAGCACCACTGCGGAAATTATTTGCATGGCCAAAAGCCACTTTCCCTAGGCAACGCTTACACATCGATTTTGCTGGTCTATTCTGGAATGCTCGATGGTTGGTTGTGATAGATTCATTCAGTAATTTTCCTTTTATTGTCCGGATGTCTTCATCACCTGCCACCATTCAAGCGTTATCTGCTATCTTTTGCGTTGAAGGTCTGCCACAGGCAATTGTTTCCGACAATGGTCCACAATTCATGTCCGCAGAATTTGTCATTCTGCAATTCCGATGGCATTCAACATCTGACGTCCGCGCCGTTTTCGCCACAGTCCAACGGTGCCGCTGAACGTTTGGTCAGGACTTTCAAGTCCCAGATGTTGAAGTTGAAAGAGTCGCATTCTCGGGAGGACGCGTTATTGCTCTTTTTGTCCTCGTATCGCTCTCAGCCCCGAGATGGTCGCTCGCCGGCTGAGTTGCTCCACGGTCGCCATCATCGAACTTTGATGTCTTTGCTACATCCGCCGCATCAGGTTCCTGTGCAGCGGCAGACACTTGCTTTTGCCCCAGGCGACGTCGTATAATATTGCAACTATCGAGGTTTACGGCGTTGGCTCGCAGGGCGTATTCTTCGCTGCCTCCGACGCGCTATGTATCTAGTTTTGGGGGCCTCTGGTGAGGTGCGACGGCATCTCAATCAGCTGCGCCTCTGTCGTCGCACGGGATCTGCCGCTCGCCGTCTGCTTTCAGCGACGGTGCCGTCCGGTCAGCGCCCCGGGGACCCATCTGCTGGCTCGCCTCAGCCCCAGGTGTTACTGACCCTGCCTTACATTTTGCCCCTATGGCGACGCGCCGCCGCCACCACCGCCTGTTCTCCCGCCGGCGACGCCCGCAGTGGACGCGTCGCTGAAGCCGCCGGCCCCCCCCCCCCCCCCCTAAGTCACGCGCCGCCGATCGCTCCCCGAGACCAGTTGTCCTCCGACATGGACCTCTTGCCCGCTCCGGACCATATGTCGTCTTCGCACGTCGGGTGCCCCGGCCCGATGGAGGTCGACTCTTCGGCCCCTCCTGTCTCTCTACGTGCGCATACACCGCATGTTGGCGTGCACCCTGGGTAGGTTTTCAGGCGTTCCCTAGCTCCCCGCGGTCCGAATGGCAGGGTGAGGGTGGAACAGCCTCGCCTGTTGTTATGCTCCCCATACGTCAACATGGGGTCCTCCCCACGGTGGGCGGAGGCCTTATACCACAACCGTCCGCCGATTTGCGGGGGAGGAATGTGGTGTCACCGCCTGACACCACACTTGCTAGGTGGTAGCCTTTAAATCGGCCGCGTGTCGCCACTATCAGTGATTGCGGACCGAGCGCCGCCACACGGCAGGTCTAGTCTAGAGAGACTCCCTAGCACTCGCCCCAGTTGTACAGCCGACTTTGCTAGCGATGGTTCACTGACTACATACGCTCTCATTTGCGGAGACGACAGTTTAGCATAGCCTTTAGTTACGTCAGTTGCTACGACATAGCAAGGCGCCATATTCAGTTACTATATGTCTTCTGAACAGATAATATTGTGAATCATGTACCGTCAAGAGCGACGTTCATCATTAATGGATTAAATTTAAGCATCAAACTAATTACGTCAGCTTTCTGAATTCTAATTCCTTGTCATGTTCCAGACCTCACGTAAGTACAGTCCTTCCCTCCTCACGCCAGCCTGCGTGAGCTAAAACGCGTGCATTTCGGCCTGCTCTAGTAACACGGTGTTGGCTCTTCTGCCAACACAATAAATATCATGACTGCAAATGTATGTGACTTGTGCAATAACAGTGGGTGCTGTGGTGTCTGAGTACCATTATCCAATTCAGAAGGTCAAAATACATAAAGAACGCTTATATTATCGAGAAAGTTTTTGTGACGTTCCAGTTTGTTGCATTGCGTAATAAACAGTAAATTCAAGAGCATGCTGTAAATGATGTAAGAATTACATTGTCTTAGAGGCAACGTCGAAAAAGATGACTTTATCAAAGAAGATATGAGAAAGAGGTTCGCTTAGATCGGGAGAGTTCCATCAGTGAAGTGCTTCTCCTGTTGTGTCAAACTGATTCTGTAATAAGACTGATTGTCCAGAGACTCTGCAAAAATATCAGAGAAGAAGGAAACTGAAAGCACTGGTGAAGCTTTACTGCTGGTGGATGCTAAGAACAGAGAAAGTTTGAAAGTAGTGACAAGGAAAGAAGTATGTGGTTAGCGTAATAGGATAATGACGCTGAGAGAAGTATAAAGGAAAAAGGCTTTCGTTTAAGCAAATAAATAATACAATATGTCTTGAGAGGTTGTGGTGTGTAACAAATATCTGAATGTCTAGAGATTAGCACAAATATAAGAAAATTTATGTTGCCATAAAACAGAAAATATCCTATTAACCTACTGAATAGCAACTAATTATACGTATTAATGTTAGGACACTCAATTGTATAACTCTCGGTCAGAGATTATGAGCTGTACAGTTTAAATTACGAGTGAAATCACAAAATAGCCACTCCTTAAAATGTAATTGGTTGAACGAGTACATAGCACAAAGGACTCTTTAATGCTCGGGTAGAAGAACAGAAACATTCGTGCCCACACAGTCTGAGTTCCTTCTGGGGCTGTTGCACCTTCACTTCACATTCTCTTCTCCTTGAAGTTGCTCTTATGCAGCGGATAGACGTTCTTATATGCTGTTATGGGCTAAGCAAATACTGTCTTCACCATCTTGAGTTCATAGTCGTTTGTCACATTTTTCACAAGGATGTTACACAAGTTTTCCAGCCTCTTAATCTCACGAACTCAAATTTTCTGTTTTTAATGAACTCGGTAAAAATAAGAAACTTAATGTTATAGGAAAGAAAATAAAGTTTATTTTAATTACAGTGCACGAAGAATGTAGGAGAGACCGGTGTAAGTTTTCAAGCAGACCTAGATGACTAATCGTTTAGAAAGCACAGTGTTTCCACTACCGTCAGCCTGTGTGTTACATAACAATTGTCTACATCGCCTATGGTGTTATAATTTTCGAGACATTCATCATAAATTTTTGTGGTCTAACAGGTAAAGTACATGGTATTATGAGTATCTTAATGTTTTATTCTTCTTAATACTATTCCAAAACTGAAAGTAGTTGACAGGTGAAAGTTAACGTGGGGGCACTAATGACATAGTGGTCCTGTTCCAGGGTTTTCTTCTGTTTGTCTTTGGTGCATATGCTGAATATGTATCTCTTTTTTGTAATGCTCTGAGCTTAAAAATTATTGAACAGATCAATAAAGCTTTGTAAGCCGTATACAACAACAGTATCTTAACTGTGTGTTGTGTACTGTTTGATTAATTTATGGCAGTTAAAGATTCAAATACAGTAAAAATAAATGAAAGATCTCTAGAGGGGAACGTGACAAAACTGATAAAAGGAAAAGTTGCAAGAACGAATGCGGCAAATACTTGGTTAAAGTACTTTTGATGCTATTTGAGAAGAAACGAACTTCGCAAGGGCACGCTAATGGAAGTTAACTATTGCTTAACTGCTGTATTTGGTCTTTGGAAAGGGAAGCCCTTTGAAAGCGTGCTCTTGGTTGGTAACTATTTTGGGGCAAATTCACTATCTCTGGTTACAAATAAAGGTAGATCGACAAACAAAATTTAATTTAGGCAATGAAAATGCAAATTTTTTTTTTTAATTAGGCCAAGTAGTTCATACATTAATAGCATCTCAGTGGATCACATAAGACGTGTTTTGCAAAACAGAAGGCCAAACTTTTTTTAACATTTCACAAATTAAATTCCTTTTCCAGTCGATTACAAAACAAAACTGACATCAGGCAAATGTTACTTTATGTAAGACAATTATAAGACTAACCGTAATTACAAACAGAAGCTGGGAACATTGTATTGTAACGGGCGGCCAGGGAAGGAAACGGGTATAGGAGGCAGTCAAATGAAAACACGATAGATGGAAAAAAGTAAATGTGAAAGACGGAACAACGGACGGTTTCATTGACTTTCATATTATGGAAACATAGCGTATTCCCTTATTTTTATCAGATAGTGACTGATAATAAACGAAGCACTTGCACAAGCGTTTTATTTCTTGAGAATTCTTTTGGCTGGGCTGACAGTTTCATAGACAGAGATGAAAGTTGGCCGAAAGGAATCATTAACACAAGTTGTAGAAGATGACACAGACTCCATGTAGGACAAAGTTCACTAAAAGCTGTTGTTTGGACAGGATGAAGAAATGCCCGTCATGAGTCGATACAACGCGGACAGCAGGTAACACTGCAGCCGTCTGGATGGCCGCATATGAGTCGTTGCAATCCTGCAAGAGGTGATGACCACGCCGACGTTCCTAAAGCATTTTTCTGCGGCGAGAGCATTCTAATGTACAGCTAAAGTCTTGGAAGTTAGGCAGAGAGGATGGCGCCAGTCTTTAGATAGCAGAGCAACGCACCGATGGACACTATGAAGGCTCCGTCAAAGCTATTTATGGCTCTATGCTCTCAGCAGAACATGGCAGGCGAGGTGAGAGGCTCGATAGGGGTGACACTGCAAGTTTCTCGTCTGGAAAATACCTGCAGCTGGCCTCTGATCTATACGAAGCTGATAGGAGGCTTAGGAGGGTCGTAGCAAAATATGTTAATGTGCTCGTTGGAATCCCTAACAGTACAGCGACGAAATACTCGCCTTTCTTTAGATGTAGGCCACTGGACGCGAAAATGTGGGATTTTCATTGGGCAGCATGGTCTCATGTAGGAGATTTCGAAAATTATTGAGAAGTTTGAGGACAATCCAGGAGAATAGACATTTGTCATTGGATGATTGCTCATGAGAGGCTGGGATTGGCTCTTGAAGAAGGGACGAATGTTATGAGGGAAGACAGGAAGAAGTAAGGTAACATATCATCTACTGCTAGTGAGAGAACTACTTCGAATTCTCCTCTCGGAATTTGTTGTGATAAGCAGTAGTATAACTTTGCAGCCGCAACTGGAGTATGATGTGGAGTTTGCAGTAGGTAGCTTATATGGGATTCACAGCCATCGTCCGACACAGTGATCGTTAACAGCACCACTGGCAGACAACACAACGACGCTGTTAAAAAAGAATAATAAGATCTGCAATCGGCTTCAGTCTGTGCAGGTCACAATGTACTCAGCAAAAGTGAGAGTGATAAACTACATTTCATCTACATTTATACTCCGCAAGCCACCCAACGGTGTATGGCGGAGGGCACTTTACGTGCCACTGTCATTACCACCCTTTCCTGTTCCAGTCGCATATGTTTCGCGGGAAGAACGACTGTCTGAAAGCCTCCGTGCGCGCTCTAATCTCTCTAATTTTACACTCGTGATCTCCTCGTGAGGTATAAGTAGGGGGAAGCAATATATTCGATACCTCATCCAGAATCGCACCCTCTCGAAACCTGGCGAGCAAGCTACACCACGATGCAGAGCGCCTCTCTTGCAGAGTCTGCCACTTGAGTTTATTAAACATCTCCGTAACGCTATCACGGTTACCAAATAACCCTGTGACGAAACGCGCCGCTCTTCTTTGGACCTTCTCTCTCTCCTCCGTCAACCCGATCTGGTACGGATCCCACACTGATGAGCAATACTCAAGTATAGGTCGAACAAGTGTTTTGTAAGCCACCTCCTTTGTTGATGGACTACATTTTCTAAGCACTCTCCCAATGAATCTCAACCTGGTACCCGCCTTACCAACAATTAATTTTATATGATCATTCCACTTCAAATCGTTCCGCACGCATACTCACAGATATTTTACAGAAGTAACTGCTACCAGTGTTTGTTCCGCTATCATATAATCATACAATAAAGGATCCTTCTTTCTATGTATTCGCAATACATTACATTTCTCTATGTTAAGGGACAGTTGCCACTCCCTGCACCAAGTGCCTATCCGCTGCAGATCTTCCTGCATTTCGCTACAATTTTCTAATGCTGCAACTTCTCTGTATACTACAGCTTCATCCGCGAAAAGCCGCATGGAACTTCCGACACTATCTACTAGGTCATTTATATATATTGTGAAAAGCAATGGTCCCATAACACTCCCCTGTGGCACGCCAGAGGTTACTTTAACGTCTGTAGACGTCTCTCCATTGATAACAACATGCTGTGTTCTGTTTGCTAAAAACTCTTCAATCCAGCCACACAGCTGGTCTGATATTCCGTAGGCTCTTACTTTGTTTATCAGGCGACAGTGCGGAACTGTATCGAACGCCTTCCGGAAGTCAAGAAAAATAGCATCTACCTGGGAGCCTGTATCTAATATTTTCTGGTTCTCATGAACAAATAAAGTGAGTTTGGTCTCACACGATCGCTGTTTCCGGAATCCATGTTGATTCCTACATAGTAGATTCTGGGTTTCCAAAAACGACATGATACTCGAGCAAAAAACATGTTCTAAAATTCTACAACTGATCGACATCAGAGATATAGGTCTATAGTTTTGCGCATCTGCTCGACGACACTTCATGAAGACTGGGACTACCTGTGCTCTTTTCCAATCATTTGGAACCCTCCGTTGCTCTAGAGACTTGCGGTACACGGCTGTTAGAAGGGGGGCAAGTTCTTTCGCGTACTCTGTGTAGAATCGAATTGGTATCCCGTCAGGTCCAGTGGACTTTCCTCTGTTGAGTGATTCCAGTTGCTTTTCTATTCCTTGGACACTTATTTCGATGTCAGCCATTTTTTCGTTTGTGCGAGGATTTAGAGAAGGAACTGCAGTGCGGTCTTCCTCTGTGAAACAGCTTTGGAAAAAGGTGTTTAGTATTTCAGCTTTACACGTGTCATCCTCTGTTTCAATGCCATTATCATCCCGGAGTGTCTGGATATGCTGTTTGGGGAGGATGACGCCCTTCTGGCAAGTATAATTTTACGGAACTTAAATTTCAGCAGTCCCTGTCGCCAGGTCGCGTAAATGTATCAGTGTTTTAATAACGTAGTCTCCTACCAATTGGTTCATAGTCTTGAATCTCCGCCAACCTTAGTTACTTGCAAATGTTTCATGTTCTAGTGATAATTTGTCAAGCGTGTTATTAAACGTGTCCATGTTATACTTCAGTGCAACTACTGCACACGTTTTGTGTGAGGATTTGTAATAAACAATAGAACTTATGGTAGCTTTGACTTTCATTACATACGTATCTCACAGGTCACAAAATTAAATGATAGTGTCACCAGTCAACCGCCGTTCTGAAGTCTGTAGGGTCTTCATTTGGCGTTAATAAAGAAATCCTTCTGTAATAAATCATAGTTTACAGTTTTCATTGGGCATCTACATACCGGTACAGGTTTATTACCTAAGGGGTAGTACAAGTCTACTATTATTTACCCAGGTATGCATCTCTTCATCCGAAGCAAATCGACGTCCAAGAGTTTTCTCTTCAAGGCTACAAAAGAATCGAAAACTTACGGAGAGGGGCTTGGACTGTATGGAGGGTCTTACATGGTTTCCCAGCGAAACTTCTGCAGTGTAACGGAAACCACCTTGGCAGCACATGGGCGGCCCTGGGCTGAGATTCAGCTGTCCAGAGCTTATCTTCACTAGAAGCCATAGAGGGGGGAAACACAGACCCCTTCTAACCAATACCAACCCTTTCCTAACTAAGCACTAATCTCTACCTGCTGGGAAACACTCTGCCCTTCTGCCCAACCACCGTACGTTGGCCAGACTGCCCACGCAGACTTGAAGACTCCCATCGTACATATCGAATATACACTCGCCTCACACTCTCAAACTAGCCATACACAATAAGAACACACGGGGTATAATGGATTAGAATAACAAAAAATACATAAAATTATTCAACAAGAAACGAAAAACCAGGCTCTTTTCCAACCATTAGGTTTGCTTCCATTACATTTAGGAAGCTATAGGATTCGAGAACTCAGAAACAAACTCAACTACGTTATGCCAACATACGAAATTGGTCTGACGGATTCATCTCAATATCCCGGAGGACTTTGTCACCGTTCGCAAAAATTAATGACGTAGGAACTTATTATCTTGCATGTACTTTTTGGTACCAAGTAACAAAAATTAGCTTCCTGAAAAAACTACACTATTCTGACTGAGGCTCTAATAAACGATGAATGAGAAAATTTTGCTTGATTTTTGTTAATCAAAACCACAGATTTTAAGTATTAATTATGTGCAACTCGATAATCCATTTAGTACATAATAATCAAAATCAAACACACATAAGTATTTAATTAATCAATGCGCTGCATTATACTTTCTAAGGACGAAATTTTATGCATCTTCTATGACGATGAAGAGGGTTTGAAAAGAAATTGGTTATTACAAATTACGAATTACCGAGGGGCCAAAACATTAAGACAACCTGCTTAATAGCATGATGTGATGTTATTAGAATTTTAGGGCTCTAAACGATGAGATCACAAGTGCTTCCATGAAATAAGCATACGAGGATAGCGAAACTCTATTACAAAATAACAATAAGTTTTAAAACCAAGACACAAGATCACTTAAAATCGGCCAGTTTTTCTGGAATGAAACACGATATCACACAAAATCTTGAAACACCAACAACACGTGCCTGGTAATTGGTTAAAATACACTCCTGGAAATTGAAATAAGAACACCGTGAATTCATTGTCCCAGGAAGGGGAAACTTTATTGACACATTCCTGGGGTCAGATACATCACACGATCACACTGACAGAACCACAGGCACATAGACACAGGCAACAGAGCATGCACAATGTCGGCACTAGTACAGTGTATATCCACCTTTCGCAGCAATGCAGGCTGCTATTCTCCCATGGAGACGATCGTAGAGATGCTGGATGTAGTCCTGTGGAACGGCTTGCCATGCCATTTCCACCTGGCGCCTCAGTTGGACCAGCGTTCGTGCTGGACGTGCAGACCGCGTGAGACGACGCTTCATCCAGTCCCAAACATGCTCAATGGGGGACAGATCCGGAGATCTTGCTGGCCAGGGTAGTTGACTTACACCTTCTAGAGCACGTTGGGTGGCACGGGATACATGCGGACGTGCATTGTCCTGTTGGAACAGCAAGTTCCCTTGCCGGTCTAGGAATGGTAGAACGATGGGTTCGATGACGGTTTGGATGTACCGTGCACTATTCAGTGTCCCCTCGACGATCACCAGTGGTGTACGGCCAGTGTAGGAGATCGCTCCCCACACCATGATGCCGGGTGATGGCCCTGTGTGCCTCGGTCGTATGCAGTCCTGATTGTGGCACTCACCTGCACGGCGCCAAACACGCATACGACCATCATTGGCACCAAGGCAGAAGCGACTCTCATCGCTGAAGACGACACGTCTCCATTCGTCCTTCCATTCACGCCTGTCGCGACACCACTGGAGGCGGGCTGCACGATGTTGGGGCGTGAGCGGAAGACGGCCTAACGGTGTACGGGACCGTAGCCCAGCTTCATGGAGACGGTTGCGAATGGTCCTCGCCGATACCCCAGGAGCAACAGTGTCCCTAATTTGCTGGGAAGTGGCGGTGCGGTCCCCTACGGCACTGCGTAGGATCCTACGGTCTTGGCGTGCATCCGTGCGTCGCTGCGGTCCGGTCCCAGGTCGACGGGCACGTGCACCTTCCGCCGACCACTGGCGACAACATCGATGTACTGTGGAGACCTCACGCCCCACGTGTTGAGCAATTCGGCGGTACGTCCACCCGGCCTCCCGCATGCCCACTATACGCCCTCGCTCAAAGTCCGTCAACTGCACATACGGTTCACGTCCACGCTGTCGCGGCATGCTACCAGTGTTAAAGACTGCGATGGAGCTCCGTATGCGACGGCAAACTGGCTGACACTGACGACGGCGGTGCACAAATGCCGCGCAGCTAGCGCCATTCGACGGCCAACACCGCGGTTCCTGGTGTGTCCGCTGTGCCGTGCGTGTGATCATTGCTTGTACAGCCCTCTCGCAGTGTCCGGAGCAAGTATGGTGGGTCTGACACACCGGTGTCAATGTGTTCTTTTTTCCATTTCCAGGAGTGTAGATGGAAAGTCCTATGGGTGACTCAGGAGTGCCCTCAGATCGTCACATAAAACACACTCAACAAAAAAATGTCGTATCGATAACTGTGTTCCACATGTTTGACACACTGTTCGTCATCCAGACTTGACAGAAAGCGATGTATCAGTGAGAATTGTGCCACTTCAAGCCCTGCAAGCGCCACTTCTTCAGTTCATTGTGGTTGGAAGGGTACACCACGGTCGCAGTGACAGTTCCTCTGGCTGCACATTATTGTTCATCATTGCCAGCCACTGAGCCTTCCAACAAGATATGGTCTTCCAGGTCACGTATGTGGTAACAGCCTGTAGGGGGACTGAAAAGCGAGCTGGCGGTGAAAGGGAGCCCTGTTTGGATCCCTGGAAACCATCAGAAAATGTCCTGCCTTTGCAATAGGAGAGCGTCCTGCACATTTTGCACCATCCGATCTGCTGCGTGCATCTGACCAATAGCAATTTGGGAATCAGGGCAGATGAGAAACTTCTTGCCACGATGTGGTCTCATCCGCTCCATTGCCCTCACGATAGCAAATAATTACACAAAATAAACTGAGAACTGCTATGGGAACACAATCCTAAGAACAAAGACGAGGAACACAACGGTGCAGACGCAGACACCAGTAACATACGTGTACTGATTTAAAGCCTCGTAAAATGTTGTTTCAGAAATGTAAACTGGGGTACTATTTTCCTGTACCCATTCAGTTCAAAAAGTGGCCAGAGGGATCTCTTACTTCACGTGACTTTGGACCTGGAGACCTCCACCTGTAATACGGCGCTTCCTCGCATGGATTCCAAATGGCCTCGTTGCCAGCAAACGATTACGGAAGGATATTACAATGGCGGCAGATGAACAGTGATGAATGCTTGGCGTGTCATGAGGAAAGACGTCGTATAGAAGGTAGAGGATCACCAGCCTCTGCACAAAAGCTAGAAACTGTACGTGTTCGATAAGCCCTTTTTACGGTCTAATACCCTCAGGGTCAACCACATCTAACTTTTCACGGTACGAAGGCCTTGCTGATCTATACATCTGGCATACGAATTTATGCAGGGCTCGCAAGAAGGCTTTAGAAAACAGGAACAGAAATGCATACCTCCTCCCGAAGACCTACGACTGATGCATTTGATAATGTTCAAAGCCTTGAGGCACCGAAATTTCAGTTGCTTAAGGTGTGGCAGTTACGTTATCCTGTCATCAGAAGTGAGGACGAGATTATCATCTTTTCCGCAAAACTGAGAACAGTATACCCCACTTTTAAAACAGGTAAATTAAAAACATACCGTAAGCGGTTAAAATCAACACAGACGGTTTTCTCCAGAGAGAATTTGGAACTTTTGGTGTTTTACCATGCCTACCAAGAGCCTGGTAACCAAATGCATGTGTCTGGTAGTTGCTGCACGGTTGGAGAATGCAAAGAAAATGAAGAAGTCTTCCACGGACGAAGAACGTTGCTCACACAATGGACGCAATACTGTTTTTCGCGAAGGCCGTTATACTTAAAATAATACCTTGAAGGACGCCGTTGTGCTGCTTAAAATGGTCACTCAGGGCGTTCCCACAGTGCGTCCAAAATAACTTTATGAGAGGAAGGACAGTATGAAATACGTCCACGAAAACCTCAATTGTAGAGTTGAAAAAACAAAACATTCTCCTCCAGTTAGATTTGTTGAACTTTTCCCAATCGAAAAATATACTGACAAGCTGGTGCTTAGACTGAAAAGCTTGAAAAATTTCTGCATGTAGCAGATTCCAGCTACGGAGTGTGGGGTGTTACCTGGTGAGCCCGTACTGGGTGCTAGCTATTAGTTACCTGGTTTGCAGAACACACTAGGAGCCAGTTGACCACAAGCTGCAGTGTCTTTCCTTCACAGCTAGTGAGATTGACGCTCTGATAACTACTAAAGTTAGTGTGATTATTACCTGGTTTTAAAATCAGGAGTAAAACACTGTCCGCTAGTTGGGAAATACACCTGCCACTCAAATTTCATTAAAAAGGTGAAGGAAGTCTCCATTCAGCTGCTTTAGTATTCTGTACGTTATCGGGCACAATACCATGAGCTAATTCCAATGCAGAATCCAACTCTATACTGGTATAACGGAAATCCGAATTACCCAGTTTCTTGTGACCTCATAGTGGCGGAAGGCTGGATCTTGGATACAGTCAGCCGTAACATCCTAATAAGCCTCAGTATCTATAGCCTCGACGAATTGAGGCGGTTGTTACTGCGATAACGCATACCTCAGTAGGTAGTTCAGTTGAAGAGGAATGGATTTCTCAAAAAGGGACAGTCACAGAAGTTGTAAATGAAAACGTAGGTACAAGGAAAGTAACTGTGTAGAAACCTTGAGCAACAGAAGAAATACTTGAGGTGATCAATGGAAGAAGGAAGTACAAAAACATTCAGGGAAATTCAGAAATACATGTCACTTAGGAATGACATAAAAATAGAAGTACAAGGAAGCTAATACGAAATGGTTGCATGAAAAATGTTAAGAAGTCAACAAAGAAATGATTTTGGAAGGACTGACTCAGCACACAGAAAGCTCAAAAGAAACTTCTATGAAATTAAGAGTGCAATAGGAATTGCTCTCTTAAATGCATAAGAGAGCTCTTAGGTGGGAAAAGAACATTGTAGGCCACTATGAAGGTTAAGGACTTGCCTGATGACGTTATAAAAGAAGAAACAGGAGTCGATACTGGAGAGATGGGGGAACCAGTATTAGATTCCGAATTTAAAAGAGCTTTGGAGGACCTAAAGTCAAATAAGGCAAAAAGGATTGAAGCCATTCGAACAGTATTTCTAAAATCATTAGGGAAAACAACAACAAAACTACTATTCACCTTGCTGAGCAGAATCTATGAGACTGGCAATATGCCAATGTAATTTCGGAAAAATATCATCCAGACAGATTCGAAGATTGCAAGAGGCGACTGTAGAAACAATTATCACACATTCACATTAAAATCTCATGCAACCACGTTTCTGATGAGAACAATATACAGAAGAATGGAAAAAACTGAGAATCTGTTACATGACGATCAAATCAGCTTTGGAGAAGGTAAATTCAACAGGAGGCAGTCCTGACATTGGGGATGAAAATGAAATGGGGCTGAAGAAAAATCAAGACATGTTCATAGGATATATTGATGGACAATGTAAAATGGCGCATGTTGTTCGAAATAGTGAGCAAAATATTGGTAAGCTATAGGAAAAGACGGGTAACATACCACACGAAGTAATGAGAAGTAGCAGAAATGAGAACAGAACATCAAAATTAGTGACCACGAAGCAGACGAAGTGAGGAATTCTGCTACCTAGGCAGCAAAATAACATATAGTGGACGGAGGAAGAGGGACATAAAAATCCGACTAGCTATAGCAAAAACGGCATTCCTGGCTAAGAGAGGTCTGTTAGCATCAAACAAGGGCCTTAATCAGAGGAAGAAATTTCTGAGAATTTATGTTTGGAGCACAGTATTGTATGGTAGTGAAACATGGATTCTGGGGCATCCGGAACGGAAGAGAAACGACTCATTTGAGATATGGAGTTACAGAAGAACGTTGAAAATTTGTTGGACTGGTAAGGTATGGAGTCGGCGAGGAAGGGAATGTATGGATAACACTAAGAAGAAATGACAGGATGAAAGGACATGTGTAAAGTAGTCAGGTATAACCTCCATTGTACTAGAGGGAGCTGTACAGTACAAAAGCTGTGGAGAAAGGCAGAGAATGGCATAATTTTAGCAAATAACTGAGGACGTGGATTGCAAGTGCTACCCTAAAATGAAAAGAGTGGCGCAGGAGAAGACTTCGTGGTGGGCCGCGTCAAACCAGACAGAAGGCTAATGACTATAAATAAAAATCCTTGTAACAGTCAGGCATTCTCCGAGTTATGTCTTCCACTGATGTTCGGAATCATTGTTGCTCTCGTACAGCTGCTGGTGGTGATAGTGAGTTTGACCTGGAAATCCTAATAGTTTTGCATTGTTTACTTGCCGCGTGGATCTATTGATGTGATTCAGGAACTCTTGCTGTCTTCTTACCGACTCGAATATTTCTCCTCGCCTTTATCCTTTCGATCCAAAGGGCTGCAAGAGTCTCGTCCGTATGGCACCGACTGAATATTCCCATTGCCACCCTCCTATCTCTGATAGCAGAACAACGCTCATCATTCTAATAAGGGGGACGTTGCCTCCTATCTGTTATTAAAGTCTCGGGCCTAGTGGGACGCACCCAGTCCTGGACGATTCCCTTTAAAGTATCCAATTAGAAAGTCGTTTTGGTGGCCTCATTTCAGCATTTGCCAAATGAGTCTGGATAACGCAGCGGTCCCTTCCATGTATGTCGTCATCTACTTCCCACTGAGCGGTGTCTGCAGGGGTAGGTGACCAGGAGAAGTCAATTGAAGTGCTATAGTGAGTAGGTTGACGTATGTTCATCAGTATGATGTTTCAGTTTGTGTGTGATTCTTGTGTACTTGACCCGCGGGGCTAGTGGTATTCCGTCCTCATAGAGCTCTGTATGCAGAAGAATCTCCTAAGAAGAGAAAGGAGTAGGACAGTTCAGCAACATCCACAGTTTTTCATTGCTAATAGGATCATGGACGTCAGGTACACAGACCACAACGTGACATTAACTTCTGCCTTCACCGTAACTACCACGCTTATAGCGTGGTGGTTAATGCCGCAGCTAAGGAGTGCAGGTGCTCTTGACGAACACCCCTACAACACTTTTCGCTCTGTCACAAGTATGGAAGTCATTTCTATGGAGGTGATAGCCTCCATGTAAGCACAGGCGTGTCTGTTTTTAAAGCGGGCAAATGTCCATTCTGTCCGCCTCTCCTCCAAATGGATCCTGAAGCAATTATTGTCATTTTTGTTTTAATTTATGCTCACTTATCTTTGTGCCAGAACGGTGATGCTCTTGTAGACCGAGGGGGATTGGAGGGGCTCTCTGGATCTGGTGACGAGGCATCTAACTCCATCACGTTCTCATCATCAGCGAACGTGCGTGACATTTTACGGTGTACAGGACAGCTGACCCAAACAATTCCCTTTCGCTGTCCATTTCGCCTCGCAGTTGCTGAGATAAGATGAACGACACTTTTGGGATGATTTCCCTGTGCTCAGTTTTAAAGTTTTGTGATTCTTTTCGTCGTGGGTGCCTGGGTTGCTGTACCTTCATTGTGTTCACTTTTGTAGGTACAAGTGAAGGTACAGGCGGTGGTGGCTGGGGTTATGGTGGTGGCTGGTTCTGCCTCAATAGACAATGTTTGCGTGGAAACACATACCTCAGTGACAGGTTTCTTCACTAAGGAAGTACAGAAATTTGCGAAGACAGGACTTTCGTCAACGTAGATTCTTTCTTGGTTTCTGCATAAAGGATCTACTTTGTAGCCTTTATTTCTTGAATTTTTCGTTCTACAGTGAATACTGGGCAGCCACTGCTTCAGACTAAGTGGCTCCTAGATCACTTGATGCAGACAGATGGAGAAGGACAGTCAGTGCCAGATTCATGGGCTTGCTTTCTGCTTTTTCCGCATGACGCTTCAGCTACGGAACTGCCTTCTGTTAAGCTGATTCTTATTGTATTGCTGACTGCGTTTACGTAAACTTATGGACATATTTTTTCGGGTTCATAAGTATTTATTTTTACCTATTATTACTTTTATGTTGTAATTTCACGTACTGACACGTTCCATGAAGTGGGAGATTTGCTCCTCAATTTGGTCCTACGGAACTTGACGTGTAAATGAATAAAAAAAAACCTGAAAGGTTGGATTGGAGAAGATGGAAATGAAAGTTGCCGGCCAAAAGAGTATTAATTGAAAAAAGTACTTAATTACCTGAAACCGATACTACCCGGAAACAACAAAAATGCACAATTTAAAGAGAGATACACGGAATTGATCACGTGCCAAACCGACAGTTAAAGGAATTTATAACAACGGTTTCGGAAGCAGGTCCCAGTTATCAAGACTTTACGCGAACGCTATGCATGGCACATTTCACAGTTTCGCGCAGTAAACTGGTGTTACAAATCAATAACTATTATTGGCATTATTGTAATTTCTGTAATTTATACTGTATAATAATTTGACAGCATTCGTAAAAGGAATATTTTATCATATATGAATTTCTCTGTGTGTAAGAAGTCGATATTCTTTAAGATGTCTGTGCTGTTAGTTTTTGCACCTGAGGTCTTCTTGACTTAACATGTTTTGGCGCGTGTTAGAGAGAAGTCTGTTCTGTTCTGCCGTAGCATGAATCTGATGTATTTGACTAGAGCTCGGCATAGTTGTTGGCGCATACTACCACTTGAACTGTTGTGAGTTTATCTTTGTGGAAATATAAAAATATTAAATCTAAGATGAAAGAAATGAACCAAAGGATGGGCACAATTTAATCATGCTGCATTCGTTTCTGAAAGTCAAAGACAAGGGTCATACAATATTCTTTGAGCGACTCATATATTCATGACGATGCACAAGATGCAAATTAATAGAAGGCAATTATTATTTCATGACCTTCTGTGTCAGACATTTATTAGCAGCACTATACTAGAGTTGCAATTTACAAAAAAATGCACTTAATTGGACATCCTTCAAATTCAAGTATTTTCATGTTTTTTTTTTTTTTTTTTTTAATTAATCGTGGAGAGGGTCAGTCTAAGAACTGGGCGGTTATAGGTAGATTCAGTTAGTCACGGAGGTCCAGTGCGGGTTGTAATTAACGTGCGGCGGCGAAACAGGATAGATACGCTAACACGTTAAAGCGGTACCAATTTAAGATTAAAAAAAAAAAAGGAAACAGCTTCCAGTTTTGGCCACCAGGTGCTAATCTGGCGCTGTTCACTGTTTATGTGTAGAGAGCCTACACACAGAGAGAGGGACAGTGGCTGTTGCTCCTTAGTCCATAGATAATATACACAGGCAGTCGCCATGCTCTTACCAGATATCGCGCGGGGAATACTGTCGCCCGCTGATTGTCACAAGACACAACTTTGACACTGAAATGGCAGAAGTTCTAGCTTATCATGATGTACATGACTACTATACCTTTAACGTGTCGTTTGATACAGTGTATTAAGTTATTTATTACATCGTGGCGAAAGAAATGGAAACCGAGCAGGAAAAAAGACTTTCTTTTGTTTTATTTTAGTGACTCTCAAACGATGTCAGAGTTCGCAGCTTTGATATTCATTGCTGTAATTAGAAGCCTCTAATTGTAAGCTTTACAATTTCTTTTCCCTTCCCAACTAACATACAGGGTGGTCCATTGATCGTGACAGGGCAAAATATCTCACGAAATAAGCGTGAAACGAAAAAACTACAAAGAACGAAACTTGTCTAGCTTGAAGGGGGAAACCAGATGGTGCTATGGTTGTACCGCTAGATGGCGCTGCCATAGGTCAAACGGATATCAACTGCGTTTCTTTTAAAATAGGAACCCCCATTTTTTATTACATATTCGTGTAGTACGTAATGAAATTAGAATGTTTTAGTTAGACCGCGCTGTAATAGTCACAAATATATGTCTCACAATCTTAGACCAACAGTTGGTAACTGGTAGGTTTTTTAAATTAAAATACAAAACGTAGGTAAGTTTGAACATTTTATTTCGGTTATTACAATGTGATAAATGTAGCTTTGTCAAGCTATAATTTCTGAGAACGCATGCTGTTACAGCCTGATTACCTGTAAGTACGACATTAATGCAATAAATGCTCAAAATTATGTCCGTCAACCTCAATGCGTTTGGCAATACGTGTAACGACATTTCTCTCAACAGCGAGTATTTCACCTTCCGTAATGTTCGCACATGCATTGACAATGCGCTGACGCATGTTGTCAGGCGTTGTCGGTGGATCACGATAGCAAATATCCTTCAACTTTCCCCACACAAAGAAATCCGGGGACGTCAGATCCGGTGAACGTGCGGGCCATGATATGGTGCTTCGACGACCAATCCACCTGCCATGAAATATGCTATTCAATACCACTTCAACCTCGCGCCAGCTATGTGCCGGACATCCATCATGTTGGAAGTACATCGCCATTCCGTCGTGCAGTGAAACCTCTTGTAGTAACATCGGTAGAACATTACGTAGGAAATCAGCATACATTGCACCATTAAATTGCCATCGATAAAATGAGGGCCAATGATCCTTCCTCCCATAATGCCGCACCATACATTAACCCGCCAAGGTCGCTAATGTTCCACTTGTCGCAGCCATTGTGGACTTTCCGTTGCCCAATAGTGCAGATTATGCTGGTTTACGTTACCGCTATTGGTGAATGACGCTTCGCCGCTAAATAGAACGCGTGCAAAAAATCTGTCGTCGTCCCGTAATTTCTTTTGTGTCCCGTGGCAGAACTGTACACGACGTTCAAAGTCGTCGCCATGCAATACCTGGTGCATAGAAATATGGTGCGGGTGCAGTCGATGTTGATGTAGCACTCTGAACACCGACGTTTTTTAGATTCCCTGTTCTCGCGCAATTTGTCTGTTACTGATGTTCGGATTAGCCGCGATAGCAGATAAAACACCTACTTGGGCATCATCTATTGTTGCAGGTCGTGGTTGACGTCCCACATGCTGCTGAACACTTCCTGTTTCCTTAAATAACGCAGTTATCCGGCGAACGGTCCGGACACTTGGATGACGCCGTCCTGGATACTGAGCATCATACATAGCACACGCCCGTTGGGCATTTTGATCACAATAGCCATACATCACCACGATATCGACCTTTTCCGCAAATTGGTAAACGGTCCATTTTAATACGGGTAATGTATCACGAAGCAAATACCGTCAGCACTGGCGGAATGTTACCTGATACCATGTACTTATACGTTTGTGACTATTACAGCGCCATCTATCACAAAGCGAAAAAAGTGGTTCAACTAAAACATTCATATTTCTTTACGTACTACACGAATGTGTAATAAAAATGGGTGTTCCTATTTAAAAAAAACGCAGTTGATATCCGTTTGACCTATGGCAGCGCCATCTAGCGGAACAACCATTGCGCCATCTGCTTTCTCCCTTCAAGCTAGACGAGTTTCGTTCTTTGTAGTTTTTCGTTTGATGCTTATTTCATGAGGTATTAGGCCCGGTCACTATCAATGGACCACCCTGTATATTAGCTGGGAACACTGTGGATCTGGGAACTAAGCCCTATACCCGCAAAACACAGAAGACACACTTCTATAATAATGTTTCAAACGCTAAAGAATGCCGGCCATGTGTGGCCGAGCGGTTCTAGGCGCTCCAGTCTGGAACCGCGAGACCGCTACGGTCGCAGGTTCGAATCCTACCTCGGGCATGGATGTGTGTGATGTCCTTAGGTTAGTTAGGTTTAAGTAGTTTTAAGTTCTAGGGGACTGATGACCTCAGATGTTAAGTCCCATAGTGCTCAGATCCATCTGAACCATTTTTGAACGCTAAAGAATGAAAGCACAGTAAAACAATTTCAAAGTAGCTGATTTTGGAAAACGAAGCTTCTGTTATTACAGATACTTCCATTCAGGATTTTTTAATTGACACTTCAGTTCAATAAATTCAATTGAAATAAAAAATTATTTGGTGACAGCGAGAATCGAACTGAAGACGATTCGATTTATGATGTTGACTGGTACTTACTGAGCGTACGAGATTACGACAAGCAGGCGAAATGTACATTTCTACACAATAATTCCCAGAAATTTTCGTACTAAATTTCTTTCTTCCAAACAGAAGAAATCTGTAGACGAAGAACGTTGTAGACTGGGTTGGGAACAATAATCGAACTTCTGAAAGTACTGCAACATACGAATCGAGGGAGACACTTAGCAGAAAAAATGGTGTCGTCCCTATATATGGCTCTTAATTGCTCTGAATTTGACGAGCCCTAACATGAGTGAGCAGTATGGTTATCGAGCACAGGGACCGTTCACTGTTAGTGAAACTGTTTTATGTTAACGGCAGCAATTACAGTGTTTCACTGCGAGAGGATCGCCGACTGAAAGGTCAGAGGATAAGCCCGATGTCATTAAATGGTTTAAAGAAGATGATACCGAAATTGGAAAAAGCGGGACAGTTTGATGTGAAAGTTGTTGAAGAGGCTGTTATTACAGCAGTTCAACAAGCTGTAGTGGTAGTACTTGTCGAGTGTTACGGAATTTTGCATCTCATGGTCAACAGCACGGAGCGATTTGCAGTCTATTTTACACTGATACCCGCACAAGATACAGACGAGGCAGCACCTGAAACCTCATGACTCGCAGGAAAGTTCGGAATTTGCTCTTCGTTTTCTGGCACGGATCGAAGTTGTTGAAATGTGGCTGTGCAACATTGTGTAGACTGACGAGGCACATTTTACACTGCAAGATACATGCTGAGCACGAAGAGCCATTAACGTCACCGTATGTGGCTATGGGATGTGAATTCACAAGCAACGTTATCCTCAGTCAGGGCGTGTCATGTGTACCGTGAAGTCTGCACGTTGTTGAAACCTCCTTGTACAGTATTTTGTTCCTGCTTTGGAAGCGCGTAACTGTGAATAAACCTCTGTTTCCATGCAAGATAATTCAGCATGTTATTCAATCTGCGTATTGAGCAAACAGTAAACGAAACAAAAAAAAATTCAGATTAGTTATTAAAATCCATGGATAAGAAATGAAAACTTTGAGGTTCGCCGATGACACTGTAATTCTATCAGACACAGCAAAGGAACTGGAGGAGCAGTTGAACGGAATGGACAGTGTTTTGAAAGGATATAAGATGAACATCAACAAAAGCAAAACGAGGATAATGGAATGTAGTCGAACTAAGTCGGGTGATGCTGAGGGAATTAGATTAGGAAATGAGGCAGTTAAAATAGTAAATGAGGTTTGCTATTTGGGGAGAAAAATAACTGATGATGGTCGAAGTAGAGAGGATATAAAATTTAGTCTGGCAATGGCAAGGAAACCGTTTCTGAAGAAGAGAAATTTGTTAACATCGGATGTAGATTTAAGTGCCAGGATGTCGTTTCTGAAAGTATTTGTATGGAATGTAGCCATGTACGGAAGTGAAACATGGACGATAAATAATTTGGACAAGAAGAGAATAGAAGCTTTCGAAATGTGGTGCTACAGAAGAATGCTGAAGATTAGATGGGTAGATCACATAACTAATGAGGAGGTATTGAATAGAATTGGGGAGAATAGGAGTTTGTGGCACAACTTGACTAGAAGAAGGGATCGGTTGGTAGGACATGTTCTGAGACATCAAGGGATCACCAATTTAGTATTGGAGGGCAGCGTGGAGGGTAAAAATCGTAGAGGGAGACCAAGAGATGAATACACTAGGCAGATTCAGAAGGATGTAGGTTGCGGTAGGTACTGAGAGATGAAGAAGCTTGCACAGGATAGAGTAGCAAGGAGAGCTACATCAAACGAGTCTCTGGACTGAAGACCACAACAACAACAGTTGAGCATCTCATGTCGTTCGCCAAATGAAAGATCTGTTTAATGCAACCTTCCTGTAATGTGATATCTCCAGATATTTTCCATATATATGGACTTCAAGATCACCTGATCTAGATCCATATGACTTTTGGCTCTGGGGATATCTAAATGAAAGCGTTTGCTAAGGACTGATTCGGTCTATGCCTGACCTGAAGGCCAGTAAACGGAAACACGTTGCTCCGATTGCACCGGAATTGTTGCGAGCAACTGACTGTCGTCATTTTACGGTTGCAGCGTCTTGTCGATGTCTCCGGTGCTCATATTGAAGAAACTGTGCAATAGGCAGTTATGCCTCTCTCACTTCCTAGACCTTGTCTCCCCATGCGCTACTGAGTGAGGAGGCGCAGTGATTAGCACACTGGACTCCCATTGTGGAGGACGACGGTTCAAACACGCGTCCGACCATTCTGATTTAGGTTTTCCGTGTTTTCCCTAAATCACTTCAGGCAAATGCCTGGATGGTTTCTTTGAATGGGCACGGCCGACTTCATTCCCAAACCTTCTCCAGTCCCATGAGACTGATAACTTAGCTGTTTGTTCACCTTCCCCCGAATCAACCAACGAAACAACCCACGTTCTCATCCTTACACACGGAAACGTTTCTATACGTATTTTTTGCAGTCACAGCGCCAAATTTGCACCTGGTGGCCAAAAGTGGAAGTAACGCCTTTCCATCGTAAATCAGTTCAGCATTATCGCAGTAACATTTCTGCCATGTTTCGTTGCCATACCATAACTACAGCCCACACTGCACCTCTGTTAGTACCTGCATTTAAATTGTAACCATCCGGTACCAGTGTAGCAATTTCAGTGACATCAGAAGCTTCGGGCACTTATTTAAGTGCGCAACTAATCGACACCCAAGTAATTCACAAACTTTCTGATGCTTATGTATCAAACACAGTTTTATAACTTAGGTTTGGAATTGGTTTTGAAAAAAAAAATAAAAATAAAAGTCCTATATGTTTACTGCGCGTGTAAACAGACGCAGTGGTTTAGGCCATGCAGCAAAAGCTGCTGAGTTTAGACATACTTTTCCGTTGCGAATGCCGTACGTCACAGAAACGAGCGAGTCGGCCTGGACGGCGCGTCGCTGGAACCGGAGCGCCGGCACACAGAGAATATAGATGAGTCCCAACTTGCAGCGTAAATTATTCATTAACGTATTGCAGCCGGTGGCGGAATCGCCGGGGCGCTGGCGTGCGGAATTTCCGGGCCGTTCCCTCAATTAGGAAGGGCTACCGAGGACGGCGCAGGCGGGCGCCTACCGCCGGAGAAGGGTGGGCCGCCCCCGCGCAGCCCCTGCTACGCACTAAAACATCGTAGGGGGCGAGCGGGACACGGGCTGCAAGGTGTCGCGGGGCGCTGAATCACCTGCCGGCTGCGTTCTGAAGGGGCGGGAGGCCCAAGACAGCGCCGGGGGCCACGATACGGCCCGGCCGGGCCACGCGCGCGGAGAGGCAATTTTCCGGAATGAGTGAAATACGGCGTGCTACCAGGGGTCGCGGCGCTCCGGGAAATAACCTTCCCTCCGGACCGAGCGGCACCGGAAAATGCATGGCACCTGGAACGGGCAGGAAAAGCGTTTAGCCGCTTACGGAGAAATCGTAATTAAGTTTGCCCCCTCGAGAGGAACGAAGTTTTGTTGGCAGAATGTGAGTCCCGGTTTTCAGCGAGTGTTAGTTCTGTTGTGGTGGCGTGTTGCGTTTTCTGAGAACGGTTCATCATACAATAATTCAAGTTGAAATATGTATGTATCATGGGAAATATCGGTTTGTTTGGTATGTTTGCTACTATAAGTGTCTTTAAATGCTTTAATACATAAATGATAACGTATTCTTTTGCTTCCTGAGGTTGCATTATTGAGTACAGCTCGGGCGAGCGAGGGAGTCAGTATCACACAGAGAGAAAGAGAGAGAGAGAGAGAGAGGAGAGACAAAGAGAGAGTAGAGTCGTCGCGGAGTATGGAGCTTTGCTGGCAGAGGAGCCCAGGAGCCAAATGAAATTTGAGATGCTCTCTTGTGTGATTGACGACAAAGAGTGGTTTAGAGATGTTCTCACGGAGAGGCGACGCATCTGGAAATAGGCAAAAGGAATATACTCGTAAATTTTGCTTGCTGCAAGCGCTTACCGCGAAGTGTTGTATAGTAAAAATTGCATCTTATTGAGCAAATATCAACGTTTTGATATTCAGAGTAAATTAACTGTTATGTATTCAGGATTTTATTTATATTTATCGTACCACTCTCAGTTAAAAGTACGCATATCAAAAAATGTTTTGCATCACCTCAGTTCCCGAGAGTTCCTGGACCTGTACAGAAAACTGGAAATGAGACCAACATAAACATCATTTCCGCCCTTTTTATTGTTCATGAAAACCACGCATTGCATGTTGTACCATCATACAGCGGTGATGGTCCACACTACTGTACACAACGGTACCTAATATCTGGTAGCACGTCCTACTAGATTGATGCATTCATCATGGCATTCTAACCACACGGCACTGTTGGTCCTAATTGTCCCACTCCTCAACGACGATTCGACTTAGATCCCTCAGAGTGGTTGGTGGGTCACGTCGTCCATAATCAGCCCTTTTCAATCTATCCCAGGCATGTTCGTTGCGGTTTATGTCTGGAGAACATGCTGGCCACTCTAGTCGAGCGATGTCGTTATCCTGAAGGAAGTCGTTCACAAGATGTGCACGATGGGGGCGCGAATTGTCGTCCATGAAGACGAATGCCTCGCCAATATGTTGCTGATGTGGTTGCACTATCGGTCGGAGGATGGCATTCACGTATCGTACAGCCGTTACGGCGCCTTCGATGACCACCAGTGGCGTACGTCAGCCCCAAGTAATGTCACCCCAAAACAGCAGGGAACCTCAGCCTCTTGCTGCACTCGCTGGACAGTATATCTACGGCGCTCAGCCCCACCGGGTTGTCTGAAAACGTGTCTCTGACGATTGTCTGCTTGCAGGCATATGCGACACTCATCGGTGAAGAGAACCTGATGCCAACTGGGCGTTGCTGTCAAGGTTCCATCGAGCCATAATCCGTAGGTAGTCATCATCAACCGCAGTAGTGGCCCTTGGGTGGCCTGATCGAGGCATGTTATCGACACTCCCCGTCTCTCTGTATCTCCTCCACGTCCGAACAACATCGCTTTCGTTCACTCCGAGACGCCTAGACACCTCCCTTGGTGAGAGCCCTTCCTGGCACAAAGTAACAGTGTGGACGCAATTGAACAGAAGTATAGATAGTCTCGGCATGGTTGAAGTACAGACAACACTAACCTGGCGGGATGACTGGAACTGATCGGCTGTCGGATCCCTTCCGTCTAATGGGCACTGCACATGTATGGTTGTTTACCTCTCTTGGCGGGTTTAGTGACATCCCTGAACAGTCAGAGCGACTATTTCTGTGATACAATATCCACAGTCAACGTCTATATTCATGTATTCTGGGAACCGAGGTGATGCTAATTACCTTCCTCCCTCGTGCAGTTCTTCTATGTATGCTATCCAACTGTCACCTTTTCTTCCTTGTTTAGTACTGGGTTACAATCAAACAATTGTTTGTCTTTTCTCAAAAGAACTCTTGATATTTATCGATTGCAGCGCTATCTACCACGAATGGGAGACAATGGTTTGAGTAAACAGCAAGTTTTGGCACAGAATATGCTATAAAATGGGGGGGGGGGGGATTAGAAAATACGAAGTTGAACCACTCCACACAGGGCGGTCAGTTTGGAACTGGCCAATTGTGCCACTAATATTAACATTTTACATAGAAATTTTTTTCGTATGATGTGTCAATTTCGTGATATTTAGTTTTCACAAATTACACCGAGCACCCTGTAGGTTTGTTCGTTTTCTCTTCAGCACTTCTCATTGGGCTTTAGTAAAAACATTATCCATATTGTTATGACATGATGTGATCCGTAAAAATATATACAAATTCTGGCACTGTGATGACCGCTACTAACTGAAACTGGTAGTGATAACAAAGCACATAAGATAAGCAGATGAGTGTCACGCACTTGATAATAGGAGAACGTAAGCAACACACACACGTATCTCACTCGTTGGGCCCTTCCAGCTCCCATGGCTAACGTGCCCCCCCTAACTAAATTCTGAATACAAATTATATTTATTTCCGAAAAACTAATTTATGTTTTACTAGTTTCCTGATACAGACAATTATTGGCATAAAAAGCACAAACGTCTGTAAGCAAATTATACGACGTGAAACAAGAATTCCACATCAGAGAATACCCTTACACTCCGCAGCTCGTGGTCGTGCGGTAGCGTTCGCGCTTCCCGCGGCCGGGTTCCCGGGTTCGATTCCCGGCGGGGTCAGGGATTTTCTCTGCCTCGTGATGACTGGGTGTTGTGTGATGTCCTTAGGTTAGTTAGGTTTAAGTAGTTCTAAGTTCTAGGGGACGGATGACCATAGATGTTACGTCCCATAGTACTCAGAGCCAATACCCTTACATGTTTGTGTGTGTTTCTGGATCAGGGGTGCTCAACAACGAGGTTATCTACGCCCACACACGCTTACGGACTCAGTTTATATCCATTTATATCAATAATCAGCTGCATATCGAAAATAACAAAATACCCATAATTTGTTTTGACACAGGAGGGGAAATGGATGAAGTGGCCACGCTAATGAAAGTGTTGTTTTTCTGTGACATTGCTCAGATATGAATATGAAATGTATTTGTATAAACTGTATATATTCTGTAACTATAAAACTGTCGTATTATTGAAATGTTGTTTTTGGAGTAGAAAAGTGAGCTTAGGGGGAAGTTCGCGAAACGCAGAGACAGAGAAAAGGAAAAATTAGACACAAATGATGAGGGATCTGATTTTCTCAGGCTTATGTTTGGATATCCAAACTGTGTAGCTCAATCCTTGCCAGATATAATTTTCCCTTTGTTACAGGGTGCGGTACGTTATTCCACTCAGAAAGCTGAAATGCCAGTTGCCATAAATCAGTTACTTATATGCTATAATATATTCGTTCCATGTCAAAAACACTTTAAAGAGTTCTTCTTGTTGCTCCTGGTTGAATATATATTAAGTTACTAAGTGTCTTATTGTCTCCAGTAGCATCAAGTCTTTTTTTTTTTTTTTTTTTTTTTTGAGGATTTCTACTTTTTCTTGTGTTTCTTGAGACACTGAATAGTTTGGCTACCGTGCAAAGCAGCAGCTTTTCTTTTATTACTGCGTCCAATGCCTGTTGCGTAGCTTTAGAATCCCATAATTGTTGTAGTGATTTTCTTAAATACGAGTAGTTTGATCGCATCTTGACATACAGCTGTAATGTGGAGAACACAGCTTTTCACCAAGTTGTTTACATGCTAATGCATTTGTATACTTGTTTTGTACAATACAGTGGTCTTATTATCAATTCAGTTGTCTTGAAACAAGATACACGCGTTACAGAATACTAGTGTATGTTGAGACACTTGCCACTTGTTTCCGGGAAGCCATTGACCACAATGCAAGACTGCACGCCATTACGCTAAATGTTGTCCGATTACAAAATTACATAACCTATGAAATTAATAAACACGTAGTTTTGAAAAGTAGAATATAAAGTGTAATCAACATGGTAGCAATTAACTGTTACAATACATATTTTTGTAATACATGCAAATGAATTTGGCCCTAACCGTTCAGGATACGTAGAGAGAAAACGAAATTCTCATTGGAGACGAGTGCAAGCCAGTATCGCCATGAAACTCGCTAACAAACCAAAGAAGTCACTTTGAATGGTTTTAAATTTTCGCCGCTAGGCTGCAGCACTTTGCAAGAGAATAAAAATAAGTAGAAACTCTACCAGCCCTTGCCACTGTAGCTGTCATTACCCTACATGTGACGATTTCATCTTTATTCTACAATGTTATTATTTTACCTAATCTATGCTCATACAAATGTTACCTACATTTTATCTTAATTGCCTTATTCTTGAAAAAACAGTATCTACAAACATAGTGAAATCTGGTTTCGCAAGATAGAGCGGATCAGATTATAGATGTGGAGAGAGGTCGTAACAAGTTACTGTCAGTTGCACAAAACACACCAACTTTTATTTTCCTAGGAACCACTTAGCTACACATTGCCTTAAAAGGGTCAAAATAAATCAGTATGGCTGAACTCCTAGTTAAGAAAACTTGGGATACCTCCTGGGCTGAAGGCCCAAAACATAACCAAAAACATGAACGGTTGAAGGCCTGAACACAAGTTATAAAAAATTGTTTTAAGGAATACACGCAGCTGAAGCCCTTACTTGAAAAAATATTTCTCGTAAATACTCGGCTAAGGGCCACACACAAGACATTGAACAACTCAAGGCTTAGGGGCCGGATAACAGGAATTTCAGATAGAGCAACTTTTAAAAAAAGTTGTTTTAAACAAATAAATATTCAAATTTTAATTTAAGGCAGCTGAAGGCCTTATTTTAAAATTCAAACAAACTAAATTAATAGACAGCTGAAGGCCTCGCACAGTACTTCAGACTAAAATGAAAATCATAATCTAAACCAACAGCACAGTAGTGTTCAGAAGTGCTCCATGGGTCAGCCTGAGGAGGTAGCTCTAATGTAAGATGAGGTGAGACAGGCATCCATGAGTAAGGTTAAATAATACGATTGCAACCCGACCCAGGGGCGGCTAAAGGACCAACTGACAACCTAATCAATTCCCTTCCGCCCGACCAGCGGTACGACAAAATACCAGCTGAGGATGATGATACCAGCCGCACTATATATTCAAAACTGACATCAAAAACAGCCAAGGCATAGTAACCACGCTTAAGAAAAAGATATGAACAAACAATTAAAAGGCTGTCCAACTACACGCTGTGCCGGACAACATCAACAAGGCAAGGAAAACACACTGCTGGAAACCTAGGGCGTTAACAGCCACACGGCAGAGAATACTGCTGGTGCATTTCACTAATAAGTAACAACCAATTTAATAGTTAAATGTCATACTGGAAGACGGCTGCAAAATTTCGCCATCTCCAACACACCATAGGTTGCTGCTAGCCAGAGCGGCCCAGAAAGCCACAACTGGCAATGAATGAAGAGATGTCACAGCAGTTGAGGTTTCATAACAGGTTAACTGATCACTCAGCTTCAGTGTCCAGATTCAGTGGGCAAAGAACTTTGTAGATCTCGCAGCTAGCACCTCACAATCCGACCGTGCGTGCATGCCACCAGCAGTCCCGGTCTGATCTCATACTACAGAGACTTCCTCGCTGCTCTGTCCCAACCGACCAACTCAATCCAGCATGCAGAGAGTATTAAAATAACTGCTCAGGCAAAACCACACAAGCTCCACAAGATTGCGCGAAAACACTTCCACAAACAACTAGAACAATACTAAAACGGTCACTGTGGAACCACAAGGACGAATGACAAGTCGACACACACAGAGAACCCAGAAGCGGTCGGCGACCAAATACACGTTGCCCGATGAGACGACCGACTGAACGACCAACTAAGATCGTCCTCGCTCAAGTCATGCGCGTCGGCAATGGTCGAGCAAGTCATGGCTGTCCAGACCTCACTGCTGCTCCATCCCGAATCAGCTCCCGACACACGACGACCCGGAAATGTTAGCGTTTGCTCCAAAAATAGTACAACAGTGCTCTTATCGATAAACGCTGCTTCTGCCACTTACGGGCATGGAAGCCAGCAACTTAGTGACGCCAGTAAATCGAATAAGAAGCGGAACGGCAGTACCGCAAAGACGAGATGTCAAGTAATAAACGGCACGAACACGAGCCGCGCGTGCCTCATAAGTAAAATGAACAATTTACAGTTGTAATTTGACATAAGTTTTCACCACGTCGAAGTAAATCTTTAAAAAATGTGCGGCTAGGGAAGAGGTGTAACACTGTGATATATGTATTCCAGATGCATAGTCGTGTCAAAGACAATAGTCGGACTTTACTGGACTGTCCTTCTCGGGACCCTGATTAGGATCTCACCGAAGAAGTATAGTACAATTTAAACCTTAAGAGAGATGCAAAATTAATCTGTGTGAGATTCCGGTACTCTATTTGCTTCACTAAGAATGGGAATGAGTTCAGCCTTCAGTCCACCACAATTTATTAAAGGCCGTCGCTGAACGTTAAACATTGTAACAGTAGGAAAACGAGTCATTACTTAGTATTATTTAGATGGACACTATCAACATAACGGACAATAATGAGGGCCTTGAGGTATCTGGAAAGATATTATTACTTAAATAGGATGTACGGCATAAATACAAAAATTAGGGACATCCGTACTCATTACAAAACACACGAACACGAACAAATTCCTTAATGACTGGTCTTCAACATTGTCCTCACTCACCCTTAATAGGAATTAAACAGTGAAACTGGCATCTTCAGTGTCTTCTTGAATTTAAAACTGGACTCTGTGAGGCAAATACACTGGCCTCGACGTTGTGTGACATTCATTATCGTCCCTTAAGAGTACCTCGAACATTGGATGTTCTCAGTATCTTAACTTCATGTTGCATACTGCTCTTGTATGTATGTACGGCATTATTCCGTGGTTCAGCATACGTTTCCTTTATAAACTACACCGTGATTATAAAATACTGTTACATAATTTGAGAGCATGTGGTAGCCAGTCATACTCGTGAGCAACAAGTTACACGAAAATCAATTTATCTACACTACTGTGTCAGTTGCGTCAAAAGAACGATCATTTTAAACTCTGATTCTGATAATTATACAATTGTTTACCAATTAACCTCCAAATGTGTAATGTTAAGCACTGTTGCATTGTTGCATGAGGAATGGTTAGACAAGGACTGTTTAATCTTGGACGTGAAAACTGCAGTTTCTGTGTGTACCTTTGCTTACTAATATTAAATATCTCAATAAAAATGTAAAATTACGGGCGTCATGAGAAACTGTTACTTTTTTCTTAACCAGCAGCATACAAGTGTTTGTTTCATTGATACCGAAACTATACATTTCTAGACATGGAGTTTTGAGAGGAATGATTCCTAACTGTCGTGCAATTATTTGTGGCAGATCATAAACACGATGCATATGAATGACTCAAAGAGTGCTTGGTACAGGAAAAAACGAAAGCCTGAGCTATTAGATTGACGACGTAATTAAGAAATGGCCGAAGAGATGCTTTTAAAACGAAAGCGCCCATTGTTTGAGTTACTGAATTAAGATAATGAACGGCACGTCTAATATATCACGACCTGGGGATGTGCCAAAGCCAACTACTGAAGGCAGTGCTTCATCCAAAGTCGTACCGCAGTCGTAAATCTGACCGCAACAAACATCTATTGTGGCAGCTAACAACCACACTCTCATATGCCAGCAAAGTTCGTACACATACACGCAAAAATGATATCTATGTCTTAATGTGGACACAGGCCGACTGTTGGAAGGAAAATGGTGTCAGTGGAGTTAGACTGTAATGGATTCAGCGAGGCTGATTTTCGAACAGTTCAACTTACGAGTAAAACGAATTTCCTCCTTGTGTCTTGTATCTTACGTCGTCATATGCGCACTGGCTTCCGTTACCAGAATGGTGTTCCTGTATTCTGCCTTATTTTAACTCGATTACTGACGTTTTGGACTGTTAAAAATTTTTGTTACAATTGGACAGAGGATGGTGGGTCGACTACGGGCCATTAATTGAACTAAGTTAAGAAACAAATATGTACCCATGAAGATGTGGCTCTAACACCACGTAACTAGCTGAATCATGAATAAGCGTGTGTCACATAGCTGAAGCGGTCTTTTTCATCATGATAAAGTTTCACAACTTCCTTCATTTCTACAAAAAGGAAGTTGTACGTTCGATAAAAAGCTCAACCGTCAATCAAGTGTCATAAATTTTTATTCAAAGAATGCAATCAAAATGCTGGTAAAAAAGATGACTAGGACAAATTTGATGGTGGCGCCATGGGCGGACGGTGAAGAGGCAATTCATTGTTTCTCAGATTTAATGTGACAACTACCATAAAGACCAACTGCTATTTCTGCACAAAATCAAAATAAAAAAACAAGACAATAAGGGGCATTTATATAAACTGCTGAGCTGACTCCAACACCTTTTATATTCACCAAACAGGTGGAAACTTTATTGCTAGGTTCAAAGAGCATGAAGAAGTAGGGAAGAAGAATACAGCAGAGAGACCCACCATTTCTTCTCACTTAATTTCAAAACGACGCAGTGTCAGTAGTGTCGCCAATAGCCTCACAGTTTTTCATCAAACAGAGGAATGTATCGTTACGGAGTAAATTGAAATCTACAGTTATGTCCGACCCAGTAAGAGCGATATACTTAAACTAAAAAGATGTCTTTCAGAATGTGTTTGATGCATTATAATGTAATTAATGATTACGCTGCGATATCTCTTTGTATAGTACAGGAGGCCCTTTTATTGAAAATTGCGTACTGTCCTCGGTTCCTTGTGGCTACATGTCGTATTAACGTCGTGTCTGCATGTTGAGATATACTTCGCTGCTTCCTTCGTTTACTATCATTTACTTTTCGTTCATCATAGGAACTCTGAACATAGTCTGATGCGCATTGTCGTTTCGTAATAGTACTTTTTACCAGTCTTTTCTTAGGTCTTACTGTCCGCCATTTAGCTCCAGTTTGTTTTGTATTTTATTAAACTTTTAAAGCACTTTAACAGCTTTTATTTCACGACTTGCCTTCGCCTGTTTACCTACCTGTCCCCGACAGGCCCTACTTATAACTTCCCTCTCTCCTAGTCAAGAGCCACTCCTAACACGCCTCAGCAGTTGTTATGTGTCGTCCCAGAATGCCTGACATGTAAGTTCGGAGGACAAATATCTATTACCTACAATTTAACCGACCTCTAGCGACATTTATATTATTGTGGTGTTTTTATGATGTTTGCTGACAAGTTGTCTTTCAACATTATTTACGCTGAAGCGCCAGAGAAAGTGGTATAGGCATGTGTATTCAAATGCAGTGATATGTAAACAACAGAATACTCCGCTGAGGTCGGCAACACCTATACAGGGTGTTAGAAAAAGGTACGGCCAAACTTTCATGAAACATTCCTCACACACAAATAAAGAAAAGATGTTATGTGGTCATGTATCCGAAAACGCTTAATTTCCATTCTAGAGCTCATTTTAGTTTCGTCAGTATGTACTGTACTTCCTCGATTCACCGCCAGTTGGCCCAATTGAAGGAAGGTAATGTTGACTTCGGTGCTTGTGTTGACATGCGACTCATTGCTCTACAGTACTAGCATCAAGCACATCAGTACGTAACATCAACAGGTTAGTGTTCATCACGAACGTGGTTTTGCAGTCAGTGCAATGTTTACAAATGCGGAGTTGGCAGATGCCCATTTGATGTATGGATTAGCACGGGGCAATAGCCGTGGCGCGGTACGTTTGTATCGAGACAGATTTCCAGAACGAAGGTGTCCCGACAGGAAGACGTTCGAAGCAACTGATCGGCTTCTTAGGGAGCACGAAACATTCCAGCTTATGACTCGCGTTTGGGGAAGACCTAGAACGACGAGGACACCTGCAATGGACGAGGCAAACATTTCTTGTGCTTTACATGAATTTATGGGCATGTTCTAATGATTTGTATTTTCCTAAATTTTGTAAACTTCCTAAGATGCAGTAGAATATTTGGATTATGCAGCTGACGACCTATTTTAACCGGGAAAAAGTACATACCTACCAAGTCCTCTTGTAATGTTTCTGGCTTTACAGTCTTCATATTCAGCTGCTAGGAGCTCTTCTTAGAGCAGTTGAGAAGGCAGCTATGGGAGGATGGCGTAATCTAGTGGGAGGTGCCAGTGATAGATGGTTCAGTCGGTACGAGTATCGTGACAAAGACCGCCTAAATTGTTGTCCTTCTCCACAATTGGGTGCTGTGTACGGAAGTAGCGTGCCAAAATCATAAACTTATTAGTATTAGAGAAACTATACAGTGAAATTAATCGCATTTCGTATAGATGAATATCTCAGTAGCAGGCTATCATTCCATTACTACAGAAGTATTAATTTCAATTAATAATTCCTAAACGAAAAGACAATGGAAGTACTTCAGACATCTTTGGGTCCCACCTGGTTCAAACGGAGAGCGAGATGATTCGGCGGTCAGATAAGAGCTGGATTGACAATGTCGTAGGACGGACATGTTGTCTACCGATGTCGGTATCAGTGAACACTTCATTAGCAATCTCTCGTTTCTAAATATAAGATCGGCAGTTGAAAAGGACAAACATGTTGTTTCGGTCAGCATTGGATAATAACTTAATTAGAAACCTCTGGTTGGTTGGTAGCAATTATGCAAACACGCAGTTCATTATTTTCTTTATTCTCTGTGAATTTATAAAGAACGGAAGTTATTTGTGAATCGTGTGGTGTCACCGCCAGACACCACACTTGCTAGGTGGTAGCCTTTAAATCGGCCGCGGTCCATTAGTATACGTCGGACCCGCGTGTCGCCACTGTCAGTGATCGCATACCGAGCGCCACCACACGGCAGGTCGAGAGAGACTTACTAGCACTCGCTCCAGTAGTACAGCCGACGTTCATAGGAATGGTTCACTGACAAATTACGCTCTCATTTGCCGATACGATAGTTAGCATAGCCTTCAGCTACGTCATTTGCTACGACCTAGCAAGGCGCTGTATTCAATTGATATTTATATTGAAGCATGTACAGTCAAGAGCGATGTACTCCAGTTATGGATTAAAGTTAAGTATTACATCATCTATGTACTTTATTTGCAATTCTCAAGACATTGTCCTGTTCCAGACCTCACGCCAGTCTGCGTGTAATTAAATGTGTGCATTTTGGCCTCCTGTAGCAACACGGTGTTGGCTCTTCTGCCAATACTTCATATGGCGACGAAGATTTAACGGTCGTATTGCTCTAATTTACATGTGTTATGGCTTCGCAACAATCTCCAGATGTACTGTCCGAATTTTATCGCTTGCAGAATCAGCAGACGCAGGCCTTATTGGATGCCCTTGGAGAGCTCGTCCAGGGTCAACGTGCGATGCAAAATGCTGCGGCAGCCACCGCTCCACCGCTACCGCAGCCACAACACGCAGTTGCTCCACCTTTTCGTCCTTTTGATGCTGCACTGGAAAGCTGGACGGAGTGGTCACGCCAATTTGGATTCCATCTCGCCACCTACAGAATTCAAGCTAATGAGCGGCAGCCATTTCTTCTTTCTGCCGTAGGCGTCCACACGTACCGAGTGATAGTGAAATTATTTCCCCGACGCAACGTAGTAACTCTGTCCTACGACGAAATTTTGTCTGCATTAGATGCATATTTCAAGGAATCAGTCAATGTAGTTGCCAAACGGTATACATTCTTTCGTACAAAACATACGGCTGGTCAAACTAATCGGGAGTGGGTTGCAACTTCGCAAGGCCTTACTAGGGATTGTGCTTTTGAGTGTGAATGTGGACTCTCTTATTCAGATACAATGGTACGTGATGCAATTGCACAGAACGTTTCTGATGTTCGTATCAGGGAACAGATTTTGAAACTAGTCAATCCCTCCCTTCACCAAGTGGTGGACATATTGAATAGGCAAGACACACTTGACTTTGCTCAGGTATCATTAGCAACTTCGCCAGCCATGTGTCACGTTAACCGGCCCGCCGGGCACACTGCATGGAACAGTCAACAGCCCTCGCGCCCGTCCGCGCAGCTGCCGCCAAGCTCTCCGCTACGTTTGCCGCGGCAGCAAGCAAATGCAGTGAAGTCATGCCTGCGGTGTGCTACTAGACATTCGTGTGAGAATTGCCCGTCACGCCAAGCTATTTGCTTTTTCTGTAATAAAAAAGGACATGTTCAGAGTGTTTGCCAGAAAAAGCTTGGATCGGACACTAACAGTCATTCCAGGCCCTTTGCTTCGCACCGGAATCGAACCAAGAATACTCAGGCTCGTGAGCCTTCGCCCATGGACATTCATGTAGTTAATTCTACTCTGCCCAGTGCCACTCTCTCTAACAGTGACTGTGTTCATCCCACAAAAAGTGTGCATCGACATCGCAGGAAATCCCGTCCAGTCGCACGTGATACTGTGCCAGTGTCAGTTCACGTTGCACGAGACAGTCGCTCTTGTCGTCAGCAGGACCGTAAACTTTTTGTAGATTTGGACTTTCATGGCAAGGTCATACCATTCCAGCTCGATACTGGAGCTGCAGTTTCACTAATCAGTAAAGACACGTACAAACAACTGGGCACACATCCGTTGTGTGCCGCAAATGTTAAGTTAAATAGTTATTCCGGTCAGAATATCCCTGTGTTAGGACAGTGCAGCCTTCCTGCAACATACAAGGGACAAACAAAATTTGTGTCATTTTATGTCCTTCGATCTTCTTCTGCAGTGAACTTGTCTGGACGACGGAATGCGAACGCGCCTTTCGCCAGTTGAAATCGGCGTTGCTTTCAAATACTTGCCTTACGCCATTCGTTCCCCAGAAACCCCTTTTGTTGATGGTAGATGCATCGGATTTCGGGATCGGTGCTGTGCTTGCGCACAAAGATGGATCGCATGATCGCCCTATTGCCTTTTCGTCCAAATTGCTCTCGTCTGCGCAAAGAAATTATTCACAGATAGAGAAAGAAGCTTTGGCTCTCGTATTTGGTGTTACAAAGTTTCATGATTTCTCGTATGGTCGTCACTTTACCATCATCACAGACCACAAACCTTTGACATCGCTTTTTCATCCGAACAAGCCTGTACCTCCACGTACAGCGCAGAAATTCATTCGTTGGTCAATTTTCCTCTCGCAGTACCGTTGCGATATCCTGTATCGGTCCACTGCTAAGCACGGAAACGCCCATGCGTTGTCCCGTTTGCCGGTTGCTGAGGATAGCGCATTCGATTCCTCCGAACTTGCTTGCATGTTCATTGATTCGGAAACCGATGACGTAGTCGAATCGTTTCCGATTGATTTTCGTCGTGTAGCTACAGCCGCAGCTGCTGACCCTGTCCTTGCTACCGTTTTGCGTTTTGTTGCTACGCAATGGCCCTTGTCAAAGTCACGGATCGAGGATCCGTTGGTTCGCCGATTTTTTGCTCACAAGGAGAGACTTTTTGTTCGACGTGGTGTTTTGCTGTTGCGTTCTGATAATGATCAGTCCAGGGTCGTGGTTCCACGTTCGTTACAGTCCTCTGTATTACGGCTTCTCCATGAAGGACATTGGGGTATAGTGCGAACGAAACAACTTGCTCGTCCGCACTGTACTTGGTTCGGAATCGATGCTGCGATTACGAATATGTGCTCTTCTTGTATAGCGTGTGCCGAACAACAATCCGCACCACCGCGGAAATTCTTTGCATGGCCAAAAGCCACTTCCCCTTGGCAACGCTTGCACATCGATTTTGCTGGTCCATTCTGGAATGCTCGATGGTTGGTTGCGGTCGATTCCTTCAGTAACTTTCCTTTTGTTGTACGGATGTCTTCCACGACGTCGTCTGCCACCATCCAAGCGTTATCCGCTATCTTTTGCATTGAAGGTCTTCCGCAGACTATTGTTTCCGACAATGGCCCACAATTCATGTCCGCAGAATTTCAGTCATTCTGCAAGGTCAATGGTATTCAACATCTGACATCCGCGCCGTTTTCGCCTCACTCAAACGGTGCCGCTGAACGATTGGTCCGGACTTCAAGTCACATATGTTGAAGTTGAAAGAGTCTCATTCTCGGGAGGACGCATTATTACTCTTTTTGTCCTCGTATCGATCTCAGCCCCGAGATGGTCTTTCGGCGGCTGAGTTGCTCCACGGTCGTACTCATCGAACCTTGATGTCCTTGCTACATCAGGTTCCTGTGCAGCGGCAGCCACCAGCTTTTGCTCCAGGCGACATTGTCTATTATCGCAACTATCGACGTTCACGGCGTTGGCTCGCAGGGCGCATTCTTCGCTGCCTCGGCCGCGCTATGTGTCTGGTTTTGGGGGCCTCTGGTGAGGTGCGTCGGCATCTCAATCAGCTGCGCCTCTGTCGTCGCACGGGTTCTGCCGCTCCCCGTCTGCTTTCAGCGACGGTGCCGTCACGTCAGCGCCCTGCGGACCCATCTACTGGCTCGCCTCGTCCCTAGGTGTTACCGACGATGCCTTCCATTTTGCCCCATGGCGACGCGCCGCCGCCACCGCCTGTCCTCCCGCCGGCGCCGCCCGCAGTGGACGCGTCGCTGCAGCCGCCGTGCGCCTCCCTGGGTCACGCGCCGCCGATCGCTTCCCGTGACCAGCTGTCCTCCGCCATGGAACTCTTGCCCGCTCCGGACCAGATGTCGTCTTCGCACGTCGGCTGCCCCGACGCGATGGAGGTCGAATCTCCGGCCCCTCCTGTCTCTTTACGGGCGCATACACCGCATGTTGGCGTGCACCCTGGACTAGGTTTTCAGGCGTTTCCTAGCTCCCCTCGGACCGAATGGCCGGGTGCGGGTGGCACAGCGTCGCCTGTCGTTAGGCTCCCCACCTCGTCGCATGCGTCAACATGGGGTCCTCCCCACGGCGGGGGGAAGCCTTATAACACAACCGTACGCCGATTTGCGGGGGAGGAATGTGGTGTCACCGCCAGGCACCACACTTGCTAGGTGGTAGCCTTTAAATCGGCCGCGGCCCATTAGTATACGTCGGACCCGCGTGTCGCCACTGTCAGTGATCGCAGACCGAGCGCCGCCACACGGCAGGTCTAGAGAGACTTACTAGCACTCGCCCCAGTTGTACAGCCGACGTTCATAGGAATGGTTCACTGACAATCACGCTCTCATTTGCCGAGACGATAGTTAGCATAGCCTTCAGCTACGTCATTTGCTACGACCTAGCAAGGCGCCGTATTCAATTGATATTTATATTGAAGCATGTACAGTCAAGAGCGATGTACACCAATTATGGATTAAAGTTAAGTATTACATCATCTACGTACTTTATTTGCAATTCTCAAGACATTGTCCTGTTCCAGACCCCACGCCAGTCTGCGTGTAATTAAACGCGTTTATTTCGGCCTCCTCTAGCAACATGGTGTTGGCTCTTCTGCCAATACTTCAAATCGTATAATGGACAATAATTGTGTGTTTTCTCGTATTCTGCTAATAAAAAGGGTGTCACATCCCGTTTAAACAAACCAATTTAAAATTTATTGATACAATACCAGTTCCTCTCCAACAGTTTATTACAGCCTCAAAATAAGAAGTTCACGAGCTACCTGCTGTTTTCTGCGCAAGAGTCAACAACTATAGAAGAGCGCAGGATGTTGAACATTATTCAGAAAGTATGCGTTCCACTCAGGGTGGTGGGCAGTGGAAGCAACTAGGCACTTCGTATGTACTGCAATATTAGTACAAATGAGATCAGTGACACGTCATCTGTGGTAACACAGAGGAGGTATGTTGGAAAGAAATTTTCCAGGGAGGGATTTATCATACACACGTAAATCCCTCTCGCTGTCTCTTTCTCTCTTTCACTTGTCGTACCCATCTTGGGGATGCGATAGGAAACGCGTAGTTTCAAACCAGCGTCCATTTAGTAACTCCACGAACTTGCAATATCTTCTGTTTCTGGTGTGGAGGTAAACGGCTCAAGATGACATTCGGTGGCTGTTTGCATCCATGCTACAGAGCAGACAAACGATTACTAGTCCCCGTATGATTCCCTCGTCTTGCTGATGTTACAGATGAGCAGCAGTCCCGACTGGATTGAAAGTTTAACCACTTAATACGCGTTACGTGATGAACAAATGGTTCAAATGGCTCTGAGCACTATAGGACAACATCTAAAGTCATCAGTCCCCTAGAACTTAGAACTACTTAAAACTAACTAACCTAAGGACATCACACACGTCCATGCCCGATGTAGGCTTCGAACATGCGACCGTAGCGGTCACGTGATGAACATCTCTAAGCATTTTATTAAATATCGCAGTGGTTTTCTATGGTTCAACATTTTTCATATTGGGCAAAGAATTATTTGCTTTTAGTCATTAAAAAAGTTAAATTTTTTGTTCCCATTATGGTTTAATTATAAGCTGAACATGTCTCCGGGTACTGGACGATAGTTCCTACCTTTCAGAGGTAATGGTGTCGTAACGGCTGGGTACCACTTGTTTAGAACGACGAACGCTTCGTGTTAAGTTGCAGATGAGTTCTGTGTGAGCTCGCTCTCTTAACGATTCGCAAATGAGTGCCTCAGCCCATTGTCTTGGGAGGGGCGAAGGCCAGCCGGGAGCGGCTCCACCTTGCACCGCTGTGTCGAGCAGCGACCGTTTGTTCACTAATTAGAACCTGGCGCGCATCACGTTAATTAGTGGCGCAGACCGTGAACAAGCACTAGGAGGGCGTCTACAACACAGTCATCTGGCCTAATGACATTCTCCGCGGAGTAACTTCACGCTAAGTGCCCGTAATTGATGCAATTTCACCTGGAATTGCTTTAAAGCTAACGTTCCACACTCGTGGAATGTGAGCCACTACATTGCGACCTATCTGTCTTGCTGCTTGGAGGAATGAAATAGATCTCCTATATACGGAGAGGTTATTGTTTTCAGTATTATTCAACGTAAGAGTAACTTACTATTACTCATTCACTATCGTCAATAATTTATGCATTATTCTGTAACAGGTTGTCACAGACGACTACTTATCCCTCTAAAGCTTAATCACAAGACATTTGACAAACTATAGTCTGCAAAATATACAGGAGGAGGCGAAATTCGCGCACTCTGGCTTCGCGGCGCGACTCCTCACATGTCAGCGATAAAAAAGTGTCTGCTACAAAATTTCGGCCGGCGAGTATTTTTTTTTTGGTCATCAGTCTACTGACAGGTTTGATGCGGCCCGCCACGAATTCCTTTCCTGTGCTAACCTCTTCATCTCAGAGTAGCACTTGCAACCTACATCCTTAATTATTTGCTTGACGTATTCCAATCTCTGTCTTCCTCTACAGTTTTTGCCCTCTACAGCTCCCTCTAGTACCATGGAAGTCATTCCCTCATGTCTTAGCAGATGTCGTATCATCCTGTCCCTTCTCCTTATCAGTGTTTTCCACATATTCCTTTCTTCTCCGATTCTGCATAGAACCTCCTCATTCCTTACCTTATCAGTCCACCTAATTTTCAACATTTGTCTATAACACCACATCTCAAATGCTTCTATTCTCTTCTGTTCCGGTTTTCCCACAGTCCATGTTTCACTACCATACAATGCTGTACTCCAGACGTACATCCTCAGAAAATTCTTCCTCAAATTAAGGCCGGTATTTGATATTAGTAGACTTCTCTTGGCTAGAAATGCCTTTTTTGCCATAGCGAGTCTGCTTTTGATGTCCTCCTTGCTCCGTCCGTCATTGGTTATTTTACTGCCTAGGTAGCAGAATTCCTTAACTTCATTGACTTCGTGACCATCAATCCTGATGATAAGTTTCTCGCTATTCTCATTTCTACTACTTCTCATTACCCTCGTCTTTCTCCGACTTACTCTCAAACCATACTGTGAACTCATTAGACTGTTCATTCCGTTTAGCAGATCATTTAATTCTTCTTCACTTCACTCACGATACCAATGTCATCAGCGAATCGTATCATTGATATCCTTTCACCTTGTATTTTAATTCCACTCCTGAACCTTTGTTGCTTCCTCGATGTACAGATTGAAGAGTAGGGGCGAAAGGCTACAGCCTTGTCTTACACCCTTCTTAATACGAGCACTTCGTTCTTGAACGTCCACCCTTATTATTCCATCTTGGTTGTTGTACATATTGTATATGACCCGTCTCTCCCTATAGCTTACCCCTACTTTTTTCAGACTCTCGAGCAGCTTGCACTATTTTATATTGTCGAACGCTTTTTCCAGGTCGACAAATCCTATGCAAGTGTCTTGATTTTTCTTTAGCCTTGCTTCCATTATTAGCCGTAACGTCAGAATTGCCTCTCTCGTTCCTTTACTTTTCCTAAAGCCAAACTCATTGTCAACTAGCGCATTCTCAATTTTCTTTTCCGTTCTTCTATATATTAACCTTGTAAGCAGCTTCGATGCATTAGCTGTGAAGCCGATTTATTTCATTCCTCAGCGACTTGTATTTCTGTATTCCTGATTTTCCAGGAACATGTTTGTACATCCTCCTTTCATCAATCAACTGAAGTATTTCTTCTGTTACCCATGGTTTCTTCGGAGCTACCTTCTTTGTACCTATGTTTTCCTTCCCAACTTCTGTGATGGCCCTTTTTAGAGATGTCCATTCCTCTTCAACTGTACTGCCTACTGCGCTATTCCTTATTGCTGTAACTATAGCGTTAGAGAATTTTAAACTATCTCGTCATTCCTTAGTACTTCCGTATCCCACTTCTTTGCGTATTGATTCTTCCTGACTAATGTCTTGAACCTCAGCCTACTCTTCATCACTACTATATTGTGATCTGAGTCAACATCTGCTCCTGGGTACGCCTTACAGTCCAGTATCTGATTTCGGAATCTCTGTCTCACCATGATGTAATCTAATTGAAATCTTCCTGTATCTCCCGGCCTTTTCCAAGTATGCCTCCTCCTCTTGTGATTCTTGAACAGGCTATTCGCTATTACTAGCTGAAACTTGTTGCAGAACTCAATTAGTCTTTCTCCTCTTTCATTCCTTGTCCCAAGCCCATATGTTCCTGTAACCTTTTCTTCTACTCCTTCCCCTACAACTGCATTCCAGTCGCCCATGACTATTAGATTTTTGTCCGCCTTTACATACTGCATTACCCTTCCAATATCCTCATACGCTTTCTCTATCTGTTCATCTTCAGCTTGCAACGTCGGCATGTATACCTGAACTATCGTTGTCGGTGTTGGTCTGCTGTCGATTCTGATTAGAACAACCCGGTCGCTGAACTGTTCACAGTAACATACCCTCTGCCCTACCTTCCTATTCATAACGAATCCTACACCTGTTATACCATTTTCTGCTGCTGTTGATATTACCCGATACTCATCTGACCAGAAATCCTTGTCTTCCTTCCACTTCACTTCACTGACCCCTACTATATCTAGATTGAGCCCTTGCATTTTCCTTTTCAGATTTTCTAGTTTCCCTACCACGTTCAAGCTTCTGACATTCCACGCCCCGACTCGTAGAACGTTATCCTTTCGTTGATTATTCAATCTTTTTCTCATGGTAACCTCCCCCTTGGCAGTCCCCTCCCGGAGATCTGAATCTTTTGCCAATGGAGAGATCATCATGACACTTCTTCAATTACAGGCCACATGTCCTGTGGATGCACGTTACGTGTCTTTAATGCAGTGGTTTCCATTGCCTTCTGCATCCTCATGTCGTTGATAATTCCTGATTCTTCCGCCTTTAGGCGTGGCGCGATCTGAAACAACTGCATGCAAGTACAGAAGACGTATATTGGCGTCGTAATTAGCTGACATGATGCCTGCGAAAATTAAACGCCAAGTTTCTTTATGTGCCGCATGACACAGTTAACATGAATAGTGGCGTAATTAACAGACCTGGAAGAGGTCGAAATAAGGATCAATAGCTTCTGTACCAAATATTCCTGTTACAAAAACATATGAGTGTTCGATACTCGTTACCACCTCCGCATCTTTCGCACATTTTAAAACAGTAATTGTGCGTTGTAGACAACGGACACTCGTAACAAATGATCGAACATCTCAAAAACGTAGCTGGTTAGGTTTGTCATTGAGGGGTCTGCTAACCATTCGGAAGTTCTGTGATACACGGTATCTCGATACGTAAGTCAGATGCAGAACACGAAAGTTTTGTATAATATGATCAACAGGACAAATGACAATGAATAATACAGAACAATACTATTAAACATGTGATAAACTAAAATACAAGCAGTGTAAAGTCCGTGCGACTAATGTTAAATTCGAAGACCGCTAGAGGTAAAAATGACTAATAAATCCGTAACCGTGCGACTGCTACGGTCGCAGGTTCGAATCCTGCCTCGGGCATGGATGTGTGTGATGTCCTTAGGTTAGTTAGGTTTAAGTAGTTCTAAGTTCTAGGGGACTGATGACCACAGCAGTTGAGTCCCATAGTGCTCAGAGCCATTTGAACCATTTTTGAACTAATAAATCCACATGTGGATATCTCGCAGAAGCGAGGCATATAAAACAAATATTTAATATGAACAACTGAGGACTCGAAATGAATAACCACATGAATTAAATTCAAACTGCTTAGAAAATGGATTACGCTGCGGCCTGAGGGAAACTAACAACCCTGAAGTTCAGCGAGAAGGCACTCGTCTGCACCAGACAAGGGCCCGAAAGTGAATCCTCCCTCACCCAACCACCTTCCTAAATTCTTCACAGTCTCCTACATCCACCGGAGGAGGGGAACGGTATCTCGCTGCCAAAACGACTGAAGAACATGTTCCCTTTCGTATGTAAAACAGAGGAAGGCAAAGGCATCTTCCCACTCATCTATTGAATAATGCGTCAAAAAATGGCTCTGAGCACTATGGGACTTAACTTCAGAGGTCATCAGTCCGCTAGAACTTAGAACTACTTAAACCTAACCAACCTAAGGACATCACACACATCCATGTCCGAGGCAGGATTCGAACCTGCGACCGTAGCAGGTACGCGGTTCCGGACTGAAGCGCCTAGAACCGCTCAGCCACCGCGGCCGGCTTAATAATGCGTCGTAATGATTCATTAGGTTTAAACCCATTTCTAACTGTCCCTGTTCCTTGATTAGCACCGTCTGTACCCCCTTACTTTGATTGGACTGTTCGTAATTTGTGGAAGAAAACAATGAACTGTCTTACACCAGGATCGCAGCAGTGGACGGCAGTTTTTGTGTGCAGACGAAAAAGAAAATTTCACCCTCAAGTATACAAAGCTGTACGTTGTGTCGTCTGGAGACACTGCATCAATGGCAGGCAGATTAGTTAACAGATATGATCACTTTAACAGTTCGGGTAACAGGACCATTTCTGTAAAAGTGGACACATGTGATTGCCGTTCCCCACTTTTGAGACACTATGAAGGCCTTCAACAGGCCCACTGATGAAATACCGATCATCCCTCCCTCACTCCGTTCTAAAAGAAATGAAACAATTCTCCATTCCCAGCAAATGTATCAGACTCACACACTAATTATCGAGTAACTGTAATAGAGCTGAAACAAAATCTTGAAATGATATTGAGAGAGGACAAGTTACTCTCTCGCCTATTTTTCGTATACGGAAAATTATTACAGATTTTGTTACAACCTATCACCTTGAGCGAGACTCTAGAAAGTTAACGGCCTGAGCAGACGATGGTGGATCCTGGTAGGTTGCTAAAACATGAGGTAGTTTTATGGTTCTTAGCTTGTAGAAATGGCATCTTGGGAGTTGAAAGCAATTGGCGGCGAGCCCATCCCTTAGTAAATCTTGCTGGACAGGCCCACAGCCATACAGGGCAGACAGGCTGCCCCTCATCAAGACACGTTTCCAACAGAACAATGCCGGAATACCTGTCGCTGTACCAGCAGTAGCCTGGACTGGGGGCGACAGTCTGAAGAAACACGTCTACACAGTGAAGTCGTAAGCCGGGCATTGTGTGCAGAGCCACATGCAATAAAAATTCACAAGTTTTCATGTTCGTCGAAAGTGCCAATAGGCCAGTGAACCACTTCCCCTGGCCGCCTCGGTTGTACAAGAAAATTCCGGTATCTGAGAAACGTTTAGAGATAAAATCTTTATTACACCTCATAGCTAGGACTAACAAGCTCCAAGGCACCGGCGATCTAGATAAATATCTTTAAGATTGTATCTGTTCACTTGTTGCCGTGGTAAGCGATGCGACTTCAGAGAAAATCATTTTCCCCCTCTGCGTAAACTTAAAAAAGCCGCAACTGGCGGTGTCTTTTTTTTCAGAGATGCAGGTTTCTTAGCTCTTCCTCCGGTTCCATATCAGTTTGTGCTGTCGTGTGGGAGGGCAGATTTAGCACCTCTAGAGCCCTGTGAGGGCTCAAGCTGGGGTGAAGGCGGTGTCGTTCGTGCACTTTGCGGGAAAACGGATTTTTTTCTTGGAGTGGTGCGAAGCACTCGAGTGCAGGACTTCGGTCTAGGAAGCACGTCTAGTGGAGGCTCCGGCATGTGTGGTTAGTACTTGGGACCTGTCCTGAGACTGACTTCACTTGTGAGTAGACTCGGGAGCCTGTGGTGAAGTTCTTACTATACTGACATTGTGACTTCAAACGTCTCGGACTACTCGTTTTCCCAGGGCACACTTATTCGTATATGGTTTACCAGTCTTGACGTTTGGTATCCTTGTGGGCACTGTCGTATAAGTGAGCCGAATTGGTAAGACCAGCGAAAGGGTGTGTCACACATTGAAATCTACCGTGATTTCAGGGCTCTGGTAGAGAGTAAATTTCGATCCATCTGCCTGATCGCTAGACCGTGAGATTATTGCAGTTCTTTTATGGCCGCGTTCGATTCACAGGCGCCACCTCACATCTCACCTCCTCCGCACACATTCCACCAGCTGCAAGTTACATCGCCGCACGATGCAAACAGGGTAACGTACTGCCACTCCAGCATTGTCAGAGCGTACAGATCTCAATCGCCACTGCTCTCAGCTGCACCTATGTAGATAAAGTACAGTTGATTTGATCAATCAAAGTCTGCTCAGCGTCAGATCAATTCAGATTGCGTTATCCACATTTTTAGGGACAGAGTTAAACCGTCTTTGCCAACCCAGGATCCTTGTCCAGTGTAGTCTTAAACCACCTGTTAGTTGCTTACGGTATTCAATCAATAACTTGTTTAGCATAATTTATGTCTGTTTCTCTCCTTTTTTTTGAAAAATAAATGTTGTTAGAACACTAAAATTATGCCAACACAATCACTTATATAGTTCCCACCAGGTTACCTTTCAGTATCTGGCAGTCATTTTACAGTATTACACTCCAAAGTGTTTCAAACCCTATGACTTCTCTTTCATCACCAGCAGGAGCACAGGACGCATTATACTCACAATAGTCGCTGGTCCTCAATATTCCTACGTAAGGCACAACACACACACTTCGTTAGAGAAATTTGAGTTGTGGGTGGGAATACTTCTTTGTTAGATTGTAATCAAGGGGTCAGAAAGCCAACTTACCAGCTGATGTTGGTGCCTTGTTGTGTTATAGGGACTGTAATTGCTTCCAGCGTTATTAGTATTGCAAGAACGCAGTGTCTTGCAGCGGTCTGTATTATAAATATTTCCTCAAAAGTCCACCTGCATTTAATGGTTAAATGCCCAAGATATTTAGGGTGTGTATCCCTCGGTCATTTCCATGTCTTGTTCTTTGCAGCAATACTGCGGACTGAAATATAGTCGGTGTTAAGGGAATCGCCAGATAAAGCAGTGATTTTGTGAATCTTTTCCAGCTCCAACTTTCCTCCTTGCTGTGGCTTCGTTTGAACATCAAGGGAATTGCAAGCCGCCGTCTTTCCGTCATAATTTAATTTTAGTCGCCTTTATATGTTAACCAAGACATATTTCGTCAATGTCATGACTGAGGTATGTGCCAATATAGCCACGTGTCCCTTTTGAAACATGATCTACCGTCACAGACTTCTTAGATTAAAATAACTGCAACCGTTCAGCATCATTACTACTAATATGGCCATTTTTCTTAGTACTATTGCCTCGTTAGTACTTAGATGTTGTGCTTGATTCCAGAAGCGAACCACAACTTATTTACCCTAATACCGCGTAAAACCGTGCCTAGCCTTCGTAAAAGCCTAAAGTCGGCGAGAAAGGGAGTCTACATTTTCACACCACAACCACCTGATTTCACTCAATGGAGATTAGAACCCGTGTATCTACCCAACGGCAGCGATGTTGAGTGCTTCGTTTCAGAAGCTGTTCCAGGTAGTCCAGAAATATACTTTGGAAATAAGATCGGATGACTTGGCGGACTAGTCGAGATGTGATAGGATGCACGAATGATCTTCAGAACAGGAACGTATCGCGCAGCCGTGTGAAAACAGTAGTGTCTGCTGCATACTCACCATGGAGACGTAGAAGAAAGAGCTACACTTGGTACTGAGAGTGTTCAAATAAACATGGTGGTTCGTGTTCACTGTAATTGGTGTTACATGTCATGCATATTACTCCGTCGACTTCCACGCTTCGCTGCCGCAAGCTGCAATGCTCCGCGGCTTGAGGGCACAAAACTGTAGTGGCAACACAGCGATGAGCAAATGCAAGCATGTCAGTTCGTGATAAACAGAGTGCTGTAATCGACTTTCTAACCGCAGAAAACGTGCTTCTAATTGTAATCCATGAAAGACTGAAAGCTGTGTGTAATGATTATTGTATCGACTTCAGTAATGCACGGCGTCGGGTTGTTCGTGTAATGCGGGAAACAGTTGTCCTAACTACAACGTGTGTCAGAGAGGTCAGAATGGACGACGGCTTACGACAACTTACAACACCCGTTGAAATCGGGTTGATGAACACATCATAAAAAATAGTTCGACAACACAGAGATTGCTCTCAGATAAGTGTGGCATATTAGCAGAAAGCGTAGAGGCCATCATTTGTACAGAAAACTTTCAGCAAGGTGGGTGCTGCGAATAATCAGTCCTGACATGGAACAGACTGGAAATCTGTCAACAATTTCTTTTGTGCTTTGGACGTGAAACTGATGGATTCCTCCACAACATTCAGACAGGTGAAGAAAGCTGGATTCAGCATTTTGGCCCCCTTTAGAGAGCGTGGAGTTCTCCACAAAGTATCACCGACGCCAAAAATGAGAGGGACCGTACCATCAGCAGGTAAAGCTACTCTCACAGTGATCTTTGATATTCAAGGTGTCATGCATTTGGAATTAGTGCCTAAAGGCACCGCCATAAACTCTTCAAAGCACTGCGAGACCCTCAGAAATCAGAAAGAATGAAAAGTTCGTCCACCCATGAAGTACCCTCACTTTCATTACGACACTGCCAGATCACACAAGAGCGCTACTACATTATCAAGATTCCGACGCCTTGGGTTCACTGTCCTCGATCATTCTACATACAGTCCCGACTTCGCCGCTTCCGATTTTTGTATGTTTGAAGAACACCTCCGAGGACTTAAATGTGACAGTGATGAGGCGCTGCAAGCAGAGGTGTGGTGGTCGTGCCTCCTGTGGTGTCACCGCCAGACACCACACTTGCTAGGTGGTAGCCTTTAAATCGGCCGCGGTCCGTTAGTATACGTCGGACCCGCGTGTCGCCACTGTCAGTGATTGCAGACCGAGCGCCACCACACGGCAGGTCTAGAGAGACTTACTAGCACTCGCCCCAGTTGTACAGCCGACGTTCATAGCAGTGGTTCACTGACAAATTACGCTCTCATTTGCCGAGACGATTGTTAGCATAGCCTTCAGCTACGTCATTTGCTACGACCTAGCAAGGCGCCGTATTCAATTAATATTGAAATTATAAAACATGTACCGTCAAGAGCGATGTACACCAATTATGGATTAAAGTTAAGTATTACATCATCTACGTACTTTATTTGCAATTCTCAAGACATTGTCCTGTTCCAGACCTCACGCCAGTCAGCGTGAGCTTAACGCGTGCCTTTCGGCCACCTCCGAGTGGCTTGGCTGTCTTGCTACGCCACTACACCTCCAACATTTCAAACGTTGTGCATAGCAGTATTGAGAGGTTACTGTTACAACTCTCATAGTTACATTAGCTTTCTTTTTTAGTCAAAACACGATTTGGAAATATATATTCAATACATAGTTACTGGTGGTCAAAGACGAAGAGAATGACGATGTGGATTCTTTCATTTGAATGTGCACACTCCATCCCAGTGCAGTGTAACGACGTAAGTTTTGAGTAAATGATTTTCTTTTGACGTATGACCATGTGCAGACTTCGTCACCAACGTCACTTACAAAACACTTCAAAATTATTTAAACTCTTTTTAAAGTTGTCTCTGAATGGTTCTTGAACCAAACTGTAATTAAAACATCATCATTTTAGTCGTATGCGCAGAATTACGTCACTCAGTCCAATTGGTTTGCGCAAACTTTTTTCAATTTAGATGCCGTTTGTTTCTTCTCAGAAATTATATTAATGCCAGTTATCTGATTCAATAAATATTAAAATCACATTGAATAAACTTTCAAGACTCAAACTCACGATGAACGTTGTCAAAAATTAATAATCTTGTCAAATAAATCAGTGATACTTCTTCCTTAACATAATTCTTCATAAACAAATTTTCGGAACACATATTTAAACTTTTGTAGTATACACTAGTTTATTATCTTCATATATACTACATATAGACGTGAACATGAGCCTTGAAAAGATAGGATTTAACATTTACAACATGATTAAACTTTCTATGACGTCATTGTTGTAGAAACATTACAAATTCTTATTTTTTCAGTTTTTAGAAGCGCGACGCAACAACTCGGTTTCAGGATCTTCTGTTGCTCTTTGGCTGTCGATCTGCGACGTACAGTGGCCAGCAATTTTCTCTCTGGTCCCGGCAGTGAAGAAGCCGTCTCCGTTCGTTGCCCTCTCCGGACATGAAACATAAAAAATAAATACAAAACTTTAGATAATTCACAACCACTACAAATATTACAAAATACACCAACAAAACACTAAATTAAACTTACATTCACCTGCAAACTGGGCTGACACTGGTGGATGGGTGAAGCTTCAATTTCGCGTCCCACTACACCAGTTCATCGTCACGTCCTCATTTACACTGTTTTATGGTTGGATGTGGCGTGTGTCGTCTTCATGGAGGCAGGTGCACGAAATCATAGATAGTGCGTATGCAGTAACTCGTAATCTTTGACCAGTCTCTTGCTCACGCAGAGTAAACCAAAGAGCACAGCTATTTAAAAGTAGTGGAGAGTCTGGCCTATGGCTGGGCTACGTACCAATAGGATGCCCCCCCCCCCCCCAATCACTGATAGGATTGAGGTTTCCCTTGTGTTCAGCGATATTCCAACACCCTGGCGATGATTCTTAATCTGAACGGTTAACTTCGTTGTGTACTACAAATATTTTTCTGCAGACTGGTATGAATGTGAAGTACTTAAGCTGATAGTTACAAATAATGTTTCTTATTTTAGGAATGACAACTATGACAAACAGATGTTCCAGACCAATGGTCCCTCTATGTTGGACGTGATTAGAAAATAACTGCGTGTAATAGGTGAAAGTTGAAATATTAGCGTGTGTTAGTTTCTAAGTTGAGATTATTTAAGAAAGCCTTGCGAGGAATCATCATTTTCCGTAAATTAAATTTTTTGATATTATATGAATAAAGACGGGATTCAGCACGGACAAACATCCATGGTAACTGCCTGAGTAGGAAAATTAATGTGATTCAGTTAATTTAGCTTAGCAGTACCGTGTGAACTTTTAATTTTTGTACTCCGTGTGCAAAAGAGGGTGAGTACATTAGCCATTTTCACAGCGGCTCCACCAGGGTCAAGCTGCACTGGAAAATGCGCATGGTCACTCCAGAGATTAATTTTGTAAGGAATAATATCATGTGTGAAATACTCAGCGTGTGGTTCTAAGCTGATCATGATACATTATGTGAGAAAAGGAAATGTATAGAAAATAACACCAGGGGATACCGTGCATAGGTACCATGCCATGATCACTACATAGCTACACAAGTGACGTGTGTATTGAGATTAAAATGAAATGAGACAAAACAGTAGAGACAGGCAATCCAATATTTTGGTGAGATCCGTGGCAGTATAATAAATATTTTCAGATTAATTTCTATTGATTTAACGTGTCTTCAGATGAGCTTTGTCATGCAATATGCTGAAGTATAGTTTTCTTGTTAGGTAGACTGTGATAATCATATTTCTACAGTGTGATTTTTTTCTATGTGATATTTTCACATAGTATCTGCTTGAATCAGTAGGTTAATAGAACATGTAAGCTATGTAGCACATCACAAACCAATTTTACGAGACTATATTGTGGTAAGCTAGCGATGTGTGTGTTAAGCTACCTGAAGTTGAATTGTAATGCTAGAAAACAATTATGCCCGCTGGGTTATAGTAAATAATGTGCGACGTAGATTGTTGTATGCATGTGCGAACTGTGGGAATAATAAATGAAGATCAATGAACTCAGATATGGACGTTGCCATTTCTAGTCAATTGCCGTTTTCTTCCCGCCACGCAATCATGTGGTTCTTGTTCATCTATAATCCAATCATATGCAACAGTGTCATGAAAATTACGATACAACGGAACACAAGAGTTAAACATTTTGCTTTCTGATTTGATCATAACTGAGTCAGTACAACAGTGTTGTGATGAGAGGCTGTGTCTCGGCGATAGATGGTCACTATATTGATTCCGTTATACAAATCAAAAATGTTATTATAGACCAGAATTTATAATCCATTTGTTCAGATTATTATTAACAGAAAATCTGTTGTTCTCAATGGCGCTGTGTCCGAGACATACGTATGAAGCATGACTGCTGGTACCACTAATATAAATATTACTCACTCGTCACTTCACATAATTATCTAGCTGTTGTTCACTACAAAAGCAGCAGACTAAATTCTCAGTATCAACAAACTGGTCTCTTATTGGAAGAATTGTGTTGTTCGCCAGGTGTTGGTAAATGAATATGAAGAGAGAACGTGAAGATGAAGATGTAGCACGTTAGTAACGTATGTTTCAAACATTCGGAGGCATTACTTTCAGCACACAATTTTACATCACCAGTTAGTTACTATCCGATTTCTCTGTTGTTTGACCCATAGAAATACGTAACGTTGTGTACTGTTGTAAGAAATTGTTTTTCCGAGATATTCGACCTCAAATGTCTGTCATATGGTGCCCCCTTCTAAACGATCTCTCGAAAACTCGTTCAAGGAACTTGAATTCGAAACAGCGATTTCTCTCAACGTCCAAACCGATTTTTCCATTGACAACGTATGACACTCGTGTCTGATCTCCTTCTTTCTTTCTTACGAGCAACGCCCTTACTCCTGGTTACATTGCTGATAGTGGTAGGCGGTGCTTCATACAAGCATTGTACAGTCGTGTTGATACATCAACAAATCGGGAAACTCAGTCCCAGTTCGTTAATGCGTACGTCCTTCCACGACACCTCCATGCCATCATGTCTCCACATGGAACCACGTTACTGCCTTGATTCCATAAAGTGGTTAGTCACATAAGTTCATCGCCACGAATTACGTTACCGGTGAACAGTCACATGAGCGGCTGGTGTCAGGTTCACACTACCTGCAGCGTAGCAAAGCGACCAGTTTGCACTCTAATTTATTTATCTTCTTCACATACGAGGTGATAAATGTCAGGGGATAGTTCCTAATATCTTGTCGGATCTCCTGACCGCACAGTGTAGCAGCAAGACGTGGCATGGACCTAAAAAGTCGTAGGAAATCCTCTGCTTAAGTGCTGAGCTATGCTGCCTCTATAGCCGTCCATGATTTCGGCCGGCCGCTGGTGGCCGAGCGGTTCTAGGAGCTTCAGTCTGGAACCGCACGACCGCTACGGTCGCAAGTTCGAATCCTGCCTCGGACATGGATGTGTGTGATGTCCTTAGGTTTAAGTAGTTCCAAGTTCTAGGGGACTGATGACCTGAGATGTTAAGTCCCATTGTGCTCAGAGCCATTTGAACCCATTCGTCCAAGATTTAGAAAGGGTAGCCTCTGCAGTGTTTTCTGAACGAACTGACATCTCGATTATGTCCCATAAATATTCGATGGGATACAGGTCGTCCGATCTGGGTGGTCATACATTCGCTCGAATTATCCGGAATGTTCTTTAAAACAGTCGCAAACTATTGTGGCTCTGTGACATCCATAAAAATCCCATCATTCTCTGGGGACAATGCATCCATGAATGACAGTAAATGGTCTCGAAATAGCTGAACCTCCACATTTTCAGTCAATGATCGGTTCAGTTACATCAGAGGACTCATCCATTCCATTAAACACATCCCATACCCCTATGGAGTTACCAGCAGCTTGCACAGTGCCTTGTTGACAACTTGGGTCAATTGTCTTACTGGGATCTGAGCCACACTCGAACCCTACCGTCAGCTCTTACCTACTAAAATCTGGACTTATCTGATCAGTTCACGGTTTTCCAGTCGTCTAGGATCCAATCAATAGAGTCGCTAACCCAGCAGAGGTGCTGCTGGTGATGTTGCACTCGCGTCGGTCGTCTGCTGCCATAGCCCATTAACGCCTAATTTTGCTGCAATGTCCGAATAGATACTTTTTTCGTACGTCCCACATTGATTTTTGCTACTATTTCACACAGTGTTGCTTGTCTGTTAGCACTGACAGGTCTACGCAAATGCCACTGCTCTCGGTCGTTAAGTGAGGACGGCCAGCCACTATGTTGTATGTAGTGAGAGATAATGCCTGAAATTTGTTAATCTCGGCACTCTCTTGAACCTGTGGATTTCGTAATATTAAATTCCCTGCCGATTTCCGAAATGGAATGTCCCATTGGTGTACCTCCAACTATCATTCCGCGTTCAAAGTATGGTGATACCCGTTGTGTGACCGTAATTACGTCGGAAACCGTTTCGCACGAATCATCTGAGTGCAAATGACAGCTCCACCAATGCAGTGCCCTCTCATACCTTTCGTCAGCGCTACTACCGTTATCTGTATACTGTAGCAGCAAATCACTATCACGTAAGTTCTGTCACCTCACTGTATTTTGACTTTAACCTGTCACTTCAACGATATATTTGTTTCGACGACTAATATTACATGCCAGACACTACTGAACAGCAAACCCTATGTGAACTCTGCTTTCACTTGACGCTAATCCGCTTGCCTCAGCCCTGTAAGTACTTACGTTGCGAGGTCGTGGTCATGACCCATCGTCATCGTAATTACCTTCGCGGTGGGTCCGCGCAGCGTGCCGCCATCGCCAGGAGTGGATCACAGAGGTGGTCAGGGCAGCCATCTCATCAGGAGCAACGCGGGACGCCCGGCTCCCATTAGCGCCGGATATGGCCGTGATGGATCCTCCCCACTCCCGACCCTTCGACACAGGTGTCATTATCGTGTTAGCTTCCTCCTACAAACACGGCCACGACAGAAACCACACGCTTCTCTCCGAGGGAGTTTCTATAACGTGTATTCCGCGGGGCGTTTAACAAGTAATGCAACACTTTTTTTCTGAAATCAAGTTGGTTTTATTCAGGATTCCAATACACCAAGTTGTTTCCCATTATTTTGCCTGCAAAACTATTTTTCAACGTAATCACTGCTTAATGCGACAGCCCTGTACTACATTACTGGGAGGGGCGGAACGCCTATAAACTATCACTCTACTGGTCGACGTAGGAACAAAGTCTTGCTGCATCAATAACCTCACCATCATCCACGTTCTGCTTACCAAGTAGTGCATTCCTCATTAGATCAAACAGATGGCAGTTGGAAGGTGCGAGATCCAGGGTGTAGGGTGGATAATGAAGAACGGTGTGCCGGTGGTTGTACGCGCTTTAGTCTGGAACCACACGGCTGCAACGGTCGCAGGTTCGAATCCTGCCTCGGGCATGGATGTGTGTTATGTCCTTAGGTTAGTTAGGTTTAAGTAGTTCTAAGCTCTAGGGCACTTATGACCTCAGATGTTAAGTCGCATAATGCTTAGAGCCATTTGAACCATTTGAAGAACAGTCCAATGAAGTTTTGTGAGCTCCCCTCAAGTGCGCAGACTTGTGAGAGGCTAATGGCTTGACATGGGGATGGAGAAGTCCACTTCGATTTTTGGGGTGACGGACACATCGCAGAGGTCACATCTGTGCGCGGCCGGCCTGTAGGCGAGAAAAAGGACGGATTTGTGTGACCTTGATGCGATCATGACAGACATATCGCCCAACGACTCACCGTGCTTTTGTTCACTTTCAGGTCCCCGTCGACATTCTGCAAGCGCCTATCAGTGTCAGCGATGCTCTGGTTTTCCGCCAAAGCAATCACAGTGGCAGCTCTCCTTTGATCGTACCTCCATTACAGACACCACTATGAAGGCCACATATAATAGCGCCACCACCTATCGGAACGCCATGGAACTGTAGGGACTAAGGCGGGAATATTGCAGGATGACCCACAATAAACTCCCTATTTTTTCATCCGAAGTTGGCCGAGGAAAAAACATGTGTTGCATTACTTATTCAACGCCCCTCATATATCTGCCAGGTAAGATATACCATGATGCAAACAGGTCTCCCATATCAAACACTTCACACCTCGAAGGGGTTTCTCATTTTGCGCTTTTCAAGGAACGGTCCACTTAACTCTGATCCCTATGGCCCACCAAGACCTAAGAAAGACTCCATTTTCACTTCCGAAGCACATCAACCGTTTGACCACCAATCTGCCAAAGCTCAAAGCAAGGAAAAGCTTGATCCACTCAACCGAAGTTCTGAATCAGTCAGTTCAGAAGTTCATGTTGCAAATATGGTGACCAAGCAACAGACCCATGTTAAAATTGCATCTCACCTTTCGGAGACCTGTCACCCTAATGCGAAGAGACGAGAACGGTATGGATGAGCTGCAAGATGTAAAACAGATACCAAACAATATATTTACTTGGTTTCTCTAGAATTTTATTATACACTCCTGGAAATTGAAATAAGAACACCGTGAATTCATTGTCCCAGGAAGGGGAAACTTTATTGACACATTCCTGGGGTCAGATACATCACATGATCACACTGACAGAACCACAGGCACATAGACACAGGCAACTGAGCATGCACAATGTCGGCACTAGTACAGTGTATATCCACCTTTCGCAGCAATGCAGGCTGCTATTCTCCCATGGAGACGATCGTAGAGATGCTGGATGTAGTCCCGTGGAACGGCTTGCCATGCCATTTCCACCTGGCGCCTCAGTTGGACCAGCGTTCGTGCTGGACGTGCAGACCGCGTGAGACGACGCTTCATCCAGTCCCAAACATGCTCAATGGGGGACAGATCCGGAGATCTTGCTGGCCAGGGTAGTTGACTTACACCTTCTAGAGCACGTTGGGTGGCACGGGATACATGCGGACGTGCATTGTCCTGTTGGAACAGCACGTTCCCTTGCCGGTCTAGGAATGGTAGAACGATGGGTTCGATGACGGTTTGGATGTACCGTGCACTATTCAGTGTCCCCTCGACGATCACCAGTGGTGTACGGCCAGTGTAGGAGATCGCTCCCCACACCATGATGCCGGGTGTTGGCCCTGTGTGCCTCGGTCGTATGCAGTCCTGATTGTGGCGCTCACCTGCACGGCGCCAAACACGCATACGACCATCATTGGCACCAAGGCAGAAGCGACTCTCATCGCTGAAGACGACACGTCTCCATTCGTCCCTCCATTCACGCCTGTCGCGACACCACTGGAGGCGGGCTGCACGATGTTGGAGCGTGAGCGGAAGACGGCCTAACGGTGTGCGGGACCGTAGCCCAGCTTCATGGAGACGGTTGCGAATGGTCCTCGCCGATACCCCAGGAGCAACAGTGTCCCTAATTTGCTGGGAAGTGGCGGTGCGGTCCCCTACGGCACTGCGTAGGATCCTACGGTCTTGGCGTGCATCCGTGCGTCGCTGCGGTCCGGTCCCAGGTCGACGGGCACGTGCACCTTCCGCCGACCACTGGCGACAACATCGATGTACTGTGGAGACCTCACGCCCCACGTGTTGAGCAATTCGGCAGTACGTCCACCCGGCCTCCCGCATGCCCACTATACGCCCTCTCTCAAAGTCCGTCAACTGCACATATGGTTCACGTCCACGCTGTCGCGGCATGCTACCAGTGTTAAAGACTGCGATGGAGCTCCGTATGCCACGGCAAACTGGCTGACACTGACGGCGGCGGTGCACAAATGCTGCGCAGCTAGCGCCATTCGACGGCCAACACCGCGGTTCCTGGTGTGTCCGCTGTGCCGTGCGTGTGATCATTGCTTGTACAGCCCTCTCGCAGTGTCTGGAGCAAGTATGGTGGGTCTGACACACCGGTGTCAATGTGTTCTTTTTTCCATTTCCAGGAGTGTATATGAAAGGAAAATTACGATAACTGTTGTAAGAGTCAGACACAAAAAGTGGCACTAATTGAATAGAGAGTTAGACAGGTAGGACTGTTAATCATAAGCTTCCAGGAAAATTTAGTAAACACTATTCTAATATTTAAGTTTGCAATTGTCACTTTTGTCTTTACAGTAGTAAAATTAGGCTAAAATTGTAGCAGTCGACATTAAAGCTTCTTTTCTGTGTGTTATTCCTAAAGCCGATTGCCACCGATTACTCGCTATTGTTTTATATTATTATTTATTCTATGGGCATCAGAGATACTTATTTGATAACTTATCTTCATCATACCTCGTTCAGATTGTCTTGGTAAACCACAATAGGAATCCTCTTGCAGTGTAAAATAATTCTATATGGTTTACAAATTATAGAGCGCTGTAATCAGTCGTCCTTTTTTGTAGGTTTTATTACGCAACTGCAGATTTCGGCTAGCGCCTAGCCATTATCAATGCAACACTTAGTAGTATTCAAAGAACTGTGACCGACGCCCGAACAACAGGGAACTAACATGCATTGAGATTAGAAAATGTTGCATTGATAACGGCTAGGCACTAACCGAAATCTGTATTTGCGTAGTAAAACCTACGAAAAAGGACGACTGATTGCTGCATTCTATAATTTATAAATCACATAACAGTCGCTGAGTGCACCCACTTTCCTAATGGAAGGTAACCTGGTGAATTCTATTTTGCCAGACAGGTTAACTCAAACTCATTATATTAATTTCGGTATCCACAAAATAAAAATTTGTGCAACTAATAATGCTCCCTATGTCAGCGACACACCTTGATAGTCTGATCCAAGGAGGGGAGTGGGGGGGAAGGGCTTTTGCATTGTACCTGACATCTAACTAACTTTCCTTCCGTACTCTTATTCGTATGCCACATAATTTTTAGCTGGTCTGTTATTATTTCCTTACTTTTATTAAGTAAGGAGAGAGTGAAAAGTACAATAGTGAATTCAAACGAATATTTAACACTTTATTGAGGAAACAGAGTTTCGTCATATTCACGAAAGTAGTTTAGACTCAACTTTTAGACAAATATCCAACATAAAACAGGATGTTAATTCCTAATCGTAACTTAATTGGTCTTCTAAACTAAATTTACTTGTGCCACACTGTTGGGATGTGGTAGACAGGAAAGGCAGCAAAAGAACAAAACTTCTATCATCATTCGTCACACGCTGTCATCCAGAGCACTGTATTCATTAAGTTTAACCTTTACTAAGTGAGAAGCTAAACTAATGAGAGTACGAGATGCTTGCATTGTAGCGTCTCATAGTACAGTACTTTAAAATTTGTTTAAAAAATGATCGAAGTTAATTTTTGTTAATCATTTAAATCCTATACTGACAAATACCTACTGTGGCTTACGATAATTAGCATGTACCACACAACCTGTTACATTTGTAACTCGTAACTAAACCCCAACTATAATCTAAAAATAATTAAATGTACTCAGCATTTGTATTTCTCTGGTAACGCTTGTAACCGTTCGGTAGCGGTGAATCATGCTACCACAGATTTGGTATAATCTGTATCTATTACGCTACAAATACAACCATTAACTCAAACCATAATTTATGAAGAAAAATGAAATGCACCAACATTTATTACTTTCGTATCACAACTTCTATTCCCATTATTCTGCCAAGATCCAAGCTTTTATTCTCCCCAGTACGTTAGCCAAAACACACATGGCAAAGCACGTGGTAAGAAAACCTATCACAAAGAAAACTTACCTAAGAACACGAAAAATGTTTAAGATGAGTTTCATTACGAATCAACTTCTTGATACACAATACACAATAACCAACAATGTAACGTTTTACTCCCGCTTTTACTTATTGAACATTCGGTATAACTTTTCTCACACATTAAGATGCCAGGCTCTAAGTTACCAAGTTCTAACTAGCTAAACAATCAAAATTACGAACATTACACCGTCTTCTGATATTTCCCTGTCAACGCTGACTAATAAACGTGTTTGTACCGTGGTCGACAATGACGTAGTTCATTTTGCTACAGCATTGTCTTACAAAAATGACAACCGGCATAGAGACGACTGCACACATTACTTCCCTGCGACAGCGACAAACAACGCCACATGGCTACCAAAGTAACCTCGTTCAAAAACTGGGGGCAGAGGTTAACCCTTATTGGCTGACCGGCCTACTAGACCATCGATACACCCCGAAGCCTCTGCTAAACTCTTTGCTCAACCTTCCATTCTACACTATCTTTGTAAACCGCCACCTTCTACACATCTTCGGTTAGTCATCCGCTAGTTGCCTGCAGACATACTTTCATTCATTCCTACTCCTACCAGAAACGGGAGGATGGAAAGAAGGAAGTATGAGAAAAGAGAAAAAAATAATGTTTGCAGATTTTTCCTCAATCTACTGCCCCCGGTGTTATTAAGTAGTGCTCTGTAGCTCGTCATTCTGTTTCCATAATTATTATTATACAAAACTCCTTTCAAATATGTAAATGGAGCGCCCTACCACTACCTCTTCGCAGTGGCTGCCGATTTCCCTCAAAACTCACGCATTTCCAAGTCTGTTAAATCAAATAAAGTTTTATCTTACGCAACTAACCTGAAACACCACGCATGTAATAAATGTAGAAATGCATACTACATCAACTGTAGTTATAGAAGAACTCATTAGGTACATGTGCTGTCTACTGCCTCCTTAAGTTACTGATACCTTACAACGGCTTGTGTGATAACTGTGTGTAAGCAAGCACGTTAGTATGTGCCGTTCTCTATGTGTCGAACATCAAGATGATGAAGTCATTAGCCGGCCGAAGTGGCCGAGCGGTTCTAGGCGCTTCAGTCTGGCACTGCGCGACCGCTACGGTCGCAGGTTCGAATCCTGCCTCGGGCATGGTTGTGTGTGATGTCTTTAGGTTAGTTAGGTTTAAGTAGTTCTAAGTTCTAGGGGACTGATGACCTCAGATGTTAAGTCCCATAGTGTTCAGAGCCATTTGAATCATGAAGTCATTGGGTCAAAACAAAATGATGTTCAGATAACACAGTCGGGAATTCCAGCCAGTCCATACTTTAGGAGAGAACTTAGCAGAATGGTTAAAATGCTTTTAAAGGTGCTCTTTACCGAACTCCGGAAACGGCACGAATTGAACATCCACAGGCAAGTGATGCAAGCATAATATGTAAAAGAATTAAAAGTAAAATGGTACAACTACTGAGAAACAAAATCAAATGCTCCAAGAATACAAGGCATTTGGCTTTCACATTAGTAGAGGAATCTTATCAAAAAATACCAGCGAGACGTTTTCCTAAAACAATCAACACAGTGTATTGGGCACAAGGTTCCATTATAATGAGACAATGATGCAGGATTGACGACAACGCCGAAAATTTAGTAATCAGGAGTATATAAAATAAGTTCTACAGAGTGTGATAAGTTCTACACAGGACAAATACGTCACACTTTCCTTGATAGATTCGAGTAACACAGGGCCTTAAAAATAAAAGTGCACTCAGCACACACACAAACTGCGAGAAGCCTAAGACACAAAATACAGAACAGAAAATGTAATTAATGCATAGAGACGAAAAGAATCGTCCCACAGTCAGTTTAATTCCTACCTTTTGGAATGTATGTGCATTAGTCACTTACAGTGGCAGCAAACAAAGCAGACGGCGTTGGTCTGCTATTACAATGGGTATTCTGCACACTTTTGTATTAAGCAACGGGTGTTTTGGGTTAGTTATATAAGATTAAACTTAGCATATCCTTTATTTACTTAAAAAATAAGGTGTTAGAAATTTGAACGGAACCAATAATAATTATAAATCCAAATGCAACAACATACTAAAATATAGAATATTACAATAATAATCGTTCCTAGCAGATTTATCTCCACTTGAATACATCTCCATCTGCAATCATGTAAAACTTTCATCAACCAAATATATTTTTTGGGAGTCGATCACATGATGTATTTGTAACACATGCCTGCAAACATATGGTTCCAAAATCGGTGAGACGCTAACGTACACACAACAATGAATAATATATCTCTGAGGAAACTTATTTATTTATTAAGTCGTTTTTACCAAGTAAACACTTCTTTTTCGGAGATAATGAACTTTGGACAATGTGTTACATTCAGCCCTATAACCCATCTCTTGTGAACGGGAAAATCAGTTCCGGCAGTTTCTAGATCTCACTCTTAGGATAGTAGACGACAAAATTAGCTTCAATATCTTCCGTAAAGAAACAAATTCTGATCAGATTATACCATTCACTTCAGTACACCCGCATTTTCATAAGGCCTTTTTTCCTTCAGCTACTCATAGAGCCACCTCCACCATCCTTTCTAGTGGAAAACTCAATTCTGAAATCAATCTGATTAAAACTATTGCTATCAATAATGGCTATGACCCTTCTAGTGTTATATTTTTAATAGGAAAACCAATAAGACAGTCATTACCTTAGACCTCTCTAATAACGAACCTAATTAAAAGAAAAACTTTTCTCTATACCATTTATAGGTCCAGTCTCTTACAGGATAGAGCGTTTACTTCCAAATAAATATAACTGTGGAGCAGCCTTCTCCACTAATAATTCTTCAGAAAGTTATATCATACATAATTTGAAACCCATGCTTTCCCATCTGCATAATTCTGGAGTCTATGAAATTATTTTCTGCAACCGTCCTGCATATTACATAGGCCAAACAGGCTGAGCTATTTCGACAAGATATAAGGAACACCTTCTCTGCAAAAAAGGCACCAATGTTCACAATTCAACTTTCGCTGACCAATAATCACAGGACATAATGATAAAGATGTAAAAGACGTCCAGATCTTGCACTAGGAGAAAAAAGGCTTTAGGATTAACATCTTGGAAGAGCTAGAAATTTTTAAACACCTATCTAGGAAGGACGGTCTCACTCTTAACGAACAGTTGCAATTACACAACAAAAACTTTTCTCAAGGTATAGAGACGCTAATTAAAAATGTTGTGAATGGCGATACTCTCCTCAATGTAGTCTCTTAAATATCGTTTTCCCTTCCATTTTCATGCTTTGTCTGTACCTTACTTGAACTGTATTTTCTTTTGTAAAAAGAATGTTATGTTATGTTGTAACTTTTTTACACTAGTTCCCGTTTGTTACCTGTAATGTTTAAAATGGTATTTGCAATGCCTCATTTGCTCTTGTCTGTAATTTGATTACTTCTTGCTAGATGGTGCGAATCTGTTTTCGTGTCAATCTCGTGGCTGCCTTGGACTGTTTCTTGAGTAGTCTGTCGGTAGCGGCTGTGTCGATGTAGTTATTGGCCCTAAGCGACCTCTCGGCTGCCATTATGTTTCCATGGAGCATTTTATACAGTTGCCAAACAGCTTACATTTTTACATTTTAGTTTTCGTTCTTGTGACTTTTCCTATTTCTCGAGAGTACTTTCACTCAGACATTTTTCACCCATGGCGTAATTACATGTACGTACACTCTGTATGTACAATTTATGAAAGTAGTCCTATTAAGTATATTGTATTTCAAGCCGTGGCGGTATACTTTCTAGGTAATCCTATGTAACTTTTTATTCTGATGAAGACTGCCTTAGTGCAATCGAAACCATGGTCAATTTGACAATTATTTGTGCAAACGAGTTGGCTATACATACATCCAGTAATTTGCTTGTTTGATTTTGTCATTCCTTTTATGCTATCTGGACCTCCCAATGAACTTTATTTGTTATGTAACTGTTTATATTTTGGAGTTGATGTATATAGAAACTGTAATTTCATGGCGAACATTTCATTTCTCATATTTCATGTAATTTTACGCTGTGCCGCAGAGCGTATCCAACGATGTTACAAAACTGATTTTGGAAAGTTAGATTCAAGAACTTTGGAGAAGAAGGGAGGGTTGTACTGGAAGTGAAAATGTGTATATGAAAGACATTATTTGGGGAATCCTTTATGAGCATCGGTACGGAAAGTACTAGAAGGTAAATGTATTAATGTTGCTTGACGTTATTACTGCATTGTATTGTTGGTCAATTCTACAAGAAATTGTAACTTAATGAAATACATCCAAAGTGGGCGCATCTACAAATACGATTGTGAAGAAATTATCAAAGACTGTCAAATGTCAGCTAACAGATTATACACATTTCTAATAACGAATTTTTCTTATTGTACCTTGACCCCATATTTCACGCATAACTAGTTTTGTGAACGTAAGGTAAAGGGATGTGTGTATGATGATGGGTTAGCCGAATTCTGATCTAATGGTCCTTACGGTTTTCCGTGATGTTCTAATTATCATAATTGCGTACTGTTGTACAACATTATGTGTGTGTGTGTGTGTGTGTGTGTGTGTGAAATCTTATGGGACTTGACTGCTAAGGTCATCAGTCCCTAAGCTTACACACAACTTAACCTAAATTATCCTCAGGACAAACACACACACCCATGTCCGAGGGAGGACTCGGACCTCCGCCGGGACCAGCTGCACAGTTCACGACTGCAGCGCCTCAGACTGCTCGGCTAATCCCGCGCGGCTGTACAACATTATGAGTACCTATTCACCCTCCAGGCAGTGCTCCGTACTGGCACAGATGTGCGTACTCCCTGTTTAAGTATCACGACGCAGCAATTAGATCTAGATATAAGTGCTTCGCTAACAAATAATCTTAGCCTAATTTCAGCTTTGCTGCAGTATACATATGCAGTGCTGGCGAATGCTAGTTTGTCAAGGTAACATTATTCAGTGAAACCTGGAATTCACCCAAGGAAATTCAGTGAGTCTCTCTGATACAGAAGTCAAATAATTTCTTGTCTCTCACTTACGAAGGGACAGAATTTTCTCTTAACAAAGTGATTCAAGAGTTGTACTGTCTTGAAGTTATTTTACTGTAATTGCGGCATGTCTTGTACAGATCAAATACTATTATTCTGGTACCCCAACTTTTATGCACATACTGTGTTGACATTCCTCACTTCGCTACCCAGTACCCCCCAAAGTCTTTAACTGATTTACGGTTGCCGTGATTTCATGGCGCGCAAGGAAGTGCTATAAAATTTTGTAATGTTGTAAAGAATAAATTGCTCAAAACCATCACCGTGAAGATCACAAAACATACAAAAGTAAATAATAAACTTAAACAAATGGTTTGCCCAATTTCTACTGTAACACCATAACTCTAGTCCTCTACTAACTTATTTTGCTTTTGTTTCATTTAATGTTACATCGTTGAGTATCTGTAAATGTGTTTCAATCGATAACATAAAATTGTATACCCCTTTCTCTGTTAAAACTTTGATGTCATGGTTTGATTCTATGCTATGTAGTATATCTGTCATTTAAATTCTTTGTCCCACTTGGAGCAAACAAAACTTACTATATACAATTGTAATTTCTGTGTGAATAATTTTTTCTAGAAATGTCAATATGTGCAAATGTTCTGTTTTATTTAATGCGTTTGGTTGTTGTTATGTAAACTGCTGATCCTCACTTATGGTTCTTAGTCATCCTGTATGTAAAAGGTAGTGTGGTTCCCCTCGGGAACGGAACTTTGTAGCGCGCGCAAATTGTGGTTGGCCTAGGTAGAAAAGGTGGAACAAGTGTCAGTCGGGGACGAGCTACCAAACTGTGCACTGCCATGTAAAAGTTGTATATTGTGCTGGTTCCGAAAGATGCTTTTTCTGCCACTTTCCAATGCCTCGGATGGATGGATAAATAGCTGGAACGATTCTGGAATTGGTATCCATCATCGCCAACAAGAAATGACAGAGTCCTGCAAATCCACCAACCAACATGCAGTTGCCACCACAATGCGCAATCACTGTAACGGAATAATATAATAATGTACAGTGAAGGATCAGCTTATTGGGTGTGTTAGCGTGTTCAAATATAAGGTAATTTATAACTGAATTTATGTACCTACCTTGTTTTTTTTTTCTTATCATAAGACCTCTCAGGTTCCTCTCCGTCTGAACTAAAGTAATTACCGAGTGTCCTTACTGAAAGATCATTAGAGCCCAGTGTTTTGCTGATTGATGCCTCTTGAACATAGTAAAAAGGAAGTTAAAGTTAATGTGGCAAGAGAGTGAGTTAAAATTAATGATGCTTGCTGAAAATGATTTTCCTATCAGAACAGCTTATTAAGATGTTGTTGCCTACTTCAAAATTAAAAGTTGTTAAGACTGAGGCTTATAAAGTTTTGCTTGGTAATTGATCACATTACTGCCCGTTGTAAATCGCAGAAGGTGAGTCAGTATCTTCCAAATTTGTCAACGTTGTGTCTCACTGTACTAAAAGTCGTGAATTGCATTTGTGGAAAGACATATACTCGTTTGCTAAGTGTTTGTCGCTCTTGTGTATTGGATGTGAATATTAATAGTATAACAGGATCCACAGTTGGTCTATTGTGTTAATACTAGGTAACAAGTAACGGGAAGACCTCTTGTTCACATTGATGGCACTTTGAACGGTGGACGTTACATTTCAGATGTGTTACGACCCGTGGCTCTACCATTCATTCGATCGCTGCGAAGCCCTACATTTCAGCAGGTTAATGCACGACCGCATGTTGCAGGTCCTGTACGGGACTTTCTGGATACAGAAAATGTTCGACTGCTGCCCTGACCAGCACATTCTCCAGATCTCTCAGCAATTGAAAACGTCTGGTCAATGGTGGCCGAGCAACTGGCTCGTCACATTACGCCAGTCACTACTCTTGATGAACTGCGGTATCGTGTTGAAGCTGCATGGGCAGCTGTACCTGTACACGCCGTCCAAGCTCTGACTCAATGCCCAGGCATATCAAGGCCGTTATTACGGCCAGAGGTGGTTGTTCTGGGTACTGATTTCTCAGGAGCTATGTACCCAAATTGCGTGAAAATGTAATCGCATGTCGGTTCTAGTATAATATATTTGTCCAATGAATACCGGTTTATCATCTGCATTTCTTCTTGGTGTAGCAATTTCAATGGCCAGTAGTGTATATGTTTAATTACTATCCAGAAAGTCATCTACAAAGTAGAAGGTTTTATCAAACAGAAATTATTTCAGTTTATTTTTAAAATCTTGAATATTTTCCAGTACCTTTCATTCATAAGGGATCTGGTCAAATGCTTTTAAGGCTGCATATTATGCTCTTTTGGTGGCAGAAGTAAGATTAAGTTGTAGATAGTGAAACCTATTTTTCGTCCCAGAGTTATATTTATAAACATTACTATTTTATAAGTATGGCTAATTCTTCGTAACAAAGTTCATAAGAGAAGAAATTTGTCGGCTGTTATCTGTATGACTAGTTTCCAAAGAACTGTTGACGGGATTTTTCATGAGGAGTACTAATTGTTATCCCCAAATCTCGTTTCTGTGTAATGAATACTTGATGTCTAAGTGTGGAATTACGCCAGAAAATTATTTCACATGACGTCAATGAATAGAAGTACAAAAATTAAGCTGACTTTTTAATAACTGAATCATCGACTTACGCATATGGCCTCAGAGCGAACTTTACTGAACTCAAACGTTCGAGAAATTTACAAAAAGTGATTTCCAGTGCAAGTAATCAACACGCTTATCTAGGAATTGCGAAGAATCAGATACAAATATCTCTCTTCCCCAATATTCTATTGTTATTAATGATGATATATGTAACCATTATGTACCCCTGATAACATTTCATTTCCTTTTTTCTTATATTCGTTGTCATTTAACAAAGTGTATTTCTTCGTAATAACAATTTCTCTGTTCCAGTAGCACTGAACGAATGAAACAAATGGTAATCACTATGTAAGGTGCACTGGCACAGATGTAAATATTAAATCGACAGTAAAAGTTAGGAGTGAATGAAATACTCTTACGCCATATAACAGAGGCAGCTGGAGCTTGCTTTGAGGGTGGATACAGGTACTGACCGTAAGAGTTCTATAACCGTGGCCATTGCACTGTCTGTGGGCCCTGGAGCGACGGCTCATACAGCACTCGTGAATCTGTCTCCACTCAGAGGTTTTACAAAAAAATTTCGGTTTACACTTGCCTGAGCAATACTCACTACGACTGGACACGTCGACAGCTAACATCACTTCGTCTGTGTAAGAACAGAAGAACAGTGCTCAAACGAAACGAATGGATTTGTAATACACATTTCCCTGAAAACGCTGACTGACATTTGTAATCAATGTGAACATTTTATCAGAATTTAACTGCTTCGTTTATAGGAAACTACCACCTTTCACTGTTGGCAGTTACAATTTCAATTAGAAAAAAACAAACCCTTAAAAAATATGTAAATTAAGGCAAATATTCAAACTGTGTTTTAGCAAACGTTTTAAATAAAACGACCCAATTTTGTTATATGAAAAATTTATACAAACGTAAATAATTATTGCAAAGACATAGATGAGCTACGTACTTATAAATCAACTGGATTTGGGCTTTTACTTCATTATGTAAAGCTTCTTTCGTTCAGAGTGACTCTTTTTAAAACCTGAAAAACAGTCTACGTACCAGACTGAATTCTACGTTATCTTGTTTATACATTGCATTTCGTTCAAATGTCCACTACGGCTTTGAATTCACAGAAGCACACGACGGCTCCAATTGTTAATCATTTTGTCCAACATTAGTAGTGATATGTTTGCGATAGCCTGACGAATTTTCTCCTCCATATGTTCGAAAGTTTGTCTCTTGTCATCACAGATCTAGGTGTTATGTTATGCTAAATCACATTCAAGTAGCGGCCAGTTCACAGATCCACGTCTTGAGATGATCCGGTCGCCAAACTTCTCCTACAGAAAATAAACAGTAGCATCAGCTGTGTGGTGCGTAGCGTCGTTCTGCAGAAATCACATGCTTTCAATATCTATAGTCTCCAGTTCTGGCGACAGAAATTCGCGTAACGTGGACCTGCAGCGGTTGCCATTCGCGGTAACGGTACTTTTCTAGTCATGTCGAAGGAAGTAAAATCCAGTCACGCCACCACGCCATAAACTGCACAACGCTGTGAGCATTTCTGAATGGAATGGTACCTCATGGACCACTTGTGGATTCTTTTCGCTCCATTAATTTTTCGTATTGACGAAGCCATTAACGAAAAAATGGGCCTCGTCTGAGAAGATGCTTTTCTTCACCGAAATCAACATCATCTTCCAAATATTGTAAGGCCACTTCAGTGAACTTGGGTGCAATCCTTGATCGTTTGGCTTCAATTCTTGAATACTTAGAACTTCGTATGGGTGCAGCCCCAAGTCCTTTCACAAGATTCGCCGAGGTGATTTCTCAGATAGCCACAACTGTTAAGATCGGCATTTCCTTAATATTGGCTGCTACTCTTGAGATATTGTCCTCACCTCGTGCTTTACATTGTCTTCTTGGCGGCCTCTGGTCGTGAAGAACGAAATCCCACTCAGACTCGGCTGCAGCGCGGAATATAACCTGAAGAGAGAAACGGTGGTGGCGACCAAATTCTCTGGTGAACAGACTATGCCACAAGAAGCTGCCACATTGGTAAAAAAGTTTTAATAATTTGTCATGGAGCGTGAGTCACTGCATGATATAAAACTCCAAATTGCACTGGATTTTTTCACACATCGAAGCACATGAAAAGAATATTTTAAGAACTGGAAAGTAAAATTTTCAAAAGCATCGCTGTTGATGAAAGATCCCTTATTTTACTCCTCTGTCAGTTCTTTTGCTGCGTATAATTTGCGATATAATTCATCTACGGTGCTGTGATCAGCATTAGTATCCTGCTGTATTCAACATTATCGATTCCTTTAGTGAATAATGTGTTACTGAAATTGCTGACATTGTGCATGCGTAGTCTGTGGTGTCTACCAGTGCACTCTGTTGTCTGTCCGCCCTCGTAATTGCACCAACTGAAGCTACAAGCATCTTATCTCTGTTTTCCAGAGTCCTTTCCCTGCATTGCTATTGTCATGTAGCTTAGGTAGTAGTTTTGTGTTTTTACTCTACTACGATCCATTCGTTACGTAATTAGGCTGGTGAGCACCGCAAATATACGCAATTGACGCTATCATGTTAATTATCTTGTAACTGCAGATATATGGTGCTGGTCTGTTACATGCCCTAACGAAAAAAATGGTTCAAATGGCTCTGAGCACTATGGGACTTAACATCTGTGGTCATCAGTCCCCTAGAACTTAGAAGTACTTAAACCTAACTAACCTAAGGACGTCACACACATCCATGCCCGAGGCAGGATTCGAACCTGCGACCGTAGCAGTCGCGCGGTTCCGGACTGAGCGCCTAGAACCGCTAGACCACCGCGGCCGGCATGCTCTAACCATCGGTCGCTTCTGTTGAGATTATGTAACTGTTCTTTTAGCGAATGTTCATACACTGCGTATAGCATCTAGCTCACACCAATGCATTAATGCTCATACTGATATCTTGTCAGCTGCTCGTGGTCTCGCGGTAGTGTTCTCGCTTCCCGAGCACGGGGTCCCGGGTTCGATTACCGGTAGGGCCAGGGATTTTCACCAGAGTCGAGATGACTGGGTGGTTGTGTTGTCTTCATTATCATTATTCATCCCCATTACGGCCGGAGGAAGGTAATGGCAAACCACCTCCTCTAGGACCTTGCCTAGTACGGCGGTGCGGGTCTCCCGCATCGTTCCCCTACGCTCCGTCAAGGAGTATGGGACTTCATCATCATCACTGATATCTTTCAGCTATCAGAAAACTAAGGTTAGAGTGTTTCATTAGAACACCTGCACATGCAAGCAAAAGATGCACTGGATGCTTCAAATTTCTCAGTAAGTAGTGGTCTTTATTAATCTGAATAGAAGAAAACACATCAACAATGAACTTAAATAGTTACTGCCTAGCACGATTTTCAGTTAGTATCAAACGGATTTTGCCAAACAAAGCTAAATTTTTTTTAAAAAAAATCATAATTAATGTACATACCAACTTACGAGCATGTACTTATGAGGTGATACTGAAGAATAAATATATCGTATTAAAAGCACTGTTTAGATTACTCTTTTCCTGGGAAACTTAAAGAAATTTTATTGAATGTTGGGATATCTGTGAGGCAAATAAGAAACTGTTAGTGATTTTTGCAGGTTTCGGTGCCGATGTCTCTGACGAAAACTAATGTGAAACGTTATTTACATGAAGTGCGGAAGCCTCTGGATGATTTTATGGCAATGTGAAATCACTCTCCTGAACGTGATCTTCTTTGTTTAGTCACTGAAATTACTTGCCTATCTGTGAGAATCAGTTTGTTCGTCGAAATATCACAGAATTTTAGTGACACCAACCACCTCATCCCCGAAAGCGTCTGAAGTTTATGGTCCTTCAGATGACATTTGTCTTCGCTCTAGCGTGGTAATTGTAGAGATGAAAAAGTTTACACTGTATGTCGTATCAGAGCTCTACCATATACGCGTAAATGACCGAATTATAGCTTCAGCTTGCAATGGTTCCTTTACAAATCTCACAGTCATCCTCTCCGTATTCTGCGAGGCGTGGGATTTGTAGAGAAGCACCAATGACAAAATGGTACTGTAATTCGGTCACTGAGGCGAACATTTCTGGTGTAATTTGGGGCGGAATATCTGCAAAATTCAGATATCCGTGCTCGAATCCCTATGTGTTAACATTATGTAAGTAGGCTGTTTATGTTTTCTTATTGGCAACGTTACGTAGCGCTCTGTATGAAAATCACTGGCTGTGCTGTGTGCAGTCTGTGGCTGGTTTGCATTGTTGTCGGCTATTGTAGTGTTGGGCAGCTGGACGTTAACAGCGCGTAGCGTTGCGCAGTTGGAGGTGAGCCGCCTGCAGTGGTGGATGTGGGGAGAGAGATGGCGGAGTTTTGAAATTTGTAAGACTGGATGTCAATTATGACTATTAAGGTAAATACATTGTTTGTTCTCTATCAAAATCTTTCATTTGCTAACTATGCCTATCAGTAGTTAGTGCCTTCAGTAGTTTGAATCTTTTATTTAGCTGGCAGTAGTGGCGCTCGCTGTATTGCAGTAGTTCGAGTAACCAAGATTTTTGGTGAGGTAAGTGATTTGTGAAAGGTATAGGTTAATGTTAGTCAGGGCCATTCTTTTGTAGAGATTTTTGAAAGTCAGATTGCGTTGCGCTAAAAAAAAATATTGTGTCTCAGTTTAAGCACAGTCATGTATAATTTTTCTAAGGGGACGTTTCATATGTCGACCCTTAGCCGAGGATACCTCACTGGAATCTTCTGATTTTTCTTGTAGTTTGTGTAATTAGTGTAGCTTTTGTTTATTGCTAGCGCGTAATTATAGAGAGAATTTCCTTTGTAGTTGTAGTTTTTCATTGTTGTACACAGTTGTGCCATGCATGTAGATTTGCACCAAGTATTTCGCAGCTGCGCTTCCAATTAACTAGATATTATTTTCAATGCTATGTTAATGTGTTTTGTTATTTTGCTCTTCAAATTGTGCTTTTCTGTGTTGTCGTGGCCGGCCGAAGTGGCCGTGCGGTTAAAGGCGCTGCAGTCTGGAACCGCAAGACCGCTACGGTCGCAGGTTCGAATCCTGCCTCGGGCATGGATGTTTGTGATGTCCTTAGGTTAGTTAGGTTTAACTAGTTCTAAGTTCTAGGGGACTAATGACCTCAGCAGTTGAGTCCCATAGTGCTCAGAGCCATTTGAACCATTTTTTGTGTTGTCGTGTGAAATATTGTGACAATAATGGCGTGTGAAAAACGTAATACTAGGCTTCAAAGTAAACTGAGAAATGACAGTGAAGACGAAAGCAGTGTGTTAGCGCCGCAGAGTAATGAATTAACTAACGTTCAAAGTAGTAACTTGGTAATTGTGCATAGGGAAATGGAGCGGGCTGCAAATAATGGTGTAGGCAGTGAAACAATTAGTGAACAGGGAAGCATTATCGATCGATCGGTCGGCAACAGCTCGCCTCAGGAATCCGAAATGACAGAACACAATATTGCAAATACTGTAGACTCAGGTTCTTGGTCCTCACTGTTTTCTCAAATGAGTCAAGACACATTTTCTGCTTGTCAACACGTGAATGTTGCCGGTGAAAATGCATTGCCAAAAAGCATAGAGAAACACATTCCAGACACTAATACATTATTATTGCAATTAATGCAGCAAATGAAACAAAATCAGAGACAAACACAGCAACAGTTAGACACAATTGAACAAAATCTTCAAACGTTAGACACAATGGAACAACACTAGAGACAAACACAACAACAGCTTCAAAAGTTAGACTCATTGGAACAAACTCTTGAACAAACATGTGAAGATTTAACTACTGAGCTACATAAAATCGAATCGAAATGTCAAAAAGTCTGTAATGATGTAAAAACACAAATTTGTGAGCAATGCCAACCTATTTTTTCGCGTCATGAAAATGCATTACAGAATCACGAAGCAGCCATAAAAGAACTGCAAACTATTGTTCATGAAAATCGTGACAACTTGCAAGCTAAAATTGACTCAGTTGCATCTACCGATTCGGTTACGCAACTTGCAAAAACTCAGGAAAACTTAAAAGACACAGTAGATACGATTTCAACACAAATGGACACTCTGAAACTTGGTGCAGAAAAACACACAGACGAAATAATTTTACTAACGGATAAAGTAGCCGAACTTTCAGATCAGTTCACTAACTTATCTACAAAGGTAGATGATGATCTGAATGACACAAGACCTGTAGCCTTCACGGACACTGAAGAGTATGAACAAATTAGAAAATTCAAACGAAAAACAAAATCAAATCAATACACAGTACAAAAGAGAAATCCGGGAAGTACAAGATCAGTTGGCACAAGTAATACAAGAATTACATATTTCAGAGGACACTCGCGCTACAGTACAGGAAGAGGGACATAGAAATACGGAACAATCACAAAATAATAACACAGGACATTTCGGAAATTATGAAAGAAATTGGAAAGGTGGACCGAATTTTGAGATGAAACCGCCGAAACGAAGTAACAATCAGCGATGTGCGACTCGCCGACATGATGATTTTGACTATAAGCTGTTCTTTACTACACGTAAATTCAAAACATTTAAGAATTCTGGCAACGACATTCATCCACAAGCGTGGCTCCATCAATTCTCTCATTGTTTTCCTCCCAACTGGTCATTAGAGCACAGATTAGAATTTATGTGTGCCTACTTAGAGAATGAACCAGCTGTAAGAATGCGATCGGTCATTCACGATTGTCACAGTGAAGGAGAATTTTATCATGCCTTCCTCTCAGCATATTGGTCTCAAGCTACACTAGACCGAGTAAAACATAGCATCATAATGATGAAACATTTCGAACAATCTGAATTCTCCAGTCTTGTGAAATATTTTGAAGACATGTTGCACAAGAATCAGTACCTGTCAAACCCATACAGCCCCTCAGAACTCATCCGCATTTGCTTAATCAAATTACCTGAACATTTACAACATATTATTTTGGCAGGACGTTGCAAAGATAACATTGAAGCTTTTCAGGGACTGTTACAAGAATTGGAATTTGACACTGAAAATCGCGGAACACGAAAACAGGAACACAACAATTACAGGTCACACCCGTCGCAATTCCGCGATCAAAGAAATAATAACTGGACACGACAAGGCTATTCTCACAACACAAGTCGTGACCAAAACAGACACCATCCTTATGACAACTGTTGGCAGAATAATAGTTACAGAGAAAGATCGCACTTCCGTGAATATGATAGAGACAATCATAGAAACAGACAATTTGGCAACCAGAATTATTATTATCACGGGAGACAAAATAACTTTAGACGCAATGGTCCACCGTGCAGTGATAATTCAGGGAGAAATTCTCCACCACTTAACCGACAAGAAAGAAACTACAGGAACTACCGACATGACGACAGACGATATAATCTTAACAACAGACCAGAATTTGACCAAAATTGGCTTGGCTCAAACAGGGCAGGGGCCTCTCGTCAAGGTGAATTTGTAGAAGTTAGGTCTCCTAATCCCAATAACGGCGCGCGCCAACAAAGAGACAGACAATGACTTGCACTGCAGGCAGCCGCGTGCACCGGCTGGCTCAGAGAAATATAACGTAGACGCTAACCTTGAGAAAAATTCCATTATTCTTTACCGACGTACTATGAAGTACTATGAAGAGTAAAGGATTCCACCACATTTCACATGTAAAACCGGTTATTGAGAAATAATCTGTTTTTTTAACTTAGTATTTGCTATAAAATTTTTCACTTCACACTACTAGTTCAATTTGTCAGATTTAGAATCTGTTAACATGCAACAATGTTTGAAGTTAACTATCCACTCTAGAACCTAGGGAACATATTTAGACAGTATTTACGAGTGCATTGTTATAGTGAACAGACGACAGAGTGTTATTGTGTGTGTACATTATGGCTTGTTAGTTGCACGATTACATAATGACTATAATGCTCACATACTTAGAACATATACTGGTATTGCTAATCACATTGTAATGCAACATTTTGGCTTACTTGAAAATACATGCTGGATTTAAAGTACTTTCTGAGAGATACCTGATGACACAGTGGTTAGTTTATTTGACAGCTACACGATTATATCACGACGCTACTAATGAGTGACAATTTACAATGTTGTCTTTGCGGTATATCTGTTTTATATCTGCACAGTTTTTCTGAATTATTCTGGAAAGTAAAACATGTTTTAGTAGTAACTTTTGTGGTATAGCAACAATGAGACAGCCTTTTTCGTGGCACAACAATACGTTACTGTACAGTACTTTCTTCATCACGCCAATAAGCGTAATAACTAATATATCTATATGCAAAGCATTTCACTTTTGTTTATCAAGAGGTAAGTACATTGACTTCTGCAGAACTTAGCTTTCGGAGGACGATAACTACCACACTTCCACAGAGATTATGTTGCAACAAGATGCACAGTTTAGCGCTACAGTACACGTATTTGAGTGATTAATTTTATACTTAAAACATTTATTTTTAAAGGTTTTTGAATTACAAAGAAAGTTTTCCGTGATACATTTCATTCCATTGCTGTAATCTGTAACACCTGAGGGTATAATTACATTAATTCTCAGGGGGGTACACGCTTACTTTGTGTACCATGTGTTTGGCAAGCACAAGGAGCCCTAGCTGGTATGGTATTTGCTTATACAACTTTACACATCAGTACCATATTTCTCTAATGCACAAATTACACAGCTATCTGATCATTTAACTGAGAGATAAACTTTTTTTTTACCACATCTGTGACACATGTTTATGCAATTACACAGTTGGATAACTTCACACTTATGAAATTGTATTTTGTCTGTATTTTGTGAAATGTTCATATTTTTTCGGAACCATTGTGATACTATGTGAGCTTTGAATGATGTGTTTGTTATAGGGTCATGATTTTTAAAGTACGTTTGAGGTGGATGACACTATTTAAATGAGCAGAGAATTTTTTTTAAGTTTTGACATTATTGCAGAAAGCTACAATGTTTTTGAGATTTGACTGAGGTGTTATGATGTTATTATTACGACAATGACGTGTATTATGTTGTTGAGGAATGTTTATTATGATATGTATTTATTATGATGAAATATTGAAGAAGTGTCGACGAATATGTATATGTGTAATAAGGTAATGAATAATGAGTAGTGGTTAGGGACTCTGGTTTGTGAAAAAGGTTGTTGGAAACCAAGAATCGTACTTTAAGAGTTATGAAATGTATGTAAAAGCGTGAATGTATCACTATGCGGGCGAAAATTTTTTGGACACTGTTATATTTATAGGATTTTATTTTCTACACATTCGTAACGCAAATTCTCAACCTGTGGAATTTTTTTATATGAGACTGCCACTGTAGCGGAAACTGCTGTCGTAAATATTTCAGTAAGAAAGGTAAGTGACCTTGACGTAATGCGTTTTGGGCGCCCAGCTGAGAGGTAGTTCTCTGACAAAAGAAAGCCATTAGGTGGAGGAAAAAAAAAGGAGGCCATTATCCTCGTTATTGACATTCCTTTGTAGAAAGCATCGCAAATATGACACACTCATTACTTGGAAAGATACTTACATCTGCACACCTGATTATGACAAGCAACTTTCTACGATAATTGAGAGAATTTCTACTAACTTATGAAATACCACATGACTGTTGAATGATATTCTTATGCTTTGTACATAGTTGCTTATCTCATTTGTTTTCCAGCTGTGTTGCAGCATTGGTTTTATAAAATAAAATTAAATGCATTTGCTTATGTGAACACTTTCTGTCAACAGATCTATTAAATAATTACTTTATGATCCACATTCTTCGAAAAAGGAGCTCTTTGAATGGAAAGAACAATAAGAAGGGACTAATAACAGTAACTGCATATATAATTTTCTTTTCAAGTACTTGGTAATTTTTTGTAGAATTAGTTTTTGTGGTGCACCACTTTAATTACATAGACATTACGATGTAAATATACATTTCCCTTGTCTGCATTGTTGTCTTTAGTGTAATATTTTTTTCTGCTTGAGCTTTGTCATGTTTAGATATAAGTTATTGCATTTGCTGCTGCTGTTTGCCAGGCATAGTGCTACTAAATTTCACTTTGTATTACTCTGTTAAGCCAGTTTTACTACGAATTTATTTTTCTTGTTTGCTGCGCATTACCTTATATTAGTTGTAATATTGCATTTCCTTTGCTAATTTATGCTGCTTGCTTTGCCATTTGTATTTTTTATCATTGCTGTTTTTGTTAATTGTTTTGTGCTGCTGCATTGCCTCGTTCCTTAGTTTAGCATCTGAGCTCAGTAGATTTAAGTTAGCTTAAGATGGGGTAGGCTATATGAGAGAACGAGTTGTGATGAATTGGAAGAAATGCATTGAGAAACTATAAGAAAATGGTTTGGCCAAAAAAGTAGTTTGAAAGAGGATATGAGCAAAAAAGTAGGGTTTAGGGACAACAGGTTTAGGTAGGATTTTCTTGGAAATAAAGGATGGGGTAAGATAATGGAAAACAAATAATGAGGTAAGAAATATGTGAACATATAAATACAGAAAGCATGCTTGGATAGGATTTTTTTGGTGGAAACAAATGTCGAAATAAGACGAAAGATCTATGGAATGAAGTTTTAGGTTGGACTGCAGTACCAAATGTTACACTGAAAACAAACCCTGCCCTTTCCTCTTGTGTTATTCAGCTATGTGTTTGTGTACTCTTGTATATTTGTGTTTTTCCTGTCTTTATGTGTTTAGCTGATATGAGTTATGTTGTGGAATTTTTCTAATAATATGTTATTTTCTTAGTAAAGATGTTTAGACATTATTTATACTGTTTTGTTTTAATGCTCATGTGTGAAGTTGAGGTTTCAAAAGTTACTCTGATATTTTATGTATGAACTTATGTCATAATTCCTGTAACACTGATGGATATGTTATTTCGATTCTTTTTTTAAAGCCTGTACTACAAATGTTATCTGTATTGTTATGCTCTTTAATGATGTATTTTGTACATTTGTAATTATATTCTTATGTTATAACATTGTAATTGACACCAGTTCATCAAATTAAGTAACTTGTAAGTTCCATTTAACTGCACACGTTTCTGTTGGTCATAGTGTATGGACAATATGTGAGAAGTAGGGACTGTTAGTGTTTGCACGTGTGTTAATAATTCAGCAAGGGACTGGATAACAGCATTGCTGGTTCTAAGGACAATTCCAAAAACTTTGTGAGTGCACAAGTGGTGGTTACGGACTTGCTATATTGTCCGCAAGACTCTTCGATGGTGATCGTGCACCTGCACAGTTGCAACAGATGGCTGCTGGCCGTCTCTACAAGGACTACAGTGGGTCTGCACGTTTGATGGCCCACCAATACCATTATCTCTACAAGGACTACAGTGGGTCTGCACGTTTGATGGCCCACCAATACCATTATCTCTACAAGGACTGCAGTGGGTCTGCACCTCTGGTGGCCCACCAATACCGTAATCTCTACCAGGACTACAGTGGGTCTGCTCTGTGATGACCTACCTACCAATATTCTTCAAAACGTCGAATGACTCTGCTGTGGGTTTGCTCTGTTGTGGCCCATTGCCTGTAAGCATATCAAGAGTTAGCACTGTCTCTCCGTTGGAAGGACAACACTACTTCTTCAAAACTGCATGGAAATCTACTACTTCAGTGTGCATTGTCATTTACTGCTCAGACTTTGAGAAAAAAACTGCAATTTTACTGTGATGAATGATCAGGACTGTCTTTATGGACTGTGTGAAAATTTCAGCTTTTGACCAACATTGTATTAATAAGTGTGTGCATTTGATATCTTTCTTACTGTAATTAAGAAAATTTTTTTCAAATCTGTATTGGCCAGTGCCCAAAACAATTTGTAAAATTTTTTGTGGGGAGCATGGGGGCTATGTAAGTAGGCTGTTTATGTTTTCTTATTGACAACGTAACGTAGCGCTCTGTATGAAAATCACTGGCTGCGCTGTGTGCAGTCTGTGGCTGGTTTGCATTGTTGTCGGCTATTGTAGTGTTGGGCAGCTGGACGTTAACAGCGCGTAGCGTTGCGCAGTTGGAGGTGAGCCGCCTGCAGTGGTGGATGTGGGGAGAGAGATGGCGGAGTTTTGAAATTTGTAAGACTGGATGTCAATTATGACTATTAAGGTAAATACATTGTTTGTTCTCTATCAAAATCTTTCATTTGCTAACTATGCCAATCAGTAGTTAGTGCCTTCAGTAGTTTGAATCTTTTATTTAGCTGGCAGTAGTGGCGCTCGCTGTATTACTGTACTTCGAGTAACGTAAATTTTTGTGAGGTTAGTGTTCCATGAAAGGTATAGGTTATTGTTAGTCAGGGTCATTCTTTTGTAGAGATTATTGAAAGTCAGATTGCGTTGCGCTAAAAAAAAAAAAAAAATATTATGTCTCAGTTTAAGCACTGTCATGTATAACTTTTCTAAGGGGACGTTTCAATTACTTATGTTGTTTGGTATAAATAACGTAAGTAGATAATAACTGGAAACCAATTTTGATGTAGTTAGACTTCTCACATTATTTAACAGCTGTAGAAAAATATGGCAGTGAGGTCTACAGTTAACTTGAGTATGTGTTACTTCAGTGCATGTTCCACATTTATCTGATAGACTATAATATTTAATTTCATAGTTTGACATACAGCTCTACTGTATGATTTAAGAACGATCACAATACTCTTGTGGCCATACAGCATGCATTTCGGATGTCCACGCAAGGACTACGCAGAAAGATCGTCAGCAAACTTCACAGGCTTGCACAGCTATTACAGTCCAGCCTTCCCACTGAAAACCATAACACTGAAGGTCAGAACCACTGTTAAGATTCTGTCCTCCATCTTTCCCTACATTGTGTTAGTCTGTTCTTATCGACTGCAGCCAGCTTCCCCAACTTCTTATTTCTTTCCCCAAGCAATTTTCCTGTCTACCAGAGGATTTGTTTAAATATTTAACTTTGTGGCTAAATTTAGGTCCTGGCTGCACAGTAGTCAAGGCTACCAAAGCGGGTCATCTGTATGTGAATTTAGTAAACTATATTCTATGTTTAATGTTATTCATTTTAAGGGTGTATGTACGGTAGCACTTGCAACATTTTAATAGAAAGATCTAGTAGCATTCAACTTATTTATATTCCACACACAACTCAACGAAAGTGTTTTGAGACCCAATGCTCACATCAGGAGCTTGTGAAACTTAGCTCACGTGAGTAACTCACTGAAAACTGTGTCAAAATGTCAACAGTAGTTCACGAGGTTGAAACATTAATGTGTTGGTTGACTTTTTACTGTTCTAACCACGTGAGATTAGTTTGACCCCCTTATGATGAGGGTATTGTCTTTCTAAACGCGTCGTTGAGTTGTGTGTAGGACATAAACCGTCGTATGTTGTCAATTGTCCCTGTTTGTGGTGTTAACAATCGTCTTTTAACTTTGTAAGGTGACCAGCGCAGCTAACGTCTAAACGAACGTCGGAAACCAGACATGAAAGATCATATACAAGCTCTATTTAGTACCAGCCCGAAGAAGTAAAATTCCTTGCAAATTCGATCCAGGTCTGTTTCAGTTCACTGACTCGCAAGCTCGTGCACTGCACATTACACTGTATCAACGGGTCAGCCGGCATGCTCATTAGGCCTGCAAATACTTGCCTCTAGTACGAGTACTTTTCCCCCTCTAACGTTTCCTCCAGCGTCCACTGTTCCTTTAACTTGTCCCTTCTTCTGCTTAAAAACTTCCATCGACTGCCTTCCTTTATCTATACATTTTAGTACTTAACTAGCGACCTTCCATAGCACTGCACAGGTAGCGCTATGTATTTACGAATGGACGAGTTGTCTGCCATAGCCTTAATTTTGTGTAAGAGCCATTGCATAGCATCGTCACTTCACTGAAGTGACAACAGTCATGGGATACCTCCTGACATCGTGTCGGATCTCCGTTTGCCTGGCGTATTGCAGTACCTCGACGTAGCTAGACTCAACAAGTCGTTGGAAGTCCCCTGCACACATATTAGGGGCATGCTACCTCCATACCCCTGCATAAGTGGGAAAGTGTTGCCAGTACAGGATTTTGCGTACGACCTGACCTCCCAGTTACATCCGGTAATTGTTTGATGAGATGCATGTCGGGCGATCTGGGTGCCAAATCATTCGCTTGAATGGTCCAGAATGTTTCTCAAACCAGTCGCGAACTATTGTGGCTCGGTGACATGGCCCATCGTCACCCGTGAAAATTCCAGCGTGGTTTGGGAACATGACATGCATGAATGGCTGCAGATGGGCTCCTTGTGGCAGAACGTAACCATGATCGGTTCATTTGGATCAGAGTACCCAGTCTATTCCATGGAAAGACAGACCACACCAATATGGAGCCACCGCCAGTTTGCCCAGTGCCTTGTTGACAAATTGGGTCCGCAGTTTCGTGAAATCTGTGCCACATTAGAACCCTACTATCAGCTGTTACCTACTGAAATCGGGACTCATCTGACCAGGCCACTGTTTTCCAGTTGTCTAGGGCACAATCCATATGGTCACGGATCCAGGAGGTGTCGTCCTGTTAGCAAAGGCACTCAAGTTCGTGGCCAGCTGCCATAACCCCGTAACACTTAATTTCGTCTTTTGTCATGCGTCCTACATCGATTGCTGTAGTTTTTTTACGGACTGTTACTTCACTGTTAACACAGACAACTCTGCTGTTCTCGATGGCCATGTCTTACTGCGTTGCCAGGGGTGAGAAGTAATACCGGAAATCTGGTAATCTCGGCACTCTCAACATTGTCGATCTTGGAATGGTGAATTTCCTAACGATCTCGGAAATGGCATCTCCCTTGCGTCTAGGTACAACCACCACTCCGCGTTCAAAATCTGCTAATTTTCGTAGTGCGGCTACAATAACGCCGGAAACCTTTTCACGTGAATTACCTTAGTACCAACAACAGCTCAATCAATGCATTGCCCATTTATACCTTGTGTACGCGATGCTAACGCCATCTGTTTATGTGCGTTTCCTTGACTGACACGTGCGCCATTCGGGCTGTAGCGGTCGTAGCGAGGCGAGAGTGGTCTCATTGAACTTAGTTCTGAAGTTTTGCTCTCGTCCGTGTCAGTCACCATCTCGAGCTGGAACAGTGAGCAGCGTACGTTTGCCGTCGAGGCTTTAATATTCGAACGGGTACTCTGTGATCGCAACCCGGCGCGCTTTCCGTAATCACGTCAACGTAGTCCATGGAGCCGTGTCTCTGTTCGGAAATCAATTGTTACATGGGCCACTACGTTCAGACATACCACGACTACGCCAAGATGAAGAACTGGTGTCCATCAGCCCACGAGATAACGTGAGGACACTGAGGCAGTGGGAGCTTCAATCTTGTAATCCCCCTGCGTTCTGCGCGTTGACATGAGTCTGCCTTTGGTCTTTGCGACTTTTCAGTGAGGCGAATATCTGACGATGACCTTCATTACCATCCGTACAAGACGACGATTGTGCAAGAACACTGCGACGTAAGGTTTTTTTGTAGAGAGAGAGAGAGAGAGAGATGAAGCCCATTTTCACTTGACTGCATGAATCAATAAACTGTGCCGATAACAATCCTCGGGAATTGCATCAAAGACCTCCGCAGTCATTTAAAGTCACAATGTTGCGTGCAATTTCCTCAGCTGTAATTGTTGGGCCCTGTCACAGTAACAGGGAATTCAAACCGATTTGTGCACATGTTGGTGCATTTTTTTTCACCACTTGGTGATTTAGTCTTAAATGGCATTTGGTTCCATCCAACAGGATGGAGCAACGGTTCACGCTTGTAGGGCATCAGTAGCTGTTTTGTGGGAATGCTTCTCGGAGCGCCCCATCTCAATAAGGGGCGATTTGCAGTGGCAGGCTCGCTCCACCGACTTAGCACCTTGCGATACTTTTCTTGGGAACTGAAGAAATTTCACGTTATCGTCAACCCTACAAGACTTGAAGACCAACATCCGGGCAGAAATTGGCAGAATACCCGCTGCTATGCAGGTAAGGATCATGATAAACTCCAAAAATCGGCTTATTCAGTGTATGGGTAACGAGAGGTGTCATCTACTTACATAATTTTCAAAACTTTGTGAAACAAAGCTTTAGATATGTACCTACAATAGTAAAAAAATGAAAAAGTTCTGATTCATAAAATTGGCTTTATTGCGTTTTGAAATCAGGAAAATATGTTGCCACACCCTTTATTATCGATAAGAAACAAAGCATTATTTCCAGGCAAAATTAGTGCGAAGCAACCTCTACGATGCATGAAGCACCCTCAACCACGAAACATTATTAAGAAGCACTTTCTGACGTGTAAAACTAATAAAAAGCAAAGCACGCTCTGCTAGGCAACATCATTATGAAGCAGCTTCTATCACGAAGCACCCTATTTCACGAGCAGTTGGACGGAGCACCCTCGAATACGCAAAACTGCACAAAGAATCCGCTACCATGCAACATTAGTATGAAGAAGCACAATTCCCTCCACCACGCAACAGTAGTACGAAGCCTCAAAACATGAGTATGGCTCACTCTTGGCCTCACAAGATCGATATTAACTAACATCTGCAGCACAACATTGGTATTATAACAAAAATATGTCGTTCACCGGTAGATGGTAATGGCACTGTTTCCACAGCGTCGGAAGGCCTTAATTCATCACAGTTTAACCTACTTGCACGATTTATTTATAACTTAAGTACATAAACCATCCGCGTGAATAAGTCTCTCTATAAGTGAAAACTGTATCAAAATACGTACAGTAGATCACAAATTTAGCCAGAATGCACAGACAGAAGTAGCAGTAGTGTGGACTAGCACTCCATCGACAACTTTCAGAGATGGTAGTATGCACCAAAACCAGAGAAACATGTCTAGTAAACAGGTGCTCTAAAATGTATACCTTAAGAGCTAAGAGGTCTTGATCTTTGATATGTATAACACATTTCTACTACAAGATCTTTGCTTTCCATATCTTAAGAGCTATGATCACCTGTTTATTTTCACGACTGTGAAACACATTTCTTGTATTGAGCAAAAGATTATAGGTCTTAAAGAATGCGTTTCAGAACCCACATTTACTACCACATCTCACAGTTTGTCGGTAGAATTCTGATTCAGCCTGCATTTGTATAGAAGATAAAAGGAATGTAGATAGATAGAAAGAGCATATAGAATAAGATAAAAATTAGAAAAAGAGTAGGTAGAAGAAGGAGTCCGTTCTGAACCCGTCCACCCAACTTTTCCTATTCTTTGATACCACCATATTTCAAAGGCTTACAGTTTCCTCATCTTAGCTTTGCTGATGCTCCAAGTCAGGGTAACTGTCCACCAGTCAGGTTATCTTTGTATTACTTGCCACTTTCGTTTCAAATGGCTGCTCCTCCACCTACTTGCATTATTTTGTACTAAAAGTATCAGTTTTATTACCTCTATGATTTCTAGTTAGTATCTCAGTTTTCTTTCCGTCTTCCTACAAGCTCTTATTCTCGTGATTATAACTGCGTTGGCTAGGAATAGGGCTTCTGGCGACAGTGATGTAGGCTGAACAATTCCAGGTCGATACAAGAATACTGATATTTCAAAATAAACCTGCAGTACTGAATTAACACTGTTTGTTTTTACTTCCTTCTTTCACGATCTAAATTTACACACAGCATTAGATATAGGAAAAATTATTTTTCCTTTAAGACTGGTTACTCTGAATGGCGGTGTAACTTTGTACCACCATTAAAATAGAAATTTTACTGTAATAGGGCATAGTTAGTACGCATTTTCACTTTTCTAAGCGCTCAGTAACTATAGTTGCAAAGAGTTACAATGTCGTGTTCAGTATTTTCAGGAAATGGTAAAAAGTGGTACAAAGTTACCACGTTTGGCTGCTTGTCTCCCATACAGAAGTCTGCTCCAGATATAAATTAGAATATAGAAACCCGTATCTGTATCAACCAACTGGTTCTAAGATTTCTTTATAACTCCAGCTCCACTCCCGCAACAAATACACTAGTGTAAGCGGTCTACACTTGTCACAACTCATTTTCGCTTCAGACAATAACGACAGACGTTGAAAGTAACTCCCCAGTACGATTGATGCAAGGGTTTGCGTCTCGTGAAATGTAGGTATGGCAGTGACGCGGGGCGATACCGTTATGGGACGACGCTGTGGATCCAGCAGGCCGGCCGTTATGGCGGACACTAGCCTACTAGCCGTTCGTTATTGGCGCCATTAGGCCTAGGGATGCGACATGGGCTGGCTGGAAGCGGTCCACATCCAGGGCACGTCCCTCTTCCCTTCCCCCCCCCCCCCTCCCCAACACCATTCCGACCCTTCCGGGCCACGTTTGCTGCTGGCACAGTGCCTCAGAGGCCGAGCGGCCGTAATTGAGGCAGAGCCGGGGGTCAGCAAGTTGGCGAATAATTCTGCGCCGTAGTTGGCCGCCAACTTCGCACACATTTCAATCCGGCGCGCGTGCCTGGCCGTTACCTCTGACCGCTGCCAGCCTGCTAAGCCCCGGCTAATGCTCTAATTAAGAGCGCCCGGCAAAGTTGCCCTCCCACCGGCTGAACGGCCGAGGGAGCTTCTTACAGTGTATCGACGCTGTCTGGCAGCGCTCCATACCTGCCGCGTCTGCGACGTAGAAATACCCATAGTAATTCAGCACGGATAGAGGTAACTGAATGATCATTCAAAATGGAAGTCACAATATAAACCAAAATGTGTATGAGATGTCTGTTCTTTCGGAAATTAGCTGGGAGTAGTCATTGATCGAATCCCGGTCCGACACATACCGGGTGATCGAAAAGTCAGTATAAATTTGCAAACAGACTAAATCACGGAATAATGTAGATAGAGAGGTACAAATTGACACACATGCTTGGAATGACATGGGGTTTTATTAGAACCAAAAAAATACAAAAGTTCAAAAAATTTATGACAGATGGCGCTTGATCTGATCAGAATAGCAATAATTAGCATAACAAAGAAAGACAAGTCCACCATCATTCCTCAACAATAGCTGTAGTCGAGGAATAATGTTGTGAACAGCACTGTAAAGCATGTCCGGAGTTATGGTGAGGCATTGGCGTCGGTTGTTGTCATTCAGCATGCCTAGAGATGTCGGTCGATCACCATACACTTGCGACTTCAGGTAACCCCAAAGCCAATAATCGCACGGACTGAGGTCTGGGGACCTGGGAGGCCAAGCATGACGAAAGTGGCGGCTGAGCACACGATTATCACCAAACGACGCGCGGAAGAGATCTTTCACGCCTCTAGCAAGATGGAGTGGAGTGCCATCCTACATAAACATCGTACGGTCCAGCAGGTGTTTATAAGCCAGGCTGGGGATGATGCGATCCTGTAACATATCGGCGTACCTCTCACCCGTCGCGGTAGCAGTTACAAAACCAGAATCACGCATTTCCTCGAAGAAAAAAGGCCCGATAACGGTAGATGTGGTAAATCCAACCCATACCGTGACTTTCCCGTCGTGTAATGGAGTTTCCACGACAGTTCTAGGATTTTCGGTAGCTCAAATCCTGCAGTTGGCAGACCCACGGAGCGCGAAATGAGCCTCGTCGGTCCACAACACGTTACTCAACCAATCGTCATCTTCCGCCATCTTTTGAAACGCCCACACGGCAAATGCCCTCCGCTTCACAAAATCGCCAGGTACTAGTTATGATGCCGACGGATTTTGTACAGATAGCATCGGAGGGTACGCCTCAGTGCCAACCAAACAGTAGTGTATGGAATGCCGGTGCGACGTGCGACTGCACGAGCGCTGACTTCCCCGTGTATAGACGAACCCGCTACAGTCTCAATCTCTTCCTGAACTCTCTCAGCAGCATTACGTCTTGTGTTCGGTCGGCCACTACGGGGTCCATCGTCTAAACAACCCGTGACATCGAACTTCGAAATCATTCTCACCACAGCTGCATTTGTCAACGGACGTTTACCCGTTCGAATCCCCTTCCTATGGCGATAGGATCGTAACGCTGAACTAGCACATTCCCCATTCTCATAATACAGCTTCACTAAAAGCGCCTTTTCAGGTAACGTCAACACGCTGCGACTGCTGGCGCATCTGATTCTCTCTCTCATTACAGCTCCCATTATACACGATTGTCATGCGCAGTCACTGACGTTTTGCCGTCCAGCGCCATCTGTCGGACATTTTGTGAACTTTATTTATTTGTTCTAATAAAACCCCATGTCATTCCAAGCATTTGTATCAATTTTTACCCCTCTATCTACATTATTCCGTGGTTTATTAAGTTTTCAAATTTATACTGACTTTTTGATCACCCGGTACTTTTAACTTTCTCCATTGATTTCAATTTATGTCTGTAATTCCATTGTGTCTTAATTCATAGTGGCTGCTGGATCAAAATGGTGTCCCTGCTTTTGGAAATTTTCGAAAGAACACACACTACATATACTGCAAGATGACATAAGTGGTATTAGTAACAGATTTATCGCTATCTGAATATGGCTCTGTTTTTCGCGACACACACGCGGCACCTGTTCGGAAGGGACATTACATAGTGATCAGAAGTGAAGTATGAATCACGTGCAAGACAGCTGGCGTCAGATGGCTAGCGTGTATGTAATTTGTATGCGGTCACTATCTGGTGGACACTCTTGGAGCTGCAGTCAAAATACTGTCAATTTCCAGTTTTGTTTCTTTAATATTCAAATTGTTTATTAATTACTGCTGTTATTTTGTTTAGTTATGAGACTGACTGAAGGTGTGAATGTGAAATAATATTTTACGAAAAGTTTTTACACTATATAGTAAAACAATTGGTTACGTGAGGAATATTCGAGTATGACGAGTGTGTTAGTCATTCGTACAGGGGAATTTGTTGTAAACTACACTGGTGGACAGAAGTAGTCACACATACAAGCGACCAAATTGAAACAACCTATTCTCCAGGTATTTCCGTTTAACCACACTTAAACATAAATAATTATTAATGCTGACCGGAAAAGAAAACTAATGTCTTAGCTGTACTGTGAAAATGGACGGTCATAAGTATTCACACAGTCACTTATGTGGCACTGTTTGATTAAGCTGCATACATCTAATAGCGTGTATTCATTCCCTTGCTTCTAATAACGGCCTTCAGCCTATCCTGCATTGATTATACGAGCTTTCTTTTTGCCGCTGCTGTTCTTCCCCCCATTCTTGAACAATGACTTCCTTCATTTCTGTTTCACTGGAAATATGATGTTTTCTGATTCTTCTTTTTAAATCGTCGCACGAGTGTTCAATAGGGTACATGTCTGGGGACTGAAGTGGTATTTGTACGGTGTGCGTGTGGGCGATGCCGGGGGGGGGGGGGGGGGGGGGGGCGTGTTGTACAGAATCCACAAACGTATACCGTAAGCTGTATGTTTTGGATGATTGTCCTGTTGGAAACGGAAGTCAGTATTCAAACATAGGTTTTCGACACTGACTTTAAAATTCTCTTTAAAGTATCCAGATACACATACTGATCCATAGTTCCATTAATAAATACGTTTCCCCACACCTGACGGTGCTATGCACCCCCAGACCATGGTACCGCCACCACCATATTTTACAGTACAGACCATATTAGCAGGTGCCATCTTGGTTTCTCGTCTTCTCCTCACTAAAATACGTCCATCGTGATGGAGAAAGTTGAACTGGCTCTCGTCAGAGAAAATAACTCTGTTCCATAACTACGAGCGTTTGGTCACATATTGATTAGCAAAATGCAACCTTTTCTTCCTGTTTGCCTTGTTTTTATAGGGTTTCTTTCTTGGAACTCGAGCTTTGTAGCCGGCTCAATGAAACATCCTCCGGACAGTCTTTGGATGAGCTTGTTTCCCATAAAACTCGTTTATTTGTGCAGCAATCTCTGATGAAATTTTAGATGTTTTCTTACTAATCCTTACAATGTGCCTCTCTTCTCTTTATGGTCTTCCAACATTACGCCCATTATCAATGTTTTTGTTTTTTTGTACCTGTTAACTACACTGCTCACTGTATAACGGCTCCTCTTAACGATCGTTGCTATTTCGGCATATGATTCACCCTCTTCATGCAACTTTACCACTACCTTCCTCTCTTCTGGAGTTGTTTCCTTCCCTTTTCTACCTATGTTGTTGTCATAGGCATATTTGCATGTTCGGCACACTCACCTTTCTGCTGTCTTCACTCAGCGACATCCAGCTTGGAACTGTGTCGATGTGTTTGCATTGTACCACCGGTGTGTGAATACTTATGTCTGCGTCAACTACAACATCCATCAACGTTTCGGTCTCTGGCTTTTAACCTGTGCTTTGGAGTTAAATAATTTTTGTATACCCTAACATTTGGGGCACATGGCATGAATAATGGACATAACAACATCGACAGTGCATCACCTTCATTATAAAGGCAGGATCTACTACAAACAAGACTGTGTGTGAATACTTCTGTCCACCTGTGTATTTCGTCAGTTTATGATACTGGGAAATGAGATAAAGATTTCGATAAAGTTGTTTTGTTAAGATAGTATTAATTTCATATTTGTGGGCTTTCAAAATTTATTTATGTTAATTTACTGACCTAATTCAGTGACAAATATTGATTGTTTCTGTGTACATGCGCGGCATGGAGAGGGCTTGATGCTACTTTCCGCATGGCTGTGATATTTCTCCGCTAATCAGACATTAGCATATTCACACGTGTTTTGGGGAACTACGAACTTCTTTTGTGTGGAGAGATGATTCGAGTCGGGGCTTCGATCTCATAGTGATCAGACCTACTGATATATGCTCCGCTCAAAGTTATTAATATTCTGGTATTTCTTTACCAAAATGTTTTAGAAGTGCCGTAAAATTTGGAAGGGAGTTTGATTTAAAGCACAGCGTAAAATCTGGAACATTTGGTGACATTTAAATAACTTACTTACACGTGGGTGTTGCTTACTAGCGAACCTTAACATTTTGTTCCGTGACACAGATTATAGCAACATTTGCGCGAACAGTTCTTAAAGAAACAATTATTTTGTAAACTATCTGTGAAGGATTACCAAAAAAGTTGCTACGGTTGTGAATGAGGTATGCCTGTGGACTTTTCAAACTTCGTACAGTTTAGAGTAAGGCTTGGTAGTGCCTGGTGTATGCAAGCTTTTCGTAAAAGAGGGAAATTTTACGTAAGTAAATACTTTCGTTTAACTGTTCCTTCTACCGAACAAACCATTTTAGTGTGACTTGTAGTTACGATTTCTTTCTATAGCATTTTGAGGCTGAGAACTGCATGTCAGTAACTTCAAGAAGGCGTGCATGTTAGATGACACGTACCACGAGGTGGGTCGGATTTTATAGATTTTGTAATCCATTGCGACGCCGCATGATGTATTCCTGGCATGAAAAACTAACCTAATTAATCATTCCCTATATATCTACTCCTTATCGCAACCAGGATGCGTATAGGAACTAATCCTAGTTGAATAGGAAAAGGATGATTCCGTTAATAAATGTTTAATTATAAAATAAAAAGGAAAATGCAACAAAACACTACCTGCAATCATAACAAATAGTTATAAATCCTACTATTTACCCTATGTGAGATTGGCAAAGTACCTAGCTATTTAACGCGCCCCGTCTTATGTTCTTGCTACGGACACTGCAAAGGTTGATGCTGTAAACCCTTTTGTTAGTTCTAACCACCACCTAAGCTGGCGTAGATAACTCAGAGAGACGAACTAGTGAAACTGTCTTTACTTTTCACTATATTAACTCGATGCGCAGATGTCCCCCATGTGATCAGCAAAGTGAGGATCTTCTGTGTCGTAGAAGATTGGCGGCATCGTGGAGACGCAGAGTGGCGTCCATAAAATAAATACGGTTACACAACGGACATATAACTGCGTCAGAAAACGCCTATGGTTGAAGATATCTATCACTATCGCTTAAGAGACTCTGCAGTCTACTTGCCAACACTGGCTGGTAGCAGAAGTGCTAAACCGTAAATGAGTACGTCTCAATACTGACAGCGCCACAACGAAGTACCATTCTCTCTACAGAGAAACAAACTGCTCTTACTTAAAGTAGTGCAAGCAACATTTTACTAAGCCACTGGACACGTTGCCAGAAACGTCTCAGATCAGCCTCGCTCTGTGACTCTCTTGCTCGCCTCCTCTCACTAGATTGGTGCGCTCTCGCTACCAAGCCTCCGTCACTCCACTGTCCGTTTTGGACACAGCCAACCATGGCTCTCCATTCGAAACGATTCTCTCCCATCCAAGTACATCTACATTTACATCTACATTTTTACTCCGCAAGCCACCTGACGGTGTGTGGCGGAGGGTACTTTGAGTACCTCTATCGGTTATCCCTTCTATTCCAGTCTCGCATCGCTCGCGGAAAGAAAGATTGTCGGTATGCCTCTGTGTGGGCTCTAACCTCTTTGATTTTATCCTCATGGTCTCTTCGCGAGATGTATGTAGGAGGGAGCAATATACTGTTTGACTACTCGGTGAAGGTATGTTTTCGAAACTTCAACAAAAGCCCGTACCGAGCTACTGAGCGTCTCGCCTGCAAAGTCTTCCACTGGAGTTTATCCATAATCTCCGTAACACTTTCGTGATTACTAAATGATCCTGTAACGAAGCGCGCTGCTCTCCGTTGGATCTTCTCTATCCCTTCTACCATCCCTATCTAGTACGGATCCCACACTGGTGAGCAATATTCAATCAGTGGGCGAACAAGTGTACTGTAACCTACTTCTTTTGTTTTCGGATTGCATTTTCTTAGGATTCTTCCAATGAATCTCAGTCTGGCATCTGCTTAACCGACGATCAACTTTACATGATCATTCCATTTTAAATCTCTCCTAATGCCTACTCCCAGATAATTAATGGAATTAACGGCTTCCAGTTGCTGACCTGCTATATTGTAGCTAAATGATAAAGGACTATCTTTCTATGTATCCGCAGCACATTACACTTGTCTACATTGAGATTCAATTGCCATTCCCTGCACCATGCGTCAATTCGTTGCAGATCCTCCTGCATTTCAGTACAATTTTCCATTGTTACAACCTCTCGATATACCACAGCATCATCCACAAAAAGCCTCTGAACTTCCGATCTTATCAACAAGGTCATTTATGTATATTGTGAATAGAAACGGTCCTACGACACTCCTGCGGCACGTCTGAAATCACTCTCACTTCAGAAGACTTCTCTCCATTGAGAATGACATGCTGCGTTCTGTTATCTAGTAACTCTTCAATCCAATCACTCAATTGGCCTGATAGTCCATATGCTCTTACTTTGTTCATTAAACGACCCTAGGGTACTGTATCGAACGCCTTGCAGAAGTGAAGAAACACGGCATCTATCTGGGTACCCGTGTCTATGGCCCTCTGAGTCTCGTGGACGAATAGCGTGAGCTGGATTTCACACGATCGTCTTTTTCGAAACCCATGCTGGTTCGTAGAGAGTAGATTTCTAGTCTCCAGAAAAGTCGTTATACTCGATCATAATACGTGTTCCAAAATTCTACAACTGATCGACGTTAGAGATATAGGTCTATAGTTCTGCACATCTGTTCGACGTCCCTTCTTGAAAGTAGCATGTGAAACCGCTCGCTAGCCTACACAGCGCTTCCAGAACCTTCGACAGGTTTCTCAAAAGATTCAAACAAACGCTTGCTCAGACCTCCGACGAATAACATCGTTTCACAGCCTCACTTTGGCCAACGGCCACACGGCCACCGAACTATAACTGTAACCTCGCCCTGGTGCGGCTTCGCTGTAGCGGCTCTCACGTTCAGGAACGCTCCCCGCCTCTTCATTGCTACGGCCAGAAAAAAATTTAATTTTCCCAGCGTATGCAATTTTATTGTGTTACGGAGGAGCTAGCCAGTATCAACACTTCTCGTTAACAAAGTGACAACTCTCCTAACCATCGATCTCTCTTGATATACGAGTTATGTTCAAAAAATTCCGGAACATTCATAATTTCGCACCAGTGGTGTGTTGTAGCAAAATGTGGTTGGCATGCCAGCGCATTCCTGTGTTTAAACTGTAACTACCATAAGTTTCTGATACGTGAGTCCTTCGTCGTACCACACTTGCACAGTATATCTTAAATACCATAAAAGAGGAAGCGAAATGGGTTAATGGTTGGTAGTCACACTTTATAATTAAGACACTTTATTGGCATTACGCCTTTAAAAAATAATTTGATAATTACAAATTGTGGACCAGCCACTAGATCTAACTTTGAAAATACAATTAGAAAACCAATGTACTCAGTACTCTAACAAACAATTGCAAATTAAGAAAAGGGAGTTACTGTCAAACTTGAGAACTTCAAACGCCCATTTAGGAATTCCCTGAAAATAGATATAAAGAAAGAATTACAGGTAAAGGGTGACTTAATAACACTTGAGCACTCGTGCCAAACTAAGATGCCATTACATAACATGATAGAATCACTTAATTAAAAAAACTACAGCAGAGACACTGATCTTAAAAAAATAAATGTTTGCGTACTCGGACGTGTTAATAAAAAATACTAGAAAAAGCTGCACAAGAATCTCAGCGGATGCTACGCAGTTTAAGTTAATAACAACTGAGCACTAGTGTCAAACCAAGATGCCATAACATAACATAACATAACAGAATTACTTAATTAAAAAAACTACAACAGAGACACTGATCTTTAAAAAATAAATGTTTACGTACTTAAACGAGTTAACAAAAAGTTACTACAGAAAGCTGCACAAGGAACTCGGCGGATGCTGTGCAATTTAAGGTTTAGCCAGTTGCCAGTCCGTAACATTTAAGAAATCAAGTCCATATACAAACAGGTTACATACAAATTTATATCTACCAGCTTAACCCTCCTTGACGTAAGGAAGATATATACTTAATTTAGGAAGGGTATAGGTGACCAACTCCTGTAGCGGCCAGGTTCTTAAACACTGCCAGTCCTAGACTTCAGATGACATTTCACTCCCCGACAAGGCGCTGGCACATTAAAAGTTTCAGCCCGAATCCCGAAGACATTCCAATAACACTGAAACACAGAAACACTGGGCAGAGCCTTTGACTCAGTTACAAATGGATAACTGTATTAATAGAGTGCAGGCTTTAAAAACAGCAACGTAAAATCAATTAATAGCAAAAGACACAAAAGAAAACTTCAGTGAAAATTTGCAAATAACGGCCACCATTTAACTAGGCCAAAAAAGTCTCCCATAATAATAATAAAGTTTAAAATCTCTGAGTGCGTCGGTGAACAAACAATTACGACGACTTACTTCATATCAGGTAGACAATACGAGGGAGCGGGTTCCACAGCTTCACTTACTTCATATCAGGTAGACAATACGAGGGAGCGGGTTCCACAGCTTTACCGCTTCCCTTCAAACTTTGTTCCCAGCGAAGTCACAGAAATTGTACCTCCAAGCTGCCCATGTCGCCAAACCGCCCAATTATTTTCACACTACCACGTATAACGGTCATCACACTCGTTCGGCAACCGTTGACAAGACATGCGATAAGCATAAGAAAGACGAAGGTAATGAGAAGTAGTAGCGAGAAACTTAACATCAGGATTGATGGTCACGAAGTCAATGAAGTTAAGGAATTCTGCTACCTAGGCAGTAAAATAACCAATGACGGACGGAGCAAGGAGGACATCAAAAGCAGACCCGCTATGGCAAAAAAGGCATTTCTGGCCAAGAGAAGTCTACTAATATCAAACATCGGCCTTAATTTGAGGAAGAAATTTCTGAGGATGTACGTCTGGAGTACAGCATTGTATGGTAGTGAAACATGGACTGTGGGAAAACCGGAACAGAAGAGAATCGAAGCATTTGAGATGTGGTGCTATACACGAATGTTGAAAATTAGATGGACTGATAAGGTAAGGAATGAGGAGGTTCTACGCAGAATCGGAGAGGAAAGGAATATGTGCAAAACACTGATAAGGAGAAGGGACAGGGTGGTAGGACATCTGCTAAGACATGAGGGAATGACTTGCATGGTACTAGAGGGAGCTGTAGAGGGCAAAAACTGTAGAGGAAGACAGAGATTGGAATACGTCAAGCAAATAATTGAGGACGTAGGTTGCAAGTGCTATTCTGAGATGAAGAGGAATTCGTGGCGGGCCGCATCAAACCAGTCAGTAGACTGATGAAAAATAATAAATAAATAAATAAATAAAAATGCAAAGATAGCCTACCTCAATCACAATCGATCTCAAAAGATATATGAACAAATAAAGACTGGCGCCAGCTCGCCAAGTCTCAGTTTCATTCCAGTATGTCTGTTAGTTATTGTTTAGTGCGGTATTGAGTAGAACGTTCTGTCGTACCGTTCGCGAATTTCGAGATGGCAGAGTTAGAGGAGGAACGCGTCTTCATTAAATTTTGGGTGAAACACCAAAAAACCTTTATAGAGACACACCAAATGATGCAGAAGCCTACGGCGATGTGTGTTTAACCCTTCCTCCGTAATACGAATGGTTCACACTGGTTAAAAATGGCCGGACGGAAGTTAAAGACGTCCTTCGTTCAGGACGCCCTTCGACGTCTACCGACGACGCTCATGACAAGAACGTCAATGAAATTGTGCGGGCCAATGGAGGTCTGGCTGTCCGTGAGACTGCAGGAAAACGTAATATTGCAGTTGGATCATGTCATGAAATACTGACACAGCATCTTGGAATACATCGTGTTGTTGCCAAGTTCGTCCCTCACCTTCGCCGCGCAATCTCCGAAGAGCTTTCGGATCACGTAAATGAGAAAGAGTATCGTGACCGGTTATGAGACGTGGGTCTACGGTTATGATGTTGAGACCAAGGTTCAGTCTTCGCAGTGGGTCGGGAAACGTTCTCCAACGCTAAAAATACCTCGCCAAGCCAGGTCAAATGCCAAAGCTGTGCTGATAGTTTTCTTTGACTTTGAAGGATTAGTTCATCATGAATTCGTGCCACAGGGGCAAACTGTTAATCGATGCTACTATTGGGACGTTTTGCGACGCCTGCGAGAAAATGCGAGAAGGAAACAGCCTGAAATGTGGCAAGACAATCCATGGCTCTTGCATGGCGATAACGCACCCTCATATTCATAACTGATGGTGCGTGACTGTTGGACAAAAAACGAAATCACGGTGCTGCCTCATCCTCTGTACTCTCCAGATCTGGTCCCTGAAGACTTTTTCTTATTTCGAAAGTTGAAAACCCTGTTGAAATGACGAAGATATCCAACGATAGACGAGATAAAGGAAAATTCGCAGAGGCGCTTCACGCGATCCAGAAAGAGATGTATCAAGACTGCTCCCGGTATTGGAAACGGCGTTGGGAGCGTTGTATCAATTGCGAAGGAGAGTATTTCGAAGACCACCATGCACAATAAGTAAAATGTAAGCGTACAAATTTACGGAATTTTTTGGACAGACCTCGTAAAATATTTGTCTTCATTAACATAATTGACGACATTTCATTGATAATTCTAACACATAAGGTCACCAAAATACCGGCGCCTTACAATATACACTCCTGGAAATGGAAAAAAGAACACATTGACACCGGTGTGTCAGACCCACCATACTTGCTCCGGACACTGCGAGAGGGATGTACAAGCAATGATCACACGCACGGCGCAGCGTACACACCAGGAACCGCGGTGTTGGCCGTCGAATGGCGCTAGCTGCGCAGCATTTGTGCACCGCCGCCGTCAGTGTCAGCCAGTTTGCCGTGGCATACGGAGCTCCATCGCAGTCTTTAACACTGGTAGCATGCCGCGACAGCGTGGACGTGAACCGTATGTGCAGTTGACGGACTTTGAGCGAGGGCGTATAGTGGGCATGCGGGAGGCCGGGTGGACGTACCGCCGAATTGCTCAACACGTGGGGCGTGAGGTCTCCACAGTACATCTATGTTGTCGCCAGTGGTCGGCGGAAGGTGCACGTGCCCGTCGACCCGGGACCGGACCGCAGCGACGCACGGATGCACGCCTAGATCGTAGGATCCTACGTAGTGCCGTAGGGGACCGCACCGCCACTTCCCAGCAAATTAGGGACACTGTTGCTGCTGGGGTATCGGCGAGGACCATTCGCAACCGTCTCCATGAAGCTGGGCTACGCTCCCGCACACCGTTAGGCCGTCTTCCGCTCACGCCCCAACATCGTGCAGCCCGCCTCCAGTGGTGTCGCGACAGGCGTGAATGGAGGGACGAATGGAGACGTGTCGTCTTCAGCGATGAGAGTCGCTTCTGCCTTGGTGCCAATGATGGTCGTATGCGTGTTTGGCGCCGTGCAGGTGAGCGCCACAATCAGGACTGCATACGACCGAGGCACACAGGGCCAACACCCGGCATCATGGTGTGGGGAGCGATCTCCTACACTGGCCGTACACCACTGGTGATCGTCGAGGGGACACTGAATAGTGCACGGTACATCCAAACCGTCATCGAACCCATCGTTCTACCATTCCTAGACCGGCAAGGGAACTTGCTGTTCCAACAGGACAATGCACGTCCGCATGTATCCCGTGCCACCCAACGTGCTCTAGAAGGTGTAAGTCAACTACCCTGGCCAGCAAGATCTCCGGGTCTGTCCCCCATTGAGCATGTTTGGGACTGGATGAAGCGTCGTCTCACGCGGTCTGCACGTCCAGCACGAACGCTGGTCCCACTGAGGCGCCAGGTGGAAATGGCATGGCAAGCCGTTCCACAGGACTACATCCAGCATCTCTACGATCGTCTCCATGGGAGAATAGCAGCCTGCATTGCTGCGAAAGGTGGATATACACTGTACTAGTGCCGACATTGTGCATGCTCTGTTGCCTGTGTCTATGGGCCTGTGGTTCTGTCAGTGTGATCATGTGATGTATCTGACCCCAGGAATGTGTCAGTAAAGTTTCCCCTTCCTGGGACAATTTCCAGGTGTGTATAATTAAGGCGAGGCCGGCCTACGACCTCTTCAATTCGGATGCACTTCACGCTCGAATTCTTAAAAGAATCTGCAAATGCCGGTAGTAATGAGGAAGGGGAATTACATTCATAGGGTGTGGATAAGCTGAGAATTTGGGTATGAAGAGAGACGTGCTAGAGTAGTCCGTGCAGTTGCGTAGTAATGTGTGTGAAATCTTATGGGACTTAACTGCTAAGGTCATCAGTCGCTAAGCTTACACACTACTTAACCTAAATTATCCTAAGGACAAACACACACACCCATGCCTGAGGGAGGACTCGAACCTCCGCTGAGACCAGCCGCACAGTCCATGACTGCACCGCCTTAAACCGCTGGGCTAATCTCGCGCGGCGCAGTTGCGATGCTCACTGTGTCCGGATGGCGCAGTGGTCAGCGTTTCTGGCTACTAGGCAAGAGACCTGGGTTCAGGTCCCGGTCCGACAAGACTTTTCAAATTACCACATTGAGTTCAGTCAATGCCCACCCGCAGCTAATTTCTGTCATTGCTTTGTGCCTAAAGTAAGACAGCCAGACTGAATATTTCACTCTACAGTAGTGTGGGTGTTGAAATTTCCCGCCACATTAAAACTGTAGACCAGGCCAGAACTTCATCCTTACTTTCGTGGGCAGTGCTCTTGTCGAAATAGCTACACAGGGGCACCTCACAACCTACCCTCACCAGAATCTCCTTTTTACGGCTGAAATATCCATCTCTCGGTTCAGAGCGTATTTTCAGTAGTATAGCTTTCTTGCAGGGCGGTAAATTCAGGAACATTTCTACGAATGCTTAGATAATTTTCTATCTAGATTTTGACATTCCAAGAATCTTAGTAGCTGATCCGATTCCAATTTTTCTGTGTCGACTGAAGAGCGTTCATCCGCCCTCAAAGTATTACCTAGCCTCAAACAACCGTACGCACTCCACAAGCACTCCGCGTAATGTACATCTGACACATGACACGGAGTACCACTGTTCTCACTCCTGTAACGCAGGTCCAGAAATCTGTAACCAAGTCGGTCATAAAACCAACAGAGCCTAGTTGAGACAGTCCAGTCGGCTCCAAATCCAAGCTCACGGAAGCCCTTCTGAATACCTTGTAGGACTAGGAAATCAGCTGGTTGACACAGTCATTCTTCATTCATTCATTCATTCATTTATCGTGTTCCATAAATTCTAGCAAGCCCAAGTCTTTCAGGGAAGTACACATTAACTTAAGACAAACATTTAATAAAAACACGATTTGATAAAAACACTACAGATCACATAATTCTTTTTTTTTAAATTTCATTACAGTTTCGGTTTAAATGACCATACTCAGAGCGAGGCCTACGACAACTTGAGGAGCCAGTGTACAGAGTCGCTGTGTAGTACGACTGGTACCTGTACAAGACAGCCCGAAACTGGTAACCAGACTTAAAAATTAAAAAGACGATTGAAACATGAAAAGAAACATTTGGACTGCCTTTTATTAGAATACTAGCGAAGCCAGCAATGCTTCGCAATTCTAAATACGTATCGGAATTAGATACCCAGTATGTCCTAATCTTCTTCCCCCCCCCCCCCCCCGTCACCCTCCTCTATCCATATCCCCCTTCCCCCCTCTTGGTCAATCTCCTCATCCTCCCTCTCTCCGCATCTCCTCCTCGCCCTCTGTCACCATCTATTCCCCCCCCCCCCCTCCTTTTCACTGTCCACATACTTGTCATCCTATCTTGTTTAATGTTATTGCAAATTCCGATTCAATAGTAGCTTTCTAATCACGAGCCGATAAGTCATAAACACAACTTTTCTGCGTTTTCACTTTAAATATAATATATACAGATTACTACACTGTGTGTAAGTTATGTCTGTGGGAATGTATATTACACCATCGATTAAAATTCTGAAGTAATTTACTCAGTTACTTTTCTATGATTTTGGTAACAATGTTTCCTCACTCTGTATTAAATATATGTATATGTATTAGAAAACAACGCCCCACGTGGTATATAAAAAGACGCAAGTTTTCGGATGCTACGTTGTGTCTAAATTTTGTAGTCGTCGGAGAATAACTTTCTGGGATTTAAGATTTTGAACAAACGAACATTCACGTTTTTGTTTATATAGATTGAGTAGTATCGCTGATATTCCATACCGATGGCATAATAGGAAGACGTCACAGAAACAGGATATTTATATTATATTAACAATAAATTATCACTATACTACTTGATACTATTCATTGTTATTGCATCTAAATGCGCTCGAGTAAATTATTACGAAAGCTGGTGCTTTGATAAAAGTTGCTACCTCCCCAGTTATGCAATACTTCTGCTAAAATGTTTATGAAGACAAGATCGCACAAATATTTTTTTCCATTACGAACAACCGGTTTCGACAGGCTTTTCTGTTACCTACAGGTCTGTAACATAGTGCATGAAATGTATCTCTAATCATGAACTATGACGTAATATTTCCAATAACAGATTTAGTTAGGCATTACAAGAAACGGAAATGGAACTGCATATTTACCTATCTTAAAAATTTTATGTAATAAAATGTGTTGATTTTGAGTTGCACTTCACGCTAACTCAAAGTAAACACATTTTACAACATAACATTCTGAAGGTCTGCAAATGTACAGTTCCATTTCTGTGTCATGAGGCGCCTAACTAAAATTTTAGTTAAAATTTTAGCTCATAAAGCATGATGTGAGATAAATTTCACGTAAACGCCATACGTTACATACCTGAAGAAGACAGCCAAGCCTATCAAAAACAGTTGTTTGTAAATAAACAAATATTTATGCGATCTTACTTCTAGAAAGTTTTTCCTACTGAAACATGTAGCTCCTTCTAATTTTTCAGCATGAGAAAACGCAGTCTTGTTTCTGCTGTTCACCTGCTGCGAGGTAGTTTAATATTTACTTGTCTACGATGGTATTTTTGAAAGACAATATTTTGACTTACATAAATGTTGAGTTCTACCTACGGTACATTATTACTCATCACGCACTTTCATGACAAACACTGTTGCTAACCATGCAATTAACGGAACTTTTAAGTCCAGAATCTAAATATTCAGATAATCTGCAGAAAGAATGCCCGATGAGGAATGTTTTTAATTTCCTATTGAACTGGTAGTGTTATCTAATTTCTTTTTTGTATTAGGTGGGATATTGTTGAATATCTTACCGTCACAGTATATAACTCCTGAACGCTTGACAAGAATACAAAATGTTCATCAAGATTGTTTTTGTGGCCTGTAATGTGACTGTGTACGTAAAGTTTCAACTGAAAACGGATTTTTATTATTTAGTTTCATTATTTATTACCAGCACCACAAAGAGTAAATTTATTGGGAAATAAATGGAAAAATTCCAGAAACGTAAAAAGCTTTGGTCAAGATGTAACGTTCTCTCACAATATTGTTACTGCCTGCTTTTACTGAACACACAGTTCGTTTACTTTAGGTGCACTGCCCTGAAGCTAATTCCATAAGACAGCATGGCGTCAAAATACGCAGAATAAGCCAACCCTCTCGTCTTTAACTCATCATGATGAGAGGTGCTTCTAAGCGCATAACGCTGCTAACTGAGCTTCTTCATTGTTTTATCCTATTGAGTTTTTTTAACGTGTTGCCCAGCTGATTCCTAAGGAATTTTACACATAACTCATCATTCATTGCATCGTCAAAGTCTGCTTCTGGTGATAGGTGGCCATCACTGCTTGTTCGAAATTGCATAACATGAATATTTGTGAGTTTAAGACTTATGCTGATAGCTGTAAACCACTTGTACGCCTGTTCATCTATCATCTTAGCAATGTCGGTGTCATCAGTAGGCATTAAAGTTTTTGAACTGCCCTTTAAAGTCATTAGAAAGTTCTGAATTGACCTTTAAAGTCATTAGAAAGTTCTGAATTGCCCTTTAAAGTCATTAGAAAGTAATTTATGTAGGTTAGAACAAACCACTAAACTCCGATTCTTTAAAGAGTTGAACTCCCGTGTATAAAAATACTTGAAACTTATGCTTACTTTACAGCTGAGTTAATGTTTTAAATATTTGACGTTTGTTGAAAGTCGCTGAGTGTTCTCACTATCTAACACTGGATGAGTATACTGTGGGCAACATGCGCTCCGTTTTAAGCAGAAGCTAGTTTCTTGCCCATGACATTGTTAATGACGTCACATATCCTGAACGATTTTTCATACAGTGATATGATTTTGCAAATATGTTCAACGCTACATGTGGACACTGTTTGAAAAATGTGTTGCAAATAGAATTTGTTATGAAGAAGTTAATTAAAACATTATGACCCATGAAGCAGTTTTATTACATAACAGCGAAAATGTACCTGGCGATAGTCTTTCTTTTTTCTTTCATCATTTTGTGGAGAGGTGCGAGAGGAATTAGTTTCGCAAACGTTTGAAATTATATTTGAAGGTTGCTGGTGGCCGAGCGGTTCTAGACGCTTCAGTCTGGAACCGCGCGACCGCTACGGTCGCAGGTTCGAATCCTGCCTCGGGCATGGATGTGTGTGATGTCCTTAGGTTAGTTCGGTTTAAGTTGTTCTACGTTCTAGGGGACTGATGGCCTGAGATGTTAAGTCCCATAGTGCTCAGAGCCATTTGAACCGTTTTTGAAGGTTTCTGTAAGTAAGTGGTCTCATCCTCGAAAACTGGATGAATTAGTTGGGGTATTTCTGCACCGTAAGCGATGCTGCCTCAAGACATATACACAGTTCATAACTGCAAACCTTACCTAACTTGTGGAATAACTTATTGATACCACCTCATAGGCGTCATACAGTTGGCTACAGAATTGCAAGTTTCCATCTGACGCCGATAGTAGTTGGCGGGGTGGGGGGAATCAGGTGGACACAATGGCGTCCGCCCACGGAGCAACGCCTCCAGTGGCTCTGGGTTACGAGCGCCTTAGCCGCCACGATGTAAGGTGAATGGAGGCAGCAAGTGAGCCCCACCCCCCAGGGGGGGGGGGGGGGCTCTTCAGTACAACATGCTACACAAACTCTAACCCCATCGTTCATGCTTCACTACGGACAGTCTCCTCCTTGTTGCTACTGAATGAACTGGATTCTACCTCTTGCTGTAGTATTTGCAATACGTCTTCATACGCTCGAAGAAATACAAATATACAGGGTGATTCAAAAAGAATACCACAACTTTAAAAATGTGTATTTAATGAAAGAAACCTAACCTTCTGTTATACATCATTACAAAGAGTATTTAAAAAGGGTTTTTTTTTCATTCAAAAACAAGTTCAGAGATGTTCAATATGGCCCCCTCCAGACACTCGATCAATATCAACCCGATACTCCAACTCGTTCCACACTCTCTGTAGCATATCAGGCGTAACAGTTTGGATAGCTGATGTTATTTCTCGTTTCAAATCATCAATGGTGGCTGGGAGAGGTGGCCGAAACACCATATCCTTAACATACCCCCATAAGAAAAAATCGCAGGGGGTAAGATCAGGGCTTCTTGGAGGCCAGTGATGAAGTGCTCTGTCACGGGCTGCCTGGCGGCCGATCCATCGCCTCGGGTAGTTGACGTTCAGGTAGCTACGGACAGATAAGTGCCAATGTGGTGGCGCTCCATCCTGCTGATATATGAATTGTTGTGCTTCTTGTTCGAGCTGAGGGAACAGCCAATTCTCTAACATCTCCAGATACTGTAGTCCAGTTACACTAGCACCTTCGAAGAAAAAGGGACCAAAAGCTTTATTGCCTGAAATGGCACAGAAAACGTTCACCTTAGGCGAGTCACGTTCATACTGAGTTGTTTCCCGCGGATTCTCAGTGCCCCATATACAGACATTGTGACGGTTGACTTTCCCGTTAGTGTGGAAAGTTGCTTCAACACTAAACACAATCTTTGAAACGAAAGATTCATCTGTTTCCATTTGAGCAAGGATAAAATCACAGAAATCGATTCTTTTAATCTTATCAGCTGCAGACAGTTCTTGAACCAATTTCAGACGATAAGGTTTCATAACTAACCTTTTTCGTAGGACTCTCCATACAGTTGATTGTGGAATTTGCAGCTCTCTGCTAGCTCTGCGAGTCGATTTTCCTGAGCTGTGAACAATTGCTTGCTGGATACGTGCTACATTTTCATCACTCGTTGTCGGCCGTCCAGAACTTTTCCCTTTGCACAAACACCCATTCTCTATAAACTGTTTATACCAACGTTTAATACACCACCTATCAGGAGGTTTAACACCATACTTCGTTCGAAATGCACGCTGAACAACTGTCGTCGATTCACTTCTGCCGTACTCAATAACACAAAAAGCTTTCTGTTGAGCGGTCGCCATCTTAGCATCAACTGACGCTGACGCCTAGTCAACAGAGCCTCAAGCGAACAAATTACAACTAAATGAGACTTTATAGCTCCCTTAATTCGCCGACAGATAGTGCTTAGCTCTGTCTTTTGTCGTTGCAGAGTTTTAAATTCCTACAGTTGTGGTATTCTTTTTGAATCACCCTGTATATTCTGCTTACTGTGTGAACTTGTTCGCTAGTTATTTCTGCTCCTATACACCTTTCCTACAACAAGAGTTGTGGCACCACTCAGTAGCCCACCACTCTACCGTTGCGTAGAAAATCGTACACAACATTACAGTTTTCAGCCTTTCACATAACATCATACCCACTACTGAGTAATTTACGTCACTTTCTTAACTTTTTATATTGGGTCACTATTTATATGAAGTACTTAAAATCAGATGTTGTTTGCCCCGGAAAGCCTCTACATTAGCAAAGCTGCTGGTGGATACAGGTTCCACGTCATGAGATAGTCGCTTAGTAATATAGACGGTAGTCCCAGTAATAATCACCTAGTAATCTGTATGTTATGTTCCCCATTCCAAAGTTATTTTCATGTCTGAGGTACTGTCTTATAGTGAGACCCTCTGCATTCTGATAGGAGATAAGATACCAACAATGCAACAGGGATGTCACTTAAGCCATAACACTTTGGTTTGCTAAGAAAGATTTTATGATCCACACAATCAAAAATTTAGACATGTCCACAGATCATACGAACAGGAAAAATCTGAGTGAAGAAACAGTCATGATCGTTACCTGCCCCTCCAGCGTAACATCTTTGGCCTGTTGCCTGATAACTGCAGCTCAGGCAACACGCTAGGTGGCACCGATGTAATGCTTCGTGAGGCTGAAGGCTAGTGCGTGAGGACATTTCAGTGACGGTTAACGCCTAAAGGACTGTCTTCAGCAGTTGTGTCCACTTGGAGTATCGAAGAGGACTTGTTGACCTTTAACAGACCACTCCATTCTTTGGGAAATGGGGTTGGCTTTATGCTTGGGCAGTGGCAAATCGCAGGCTGGAGACCGAGATTCGTGAACAGGGGACCTGGGGGACCTGCAGTGGTTTTAATTTCATCCAGGAGCAACGTGCAAACTGCAGTGAGGGGAATTTTGGATAATCCCTTTGCTCTGCTAAAGCATATTCTCCCATCCTGGCTATTGAGACATTTTGTACTGTTATATTATGTGGTCTCGATCTCTGTCGGAGCATTGGTTACACTCTGATTTTGCAATAAAAAAATTCATTACTTGTTCTGAAATTTTTATAAAGTTCTGTCTAACATTTGGTAGAGAGTTGCCTTGTTGGTATACATTCGAAAGGCTGGTGATCTCACACTGACAATACGTAATCTATTTTATTCATGTCGATGGCAATGACAGAAGTATTTTTCACTTTTATTATTGTTTGAGAGGTTCCATGCCTTCTTTGGCAGGTCGCCTCTCATTTTCATCAATTTTATTAATGTTTCATATTATCTCACGGTGGGAACAGGCCAAATAAGTTTACTCTGAGATTATTTGTACTGAGAGCCCAAATTACCTTTCACTTGATTGCTATGCATGTTGGGAACTATATGTGACGTAGCTTTTAGTTTCCTCTGTTACTCCCCTGGATGGCCTGTTGCGAGGCGAGAACTGGAGGAGGCGTCACACTGCGTTTCTAGGGGGGGGGGGGGGGAGGCTGCACTTCCGCTCCCCCCCCCCCCGCCCCTCCCAGAAACGCAGTACAATGATTGCTGCGATGACACTTCGTTAATTACTGTACTTCTTTATTCTGTTACCTTATATGATACATAATAGTTGGAATTATTTTTTTCTTTTTTACTGCCTAGTCCCTCATTGTTTTCGATGTGGAAAAGTTAGAATGGTGTAAATTGTTTTTCTAATGTGTCTGCGCCGAGTGGAGTGGCCGCTTGGTTTGAGGCGCCATGTCACGGATTGCGCGGCTCCTCCCGCCAGAGGTTCGAGTCCTTCCTCGGGCATGGATGTGTGTTGTTCTTAGTATAAGTTAGTTTTAGTATCCTGTAAGTCTAGGGACCGAATCCTCAGCAGTTTGGTCTACTAGAAATTCATACACATTTAAACATTAAGAGAGCTAAATCACCTTGTTGTTTTGATGTTTGTTGTTAAATAAACTGATTGAAACCTTATCCGTTTATTTGACCCAGCAGATTACCACCCACCAAACTAGCTCCCTACTGTTTTAGTGGTAGCACACTTACCCTAGAGTGACAGGGCTCTAATCATGTGTACTGGTAGGGGAAGATTATTTTGCCTATGTATACCGCTTGTGTTCAGGTTGTCGTAAAAGTGGAGTTGGCCGTTTGCCGGATGAGTGTGGTGTGGATTTCATAGCCAACCGAAAACCAGCTTCAGTATGAGCTCAGGATATGGGGTCTGCCGTGGAAGGTAGTGTTACTGACTTACGTCAACTCTTGTACGGTGTATTGGACAACCGCATAATTATTACAACGGGGACGTTCGGCGAGGTAGGTGAGGCCTGCACTGCGATACTTTACCTTGCGAGGTGCAAGTGAAAGCTGACTCATAGTTGGTAGTGCCTCTACATGTGCACAGGTCTTTGGGATCCACGCATATCTGAATGACTCAGGTAACTACATTCTCGAACCGAACGCACTGAATGCTGAGCCCAAACAGACCCCCCGTATTGAGGAAATGTGCAGAAAAATTATTTGGTTACAGCTCGGAACCAGTTTGCTGAGCTGGAAAGATAGTGCAGGTCAGGACGAGGATTCACTTTGATGACAGCTTAGGGCTGGGCAGGAACTACGAAGGAAGGTGGAAATTATTTAATAAACTGCCTAACCCTGTAAACCTATTATGACTGACAGTTCGTTTGCAGAATCACGCCGCGGCTTTGCAAGCTGCCTACTCCATCATCTTCCAAATCATCTGTACCTTAGTTTGGGGAGGATTAAGCGGATTTATTAAAGAAGTTCTTGACGAAGGCAAGTTGTCGAATGGGTTCCGCAAAAAAATTGCTGTAGGGAAACTTTTCCAATCAATGTGTGGTACAATCAACAACCCGTTCATAGCTGCGTTTAGTTCAGTATATTTTTCTTCATGTGAAATTGGACATCTGAAGAACAACATGACGCTGGACACTTTAGGGGCCCATACTCACAACTTCTCACCTCTCGCCTACTTCTTATCCATAACCTGCTGAACAGGAAGTTAGCAAACGGAGTGATAATTCTGGATATGTGGTATTGTTAATCACAGTTGGTGTCTGGTTCTTGTTTAACGTCCATACCAGAAATTAAAGCGTGATCGTGGATATCTCGTATCTAGTTCTGAGATATTCCGATATTCAGTGATCGTGGGGCACACGCAACAACACAATAGTGACAGATTTAGCGTCACTTCTTGCGGCAAGGATTCTGTCTTTCCTTGCTAAAGGAAATAAAATCTCCAGGAATTCCTGAGCTCTTCAGGACAAATTTTTAACTGATTACAATAGTAATTTGATTATCAACGACCCCATACCACATGTTAGGTGGAAAATAAAGCTGAAAGTATAGTGTTGCATTAGACATATTTCCTTCCTACCTCTGCCTTCAGGTTCGTTTATTCTCTACAGATACCTGTTCATTGTTATCTCTTCCTGCCTCTCTTTATCTGCACATAAATTCCGCTATACAACTGGGTGTTGCATACCCAGTAAGTTGAGCAAAATTCGTAGAGCTGCTTCGTTATGGAATTTATCTTCTGGCAAGCCATCATATCGATCCTAGAGATTTGATATAGGGGAAACATGTCTCCACCAGACGAAATGACGTTTAGTATTTAATTATCCTTCGAGAGTCATCCATTCCAATTCCCCAAATATAGGCCTCCATAGCAGTAGTAACACTACTTTATCGATTTCTGGGAAAATGACATTTAATTAAACCTTGCGATAAAATTTTGAAAAAAAAATCTTAACAGAGCAATTTAAATTTGTACAAACACATTAAATAACCTTGAAACCCTACCCTAGAGTAATCTACGTGGATTGAGTTTCCCGTTCTGACTGCGCTGTGTTACATCGTTAATGGTGCACACAGACATACTGAACTAATGACAGTACTAGCATACAGGGGGCACCAATAGTACGAGTACAAAGACGAATTACGACGACACCTTCTTGGGGTTGAATAATTAAAGGACACTGAACTAATGAAGAACGTGTTTTCACTGATCCGCTTTTGCCAGATTCTTTAACAGAAACTCATTCACGCAGTTTGCGTCCAGATTTTGAATTCACTTCTGTTATATTTCCCTGTGGGAGACCTTCCACGTAAAATAACTAATGTAAAAATATTAATTTCAGCAATTGAGGCGTTCATTACTTATTGAGATAGGTCACTATAGAGGCCATCATTAGTCATACTGGTGCAATCTGACTCCAAGATAATTAAAAACAACCAGTCATAACATATTTAGATTTTTTTTTTCGTGTGGCTAGGGCCTCCTGTCGGGTAGACCGTTCCCCGGGTGCAAGTCTTTCCAGTTGACGCCACTTGGGCGACTTGCGCGTCGATGGGGATGAAATGATGATGACTAAGACATCACAACACCCAGTCCCCGAGCGGAGAAAATCTCCGGCCCAGCCGGGAATCGAACCCGGGCCCTTAGCATTGACATTCTGTCGCGCTGACCACTCAGCTAACGGGGGCAGACATATATTTAGATGAGGTAGCATATGAACTATTGTTACAAAGACAATAATTACTAGTTCTTTTCACATTGAATGAAAATCGGTCACAACTTTTCCACAGAGTGAGGTGCATTATGACAGCTTTCGAAAGAAGAAAAAAGACGGTAAGAAACATAGTAAGGAAAAGAAAGAACGGATTATTAGTCTTCCTACATGGTCCTTAGTGGTGGAGCACAAGCGCAAATGAATATGAATAGGAATAAATCGGCCGCATCGCTATCAAGAGAACAAGATGGCATTTCTCCCAAGCGGCTTTTGTAAACAGTATCAAACTAAATAAGTATCTCACGTCGGGAATTTCACACCCTATTTCTCCAGCATTTTGAATTTTTTCGCGAAAGACTTATTAAACGGTTTATCAGGATCAGCTTCGTCTTCAGTTAAACGGAAAACTACAGTGCATTGAGTTCCTTACAAGATAATGAATAATTAATTATATATCTTACATTAACAGTGACAGGAAAAAGGAAGCACTAACTTTTTGAGTGTACAAATGTACAGTATGCAATTCTGCGCTAGCAGCAACATTTTATTGTTGTATTCAAATTGTTAAGTTTGGAGCATCTATCTTCTCATTATTGTTAGAATCGATAATAAGCAGCTATATATTTTCAAATATTGCGTTATTTTCACTCACTAACGCTCTATTACAGAATATTTTGTGGTACAGACCATACTGCAGTACCTATGTTGTTAAGAAGAATGATGCAATGTCTCATGCATACTGGTCCCAAGTGGATATTCAGTCGTTCTTCTTAAGAACACACGCACGGCAATATCATATTTCCACACCGATACCAGGCGGTGACTTTCAGTTAAAATGTACGTCGCACAACGTGTGTACGAGTGGAGACCGTGACGCAGGAACGAAGAGGTTAAGGTGACAACTCGCCTAAAGCGGGAAATTAGGTTCGAGTCCCGATGCGGTATAAATTTTAACTGTCGTCATTCCCTTAGCCAACACATAATGGTTCGTATTCGTACTGCGAATACGTTTCCTGTATCTTGGTGTATATCGTCACACGGAAGTAACTTTTTACTACAGCAAAAAGAATGCTTGGAATAATACACAGAAATTATTCACAGAGATCTTGTGTTCAGCTCTTCGGGATGTTATATTTTGATATCGAGACCGCACAATACACGTCTTATAAAATTAATTTGTCGAAAGTAATCAGTTATAACTGCAAAATTATACTCTCATCCTCGCAAGAAGAAACAGAGAGAAATAGCTTTTACCATATATTACTGTACGTATAACGTATTCGGAAAGATGTTTTTTTTTTATTTATCGTATCCAATAACATAAAACAGGATAAGTGGTAACAAAGTGAACTTATAATTTTTGTAGGAATCTTGTTGTGGAGAGTTCACTGTATTCGGTTATACGAAATAAGTATCATGTGGGTGCACAAGGCCAATTCCCGCTTCTGTATTTAAATTTAAGTGTGTGTGACTAGCAGCGTCTGAAGCTAAAATACTAAAATGTTGATATCTGTTAGTTGATTTAAGTGTGTATCACAAGTACCGTTAATAGCGTCCAGTTTGTACCAGTGTGACGTCTACTTTCGGCAAACGGTCTGCATGTATTTTATATATAACATGTAAAAATAGCCTAAAAACTGACAAAATATTGTGTGAAAAACTGTTGTTCTACATGTTTTCAATATAAATCGTGAAAATGAATCTTGCACTGTGGAATTAACTGACCTAAATATCAATTTCAATGTACATGTAACTGTCAAAATTTGTTTTTATACAACATGAAGGACTGAAGTTAAAAGATGAATGACGTCTACTACCAATAGTCGTGTTTTTGCTTAAATGGTCTACACACACACACACACACACACACACACACACACACACACACACAAACGCCACAGAGCACAGACAGAGGGAGAGAGAGAGATAAGGATAGGAGGGAGGAAGGAATGGAGGGAGGGAGGGTTGGAAGGAAGGATTTACAGTCGGGGAGGGGAAGGGGATATATGATAAGCAATAAACTTTATATATCGATGCATGCAAGGTGATTGTAAGGACCGAAATGTTACATATTTGCAGAGGCTGTATCTCATTAAATTATTGATCTTGAAGCCATGAGAGAAAGAGTAACAAAAGAACTTGTGGGCAGGATTACATCGGCAACAGAGGTATAACAAGAACATCGATAACTATCTCCTCCTCTCTCTCCATTCGAGTCTCACTTGTTCTCTAACGCGTCAATAGAGACGGACTCATCCATTTGTTTACCGGCGTTGAGCTCGCTATGTTTGCTGCAAATAACATCTCATTAACGAACAGAAATGATGACATTGCGTTAAGTACCGGGTTAAAGCGATGCAAACACTGTGAACTATTAGCTCATCTAATATTAGCCCAGCGAAGTTGGCCCTCATTATTGAAGCGCTATGCTGGAAACCCGTAACACCTGCTATTGGCTTGTTTAAGTGTATTTTCAGTTACAAATATTTACAGTTAAAGAAGAGGGCATCACTTTTATTTCAATATATACCGTTTGAAGTTGCCACTACTATCATACAAAAAAAGTTCATCAGACTGCGGGCATTTGATACGTTCGAAGCCGCTCCAAACAAATTGATGGTTGTGAAATTTGTTGTAACCACCTCTTTAACGATAATAAGCATTAGAGTGTAGATGGTGCTCACGTTTTCCGAGAAAGATGAAAATAAATATACCCGTGTCGAACGCTGCCATATTTATTTTTGTGAAACGGCTGTCATATGTCGAAGCTATATGCAAAAACGAGGGTTGAAACTTAAATAGTAGCAACTATTTATTCACAACCGATACAAAAGAGTTACATGTTTGCACCTGTTACTGTTCTTCAAAGTTGTGTAGAACCCGTTGCCAGCGATTTGGAAGGCGTAGTATACCGTTAGCAGAGCCTGTTCTGTTGATGGTATGAATTGAGCAGTCTACTGCCTGTCGAATCTCTGGAACAGTACTGAAGGGAATGCCACGAAGTGGTTCCTTCATCTTCGGAAGCAAATCAAAGTCACAAGGACTTACGTCGGGGGAGTATGGTGGATAGTACAGTACTTCCTAGTTTTTCTGTTATTTTAATGCCAGGAAACATTGATATTAATAAATAAACGAATATCTTAGGCATAACCCAAGATATACGACCTTATATGAACTGTACCGAACAGATTAGCCACAGGTTGTTATTCTAACGCGCTACGTTTCTCCACGGCATACCGTCAATGCACAGTATTACTGTTCGTTTTTGGAGCATCACCTGCGACCAGCTTTGCGAAAGAAGCGGCGACACTTTCTGTGCAACCCACTCATCATTTTGCACGACAATGCGTGGGCACATAGCTGCAAGCTGTGACTGCTCTGTTCGGTCGATGGTACTGGGAAGTACTGTACCATTCACCATACTCCCCGGACTTAAATCCTTGTTACTTTTATTTGATTCCGAAGATGAAGAACCACTTCGTGGCATTCGCTTCAGAATTGTTCCAAAAATTCGACAGGCTGTAGACCGCTGCATTCGCACCATCAACAGAACAGGCTCTTCTAACGGTATACTACGCCTTCCACATCGCTGGCAACTGGTTCTACACAACGATGGTGACTACTTTGAAGGACAGTTACAAGTGAAAACAAGTAACTCTTTTCCCGGCCGGAATGGCCGAGCTGTTCTAGGCGCTACAGTGTGGAACCGCGCGACCGCTACGGTCTCAGGTTCGAATCCTGCCTCGGGCATGGATGTGTGTGATGTCCTTAGGTTAGTTAGGTTTAAGTTGTTCTAAGTTCTAGGGGACTGATGACCTCGGAAGTTAAGTCCCACAGTGCTCAGAGCCATTTGAACCATTTTCTAACTCTTTTGTAACGCTTGTGAATAAATAGTTTGCTACCGTTTAAGTTCCAAAAATTTAAGAATGAAGTACAGTCCCCCTGTAAGGGACTAGGAGTGAAACTGGACATAACTACAAACTTTAAATTGCACTGTCAGGATACAAAGATAAAAACCTGTTCTCAGAACAAAGTCAACTGCAAAATGAGATCAAAATATGGCGTTCTCATTTTCAAGGAAACAGTACGACATTGATAGCACTGACGTGCTCTTTAGCGAAGTAGGAATCTCTAATGTAGAGGAACTCTCCTACGTCTTGCTCGGTGACGTCAATGCACACCAGGTGCTCTAGGGTACTTCTATCGTCTGATCCAAGAGTAGGATAACTGATAAGCTGCTAGTGTCAGAAGAGAACTGTGTACTGGGGAAATGTCTTACTTCTAGAAGGACACTGCGTCGAGTTTCGCTACTGATCTCTCCCTACCCTCTCCTGTCCTCGCAGACGCCGTTACGTGGAAAGTGGGTAACGATTTACACTGAAGTGACCACTTTTCTATCTGGCGCCATTTAACTGTGACAACAACGCCTGAACGGCTTGCGCCTAAGGAACGTTCAGCGCAGTGAACTGGCCGCTTCGCAACCGACTGCCTGTATTCCCACACTGTAACAGCACCCGGGAGTGGATGAACCACATCAGGAAAGTGATGCACCATGCCACTGCTTGCTCCATTCCTATATCTTCTAGCTATCCTAGAGGAAAAGCCGTCGCTTGCCTTTCGGCTTAGGCTTAGGATGTCATTAATCAGAAAGCTGCCCAACAGTTAGTAATAAAATAATATTTATTAAATATGAACTAATTCTCAACTTAAACGACGCTTCTTCTTGTGAAATTTCCAGCACAATTAGACGTCTGAAATTATTATAAGTCCTCTAAAATATTTGTGTCACTGTGCCTCTGAGCGATGCCTAAGTAGAGTCCAGAGTCGGTCTACAATGCCTACGGAGGATACGTCCCGGAGACGACGGACGAACACTGCAGCTTTTAAACTCGGCAGTAACTGAAGATAACTGGAGACTGTACACGGCTCGGCGTACTGAAGATAACTGACCGCCGAAGCTCTGTGCTTCAGTATTTAACGAGATATCGACCAGTCACTATCCATATATATAATGCCCATAGGTTGGCAGCTGCAGCCGCAGGCGGAGATCAGTATAATTCGTGCTGCCAACCCAAACAGCTGCTGCGCAATGAGTGTCCCAAGAGAGGCTTATGGATTGTGTAGTGGTACTCCCTGGATTCGTCGGTACCATCAGCACATTCTTAACGTTCCTTAACCGTTCCACAGCAACAACGAAGGTATGGGAGTCAGTTTGGAAGATATCAAGAAACAAAAATCCTAGCCCAGCATCTGAGTTATTAAATAATGGTGACCTCCAAACAGCACCTACGGAAATGATGCAGACGATGGGGAAACATAAATCATAAGAAACACATGGAGAAATGCAGACTAAACTTTTCATCTAACAAATCGGAGCCTTAGAACTGCCACTTCTCCGTGTTGGACCTGCACCCTATGCTAACCGGTGCGTGTGACCCTCCTCAAGGATCCTATAGGTTTTAATATGGTATGCTACGACACCTAAGCATAAAGGTTACAGGATTCGTCCTGCGCCTCTTCGTCAAAATAAGTGCTGAAGGATCCTTGGCTGGACGCGATGCCACTTTTGAAGCCAGTGAAGGTCAGATTATTCCAAACAGTTACAGGAGTGTTGTGCTTATAAGTATCACACGACAGACGGTTGAGCAGATGATAAATCGACGCCTAATGTGGACTATCGAAACCAGCGGATTGCTCGAACGTTTCCTACATGGTTTCGGAAATATTGCTCAGCACTTGATAATCTGCTCCAAGTAGAGGTAGCGATACACGAGTCGTTCCTACGGAAACAGCTGTTTACTGGTATCTTCTCAGATCTGGAGAATGCATATGAAAGCACCTGGAAACACTATAACTTCCTTCAGCTCCGTGTATGGGGAAATTTTAGGCATCTCCCCACATTGCTGCTATCCTTCCTGAGTGAAAGATATTTCCGGTGTAGAGTCGGTGCTACAAACTCCCACCAATTCCCTCACAGAATACTGTTCCACACGGTAGCGTTCTGAGCGTCATATTTTTTACTATAGCCATCAATAGCATCTTTTCCATAATAAGGACCCCATACAAATATTCCTTATTTTTAGTGACTGTGGTGTATTCTGCTCTTCTTCCAGTTTCACAAACATTACACTTCACTGACCTTTAAGAGGATTGAGGATTGGGCAGTTGCAACTGGTTTTAAATTCTCTAGAGGAAAAAACCTGTTTGCGTGTATTTCAATCGTTCGCGTCGATTAATTATCTACCCTGAAATTCGACTGAGAACAACCGTCTTCGATTTTACGACCGTAGTGCGGTTCTTGGGCCTGACCTTTGATCAGAGGTTAAGATGCCTGCCACATATTCATGTTCCGAAATTAGATGTCTGAAGGCACTAAACAGCTTAAAACGTCTTAGCAGGTAAGAACTGTGGAGCAGACCGGTTCAGTTTTCTCACATTCTATAGAACCTTCGTCCGCACACTAACTATGGCAGCCGAGTTTGTGGCTCAGCTGGCCTTACTTCTTTAAAGATAATGGATCTGTCCACTGAGCTGGCATTAGGCTGGCCACAGTAGTCTACCGAACCAGTCTCATTCCTAGCCTCTGTGCGAGGTTGGTGAGCCGCCTCGCATCATCCAGTGAGAAATACACATCGTGCGAGTTGCACACAAAGTAAGTTCCATCTCCGAACATCCTATTGGCAGTATTGGGGCTCTACAATCCCTGCAAAGGTAATTCCCAGGTTGCCGGGCAACGAAGCCTTTTTTTCTGTACAAATGGTCTAACATTCTGCGTGGTGTCTGCTTGTTCTAAGTCATGTCTCCCTACCACTTTCGCGCAACGACGCTCTGTGCGTGTTTTTTAGGGAATTGACTAGTTTGAACCTGGGACCTGTTGCTGGTAAGGAGACGCCAGACCACACATGACATGTAGAGTTCAGAAGATTTCAGTGAGACTAGCGATGATATAACCAAATACTTAATGATTTCAGCATCAGCTCCACTGCACTCCCTGTAAAAGAATCTTAATACTAACTAAATTTAGTGGAAGGGGTTCATGGCTTTCCTATTTCTAGTTAGCTGGTAAAATAACGTCGAAAAAGCAGTTAAGTTTACCATTGGAAATTTTATTCTACTCACAAAACATTGTTTATAAATTGCACTATTGATAAAAGGAAATATTTTAATACAGGATGATAAAAACCAACTGCGTTCAACAAAAATGTGAACGAATATTCCCTGAGTGGGTTTCCAAGTTCTACAATGGATCAAAGGATGACCTATGCCATATCACATCTATAATCTAGGTTTAAATTAAGTTTCACAAAAGAGAAAACTATCAAAATGGTCTACAGTGACCATCAGTTATCTTTAATTACTTATCTAACTTGTCGTAAATTACAGTGGCTGATGTGGCTTCTCAATAATTATATAACAGAAACATCATCGCGTTTCAGATTTTAACTTACGTAGCAAATGTGAATACCATGAGCTTCAATTGACGATCGACACTAGTATTACGTAAAAAGGGGATGTAACAGATGAGACTTTTGCAGTTCTGAGTGAAGCCTTATGTGCTCAAAAATGCGGCATCGTGTGCGTTCATTACCTTGTCGGTGTTCGTCAGGGGGCGGCGGGCGGCACAGCTCCACACACCTCGCTGTCTTGGAAGCAACTCTCTCCTAACTTCTCCTTACTACAATTTACCGGAGTTGGTTTAAAAAAAAACTATCTGGCTGTGTTTTCATCTGACCAATCAGGGTCTCAATGTTAACCTTAAGCTCCGCCTACAAAAATTCTGTCTATCCAATGAGAAACGTTATACTTTTCGTGGTGGGACAATGTTTTTAACGTTTGCAACGTAACAGAGACGCGAAAAAGTCTCACGCTAAAACTTGCAGCTGGTGTGGCCCGTTTAGTGTTATCGTAAGATCTATACTGTTCTTCTGCAGGGCTCTATCTTTTAACATGGGCTGGGGGGTGATCTTGGCGTTTACTTTTCGTGGTGGGGCAATGTTTTTAACGTTTGCAACGTAACAGAGACGCGAAAAAGTCTCACGCTAAAACTTGCAGCTGGTGTGGCCCTTTTGGTGTTATCGTAAGAGCCATGCTGTTCTTCTGGAGGGCTCTATCTTTTAACATGGGCTGGGGGGTGGTCCTGGTGGTTGACTGGGGACGTGGGTGTCCGTCCCTTATCGTAGGGCCTTCTAGCTTAACACGGTTCTGCTCTTGGCTTCTGTTCTCGTTTCTTCCCTCAGAAATGCGTCTGTTTCACTATGGGAAGGTATGACATGCATTTAGGCGTTCTTGTGTTAGTCTGTGGTATTCCATTTGCTCATTCGTTGATCGTATGACTTTGGTTAATTTATGGCAGGATTTATTCGGAGCTATGTGACATACTGCCGGATTTGCTTATCATGTCAGGGTTTTCATGGAAGGTGTTAATTTGCCTGACACCTTACAATGGCAATGGATAAAGAGCAACAGACAGAGTCTATATTTTTAGAATTCCAGAAAGCATTTGACACGGTTCCCATTTGCAGGCTGTCAACCAGGTAAGAGGGTGTGGAATAAGTTTACAGATACGTGAGTGGCTCGAGGAATTCTTAAGCAGTATGTTGTTCTTGACTGTAAGTGTTCATCAAACACAAGAGTATCATCAGGAATATCCCACAGGAAATGTAATAGGACCGCTGTTTTTTTTCTATACACGTAAATTATTCGTCGAACGTGGTGGGCAGCAACTTGCGGTTGTATGCTGATGATGATGTGGTGTACGCTAAGGTGAGGAAGTTGAGTGACTGCAAGAAGACACAAGACGACTTAGACAAAATTTTAATTGGTGTGATGAACGGCAGCTAGCTCTAACCTGGAAAAATGTAAGCTAAAGCGGATCAGTAGGAAGAACAAACCTATAATGTTCGGATACGGTATTACTAATGTCCTGCTTGACACAGTCAAGTGTGAATTCCTGGAGGGAAGGCGACGTCCTTTTCGAGAAACATTATTGATAAAGTTTAGTAAATTTGAAGCTGACTGCCAAACGATTCTCCTGCCGCCAACGTCCACTGCGCGTGAGGACCACGAAGATAAGATACAAGAAATTAGGTCTCATAGGGACGCATGTAGACAGTCGTTTTCCTCTCGTTCTATTTGCTTGTGGAACAGGGAAAGATAATGACTAGTAGTGCTACAGGGTACACTCCACTACGTACCGTAAGGCGGCTTTCAGAGTATCTACGTAGATTGTGATGTAGATGTATCTCGAGCAGTTTGGTGTAGCGGACATATTGATTCCTAAACAGAGATGCACGAAATACCCACAATAAATGAGTGATGGGCACACGAAGTGTATCAAGACCACCATTCCGCCTAGTCTTAAAACAGAATTTTTATTGGAATTTTATCGGAATATCGCCAGCACTCGGTGGTTTTTACCGACAGATCAAAGTGAGAGGACAATGTCGGGTCCTCTGTTACCTTCCCACATTTTATCATTGAAGTCTGCCTACTAAGCCATTTCTCGATGTACTACGCAAAGTTGAGCGGTCAGTAAGGTACTTGAGCACATAAGATTTCTTGTTAGAGAACGCACTCTCTTAGTGCTCTGAAGACTATCCAACAAATGTTATCAGCAGATAGGAAGATTAAGACGGTCTAGGACACTAGACTCATGTACAGACAGAAGGAGGTTTTCTCCTATTGGATCCGTGGACGCATGGGAACCGAAGGAGAGGGGGAAGCTTACATAGTAGCAAAAGCACCATGCCACGTTTCACCCTAACGTTCCCCTTCAGGATGTCGTCTCGTGGGTGACGGAATGTTGGCAGAGTGATAAGGGCAGTGGCTAAAAGTGGCTCACAAAAAGCTACGGTCGGTGAAAACGACGTTTCGGCCTCCTTTGGAACTCCAAGAACGGTCAAAGTGGTCCTCCAACGCCTTCTTATCGTACTCTTCCCAATGACGCACGCTTACCTCTTGCGGCATGAAAATTCACCAGATAGGAGTCTTTGCGGCGTCACTCTCACTGTACACCGTGATTTAAACTTGTGTGTTTTCTATGCAGATAGGAAGTAAGCTTTACCGACGCCGAAACGATAGCAACAAAATTGTTGAAATTTTGTATGGTGCCAGGACTCCTGCCCACTGTAATTGGACGGAGAGTTCAATGTGTTTCTGGGTGGCTGGCTCATCCTATTACTTCCATCAACCAGTTGGCTGAAAGTCATGAACTGTTTTATTAATACCATTAACGTCTGACCGCGGTATGAATGGATACACTGGTAGCTATGTGTGAAATTTCTTATGACAATGGCTCTCGCTCGGGTAGTGTACACCTTGAAATGGTCACACGAAATGTACACCAGGGTCACAGTGGCCCTCAATTATTTGCTGGAGCATATGAAATGGCTCAGTTTACCGCAGAAGTGATGGATTAAGGCAGTTGCATTCCACCACTTGATTTGCTATGACTAATGTATGAGAAGAAAGAAACAGAAAGAACCAAAGAGATCTTGGTTGTTACCAAGGAGACCTCAACATTTACAGAAGCAACATTCTACATCAGAAAGCGTTGATTTACTCAAAACTATAATGGTGTTAGATACCTCGTAAAAGACAAGTTACAGAACATTGTTTTGGCCTTTAGCTATGAATCCCTAGTGGAAAACATCATAGTGAGTGACAGGCTGTCACCTGCTGGTATAACGTTTACCGAAATGTTACCTCAGTCCATCGTGTTTGGATAATGGGAACTCCACTTATGGCAAACTTCCACGAAATAAACGTTATAAAATAATTTAAAAACAAGTCACTCGATACAGACTCTATTAATATGGAAACAACAAAACTACTTTTTGCAGATGATGGGGTTGTACTGGCGGATACAAACGAGAACCTACATAGAGCTGTATAGCCTTTTTGTATAATGAATCATATCCAACGCAAACTAAAGTTATGGCATTTTGTGGCGTAGGACACCTTTGAGCTTGAATCACACCAGAGAACAGCATACTGGAACAAGTCAATACACTCAACTACCTGGTAAGTGATACTTCTCATGCTTATGATAATTATCCTGAAAAGAATCTTCCAAAGCACGTATATATGTTAGGCACTATTACGAGAAGACTCCTGCACAAAACCTGGAAACAGACAGTATGATACTATGACTGTACCTTTACTGCTTTATGGATTCGAAATATGGGCCTCAAGAACAAGTAATTACGGGTAACTGAAGAAGAAGGGTGTAAATTAGAAGATCATGAGACGAACAATGAGATAAAAGAAGAACACCAGAACAGATCCAACACTACAGAAAGGAAGGGCATTACTATCTCCTACGTATGGGTCAAAGACAGAGACAATGGAAAACCAATGACTACGGATCCAAGGGCAGAAGAAGGATAAGATGACCACGGACAAGGTGGTGCAATCAGATTTAAATTCTTGGTTTCAGAACAATTAAAGACGTCTAACCCGAAAATGTACATGATGATGATGATAAAACATTCAACCATTCTCTTCCTTCAGAAGCTACTAGCCTTTGCCAATACTAGATAAACCATGGGTTTATATAGGACAATTGAAATGAAAGCTTTGTTACGCGAATGTTTAGAAAAGTAAAAAGGAATAATTGCAAGAGTCACTGAGGTATCAGCTTACGTAACTCGGAGAAAAATTTCTGTAGCGAACTATTAACAAGAAGATTCAGTGTTACGCCAGTCAAGAAGCAATTAAATGATCAACAAGGAATTGCAAATATAAGTTCCTGAGTAAACTACACACTTATCCTATGCTACATTAGTAAATGACTTAACGAAATGAGTCTTTTCTCGAGCTGAACAGCGAACTGAAGGAACGGTAGAACGCTGATTTTACGTGTCACGACCATTACATATCCTTGGCAGACTTCTACAACACTGTTTTTCATATATTACAATGTTTTGCACCAGGTTTCCGTCACGTTTGTCGAACTATCAATGTGAAAACGTTAGCTCTGTTAGAAACACAATATGCAACAGTAAGCTCAGCTTTAGGAAGAATGGCGTGTTGTATCGCCGAAAAGCATTTACGTACCTCACTGGGGAACGGAACAACAAATCTCTACTGCTATTGGGAAGACAGGCTAATTTCTACTCCCTGCTAGCGTTTACTGGACACCAACTGGGGGGCTGGCCCCTCGGAAGCAGTAAATTAATTTGAGCTCGATATTGTGGATGCATTATACATCGTAGGGAGGGTGCATGCCATTGCTGTTAGGAGGGGAACCTCAGGATGCAACAGGATGGAATGCGCACAGCACAGATTTGCGAGCAGGGAATGTTAACTGCTGTTCCTTTTCTCTAATATCTGAACCTGTGACCATTTCCGTTGCTGATATTCTGAGAGACGTCACCTCTGGCCGTCAGCTATCAATGTTTACGATTTCGTCTTTCAAGGGGGACGTAAGAATAAAATGGTCTCTCGTTGTTTCTAGTTACTTCCCACCCTTCGTCGATGCCTTTGCTAACTAGTACGCAAAAACATAAAAACCTCAACAAACTATAATATACTTCACGATTCTATCTGACTTTGAATTTTCTCTTATCACTTCTAGTCTACGACCGAATTCTTTAACAATTTCGCAAGAAGCAGCATTCCTTCTAGAATATTTCCTCCATAGCATCCTGGTGTATCAAATTCTAAAGTCTCCCGAAGACTTTCCATTTGGCATTCTACCATCTCTCTAACTTTAATTTTTGTTTCACTTCTATATAATTGAACACATATTAAAAGACGTCTCCACTTTTTATACACTACTGGCCATTAAAATTGCTACACCACGAAGATGACATGCTGCAGACGCGAAATATCACCGACAGGAAGAAGATGCTGTGACATGCAAGTGATTAGCTTTTCAGAGCATTCACACAGGGTTGGTTCCGGTGGCGACACCCACAACGTGCTGACATGAGGAAAGTTTGCAACCAATTTCTCATGCACAAACAACAGTTGACCGGCATTGCCTGGTGGAACGTTGTTGTGGTGCCTCGTGTAAGGAGGAGAAATGCGTACCATCACGCTTCCGACTTTGATAAAGGTCTGATTGTAGCCTATCGAGATTGCTGTTTGTCGTATCGCGACATTTCTGCTCGCGTTTCCGAGATCCAATGACTTAGCAGAATATGGAATCGGTAGGTTCAGGAGGGTAATACGGAACGCGTGCTGGATCCCAACGGCCTCGTATCACTAGCAGTCTAGATGACAGGCATCTTATCTGTATGGCTGTGACGGATCGTGCAGCCACGTCTCGATCCCTGAGTCAACAGATGGGGACGTTTGCAAGACAACACCATCTCCACGAACAGTTCGATGATGTTTGCAGCAGCATGGACTATCAGTTCGGAGACCATGGCTGCGGTTACCCTTGAAGCTGCATCACAGACAGGAGCGCCTGCGATGGTGCACTCAACGACGAACCTGGGTGCATGAATGGCAAAATGTCATTTTTTCGGATGAATCCAGGTTCTGTTTACAGCATCATGATGGTCGCATCCGTGTTTGGCCACATCGCGGTGAACGCACATTGGAAGCGTGTATTCGTCATCGCCATACTGGCGTATCACCCGGCGTGATGGTATGGTGTACCATTGGTTACACGTCTCGGTCACCTCTTGTTCACATTGATGGCACTTTGAACAGTGGACGTTACATTTCAGATGTGTTATGACCCGTGGCTCTACCCTTCATTCGATCCGTGCGAAACCCTACGTTTCAGCAGGATAATGCACGACGCATGTTGCAGGTCCTGTACGGGCCTTTCTGGATACAGTAATTGTTTAACTCCTGCCCTGGCCAGCACATTCTCCAGATCCCTCACCAACTGAAAACGTCTGGTCAATGGTGGCTGAACAACTGGCTCGTTACAATACGCCAGTCACTACTCTTGATGAACCGTGGTATCGTTTTGAAGCTGCATGGGCAGCTGTACCTGTATACGTCATCCAATATCTGTTTGACTCAATGCCAAGGCGTATCAAGGCCGTTATTACGGTCAGAGGTGGTTGTTCTGGGTACTGATTTCTCAGGATCTATGTACCCAATTTGCGTGAAAGTGTAATCACATGTCAGTTCTAGTATAATATATTTGTCCAATGAATACCCGTTTTTCATCTGCAGTTCTTCTTGGTGTAGCAATGTTAATGGCAAGTAGTGTAGTTGTCTGGTGAATCGCACTTTCGCCCTATAACATGGACTTTTTAGATCCGCGAGCATCCTATTGCTTAATAGCTTAGACCAGAGCTTCCCAAACTCAAACTTTTCAGCTGGCGGATCCCTTCTTTAGTCGAAAATCCATGGCGGACCCCTAGTCAGTCAAGAGCACAGTACCTTAAAATTTCAGAGCCAAACCCATAGGAACTGAAAGCTTCTTATTGCAGGTGCCATGTTTCCAATGACCCCCCCCCCCCCCCCCCGAAGTATCAATAGTCTTTGGTTTGGAGATGAATGAAAGCAAATTGAAATTAACGATCCAATTTGAATTCCCACTGTATCCAGACACTTACTAGTGGATTCACTCCCTTCGTTCAACACGCTATAGCCTGATTAAAATTACTCGGTAATTGAAATTTCACACGTTGGGAATTTCTTCCTCCAAGAGCAATCAACGTCACGTCCAAACTGTTCGCTGTTGACAAGCTGTCGCTTATGGTCTGTTCACTTCCACTGTTTGTCTACTGTTGTGTAAGAAGCATGCATATTTCGTAACACTCGTGTGTGTGTGTGTGTGTGTGTGTGTGTGTGTGGTTTTTCGTGAAATCCGAAGCAACATTTTCAAATGTATGTAAAGTCTTCCTTTGGTCGTCCTCCCTCCTCATTGATTTCAACTGGAAACTTCCCTTGCTGTGAAGGCGATGGAGAAACTGCAGCCTTCTCCAATGATCCTGACTTCAGCCACCGATCCATGTTAGAAGTAATAAACTAGTCAACAATCGACTTATGAAATAGGTAGTGCACTGACAAGGCAAGTTTAATGATGCCTGGGCCGCATACGTGCCAGCCAGCGCTGTGATTGGTCGACAAAGCTCGCTCCGCGCATGCGTAAAAGGTTTCAGCGCATCTAGCGCCGTGAGCCGGCGCACAAACGAACCCCGTATTCTTGCTAAACAGTCGATCAGAGAAGCCGCATTCTCCGGCACCAAACTGTGTATACGTTCTCACTTAGGAACCGCAAAGGCTGCTTGGGGATACTACCTGAAGTACACGTGTTTTTTTACACGAAAAAAAAAATAGTGATGAATTTGATTTTAAATTGTTATTCAATAATTTTACTCATTATTTTACACGGTTTAGTGAAAGGTGGCCGCGGACCCCCTAGAAAGAGCCGGCGGATCCCTAAGGGGTCCGCGGACCATAGGTTGGGAAGCCCTGGCTTAGACTATAGTGCTTAATATTGTCCTCCTGTCCCTGAGTGACAAATCGTGTGAAGTTCGTTCAACATGAATTTAAATTTAGCCCTACTTTCTACCAGAAAGAAAAACCGGCAACGGCTATCTAACTACTGAACTTCAGATCCATCAGGGTTTACAATTTACGAAACATTTCGTAGCAACTTCCTCCTATAGATTACGTGGCGTTACAGGTCGCAGGACGAGGGAAGGCGTGCTAGTACCCACATTGCGGCGAAGCTGAGCCCTAAATAACTGCATGAAAAAACGTTTATTCAAGGGACGAGCGTACTGCTGAACTGCCTTCAACACTATGGTCCCTCAAAGCAAACTGTAATAATTCAAGTATCATCATTATTCAGGAACGATTAGGTTCGTTAAGGAACGAAACGTAGACGAGGAATTGTTCACACACAGAGATTGAAATTCCCAGGTAAAACGAAAGCAAAGATCACCATTCTCCAGTAATGATAGAATCATGAGACTAGTAACTCACACAGAAAAGAATAAATGAAGTTTCCTAGGCACACGACGTACGAAGTACGTTGCTGGTCAAAGAAGATGTTGTGTTCCATCTAAATCTAACTATAATGGTAGCGGAAATATCAATCGCGAGAATCTGGTGTCGCTTCTAATCTCCTAACGACAGACGTTAATCATTATTAAGATCTGTATCTCCTAACTGATCTAACTCTCATGCATAGTCGCAGTTAAGCCGCTTACAGAAGCAGTACGTCTTACAGAACAACAACTCTGTACCCCTGTAACTCCCATCTAAAATCTAAACGGCCTTGCCTGCGAACACTGAGATTGAACAGAGTTGGTGGAATGCAGTGACCAATCATCCATATCAATATGCCAATAACAGCAGGCGTCTCCTCCAATCAAAATACAATGCCTCGTTCTTTCACCCGGTTTAACGGACCTAAATTCGAATATGGCATTGTTAGCACGTATCTACATCTACAGCTACATAGATATTTCGCTGGTCAACGTAATATGCGTGGCGGAGGGTACACGTTTTATCACTCAGTTTCAAATGCTGGTTCTTTAAATTTTCTCATTAGTATTTCTCGAAAAGAACGTCGCACACCATCCAGGTATTCCCATTTGACTCCTCCGAACCATCTCATTAGCACTTACGTGTTGTTCAAAACTACACGTAAGAAATCTAGCAGCCTGCCTCTGAATTGCTTCAATTCGACCTGGTACGGATCCCCAACACTCGAGCTCTATTCAAGAATAGGTCGCACCAGCGTCCTATATGCAGTCTCGTTTAAGGTGAATCGAAAAAAGTGGTTCAAATGGCTCTGAGCACTATTTTTTTTATTTTTTTAAATTTATTTTTATTTATTGCCAAATTATAGACCTGTTACCTGATGTTTAAAACAGGTCGTACATCTTACAATTTTCGTTTTTCATCTTTTTAAAGTTTTCTTTCCTTTTGTTTTATCTACAACATTTACAAAGAATGATACTTTTAAAAATAACAATAATTTAAGGTTGAAATATAAATAAAATTTTGTTGTTTTTTAAGAATAATATAAAAAGAAGATAGGATAATGAGAGATTTGTTAGTACCATCACCGAGTGTGACTGACGGTGAATACCTCGGAATGGTTTCTTCGAGCCGTTGACCGCCAGTCACACACTCACACACACAAATGGTTATTAGTAGAGAAATAATGTTGCTTATCCTATTTGTTACTAATCCAATGTATTAACTACTTTAGGTGCGCATCCATGTACAGTATTTGGTGTTTTCTTGGCTAGATTGCCAGCAATATATTTACTGTCACATCTCAGCTTTCTCCTCCTGGTCCTCCTCATTGTCACTATTTTCGTTGTCACTGTGGGTATCGCTGTCCATCCTCTGGAGATTTCTGTTACGCTGCACATAAGCATGTCTGTGATGTCGTGTCTGAGCACTATGCGACTTAACTTCTGAGCTCATCAGTCGCCTAGAACTTAGAAATAATTAAACCTAACTAACCTAAGGAAATCACACACATCCATGCCCAAGGCAGGATTCGAACCTGTGACCGTAGCGGTCGCTCGGCTCCAGACTGTAGCGCCTAGAACCGCACGGCCACTCCGGCCGGCCAAGGTGAATCATTATTTCCTAAAATTCTACCAATAAACTGAAGTCAACCATTCGTCTTCCGTACCACAGTTCTCATACGTTCGTTACATTTCGTATCGTTTTTTCAGTGTTATGTCCATATATTTAAACGACTTGACTGTGTCAAGCAGGGCACTGGTAATACTGTAACCGAATATTACAGCAATATCTGAATTGTGAGTCCGCCTTGATGCATAACACCTTGTCATTTGTTAACTCATTTATTTCCCAAACACGTTTCGGCGACAAATTTCACCATCACCAGTGAGTTCTTTAAATCTAAAACATGTGGAAAAATCATAGTTATACAACCGCAGTAACACGTTATTACATTGTTTTGTTCGTTTTTTGAAATATAGTTTTCTATGGATACTTTCATACTGCCTTATTTATTGTATGTTACGGCATGTTTTTTTAAGAATTATTGTCACTGTTTTCTGTGCTTTATTCTGTTGCACATCATGTCATCTGCAACTGTGTGAGCGGCTGCTAGTAAATAAATACTAACAGGTGAACTTAGTGTGTCAGCGTTATGTACTTGGGATTGCAGTAGTGTTGTGCAATACAGTTTTGATATGTACTGGGCTGTTACTTAGTTATTCGTGTACTCACGTTCGTTGGAGGGCATGTAGCTGATTCTCTACACAGAAAAACAAAACTTTCGCACTTTGTTTATGATCAACAACATTACGGCCGACCTCTGTTGCCCAGCGGTTCTAGGTGCTTCAGTCCTTAACCCCGCTGCTGCCACGGTCGCAGGTTCGAATCCTGCTGGGGCATGGATGTGTGTGATGTCCTTCGGTTAGTTAGATTTAAGTAGTTCTAAGTCTAGGGGACTGATGACCTCAGATGTTAAGTCCCATAGTGCTTAGAGACAATTGAACCATTTTTTTCATATTACGCCTTCTTGTTGTTTTTCGTGTGTCCCGAGAGCTGTATCGCATGTTGCGAGAAGGCTATGAAAACTGTAGCGGGAGTTACGACTTCTGTTCCATATTTATGTCCCTGTTTGTGATGGGGAAGTTGTTCTTTTGCTTGTGTGTGCTTTCTGTTCTGTGTCCTTAGTCAGTTCTCTCAGAGCGGTAAAGAGTGTGTTGTTGCAAAGTATTGTGTTTTCGTTTATTACAATTTTCCATTCCACTATAGCCTTTTGTATGTAGTAATTTTCGTTTATTGTTAGTTGTCTGTACAGATGGTTGCTATGTTTCAGAATGTGTTTATCGTTTTCGATATTATTGGGGTTATGGTTCCTGTTCATTAGATGTTCCGCGAAAGTTGAATGTGTGCTGTCACTGTTTAGAGATCTCATGTGCTCTGTGTACTTCGGAAATTTCTGCTTCTGTGCCCTATTTATTGGGCCTGACACTTGCATGTGAGTTGATATATTCCAGCGTTTCTGAATTTGTGTGAGGTTTTTTTGTCTGGTCTTAGCCTTTCCTGAACTGCGTTGTTTGTTCTGAATGTTATTGGGATCGCTTGCTTGTTCAAGATGTTTCCAATTCTATGTGATATTTTGTTATTGTACGTTTGTGTGTATCATCTGTCTCTTTTTCCTGATGTGGTGTGGTCTGCGAGTGTTGTCTATGTGTACTGCCTCTGGGTTGTCAGATACTTTGGTTGTGCTCTTGAGTGGCTGGCCGCTATTTTATATGTTTCTTTTTTACCTTGTTGTTGCGTATGTTTATGATGTCTGTTTTGTAGTCGTTTTCAACAGCAACTTGTTTGATTATATGTAGTTAATGTGTGTAGTTTTCTGGTTTCCAAGATTTTCTGTTTATTCTGTGGAACATGAGTGTGAAACTGTGCTATTTATGCAATGTCGGGTGGTTGGATAAGCGGTGGATAACATTGCTTGTAGATGAGGGTTCTCTGTATATAGAGAATTCATGCTGGTGGCTGTTTCCTGTGCTTGTAAGATCCCAGAAATTTAGTTTCTTCTTTCTTTCTATTTCCCTTGTGGATTTGTGGGTGTACTGTGCTGATGTTACTGTGTATCTGTTCTGTCCTTTAATGTGTTTCATCTACAAGTCAGATTATGTCACCCACATATCGGTACCAGTAAGTTATTTTGTACCCTCCTTGTTTATATTTAATGAGATGTTGATATACGTGTGTCTAATACCTGTAACGGTGATGATTCAATAACGAGTCCTGGGGCGCGATATATTGCTACAACTCTCCAGCAACCGATGTTGGCATTCCCCACCTGGAGTGGATATTATTCATCCTAACATCTCCACAGATCTTAAAGAAACCGGTGATAAGTGCTCGACAAATGTCTCCTTTTTGCGGATTAACCATGTGAGACGGACACAGTGGAATTTCGACTTATTCCATATTTTTCTTCTAAGAGACAGATGATTCGCCGCCATATCCGATTCCTCAATGTTTTCACTTAAGCTGTCTATCAATTTCTGTGAACTTGATATAGGTTACTGTCGTGTCACTGCCAGACACCACACTTGCTAGGTAGTAGCTTAAATCGGCCGCGGTCCATTAGTACCTGTCGGACCCGCGTGTCGCCACTGTCAGGATCGCAAACCGAGCGCCACCACAAGGCAGGTCTCGAGAGACGTACTCGCACTCGCCCCAGTTGTACGACGACGTTGCTAGCGACTACACGTACGAAGCTTTTCTCTCAATTGCCGAGAGACAGTTAGAATAGCCTTCAGCTAAGTCCATGGCTACGACCTAGCAAGGCGCCAATTGTAACAGTGCATGTATCTTACGAGTCTCATTTGTATAGTCAAGAGAGATGTATCACAAGGAGTGATTAAAAGTTAAGTATATTCCAAAGCTACGTATTTTCTTTATAGCAGTCATAACGTATCCTGTTCCAGACTTGACGCCAGTCGGCGTGTGTGTACGCGTGCCTTTCGGCTTCCTTCTCAGTGTGGCGTAGCTAGCTTGTTACGCCACAACAGTTACCCTTTGCCACATCAGTATCTCACACAGAAAATTACTGTCAGTTTCTTCACATTTTTTTCTTAGCCTGCTACAGTACATAGAAAAAAGGTCATTGAATTCTGACAATTACGGTATACACGTAAAATTCTCGAAACCGCCATCTAAATTTCTGCATTTAGGCGAAAAACACAGGTACTTTTCACTCAGTTATGAGTCGAATATGAATGAAGGTAGAGGTTTATAAAGATGAACAAACTGTGATCGACTCCCTCAAATAAGAAATGTCAAGTGATATGTTTGTTAACTGAATATAAAATGGTAACCGCAAACATCATCATCCTGTTAGCGCGACAGGGTGACGACTGAATGAATGGTTTATGGCGGATGGGAATGCTCGAAATGAAGAACAAAAAGGGTAAAATTCAAATCTACGTAGCTGAAGAGGTAGCGAGTAGGCTTAATATTGAAGCTCCACTAAAATATCTGCAAGGAATCGCTCCTATCATTCTTCTTAAATTCCTTCTGTTTTTATACACTTATCAGCTGTACCAGGCATGCGTTGCAGTACCACAGAAAAAAGGAAAAGGGTGTGTGGTTTTTCCGTCTGGTGGGTAGACGAGTAAGTCAGACGGCTTCCCGACGCTTCACCAAGCCACATACAGTTGCCACTTGAGAAGCTTGGATTTCCAAAGTATAGTCCATGCACTTATAGTGATTGGCCCTGCTCTTTGTTGATGGTCATTGCAAATGAGAATCGTGCAGGAAAGTAAGTATCTGAACCCGAATGGCATATCTGCTGAAATCACTGGGACATTTGGTAAGAGTGGTAAGAGTACATCTTCTCCTTCAAAATTTCATTTTAATATTGTATCTTCGATGATATTGTTCATCAAGTCTCGCACCGTTGAAAAGTGTAGGCGTACTGACTTTCTGAGAAGAATGAGAAGCACGCCGATCTCTAATATCAACACGTGCGGCGGCACAAACGGCAAATTAATTCCCAGAATTCATTCGGATAATGTACAAGTTCGTCTTGATTCATTACAGATGGACTTATTAGTTGACGTCTCACCTGCTATCTTGTTTTGAATGCTGTAATTGACGACTTTGAAATCGCTGTTTTTAGCTGCTAATTTGTAAGGTCTTTTTCCTTTTTGCTTGAGCTATAAATCGGCCAATCGCTCTTCTGTTGGGTGACATAACTGATTCGTCAATAAAAGAAATGCTATTTTCTTGCAGTTATAACTTCTCAATCAACACCATTTAGTGTGTCACAAGTATGACAAACAAAGGAAGCCCTACTTAATCGCAATAACAATTTCAGAATTTGCAAGTGTCACAGCAAATACTACAACTATTGGGTTGATGAAGAGAACGTAAAAAATATATCCATGGTTGAACATTGTACCTGAATAACATATAAAAGCGTTTTGTTTTCCCAGGACCAACGAATTTATGAAAACAGTACCGTTGCCGCAGTGAACACACCGGTTCCCGTCAGGTCACCGAAGTTAAGTGCTGTCGGGCGTGGCCGGCACTTGGGTCGGTGACCATCCGGGCCGCCATGCGCTTTTGCTATTTTTCGGGGTGCACTCAGCCTCTTGATGCCAATTGAGATGCTACTCGACCGAATAGTAGCGGTTCCGGTCAAAGAAAACCATCTTATCGACCGGGAGAGCGGTGTGTTGACCACACGCCCCTCCTACCCGCATCCTCAGCTGACGATGACACGGAGGTCGGATGGTCCCGATGGGCCACTTGTGGCCCGAAGACGGAGTGCTTTACCGTTATAAATATTTTGTTTTGGCCCCTTAACATACGACGTGCTTGAACTGAATAGTCGCGCTGACTGCTACAAAAATACACTCCTGGAAATGGAAAAAAGAACACATTGACACCGGTGTGTCAGACCCACCATACTTGCTCCGGACACTGCGAGAGGGCTGTACAAGCAATGATCACACGCACGGCACAGCGGACACACCAGGAACCGCGGTGTTCGCCGTCGAATGGCGCTACCTGCGCAGCATTTGTGCACCGACGCCGACAGTGTCAGCGTGGACGTGAACCGTATGTGCAGTTGACGGACTTTGAGCGAGGGCGTATAGTGGGCATGCGGGAGGCCGGGTGGACGTACCGCCGAATTGCTCAACACGTGGGGCGTGAGGTCTCCACAGTACATCGATGTTGTCGTCAGTGGTCGGCGGAAGGTGCACGTGCCCGTCGACCTGGGACCGGACCGCAGCGACGCACGGATGCACGCCAAGACCGTAGGATCCTACGCAGTGCCGTAGGGGACCGCACCGCCACTTCCCAGCAAATTAGGGACACTGTTGCTCCTGGGGTATCGGCGAGGACCATTCGCAACCGTCTCCATGAAGCTGGGTTACGGTCCCGCACACCGTTAGGCCGTCTTCCGCTCACGCCCCAACATCGTGCAGCCCGCCTCCAGTGGTGTCGCGACAGGCGTGAAAGGAGGGACGAATGGAGACGTGTCGTCTTCAGCGATGAGAGTCGCTTCTGCCTTGGTGCCAATGATGGTCGTATGCGTGTTTGGCGCCGTGCAGGTGAGCGCCACAATCAGGACTGCATACGACCGAGGCACACAGGGCCAACACCCGGCATCATGGTGTGGGGAGCGATCTCCTACACTGGCCGTACACCACTGGTGATCGTCGAGGGGACACTGAATAGTGCACGGTACATCCAAACCGTCATCGAACCCATCGTTCTACCATTCCTAGACCGGCAAGGGAACTTGCTGTTCCAACAGGACATTGCACGTCCGCATGTATCCCGTGCCACCCAACGTGCTCTAGAAGGTGTAAGTCAACTACCCTGGCCAGCACGATCTCCGGATCTGTCCCCCATTGAGCATGTTTGGGACTGGATGAAGCGTCGTCTCACGCGGTCTGCACGTCCAGCACGAACGCTGGTCCAACTGAGGCGCCAGGTGGAAATGGCATGGCAAGCCGTTCCACAGGACTACATCCAGCATCTCTACGATCGTCTCCATGGGAGAATAGCAGCCTGCATTGCTGCGAAAGATGGATATACACTGTACTAGTGCCGACATTGTGCATGCTCTGTTGCCTGTGTCTGTGTGCCTGTGGTTCTGTCAGTGTGATCATGTGATGTATCTGACCCCAGGAATGTGTCAATAAAGTTTCCCCTTCCTGGGACAATGAATTCACGGTGTTCTTATTTCAATTTCCAGGAGTGTAGATACGTACATAAAAACATGTTCGTAGAACGCCACGTTGTGTCAAAATTTCAAATCAATCCGTCGAGAACTTTCCGAGACTTGCTATTTACAACAAACGACCTTGCGCTTCGACTCTAATAACACCGTCGTCAACGAGACGTTAAACCATAACTTTTCTTCTTTCCTCTATCAGGACAGCAAAGCAAGTAACAGGGTTGTGAAAAAATGAAATGATGCAAACCCTTAATCCTTTGCATGATAAAACATTTTGTTTCGGAAGGGGTTAAGCGTTTCCATCATTTCATTTTTCACATCCTTGTTACTTGCATTGCTATCCTGATAGAGGGAAGAAGAAAAGTTACGTTTTAAAGTCCCGTTGAAAACGATGTCATCAGAGTCGAAGCCCAACATATTTTATCCAACATAAGAATGAAATACATGCCAGTATAATATTAATATTGTCACGCAGAAGAAGATGTAATTAGATGAATGACGAAAACTAACTTCGCTTAACGAAGGTTTATTCAGGACTTGCACATACAAGAGCGCGGAGCGAACTGCCTCCGGCCAGAACAAGTACAGTATATAAACGGCTACGGAACATTCCAGTACAATGATTGTCGACATTTGTGGATATTTCTAGAATGTACTCTAACCGAATATAGAAATTAAATTTATTCAGTCCAGGTGAGTTGTGAACTCACGACCCTCCATGCTACAGTTTAGTATCATAACCACTACACCACGGTGCTACCCAGCTTCTTCTGCGACATTGCTCCCTCCTTAAGGGGCTCCGGAACGCCCTATACTTGCAATGCTAAAATAACGCTTATAAATTACATCTTTCCTCACAAAGTATTTGAGGTAGGAAGTTGAACTTTTTACAGATTATTTATTGTAATATGGGTTACAACTTAACACAGGGATTTTACAAAATTTTAGTTCAGTTATTAAAGATGATTTTTTTTCAATTGTAATGAAAATTCACAAATTTTTTTTGCAATTTTTTATTTATATATTCAAAAATATACAGTTTTTTGGAAAAAGGCTGTGTTAAATTATGCAGAAGGTACTGTGTAACATTTACTGAAAGTTTGAAACAAATATGTTTTGGAAGATCCTTAGAAAACATGTAATTTGTATGAGAAAATAAAAGTTTTGTGAATCGAGCGACAAAGATTGGATTAACTTTTTAGTGCATTCCAGGTCCATAGGATGGATTATCTTCATCCTCTGCAAACTCCTCCTCCAGCTTCCTCTTGTTCCTCCTCCTGTTTACTCTTGCTTGTATTTCTAGACTCTTTACAGCCCTGTCTGCAGCCCGAAGGCGTTCCTTGTCTAAAGCAAGCATCGCTCGTACCATGTTAGAACCTATCTTCATTCCCATATTTCTAAATACCTTGCACCTTACAATGTTGCCATCATTGAAAGTCGCAACAGCATCATACACACCAAAGTGAAGTGTTTCTATTCCAACAAATACAGTCTTGGGGATTCTCGACCATATAACACTATTTACACTTTCATTGGGGTTTTGAGTTTTTCCGTGAATACACTTTTTCAACAGTTCAGGTGCTGCTAAGTCTCTGAAAATAGGTTTTGTCACCTCCATTATTGCATGAGGCAGACTATGCTTATGAGTGTACACTTCACCAGTTAGCAATCCTTTGTTATATTTACACCAACTGTCTTCTTCTTTGGGACACAAGCTATGTTGGGGATTTTCATCGTCTTTATTGTTTACAGTAATAACACATACCTTTGGCTTTCCAACATTTCTCCTTTTCTTAAAAGCCTTCAGAGGATTTCTAATAACTTTACTTTTACTCATTATTATACTTCAACAAAACAGAGACTCAAGAAACAGAATTAATTACGAATATTTTCGAGATAACGACAGAGTAAATAAACATGAAACAATCGACAATCACACCAGCGATATATATTGAGCCATCACAGGTTAGCCACAACACATACTTTATCTCACATCACCTAAATGTACCTGATGAACACGGACGTTAATAATAACACCATTTGACAGCAGTTTAACAGCGCCACAGTGGGTCACGCCCCTGTAGAACACATTTGGAAAAAAATTAAAAAATAGTTGTAGTCTTCGGAATTGAATAAATTATATATCTATTAAAAGGTAATAGTCTGCAGATTCAGAAAACGCAAAAAAGTAAAAATTGAACTTTTCATGATTTTGAGCCTTTCCGGAGCCCCTTAAGAGAACAGCATCCTCCTAGTCTGAGAACGAGTCGTCGGTCCTGCATACTCCGACACCTGATGACTGAATCTCGCACTGGAGGTGATCTTCTTAGAACTTCTTTTGTCGCTACACTCCTCGTCATCTTTCCGCTTGTTGCCTGTTGCTGGAGCTTCGAACTTACCCTGGGTTGCAGGATCCTCATAGAGCTTCATTCGAAGGACGTGGACCGTATCTCTGACCTTTCGCCGTCTTGTCTCGGAGTCGAAATCTTCAACTTCATAAGTAACATCAGACAACTGTCTTACGACATTACAGTGTCCAAAGTAACGCCTGAGGAGCTTCTCAGATAGACCAATCTTCCGAACAGGAGTGAAGATCCAGAGGAAGTCACCAGGCTGGTAGACAACGGAGCGGTGGCTCGCGTCATACCTTCGACGATCATTTTATTGAGCCTGCAACGTGCGGAGTCGAGCTAACTGCCGAGCTTCCTCAGTTCTGGTTAACACATGGCTGTTACAGTCGTCGTCCATGTTAACAGGAGGAAACGGAAACACAGTGTCCATTGTCGTAGTCGCCTCACGCCCATGCAACAGGAAAAATGGCGTAAATCCTGTGGTGTCTTGTTGGCGGTGTTGTAGGCAAACGTCACGAAAGGTGGCACCTCATCCCAGTTGCTCTGCTCAACATTTGACGAACATTGATAGCTTGTCGGCCGAGGTCTTATTAAGGCGTTCAGTAAGCCCGTTAGTTTGCGGATGGTAGGCAGCCGTCATGTGATGAGCAATGTTGCACCGACGGTTTATCTCTGTCACAAGATTCGACTGAAAAACTTTCCCTCGATCCGTAATTAACGACCTTGGGGCACCGAGATCGACGATGAATTTTGCTACCTCGTTTGCTTCAGCTGTTTTCACGGCTTTTGTAATGGCATAACGTGTCAGATAATCAGTGCAAACAATAATCCATCTATTGCCACTGGCAGGCGTTGGAATCGTCCGAGGAGGTCAATCCCAACACGTTGGAAAGGCGTTTCAGCTGTTGGAATTGGTATGAGTCGGCCACGTGGTTTCTGAGGAACTTCCTTTCGCCTCTGGCACTCTCGATAGTGCGACTCATAGTGACGGACACTCCTAAATAAACCTGGCCAGAAGAATCTCTTGCGAATTCTGTCGTATGTCTTAGTGAATCCTAAATGTCTGGCCTCAGGTGAGTCATGGAATTTCTGTAGAACATCTAAGCGCATGTGTTTAGGAATCACTGGTAGCCACCTATTTCGAAATGGATCAAAGTTTTTCTTGCAAAGTAATCCATTACCTGCCTTACATTGTCCTTTCACATCCTCTGACCGATTTAAGGTAAGCATAATTTGAGATATCTTTGCGTCCTTCTGCTCAGCAGAGAGATCCTGGAGTGCAGTGAGACAGTCACTATCTTCATCAAAGTGTTGATGGTCTTGCACAGGGTTTCTTGAGAGAGAGTCGGCATCTAGGTGTTTTCTTCCACTTTTCTACACGTACTCTTGAAAACGTAGTGCCCACCTGGCGAGTCGTCTTGTTGGATCCTTAAGACCTGTGAACGAACAAAGTGAATGATGGTGTGTTACAACTGTGAATGGCCTTCCATAGAGATACTGTCGAAATATGCACATGGCCGACATCACAGCAAGACATTCTGTTTCTGTAGTTGAGTAGTTTCTCTCGGCTCTTGTAAGTGTCGTAGAAGCATAGGTTATAACCTTCTGTTTTCCATGCGAAATTTGCACCAGAACAGCACCGATCCCATACCCGCTGGCATCTCTGTGTAGTTCTGTAGGGGCTCTCTCATCATACAGATCAAGTACAGGGTCAGTCGTCAGAGCTTTTCGCAGCACATCGAAAGAATCTTGTTGAGCACCATCCCAGATAAATTTAGCATCCGCTTTTAACACTCTTGGAGTGGCCTGGCTTTGACACAAAAATCTTTGATAAAACGAAGGTAATAAGAACATAATGCGAGGAAGCTTCTCACATCTCTAATAATTTTAGGAAAAGGAAATTCAGTTACAGATGTCACCTTTTCTGGGTCTGGCCGCACACCTTCAGTTGACACAAGGTGTCCAAGTATTTTGATTTCTTTTGCTCCAAAGAGACACTTCCTTAGATTTGGTTTCAGTCCGCCTTGTTGGCGGACGGCCCTCAGTCTTGTTATATGTTCATCAAATGTCTCTGAGAACACTATAATGTCATCTAAGTTCAAATGCTTCAAATGGCTCTGAGCACTATGCGACTTAACGTCTGAGGTCATCAGTCCCCTAGAGCTTAGAACTACTTAAATCTAACTATCCTAAGGACATCACACACATCCATGCCCGAGGCCGGATTCGAACCTGCGAGCGTAGCGGTCTCGCGGTTCCAGACTGAAGCGCCTAGAGCCGCTCGCCACATCGGCCGGCTGTCATCTAAATAACAAAGACACATCGTCCATTTTAGGTGCCTTAGAAGATTATCCATCATCCGTTCAAAAGTTGCTGGTGCATTACGGAAACCAAACGGCATTACCTTACCCTCATATAGGCCCTCAGGGGTGATGAATGCAGTTTTCTCCCGATCAGTTTCATCTACTTCGATTTGTCGGTATTCCGAGAAAAACTTAGCCTCCCTGCAGACAATCTAGTTTACCGTCAATTCGTGGAAGAGGGTAAATGTCCTTTTTAGTAATCTTATTAAACTTCCTGTAATCGACACAAAAGCGCCAACCACCATCGTTCTTCCTGACGAGAATAACTGGTGACGACCATGGGCTCTGCGAAGGCTGAATTATGTCATGCTTCATCATTTTCTCTGCATCGTCGCGAATTATTCGATGTCCCGTTGCTGAGTTAGTTAGTGAGATCTGGTGATATTGAGCTAGAAGATATTGTAGTGGTAGCGCTAGTTTCGCCCACAGACTCGGCGTGGGAGGTTTCTATGACGCTCAGCTGTTCTTCAATTAACGGCTCAGCGCTTGCTACGCACGTGCGTCTTGGAAGGATCTGCGGTTCTCGGCGACAGTTAACTATAAACAGTTCACCGAATCCTTTCTTAAATGAGACGAAAGAGACCGGGATGACCAAATTGTTCTTCAGTGGTTGCCTTCTCTTACATTCTACTACAAGATCCATAGGTTGATGCATGGCATGACACGTGACAGTTATCTTTTCCAGCGCTGACTGCAGAAATGATCACTTTATCCGGTACACACAGTCTCCACACACTCGGATGTACATCTTCCTGTCCACAGTATCTCATCTCGTCTACTATAATCTTCGAGCGACCACAATCTTTAATTGGTTGAGAAGCTTTCAAAAAGTCCCATCCGAGAATTACGTCATGATTACACTCTTGTAAGACGATGAATTCTAAGGCTGTGTATGGCCACTGAAACCCACACGAATGGTACATCTTCCTGTAGGTTTTAGGTATTTCCCATTAGCCACCTTCAGCAGAGATGTTTTGCTGCCGACAAATATGGTTTTCTGCAATTGGCGACGGTACTTCTCCGAAATGACTGAATATGATGCTCCAGAGTCCACAAGAGCTTGGGCTGTTCGGCCGTCCATGAGGATATCAAAGTAGTTTCCTATCATTTTTGTAGTGATCGACGGCGGAGGATTTTCCTCTTCGGCGGCCTCACTTCCAAGGAAGTTCGCACCCTTTAGTTTTCGAGGCTGTGGCGGCTAGGTGATCGGCTGGAGCTTCTAAATGGCGATGGAGACCTTGATCGGCGTATTGGGGAGCGTCCTCTCTAGCGGCTAGCTTGCGGCGATGTTGACCTACGTTGTCCTGCACCCAATCTTCTTGTTCATCTTTGTCGCCCCGGAGTTGGAGTAGGCTAAGAAGAGTCTGCTGTCTTCTGGCGCGGTCGTTTTAAATAGCGGGCGTTTGAAATAGCGCTAGATTGTTCAAATGGTTCAAATGGCTCTGAGCACTATGGGACTCAACTGCTGAGGTCATTAGTCCCCTAGAACTTAGAACTAGTTAAACCTGACTAACCTAAGGACATCACAAACATCCATGCCCGAGGCAGGATTCGAACCTGCGACCGTAGCGGTCTTGCGGTTCCAGACTGCAGCGCCTTTAACCGCACGGCCACTTCGGCCGGCAAATAGCGCTAGATATCAAAACCAAAGTGATGATATCATTAGACCTTCTCACAATACGTTATGATGTAACGCGTGTCTTACAAGAACAACGTAACGGAACTGGTGGAGCTGCAGCGATTATGATCTCTCAATGACTGGTAAGTGGAATTTTCTCAATATGAACGTAGTATAAAATCGAGAAGAAGACATAGCTGAAATTCTACAAACTAACGGCAGTTCAAGCAATGCTTTAAGATTATAGATGTTTGTAATTAAAATAATATTGTCATAGGAGAAGAAATACTGCACAGAAGAAGAAATGTGCTTAAAAAAAGGTCAGAAGAGAACGCATTATATTTGTTCCGAATATAAAGAAGAAAACAATGTAGGAACAAAAGATAGAAACACGAAACGGCAACGTATGGAAGCACATACTGAAATTACTGTCACACTTAAAGCCAAAACATGAAACACAATATTGGAAAACTGAGAAAAATTATGTCAGTACCACGACATTTCTTAATGAGTCTAACCATACACAGTTCAACTCTTCATGAATATAGATGACAATGATAATAATGATGCAAACTCCTGTCGACACAGAAATTCAGACCAATAAATGCAGTCCTCGCAGAATAAGTTTACAACAGCTGAATTTGTAAATACTAGTTTCTACATTTATGTACTTTGAAAGGTGGCTACACTGAGCCACAGCGCCAGAGATCGCGCTAGAGAGTATTGTTCCGCCGCCTCCACTGGCAGTGATTATTGAGAACTCGTAGTGGGCAGTGCTTTGGGAGAACTATTGGTAGTCAGTGCTGAGATGTCGTAGTGAGGAGTGTTTGTTGAGATGAGCTAGTAGGCAGTGCTTGCTGAGATGTGATACTGAAAAGTTCTTGTTGAGATGTGATAGTAGCGAGTCGGTGTGGAGAGATTGTAATGTCTAGAGTGCCTTTCATCAATATAAATTAAGGTAACAAACTACTTTCCTTTTCTTTCTCATTATTTCAATGTCCTGAATAATGCGTCATTACAGGTTCAGTCAACAAAGCATCTGGCTTGTGTTCTTGTATTAGAGTGTAATTCTGGTTTTCTTGAGTAATTGTGGTATTTCTATTTTCTTTAATTAATTCAGTATAAATGATATTTAAAATTTCTTGTGTTGTTGAAGAAGAACCGTGCCAGATGCGTACGTTGAGTCATACTTCCACACACAGAACAGTTACACTTGTGCTTTGGTTTTGTAGGTTTTATAGTTGCTGGGGACTTAATTAATTAATTGTGTTAATGAAAATTTCCATTGCATTCTTTGTTATTGTTCTATGCAGTCAGATAGCGTAATAATACTAGTCAGGGTCAACCGTTACGAGACTTCGTAATCGGACAAACTACTAAATCAAAAAATTTAAATTATTTGCATTATATTTTAATTAAGCCCCCATGCAACTTCCAATCTCTCTAAGTCTTTCGTTGTAAATTCACAGTCGTACATCATAGGTAAAAGATACCAGAGTATATCTTCATTCCACGGTCTGTTTTGTGGACGTTCACTCCCAAAACGCCCTTTGGAAGCGTTTGGTAGCTGCCCTGCGCTGCCAATGATCACCAAATTCAGTCTTGAGTTACGTAGAAGAGGGAAAACCCGAAGAATAATTATAATACGTGTATAAATACAAATATAATGCAGCTGGAACGTCAGTTATGTAGTAAAATCTGGGTATGAATAATGAAATTCTTCCTTCCATCTACTAACTCGTTTCTTATTAGACGACGTAAATGAAAGCAAGAACTCACGTCGGAAGAACTGGCCTACTGGAATTACATATCATTACTCTCTTGCAAGAATGTAGCAGTAAAAAATATGAGTATTCATCCATGTCAAAGATTTACGGTATTTCTTGAATGATCTCCGTTTTTCCTCAGGAAAACACGACAGACTTTAAGAATAAAGGTTCAAATGTTATGAAAACCACAAAAGTGGCGCAGGAGCAGCAAAAAAACCTCTATATCTCTGTTATAAATGACAATAAAGGAAATAAGTAGGGTATGTGGTGATTAAAAGCACAGTACTTGTGTGAATGAAATACCTGAGGCATCTGCAGACACGGACATCCTTTCTTTGTTAATTAACCACGACTGCATTTGTTGCAAAAGGCAGAGAAATAAAATGAAATGGTATGAACTGCAAGATCCCTGCAGAGAAAGTGAAAAGCCAGAACATGAAAAATGGTCTCCTTTCGTCGGAGATCAATGTGGCGGACTGAACAAGAGGGGTTGGGTCTCCCCTTTGTTGCCGCCAAGACGTGGACAGATTAGAGGTGAGGACGAATCGTTTCTCTCACGCCTTTTGTTACACATTACAAGTTGCAGTCATGTAAATGGCACTTTCTAGCGTACCTAGTCAATTATTCGATGTTATGTCGAAACCATTGTATCCATGTTTATAGTTGAATTTATTTAGTGATAAGATGTGATTCCTACAATACCCACAAATAAAATATTTCGATATGAAAATACAACATTACAGAGAAATGAACAGTTGAACTCTTTCAGTCACATTGAAAGCATGCCGATGGGAGCTATCTCGAAAAACAAAAACAAAATTGAATTTGGAAAGTGTAATTTTAGAAAAAAAGTTGTTTGTAACATGAGCTATACAACAGGTTTTAAAAATGTTTTGTTTGGACTCACAGAGTCGAAAACTGAGCGAGGAAGAGGAAATATGCATGAGGAACGTTTGACGGAAATGGCTTGAAAAATCTGTCTTTGATGGAGAAACGAAAGTAAAACAAACATATATTGAAGAACGCATAAGATCCATACAAATTTAAGAGAAGAAAAACCTAGTAATAGCTGATGGATAGAAGAATGAACATCCAGAGTGAGACAGACAATTCAGTAGAATCTTTTCTTTTGAATATATATACGCCGCCGACAATGACAAGCTGAAAGGATGAGAAAAGATGATTCATCGATATGCGGCCAGAAGCACAGTTACAGGAATATCACGAATTTTACGATTTCGAGGAAGCATAACAGAGTGTTTGTCACATATGAAAGTCCATAGGGCGAAATTTTGGACGATTTATTTTATACGGGGCAAAAATATTATCATGCGCTTTTGATGATTCTGTATTGACAATCAAACCTTAAGTAGGCCGTTAACAGCGTAGTTCTTGGTAGCTTCATGTGACACACGTTCCATATTATTAATAGTTCAATTAACACTGTCCTCAATAATCATTTTTACATAAATCAAATATACTCAATAGTTTATACTTCATTATTTTCTTTTTACTAAATTGACTTAAATCTTCCAAATACCTATCATCAAACCAGAAAACTGAGAGTATTTATGAATTCATGTAGAAAGTCAGAGTCTCTGACAGAAGTTTCCTTATAATAATTACAACCAGGTTCTGATAACAGATTCAGTGATTCGATCTTAAATTTCTAATATTAAATCTGCAAACGGAGAACGAGATTCGCGTTTAAAGTCCCGTCGGCAACGAGGTCATTAAAGACGGTGTACAAGCTTGTATGATTAGGAAAGGAAGGGGGAGGAAATCGGCCACGCACTTTCAAACGAACCATCGCGGCATTTTCCTGAATCGATTTAGGGACATCAGTGGAAAACCTAAATAAGGATGGCCGGAAGACGGTTTAAACCGTAGTCCTGCAGAATTCGAGGTCAGTGTGCTAACCACTGCGCCACCTCACTCGGTCCCCTGGAAACGAATCCATAATTTAAAATTTTAGGAAAATCGTTTAACAACGCTAAACCCTTCGCGGGAAGTTTTGTACCACTTCATAACTGCATCTATTCTAAATATGGTGTTTGTAAGAAAATATTTCAAAACTGTTATAAATATTCCAGTTCTACCATGCAGCAGTTTGAAAATGAAATGGAAATTAAATATTCACTCAGACTAATACGTTCTACATCTACATCTACATCCATACTCCGCAAGCCACATGACGGTGTGTGGCGGAGGGTACCCTGAGTACCTCTATCGGTTCTCCCTTCTATTCCGGTCTCGTATTTTTCGTGGAAAGAAGGATTGTCGGTATGCTTCTGTGTGGGCTCTAATCTCTCTGGTTCTATCCTCATGGTCTCTTCGCGAGAATACGTAGGAGGGAGCAATATACTGCTTGACTCTTCGGTGAAGGTATGTTCTCGAAACTTTAACAAAAGCCCGTACCGAGCTACTGAGCGTCTCTCCTGCAGAGTCTTCCACTGGAGTTTATCTATCATCTCCGTAACGCTTTCGCGAATACTAAATGATCCTGTAACGAGGCGCGCTGCTCTCCGTTGGATCTTCTCTATCTCTTCTATTAACCCTATCTGGTACGGATCCCACACTGCTGAGCAGTATTCAAACAGTGGGCGAACAAGCGTACTGTAACCTACTTCCTTTGTTTTCGGAATGCATTTCCTTAGGATTCTTCCAATGAATCTCAGTCTGGCATCTGCTTTACCGACGATCAACTTTATATGATCATTCCATTTTAAATCACTCCTAATGCGTACTCCCAGATAATTTATGGAATTAACTGCTTCCAGTTGCTGACCTGCTATTTTGTAGCTAAATGATAAGGGATCTATCTTTCTATGTATTCGCAGCACATTACACTTGTCTACATTGAGATTCAATTGCTATTCCCTGCACCACGCGTCAATTCGCTGCAGATCCTCCTGCATTTCATTACAATTTCCCGTTGTTACAACCTCACTGTTGGAAACGGAATGGAAGATAGAAACACAGATGTACAAGATTCTCATATCAAAATTCTTGCAATAACAATAGTCCCAAGAATTTTCAGTGACCAAATTGAAAATAGGACTGCATTCAAGAAATGACGGCTGCTAGAGATATAACTGTTTTGACCATAATTGATGACGTGATTTTCCAGTTTTTTAAACATTAGGCTGAGTGAAATTCTTATTTTTTACTGTTTATGTGGACGAACCATTAAGGTATTGACCAATGGGCTACGAGAAGCCCGCTGATTCACACAGAATGGTCCATGTGTTGTTACACATAACACGCAGACGGAGACGTCAGGTAAAGACGTGGTATACTAGATTGTAGGTATAGCACTCGACTAGAAAATGGTTGTTCAGTAACCTAAATATGTCATTTTCACAATTCAATGCTGTAAAAACAGCTCATTTTCCATTTAATTGCACGTATAAAGTTGGTATATCCTACTGACTCCTGAAGAAATCTCCTCCTGAAGTAACATAGTCTTCCTGAACGTTTCCTACATACAATCTGGGGCATCTAAGGACACACTAATTACTATGTTGTATATCGTATCAATGACTGTATCTGTTACAGCCTATGACACTGGTTGGAGGAGGAAACCCACATCTCGCGTTTTACACCACTGCCAAACAGTCGCTCCATGAGAATGTCAGTGGAATCCTATTTTAGACGCTTCTTGAAAATACCGACAGGTTTATCTCTCGACGACACTGCAAGAACATGCTCCTGTTCGTTCGTTACACTGCTAGATAATTTTGTTCATTCGCCTTTCAGTATGTAAATCACTTCTCGTGTTTGACCATACCGTTTCCTAACTCCTAGAAATGGTAATACATTTTTATTATCTTGTCTTGCTATCACAATGACAAAAAATTTCAAAATGCAATTACTGGTTTCAGTCAGACAGTGGTCATCATCAGATCAATAAATCATCTATAAATAACAAATAGGAATAAAATCATTATAAAATCTACAAATGGAAATGCCGCGTGCCTAGGGCTCTCATCGGGTAGGCCGTTCGCCTGGTGCAAGTCTTCCGAGTTGATGCCACTTCGGCGACTTGCGTGGCGATAGGGAAGAAATGACGATGATAAGAACAATACAACACCCAGTCCCTGAGTGGAGAAAATCTCCGACCCAGCCGAGAATAGAACCTGGGCCGTTAGGTATGACATTCCTTCGTGCTGACCATTCAGCTACCAGGGGCAGACATAAAGTCTGTAGGTGGGTGTTGAAATTTAGTTGGGACGATAAGATATGAATTGAGTAGGCTCTTCGCAGAATCGTCGAAGAACAGAACATATGGAAAAGAGTGACATGAAGAAGGGACAAAATGACAGGACATGTGTAATAATATGACATCTGTTACACTATCAAGGAATACCTTCCATTCTACTTGAGGAAGCTGTAGAGAGCAAAATCTGCAGGGGAAGACCGAGATTGGAGTGTATCCAACAAACAACTGCGAGAAGAGGCTGGAAAAGGGGAGGAATTAGTGCTGGGTCGCATCACATCAGTCAGATGACATGAAAAAAATTTTAAAAAAGACTAATAAAATCTGCCAAGTAATGAAGCACGTATCGGTGATGATAAAACTACAATTCAAGTGCTGCAAGCGATGATGCAAGGGTTACATTGCACTGTTAACGTAATTATACGCAGGAGTAGACAGAGGTCAACGTTGATGAACTGATTGCAATACTCTCTTCATCAATTCATTGCATGTCAACATACTCTTATTCTGCCTTCGTCATAAGCGAAGTAGGTCGAGCAGGCTAACTAATATAGTGCTTTGCAGTATATTCGTGATGGTATCGTAGGTATTAGGTGGCAAGTAAAACACTGGATACAGTAATGAAATTTATTGTACACGAGTCTAACATCTCATTTCTGTTAGTTTTGGGAGTTACGGCAAGAAAAAGGAATAAAAGTGAGGTAGTTTTAATACTTTCTTCCTTCTTTACCTCCCCTGCATTACTGCAGATGACGTGTCACTGAGCACATTTGTACTTTGCATGCAGTACACGTGAGGTGCCTAGTTGTTTCCACTGCACTGTGTGGAATACATAAGTTCTTGTACACTTCACTGACCTGCTGTCTTCATGATGATGATGTCCCCAGCGCAGAAAACAGCACGCAGGTCGTGGATTCTTTTTCTTGAGGCTGAAATTAACTTCGCAAGGAACTGCTGCTACGAATAAACTATAACTTATTTGGGATGCCACTCGCGTTTTTATTGATATAGACACGAGAAACTATTCTTGATCACAACGTATTTAACATATCTTTCCACAGTCATTATATATGGCTAAAATAACATGAAATACATCCTGCCATATCTGTCTACTGGAACCGTCAGAACTGGAGAATAAAGTTACATGAATCGAATACCGCTATTACAGACAACATGTCTGTACCTAGCGACGGTCGGAACTGTAGTAAAGAAAATTGCATGAAACAAATACTGCTATAACAGACAACATGTCTGTCTACTGGAACGGTCAGAACTGGAGAACCGGACTGCCCGAGACACTTCGCGCGCCAAGCCAGCAAGGCGTGACGCAAACGCCACCGAAGTGCATCGGCAGTAATATCGTCAGTCTTTTGTTTTAGTAATACGTTGATTTTGATAATTTTGAAATGACTGATTGGTAGCTGGCTGTTGAGAGATGTTTGTTTAAAAAATGAAGTCATTTGGATGACAGGTTTAATTAATAATAGCAACTAAAGTTTAACGTTTTGGAGCCCTACCGCCGAACTCAGGAGCCAATCACAGAGCAGCAGCATCATGCAGGCGGTCTTTCTCACGGGAATGGTACCGAATCTAACATCTGTCACCAGTACCTCATCCCACATTGCGTTATCTCTATGCTTCTTACATCTTCACTGCCCTGGGAATAGCTTCCTGGAGCCTAATATGATGGCTGAATAAGACAGATATATTACAGAGTACAGGAGCAGTAATCAGATTCAAATAACAAGACATATGTAATAAATTAAACCTTACAGTTGCTAACCATCACAGATACACTTTATAATTTACGATAGTAAGAATATTCTCTCCTTGGTGTTCATCCAATAATCCGACAACATAGGCCGACAGCTTGCTCACAGTGTGTACGATTTCCTCCGTCAATTTTTGGCGGGATAAAGGACGTTAGGGCAAATTAAAATCTATTCTATGAACGAAGAAGGTTAGATCTTAACCTCTTCGAGTGCGATGGATACCACAGCGTCTCTGTCGTTGGGGACGAGTGTTGCAAATTCTGCTTTTATTATAAAAAAGATGACGAATGCATTTCATTGACCTATATATGTCTCGAAAAGAACGTGGTGAGTACACTCTGTCCTCAGTTACTGGGGAATTGCAAAACTAAATATGAGATGAAGGGAAAAAACGTTGTGTTACATCCTCGAGATGATTTGTGGTGACCTTGAAAATGACGATAACAATCACTTTATTTTGCTGAATTTATTTCAAGCTGTGCAGACATACGTCAATTAACCTTGAATGAGTGTCATTCAGCATAAATGTGAAATACAAGTATGAAGTTTACAATAAGATACTTTGAACATCTAAAGTGGATGCACATACACCACATTTGCAATCCATTTCATTTGATAGAATCAGCACCGTAAGGGCATATAAACGCCTGTAAGCTGTGGTAACAATTTGTAGGCAGCTAATACACACCTATCGCAATCCTAAAAACATCCATTACATTCTCTGTAAACTTAAGATACGTCACCCTTCTAACCTGAGAAAATATTTTTTTCATATTATCATTCACACCTACAATTCCCGATAAAGTTCTCGGCTATATGCGATTTCGGTCATAGATTACGAGCTATATCCAGATTACAACATTTTTCAATCTCAAGATACCACAAACTCCAAGGCTTACCAGTTTCTCACAGTCCATAATTCGTTTCGTGTCGGCAGTTATGACCGAAGAAAATGAATTGTTTGGAATTCAACTAATTGCACAGGCCAACGAATTTAAAAAAAAATTTTTTTACTTTGATAGCTGATCTTTACAGATTTTTATGAGCTGAATCCAAATCAAGCCTTACTTTTTTGTATCACTCATAGTTTTCGAGCAAAATGCTTTTTACTACGCAGTATAAAAATCCTATGCTATACGGTAAACGGGGAAATTAAAGAAACGCTTTGTTACAACATAAGCATAGTTTGTATTTACGGTAAGCTACTTAAAACAATGATATAAGTTAATACGAGTTTTCACTTGTGAGCGGGAATTGATTTCTATTGTCTTTCTCTTTTTTCTTTGAAGCTTCTTGTGTAGTTTTTCTATGATGAGTCGCTTGCTGAACTTCTCGGTGAAGTTACGAACAGTAGTCCCCCATCATATTGGTGTTCCAGCGGCCTTGGTAGCGTTTTTACATCACTTTAATGTCCTGGTGAAAATGCTCCCCTTGCCCCTCACTAACATCTCCCATATTGTCCGGGAAGAAATAAAGATGACTCTTCAAAAAGGGAATTTTCAGGCTCATTAAATATCCTAAAGTTTTAACCTTCTTTAATATTGTAGCTACAGTAGAAATATGAACATATTTCTTTTTAATGTCCTAAGAGCTTTGTAGCGACTTGCTTGAATTATACCCATGATTCTTTCTCATTTAAGGGCATTGTGGATTCAAAGTTGTTTTTCGAATTATGACCAGTAATATCAGCACTGCAAAAGTAGCAATCATAGGAATGATTTCTTGGCTCCCTCCATATCATAGGAACAGCAAATCTAAAGGCTTTTTGGACCATTTTCTCGGATCTTCAACACACACGCAACATGCCTTATGCGGCGCCCAAGATTTATCTACACCACCAAGTTTAGATCCAAAGTATGATAGATTACCCTTTTTATATATGAAGATGGTATCTGTTCTTTCGGACATGTCCGAAAGAACAGATACCATCTTAAGGCTCGCCGGCCATTTGACCAGCTTCTTCTGTGCACATGCACAGACAGTGCCCCAACACTTACGGGAATCGGCAGTAAAGCCGCGAGTAATGAGTATAATGGGCAGGGGCACTATGAATATAGTGCGGGACAATAAGTTGGGAATGTGGGTCTCACGGGAGGCGTTCCCGAGATAAGTCCCTGCAGTCGCACTATCCTCTGTCGGCACGGTAGCTCAGCGCGTTCGGTCAGAGAGGCGCTAGCCCTGTGTAATAAAATGACTGAGTAAAGGAAACAACGATCAACTTGAACGGATGTCCTGTGACGTCCGTCCACACCAAAAGCAACGAACGATACCGAACAAAATGAAAAAAGAAAAAAAAAAGATGGATAGAGAGTCTGCCATGTAAGCAGGAGATCCCGGGTTCGAGTCCCGGTCGTGGCACACATTTTCAGCTGTCCCCGTTGACTTAGATCAACGCCTGTATGCAGCCAGGGGTGTTCATTTCATTTGTAATTACCCTTTTCCACAAAGTCTGTAATGCTTCTTTGGTGTTTTTTAATCACAAATTCACCACAAATGTAACAAAAACTGTCAGCAGAGTTTTTACAACCACGATTAAACATTGTACAGAGCACTTGTATAGGAGAAGCGAGAGTGAAGTTAGCTTAACAGTAAACAAAACACCTTATATTACCACAAAAATAGAATCGAATTCATTTGGCCAGCTAATGTTTATCAGCAGTGCTACCAACGTCATCTGCGTTAACGTTTGTGTGGCGATCCTCCGCAGAAAGCTTATAAATACCTGTTTTGTAAATAAAACTGCATTTTCCTGCTGCTAGTTACTTTATTTATCCCATACGCGTTTCGCCTTTTCCTGTTCTAAGGCATCATCAGTGGGATCTTTAACGACACACTTTTGTTAGTTTTAGATTATTAAACAGCTCACTTCACGATATCGCGATTTTTTGTAAAAAAGTAATTACTTACGATTTGCTGATCTGCGTTTTCTCACATCTGGTCTGGAGGTCGCACTACCTCTTTTATCACTGCCAGATAATCACAACTTTTTGTACTGGCCTTCCTCACACTGGTCACCATGTTTCTCACTCTTTTTTGTGGTGTACTATTGTTCTTTTGTCACTCGATAAACTATTTCGTCGTACACTGTTTTTCACAACGTAAATATTGCGACTCCATTACGCGTTTCATCCTCTTTGGCATATTTACCTATTTGTTGCCAAACTCACAAAGTATATGTTCGAAACGAACATCTATTTATGATGTCTATACCGTGTCTGTGCATGCGTGTGAGAGAGAGGGGGGATAGAGCCGACGGCTTTCTTTTTTTTTTTGGGGGGGGGGGGGTGAGGAGGCGGTACTAGCTGTTAGCGAGTGGTTGAAAACTTTGGTGACAGCTAATCTGACTCTTCGTTTCAATATGCTGTGTATGGGTTCGTGGATGAGTGAGTGTAAAGATGTTTGGTACTATTATTATTATTATTATTATTATATTGGACAGTATCAATACATTAAACCTTTTTGCGTATGTTATTCTATTATTTTATCTATTAATGTAAATGATGAATTGCTTAGCATGTGTACTAGTCATTCAACAGGCTTTTCCCTTCTTCTTTGGTTTTCTGAATGTGGTAATTTTCTTGCATGGTTATGAGGTGTTTTTTATTGTTGATTCTATTTTCATGTCATATTCTCTAGTGGTTGGTTTGTGGTCATTTTCTCTTAGGTGTAGTGCAGATGTGGAGTGGTTTTTCCCATATTTCCAGGCTCTCGTATGTTCTTTGTATCTGACATCAAATGTTCTACTGTTTGTCCTATGTATGTGCCTTCACAAGTGTTACACTGTAGTTGATATATACGTTTCTGGTATACGTCTCTGTTTTTTGTGAGTTTTGGGGTTCATTTTTGTATAGAATTATTTGTTGTGTATGCTATGTTTATTCCGTCTTTTGAAAATGTTGGTGATTTTATGGGTGAGTTTGTGTTTGTATGTCAATATGTACCATCTTGTCTTTTCTTTCAGCTTTTTCAGATTATCCTATGTAGTCGTTATGGGACTGCGTGTTTGTATTTGGTTCTGTTGTGTTGTTGTCTGTGGTTAGGAACTTTCTGCTTTTATTTCACTTTTAATTCTGTTGTTTGTCTTTGTGAGTGTTATTATTGTAACCATTATTTTGTGATATCTGCGTTATTATGTCCAGTTCATTTTGGTAGTTTTCTTTGGTGAGTGGTACTGTGTTGTGCCTATGGAGCATGTGTCGAAGTGCTGCTTGCTTTTGTGAATATGGGTGGTTCGAGGATTGGGGAATAATGATGTCTGGTGCTGTCGGTTTACAGTAAATTTCACACATATGCTCATTGGTTTGTTTTTTGATTGTTATATCCAGAAAGTTAATTTGGTTATTCTGTTCTCTTTCAAATGTGACTTTTATATTTCTATGTATCTTGTTAATGTAAGTATGTACTTTTTCAATTTTTGTTTGTGGTTCATCTATTAAGCAAAGGATGTCACCAATATACCTGAACTAATATAATGAGTTGTATTCTATTGCTACTATTTTTGTGAAAATGATCTGTTCAGTTGGTTTACAAAAATATTTGCTAAGGATCCTGAAACTGGGGACTCTATTGGTAATCAATCTTCTTATAAATAAAATTCATTATTGAATTGGATGCAATTTTGCTCCGTTATGAGCTTTATTAGTATGCGTATTTCATTAATCTGTTGACTACAAGTTTTCAGGTTTCTATCTATAATTGAATAGGATTGGGGAGAAGAGGAGTTTGTGGCACAACTTGACTAGAAGAAGGGACCGGTTGGTTGGACATGTTCTGAGGCATCAAGGGATGACAAATTTAGCATTGGAGGGCAGTGTGGAGGGTAAAAATCGTAGAGGTAGACCAAGAGATGAATACACTAAGCAGATTCAGAAGGATGTAGGTTGCAGTAAGTACTGGGAGATGAAGAAGCTAGCATGGAGAGCTGCATCAAACCAGTCTCAGGACTGAAGACCACAACAACAACAACATCTATAATTTCTATTGTTTCTGGTACTGGTATGTTAGAATACATGCTTTCTATATCAAATGAGACGAGTGTTGCTGTGTTTGGGATTTTTATATCTTTTATTTGTTGTATTAGCTGTGTAGTGTTTTTAATGGTTCTGTATCTTGTACTCTGAAATTTTCAGACAGTAATTTTAACATGTATCCTGCAAGCTTGTAACAGGGGGATTTTCTGAAATCCACTATTGGCCTCACAGGAGGATTCGGTTTGTGGATTTCTGGTTGGTTTCGGAGGACTGGTGCTGTGGGATTGATCTGTGTCAAGTTTCTTTTCTCTGTGTTATCTAGTATGATGTCAATATTATTCAAAGTGTTTTTTACTTTTGTCTGGAATCTGTTTATTGGGTCTGATTTTAATTTGGTTATGTTATTTTGTGAGATGAATTCTTGTGATTTTTTCAATGTATTGCTCTTTGTCTATCAGTACTACTGTGTTCCCCTTGTCTGCTTTTGAAATGATAACATTTTAATTTTGAAGTTTTCTCCTAAGTTTTCTGAGTGTTGCAGATTCTGTGTTTTTGTTGATTTTGTGTTGTGTTTTTATACTGGTTATTATTCTCTGGATTTCTTTTTTTACTAGTTCTGTAGTTAATCAAATGTTGATTATACTATTTTCATTCCTATCTTCCGTTGTAAAAACACTGCTTCTATAATTAGATTTTCTAAGTAATGTTCATTTATTTCCGAATTTACATTGTATTTTAATCTTTTCTCCAACAGCTGTCTTTCTTTACTGTTTAACTGTATATCTGTAAGGTTCACTAATCTTGAGTAGAATTTGTGTGTGTGTTTTTCTTGGCTGTGTGTGAAGGTATTATGTTGTGACTGGAGTTTTTTGAGCTGATTGATCTTTCTTCTATGAACTTCATCTGAACATCCATAAAACAATGCAACACAAACAATTCAACAACATACGCTAAAGTAACGATCTTGTACCTAAATACACTCCTGGAAATGGAAAAAAGAACACATTGACACCGGTGTGTCAGACCCACCATACTTGCTCCGGACACTGCGAGAGGGCTGTACAAGCAATGATCACACGCACGGCACAGCGGACACACCAGGAACCGCGGTGTTGGCCGTCGAATGGCGCTAGCTGCGCAGCATCTGTGCACCGCCGCCGTCAGTGTCAGCCAGTTTGCCGTGGCATACGGAGCTCCATCGCAGTCTTTAACACTGGTAGCATGCCGCGACAGCGTGGACGTGAACCGTATGTGCAGTTGACGGACTTTGAGCGAGGGCGTATAGTGGGTATGCGGGAGGCCGGGTGGACGTACCGCCGAATTGCTCAACACGTGGGGCGTGAGGTCTCCACAGTACATCGATGTTGTCGCCAGTGGTCGGCGGAAGGTGCACGTGCCCGTCGACCTGGGACCGGACCGCAGCGACGCACGGATGCACGCCAAGACCGTAGGATCCTACGCAGTGCCGTAGGGGACCGCACCGCCACTTCCCAGCAAATTAGGGACACTGTTGCTCCTGGGGTATCGGCAAAGACCATTCGCAACCGTCTCCATGAAGCTGGGCTACGGTCCCACATACCGTTAGGCCGTCTTCCGCTCACGCCCCAACATCGTGCAGCCCGCCTCCAGTGGTGTCGCGACAGGCGTGAATGGAGGGACGAATGGAGACGTGTCGTCTTCAGCGATGAGAGTCGCTTCTGCCTTGGTGCCAATGATGGTCGTATGCGTGTTTGGCGCCGTGCAGGTGAGCGCCACAATCAGGACTGCATACGACCGCGGCACACAGGGCCAACACCCGGCATCATGGTGTGGGGAGCGATCTCCTACACTGGCCGTACACCACTGGTGATCGTCGAGGGGACACTGAATAGTGCACGGTACATCCAAACCGTCATCGAACCCATCGTTCTACCATTCCTAGACCGGCAAGGGAACTTGCTGTTCCAACAGGACAATGCACGTCCGCATGTATCCCGTGCCACCAAACGTGCTCTAGAAGGTGTAAGTCAACTACCCTGGCCAGCAAGATCTCCGGATCTGTCCCCCATTGAGCATGTTTGGAACTGGATGAAGCGTCGTCTCACGCGGTCTGCACGTCCGGCACGAACGCTGGTCCAACTGAGGCGCCAGGTGGAAATGGCATGGCAAGCCGTTCCACAGGACTACATCCAGCATCTCTACGATCGTCTCCATGGGAGAATAGCAGCCTGCATTGCTGCGAAAGGTGGATGTACACTGTACTAGTGCCGACATTGTGCATGCTCTGTTGCCTGTGCCTATGTGCCTGTGGTTCTGTCAGTGTGATCATGTGATGTATCTGACCCCAGGAATGTGTCAATAAAGTTTCCCCTTCCTGGGACAATGAATTCACGGTGTTCTTATTTCAATTTCCAGGAGTGTATATCAATGTAAACATTAAAAGCAGTTCACCCAGCGCCCAAAAAGCAATGCTTGCTGCTTAGAAAATGTGCTTAAAATACGAAATCTAATCCTTGTACACTATGAAACAAGAGCTATATTACGAGCTGTATAAGACACATTCACAACTCTTAGACACCATTAATAATGTGACAGTTTTCTCCCATCTGGTCAACAAGGCGCAAACGCGCACAAAAACTGCTGTACAACGAATGGAAAAAGTTCATGGTCCAGCACATACAAAATACATACAAAAAACACAGGTGAACAGACATGAAACTGTTGAGCGACTGATCGTCCAGATGAACCAAGACGCTACCTACAGTGTCTCCTCAACGCCCGTGAACCGAACGTTGCTGCCTATAGGCCTCCATAGCGCGCGATTGGTCAAGCACCCAAGCTGACTGCTGTTGTCAGCAACGCAGGCTGGATTTGGCACTCCATTACCACATCTGGACATCCACTGATTAGCGACAGGTGGCCTTTTTAGATGTTCCACGACTTATGCTCCATCAGACAGACGGTCGTTGGCTCATACAGAGTGAAACTTCTGAAAGTGAACATCCGACAACAGAGTGGAGGGCATTCCCTGGGTGATCTCGTCAGTCTGGTAGGCACAATGGATCAACACTATGTCCACCCCCGCATGCAGCTTCGTTTTCTTCAGCACGATGGAATCTACCAGCAGGACAGGGCAGTGTGTCACACAGTTCGCAATGTAGGTGCGTGTTTCGAAGAGCACCAGGATCAGTTTACTGCATTCCCCTGGACTCCAAACTCCCCGGATTTAAGCCCAGTCGAGAATCTATGGGACCACCTCGATCGGGCTGTTCGCACCATGGATCCTCGACCGAGAAATTCAGCGCAGCTGGTCAGAGCACTGCAGACGGCATGGCTCCACATCCCTGTCTGTACGTTCCAGAACCACGTTGACTCTCTTCTTGTACGTCCCGCAGCGGTACGAGTTAACAAAAGTCGTTCTTCGGGCGTTTGACAGATAATCACATTAATATGACTTGACAGTGAATTATGCTAAAATGATGTTCGCTAGATTTTGTTGCAAATGGAAATTGATGCAGGGGTGTCTCCTCTCGTAGCCAGTGATTCCGTTGCCCATTGTGCTGAGACATTTATGGAAATATATTCAAGCTTTCAGCCCGTTTTGGAGGTTGCTACAGAGGAAAAATATTGAGGAGATATTGTGTAACAGGTTTTGTCAGAGGAGTTGCTGTTAAGGACGATTTATGGCTTAATACTCTCAGAAGGATGAGTATGTGTTAAAGTTTATTAAGGGGAAGCACGTACAGTTGATTTATTGATGGAAGCATCGTATTTCATCATTTCCATTTGCATAAGGAGTCAGATCTTGTGTGTTGATGTAAATTTGTCAGGGAGTACTGTGACATGTGATACAGACAAGAAATATAATTATAAGGGACAGACAACTGAAAACGAGATGTACTGAAAGAAATTAAGTAAATTATTTACTTTTTCAGATGTAATCACCGTAACTGTTAATACATTTATCCCACTGCGAGACAAGTCGATCAACGATTCATGGAAAAAACTTTGGGGTTGGCTAAGAAACCATTATTGTACCCAGACATAGGCTCGCTCGCCCACATGTAAAAAAGTTTGTTTCGAGTATGATGGAGAAGTTTCGCTGGGAAGCCCAGACACATCCTCCACACTGTCCCGCTCTTTCCCCGTGAAATTTCCACGCCCTAAAGAAAGATGTGCGTGGCCGTTGATATGCTTCTGTTGAAGACGTGCACGTCGGGTACAATCATGGTTTCATAGGCAACCGAAAATTTTTTCCATGAAGGCATCGATCATCTTGTTTCACAGTGGGATAAATGTGTCAACATCTACGGCCACTGCATTTGAAATAATATAAGCTTTCTTACATACGTTCCATATGTCTCGTTTTCATTTGACTGCCTTCTTATAGTAACATCCTTTTGTCTGAGGCATGGAGTTAAATAGCCTTGTGTTCAAAATTCAGTTGATCGTGAGGGGTGTACATATTTTGGGAGTGGCAATGATAGTACATTACACCTCCGTTGTCCTACTGTTCGAGCGAGTACCAGACCGCGTGTACAGACGGCATGCGAGTTACTGAAAACTGTTGTGCCGGCTTGGCACTGCTGAGGACAATCTGAAGATCCCAATGGGTCTGCATTTGAGCTGAAAGTGGTCCGTTAATCTTCTCGGTGCTGGAGGAGTCGACCCAGGCAATATTTTACTTAGATACACAGTATGAGTTGCACTTTCAACTTTATTGTTGTGGCCTAACGTGCCCTTTGGCTGGTTGTTTATTAAGCATATTCTCAGACACAATAAGTGACGATGGTGTTGTTGTCAACAACGTACATAGACACAGAGATTTTAATAAGTTTAGTCTGAAAGTAGCTGTAAATCAACCAGAACTGGTCATCTAGAAATTGCTATTTTATGTTTTATTGCTATTTAAGAGTACTAAAGATTTAAACTAATGATGCTAACACTTGTTTGATACACTGGGTTATAATACACCCCAAGACCACTTTTCGTTAATTTTAGATATGTAAACCTAAGAAAATCGGATATATAGCGCCATCTGTTATAGTTCGATAGTAGTACTACTCCTAAAGCCAGTGGCAATAAACTGGTCATTTCAGTCCCTCTACGATAGTCGTCCACTGTCGACTAGAGTTGCCTACACACCAATGTTCCAAGTGAGGTCGAATGTATCACAATTTAAGTGCATTTTATTTCAAGAATATTTTGGTGTCAGAGTGCAGAAAATGAGTATACTATGTTTTACCATGTCTGATTCTTTTTTGGGCCATAGATAATGTTTCTCTAATAATTAGATAGTGTACAATCTTTGAATACGACATATATGTAAATTTAGTTTAAATTTTTTCATTTAGTTTTTATGAACACTATTCTTCTATTTTATAATTAAAATCACATGACTATTATGTTTAAGCAACAAAAATTTTACTTATTTAGGTAATAACAACATTTTCATTTTTTCACGATATTACTCCCTTTTATTTTCCTGCATAAATATCATGTTTAGATAGTTCAGTAATATACTATTTGTCTCTCTCTATTTTGAGCAATCTCAGTTAAGGTTTTGGACATTTACATGAAAATAAAAAAAGTTGATAAAAACAGTAATGTTTTAAATTTTCCCAACATTTGAATTCATCAACCTTTTTTTGTATGGGCCATGTAACTTCAAAATATTCAAGCAAAGATATTCAATGCAATACTTGTGCTAAAAATTGCTGTCGCTGAGGTGCAATCCACTCCAGTGTGTCAAACACGTCATTCGACAGAACTTCGTCAGGGAAGGGTTAAGTACACTGTAAGTAGGAGGGTAGAAGGTCTCAGTTTTTATGTTCAGCGTTAATGTCTTTCGTAACTGATAAGACAGACCTCTTCTCAGCATCTTATTCATATTTACAGCTACAAAAAATGTTTCAAATGGCTCTAAGCACTATGGGACTTAACATCTGAGGTCATCAGTCCCCTCGACTTAGAACTACTTAAACCTTACCAACCTAAGGACATCACACACATCCATGACCGAGGCAGGATTCTAACCTGCGACCGTAGCAGCAGCGCGGTTCCGGACTGAAGAGCCTAGAACCGCTCGGTCACAGCGGCCGGCTGCAGCTATACTGAAGGCCATATCGTCGCTGCCTTAAATGTTGTCTGATGATGGTCTACACACCGAAAGCACAACCAACACTGACGTTAGATAAACGCGTTTAGGTCTGTTTTTTACAGTCGATACTTGGTGTCTGAAATTACAGTTTTCATAGTTGCATTTTATTTGAATTTCGTGGTTCGTTCCTCCACTTCTCCTCCTGCTCTGAACACGATGGTCTTTCCTCTCGGTGGTCTTCCTGCTCCCGTCGTCGTCTTGTGACCGTACCTTCTCGTGACCAACGCAACTTGCGATCATATTCAGTGGCTATATTCGTATCAAGGATTTTTGCAATGTCGCAGAAAGAACATCCAGCTTCTCGTAGCCTGTTACACGACCTTGTTCAAACTAAGTGAGCGGTTGATAAAGGCGTCTTTGTCACCTTAAAAGCATTATTCAGTAACATGATCTCACCACGTCCAATTTCACGCTAACGGTCACGACTGTTACAGCGTGTATTTAAAGCAAACCTGATTTCCATCATCATAGTGGCACTACTAGCGCCGCTCTTATGCATTTAGCGCGAAATGTGAATAGACATCACCCCTGAGACATATAAACACGCCTACCAACTTTCGTTTACGTCTCACAATTTCCTGTTCGTGTTGAGAATTTTCTCCTGTCAGTGTATGACGCGTGAGATGACCACGACGAACAAATTAGAGAAATTAGAGCTTATGCGGAAGCTTCCGACAGTCGTTTTTTCCTTTCACCATTCACGGGTAGAACAAATTGACAGTGGACCAGAGCTTCCCTACGCCACAGACAGCAAAGTGACTTGCAGAGTGTAGAAAACACAGGTAAATATATCCTCGGATAACCGCATACGTGCAAACCGCTAGTCATAGACGGAGAGGTGGATGTACAAGCAGTCTGAATAACACATATGCATGCCAAATGGTGGAACACGAAAGGGAAAAAAGGCAGCAGGTGCCTTATCTCAGAGGCGGGGCGAGTGTGGGAGTGAACAGAGCATCGCATGGCAAGCAAACGGCGTGATAGCGTGCGTGTGTTACGGCGGCGGCTGTGACGCCGCAGACAAAAGGGGAGCGGCCCGCGGGAGCGCGGTGCTCAGTATGCGAAGCACAGCCGACCGCCACCCACTGGGGCTAAATTACTCGCTCGCCGCTGCACTCGACGCGGGCACGTCTCAAAAAGCCCGCCCGCCGCTCCTTAATTTTTGAAGTGAGCGCGATGGCACTGGGGCGTGCAGCCGACACCGAGCCCCCAGCAACTGGCGTTCAGGAATAGAGAAAACCGACTGGTTAAAACCGATACTGGTATTTTAGTTCTGAAAAGCGGGTATTTTTCGGTACTTGTTTGGTCTCGGTTATAACAAGTGTTGTTATTTCTTGCTAATAACAGTGCAAAAATCAGTTAGCCATAGCAACGATGCCAAATTTTTTCGCTTGTTTACAGATTGAATAATTTTTTCATGTAAAATTTGCATTTCTTTGGAATACTTCGTTAGTATAGAAAATGAGAAAAGAAGTGCTGCTGTTATGACGATGCCGACAGAAACGAGCAACGCACACATGGCATGAGAATTGGTACAGAATTGCTCAAACAATATTGCACCTGTTACCGTGTGGAGTGGGCTATTAGACGGTACACGTGTACAACATTTCACATTCTTTTTTTATAAAACGAATTTTAACCACGAGATATTTATTCATCCCATTAGTTATCTACAGGTTTCAGTTATTAACAGTTCAGTTAAAAACATCCCAACTAACCTGTTGTACCCTGAATTCTGGACGATGGTTAATAACCGAAAGTGGTAGATGACAAATAAATAGCTGACAGCTGAAATGCATTTCATAAAATACTTTATGGCTGTTGAACCTCGCCGGCCGCTGGTGGCCGAGCGGTTCTGGCGCTACAGTCTGGAACCGCGCGACCGCTACGGTCGCAGGTTCGAATCCTGCCTCGGGCATGGATGTGTGTGTTGTCCTTAGGTTAGTTAGGTTTAAGTAGTTCTAAGTTCTAGGGGACTTATGACCTCAGCAGTTGAGTCCCATAGTGCTCAGAGCCATTTGAACCATTTTTTTTGTTGAACCGCACCTTTTGGAAACATTGCCTCATCTCGTCTGTACCGCAGTTTCTCACTGTCGGCGTCAAACAACAGTTGTATTGCAGAATGGTACCATCCCTGGTCTGCAAGTACACTCCTGGAAATTGAAATAAGAACACCGTGAATTCATTGTCCCAGGAAGGGGAAACTTTATTGACACATTCCTGGGGTCAGATACATCACATGATCACACTGACAGAACCACAGGCACATAGACACAGGCAACAGAGCATGCACAATGTCGGCACTAGTACAGTGTATATCCACCTTTCGCAGCAATGCAGGCTGCTATTCTCCCATGGAGACGATCGTAGAGATGCTGGATGTAGTCCTGTGGAACGGCCTGCCATGCCATTTCCACCTGGCGCCTCAGTTGGACCAGCGTTCGTGCCGGACGTGCAGACCGCGTGAGACGACGCTTCGTCCAGTCCCAAACATGCTCAATGGGGGACAGATCCGGAGATCTTGCTGGCCAGGGTAGTTGACTTACACCTTCTAGAGCACGTTGGGTGGCACGGGATACATGCGGACGTGCATTGTCCTGTTGGAACAGCAAGTTCCCTTGCCGGTCTACGAATGGTAGAACGATGGGTTCGATGACGGTTTGGATGTACCGTGCACTATTCAGTGTCCCCTCGACGATCACCAGTGGTGTACGGCTAGTGTAGGAGATCGCTCCCCACACCATGATGCCGGGTGTTGGCCCTGTGTGCCGCGGTCGTATGCAGTCCTGATTGTGGCGCTCACCTGCACGGCGCCAAACACGCATACGACCATCATTGGCACCAAGGCAGAAGCGACTCTCATCGCTGAAGACGACACGTCTCCATTCGTCCCTCCATTCACGCCTGTCGCGACACCACTGGAGGCGGGCTGCACGATGTTGGGGCGTGAGCGGAAGACGGCCTAACGGTGTGTGGGACCGTAGCCCAGCTTCATAGAGACGGTTGCGAATGGTCTTTGCCGATACCCCAGGAGCAACAGTGTCCCTAATTTGCTGGGAAGTGGCGGTGCGGTCCCCTACGGCACTGCGTAGGATCCTACGGTCTTGGCGTGCATCCGTGCGTCGCTGCGGTCCGGTCCCAGGTCGACGTCGACGGGCACGTGCACCTTCCGCCGACCACTGGCAACAACATCGATGTACTGTGGAGACCTCACGCCCCACGTGTTGAGCAATTCGGCGGTACGTCCACCCGGCCTCGCGCATGCCCACTATACGCCCTCGCTCAAAGTCCGTCAACTGCACATACGGTTCACGTCCACGCTGTCGCGGCATGCTACCAGTGTTAAAGACTGCGATGGAGCTCCGTATGCCACGGCAAACTGGCTGACACTGACGGCGGCGGTGCACAAATGCTGCGCAGCTAGCGCCATTCGACGGCCAACACCGCGGTTCCTGGTGTGTCCGCTGTGCCGTGCGTGTGATCATTGCTTGTACAGCCCTCTCGCAGTGTCCGGAGCAAGTATGGTGGGTCTGACACACCGGTGTCAATGTGTTCTTTTTTCCATTTCCAGGAGTGTATATCACGAAGTGCGGAATCAGTGAAGTACAATGCTTCATTTGCTTTAAAAGGTTAAAAACGAGATAACGCACAACCTTGTGACATAATACAGTTAAAAACCAAAGAAACTGATACACCTGCCTAATATTGTCTACGGTGCCCGCGAGCATCAGAATTGTCGCAACACGATGTGTTAGGACTCTACTAATGTCCGAAGTAGTGCTGGAGAACTGACACCATGAATCCTGCAGGGCTGTCCATAAACCAGCAAGAGTACGAGGGGTGGATATCTCTTCTGAACAGGACGTTACAAGGCATGCCAGATATGCTCAATCATATTCACGTCTGGGGAGTTTGGTGGCCAGCGGAAGTGTTGAAACTAAGGAGAGTGTTTCTGGAATCACTATGTAGCAATTGTGGAAGTGCGGGATGCCGCGTTGTCCTGCTGGAATTTCCCAAGTTCGTCGGAATGCACCGTTGACATGAATGGATGCAGATGATCAGACATGATGCTTATGTACGTGTCACCCGTCAGAGTCGTATCTACACGTATCAGGGATCCCACACCATTACAGAGCCTCCACCAGTTTTAACAATCCCCAACTGACATGTATGGTCAATGGATTCATGAGGTTGTCTCCATACCTATATACGTCCACCCTCTCTATACAATTTGAAACGATACTCGTCCGACCAGGAACATGTTTCCAGTCATCAACAGTCCAATGTTGGTGTTGACGGGCCTAGGGGAGTCGTAAAGCTTTGTGTCGTCCAGCCATCGAGGGTACACGAGAGGGCGTTCGGCTCCGAAAGACCACATCGACCTTCGCACGCAGACACTTATTGATGGCCCAGCAGAATTTGCGGAAGGATTCCTTTTCTGTCACTTTGATCGATTCTCTTCAGTCGTCGTTGGTCCCTTTCTTGCACGATCTTTTTCCGGCCGCAGTGATGTCGGAAATTTGATGTTTTACCGGATTCTTGAAATTCACGGAACACTCGTGAAATGGTCGTACGGGAAAATTCCCACCTCATCGTTACCTCGGAGATACTGTGTCCCATCGGTCATGTGCCGACTGTAACACCATGTTCAAACTCACATAAATCTTGATAACCTGCCATTGCAGCAGCAGTAACCTGTCTTAACAACAGCGCCAGATGCTTGTCTTATATAGGCGTTGCCGACCGCAGCACCGTACTCTGCCTGTTTACATACCTCTGTGTTTGAATACGGATGCTTACACCAGTTTCTTTGGTGCTTCATTGTATAAGGTGTAAACGTAAAACGTGGCCGTTCATTCAATGTTTACAACAGAAACGGAAAGTCGCTGATCTGCTGTCTGTGTCTAAATAACATGCATCCGCTTTTAGCACTTGGAAACGGACAAGTTAACGCGAAAAATGGAGCCTACAACCTCAGTTTTCACCGTTTAGTACTGATTATTCGTATTTTCCAAATAGTGCTATGTTACTCGATTACGACACGATTTTTGAGCAGCGTTTCAAAAAATTAGAGTCAATAGTAGAATACGGGTGATTTTTTCTTAATAGTCAACAACTTATAACTTTTCGAGAAAAGCAGCGAATGGTGGACGCACTAGGTTTTCTTTTATTTGCCTGTTTAATTTAATATATTGATTCTATGTATCTTGAATTTTGCACAGAGCATAACTTAATCATAGCTAACACTTGGTTCAAGAATCATAAAAGAAGGTTGTATACCTGGAAGAATCCTGGAGATACTAGAAGGTATCAGATAGATTATATAATGGTAAGATAAAGGTTTAGGAACCAGATTTTAAATTGTAAGACATTTCCAGGGGCCGATGTGGATTCTGACCACAATCTATTGGTTATGAACTGCAGATTGAAACTGAAGAAACTGCAAAAAGGTGGGAATTTAAGGAGATGGGACCTGGATAAACTAAAAGAACCAGAGGTTGTAGAGAGTTTCAGGGAGAGCATAAGGGAACAATTGAGAGGAATGGGGGAAAGAAATACAGTAGAAGAAGAATGGGTAGCTCTGAGGGATGAAGTAGTGAAGACAGCAGAGGATCAAGTAGGTAAAAAGACGAGGGCTGATAGAAATCCTTGGGTAACAGAAGAACTAATGAATTTAATTGATGAAAGGAGAAAATATAAAAATGCAGTAAATGAAGCAGGCAAAAAGGAATACAAACGTCTCAAAAATGAGATTGACAGGAAGTGCAAATTGGCTAAGCAGGGATGGCTAGAGGACAAATGTAAGGATGTAGAGGCTTGTCTCACTAGGGGTAAGATAGATACTGCCTACAGGAAAATTAAAGAGACCTTTGGAGAGAAGAGAACCACTTGTATGAATATCAAGAGCTCAGATGGCAACCCAGTTCTAAGCAAAGAAGGGAAGGCAGAAAGGTGGAAGGAGTATATAGAGGGTTTATACAAGGGCGATGTACTTGAGGACAATATTATGGAAATGGAAGAGGATGTAGATGAAGATGAAATGGGAGATAAGATACTGCGTGAAGAGTTTGACAGAGCACTGAAAGACCTGAGTCGAAACAAGGCCCCAGGAGTAGACAACATTCCATTAGAACTACTGATGGCCTTGGGAGAGCCAGTCATGACAAAACTCTACCATCTGGTGAGCAAGATGTATGAGACAGGCGAAATACCCACAGACTTCAAGAAGAATATAATAATTCCAATCCCAAAGAAAGCAGGTGTTGACAGATGTGAAAATTACCGAACTCTCAGTTTAATAAGTCACAGCTGCAAAATACTAACGCGAATTCTTTACAGACGATTGGAAAAACTGGTAGAAGCGGACCTCGGGGAAGATCAGTTTGGATTCCGTAGAAATGTTGGAACACGTGAGGCAATACTAACCTTACGACTTATCTTAGAAGAAAGATTAAGAAAAGGTAAACCTACGTTTCTAGCATTTGTAGACTTAGAGAAAGCTTTTGACAATGTTAACTGGAATGCTCTCTTTCACATTCTAAAGGTGGCAGGGGTAAAATACAGGGAGCGAAGGGCTATTTAAAATTTGTTCAGGAACCAGATGGCAGTTATAAGAGTGGAGGGGCATGAAAGGGAAGCAGTGGTTGGGAAAGGAGTGAGACAGGGTTGTAGCCTCTCCCCGATGTTATTCAATCTGTATATTGAGCAAGCAGTAAAGGAAACAAAAGAAAAATTCGGAGTAGGTATTAAAATTCATGGAGAAGAAGTAAAAACTTTGAGGTTCGCCGATGACATTGTAATTCTGTCAGAGACAGCAAAGGACTTGGAAGAGCAGTTGAACGGAATGGACAGTGTCTTGAAAGGAGGATATAAGATGAACATCAACAAAAGCAAAACGAGGATAATGGAATGTAGTCAAATTAAATCGGGTGATGCTGAGGGGATTAGATTAGGAAATGAGACACTTAAAGTAGTAAAGGAGTTTTGCTATTTAGGGAGTAAAATAACTGATGACGGTCGAAGTAGAGAGGATATAAAATGTAGACTGGCAATAGCAAGGAAATCGTTTCTGAAGAAGAGAAATTTGTTAACATCTAGTATAGATTTAAGTGTCAGGAAGTCGTTTCTGAAAGTATTTGTATGGAGTGTAGCCATGTATGGAAGTGAAACATGGACGATAACCAGTTTGGACAAGAAGAGAATAGAAGCTTTCGAAATGTGGTGCTACAGAAGAATGCTGAAGATAAGGTGGGAAGATCACGTAACTAATGAGGAGGTATTGAATAGGATTGGGGAGAAGAGAAGTTTGTGGCACAACTTGACTATAAGAAGGGATCGGTTGGTAGGACATGTTTTGAGGCATCAAGGGATCACAAATTTAGCATTGGAGGGCAGCATGGAGGGTAAAAATCGTAGAGGGAGACCAAGAGATGAATACACTAAGCACATTCAGAAGGATGTAGGTTGCAGTAGGTACTGGGAGATGAAGAAGCTTGCACAGGATAGAGTAGCATGGAGAGCTGCATCAAACCAGTCTCAGGACTGAAGACCACAACAACAACAACAATGTATCTTGAAACTGAGTGGGTCAAAGTTTTTCAAGCTTTATTCGACATCTGCGTTTATTACAGGAAGTAATAGGATCAAAAAAACTGGAAACCTGTTCCTTCAGAAGCCGGTTATTTTGAATGATTTTAATATTTGGGTTAAATTGGCGCTGTAAAAACAAACGATGTAACGGAAAACCGGTTGTTTCAGCTATAACCGCCCTCGCTACTGGCGTTGAGAGTGCGGAAGGCCACTGACCTAGCCTCTCTGCTCCTCCCTACCCCTTCCCCTCTCTCCGTCTCTCTTCCTCTCTCTCTCACAGTTGTCAGGCAGGTCCCGACCAAGACAAAGGAGAAAAAGTTCGTGGTTTTGCGCGGAATTAACGAGGAATGTTCTGGCTCGCTGCACTAGTCCTAATGAGATGTCTAAGGAGATTATAAGCAGGCCGGGAATATCGACGGTCGCGGGAAGGGAAAGTGTCGAGGACGCAGTGCTACGCTTTCCGAGTGAGGGGAGAGGAAGACAGTGCCTCGTTCCGTCTTCGGCTGATGAGTTTCTGGCGTCCTGCCTCGCGGCAATGAGATGTCTGACTTTTTCTTAATTTGAATCGGACTTCACTCATTGAGCAGCAATCCTGTGGAATCGTCTCGGCACATCGTACAATCTCTCAGTCGCTTTGCTCCTGTACTTGCTAGCAAGTTGTGCTTAATAGTCGACTGGAATTTCTAAAAGGGTTTAGTACTTGTGTTTTATTTTCGTGTCCCCCTCATGCCTCGATTTGTATTGAGACCTACAGACTGGAGAATAAACTTATAATGGACGAACAAAGATGGGTGAAAAAGTAATGCATAATCCACTGTAATGAAACTCTCTCTTTTCTAGCATGTCGTACTAGATGCACTTTAATGCACTATAATGACAACTCTCTTTCTCCTAGCGTGTGGTACTAGATGCACTGTTTTCACGACCTAGAAAATTTATTTAATAATTCAAGCCTTTTTTTGTCATCAGTCTTCTGGCTAGTTTGGTGTGTCCCGTCACGAATTTCTCTCTGCACGCCTTTTCATCTCAAAGTAGCAACTGCAACCTACAACCTCAATTATCTGTTGGACTGCTCTCATTTCTCCTACTTCACCTTCTTCATACTCCTCACTCTTTTGTCGATGCACTCTCAATCCATATTTTTTACTCTTTCAACTGTCCATTCCATTCAACAGCTCCTGTAATTCTTCACTCTCACTGACGACAGCAAAATCATTAGCGAATCTTATCACTGATATCCTTTCACCCTGAATTTTAATCCCACTCTTCAATTTTTCTTTTACTTCCGTCATTGCTTCTTCGATATACAGTCGGAATAATGGGGTCATAAGACTACATCCCTCTCCTAGACCCTTTCTATAACGAGCACTTCATTCTTGGTTTTCCACCCATACTGCTCCCTTTTGGTTTTTGTAAGTATTGTCTATTGCCCGTCTTTCTCTATAGTGTACCCACTTTTTCTCAGAATTTCTAAATTGTTCCACAATTTCTAAATTGTTGCACAATTTTACTATGTCTAACGGTTTTTCCAGGTTGTTAAATCTTACGAACGTGTCTAATTTTTTTTCTTTTCTCTTGTTTCCATTATCAACAGAACGTCGGAATTGCCTCTCTGGCCTTTAGCTTTACTAAATCCAAACTAATCCCCATATAGCGGGTCTTCAATTTTCTTTTCCATTCTCCTCTAAGTTATTCTTGTCAACAGCTTGGATGTATGAACTGTTGAGCTGAGTGTGCTATAAATCTCGCACTTTCGGCTCTTGATATCTTCGGAATTACGTAGATGATGTTATTCCGAAAGTCTGATTGTATGAAGCCAATCGCAGACATTCCACAAACCAACGTGAATTGTCATTTTCTCTCTACATTCCTCAATGATTTTAGAAATTCCAATAGAATGTTATCTGTCCTTTCTGACTTATTTGATTTGAAGTTTCTCAAAACCCATTTAAGTTCTGTTTCTAACACTGGATTACCTGTTTCTTCTTTGTCTACTTTGTCTTCTTCTATCATGTGAACAGACAAATCCTCTCCTTAGCTTCCATACACTTCCTATGCACTTCTATCTCTGCATTCCTGAATTACCCTGCACATTTTTGCATTTCCATTTCTCGTCGATCGATTAAGTATTTCTCCCTTATCCACGTTTCTTTGCGGTTACCTTCCTTGCGCCTACGTTTTTCTTTCGAATTTCTGCGACTACCCTTTCTAGAGATGTCAATTCCTTCTCAACTGAACTGCCTACTGAGCTATTCATCATCGCAGCGCGTATTGCCTCAGAGAATTTCAATCGTATCTCTCCATTCGTTAGTGCTTCCGTATCCCACCCACGTCTTTGAGCACTGATTCTTCATGACTAATCTCTTCAACTTTATTCTACACTTTTTATTTTTTTGGTCACCAGTCTACTGACTGGTTTGATGCCGCCCGCCACGAATTCCTTTCCTGCGCTAACCTCTTCATCTCAGAGTAGCACTTGCAACCTACGTCCTCAATTATTTGCTTGACGTATTCCAATCTCTGTCTTCCTCTACAGTTTTTGCCCTCTACAGCTCCCTCTAGTACCATAGAAGTCATTCCCTCATGTCTTAGCAGATGTCCTATCATCTTGTCCCTTCTCCTTATCAGTGTTTTCCACATATTCCTTTCCTCTCCGATTCTGCGTAGAACCTCCTCATTCCTTACCTTATCAGTCCACCTAATTTTCAACATTCGTCTATAGCACCACATCTCAAATGCTTCTATTCTCTTCTGTTCCGGTTTTCCCACAGTCCATATTTCACTACCATACAATGCTGTACTCCAGACGTACATCCTCAGAAATTTCTTCCTCAAATTAAGGCCGATATTTGATATTAGTAGGCCGGTATATTAGTGGACTTCTCTTGGCCAGAAATGCCTTTTTTGCCATAGCGAGTCTGCTTTTGATGTCCTCCTTGCTCCATCCGTCATTGGTTATTTTACTGCCTAGGTAGCAGAATTCCTTAACTTCACTGATTTTGTGACCATCAATCCTGATGATAAGTTTCTCGCTGTTCTCATTTCTACTACTTCTCATTACCTTCGTCTTTCTCCGATTTACTCTCAAACCATACTGTGTATTCATTAGACTGTTCATTCCGTTCAGCAGATCATTTAATTCCTCTTCACTTTCACTCAGGATAGCAACGTCATCAGCGAATCGTATCATTGATATTCTTTCCCCTTGTATTTTAATTCCACTACTGAAGCTTTCTTTTATTTCCATCATTGCTTCCTCGATGTACAGATTGAAGAGTAGGGGCGAAAGGCTACAGCCTTGTCTTACATCCTGCTTAATACGAGCACTTCGTTCTTGATCGTCCACTCTTATTATTCCCTCTTGGTTGTTGTACATATTGTATATGACCCGTCTCTCCCTATAGCTTACCCCTACTTTTTTCAGAATCTCGAACAGCTTGCACCATTTTATATTTTCGAACGCTTTTTCCAGGTCGACAAATCCTATGAAAGTGTCTTGATTTTTCTTTAGCCTTGCTTCCATTATTAGCCGTAACGTCAGAATTGCCTCTCTCGTCCCTTTACTTTTCCTAAAGCCAAACTGATCGTCACCTAGCGAATTCTCAATTTTCTTTTCCATTCTTCTGTTTATTATTCTTGTAAGCAGCTTCGATGCTTGAGCTGTTAAGCTGATTGTGCGACAATTCTCGCACTTGTCAGCTCTTGCCGTCTTCGGAGTTGTGTGGATGATGCTTTTCCGAAAGTCAGATGGTATATCGCCAGAGTCATATATTCTACACACCGACGTGAATAGTCGTTTTGTTGCCACTTCCCCCAATGATTTTAGAAATTCTGATGGAATGTTATCTATCCCTTCTGCCTTATTTGACCGTAAGTCCTCCAAAGCTCTTTTAAATTCCGATTCTAATACTGGATCCCCTATCTCTTCTAAATCGACTCCTGTTTCTTCTTCTATCATATCAGACAAATCTTCACCCTCATAGAGGCTTTCAATGTATTCTTTCCACATATCTGCTCTCTCCTCTGCATTTAACAGTGGAATTCCCGTTGCAAAAAAATCAAATGGCTCTGAGCACCATGGGACTCAACTTCTGAGGTCATTAGTCCCCTAGAACTTAGAACTAGTTAAACCTAACTAACCTAAGTGCATCACAAACATCCATGCCCGAGGCAGGATTCGAACCTGCGACCGTAGCGGTCTTGCGGTTCCAGACTGCAGCGCCTTTAACCGCACGGCCACTTCGACCGGCTTTCCCGTTGCACTCTTAATGTTACCACCGTTGCTTTTAATGTCACCAAAGGTTGTTTTGACTTTCCTGTATGCTGAGTCTGTCCTTCCGACAATCATATCTTTTTCGATGTCTTGACATTTTTCCTTCAGCCATTTCGTCTTAGCTTCCCTGGACTTCCTATTTATTTCATTCCTCAGCGACTTGTATTTCTGTATTCCTGATTTTCCCGGAACATGTTTGTACATTCTCCTTTCATCAATCAACTGATGTATTTCTTCTGTTACCCATGGTTTCTTCGCAGCTACCGTATTTGTATCTATGTTTTCCTTCCCAACTTCTGTGATGGCCCTTTTTAGAGATGTTCATTCCTGTTCAACTGTACTGCATACTGCGCTATTCCTTATTGCTGTATCTATAGCGTTAGAGAACTTCAAACGTATCTCGTCATTCCTTAGTACTTCCGTATCCCACTTCTTTGCGTATTGATTCTTCCTGACTAATGTCTTGAACTTCAGCCTACTCTTCATCACTACTATATTGTGATCTGAGTCCATATCTGTTGCTGGGTACGCCTTACAATCCAGTATCTGATTTCAGAATCTCTGTCTGACCATGATGTAATCTAATTGAAATCTTCCCGTATCTCCCGGCCTTTTCCAAGTGTACCTCCTCCTCTTGTGATTCTTGAACAGGGTATTCGCTATTACTAGCTGAAACGTGTTACAGAACTCAATTAGTCTTTCTCCTCTTTCATTCCTTGTCCCAAGCCCATATTCTCCTGTACCCTTTTCTTCTACTCCCTCCCCTACAACTGCATTCCAGTCGCCCATGACTATTAGATTTTCGTCCCCCTTTACATACTGCATTACCCTTTCAATATCCTCATACACTTTCTCTATCTGTTCATCTTCAGCTTACGACGTCGGCATGTATACCTGAACTATCGTTGTCGGTGTTGGTCTGCTGTCGATTCTGATTAGAACAACCTGGTCACTGAACTGTTCACAGTAACACACCCTCTGCCCTACCTTCCTATTCATAACGAATCCTACACCTGTTATACCATTTTCTGCTGCTGTTGATATTACCCGATACTCATCTGACCAGAAATCCTTGTCTTCCTTCCACTTCACTTCACTGACCCCTACTATATCTATATTGAGCCTTTGCATTTCCCTTTTCAGATTTTTTAGTTTCCCTACCACGTTCAAGCTTCTGACATTCCACGCCCCGACTCGTAGAACGTTATCCTTTCGTTGATTATTCAATCTTTTTCTCATGGTAACCTCCCCCTTGGCAGTCCCCTCCCGGAGATCCGAATGGGGGACTATTCCGGAATCTTTTGCCAATGGAGAGATCATCATGACACTTCTTCAATTACAGGCCACATGTCCTGTGGATACACGTTACGTGTCTTTATTGCAGTGGTTTGCATTGCCTTCTGCATCCTCATGTCGTTGATCATTGCTGATTCTTCCGCCTTTAGGGGCAATTTCCCACCCCTAGGACAAGAGAGTGCCCTGAACCTCTATCCGCTCCTCCGCCCTCTGTGACAAGGCCGTTGGCATAATGAGGCTGACTTCTTATGCCGGGAGTCTTCGGCCGCCAATGCTGATTATTTATAAAAATGTAGGCAGTGCCGGGGATCGAACAAGGGACCGAAGACGTTTTTGATTATGAATCAAAGACGCTACCCTTCTTTTTTCTTGTAAATCTCATTTTGTTCGTTTTTGTTCGTTGTATCTGCTCGGGGCGGACGTCGCAAGACACCCGTTTCAGTTCGTCGTCGATCCATTATCTCAGACCCCCTAGACCACAGTCTACTCTTTAACATTACTAAAATGTGATCTAAAGCTGTTTCTGCTCCTGAGTCGGTCATACAATCCAATATCTCACTTCAGTATCTCTGCCTGAGCGTGATGTGTGCTAGAACCTTACTTTTCCCCCGGCCTTATTCAAGTATAGTCCCATATCTTGTAATTCTTGAAAAGAGTGTTCGGTGTTACTAGCTGGTATTTAAGGTGGAACTCAATTGGTATTTCTCTCTTTCTCCCTTAACCCTTCCTTCCGCACCCTCCAGTACAACCCGATTCCGATCTCTCATAACCAGTAGAGTTTCATCTCCCTTTAAGTACTGATTATCCGTTCAATATCCTCATATACTTCCTGCATCTCTTTATCACCTCCTTGCGACGTTGGCGTGAATAACTTAAATGTTGTTGTTGGTGATTGCTTCCTGTTGATTCTTATGGAAATGAGCGTTTGGTGTCGGTGGCCGGGAGTCCCCTTGGGGGGCAGGTCCGGCCGCCTTGTTGCAGGTCTTATAACATTCGACGCCACATTGCGCGACCTGCGCGCGGGATGAGGTTGAAATAATGATAAAGGCAACACAACACCTAGTCCCTGAGCGGAGAAAATCCCCGACCCAGCCGGGAATCGAACCCGAGCTCGTAGGACGGCAGTCCCTCATGCTGACCAGTCAGCTATCGGGCGGACGTTGATTCTTATGAAAACCAATCTGTCACTGAACGGTTCAATCTCTGGTGTACCTTCCTATTCATAATGATTCCCACTCCCGTTATACCATTTTCTGCTGCTGTAGATGTTACCCTACATCTGACCAGACATCCTTGTCTTCTTTTCAGAACACTTCACTGATGCCCACTATATCTAGACTGAGTCCCGGAGTTTCACTTTTCGGATTTTATAACTTCCATACCACGTTCAAATGCCTGACATTACGCGTCCCGACTTGTAGAACGTTACTCTTTCATAAGTTATTTAGTGTTATTCTCGTCGTCACCTCCACATTAACTGTAACCACTCGGAGAAACGGTTGGGGGACTAGTTCGCTATCTTTTGGCAATGGAGACAAAATCATGACAGTATTTCAATTAGAGGTGACATATACTGCGGTTACAGGTAATCTTCCTTTAATTCAGTGGCTTCCATTGCCTTCTGCTTTCTCATGGTGTTGAGTATTGCTGATTCTTCCACCTTTTGGGGCAATTTCCCATCCCAACGGGAAGGTAGTGCCCTGAGGCTCTGTCGGCTCCTCCGCTGTCTATGGCAAGGCCGTGAGCAGAAAGGGGGTGGCTTCGTATGTCGGAAGTTACCGGCCGCCACTGCTGATAACTATTATTCAGAATTTAAGCTGTGGCGAGTATGCAGCGTGGGACCGAGGACCCTATGATTACTAATAAAAGATGCTAACGCTAGCCATGTCCGAATGAACAGGCACCATGCATTCATACAACTGATCCGTCTCGGTGGGATATTAATCGACCACCTTCAGTGCGAATGCATAATCACGTTCAACCTTCTGCGGGAATCGCAGAAAACGAACGAAAGGGACATGGACGGGGAATGTTAGGTGGGAGTGTGGGTAGGTCGGGGGAGATACCGAGATAGTTTGCGGAACTAAGTTAAACACTGCGTCTTGATGCCACTGTGGTTGACGCAACTGCACAACAATCAGGAAATCCTGGGTTCGAATCGCAGTCCGAGACAAATTTTCAATCGTTGCCGCTGACCCCACATGGAGACCCAATTCAGCTGCCGTCATCAATTCTGTCCGTCCCCTTTCTGCTTCCTCCTTTCACCACCACTTTATATACGAGGCCTGTCCAGAAAGTAAGTTACGATCGGTCACGAAATGGAAACGACTATGAAAACCCGATAAAGCTTTGCAAAGATGTGTTGGGCAATGTCTCTAGTATGACTCTAGGTAGAATTATCTCGCTCATTTCATTCCTGAGCTCTTAGTGAGCGCGTAAAGATGTTATAGAAAATAGTGTCTCCCGCCAAGTACGAGGGCCTGGTGGGAATTTTCCCCTGAAGCTATGCAACCAACATTACATAACTGTCGTGCGGTTTCGTCTTCAAGACAATTCTCAGCCTCATTCTGCAGGGGCAATGAAGATGTTCCTGCATCGTTTCAATTGCATATGTTTGGTTACCCACAATACAGCCCGTAATTGTCTCCGACTGAGTTTCATCTCTGCTCAGACGAACCGCTGGCTATGAAGGCAACATTTTGGCACAGACAACGAGCTTTAGGCCAGCGTAGAGAATTGGCGGAAAGCACTGGCGGCTGCCTTCTATGATGAGGGTATTGGAAAGTTGGTACAACGCTACGACGAATGTCTGAGTCAGAACGGCGACTACGTAGAGAAGTAGATGAAAGGTGTAGCTAACTGTTACAAATGAAACATTTCTGATTTTCACTGTGCTTTTCATTTCGCGATCAATCGTAACTTACTTTCTGGACAGCCTTCGTAATATATATCAGAGCTGCGGATTCAGTGTTCTGTCTATTTTTCGGACATTAATGATTGTTACCCCTGGACAGCAGGTTAGGAGCTGAAGCGTGTACGCGAAACGGTTAGTCCATACCGACAGGCGTTGTTCGCTTGGTGGTACAGTGACGTCGGCGCCGAAAACATCAGACGGTAACTTGCGTGTTGTGCCTGTAGCAAGATTGTTAGGCGCAGAGAAACAACAACTAACATATTGAAGTGGAGGTACCAGTGATCACAGTATATGCACTTATATCCCTAACACCCTGTATGTTTCTAGGAACCGTGATCATTGAACTGTAATAAAGAATGAGACCTTCTGAATCACTTAGTACGTTTTATTAGAATATCTTTAAGAAGGACCAATGTCTACCTGCACGTGTCGTCATTCGTCAGAGGGAGGATCGCAGGCTATCGATACCGCGGTTTATCGGTCCGCCATACTGCTTCTCGCATTAGTCGTGGCAGCACGCCTGTCTTCTGAATATGAAATCTATGGATTCAGGAGAGCCAAGGTCAAGGGCAAGCAGCGTGTCAACGGGCCGGCGAGGACAAACAGATTGTCCACACGGTCGTGCAGTATCGCACAGCCTTCTTCAGTCAGTTGTTGTTAGTAACACAAGTAACGATTAGTTCGACGACGTCTGGACCAGCAGGACCGGATGACATGAGCATCAGTTTTGTGGCTTCCACTGACATGGCAACTGAGACCAGCGGCTGAGTGCTATGTTCGAGGACACATTGACACCCTATGCTGACAATGTTAAATTAAGTGAATTGGCTTCCCTGTATTTCAGGAACCACTGTTGCCATTGACATAAAACTTTTTCAGGACATTAAACAGTATGTTCTGAGTTTACTGAACTACAATAATTGCATTTCAGCCACTGCTTTCAGAAATACATTTTTTTTAAATTTGAATACTCTACTCTAAATGGTCTCTGAGATTTAGGGAAAAACGCAACAGAAAATGTAAATTTTCAGGAACGGCTTCTAAAGTTTCAAGACACTGTAACTTACTAAATATATGCTTAATTTTTTTTTATTTTTAGGCCCTCAGAAGCACCCTGCGTCATACTGTATATCATCCTCTTGATCTTTTTCCAAGTTTTTTCTTCTTTTCTTCTTTCTGGACGCCTTAGTGGCCAACTGTGCTACATACTCTTCTTAATCAATGCGAACCTTGTCCATCCGTTCAATTTCTCTGATGCAGTTTTCTCCAGGATTAATTCCCATATCCGCGTGGCTCCCCCCGTCGGAGGTTCGAGCCCTACCTCGGGCATGGGTGTGCGTGTTGTCCATAGCGTAAGTTAGTTTCAGTTGTATTAAGTACTGTGTAAGCTTAGGGGCCGATACCTAAGCAATTTAGTCCCATAAGATCTTACCACGAATTTACAAGTTTAATTCCCATATGCTGTACCACTTTCACCCTACCAATGTTGCCATCATTAAAAGCAATGACAGCATCATTGATCCCCCATTTCAGAGTCTTTATTCCAACAAAAACATTTTTTGTAAGCGAGTCCGTATAAGATTTTTGAACGACTCATTGTGATTTTGAGTCTGACCATGCAGACTCTTCTTCAGTAATTCAAGATTTGCCAGATCTCTGTAAATAGGTTTTATGATATCCATGACTGCTGCGGCATGGAATGCCTATGGCTGTATGAACTGTTTGGGTAGTGGGCAATGCGTTAATTGCACCATGAATCAGGTCCAGGAGGGCAAAGGTGGTACTGGTTTTTCGTCGGTTGACAGTCTGTGGAAGAAGATAGCCCATACTGCCTACTTCATTTTCAACCAATCCTCAGTATCAGTTCTAATGGCGATCCCATATTAGTGCTGTACTTCAGCAGTCATTCTGTCTGTCAGCCTGCCTCTTATGCTTTTACCATCAGAAAGTTTCTTGTCTCTCAAACTTTGTTTCAGCTTCCTCAACCTGGTGCCCATCCTCTTCTGGACATGACGAACACTGTTAACCTTTATAACATAGCAATCCACAAAAAATTACCAGTTTTAAGAGATCTTGAAGTAATGCACGTAAATTTTTTTACATTTTCAACCGGTGCAGAGCATATTTTAAAAAATGAATAAAATACTTCCCATGTGAGTTTATAAGTGATATGTATATCATTTTATTCGGAAAATTGCCAATTTTATGAGATAAAAATCCGAAAATGAGAAAATTTTTTTTCCGTTCTAACTCCCCTTAACAAGGCAACTGAAGATAGCACGTTGCCCGTGCTGACCTGATCTACCACTATATATAGTCTTATTGTGCTAGCCAGCGCCTTCTCCTTATCTCGTACCGACTGAAAAGTTTACACATCAATTGCCGAGAGACTGACGTGCCACCAATCAACCGCTCTGACCCGGACTGAAGCGCCATAGAACGGCATACCAGTATCTGTCATACAACCTCAGACTGACTCGACGGCGAGGGAAGTAAATGTCAGTGTAGCGATCATTGTACTAAATTTCACACTCTTTATTTCTGAAAATCACAAAGACATGTCGTCTACGTGTAACGTCTTTGATTACTAATCAGAACGTCCTCGGTCCCAGTTTCTAACCACGCCGCCGCTTAAATGTGAAAAAAATCATCGGCATTGGCGGCCGAAGACTTCCGGCATAAAAAGCCACAATCTATCTGCTCACGGCCTTGTCATGGAAGGCGAACGAAGAGTTTTAGGGCACTCTCTTGCACTTGGGGTGAAAAACTGCCCCCAAAAGGCGGAAGAATCAGCAATCATCAACGGCATAAAGATGCAGAAGGCAATGGAAGCCACTGCATTAAAGACAGATTACATGTATCCACAGTAAACGTGACATTTGATTGAAAAAGTGTCATGATGATCTCTCCACTGCCAAAAGATTTAGGACTAGTTCCCCAATCGGATCTCCGGGAGGGGACTGTCAATGGGAATGTGACGACGAGGAAAAGATTGAATTACCAACGAAAGGATAACGTTCTACGAGCCGTGGCGTGGAATATCAGAACCTAGAAAGTTGTAATGAATCTAGAAAATCTGAAAAAGAAAATACTAAGGCTCAATAAGATACATTTGGGTTCAGTGAAGAGAAATGGAAAGAAGACAACGATTTCTGATCAGATGAGTATTGGGTAACATCAACAGCAGCCGAAAATGGTATAACAGGAATAGATTTCGATAGGAATAGAAAGGCAGAACAGAGGATGAATTAGTGTGATTAGTTTAGTGACAGAGTTGTTCTCATCAGAATCGACAGCGAGCCAACACCGGTAACGATATTTCAGGTGTACACGGCGACGTCGCAAGCTGAAGGTGAAGAGACAGAGAAAGTATGTGAGGATTTGAGTGGGTAAACCAGTACGTAATGGAGATGCATATCTAATAACCATGGTAACCATGGGGAATTTGGATGCGACTGTATGGGAAGGAGTAGAACAAAGGACTACGGGGGAGCATGGGTTCGGTTGTAGGAACGAGAGAGGAGGAAGACTAATTGAGATCTACATTAAATATCAGTTACTAATAGCGAACACTTTCCAAAATCGCAAGAGGAGGCCAGCAGATACTGGAAGATTCCAGTTAGATTACATCATTTTCAGGCAGATACGGATATCAGATACTGGACTGTAAGGCTTACTCAGCAGCAGATATAGGCTGAGATCAGATTTTAGTAATGGTGAATAGCAGGATGAAGTTTAAGAGACTAGTGACGAAGAATCAATGCGCAAAAAGGTGGAAGATGGAGGTGCTGAGGAACTGAGAGGTCTATAGATACCGCGATAATGAATAGCTGAGCAGGAAGTTCTGACGAAGGGGAATGAACATCTCTAAAAAGGACAAGTTGGAAAGAAAAATGTCGGTACAAGTAAGATAAATGCGAAGAAATCATTGATAACAGAAGAAATACTTTAGCTGTTCGGCGAAAGAAGGAAATACAAAAATGCGCAGGGAAATTGAGGAATACAGAGATACAGATGCATATGAAGTTCATAGAAGCTACGGCGAAATAACTGCAATAAAACAGTGAGGAAACAGAAAGAGAAATACCTGCTAGGAGGATTGATTCAGCATATAGAAAACTCAAAACAGCCTTCGGCCACATCAAATACAAAGGCAGTAAAATTAAGAGTGCAGTGGGAATTCCACTGTTAAATGAGGAGGAGAGAGCGGATAGGTGGAAAGAGCACATTGAAGGCCTCTATGAGTGGGAGGAGCTAGGACCTGTCTGATGACATGACAGAAGAAAAAACAGGAGTCGAAAAAGAAGAGACAGCGAATCCGGTGTTACAATCACAATTCAAAAAATCTTTGCCAAACTTCAAATAATATAATGCAGATAACATTCCATCGGAATTTCTAAAATCATTGTGGAAACTGGCAACAAAACGACTTTTGACGTTGGTGTGTAGACTGTATGAGTATGGCTATGTACATCACACTTTCGGAGAAACATCATCCACACAATTCCGAAGATTTCAAGAGCCCAAAAGTGCCATAATTATCGCACAGTCAGCTTAACAACTCATGCATCAAACTTCCAGACAAAAATAATACACAGAATAATGGAAAAGAAATCATAAAATCTATCGAATGACAATGTTTGGCTTTAGGAGAGGTAAAGGCACCAGAGAAGCTATTCTGACGTTGCGGATGATAATGGAAGCAAGACCTAGGAAAACTCAAGACACGTTTACAGGATTTGTCTATCTGTAAAAAGCGTTCTACAATGTAAAATGGTGCAAGATGTTCGAAATACTGAGAATAATAGGGGTAATCTATAGGGGAAACTAGTAATGTGCAATATGTTCAAGAACAACAGGAGTGGGAGACGACGAACGAAGTGATCAGATTAAAAAAGGTGTAAGAGAGGGATTCGGTCTGTCGCCTCTACTGTTCAATCTGCGCATCGAAGAATCAGTGACGAAAATAAAAAGTGTTTCAAAGATGTAATTAAAATTGATGGTGAAAGATTTCAATGATAAGAATCGCTGATCTCATTTATATCCTGAGTGAAAGTGAAGAAGAATTACGTGATCTGCTGAATGGAATGAACAATGTAATGAGTACAGAATATCAAATGAGAGTAAATCGAAGAAAGACGAAAGTAATGAGAAGCAGCAGAAATGAGATCAGCGAGAAATTTAACATCATGATTGATAGTTACGAGGTAGATGAGGTTAAGGAATTCTCCTACCTGGGCAGTAAAATAACCTATGCCGGACGGAACAAGGAGGACATCAAAAGCAGACTGGAAATGGCAAAAAGGGCATTCCTGGCCAAGAGAAGCCTACTGGTATCAAACATAGGCCTTGATTTCACGAAGAAATTTCTGGAAATGTAGTATGGAGTACAGCATTGCATGGTAGTGAACCATGGACTGTGGGAAAACCAGAACAGAAGAGAATCGATGCATTTGATGTGTGGCACTACAGACGAATGTAGAAAATTAGTTTCACTGGTAAGGTAAGGAATGAGGAGGTTCTGAGCAGAATCGGGGAGGAAAGAACATGTGGAAAACACTGAGAAGGAGAATCGACAGTATGTTAAGACGTCTGTTAAGACATCAGGGACTGACGTCCATGGTACTAGAGGGAGCTGAAGAGGATAAAAACTGTAGAGGAACACAGATATTGGAGTACATCCAGTAAATAGTTGAGGACGTAGATTGCCAATGCTCCTCTGAGAATAAGAAGTTGGCGCTGGAGATGATTTCGTGACGGACCACATCAAACCAGTCAGAAGACTGATGAATCAAGAAAAGAAAAAAGGTCAGTAAAAATGAAATAAAATAAAAAATTAAAAAATAGAAATTTAATAATTTAGTCTTCCTAAAACACTGTAGTTTCGTTATTGCCATCCTTCCTGGTGTTGGAATTTTATTGGCCAGCACTGTATGCTTTACAAACAACGTATGAGGATGTCAATGTCGGTTTAGTGTCTTTGCTTGGAAGTGAAAATGTTTTGGGTTCTGGGGTGGAACCCAGGCAGTGCTTAAATTTTGTATGAAAAGCATCAACAATGGTGCCCGAAATTTCTGGCATAAGCAGTCACTTCGAGCTCCCAATGGATCTGTCAAAGAGGGTGGGGAAGCGGACAGTGGTTCAGGGCATTCCGTTGCCCGTTGTATGGTAAAACTGCCCCAGAAAGCGGAAGAATTAGCACTGATCAATGGTACGAGAATGCGTAAGTTACTGGAAACCACTGCATTAAAGATATATTATGTGTATCCACAAGACATGTGGCCTGTAACTGAAAAAGTGTAATGACAATGTATCCATTGGCAAAAGATCCGGATTAGTCTCCCACTTGGATCTCCGGGCGGCGAATGCCGAGGGGGAGGTGACCATCAGAAAAAGAGTAAATAACTGACAACTGACTAACGTTCTACGAGTCGGGGCACGAAACGCGAGATCTTTGTGTTGTAGAAGCTACGAAATCAAAACAAGGGAAATGCTAAGACTCAATCTTCATACAGAGAGGGTCAATGAAATGAAGATGTGGATTTCCGGTCAGATGAATATAGATTAACATCATCAGTAACAGCAGAAATTGGTAAAACTTGGCTAGGATCCGTTATGAATAGAAAAGTAGGCCAGATACGACAGCGAACCAACGCCGACAACGATAGTTCACGTATACATGCTGAAGCAGAAGACGAAAAGACAGAGAAAGTATATGTGTAGTGAACGTGTAATAGGTATGTAGAGCTGGATGGAAATCTAATAGCCATGGGGGACTGGAACGCGGCTGTAGGGGAAGGAGTAAAAGCAAGGATTATAGGAGAATATGGGCAGCAGGAATAAGAAAGGAGAAAGGTTTCCACAAATTACTGAAGCCACTCGCCTTCTGTTTTATTATTAAATTTTTATTTTCCATTACCTGTTTCATCATCAGATGGTATATATTTATTGCATGTTTGTAGCATTATGCATATAGAGTTAGTAGTATGTGTTGGTTTGTTCTTGATGCACACAAGCCAACTAAATCTATACGACACTAGCGATGCTGAAAATATACGATGAATGTGTTCCTTTTGATGATGAACCGCGACGAGATTCTGAACCGATTATGCAAGATAAATATTGAATAATAAAATAAAAGACGACTAGTTGAAGTAATTTGTGGAAACTTTTATTCGTCACAGTCGCAGTGTTCCACATCCATAATGGATAAAAGTTCTATAAAGGAGAAAGACTGATTGACTCATACAGTAAAAACCAGATTGTTACAGAGAATATTTTGTTTAAGAATCTGAATGTGAGGAAGTATACTTGGAAATGACGCAGAAACAATGTAAGGTTATAACTGGATTACATTTTTTAAATTTTGCTTTTGGAGGAGGACATTACACCACTAAGCTGTGTTCAAAATATTTTATTTTCACAACCAATTTCGGCCTCTGCCCATTCCCAATTGCCTCTTAAAAACATACCAACGCATTATAAAAAACAACGATGAATATAGCGTTAAAAAACTTAACAGTCACCCATAGTAACGTAAAGTATGAGGTACAAGGCCTGAAAGTGCTTACGAGAGAAATAGCAATACTATGTTTTTAAAATGTCAGATCTGGCCAGAAGCGCAACGGAAAACACCTTGTAACGTTTACACAAATCACACTACATAGACTTGTTCATGTAACTGTCATATATGCATGATTGTGTGGGAAAATTGTCAGTCATATACTAAAAATGTAAGAATTTTATTGTAGTCGAAATGATTTCAAAGCCCGGCATATCTCTGTTTCATGATTAACAGTTGTGTGGAGATGTGGATACCTAGTTATACAAATCTGTGTTATACATCATAACCGGTACATAAAATTTTAGTAGAACTATGAACACATAATTCATGAACAGAACGTAAATATTTTTACCATACATTCGGTAAAATATAAGTAAGCGACGTATGTACTATCAAATCTCAAATTAGTACTTCAGTACCCGGTGGTTATAATTACAGTGCAGCCACTCACAGAGGTCCAGCGTGGGCTGTAATTATCGCATGACAGCGAAATTTGGTAGCTCTACTGATGCGTTAATGCGGAACCGATTTACGCTGGGAAAAATTACTTATAGTTCTAATTTCGGCACTGTGAACACAAGAAAGATTTATTGACAGGCTTTTATATGTGATGGATTAGAAACGGGACGTTTGCAGAAGATGTCAAACAAGTGAGAAAGGCATAATGTTGATTTAATAAGCAACCACCGCTTACACAGTTAGTGAAATAAAAGCACCAGATGTCGATGAGATTGTGGACAGCGCCTGACGGCCAAAATTGAAAATAATTTTTTTCCAGGATAAATCGGTTCCGCATTAGCGTACCTGCTAACTATGGGAGGCCGGACGTTGGAATCACGGATCTATTTCAAACTCTGCATACCTTCAGTAGGTCATTAATTCAACATAATGCCTAAGTAGTAAAGTGCACTACTCTGGAAATTGCGAGAAAATCGCAAGAGAAGTTTCACGCGTCTATTACGTAACTGATGTATCAGTGTGTAGACACCAGACGACAGCGGGTGCTCGCGAGTCGGGAAGCCTGCTCTTAACAAACGTGTGTGAGGCGACGGTTCTACTCCCGCTCGAACATTAATTTTTGTTGTCAAGTGAAAATTCTGTGATATTCAAAAAATTTTCAACTTCACTATTCGTTCTTGCTACATTCGCAATGTCTCATCGCTACGCAAGTTAACTGCTAAATGGGGCCTGCCTCCGTGTGGGAGCCCGAAGCGTCGAGGTGGAATGTATTTCCCGGTACCTTAACATATTGCATGTGAAACGGATTTCGCAAATCACGACAGGCATATATTGTCAGGAAAAGTTGCTTCCTTCATTTACTTACTGATGGTTAAAAGCATCTCTGTTATAATACTTAAATTTAATTAAAAATAGTAAGTATTCAAATAACATGAAGCTCACTAAAACTTCATGCAAACACAGGTGTTTTTTTTTTTTTTTAAATTATATTTGAGCCGTGCGTGGCTCGTTTTCATGCCTTATCTCATTTGACATCCTGTTTTTACTATACTACCACATCGTTATGTTAATTTCAGTTGCTGGTGTCACTGAGTTGCCGCGTTTCCTGCCCATGAGTGGCAGCATCGGCGCTCATCGACATAAGCCCTGGCGTATTATCGTTGCTGACTGCTATTACTTCTCGGTAGTCGTGTGTTCGGAGTTAGCTGGGATCTGCCAGTGAGTTGGGACGCGTTAGCAGCGCAGTTCGGACCTGGCAGTGTTTGGATTAGGACGCGACGTCGGGGCGCAGCTGCAGTGAGGTCCGGACAGCCAAGACCCAACCGACGGTTGCCGATACATATCACTTGAGTGCGGACCACCTTGGTTGGTCGTCGGTCGGTCGTCTTGTCGGACGACGTGTATGTTGGCCGGCTAACGCTTATGGGTTGCCTGGGTATGTCGATTGGTGATTCGTCCTTGTTATTGCACAGTCGCAGCCTTTAGTATTGTCTAGTCCTTCGTGCAAGTGTTCGTGAAACTGTGTGTAGCTTGTAAGGTCGACTGATCACTTATTTTAGTGCTGTCTCCGTACTGATGTGTGCCAGCCGGTCGGATAGTGTAGATCAGCCAGGAAATTTCCACGCGACGCAGTGGGCCGCGCCCACTGGCGGTCTCTAAGCAGAGTCGGGGTGTGTGGGACCTGTTTTGGTTGGCAGGAGAGCCAACACCGTGTTACTAGAGGAGGCCGAAAGGCACGCATTTTAGCTCACGCAGGCTGGCGTGAGGTCTGGAACAGGACAAGGAAATTAGAATTTAGAAAAACGGACATAGCTGGTGGAATACTTTAATCCGTTAATGACGGTACATAATCAATATCAATACTAACTGATAATGGCGCCTTGCTAGGTCGTAGCAAATGACGTAGCTCAAGGCTATGCTAAACTATCGTCTCGGCAAATAAGAGCGTATTTTGTCAGTGAACCATCGCTAGCAAAGTCGGTTGTACAACTGTGGCGAGTGCTAGGAAGTCTCTCTAGACCTGCCGTGTGGCGGCGCTCGGTCTGCAATCACTGATAGTGGCGACACGCGGGTCCGACGTATACTAACGGACCGCGGCCGATTTAAAGGCTACCACCTAGCAAGTGTGGTGTCTGGCGGTGACACCACATGACCTGCTCCGATTGCTACGAGGTTCGTGACTCACGGACCCAGGACATCAAGTTGAGTGGTGAATTAATTACCGAAGCCAGAGTGTTCACATTGTGCCGTTGGTTTTCATGGTTGGCTGTTGGGAGTGTTCTCGTGAGCAACAGCGAGCGTTCGAGTCGGCGAAATTTTGGCCACCACCCGGTAGAGTTTAACTGTATTTTGGTGATTTGGAGTCCAAGTGCACCAGCGGAATTTTCTGCCTTGTGGCCGTTAGCGTTCCGGTTATATGCCCTGGCCGCTGACGTAAAATTAAGACGGTGTTGTTTCCTCACCGTGTTGTCGCTGGCAACACATGTGTGTAGTTTTGTCAGCTTATGCATACTTGGTTGCGGGCGGCTACGCCTCCGTTTTGGCTTTGGAGTTACTTGTGTACTGGTCGGGTGGAAAGCAAGTCGTCTTGCCGGTGGGTCCGTTGACTGTGTCTTGGTTGGGCCTACTAGCTGTCTCCCCTAAGCAAACGTTAATATTTCAAGTGCAGACCTACCCCCGGAAACTTCTGATCGGCGGTGGCTGTACTGCCTTATCTTATTGGTGTTTGATTGTGTATTTTAGTGGCTTATATTCGATGGTTTGAATTTATATGCTTTTAATTGGGTTTTAAATAATGGGCCTTAAGCAACTTTAAAATGTAAAGTTCCTAACTTGTCAACTCTTTCATTGTTTGGGCCTTCAGCGTCATTTGAAATATTTTTTGGATAAAGCTTAGGGCATTAAGCCTTTTGAAAATTTATTGTAGTTGTGTTTTTCCATAATGGGCCTTCAGCCGCTTTAAAATTTAAATTCCTTAGTTGTTAAATGTTAGATTCTTTGGGCCTTCGGCCTGTGTAAAACATTGTTTAAAGATAAAGCTTTGGGCCTTGTGCCTACTAAAAATTATTTAAGTTGTTTTAAGTACTCGGCCTTCAGCCGTTTTTAAAATAAAGTTCTTGTCTTTCAAGTATCAGACTGTGTGGGGCCTTCTGCCTTGTGTGTTTTTTTTTTTTTAATTAATTTTTCCTGCAGTCTTAAATCATGGGCCTTCAGCCGTCTTTAAACTTGTTTGCTTTTCTACTGTTAGATTTGCTGGGCCTTCAGCCAAGTTATAGAACTTACTTACGTGAGGCCTTCTGTCTTCTAAATATTCTGTTTTGAGTCTGAATTTTAAGTTAATGGCTTTCAGCCGTTTTTAAATTTAAGTGGTTGTGGCCTTGAGGCATAAGATAGTGTGGCCTATTCAGCCGATAATTAAGTTCAAAAATTTTTGCTGTATTGTTTGGACAACTATATAAAGTTATATGTGTCTGAGTGTAACTGACAGTCCCCTTTTGGCCGCTTTCCACAATTACAGCTACCTGTTCTGTCCTGCGGATTTAAGCAGGGCGTTTCAATATTACCTGTCAAATGTCATGTAAATTAAATAATATTGCCAGTTCGGTATTGTTCGTTGCGTTTGGTCTGCGCGCACGTCAAACGACATCCTTTTGAAGTTAATCGTTGATTCCTTTACTTAGATTTTTGTTTTGTTTTACCACTTGGCCACCATAAACTCTAACACCCAGCACCTACGCACGGGTTCAAAAGGTGTACAGAGTCTGAAGTAGATCTTTGATCCCAAAGTCGTGTCCTCCCCTCGTAAGTTTCGTTGGCGGACGACAATTACATCCCACACTGGGTCTATACGAGTAGTTACACATTGATTGCAACCAAACGGTACACAAAGGTGAAGAATGTGTAAACGTCTCGTTGCGTTGAGTAATACTGTGTTGGAGTGCAAACACCACCGCGATGCTGCTCGCCAGATGGGTGATACTGTCAGCGCCGCGCGTCGCAACTGTACATCGCGCGCACGCCAGGCGACAGCGGGTGGTCGCGGGTGGGTGCGCCTGCACGTGTGCGTGTTTACCTCGTGACGGAAGACGCCCCACCGCAGCCAACTTCCGGCACGGTGTCACGCGGCAGCTGCGGTCGGGCGCCCCTTAATGAGACAAGTTGCCGTCCCACCACTTAGCGCACCTGCTCCCGGCGCTGCTTCCGCAGTAGCTGGCCTGTATTCATTTTCACCGGAGCAGATTCGCGGTGGCCCGGAGGGGAGGGAAACACCGGAGCGGAGGCGCGACAGACGGGTACACGGGCGGCTTACGGGGCGCTTTATCGGCCTGAGGGAGGCCGCGCTGGGACTGAGCGGCGCGGGGGGAAAATTTTAATTTGGTGACGGGCATGCGGCAGAAGGGCCTCCTGTTCTTGGTCGCGAGTACTTGCCGCCTGTCCGCCGCTTTGAAGGTAGGGAAGAAGCGCTGCGCCGGACACCCTGCGGTGGTCTGTTGTACCTGTTACTCTCTTTCGCGGGTCTAGACTCTACAGAGGAAACACCATACCATACGGCAAGAATCTACAAGTTTGGTAAACATTTTTGGAATACAGTGATCAATAGATTATTATATTTTAACTAAAGTTCGGTCTTGATCACAACACTTATGTCTCAATAACATAGGTGAACGGTTCCGGTTATATTTATATAACCATCTTCAGATCCGTGGCTTCCTTGCAGGATGGTAGGCGGAGCTCCCCTCAGCTGATACGAAGTCATTTGACTTCGTAGCATCTGAGGGGGTTGGGGTTGGGTTGTTTGGGGGAAGAGACCAAACAGCGAGGTCATCGGTCTCATCGGATTAGGGGAGGACGGGGATGGAATTCGGCCGTGCCCTTTCAAAGGAACCATCCCAGCATTTGCCTGGAGCAATTTAGGGAAATCACGGAAAACATAAATCAGGATGGCCGGACGCGGGAGCAGCCGAGGAGAGCTCCGCCTACCATCCTCCAAGGTTCAAAAATGGTTCAAATGGCTCTGAGCACTATGGGACTCAACTGCTGTGGTCATAAGTCCCCTAGAACTTAGAACTACTTAAACCTAACTAACCTAAGGACATCACACACATCCATGCCCGAGGCAGGATTCGAACCTGCGACCGTAGCGGTCGTGCGGTTCCAGACTGTAGCGCCTTTAACCGCTCGGCCACTCCGGCCGGCATCCTCCAAGGAAGCCATGGGTCTGAAGATGTTTATATAAATATAACCGAAATCGGTCACCTATGTTATTGAGACATAAGTGTTGTGATCAAGACAGAACTTTAGTTAGAATATAATACGGCAAGATTATTGAGGCGTGACTGACTCGTGTTATGCTTCGCAATAAACCTTGGTTGCTATTCTGTGATTAGTCTCCCGCGGTTATCGCGATTATGCTGTTATCCTCTCTCTCCGCGAGTGGTAGCAGCAGCGTGTATCGATATTCGCACCCTTGTACTATCTTTGGCCTCGCGCTTATAGTTTCCGGCTGTGCCATGGTGTGGAGCAGCGAGGAAGTCTCCGTGGTGTGTGTTTGGCCGGGCCGCTGGCGGTGTCCACGCCTCTCGGAGTGTGAGGGGCTGTTCCCACTGCTACGAGGTCCGTGTCCCACCGATCCCCGACACGGAAGTTGAGTCTTTACTTAGTCTTCCTGCCAGCCCCAACTGTTCGCATTGTGCCGTTTGATTTCATTGTGAGCTGTTGGGACATTCCCGCGAGCAACAACGTGTGTATTCAAGTTGGCGAAATTCTAGCCGCCCTCCTCTGGAGTTAACTTGATTATTTTTGAACTGAAGTGCACCAGCGGAATCTTCTGCCTTGTGGTCGTTATCATTCCGGTTACCTGCCCTGGCCGTTGCCGTAAATTCAGGCAGTGTATTTTGCTCCTCATGTTGTGACTGTCCAGCGTGGCGTGTAGTTTGACAGCTGAATGTTTAATTCGATGTGGGCACCGATACCTTCTGCGTTGTTTCATTGAACTGCCTATTGTGTGCTAGTCGGGTGGAGCGGAAGTTATCCTGTAGGTTGGTCCGTTCACAATTTGTCGGTTGGGTTCACGTCTGATTCAGAATTGTTGCGCCGACTGCCTATCTCAACTGAACGAGCGTTAAGTGTTTCAGTTCCAGGCCAACCCTTGAAATCTTCTGAGCGCCATTTGATGTGCTGTCTTTTCTTATTTGTCCTTGTTGTTTGTTTATGTGTGGCTTCCAGCCGACATTAAATTAAAATTGTGTTGCCCTTAAGGCGTGAGACTGTTTGAGACTTCAGCCTGATTTAAAGAAATTTTAGGATAAGGCCTTCTGCCTTTTAAAATTCAAATTCCTGTTTTGGGCCTTAAGTTATTGGCCTTCACCGAATTTTAAATTTAAGTTGTTTTGCCCCAAAATTAGCAACAGAATTGCAAGTTTTCGTCAGACAGTGATAGAGGTCGCACAGTATCCGGCGGATCCAGTGGTGCGTGGATGCTGAAGCAATATAAGAGAGCCAGCTACGGTGACAGAGCTCTCTCACACTTGGACCTTCTTTGCTACGACATCATGTTTGGTGGTCAGTACAGCGAGACTCATCCTTGTTAACGTTGTGATAGATGAGGTGAAAATGATGTGTCGACAGAAGTGCCGACACAGTGTGATTTGAGGGGACCGCAATGCACGCTATAAACACACGAAGGATGGCGTGAGGTCTGAAACAGGATACGTAATGAATGCTATAAAGAAAAGTACGTAGCTTTTGGAATACTTAACTTTAATCCATCCTTGTTGTATACATCGTTCTTGATGAGACATGCTTTATACGATAAGTATCAATTGCTATGTAAGGCTAATGGCGTCTTGCTAGGTCTTAGCCATGGACTTAGCTGAAGGCTATTCTAACTATCTGCTCGGCAAAGGAGCGCGGCTTCGTCAGTGTAGTCGCTAGCAAAGTCGTCCGTACAACTGGGGCGAGTGCTAGTCAGTCTCCCGAGACCTGCCGTGTGGTGGCGCTCGGTCTGCGATCCTGACAGTGGCGACACGCGGGTCCGACATGTACTAATGGACCGCGGCCGATTTAAAGCTACCACCTAGCAAGTGTGGTGTCCGGCGGTGACACCACAGAAAAGCTTTAAATTTTGCGCAGAACAAGTTAGACAGTAGTACACCGTACAACAGTACGTAATTTGTTGTCAACAATCAATTAAAGAAGATAAAGAATATTTAATCATATGAAGTCCGCAGCTTGTGGTCTTGCGGTCGCAATCTCCCTTCTTGCGCTCGGGGTCCCGGGCTCGAATCCCGGCGGGGTCAGGGATTCTCCGTGCATCGAGATGACTGGGTGTTGTTGTTTCGTCTTCATTATCATCATTCATCCCCATTACAGTCGGAGGAAGGCAATGGCAAACCACCTCCGCAAGGACCTTGCCTAGTACGGCGGTGCCATTTTCCCGCATCGTTCCCTACGCTCCTCGGAGTATGGGACCTCATCATCAGTCATATAAATATAACATAAAATTAGTAATGACCTGTACCATTCGATGATTTTATCTCTGAGGCAAGGAAAAGTCAAATATACAGCACTAACATTGTTCGACTAGCGATTATAAAATTCTTTCGCTTTCATACGTGGGTTTTTGTAATTGATGATATTACATGCTAATATGTCTTCACTTTCCTGTGCATTGTTACACCTAGAAATGTTTGTTTGCTATAAAAGTTGGATAAATAGCCTAAGAATAACTGTGTTAGTGGCTGGCACATAGTAATTCATTCACATGGAAAGAATCTTACGTTTCGGCTTTATAGCTTATTGACTCCCTCCGTAATACGACGCAATGTAGTAATGTGGGTGAGTAGAAAAATTAAGGTACAGCAATTAATAAACTGAAGCAAACGGCTGAAAACCACATCCAGAGTGATAGGTGCACCAGTTAAACGTACGTTAGTTTGCTCTTTTCCGGCTCCTCTTCTCACTTGTTCTGGTAAGATTTTCACCTCATAGTGTAGTAGCTAGCAGCTTAGCCGAATAGGGCGAGGTCACATATACCTCTAGGGTAAGAGTAGTCGTCTTATAAGGTAGGAATATGAGTACTGCATTTTATTAAATCTCGGATTTGAGGACAACGAAATCAACAAGAATCAGAACTCCTGGACAACAGGACTAAGTTTGTGGTAATAATGATCTAATCGGAGAAATACGAATATTCGCCTGTTAAGCTGAGGACGATGGCTGTATCTGCACATACGGGATGACAATCTACGTTCTTTTCTCTGTTGCAGTTACTACTACACAAATAAATTGAGGTCAAAACATTTTTCATACTTTTGCTACTCCTGCTTCCACCCCAGTACTATTAGTTGCGTAGATGATCTCACAAAATTTTGCTGTACATCAACGGAATGTTATTCTAACGCTCATGCCTGCGATGAATAACAAGAAGACGCTAACGTCGTGGACACGTAGGGAAAAAAAGTGTTTCTATGGGGAAACAGAAAACCTTACACCGTCACTAACGGAGTAGAATCTCTTAATAGCACTGCAGCCGATGCAGAGAGCCAACATTCAGTTCTGAAATGTGTCTACGAACGTATAATATTTAGTACGAAAATAACGAAAAGGCAACTGTCCTACACTTCCATTCGTCGAAACAAACCACGCAGCGAGTAACTAGAGAACCAATGAAAACAGAAATTTTGGACAAACGACACTAGAGCTTACATGATGGGAGTCCGTTCGAAGATGAGTCAAAAATTCAAGGCGTGCTAAAAGGATATTTACAGTCAAAAGTTAATATGTTTTACTAAGAATGACAATATATTCCTAACCAAGTCATCACAGTGAATTTATTCACAATAAAAAAAACTGCGAACTCATTCAGTACCGAAATGATTCATTATCAAATCTGCTACACAAGACATTTCCAAATTATAATTAATACTCAGCGGGCTACATGTAAGTTACAAATGGCAGTAGCAAACAAACATACTGGAACAAAATTACAGTAACGGATGAGGCGCTATTGCTGTTGTTTTGATAAAGCAACTTTACGCATAAAGTCCTGCTCATGGTCTCCGTTTTTCTTTTGAAGGTCCCAAAATATGGACTGTGTGGAGCAGCGTAGCTTCCTAGATAGGAAAAACGTCATAACAACCTTCCGTTCCTTCGTCTTTCATCTAGCCAGTGAGGAGATTTTCTCTTTGCTAATACTCTTAGTTACTGTATTGAAAGAGTGGTACAGAATGGTTATAATTAAACTTTTCTACTTGAGAGGGCCGTCATGAAAAATGAGACCAACGAAACTACTAGAAATAATAAGGACAGCCGAAAGGGAAATAACGAATAAACCATTGAAAGAAACATATTTTAACTTCCATATGTTTACGTCCAAGGTCAGAAACATTGCTCATTGTGACGAACAACTTCTTACGCGATGGCTTGAAACCGCATCAGAGACACCATTTAACAACTGTTCTCAGCTCTGTTCGAACTGTGGACCGTAGAATGTTCATATGTCGTGACACGACTCGTGTGCTGCTTGAAGACCGCCATGGCAACAGTAAATTCCTCTACAATCGACCATAGGCCTCTCCCAGGAGTAATTCCCAAATCAACAGTTAATTCGAACTTCTGTCATGTTCTTCAATCCTGGTGCGGTAAGAGGACCACTCCGTTTTTCTTTAATGCGACGGAAGTCGCGAACAGCTGAGGTGCTATTGCTGTTGTTTTAATAAAGCAACTTTACACGTAAATTCTGGAATTTTTGAACTACAGCCAGTCATTCATTAGTTGTATTTTATATCATACAGTATCCCGCTATTGTAATTACTTCATGTACACCGTTCAGGTGTTTCTTTATTTCCCTCTCTTCAGTTACGAGAGATGTTTACAAAATAGCTTGTTTTACCAATTAGCCACCAGATGGCGGTATTGTCTTGAAGTTTCCGTGGCGCACAAGTCACATGATGATTCAGTTTTGTGTTGACTGTAGCAGATTGACACATGGTAGCCCCTTGCGGCTTGTGCCTCTGTTGCATTTTATTTTAATTCTGACTGTCTGACGCTGTCAGGTATGACCGCAGCTTTCGTATTATTTGGTACGTTATACTGTAACATTTAGTTTTAAGTTGTCGAAAGAAGGTGTCCCTTGTGACACCGAAACCTAGGTTACAAATTAATTGTGTTCGCGACTGAGGGCTGTGTTTTTCAAAATTTTGTAGTATACAACAGTTGCTGATTGGCAGCCATGTTAAAAACCTTAAAACTGATTATTGCAAATAGTGAAAAGTCAGTAATTTAGAATTTTGATTCCCGGCTGGGTCAGGGATTTTCTCTGCCTCGTGATGACTGGGTGTTATGTGATGTTCTTAGGTTAGTTAGGTTTAAGTAGTTCTAAGTTCTAGGGGACTGATGACCATAGATGTTAAGTCTCATAGTGCTCAGAGCCATTAGAATTTTTAACACATAGTGACGCAGAAGAGGGCAACTATCTATCGAGATATCAGACGATAGGAAAATGTCAGCTATCGGAAGATTCCGAGAAGATAAGCGACGAAGAAGAAAACAATAACATTTTTTTATTTGTATAGACTGAAGCGGCGAGTGAAAATTTGTTCCAAGGTCGAGAATCGACTCCGGGTCAGTTACGTACTAGGCACGTGCTTCAGCCACTAAGCCACCTTGCCAGAGGTTCACACAACTGCGTGGATTACTATGGCATGCCTCCCTACTCGATCAAAATTCTCACTGTTGTCCCATTCTACTTTAAATTCCCTCTTACATAGGGGGCTGCAGTGAGAATTTGGATCGAGGAAGTAGGCATGCCAGGGTAATCCGTACAGTTGAGTGAACCGTCGTGGCAAGGCCTAGTAAGCAGGAGACTCGGCTTCAATTCCCGGCCTTCTTAGAAATTTTCACTGGCTGCTTCAGTCTGTATTCGTTAAAAGACATATGTGTATGACGCCAGTAAAGTCTCTGAAATTGTATCATTTCATTTGTATAAAAACGTGGTAACCTAATTTCACATAGAAAGAGCTATTCGTGCCGTCGAGAAAATGGAAAAGGTTTTACATTTAAGGTGATAAATTGAGTGCCAAAGGCTTCATTTGACTCAAAGGTGATGTACTTCGGCAGACAGCTCAAGGAAAGTGTTCATCATGCCGTAGAATCTACTGCAGGAGGCCCACGGCGCAGGTGGCTGATATACGAGCAGAGCCGGCGTGTCCAGAGACCGTTCGTCAGGCGCGCACCACGCCCTCTGGAGGAATGGCGAGTGGCCCCTGACAGCAGGCCGGCAGCGCTCCGCAGTGCGGGGAGGGTCACAGACCTTCAGGCGCGACTTTATAGTAAAGTGGGCAGTTAACTGAAAACGACACAGATGAAGTAAAAGCAAGTGGACTGTTTATTAATTCAAAAGTAATCGCCACAACTGTTAAAACCGTTGTTACACTGTGAGACAATACGGTCAACGCCTTCAAGGAAAAAGTTTATGCTTAAAACAAAAACAACGTACGGAATGAAAGGGCCGAATGAAATTTGTGGCATGCCCAGAATAGTACACAGAACGTCTTCAAGACTGCAGGGAGCAGGGCCGTGATGGATAAGTAAATAAAACATGTTCACAGTAGTGTGGTTGGTAGTCAACACAGCATCCCATACACACATTCTCTCTGCACTACTACTGAAGGAAAGGATCTGTCTTCTTACTGTAAGCACCTCAATCATAAATTTCTTGAATACAGACGACATTTAGGCTGTATAAGAGAAAAAGTTTATTTTTGAACCATAAAGAACAGGAACAAATAGCGAAAACTTGCTGATCGCAAATTTTCAAAGGCACTGATCGCAAATTTTCTTTTTGTTTTATTTGTCACCTTTTACGCGTCCAGTGTCACACTATCGCAAGATCTTTAGGATAATACAGTACATCTATGTAATATATATTGATATAATACATATATATACCGATACAAAGTATCTCGCCGTATTGACACAGTGGCCATAACCGCTATATCCAGGTTAGCCCATGCAACAAGGGTAAGCTTGAAAACCTGCTCTCCTTTTGAAACTGAAATTCTGTAAGCGTATAAGATCATGAACTTGGTTTTTACCCTGAAATATACGTCCACACAGTGAAATTGACCCATTAATAACACAATCTGTCTGTTACGATGAAGGTTCGAGGACGTTAAAATTTCGCAAGGCGCAACGAAAAAGGGAGGCTTTCTCGGAAGTGACATAGCTGAAATTTAAATTAGAACATTAACTGCTACCATCATGCTATACTGTAGAAATTGTACTAGGGCAACCCGTCAAGTATCGTGATATCCCCACACCATTACATCGACGCAACTCTTCGACAAATTCAAGAACGGCGAAAACACTGCTGCGATGTGTCAGAACTAAGTAGATACTGCGTTGGCATGAATGTGCCAAATTCTGTGGCAGATAACGAAGGTTTCTTGATCGGTAGCGAGAAATACACAGACGCCCTTGTCGGACGATGCACTGAGAGATTCGGCCCACGTGCAAAGACTGTCGTTCGTGCGTGCAATATGAAAAGCCTTTGCCCCTTCGTCATCTGACAGGTAGTACAGATATCTTTCCCTACTGGCGACCGAATGCTGAGGCAACACGTTTTCTATTTAGCCTGACGTGAAAAGGGGGCTTTTGCCACAGCTTAGCAGTGTTCTCGTCGAATCTCAAGATGACGGTCCGTTGCGTCGATGAAATATTGTGGGAATTTCACGACATCCGACGTCTCGCCCGAGAACCATTTCTACAAACGGTCCGTTAGGAAAGGCTCAAGCAACAGATTGCGCTACACTGCTTCAAGCGTAAAAATCTGTTCAAGTGTAAAAATCCTGCGCAGGACTAATACCTCTTTCATTTAAAACCTATATTGCTTAGGAATCTGTCAAAGCTGCTGCTGTGAAAGAAATGAAGTCCGACGAAGCCGCCACCTCATTCGCGTTTCACGCAGTACAGCATTGCGTAGCGTTATCTTTGGTGTTGGAAAACTCTTACGGAAGATAATTTCATGGGATGGGTTTTTTCTCCGATAACAGTGAATTAATAAAAAATAAATGCAATTGAGCATTTTATTTGAGGCATATCTTGAGAGCCATACGGTGTAGCTAGTGAACAAAGGAAGTGGTGCTAGATAATAAATGCGCGAAGAGCAAAAATATAAAAAATGTAACATAAACCAGGGTAAGTCATCATACATTAACGTAATCGTCTTGGATAAAAAGAAAATATCAGATAAAACCATTTAAAATCCCAACCGGCCATTATGACACAAAGAAAATTCAACGTAAATTTACGAGCTTCCGAAACATGGTCTTATTAGTGAGAAGAATTGCTGGAAGCCCCTTGGATCTATGGACGGTTAAATTAGATACAGATACCGGTCACCGATGTTATGATGAGATGAAAACACGGAACAAAGGTATAATGTTCCCCATTGCTAGTTCGAATGCAAAATGCAATGCGAAAACGAATACAATTCTGCATAACCTTAAAGCACGCGTAAATTTCAACCACATAAATGTAATCCGAATAAAATTCTCTCTTGCTGCGGTCTCACCGTACTATAGGTTCTTGTCCGAAAGATATGCCCATCTCAATAGCGATGGGGTGGACATCATTGAAAAAATTATTTATTTCTGTGGTGGAATATTTTCACAAAATTTCAATCGCAGACTTTTTGCTCCGAATGCGAAAATATTTTGTTCACGTCCATCTGCATAGGGAGAAACGATCATCACAATAAAGTAGAGGAAATGATATAGGTGTCAGTTTTCCGCGCAGTGTTCGAGTGTGGAATAATAGAGAATTACTGTGAAGGTGGTTCGATGAACACTCAGTCAGGCACGTAAGTGTGATTTTCAGAGTATCCACGTAGATGTACATGCGGGTAAGTGCTAACCACCTGGGTGTAATTACCCTCTAAAGGTTGTTGTTGTTGTGGTCTTCAGTCCTGAGACTGGTCTGAAGCAGCTCTCCACGCTACTCTATCCTGTGCAAGCTTCTTCATCTCCCAGTACCTACTGCAGCCTACATCCTTCTGAATCTGCTTATTGTATTCATCTCTTGGTCTCCCTCTACGATTTTTACCCTCCACGCTGCCTTCCAATACTAAATTGGTGATCCCTCGATGTCTCAGAACAAGTCCTACCAACCGATTCCTTCTTCTAGTCAAGTTGTGCCACAAGCTCCTCTTCTCCCCTATTCTATTCAATACCTCCTCATTAGTTATGTGATCTACCCATCTAATCTTCAGCATTCTTCTATAGCACTACATTTCGAAAGCTTCTATTCTCTTCTTGTCTAAACTATTTATCGTCCACGTTTCACTTCCATACATGGCTACAGTCCATACAAATACTTTCAGAAACGACTTCCTGACATTTAAATCTATACTTTATGATCTAAAGGTAAACATGTAATTTTCTGTGAAAGTGCTCAGTTGTGGTTTGGTCACGGAACTAGTATTTTAATTCTGATAGTAGAATTTACCTATACTAACATTTTTTTCCTAACACTGACATTAACGCGTGACACACTGTCGGGAGGTTAGAGCTTGTGAATCTCATGTATGAATATCATTTCCCATTTAGCGCACCCACTACACACATACTTCGTAAATTGTACCATGTATCTATGAGAGCAAATTGAGACATATACATCGCGTACGCTTAAATATCTCATGAAAACGCCTTCTTCGAGATGTAGGCCACGCGGGGTAGCCATGCATTCTGAAGCACCTTGTCACGGTCGGCGCGGCTCCACCCGTCGGAGGTTCGAGCGCTCTCTCTGGCATGGGTTTGTATGTTGTCCTTAGCGTAAGTTAGTTTAAGTTAGATTAAGTAGTGCGTAAGCTTACGGACCGATGACCTCAGCAGTTTGGTCCCGTAAAGCCTTACCACAAATTTCAAAATTTTTTCCGAGATGTAGGTAGTTCCAGTAATGGAACATAAATTACTTCGTTATTCACAGGCTGCGGGTGAAGGAAATGTGGCTAGACAGATGAGTGGTGGAGGGGGAGCATGTTTGCAGCCTGTGGATATTTAGGTTCCTTCTTTGAGGACGAGTTGAAGGTAGTATTAGGAATGCAATGAGAAATACTTCAACATTCTATAAAAACAGATTGTTAGGAATAATCATTGCCAATTAACTCATTATTTCTTGGTTACACTAAATATCATTTACTTTTCGTCATTCTAAAAATGAAAAACAAAGATTCTTTTCCATTCTAAAATTTATTTAGAGGCTAATGTTGATAATGAAGAATCGAGTTGGGAGAGGGTGTACTAGTTAACATCTCATGGCCCTCAGAGGTTACCGTTTCACAAAAAGTGGGAACCGCTGATGCATATGAAAGACGGATTTTTAAATTACGTCCATTCATTGCGCTTTCAGGAACAAGAGTAATTTAAGCTTGGTTCCACTAGGCGTCCAAACCGAAACATATGTTCACAGAGCTCTGAAAGGTCATCACCGGTCAAATCTATGTCGAGTCCCTAAGAGATAGCCACTGATTCCTTCTCGTAGATCCGCCGTTCTAGCAGAGTCGGCATGGTCGGTTCTTCTTTGATGTGACGTGTGTCTTACGTTAGCAAACAAGTTTTCGATCTGAAAGATGTTCGCGCGGAAGCAAACTTGTGTCAAGGTAAGCTGTGTAAAACTGCATGAGGCGTTAAGATATTACAAAGTAACTAATTTGAGAAATATTAGAAAAATACATACGGAACCACAGAAATATCACGATATAAGTCAGGAATAAATCAGTTAAATCTACCTATTCGTGGACTGCATGGCCAGACTAAATAAGTTTATTTATTGACTGTTAGTATGTTGTATAAATGTTTTCTTGGGAGACATCACTATGTACGAAAAGTCCTCTAGTGGCTAAGTTCTTACGATCGCTGCGCGTCTACGTAACATCCTGGCGGCCGAGCCAACAGAGGACACTGGTCATTGCTCTGTCTTTTCTTCAGTAGAGTTATTTTGTCCTGTAATTTAATCTTTCATAGGTAATTTATAGGTGGCTACAGGCAGTGTATTTCGTATGTTTTATTTTTGACCGTAAATTCACCATAGAGTGTCAGACCTATTATCTATATTTGCTTTAAATAACTTTATATGGTTAACTGTAATCGTCTTTTATTTTATCACAACTGTTTTCTATAACAGTTAGCAAAATTTAAAAGTCTGCTACATTTATTGTACCAAATGTATTTTCATCATATTACGGTTCTTGCGTAAATGAAGAATATATCTAAGCGCACAGTAGCGACATCTATGAAGCATGTAGGCAAACATATTTCTGGTAGCTACTGTACTTCAGTATGTTTTGTACAGTAACGCCAGTTGCAAAATGACTGTGTGGACGGAACGGCCTATTTTAAACCATATTTTAGTTGTACGTGACGATGCTATGCTGAGTGTATTTATATATTTTGACGATGCCATTACGTGTTTACCACCTTAGGACATGGTGTAAAACAGGTACGCTTTACCTTATTTTATCTGTACATTTCCCGGTTTGTGTGATAGTATATCGTGATATGAAACACTATATTGTTTTGAAAGATAGACTGACCACTAGTTGTTTATATTTTGTATTGTAGATCTGAAGATGGTCGTTACTGAGTGAAACCGGTCATCGTCGAAGAACTTCATATTGTGATCAAAGACTGAATGAAACAAAGACTGTATAAAATAACATTTAATCAGATAAAACATTTTTTTAAATTATTTTGTAGGAATTGAGATAAAACAAAATGTTTGAGTGATGTGAATTTACCAATTACAGGGCAAATTCGTTGCAGTATGAACCTGGAGTTTACAACCAATATCTCTCTTTTTTTACACATTTCCATACATTTTAACAAAGACGTAATATTTGTAACGTAGGCTCTTTACTCGATAAGTGCTTCGCAAATGCTTGCTGAGCTCTAAACGAATTTGTCCTGCATCGTGAAGGAAGAAACTAATGGGATTTGCAGTTCAGGCAGCAACTTGATCCTTGAAGCACAAAGTCTGATGACACAAGGTTAGAAAAGAAATCAGTTGTGTCTTGTTGAGAGGAACCACGACAGAATTTGTCATTATCACTTATGGAATCACAAACAACCGAAATCTGGATGGTCAGGCAGAGGTTTGAGTACGGCTCCAGAACAACACTAATCAACTGTGCTAGCCATTGCGCCATTTTCTCTGTATACGCAATTAAAGCTGAGACAAATGCTGCTCGCTCCAATATCTACCTTGCACAAAACTTTTCCGAGTGGTGAATAGCAGCAGTAGGTATTTCACGGTTACAACTTTTTTGAAAAATTTGTGTTTAAATACAGATTCATTTCTATAGACTGCCAAGGTAGAGAAAACTAAATAAGAATCAGCGCTGTGCGCTCATTAAAGAGTATAACTGATATCAAGTTCACGCGTAGAAAAAAAGTTACTGCGTACACCAAAGGCGATGTAGCGGTAGTTCACTGTTTGACGAATGGGCACTCTTAGGGCGCAGTCGGCACCAGTTAGAGGAAGATATGCTGGCCGGAAATTGGCAGTAATTGCGAGTAAAGCCGTTTGGCAATTAGCATTCACGGTCGGCCACCCCACCCGGCCATTGCGTGCGCTATGTGTCCGGCGTAATTGACGCTTAAATTATGGACGCGTCTGCTGGGAATTCGAAACAATGTGCCTCGCTCAGCAGTGAGCTAATACCAGTAAAGATAATTAAATGTGCTCAACAATACACACAGTAAGCGACGGTGACTGAAGATGGAAGCAGTGTCTTTCACTTCGCACCAACAGACAACGTCATCCACGCAACTTGGCCGAGCATACATTGACTAGAAGAAAGTTTTTTGCTACTTTAAACTTGCTACAGATCTGTCCGAGTCAACATCTAGTAGTCTCTAAATGTTATCACCAATGAAAATAAAATAAAAAGGAAATAGAAGTTATCTGTAGTTTTGCACAGTGGTAGTTCGAACCGGCATACAGTGTGTTAGGGGTATACGTGCTGATATTGTGACCACTGGTACCTTAATATTTACCCACTTAGTTGTTTTTCTCAGCGCTTAACAGTCTTCCCACAGACACGCCACATAATTTACTACCTGATGTTTTCTACACGGTCGTAACTCCATCACAAAGTGGACTAAGCCTGACAAAACAGACTAGCCGTTTTGCATCCGCCTGCTGTCCAGGGGAAATGAGCATTAACGACTTCCTCGTGCCACATACACATGGAGGTTCTAACCAACTTAAAAACATTCTACTCCTAATATCTATAGTTATTACTCTGCAAATTAAGTAGGTACTAATGTAATGTTCTGTACACTGTCTCAGACACCAATAAAAATATCTGCACTTATAGCTCTAACAGCCTGTGTATCAGACGTTCATTTACTTTGTTTGTGTATAAGTTAAGCACTCCCACGACAATCACGGATCAGTCACTTGTGTCCAGATACAAATTTTTGTTTTGTAACGCTACCTTACTACAGCAGATTTCCTGAATGGGACTCGACCCCGCTACTTTCACGTTTAGTAAGCCGAAGAGTGGGTTCGAGTGCTGGACACTTCGGTGGTTTAGTGCAGGAGTGAATATCTGTCTTCGTTAAAATCGTTTTTATTTAACACGACAGTATCGAAAATACTATTTCTCCTTCTTCCTGAAAGTCTCTGTGCGTATGCTGGTAGTTCACAGAGCATCTTTCAAGCTTATATGCTCGTCTTTCGTAACACATACGCGCACACACGAGTGTGTGTGCGTGTGTGTGCGCGTATGTGTTACGAAAGACGAGCATATATACGAGTATACTTGGATCAGTCAAAGAGACTGACTGGAAGTGATGAAATATATATATATATATATATATATATATATATATATATATATATATATATATATATATATATAAGACTGCGAGACTAGCAACGGTAGCAAGTCCGGTTGCTGATAAAATATCGAAAAGTCGATAATTTATAATTTTTCCCAAAACATAATTTTACTTTCACTCTGCGAAGGTGTGTTATTGCTTTCTGAGCTTTCATCACTTCCACACTGTATCTTTGACGGTTTGATGCAAGTATATATGGGACCAGAGAAGAAACCCGATTGGACCGGGGCGGGGGGAGGGGGAGGGAGAATGGAACAGAAAGATTTCCGATGTGAAGAAATAGCACACCAGCTGCGTTAAAAACAGTTGCTGAAAATGATGAACAAAAATTTAAATGACAAGATTGGTCTTTATTGCGGGCAGAGACGTGTGAGAGGAAATGCGACGTATTCGGCACTCGTGACTACCAACAGAAACAGCAACGTCTAGCTTCAGAAGCGATTTTGACGCGACAGCTACTAGGTCGCTGGCGTTGGAGGAAGTGAAAAAACAGAGAATTCAATATGAATTGTTTCGGGCAAATTCGATATGTGTCGAAACTGAACGACGGATCCATCGGACACCGTTTTTTTGTACCACTTTACATGCATTATCAGGAAAGTGATTGTCGCCAAGCCTGAACGTGCATCGTTTTCCTTTGAATTCTTGCTCTATGGGGGACATGCAGGCTGCTAAGTTGTCGATGCACAGAATATCTAATAATAAATCAAGTCTTAAATTTACAGCTCTTAAACCGGCAGTAAATTTGTAATGGGCAGCCGATATTTTCATAGGCGGGTAGGTCGATTACTTTTTCGTGGGTATATCGATAATTTTTCTGTACTCGAAAGACGACGATATTTTTTAAATATCGATACATAGGATTCTCAACATTTTAGAAAACATCAATAGTCCTAGTAGCAAGTAACAAAGTAGTTTGCGTCGAAGGAAGTAGTTGGAAGAACTAACGGTTAAATTTTTACATGATTTGGGGGTTATTCTGCGTGGTAAACGTAGCACACTGAGGTCTTGCGACAACAGTGGCTGTAACCCACCTGGCCATCGAATCCAACTAAGATAACGTGGTAGATACGAGTACATTATTCAACACTGCTTCAACCATGTTCACCAATCATAGTGGCTATACACTGGTGATCTGTAGTTCTCTTGCGAACCTATGATCAAATGTTTTCAGGCGTGATAGACCAGGAGAACGTGCTGGACACAGCAACAGTCGAATTCTCTCATTATAGGCGTAGATCAGGAAGGACAAAATAGGATTCGAAGATGGGGCACATCCACAAGCCTTAACGCGTCGTAAATTTTATGACCTGCTGTCAAAATTATCTGCTTTGCGTACCTATTCTATCATATTTAAAGCTAGTTTCACATGACGATGTCGAATGTAATCACGCAACGTTCGATTTCCTTGGAAGCTTCGATCTAAAGTTTGACTGACTACTTCATCTTTGGGGGATAGTTCAGTGGTGATCGTTCACTTTTACTCGTTCACCTTTACTTTCCTATCCAATTGTGGCTGCTAAATGGATGTTAGATCTGTTTCCAGGACACAATTTCAAGTATGCACAATTATGACTGCTCTCTATTGATTACGTCATTTTCTTAACTGAATGCTTACTTAGAGGGTATCACAGTAGCTGGCTGATGCAACGGCAGATGACTGCAGACAAGGTAGGGAGAGGCCAGAGCAGGCTGTTCAGAATAACGGATTACGGAACCTATTTACGACCCATTTCGGACCTGCCTTGTCATCATTTTTTTCGAGGGAAGCTCGTAATCGAACCAAGTACAATATCTTCGTTTTCACTTCTTTTACAGAAAATAACATAACTGTAAGGCGATATAATTGGAAGTAAACTGTCGTCTGTCAAACCAATATTAATAGTTTCTTTTACGATTTGCAATTGTGTAAATAACTATGCATCTAAGTGGCCTACACTAAGTGTGGCAAGTGAAGATTTACTAAAAACACCAAAACTGCCCACACAATAGCTGAGAAATTGCGTATTAAAATTAAAAGTTTTGTATCAGCAACCGGGGTAAGTACGTAAATATTCTGGGGCATCGTTGAAAGTTCATAAGTGAAAAGAAACAATACTAATTTACTTTCAAAACTTTGATGATATAGCAGACATCATTGCTTTGCAGGTCTTTAAATCGAAAAAGATAACCAGGTTTCAATTAGTCATCAGCTGAAAGGGGCCCTAAGGTTCGTACATGGGATCATTCATTAGTTATTGGGCAAAGAGAACTGAGCGAGCACAGGCAGCCAGTAATAGACGAGAGTATGAAATTGGAGAACTCAGTAAATTATTAATGTACTTAAAATACAAAATTTATACATAAATCTGTTTGAAAGGGGCAGAAATGTTCAGTACTGACAATTTTACGCATATTTCGCATTAAAATTTTTACGGAAAAGGGCAGGAAAAAATCGTTCACGAAACTCGCCCTCAATGGCGTTTCGGTTAAAACATTGTTTTCTGTCACAGCGGCATAAATATGATCACTTTTGCCGTTGATTATGCTTTGACTGAAAATATTTTGGAAAAAGATCTCTTGTATTTATCTTGTTGGCATAAGATACATGCGAATTTTATATTGGCAGTTTCTTAATGAAGTGCAAATTCTGTTCTCGACAGTATCTTTCCGTGCTCCTAAGGGATACACCATGCAAAGTGGATGGTGAAAGCGAGTTGCGTATTCAAAAAGTTTGTTCAACCATGAAGCTGAAGTACAACAATATGAAGAGACTGCTTCCAAGTACAGAATCTATATATATTTGAGGTTGTGTATAAGTATTCCAAAAAGCTTCTAGGACAAAAAAGAGATTTATCGAAGATTAATCACGCTTAAAATAAAATTTTAATATCTCGCAATATTTGTTGCACACATTTAGTAAATAGTAGGTTTGCAGTTTTTGTTATTAAAGCTAATGCAGCAATACAATATCAATAACTAAGTTGACAGCAAAAAAATATTTCGTTAAAAAGCTACTTCTGAGCAATATTTTTTTAGTTGAAAAATGGATACGATTTAATGCCATCTACGATTTTTCAAATGGTGAGGCAATTCTTTCCCTTCGTCTGCTGAGCCCAAATCACGAATAAATCATTTTTTTGTGCAAAAAAAAACACATTGAAACAAGCAAATGTCACTAACAAGAGCCTCATTATGTGCCATGTTTTATTTTTGGAAGAAATGCTAGAAGCGCGAGTTTTATGAGATTTTTCTTGCACTACAAATAAAAAGTTATTAAAAGGTTTCTTAAAACCAGTACTTAAACCAAGTATATCAAATTTAAATACCTACAAGTAGAAAAAAAATTGCTGCTCCTTTTCCTTGATCAGACAAAGAAAAACTTGCCTTGTGATAACTATGTGTCCTACAGTTGATCAAAACGACGAAGGGGTGAGCAATTCCACTTTTTTGCCTGAAATATATGCGTGTATTCAATGCAGATTAATTTTTAAGTGAGTTGTATAAATATAAAATTTGTAGTGGAAATATGAGCGAACGACTAAACAAAAAAAAAAAAGAATGAAACCGAAACAGAAAAGATGTACCGAGAAACTAGACGAAGGAATGAGACTGGCTCAAGTGAGTGGTGTGCTAGTGTACTACCATTCCTGGGAGCGAGATCGACTGCGACCGGCGTCATGAGCTACTGTTGCTGATAATGAGACCGACTGTAACGGAAGTGGACGGTGAAATACCGTTCCTTAGAAGTCGTTACTCGTTCCTTCCTTTCACTCCAGTGAACCGATCCTTTGGACGCATTCATTTACAAGCAACCAAAATTTGCTTCGAACACAGATACAGCATTCGTGGTGCTGTACCCAGAGTCTGGACACTTCTGCGAAGACGATGTGATGCCACTTGTGTGTGCAGAGTTGTTGATCGAACCGCTGTTGGTACACCTCTCTCTGCCGGCAAGTCAAGGGGAGCTGACAGTCTGTGATGTTCCATACGTCGTCACACTACTCATGTGTATCTGGTCTTGGTACAAACAATCCCATCTATTCAGTCATAGTGTGTTACATGGCTGTAAGATGTTCCACAGTCAAGTGAACGATATGTATGACCTCTCAGGTGATATCTGGTCCCATAGGCATCTTGTATGCTGTGAACGCCATCAGCCAGAAGATGATTGAGAACATACTGAACACAATTTCCAGTCTACCAGCTCACATTCTTCTTGTCTTCACTGAAAGAAAATGTTCCTATTTGCTATTTACTCAGCGGCACCAAGAACTATGATTATAAATAAAAGTTTCCAGTCCTAACAGGTTAATATATTCAGCAAAAGTCCACGCACACAAACATAATAATATTCCTGACAATAATAATAATGTTCCTATGAGAAACAGCACTATTAGCAGTTCAGGGGCGACGTTTACGGTAAGTTCCAAATAAAATGGTCTATCACCCTGACTTCCAATCATCTACATAATTACTCGCCACAAAAGTGAAAATAATCTCACCACTTGCAACGCTGTTTTGTCAACATTACGGGCGGCAGACAAACAGTTACTTTCGTGAAATCGCAGACGGTTTACAGTCCTTACGACTTCACTTCCTACTTTTTGCCACAAACGTACGTTTGGCCGATGCCTAGCTCTGACCTCATCCGAGGCAGAGTGTATGCCACCGTTTGACGCACACGGGCACACTGATAGCTCGGTTCGTAGTGTCTCTCCTATGAAATCTAAATGGCCGCTTTCTCGCACACGTATTATTTAATATCTCTTTGCGTACCAATTTACAATCTTCATAATTTTTATATGAATGAAGTTGACTTTAGTTATTGAAAAGTTTCACCTCGACTGCAATTGAAGTTTATCGGTTAGAAATTCTAGAACGGAAGTAGAACATGATCTCTGAATTATCTTTTTAAGGGTAGTTGTATTGATTGTTACTCATACTAACAAGGGAACCTCCCCATCGCACCCCCCTCAGATTTAGTTGTAAATTGACACAATGGATAGGCCTTGAAAAACTGAACACAGATCAATCGAGAAAAGAGGAAGAAGTTGTGTGGAACTATGAAAAAATAAGCAAAATATTCAAACTGAGTACTCCATGTGCATGATAGGCAACATAAAGGTCAAGGATAACTGATGAGCACCGTGGTCTCGTGGTTAGAATGAGCGACTGCGGAACGAAAGGTCCATGGTTCGAGTCCTCTCTCGAGTGAAATTTTACTTTCTTTATTTTCGCAAAGTTACGATCTGTCTGTTCATTCATTGACGTCTCTGTTCACTGTAATAAGTTTAATGTCTGTGTTTTGCGACCGCACCGCAAAACCGTGCGATTAGTAGACGAAAGGACGTGCCTCTCCAATAGGAACAGAAAACATTTGATCGCAAGGTCATAGGTCAACCGATTCCTCCACAGGAAAACACGTCTGATATATTCTTTACGACACTGGTGACGGCATGTGCGTCACATGACAGGAATATGTTGTCGACCCACCTAACTTGCACACTTGGCGAATGGGTAAAAAGATTCTTCTACCTTGCCCGATTTAGGTTTTCTTGTGGATGTGATAATCACTCCAAAAAAGTGATGAAAACATAAGAGTTTGTCACATAAACTGCATCAAATGAATGCAACAGTTTCAGAGTCGCACAGTTTTCCCTGTGCTATGTCAAAACATATGATTTTTACGTTTTCAAATGTTTCCGTGCGTAGACCGTCAAATTCTGTATATGTCCAAGCAAATCTGAACATGTCCTGGAATTCTGGAGAGCGAAGTTGATTATGTGTGAGTGCCTGAACTTTGATAATTATCTGAAAATAAAAAATTAAAATTTGCACCCGAGAGAAGATTTGAATCAACGACCTGTCGTTCCACAGCTGCTCACGCTAACCACGGGACCACGGCGCTCGTAAGCTAACACCCTCCTAAATGTTGCCTACCTTGCGCATGGACTACTCAGTTTGTATATTTTGCTTATTTTTTTCATAGTTCCACACAACTTCTTCCTGTTTTCTCGATTGATCTGTGTTCAGTTTTTCAAGGCCTACCCCTGTGCCAACTTATAACTAAATCTGAGAGGGGTGCGATGGGGAGGTTCCCTTGTAAGGTCTTGAAACTTGGTACAGATGAATTATTTCCTTCATGTAACCGAGTAGTGTAATTATAACTTTCTGTAACAATTACATATGAAAATCTAATATGAATAGGGACCCTTCTGTTGCTAATTTAGTTTTTAGTAAATCACTAGACAAGTGATAGAAGTAGCTTAATGAAGTTACATATTTAAAATTTTTATATTAAACTGAGGCTACATACGAATTTTCATCTTTCTGAGTATAAGATTTTTATTTTGCGCCTTCAACTTTTCATATAAACGCCAATTTCGACCAAAATATTGATCCGATCAAGTAGAGACTTGTAACATTTAATAGTCAGATACAGTTGCATATTCTGAACAGTTTCCAGCTTTCTAGCTGCGTTATTCAGCGGCACTTATATTTTTCTTAAAGTAATATATTTATCGAAACTTATTCATCTAATCATTCTGAGATTTCACAACGTTAACATTGAGCGTATATTGAGAAAGTTTTTGAAAGCTATTTCAATTTTCGTTAATTTTACTCTTACCTCTTCATCTCAATCTCAGAGTAGTACTTGCAACCTACGTCCTCAATTATTTGCTTGACGTATTACAATCTCTGTCATCCTCTACAGTTTTTGTACTCTACAGCTCCCTCTAGTACCACGGAAGTCATTCCCTCATGTCTTAGCAGGTGTCCTATCATCCTGTCCCTTCTCCTTATCAGTGTTTTCCACATATTCCTTTCCTCTCCGATTCTGCGTAGAACCTCCTCATTCCTTACCTTATCAGTCCACCTAATTTTCAACATTCGTCTATAGCACCACATCTCAAATGCGTCGATTCTCTTCTGTTCCGGTTTTCCCACAGTCCATGTTTCACTACCATACAATGCTGTACTCCAGACGTACATCCTCAGAAATTTATTCCTCAAATTAAGGCCGATGTTTGATATTAGTAGACTTCTGTTGGTCAGAAATGCCTTTTTTGCCATAGCGAGTCTGCTTTTGATGTCCTCCTTGCTCCGTCCGTCATTGGTTATTTTACTTCCTAGGTAGCAGAATTCCTTAACTTCATTGACGTCGTGACCATCAATCCTGATGTTAAGTTTCTCGCTGTTCTCATTTCTACTACTTCTCATTATCTTCGTCTTTCTCCGATTTACTCTCAAACCATACTGTGTACTCATTAGACTGTTCATTCCGTTCAGCAGATCATTTAATTCTTCTTCACTTTCACTCAGGATAGCAATGTCATCAGCGAATCGTATCATTGACATCCTTTCACCTTGTATTTTAATTCCACTCCTAAACCTTGCTTTTATTTCCATCATTGCTTCCTCGATCTACAGATTGAAGAGTAGGGGCGAAAGGCTACAGCCTTGTCTTACACCCTTCTTAATACGAGCACTTCGTTCTTGATCGTCCACTCTTATTATTCCCTCTTGGTTGTCGTACATATTGTATATGACCCGTCTCTCCCTATAGCTTACCCATACTTTTTTCAGAATCTCGAACAGCTTGCACCATTTTATATTGTCGAACGCTTTTTCCAGGTCGACAGATCCTATGAAAGTGTCTTGATTTTTCTTTAGCCTTGCTTCCATTATTAGCCGTAACGTCAGAATTGCCTCTCTCGTCCCTTTACTTTTCCTAAAGCCAACCTGATCGTCACCTAGCGCATTCTCAATTTTCCTTTCCATTCTTCTGTATATTATTCTTGTAAGCAGTTTCGATGCGTGAGCTGTTAAGCTGATTGTGCGATAATTCTCGCACTTGTCAGCTCTTGCCGTCTTCGGAATTGTGTGGATGATGCTTTTCCGAAAGTCAGATGCTATATCGCCAGACTCATATATTCTACACACCAACGTGAATAGTGGTTTTGTTGCCACTTCCCCCAATGATTTTAGAAATTCTGATGGAATGTTATCTATCCCTTCTGCCTTATTTGACCGTAAGTACTCCAAAGCTCTTTTAAATTCCAATTCTAATACTGGATCCCCTATCTTTTCTAAATCGACTCCTGTTACTTCTTCTATCACATCAGACAAATCTTTACCCGCATAGAGGCTTTCAATGTATTCTTTCCACCTATCTGCTCTCTCCTCTGCATTTAACAGTGAAATTCCCGTTGCACTCTTAATGTTACCACCGTTGCTTTTCATGTCACCAAAGGTTGTTTTGACTTTCCTGTAACTGAGTCTGTCCTTCCGACAATCATATCTTTTTCGATGTCTTCACATCTTTTCCTGCAGCCATTTCGTCTTAGCTTCCCTGCACTTACTATTTATTTCATTCCTCAGCGACTTGTATTTCTGTATTCCTGATTTTCCAGGAACATGTTTGTACTTCCTCCTTTCATCAATCAACTGAAGTATTTCTTCTGTTACCCATGGTTTCTTCGCAGCTACCTTCTTTGTACCTATTTTTTCCTTCCCAACTTCTGTGATGGCCCTTTTTAGAGATGTCTATTCCTCTTCAACTGTACTGCCTACTGCGCTATTCCTTATTGCTGTATCTATAGCGTTAGAGAACTTCAGACGTATCTCGTCATTCCTTAGTACTTCCGTATCCCACTTCTTTGCGTATTGATTCTTCCTGACTAATGTCTTGAACTTCAGCCTACTCTCCATCACTACTATATTGTGATCTGACTCTATATCTGCTCCTGGGTACGCCCTACAATCCAGTATCTGATTTCAGAATCTCTGTCTGACCATAATGTCATCTAATTGAAATCTTCCCGTATCTCCCGGACTTTTCCAAGTATACCTCCTCCTCTTGTGATTCTTGAACAGGGTATTTGCTTTTACTAGCTGAAACTTGTTACAGAACTCAATTAGTCTTTCTCCTCTTTCATTCCTTGTCCCAAGCCCATATTCTCCTGTAACCTTTTCTTCTACTCCTTCCCCTACGACTGCATTCCAGTCGCCCATGACTATTAGATTTTCGTCCCCCTTTACATACTGCATTACCCTTTCAATATCCTCATACACTTTCTCTATCTGTTCATCTTCAGCTTGCGACGTCGGCATGTATACCTGAACTATCGTTGTCGGTGTTGGTCTGCTGTCGATTCTGATTAGAACAACCCGGTCACAGAACTGTTCACAGTAACACATCCTCTGCCCTACCTTCCTATTCATACCGAATCCTACACCTGTTATACCATTTTCTGCTGCTGTTGATATTACCCGACACTCATCTGACCAGAAATCCTTGTCTTCCTTCCACTTCACTTCACTGACCCATACTATATCTAGATTGAGCCTTTGCATTTCCCTTTTCAGATTTTCTAGTTTCCCTACCACGTTCAAGCTTCTGACATTCCACGCCCCGACTCGTAGAACGTTGTCCTTTCGTTTATTATTCAATCTTTTTCTCATGGTAACCTCCCCCTTGGCAGTCCCCTTCCGGAGATCCGAATGGGGGACTATTCCGGAATCTTTTGCCAATGGAGAGATCATCATGACACTTCTTCAATTACAGGCCACATTTCCTGTGGATGCACGATACGTGTCTTTAGTGCAGTGGTTTCCATTGCCTTCATGCATCCTCATGTCGTTGATCATTGCTGATTCTTCCGCCTTTAGGGGCAATTTCCCACCCCTAGGACCAGAGAGTGCCCTGAACCTCTATCCGCTCCTCCGCCCTCTTTGACAAGGCCGTTGGCAGAATGAGTCTGACTTCTTATGCCGGAAGTCTTCGGCCGCCAATGCTGATTGTTTATCAAAATTTGGGCAGTGGCGGGGATCGAACAAGGGACCGAAGACGTTTTTGATTATGAATCAAAGACGCTACCCCTAGACCACGGGTGAAGGTTAGGGCGTAATACTTTGTTTGCTACACATGGCGCTGTATGACGGCATGGCGGTAGTAGCAGTGAAGTGGGTAAGTGCCGACAACGCGCTCGCCTCTATCTCTCACTATGATACAGCGCTTGTTTCGCGACATGTTCAGCCATAAAACATAGATCATGATCTTGCCACTGTCGACATCCGATATTTGCTGGCAGGCAAGTCTCCTTAAACGAGGAATGCGACGATCACGATCAAAATTCGAATATGCTTTCTGAATCAGTAACCCGCCTTGTAATCTTCCGTAATATATCTTCCAGTCATTTGTATATCCATGCATGCAGTACACTTCGTGCCATTATGATGCTTGTTGCAAGTCGACTTCATAGAGTTGAAATTTTAATAGACACCAGCGTAATTATACAGGGAGAGTCAGCTGCCCAACCAAATGAGTTTTAGGCAACCCAAGATGTAATAACAAGCCACGTGCGGAATTTTCATATTCTCTCACTCGCTACACACAAACTAGTAGTCGTACAGAAAAAATGAACAGGATCTTTTTGTAGTAAATTTTCTGTAGCTACATTTTGTGCTGCGATACAGTTTCGCTGACGACCTCGGTTTTCGAATTAGTCAAGGAAAATGCGTTTGGAGGTTCCTTTTGCACGTTTTACTTGAATAATTTGTAAACTAAGGCCTCTATCAAAAACATATCTCAGTACGAAATGTACCTACACTAAATTTCCAACGGAAAGGCGCTGTTAATTTTTTCTGTAAGACTAATAGTTTGTACATAGTGAGTGAGAAAATATGAAAATCTTGCGCTTGACACCTGATAACATTGCAAGTTACACAAAACTCATAGGTGTCGGCAACTGCATCACCGTGTACGTTAAAAAACTGAAATGACAACCTTGAAAACATGCCATGTACAAAGCCTATGAAGTATTAATAACATTATAACAGTGCGTAGTAATGGGTACCAAACAAAATACAGGGAAATATTCAAAATTCTCTAATAAGTTTAAAATGCATTTCCTCTGTATTTTATTGAAGAACTATTAAAATTTAATTTTTATTGATACACTGATTTCTGAACATTGTCAATATCTGATCGGGAGGTAATATCAAGAATGTGAAAACCACTCATCTCACAATTAGAGTGCTAACGGCACACCGTGTTGACACAGAGTTTAATCCGACAATAAAACACCAATGCCTACCCTTGCCATTGGAGGAGTAAACAAAATTCTTTCCATATGCATTCAAGAGTGCTTAGGAACTGATAAAAGAAGCATCAACACCCCATTGTGCGGGCCAAGTTTCACGACTATTCATTCAGGTCACAGTGCTTTAAATTCCATAAATATCTCATTTCGTTTCAAGTTTAAGACGTGTATATTTATTTTGTCTATTGTCAAACCACAATTTATGAAAGATTTTTATATTTTATTAGTAGGATTAAGTAGGAATAATTAATATTTGTCAAGTTGGTAATAACTGTGGTAGCAGGGAATGTCTGCACCAAAGCACTGTTGGCAAGAGAGACCGCATATTGATATAATTTTAAAAAGAGCTGGAAAGACCGCGCATTGATACATTTTGTAATGGTAGCAGGGTTTGTCTGCACCAGAAAGCATTGTTGGCGGGTGAGACCGCACTTTAGCGTTCGCAGGAAGTCAGTAGTAAGCGAGATGTGAAGCGAGTCGGTAGCAGGTTTGAAGCGAGAGGTTGAAAGGAGCGGTGTGTCTGCCAACCACTAGACATGATTTACAAGAGACATCAGCTAACTATTATCATAAGATCAACTAATATTATTGAATTATTTTTTTGAGAAACTCAAGACTACTGAAGGTACGTTTGCGCAATGATAGTTGTAAGATTATTGCAAAAAGTAAGTCCCATTTGAACGTTTGTAAAATCATTTCATTCAAAATATAATAAATTTTTGCCAGCAATATTGCATTACTGATTATAATCCATCCCAAAAACCATCAACGTAAAACTTCGCAAAATTTTATTGTCGTCAAGAAAAAGTTTAACTATGAATTACGTAACTTCAGACAAATTAATTAAAGAATAACGTCAGCTTTGTTATTAAAGAATAACGTCAGCTTTGGTAATAAATACAGCCACTTATTATGAAAGCCCACCAGCAGCTAATAGAGTATAGTAAAACAGAGTAAGTATATTCATGTCGCAGTTCGATGTAGCAGTGAGATGGATATCCAGGAACAGTAGAAAAGGTAAGGAACAGTTTTGGGTTATGGCAGGTAACGACTGAGGGCCACGACGACGACACATTCTATGTTTCGTCGAAATAATCAGAAAAGAACTTTTAGTAAGCAGCGTTTAAATTTGTATGCGAAGATTGAGAAAGAGAATTAATTTCAAAGGTAAGATTTTATTTGTTATTTTTAAGCAGGAGGTAGAAATCCTAAGGGAAGGTTTCATAGGATAATGTAGAAGGGAAGGTTGAGTAACAAAAGAGATATAGAGGAGACGGGAAGGTTTCAGAAGTTACTCGCACTTTTCCACCAAAATCCGTTTTCACCATGAACGTTTCAAGACAATGAAAGTCCCGCCCTCCTCCTTTACAAGCACACCAGACGCTACGATCCTCTTCAGTAATCTGTCTATTGACATATTTTCTACCGCTACATTCCATCGAAGGACTCTACTGCTAACTAGAGGTATTCCCACCACATTGCTTCGCTGCACTTCCACTAGTGACCTCGAGAAGTAAGGAGTCTTCGTCCCTAACAGATTGGCAACCGCAAATGTCTTGTGAGAAAGCAAGGTGTTGAATTTATCCTACCGTGAGGGGGGAGGGAAAGGGTTTGAGTAACGCACTTTTGAGTAACGCTCGTCCAGACGTTACACATACACACACCCACCCACACACACACACACACACACACACAGTACACAGTCTTTCACTTCTAGTATTTACATCGTTCCTGATTGTAACTTTTATGGCCATTTTAGAACAAACGGTTTTTCTCCCTAAAACATAGTAGACACTACATTAATAAATCTTCTTCCAAAAAGGAACCAGCTAAACTCCAAGTTTTCCTCCCACCCCTGAAAATAGTCACTCATAGTGCCAGCAGAATGATAAGGAGATATAGTATTGACACAGAATTTAATCATACAAGAAAGACGCGACGACATTACAACACTACAAAGGACCTATGCCTACGTTTTTCAAGACAGAACTATGCAAAATTGCTTGAATATGCTTTTAAACGTGTATAGGGATTGCTAAATGAAGCATCAACTTCCGACAGCAGAAACACAACAGAATATGTCGTCTGGGCAACACGAATATGTCGGCACTGTAACCAAACGATCATCAGGTTTCATTCGTTGGTTTTATAGTTTCATCAAAGTTGAATCATCATTATGCAAAGACTTGCAAAGAGGGCACATACATTCAGAGTACGAAAATGGCTCTAATATAAAAGAAGAAAGATTGAAATGAGACATGTTATGGGCCTTAGTGCTAAATAAGGCGAACAACACCTGTTGTTGAACAGCACAAGTTCTGTAATACATGTCGGTGCGGTTCTGAAATATTTCGCAGCGTCGATTAATACCACGACCAGACCATTGCTAGGTTACGCACAAACAGTTCGGCTTGATGAACCTCTTTAAGAATAAATATCAAATAACAGCATCTCTATAGCCAGCAAGGACGTATCCAGCATTAGCAGACGAAACTTTAGACAAAGATTCAAGCGTTAGAGTACGGCCTCAACTTCCTGAAACAAGAATAATCACGGATTATGCACTCTGTTACACGTGATATAGACACAAGTCAAGCAATCAAATATCAGGAGAACATACTACGGGTGGAATACTGTCTGATGATACAGGCACTAGCATTACCACGTATGGAATTTGTGCAGTTTCTTTATCAGAACAATATTTTGCTGGTTTTCACACACCAAAAGTTAGATAAGGCACACATTATACACATCGGTTATTTGTCAACTGGAGTAGTTCCTGGAGTGTGTGAATTTCATGTGTAGGACTAAGAAGGAAGAGGTGACGGAAAGTATCCCCGAAGCTACACAGAAACATACAGAATAATTTGTAATAGAAGTGGAACTTAATACAAAACGAGTAATTAAGAGCATGGCAACGATAACAGATAAAATTTATCATAGTTAAAATTGGGAAATAAATATTATCCTAAATCAAGGAAACGTATTTACTAAAACGTGAAAGCAAGGGACAAACCGAGTGTCAAAAGCAATGCGTGGTAGATTAAAGATTGATGTAGCTAAAATTTGTGTGTCATTCTTGAGTGCTAAAACCATATTTTAAGTCTTGTAGGTCAAAAAGATCATAATTCTGAGAATAGATTCCGCCTATTATGTCTGAAATATAGAGAGAATTACGCACGAAGAATGAAAAAGTTTTCGAAAAGGGGAGAGTGTCAGTAATTTATTGTCTGTCATATGACGAATATGTTGTTAAAGGTATTAGAGAGCAAACTTTATAAACAGATTATGATTATTTTTGTTTTTAAAACATTTATTGTTACTAGTGCCCTTTTCCAGAACTTGAGATAACTAGCGACGTGATACGTGCAGTATGTGATTTACTGTAGCGGTTTCAATGGTTGAAACGGCTCTGAGCACTATGGGACTTAACATCTGAGGTCATCAATCCCCTAGACTTAGAACTACTCAAATCTAACTAACCTAAAGACATCACACACAGCCGTGCCCGAGGCAGGATTCGAACCTGCGACCGTATCAGCAGCGCGGTTCCGGACTGAAGCGCCGAAAACCGCTCGGCCACAGCGGCTACTGTAGCGTTTTACTGACATTGCATGAACTATAAACACTAAACACTGTAAATATAACTGATCTATGGAATTTGAAGTGTCCTATTACGTAGAAATTCGTACACGCTAGTCGTTATTTATAAAGTTCTCTAGAGCATACCAACAACAGCAAGAAAGAGCACCATGGTGTACTGATCGGTATTTCTAGCTGCTGATGTCTAGGTGACAGTTTCAACTGATGGTGACCATTTCGGCAGGTGTGAAACCAGGCCCACCTAGCATAATGAATAACTGATTAAATAAAGAAACAGGGAAACCCACACGTATGCCAGCGTAGGTACGTCCAATGCGTTGAATGATTCAACTTTGGTGTCAACAACGTTTATTTTAAGGCATACAGCAGATGTTACCTTCTCTGTTTACGTACAATTGATAAATAACATAATATCATTATGTGCTTGGATTTCAGCTACATTATTTCTCAGTTCTTGGCGCTGCTGCTATAATTTCGGTTGAATCGAGAACATTGTTTGAGCATCTGAAGAAATTTAATGGGTCATCTACGTACTTCTCTTATGATTTTGTATAGCGCCAATACATATCCATTTTACAGCCTTTCCAAATTGGAGACGTTTATGCATGATTATCGACGCTCTAGTAGCAATGTATCTGCTATATGTTACTATTATTCAGCTTGGTCATGAAATTGAGCATGAAAACTTCCTACAATGTTTTGTTTGTATTACAAAATTTTAAAGCAGTTCATGATGATTATCACAAACAGCCAAACTAAATGTCTTTGAACATCATGGCCGATATAATATTGAACTAAACAAAGAAGAGAAGATGTACAAACGGCACAACAGAGCAAAAAAGGGAGTAAATCTATATATGTCACAACACGTTTTGGCAGTAGATCTCGGTAATTTGGCAATCTTTTTAAAACAGTCGATTTAGACAATCACGTTTCGGTTGATAATGTGGTAGAAAATATACGGAGCTGAGGTGTGCAGAGAGGCTTGGATTTTATGGCTGGCAGTGAAAAACCACCACTGACAGAGCTAACACAGTAAAGGGGTGATTTACTGGTGAAGGCTGTCAGGGCGGTGTTAGGGGTCTCCACCCTGGCCCCACCCATTTAAGGCAGAAGGTGCAGGAAGCCTAGTAGAACAGATCATTAACTGCTGCAAAGTGAATTAATAGTACACCTATAAATCTCCCCCCTAATTTAGTTACAGGACGACGCTGTTGACATATTCAAAAGCAGTGGTAAGAATGAGGTTTAGTTATTAACGAATGGTGTAAAAGCTTAAGGTCATCCTACCGAAAACTTTATAACGAACCCTATTTCTTTGAAAAAAGAAAAATAAGAGGTGGAACGAAATAGGAAAGAGAGACACACATTAACACAGCTCAAATCGAATCTTAACGAGTACCAATTATTAGAGGTGTATTGTGACGGAAATGTACTCCCAGTACTCACATGTGTTAAAGAAAGGTGATAGAGTGGCAGTAATAGTAACTTTTCAAGTCTTGAAATTCCCTGAAATCACTACATCTCCAGGAGAAGAGAAAGTCATATGTTCCGCTGTAAATAATTTACTGGACATGGATAAGTAAAACTGACACAACTACCACAGCTAATGCTGATCATTTCGGACCGACCAAACTAGTTTAGATCAGGGGCTGTCTACTGGTATGCCGAGCAGTCACCGCATATCCTGGCACAGCAGGACCTATGGCGTGGTCGTGTCGACTCAGTTGAAAAGCAGTCACTGTGGAAAAGGGTGACCTGATTGCTTCACGTCAGAACCATTGTCCTGCTATGGGTTACGTTAAAGAAACCAGAGCATCAGCAAAACGAAACAGCCCATGTTTCTCTTATCTAGTATGGGGTATTGCAGCTATCAGCCACAGGCTCCGATGGTGGCCTACGATGGTCCACGAGTCCATGAGTCTACATGAATCAACTGGTCCCCACCTCCTGACTGTCGCTGTTGGTGGAGGCCCTGCTGCTCTGGACTTAGCGCCCTCCAACTGCTGGGCCATATGTCGCCATACAATGGAAGTCTCCCGCTCGAGACTGGAGTTGTACAGCCATATTTAGTCACGATCATCCATTTGGGCAACTTGCTGCATATCTCAGCTCATCAGGACAGAAGCGACGGCGTGTTACTGTGCGCCCCGTCCAGAGCTGCCAAGCAGTCTCCAGACTGCGTTGCGAGCCGTTTCCCCCTCCTATGGTCAGCATCCTAGCAGAATCATCGCCGGCCCCACGACGTTGCCTGTTATCAGGCGGTCTACTGCTTACAGGCTTTCCGTTAGAAACCTACGTTCCGGAGGCGTTGACTTCTGCGAGTAAAATCGCGATCCTTGTTGTTGAACAATAAATGTTTGTTACAACAGTGATGTTTTCATGACAACGTGTGTGAGACTACCACGCAACAACTCACCGCTCCATCTCACCCCGCGACACTGGCCTCTCCACATGATTATTTTATCAAGCTGTGGAAAAGGCAAGTAGATAAATCTAGAAAGTCTGTAGTATTGAAATCTCTTACAGCCCTCTTGCTTTCATCATATTTCTCAGGTTTGCGCAACCCCTCCACGAAATCACCGTGCAACCTATGCTCTTTTCAAAACACATACCTGGAATAGGCTCTAAGAGATCGTTTACATGACTAGTAGCATTGAGGGACTATATCATGTCTACCACGTTTCCACTAATACGGGAACTACCCCTCCACACCATCCTCAGGTTTAGTGGTAAGATGGCCCAATGTATAGCCCGTCAAAAACTGAACGTAGAGTAAGCATGAAAAAAACTCAAAATAGAAACAATGAACGGTGTACGCTTGACATGGGCAACATTGAGGAGAGTGTAACGGCCATGGAGTCGTGTTTAAGTGGCCACGTTGTTGTACTCCGAAGCGGACGATCAGGATTCAAAACCCCCTCGTACCATTAATTTTCATTTTTTTTTCACAACTTTATAAACTGTCCGTCCCGCCATTGAAACGTTTTCTCTCTTTCTGTAGTCTTGGCCATTTTCGTACTATACATTGGTTCTAGAATATAAGTCATGCGGTAAAAATACATTACTGTCGCAAGCAAATGTGATGAACAGTGACAGCGAGCGACATACCACATAGACGTCTCACAGAAATTAAAACAACAAATAAACGGCTGTGACCTATGTTAGAATAAAGGAATTCAAGAGTCAAAACTTCCAAAGCGGAACGCAACTTTAAAAACATTGAAAACATATGTTTTGACAGAGTACAGAGAAACTGTGTGATTGTGAGACAGCGGTGTTCATTTGTTGCAGCTTATGTGACATTATTATGATTTCATCATTTCCTTGGGTGTGATAACGTTCCCATTCGTACCAACACATAAATCGGGCAAGGAGACATATCTTGCTCATCACCAGTGCGCAAATTAGGCCGTATCATATGACCCACACACTCTGACTAACGCCGTGTGCAACACACCAGGTGTGTTTTCCGATGGAGGATTCGGTTGATCTGTCGCTTTGTCAGCAAAGGTTTGCCGTTCTCATTCAAAAGTCACTTCCTTTCGGTTGCTAACACAGTAGCCGTGCAGAATCAACTTTCACTGTAGGTTCCTTCCTTACACTTCGTTGTTACAAATGGACGTTACACCACGACACATATACAAATTTGAAAACAGCGAACAGTGAAAAAATAAATAAAATAAAAATGCACGACAAAGCTTGGAACACGGGTCTCCCGCTCCCGCCTTACGTCCAACACCGTGACCACTTAACAACGACGCCATCGCTTATCTGCTTCACTCAGTGTTATACTTTTTAAGCGTGGGCCGATCACTGTTTCTGTTTTGCTTTTTCTCGCAGGTCAATACATCTTCTTTCTGTTTGCACGCTTGATCTGTGTTCAGTTTGTGACGCGTGGTCCCCTGGGCCCTCTTGCCAATAAATCTATGGGTGGGGGTGGGGGGGTTGCTACGGGCAGTTTCCCTCGTACAAGGTGAATCTAAAGAAGTTTTTGAATAATGGACTTGCTTAGCGGCATACCGAAGAATAGGTGTATTGTTTCGTATATCGTGAACAGTAAGTCTTGCTAGATGGCTGAAGCTAATTTAAAAACTCTAGATAAATGTGTTTCAAGACAAATGTCAGTTATGTCTTGGGGAGAAGACGCCTTAAGAAGAACATGTTGTTTTGTTTCTCGTACGTACGAGCATTTTTCCTGTCATCAGAAGCGCTTAAAGCTCCCCGTTATGATTTCGTGTTCCAGCTGCTAAATCCAAGATCACTTGATAATTAAATGAAATTACTGAAAAAAGAACATTTTGTTTAACAACACTTATATATAATACAAAGAAAAAGTGAATAAACAAGCAGGAATAAAACATTTAGGAATAAACAAAAAACAATTAAAAAATTAACCAAAATAAGAGAAAAGAAGAAATACATGATAGATTAACCAGAAATCAACGAGACTGCCGTGAAAAGAACACTGGCTCTATCGTTATTTGATGAAGATGTTACAACATCGCTTAAAGCATATATAGCGCAAACTATACCGTGAATAGTCGGTGGTGAAGAAGTCAATGAACAAATACATTTTGACCCTTTCTTTTTTTATTTTGTTCCTTTAGAAACTTCGACTTCTCTTATTGTCTTCGGCAGATCTATGACCACCAACTTCTTTGGCAAAACTCTGCAACATGTCAACATAGAAAGATGATCCAAATCCACTTTTATTTTATTTCAGTCTTTTTTTTTAATATCCGCTATTGTTCTTCGACGTACGTTTGAACGGTAGAGAAGAAAGAATACATTCCAGTTTTACATCCTCTTAAACATGAGCATTTCGTTCGTCGTCTTCCTTTCTGATAGTTGCCTCTTAGTTCTTGAACATATTGCATACTATCCGACTTTCCTTACAGCTCACTTCCATTTTTCTCAGAATTTCTAACGCGCACCATTTTACATCGTCGAACACTTTTTCAAGGTAATCGAACCCTATGAAGATGTCTCGATTTTTCTTAAGTTTTGTTTCTGTTATGAACTGTAACTGTCTCTCTGGTGCCTTTCTATTTCCTAAGGCCAAACTGATCGTCGTCTAACAGATCCTCAACGTGAACCATATCTTTCCCCTTGAGGTGTATATTGTACACACACCAAAAAAAGTTTTACATCAAACGAGTTCCCAGAACTCCTAAAGATAGACGTGGACTGTGGATATTGTATCACAGACACAGTCCCACTCACTGTTCAGAGATGTCACTAAACCCGCCCAAAAATGTAAACAACCATGCATGAGCAGCGCGTATTAGATGGAGGGTGTCCAACAGCTGATCAGTTCCAGTCATTCCGTCAGGAACGAGGTACACGGCTCGTGTTGTCGGTAGTTCAATCATGCCTAGACGGGCAATACCGCGGTTCGATCGCTTCCGCATTGTTACTTAGTGCCAGGAAGGGCTTTCAACAAGGGAAGTGTCCAAGCGTCTCGGAGTGAACCAAAGCGCTGTGGTTCGGACATGGAGGAGATACAGAGAAACAGGAACTGTCGATGACATGCCTCGCTCAGGCCTCCTAAGGGCTACTACTGCAGTGGATGACCGCTACCTATAGATTATGGCTCGGAGGAACCCTGACAGCGACGCCACCATATACAACAATGCTTTTCGTGCAGCCACAGGACGTCCTGTTACGACTCAAACTGTGCGCAATAGGCTGCATGATACGCAACTTCACTCCCGACGTCCGTGGCGAGGTCCATCTTTGCAACCATCACACCATGCAGCGTCGTACAGATGGGCCCGACAACACGCCGAATATACCGTTCAGGACTGGTATCACGTTCTCTTCACCGATGAGTGTCGCACATGCCTTCAACCAGATAATCGTCGGAGACGTTTATGGAGGCAACCCGGTCAGGCTGAACGCCTTAGACACGCTGTCCAGCGAGTGCAGCAAGATGGAGGTTACTGCTGTTTTGGGGTGACATTATGTGGGGCCGACGTGCGCCGCTGGTGGTCATGGATGGCGCGGTAAAGGTTGTACGATACGTGAATGCCATCCTCCGACCGGTAGCGCAACCATATCGGCAGCATATTGGCGAGGTATTCGTTTTCATGGACGACAATTCGCGCCCCCATCTAGCACAACTTCTGAATGACTTCCTTGAGGATAACGACATCGCTCGACTAGAGTGGCCAGCATGTTCTCCAGACATGAACCCTACCGAACATGCCTAGGTTGGATTGAAAGGGGCTGTTTATGGACGGTGTGACCCACCAACCACTCTGAGGAATCTACGCCGAATCGCCGTTGAGACAATCTGGACCAACAGCGCCTTTATGAACTTGTGGATAGTATGCCACAACGAATCAGTGCAAGAGGTTCCTGTGTGTACAGCAATCTGGACCATCACCTCTGAAGGTCTCGCTGTATGGTGGTAAAACATGCAATGCGTTGTTTTCATGAGTAATAAAAAGGGCGGAAGTGATGTTTATGTTGATCTCTAATCCAGTTTTCTGTACAGGTTCCGGAACTCTCGGAACCAAACGTGATGCAAAACATTTTCTCATATGTGTATAATAATTTACGTATTCTTTCATGTGACATTCTATGAATTTGTTCATGCCACTTCTTCTTCTTCTCCTTTCTAATTTGAATTCTTGACCATTGGATGCAATGTGTAAATTCCCATATCCCAGATATTTATAAATTAGCTTAGCTTTATTTCTTTCTATATCGTCACATTATACTGTCCAGTTGCATTAATATGATTACTCAACAGATCCTGAACAGCCACCTTTTGCAGCGCGAACTCTTGCGTGAAGAAGAGAATCAGTGAGTTTTTGCAAAGAACCCACTCTAGTGCCGCAGAAAGGTGCACTAGGTTTCTCGGTTGAGGGCCCAAGGCGCGAGCAGCCCGATCGAGGTGGTCCCATAGATTCTTTATTGGGTTTAAACGCTGGTGATTTGGTTGCCGGGGAAATACGGTAAGCTCACGCTGAGGCTTTTCCAATGACGCACATACACTGCTAGCTGTGTGACAGGTTGTATTGTCTAATCACCAAGGGTAGATGCATACTTGTATTGAGCCATTCTGCCTTCCATAATGACAAGATCACTCAGGGAATAATACGAAAAAATTCCCCAATCCATCCTCCATTCTGGACCGTCCCGAAGACTGTTGCAGGGTGTTTCCTTACAGATGTTTCACGCCGTACACTTCAACAGCCATATGTTCGATGGAGTATGAAATCTGTTGCCACGCAGTGGACTCTTAGTTCTGGTACTGGGGAGTAAATTCCGCCCTTCGTAGCCGATGGACAGCAGTCAGCATGAGTGCATGAACCAGAGGTCTATTGCAGAAGCCCATACACAGCAACGCCCGCTAAACGGTGATTGTGGGGATACTGCTGGTAGCACTTTCGTTCATCTGGGCGATCAGTTGCAGAAGAGTTGCAGTCTCAAACATATCTCTTTAATATCATCCATTTCAAGGATGCAATTTTGCTATTCCTGTATTTGTGGGTTGCCTTGCCGCCGTTTCTGGATAACGCCTTAAATACAGCGGCAAGCGAACTGTTTACAAACATGTCGATATCGGAAATATTTTCACCCCTGGCCGGAAAGCCAACAATAATGTTCTTTCGGACGTCAGGTAAATCGCTCCGTTCCGCATTACAACAATACTGCACAGTTTTCCGCATTACTCCCACCCTCTCTGCGACACTTTTATGTTGCCATGTAGCCTAACAGCTAGTGTTGGCAAATGCCATCTGTTTTTCACGTTGACGTTGAAGATAGGCGGTTGTCGCAATAGTGAGAGTGGACCCTATATAATTATGTGCTCCCTTGTGCAAGAACACAATTGTTATCTTTAATTTATCTTCCGAATCCGCTAACATTATTTCAACATCTGCAAAATGAGAAACCAAACGTTTTACAGTTCGTTGTTTTAGAGCGCAAAATTTCCTAATGCTTACTTGTTGTTGTTGTGGTCTTCAGTCCTGAGACTGGTTTGATGCAGCTCTCCATGCTAATCTATCCTGTGCAAGCTCCTTCATCTCCCAGTACCTACTGCAACCTACATGCTGCTGAATCTGCTTAGTGTATTCATCTCTTGATCTCCCTCTACGATTTTTACCCTCCACACTGCCCTCCAATGCTAAATTTGTGATCCCTTGATGCCTCAGGACATGTCCTACCAACCGATCCCTTCTTGTAGTCAAGTTGTGCCACAAACTTCTCTTCTCCCCAATCCTATTCAATACCTCCTCATTAGTTACGTGATCTACCCATCTAATCTTCAACATTCTTCTGTAGCACCACATTTCAAAAGCTTCTATTCTCTTCTTGTGCAAACTATTTATTGTCCATATTTCACTTCCATACATGGCTACACTCCATACAAATACTTTCAGAAACGACTTCCTGACACTTAAATCTATACTCGATGTTAACAAATTTCTTTTCTTCAGAAATGCTTTCCTTGCCATTGCCAGTCTACATTTTATATCCTCGACCATCATCAGTTATTTTGCTCCCCAAATAGCAGAACTCTTTTACTACTTTAAGTGTCTCATATCCTAATCTAATTCCCTCAGCATCACCCGACTTAATTCGACTACATTCCATTATCCTCGTTTTGCTTTTGTTGATGTTCATCTTATATCCTCCTTTCAAGACACTGTCCATTCCGTTCAACTGCTCTTCCAATCCTTACTTAGGCTCACTAATGTTCAGTGTCTGTTCACTGATCACATATTTTCATTTAAATGTGCAACAGTTAAAGTAAAAGGTCAAGTTTTTTTTTAATTTTCAACGATGTCCACAACCGTGATAGACTTCTTGAAAACAGCAAGTTTCTTGCAATGGTTGTTATTGGCATTTAATTTATTTTTCTTTTCCGTGCTATGAAGTATCGGCTGTGTAGGCATTCCGAAATAACTACATACAAATAAGGAAATCGCTATTAGGATACAAATAACAAAGCAACTATTATATTCAGCAGAACAGAATCAGGTTAAAAACAGAATAAAAGAACCACTTAGAATGTTTAACCCACCAACTTCATATGTTACGGGTTACAGTCATCTTCAGGGGCAGTCCGTAACAACATCTAGACACTATGTAATTACCAGTAAAAATCGTAAGTAAGCAGCAATTGAAAATGTTATATAGTAAAGGGGTTTGCCACATTACTGGGCTTGAAACTGTAGCCATGATATTCGGTACAGTAGGCCTAATCACAGTAACATCCAGCTAGGCCATTTACTATTGTCAGGTAGCAGTGAACAGTTTGGACGTACACCTCAAGGCAAATAAGTCAGAGATATATCTGGGTAGGTGGTCTAAGGTATTAACATAAACGTCAAGAAGAAAAGACAGGCATTATTATTTTCTCTTTATTCTATGGACAAAGACCGTAACCAAAGCCATCGAAGTAAGTTTTTCACTAATACCACTGTAAAATTGCAACAGTAAAATGAAATAAGATAACGTAAAGATTTCCATCCTCCTTGTTAAAACAGAGCCATTATAAATATTAAGTTAATATGGTAAACGACACAGCTACATGTGACGTCACCCACGTGACTAGTTTGCAGTCGCATGTTATAATAAAAACTGGTCAAGTTGGCATTCATTTATTGCATACTTCCTTACATCACAGTGAAGAGAAAACCTTTCGATAAACTGTCAAAAACACAAAATGAAAATATAAAATGCAAAAATATGGAAGGTTTAACTATATTGCTGTGCTTGAAAACTGTAGTCATGAGTATTTGCCATTCATCTAGTCACAACACCTGCTCTCTTCACCGGCACCGCTTACAATCACGGTACAAATAGTCTGAAGATACCCTTGTAACTAAATATTTTATTGCACTGAAGACTGATTTTAATCCAGTTTTAACGTATTATAGCTAGACCGGTATTTTTCTTCACAATAAATGTTCTCAAGAAGTACTAAACACATAAAAATTAGGAAAGGTGTAAAAGTATAATACTGAACCAATCCACATACCCACGATCAGTTCTCTTGTCTCATAATAGCGCTAGAAATGGGACTACTACAATTAGATAAAGGCAAAAAGTACATAAAATAATGATGGAAAGTTGGTGGCTATGTACTGTGATAAGACAGCTCTTATTAGATGCAAAAGAGAGACAGACAGAACAAGGCGATTCGATATCCAGAAGCAGCAGTCATGTTGAGTACTACAATAAAGATAGAACATCTTTACTGACTACTCCAATGTATATAGGATATGGGCATTGAAACATAGTAGTGTATAACTGTAGTGAAACATTGCTGTTTCACATATGATGCGAAGCAAGGAACATGAGGAATAGTCGAACGCAGAAATTAAAGCACGTGACATGACACGAATGAGGTAGGTATCTTTCTGCGAGAATACAATATCGCAGTAAAGAATTTTTCGGACTTTTCAGAAATTATTGGAAAAGTTTTTGTGGAAAATTTGGTTCACATTATTTTGAGCAAATGCTAGAGTGGCTTGGCTGTGTCCCCAAATTCCTCTTTAGAATGAAGAAGAAAATCTTAGGGGAAGGAGGAGAATATATCATTTTTGAATGGAACTATTCGGTGTGTACAGAATTTCCCAACGTAAAGGCATCTAGCTGTTGCCTAACAGTTGTCCAATTGTGCGAAACTTCCTCCCTGATTTGTGTTGATGAGTCCGTGAAAGAAGGAAATAGTGTGCTCGTGAATGTATGGTGTTGAGTGCACTCTACGAATAAACGGTATTCGCTCGTGCTTATTTCAGAACTGGCGTCCCATTTAATGCTCTTCAGAAGGAAACAACAGACATTTGCGACACGATTCGCTGTCGTCTCGCTTACAAAGGCAGAACTCTGTGTTAGACAGTTGAACGTTGGTCATCCAGTTCTCCGCCCAGGGTATGACGCACATTCAGTCTGCTCAGTACACAAACACACACATTAAATCTCACACTTATAAAATTAGGTCCATTAACCAAGGGTTTCCGCGTTACGGCGTATTCGACTGATTACATAAACACCTTACACTAAGGCGACAAAAGTCAAGCGATGGCGATATGCTCATACCCAGATGGCGGTGATATTGCGTACAGAAAGTATAAAAGGGCAGTATATTAGTGGAGCCGTCATTTGTACTCAAAAGTGATTAATGTGAAAAAATTTCCAATGTGGTTATGGCCGCTCGACGAGAATTAACAGACTTTGAACGCGGAGTGGTAGTTGGAGCTTGACGCATGTGACATTCCATTTCGGAAATCTTTAAGGAATTCAAATTTCCAAGATCAACAGCGTCAAGAGAGTAACAAAGATATCAAACATCAAGCATTATTTCTCACGACGGACAACTCAGTGGCTGACGGCCTTCACTTAACGACAGACAACTGGTTCAAATGGCTCTGAGCACTATGGGCCTTAACATCTGAGGTCATCAGCCCCCTAGAACTTAGTACTTAAACCTAACTACTCTAAGGACATCACACACATCCATGCCCGAGGCAGGATTCGAACCTGGGACCGTAGCAGTAGCGCGGTTCCGAACTGCAGCGCCTAGAACCGCTCGGTCTTACCGGCCATCTTAACGACAGAGAGCAGCGGCTTTTGCATACAGTTGTCAGTGCTAACATACAAGCAACACTGCTTGAAATAACAGCAGAAATCAATGTGGGACGTACGACCAACGTGTCGCTTAGCACAATGGGGCGAAATCTGTCATTATGAAGCTGTGGTAGTGACAGACGCGAGTGCCTCTGCTGAGAACTCGACATCGCTTGCAGCTCCTCTCCTGTGCACGTGACCGTATCGATTCGATCCAGGAGGACTGGAAAATCGTGATCTGGTCGAATGAGTCCCAATAGCAGTCGGTTAAGAGCTGATGACAGGGTTCGAGTGTAGCTCAGACGCAACGGAGCCATGCACACAAATTGTCTCAAAAGCCGCTGTGAAAACTGGTGGTGGCTCTGCTCCAGCTGAACCAATGATTGACTGGAAATGATTATGTTCGGCTACTTGCAGACCATTTGAAGCCATTCATGGTATCTATGTTCCCAAAATCGATGGAATTATTTTGGATGACTATGCATTATGTCACTGGGCCACAATTGTTCTCGATTGGTTTGACAACATTCTGTGTCCAGAGTGCGATTTGGTCGCCCATATCGCACGTCGCGAATCCCACCGCACATTTATAGGACATAATCGGGAGGTCAGTTCATGCACGTAAATAGTCTGCCCCGGCAACACTTTCGCAATTATGGACGGCTGTAGAGGCAGCATGGTTCAGTATTTCTGCAGGGGACTCCCAACGACTGGTTGAGTCCATGCCACGTCGACTTGCTCCACTACACCGAGCTAAAGGAGATGCGACACGATATCAGTAGGTGTCCCACGACTTCTGTCACCTCAGTTCCCGAGGATATAAACTACAATATACATTTGAGGACAAACAAATTATAGAAAATGTTCAACACTGCCACCGTTTATCAAAAGCCATTCTTGACTACGTCTACCCGTCGATGCCCAAATACGTTCAAAAATCCCACGCGTGTTCCACATGCACTGAATGCACCAACCACAATGCGTTCCTAGAGTTCATGGACACTATCAACAGCGCTAGAATACAACAAAGTGTTGATGAAGCCTGTCTTCACATGAACGGAGGAAATATTGAACTCTTTTTGTAAAGTGTCGCCCATACTGTCAACAGGGCCAGAATTCACTGGAATGTCGATGAACTGCATGAGTACGTTGTGAGTGGTCGTGAATGCATTCGGGACACGCCTGGAGTCCTCGGACTACTGTACGTTTACAGCTGTGCTGAGGCCTGCAGTTTACATGTGGAATACTTGTAATGTGTTTTTCTTCAATAGCATATCTGTAGTTTCGATCCTACAAGACTATATCACAGTTGTTCATACACTCAGGCGAAATAAGCTATTCGTTTCCAGAATATGTTTGTCAAGATTATTTGATTGCTTCTTCCTCCTCTGCTAGCCCCTTTTGTTCGTCTCTATAACAGGTAAAGACCATATATAAGCGGAACAGAGGCGAATGGGAAAACCTCAGAATTATCAATGCAGCAGCGTGCAGAAGCCAGACAGAACGTGGAGTCAGCCAGTCGCCGACCGGCGGAGATCTGACATCGGCTACTGCATGGGTTACGACCGCCTTGACAGTAATGCTCCACGATTCTGTATATGAAAGACGAATTAGGCCTCCTCCAATTGGAACTGCGAAAGCTATCGCCGTAGATATTCAGATCTGGCTCTGAGCACTATGGGACTTAACATCTATGGTCATCAGTCCCCTAGAACTTAGAACTACTTAAACCTAACTAACCTAAGGACAGAACACAACACCCAGCCATCACGAGGCAGAGAAAATCCCTGACCCCGCCGGGAATCGAACCCGGGAACCCGGGCGTGGGAAGCGAGAACGCTACCGCACGACCACGAGATGCGGGCTAGATATTCAGATCTCGCCAACGGTTTGTGCAGCACAGAACTGTGTTCAACGAGCACATCATTCACTCACCAAGAGGAAACTGCTAATTGATTTGCACTGCTCTCATATCTCCAAGAACTGCTCGAAGCGCGCTTTTACCACGCCAAATTTTCATTTAAACCTCCACTGCTAGTACTTCAATTCCAAAAGAACTACAGGCATCTTGAGTCATTTCTCAGAAGCGGAACAAACACCGTGGAGGTGGCCAGCAGAGCGGGCCAGAGTAGCCGAGCGGTTAAAGGCGCTACAGTCTGGAACCGCACGACCGCTAAGGTCGCAGGTTCGAATCCTGCCTCGGGCATGGATGTGTGTGATGTCCTTAGGTTAGTTAGGTTTAAGTAGTTCTAAGTTCTAGGGGACTTATGACCACAGCAGTTGAGTCCCATAGTGCTCAGAGCCATTTTGTGGCCAGCAGACACCTACACTAAGTGGCACTGCGTGCTGCTGAAGCGGAAGAAAGGGAAGAAAGCTACCTCACCACACACACACATTCACATATGACAGTATGGGATCCGCGCACATAAAAGTAGAACTTGAAGCTCTGGATATTTCTTTAAGGACAGTCATAAAGCTCAAATCACCGAAGACATCAGAGGCTAAGCCACTATTCCTGGTTATTACAGCCGACGATCCGGAAAACAGAATACTTTTCCAAGTGACGCGAGTCGCCATTTTCACGAAGCGAGCACAAAATGTAAGGGATAGCAAAGACCCAGTGCGATGCTATCACCACCAGGTAGTAAGTCACTTTGCATGGCTTGCTTCCATGTCAATCTGCTGGCAACAAACTAGTCGGAAACGCCTTTTAGACGTGATTCGATACCGACATGCGCACTTGACAGTGAGGAAGGACATGTGGCTTGCTACCACAGTTTCACCGTAGAGATGCGCACTATAGCTCGCCAACGTCGGCACACTACTGAGGTGCAAGAAAATAGGACGGCCCAGACAAGCCTCCTACGCCGCAGCTGTTATGACAAAGGTGCCAGCCAATGCAGGAGCATCTGACCAGCAGCACCCAATCAGGTCATAGAAGCAAAACGCCAACAAAACTACCCAGAACACTACGCAGCAGATGTCAGAGGATGTGGCCCCTCGCATCAGCCACCGGAAACTGTGCAGTAATTTACTTTTGACACTTCAGAGACGCAGCCCAACACTGCTTCTCGACGTAACAGGCGCGGAAATAAAGATGAACCAGCAGCAACGCCCAACTGATGTGCGCCCATCCATGAACTCCGCCACAGACGTAGCATCTCTGTCGTGACAGCTGCTCCAAATAAGGAAAGCAGCTTAGTTGTGCTAGTGATTGCTCTGGTAACAGCGTAATAGAGCTCCTTCCGCAAGTAAATTAATGCCGCGGTGAAGTCAGATACGCAAGCAAGCACCGGATCTAAATCTCAACAGAAGCATTATGATGGGAATTAATGGACTGACAGCAGCAGCTTGGAACGCCAATGGTGTCTGCACTGGTGAACTTCGCCAATTTATCCGAGGCGAAATTATTGATATTTGCCTGCTGTGTGAGACACATTTGAAGCCCATACTACATGCACATGCGCCAAGCCATTCCTGTATCCGCATGGAGAGACCAAAGCAGGTGGCGGTATAGCAGCATTCGTGCAAAATTAATGTGCATCCGGCACTACCCAATTCACGTTCTGCGGCTGGCGACGATGGTGGTCACTTGCATAGTCGTCTATATGTCAGTGCGATGTACTGCCACATTTATCGCAGCATAAAGGTCGGCGTCTCGTCCTCTGGATCCTAACGATTTGTAAGCTTTGCTGAACCTACGTGGTAGAATTTCCATCTCAGGCGACGTAAACGGCAAGAATCTCGCATTGCACTACTCTAAACTCCTATACAGGGTGAAGAAAAATTTGCGCACTCGGACTTCGCAGAGCGATTCCTTACATACTAGCAATACAAAAATGTCTGTCACAAAACTTCGTATATTTCCAGCGGTAAATGGACGTAGAAGATAGGCAGTGTGGCAAAATTGCAACACATGCAAGGTAACTACCTGTGCTAGCATGCAATAGTATTATTGTGCAGTGGATAGCGTTTCGGGTTAGCATTCGGTAGGTCGAGGGTTCGATTTTTGGTCGAGGCATATTAATATGTATTTGTTAAATGTAGTCTGGTGTCTTAATTGTTATACAGAAATTACAGTGGGTCTTCAACAAAATATTTGCGCTTACGTATTATGAACATAGAAATGGAAGTACAATTGTTTTCACTGGTCAGCAATTAAAGAAGGCTTTGCACGTCTTAGACGCGAATTGTTTCACACCAGTGCATCTAGTATATCCTAGACCTGTTTTCTATTTACCCTCAGCCAGTGGTCCCATCGATGAGTACCAACAATTAATATAGCCACGTTCAGGTCCATTATTTATCGTTATAGCCTTACGTTACCAACTGGGCTAGTAACGCTCTTCGCAAGTAATTTCCAAATGCGTACTACGTAAATCTCGGATATATGTGGCTTAAGAATAAGTGTATACTACAGCATTATATGGCAGAATGAAAATGGCAAGTAAAAACAAATACACCTCGACCCAGAATCGAACCGTCGACCTCCTACATGCAAATCAAAATCGTTATTTACTGCATTAACTGTCCACCACAGAGGTAAATACTGTACACGTAACTTCAGTGGTGCCAGAATGAAATTCTTTAAGGTCCTTTTACAGCCGGAAATACGCTCCGAATGAAATTTTGTGACGGACATTTTTGTATTGCTAGTACGTGTATTATCACGCTGCGAAGTCCCAGTCCCTGTATAATGACAAGACGCTATTTAACATTGCTATTAAAAAATCTCGGGAAGTTCCAGATTGATTTTTTTTTCAAATTTTTACACAGTGGACTAATAAAGGCTACATTTTTTAATATATATACTGTAAAACATGGAAACTTTGCATGGGGGCTTAATTAAATATTTTCAAGTTTAGTAGCTGACTGTCCGGTTACGCTGTCTCGTAACCGGTTGGCCCTGTCTGGTATAGTACGCAATCTGACTGCATAGAACAACAACAAAGAATGAAACGAAATTTCCGTTAACACAATTAATTAATTAAGTCCCCAGCAACTATAAAACCTAGAAAACAACAAAACACAAGTGTAGCTGTTCTGTGTGTGGAAGTGTGATTCAACGTACACATCTGGCACGGTTCTTCCTCAATAAGACCAGATATTTTAAACACCATTTATACTGAAGTAATTAAAAAAAACAGAAATACTATAATTGCACATAGAAACCAAAAATGCAGGCTAGTACAAGAACACGAGCCAGATGCTTTGTTGACTGAACCTGTGACCAAGAGGCATTATTGTTTAAGACATTGAAATAATAAAAAAACGGAATTTTTTACCTTCATATATATTGACGAAAAGCACACTCTGATCATTACAGCCTCCCAATCCAATAACATCTGGTGTCTAGCCCATCAAAACAATACTACAAATTCTGAACAAGCACTCACTACCGCAACTTCTCAACTACGTCTCACCACTGCTACATCTCAACAAGCACTGCCTACTACGACTTCTCGATAAGAACTCTCCACTACGACTTCTCGACAAGAACTGCCAGTGGAAGCGGCTGAATAATACTCTTAGGCGCAATCTCTGGCGCTGTGGCTCAGTGTAGCCACCTTTCAACTTGTCAAAAAGTTCTTGACTGGATTACTTCAGATTTTTACACAATACTCTTATAAACATTCAGATGGGCACAGGCTTTAAATTTTTTAAACAACTTTGTACAGGTTTTCTGTTAAACTCTATTGCGGGGGAAAATGCTTTGCTGTGGTGTGAAAATGTTCGGCTGAGTTTTCTTTCTCTCGTCGGTTTTAACTACGATACTAGAACGTTAAACTAACAGACAAATTGTTTATCGCAAATGTATTTTTTGTCCTTACTGAGACGTGCCAGCACATCTCTGGGTATCGATATCAGAGAGCCTTGCCGCGTGTACGCTATGGGGACCCGTTGTCTGTGGCCGAGGTGGAACTGCAGCGGCGTTGGGTGGTGTGGGCTCTCAATCTGATTACTGGTATGTGTATTGGAGATGTAGTTCCCATCCTGAGTAACGAGGGCATTTCTGAGTCATGCTCGCCGAACGCAAGCACACTGTTGCGCCTGTACTGATATTGTGGTGTACCCGGCACTGAATGAAGCCTGTCTTTCTTTCATTACTTTGGTGTCGTGTAGAGGGTGCTACATACTCTGCCAATAGATGTTAGCTCTGGGCCAGCCATATTCTCGTTGCCGTAGGAGGGGTGCGGCAGTAGGATACATGCTACACCTGTCACGTCACTATCGATGTGGATGCTAAAGTGACGGAATCAGATTAGCGTGGTACTCAGCTGCAGCTACAAGAGGTCCACCATATGTATGTGAGTGATGTTTTGTCGCCCATTGTGATCTGTACATGTAATGTCACGTTTGTCTAGATCACTGAGTTCTGCCAGTGTTGCCTGCCTTGCCTGAGATAGTGTTCTTGTTAAACTGTGTATTTCAGTGCGTGGAGCTTACGCACAAGTGAGTGCCCTGTTTTCAAATTTGAGATTTCTCTTCTTGTTTGCCCGTATTGGTTGAAGTTAGTGTGTAGATTGGCTCATCATTTGTCTACCTGTGTCTCTCGCTATGTGTTTTACGTGCTACGAAGAATTGCTGTGCCCCATTGAGATGTTAAAATGCCAACCTTCCCGCCATTATTTATTGCGCTGGGGTTGTCTGCCAGATGGTTCCATACGTGTAATATTATTGATCTCAGCTTGCACCAAAGATAAGTGAAGTCTTCGATGTGTCGATGTGAGGGTAAGCTATGTACGTGTCTTGAATGTTCCTTTTACGGAGTTTTGCAGGGGACATTTATTTTAGAATTTCTTGTCTGCTTTTAAGTGTGGTCACTGTTTTCATGTTGATCATTTGCTAAGTATCCCCGCCAGCGGACGTCCCGAAGGAGGCAGATGAGCCGGCATGGGTTGAACAGCGGAGTAGTTCAGAAACCTGCCGTGGAGGGCGCACTCATCGTGTCGTTTGTACAGACCTGCTGGCGGAAGAGTTTGCGTTCGAGCAACAGTAAGAGGAGCGGATCAGTGGTCGGATACGATTCCCGGCTGGGTCGGGGTTTTTCTCCGCCCGGCGACTGGGTGTTTGTGTTGCCCTCATCATCATCATTTCGGACGTGGCGAGACTGGAAGTGGAAAGATTGGGAACTTGTACGGGCGCTGATGAGCACGGTTTTGAGTGCCCCAACTTAAAGAAAAGATCAGTGTTCTTGAGACGTCAACCGTCGCGGACCTGGTATTGTGATCATGCCAGAGACTTGTCGCGTACTCAGTCGTTAACCGTCCGTACCAGCAGCGTGCTGAGTCTACAGCTAAAAGCGTGTTTACGTGGGTTCGGACGCTCCGGTTCCTGAAGTTCAATTCGCACGACGATTTCGTTCCATTCCCTGGGCTCTTTTCCCCCGTTTGTTACCGATGCACCGCCGATCTGTGAAATACCCGCAACTACCGTGTCGAGTGCTGAAGTGTGTGAGTCGTTGTGCCTCAACAATATACATGTGTGAGTTTTGTTACGTTTTCTATGTATAAGCTTGAGACACTACAACCACAAAAAATTTTGCTACCAGTTGTAAGGTCAAATATTTCTTTTCTTATAGTTAAATGTCGACTTGAAGCTATGTCACTAACATTTCTCTCCAGTGGTAAAATGTGATAAAGTGTATTTTGAGATGAAACTGTTGTGATGTGTCAGCGTGAAGCCGCTCTCATAACTGAGTCTAATGCTTATTTTAATTTTTTATCACTAAACGATGAAATTTGTCCATTAAGACCATCAGCACCTCAAGTCCCATGCTGCCTGCCGTTTCACACACGCGCGGGGACACACTATGTACACTCATGTTCAGAAAAAAAGAACTAATTCAACGACTAAGGACAGGACATTCATATTCGCAGGACACGTACATTAATACGTTCTGCAGATATGATTGGCGTTTCAGTCATCTCGGTTCAGCATGTACCCTGTCGCCTAGTGGGCACACTTCCCGCCATGCACCCTGACAACTTGCGTGATAGCATCGACACGGATCAGACGCGATTGTTGTCCTCTGGCATAGCGATCCATGCTGCATTCACCAGGCTCCAAAGTCCATCTGCAGTGGTCGGCACTGGGTCACATTGCCGCACCCGTCGTTTCACCATATCCCACAAATTTTCGACTGCCGACAAGTCTGCTGATCTGGCGGGCTAGCAAAAGGCTGACGTCCTGTGACGCCAGGAAGTCACGTGTTCGTGCTCCAACGTGCGATCGTGCATTTTATTGCTCAGAAATAGTGTCTGGTGTGCTGCACAGGAAGGATATGGCTGGTGGTCGCAGTATGTCATTCATGTAGGGCACACTGTTCGCATTGCATGGGAACGCATCAACCGTTGTATCCAACAGACCCCACACCATAAACCCTCGAGTTGGAGCTGTATGTATTGTGCGAATGCAGTCACTGTGATGCACCTACCTCTGTCTGCGGCCATCCAAAATGTGGCCGTCATTTTCAAACAAACAGAACTTGGATTCGTCCGGAAACACTGTCTGATGCCATTCCTGTCCCCAGTGACGTCGTTAGATGCACCATTGCCGTCTAGCTTGTTCCTTCACATTCGCCAGAGGCTGGCCGAGAAGTGGACGACGCGCACGTAACCTTCGCTGTAATAAACGTTGACGGACTATCAGGCCTGATAGCGTAAGAGGAGCACGCAGATGGGTTCTTCAATGGCATTCGAATGAGGTGTCTGTCTTCGCTGGGGTGGCTTCCCCATTTCGTCCTGTTATACGGCCACTCGTGAACCAATCTGCACACAACCGTTCCACTGCCAAAACACTGCGCGCACACGAGCAGCAATTTCAACGATTGAGTCTCTTATTCCCATGCCACTAGTGCGCCCTCTTACAAACTCACTGACTGGATGGTACGGTTCGTGCATACTTTGCATGGGGGCTTAATTATGAAGAATGCAAATAATTTAAATTTTTGTCGCTGTATGTCCGGCTACGAAGTCTCAAACGGTTGGCCCTGACTAGTATTAGTACGCAATCTGACTGCATAGAACAACAACAAAGAATGAAACGAAATTTCCGTTAACACAATTAATTAAGTCCCCAGCAACTATGAAAGCTACGAAACAACAAGGCACAAGTGTAGCTGTTCTGTGTGTGGAAGTGTGATTCAACGTACACATCTGGCACGGTTCTTCCTCAATAAGACAAGACATTTTAAATACCATTTACACTGAATTAATTAAATAAAACTGAAATACTATAATTGCACATAGAAACCCGAATTACAGTCTAATACATGAACACAAGCCAGATGCTTTGTTGACTGAACCTGTGACCAAGAGGCATTATTGTTTAAGACATTTGAAATAAAAAAAATTTCTTTACCTTCATATATATTGACGAAAAGTACACTCTGATTATTACAACATCCCCAATCCAACAACATCTGGTGTCTAGCCCATCAAAACAACTGCAGACAACATGGCCTCAAATAGTACAGCAATCAACATCCCACAGCAACTTCTGAGCAAGCACTCTCCACGACGACTTCTCAACAAGCACTAACTACGGCAACTTCTCAACTACGACTGCCAGTGGAGGCGGCTGAATAAAACTCTTTGGCGCAATCTCTGGCGCTGTGACTCAATGTAGCCACTTTTCATACGCCCCTCCTCCACGGGCTAGAATTTGATGGTATTTTTGCCAGCATTGGTGGTGAAAATACCACCAAATTCGTCCCAAAAAATACAGACAAAAATTAAAAGATAATATTAATAAGTAAATGTCAAATAACTAGATAAATTTTGGCTTTTCACTGACCCTTCAATAACCTAATATAAAATGCAAAAAGGAATACAAATGCTTGCATACATGTGATTTTACATAATAGTCTACACAAGTATCATTCAATCAATAGCACCAGCAATGACGAATAGGTGTAGGTAAGAGTCTCATAATATTTCATAAACAGTACATACACAAAAAATCTGTTTATACAAATATTCACATAAAATCTTGTCACTAGTTCAATAAACAAGTAATTGACAGTTCCAGCAGTAGCACCCAGCAATGGTCAACAGGTGCAAATAGCAGTCTCATAACATTTCATCAGCATTAATTAAACAGCTCCAACAGTGGCACCCAGCAATGGCGAGCAGGCGCAGACACCTACAAGTGACATTATGTCAGTAGAAGCAGTTCCATCAGTGGCACCCAGCAATGTTGAACAGGTGCAGACACCAACAAGTGACATTATGTCACTAGAAGCAGTCCATCAGTGGCACCTAGCAATGTTGAACAGGTGCAGGTAACAGTCCATAATATTCACTATCACTAATCAGACAGTTCATCAGAGTTCATTAGCAGAAATTAAACATTTCCAAGTGGCACCCATCATGTTGAAGAAGTGCAGGTAACAGTCCATAATATTCACTATCACTATTCGGACAGTTCATCAGAGTTCATTAGCAGAAATTAAACATTTCCAAGTGGCACCCATCATGTTGAAGAAGTGCAGGTAACAGTCCATAATATTCACTATCACTATTCAGACAGTTCATCAGAGTTCATTAGCAGAAATTAAACATTTCCAAGTGGCACCCATCATGTTGAAGAAGTGCAGGTAACAGTCCATAATATTCACTATCACTATTCGGACAGTTCATCAGAGTTCATTAGCAGAAATTAAACATTTCCAAGTGGCACTCAGCAATGTGAACAGGTGCAAGCACGAATAACAGTTTGAATGCACACACAATCGCTTTTACAAATTTATTATCAATGCTGTTACACTAAACATACAAATTATAATAAACACGCAAATTATATCAGATAATTGTCATATTAACCATTACAAATACACAAATATCAGTAAACCTGTAATATTTATGGGTGTCGGTGCAAGCCACAACAAACAAGCAAAATAATATTTAGGAGATAGGTCGGTACCAATTATTTGGGATTAGGAAAGGAAAACACACAAAACACACTCACTCATCTTTCATCCACATTAAGTACTACTGTGTAATTGAATAGTGTTAACTGTGTAAAAGCAATTCTGTCAAAGATTTGATGTTCGACATGTGTATCAAGTAGTAGTGGCAGCAATGTATAACAGTCGATAACAGTTAGTCAACGTCATAGTCATCATGTCAAGACCAATGTTTGCCAAGCCAAATCAAATGTACGGTTGCTGAACAACTGTCAGTGTGCCAAGACATGCAAATACTTCCTCTCTCCAAAAAAAAGTAAATACTGCTTATTGATTTAACAAAGTGTGTGTGTAGATAATCTTTCTTCCACTTGAGTGTTCTAGTCTGCCATCTTCATCCTCCTTGTTCCATGTAAACCAACAAAAAAATATGCTCCTCACTTACTTTACCTCTTATCCACCAAAACTCCAATAATCATCATTCATTCATTCATTCACGCAATCAGGCCCAGAGGACCGCGCGCCACCACAGTTAGAGCTCTCCATCCGTCTCTGTCTTCTGCTATCTGTCTCCAGTTTTCCGTGACTCCCAGCTGCAACAGGTCTTCTCTCACTCCATCGATCCACCTCTTTCTAGGTCTTCCCACTGGTCTGCTGCCTGACGGGATCCAGTCCATTGTGATTTTGGGCCATCTTCTTGCCTCCATTCTAACAACATGTCCAGCCCATCGCAGTCTTTTGCCTCTCATCACTCCCAAGATGTTAGGCTCCTGGTACAGCTCTTCTAATTCAGTGTTATGGCGTCTTCTCCATTCTCCAGTAGTCTGATCTCTGACTGGTCCAAATATTTTCCTGAGGACTTTCCTTTCAAATGTTATCAGTCGCTTAAGGTCTTGTTTTCGAGTGCTCCAGGTTTGAGAACCATAAAGTACTACTGGCATTATTAATGTCTTATACAACCGTAGCTTTAGTTGTTGCGAGACACTTCTACACTTTAATATAGGGTCTAGAGAGTGATAGTGTCTGTTTCCCGCCTGCAGTCGTGCTTTTATCTCTGCTTCAGTTGATGTTACTTCTGTAAAAAATGATCCAAGGTATTTGAACTCTTTCACATGTTTATACCTGGTGTTGTTCACAATTAAATCTTGAGGGTTCTGGATCTTTCTTCCTATGGTCATATACTCTGTCTTTTCAGAGCTAATTTGTAGACCGATCCTAGCTGTCAATAACTCCAAGATCTGGATACTTCTCTTCAGATCTTCTTGTGTGCATGCTAATAGTGCAATGTCGTCTGCATAGGCCAGATATGTAATGTGTTCATTACCAATTTGAATGACCTTGATGTTTTCTTTGTTGAAATCCCGCATTACCTTCTCAAGTGCCAGGTTGAAGAGGACAGGTGATAGCCCATCTCCTTGGCGTAATCCTGTTACAACTTGGAAGCTTTCTGTCATTTGATTGCCTACCTTAACCTTAAGTTTTGTGTCATTTAGGCATACCTCTACCAGTTGACCAACTTCTTTGGTATACCAAACTCCGTCATAGTTCTAATCAGGCTAGGTCTATGTATACTGTCGTAAGCCTTCTTGAAGTCTACAAACAGGAGATGTAACTCTCGTCCGTATTCGTACATTTTTTCACAGACCTGTTTTAGGAAAAAAATCTGGTCCGTGGTTGATCGCCCTGCCTGGAAACCTCCTTGGTATTCTCCAATTATGTCTGTTGCTATAGGTTTTATTCGTTCCAATAGGCAGTTGGAGAAGATCTTATAGCAGGTGTTGAGTAGCGCTATGCCCCTGTAGTTGTCACATACGGATTTGTCTTTCTTTTTATATATGGGGCATATCACAGCTACCTTCCATTCCTCTGGTATTTCATGTTTTTTCCCAAATTTGTTCGATTAGCTTGTGGATTTTGAAACAGAGGATTTCGTCTCCAGCCTTGAGAAGTTCAGCAGGAATACCGTCCTCACCTGGATTTTTACCATTCTTAAGGTTTTTAATCTGGTTCCTTATCTCTTCAATGGTGGGTGGAGGATATTCTGGGTCCAATAATCATCAGCATCACATAATCTCAATACTTTAATAATACCTCTTACGTCGATACATATAAACCTTATTACCAATACCATTTACCTTACCTCTTGTCCACCAAAACTCCAATAATCATCAACTTCACACAATCTCTATACCTCAATAATACCTCTTCAATACGTCGATACATATGAACCATATCACCAATATCATTTCACTTCCATAACAACTCTTTCCTCTAGTCAGTCTCCTCGAACAAGTACAGATAAAATCCTAGTGCAAACATCAATTCATCATCCCACACAATCCGAAGACACAATGTCCACACACAATCTCTGTGTAATCCATCTGACCCAAAACTTCTACTCATTATCAATTATAAAATACATTTTCGTTACCTTGTCCATCATTAAATAAAAGAAATGCATACATGACCTCTAACAGCCTTTAGTTCGAATAACTTTCAGTAAGTAAGTACGAGTGCGGAGTGTGAATGATCGTAATATTTCACAGTGTGTACACCACTTCAAGAATCATGGGAAAACAGAAGCAAACATATGGAGTATTTCTTGTGTCAAGTGTCACTTGCTATTTCAATTGCTCACGAAGAATGCAGTGTAATAACAGTCAATGGTCTAAACCTAGTGTTGGTATGTCATGTCGTTAGCTTCCTTCCTATTAGCATACATTTATATAGGTTCCATAAAACCTCCAGCTCATGTGACTTCAATGAAGTTTCTTGTACCGACGTCGTTCGTAGAATTATAGCAGTTCATTTCCTTATCTTAAAAATATAAGGCACTAAGCGTAAGCAAAACATGCAATAGCGAGTAAATATACCAGTAGAGAACAGAATGTCAAGCACAATCCCTACAACGAGGCTCTGCCAAGCAAGCAATCTATAATTAATACCATAGTGTGACCTAAAGTCTATGTTCGTACACCGCATATCAGCATTTATATATACCAAATTAAAGAGTAGTTATGACAACAAAACAAAAATGTGTAAATATGCGATCCATACACAAAGCAGCAAATATATATATCACACAATAAACAGGCCATTAGCATCATATCAGCATCATATCAGCATAAGCAAATAAATGTTAATATGTAATCTTAATAAGTAAACATGAAGGCGCAAGCAGATAAATCACAAAGTATACCTTACATACATAACCATATCAGCACAACTAATCAGGTGACAATTATAATTTAAATAAATAAGCACAGCAGGCACATAATTAAAAAAAATGTGACATCAGTGAAAAAGCATAGCAGCCAAGCGATGCTTAATATACACAATTAACAACCCTGTTCATTAATCAATCATTGTCAAAATCAGTTAATACAATGTATAAATCACGTAATTGCGAGCAGCAAATTACGTCTAAAGTACGTACCTAAGTGGAAATATGTTACCTGAAAAATAAACTCAATTAATAGTTACCTTTTTAGTTTCTTACTTTCTTCTTCGAAATTACATTCTTCCTAAATTTTATCGATAGCAAGTCCTCTTAACGTCGGACACACACAGTTCTTAAATATTTTACACAACTATATCCTGAAAAATACTGAACGTTAATAACATAATTTATCAAGTCACTATAGCTTTATACTGAATTTATTCGGATAAATTAGACTGTGTATTTGTTTACGGCTGTCAGTGCATTCGCACTGAGCGCTCGATCAGCTGTAGGTACGCGTGACGTAGGAAGTAATTGTTTGCGGTCAACGACTGCCTTGTGCGGCGCGCAGATTTGACTGTTGCTTTGAATATGTGCCGCCGCTGGAACACGGCGCGGTATCCTTGTACTCTCCGTGTGTTTATGTGTACCTGTTAATTTCTCAAAAGTATGTCATTCCACAAAAATTTTAACGTTCGATATATGATGTATTCCTTTAGAGCGCCGAGATTTAAGAGTTTCTACTTCGACAGTGTTATCATGAATAATTTTGCGAACTCTATATGGACCGTTATCAAGCAGAAAAAATTTGCGACACAAGCCTTTTCTTTTGTGAGACAAACGGTGAGACTTAATTAACACCTTTTGACCAACTGACAAGGTTTTTAAACGACCAGGACGTTTAGCTGATTTCTCTCTTCTAGCAGCCGCAGATGCAATATTTTGCAGAGCCAGGTTGACAACTTCAGAATGCCACAGTTTCCGTGTAGGCGGAAAAGGGACGATTCAGAAATGCGATTTGTCGGTGCTTTATTTTTTAATATCAATTTAGGCGGTAAAGAAGTTGAATCATTAGGGAGTTCATTCAGAATGTTTTGAAAAATATGAAGATACTGATCCCAAGTTCTGTGATTCTGATGACAATAAAGTCGACACAATTTATTGATTTCCTTCATCCATCTCTCTGAAGCGTTAGATTGGGGTGAAAAAGTGAAATGAAAATTGGTTTAACCTTACGACGCCGTAGAGTACGAAGCCAAATTTTAGAGCGAAACTGTGATCCATTATCTGATATAACCTTATCAACATGACCCACTTCTTTAAGAAAATGTTTGATGAAAGCGTTAGATACTGAACGAGCTGTTGCTTTGCGTAAAGGTGTAAAACACACATATTTTGATGTCAATTCCACTGCTACCAAAATGTACGCAAAACCATTAGTAGAAAGAACCACTGGACCGAACAAATCGACTGCAGCCATGTCCTTTAATTTCGCTGGAATGATAGGAAACAACGGTGCTCTGTGAGAAATAGTTGGCGGCTTAGCCTTTTGACATAATTTGCATTTGGCAAGAACAGATCGAATACGTTTATCCATATTACTGAAGTAGCAATTTTCTCGTAATTTATGAAAGCATTTTCAGGGACCAAAGTGTGCATAACTGAAATGTGTATACCAAATCAATTTATTAACCCACTCAGCAGGAATACAAACTAACCAAACAGAGTTGTCGACCGATTTTCGTTTAAAAAGAATATCATTGCGAACTAAATAATACTGTCTAATCGCTACGCTGTCCTTTCTCCTCCACTTCTCCTTAATGTCCTTCCAGATTGGATCCTTATTTTGTTCCTTAGCGATGTCCTGGAGCGAAGACGAAATAAAATTTTCGAACGCAACGCCTTGAATATACATCAAACAATAATTGTTTTCTTCGCAGTCCTCTTCAGCACTTTGTTTCAAACCCATAGGTGTACGCAATAAAGCATCAGCAATAATATTTGAAGAACCCTGTATGTAAACAATACTAAAGTCAAATTCCTGTAGATACAACGCCCATCGTGACAATCTTCCATGAGTTTATTTTGTTGTCATTAGATATTCCAGAGCTCGATGATCGGTGTAAACCTTATTATGTCTCCCATACAAAAATGTCCAAAATTTTGTGAAAGCCCATACAACAGCCATGGCTTCAAGTTCCGTAATCGAATAATTCTTTTCTGATTTAGAGAGAACACGACTTCCAAATGCAATAGTTTTCTGTACTACAACGCTGTTTTCTTCTATCTCTTGAAATAAGTGTGCACCTAGGCCTTTGTATGATGAGTCCGTCGCCAAACAAAAATCTTTAAATAAATCCGGATGTGAAAGAAGTGGAGCAGCAACTAAAGCATCACGAAGTTGTTCAAATTCTGATTGAGCTTCCTCATCCCAACACCAATTAGAATTCTTTCCAGATAGTTCACATAAACGAGGTGTGGCCAAATTATCCAGTCCAACAAAGCGTCTAAGAAAATTACAGACACCAAGGAAACTACGAACATCACGTTTTGTAGTAGGAACAGCATAATTACGAATAGCGTCTAGCTTCTCTGGATCAGGAAGAATACCTTCTGTAGAAATAATATGACCAAGGAATTTCACCTGAGAACGACCAAATTCAGATTTTTCCAAGTTCACTGTAATGCCAACTCTTGCAAAAATACGTAATAATGAATCCAAAATTTTGTTATGCTCACTCCAGGAACGTTTAGCAATAAGAATATCGTCAACATATGAAGTAATATTATTACGAATATAAACAGCTAAAATTTCGTTTAAACTACGAATGAATGCTGTTGAAGATACAGTAAGTCCAAACGGTAATTTCCGAAATTGGTAACAGTTACCAAAGGCTAAAAAGGCAGTGTATTTTCTACAATCAGGGTGGAGTTCTATTTGCCAAAAACTTGCGCGCATATCAATCGTGGATAAAACTTTAATTCCATGGAAATGTTGAAGTTCATCTAAATTTTGTGGACGGTCAGTTTCAGGAATGATGATATTATTTATCTGTCTGGAGTCCAGAACCAAACGAATTGACCCATCCTTTTTAAGACCGACGTGTAATGGGCTGGTAGAAGGACTGACTGCTGGCTCAATAATGCCTTGATCTACCATGTATTGAAGTTCACTCTTAACCTTGTCTCTGTACGCCAAAGGAATAGCGTACGTTTCCCCCCGAAATGATGTGTGTTCTTTTACTTTAAATAAATATTGTAAGCCTTGTATAGTTCCTGTGTGATGACTAAATACTGTAGCATGTGAAGTCAAAATTTGGTGCAGTTCTTCTCTTGCAACGTCATCTGGCACTTCAGGTTTCTTAACCTTTTCATTAATTAATTTTTCGCTATTAATTATATCATCCATCGCGTCTCTGTATCTATTGTCGTTGTCATGAATGAACACATTGTCGTCATAATGCTCAACGAAAACATCACAAGTAAGAAACCTTAAACATTTTGTATCTGATTCAGATCTTGTTAAACACTCGAAAAATTTCAAACATTTCGGCATTCCGGCAACACTCAAATTCACACTTCCTTCTTTAAAGCTCAGAATTGCCTTATGTGTGTTAAGAAACTCCATACCTAATATAATTTGTGTACTGAGTAATGGAACAATAATAAAATTAGCAGAAAATTCGTATCCTTGACAAATGAAATTTAGGTTGGTCTGTTGTTTGACTTCCACACTTTTTCCAGAAATAGCTCCTCGAATTGTAGTTTTAGAAACAGGTAACACAGGACAAGCAATAGTTCTTACACATATACGAAAAAATGATTCACTAATAACATTCAATGCGCTCCTAGAATCTAAAACTGCAGTGAACTTATTCTTACCCACACATACTTCAATAACAGGATGTAAAAATGCGTCTACATTATTTTCCTTTTCATCTAGCAAAATGTCTCTCATGTCTTCCAGGCGTACGTAGTGTAAAGTCGTAGTGTCATTACTTTCTGAACCGTCTATATTGCTGCCAGAAGCCGAAGCTACAAGTCATAGTCGATTGCTTGCGTCACGTCTTTGATTATTCGCGTCATTTCGCGAATCAATTTCTACGATTTGCACTTGTCTCTCTGAAGTTCTGTCACGTGGAGGATGCCAATTAGGTCCCACCTGTCTGTTAGATGCAAATTCTTGGTTGTGTCTGTTATTAAAATTTCTATTTTCCTGTCTATCTGCATGACTGCTTCTTGTGTAACTTCGACTGTCACTTCTGAAATTATTGTTATTTCTACTACCCTGGTTATTTCTGTAGTAAGAATTTCTATTACTGTATGCATAATTTCTGTCTTGATGATACCGATTACTGTTTCCGTATGATTGATCATTCCGGTAGGAATTTCCGAAATTATAATTGTCTGTGTAATTTCTGTTAGAACGTCTGTTATTGTCATAAGGCTGGTATCTACTGTCCTGTCTGTTTCGTCTGTCATTCTCAAAGTTACCCATATGTGCAGGGAGGAGACCCCCCAAGAGGGATCATTGCCGACAAAATTTTATTTAATTAAATTTTTCCACGCATAATGTTCGGCCGTAGCCGGCTTGGGCATACTGTGGTGGAAGGTGCTGGCCGGAAGACCATGGTCGGCACATTCCTGCCACGTGCTCCTCGGTCAGACTCAAGTCCCACGGGTTGGTTGCGCTGACGGGGGTACGCTACTAGCAAGGCGCGTTGGCTGAATCAATCCTCCAATCAGAGACTAATCGTGTGATCACGTGGGGACGCGGCCGGGAGCGGCGAGGGCGGCTTGGAAACAGCTCCGCGCTCTCTTAGCTTCTGACCTCGGCCCCGAGTAGTCGCTCCTCTAGCCTCTGCCTCTCTGATGAGCAGACGGCAACCCCTCTTGGGGCTGCTCAGCCCTACGTAAGCACCACTGTACCATCATTACAAGAATAAACTGGGTCCATTCCACTCAATTAATTGTCATTTTACAACGCCCTCCGCTCCTGACTTCTATCCTGACGAACATATGGTGTCAGGAGTGGGATGCGACCCACCTTACGGTTGTAAAATCAATTCATCAGTTGAGTATGAGTACTGCGAAGGGGCTGAGGCTGAGTAAGTAAAGGAAACTAGACCGAACGTGGCGAGGCTGCAGCGCGCCATGCGCGTGCCAGCCGGTCGCCTGCGTTGCAGAATGTGCGTGGCCGCGCACTAGCGCGCCACAAGCGTGACGCAGTTCGCCGTCGGACGCGAGCCGAGGAGGGTCCGCGATGCAGTCACGCTCGCCGCCGCCGCCGCCGCTGTCCGTAGCTGCCACGTGTCACCGCCTGCGCCAGGGTCCGGGGTGCGGCCCTCGCGCCGCCCCGCCGTCGCAGCTGTCCGTGCTGTCGCCCGCCGCCTGCTGCGCCCGCGCGACGCTACGGTGGTGTAGATGCCCACACTATTGTAACATGCCGATCACCAGGCAGCAATCGGAGGCAGGAGCAGCCGGAGCGGATGAAGATCCCCTCTTGGCGCTGCAGTCCCAGTTAAATCAATTAATTCTAACTAACGCGGAGCTTAAGCAACAGATAGATGATCTTAAAATGGCTTCTCCGCAGTCTAATGTTGCTAAGCCAGTCCTAGTGGAACAACAGCCGAAGCAGGTGATTCCACCACTCACTAGTGCAGAATTACCTGTGGCAGTAGCCACCTCTACTTTGGTGCAGAGCTTCCCAGCAGTAGCGTTAATTCCGGCGTTCGCTGGAAAGCCGCACGAGGATATTCAAACGCTTGTCCAGAATATCCAGGACATCGGAAAGCTTTGCGGTTGGCCAGATGAATTTCTCTTAAACGTGATGAAAATGAAACTCACCGGCGAAGCGCGGAACTACGTGCAGTCGGTCGAGAGCTTGAAAAATGCCCCTACCTTCCAGTCCCATGCAACAGGGTTGATTGAAAGGTATACAGACAAACGTGGTACTAGTTACTATCGCGACTTGCTTTCCACCCTTAAGCAAAAAACGGGTGAAGATTTAGAAGCATTCGCACACAGGATTCGAAGCGTCGCATGCCACACGTACGCACTAAGTGCCAGTTCTGCTCGTAACGAAGTTCTGTTGGAAGAATCAGAATGTCATGCGATAGACGTGTTTATTCGTGGCATAAACCCTCAAATAGGGGGCGAAATCAAGGTAGCTTCCCCCCGCACCTTACACGAAGCCGTGCGATTAGCACTCTTGAGAGAGGAGGCGACCCGATTTGTGGCCGTCTCCGCGCGGCAAAGCGAGCCCCGACGTGTCTTTTCGAATGATACTAAGTGTGGGCGCTGTAATAGACAAGGACATGTGGCAGAGCAATGTCGCGTGCCATATTGTCATCAGTGCAGGAACATGGGTCACCAAAGCGTGCATTGTCCAAATAGTAGGCCACAACCGCCTGCAAATTCCAGGCGAAATGCAAACCAACCACAGAATTCGGGAAACGGCCGCGGGGCAGGAAGTGCCTTCCCTCCCAGCCCCCGTTAAAAATAGTGACCCCCCCCCCCGTAGCTTATAAGGGAATCACACAGGTGGCAAGCGTGGTTGTCGATGGTGTTAGAGGCCGCAAACCACCAATACGCGTGCTAATTGACACAGGCGCACAGATCAGCTTGGCATTTTTATCGAAGAGAGATAAAAGAACATTGCAACCGCCGCGGTACCATATCAGTGGTATTGGTCCCGGCATAGTGAAACCTGATAGCAGCTGTTGCGTTGAGTTCATGTTGGACTCCACAGAATATGCTTTTACGATGGAGGTTGTACGAAACAGTCGCACGGATTACGACATCGTCCTGGGAAGTGACTTTCTGCGTCATTTCCAGGGGGTTATTGACTATAGGTTAAATACCGTCCAATTCGGCGACAACGTGCACCGTTTTGGACGTGACTGCACGTTGCGGGCGGGCGGAGCTGGGAAAAAAGGATCCGTTTCCCAAGTTTCGGAGTCTCCCGTAACGATGCTAAAAGCCGATAATCCCGTGGAGATACCAGAAGGCACAGGAAAGATCCTTTGGGTGCCTGTCGGGATACGTGAATCCGAAGAGGTTCATTTCTTGGTAGATCCACTCTGCCAGAATGAAACTCTTGACCAGATGCAGGTCCACGTAAAACGTAGCCTGTGCAAAGCGCAGCTAGTACAGAAAGAAAATTGCGTACCCGTGTGTTTAGACAATTTTAGTCACGAGCAAGCTTTAATACCGCGTGGTACAGTATTAGCCAGCTTACAGGTTATCACAGAAGATGAGTTGTCAAAGAGAACCCCTTCTCTGAAAAAGAAAAAGACTGCTGCCGCCTCTCAACACCTTTTGACAATCACGTCACATCTGACAGATAAGTTTAAAGCTAAGCTTAGTCACCTCCCATTGCATGAACAAAAGCTAATAAATGAAGTATTGAATGAGTATTCATGGTTGTTTGAAGACAGGAAATATTTACCAGCAACAGATCTAATCCAACATGAGATTCCAACCGGAAATGCTAGGCCAATAGCTCAAAAAGGGTACCGAATTCCCTACCATCTTCAGTCAGTGGTAGAGGAAACTATACAACAGTAACTAGAAGCAGGAATAATACAACCCTCTTTTAGTGCGTGGTCTAGCCCAATTGTAGTCGTTCCAAAGAAATCTATAGACGGAGAAAAATCCTATCGCCTCTGTGTAGACATGCGAGCAGTAAACAAAGTTACTACTCCAGATCATTATCCATTACCCCGGATCGACGAAACACTCGATCGTCTGGGCAATTGCCGGTACTTCACAACATTAGACATGCGCAGTGGGTATCATCAGATTCCAATTGCTCCTCAAGATCGAGCTAATACAGCTTTTGTAGTTCCTGGTGGCTTATATGAATTCTTAAGGATGCCTTTCGGGCTTCGCAACGCGCCAGCAACCTTTCAGCGATTTGCAGATCTGCTATTACGTGGGTTAAAACCTACTATGTGCCTTGTGTATCTTGATGATATAATTATATTTTCAAAATCCATTGCTGAACATGCTGAACATCTACGCAGTGTACTGTTGCGCTTGCAAAATGCTAATTTAAGCTTAAAATTAGAAAAATGTTCTTTTGCTCAATCACAAGTGCAGTATTTAGGTCATGTCATCAGTTCCAGCGGAGTCAAACCAGATCCACGATTAACTGAAGCAGTAGACACTTTTCCTATTCCAACAAATTTAAAGGAATTACAATCCTTCCTTGGCCTTGCAAATTATTACCGCCGTTTTGTTAAAGATTATGCTACTATTACCAAACCACTTACTAAATTGTTGAAAAAGGATACTCCTTTTGATTGGACGGATGAATGTTCGACCGCCTTTCAAACAGTGAAAACTATTTTAACTAGATCACCTCTACTTGTTTACCCAGACTTCGCTGAACCTTTTATTTTATCTTGTGACGCATCTGATTTTGCTGTAGGATGTGTCCTAAGCCAAGTGCAAGATGGTGAGGAAAAACCTGTTGGGTATGCCTCTCGTTAACTGAATAAAGCAGAAACTAATTACAGTACTACAGAAAAGGAATTGCTTGCCCTTCTTTTTGGAATTAATTATTTTAGATGTTACCTTTATGGTCGCAAGTTTACAGTTCTTACCGATCACTCTGCTCTGCAGTGGTTATTGAATCTTAAAGACCCTAGCAGCAAACTTATGCGCTGGGCCATGAAACTGTCAGAATATGATTTTGAAGTTCGGCACAAGCCTGGTCGGTTGCATCAAAATGCTGATGCGTTAAGTATAAAACCGCGTGTCATTCAATCAGATGAGGTATCAATTGAAGAGTTAAAAGAAGCACAGCAGGTGGACGTTCAGTGTCAAAGATACGCCACCTTGCCAGAATTTTAAGTAATAGACGACCTTTTATATCGAAAAACTCCCCATGGAAATCGTTTGGTAATACCGGAATGCTTGCAGCAACGTATAATACGGCAATGCCATGATACAATCCAAGCATGTCACAGCGGAAAACGCGCTACGAACGCTCGAATTGCGACACGTTATTGGTGGCAATACCGACAACGTGACGTGGACAGGTATGTAAGATCTTGCCTGCCGTGTGCACAACGAGCACAAAATAGGCATCCGAGAGTGCCGCTGCAAACACTTCCTCAGGCATCTTCACCCTTCGAAATTCTTGCTTTAGATTTCCAAGGTCCTTTTCCACAGTCGCAACAAGGTAACAAATACATTTTGTCTGTTATTGATCACTTTTCACGTTATCTAATTTTGGTTCCCCTCCCCGACATGACAGCTGAAACTGTGGCGAGAGAGTTTGTAAATCGTGTGATACTACCTTTTAGAAGTCCTGATGCCATTTTAACGGATCAAGGAACCAATTTCATGTCTGCTTTATTTGTGCAAGTTTGTAAATCGTTAAGAATCAAAAAATGGCGTACAACTCCCTTCCATCCTAAAGCCAACGGTCGCGTTGAACGCGTACACCGTACAATTTGTAAAATGTTATCCTATTATGTTGCAAAAACGCACGCTGATTGGGACAGATATGTACCGTATATTTCTTCTGCATACAACACCCGAATACATGAATACACGGGGTATACCCCTTACGAAGCTGTGTTTGGACGGCCGATGAATTCGCCGTTCGAAATAGACAAACTACCTCAAGGTGTAGAAATAAAGGAAGTAAAAGGTTTAGCCCGCCGGCTAAAAGCGATCTGGTATAAGGTAAAGAGGAATAATATCAAAGCTACTAATAAACAGTTGCACAGGCAGAACAAAAATGCTGTTTTACCCACTTATCAAAAATGGTTCAAATGGCTCTGAGCACTATGGGACTCGACTGCTGTGGTTATCAGTCCCCTAGAACTTAGAAATACTTAAACCTAACTAAACTAAGGACACCACACACATCCATGCCCGAGGCAGGATTCGAACCTGCGACCGTAGCAGTCGCACGTTTCCGGACTGCGCGCCTAGAACCGCGAGACCGCCGCGGCCGGCCACTTATCAAACAGGTGATTTAGTGTTACTACGAAACCCGGCAATCAAAAAGGGACGAACTAGAAAGTTCTCTCCCCGCTTTGAAGGCCCGTATCGGATTGTACGGTTGACCTCACCAGTCAATGCAGAACTGCAATTAACCGATCGTACGGTGATAGTGCACTTTGACCGCCTGCAACCTTACCACGGTAGGTCTGTGTCACCACAACAGGTCGCAGCCTCCGATCCGCCTGTGCCACCTCCACCTCAAGTAGAACAAAGACGAAAGAAAAAACGGAGGAGATTACCTCCACAGGGTTGTAGATACCCTTTGCGGAATCGACACCCTTATGGGTTGAGGTCGCGTGATTAATCACGCCTAATTAGAGTTTTATGTTATGTTCTATTGCAGCTTAGTTTAAGTCATTTTCTCCAGGGACTTGGAAGCAAGACGTGCCTGGCCACCACGGAGTTCCCGGCCATTCTCAATTTTCAATTTCCAGTCATGTCATGTATTTTTGCTCATTTTCATATGTATGATTATGTTTTATGTTTTGCAAGCAACGCCACGCATTAGGCGTCACGCAACTGACTTGCTTCAAATGCAACCATTACACTTGGTGTTGGCAGTACCGCGGCTGCTAACTCTGAATGTTCTTCAATGTCCTCTATTGCCATCTATTTGGCAAACCAGTACATGTGGAGTATTTTTACTCCGAGCTTTTCTTAATACTTGTTACGTTGACGTCTAGTGTATTGTACTATATGTCGTAGTTCTGTATTTGCTGCAGCTAATCGTAAGTAATCGGAACAGATAAAGCCAGGACTTGAAATATATACGCCTCCTACGCTTTGTTTACGGGACCAGCTGTTGGCGGGGCAACACATCAGCTGTCGCCTCCCCTGCTCTCTTCAGCGCTGTTCCTTCTCCTCGCCAAGAACTGGCCAGCGGCCATCATTTTTTCTCAACCAGTAACAGCGCTTCGCGCGATGACGTATCTTACCACCACGTGCGCTGCCGCCTCCAGCGTCTCAACACGCGGCGCGTCCGAGTAGTTACAAAAACAAACCGCAAATTACTGCCCCATCCTCCGTGTATGACAGACTACAATGCATTTACCATCATTTTATATAACTAACAGCCTTTTTTTTAAAAAAAAACTCTTATTCTAGATAATTAGCAATTTCTAATTCATCGTTATTTCTTGTACACGCTAAGCGCGTGATATTTGTCGCTGCAGTAGCGGCCGGTCTCTCGCGGTTACACGCCGTCTCACATAACCGCTGACGTGCCGGTGCCTACTCCGCACCTACGCGTGCGCTGCGCGCTCGGTAACAGCTCCAAGCTGGTTTCTTTCATGCAGCCGGAAGACACGGCAAACAAAATTCATTCAAACATCCCAATAACATAAATATTAAGTAGATGTGATTCATTGTTTAAATTATTTTCCTTGTTTTGTTTCACATTAGCTGGATAAATCACACGAAGTTCTTAACGATTTACATTATTCTGCATACCTTAGTCTGCCAATCCTATAAGTGAAATTTCACTACTGCTTTGATTCATTATGTAAGCTACAAACTACAGCCCTAACCCTCTTACACATCGAACTATGATGACATTTAACGTTATCTGCCTTGGACAAGGCCAGATATGGGCAAACCAATGCAATGCCACGGGTTTTTCACGCTACTGACGAGGCACAAACGACCAATCGTCCGGGCTGCCGTATATCGGTGGGCGATTGTTCCTTGATTGCTACGCAGTTACTTTTCCCCTCCCCATTTATTTTACTCTACCGCCGTGGTCATTGTTCTATCCTGTTTTCCTTCTTCTGTCGATGAGGAGGCCCCTACAACATGTTAGGTACCCTCTTCCGACAGTACCGGTCTTTTAATCTTACCACCTATTTACACCGAGATATTGCTCTCCCTTGTTGCAGTCTTGCCCCAAAATATCGGCCGATGATCCATTGTGAGATACGTACTTTGCCTCTAATTAGCCGGTGATGTAAGCGCTACGGGAACTGTGCCTAGTTGTCCTTTCAGTTCACTTTGTTATCGTCAGTTTTAAAACTAACACACACGCAGCCTAGCAGCCAGCCCCAGGTGGTCAGTGTTACATGTTAACGTTGAGCGTTCCGACTACTTACAGCATTATTATTATACATCATTGTGTTTTTATTTTCCTGTCAATATATGTCATTGTGTTTAATTATGTCATTATGCTAGCGCTAGTGATTTGTAGTTAATGATTTTCATTTTATGTAGTGTTATATACTGCGCGCACAAAAAGTGACGCTATTTATGCATGTATGCTATTCTAGCTTCAGAGCTATTTTTATTGCTTGAACAGTCGACATTTTCCTAGTACAGCAAGTCGCTAATAACGCCGCTGATACTTTTATTCCATGCATCGCAGGAAACCCATGTGCCTACACTAATTCTTATTAAGTCAGACGGACGCCCTTAGGCCCGCTGAACCACGGTATCGCAGATAGCTCCAATGCACTGCCTACCCCTCAATTATTAGACAGGTTGCCTTAGCACTGTCCGCAGGTTGCTCCATTGCCCTGCAAATTATATAATCATCAATCCAAGTCTGCAGATTGCACTAATGCACTGCTGAACTTATTAGTCGAGTCACTCGCAGGTAGCTCATCCGCACCGCGAACTTGTACTTACACGTCACCGAATCCTAGGCTCCTCGGTTGACCACAAAACAATTCATACATCAATTACCGTGAGACAATTTGCGCTCACACTACGCCTTTCTCACTCAACCACAGATGAACTGAGCCCCAGACGCTCTTTTATTACGTTTTATACAACGCCATTTTCCTCTACATGGCAATTCCATTGCAAAATCATCGGATTTCACTGCTTCACGCCCAGATGGCAGCCTTTTCTGTTGCTGAACGGATTAGTTGCTTTTCACCATCTGACAGTGCAAACTGCACTTTTAAGAACAATGTTGTTATATACACACACTGTCGGATTCTACTGACGTAGTCCCTTATGCACTTCGTCAGCCGACTAAAAAAAAAAAAAAAACAACTTCCCCTGACGGATTTCGTATCCGATTCGGAAGTTATGTTCGGGAAATATTCCCTTTATTTTATTTCTTGTCAATTATTATTACTTCAATGTCATGTTTTATTGTTATCAATTTATATTTATGATTAATGTTAGTACACTTTATGGTTATACGTTATTTTTGTGTCATATTTCATTGTTTCCCGACTGGAAGTATCCCTGATAGCACCTATTGGCCTTCAATTCGTATCCGCCATCAGCTACCATTAGTCACACATTTACACAACACTTCATACGCCCAATAACAACTAACAACACACTCACACTGTTCATATCCACACTACCTTGGTGTAACTTGTTGATGTTACCAGACCTCTATTGTCATATACTAAGCATATGAACAAGGCTTTTATCGTTTATGCCCTCCGCTCTTCGGAAGGGGAAAGGGAAGAACGTACGTATGTACGTTATGTTCAGTAGCAGTTTCTTTTAATCAACGACGTAATCAATTTACCTGTTGAACACTTAAGTTGCTCTGTTAAAATGGAATCAAACGTCTTTGTGACGTCAGCTATTCGTTTATTATCGCTTTTCAATAAACTGTTACTTTTAAGTTGCACTTCCAATGTCTTAGTTTCGGACGCAGAGCCACTAGCGCTCTCCGACGCTGTTATCTGAGCTCAGCACTCTGCCGGCTCAGCGCTGATAAAGCTGTGCTGCGCCGCCTCCACTGCTTCACGCAAAGCCTCTGTATTCACGAGCAACAGACTCGCCCTCGCTAACATTCATTTCCGACTTCAGTACAGTTAATCTCTCTATTGACCACTTCTGTAAGTAAAGATCCTACGATTATTGAGTTAACTTGAGTTGTCCTACCCTCATTCGGGTTTTCTACAGCAGAAAAACCACTCAATATTATTTCTGAAATTTATGAAGTACTTCACCTGTCTCGCCGTGTCGAGCCTTAGCGGGATGGGTGCCCCTGCGTAGTGGCCAATGCGTGGGAGGTGCCTAGGCTGTGCAGGTTTACACCGCGATCACAGGATTCCTTCTCATTTTATTCATAAAAAATAAAAAAATCTTTCTTCGTACAAAATCTCAAATTAATTAACGACACTTGGCCTTCGTCCCATAGCAGGTTGAAAATTTTTTACACCGAGTTATGCTTAGTCTGCGCTGCGTAGTACTGCCTCCGCGTTCAGCGTCTTTTTTGCTGACGCGTGATTGATCAGCGGATACTCAGTGTTGAATTACACCATTGTCTTGCCGCCTTGTTACCCCCACGGCTGCCAAACTGTTGGTTGCCTGCCGTGATTCTACTTCGTGGCCTTCTTCATCAGTAAGCGTGACTGAAGGGGTCCATCGTCGCTACTTGCCAGGTAATTATTGCTACAACGTTGTACCCCCTATGTCATCTCTGAATTACTCATCAAGTAAGCCAGGAAATTTTTACTTGTAGGGTCACTAATACTTTCTCTCGCAGTCGACCGTTATCAACATTGGAAGCTGAAAGCAACCTCCGTTCAAATGGCTGTCAATTTATCATCCGCAATGGGCAGCATGTTAATCTCAATGGCTGTCGTCGTCGCCGTTAAGGCGCCTCCATTTCACGTCTACCCTTCCACATCTGGCGTGCTTTTTGGACGTCGTCACAATCTGGTGCATACTCCACATTATGCTATTGTGTTAGCTGATGTCAACATTATTAGAAGAGGAAGACCGTGCTTTATATGATACAGCTCAGCAATTGTCAAAATATGAAACCTTCTTGATGCAGACGAAGGAACATGAGTTTCTCCGATCTTTGTGGGAAGTGACTAGAATTATTTCAACCCTTCGAAGTCAATTGAACAGTATTAGGGATGCAGTACCACTGCCTCGTTTCAAACGAGCCTGGTTGCCCGTTGGAGGTACATTATTAAAATCTGTCTTTGGGACTCCTGACGAAACAGACGCAAAACGCTGGGATTTGGACACACAGCAAGCGGTTTCGGAAACACGAGTTAATCACGAAGTGTTGGTACATCAACAGGTGCGCCTGACACATCTTGGGAATAACCTGTTAGCCACAACTAGACAAATACAAGTTGTAGCCGACAGATTAACACGACACTATGGTGCACTTGAACAATCCTTTAACCAAGAGTGGACTCATCTTCGCTCGGGATTACGTAATCTAACTATCACATTGGACATTATGAAGACCAAGCAGATTTGTTCGTCAGGATAGAAGTCAGGAGCGGAGGGCGTTGTAAAATGAAAATTAATTGAGTGGAATGGACCCAGTTTATTCTTGTAATGATGGTACAGTGGTGCCCACGTAGGGCTGAGCAGCCCCAAGAGGGGTTGCCGTCTGCTCATCAGAGAGGCAGAGGCTAGAGGAGCGACTACTCAGGGCCGAGGTCAGAAGCTGTTGGCAACAGTTTTCTGTTCGCCGTTCCACAGACTGTCACCGCCACCCTGGTGTGCCACCGTTCAATGTCAGAGACTGAATCATACTGGGTAACACTGAATAATAGTGGCCTAGTGTATAATAGTTCAAGATGTGACGTATACGCTGCTTCTATGAGGATATCAGCTCAATTGCACTCCACCTTTCATGTCACCATTCCCACATTTACCTTATACCTTCCTGAACTCTCTTTTAAACTCCATCACCATGAGAAGCTAAAGAATTTACCGAATACCAATGATTCAGATCTACTCCAATCGATCAATCATCTCCTTACCCAGGAACACAACAAAGTCGCTCTCGACCGAGTGGCCTCACATATTGCTGATTGGCACCAAACCAAACGATTAACCACCGTTGTATTACCCAGCGCTGGTTCGGAAATAATCATTGTAATGATTCTGATTATAGTATCCTGGATACTCTGTAAAAGAGGGTTTTGCAAATGTTTCACTTCCTTCCGAGAAGTAGTACCACCCCCACAACCTGAAGGTGAATATCACACCTGAAACTACCTGCCAACCTTGGTGCATGCGATCAGGCATGACCCCCCCCCCCCCCTTAGAATTAAGTTGTAGTCTAGGTGTCAGGTCAATGAACTAATTTTGTAATGGATTTGTATTTCTATGTAAAGTCTATGGAATCACAATTTAACTGTCGAGTCTTAACCCTCATGTAAGTCATTTTGTTTTCTCTTTAAATTTTTGTCATTTTGTAATGTTCTCATTCACCCACTTGGGCAATTACCATTGTAATCCTAGATTTAAGAACTGAAAGTAATATTACGGGGAAAACCCCCTTGTGGCTGTTAGGTCTGGGAGCATTCTCTCACCCCCACGAGGGTGGAGTGTTTCAGTGTGCTGTGCTCTGGTGCCCCTCATAATCGCCTGGGTACCCACCACCACTGATACCGCCGACACACACTCACAGCATGGCGCCGCCCCACTGCCGTCGCACAAACTTCACATGTTTGTTATTCAAGGGCCTTCCTTCAGGCCCTTCAGGCCACTTTGTAACTTTTGCACATATTGATATCACTATGTTATGGGACCCTTCATAATGATCATATATTTTTTAAATGGAATAATCAATTAGAATAAGCTCATTCATTTTCATCCAGAGAGCCTTCTTCGGAAGGGGGAAGGATGTGCAGGGAGGAGACCCCCCAAGAGGGATCATTGCCGACAAAATTTTATTTAATTAAATTTTTCCACGCATAATGTTCGGCCGTAGCCGGCTTGGGCATACTGTGGTGGAAGGTGCTGGCCGGAAGACCATGGTCGGCACATTCCTGCCACGTGCTCCTCGGTCAGACTCAAGTCCCACGGGTTGGTTGCGCTGACGGGGGTACGCTACTAGCAAGGCGCGTTGGCGGAATCAATCCTCCAATCATAGACTAATCGTGTGATCACGTGGGGACGCGGCCGGGAGCGGCGAGGGCGGCTTGGAAACAGCTCCGCGCTCTCTTAGCTTCTGACCTCGGCCCCGAGTAGTCGCTCCTCTAGCCTCTGCCTCTCTGATGAGCAGACGGCAACCCCTCTTGGGGCTGCTCAGCCCTACGTAGGCACCACTGTACCATCATTACAAGAATAAACTGGGTCCATTCCACTCAATTAATTGTCATTTTACAACGCCCTCCGCTACTGACTTCTATCCTGACGAACACATATAACGTCCGTTCCGATCATTATCCCTTCTCTCTGAAAATCTATTGTGATTACCGTTACTGAAAAAATTACAAGAAGTCCCGTCGTCGTTGTCATACTAAAGTTCTTGTAGCAAAGTCTTAAAAGTCTCAATGTCGTCTTAACATCTTCCCGCTAAAGCAATTTGTCTTATGGATTGTGGCAGCTTAGTTAAACAAATGCGAATTAATTCAGTCGGGCTATAAGGGCTGGAAAGGAACTGATTCTTTCGAATCATGTCTTCAAAATATTCTGCTGGCGTGCGGAACTCAGACTGTTTTAAATTACGCTGCATAATAAGACTATGTTTGACTCTGTCATGCGTGTTTTCGGACCAATATGCCGATAGAAATGCATGAAAAAAATCATTTAAATTATTACAATCTCTAATAAGTGCGCGCATCCACGTCGCCGGTTCGTTTTCTAAATATCCACACATAAATTCCAGTTTGTGACTTAGTGGCCAATTTGGTGGAAGTGCGTACATAAATTGATCTAACCATGAACATGGATGTATGTCATTCTTAGAATTGCGAAAGATCTTAAATTTCCGAACAGTTAAAAAGTGTTTATAGTCAAAGTTTTCGCCTCGTGGCGACAAAGACCTACCGCGTCTGTCCCAGTCCGAATGTCGATTATTGTCAAGTTCGCGTGCCTGGCGCTCTCTTGTTGCGTCTCGTAAATGAAACAAATTATTTTCTTCAAAACCCGCTGCTATCTGTGATTCTAAATTTCTTCTACTGTCCTTTCCTACGATTTCGCTTTCTCTTTGTTTGACTTGCTTTCGTAACGACTCAAATTCCCTTTTAACGCGTTCATTAAATTTTCCCTGATTTTCAACATGTTTATTTATGCTCTGGTACTCTTCTGTTTCTGCAAATGGCAATGGAGCTATCATCTGAATCTCTGTCCCCATTTAAACTAAGATTTGTCAATTTATCTGAAATCTCCTCAACCCTTTCCGATAAGTCACTATTTTTTCTTTCTGTTTATTTACGTCTTCCGTAAGTGTCGCGACTCGGGTTTCAGTATTAACACATTTAGTACTTAACAGTTCATACTGTTGTGTTAGGTTATTTAATCTGTCATTTGGTACGGATTCCTCGATTCTCTCAAATATTTCTTCCTTATCGTGTGCACGTTGTAAATTTAACTCTGAAATTTTTTGTACTATCACGCGATCTCTTTCTTCCTGTTCTCTATCCTGTTCCTTTTGTCTAATCTCTACTGCAATTAATCTATTATTGTGAGAATTCAAAATCGGTTGTACTTCTTCTCTAATTTCTTTCTTTAATTCATCATTCATGTTTTTGAAATATGTCCCTATTCGTGAATCGAACCGTGTTTCCATTACAAAATTGTTAAGGCTTTCGTGGCCACTTGTTGACAAACTGCCTATTGGCTTCTGTCTCGGGTTCTTCGGCCGACGTTCATCTAATGATTTTTCTGACGTTTCGCCAGCACGAGTGGCTGGCATTGTCAAAGCTTCACCCTCCATTGCCGGTGGTGCCCAGTTCACCACCGGCAATGGAGGGTGAAGCTTTGACAATGCCAGCCACTCGTGCTGGCGAAACGTCAGAAAAATCATTAGATGAACGTCGGCCGAAGAACCCGAGACAGAAGCCAATAGGCAGTTTGTCGTGTTTCCATTGTTTCCATCTCTGTTTAGTTGTTCCTATTTGTGAGTCTAACCGTGTTTCCATTGTTTCCATATCAGTTTCTAACCGTGTTGCCAAAGTTCCCATCTCTGTTTTAATTGTTCCTATTTGTGAGTCTAACCGTGTTTCCATTGTTCCCATCTCAGTTCTAATTGTTCCTATTTGTGATCCCACTGTTTTCAATTCAGATCCCAAATTTAATATTGCACTCATCAACTGCTCCATATTAACTGGTTCGAAATTCTTTTCGCCCCTAACATTTCCCGCAAAACCAGCTTCCTTCGTCATAGCTGTAAAGCTATCTGTGTTCGATACTATTCCAGAATCTTCTGTCGTTAATCTCGTATTCTGAAAATTTTTTGATTGTGAAAAATTTTGAACTGGTTCCGGACTATTTTCCCGACTTATTAAATTGTTTTCTGATTCATTATTCATCATACTGTTCTCCTGTGTTGGCGAGTTCGCCATGTTAACATTTTCTTCATTCTCCCTATTCATCATTTTTGCCTTTTTCATCGATCGCGTAATCATTTACAAAACATACAAAACTCGTCACTATACGAAACTTACAGTCAATATGACACTTTATCACCAACAATACCATTCACACGAAATGCTTCCCGACAAACACAATTAACGAACAATTGAAATCTTCATAATTACACAAAATTGTCAAACGCGTATACAAGACATCAGAAATTAAATTCTGCAAAAATACCATTAGAAGAATGACAAGACAACTACAAATGTTGAATTACCAAATGTACACATGCAATATAGACTACAGTTACTAAACTACGAATTACTACAACAATACTACTGTCTGCTACTTTTACTATCAAAAGAATTCCAAGGGACGATCCGAAGCAGCGGTCGCCACGTGCATGGGGGCTTAATTATGAAGAATGCAAATAATTTAAATTTTTGTCGCTGTATGTCCGGCTACGAAGTCTCGTAAACGGTTGGCCCTGACTAGCATTAGTACGCAATCTGACTGCATAGAACAACAACAAAGAATGAAACGAAATTTCCGTTAACACAATTAATTAATTAAGTCCCCAGCAACTATGAAAGCTACGAAACAACAAGGCACAAGTGTAGCTGTTCTGTGTGTGGAAGTGTGATTCAACGTACACATCTGGCACGGTTCTTCCTCAATAAGACAAGACATTTTAAATACCATTTACACTGAATTAATTAAATAAAACTGAAATACTATAATAGCACATAGAAACCCGAATTACAGTCTAATACATGAACACAAGCCAGATGCTTTGTTGACTGAACCTGTGACCAAGAGGCATTATTGTTTAAGACATTTGAAATAAAAAAATTTTCTTTACCTTCATATATATTGAAGAAAAGTACACTCTGATTATTACAACATCCCGAATCCAACAACATCTGGTGTCTAGCCGATCAAAACAACTGCACACAACATGGCCTCAAATAGTACAGCAATCGACATCCCACAGCAACTTCTGAGCAAGCACTCTCCACGACGACTTCTCAACAAGCACTAACTACGGCAACTTCTCAACTACGACTGCCAGTGGAGGCGGCTGAATAAAACTCTTTGGCGCAATCTCTGGCGCTGTGACTCAGTGTAGCCACCTTTCAACGTGTGTGAGACATCCTGCACGTCAGCTCAAGTCAGACTGGTCCATTACCTTCCATTTATAGCGACAACGACAGCCGCAGGCACATTTTAACGGTACGTCGTCTTGCGTCACGATATGAATGTCGACCTTGAACCACGTGGTTCTAATGCTAATCATTTCTGCACAAGATAGTAATGAACATGTCCCGTGAATTTGAACGTCCTATTTCTAGTGGTTCAAGGCGTTCTGTATTTTCTGAACATGAGTGTTTACGTATAATTTTAAACAAGAATTGTATTCGCAATAATGTTCTGTTTAGTTTCTTTCCTCTCAGTCTATTTTAGCAAAAAACTGAATAATTTTATTTGTGGTTTATTGGCTTACGATTAGAATACTATTACAGACTCTAAACTGTCCGAAACTTTCTAATCGTACCCTTTCGAAGACTCAAACTGTGCGAAATAGATTTATTGAGGGTACTGTCCTCACAGACCCAGCAGCTGGAGAGGTTTCTCGGAAAAACCAATGATCTCAACCGATTCACCCGCTCATCTTAAGTTACTTCAATTCTACATACACATCTACATCTACATCCACGTGATTACTCTGCTATTCACAATAAAGTGTCTGTCAGAGGGCTTAATGAACCACCTTCAAGCTGTCTCTCTACCGTTCCACTCTCGAAAGGCACGCGGGAAAAACGAACACTTAAATTTTTCAGTGCGAGCCCTGATTTCTCTTATTTTATCGTGATGATCCCAGTAAAAAGAAACAATGCTCAAGGTCAGATAGAGCTGGAGAGAGGAGATGGACGGAGGCAAAGGGTGGGAGGAGGAAATAAACATGAAGAGGAGGAACGAGGAAATGGAGAGAAAGCGGATAGTAGGATACTGAAAGGGGGGGGGGGCGGGAGGAAAGGGAAGAAAAAAGAGGGAGGAGAAGGAGATTAGTACGTACTTAGCTATTGCGAGGCATTGCTGGTTTGCTGGTGACTTACAATTGCAGAAGAACATGGGCCTTATTGTGTGGCCATATGACCACGTATATGCCCAGCAACAGCATCAGCCACATGTGATCGATGTCTCCACATTTAAGACGTACCGTAGGAAATTAACGCCTAAACACGTAAAGCATGCCATTTTTGACATCATGCTGATGCCTCGCTACTTCCCCAATGTGGAATATCTCTAAAAGGCATAAACGGGGGCCATCACAGTGCCAAAATCACAGAAAAGTTTTCTACAATCTCTCTCAGCGTAAACCAGAACCGATGCGACGCTGCTTCATGCTAGTGAGGCAGCAGTAGCCACTGCTACGAAAGCAACTTCACCTACACCGTTAACATCAAGGCACAACTCACAACTACCACCAGATGGTTTTTCATCCATAACCGACAAAAACGGAATATGTCGTGTGGGGTAAGTGTGCCGTAACATCAAGGAGGCTATATAAGCAAGTCGATAATGGGAAAATTCAGTCGCTGCTCGTCAGTTAGCTGACGGTTCTGTCAGGAAGACAACCAAGCACTTCCTTCAACCTAGTCAGTGAGTAACTCCTCTCCAGGAAGATAACAGGTTTGTCAGTGAGATAGTACGAGATAGAAGTAACACTAGGTACAGACGTCACCTCGGTACTAAACAACCTCAGTACCAGGAATGCTGGACGTTCCTTCGTAGCCAATACCCTACTGCAGCAGGAGGCATGAGTCGCAGCACATCTCTTCAGCATATTGAATGAGATTTCCAGGACCATTTACTATCTGTTAACGTGCAAACGTGGAGAGACGGTACATACGGAAGACTGACAAAGATCAGCCACTTGCGCAGAATTGTAGATGTATCCGAAGTCTTCAAGAGGCCACAGCATCACGTCATATGCATGGCGATACCACCCAGGGAGCAGTTGGGGTTTCGGAAAGGTTACTGGATCGAGGGGCATCAGCACCGGTGATTAGTGGAGTAGATTTTCTAAGCTCTGGAGCATCGAGAGTACTTCGAGGTGGTGGTCTTCGACGTTTCTAGAACGTTCGACACAGTGTGGCATGATGGTCTCTTTCTCAAGTTGCCTGAACAGGAGGAACCTGTTCCGTATGTCCGCCGTTGCCGCACGTGTCTCGACGACGGACCTTCCATCTGCGAACTGAAGCCGGACTACCCACAGTTCATGTGTAGCAACAATATCAACGCCGTCTCGACTCGAATTGATGTGCTGCAGTCAGACGCACCGTAAACGATGTCTTGGTGATGATGCCTACTGAAAGTGTGGTCACCTCTGTTGCAGAGTGTCCTGAAGATAGTGGGTTGTATCATTGAAACCAGCTGTAATTAAATAAAGGTACTGCACACAACTCATGATGTTATTGTCGCTACACATTAATTAAAACGACTGCTGTCCCACTATCCATAAAAAGACGGCTATACGGAAATTATCCACAGCTCGTTGTGTCTGTGCCGGCATGCCACAGGGCTCGGTCCTTGGATAGACCGTTTACAGGTTTTAAACCGCTGACGCACCTAATACCGACAAGGAGCAGCTCGCACTATAAGCTGATGACGCATCAATTACCAGCTGCAGCATGAACGCCAACACACATCATCTCCACAGCAGCTCATCTCTGACAACTTGAACACCTGGGCTGTTAAGTGGCGTCTTCGATTTTATGGTACCAAGATACACGCCACGTCATTCCAGCAGTGCTTCCAACCATCTCAACATCGCGGGCAACCCTGTTCAACGGGGTGACATGGTACGATATCTTCGTGTCACTCAAGACCGCCGTCCAAGTGGGGCAACACATCCGAGACATCAGGAACGAAACCATCGGCCAACTCAGCAAGTTGTACCAATTGCTGCAACAGTCTTCCACCTTACCGCGGCTGTCTGGTATCACACTATACATAACGCTGCTCCACGTTGTACTGAAATACACTGCTGTCCTGGTGTTAAGCCGCCGAAACGTACATACAGACTACAAATAGAGCAGAAATGATCAGTGCGGTTATCGCTGCATTTAATAAAGACCTCAACTGAATGAAGTAGCTGATGTACATGTCTAGAGCCCATTTTAGAGCATGTGCCCGCATATTTAAAAGAAAACGTGTCGATCCCGCAACACGAAAATTTAAGCGTTTGGGATTAAAGAAAAAGAAAAAGAAAAACCAAAGTAGCGATCATAGATGGCCACAACAACCAGCTGAATAGGCACCTGCTTCTGGCTCAAGAAAAATTGGACAAGCAAGAAGACAATCATGGTTCACGGTTACTAATGAGAAATCAACAAAGAATAGAGGAAAAACATACACATGTTGCGTTCTCCAAAAGTAGCAGGATAACTATGCGCAACTCAGAGAAGATCTGCTGACAGGATAACGAATCATTCTAACGACGATAGGGGCCGCACAAGGGGAGTCCACTGACATAAAAACTTTGAAGGTTAGGTTGCAATGAAAGTCTGCGGATCGGCGAAGCTGATCGGCTGCTATTGTCGTATCTATGAAAGAGGGTGAACAACGGTGAAACGACGAGTTGGTGACGTGTTGCACGTCCATGTCGCATCATAGAAGGTGGAGGTTAGAGGCGTCTTCGTTTTCTGAAGTAGTAAAAGCGGCGACCTGTGGAGGTCTCACGACAGGGTACAGTGCTGTTGCAGGTAAAAGCGGTTCGGAGCAGACCGTTCAGCACAGGTTGTTGAACATGGGCTCTGCAACGCCCAACTGACAAAACGACATGGTCAGTTCTAATTTCAGATAAACTACATCATCTATATTGGACCCTGGTTTAATGAAAAAATGTTGCCTGATGGGATGCACCGCCTTTCGTGTTACACCAGATGATAGATACGACTTCATCCACCCAGGCGACTGTTCGAAACATATTCTACCCCACGGACGCAGACAGGTGGAGGAGTTATTATGCTGTGGGGGGACATGGACCCGGATGCCCATGAGACTCTTGCTGATAGTCGAAGGTACCATGACAGCTGTGGAACACGAATATTATGGCAGACCATCGGAATGCCGACATGACCGTCAAGGCGGAAACTGCATCATCCAGCAAGATGATGTCTCGTGTTACAGGACGAGAATCGTGCTACAGTGATTTGAGGAGCATGGTAGTAAAATTTGACGTCTTGGCAACGAAATTCACATATTTCTCCTCGATGACGGCCAGTAGCTTCTCTCACCACCTGCCCTTAATTTAGGGGAACTGCTTCACCTGTGCATAGACATCTGCTTGGTACCTCCGGAAGCCTGCCAAAGGCCTGTCGAATCCAAGCTTCGTAGGTCTGCTTCTGTATTCCATAGGTGAAATTATTTTTACCAATCATTAAATGTATTCGCAATTATGGAAACCATCAACTGTAGAATGGAATGCCAACAATGAAAATTTGTACCAGATTGGAATCGAATCCGGATTTCCCGCTTAATGCGAGGGGTCACCTTACCATCTGGCTATCCGAGCACGACTCACGGCCGTATCCAAACTTTCATATATCATCAACCATGCGTCTACAACCTGTATTCGCACGATTACATCCATTATGTGTATTCCCGTACGGATCAGACATTTTACCTGAACGTCGCTTGCCCGGTGTCTGCGGATAAATGGGATAGTGCAGTGCCTGTGTTGTTCAGAATTTCGATGCAAGTTACTTTGGACATGCACAACTTTCAAGTACAATGTCTCACCTGTACAGGAATGTACATAGTGGATGTACGATTCGGGTTGTAGACGCATGGTTGATGACAAATGGAGGTGTGGGTTAGTCGGCACGGGAGCTCAGTGTGTTCGGTCAGAGGGTTAGCAGCCCTCTGTAATAAAAACACAGAGTTATCGGATCAACAATGAACTTGACCAAGCGTCATGGGACGTCCGCCATGAACATTAACGAACAAAATGAAATTTAAAAAATGGTATAGCAACCACTCGCGATAAGGGGGAATTTCAGTTCGAGTCTCAGTGCGGCACAATTTTTCGTTGTCGTCATTCCATTGTACAGTTGATGGTTGTCCCTATTCGCAACTGCGAATAAATTTGACGCATTTGAAAACGGCTGTAGTCGCCGCAGTGCCTGATCCTTTGCACATGCATGCATGTCCACAGGCACTCGCTTCGTAATTCGGAATAACAGAAGCACTGCAATATAATATCTTATTATTCAGTAAGTGTCATAATGTTTTGATTCATGCATGTACATAATTTAATGAAAGAACGTACGTTGTAGTACTGCTTTTGCCGTAGATAGCAGTTTTCATGGTCACAGCAAACGCACACATATAAAAAAAGACAGATCGACTACACTTGTTATCGTGCCATAAACACTTGGGCATATACAAGGCGATTCTTATTAACGTTTCAAACCCCCAAAGCAACGTAAACGACGCTGAGACAAGTAATTTAAATGGGGCTGCAAATGCCGGGAAATACTTGAAGTGTGGATGACAAATGTTGGAGACATGATGTCGTCAGATGACGCACCTTGGCCGCACGTGCAGTGGTGGATCCTGCAGCCGGCCGAAGTGGCCGTGCAGTTAAAGGCGCTGCAGTCTGGAACCGAGAGACCGCTACGGTCGCAGGTTCGAATCCTGCCTCGGGCATGGATGTTTGTGATGTCCTTAGGTTAGTTAGGTTTAACTAGTTCTAAGTTCTAGGGGACTAATGACCTCAGCAGTTGAGTCCCATAGTGCTCAGAGCCATTTGAACCATTTTGTGGATCCTGCCTGTCTGTCGCTCCTGATCATCCCAACCCAAGTATTCTCCTTAGTGTGGCTCCGAGCTTATGTGCGCGACTTCAGCCCGTGGGGCTCAGGGATCGAGTCCTGCATCGTCTGGCAGGCAGTACTTTTATGCACTGCGCTAGAGAATTATATATTAACATTGAGGCAATAGTCATTATTTTATTTACCACACCGCTGTCTCTGCTGCTTAATTGCAAAGTACAGTACAATAGGAACCCACCGTATTGCGTCACAAGTAAATAAGTATAAGCTTCCGAATTGCATCGCCGTCAGCAAATGGCCTGTGTGTTCTCTACTAAACTAAGCCTGTAAACAAAGAGAGAAAATGAAACAAACACAAAATAAGAGCAGCTTTTGCTTGATTACAACGAGGATAACAGTTTCGTAACTTTAACGGTTAAAAGAGATCACGTTTACAAAAGGTGTTTGATAACAGTGTAGTCTAGAGGAGCGATGTGTAGCGCTCCCCCCTACTGGTGGCGTTAGGATTGACACACACAATCGTTGCGAGGTACGTCATCTGGTGACGCCACATGTTCATCATTTGTCGTCCAGTTCTGGGGTATTTCGTGACATTTGAGGCCCCATCTTTCTTATATCAATTACTTGTCTCAGCGTCATCAAAGTCGCTCGGAGGTTTTGAAACGTTAAGCCACACACAAACACCATCTTCTCTTATCTCGTTATTTTAATTTGTACATAGTTACGCCCATAATCTTACAGGTAGGTACGGGTACCCGTACCTTTCTGAAGATAAACTGTTGCAGTGGTGCAAATTTTATATTTTATTGAAAGGATGCTCATATTATTCTGAAATAAGTGTTAAAACAACCTGTCTTCAAACTCGAAACGCACTTGATGCTTTCATCTTCTCCTGTCAGGCATCTCAGGAGTCTGTCTGACAGCGTGTAACGCACAACTGTTAAGTGTTTTGAGATAATGGGCACAAATGCTTGACGCATAACGAAAGAGCGTTTTATCAGGTGAACTCGATCTCCACACAATACGTCTTGCTGGGCTTTTCCAGTTTTCCCCATAACTTTACCTTACCTATCGTGTCCTACTGATATGTTTCACTGCTCAGTGGGGCTAAAAGCGGTGGTTTCTGTGAGTGGAATGCAATAATGTGTCCATCAGTCCCTTACGTGTCGAATGCATAAACTGTACGTTGCTTCGGTTAAGAGTACTGGCAGAGGTACAAGTCTCGGTTGATATTTGCCAAATATTCCAGCAAAAGTGTTCACAAAATACGTTCTTAAGTTCTAACTGCAGACGCGTGAACCAATAGGATGAAACACAGAGTAACACCCTCCAAGACGTGTCACACGTAAGATTTATATGTTTTTATATTAATTCCCTTTGCTGGCCATTCCCAGGTGATTCAGTTGTGATTAAATTACTAACTCTGTCGTTCATATATTTAAATAGAGAAGTCAGTAACCGAATTTATAACTTCAATTATCTTGAAGGAACCAAGGATACATAGTGAAACAATGTATGAATATTCATTTATACTTAAATTTCGTAAAGCAGAAAACATATAAGGAATTAGGTTTTCTTGTACCAATGACAATAAGAAGATCAGATGTAAACAGAACTTAAGTGCAGAGGCGTGACGGACTACAAAACAAGCCCTTGTAATCAAATATTCATGAAATTCCAATTGAAGATTGTACTAACGATGGTATTTTTAAAATCTGTGAAGTGACGAGCAATCTCCCTGCAATAAATGCCAGTTATGGGCAGTTATGAACTTTTTAAAATTCATGAATGAATAAAAGAACCAGAGGTCATCTTGATGGGAGAGGAGTGCTAACACAAATGGCAAATACAGCGCTACAACGGGCTGGGGATGATATTGATTGTGATATTCAATGAAATTTAAAGTACATGCAGCTGAGTTTGTTAAAATGGAGCACTCCAATTAACACAATGAGATTAGCCCAACTTTCCATATTTAGCTTTTCATTTACATTCACGATTAATGTACTAATTTAGTTGGCGGATCACGACGCATTTGCCCTCTCCTGCTACTGGATATATAGTGAATATTTAACTACCCGTCGCATAAAATTCCAAGCTGATCATTAGACTGATATTGCAGTAGTTGCAAATCAGAAATAAGAATTTCTGTATCAATGTACCCAATTTTGAAGTGCCACAAATGTAACAGCGACCGTTTACTAGCCTCTTGGCATTGTTAATACTATACCAATATATCCTTAAATTGTGAAACGAACGCAAGGAATGGATGAGAAGGAATACTCTAGAACACGACTGTAGTGTCTGTAGACTGACCAATTTTCCACCCTTCAATTACATACATGTATGCTGTCTGTTCTTCCGGAGATGTCCGAAATACCAGACACGACACACGCATGTATACGCGCTTGACGGCGAGTAATAATGTGCACTACATCCCAATTTCTGCGGCAATTAGATGAAGCTAGGAACAAGGAGGAAAATTAACAATGGTCGCTACATTTGTAGTGTGCGACAATTTGAGAACTTTTTTTTGGATAGAGAACGTAGCCGGAGAGGCGAAGCGGTTGAGGTGGCTGCTGGTGTAAAGCGCGAAATCTGAGCTCGAATACCGGTTTGGCGCAAATTGTCGCTTGTCGCTATTCGATTTTTTTTAATGCCCGATTGCAGCTGAGGCCTGAGTTTCTATTACGCCGTCTTAAACTACAGATGATTTGAATATTCTTGTGATGTAGAGTCAATTTCTCTCTTTTCTAACATTTATTTCGTCGCACAGCGACGCTGTTTCCGCGATTTCGCAAATTTATTTTGTTTCTGGTTTGTCGCCGGGTGCCCTTCCTGTCGCGAGCTAACCCAGCGGAAGAAAATCTCGTCTGCCACCTGTCTGCTTTCAGTGTGTTGTCGTATTTTAACTGTTTGTGTTTCGCATTTTCTGAGGCGGAGAATGGCCAGTAGCGTAGCATTTGCCTAATCGAACGTGGAAACCTACTTAGAAACCACACCCAGACTGGACGGTATCTACTAAATGGACGGTTGATAAATCGCGGCGCTAATTCTATCCGGCGCTGACTCGTAAGCTATCACTCTGCTCGCTAAGCTGTACGAGTAGATATGCATTGCAATGGGGAACATTTGCAGACAAGAAACTATTCCTGAAATTCACAGAAGAATTAAGTTTGGTGAAGTTGAAGTCATTATACCTTATTTTAATGTATGGGCTCTCGGATTAGTTACATTACTACTTAAATAACGTGCAGAACACTGGCAGCAAACTCTCTTATTGAAACCGTTGCATACAACAGAGTGACCCCACGAGATCCGTTAGTCACTAAGGTGACTTTCTTTCGACGGAATTCCATGATTATTCTGCATAACTGTTGTTTTAGTTCAGTAAAAATGCATCGAATCCAACTAACCAGTTAAGAAATTAGTGAATAGACAACAGATGTTAATAACTTCCACAGAAATAAATCTCAAGGTGACGAATCATAATTATTACCATTTTCTGCATTTCTGCAGATCTGTCTAGCTAACAATCTAATGATTGCATTACCCTGTGGTACATAGAACGATCTTTTGAACGAAAATCCAGAAACCAAATCCAGACTGATTTAGCAATACCACTAAGGCCACGAAAGACCTATTAACATACTGCGCAAGTGACCTCCGTCCATCGTGTCAGTGACGTTATTATTTGTATATGTATTTGCGAAACATTTTGCAGACAGAATGAACATATACCACTGAATGCAACTGCAAACCTTAGTCATTGTATGACTCATAGTTCAGAGATATGGCCTCATAAACAGTGAACGTGAAAAACTGGACGTTTACATTTATTACTTCTTTGCTACTAATTCTATCCTCAATAAATCTCCCAGACAGTGTCCACAAATGCCGCTGAATGTATCTACGATATTACATCATTGTGCGGCAAGTAGTTAAGGAGAAATGACATCACAAACGTTAAGGGAAGGCAAGTCGCTGCACGGTACGAGCGTGGACGCACACTAATAGATAAATGCCCCATTGCCCAAGGTGACATATTCGGACTAAAAGTGACCACACAGTCAGTACGAAATGATTCGAACATCTCTGACAGTGATCTGAAAATGATTACAGAATTATTCAAACAACAGCTCTTGCCTACGAACAATACATGAAAATCTCATGCGCGCACCGTCCTTTCGAGCACAATTGCAGGCCACTGCCCAAGGTAGCCTAGATCATCACCAGTTCAGTGCAGCTGATTGCTTACAACGTGAAGACCACTGCTGCGATTAATGTGGCGCAAGCACTTGACCCCGTCAAACTGCCCCATCCCGGACACCACACAGCCATGTCAAGCTCTTCCTCTTGCACGAGGCTGCCGCACTGCGATAGCTTGTCCGTGTGCTTGTCAACTTGGACGATACTAAAGTGCGCGTCATTTACGACGGCGGCCGAGTTTAGGTTCGTTCTGCGCATCTGACGTCACAAAACACAGTCAGCCAATGAACAGAGACCGACGTTACCAGAGCTCGACTGCAGTGCAGAGCACGAACGAGTGTCTACAGTTTTAGAAACGTTCATTCACAAATAAAGTAACTGATGGTGCAAATGGCTCTGAGCACTATGGGACTTAACATCTATGGTCATCAGTCCCCTAGAACTTAGAACTACTTAAACCTAACTAACCTAAGGACAGCACACAACACCCAGTCATCACGAGGCAGAGAAAATCCCTGACCCCGCCGGGAATCGAACCCGGGAACCCGGGCGTGGGAAGCGAGAACGCTACCGCACGACCACGAGATGCGGACTAAAGTAACTGAACAAAAGCAATGTCTTGATAACAGATAAAAGAAAGTTTGAAACAAGCGTTATTTATACCAACTGCTTCATATTCTATTAATCAATTACACCAAACAAGCAATAAGCCTCCTAATTCAGGCGATAGCAAGGAACTCAATTCTCACTAACCGATTTTTCGCAATAAAAAACAGCGGTAATTGTTTATTTCCTATTGTACTTCGACGAAACGAGAGTAATTCATAGTCATACCAACTGTTTGTCGGTATTTAGCGTGATTCTTTGAAGTACTCCAGGAATTCTACTGAACGACGTGCTGTGTTAGAATAATGGGTAGCCGGCACGGTAGCTCAGCGTCTTCGGTCAGAGGGCTGTGTGCTCTCTGTAATAAAAAAACTGAGTCAAGGATTCAACGATCAACTTGAACGCATGTCTTGTGACGTCCGCCCAGACCACACGCAAACAACTATATCGAACCAAATAAAAAAAAAAAGGGTAAGGTGTTTGGCTGCTAAGCAAAAGGCTCTGAGTTCAAATCTTGTTCGGTGCTTAATATTTTCTTTATTAAAAATCAATATCACAGTATCTTACTTTATGAATTTTATTCGTTTGAATGTAATTTTTGGAAATTTCTAGTGGCAACTAAAATCGACCATACGGAAAGTATACTCTGTGGACTTTTACCTCTGCAAACTCTTCAAAATTTCGTGTAATGGTTTACTACATTTAATGCTGCACAATAACTGCGTTGAACATCGAAACAAAATTAAGTCTTTATGGGGGGAAGGTATCAGTCAAGAAGATGTGTAAAAATCACATTTTTGGGCCAAATAGTTTTGGTGGAATCGAATGATAAGTGTGTCAAAGCACTTCATAAACTGCCCACCCCCCCCCCCCCCCCACCAAACATAAGTTTGCGAACTATACTATGGCGCTGCTTTTCTTGGCGCGTGCAACTGGCAACGCAGCAATCTCCCGCGTCTGGCCGGGCATGCGCGAGCCGCCAAGATAAACGAACTATAGTAACGCCTTCCTCGTATTACCATCATCTCCAAGATTACTGCTTACTCAGCAGCTGGCGCAAACTAGTCATGTTCACTTCATTGTCACACTCCCCAACCTTACGGTTATATTTTCCTTATTGTTATATCGTTCACTTCACCCATATGGGAGGGGTGGGTGGTCAGCGGATACAATTTGCTGCTCTTCAGCCACATGAGAGTGAAATGTACAAAAAAAAAAAAATAATAAAAATAAAAAATAAAAAATAACAAAAAAAGCTGGTCATGGCGGGTGAAAAAATAAGCGTTTTGTATAATGAAAAGAGAGATCGTCACGTAAGTTAAAATACAATAGGGTAATTAGGTAATTAATTCAGATACAGACACAGATGAATAAAGATGAGTGTCGCACGCGAATTTATTGAAATAGATAGGCAGTTGCATTCAGTAAAACTGAAAGGTCTGTATGGGGGTGAGTAAAACAGACGCATATATGAGTGAACAGATGACTGGAAGTAGACTGCTAGGGATAAGAGTATTACGGGAACGTGGCATTTAAAGATAGTGCGTAGGAGGGGGTTTGTTGTCGGTGGATGTTTGGAGGAGTGATGACGGGAGAGTGGAGACGAATGCGGTTCCGAACCAAGACATTTGAAGTGGGTGGAGAGGATTGGAGTGGAAGGGAACCCTGACAAGGGGTTGGTGGTAGGGTTCTCCCAGCACTGCTAGGACAGGCGGATTTCACGATTGGGTAAGGGAAGGCGATTAAAGTTTCTTTGGGAGAGGACGTAGAGGATGTTGAGGCATAGTGTTGGGGAAATGTAGTGGCAGAGCACCAGGATCAGTGAGGAGGGGAGGGGGGCGGGGGAACTAGGTGGTGGGTCGTGTCGAGTTCACAGGTAACACAGGATATTCGGAGGTGTTCAAGATGGAAGAGTAGGTTTGGGAATTTTATAGATTGGTAGAGGATGCGGATGGGAAGCGTAACCGGATCCGAAAGGCTAGTTAGTTAACTGGATACCACGGTCGTAAATGGTAGGATTAAGTCGTGGGAGCGGAAGCTGTGTGTGTTTCGGCCTATAATTATTGCCTGGGTTGAGGCAGAGTTGATTTTGAGAAGCCATAGGTTTGCACCAGCAGATGAACCGCTTGAGATGTAACCGGAGGGATCGTTGTGGTTTCCGGAGGGTGAGTTACAGAACGAGGAAGCGGTGTCATCGACATTCACCTTTCGGCTTGGCGCATGTACTTTATACTTCTTCGGACTAGGCAGAATCGAGGAAACCAGACAGCAAGTTGACAGCCATTAAGGGAGGTGCGATAAATCGATCTGTTGATAGTGACGCGCCATGGTATATCAAGGACCTCCACTTTGTTTCTTCTGTATGCGTTCCTGCAAATTGCGAAACACTTACACAGCACCTGTTTTGTCTGTATCATAACGCAAGAGCGGATGCACAGCTGTGTAGCAACATAAATCCTTTTTCAATAACGGAACCTTTAGAAAGCTAGGTACAACCGTCTAGGGTAGTCGCTGAAATACTACCTTCTATTCTCATCACTGAACAGTGTCCCTAACATGAGTCGAAAGTGGAGATGTTAAATAATGCAACTGTAGCAAAAGAAGCGACATTTATCCATCGTCATTAGCCTGTACATTAACATGAAATACAGTTACAGTCTGTTTTACACATGCAAGTTTCTGGTAAAGATCGACTGCTCGTTGTCGGTGCGAGTCACGTGCTCCCGTGTACATCAGCAACCAACTCCCCCCTCCCCCCCCCCCCCCCTCCGAGTAGGGAGTGGGTCAGACACGTCAATGATCAATGCCCCGCGCAAAGGCAAATCCTGAATACGTTTCGGATAGCGCACGCGCAGAATTAGGGGATTGTGTCGTCGTCTGCCAAAGTCGAAACATAGCCTGTTCTCTCCTCCTACTGTAGTAATGGGTTTTGTGCGTCTTGTGCCTTCTTAATCTGTATATTCTTCCTCTTTTGTTTTCGTGACACTCTGTAAAGGCTTTACCAGTGCCTGGTATTTTTCCAACAACTTTTCTCCACAAGAAAGACGAAATAACTGAAAGCAAAAAGGTACCGTATTACGTTTCGCAAAGCCGATGCATGGACGAAGACGCAGCCTACATTATGCATACAAGTAAGAATTCAATAAACTCACGTTTTGTAATGAAAATACTTTCAGCAGTAAAAAAGTCAGAACTGTTTAAAGAGAAAAATAATTTTCAGGGCGATTTCACAATTAGAAAACGAGATACAAGGAATAAAGTACAAAGACACTCCGTACTGTATGTAAACAAAAAGTATGGGGAATTTTTTAATTTCGCGTGCTTATGCGTCCGATTTTAACAGTTTTTTTATCCCATTGGTACACATGTTCCTCATGTACTTTTGCATTTTAATCTGTGTTGAATATTTAGTTTATTGTTGACATTCGAATGAGTTACACGTGTTTTAGAGTGCTCGGCGAATTTTTACCTTCGAAGAAGGTGAATCAAAGAATCTGTATTAAATTTTATATGGAAACTGGAATATAGTGCAACACTGCATTCTAAATATTGACTGTGGTTTTTAGCGAATCTAGTATCAGTAAGACAAGAACTTTCAAGTGGTACAGACGTTTCAAAGAGGGTCGAGAAGGCATTAACCACGACGACCGCCCTAGACGCCCTACAACATCAATTATGTCGACAGTGTGGAAGAAGCAAAGAAAATTTTTCTGGAAAATCGCAGAATCACCGTCGGAGCATTTGATGATGTCTGCATATCCTTTGTCTCATACCAAGCCATTTCTTGGATGTTTTGGACATGAAACATGTAGCAGTGAAGTTTGTTCCGAAACTGTCGAATTTGGACCAAAAATGATGTTACGTAGACGTCACTCAAGAACTGCTAAATGAAGTCAACAACGAACCAGAAGATCTAAAGATTATAACAGGTGAAGAAATATGGGTGTCGTAATGGAACCTATCTGAAGAGCTAAGGCCGAATGAAATTCGATGAGTTCGATCACCTGTGAAACTTCTTCTCGTAGTTTTTTTAGATTACAATGGAATAGCGCATCATGCATTCTTGCCTTACCCTCGTACTGTAAATAAAGAATACTGCCTGGAAGCTATGTATGCACCGTTTTCGTGAAGCGGTCCAAAGAAAACGGCGAGAATTGAGGCACAAACATCCGTGTAAATTGCATGACGATAATGCTCCCGCTCACACCTCAGTGCATGTTCGTGATTTTTTGACAAGAAAACAAATCCATTGTGTTGCATCACCCACCATATTCACCGGCGTGGCATCCTGCGGCTCCTTTTTTTTTTTTTTTTTTTTTTTTACTGAGGCTGGAGGGAACAGCGAAGCATCAAAAACGTCGTTTTAGGAAGCACTGATGAGATACACTACTGGCCATTAAAACTGCTACACCCAGAAGAAATGCAGGTGATAAACGAGTATTCATTGGACAAATATATTATACTAGAACTGACATGTGATTACATTTTCAAGCAGTTTGGGTGCATAGATCCTGAGAAATCTGTACCCAGAACAATCACCTCTGGCCTTATTACGCCTGGGTATTGAGTCAAACAGAGCTTGGATGTCGTGTACAGGTACAGCCGCCCACGCAGCTTCAACACGATACCTCAGTTCACCAAGAGTAGTGATTGGCGTATTGTGACGAGCCAGTTGCTCGGCCACCATTGACCAGACATTTTCAATTGGTGAGAGATCTGGAGAATGTGCTGACCAGGGTAGCAGTCGAACATTTTCCGTACAGGACCTGCAACATGCGGTCGTGCAAAATCCTGCTGAAATGTACAGTTTCGCAGGGATCGAATGAATGGTAGAGCCACGGGTCGTAACACATCTGTGCAAAGTGCCGTCAATGCGAACAAGAGGTGACCGAGACGTGTAACCAATGGCACCCCATACCATCACGCCGGGTGATACGCCAGTATGGCGATGACGAATACACGCTTCCAATGTGCGTTCACCGCGATGTCGCTAAACACGGATACGACCATGATGATGCTGTAAACAGAAGCTGGATTCAACCAAGAAAATAACGTTTTGCCATTCGTGCACCCAGGTTCGTCGTTGAGTACACCATTGAAGGCGCTCCTGTCTGTGATGCAGCGTCAACGGTAACCGCAGCCATCGTCTCCGAGCTGATAGTCCATGCTGCTGCAAACGTCGTCGAGCTATTCGTGCAGATTATTGTTGTTTTGCAAACGTCCCCATCTGTTGCCTCAGGGATCGAGACGTGACTGCACGATCCGTTACACCCATGCGGATAAGATTCCTGTCATCTCGACTGCTAGTGATACGAGGCCGTTGGGATCCAGCGCGGCGCTCCGTATTACCGTCCTAAACCCATCGATTCCATGTTTTGCTAACAGTCATTGGATCTCGACCAACGAGAGCAGCAATTTCGCGATGCGGTAAACCTAATCGCGATAGGCTACAATCCGTCCTTTATCAAAGTCGGAAACGTGATGGTACGCATTTCTCCTCCTTACACGAGGCATCACAATAACGTTTCACCAGGCAATGCCGGTCAACTGTTGTTTGTGTATGAAAAATCTGTTGGAAACTTTCCTCATGTCAGCACCTTGTAGGTGTCGCCACCGACGCCAGCCTTGTGTGAATGGTCTGAAAAGCTTATCATTTGCATATCACAGAATCTTATTCCTGTCGGTTAAATTTTGCGTCTGTAGCACGTCATCTTCATGGAGTAGCAATTTTAATAGCCAGTAGTGTAGAAATAGAATCACTGAAAGAGCTGAACACCATAACGACGAGTGAGTTCGAGAAGTGTTTCCAACACTGGAGAAAGCGCTGAGGAGGATTACTTTTAAGGGGCAAAGTTTTTGTTGAATAAATAAAGATCATTTAATGAAAAAATCGCGTTAGTTTTTTATCACATTGCGTATACCTGTATGTTTACTCGAGCAGATAAAATATCAGATGTTTTACAGTGTTTGGGCGACAAGTTTTTTGTGTTCTTGTCTTTTCAGTTCTCAGGAATGTGGACAATTTTTCATCCGAACTTTGTCAAGAAAATCCACTACGAACGTTGTTTTCTTCGATAAAGTCCATTATTATTGCTAGTCCCTTCATTCTGCTACTATAATTAGAACTGTTGAAAGGTGGCCACACTGAGTCATAGCGCCAGAGATTGCGCCAAAGAGTATTATTCCGCCGCCTCCACTGGGGCAGTTGTAGTTCAGAGGTTTCCGTGGGCAGTGCTTGTTGAGAGGATGTCGAGAGCAGTACTAGTTCAGAGGATGTTGTGTGCAGTTGTTGTTCTGTTGGACGAGAGAGTAGATGTTGTTCGGTTGGTGTAATGTATATATGGAAGATGTTGCAATGATCACAGTGTATTTTTCGTCAATATATATGGAGGTAGCAAAAAATTTTCTTATTTAAAATCTCCGTAATAATAATGCCTCTTGATCACAGGTTCAGTCAACAAAGCATCTGGCTCGTGTTCATGTATTAGACTTGTAATTCTGGTTTCTGTGTGCAATTATCGTATTTCTGGTTTTTCAATTAATTTATTGTAAATGGTGTTTAAAATTTCTTGTCTTATTGAGGAAGGACCGTGCGAGATACGTGTACGTTGAATCACACTTCCACACACAGAACGGTTACACTAGTGCTTTGTTGTTTCGTAGGTTTTATAGTTGCAGGGGACTTAATTAATCAATTGTGTTTACGGAAATTTCCTTTCATTCTTTCTTATTATTTTATGCAGTCAGATTGCGTACTAATACTACACAGGGCCAACCGGTTACGAGACTTAGTAACCGGACACCCAGCTACTAAAATTATTGCATTATAATTAAGCCCCCATGCACGTGGCGACCGCTGCTTCGGATCGTCCCTTGGAATTCTTTTGACAGTAAAAATAGCAGACAATAGTATTGTTGTAGTAATTTGTAGTTTAGTAATTGTAGTCTATATTGCATGTGTAGATTTGGTAATTGAACATTTGTAGTAGTCTTGTCATTCTTCTAATGGTATTTTTGCAGAATTTAATTTTTGATATCTCGTATACGGGTTTGACAATTTTGTGCAATCATAAAGATTTCAATTGTTCGTTAATCGTGTTTGTCGGGAAGCATTTCGTGTGAATGGTATTGTTGGTGATAGAGTGTTATATTGTGTGTAATTTTCGTATAGTGACGAGTTATGTATGTTTTGTAAATGATTACGCAGTCGATGAAAAAGGCAAAAATGATGGATAGTCAGAATGACAAAATTGTTACCATGGCGAACTCGCCAACACAGGAGACCTGTATGATGAATAATGAAGTACAAAACAATATAATAAGCAGGGAAAATAGTCAGGGACCAGTTCAAAATTTTTCACAATCGGAAAATTTTCAGAATATGAGATTAACGATAGAAGATTCTGAAATAGTATCTAACACAGATAGCTTTACGGCTATGCCGAAGGAAGTTAATTTTACGCGAAATGTTAGTGGTGAAAAGAATTTCGAACCAGTTAATATGGAGCAGTTGATGAGTGCAATATTAAATTTGGGATCACAGAGAGGATCTGAATTAAAAACATCGGAAGTTTCTCAAGAAGGTTAGACTCACAAATAGGAACAATTAAAACCGAGATGGGCACATTGGCAACACAGACTCACAAATAGGAACTATTGAAACTGATATGGGAACAATGGAAACACGGTTAGACTCACAAATAGGGACATATTTCAAAAACATGAAAGATGAATTTAAAAAAAATTAGAGAAGAAGTACAACCGATTTTGAATGCATACAATAATAGATTAAATTCAATAGAAATCAGAGAAAAGGAACAGGATAGAGAACAGAAAGAAAGAGTTCGCCTAATAGTACAAAAATTTTCAGAGTTAAATCTTCAACGTGCACATGATAAGGAAGAAATATTTGAAAGAATCGAGGAATCTGTTCCAAATGACAGAATAAATAATCTAACACAACAATATGAACAGTTAACTACTAAATGTGTCAATACTGAAACCCGAGTCGCGACGCTTACGGAAGACGTAATTAAACAGAAAGAACAAATAGGTGACTTATCGGAAAGAGTTGAGGAGATTTCAGATAAATTGACAAGTCTTAGTTTAAATGGGGACAGAGATTCAGATGATACAGCTCCATTGCCATTTGCAGAAACCGAAGAGTACCAGAACATATATAAACATGTTGAAAATCAGGGAAAATTTAATAAACGCGTTAAAAGGAATTTGAGGCGTTACGAAAGCAAGTTAAACAAATTGAAAGCGATATCGTAGGAAAAGACAGTAGAAGGAATTTAGAATCACAGATAGCAGCGGGTTTTGAAGAAAGTAATTTCTATCATTTACGAGATGCAACAAGAGAGCGCCAGGCGCGCGAACTTGTCAATAATCGACATTCGGACTGGGACAGACGCGGTAGATCTTTGTCGCCACGAGACACAAACTTTGACTATAAACACTTTTTAACTGTTCGGAAATTTAAGACCTTTCGCAATTCTACGAATGACATACATCCATGTTCATGGTTAGATCAATTTATGTACGCACTTCCACCAAATTGGCCACTAAGTCACAAACTGGAATTTATGTGTGGCTGTTTAAGTCCTCAGGGGATTCACTACACTAAGTGAATATGTGCCGTAGCGTGCACAGGGCCCCGAGCTGTAGTAGTGCTAATTCCCTTTTAGTTTTCTGTATTGCTGCATACTCTTTTACTATCCTTTGTATCTGTTAAAACAACTCTTCAACTATCAATCTATCTGGAAAAGGAGTCGGTAAAGAATAACCGGATATGACTATTTTACCCAAAAGTAATTTCGGAAATTACCGTTTGGACTTACTGTATCTTCAGCAGCATTCATTCGTAATTTAAACGAAATTTTACCTGTTTATTTTCGTGACAATATTACTTCATATGTTGACGATATTCTTATTGCTAAACGTTCTTGGAGTCAGCATAACAAAATTTTGGATTCATTATTACGTATTTTTGCAAGAGTTGGCATTACAGTGAACTTGGAAAAACCTGAATTTGGTCGTTCTCAGGTGAAATTTCTTGGTCATATTATTTCTACAGAAGGTATTCTTCCTGATCCAGAGAAACTAGACGCTATTCGTAATTATGCTATTCCTACCACAAAACGTGGTTCGTAGTTTCCTTGGTGTCTGTAATTTTCTTAGACGCTTTGTTAGATTGGACAATTTGGCCACACCTCGTTTATGTGAACTATCTGGAAAGAATTCTAATTGGTGTTGGGATGAGGAAGCTCAATCAGAATTTGAACAACTACGTGATGTTGTAGTTGCTGCTCCACTTCTTTCACATCCGGATTTATCTAAAGATTTTTGTTTGGCTACGGACTCATCACACAAAGCCCTAGGTGCACATTTACTTCAAGAGATAGAAGATAACGGCGTTGTAGTACAGAATACTATTGCCGATCTGCTCTTGCCAAATGCAAATTATGTCAAAAGGCTAGGCCGCCAACTATTTCTCACAGAGCACCGTTGTTTCCTATCATTCCAGCGAAATTAAAGGAGATGGCTGCAGTCCATTTGTTCGGTCCAGTGGTTCGTTCTACTAATGATTTTGCGTACATTTTGGTAGCAGTGGAATTGACTTGAAAATATGTGTGTTTTACACCTTTACGTAAAGCAACAGCTCGTTCAGTATCTAATGCTTTCGTCAAACATTTTCTAAAAGAAGTGGGTAATGTTGATAAAGTTATATCAGATAATGGATCACAGTTTCGCTCTAAAATTTGGCTTCGTACTCTACGGCGTCGTAAGATTATACCAAGTTTCATTTCACTTTTTCACCCTCAATCTAACGCTTCAGAGAGATGGATTAAGGAAATCAATAAATTGTGTCGTCTTTATTGTCTTCAGAATCACAGAACGTGGGATCAGTATCTTTATATTTTTCAAAACATGCTCAATGAACTCCTTAATGATTCAACTTCTTTACCACCTACATTGATATTAAAAATTAAGCAGAGAAAAATCGCATTTCTGAAATGGTTCCTTTTCCGCCTACACGGAAACTGTGGCATTCTGAAGTTGTTAACCTGGCTCTGCAAAATATTGCATCTGCGGCTGCTAGAAGAGAGAAATCAGCTAAACGTCCTGGTCAGTTGGTTAAAAGGTGTTAATTAAGTCTCATCGTTTGTCTCACAAAGGAAAAGGCTTGTGTCGCAAATTTTTTCTCCTTTATAACGGTCCATATATAGTTCGCAAAATTATTCATGATAACACTGTCGAAGTAGAAACTCTTAAATCACGGCGCTCTAAGGAAATACATCATATATCGAACGTTAAAATTTTTGTGGAATGACATACTTTTGAGAAACTAACAGTTACATGTAAACACGCAGAGAATATAAGGATTCCGCGCCGTGTTCTGGCGGCGGCACATACTCAAAGCAACAGTCAAGTCTGCGCGCCGCACAAGACAGTCGTTGACCGCGAACAATTACTTCCTACGTCACGCGTACCTACAGCTGATCGAGCGCTCAGTGCGAACACACTGACAGCCGTAAACAAATACACAGTCTAATTTCTCTGATTACATTCAGTATAAAGCTATAGTGACTTGATAAATTATGTTATTAACGTTTAGTTTTTTTCAGGATAAAGTTGTATAAAATATTTAAGAACTTCAGGTAAATTCTGTGTGTGTCTGACTTTAAGAGGATTGGTGTCGACAAAATTTCAGGAAGAATGTAATTTCGAAGAAGAAAGTAATAAACTAAAAAGGTAATTATTAATTGAGTTTATTTTTCAGGTATCATATTTCTACTTAGGTATGTACTTTATAAGTAATTTGCTGCTCGCGATTACGTGATTTATACTTTGTGTTAACTGATTTTGACAATGATTGATTAATGAACAGGATTGTTACTTATGTATATTTTGCATCGCTTGGCTGCTCTGCTTTTTCACTGATGTCATATTTTTTTATTATGTGCCTGCTGTGCTTATTTATTTAAATTATAATTGTCACCTGATTAGTCGTGCTGATATGGTTTCCTTGTAAGTTATACTTTGTGATTTATCTGCTTGCACCTTCATGTTTGCTTATTAAGATTACAGATGAACATTTATTTGCTTATGCTGAAATGATGCTAATAACCTGTTTATTATGTAAGATATATACTTGCTGCTTTGCGTATGGATTGCATATTTACACATTTTTGTTTTGCTGTCATAACTACTCTTCAGTTTGGTATATAGAAATGCTGATATACTGTGTACGAACATGGAGTTTAGGTCGCACTATGGTATTAATTATAGATTGTTCGCTTGTCAGAGCCTCGTTATAGGGATTTAGCTACATCCACTTGTTGACATTCTGTTCTCTACTGGTATATTTACTCGGTATTGCATATTTTGCTTACGCTCAGTGCTTTATATTTTAAGATACGACAATGAACTGCTATAATTCTACGAACGACATTGGTACAAGAAACTTCATTGAAGTCACATGAGCTGGAGGTTTTATGGAAGCTGTATAAATTTTTGCTAATAGAAAGGAAGCTAACGACATGAAATACCAACACTAGGTTTACACCATTGACAGTTATTATACTGCATTCTTCGTGAGCAATTGAAATAGCAAGTGACACTTGACACAAGAAATACTCCACATGTTTGCTTCTGTTTTCCTATGATTCTTGAAGTGGTGTACACACTGTGAAATATTACGAACATTCACACTCCGCACTCGTACCCACTTACTGAAAGTTATTCGAACTAAAGGCTGTTAGAGGTCATGTATGCATTTCTTTTATTTTATGATGGACAAGGTAACCAAAATGTATTTTATAATTCACAATGAGTAGAAGATTTGGGTCAAGTGGATTACACAGAGATTGTGTGTGGACATTGTGTCTTCGGATTGTATGGGATGATGAATTGAAGTTTGCACTAGGATTTTATCTGTACTTGTTCGAGGAGACTGACTAGAGGAAAGAGTTGTTATGGAAGTGAAATGATATTGGTGATAAGTTTTATATGTATCGACGTATTGAATAGGTGTTATTGAGGTATTAAGATTATGTGATGCTGATGATTATTAGTGTTTTGGTGGATAAGAGGTAAAGTAAGTGAGGAGCATATTTTTTTGTTGGTTTATATGGAACAAGGAGGATGAAGATGGCAGACTAGAACACTCAAGTGGAAGGAAGATTGTCTACACACACACTTTGTTAAATCAATAAGCAGTATATACCTGTTTTTGGAGGGAGGAAGTATTTGCATATCTTGGCACACTGACAGTGGTTCAGCTACCGTACATTTTGATTTGGCTTTGGCAAACATTGGTCTTGACATGATGACTATGACGTTGACTAACTATTATTGACTGTTATACACTGTTGCCACTTCTACTTGATACACATATTGAACATCAAATTTTGACATAATTGCATTTACAAAGTTAACACTATTCAATTACATAGTAGTACTTAATGTGGATGAAAGATGAGTGAGTGTGTTTTGTATGTTTTCCTTTCCTAATCCCAAATAATTGGTACCGACCTACCTTCTAAATATTATTTTTTTTTTGTTTGTTGTGGCTTGCACTGACACCCATAAATATTATAGGTTTACTGATATTTGTGATTTTTTAATTGTTAATATGACAATTATCCGATATCATTTGTGTGTTTATTATAATTTGCATGTTTAGTGTAAGAGCATTGATAATAATTTTGTAAAAGCAATTGTGTGTGCATTCAAACTGTTGTTCGTGCTTACACGTATTAACATAGGTGGGTGCCACTTGGAAATGTTTAATTTCTGCTGATGAACTCTGATGCACTGTTTAATTAGTGATAGTGAATATTATGGACTGTTACCTGCACTTGTTCAACATAGATGGGTGCCACTTGGAAATGTTTAATTACTGCTGATGAACTGTTTAATTAGTGATAATATTATGGACTGTTACCTGCATCTGTTCAACATTACTGGGTGCCACTGATGGATCTGCTTCTACTGAAATAATGTTACTTGTTGCTGTCTGCACTGGTTCAACATTGCTGGGTGCTACTGTTGGAACTGCTTCTACTGAAATGATGTTACTTGTTGCTGTCTCCACCCGTCAACATTACTGGGTGCCACTGATGGAACTGCTTCTACTGAGATAATGTCACTTGTTGCTGTCTGCACCTGTTCCACATTGCTGGGTGCCACTGATGGAACTGCATCTACCGAGATAATGTTACGTGTTGCTGTCTACATCTGTCAACATTTCTGGGTGCCACTGATGGAACTGCTTCTACTGAGACAATGTCACTTGTTGGTGTCTGCGCCTGCTCGCCATTGCTGGGTGCCACTGTTGGAGCTGTGTAAATACTGCTGATTAAATGTTATGAGACTGCTATTTGCACCTGTTGACCATTGCTGGGTGCTACTGTTGGAACTGTCAACTACTCTGAGGAGTGCTACCTGTTTATTGAACTATTGAAAAGATTTTATGTGAATATTTGTATAAACTGATTTTTTGTGTATTTACTGTTTATGAAATGTTATGAGAATCTTACCTGCACTTATTCGTCATTGCTGACGCTATTGACGGAATAGTTTAACCACATTGTTTAACAAATGATACTTGTGTAAACTATTATGTAAAATCACATGTATGCAAGCATTTGTATTCCTTACTGTATTTTATATATTAGGTTATTGAAGGGTCAGTGCAAAGCTAAAATTTATTTAGTTTTGTGATATTTACTTATTAATATTATCTTTTATTTTTGACTGTATTTTTTTGGGACGAATTTGGTGGTATTTTCACCACCAATGCCGGCAAAAATACCATCAAATTCTAGCCCTTGGAGGAGGGGTATATGAAAGGTGGCTACACTGAGTCACAGCGCCAGAGATTGCGCCAAAGAGTATTATTCCGCCGCCTCTACTGGGGCAGTTGTAGTTCAGAGGTTGCCGTGCGCAGTGCTTGTTGGGAGGATGTCGAGAGAAGTACTAGTTGAGAGCATGTCGTGTGCAGTTATTGTTCTGTTGGGTGAGAGAGTAGATGCTGTTCGGTTGGTGTAATGTATATATGGAAGATGTTGCAATGATCACAGTGTATTTTTCGTCAATATACACTCCTGGAAATGGAAAAAAGAACACATTGACACCGGTGTGTCAGACCCACCATACTTGCTCCGGACACTGCGAGTGGGCTGTACAAGCAAAGATCACACGCACGGCACAGCGGACACACCAGGAACCGCGGTGTTGGCCGTCGAATGGCGCTAGCTGCGCAGCATTTGTGCACCGCCGCCGTCAGTGTCAGCCAGTTTGCCGTGGCATACGGAGCTCCATCGCAGTCTTTAACACTGGTAGCATGCCGCGACAGCGTGGACGTGAACCGTATGTGCAGTTGACGGACTTTGAGCGAGGGGGAGGCCGGGTGGACGTACCGCCGAATTGCTCAACACGTGGGCCGTGAGGTCTCCACAGTACATCGATGTTGTCGCCAGTGGTCGGCGGAAGGTGCACGTGCCCGTCGACCTGGGACCGGACCGCAGCGACGCACGGATGCACGCCAAGACCGTAGGATCCTACGCAGTGCCGTAGGGGACCGCACCGCCACTTCCCAGCAAATTAGGGACACTGTTGCTCCTGGGGTATCGGCGAGGACCATTCGCAACCGTCTCCATGAAGCTGGGCTACGGTCCCGCACACCGTTAGGCCGTCTTCCGCTCACGCCCCAACACCGTACAGCCCGCCTCCAGTGGTGTCGCTACAGGCGTGAATGGAGGGACGAATGGAGACGTGTCGTCTTCAGCGATGAGAGTCGCTTCTGCCTTGGTGCCAATGATGGTCGTATGCGTGTTTGGCGCCGTGCAGGTGAGCGCCACAATCAGGACTGCATACGACCGAGGCACACAGGACCAACACCCGGCATCATGGTGTGGGGAGCGATCGCCTACACTGGCCGTACACCACTGGTGATCGTCGAGGGGACACTGAATAGTGCACGGTACATCCAAACCGTCATCGAACCCATCGTTCTACCATTCCTAGACCGGCAAGGGAACGTGCTGTTCCAACAGGACAATGCATGTCCGCATGTATCCCGTGCCACCCAACGTGCTCTAGAAGGTGTAAGTCAACTACCCTGGCCAGCAAGATCTCCGGATCTGTCCCCCATTGAGCATGTTTGGGACTGGATGAAGCGTCGTCTCACGCGGTCTGCACGTCCAGCACGAACGCTGGTCCAACTGAGGCGCCAGGTGGAAATGGCATGGCAAGCCGTTCCACAGGCCTACATCCAGCATCTCTACGATCGTCTCCATGGGAGAATAGCAGCCTGCATTGCTGCGAAAGGTGGATATACACTGTACTAGTGCCGACATTGTGCATGCTCTGTTGCCTGTGTCTATGTGCCTGTGGTTCTGTCAGTGTGATCATGTGATGTATCTGACCCCAGGAATGTGTCAATAAAGTTTCCCCTTCCTGGGACAATGAATTCACGGTGTTCTTATTTCAATTTCCAGGAGTGTGTATGGAGGTAACAAAAAATTTTCTTATTTCAAATCTCCTTAATAATAATGCCTCTTGGTCACAGGTTCAGTCAACAAAGCATTTGGCTCGTGTTCATATATTAGACTTGTAATTCTGGTTTCTATGTGCAATTATCGTATTTCTAGTTTTTCAATTAGTTCATTGTAAATGGTGTTTAATATTTTTTGTCGTATTGAGGAAGAACCGTGCGAGATACGTGTACGTTGAATCACACTTCCACACACAGAACAGTTGCACTAGTGCTTTGTTGTTTCGTAGCTTTTATAGTTGCAGGGGACTTAATTAATCAATTATTTTAACGGAAATTTCCTTTCATTCTTTATTGTTATTTTATGCAGTCAGATTGCGTACTAATGCTACTCAAGGCCAACTGGTTACGAGACTTCGTAACCGGATACAAAGCTACTAAAATTACTTTTATTGTATTTATTTAAATAAGCCCCCATGCGCTGTTGGTAAAATTCGTAAAAAGGATAGTCCATCGTAGCCTCACTTTGGTGTTCACATACCAGTCTCACTTTCACCGTTCGTATACCAGACTGCACAGCAGACTGTCCAGACTTTTTTAAAGTAAGTGACACTGCTGACAGACGAGACAAGGTACCGGGGAAAAAAATCCAATGGGGACGCAGCAGCGCGCTAGCTTGTTACGAGTAGTCAGTGGAGACAAGAAAGTCGATCGTGTAAAAGGGGTTTAAGCAACAGAAAGAGGCTCTTTTTCATCGTGTAGTGTACATATCACTCGGGACTGAATTGTCACCGGTTTGGCAACGAAGTCTAGCGCTGTTGCCACAGTTGGAAAGGCGTCCGCGGAGAGTCCTGCAGGCTGTGTTTGCGACACTCACGAGCGGGCCGTTTCGTTGATTTACAGCCCGGAGTTGGCCGCTGGTGACGGATGCTGGACCGCGCCATCCGTCACAGCCGCCCGCCGTCCTTGTAGCGCCTGCATGTTCATAAGCCGACATTTGCAAAGCGAATCGCTCCACTGTGTCGAAAAGCCTCGCCAGACCGCGTCGCGTGCTCGTGCATAATCTCGCCAAATTCGCTACGTTCCTGTACAAAACGGACGTTCGTTTCTGGCGGTACACAGTGTTTTATTTCGTTTCATTGTGGCTCAAAATTACTGGGAGCACTTCTACGTAGTTTACAGTGTACAGTGCATTCATCGCTCCCACAAGCTGAGTGTAATGTGGCCTTATCAACGTAGTCACCATCGTTACTTATTTGACATCTGCTACTGAATAAACGTATCCTGAGAACGTTTCCTTGCATTATGTTCATCTATGTTCGCCAGTGTCCTGCATATCTGGAAATGTCAGCCCATTGTACTCCATAGTATCATCATCTCTGTCTTACCTCATTTCATGGAAATTAACAAAAGTTCATGCTCAGTCCATTAAGGCCAAGCTCTCATTCAAATGAGCAAAAAAAAAAAAATAGGGTAAGTTTGGTTCTTTTTTTTGGGGGGGGGGGGCGGGGGGTGCAGTGAAAAGTCTTACAAATAAACAATTTGGGGATTGTGATTAATCATATTCTGAACTTCGTTTCAAATTTTCAATACAGAAAAAAAATTGCGCCCGTAATTATGCTTTTGTCAAGAGCCTAAGGGTTTAAGTACGCGTAGTGCTTGCAGTATAGCCTCTAGGGAGTTATCTGAAATCAAAACCATAGCCGCGCGAGGTTGCCGTGCGGTCTGGGGCGCATTGCCACGGTTCGCGCGGCTCCCCCCGTCGGAGGTTCGAGTTCTCCCTGGGGAATGGGTGCGTGTGTTGTCGTTAGTGTAAGTTAGTTTAAGTTAGATTAAGTAGTGTGTCAGCCTAGGGACCGATGACATTACCAGTTTGGTCCCATCGGAATTTTCCACAAATTTCCATATTTCCAAATCAAAAACGTGGGAGCTTATTCAACCACAATGAAATAACCTTAAATTTAATTATATGGTGCTAACTCGTACTTCGACCTCGATTTTGGATTTTTTTCACTCTTTATGGCTTACAAAAATAGTTCATATTAACAAATTTCATATGCAGTAGGTATAAACTCTCAAGAAATGTGTTTACTTTTCGCCGGTCAAAGGTAGAAGTTAATAGCTTGAACCGTTTCTATTTTACGCTGTACACAGTTTTGAAAAATCGTTTCTTCAGAAAAACTTGTTTAAAGTTTAGAGAAAACGTTTGTGTGTATTGTTAGTTAAGTTTACATAAAATCTACATGTTATAATATATTTTTGATGTCGCTGAACACAAATCTGAAATTAGATTTTCAAGATGCCTAATTCTATAAGGCATACCAAAAATTATGTTTTAACCAACTTTGACCAAAATTTGCCGAAAGAAAATGTTTCCGTAGCATACGCTTAGTTTTCAACTGCGGGACCGTGTATCAACCCTTCCTCTAACTCCAGCTGTACCTGGAGAACAATTCCCTCGTCCGTTTGGCGGGAAAAGCTGATCTGGCTGAGCTGGATGCTGCGTTTGGCACGCTGCACGCATTGTTCGGCAGTTTTTCCGGCGAATATGTCTGCATGCATACTGCAGAATAAATCATTTTGTGATCGTGCGTCACGGGACGACAAGCCGGGTGTCTCCGGCTGAGAGCGTCCCAGCGCGGCCGTGACACTGCTTCAAACAATGGGCTGCAGAAACCTTTGTGAGGCACGGACTAAAAAATCTTTTCGTCCCTACATTCCAGACACATATATCTTTCAAAAATGCAATCAAAGTCGACTTTTCGACTATTATGAATGAGCACTTGGTCTTAATATCCATTTTTTCCAGCCACCAACACTTTTTTTCTACATCGCGGTGTACTTCAGTGTTACAGACGGACCCGAGTCTTGATACAGGTATACCCGTGTGAGGAGTTTTAAAATAAAGTGAAAGTGGGCTTCTGACCGTACGAAACCGTGTCTCTCTTCGAGGATCGATACAGGAATTTACCCCTAGTCGTAGGTTCGCATCCTGTCTCGAGCATGGGTGTGTGTGTTTTCCATAGTGTAAGTTAGTTTAACTTAGATTAAATAGTGTGTAGGCTTAGGGATCGTCGACCTCAGCAGTTTGGTCCCATAAGACCTTACCATAAATTTCCAATATCCAGGAATTTACTTTTACATCATGTATCTTTTCTTCGTCTAAAAGATAAACACGGATTTACTTTTACATCATGTATCACTTATTCGTCTACGAGATAAACACGGAACCATCGCTTCTCAGTAGTGAAGAGTGGTCGGAGGAAAATTCCCCGAATATGTGACTGAAACGTGCCAAGTGGCCGTGCGGTTAAAGGCGCTGCAGTCTGGAACCGCAAGACCGCTACGGTCGCAGGTTCGAATCCTGCCTCGGGCATGGATGTTTGTGATGTCCTTAGGTTAGTTAGGTTTAACTAGTTCTAAGTTCTAGGGGACTAATGACCTCAGAAGTTGAGTCCCATAGTGCTCAGAGCCATTTGAACCATTTTTTTTGAAACGTGCCAATGTGAGCCGTTCCATTGGCTCTATCCGGCTGCATTCAGCCTTTGATTGCCTATTTACACCTGTATTGGTCATAACATCCGTGCTTTAGATTCTGGGGAGAAGTATGGGCAGCAGAGTGTTTCGTTAGACAGTCATAGTGGCATTTTAATAGGCAAATGCTGTCATTTTTCAGTTTATGCTTTACATTTCCTAGATCTGTAGGTGTATTGAATGTATCTGATCAGCCAGAGAATTGTGAGCACCGACCTGCTATCCATATAAAGCCGTCCAGGCTATAGCAGCGTCACCTGGCGAGGGATGACTGGTAGTGAGTCACGCATTGTGCGTAGTATCAGTGAGCGTGCTGTCCGTGTGTAGTATGGGAAAGGCTCTTGGTCTGCCTAAGGCAGATTTGGACGCCCGGAGGCTCGGAACGAGCATTTAGAAAACTGCCCGGCTTGTTCGAGGAGGGCTGTGGTGAGTGCCTTCAACACGTGGAGTAACCAAGGTGACGCTACGCCCGAACTTCGTGTGGTTGGGCGACAACCCCTCATAACAGAAGGCGGACGCCATAGGCTGGGAAGTCTGGAAAAACAGGACAAGCGGCGAACTAACATCAGCCTTTAATACGGGGCAGAGTAAAAGTGTCACTGAACACACAATGCACCGACCACTCCTAACGAAGGGCTTCCCCAGCCAGCGACCCATGCATGTAGCAATGTTAACACCACGACATCGGCAACTACGACAGAAATGAGTGCGTGTTCACCAGTACTGGGCCTTCGGGCAGTGGCAGAGCATTGTATGGTCTGATACGTTCCGATACCTTCTTCATCATGCTGATGGTAGGGCGCGAATCCGTCGTCTTCCAGAGGAACAGCTCCATGATACCTGTATTCCGAGTCGGAGACAAGCTGCAGGCGGCTCCATTATGCTCTGGGGAACACCCACGTGGACATCCATGTGCCCAGTGGAGGTCGTGCAAGGCAGTGTTGTAGACTGTCTGCAGACTACGTACACCCCTTCATGACAATCATGTTCCCCGACGGCGGTGGCATTTTTCAAGAAGATAATACGTCACAAGGCCAGGAGTGTCATAGAGCGGTTGAGGGATACAGCGGCGAGTTCCGGTTGTTTTCTGGTCCCCCAACTCTCCAGATCTTAAGCCGATCGAACACGTCAGGGATGTGACTGAACGTGGCGTCAGAGCTCATTTCCCTCCTCCCCGGAATTTACGGGAATTAAGTGACTTGTGTGAGCAGATGTTATGCCAGCACCCTTCAGTGGCCTACCAGGACCTCACTTCTTCCATGCCACGACGTGTCGTCGCTGTTATCCGTGACGAATGTGGACATACGGACTATTAGGTAGCTGGTGATAATGTTCTGGCTCATCAGTATGTAGTCCTCTGTTTCCTTTTACCATTTGTTTATTTCTGCGTTATATTTCTGTGTCTCCGTTTCTCATTCCTAATCTCGTTTGCTAAGGAGAATGTGTGAATGTTTCTGCGAGATGTTTCCACCTACTTTGGTTCTTTAGCTGGGACTCCTTGAGTGGCACTTTCAGTTTTGCCACCTTTTATGTTAGGTTAAGTAGCTTCTGTGGGTCCAGAGAGACATTAGCGGACACTGGTCAGTATCTACTGCGGGAATTGACAGAGGTAGCCGGAACGTATTGATCTGGCCATTTCACTAAATCCTGTGAACCTCCGTCTAATAGCGTGGATCATCATTGTTCGTTGGGTGTTCGGAACGTGAGGTTGTCTGCTCTGGTCATCTCTTCTCATGTAAGTTAAGGTAGATGGAATGTATAAAGATTTGGCCGCAATTGAGCTCTTAATACGTTTCTTAGAACTGTGACCATGGTAACTCAAACCGGAATATGTATTTAATTTAAGGGCTGCAATGGTGTTTATTAATATTCCGGTTATATTTTAACGCTATTCCTTGTCCTACCGCTACTTAGCGATGGAAGGATTCTTGATCCAACCTAAGTCCCACTTCAGTTGGTGTGAATCTTTCAGGAGTGTGCATGTGTATGTGAGTGTGTGTTATGCTTTTGTCTTGTTAGAATTCTTTTTCCGTGTTTCAGCTTTAAATTCCTTTCAAGAGTTTCGCGTTTCTGGTAGCGTGTGAAATTGTAATAGGTCAAGTGCCTCTCATCTGGTGCAATAATCCTTCCGCTCTGTAAATCACATCTTCTCTTTGTGTGTTATGCTTTTGTCGTGTTAGAATTCTTTTTCCGTGTTTCAGCTTTAACGTCTTTTCAAGAGTTTCACGTTTCTAGTTGCGTGTGTGAATTGGTAATAGACCAAGTGCCTCTCATCTGGCGCAATAATCCTTCCGCTCTGTAAATCACATCTTCTCTTTCTGTAATTTCTGTAAGTTTCCGCGCATGTGTAACTTTGCGTTATTTGAATAAATTTCGTGAGTTCGGTGTTTCTTAGTGTTTGTTAGCTAAACTAGGTCCCGAGCCTTTCCCCACATGGAAAGCCTTCAGCTCAACGCTGTTTTGCACTCATGCATGCTGATCAACTTTAATTTAGATCACACGAGAATTTGCTTTCATCCTGCACGTTTCCATATTTTTTGTTCCTCTGTGATGGAGCATTTCAACACGGGCTACCGATCGAGCGGCTGATCAGTAATGCTAACTTTTCTGTGGCCTTTCGTAGTTTAATTTGATGTGTAAATTTATCCTTATGTTCTCTTATTTCCGTGTGTGTGTTGGATGCATTTGCGTGTGCATGTACACCTCCCTTATACCAAATCGAGGCTTTTCCCATGTGTTCAGGTAAACAGGGTGTTTAAAATTGAAGTTAACTTTCAAACCGCTGTAGAAATGACACCACTGGTCAGAATGACGTCAAATTGCAACGGAATATCATCGGAGAAAGGGAAAAACGTATGGAAGAAGAAAAATAAATAGTTGCAAAATGTAGCAATAGATGGCGCTGTAAGCATCCTAATTTAATAGTGGTCGACTACAAATGTCAAATGAATCATACAATAATGCCTAAGGCATACGTTTGACGTTAAGGAAACTGTACTACTCACAGTGCATGGGTGTACAGGTGTGATACTATTAGTTACGTAAGCCCATCCACTACGGTGAGGTCATATCACCTCGGATGAAAAAATCGGTTTTTAATTGTTCTCAGGCCAAACTCCGTATAAAAAGCACAATCACATCGGTTTCTAACTGTCCTAGGCCAAAAAACCGCATAAAAACCATCACCCACATCGGGTGTTAATTGTCTTGAGGCCAAAAACCGCATAAGAAGCGTCAATCAAAATCAAATTGGATTATTAATTTCCATGTGACTGGTGCAAAACATGTTCAGTATGCTGTCCACCATTTTCTGCAACAAGTTGAAATCAACAACTGATCCAAGTGTTTCCGGTTTCACGTTCACAATGTGTTGCGCAACGCATGCCTTCAATGCAGCTAAGTTTGCAAACGGAACACTGACCATGGTATCTTTCAGATAGCCCCACAGCCAGAAGTCACACGGATTAGGATTAGGTGATCAGGACAGCCAGGCTGTACAGAAATGGCCGCTGATAATTCTAGCATTTCCGAAATGGCGCTTCAGCAGCTGCTTAACTGGTTTTGCAGCGAGCGGAGGTGCACCATCTTGCATAGATACAATCCCATCTACACATCCATGCTCTTGGAGAGCTTGAATGACATGGTTGCGCAAGAGACACTCATTGCGCTTACCAGTGACGGCCCGCATCTCGTGGTCGTGCGGTAGCGTTCTCGCTTCCCACGCCCGGGTTCCCGGGTTCGATTCCCGGCGGGGTCAGGGATTTTCTCTGCCTCGTGATGGCTGGGTGTTGTGTGCTGTCCTTAGGTTAGTTAGGTTTAAGTAGTTCTAAGTTCTAGGGGACTTATGACCACAGCAGTTGAGTCCCATAGTGCTCAGAGCCATTTGAACCATTTTGAACCAGTGACGGTTTAGGTAACAGGAGCGGAAGCATCCGTCTCTTCGATAAAATAAGGCCCTATGATAAATGATACCGCAAATCCGCACCACACAGTGTCCTTTTCAAGATGAAGTGGTACTGGTTGATTTGCGCGTGGATTTTCTGTTGCCCATATTCGACAATTCTGTGTATTGACATATCCTCTCAGATGGAAGTGGGCTTCGTCTGACCACAAAATCTTCACGGCCAATCATCGTCCACTTCCAATTCGAGCAAGAAATTCTAAAGCAAAGCTCTCTCTTGCTGGCAGGTCAGCTCGTGCCCACTTGTAATTATGAATGGATAGCAACGAATGATGTTTCGTAGGATTTTACGCACGGTGCTCGCAGCTCCTGATCTTGCGGTAGCGCTCTCGCTTCCTGCGCACGGGATCACGGGTTCGATTCCCGACAACGTCAGAGATTTTCCCTGTCTCGAGATGAATGGGTGTTGTTGCGTCGTCTTCATCACCATCGTCATCATTTATCGCCATTATGGTCGGAGGAAACCAATGGCAACCCACCTCCGCTACGACTTTGCTTAGTCGATGTTGCGGGTCTCTTGCATCGTCCACTACGCTCCTCGGAGTATGGGACCTCATCTTCATCATCATCACTGGTATGTCTAATGTTCGGGCACTTCTCCGTGCACTACATGTTTGCTCACCACTACTCGTCTCCTGCAGCACTGTTGTGGCCACTGCTTGCACTGACGTGGAATCAAATCGTTTCCTCCTGCAAACCAATAGAACCCGTCTTTTGGAATTTCAGAATCATTTTCTCCTGACCCACGGCAGTCATCGGACCAACGCCGTTTTTCAAACCCTTCAGTGTCCGGAACTTCTGCAGAGAGACGTGTGCACAGTCATTATTCTTGTAATACAGCTTTACAAGCAGAGAGCGATCCTGCAGTGGGTCGTGCTCATGACAGGTGTTTTCTTTTACTTATTCTGACACATGCAGCGCCATATATTGATTAATTTTCACACTATTTTTTGTGTCTTAACGTTTTCCCCATTTTCCTATTACATTCCGTTGCAATTTGACGTCATTCTGACCAGTGGTGTTATTTCTGCAGCGTTTTGAAAGTTGAACTTAATTATAATCACCCTGTATATTATGAAATTACCACTGTGCTATACAAACAATATCGAGCATTCCTTTAGAAATCATTACTGTTCGCAACTAACCTTACCTGTGATTTTACTTCTGAATACATGTTAAATTGTTCCAAAATTGCGTTCCATAAAGTTACTTGTGCAACGGCTCCCACAACTCTATCAGTCCTTTGTTCGTCAGAACATGCACGCCACATCTAACGATTTCAGTTTCAACCGGATAATTCCTTTATGTAAAGTTTCTCTCTCTCTCTCTCTCATTCTCTCTCTCTTTCTCTCTCTCTCTCTCTCTCTCTCTCCCTCCCCTCCCCCCACCCCTGCCCCGGACGGCCCTCTTACAATGTATTTGCGGCTCGCTTTGACAAGAGAGAAACACAGAGAGTGTGACTCCCATTGGCACATGACTGGCGCCAAGTCGTGTTTTCTGTGCCGGTTCTTCCCACAGCATTACCATACAATGCTGTCATCGTTAGCATATGAGACCAGCACACAGCATCATACTATCAGGTGTTATCGTGCACGTAACAGGAACACCACCGAATGAGGTGGCGCAGTGGTTAGCACCCTGAACTCGCATTCGGAAGGACGACGGTTAAATCCCACGTCCGGCCATCCTGATTTAGGTTTCCTGTGACTTTCCTAAATCACTCCAGGCAAATACCGGAATGGTTCCTTTGAAAGGGCACGGCCGACTTCCTTCCCCGTCCTTTCCTAATCCGATCAGACCGATGACCTCTCTGTCTGGTCTCCTCCACCACAACAACCCATCCCAATTCAGGAACACCACTGTTTGGCACAGCAGGTAATTTGGTTAGAATCCATTACATCTCTGGCCTAATAAGGATGATGGCTGTTCCATATCTTCCATGTATCTGTGACAATATGTTACAAGAGCGCACATTGCCCTTACTGTCCTGACCTTTCTCGATACACAGGGTGTTGCCTTGGTCAGCATCACTTTGAGCACTATGGGACTTAACATCTGAGGTCATCGGTCCCCTAGAACGTAGAACTACTTAGACCTAACTAACCTAAGGACATCACACACATCCATGCCCTAGGCAGGATTCGAACCTGCGACCGTAGCGGTAGCGCGGTTCCAGACCGAAGCGCCTAGAACCGCTCGGCCACAACGGCCGGCATGGTCAGCATGTTCTCCTGATGTCTGACCTAGAGAAAACCAATGATGGGTTACCGAGAGAATGGCCACACTCGCCAGTAACTACGTCTGGTTTTAATTTGAAACGGCATGGAGTTCTGTCAAGCCCAGTCGAGTTAAAAGCATTGCTGCTGCCAGAGATGCAAGCAGTGTGTATCAAATTTCGCACGGTGTGTTCCCATAAATCACGTATAAATTTAATGAAGCATTCTTTCCATTATCCTGCACAAGTATAATTAGTAGAGCTTTGGTACTTGCGATCTTCCTGGTGTTGCAGTTATCATGGGTACCAGTGCAAATCTATAAGTCATTAAACTTTTAATTTGCCGAATCTAGGTCCTATTTCTGCGATTGCAGGCAATTTTTGATGAAGAGTTGGCACGCCACGGAGAGGACGCTCATGAGTCTGTGGCCTTTATGTGGTGTCAGTCTCTTTACTTATGAACTATACTATTTGTAGCATTGTGCTAGTTTTGAAGAACAGTCTTCCTTTATTGATATTCTGGAAAACAACTTACATGTTCCCTTTATATTATTTTTTCCACCAGATGTATCCGTTTCTGTTGCAATACCATAATCTCCTGGTGATTTTCTTTCTTCACACCTCGAATGGCGTAATACACCGACATTAGTTCTGGATCATCATTATTTTCATTAGTAACAAACCGTATTTTGGAACGATACCTGTAACTATTGATACAGTTGAAGGAATCATGACACACTTTTGCAGTTTTTTCTCTATTATTAGTTAGTATACCAGCTATCATCTTGGTAGATGGAATTTTGTTGTCTACCCGACGTAAGTGTCTAGTTTATTTTCTTGAAATTGGTTTTGATTGTTTCCTTTATCAAATTTGTGATGTACCTCCACACATTCTGTCAGAGACACTTCATACTAGTTTGGTCTTATCCAGCACTTTGTCTCACGTTCCTACATCTTTTGCTTGAATCTTCTGCCCTCTCTTTAATGCTTGCTGTGATCCCTTTGAGATTTTCCTTTCCTTTATTTTGTTTGTACCTGATGCAACTTGTGCTGTTTGATTTTGAACTTCTGTTCCATTCTTCTATGTATAACCTACATTCTTTGATGTGTGTTAAGGGGCTCCGGAAAGGCTCAAAATCATGAAAAGTTCAATTTTTACTTTTTTGCGTTTTCTGAATCTGCAAACTATTACCTTTTAATAGATATATAATTTATTCAATTCCGAAGACTACAACTATTTTAAAATTTTTCTTGAAATGTGTTCTACATGAGCGTGACCCACTGTGGCGCTGTTAGACTGCTGTCAAATGGTGTTATTATTAACGTCCGTGTTCATCAGGTACATTTTAGTGATGTGAGATAAAGTATGTGTTGTGGCTAACCTGTGATGGTTCAATATATATCGCTGGTGTGATTGTCGATTGTTTCATGTTTATTTACTCTCTCGTTATCTCAAAAATATTCGTAATTAATTCTGTTTCTTGAGTCTCTGTTTTGTTGAAGTATAATAATGAGTAAAAGTAAAGTTATTAGAAATCCTCTGAAGGCTTTTAAGAAAAGGAGAAATGTTGGATAGCCAAAGGTATGTGTTATTACTGTAAACAATAAAGACGATGAAAATCCCCAGCATAGCTTGTGTCCCAAAGAAGAAGATAGTTGGTGTAAATATAACAAAGGATTGCTAACTGGTGAAGTGTACACTCATAAGCATAGTCTGCCTCATGCAATAATGGAGGTGATAAAACCTATTTTCAGAGACTTAGCAGCACCTGAACTGTTGAAAAAGTGTAGTCACGGAAAAACTCAAAACCCCAATGAAAGTGTAAATAGTGTTATATGGTCGAGAATCACCAAGACTGTATTTGTTGGAATAGAAACACTTCACTTTGGTGTGTATGATGCTGTTGCGACTTGCAATGATGGCAACATTGTAAGGTGCAAGGTATTTAGAAATATGGGAATGAAGATAGGTTCTAACATGGTACGAGCGATGCTTGCTTTAGACAAGGAACGCCTTCGGGCTGCAGACAGGGCTGTAAAGAGTCTAGAAATACAAGCAAGAGTAAACAGGAGGAGGAACAAGAGGAAGCTGGAGGAGGAGTTTGCAGAGGATGAAGATAATCCATCCTATGGACCTGGAATGCACTAAAAAGTTAATGCAATCTTTGTCGCTCGATTCCCAAAACTTTTATTTTCTCACACTAATTACATGTTTTCTAAGGATCTTCCAAACATATTTGTTTCAAACTTTCAGTAAATGTTACACAGTACCTTCTGCATAATTTAACACAGCCTTTTTCCAAAAAACTGTATATTTTTGAATATATAAATAAAAAATTGCAAAAAAAATGTTGTGAATTTTCATTACAATTGAAAAAATATCATCTTTAATAACTGAACTATAATTTTGTAAAATCCCTGTGTTAAGATGAAGCCCATATTCCAATAAATAATCTGTAAAAAGTTCAACTTCCTACCTCAAATACTTTGTGAGGAAAGATGTAATTTATAAGGGTTATTTTAACATTGCAAGTATAGGGCGTTCCGGAGCCCCTTAAGTGCATCATTTTATATTACCTTTATTCCTCCCTCAACAATGGTGTGTAGTGGACGATAAACAACAGTGATGTATTCTGTCCGCACGTTCCTTTCTTTTATTTTTTTTTTTTTAGTTTTACTGGATTTCATTGGATTTAGCGCATTCTTGTACAGGAGGTGAATGAACTGAAAGCTGTATTTGAAAACGTTGTGTAAGTAGTCCGGTGTTTAAATGGCAGTGTATGCTTGTATGTATATAGAAACAGAGAGAGATGTCGTGTACTGTCAAACTAAGTAGACTGATGATCTTTCTGCTCCAGCCAGGGACACGAGGTACACGTGACGGATCGCGACGTAACTCTGTGAAACAATGCACAAACATCAAATTTTGTTGCAAACTGAGAAAAACGGTGAGGCGGACGGACGTCATGTGGGCTCTTAGTTCTGGAACAATACGGTTTAGCAGAAAATGTGTTTCATCTGCCACGGACGGGCTGTGGGACAACTACCGGCACACAATTGACGATTGTCTGTTCTAGGAGTTGGAATCAGTTACGATTTTGTTAATGCTTGTATTTACAAACTTCTGGGAAAGCTTATAGTCTGATTCCAATTTCTGCAGCACAAATTAACTGCCAAGTAAGAGGCCACCTACGTAGAGGAAATTGATCATTTCGCTTGGAGCCGAAATCTATTTTCTCTCCAAGCCGTCGACAGAGGCAGTGAATCAGCAGTGAGAGCGCCAACGACAGAGTTACCGTGCACAACTGTTCACTCCGCATATTCTGGGAAAACTAGAGAAATGTAACACCAAAGCTTCACTAAGAGTTTCCATCAGTACGATGTAAAAACTCTCAGAATAAAAACAGTCTTGGTTACAAAATTATTTAATATCGATAACAATTTTCACCCTTTAGGGACATCATCAAACTATCGATTAAAAACAAAGAGAGGAAGTGCCATGGTTCTATCTTGTACGAATATGAGGGTAAAATAAATTAAAAGTAATAGAAACTCGCGTAAAAATATCTGGGTATTTAACCCAATTGTCATTAAGCCTAATAGAGTGAAATATGGACGCAAAAGTAACAGGATATGTAATCCATCCAGCATCAATAGATATAAGATGGAAAGGACATAGCTGAACGAAAAGAAAATCATTAGTATATCATGAAGAACGTACAAGAAATTGGCGGAAAATTTTTTCTGAAGTACGTCGTAAAACTCCGCCATAGCACAGGAAGGAACCAAGCTTACAGAATTAACGTGTTTTGAGACGCATACAGCGCATAAGGTCCATTTGGTGCCCGCACAAATATTACTATGACAGACCAGGATGCAAGCATCGCATATACTGCTGCAAAAGGGGCCAGGTGGCGCGGAAGTAACTGATACTAGATAATATACAGTGATACGACCATAATCGGAAACAAATATACTCAGATACTACTACACCGATCACAACATGGCATTATCCAAATGAATATAATGTATATTTAAACCCTCACATCAAAATTGATGTTCATAGGGGTCAAATGTCTCTGAGCACTATGGGACTCAACTGCTGTGATCATCAGTCCCCTAGAACTTAGAACTACTTAAACCTAACTAACCTAAGAACATCACACACACCCATGCCCGAGGCAGGATTCGAACCTGCGACCGTAGCAGCAGCGCGTCTCCGGACTGGAGCGCCTAGAACCGCACGGCGGTGTTCATAGATTTTAACTACAGCTAATCCTAATTTCAACGAAACGTTGATAAAATGCTAATCATTTACGAAGAGCTGGCAAGAGCATGAATCTCCGGTTCCTAGGGTGTTTATATATCCCAAACACAAATCAGTAATGAAAATAATATGTAGATCTGATATAATTAAACATTCCTTCAGACATACGAGTCTCAACTTTATCTACTACAATGACGTAAGTTGAAGAAATGAACTGAAATTTGTGCTTTGACCAGGACTTGAATGCAGGTCTCCAACTTACTGGGCAGATATGTTGGCCATTACACCAATGTAGCGGTATATGTATCACTGGTGCGTGGACTACCTAAGCCGAAAGCTCTCCGTAACAAAACTCCAGGCTGCTGTGTTAAATATCTGTTATGATGATGTAATGGCTAAAACATCTGCCTAGTAAGCAAGAGACTTGGGTGCAAGTCTTCGTGGTATCACAAATTTAATTCATTTGTTGAGGATCTGTCATTGTCGTAAAATGATGTGTCATAACAGAACGAAATTTCAATAATAGCAATATCTTTTAAAGTGTGGTTGCCAGCAGCTCCTTAGTGTTTGGCTGCGGTAGCCGGACAGACCATTGAAATGATAAAATAGTCCTTGTATCCCCACACTTAGACTACCTTGAAAACCATACAGAACCTGTGTTTATCCATTCAGAAACGAGGCTGATCTGAATGTCAACAGTTTTCCTACACCGTATGGTAATGTGTTATACTCTTGGTGCTTCCAAACTTTTGTCCATCGCCTGTAAGTACGTAGATATGGCATTGGATTCACCCTCATTCATTTGCAACCTTTGCAACAGATACGAAGAGAGAGTTCCACTTCGTTGGAAGTATGAAAGACTCAATATGACCGACTATCAACACGTCACCACAGAAACACCCACATTCTTTAAGCTACGTGCATTTGCCACTGTCAGGGAGAGAAAACCGACGACGTTGCAAGTTCAGATGGTTCAAATGGCTCTGAGCACAATGGAACTTAACATCTGAGGTCATCAGTCCCCTATAACTTAGAACTAATTAACTAACTTAAGGACATCACGCACATCAATGCCCGAGGCAGGATTCGAACCAACGACCGTAGCAGTCGCGCGGTTCCGGACTGAGGCGCCTAGAACCGCTTGGCCACCACGGCCAGCGACGTTGTAAGTCATAGAAACCACTGGAAATTAGGTACATGTAACATTCCGTATTACTTTTCGAAATTCTATAAGACTGCATGGTTTGAAGGCATCTTTATTTGACCTCAACATCTTATTACGGCACCCCAACTTCATAGCGTCTGTTTGAATTTATTGGAATCTTTGAGGGTCTATGTCCATCCCAAAACGCTTTTCTTTTTAAATTTACGCTTTATTTCACTTCAGGTGCCTTTCCCCAACGTTTTAATTATGGTCCTTAGCTAATTACATTCACATTACACCTGGAATGAACGAGGAATGAGTCAATAAGAGTAAAATACAATGATAACGCTAGAAGTATCACTGCTAAGAAATTGAGTAGCAAGATTTGTAACACTTATACTATAGCTACGCTATGTATTTTAAATGAGGCAACCGATGTTGTTCTTGTGATCTTCAGTCTCGTTTGATGCAGTGCCCCATGTTACTTTATACCGAGCAAGCATCTTAATCCCTGAATCACTACTGCAACCGACATCCTTCTGAATCTGCTAACTGTATACATCCCTTCATCTCCCTCTACGATTTTTACCTCACATACTTCCCTCCAGTACTAAACTGGTCGCCTGGTGATGGCTCTGAATGTGTCCTATCAACCAATCCCTTCTTCTAATCAGGTTGTGCCACAAATTTCTTTTCTCCCCAAATATTTTCATTACCTCCTCATTGGAAACGCCATCTACCCAGCTTATCTTCAGCACTCTTCTGCAGCATCACATTCCAAACTTGTGCTAATTGTTTATCGTCCATCTTTCACTGTCATACATGAGCACACTCCATACAAATACTTTCAGAAAAAAAGCTTCCTAACATTTAGATGTACGTTCGACGTTAAGAAATTACTCTTCTTCAGAAACGCTTTTATTTCCATTGCCAGCCTAAATTTCATATTCTCTCTACCTCGGCCATCATCAGTTATTTGAAGACATGCTTAACTGAAGCAACATACAGTGGTAATAATAATATTAAAAAATGTTAAGAACAGATGTTGATTTTCAGTCGTAATAGTAATAGCTTTAGTAGTAGTGTGGTAGTAGTAGTAGTAGTAGTGGGGAAAGAATTGATGACATCGAGAAACTAAGTAAGCTTGCAAACTGGGATAAATGTTTATGATAAGAAAGAACGAGTTTTAATAGGTTACTGGGAGAAGATTTATGGAAGTCGTTGTTACGACAGAGCTACAGTGCTAATGAAACGAAGCAGTTTAGTTTTCCGCGTACAGTCATAGTGCAGCATCTTACACAAACTGGGGGAATGTTGGTTCTGGCGATGTTTTTCCATAATGGGTCACGAAAGAAAGCATATCAGCCGCACTATATTTTGTATTCATGACGGTGTGGTGGTCAGTCTGGTTTATGGCTGATGCAAAGTTGTTACAAATTTCTCACAAGGGATGACGCACTAAGGAAACGCAGGATGAGAAACTGAATCCGATTTGTAGGCACTAATCCTGTCGAATGGCATTGCACTTAGTTGACCGTTTAACGTTTTAAGATGGTGAAACAAGCGATGTTAGTTAACTTACTTCCTGATAGGCTTTAGATGGAAGCCTGCCTTGCTTGCTTCGCCTCTGCCAATTCTTCGTTTGGTGATGAAAACTTATGTTTCGTTTAAACTGTCTACCATAATTCTCTGCCAGGCAGAAGTAATTTTAATTGTTACATTGGTAATCCTCAAACATAAAAATGGCTCTGAGCACTATGGGACTTAACTGCTGTGGTCATCAGTCCCCTAGAACTTAGAACTACATAAACCTAACTAACCTAAGGACATCACACACATCAATGCCCGAGGCAGGATTGGAACCTGCGACCATAGCGGTCGCGCGGTTTCAGACTGTAGCGCCTAGAACCGCTCGGCCACCCCGGCCGGCTCCTCCAACATATTTTAATGTATTTTCATTGAACGTAAATCAGCTTTGATACTGCGTCTAACTCATCAAGTATGAGGCGTTATGTTATTTAATATCATGTTGGAAACCCATCACATTGTATTTCCACAGGACATACTATGGATTATTCGGCCACGAAAATCTTGGCCCCTTCGAGATCCTTCTGGGATTCAGTTGTGAAGGAATCCGTGGAAATACGTTTAGCGGAAAATCTCATTAATCGTGATGGCGGCTTTTTATTGAATAAGGCCTGGGACCCGTTGATTTCTTTAATTTCAACCAAAAGAAAACTTTTTATGGCTTCTGACATGTCGAGCGACAAGTAATTTTAATTTTAATAATGAAATTTTGCATTTTATTGTTTTGGACGTCTGCGTGCATGTTTTACTTTTTTCACGCATTCGTTGGCGCTCCTTAGATGCAGTAATATTGTAGAGGGCCTTGGAATCGACAGGTGGCGCGCATGCTACGGTAACTTGCGCCTGCGCGCCTGCGGCACTTTTACGTATAAATATAGCGACTTGCACTAGCAATCTCCAGTGTCAAACACTCGCCTGAAGATGGCTGTAAGGTTGTCAGCCGAAATATCGTGGAAAGAAGTCGATGAGATCCGGCTGCAATCCCGAAATCTTGTGGAATATTCGATACGCCGGGAAAATTTCAAGAGTCACATGAAATGTGTTGTCTGCAACATCTTTTCTGCTGTGGCATCACTTCTTGGCTCCAATGTGAAAAAATGTTTGTGTATCATTACAGTGGATGTTCGTGACTGTATGTGCGTACACAGACGTAACAACGGACAACGGCCAAATGCCTTCAGGCATGGGCGTACCCAGCGAAGGCCCCTAGAAGATATTCGCAGTTTTTCACTAGTTTACTGTTTTATTTAATAAGAAATACTGCATGTTTTCTCGGATTTTACGAGTGCATTCTTGTATTTAAAATGTTTATTAAAAGCAGTTTTCACTGGTTCACTGTTTTATTTAATTAGAAGTGCTGTATGTTGTCTCGAGCCCTTGTTTCCTGGCCGGCCGCGGTGGTCTCGTGGTTCTAGGCACGCAGTCCGGAACCGTGGGACTGCTACGGTCGCAGGTTCGAATCCTGCCTCGGGCATGGATGTGTGTGATGTCCTTAGGTTAGTTAGGTTTAAGTAGTTCTAAGTTCTAGGGGACTGATAACCACAGCAGTTGAGTCCCATAGTGCTCAGAGCCATTTGAACCATTTGAACCTTGTTTCCTGAGACTAGTATGACCTGCCTCCCCCTACTTCAGATCCTGGCTACGCCCTTGCCTGCAGGTACACACTACATGGTTTCCAAAAGAAATAGAAACCTCATTAGTTTTATTAATGCTCCACAGTAAATATGTCAACTACAGTGTAACTCTCAGACTCTGTCCTCCCTTTATATCATGCCAGAGTCCCTTCAAATGTGTATAGTCAAAATACCGACGGGCATTACTTTTCTTTCACTCAGAGCTACCACAGGAGTTGTATATCAACGACACTCCTTGTATTTACATGTTATATTCAGGTGCGCATGAAACAGTAGATAACAGTAGAAATATAAATGTAAACGTCGTGTTGAGTTGAATGTGGCACACAGGGAAATACTGAAGTAGGTTAGAAATTCTCCCGCCGAGTCTGCAGCACGTCCAGTGCTCTTGACTGCCACCTGCCGGACGCCACTGCAACGAATAGGGATACTGCGAGAAAGCGCCACCAGATGTCAGGACGCTCTACTTGCGAGGCAGCGTGTCGGCGCTCCAGTAACTGCTTGTAACAATCATTGCATAGCTAGTTCGCAGACACAACAAGGCTGACCAAACGTCCCGGTTTTTCCATGACAGTCCTGGTTTTCGAATAAATGCCCCGGTGCCCCACAAAATCTTGCGAGATACGTAATAGAAACAAATTGCGTGTAGCAAGAATTGTGGTATGTGGTAAATAATGATCCTAGAGCCAAAAAACTGATTTACAGATAATCAACAAAATGTGTATAGCACTTCAACAAAAGCAGTCTAATATTTGGGGAAAACACAAAAACTACACAGGTTCCTTGTCACACATGTGTTTTTATTCTATGTTAATGGATTTAAGAATAAAATGATGCAAAGTGTGAAGGAAATGAAACGTTCTGCTTGCAGTGGGTTTAACATAAATAACGATACAAGTGCCATCATGTCAGTTATCATTTATTTCACAAGTTTCTCGTAAAACCACTTATTCTCCTCTTTTACAAATGGTATCCCTTCTATTTTCTTTAGACAACCTACATTCACGGTGTAATTTTTCCAGCTGCACGTGTTGAAGATCCGAAGGCTTCACGTTTCTCTTCAGGATGTAATATTCCTTGAACTCTTCAGTTTCACTAAGAGTTGACCGAACTTGGAGTACCCCAGGCCGTTCAACAGTCAGTCTGATCCATTGTGCTTTTTAAATATGCACATTGGTGAGATTCATATATTCTTCAGCAGGAGACTAAAAGTCTTAAGAACCTGTTTCTTGGATAATAGTCACTATGAATGGTGTTGTGTGCGTAGCTTCAGTGACGAGGCGAACAAAATCTTTTGGAATTTCGCACACAGTTACCCTGTTTCGTTTCTCAATGTGAGCAAAGCCACGATCGCAAGACATAAGAGTAACCTTTCAGCAATACCATGTGATCTGTTTTCTTAAAATAACCCTTTGCTGGAAAGTCGACCCACAGAAACATCATCATCTTGTATTTGTTCTGCCCATAGCAGTTGTCACTCCACATTTTTAATTTCTTTTTACTAGTAACTATCGAAGTAAAAGCTTTGTGCACACAGGAAGCAATTTCATTCCCACCCATGCCACATACGGCTTTCATTCCCACCCCTGCCATATACAGCCTCATGCCAGAGAAACATGTGACCGGTTTAATTTTCACCAACATGAATACAAAAGTTGTAATTTGAAAGCTGTCGTAAATATGACATTTCACTGTGCCTTAATGAAGGAAGAGAAATCACTTTTTGCATATCCATTACAACTGTGCATACTTCCGAGTTAGGCCCTTGACTATTGATTGTGTCAGCTTTCATGGCATCGATAGCTTTCTTTGCTTTTAGGTGATGGAGTTCTAGCTGCAGTTTATTGTCTTTATTACTGGAATCACACCTCAGTTTGGCTATAAGAAGGTCACATGCAGAACAAGTATCACTTGACAAATGATGAAATTTTAATTTGGAGAATGTGTCTTTAAAGACTTTTGCACGTTGGCTTCGAAATTTCGTAAATAAACGATGAACAGTCAGGTCTTCACTTAAGTATTATTTGTCATCCGATTTTTCCCTTGAACAGTGGATTTCTTGTCTGGGTATGGCGTTAATATGAGCAACAACCAGCTTTTCATCTTCTTATGTATATTTCCGGTGTTCTGTATTATTTTCTCGCTTTTCTTCATATACAACCTCTCCACTCTGCTTCAGCTGTGTTAATGTCTGAACTCTTGTTTTGGTCAAACCGAGAACCTCAATAAATGTTCCTTTACATACTCTTATTGTATCTCCCTCACCAGTTGTCCTGAACCTTCCTCAGTAGACAACTGAGCAGTTTTGTTACTGTCGTTATGTAGTTTAGACCTTCGCTTTTTCACTGTACAACCATGTGTGTGAGAGATTGCATAGTTATTTTGCTTCACTGTATCGTTTACTGAGTAGAATTCCTTAAACAACTTAAGTTTCTGGTCATATTAAAGATGCCTGCATGTAAACTGACATTTACAGGAGACCAGAAAGATTGAAGTAGAATATTTAATATGTTTAAATCAACATGCCTAGGCATTTGTAAGTACGTAAATGATTTCATTGAAGTACTTAACTATAATCATAATCAAAACGATGATTTATGTCCATACGCAATTCGTTTCAATAACAAACTAAAGGCATTAACATACTAGAACGTAACTTATATAGATTCCAACCCCTGTAATAAAAATTAAAACAGCAGTCAAATCCTGCCTGGTGCTTGGGAGTCTCTTTACCTGGAACCACAGTGCTGTCTTTTCAAGTATATTCCTTTCCTTCGCTGCGTAATTTCTTCCTTTCACTTTGAGCTCTGTCTTCACCTCTCTTCCTCCATTTTTGTGCAGTTTTCCTTTCAAATTTTTCAACTTAAGTTGGCTCTAAGCACTATGGGACTTAACATCTAAGGTCATCAGTCCACTAGACGTAGAACTACTTAAACCTAACTAACCTAAGAACATCACACACATCCATACTCGAGGCAGGATTCGAACGTGCGATCGTAGAAGCAGCGCGGTTCGTGACTGAAGCGCCTAGAACAACAGGGCTATATTCCATTTTTTAATATTGTGTATTATGTATCTGTAATAATAACTTCAGAAGTGTCCTATTGTTGCAAACAAACCACAGAACTACTTCAATTGTCATTGTAATAATTACTTCAGAAGAGTCCTATTGTTGCAAGCAAACCACAGAACTACTTCAATTGTCAAAAATTCACACAAGTGTGCGCCAAGAAAAAAACAGAGAATAGTGGGCGCATGACTCCTTATTTGGAGATCGATGATGGTGTTAGATGCGAGTGTCATCTTCTGACAGCTGTAAATACTGTTTCACGCTGTTCTAGCGTTTATATGAGAATATATGTTATTGGCGTTGGCGGTTACAGAGGAAATTCACCTACAACTGAGATTTAAATTTTTTGATGCTTGACCCATTATTTACTTACATGCAACATTCACATTTTATTTAACATTTCTCGGCAACTATTTTTCTAGAGACAGATCGTTATAGAAGTACACGTTTTCACATATTGTGCTCCATTTGGTTTAACTCGTCTTATGCATAAAGAAAGAGTAAGAGGCTTTGAAACATTAAAGAGGTGTTACCGACGTGTTCGAACAATTAGACTAAACGATTATTTTTTTATACTTTCAAGTTTCCTGGTGTAAAAAAATGAGAGAAAAGTGTTATAATTGATTTGTTTTAATGGTTTGACTAATGCCAGGAAATTTCGCTTCCAAGCAACTCACAGGTCATTGAATTTTTCATAGCTGGTAATATTTGTCATTTTCCCTCCAGATCGCGTCGGTGTTAGTTGTCTGTGTACGTGCTTTGAAACTGTGTTTACAGAAATGTTTTATGTTTCTTTGGTGTACTTCAGCTTGTTACTTATTCTATCAGCTTGTTGCTACATTAACAAGACATTATGTAGATTGTGAACTTGCATGTTCTTAGCTATAGCAATAAATTGTGGAGTTTCCAAAGAAAGTGAAGTTATAGGAGAGACGGAAAGTTTCGGTTGTGGTAGCACTTACTGCTGAAAATCGTTATACACAGCAAGAAATTGCTGATAGAATGAGAATATCACAGAAAATTGTCAGCGGAATCAAACTTTCAGTGCAGAAAGGTGGTGAATACAAGCCAAACAGGAAAGGAAATGTAGACTTAAAATAAAAATCAGTCCTACAACAAAGAGAAGACTTACAAACAAGGCAACAAAGACCTGTAAAATTACTTCTACAGACATGAGCCATCAGCCGAAAGTCTTGGGTGTTGAAGTTTCACCTGTGTCAGTGAGGAGGAGGCTGTTTGAATATGGTTTAAAGGCATGCTGACCAAGGAAATACATAAAATGACACCTGCCATGAAAACCAAAAGATTGCAGTGGGTTGAACAACTTCAGGAATGGAGAAGTGAGGACTGGGCTAAGATATGTGGAATGATATGGTAAATTAAGTGGATTTGATCTCTAAAGTTAGGAGTTTTGGCTTGAAATTGTGATGTTTTATTGATACTGAAGAAATGCACTTTTTAATTTTGTGACTGTTGAGGTCTCCTATTCTACTGTTCCCAACGTTTCTAACTTGCAATTTAGTACACATTTTTCACGTATGCTTCAGTGATGAATCTTTATTCACTATGATGGAAGAAAGCAGCCAGTATGTTCATCGCATACCTGGAGAACAGTTCAAAGTGGAGTCTGTGCAGCAACGTATGAAGCATCCAGCTTCCGTTATGGTCTTGAGTGTGAAGTCCGTAAAAGGTCCTGGCAGATTACACATTATTGGAAGGACAGTGAGACAACAACAGTATAAAGTAATGCTTGAAAAAGAACTTTTTCCCCAAATAAATGAGTAGTTTCCTAATAAAGATGCTATTTTATGCATGATGGGGCACTTTGCCACAAAGCCAAAAGTGTTTTGCAAGTACTTGGAAGAAAAGCGACTGATGCTGCTGCCATGGCCATGGAATGGCCCTGACATCAACCCCATTGAAACTTTATGAGCTATTGTGAAACAGAGGATAAGAAAATTTACAATAACCACCAAACAAGATCTCCTGGAGAAACTAGAGAAAATCTGGTAGCATGACAATGATATTAATATGTCATGTGAAAAGTTAATCAAAACTACGCCAAATACGATTAAAATGTTGATCAAGAACAAAGGTATGTATACAAAGTATTGAATGTACAAATATAATCTGTATGTGAATATAAATGTGTAAGAAATGTGAAGTTTTGGAAAAAGTGTCTTTTGGCTAATAATTTCAACACATATGTACCTATCCCTGCCCCTAACTTGCCGACGTTCCACTGGAAACAAGCAAACCAAAACCAAAGGAGAGATAAAGGAGCATCACTCAAACCATTTCTCCTAATGGGACTGAAGCCATATTAAAGTGAATTTTGGGAAGATTGTAAACGATGCGACGTATGTTAACAATGAATATGCGGCATCCGCGCACGCTTGCCGTAACAGTCTGCTGTCAAATGAAAGAATGGCATATTGCTGGCAGATGTCACGCACTCAGTGATGTAACTTCAAGTCTACCGATTTTTGAAACAACTGACGACAGTTCTCACTCGGAAATGAATGTCAGCAGATGATGCAACTGTGGGGACAGTGTTACAACATACCATTGTTAGTAGTCAGTAAATGTGGATATTAAACGCAGAAAGTGTGGTATGTTGAAAATACCTAAGCGGAGGTGTTCATTTAAAGAAATGTGAAGAGAGAATTTCTATTTCTTAAAGGAAGTCACATAAGCGATATGCAGATCGGTGCTTTCAAAAGGTCATAGCAGCAGGAGCGACATGAAATACCACCTCCAAAAGAAGAAGCACGTGGAAGAGTCATGGGGATCTACTAGTAGCAAGAAGATGAATTCTTTTTTAAAAGACACACCCCAGTATACCCAAATTAAAACTGGCAACTGAATAAGGTACATTTGCTTATCACGCCGTCTATCACAATCATACATTTGGATTAAATAACAGTGCTTCTTCTTTGATTCGTAAGCTTTCCGGCAGGCCTAAATATTGTTGTACTAGAACTAAAAGTGAAGCAACCTTTGTTAATGTGTTAGCCCCATGCTCTTGCAGTAATGAATTACAAAGGGCAAAACATGTTTCTATAACAACTGGTGCATTATATCACTAAGCAGTGAAAGAGATTCCAGGACTGGTTCGATGTTACATTTCTTTATGGCATAAAAGTCAGAATTTCGGATATTAGCCATGTTCCAAACGAAACAGCTGATACACAAATGCAGTTAACTGAGAAAATTTTAAGAAAATATGGTTTAGTGTACAAAGTAACTCCATTTTGCGAAGACAACACAAGTACTAATTTTGGGGAGCCAACAGTAACGAGCAAAGAATGTTTACCAGAAACTTCAAACGAAATTAAATAAATCACTTTTTTGGTGTTAGCTTCAGTGCTCACGTTTTGCACAATGGTATTCAAACGGCAGCAGATGGTCTGCCAGTTGATGATGTGATTTTGTTCGAAATTTACAAATATTCTCTAAGAAATGCAGTTAGAACCTTTACCTTGAAAGAACTATGTGGGTTTACTGTTGTTGAATACAAGTGCCTGTCAAGTAACAACAAAACACGTTGACTGTCTCTTCTTCCTGCCTTGCAGAGGGTTCTGGACATTTTTGAAGGAGTTAAGCCATACTGGTGGCTTCTTAGCAGTTTCCCTCAAATTATGCTAAATTCCTTCTCTAATACCTCTTCTGCATTATGGCTGAGATTTTTAGCACATCAGTGAGACGTTTTTGTTGCTGTCATTAAACAAATAGAGAGTCGGACTATCTCACATTTTAAAACTTCTAATTTGATTGACAGTCTTATACGAAAGCTGATTATTAGAAAGGTCAATAGACTCACAACAACAGCAGTTAAAGAAATGTTGAAAAATCTTGTGGAAGAAGAAAATATTACAGAAAAACAATTGTTGAAATCATTCGAAAAATTTTTGATGTCTACTTCAATTACAAAAGAAGGTGGACTTCAGGTCAGTATTCAGACGTTGAGGATCTGTCTAGGTTTCGTTGCCACAGTCTGCCTCATAGGAATCATGCTCAGGATTCCCTTAGATTTTGGTCTCAATTTGGTACTCTGCTGTCTGCTTTCAATGAAGGTTTATTATTCGATGAGTTTGAACATGTTAAGGACGTGATGGAATAGCATATCGGACATTAGGTAACGAAGAAAGTACCTGTGGAAGAAAGATTGCGGTATTTGAAAATGTGAAATTTGTGACGTGTCTTTGAAAAATTAAGAGAAAATTATTAATTTTGTTTAACGTCAGCCAGGTAAAAATGCTGCAGTAGAAAGCGCTTTCATTTTTATTAACATTTACTTGCATAATGAAAAAAGTCGATTAAAGAACAGAAATAATCAGTCGCCAGCTGTACTAATTTTTGTTCTTCAAGCCTGCTTCACCGCTGGTGACTGAAAGCCATGAACGAAATTTTAGAATAAAAGTCGGTATAGTTTTGCTGCAATGACAGCTATTGTTATTGTGGAAACTGTTTTCAGTCTGTCTTGCACAGAACTTTATGGTTATGAACTTTCTAACAAGGAACTGCTAGGTCTATAATAAGTTCTTTCTTCTGATGGATGAGCAAAGGAAAATCTTAGGTAGAAATGTATGAATGCATCTCGTTACTGATTAGTATTATTACACAGTTTTTAGGAATAACAAATTGTATGCATTTAAAGTAATAAGTGACGAAACACTGCAGAAAATGTATCTAGACTATTGTACTAAAACGTTTATATCATTCTTTGTTATCTCTGAAGAAAAGAATTTTATTTATCTGTAACTTAAGTACAGCTTCCTTTCCGATTGCCAAAACGGAGCTACAATAATTTCTATGAGATTTTAGCTGCTGCATCGTCATGGGCTTATTACCTACTGAAAATTATCATGGTAATTAATAAGAAAGGTAAGACTAAATGTAGTAATGAAGTTAAGTATAAATTGTTAACACCAGTGTCCCGGTTTTTTCTCTATAAAATCTGATCAGCCCACTTTGAACCGTGAACAGGAAATTAGAGTGATATATCCGTTTCGTATTAGGTGGTTTGTATTTTTCGAGCACACAATCTGAAGTTTAGGAGGTTAAGTTTCAATCGATACACACTCATTTTAAGAAAGGCTTTCATCTCAATTACACGTTCTCTGCTTTGTTAAAAATACAACAGTAATTTTAAGTGTTGTTGCAGACGAGGTTTTTTAGAGCTTTAACTGTCCGCTTCTGACAACGTGTCTCGATTATTGTCCTTCCTGTGAGTCACATAACATATCTTATACCAGAGTTATTTCGTAACTAGGGTCAGATGTGGCGCGAAATGGTAACCACAGTGAAAAGCTTTGCAAAGATGTGTTGGGTAGTGTCTCTATTATGTCTGTCAATTGCGTCAAGTCACTCTTTTCATTAGTGAGACCACAGCGAGTACGTAAGGATGTCTAGAAAATAGTGTCTGCCGCCAAGTATGAGGGTCTGGTGCGACATTTTTGTCTGATGTCATTCAGCCCACATAACATAACCGTCATGTGTTTCCTTCTTCATGACAATTCTCGGCCACACTCTGCAGGAGCAACTAAAACCCTCCTACAGCGTTTTCGATTGGAAGTGTTTGGTCACCCACAGTACAGCCCTTGATTAGCTCCCCCTGAGTTCCACCTCTGCTCAAATGACCCGCGGGCTATGAAGGCAACATTTTGATACAGACAACGAGCTGTAGGCCAGCGTGGAGAATTGGCGGAAAGCGCAGGCGGCTGCAACCTTCTATGACGAGGGTATTGGAAAGCTGGTACAAATTACGACAGATGTCTAAGTCGAAGCGACAATTGTGCAGAGATGTAGCTGGGAGATGTAGCTAACCGTTGAAAATAATACGTATTTGATTTTCCCAGGGTTTCCATTTCGTGACCGATCGGACCTTTCGTTCCGAATTCGGCTAATCGATACTGATCCATGTTTCATAACGACTACATCGACCAAAGTGCAATTACCATATCTCATCGAGATATAACTTCTTCTCAGTGGTTGAAACTAGCTGTTAATTCCACAAAGATATTACATACATGGAAGTATTACACAGCACCATCAGGATAACAGTCATGCTTGATGTGCTGAAATTTGATTATGACTAATGCAGAGTCTCCAGAAGATAATCCTTGTAGCTGTACTGACTAACATTATAGAAGACTTGGTACTGAGGACAAGATAACTATTATAAATAAATCTATTACTGTTTGGTCTTATATCACCAATAAGTAACAACTCGCAATTGGTGGACATCTCAAAAGATCCCAGCCACCAGCCTTATTTGAATTACATGATGTATGAAGGTTGTATTCCAAATCGTTTCGTTTCAGGAAACGAAACAGCCAATCGCCACACAAGAATTACACAGAATAAACACAAAATTATTGATTTATTTGGCATTCAAGTGAATGACTTTGCCGAAATTAGTGTATCAATTTATTTATGTATAATTACTTATTGCATAGCTAATCTTTTAGTTGGCATTTACTCTACCCTGCTATGAAAGTATATTTCACATTGAACGCATTAGAAACATTTACCACGATGAGTGACTTAATGATACTCACTACTGATGTTGCAGCACTGTCCAGCACACTCGAGCACAATTTCGTTCTTTTCAAACTTGAAAATTTCTTTCGGTGCTGTCAAATTTACTTTTTCTTTAGATGCAATGTTGATTTCCTGAGAAGTGCAGACGAAGCTCAAATGTTCAAATGTGTGTGAATGCCTAAGGGACCAAACTGCTGAGGTCATCCGTCCATACACTTACACACTACTTAAACTAACTTATGCTAAGAACAACACACACACCCATGCCTGAGGGAGGACTCGAACCTCCGGCGGGAGGGGCCGCGCAGCAGACGGAACACATGAAAAAGTTTATGTGTTTCTTACCTCGACGTGATGCAGGAAAAATGATACAGCCATCTATCTATCGGTTCCAGTTGGATTGCGAAGCTAAGTTTAGTCTGGTTACAGCAAACACAAAGGCGTTTAAGCTGTCATTGTACACGCGATTCATACTCGAATGGAACGAGAAGAAACACTAGCAGCTGGTACAAAGCTTTCTGCCACGAACTCTTCAGCAGTTTGCTGAGTATAGATGTTGTCTAAGACGTAGACAGCGCGACGACTCTGGCGCTTGTGACATCTGATACGACTGGACAGCTGGAGCAGTACTAATGCACCAAGCGCCGAGACAAGGGACCATCTTTCAACGCCCCCTACGGCTCTGGAATAACGTATATTTTTGTCCTCTTCGTAATTTATGAAATATCTGTTTAATGTTTCGTCTCTTAAGAGTTAGCACAATTCGAGGAGGTGTGGATAATGCCAAAATAATCATTATCAGAGGTAGTAATTACGAAACAAATGTACGTTCCAATGCATTTCTAAACAAATAAGTCCCACAAAATATAAACAAATAATTTCACGCGTCAGAAGCATGGACGTTCACTTTCATCTGTAAATAGGAACGAAACTCCATTCGTCGTTTTGTTTTTCATTTTAGTCATTAGGGTGTCTTTTTGTCATAGTTCCAACTACAATGTTTGTTATCATTCTGTGTGTGATGAGATTACTTGCTCTAAAAATGATTAAAACTTTCTAATACTACACTGTTTCTACACATTTCACTTAAAACCACACATTGTAAGACGTATGCATTGCCGGCGATGGGCGAGCCATGGCAGAGTCTCTGACCAGAGAGTAGTATGTAGTTAGTTGTTGCTTGTCGCTAGTCGGCTTTAGTCTTCAGTCCGCATTAGTCTTCAGTCCGTGCTAGTAAGCAGTAGTCTGCAGTAGTCTTGAGTAGTCGGCGGTCGGCGCGTGTCGGCAGTCTGCTCTGGTCGGGACTTTGGACGATGAGTATTATTGTAGAAGGTAAAGAAGCAGCCTTGCGCATATCTAGTAATGTGTATTAACTGTCATTAACTTCTTTTAAAAATGCCGCAATAATAATTTTCATAATATAAAGTAATTTTTTAAAGAAAAGCATTCATTTCAATTTAAAGAATATATCCATTGCATGATCACTCCTTCCAAAAATTAAAAAAATATATATATACGCCAGCATTGCACGAAGCTGTGCCAAAAAATTCCTACATAAGAGCATATATATATTCGCAGTTTTTATTGAGGTAAGAATTTTTCATGTTTTTATTCAGAATACAGGGCCGAGGAGCAGCGCTGATGTCGTCATAAAATTTACCAGGTTACTGAATTTTTTTTATTATTTCCGGATTTAGGAATTGAATTTTGTGGTTATATTAAATGTGAATGCATTTTTGACAGAGATTATAAATGGGAGCCAATTTTGTTCAGAGGTTACATTAAAATTAATTTTGTTCAGAGGTTACAATATTTAAAATTCATTTAATTATTATTTCTGTGGGGAGTTTACACAAGGTTAATGGTTAGTGGTTTCTTATTTAAATATTTCTGTGGGGAGGTAAATTGTTCATGGCTCATGGTTTCTTAATCATTTAATTATTATTTTGCGGAGGTTACTCTTGGTTCATGGTTCATGGGTTATAAATTCATTTAAAATAATTCCGTATGGAGGTTACACTTGGTTCATCACTAAAAAATTATTGTGTGGGGAGGTTACAACATTAAGTAAGTGATTCTACAGCAGTTAACTTGTGTCTGGAAAAATGCCTTGACGACATTATCCATGACATGAAAATCGTAAAGTAAAAACTTAAAATCAGTATGTCGTCATCATCGTCATCTCTTACCAAGTATTATGTGCTGTAATCACCTGTTCTGGTCTCTATAATCCACCCATCCTTCTAAGTATAGCTAGTTATCTTCTTCCGGTCAGACAATAATTCATTATCTTCTTTGGCAATCTACTTTATGTCATTCTATCAACTTGTTTCTTCCATTACATGCTATTCTCTTCTACCTCGCTACCTTCAAAGAATTCATTTGTTTCTCTTTTCTTGTTTTTCTTCCCCAAGTTCTACCAACTGGTCCACAGATATTTTGATATTTATTTACCTTCTTCCAAACATTTTTGTCATTGTTAAAACTACGAGTAAAATCATGTTCTATATAACTGAAGTGGGATAATTGGTCTAAAACTTTCTCACTTATTATTATTTTCGATCTGACTGGATTAATTCTTTTGAAAGCCTTTATCTTTGTCTTATTTGCAGATATAGTTAATGTGTAATATATTCTGTTTTGGCTCAATCTGTATGCTCCTTTTTGTAAGTTATCTTCTGTTTCCTGTATAGTTAATCTGGTCATTGGCAAATAACAGAGTATTTAGTCGCACACTAAGTCAAACTTTAATTCCTAAGTGTATTTCATCTTTCCACTTCATAACCAAGTCATCATTACATAAATTTAAAAAAAATGGATGATAGAATGCTCCCTTGTCGACCAGCTTGATTTATTAAAATTTCATCAGAGGTTTTCGAATCTGTATTTATGTGTCGACTCTTTATGATATTAATAAGAAGCCTTGGAAAGCCTATCATTTCCAGAATTTTCCACAAATGCAGTCCATTAAAGGCTTTTCCAAAATCAATAATGTTAATGGGTTTCTAAGTCTAATTCCCGACTTTTATCAATAATTTGTCTTCTTATAAATATATTATCATTATACAAAAATTCCTTTCTGAAGGCTGATTGTTATTCTGCGATTATTGCATCAACGATAGTATGTAGCATTTGCCTAAGTATTTTCCCATAAATTTTATATCTGGCGTTCATTAAACTTATTTCTCTATAATTTCCTGTGCCTTTCTTATTCCTTATTTAAAAATGGAAATAACTTAAACTGTATTCCATTACTCAGGAACAGAACAATTCATCCAAGATATATTTAGAGAATGAGGGAAGCAAAATTCTAAAATAGTTCCTACATATTTGATTAATTCAGCATTAATACCAACATGGCCATTAGCTTTTCTATTTTTTGTTACGTTTAAGACTGCTTTTAATTCTGATATATTTATTTGATCCACAAAGTTTGGAAGAGTTGTTAATAAAAATTCTCTATTTAAACTAGACTGAACTGCATGTGACTGCTTTAGACTTTAATAAAACTGGCATCTGACTGTGTATCGAACTGTCCTGATCTGAATAATTTGCCAACTGTGCAATGGCATATACACTCCTGGAAATGGAAAAAAGAACACATTGACACCGGTGTGTCAGACCCACCATACTTGCTCCGGACACTGCGAGAGGGCTGTACAAGCAATGATCACACGCACGGCACAGCGGACACACCACGAACCGCGGTGTTGGCCGTCGAATGGCGCTAGCTGCGCAGCATTTGTGCACCGCCGCCGTCAGTGTCAGCCAGTTTGCCGTGGCATACGGAGCTCCATCGCAGTCTTTAACACTGGTAGCATGCCGCGACAGCGTGGACGTGAACCGTATGTGCAGTTGACGGACTTTGAGCGAGGGCGTATAGTGGGCATGCGGGAGGCCGGGTGGACGTACCGCCGAATTGCTCAACACGTGGGGCGTGAGGTCTCCACAGTACATCGATGTTGTCGCCAGTGGTCGGCGGAAGGTGCACGTGCCCGTCGACCTGGGACCGGACCGCAGCGACGCACGGATGCACGCCAAGACCGTAGGATCCTACGCAGTGCCGTAGGGGACCGCACCGCCACTTCCCAGCAAATTAGGGACACTGTTGCTCCTGGGGTATCGGCGAGGACCATTCGCAACCGTCTCCATGAAGCTGGGCTACGGTCACGCACACCGTTAGGCCGTCTTCCGCTCACGCCCCAACATCGTGCAGCCCGCCTCCAGTGGTGTCGCGACAGGCATGAATGGAGGGACGAATGGAGACGTGTCGTCTTCAGCGATGAGAGTCGCTTCTGCCTTGGTGCCAATGATGGTCGTATGCTTGTTTGGCGCCGTGCAGGTGAGCGCCACAATCAGGACTGCATACGACCGAGGCACACAGGGCCAACACCCGGCATCATGGTGTGGGGAGCGATCTCCTACACTGGCCGTACACCACTGGTGATCGTCGAGGGGACACTGAATAGTGCACGGTACATCCAAACCGTCATTGAACCCATAGTTCTACCATTCCTAGACCGGCAAGGGAACTTGCTGTTCCAACAGGACAATGCACGTCCGCATGTATCCCGTGCCACCCAACGTGCTCTAGAAGGTGTAAGTCGCCAGTGGTCGGCCAGCAAGATCTCCGGATCTGTCCCCCATTGAGCATGTTTGGGACTGGATGAAGCGTCGTCTCACGCGGTCTGCACGTCCAGCACGAACGCTGGTCCAACTGAGGCGCCAGGTGGAAATGGCATGGCAAGCCGTTCCACAGGACTACATCCAGCATCTCTACGATCGTCTCAATGGGAGAATAGCAGCCTGCATTGCTGCGAAAGGTGGATATACACTGTACTAGGGCCGACATTGTGCATGCTCTGTTGCCTGTGTCTATGTGCCTGTGTTTCTGTCAGTGTGATCATGTGATGTATCTGACCCCAGGAATGTGTCAATAAAGTTTCCCTTCCTGGGACAATGAATTCACGGTGTTCTTATTTCAATTTCCAGGAGTGTAGATTATTTTACTCTGATAAATGAAATTATTAGCTTTACTCGTGGGAACTTTACTTTAATGTACCCTTTGGTTCAATGCAAGCACAGGATGCGGAGAACGACATAAGGTGTGAGATGAAACTCTAATTTTATCTAAAAAGTATTTGTTGTTCAAACTTTTGAGGCACATGTGAAAAACTAAAAAAAACTTCTATAGCATGGACTTACGAGAAAGTTTCACAAAACGCTTATTGCATCAACAATGGGATTTCTATCTATCTTCTAGACATTATTTAACCAAAGAAAACCTATTTTATTAATTATTCTTTCTAGTTTCCCCAGGTATGTGCCGTGTTTCGCTCAATATATAGCTTATTATGTGCGTAGCACCAACTCTTACTTTGATGCGGTCACGACCCGGCTGCCTCCTGCAGACATCTAGCTCCGACTCGAAACGCGTCTGCTGTCTCTGCGCATCTCCTCGCCACTCCTGCAGGCATCTAGCTCCGACTCGAAACACGTCTGCTGTCTCTGCGGATCTCCGCACCACTACTCAAACTTTGACCGCGTGCACCTAGCTCTGTTAGCTGTCAAAGATCTTACTACTCGAAGATGTACTACTCGTGCAACCTTGCGGTTGGGAACTATCGACATTTTTCACTGGCTCTATCCTGATCGAATCTCAGCATATACCTTTCAAGTTACTATCAATTTTTATATAACAACTTTCTTCACCATCTTCACCACATTATAAATTTCTGTAATGGTGTATCCACTGACTTTGTATTATTATATTAATGTTTGCAGTATCTTTCTCCGTTTCATTCAAATGCTTCGTAAGTTTAAACTCTGTATTCTGTCGTCCATGAATGTCATGTTCAACATTAATAATGAATGTTTCCCAGGATTCATTATGATATCGCTTTGTTCCTGTAGAAGATGAACTTCATATTTTAAGTTTTGGCTTTTGGTTTTCTTTACATTTGTTTGTTTGCTCAATGTTGCCCATATTTGAATCTTGGAAGTAATTGGGAAACGGTCAGAGTGTCTATTATTAGCTCTAAACACATGAGTATCTAGAATGTGATAGATTATTTTTTATTATTTATTTATTATTAATTGAGCGTGAGTCCCTTACGTTCCAGGTGTATTTCTGAAGAAAAATTTTAGTTGCTTAAATGTAGCAACATCTCTTAATATCTTGCCACTTTCATAATTAGCATACATTAAATTAAATGTTCTAGTAAATACACTCTTATTAATAACAAACTGAGGATTTAACAAATATTTGCAGCACATTTCGGTGAAGTAACATTGACTGAAATAAAAAGAAAGTATAAAAACTGACACTATATAATCTCATTAATAAACGAATGGGAATCGAATGGAAAATAGATGTACGAATTAATTAGATGGAGTATCGTAGAGTCCTGTAAATGGCTGGCAAGGCGAAAATTTTATCATACTCACTTTTATTTCTTAAGCTTTTTTATGTGTAGTTTGACTATAAGACGGGTTGACCATATGGCTGGATGTTAGGTTCCAATTTAATCAAAAAGTGCTTAACTTCCTCCTTTGGTAATAAGGGTTTTTTTCTTACATGGATAAGTGGCATCGCCCGATAATTATTGTTTGCCAGTGTCTCATACTACTGTAAAAAAAGAGTCCTCATCAGACAGGCTCGATGCCGTAAACTGTCTGCGGCAACACACACAACCAGCTTCGCGCCATGGTCTCGATGACTACCAGTCAGTGCCCAGGCGATTACCAAAAATGGTAGTGTATTATGCAGCAAACGAGACTTAAGCAGCCGCCACACCATAAAAAGACAAACTTCGACGCGTATAAACACTGAACGCCTGTCCAGGAACGTCACTCAAACATCCATCAGCCCATTGTGGGGGTCATCAGGTCGTCAGCCATTGCCGCGCTGGCTTCCGCCGCGAGTTCGCCGCCGTTCTGCCGCCACTCTAGCACGACGGTCCATCTAGTGGTTATGAGTCGAACTGGGGCCCTCGCAGCGACCAACACCCAGCCACCGGTGTGCGGTTCGCTCCTTGGACGTCTGCGCTTGTCAGGTGCCGTTGCCCGGCAGAAGGTACCACAGCTGCCACACATGCAGCAGGACGTGTTGGAAGGCTTCTTCAGCTCGGACTCCCGGAACTCGACGCAAGGTCACCACCACCGGACCGTGCTAACAACAGCTGACAAGCTACAGCAACGCACCGTTGCCACCAAGTCCGTGGATCGAGTTCCATCTTCCCGCCACCACCAGATAAGCTCTTGAGCTTGTAGCAAATTACCAAAGCAATTCAGCTAACTACGAGCAGCTTCTGAATCGTCCCGAACCACTCTGCTCCACCAGCCGTGCCCAGACCCTCTACATTACGTGTACCTATTCAGCATCTACAGATAGCTTGGGAAATCTCAGTGACGATGGATCGCACTAAAGCTCCTCGATGCTCAATTGGACGCCTCTGTTGGTAGTGCTGACACACTCGTCCACCAGTTGTGGACGTGTGCACGCTGTGCTCCTCACCGCCTAACAAAATACCACGAAGAGCATCGTCACAGGTGATGAAACATGGGTTAGTCACTTCGAGCCGGAGATAAATGGCAATCCTTCGCCTGGTGCCATACGATTTCTCCTCCAAAGAAGAAGTTCAAATCCACGCTGAAAGCTGGCAAAAGTCGTGGCAACGGTATTCAGGGACTTTGAAGGTGTTACTCTCTTCTTTGGCGTTATTCTATTAAAAGTTGTCATTTTATAAACATTTATAGTCACAGTATTAGAAATCAGTTTTACAGGGTTTTTAATAGGTCGCGATTAATATTGTGCACCCCTCCACCCCCTTCCCCTTCTTTGAGTCATGACGTTCTACAATGTTTGTTATTAAAAGAAAACATACAACTACATAAGATCTTATGCACGTTATCTCAAGTGAATCAACTTTAAACATTTCCTTTCAACACTCTTGTAATCTCTATAATTTTAACTTGTATTAAAAATTTACAAACTTTTACTGACGACAGTAATTTATCGGCTGTAACTTGTGAAAAAGCGATGGATTTTTTTGTTACCAGACAGTTGACCCCAGCGCCATTCAGAACGTTCCTCCAACGTATCGGTTGCGACCACTCAAAAAAAAAAGGACTGTTTGTATAACATTCTGTTTTGTAAAATTCTATCTTCTTGTGAAACATTGTAGAGTGAATTACGTGTTTACTGATGAAACTTTTTTATACTATGTAACGATGAGAATTGTGGTTGTAAACAAAAACAAATTCCAAAGTGTACCACGAACTTAACGCTGCCAACGGTTCAATCCGCTTGGCATCCAAATCTTTCACTTGGTAGGAGTTTGCACTTGTCTCTTGACTGAGAATGTCGGCGTGGTACAATGTATCTAATGAATAATTTTACATGACTGACATAACACTGGTAAACTAGGAAGCCATATTATAGCCGTGGTGCACTGTATCATATTTTCATATCTTCTGATACCAGTTTTGTGCTATATTTTGTAGTCTTTGAAAATGACGGAAAGTCGAAACGCGTAAGGCTGTTAAAAAGTAAAAGTGTGGTCAATACATAAGAAAAACTATTAAAAGTGCATCCAAATGGCCGCGTCATCTCGCAGCATTTTTATGCAAATTGCAGTTATTGTGTTTGAAATCAGAACGATCAATTCTGAAGTGTTTCGTACTGTTGTTGTTATTGTTGAGGTCTTCAGTCCAGAGACTAGTTTGATGCAGCTCCCCATACCACTCTATCCTGTGCAAGCTTCTTCGTCTCCCAGTACCTATTGCAACCTACAGCCTTCCGAATCTGCTTAGTGTATTCATCTCTTAGTCTCCCTCTACGACTTTTACCCTCCATTCCGCTTCCAGTACTAAACTGGTGATCCCTTCACGCCTCAGAACTTGTCCTACCAACCGATCCCTTCATTTAGTCAAGTTGCGCCACAAATTTCTCTTCTCCCCAATTCTATTTAGTACCTCCTCATCTTCAGCATTCTTCTGTAGCACCACATTTCGAAAGCTCCTATTCTCTTCTTGTCTAAACTATTTATCTTGTCTAAACTACACTCCTGGAAATTGAAATAAGAACACCGTGAATTCATTGTCCCAGGAAGGGGAAACTTTATTGACACATTCCTGGGGTCAGATACATCACATGATCACACTGACAGAACCACAGGCACATAGACACAGGCAACAGAGCATGCACAATGTCGGCACTAGTACAGTGTATATCCACCTTTCGCAGCAATGCAGGCTGCTATTCTCCCATGGAGACGATCGTAGAGATGCTGGATGTAGTCCTGTGGAACGGCTTGCCATGCCATTTCCACCTGGCGCCTCAGTTGGACCAGCGTTCGTGCTGGACGTGCAGACCGCGTGAGACGACGCTTCATCCAGTCCCAAACATGCTCAATGGGGGACAGATCCGGAGATCTTGCTGGCCAGGGTAGTTGACTTACACCTTCTAGAGCACGTTGGGTGGCACGGGATACATGCGGACGTGCATTGTCCTGTTGGAACAGCAAGTTCCCTTGCCGGTCTAGGAATGGTAGAACTATGGGTTCAATGACGGTTTGGATGTACCGTGCACTATTCAGTGTCCCCTCGACGATCACCAGTGGTGTACGGCCAGTGTAGGAGATCGCTCCCCACACCATGATGCCGGGTGTTGGCCCTGTGTGCCTCGGTCGTATGCAGTCCTGATTGTGGCGCTCACCTGCACGGCGCCAAACAAGCATACGACCATCATTGGCACCAAGGCAGAAGCGACTCTCATCGCTGAAGACGACACGTCTCCATTCGTCCCTCTATTCATGCCTGTCGCGACACCACTGGAGGCGGGCTGCACGATGTTGGGGCGTGAGCGGAAGACGGCCTAACGGTGTGCGGGACCGTAGCCCAGCTTCATGGAGACGGTTGCGAATGGTCCTCGCCGATACCCCAGGAGCAACAGTGTCCCTAATTTGCTGGGAAGTGGCGGTGCGGTCCCCTACGGCACTGCGTAGGATCCTACGGTCTTGGGGTACATCCGTGCGTCGCTGCGGTCCGGTCCCAGGTCGACGGGCACGTGCACCTTCCGCCGACCACTGGCGACAACATCGATGTACTGTAGAGACCTCACGCCCCACGTGTTGAGCAATTCGGCGGTACGTCCACCCGGCCTCCCGCATGCCCACTATACGCCCTCGCTCAAAGTCCGTCAACTGCACATACGGTTTACGTCCACGCTGTCGCGGCATGCTACCAGTGTTAAAGACTGCGATGGAGCTCCGTATGCCACGGCAAACTGGCTGACACTGACGGCGGCGGTGCACAAATGCTGCGCAGCTAGCGCCATTCGACGGCCAACACCGCGGTTCGTGGTGTGTCCGCTGTGCCGTGCGTGTGATCATTGCTTGTACAGCCCTCTCGCAGTGTCCGGAGCAAGTATGGTGGGTCTGACACACCGGTGTCAATGTGTTCTTTTTTCCATTTCCAGGAGTGTATTTGTACTACACTCATGAAATTGAAGAAACGACGTCAGTGTGTTCGTCGCCACAAAAATGCCAACGAGCGACTGCTTCTCGATGAGAACGTAAGGCCTCACACATTTCTGCGTATCCAAGAGGAGCTCACAAAACATCACTGGAATGTTTTTCCTCATGCTCCCTACAGCTCGGAAGTTCTACCACCGGTCTTCCATCTATTTGGCCCAATGAAGGTTACATTCCGCAATAAGCAATACGTGGATGATAGGGAGGTTAGTGATGCAGAAAGACGTTGGCCCGACCTTGACCGCCCCAGTCGCGTGACACAATTCCGGCATACAGGACCTTCCAGTAAGGTGGCATAAGGCTGTAGCAATGAACGGAGATTATGAAACTTCCTGGCAGATTAAAAGTGTGTGCAAGATCGAGACTCGAACTCCAGACCCTTGCTTTTTTCATATCAGCCCACACTCCGCTGCAGAGTGAATATCTCACCCTGGAAACACAGATTATGTTGAAAACTGGGATTCTAGAGCCATAGAATTGGAGAATTGGTACCGTGAATACAAGCGACCCGCTTTCAGAGTAAAATGTGTTGCTTTACTATTGAATATCCCTCCTACATGCTTGGACATAAATATCAGATGCTAGCCAAGCCTGCAGACTGCGCCATTGTATTTGACCACAAACGGCTGTGTTCACAACACAGGTCTCAGTCGTGGTCGTAACGGTAATCTGTGTGGTTACGTGTACATGTCTTCGGAGCTATGTAAAGTTGAACGTGGGCAAGCTGTTGATTCCGTAAAAAAAGCTAACCGAAATGTCTGGTGCTTGAAGAGGCACCGTACGGAAGATTTATGCCGCATGCGTGGAAAGCGGAAAAACATTATCCTCTAAGTCAGAACGCGGATGGAAGAGTGTGATGCGTGATCGATGGAGACGGACTTTGAAGAGGATTATGACGAAAAATAAGAGGACAGCAGCTACAAAACACAGCAGAACTGAATTCGCAATCGCGAGACGCGTCAGCACCACAAGAAAGCTCCATAAGCTGCGAACTGTAGGGCGAGCTGGAATTCTAAAAGTCCTCACAACTGACGAAAATGCCGGTAACAGGAAAACGTGGTGCCAAAGCCGTAACGCCTAGAGTATGTAGCAGTGGAGGAAATCCATTTGGTCGGATGAGTCATGTTCCATACTGTCTGCACCTCTGACCATATTTGTGTCCCAAGACTAAAGCTTGGCGAGGGTTTGATATCGATGGGCCTCATTGCTACTCCACTAGGTCGCATTACCACCAGGGATTATGAGACCACTTTATTTATTTACTTATTTTATTTATTTAGTTACTTAACCTTACCTGATAAGGATCATCAGGTGCTCTCTTACAAGGGATTAACAAATACATTCCAGTTTTTACGTCATAGTTACCTAAAAAATAACAGTTTTAATGATAAATTGTATTAAAACGTTTTGAGCGTCTATAATGGCAATGTGAGTAATAATACTGTGAACTGATAAATACAGTTATAATTTTACTACTGCTGCTGCTGCTAGCACTAATAGTGATAATAGTAATAACGATAATAATAATAATAGTGACAATAGTAATTATAATAATAATGGTATTTGTGGTCAAATACAATGGCGCAATCTGGAGCAACATATGGTCAAACCCGGTACAACATAACAGACATGCACGGTGGATACAAGCAGAAACAGACACATACAAGATGATACCGCCAATGCCTGAAGTGTTAATTTTGCCACATGACGTCACCCGAGCAATTAATGCTACGCACAATTGGAAAGCCCCTGGAAAAGATAAAATAGCAAATTTCTGGCTAAAGAAGTTCACCTCAACACATTCACATCTAACAAAATTATTTAACAGTTACATTGCAGACCCATACACATTCCCTGATGGACTTACACATGGAATAACCTATCTGAAACCTAAAGAACAAGCAGACACAGCAAACCCAACTAAATATCGCCCCATAACATGCCTACCAGCAATATACAAAATATTAACTTCAGTCATTACACAGAAATTAATGACACATACAACACATAACAAAATTATAAATGAAGAACAAAAAGTCTGTTGCAAAGGAGCACCAGGATGTAAAGAGAAACTGATAATAGATGCAGAGGTGACATATCAAGCTAAAACTAAACAAAGGTCGCTACACTACGCATACATTGATTACCAAAAAGCTTTTGATAGTGTACCCCACTCATGGTTACTACAAATATTGGAAATATACAAAGTAGATCCTAAATTGATACAGTTCCTAAACATAGTAATGAAAAATTGGAAAACCCCACTTAATATCCAAACAAATTCAAATAGTATCACATCACAGCCAATACAGATTAAGCATGGAATATACCAAGGAGACTCATTAAGTCCTTTCTGGTTCTGCCTTGCTCTGAACCCACTATCCAACATGCTAAATAATACAAATTATGGATACAATATTACTGGAACATACCCACACAAAATCACCCATTTGCTATACATGGATGATCTAAAACTACTGGCAGCAACAAATCAACAACTCATCCAATTACTAAAGATAACAGAAGTATTCAGCAATGATATAAGTATGGCTTTTGGAACAGACAAATGTAAGAAAAATAGCATAGTCAAGGGAAAACACACTAAACAAGAAGATTACATATTGGATAACCACAGCGACTGCATAGAAGTGATGGAAAAAACGGATGCCTATAAATATCTAGGATACAGACAAAAGATAGGAATAGATAATACAAATATTAAAGAAGAACTAAAAGAAAAATATAGACAAAGACTAACAAAAATACTGAAAACAGAATTGACAGCAAGAAACAAGACAAAAGCTATAAATACTTATGCCATACCAATATTGACCTACTCATTTGGAGTAGTGAAATGGAGTAACACAGACCTAGAAGCACTCAATACACTTACACAATCACAATGCCACAAATATAGAATACATCACATACATTCAGCAATTGAATGAGTCACATTAAGCAGAAAGGAAGGAGGAAGGGGATTTATCGACATAAAAAACCTACATTATGGACAGGTGGACAATTTAAGAAAATTCTTTATAGAACGAGCAGAAACTAGCAAAATACACAAGGCAATCACTCATATAAATACATCGGCTACACCACTGCAATTTCATAACCACTTCTACAACCCTTTAGATCACATAACATCAACAGATACGAAGAAAGTAAATTGGAAAAAGAAAACACTACATGGCAAGCACCTGTATCATCTAACACAGCCACACATCGATCAAGATGCATCCAACACATGGCTAACAAAAGGCAATATATACAGTGTGACGGAAGGATTCATGATCGCAATACAAGATCAAACAATAAACACCAGATATTACAGAAAGCATATTATTAAAGATCCCAATACCACAACAGATAAATGCAGACTTTGCAAACAACAAATAGAAACAGTAGATCACATAACAAGCGGATGTACAATACTAGCAAATACAGAATACCCCAGAAGACATGACAATGTAGCAAAAATAATACATCAACAACTTGCCATACAACATAAACTAATAAAACAACACGTTCCCACATACAAGTATGCACCAAAAAATGTACTGGAGAATGATGAATACAAATTATACTGGAACAGAACCATTATAACTGATAAAACAACACCACATAACAAACCTGACATCATACTCACCAATAAAAAGAAGAAATTAACACAAGTAATCGAAATATCCATACCCAATACAACAAATATACAGAAGAAAACAGGAGAAAAAATTTAAAAATCCATCCAACTGGCTGAGGAAGTCAAGGCCATGTGGCATCAGGATAAAGTTGACATTATACCGATTATACTATCAACTACAGGAGTGATACCACACAATATCCACCAGTACATCAAAGCAATACAGCTACAGCCAAACTTATATATACAACTACAGAAATCTGTAATTATTGATACTTGTTCAATTACCCGAAAGTTCCTAAATGCAATATAACATATACCGTACAGTTAAAAGGAAGTCACGCTTGATCAAGGTCCGCGTCACTTTCCATTTTTAACCAGACATAACGTCTGAGAAAGGAAATAAATAAAAATGTTAATGGCAGATTTAAAAAGAATTTATAGGTGTACAAAATAGATGTTTTCTGCTATAGCTCCTTCTGGGCAAAGGAAATCACGTTAATAAAATGGTGGCAGGTGTTCGAAGTTATTAGAAAAAGATGTGTGAGCTAAAAGGAAAGAAGGAACAATGTGAATTGTAGACCAAGAAGGAAGATATAGCATTAAATACGATGTAAGACATGGATGCAAACTTTGTCTCCTACTGTTCAGTTTCTACGTCAAGGAAGCAATGACGGAAATAATAGCTGCGTTCAGGACTGTGATAAAATTTCAGGAAGAAAGAATATCAACGATAGGGCTTTTAGGGCGTTAATAGACGATACTCTTCACTGGTACATCAGATGCTTTATTAGTGTGCACGACAACAACTTAATTATCGGCTGTTTCATATACTTAAATTCGCGCTCGTTATTTTATACAGAATAATGGACGCCATGGCACACATTCCAAGCATAGCGCCGCGGCAAGTAGCGATGTAGCTAGAGCACTGTACTCACACGTTCGATCCGCGTGAGCTGCACCCGCTGCGCGTTACTCGCTTTGCAGGTGTTGCGAAAGCATGTTGCCGACGGTTTCGGTACTCGGCATCTGGCGGAGACGGTCTGTGTGTCGACTTGACAAGCGGCTAGGAAACCGTAGACTCAAAATCGCTTCGTCACAACGTAGCAGTACTAATCAGTCCGGCTAGTCCAGAATGAGTTGGTAGAGCACTTGCCCGCGAAAGGTAAAGGTCCCGAGTTCGAGTCTCGGTCCAGCACATAGTTTTAATCTGCCAGGAATGTTATTTTCTTCTTAGCTGCCTATTTCCCATGTTTTCTGTGGAGAAAGTGTATGCTGCATACCTGAGATCCATTATTGGTTCAAATGGCTCTGAGCACTATGGGACTTAACATCTGAGGTCATCAGCCCCCTAGAACGTAGAACTACTTAAACCTAACTAACCTAAGGACATCACACACATCCATGCCCGAGGCAGGTTTCGAACCTGAGACCGTAGCGGTCGCGCGGTTCCAGACTGAAGCGCCTACAATCACTCGGCTACCCCAGCCGGCATCCATTATTACCACAGCGATTGAGTATGATTATGTATAATGAAAATTAAAGTGTTAATCGATTACTGGATATTACTGAAGGTCAATGAATTCACTGTTGATGTTGTTGTGGTCTTCAGTCCTGAGACTGGTTTGATGCAGCCCTCCATGCTACTCTATCCTGTGCAAGCTTCTTCATCTCCCAGTACCGACTGCAACCCACATCCTTCTGAATCTGCTTAGTGTATTCATCTCTTGGTCTCCCTCTACGATTTTTACCCTCCACGCTGCCCTCCTATACTAAATTGGTGATCCCTTGATGCCTCAGAATATGTCCTACCAACCGATCCCTTCTTCTAGTCAAGTTGTGCCACAAACTTCTCCTCTCCCCAGTCCTATTCAGTGCTTCCTCATTAGTTATGTGATCTTCTCATCTAATCTTAAGCATTCTTCTGTAGCGCCACATTTCGAAAGCTTCTATTGTCTTCTTGTCCAAACTATTTATCGTCCATGTTTCACTTCCATACATGGCTACACTCCATACAAATATTTTCAGAAACGACTTCCTGACACTTAGATCTGTACTCGATGTTAACAAATTTCTCTTCTTCAGAAATGCTTTCCTTGCCATTGCCAGTCTACATTTTATATCCTCTCTACTTCGACCATCATCAGTTATTTTGCTCCCTAGATAGCAAAACTCCTTTACTACTTTAAGTGTCTCGTTTCCTAATCTAATTCCCACAGCATCACCCGACTTAATTCGACTACATTCCATTATCCTTGTTTTGCTTTTGTTGATGTTCATCTTGTACCCGCCTTTCAAGACACTGTCCATTCCGTTCAACTGCTCTTCCAAGTCCTTTGCTGTCTCCGACAGAATTACAATGTCATCGGCGAATCTCAAAGTTTTTATTTCTTCTCCATGGAGTTTAATACCTACTCCGAATTTTTCTTTTGTTTCCGTCACTGCTTTCTCAATATAGAGATTCAATAACATCTGGGAGAGGCTACAACCCTGCCTCACTCCCTTTCCAACCACTGCTTCCCTTTGATGTCCCTCTGCTCTTATAACTGCCATCTGGTTTCTGTACAAATTCTAAATAGCTTTTCGCTCCCTGTATTTTACCTCTGCCACCTTCAGAATTTGAAACAGAGTATTCCAGTCAACGTTGTCAAAAGCTTTCTCTAAGTCTACAAATGCTAAAAACGTAAGTTTGTCTTTCCTTAATCTAGCTGCTAAGATAAGTCGTAGGGTCAGTATTGCCTCACGTGTTCCAAAACTTCTACGGAATCCAAACTGATCTTCCCCGACGTCGGCTTCTACCAGTTTCTCCATTCGTCTGTAAAGAATTCGCGTTACTATTTTGCAGCCGTGGCTTATTAAACTGATAGTGCGGTAATTTTCACATCTATCAACACCTGCTTTCTTTGGGATTGGAATTATTATATTGTTCTTGAAGTCTGACGGTATTTCGCCTGTCTCATACATCTTGCTCATCAAATGTTAGAATTTTGTCAGGACTGGCTCTCCCAAGGCTTTCAGTAGTTTTAATGGAATGTTGTCTACTCCCGGGGCCTTGTTTCGACTCAGGTCTTTCAGTGCTCTGTCAAACTTTTCACGCAGTATCATATCTCCCAATTCATCTTCATCCACATCCTCTTCCATTTCCATAATATTGTCCTTAAGTACATCGCCCTCGTATAGACCCTCTATATAATCCTTCCACCTTTCTGCTTTCCCTTCTTTGCTTTGAACTGGGTTTCCATCTGAGCTATTGATATTCATACAAGTGGTTCTCTTTTCTCCAAAGGTCTCTTTAATTTTCCTGTAGGCAGTATCTATCTTACCCCAAGTGATATAAGCCTCTACATCCTTACATTTGTCCTCTAGCTATCCCTGCTTAGCCATTTTGCACTTCCTGTTGATCTCATTTTGAGACGTTTGTATTCGTCTTTGCCTGCTTCATTTACTGCATTTTTATATTTTCTCCTTTCATCAGTTACATTCAGTATTTCTTCTGTTACCCAAGGATTTCTACTAGCCATCGTCTTTTTACCTATTTGACCCTCTGCTGCCTTCATTACTTCATCCCTCAGAGCTATCCATTCTTCTTCTACTGTATTTCTTTCCCCCATTTGTGACAATTGTTCCCTTATGCTCTCCCTGAAACTCTGTACAACCTCTGCTTTAGTCAGTTTATCCAGGTCCCATCTCCTTAAATTCCCACCTTTTTGCGGTTTCTTCAGTTTTAATCTACAGTTCATAACCAATAGATTGTGGTCAGAATCCACATCTGCCCCTGGAAATGTCTTACAATTTAAAACCTTGTTCCTAAATCTCTGTCTTACCATTATATAATATATCTGAAACCTGTCAGTATCTCCAGGCTTCTTCCATGTATACTACCTTCTTTTATGGTTCTTGAACCAAGTGATAGCTATGATTAAGTTGTGCTCTGTGCGAAATTCTACCAGACGGCTTCCTCTTTCTTTTCTTAGCCCCAATCCATATTCACCTACTACGTTTCCTTCTCTCCCTTTTCGTACAGACGAATTCCAGTCACCCATGACTATTAAATTTTCGTCTCCCTTCACTATCTGAATAATTTATTTTATTTCATCATACATTTCTTCAATTTCTTCGTCATCTGCAGAGCTAGTCGGCATATAAACATGTACTACTGTGGTAGACGTGGGCTTCGTATGTATCTTGGCCACAATAATGCGTTCACTATGCTGTTTGTAGTAGCTTAGCCGCATTCCTATTTTCCTATTCATTATTAAACCTACTTCTGCATTACCCCTATTTGATATTGTGTTTATGGGGGACTATTTTACCTCCGGAATATTTTACCCAAGAGGACGCCATCATCATTTAATCATACAGTAAAGCTGCATGCCCTCGGGAAAAATTACGGCTGTAGTTTCCCCTTGCTTTCAGCCTTTCGCAGTACCAATACAGCAAGGCCGTTTTGGTTAGTGTTACAAGGCCAGATCATTCAGTCATCCAGACTTTTGCCCCTGCAACTACTGAAAAGGATGCTGCCCCTCTTCAGGAACCACACGTTTGTCTGGCCTTTCAACAGATACTCCTCCGTTGTGGTTGCACCTACGGTACGGCTATCTGTGTCGCTGAGGCACGCAAGCCTCCCCCACCACCGGCAAGGTCCATGGTTCATGAGGGGGGGGGGGGGAATGAATTCACTATGGAACTGAAAATTTGCCTGAAAGAGTAGGTGATGAAGTATTGCTGGCGCTCAGCATGCTGCTAAAATCGCACTGATGTTGACACACATTTTGGACAGACGTATGAAAAAGATTTACGTTGAGGACCTTAACAATAAAATATAATTGTGAACTCCGTTTAGAATAAATGAAAACGACTTCAGAAAAGTACACTGGTGAGTAAATCGACAAGAAGGAATTATGAACGACTCGTTAGAAACGATAACGTTAACGTCACTTTTTGTAAGGGGCTCTATGATTAGAGTTTGTTCCCTTGGCTCTGTGTAGTTTCCAATTGATAAATACTTTACTAATATACGCTACATAAATATGCCTCGCTGGCAAACAGCCGGCTCTGAGCCGTGTTGCAAAGTGAACGTGGACAGGGCTGCCAGCGAGGCTCCGCTAGTCGGCCGCTGTTTACTTGCGCGAGTAGTGGTGTAGTAGTGTCAGCAGACCACCTCGGCCGACAATGGCGCTTTCACACAGAAAGGCCATGATAAAATTAGCGTTCAGTGCCCAGTAAGCACGACTTGAGCCTTACAGTGTAGAGGATTTTGGTGAGTGAAGTAATGCACGTCGATCCAAGGAACCCCTCGGAATACATCTCTCGATCGTCTCCAGCACAGTGTATCTTAACTTTTTCGATGAAGCAGCGCCATTACACCAATGGATATCTTTATCATCACTCGGACGGCAATGTGGGGATAGTGACTGTCGACCATGCACGACTCGGAGATCGAATCATACGAATCTTCGAGCTGGTGTTTGAAGTTTATTCCATGCTTGTTGTGGATGCGCTTCGGCGTTATGGTGAAGTTTTAAGGCATGTGGAAGAAAAGTGACACATGTTCGAGATGTATCCTGTTCTGAACAGATTGCGCCAGGTGCGAACTGAACTGCCCAAACATATCCCATCGTATGTGATCGTTGGAGGCTGTCGACCGACTGTCGTTTACGATAGTCAGCTGCAGGCGTGTTCAGGGCGGAGAAGCACAGTCGGCAGAGCATGCTGGGAAGGGGGAGGGGTGGGGGGGCCGCGCTTATGGTGGGGGCTAGGGGCAGGCGCTGTAGGGGAAATACTGAGCGCTGTAGGGTTGGAGGGTAAATACTGTTGTAAACTGAAGCCTAAGCTCACATATATTTGTAAATATTAAGTGGGGCCCACATTTGCACGGTGACAAAAATGATCTGTGACCTCTGCTTTGGTTACTATCTAAAAAGGATTCCATTGAAAATGCAGTGATTTATTTTCGCCTGGCTGATTAAACATTTTTAACTTACAGAGAAGAGCCATTAGTAGTAAATAGTGAGTAGAACCTACACATTTATATTGCTGAGATGTTAAAAATTGCTTCTTTTGCCAAAACTTGTCGCAATTTACACAGTGTCACCTTACTATCATGTTGTGCAGATGGAACCGAGAGATACCACGGCAATAGTTGCTTATTAAGTTTATTGCGTGAGGATAAGTGAGATCAGTAGCGTATGAAAAAGCACATCCTCTTTACAAAATAAACTTTATTGTCTTCATTTATGTTGTTCCAAAACCTATAGCATTTGTCATTTCACTAGCTATTAGTGGCCCCTAAAAAATTACATTCTTTCATGGAAGTAGTCTGTGATTAGTGGGGTAACTTTTGCATTATTTTCATAGTAATCACATGGTGAAATACTCTCATCTTCACGTGCTGCTACTGCCAAAATCTCATTTCAATATCTCAGACGGTTTATGAAATATAAGAAATGTTGTGGCTTATCGCTGACACAGAGCGATCGCAAATGGGCGTCCTACAGCACATCAGTTTTCTCTATATTGGTGACAGACAGAGACCACTACCCAAATATAAAGAAAAAATCAGTATGTTAGCTTTCATACACAGCAACATATTATGCAATATGTACCAAACGCAATATCATAGCGACCCCTGTTTTTCATAGCAAACTTTTTCGAATTTCGTGCAGTGTGTTACTTCCTTGTAAATATCGCAGTAGCTATGACCATTAACGAAATGATGGGCATATCATCATGAACCTGACGTATAAAACTATAAGTAACGCAAAATGATGTTTTTTTAACGAATAGTTACTGTAAAATTGTTTGAGAAAGCTTGCAAGGAGTGCACCTCAATTCTGTCATCGACGAGAGGCCGAAAGCGGCCAGACACTGTCGGCCTCCGCTTCCGAACAAACGAACGAACTCGCCCAGCGCTTTGGATGAAAACTGGTCACTGCGCATCAGCCACCGTATCCGCAAGGACTCCGCCTCGTGCTGACACGACGCCTACATCGCAGTCGACGACGATGCCTGTAACAAGCCTGGTTAAATCCGCAGGACAGAACAGGTAGTTGGAATTGTGGAAAGTGAGAAAAAAGGACCGGCTGTTAGTTACACTCGAACACTTACAACTTTATTTGGTTGCCCCAACACTACAGCGCAAATTGCCGAGCTTAACTATCGACTGAATATGTCACACAATCTTATGGCTTAAGGGCACAACCTCTATAATTTTTAAAACGGCTGAAGACCCATGATTTAAAACACAACTACAAGAAATTTTCAAAAGGCAGAAAGCACAAGGTTTTATCCTCAAATAATAATTCAAATGAGACTGAAGGCCCAAACAATGCAAATCTTGACATGTAAGGAACTTTCAGTTTTAAAGTGGCTGAAGGCCCATTATTTAAAACCCAACTAAAAGCATACAAATTCAAACCATTGGCTATGAGCCGTTAAAATACACAATCGAACACGCTCAGAAGTTTCCGGGGGTCGGTCTGCACTTGAAATATTAACGTTCGCTTAGGGGAGACAGGTAGTCGACCCAACTACATCCGATCCGCCGGCAACCCAACCAAGAGACAGTCAACGGACCCACCGACAAGACGACTTGCTTTCCACCCGACCAGTACACAAGGAACTCCAAAGCCAAAACGTAAAATGCGTAACCGCCAACAAACAAGTATTCATTCATAAGCTGTCAAAACTACACACACGTGTTGGACAGCGACAACACGGTGAGGAAACGACACTGCCTGGATTTTACGTCAGCCGCCAGGGCAGGTAACCAGAGCGCTAACGGTCACAAGGCAGAAAATTTCGCTGGTGCACTTGGACTTCAAATAACCAAAATACAGTAAAACTCCACTGGATGGTGGCCAAACTTTCGCCAACTCGAACACTGTCTGTTGCTCATGAGAATACCTCCAACAGCCAATCATGAACACCAACTACACAATGTGAACCGTCTCGCTTCGGTAACTAAATCACCACTCAACTTTGATGTACTGGGTCGGTGAGCAATCGGAACAGGTCCCACACACTCCGACACTGTGTAGAGACCGCCAGAGGGCCCGGCGCACTGCGCTGCGCGGAGATTTCCTTGCTGATACACAACCAACCGACCGACTGTTCGCATCAGCATGGAGACAGCACTAAAATAACTGAGCAGTCGACATCACAAGCTACACACAGTTTCACGAACACGTTATCCATGATAACGGCAGTGACTGTGTAATAACAAGGACAGATGACGAGTCGGCACACGCAGGCAACCCATAAGCGACCGCCGGGCAACATACACATCGTCCGACAAGATGACGACCAACCAAGGTGGTCCGCACTCAAGTGATATGTATCGGCAACCGTCGGGCGAGTCATGGCTGTCCGGACCTCACTGCAGCTGTGCCCCGACTGAACTTCTGCCGCGTCGTAAGTCAAACACTGCCAGGTCCGAACTGCACTGTTAGCGCCTCCCAACTCATTGAGAAATCCGAACTAACTCCAAAAGCACGACAACCGGGAAGTAATAGCAGTCAGCAAAGATAATACCCCAGGGCTTATATCGATAGGCGCCGCTGCTGCCGCCCACGAGCACGCAAGGCGGCAACTCAGTGACACCAGTAATTGAAATTAAGATAACGAGTTGGTAGTACAGTAAAAACCGGATTTTAAATGAGATATGGGACGAACACGAGCCACGCACGGCTCAGTCTGTTACCTAAGTTGAGACAGCGAGGAACATGAGGAATGCAGACGTTTTTCTCTTCCAGTTACCGACTCACGTGGGCACGATTTCCGCGCCCGGGATGCCATGGCATACGTCGGAACCGTCGACGTGTTCGACAGCACCGACCGCGTTGTCGCTTCTTCTGTGTGAAGAAGAGGAGCACCTAATGGTCATTTCACACTCAGATGCAGAGATTTAGGAGATGCCTACTGTTCGTCGTGATCCACATGATGCAGACACGCGTTCCCGAAAGCAGAAATCATCCAAACGACGAAAGAAGAGACTCTGTGCAGAAAACGCTTTGCGCAGACAGTGACACGTTTCAGGAAGATGGTAACTCCTGTCCGTTTCCTGGTTCGCTACTGATTGACTGCTCAAATACAAACACAGTATGACGATGTTCAGCACGCTCGAGGGTTCCTCGACTGAGATGCAGTTAAGACACCAGATGAACGTCATCCGTCGCCTGACGGACCTCAGTTATTCCTTAGTGATTCGGCGTCTGAAGTGGACTCAGGTGACGAACTCGTGCCTTTGGCTGGGGGATGGTCAGACATCTTGTTTTGGAAATTAGAAGTTTGTGGTAAGGTTTTATAGGACCAAACTGCTGAGGTCATCGGTTCCTAAGCTTACACACTACATAATCTAACTTAAATTAACTTACGCTAAGGACAACACACACACCCATCCCCGAGGAAGGACTCGAACCTCTGACAGAGGGAGCCGTCTTGTTTTGGCCGATCACTAATATGCATGTTGCCAGTGACTGTGTTGATCAGACAGGTGGCCTGGCACTTACTGGCCCAAACGATGGCGACATAAACACTGTACGATAGAGTGACCCAGGTCTGTTGGATAAGTACAGTCAGTGTCAACGGCGTTAGTTACATGATCAAAACTCAGCTGATTTGGGCAGTGGACATTGATACAGTGCTTCTTCAAGATATCTGGCCTGATCTGCACCTGCCTGTTTATGGATACACTTCCTACGGCAACCCAGCTAGTAAAAGTGGTTGTGGTACAGTTATACCAATATGCGACGGCATAGTAGCAATGGATATTGGATGTTTGCCATCAATATGAGGCATTGCCTTGTGGATCTGTACGCCCAATCTGGAATGGCGAAGCATACCGGGTGAACAATCTTTTACTCTACTGAGGGGACGCCATGGATCACTTCGTTACGGGTGGGGACTTACCAGCGTCTTACTCCCTGACGATCAGATCTTTCACCATGTCCCATGTTCTTCCCTTCACACAATGGTCAAAGACCTAGCTGTGCAGGATACATGGACTATCATCCACGGTGAACAACGTGTACTTCACCAGCCACTCGGCCAGCAGGTTGTACAGGATTTCTGTTTTCTGAGGTTTCAGGTAGCGTCTGCCGCTGCAGAGCTGCGGCCCACCACATTCACCGACCACCAGGCCTTCATCTGTGCCGTAATCCTGTAACCACAACAGACGAACCGTTGTGGAGGACCATGGTCCCTTAACGTCTCTCTCCTGGAAGACGCCTTACCGTCTAGTCTGATACCTTGCACAAATATGAACGACGGCGTCATACCTACGATTCCGTGCTACAATGCTGGACACATTGCACCAAATCAGCTCCTCGTCACATGCTCATGGAGTACGGGTCAGAAAGGGCACTATGGCACGGGACGATCTTTGAGGTTTACTAGACAGTCTTGAGTTAACTAGAGTCGCGACAACCTTCGATGGACCGCCAAATGGCCGTCAACAGGACAAGGGCTATTCTCCTGGAGATCGTGGTAGCCTGAACGGAAGGGACGCGGTTTTGAGCAAGAGAGAAAGATTCCATTCCATATGAACGTGCTTCTCTCTGTCATGTCGTTAGGGAATGGTGACGTCGTAAGAGGCAACTCATCATGGCAGTTATTGCAGTAGATGGACAAGGTGCACATATACAATGTGCCATCTCACTTGTCATCACAGACTTTTACTGCACTTTTATCTGGCCAGTCAACGACCTGACGATAACGTTGAGGACGTCTTCCACGACCTGCTGCCTTCGGGAAGGACACCAGAAGGCGACGCGTTCCTGGAGGCCGTCAAGCTAAAAGAATTATGCGTGACCCTGTAGCAGGGCAAGAGAAACAAATCCCCTGCATCTGACGGTCTTCTGCATACATTTTATAGCCTCTCTCCTGACCTGGTGGGCCAAGTTTGGAGACAAACGTGCTGCCAACTCGTGGATCCGGATGTCCGTGTCCCCCACGAAATTGTGGAGGACATGGTAATTCCTGCGCCAAATCTGAATGGAGGGTACAGACCGTAAGACTTCTGGCCGCCGACGTTAGTGAATTCAGATTATAAGCTGTTCGCATGCTTAAATCGTATTCGCCTCCTCTCTACTCTCAAGGATGCCATAGACTCAGTCAACATATCTAGGTGGTTGCAGTAACATACACGTAGCGTCAAGCTCTTATATAGATGAAGTGGCGCTCATGTCGGCTTGTTGTTTAGAAGGCACCCTCATGGCGGCTGATCTAGCAGCGCCTTCGACACTGTTAGACATGATTTCTTGCAGCCTGTCTTAGATATGAGCCTGTTCCTAGTATTGCTGGTCGATGGATTCCGCTGGCCACCATTCACTGTTAACTGCTCGGTTTTACAAGACTGCTCTTGGTCAGCATTTCTCTTCGTCGTCGCCAAGCCTGACTTTGATGGTCTACGTCAGCGTTTGGAGTACATTCGCCTCCACATTGCATTTGTGGACGATGTAATTTTCTTGACGAGGTCGGCAGAAGTTACATGAGCAAAACCCAGCTGTTGAAGGAAATGATTCGGGTGGTAGACACTGATATACTGCTTCTTCAAGAGCTCCAGCGACCGCTTGGCTTCAGCACTACGGAGAGGTGGCCGGGCAGCTGTATCAACTTGTGGAAGTTGCACTGCATGGACATGGGCAGACTACTAACCATCAGCATGCCAGCAAGATTCCAACGCCTAGATGTTTGGGAGTGACTTTACACGGGAACGTGCACTGTACAGCAGCAGCTACGTAACGTGATACAAACGCAAGTTCGTGTCCACAACTTTTGAACGCTCGATCATGCAAGTACATTTTGTGAACGTCTACCTCGCTTTCTCCCGCTGCTCGCTACAGTGGCAGACAGCCTTTGGTCTTTTCGTCAGTGAAGGTAGGGTGTTGCCCACACAGGCGAGCGACATTGGAACGATAAAATGGGACACGCCCTCTCTTTCTGCAGACGATGCATCACCTATGTGACTCAGGCAAGGACATCCTTACTGGCATATTGAGCAGGTGGCGCCTCATTCCTTCAGCAGCCGATTCCTCTTGGACATAACGCGCCATCACTACGTCACATTCGCACTTATCTGATCGACGTGATCTACCTGTTGAATGTCCTAACGGCCACGCGGGCACCTAGAACCAAGGACGTCAACCGCTACTTTCAACAGACACTGTCTGCTGATGTGACTGATAGCCGATATCCATCGGTTGGCTGGAAGCGAGTGTGGCGAAACATGCGCTTGCCTTTCCTTTCCACTGCGGTGAGAGCGCTGTGATATGTGATAATGACTGAAAAAATCCCTACCCGACATCGGTTATACACTAGACATCTTGCCGAGGATCCTCTCTGCCCCAGATGCGGCACCGTCGACACCGACATGCACCGTCTCGTTTGGGATACGGCTGCCGGCTGCTGGCCTGTCCCGTGCCGCATATTGGCATTGTTGTAGCGACGGACGCCTAACTGACTCATCTTCAAATCACTTCCCACCCTGCTACTTGACATACTGCCACGGTGTGGATTAAAGGTAAGGCGTTGTCATACCTTTTTCGTGATGGCGTTACAGAGTTGTTAGATTTTTGGCACTACTTAACGAGCAACTATACGGCGCAGGAGAGGTGTAGTTCGCTCTTTGCGAATTTCCTTGTATAGTTGTTTACGCATCCTCCAGAGCGATGGGAGGTACAGGGTGTAAGAAGAGATTGAAGATATAGCACAGGACGGACTGATGTGACACGTCAACCGTAATTATGGGGCGTTTTACCCTCGATGAACGAGAAGACGACCTGGGCACCCTACCGTCTAGCTGCTGCGGACACCCCCTGATACGAAAAAAGTTTTATAAAATGCTATAAAAAATAATAAAACTAAATAAAAAAGCATTGTACCCTTTCATACCTTGCCTTTAGAGACTTCCATTATGTGCTAGTAAATGTCAGAAGCAATTACTAACACACAGTCAAGTATTTTAATCCCACTCGTATAATCCAAAGAAAGATAACAGGGATCATTAACCATGTTACCAGCGGTTGAGCCGTACTGTGGTCTGAATTACTTGAAGGAATAAAGAAACCAGTGACCTTTACATAATAAAATTTTAAACATGTTTGTGAATTCAACAACTGTCAAATAATGTTCAAATGTGTGTGAAATTTTATTGGACTTAACTGCTAAGGTCATCAGTCCCTAAGATTACACAATACTTAACCTAAATTATCATAAGGACAAACACACACACCTATGCCCGAGGGAGGACTCGGACTTCCGCCGGTACCAGCCGCACAGTCTATGACTGCAGTGCCTTCGACCGCTCAGCTAATCCCGCGCGGCTACAACTGTCCTACAGTAAACTTCGATTGGTGTAAAAGCTCAGCCATCCACTTATAAATAAATGTTTGTTGGAGTCATTGACCTAGGTTTCGAAAATTTTAAAATTGTGCTCTGCAGCAGATGTATAGGACCTTGTTACACCACATGCTGATAAAGTACATTGAATGAACCCATACGTCTCTTGTCACATGAGACAGTAATCTTAAGAACACAAATAATCCCAAGCCATGACGCAAGAGGGCTGAGACGTGGGGCTTTGGGAAGGCAGGAAAAGGTGTGGACGGGGTCTTATCAGTTACCGTTGGTTGCACAGTAACCATGTACAGTTTATTTGAGGAAATAATTTTTCAAAAACAATCATTTTAAAAATTAACGATAACACAAGCTACAATTATTTGTCAGCTGAAGGCCACGAGCAATAGGAATAATTTAAACAAAATATCATTTTTAAGCAATTGACACAATCAGACCAAATAAAGAAGGGAGTGATCCACCTACAGTGCTCCAAGGATCGACCTGGGAAAAGTCCCTAAAACTGCTTAAGCAGTGAGACAGGCAGCCAAGCGTTATGCTCACGTAACAGGATGGCAAATCAGACTACGGACAGTTTAAATGCCGACCAACCCTCTCACCAAATCCACAGAACATCTGATAACCAGTACAACGATGGAATAGTTCAGGCGAGGTCGAAGTGACAGACAGCACTGCGTCTGCAGAATTCGGCTTTTAAAACACCGAAAGGCAGAAGGAACAACTCCACAAATGCTGTACACAGAAAGCGTTAAAATAACTGCTCAATCAAACACGCTATATACACATGGACCCGAGGAAATAATTCCCGCAACAACTCAAACAATGCTAAAACCAGTCACTGCAGAACAACAAGCTTGAACCATAAGTCGACACAAACACAGAGGGCCCAGAAGCGTGGCGCCGTGCCTAGACTCTGGACTCGCATTCGGGGGGACGACGGTTCAATCCCGCGTCCGGCCATCTTGATTTAGGTTTTCCGTGATTTCCTTAAATCAGTCCAGGCAATGCCGGGAAGGATCCTCTGAAAAGGGCACGACCGACTTCCTTCCCCATCTTTCCCTAATCCGATGAGATCGATTACCACGCTGTCTGGTCTCCTTCCCCAAACAACCCAACCTTAACCCAGAAGCGGTCGGAAGACCAAATACACGTCGTCCGATGAGACGACCGACGGAACGACCAACCAACGGTCGTCCCCGCTGAAGTCAGGCAGGGGAAAAGTGCCAGTATAAATCGTCGACTGACGCCGAATTCGGACCTCGTCATGATCGTACACTCTCGCGACCACATCCTTCCATCGGGCAGTGCGCGTATCGCCAGCTGTCCCGGCGAGTACTGGCGCTGTGCGGACCTCACTGCTGCTCCATCCCCCAACTGAACTAACGACACACGACGACCCGGAAATACTAGGGGTCTCTCCAAAGATAGCACCACAGTACGCGCTATCGATAAACGCCGCTGCTGCCACTCATGGACAGACAAAGCGAAGAAACGTAGTGGCGCCAGTGAAAGGACTAAGAAAACGAGAGGTCACAATCCGAATACACGACGCCAAGCTGTCAACGGCACAACCATGAGCCGGAGCATGGCACAAGAGCTGCAACATAGTATTTCTGGTGTGAATATTAAGTGCCAAGTGTAGTTCAGTATGACGCATTAGCATAAGGCTCTTGTCGACGAGAAAGTTGACGATGGGCGTTCAGTAAGTAATGCTACAAATTCTTCTTCTGGAAGCTAGCTGGTTTTATTCTGTGTTCTAGTGTTAAAATATACAGTATTATTCTCCACTCTTTGGGCTACAAAGCCCTATTTTTCCACATGATCTCAGTTCAACACGACGGCCTTACAGCACTTTACTGGAAGGGTCTGTGGGCCCGCTTGGCACCACTGTACTGATCGACGTCTGAGCCAATGTCTTGCTGCATCAATAACTTGCCGATCATTCGCGTACTGCCTGCCGCGGAGTGCATCCTTCATTGGGACAAACAGAAGAGATTCGATAGGTGCGAGATCTAGGCTTTAAGGTAAATGCTGAAGGGCAGTTCAATGAAGTTTTGTGAGCTCCTCTCGGGCAATCAGACTTGAGTGAGATCTTGCGTTGTCATGGAGAAGTTCGTTTACACTTTTATGGCGAAGAACACACTGAGGTCGTTTTTTCGATTTCCTGAGAGTAGCTCAATGTACTTCATAGTTTATCGTTGCATCATGGAGGGGGACATCAAACAGAATAACTCCTTCAGAGTCCCACAAGACCGTCGCCATGAATTTACCAGCTGATGATGCGCCTCTGATATTTTTCTTCGAAGGAGAGGTGGTGAGCCCCTACTCCACTGATCGCTGTTTTGTTTGCGGTTGGAAGTGATGAACCTATGTCGGATAGAAATCTTCAAAACGAGCAAAAAATTACCCACAGACGTCTCTTTGTTGTTCTTTAAGATCTTCTATTAGACGATGAGAAACCTAGCAGACACACGCCTTTGAATACCCTATAGCAGGGCTTCCCAAGGTGTGGTCCGCAGACCCCTTAGGGGTCCGCCGGCTCTTTCTAGGGGGTCCGCGGCCACCCTTCACCAAATAGTGTAAAATAATGAGTAAAATTATTGAATAAAAATGTGAAAATCAAATTCATCACTATTTTTTTTTCGTGTGAAAAACGTGTACTTTTACTTCAGGTGGCAGCCTTTACGGTTCCTAAGTGAGAACGCATACACAGTTTAGTGCCGGAGAATGCGGCTTCTCTGATCGACTGTTTTGCAACAATACTGGGGTCGTTTGTGCGCCGGCTCACGGAAGCAGATGCGCTGATGCCTTTGACGCATGCGCGGAGCGAGCTTTGCCGGCCAATCACAGCGCTCGCTGGCACGTATGCGGCCCCAGGGATCATTAAATGTTAAACTCGCTTTGTCAGTGCACTACCTGTTTCGTAAGTCACTCTGTGAAAGTTGTTTTCATTCATGTCTAAACCAAAGACTATTGATACTTTGGGGGGAGGGGGGGGGGGTCATTGGGAACGTGGAACTTGCATTAAGAAGCTTTTAGTTCCCATGGGTTTCGCTCTGAAATTTAAAGTTATTGTGCTCTTGACTGACTAGGGCTGAAAAGGTTGGGATGCCTTGCCCTATAGCAACAGAGACCTCCAGTTGAACAGTGACGTGTTTGATTTTGTTCACCTCACCTCAAATGAGAGTGTCCACACGTTCCAACATTGCAGAAGTCTCAGCTGTGTGCTGCGGACTAGCGCACGGGAGATCAGACAAGTTTGAGCGACCTATCTACGTCTTCGACGATCTGTTTTCCAGCCAAAAGTAGGGCAGCTCTCTGCTTGGGACGCCCCTCCGTTGCAGACGCCATTTTGAAACCTACGTATAGTGCCCCTATCCATCGGAACTTCATGGAACTATAGTGATAAGCGGGAATATTACACGATGACCCACAACAAACTCCCCATTTTTTCAAACGAAACTGACAGAGACAAAATATAATTTATTGAACGCCCCTCGAACAATAAAACACGGTGATGCCATCTGGATTATAACAGGAGGCATATGCAAATAGCAAAAGCCACTACACTTGGCATATAATATTCAGGAATTTAATATTCACATGATGAAATACTATGTTACTGCAGTCGTATATCATGGCTTGTGATTGTGTTCTTAAGATGAATATTTCATAAGCGAACAACAGTTTGACTTTGTTCATGGGACTTAATCAGTATATGAGGTAACTAATTCCATTGCATTTTCTGCAGAGGACAATTTTAAAACTGGGTAAACCTAGGTCAATGGTTCCAATAAACTTCTATTTGTAACTGGATTTTTTTCAACCATTCCAAGTTTACCTTTATATGACTTTTACAAATGGAGGATGTTTCTGGAGGTATGGCAAATGCTTTAGAAGGTGGTAGTAGCGATCTATCCGAATAAAACAACCCATCAAAAATATGTCAAATTCTAATTGGGTACAGCGCTAAGTTTTCTTTCACTGGGTAATTGCTAATCAAGTAATCTTATTACAAGTGTTTACTGGTGAAGCCACTTTCATTCGTGACGGTATCAACAACACTCGTAAATCAATCGGTGTTCCTACGTTGCGGAAATAACGTTCAAGAATATTGCACTGTAAATGTGTAGTGTGATGTGGTAGACAATCATTTGACTGAAACTACACTCCTGGAAATTGAAATAAGAACACCGTGAATTCATTGTCCCAGGAAGGGGGAACTTTATTGACACATTCCTGGGGTCAGATACATCACATGATCACATTGACAGAACCACAGGCACAGACACAGGCAACAGAGCATGCACAATGTCGGCACTAGTACAGTGTATATCCACCTTTCGCAGCAATGCAGGCTGCTATTCTCCCATGGAGACGATCGTAGAGATGCTGGATGTAGTCCTGTAGAACGGCTTGCCATGCCATTTCCACCTGGCGCCTCAGTTGGACCAGCGTTCGTGCTGGACGTGCAGACCGCGTGAGACGACGCTTCATCCAGTCCCAAACATGCTCAATGGGGGACAGATCCGGAGATCTTGCTGGCCAGGGTAGTTGACTTACACCTTCTAGAGCACGTTGGGTGGCACGGGATACATGCGGACGTGCATTGTCCTGTTGGAACAAAAAAATGGCTCTGAGCACTATGGGACTCAACTGCTGAGGTCATTAGTCCCCTAGAACTTAGAACTAGTTAAACCTAACTAACCTAAGGACATCACAAACATCCATGCCCGAGGCACGATTCGAACCTGCGACCGTAGCGGTCTTGCGGTTCCAGACTGCAGCGCCTTTAACCGCACGGCCACTTCGGCCGGCCCTGTTGGAACTGCAAGTTCCCTTGCCGGTCTAGGAATGGTAGAACGATGGGTTCGATGACGGTTTGGATGTACCGTGCACTATTCAGTGTCCCCTCGACGATCACCAATGGTGTACGGCCAGTGTAGGAGATCGCTCCCCACACCATGATGCCGGGTGTTGGCCCTGTGTGCCTCGGTCGTATGCAGTCCTGACTGTGGCGCTCACCTGCACGGCGCCAAACACGCATACGACCATCATTGGCACCAAGGCAGAAGCGACTCTCATGGCTGAAGACGACACGTCTCCATTCGTCCCTCCATTCACGCCTGTCGCGACACCACTGGAGGCGGGCTGCACGATGTTGGGGCGTGAGCGGAAGACGGCCTAACGGTGTGCGGGACCGTAGCCCAGCTTCATGGAGACGGTTGCGAATGGTCCTCGCCGATACCCCAGGAGCAACAGTGTCCCTAATTTGCTGGGAAGTGGCGGTGCGGTCCCCTACGGCACTGCGTAGGATCCTACGGTCTTGGCGTGCATCCGTGCGTCGCTGCGGTCCGGTCCCAGGTCGACGGGCACGTGCACCTTCCGCCGACCACTGGTGTCAATGTGTTCTTTTTTCCATTTCCAGGAGTGTATTATGCTAAAGCACCATATATGAGGATCACACTGTATAAACGTCTGAAGTCTACAATGAAAAGGTAAACACAAGAAACAAATTGTTTCCTTCATTCAAGAAGAGCAATACATGCTGTTGCTAAGAGAATTCAAATGGTTCCAAAGGCTCAGAGCACTACGGGACTTAACTTCTGAGGTCATCAGTCCCCTAGAACTTAGAACTACTTAAACCTAAATAACCTAAGGACATCAACACATCCATGCCCGAGGCAGGATTCGAACCTGCGACCATAGCGGTCGCGCTGTTCCAGACTGAAGCGCCTAGAACCCCTTTGCCACTCCGGCCGGCCTAAGAGAATTATTAAGTGCATTGATGTCATAGATGGAATTATGAAAATGAGGACAGAGGGCATCTGCAGTGGCTAAAAGTGGAGTCAATGATATTCCAATTGAAGATTGGTTGTTGTTGTTGTTGTTGTGGTCTTCAGTCCTGAGACTGGTTTGATGCAGCTCTCCATGCTACTCTATCCTGTGCAAGCTTCTTCATCTCCCAGTACCTACTGCAACCTACATCCTTCTGAATCTGTTTAGTGTGTTCATCTCTTGGTCTCCCTCTACGATTTTTACCCTCCACGCTGCCCTCCAGTACTAAATTAGTGATCCCTTGATGTTTCAGAACATGTCCTACCAACCGATCCCTTCTTCATGTCAAGTTGTGCCACAAACTTCTCTTCTCCCCAGTCCTATTCAATACCTCCTCATGAGTTATATGATCTACCCATCTAATCTTCAGCATTCTTTTGTAGCACCACATTTCGAAAGCTTCTATTCTCTTCTTGTCCAAACTAGTTATCGTCCATATTTCACTTCCATACATGGCTACGCTCCATACAAAAACTTCAGAAACGACTTCCTGACACTTAAATCTATACTCGATGTTAACAAATCTCTCTTCTTTGAAGATTGGTAAAAGCTGTAAATGGGATGGGCATGAATAAGGATGTATAAAAAGTGAGGGTTGCTGTAATTTTTTCTTCAAGTAATGAAAAAGATCGCTTCAATTTTTGTAGTATTTTGGATAATCTACGAGATATCTGTGAGGTCATGGAGATGCTTACACCCTGATACCATGTTTTGTTGTGGACACAATTTACGATGCAGTTCCGGGCGTATTTGGCACAACGCTGTCATGACCGTTCACTGATTGAAGCCTTAGTTCATTGTTTCTTTTTTCGGAATGTGGTGTTCAGTGCATCAAATTTTGTACTGAATAAAACAGACATGAATTCTTGAATGTCAGGCAAAATTCGTCATACTTAAAGTCATAAGTGGAGTGTTATTTAATATAGCAGTTGTAGTAATTGTAAAATGTGCTCATAACTATTCTTTTATCAAAACAATTTTAGGTTGAATTAGACATAACTACGTTCTGGAACTTGGGACAGTGTTGACGATATTTACTTTAATACAGCAGAAACTTTATACATGTCTCGAAGAGCTCTGCAAACCATTTATTATTGCTTGACGAGGAGGAATTCGTGCCAGTTTACCCATTTCAATTCACACTCCATTCTCAAACAGAGAGATGAAAAAACAATTTGTCTCTATACCTCCATATATGCTGATGAATCAAAAGATAATGCTTATGAGCGTGTTGGTTCACATTTGGAACACAGCATAGCATCATGGCATGGAATCGACAAGCCACTAGTACATATCCTGCTCTACATGTCTATGAATAGGTCTTGCAGTGCCATTAAATTATGAACCGGTGGTTTGTTTGGAATGTAGCTGACGCCGGATAGCGTCCAAGACGTTTTCCATTGGGCTCATTTGTAGCATCGACGGTTATCCGGCTGCAAGATGACATCACTGTCAGAATAGACATTAGAAATGAAGTGATACAGGTGGTCTGCAAATATCCACTGATGCCATAGTGTAATCAATGGTTTTCTATTGGGCTCATTTGTAGCATGGACGGTTATCTGGCTGCAAGATGGCATCACTGTCAGAACAGGCATTAGAAATGAAGTGATACAGGGGGTCTGCAAATATCCACTGATGCCATGGTGTAATCGATTGCCATAAGTCACATGAAGGCCCAGGTGAACGTCACTCATAGCGTAACATTGTCTCATCGACATGCGTTTGTGATGTAGTGCTTGGTTAGAGTTGTTCGCCAGGTTGACGGCGTATCCGAAGGCAGCCATCCAACTGGTTTACCAACAAACATGGTTTATTTTACCAAGTGAGACGTTTCCTATGTGCCACAGTCCAATCTCGAAGATCCCTGGTTCATGCAACCGTAATTAATGGTGTCGTCGGGCCAACATCGGAACACGTATGTTTCATCTGCTGCGAAACAGCATGTGTTACGAACCAGTTGTGACGGCACCAATTAGATCTGCCAAAAATCACCGGTTATTCTGGTTTAAAGGACGGTTAAGGATCCGATCTCCACATTCTGTGATGACGTCCATCACCTTATCGCCCACTCATGGTTTCAACGTCCTTCAGTCCACTTCCATAAACACGACAGCAGCACACAAACAACCGACGAGGAGCACCGTGTCCAAAATGCTTGTGCCAGGTGTCGGCTCATAACAATCTTTCCTTTGCCAAGGAACACTCATGTTTAGAAAAAAAAGAAAAACTTGAACAACTTGAGATGGGCGTTCATATTCATGGGACATGTACATTTATATGTTCTGCAGAAATGATTAGTATTACAGTCACCTCGATCCAGCAGGTGTCCTGTTGCCTAGTAGGCCTAGGGTTCGCCATGGGCCCTGATAACTTGTTCCATGCGCGATAGCATGGATACGTATAAGGGGCCGGTGGCGTCCTGTGGTACAGCCATCCATATTGTTTTCACGTGGTTCCAAAGTTGCACCAGTCGTTTCACCATATCCAACACATTTTGGATTGGCGATACGTCTGCTGATCTGGCTGGCCAGGGAAAAAGAAACTGACATCCTGCGACACCAAAGAGCACGTGTTCGTGCAGCAACATGTGGTTGTGTATTGTCTTGCTGAAAAATAGCGTCTGGGGTGTTGTGCAGAAACGGTATGGCTATGGGTAACAGGATGCCATTCACGTAGGTAACACTGGTATAGTTGCCCTAAACATGCACCAGTTGTGACTTGTACCCAATAAAACCCCACTGCCACTGCCACTGCTGTCCGGTGAGGCGTGTGTTTTTGGCAGCATTCTTGATTGTAGGTTGCTTGGCGATTCTTCTACTCTGCTGATAGTGATTCCTTTCTCGTTTCGGGCGCCCTAAGCACAGTATTCTGCAGACGGAGCTCAGACCGCTGGTTCCAGCTTTGGCGCATTTGACATCTTTGCATTTGGTTTATTGGACGTCAGATAGTCTAAGCAGGATTAGCATTAGTCATCCGTTAGACTGCCACTAGTCTGAGTTACCATCTTGTGAAGTTAATGCAACTCTTGGCTGCCTATCTCATCGCTCGAGAAAGTGTTTTTTACCGGACCTACTCAGAGGTCGATTCTTGGTGCACCGTCTGTGCCTGGCCCTTGTGTTTTATTATTGCATTTGCTGTTTTATTGTATGTTCTAAACTTTTTGTATACATAGTAGCCATTCTTGGCGTTACAGCAGGTTTAAACGTTTGTGCTACCAAGTTTAGCATCAATTTGTCTCACCCGTTAGGTGATCAGTTGCCTGCCTTTGTAAATTAACCTTTGTTATTGCATTGCTGTTTTAAAATCTGTTTGTTAATTTTTTTTTTAATAATTGCCCTTCTTGGTGTAAAAGGCCTTCAGCCTTGACTGTGGTTACGTTCCTTAAAATTCTAACTGGGATCACATTGGCTTGTTTTTAAATTATTATTTTCTATGTCTGTATTTTACGCTCATTTGGTAAATTGTAACCCACTGAAAGCATTTTTAATTACACAGTTCTTTATTCTTTCATTAATAATGTGTGAAATCTTTATTTATTGCTGAGTCTGGAATTACCGTTTTAAAATAAATGTGTGTAATTGCAAAAGGGAACCAATAGTAACTGATTACGGTCCCCGTCCACAATCCTAACCCAATCCTGCCTACCTTGACTACCAGGTTTCAATCACGAGAAAAATTCGTTGCAATCGAAAGTATTTGCTAGAGTAGCGTTTTCGTTTGACGCTGTTCGAGAAGCATATGGACGAAAATACCGGCGGCTATCTGTTGTTTTAAATAGTAGAATATAATGCAGATCGATATCGTCGTGGTTAGTTATAGTGGAGTATGATGTAAGACAATATAATAAAATGTGTATGATCTATGTATAACATATAACATAATGTGCAGACAGAATCATGTGGGATAACTAGTACATTGCGTCCATTTTCTTTTATTTTAAACTAGTGTAACTAGGTTATGTAATCATTTTATGACTATATTTGTACTCTATTCCTGATAAAATGCGGACGTTCTGTAAAGACAATAGCAATTAGCAATTACTATAAATGGAATTTGTTCCTGAAACATGATTCACAATATGATGCAGTGAGTTGTCTGAACAACTGTTTCACAGAAGAAAACAAAATACCTGGAATCTGACTGTGTGCTGAATGGCCTAAGACATTGGTGGTAACGGATAACGAAATACGTTGATGGTGAGTGGCTGTATGAAATATGAAAGTTTCTGAGTGTATTGTTGGAACACATGTCTAGCAATATGTCTGACGGATCTGACGCTGATGGCTCCGCTGTTGCTGTAATATATGCCCTGAGGGAAATGTTCCGTAGTGGAAGAAAGGGGGAAGTGCAATATCAAGAGTCCGTTGTGAATTATTTCTCAACTGTATGCTGGGGAGAGGTCTCCTTAACAGTAGGGTAAAGGCAGGAGAGCGGACACATCACAGGCCGAGGAAAGACAGCAAGAAACCACAGAATGAACGTAAGCAACTTGGAAGCACCGAAGAAATATTATTCGTAAAATATGTTTCGCCGAACGATGAAGTCTTACCACGAACGATGGGTTCATTAACATAAAAAGATTAGTGAAACTTCATACCCACTCCAGGAAAGGTAAAAAGCAAATGCCATCATATTTCCCAAGTATTCGTACTCTTTAGGCGAAAACAACATTAATAATACGGGTGGGAATTGTAGCTAAACAGTATTTCAAAAGAAAGTAAAGTGTATTATAATTCCCATACAGTTGTCCATTGGTATCGACCGTAGGAGAAACTGCTTTATCTCAGACGCACCAGTCGACGACTATAGTAACGTGAGACGTCTAACTATGGTATAAAGGGTTTCCCAATTGGAATGATGGCTGACCAGTATTTTTAGAATGAAAAAAAGAACATCGTGAAATCTTGTTTCCATTTTAACAGATGTGACACAGTTTCAGTATATGTTCTATCCAGTATCTTACCTCTGTTACTATGTTTGCGAGTGAGGAATATATTTACATTTCAGTGCTGCACTTCCTGCAAAGTATACCCTCCTTTAGATCTACATGTGAGAATATACCGTTCCCCGTCCAGAAACATAACGGCAGGTTGCGTGGAATCTTGCTCCACATTACAATTTGCTTATTAGGTACCAAAGAGCTGGGAATGGGCTGGGACATTACAAATTGAAAATAAATTTGAGACTCTTTCCAGTTCCTATACTTAAGTTACATCGAAGAAAAACTCCCGAAAGTCTTTGTCAGGAGTGAGTGACTTGTTATATTTTAGCTTTTTACTCGGGTAACACTGTCACAGTCAAACATCTGTAGCCTATGGAGTGTTGTCGTAAGTCTTCATTGTACCGAATATTAAACTGTTATACGCTACTGCATGTACCGACGTCAATATTGATTTGTGCTGTTTTTATTTCGTGTATCGGAAATATCACCAAACCACCCGATGGCACTTGAAAAGCTTTAGCCACTGACATCAAGCTAGATCAGTTTTTGTCTGGAGGAGGCTTATTTTTAGTGAATTAGTTAATTATGTACTTCTAAACAAGAATTAATCCTAAAGCTTCGGTCGGATTATTTAGCACCTACTTTCACACCAGAAACTCCTGCTTGAAATTTCCTCTGAAGAAATGTACGTGGCTTTATCACAACTCCGCTAGAACGAGTACTGCTTCTTCACACAGTTTATATATATTAAATGATAATTAATTGAAACCCTCAGCTGCTGACAGGTGTCGTTGATATACCTTGATAAGGACAACTAAAAATGTGTGCCCTGACCGGGACTCGAACCCGGGATCTCCTGCTTACATGGCAGACGCTCTATCCATCTGAGCCAAGGAGTACAAAGATTAACAGCATCACTGCAGGAACTTATCCCTTGCACGCTTCCCGTGAGACCCACATTCCCAACTATTTACAATTGTGGAATGTGGGTCTCACGGGAAGCGTGCAAGAGATAAGTCCCTGCAGCTGCCGGCACGATAACTCAGCGTATTCGGTCGGAGGTTTAGATACCATCTGTAATAAAAAAAACTGAGTTAATCGATCAACAACGAACTTAAACGGATGTCTTACGACGTCCGCCCCGAGCACATGCAACGATCAAAAGCGAACAAAATGAGATTTTAAAAAAAATGGATAGAGCCATGTGAGCAGGAGATCCTGGGTTCGAGTCCCGGTCGGGGCACACATTTTCAGCCGCCCCATCGAGGTATATCAACAACACCTGTCGGCAGCTGAGGTTTTCAATTAAATATCATTTATTCTAGATAAGCTACACGGTCATCAATGGTATCTGTTCTTTCGAGAACAGTTACTATCTTCATTTATATTACATATATTACCTCTTTCCCAGCATACTTAGTTCTGAATATGAGACCCCATTACTATGTTCACACGCAGTTTGAGAATTTCCTCTGCTCGTCATGCGGTTATGCCTTTGACTCTGCAGACCAGTTGGTTTCCTGGCCCCATTCTAGCTCCTGCCCTCTCATTCCCTGTCCCTAAGTGAACAGACTTTAACAAAGGTCTTGTTTCTGACAGTAGCTCCACGTTAATTGGGAACAGTTCCCATCTCCGTATAATTTCAGTTACTGCCTCATTGTTCTCGTCAAGGATCAGTTTCTGATATCCAGTTCCATTCCTTCGCATTTATAGACTGGACATCCATAATTAATGAAGGTTTTTATCAATTTAAAAAGAATGAGAACTTTGCCTAGCCACGCCAACTGTTACTCTGCGTCATTCTGTATCAAAGCTCTCTACAATATGACATAGCGTTGTACATACCCATTTTCTGGTATCTAATTACAAATCTTATTTACTAAATACGTATACAGCCGTTGTTTGTTGCGTGTATGTGATCCACAACTAGTTTCCTAACTATGTGAATAATATTTTTTACCTTACTTAAGTCTATTCACTAAGTACTTTAAGATATAACGGATAACTTAATTTCCCCTTTATAAAAGTATTAATTTATATTCATCATTTGAATCTGCAGCTCTTGTATTTTTCGTGTTTGCAGTTAAAACTGTTGGATGTAAGGTCCGCCAGTTATGCAAACCATCGTTTTTTCGAATTTTCCAAAACGTTTCAGCACCTCAATGCCATCATCAGTGGGTCTCTGCTTTATTTAATGTTTACATTCGGTTTGCATAGTTTTGCAGGACTAGTTGGTTATTATTTCGCACTGGTAGCTTGTCATGCTTTTGTGTGACAAGCCCTTTTTTCTCAGCATTCTGATGAGATGTTGTGAAGCACACTTAAATATAACACATATTTTCAGAAATTTGGTCTTAAAAGCACTTCATACTTCACCAAAATACGCTGTAATGGTAGTTCAACCACGTAGTGAAGCTCTTCTGTTAAGTTTGGAGGGTGGGAGACGAGGTACTGGGAAAACGGAAGCTTTGAATAGGGGTCGTGAGTCGTGCTTGGGTAGCTCAGTTGGTAGAACACTTGCCCGAGAAGGCAAAGTTCCCGAGTTCGAGTCTCGGTCCGGCACACAGTTTTAATCTGCCAGGATGTTTCAGTAACAGAATATGTAGGATGGGCTGGCAATGTACTTGGTTTGAAAAGGATACTCTGCAGTGGAGACAGAGTTTCTTCAAGATGATTCTGTAATACATACTTTGAGGAAAGACACTTAGCAAATGAAATTATATTAATGTAAGAATGATAAAAGGCAGCTTTTAAAGTAATCCAGTTTTTTCATATTTGTAACTGTGTAGCTTCTAATTGTTAGAATATCTGGTATGGTTGAATTTCGCTGTAAAAATTTTGTAATGAAGCATATGGTCTTGTCTTGCAGTTGAAACAAATTTTATGCGAGTCATCTGTACGCAGGAGAGTTATGAAGAAGAATTTGCTAACATGTCTAAGTCGGTCTTTTGCTGCTATAGCTTAATGAAGCACAGTTGGAGTCTTTCTTTTCATTTATCAGTCGTCAAGATTAGTTATTTAATTTAATTTATTTTCAAATGGTTCAAATGACTCTGAGCACTATGGGACTTCACTTCTGAGGTCATCAGTCCCATGGAACTTGGAACTACTTAAACCTAACTAACCTAATGACATCACACACATCCATGCCCGAGGCAGGATTCGAACCTGCGACCGTAGCGGTCGCGCGGTTCCAGACTAAAGCGCCTAGAACCGCTCGGCGACTCCAGCCGGCTCATTTATTTTCAGGACTCCGTTTATACAATCGCATTGCACATCCCGAGTTGTGTATTAAGAGGTATTTACGTAAACTGTTCAGATACCGTCCATCATAGTACATAGCCAGTGAAGCAAACTAAAGTTGATATTTGACAGCCATGTCATTATTCCTAATAGCAACAAGCTGGCGTTCCGTGCGCACAGGTGGGTAAATAAATTTATTTACTATCAAAGTTCATGCTCGCTGTAAGGAACAGTGATTACCAGAGAGCATTTGTGAGAATAATATCAGTGTAAGTTCAGAGGCTTAATACCAGTACAAAATTTCAGAAAAGTGTTGTTGAAATCTGGTTTCGCAGGATAGAGCGAATCAGGTTATGGTTGTGGAGGGGGCCATAGCCAGTTACTGTTAGTTGCACAAAACACACAAACTTTTATTTTCCTAAGAACCACTTAATTACACACTGCCTTAAAATGATCAAATTGAAACAATACGGCTGAAGACCTAGTTAAAAAAACTTGCGATACCTCCGGGGCTGAAGGCCCAAAACCACACCAAAAACAAGAACGACTGAAGGCCTGAACACAGGTTATAAAAAATTGCTACACGTGGCTGAGGGCATTATTAAAAAAAAATATTTCACGTAAATACTCGGCGGAAGGCCACACACAAGTCATTGAACAACTCAGGGCTTAGAACCTGGATAACAAGAATTTGAGATAGAGCAAATTAAAAAAAAAATTAGTTTTTAAACGAATCAGTTTTCAAAATTTTAATTTAAGACCGCTGAAAGCCCTATCTTAAAAACATTTCACGTCAAAGCTCGGCTGAAGGCTACACATTGGACATTGAACAACTCAGGACTTAGGGCCTGCATATCAAGAAATTCGGATAGAACAAACTTTCAAAATTTTAGTTATTAAACAAATCAATCCTCAAATTTTTTATTTAAGTCAGCTGAAGGCCTTATTTAAAATTAAAACAAACTAAATTAATAGACGGCTGAGGGCGTTGCACATTACATCAGACTAACTTGAAAATCACAATCTAAAATTAACAGAACAGTGGTGCTCAGAAGGGTCCCGAGGGTCGGCCTGAGGAGGTAGCTCTAATGTATGGTGTGGTGAGACAAGCAGCCTAGAGTAAGGTTAAATAATGAGATGGCAACCCGACCCAGGGACGGCTGAAGGATCTTCCAACAACCTAATCAGTTCCCTTCCGCGCGACCAACGTTACGACAATGGAAAGTATACTGCCGCACTATGTCTTCAAAATTGGCATCTAAAAACAGCCAAGGCACAATAACCACTCTTAAGAAAAAAATATGAACAAACAACTAAAAGGCTGTCAAACTACATGCCATGCAGGACAACATCAACACGACGAGGAAACAAATACTGCCGGAAAACTACGCTAACGACCAGGGAAGGTAACTGGGGCATTAACGGCCACGAGGTAGAAAATACCACTAGTGCACTTCACTGATAAATAACAACCAATTTAACAGTTAAAGATCATACACCCGAAGACGACTGCAAAATTTCGCCAACTACAACACACCCTAAATGGTGCTGCTAGTCGGAACAGCCCAGGAAGCAACAAAAATGGTTCAAATGGCTCTGAGCACTATGGGACTCAACTGCTGAGGTCATTAGTCCCCTAGAACTTAGAACTAGTTAAACCTACCTGACCTAAGGACATCACAAACATCCATGCCCGAGGCAGGATTCGAACCTGCGACCGTAGCGGTCTCGCGGTTCCAGACTGCAGCGCCTCAGGAAGCAACAACCGCCAATCAACTAAGAGATGTCACAGCAGTTCACTGGTCACTCAACTTCAGTGTCCAGGTTCGGTGGACAACGAACTTTGTAGCTCTCACAGCTAGTGCCTCACAATCCGACCGCGCGTGCATGCCGCCAGCAGTCCTGGCCTGATCGCGTGCCGAGGAGACTTCCTCGCTGGTCTGTCCCAGCCGACCGACTGCCACACACACGACCACACGGAAATATAGCGGTGACACCAAAGATGCTACGGCAGTACTGGTATCGATAAGCGCTGCTGCTGCCACTGACAGAGGCAAGTCAGCAACTCGTTATGGTAGTAACTGAGGGAGAAGTAAGACGCCACTCGATTGTGACAAAATGCCAAAGAACAAAGGGCATCAACGCGAGCTGGCCACATATCAGTTGTCTTGTGTTCTCAAAAAGTTTTATCAGAAAGTCATATGCGTTAATTTTACGTTCATTTTCTGTGTAATTGCAATAACAGTCCTGGTACAGTGATTGTTTGCAAGACGAAAGATAAAGATCAGCAATGTTCGAGGCCAACATTTTAATCTGAGTCATTTTGTTATACAGTCAGATGGCGTATGTACACTGATCAGCCAGAACACTACGACCACCTACCTAGTAGCCGGCTGGTATGCCCACCATTGCCACAGAGAGTAGCAGCGACTTATCGTGACGTGAAGGCAATGAGGTCTTGTAGGTCAGCACACGCAACTCCCCTAAATTCCAGGCAACCCGATGAGCGCTGACGACACGTACAGTCACGTCCGAAATGAGTTCGGTCGGATTCAGATCTGGTGAGTGGGTGGGTTCAAGTGGTTCAAATGGCTCTGAGCACTATGGGACTTAACAGCTATGGTCATCAGTCCCCTAGAACTTAGAACTACTTAAACCTAACTAACCTAAGGACATCACACAACACCCAGTCATCACGAGGCAGAGAAAATCTCTGACCCCGCCGGGAATCGAACCCGGGCGCGGGAAGCGAGAACGCTACCGCACGACCACGAGCTGCGGACAGTGGGTGGGTCAGCACATCAATTGGAACTTGGCACTTTGTTCCTCGAACCACTTCATCACACTGCTGGCCTTGTGAAACGGTGCATTATCTTAAAAAATGGCACTTCTGTCGTAAAACATGATCGTCATGAAGTGGTGAACGTGGTGTGCAACCAGTGTACGATACCCCTTGGACGTCATGGTGCCTATAACTGGCTCCATTGGACCCGTGGATGACCACGTAGATTTTCCCCAGAGCATATTGGAGCCACCGCCAGCTTGTCCCCCTCCCGCAGTTCAAGTGTCAAAGTGATGTTCCCCTGGAAGCAACAGAATACTGGCCTCCCGTCGGTGTGAAGAAAAAGGTATCGGGATTCATCAGACCATAAAACACCGTACCATTGCGTCAAGGTACAGTGCCGATGGTCGCGTGCGCATTTCACTTGTAGTTGCCGACGTCTTGGTGTTATCACTGGCACATGGATGGGTCGTCGACTAATGAGGCCCACCTTTAGGAGTGTTCGGTGCATTGTGTGTTCAGACACACCTGTACTCCGATTAGCATTTACGACTGATGTAGTTTCGCTACAGCTGGCTGCCTGTGCTGTTTTACCTGTCTGCACAGCCTACGACGTCCGACATCTGTAATGAGGGGCGACCGTCTGGACGTGGTTTCACCTCGGTTTCTCCACGTGTTGAAGACTCTCACCACAGCACTCCTCGAACGCCCGACAAGACGTGCAGTTTCCGAAATGCTCGTGCCGAGCCTTCACGCCATCGCTGTCTGCCGTTGGTGTAACTCAGATCGCGCGCCTACCCTTCTGTAAACACAGAGAACACGCCCACTGATACTACATGCACGGTGCGTTTGTATGACTAGAAAGAATTCCTCGGCAGGTGACGCTCCTATCTCCTGGACGGGTTTATATCGATAGTGGGTCGATGGTCGTAATGCTCTGGTTGATCAGTATAATTTTCATCGAAAACGGATGGGTCCTCGCAGAAGAATTGTTCGATGTACCGACTAGTCTGGATTTCGCTTCTTGAAGAATTACTTTCATAAATTTTCATATAGTTCCGCTACCAAGTACTGAGATTAAGGTAATTCCATATTAAAAGTAAATATTACTCATTTCTTAGTTACCAAGTTGACACTTAAACGCGAGTTTGAATATACAGGAAACTTTCAACTGGCTTTCGGTGTTGGTCTTAATAATCGCCTGTCGGTCTCCATTTTTATTGTATATAACCATAGAATTAATCTCTAATCATTAGTGGCCAATAGGTTCAAAAGGCTCTAAGCACTATGGGTCTTAACATCTCAAGTCATCAGTCCTGTAGACTTAGAACTACTTTAACCTAACTAACCTAAGGACGTCACATACATCCAGGCCCGAGGCAGGATTTGAACTTGCGACCGTAGCAGCAGCGCGGTTCCAGACTGTAGCGCATAGAACCGCTCGGGCCAATAGGTAATAAAAATGGAAGTTGCCAGGCGGACATTAACAACATCGCCCAACTGTCGCAAGCCAGTAGCCAGCCAGCATCTTGTCACAAACGTAAATAAGTAAAATCCACTTTCGTCGCATGAAGATGGACCTGTAAAGTATTGGAATCTGTTTTATGGAAAGAAGAATTTTTCTGATTTGTGACCGAATAGTTATCTGCAACTATAACCAGATATTGTACAGTCCTGGCAGTAAACAATAATGAAGACTCTGAGATCCTACAGATACGAGAAACTATTTAACTGAGAAGAACCCAGAGAAAAATGGCGGTAGAGCAAAGAAACAACACTTCCGCTCCTTTACTACTGATGAACTTAGGACAATTGCGGACCTAAGGAACAACAAATCCACGATCCATTTACTTAAAAATGGAGGAGCTATGTCGTACGTCAAGTAATGGAAAAGAACTGGAAATCTGGAATAATTCCCGGTGAATCGAAAACAGTAGTTATCTGCTTCTGTACAAAAATGGAGAAGTATCTACCAAGTTTATTGTTGTGGGAATTGTCCGTAACTGGTAAATATGCCATTGTGGACTGTAATTGCCTTATCTAGGAGGTACCACTAAAGCAAAAATCAAGCTTGACAAGTAAGAACAACCCTAGTGTACATCCTTGTGGAGAAATGTTTATCGTTGATTTATGTCGATATGACAGTTGTTTGACGTCAGTACCTCACATGGACACTGGTTTTCAATTAGCTTCCTGCCGCGGCAATGAGCTAGTGACACAAGCCCGCCACAAGCGACACTTTCCCTCTGTAGCCGCCACGTAGCGACACCCACCTTGACAGTCACCCTGTCAGACCTGATTGATTTTCCACGAGGCGCCCATCGAAGTGTCATAACGGATTCCATTTAATGGTTTCCCTCTGTATTGACAACCGAGTTTAGTTACTGCCATTTACATTTAAATCGAATTCCCTCCTAGCGTTTCGCGGATACGCAAGGGAGGGGACTGCAGAATATTTCTCCAGATGGAGCCAGTTCGAAATTTTGTTTCAATTTGCATTTATACGTTATGAAAATTCACGAAATACAGGCGCCTTTGAGCGATTCATTTTCCCTCCGCCAATAAAAGAATCTGAACGAGCTAAAACCGACTGGTGTTTCACGCAGCCATTGTGTGCTCATTCTTTTTCCCCGCTGTGAGTGATGTTCGCTGAATTACGGCTTTAGAAGTTCACAAGTGACAAATGACTGTCTGAAATATTAATATCTGAAACAAAGCAGGATAGGATGAAAATAAAGCGAATGTTCGCAAATACTACTAGTAACGGTGGGGTGGCTTCTCTATAGAAAAACAACGGCTGATAGTTTTATTAAATTGTAGTATTCCGTCTTTTAATGACGTTTTATTCACAGAAAATGATCTACGAATTTTTATCCTACTTTCCACTATAAGTAACAAATTTTTTTTCCCAACAATAAGGGACTGAAAGCGTCTGCTATTTATTTTTCTCTGTTGACTAAGCAGTAACAAAGCTTTCCTACCAGTGTCTGAGATACACGTTTTGCAATAAGCAAACATTCGGTTTCAGAAGAAGTCCGTGTGTCCATAATCTGTTTATGTACAAAAACGTCCGTTACTGCAATTGCGACCTACTCTAGTAACTTAAGTTCGCTACAACATGTTTGTTCAAAATTGGGGAACTCAGACGTCGCCGGTTCAAATTCAGGTGGTAAAAGAAATTTTCACTGCCATAGTTTAGTGGACACCAGGCTGCTAAACATCAAATTTATCGCCAACAACTTTCATTAACTTACGAAGCCTCTCTAGAATGTCGCATGAAGCTATGGTGTTTTAAGGTTACTGTCATATATCGCTAAGTGATGCTCTTTCATTTTCCGTCACTATATTTTTTTTTATTTATTTATTTATTTATTTTTTTTTTTGAGAGTTCTGGATAAAGGGGGGCAAGATTGCACACTTACGATTTAATTAGCGATATACTGAAGGAAACTTCACAAATTACAATTATATTTCAACTGGCATTCCATGTGAATTTTGCCTATTGTATAACAGAGTCCATAAGTCATATGTACAACTTAAACTGTAATTCGCACTTAGTATAAAAAAGTAATTCAAATGGGCTGTCTTACCGATCGTGGGTTAAGAATGCGTTTCTAGTGGGATAAACTTGGGCGTTATTATTAAATGAGAAAACCATATGTGTCCTTCATTTCGTCACTTTTTTGGTTTAATTTATGGCGTACATGAACATAATTCCCTTGTTTCTCGGCATATAATAGTAACTGTTCGTACAAGATTTGATATGACGGACAATTCTGAGGGCCTGTGAACAAAATCGTGCAAGAATATTAAACTGGAGGAAAAGTTGTTTAACAGACATTATAAATGAAGTGTCCAGAACCTTCATAACAAGAGCAGGTTTCGCGCCACCAATCCTCGCACTTGAGAGATTGAATCCAGTCTTCTGTTGGTGGATTATTGTACTTTTTAGTACAGCCTGGACAGAAAAAGTTAGTTGATTTTCGGTCGACGTATTTAGGTTTTGTTTTGCTTTCGTTTGGTTTGATGGACCCGAATCAAACAGTTTCCTGTTCGGTTTATTTATTTATTGTCATGGTGATTGGGATTTTAGTTGTTTCTTGAATGGAGTCCCGGATACTATTTATGAATTCTTCCCTTTCTTCTATCTTTTTTGGCAATTTTATCTTCTTGGCAAAGGAATTATTTCTTTTGGGGAAACGGGGGTATTTGGTCCTGGTTGTGGTTCATTTGTATATGCCTGTGAACGTTGGTACTGGAGAGATTCAGTTCCAACTGTGGATGCATCATTAAATTTGTCATTTTGGTGTGTAACAGTCGAAGGCAGGAAATCATCCTAGGTGAATATGTGACGATCGATTGGATAAATGCCGAATTTGTTGCCTTCGTCATTGTGGCCTTCCTTTGATAAGCGTTCCCGTCCTTTGACCAGCGTTTCCAAGCAATTCAGCAACAATTTCTTGTTCAGTTACATATTGAGGGTGGTGGCTGAGCCACTTATCGCATTGTTGTGAATAAAAATCCTTCAGCCGTTTGAAAAATCAGCGACCCAGTAGCTGCAGTAGGCGGCTGTTACATGAATGTTGCGGTCACAGCAATAAAGGACGGAATTCAGGCTAAAATATTACGAGTGATTGTCGAAAATTAACAAGACTGGATGTTCTACTGTTGGCTTTGCATGTTTCTCAAAATGTCGTAACCATATGAGATACAATCTGAGTCGATGTACCCAGTGTCCGAACACGTCATTAGTGACCCAGGAGGGGCACTATTCTCCAAACTCTCCTTCATCCTTTCTTGAGGAAATATTATTCCCGGAGGGAACTCCCCCCAGCTACCACACAGCATACAACCGTTATAATATGACTTCTTTCTTTAGATGCAATTCTGCGTATGTGCTTTTTGCCGCATATTGAATTCATTTTCGGAACTTTTTTGGTAACAGTTGTAATCCTGGACTCATCCATGTTAAATACGTGATGAGGTTCAAATTTATTCCTCTACATTAGCGAAGAAAGATTATCAAAGAAGATGCTCATTTGCTCTCTGTTGAAGCCCATCGTACGTCCAAGACTAGCTTTTTTATGGGCTAACGTTTCGCCTCTGCTTGAAATCTAAGCCCAGTCCCTTGCGGCTATGTTAGTGTTTTTTGTCAAATTTTAGTTTTTATGTTGTTTCTCTCAGAGTAGTCATGAACTAATCTCCTGAAATCTCTCAGTGCCATACCATAATAACATCTGTCCAAAGATTTGCAGTGTTGGTCGAGTTCCAGTTCCCAGTCATCATTATGAGTTCTTCAGAATCATACCAGTAAGTTTACCCCAAATCCCTGAAAAAAATAATGGTAGGAGTGTTAATTTTAAGCTTATCTTTACGTAGGCAACAGTCTCCAAAATAAAAAATGTAGAGATGAAAGTACACTTAAAATAGCCTCGAACCTCTTTAAGGCGCTTCATTTATTCCAAGCTGCCTCGCTAATCTTCATTTAGACTTCCCATTTTTCAAGCCTTCATTTCCAGCTTCCAGCATTTCTGGAATGCCTGACTTCCGTTCGATTTTCGTTTTGTAGTCGCTAAAATAGAAAAAAATGGGTCTTTGAAGACTACTATCGATCTATAATATGCAACTGTAACGTTCATAAACAGTTTAGCTCCATATCAACGAAAATTCTGATAATTATAATGAATGGGGGTAAAATTACGCACTGCGCAGTTTTACCGCATCTGCGAAGCGTCAACTTGCCCCACATTACGAGACTGCAGCTTTCGTCTGCACATGGAAACTCTTTGAAGGAATGTCGATGTGTTAATATATCAGAAGACATGCATCGTAGTATACAATGGAATAAAGTTAAAATCTTTACCCCATTATTGCTTGAGTAATGGCTTAGTTACCCAACAGAGAAATTTATACGAAAATAATGTAAAACAATTCCTATGCACTGCGCAGCCGTTAACACCAGGACAACAACTAAACTACGGCAACAAAGGGTTAAGCACAGAGGCTATTTCGTGCTCTGCAAAGTAACCAAATGATGGATTATTAAAACTGATATATAAGCGTTGCGAAGTCTTACCCGACGCGCAGATTTACCCCACTCCGTGTGAGCTTGAGAGGAAGGCTTTGCACTTTTCGTGCTGATAAGGTACTCTTAGTGCGATCTCAGGCTCCTGCTGTCAGCATAAGGTAATCAGTAAATTGCATAAGGAGAGACGATCCTCTTCAGGCACACGGTCAAGGTTTCACGGCAGGGGGTCTGTGGCCTGTTCATACTTTTGTGTCGCAGAGTCGGAACCTGGCTAAGCTGAGGGCATAGAACACTGTGCCACCAGTGCATTTCCCAGAGAATAAAGCACTCCATCTTCAGGCACAAGTGGCCCATTGGGACCATCCGACCGCCGTGTCATCCTCAGGTGAGGCTGCGGTTAGGAGTGGCGTGTGGTCAGCGCACTGCTCTCCCGGTCGTTATGATGGTTTTCTTTGAGCGGAGCCGCTACTATGCGGTCGAGTAGCTCCTCAATCGGCATCACGAGGCTGAGTACATCCAGAAAAATGGCAACAGCCCATAGCGGCTGGATGGTCACCCATCCAAAAGCCGGCCACACCCGACTGCGCTTAACTTCGGTGATATCACGGGAACCGGTGTTTCCACTGTGGCAAAGCCGTTGCCTTCCCAGAGAATAGCTAGCGTGAAATTTCAACCTGTTCTGGAGACACATTAAAGGCCGAGAGTCTGTGACGCCACCTGACCATCATGAGCATTACGATTGCTTTCACTCCAAAATTTTGGTCGCCCAATCAAATTTAGCTGCTTGGTACAAAGCTGTTTGGTACAAAGAGACAGACAAAGAGAGGACACAGCTCTAGGCCCGTATCAACCTCGTATTTGTTAAAGTGTGTCTTGTATGCCAACAGTGAGAAATTTCTGCTGAGTTCCTGAGTTTTCTATTCTTTTTTTTTTTTTTTTTTTTTTTTTTTGTGAAATAAGCGATATTCTCATCCAACCCGTTGGTAGCAGTATTGAGCAACCATGTGTAGTATTTTGAAGAATAGACAATTGAGGATGGAGAAGCATCGGTGCTTTCGTGTTTCAGTTGTCTTGGTAGTTTTTCTCCTCACTTTCTTCTAGGGCTGATGGGCGCACCCTTTGCTGATTTTGAGGATATGTAAGATTTACAACCTGTGCTAGGGTAAATTGCACTGTTCTGTTACGCTACTTGTGTTGCCCATTTTTTAAGATTTGCAATTTTATCTCAAAGACTCTTCGGATAAGGATAACTTGTAGCATTTTTCCCATGCACTGTTCCATATAATTTGGTACTTCCTCACATAGTCAGATTCGTTTTTGTGTGAATTCAACCTAGATTTTTAGAAAACGTTGCTCTCTGTGCTAACTACTTGTGTACCGTGTCCCATAATTAGAGAAAATGAAGATCTTTAATATTCAGACTTTATTTTACTTACAAGATCCTTCAAACTCTCCTACAACGTTCCCTTGGTTCAGCGACACACTAATAATAAATGTAACCTGCCTGCACACATAGTATTATGGTTGTGCTCATTGGCCAAATTCAACGATCATTCTTTTATTATTCAGTGAAGCTAACACGCATTGCACTCACCTGAGCTTTAACATAAGTCTGTTTATCGACAGTTAGAGCTGCGTTGATTTCCCCTAAGATTTGAAATTTGCTGTATGTTGTTTCTTGGCTATTTCGCTAATGACCTTGCAGTACTCAGATGTAATCAGCAACAAATTTCATAGAAACGTCATAGCATAATGCATGTTTAGGGTTAGCAGCCCACCAAAAATTTAAATTTTCGATGTGATACTGTTGACTACCTGATGGAGACGATAAGCTCTTTAATACCCTTGGTGATGGTATGAAAGCAGTTCGGTTTCCAAATTTTCATTCTCATTGTTCATAACAGCACAAATAATCACACTATACAGACCCTCACCATGCATCTACATCTACATGTACATGGTTACTCGGTAAATCAGACTTAAGTGCCTGGCAGAGGGTTCATTAAACCAGGTGCGCAGTAATTCTCTATTATTCCACTCTCGAAAAGCGCGCGAAACAAACGAACATCTATAACCTTCCATGCGACCACTGATATCTCTTTTTTTATTATGATGATCGTTTCTTCCTATGTAGGTCGGCGTCAACAAATTATTCTCGCATTAAGAGGAGAAGGTTTGTAATTGAAATTTCGTGAGATCCTGCCGCAACGACAAACATCTTTCTTTTAAGATGTCCACTCGAAACCCTGTATCATGTCTATGACAATCTCTACCCTATTACTCGATAATGCAAAACGTGCTACTCTTCTTTGGACTTTCTCGATGTACTCCGTTAACCCTATCTGGTAAGGATCTCACACCGCTCAGCATTACACCAAAAGAGGAAGGACAAACGCAGTGTAGGCAGTCTCTTTAGTAGAGCTGTTGCATCTTCTAAGTATTCTGCCGATAAATCGAGTCTGTCGTTCACCTTCCGCACATTTGCTATGTGTTCTTCACAATTTAAGCTGTTCGTAATTGTAATTTCTAGGTATTTAGCTCAATTTAAGGCCTTTCAATTTCACTGACTTATCGTTTAACCGTAGTTTAACGGATTCCTTTAAGCACTTGTATTGATGACGTCACATTTTCCTTACTGGGGGTCGACTGCCAATTTTCGCACCACATAGATATCTTTTTCAAAACGAGTTGCAATCATAATACGCAGACACTAAATAGATACTTCATAATATATCAGAGGAATGCTATGGCAAAACATCAGCAAAGAATCTTCCTCAGGGGGAGGGGGGGGGGGAATTGCAGCTTTCAGCTCCCCCCCCCCCCCCAAGCCCTTAATCTCTTCATGTAAAACTCAATTTCTTTAGGGTGTTACTGACTCTGACTGTTGAATGAAAAACTGTAGACATGTTACTCGAAAAATTCTATAATTTACTTCATTGGTAGCTAATGGCTGCTTGTATGCGGTTTTATCCAAAGTATAAAAATAAATTCCTTCGTCACCTTTGACTGAATGACTGAAGTAATTTTCTGTGCTTCAAAGTGAACACAGAATCATGTCTTAAAAGTTATCGTTTCTTTTTATTGCGAAAGAATAATATCAGTTTCACATATTATTCAAAAGAATTTGTGACATAGTTCCTGCTTGCACACAGCAAGCCGTAGTCGTCATCTCGTGCTGTAACACGAAACGTCATCAAACTGATGAAACGTTTTTCTAATACGTTCGTTTGCGTTTATGTACGGGATTTTTTATAGTTCCTGTTGGAAATAAACTTACTAATTCATTCCATTTATCGTGAGTATCTGGCTACTGAACAACCTAAATTGACTGAAAAAGAGTTTGACTACACTGCTTTATGCTGAAGATAAGAGGGCAAAGCACACTCCACCAGTAAAGCATTCTTATTGCTCGATCTTAAAACATATCAGAACGTAGAATATGATAAAAATGTTATTCAAAACACCACACAAGTGCGAGTATGACTCCCACTCTGAGGGTCCCGCTCAAACTTATGTACATCGACAGTTCGTCTATAGTGTTTGACGAGTGAGCATGCGAATATTGAAATATATAACATCAATAGCGGTATCTTTTAATTGCATTGATCAGAAGTTTAAATTTTTGAAATCGCCGACGGGCCATAGACCATAGCCGCCCAGAGTGGCCGAGCGGTTCTAGGCGCTGCAGTCTGGAACCCCGCGACCGCTACGGTCGCAGGTTCGAATCCTGCCTCGGGCATGGATGTGTGTGATGTCCTTAGGTTAGTTAGGTTTACGTAGTTCTAAGTTCTAGGGGACTGATGACCTCAGAAGTTGAGTCCCATAGTGCTCAGAGCCATTTGAACCATAGGCCATAATATTTCACATAAACGTGATACTCCTACTCGTTCGTGAGAAAAAGATATGTAAAAAATGGGCAGAAAGACGAACAATAAAATTAATCTACAAGAACTGAGGTTCGGAATCCAACATAGTAGGTAGTTACTAAAATATTATTGGTCCGATACAAGGCTCGCATTTTCCACACACCGGTCTTTAAAATGCCCTTATTCCAATTGTTTGTTAAAATCAGTACTTTCTTCAGGAAGGAGCAGATTCTTAGTAACAACTGTCATGACGATCACCAGATCAGGACTAAGTTTTCTCTTGGTCCAACCAATGATGGCTTGCCTTACATGTCATAAATAAACATAAAACCTGAAAAAATTATTGCCAACCTGCAATTTTGGCCTGGCTAAGTTGGATCGACTGATTACCTGCGTGTAACGTTACGAATCTTTATGAAGGGGACGAAACACACAACATTCGCTCTAAGAGGCTCGAGAAAGGCGAATTACTGGGAGAATTTGGAAACTGTAGTGTTTTAAATTCGATTGCTCATCGAATTTCTCGGATCTTTGGTGTGATGATTCGGTCTACTGTGATGGAAGTGTTCAGAGATGTTATGGGACCGTGGTTGTAACAGCTAAGAAAGGGCATTCTTTGTGTAATACACTATTAGGCAAGTTTAAAGAATTAGCATTACGAAGAAACAGGGAAAGTTTACACCAATTTTCATTTACTCTTCAGTCACAACTGCACATTTTTAATTATATGGCATGTTTCGATCACTTTGATGACCTTCATGTCTAAAAGAAAGTGAAACTAAATATGTATCGTCTAATATTTTACAATAAGTAAAAAACAACTATAGATAATTTTTTTTCGTAATTACACTTTGTTGGTTCATGGTGTGGATTCCTGTAGTCCTGTCCTAGTTCATGAACCACGGGCTACGTATGAGTGGCCAAGTAAGTGGTCCCGACAGTCGGGGTACCAGTTACTTTGGAATAAGGCTGGGCATCTCGGACATATTCTGAGTCGTGGTCACCTTTGTGCTCATACGGCAAAGACTACCAAATCCACCTGTTAGTCCCTCAACCGTTAGGAGTAAAACCCAATGGGACTCGGGGCAAGTAAGGCTAGCAACCTGCTTCCCTGGTACTACAAATATGATGCTGGCAACAGTCAGAGCAAAATGCCTCGGACCTTTGGAGGTGACGGAGTCGCACCTCTAACTGACAAACCAGGGACTCCTAAGATACGACTTGGCAAACAAATGGTAATGGGGGCTACTCTGGGAAGAAGGTAGAGCTGGCAGAGGCTGCAAGTAAGATGGGGCTGGACGTTTTAGCTGTTAGTGACATTCGGGTAAGGGGTGAGAAGGAAGAGGGAGTGGGAGAATACAAGGTCTACCTGTCATGAGTCAAAGCAGGAATAGCACAATGGGGTGTAGGGCTTTGCATCAGGAAAGAAATGGAACCCAGCGTAGTTGCAATAAGGTATGTAAACGAACGACTGATGTGGATAGATTTGACAGTGTCTAGCAAGAAAATTAGGATTGTGTCAGTATAATCGCATTGTGAAGGGACAGATCAAGATAAGATGGATAGTTTTTATGAGGCACTCAGTGATGTAGTTGTTAGAGTAAAGGACAAGGACAGTGTTCTGCTCATGGGTGATTTTAACGCCAGGATTAGAAATCGAACAGAAGGGTATGAAGAGGTTATGGGTAAATTTGGAGAGGATATGGAGGCCAACAGGAACGGGAAACAACTCTTGGATATCTGTGCCAGTATGTGCTTAGTAATCACAAACTCCTTTTTTAAACATAAGAACATTCAGCGGTATACTTGGGAAGGCAGGGGAACCAGATCTGTCATTGACTATATAATAACAGATCAGGAATTCAGGAAGGCTGTGAGGGACACACGTGTATTCAGGGGATTCTTTGATGACACTGATCATTATTTAATCTGCAGTGAAATTGGGATTGTGAGGCCGAAAGTGCAGGAGGTCAGGTCCATATGTAGGAGGATAAGAGTGAAGAAACTTCATGATAAGGAAATCAGGCACAAGTACATAACAGAAGTCTCAGAAAGGTACCAGTTAGTTGAATGTAGTCAATTACAGTCATTGGAAAAGGAATGGACAAGGTACAGGGACACAGTACTAGAAGTGGCTAAAGAATGTCTTGGAACAGTAGTGTGTAAAAGTAGGATGAAGCAAACAGCTTGGTGGAATGACACAGTGAAGGCAGCCTGTAAAAGGAAGAAGAAGGCGTATCAAAAATGGCTACACACTAGAACTCAGGTAGACAGAGAGAGTTATGTTGAAGAAAGAAGCAAAGCCAAACAGATAACTGCAACATCCAAGATGAAATCTTGGGAAGACTTTGGAAACAGGTTGGAGACTATGGGTCAAGCTGCTGGAAAACCATTCTGGAGTGTAATTAGCAGTCTTCGAAAGGAAGGTAAGAAGGAAATGACAAGTATTTTGGACAGGTCAGGAAAACTGCTGGTGAATCCTGTGGATGCCTTGGGCAGATGGAGGGAATATTTTGAAGAGTTGCTCAAAGTAGGTGAAAAACCGATCACTAATGTTTCAGATTTCGAGGTAGAATGGGATAGGAATGATGATGGAAATAGCATCACATTTGAGGAAGTGGAGAAAATGGTCAATAGATTGCAGGGCAATAAAGCAGCTGGGGTGGATGAAATTAAGTCGGAACTCATCAAATACAGTGAAATGTCAGGTCTTAAATGGCTACACTGGATAATTGAAATGGCGTGGTAGTCGGGACAGGTTCCATCAAACTGGACAAAAGCAGTAATCACACCAATCTTTAAACATGGAGAGAGAAAATATTGTAACAACTACAGAGGTATCTCTTTAATCAGCGTTGTGGGTAAAATCTTCTCAGGTATTGTTGAAAGGAAAGTGCGAGTATTAGTTGAGAACCATTTGGATGAAAATCAGTGTGGGTTTAGGCCTCTTAGAGATTGTCAGGACCAGATCTTTAGCTTACGGCAAATAATGGAGATGTGTTATGAGTGGAACAGGGAACTGTATCTATGCTTTCTAGATCTAGAAAAGGATATGACCGGGTTCCTAGGAGGAAGTTATTATCTGTTCTACGAGATTATGGAATAGGTGGCAAACTTTTGTAAGCAATTAAAGGTCTTTACATGGATAGTCAGGCAGCAGGTAGAGTTGACGGTAAATTGAGTTCATGGTTCAGAGTAGTTTCAGGGGTAAGACAAGGCTGCAACCTGTCTCCACTGTTGTCCATATTATTTATGGATCATATGTTGAAAACAATAGGCTGGCTGGGTGAGATTAAGATATGTGAACACCAAATAAGGAGTCTTGCATATGCGGATGGCTTAGTTGTGATGGCAGATTCGATTGAAAGTTTGCAGAGTAATGTTTCAGAGCTAGATCAGAAATGTAAGGACTATGGTATGAAGATTAGCATCTCCAAAACGAAAGTAATGTCAGTGGGAAAGAAATATAAACGGATTGAGTGCCAAATAGGAGGAACAAAGTTAGAACAGGTGGACGGTTTCAAGTACTTAGGATGCATATTCTCACAGGATGGCAACATAGTGAAAGAACTGGAAGCGAGGTGTAGCAAAGCTAATGCAGTGAGCGCTCAGCTACGATCCACTCTCTTCTGCAAGAAGGAAGTCAGTACCAAGACTAAGTTATCTGTGCACCGTCCAATCTTTCGACCGACTTTGCTGTATGGGAGCGAAATCTGGGTGGATTCAGGTTACCTTATCAACAAGGTTGAGGTTACGGATATGAAAGTAGCTAGGATGATTGCAGGTACTAGTAGATGGGAACAATGGCAGGAGGGTGTCCGCAATGAGGAAATCAAAGAAAAAGGAATGAACTCCATAGATGTAGCAGTCAGGGCGAACAGGCTTAGATGGTGGGGTCATGTTACACGCATTGGAGAAGCAAGGTTACCCAAGAGACTCGTGGGTTCAGCAGTAGAGGGTAGGAGGAGTCGGGGCAGACCAAGGAGATGGTACCTGGATTCGGTTAAGAATGATTTTGAAGTAATAGGTTTAACATCAGAAGAGGCACCAATGTTAGCACTGAATAGGGGATCATGGAGAAATTTTATAAAGGGGCTATGCTCCAGACTGAACGCTGAAAGGCATAATCAGTCTTGATGGTGATGATTAGGCTTTTTATGATTTTAGGGAGACTCCTCTTATTAAACTCACGACGCCCCTACCACCCCCGCTCCCTGATTCCTTTCTCCTCTCCTAATCACGCTCTCTCCATTTTTCCGCCTCCCACCTTCTTTCCCTCTTGTCGCCTCCCCTCTCCCTTACCTCCACCAGACAGCTATTTAAAACACTGACCGCTGTTGGAAAACACAGTACTCAGTCATACGTTCCAAGCAGACTAGATGGGTTGCTGAGGACATTTATGCACAATTCTTAGCTGCTTATTGAAAAAATCAGACCTACGTATTTAGTTTTACTTTGTTTTAGATCTCATCATATTCTAAAGTGATCGAAACGTTTCAAGATATTAAAAATGTGCAACTGAGAGTGAAGAAAACAGTTGCTGATTTTCTCGGGACGATAATGTCGGTTACATTGAGACAACGAAAACATGTTCTCATTTATTAATAACTGTTTCGTGCAGTTCCACAGCACGAACGTAGGATGACGAGCGTTTAATAAGAAATCTATACGCGGTGCCCAACGTCTATCTACTTATGGTACGTCATATTTGCTTGGGTTGTAGATCAACTGTCAAAACTTGCACCAATCTTTGTACGTCTACTGTTGCTCCAGTACTCTGCAACAATTTTCCGGAGTAGAAACTTTCATATACATAACAATATCATATGCTAACTTCTGCACAGAGCATGCATAGTTACATAATTTTAGCTGTACCACGAAGCTAATGACACTCCCTCGGTACAAACTCATAGTCACTTTCACATCTCTCGCTGTTCGAGGTTGCTGAATATTTCAGATACATCTGGAGAGCACGTAGAGTGAATATCGTAATTACCAGACACATCGTTATGCCCTCTTCTTGACAAAAACAAAAACAAAAACTGATTCTTGGAAGAACTTCAGTGCAACAAGTGCTGAGTACAACCTTATTTGCACCTCAGGCATTCAAACACACCCTAATACGTCCAGTTTTTTAAAATTTCATTAAATATTATATTTAGCTAGGCTTGTAATTCGGTCTACAGCTTCCTGTTCATCCTTTTTTCTTTAAGCTAATTATGTTGTAATTTCCAGTATTCAGAACCTGGTGATGTTTCGTTGTCTTCCAATGTACAGAACTGCACAGCCACAATTTCAATTTTAGGACCTGTGATAAGAGCGTTACTGTTTACAGAGCATATAAATGATCTAGTAGAAAGCGGCGGTAGCTCTTAAAGTCTTTTCCCAGATGATGGGGTTTTCTTGAAGAAAGTAGCAACGCAAGAAGACGGTAACTATATGCAGAATGACCTACAGCGGACTGGTAAGTGGTGCAGGCACTGGCAGTTGACCATGAACGTTAAGAATTGTGACGTACGGCGCATACAGAGGAAAAAATCTACTACTGTACAACCAAATTATTGATGAGAAATTTCTGGAAATTTAGAAGTAACTATGAAGTAACTATTCAGAGCTACGTTAAATGGAATTACCACATAAAAAATAGCAGGAAAAGCCGGTGCCAGATAATCACAGGAAGAATATTGAGGAAATGTAACTCAACCATGAAGGAAGTGGCTTACAAAGGGGTTGTTCGCCAGATTCTTAAGTATTGTTCATCAGTCTGGGCCCCTTACAATGTAGTGCTGATAGAACAGTCAAAGAAGATCAAACGAAAAGTGGCCGTTTTCGTCGAGGGATCATTTAGTCGGCGCGAGAGAAATACATAGATGCTCAACAACCTCACCACTGGCAGACGCTACAAGAGGGACGCTGTGCATCAGGGAGAGGTTTATCATTATGTGAACTGAAGGCTGAGGGAAGAGAAAGGAAAGAAAAGGGAAAGAGATACTGATGTCAGCAGCGTCAGGATTTTATGCGGAATCAGTGGCAACGAGTGAAAATGTATGGTGGACGAGGATTCGAACGCGTGATCTCCTACTTATTAGACAGTGGTTTTAACCACCGCTCCACCCGGCGGCTGTGGTTATAGCAACTGCGCACATTATCTTGGCACATCCCTCAGCCGACACACATTCGCAGCTAGCGCCATCTGTCCACAGTTCTCGTCCACGTCCTCCATGCTCACTACTTTGAGATCTCCACAGGAGATCCAACGTACATATGCATCTTCACTGAAGGTGGTGGACTCATTGCTCATCGAGGTGAATCAATTATCAGAACGCGTGACGTCTGTTCTTTGAGGATGCACAAGTACGTTCGACCTCCTACAGGAATCTCAAATTAGCGAGCACTGAGGACATAGATGGAGACTGCAGAAAGGTGGCACTAGTTGGGAATGTGGGTCGGCCGTGAGGCGTGCCCCGATGTTCCTCGCAATTGTGATACACTCTATGTCCCTGTGGCGCAGAACTTAACGGGACTGCCTAATAAGCCGGAGATCCCGGATTCGAATCCCACTACCACACACATTTTCACTCCCCGCCGCTGATTCCGCTTATGTACCGATGAAACTAACATCAGTAGTTCCTTCCCTATCTTTTAACCCCCCCCCCTTTCTGTTTCTATGAATATAATGTGTATCTCAGCTGCGAATTCCACGTGGTGCAGGATAAGTACTGAAATTTTGAAAGAGTACTCTCTAGGAAGAGTCGGAAAACGTATTACTTCCTCCCACACACGTTTCGCGAAATGACCACAAAGAGAAAAATCGAGGAATTAGAACTAATACAAAGGATTACCGATAGGTGTTCTTCCCACGCGCCATTCGCGAGTGGAATAGTAAGGGGGGGGGGGGGGGGGCACCAGTTTGTGGTACCGGAAGTACTATCCACCACATGCCTTGAGGGGAGCCGATGTTGATGTAGATTTATTTATAACGTTACTTGAATGTGTGACATACTTCGATTTCCACTGAAAAATAACCATCCATCCCCTCGCCATTCACACTTTACCGTTTTGTACAAGCAGATTATTTAATTATATGTGGTACTTCATATCTGCTGTGACCAAGGTTATTTTTTTTACTTGTTACACTTAAAATATTTTCCATTTGTAATCACCTATTTCATAACGTTTTGACGACAAAAGTCAGTTAGGAAGAAGGCAAAAACTTTTGCTTTCGTGGTGACATTTAGTGGATGGCGTCTTCTAGAGCGCAACACGAACTCCACCAACAAAATTTCATTGGTTGTTCAGGAATATTAGGATTTATTCTGTTTGTTACACCAAATACCTTTGTTTCTGTGAAAATACTTTCACAGGAAGGTAAAAATCTTCAAAACGTGCAAGACAATACACAGAGTATAGCAACAATTCTGAGATGCGTTGTGTCGCTTCTCCATTGCATCCTTTGATGCTGCGTGTCGATCAACTTTCCTACGTGTACATACACACTACTGAAGCCACCATACACTGCATGGTGAAGGGTACCATGTACCACAACTAGACATTATCTTTCATGTTCCACTGGCAAACAGAGCGAGGGAAAAACGACCATCCATAAAATCGATCTGCAATCGGCCTCCGATGCCGGTCGTCTATATTTCCGCAATAGTGCCTCGCGAAAAGAGTGTCGTCCTCCTTCCAGGGATTCCCGACTTCACGAAGCACATCTTGTAATACATGCATGCTGATCAAACCTATTGGTAGCAAATCTAGCAGCACGTCTCTGAATTGCTGCTATGTCTTTCATGAAACCGACTGTGTGGGTTTCGCAAACGCTCGAGGAGTATTGCAGTATGGGTGGCACTAGCGTTCTATACGCCGTCTTCTTTATATATGAGCAATACTTTCCCAAAATTCTCCCCACAAAATGATGTCGGGCATTCGCCTTCGGCAGCCTCATTCCACTTCACACCGCTCTGCAACGTTATGCCTAGATACTTAATCGATGCGATTGTGTCAAGCATCAGATTACTAATGCTGTATTCGAAGTTTACGATATTGTGTTTTTTTGTCATCTGCCTTAACTTCCATTTTTCTACATCTACAGCAACCGTCCCGTCACCACACAAACCAGATATTCTGTCTAACTCATCTTGCATCCCACTACACTCACTCAGGAACAACACCACAGAGTCAGCATCAAAGAGCCGTAAATTACCGCTCACCCTGCCCGCCACATCATTTACGTATACAGATAATTAGAGCGGCCGTGTCAGGCATTCATGGGAACTCCTGACGATACTCTTGTCTTTGATATACGTAAAAAATCTTCGAGCCATTCGCATATCTGGGAACCTGGTCCGTATGTTCGGCCCTTCGTCAACGTTCTGCTCTGGGGAACAGTGTCAAACGCTTTCTGGAAATCTAGGAATCAGGAATCTGCCTGTTGCCTTCCATCAATGGTTTATAGGATATCATGCGATAAAAAGGCAAGACGAGTTTCGCAGTGGTTACGCTTTCTATATCCGTGCAGAACGTGTTCAAAAATATCACAGAAAGCCGATGTTAAGGATTTTATTCTGTAGTTTAGCGGGTCCGTTCATTTAACGTTTTTCTATACAGGGGTACCTGCGCTCTTTTCCAGTCTCATCGGTCTTTGCTCTGGGCGAAAAAATTCCCATAAATGCAAGTTAAGTAAGTAATGCCTCGCCGGCCGCCTTGACCGGTCGGTTCTAGGCGCTTCAGTCTGGAACCGCGCTGCTGCTACGGTCGCAGGTTCGAATCCCGCCTCGGGCATGGATGTGTGTGATGTCCTTAGGTTAGTTAGGTTTATGTACTTCTAAGTCTAGGGGACTGATGACATCAAATGTTAAGTCCCATAGTGCTTAGAGCCATTTTTGGCAATGTCCCAGAGTAAAATCGAATTGGAATTCCATTTGGACTGGGTGACTTATTAGCTGTCAACTCCTTCATCTACTTCTCTACGCCAGAAATGCTTATTTCTATGTCCTCCATGCGGGACACTGTGCGACAATCAAACTACAGTATGTGTGTACTAGCTTCCTGCGTGAATGATTTCTTAAACGCGGAATTTAAAACTTCAGCTCACTTTTCATCAGTAAACCTACCCCTACATGTGTGTATCAGAGTTAACATAGAACTAACGCAGCTGAAAAAATAAATTATCGAGACAGAACCGACCAATACGGAATAAAAGACAGAGGAGGAAAATGGGCATTATTATTGCCATCAAAATACCGAGAATTAATCAAGTTTGTTTCCAAACAAGAGAAACAGTACATACCATCGACATTTGTGTTGTGTTGATATTTTCAACGCAACAAAGATACTAAGATAAACGCCTGAAAGGTATGAAACGAAATTCATTTATTAAGTCATAATTAAATCAAGACCCTAAGCTGTCGACAGGTGTTGATGTACATCAACGGGGTCAGTTGAAAGTGTGTGTCCCGACAGGGACTCGAATCCGGGATATCTTGCTTACATTGCAGACCCTCTATCCATCGGAGCCACCGAGGGCACAGAGGATAGTGCGATTACAGGGATTTATCCCTTGAACGCTCCCCGTGAACCCACATTCCCAACTTAACGTCCACAAACTACATTCGTAGTGCCCCTGCACATTACACTCGTTACTCGCGGCAGACAATGTTACTGAGTCCCGTAAGAGTTCGGGCAATGCGTGTGTATCCGCACAGAAGAAGAAGATCAATCAATGGTTGGTTAGCCTTAACTATATGAACATGGTATCTGTTCTTTCCGACATGTCCGAAATAACAGACACCATCTTCGCAGAAATTGATTTATTCTGTGAGGCTGTGCCTAAGGCCACGGATTTCTGGTACCAAAATACCACGACAGTGTTCGTGAACAACCTAGTACTCGCAGATTTTTAGAAAGTATCTGTCTCAACTTTAAGCAAATCAGTAATGTCAGACCGTGGCTAATAAGCTATTAATTGTTAGTGTATTGGAGAACAAATGTAGCACTTAGACTTCATTAGGACAACTGGAAATTTTAAAGTGTGGAAGAAGTCATAAAAGGAGTTTCCAAGTCACCAGACGTATTCTCAGAAGGACTACGTGTAACGTAACAGTAAAAGCTTCATAAAAATGTTTCTCCACAGTGCACATAAACTTGACAAACGATATCCATACATCCATACTAATATTATAACTACGAAAGTTACTATGTCTGTTAATCTTTCAAGACCAAACCGCTCAACCGATTTTGCTAAAATTTGGTATGGAGATACGCTGAACGTCGAGGAAGAACATAGGATATTTTAAAAAAATGTGCAGTACAGCATGTTCACTGACTTGAAGAACATAAACGCGAAATATGGTACAGTAATTACTCTTTGCAAAAGATGTTTACTTGACTTTTAAACTTTACCATATTTGTGAAAATTCTTTTATTACTGTATGTTTTAAGTAATATGATTCAATGTAATCAATACAATGGTCATTCAGTTATCAAAGTGTTTAATCAAATGGCTCAAATGGTTCAAATGGCTCTGAGCACTATGGAACTCAACTTCTCAGGTCATTAGTCCCCTAGAACTTAGAACTAGTTAAACCTAACTAACCTAAGGACATCACACACATCCATGCCCGAGGCAGGATTCGAACCTGCGACCGTAGCGGTCTCGCGGTTCCAGACTGCAGCGCCTAGAACCGCACGGCCACTTCGGCCGCCAAAGTGTTTAATCCATACTACTGTACTAATACCAGTATTATTACTGCGAAAGTAACTAACTCTGTTACGTTCCACGACTCTAACACTCAGCCGATGCTGATGGCATTTTGTATGGCGATAGCTTGAACCCAGAAGAAGAGCGTAGGCTTCTTTATAAAGCTGTATCTTCTAGAGTATGACAAACTTTTTAAATATGGTACACGTGAATGCCACGCTGGCGCAATGGTCGGCGACTCTTAAGTGCCTACAGATTATTCAGTGATAGTGCAAATCGAATGTGGCTGTGTATGGTTTACGATGTTGAGATCTTACACCACCTGAAATAGTTGTAGATGCAAAAATGAAATCGGACTGTTACTGTACGTCTCTCAAACGTCTTATTTAGTGCCTAGTTCTAAGAGAGCTCATGCGGCTAAAGTTACTCGAATTCAACGAGCCTCAGACCAATCTCATCTCCGCCTGAACTTGAATGCGGAAAGTCAGGTAGCCTTAAGAGCTACAGAGCACACGACCGGCGCATTTTGGGCCCTGATCGTCGCTAGTCTCACAGCTTCCAAGACGCTTGAAGACTTGCAACAACGGCTTCCTTTAAAGGCTGTACGACAAACAGACAGTCGTACTTTTACATGTGGAACATGGGAGGCATTTGGTGAGTCCGCATTTGTTTTTGTTCCATTAACTGTCTATTTTAATAATAATTTAGTCGACATAGGGGGATGGATCAAAAATGTAGGAATGATAATGCATTAAAATTGAAGGGAGAAACGGTTGGCAAGTATTGCTCTAGTGGCAAGAGCCAGAGAAACTCCTAAAAGACCTCCTTCTGCACGAATGTAATGACTCAAGGCATGTTTTAAATATAATTAAAACTTATAATGCATGCATTCGAATTCGACGTACAGCAAAATAATAGAAACACATTCATTATGTATCTACATACCGGCACTGCAAACGTATTTCATACGTATGTCTCTGCATGTACACAGACATATCCTAAAATTACTAACTTGCCCATTCACCATCACTCATCGGAACAAAACTACCGATATGCAAGCGAAGCAGTGGGTAACAGCTAGTAAGAATATAATAAAGGAATTGACGAAGCTGGTTTAAAAAATAAATAAACTAAAAAGATGTAACAAAAAATTTTAATCGCACAAACTGCCAACGAATTCACAGAACCCGTTTAAGAGTTTTTATATTTAGCAAAACTAATGAACGATTTTCAGATATCTGTATTTCCAGAAAATGAAGTTTAGTATCAGCGCGCATTACCACTAAGACCATGAGGCATGGAATTTTAATGAAAAAACCAATAACTTAAGGCTACTCAGTGATCAAGGGAATAATATATGTTAGAAATGATACGAGGGACAGGAAACAAACAAATGCCTCATGCAACAAACGCAGTGCAAGAAATAGATATGACTGAATGAAATAATGGTCATCATTTTTAGACGGACTCGGGAAGACAAATACTAGTTAAAGGAGGGCATGTATGTTAAATTAGAAAACATCATGGACGAACCTGGACGTAAACAGCTGACGAATGTAAAATATGGAAAGTCTGGAGGACGTATTTGTGCTACAGTGCATGTTGAATGGCTACTCGTGATAATGACAATTGCCGGCCGGTGTGGCCGTGCGGTTCTAGGCGGTTCAGTCTGAAACCGCGTGACCGCTACGGTCGCAGGTTCGAATCCTGCCTCGGGCATGGATGTGTGTGATGTCCTTAGGTTAGTTAGGTTTAAGTAGTTCTAAGTTGTAGGGGACTGATGACCACCCATAGTGCTCAGAGCCATTTGAACCATTTTTGATAACGAACATTCTTCTTACGTTGGAGTGTTAAGTGAACTGAGGATTACATCCCTACACTAATATCCAGGTGTCTCAAACAGGCTGCAGTAACCATGAATATGTTGCTATAACTAACAATGTACAGTGTACACATTGACGATTATACTACAAAATACTGATTTTAAAGCAGTAGGCACTTCGGAAGTAAATCATATCTATCACTGTTCAACATTTTTTTTTATTTCAATAGGTGTTTGCAACAGACTCTATCAATTGTATTACCAGAGCGCTAGAATTCTCTCCTGATTACGAAATTTTCAGTGAGGAGCACGTAAATCTTAACATGAACAACGCAAATGAAACTGGAGCTGTCGTTTGAAGTCTAGCATAAGTCTGAAGCTTGCTATGGCTGAATAAACATTTATATCTGAAACTAACGTCTGTGATAATCATCCATTCCTTCGTTAGTGAAACGTGCTATGTAAGCTTTATATTTACTAATATATTTCTAATTAAATTCTCCCTAACCAACTTAAATTCGGTACAAACACATTTGCCTCGAGCTAATATTTCCTGATATCTTAATATAAAATAATCTGTACCTATTACACAAAGAGGCTAACTTAAAAAGTATTTCAACTAGGAATAGCTTAAGCCAGAAATTAACAAGTAGTAATAAACTATAAAATAGGAAAAAAATTACAGCTTGTGGACAACAGCGTATCAGATGAGAACGCATAATTGGGCAAAAATTTCTTTAGCAGTATAAGAAACCTACAAAATCTACAAATAAGCCGATATAATCCATCATGAAACACTTTATGCCCTCTCAGCCACTGGCCGATGCTTAATACTTCAAGCACAGGTGAAGAAACTACGTAAAGGTCACGTTAAGGAACGTTGTAAGAGCTGCAAATGTTTAAAAGTCGTCACAATGAGTCTATTGCGCTTCGTAGTGTGCTAATCGTATTTGCAAACATGTAGGAAGCATAAAAAATATTTAGTACTCCTCGAAGAAACAACAGTATTCCCTATATTAAAAAGTAGCGGTTTCATTTCTGTGGGCTTTACTGCTTGTCTGATGGTAAAGTCTGGTGCAAAGTCGGATGTTCTTGCGGAAACACTAGGGGATAGTGTTGTACTTAGAGGGTACTGCACCTAGGAACACAGGATGTTTCCTGGTTGGTCTCTCAATCTTCTTACTGATTTAAACTCACGTGAAGGAAAGCACACTAAAACCATCATAAGCAGATATTGTTATTTTCTACTGTTTTTGTTGTGAGGCTTGTAGTTGTGTTATGTATAGCGTTTTTAATGTTATGGACTCTACATATTTAAGTTCTATATAGGATATTAACATAGTTTCATGTTGAGTAAAATTCCGTATATTTTTAAAATTAGGTACATAACTTGTGGGCAGTTAAGTCATATTTCTTCGGTCGTGCATCATATTGTATCTTGAAACGGAAGAAAATCTTCTACCACGAAACACGTAGTATTTGGAAAGGAACTGAGTTTGTTTAAGTTACTAAATTGCCTGTTTTAAAAACTGAAATCTATGTTACTTTCCAATAGCTTGTCTGTTTCAGAATGTTTTTAATTTGTAACTGTTTTGTGATATGTGTGTAGCAGAGTAATAATCTAACACAAAGACTGTTAAATACAGCACTGACAAGATTATTCTCTACTTCAACACTTTTAAGTTTGAGTATAAAATTTGTTCCTAGTTACGTGACCATGTTGTACTAGGGATAGCTTTTTCCAATTTTGAGTAACCGTACTTCTCCTGAGAAATTTTTGTAATTTCAGAAAAAGACAGTAGCACACAAATAATTACCGTTTTAAAATGGAATAGGCAAGTATGATACACTTCTATTACAATAGCTGGTGTTGCACAATACTCTCCACTACTACGTTTCTACGAGGTAACTAGTCATCATCTACAGGTGTCGTTTATTCTTCAGTTTCTGCGTCCATCGTGTTCATGTGGCAGCTATCGGTGAAATGGAAGCTGGCGTACAAAGCGCCTTGATAGGGAAACAAATTACGGGTGTCGCGGTGAGTGACGAAGAATACCCACCCTTAACAAATTGATCCTTGTGCTTCCCCATGGGAAAGTTACTGGAGCTTTAAATTTTAATTATTTCTGATGGCGTCGTCGGCGCCGCCTGTATATCGAAACAGAAAATTCTAGTAAATGAAACCATCTCTGCTGCTAAACCTCTTCTTTGTTACTCATCTTCAAGGAATAATGATGAATATTGTTTAGCAGCCAGGGTGGTTTCCTTTTCCAAAACTCCCTGCCTGAATGGTTGGATGCCACTCGTCCTCACTGCGAGCTACCGTCAGTTTGTAAAGATTTCTTTCTTCTGCAAACAGATCCAATGCCTGAGAACCTCATCAGTAAAGATTTGCTATTCTCGATGACAAGATTGAGAGCGCTTCAAAGGACATTCATAGGTTTTATGTGAAGAAACTTTGTCTTATTCTGTTGTTGCTCAAAAGAAAAAAGGGGAAAGGAATCTACTGGGGCACAGTTGTATGTCGCACCCGAATATGATAATGATGTTAATATAAACTAAAATAAAGTTGTTATATTATAAACGACGTATGTCTCTGAGAGGCTTTATAAAGCGGATCACTGACTGTGCAAGACCGCAGAGCCAACGATATTTCTTCTGGTCTCAGACTGTTGTGTCGAAGTAAGAGCCCGCTTGGTGCACAGTAGGTAGCAGTCTGTGATCGGAAGAGTGTGGAATAGGCAGTTTTTATGGTGTGCTCTTTGAAGCCACCAAGTGTTAGATTATAATGCAGGAATTATGAGTACATGTATTATTGGAAATAGAAACGTGGAACCCAAAGTCTTCACGTAAGCAAGGTAAAGATGTTAAATAATTATGACTTTAGTTTTGCCAGCGCGTTTGTATAGATGATTTGGCTGATAATTGTCAATTGTTGAGTAGCCCCAGAATGTACATAAACTGATTTGATGTATATGCTAGTTAGATATTTCCCTTTTGTAATGTTTCTAAGATTTGTTAACACAGCTATACGAAATTTTATGATTTCTATTTTTACCGTTTTAGTGAGCTTAGATATGCTTCCTGTATGTGTCTCATTGTTTGTGGATGAATTAGTAAATTTGATGTAATTTTCTGAGTAATTTAATTTCAATTGTCAGATGTTTTGAAAAGCCAGACTTAACTTGCCGTATAACTTCACTAAAAATCTGTGTTGGTAATTCACCTTCCTGTCCAGGTCACATGTTTTTCAAAGTTGGATTCTTTAAAAAATGTTTTCATTTATCATCCAAAAGAAAATTCCAAAGTATTACTGTGAGTATTGCGCACTGCTGAGCCTGTATTTAGCATATTTATATTTTTATATGAGAGACCAGAATATATCTCGTTTTACCGTTGCTGCTTTACAGCTAAGACAATTTAATTTATTTGCTATGTGCACAGGGACCATAGTTACCAGTTTTTAACAGGGCCAGAGGATTCAGTGCCTGAAGGCCTGAATGTATTTTGCAGCGATTATTTTTCTTTATTGGTACTGGGAGTTGCATTGCCCAATCAGTTCTTATAAGGTTTTGCTGACAATAACACAGAGTAAGTACACCACTTGCACTTACAAGCTACACGAAAACTCCAGTTGTGTAACCATTTTTCAGTTCAGGCATTGATTCATTGTATTAAAAACAAATTTTGTAAAGAACGTTACAATTATAACTGTATTTTTTGTAAGAAATTTTAAAAACATTTACTAGGTTCAGAATTATACGCAATGTAGCCCACACTTTAGTAGAAATGAGTTTGAACCGAACTTTGAAAGATTTTCAAGCAATAAAAAAATTAACTTCCCACTAAAAATGACGTATTACATTAATGGTTCAAATGGTTCAAATGTCTCTGAGCACTATGTGACTTAACTTCTGAGGTCATCAGTCGCCCATAAATTAGAACTAATTAAACCAAACTAACCTAAGGACATCACAGACATCCATTCCCGAGGCAGGATTCGAACCTGCGACTGTAGCGGTGGCTCGGCTCCAGACTGTAGCGCCTAGAACCGCACGGCCACCCCGGCCGGCTATTACATTAATGGGTCAAGAAAAAAGTGAATTAAGAAGTATAATTTATCCGAAGATTGAAAGGAAGAGTTATTCTTATAATATAATTGGGAGAATGAAAAACAGTGGCATGTATTGTAATTCAAATAGGATATCATTTTAGTATAAACGTATGTATATTCATTGTATCAGTTTATTTAGTAATTTACAGCACATATCCTTACTCTATTTATATGATTACACTAAATTTAATACAAATGTTTCACTTCACAGTGGATTAATATTATCAGCAAACAACAATCTGTACACTGACAGTTGGCTTTCTTGTTTTAGTAGTAATGCACTTCATGGTTGCAGACAGTACAAGAGTAGTAATTAGTTGATAAGCTGGTGTTGCAGATGGTGTGACACACGCTTAGATGTGAGCATTTATAGAAACTGTGTGTTAAACTCTTATGTTTTCCAGTACATCAGTGGTGACCGAAGCCACTGGTACCAAAGTAGTCAAGGCTGCCATACCCCGAGTGTCCTAGATAGCTACCGTAGCTGGTGCCATATCCAGAGTGTCCAAAGCCACCGTAGAGTCCTCCAAAGCCCGTGCTCTTGACGACAACTGGGACTGGCTGCTTGACCACTACGGGCTGCGGGATTGGCACGGGCACTGCCTTTGGCACGGAAACTGGGTAAGGTACTGGCTTGGGTACGGGCACAGGGTATGGCTGGGGTACCTTGACAGGGTACGGCCTCACCACGGGCACCGTGACTGGAACCTTGACAGCCACTGGCACCTTCCTCTCCACGGTCACCGGGTAAGGCACTGGGACAGGCTTCGTGATGGTCACCGTCTTCACGCCGTAGCTACTGGGGAAGCCTGAGTATCCTCCATAGGCGTTGTATCCGTCATACCCGCCGTATCCTCCGTAGCCGCCATATCCACCATAGCCTGATCCGTAGTATCCGCCATGTCCAATATAACCAGTATCATATCCCCCAAAACCTAGGCCTAATAATCCTCGCTTCTGCGTCTTGCTGTCCCTTCCTTCTGTTTTCGATTCTGCGTCTTCTGCTCTCACCAGGACGAACAATGAAAGAAGTACAGCACACACCTGTAAATGAATACATGTATTAACATATCATCACCTCTGTAGGTTAAATTCCAGTAACAGTTTCCTTGTAACATGAAATTCGGTCAGACAAAGGGGTTCGTTCACAAGTAAGTTATCTGCTATGGTATCACACAATATTGTAAATCACTATCAATAAAACCAATGTTTCGTCAACAGCTACAGTGACCTTACTCTTGGTCTGCTGGACCACGGGTACTGTTGACTCTGGCCTTGGAAGCCTACACAGTTACATTTACAAACACGAGTGGCTAGCCCCTTCCCCTAGTAACGCGGTATTGCACCTAAATAATCAGCCACATTTTTTGATCGTTACACTATGTATTTCGAACGACTATACATTCATAACTTCAACTGAGAATAATTAGGGCTAATGGGGACAACAAGTGTCATTGTCCTTGAAATGTCATTGGCTGCTTCTGCGAAATACACTTCCACTGCACGCAATATCACTTTATAGAATATCTGTGTTCTGTGTCCACAATTTCTCAGTGACGCTAGTGTAAAGGTGGATGTAGGATGTAGACATACAACCAAAAAAGCAAACGCTACAGCGGGAGACCGTCAACTGCGAACACTGACAAGAATCATTCGCTAACAGACGCAACTAGGTGCGCCACAATAAAAGGATGAAGTAGATCTCACTGTCGACTCTGATCTCGTATGAGAGAGAGACGGACTTAATAGCAGTGTATTGTGTGGTAATCTTAAAAGAAGGAAGACCAGGGTTGTGTATTCAGTCGATGGTGAGAGCTGTAGAGATTGAGAATTTTTTCCGATTGTGGAAGGAATTCCGCCGTGTCTTTTACACCCGTCGTTGGCCTCGAGCGAGCGAGCAAAACCATAGAAAATATAGATTTGGTTGGCCAGAAGATGGTTTGAAGCACTGTCGCCATAAATGTGTGTCAGTAAAAGCATTTAGCATCTCACGAGAAACTCAAGTTCATCTGCCCTTCTATTCAGTACAATACGGTTTGCATTCTGTAGCTTCGACAGTATTTATCCACAGTGTGAATCGGTATTACAATTAAATAAACCACCGGCCGTTTTACTGCCGATTATCAATTTCTTTATGCTGTCTTTGTACCTACGAGTATCCTTTGTAATTGTTACCTCGTTACATCTGGTATCTCTTACAACCTAACTCTCTCGGTTTTTTTATAGGAGTTTATTGGTATATGTCTGCATCCGTGCGACAAATAATATGAAGCTTTCGTAGACAAACGATGCCTAGAAGACCGGAAAACGTTTAAAATACGCAGTGAAGTTCCAATAAGTTCTAAAAACAACGGATATGAACTGTAAGATATGGAAAGAAATTATAAGGGACATTATTCTACCTAATGGATACGATACATCGATATAAACAAGTAATCATTAATTAATCACGAATCAGAACTGCCAAGAGCAATATTTTATGAAAACGTAATGCATCGAAATTCCAACGATGTTTATTTAGAGAAGACGTGACTTTACGTGCTGAACACGTAACGCACTGTAGCGAAACAGTCTAATGCGTAAAGGTTTAGCACCCGACAATTTTTCACTTTGAAGGAAAGCAGTCCTTACTCTTTTGCGATCTTTGTCTCTTCCCCAGACAGAAACACGGTGGTACTGCATGTCTGTCCTAAATTTAACAATTTCTCACGTGAAGATGCACTAGAAACTGCAAGGTAGTCCCAAACGTGGTGAGGAAACCTGGGCTACGGATTTTTGTAGCCTGTCAAACGACAGATGCAGGGCTCTAAAGAACTATCCAACTAACGAATAGAGGAACATATTTTGTGATTGCTTGCTATAATTTTTACGCCGACTCATCAACACCTCTCTTACGATTAACACGGGTTACACGAACAGCGATAGCGTGATATGCATCTATGCTCTGATTCTTCACGAAAATTGAAAAAACTGCAGAGCCCTGAAGAAAGCAGATCTCCGGTTTTTATTTGCGGCCAATTTACATGAGTTTAGAGAAGCTAAATGTGTATGATTTTAGATTGAAGAAGTCATTAGAAACAGAATTGGGACATGATTATCATTGGATATTTACTGACAGGTACAGAAAGCGTTTGCGTACTTCAAAGCAGTATAATTACCTACATAATAAAGAAGTCAATGTCATGGTGTGTAGCTCCTGCAGCTCCTGATACAGTTCCCAAGACCAAGAAGATATATAAAGGAAGACCATGCGTAAGAAAATAATTACTAAATCCTTATGATATGCGCTTGGGGCCATGATTCACTGTTGATTCTATTCGTATTTAAACATAGTATTCCCCTGAGAAGTGTCGTGGCGTCCCAAATGCAGAAATTTAAAAACATATTTCATCCTAAAAAAAAAGAAAATACAAATATGCACAGTAGATCTTGACAGTATTCTCTAAGACACGCCATCGCATAGACAATTTCAAAAGGTAGAAGGGGTGCTGGCAGAAGTAAAGAGGTAAGGCTGGGTCCTGAAGCTTCTTAGGTAGCTCAGTTGGTAGAGCACTTGCCCCTTGAAAGGCAAGGTCTCGGATTTAGATTCAGGACCGTCATACGATTTCAAACTGCCACCAAGACTCAGATTAGCCCATACCCCGATGCAGTACCAAGATTCGTTCTGTTTTTGTTCGTGTTCCACAAGGATGTGGGCATTGCTTGCCGGCCCATCATCTTTGTAAATAAGTTATAAATTATAATGTCATGCCAGATACTGAAGTTTTACTCCGTCGGCGAAAATGTAGTGAGCAAGAAATTTTTTCCTTACACCATTTTACGTGGGGGCGAAAGAATGGCGGAGGGCGGTGGGGGTGGGGGAGTGTCTGGGATAGACTGTTCTTAAAATTATGGATAAAGTTCGTAAAGGTTTAAAATCATGTTTAATGTTTGTTGGAAGTTACAAACTGCTCTCATTCTCAAATACTGGATAAATATAATTTGGCTATTTGCGCCCCATTAATTACTCTGTCTGAACACATATACACAGTTCCTACCTGTTATATTTGCAGTACTAGGTTTAAAGTTCGACATAAGATTGTACTTCTTAATGAGTAACTTTCTACAGCACTTTTAATTGTTCAGTTCGGTCAAAAATATTATGAAATTTTGAAAATCAAGTTTTGTTGCCCTGGAAGCCGTTATACAAGCAACCGGCAACTTTCTTTCACAACTGCTAGTCCAGGAAGGTATGCAAGGTATCTTAGTGATGTTTGGAAGGTAGACGTATATCTACTAGCGAAGGGAGATGGGTAGACAGGTTGTAAGTCGTGCTGTGATTCCTAAAACGCTAGACCTAGGGTAAGGCAAAGGTCCTAGATTCGAGTTCTAATCTGGCATACACTTTTAACCTGCCAGGCATTTTCAGTTAACAAATAGTTCCACTACGTTTGACAGAAGTTTTCGGATGGTTTCCACAACTTAAAGGAAAATGCTGAACTTCAAATTTCCTCCCAAATCCTCTTTTAACTAGAATTTAACAATGGATCGGATGACAAACAGCAATTCCTACTGTCTGAATCAGGGAATGAAATGTATTATTTACACACACACAAGGATTGTAGGGACTGTGTTGTCATAGCCATAAATTATAAGTTGTTCAAATTCTACTTTTCTGGCCAGGTATTTCCTCATTTGTTAATTTTGAAAAATGAAGAAACCGCAGAACAGTTGCTAAATCCACAGTCTTTTGCTGTGTACACAATCGGCTACAAAATGGACTTGTACAGGTGCTGCTGCCCCATCAGAAGAACTTGTAGTTGTTAATTAGGTATTTAGTCACAAATATTTTCAACTTGGAGCAGGTTCTGTCCTGTTCCTGAAAAGATCTGAGCTCTGCAATGAGCTGAATTTTGATACAACCCACCCTCCCACTTTGGCAGGAAGAAAAACGTAAGGAGATAAAAACTCTCTCAATTTGGAACCCCTCCCTGGGATCTGGCTGAAGCGAACGTAGCTGTACAAGAATGTAATGATATCTTGTATGATGTTTCCCAGACGAACTACGATGAGCCAGTAGAATCACGAACAGCTATAGAGTATCTAGGCGTATACTTTGGACACGAATACAGCTCGAACCAACGTATAAATCCTCATCTGGCGTAGCCAAATTCACAACGGCGATTTACAAGAAAAACCCTAAGAAAACGTAATCGACGAACGGCAGAGATCCCGTACAAACCCCCACGGTGGAACTATTGCTGAGTATTGTGCTGAGTATCGATCTCGGCGGTAGCAGACACCATCGGAGACATCTTAACGATGCGTAATTCATCCAGAAAATATATAGCTTACAATTCCCTCATAAGGACTATTCTCACCGTTCGTGGGCCTGCGAAACTCACCGAATTGTATTAATGGAAGAGAGAGAGCAGATCGGAAATTTACTTAAACTGATCGTAATATAGCTGATTAGCACGAGAGCGTCGTAGAACTCTACAAACGCTAATGGGACAGCTTGTAAGAATGACATAGTACCTTACTTTTCAAGACTCCAAGAGACCAAGTTCCGGTACGACTCAGGAAACGTATTACCTTTCCCCATCCCAAACACTGGGTAACAACCAAGAGAAAAAAATTTGAAGAAACCGAATTTTTTGCAAAAGGAATCTAACGTCATTTTTCTGGCGAGCAACCCCTCATATGAATACGGTAGTAAATGTTTTTGATGTGCTATGTCATCTCCGTCACGCATCTTTCGATAGTTCAAAATGGTTCAAACGGCTCTGAGCACTATGGGACTTAACTTCTGAGGTCATCAGTCCCCTAGAACTTAGAACTAGTTAAACCTAACTAACCTAAGGACATCACACACATCCATGCCCGGGGCAGGATTCGAACCTGCGACCGTAGCGCCTAGAACCGCTCAGCCACCCCGGCCGGCTCTTTCGATAGTGTATGGCAGTCAACTCCACAAGCATGCCAATAACAGGCAAATGTTAATGTCTTCAGAACAGTGAAAAACTTCTACGTCAGTGTTGCTTCTTCAACAGTTTTCACAGCCTTGCCTACATTCCTCGGAAAAAAAAATGTTAATCACGAATGTACAACTTAGGCAGAGAATACCACTTCACGTCCCTACTCAGATGCCGCAGTACGTACCGGAGTCTTCATAGTCGCACAGTAGCAGTAATCCAGTAGAAAGATGGACCTCACTGATGAACGTGGAGTGGACGGTGCCTCTTTTATACTGAAATTGCGAAAATCCGCCGGCGTGTTGTCTGCCCATTCCGGACGCAGGAGTTACACTCTGACGCGCACAAGCTCGTCTTACCCCATACTACGTGGCTTAACTGTTCTCGATCTCGCGGGTCGCAGCTCTTGTGTAAAGGTTACACCGCTGCTGAAGGAGAGGCCTTGGCTCCAAGGCACAGTAACACTGACTATGGCGTCCTCCCCAAGCACACGAAGCCGTAATTGCAAGAGAATGTTGAGTACAAATACAAGGCTTGTATCTACGCGGTTAAAAATATTTGTATATGCAATGTGTCACAATAACACTTCACACTTTCATAAAAGTGCCAAAATAATTCGAAACAATACTTCTAACAGGTGATAAAGCAAATCGGAGTGAATGTTGTTAGGTCCAGAGAAATGATCTTGCGTGTTAGTTATTTTAATTTATTTATTTATCGTATGGCAATACAGACACATTAAAAACAAACAGACAAATCACTAATATAAGAAACGTTAAGAATTGCAAACCGACATTACTAATACAACAAAGTTTACGGATTACAAACAAACATCAAGTCTATTATTATAATCTATCGACTCCGAGTTGCGAGCAGGAAGTCGTCGGGGCTCCCATTATAGGCACTTCTGGAACACTCTTCAACAATGTGGCTGATGGTCTTTCTCCGCAGTCACACTGAGGGGTTAGTATTTTACCCTATTTATACAGGGAGTAGGCACATCTGCCATGACGAATTCTAATCCTATTTACAGTGGACCACGTTTTGAGTAGTAGGTCAAAACCATGTGACTTCTGTGTGACGCAAGGCATGTTATGATTTTGCCATGCGTTCCATTTTTCAGACCATGCGTTTGTGATACTGAAACCTTCTTGTACACAGTTCCTTGCTGTTCTTGTTGGCGGGTTCCTAGATCGAAGCCTATTAGTGTTTGCAGCCTCAGTGTCTTGATGGATTGGCAGGCTTCGATTTCCCATGATGTTTTTGTATTCACATACATGGGCGTCAGTACGTCGCAGGTGTGGCGGCGGGATGTGGCTTAATATTGGGAGCCATTGCGTTGGAGTGGGTTTAATTACTCCAGAAATCATACTTAGAGAGTTATGCAACTGGACATCCACCTGTTTTACAAGTGGGCTGTTTAGCCAAATCTGAGCACAGCCGAGAGTACAATTGCTAAAGCAGAGGTGAGGAGAGTGGAGGCCGCTGCTCCCCAGGTAGTACAACAGAGTTTTTGAATAATGTTGTTTCTTGTCTTTAATTTTTCGGCAGTCTTTGTTAGGTGCTCTTTAAAAGATAGTGTTCTGTCCAGCGTCATGCCCAAGTACTTCGGAGTTTTATTATGCCTGAGAACGGTGTTTTGCCGGCCGGGGTGGCCAAGCGGTTAAAGGCGCTACAGTCTGGAACCGCGCGACCGCTACGGTCGCAGGTTCGAATCCTGCCTCGGGCATGGATGTGTGTGATGTCCTTAGGTTAGTTAGGTTTAAGTAGTTCTAAGTTTTAGGGGACTGATGACCTTAGAAGTTAAGTCCCATAGTGCTCAGAGCCAACGGTGTTTTGAAATCGAAAGTTGAGTTCCTTTCCAGCGAGTTTGTTGTTGAGATGGAAGCAACTAACCTCTGTTTTGGAAGCATTTGGTTGAAGTGTCCACTTACGGAAATATTCACCCATTATCTTCAGGACTTTCGTTAGGATATTCTCAGATGCTTCAGTTGTGCTACATCTTGTAGCGAGGGCCCAATCGTCAGCATACCCGAACTTTCTAGATTGTGTTTCCGGCAGGTCTGCAATATAGAGGCTAAACAGCAGTGGTGCAAGCACTTATCCTTGTGGTAAGCCATTCTTTAGTTTTTTGATGGAGCTGTAGTCAGTGTCCATACTTATTTGGAACACCCTATCATTGAGCATGCTGTCTATTAAGCGTGCTATAGATTTGCAAGGAATTACTCGAAGAATTTTGTACATGATGCCTTCTCTCCACACAGTGTCGTAAGCTGCTGAGAGGTCAATAAAGGCGACTGATGTTTTCAATTTTCTCTGGAATCCCGCCTCAATTTTAATTAATAGTTGCAAACAAATCATCAAAAACAGATGTATCTTACAACGGGGGCTTTGTTCGCTGAAACAGACCTATTTCGGATCTCTTTCAACGTACGTATCATGTTGTAACCGTACTGAGCTGGTGGATTTTAACAGCTCATTTAGAATGATTGTCAGTTAATAATGTGAAAAGCTAAATTTTGAGAATACTTGGTACATCACAGTACTCCTTAGTAATGTGATTAAAAATTACCTAGTAGGCATCACAACGACTGTTCATGGTCATAAACGGAATGCTGTGGTCAATTACTCCGAGGTGTAACAATGACTAATAGTCGAAGTTCATCATACGTTTTTTTACATTTATGTGACACTGGGTAATGATGTTTCTACCAACGAATTTATTAATAGCACTGTCAAGGGTAACAGAAAATACTTATGCAGTTCCGATTCTGTCAGTGTAATTTATCACCGCTGCTAATATTTTGTTAGCCATGTACATCCCCACAGTGTTTGAACTGCACTGATTGTTCCTACATAAAACGTTTGTTGTCTTGACCAGTATGCTATGTTCATCAGCAGAACTTTATTGAGAATAACGGTGCATGGCACAGACAGTTATTCCCAAGATGTATTTGATCGTCTTGTTCGAAACTGTTATATTGTGGAGATAAATAAAAAAAAAAACTGCTCACACTCTACCATCAATAGTTTAATAATAAACAGGCACAAATATGGTAGCTGACATTAACCGATGAGCTGCTTTCAACTTGCAGTGTGAATTATTGTATAACGTGTTCGTTTGAAGTTCAAATGGCTGATTGCTGTGTTTCGGCGAATACGTTTTTCACAACACAGGTTGCAACATATTTAATTTCCAAGACGCGGGTGTTATGTAAAATTGTTGACATCAACCTAAATTTCTAAGGTTAATTTCTTTTCTCTTATTTATTTAAATACCTTCATATATTTTGTTATTATTCGACACTATCACCGACAGACATGTCGAATACAAAAATAATTTATCCTAGTAAGAAGCAAGGATCAAATGGTTCAAATGGCTCTGAGCCCTATGGGACTTAACTTCTGAGGTCATCAGTCCCCTAGAACTTAGAACTACTTAAACCTAACTAACCTAAGGACAGTACGCACATCCATGCCCGCGGCAGGATTCGAACTGTGACCTTAGCGATCGCGCGGTTCCAGACTGTAGCGCCTAGAACAGCTCGGCCACCCCGGCCAGCAAGCAAGGATCATTTCTGCCCATCGTTAATCATGGATTCGGATATAAGAGTCCTGCGATTGAGACTGAATGAAGAAATTTAGTCGATATCGATTGTTTGAATGTCTGTTGATTGATTGATCGGTTATTTGACTATCCCCTACTTTTGCTAGTAGCACTATTTAGTTGAAGTAGACGCTAAGATCTTCTGTAGTAGTCACGATGCGCTGCGGTGATTATACTGAAGGAAATATTTAATTTATTTTTATGAAAGACATAACGTGTGACAAGTGGACGATACACATGACGTGTGTCTGTTATTTTCGGTTTTATGGTGATCGTTTATTACAATTTTTTATGCTTACAAGGACTGTGTATAATCTTTTTTAAATGAACAGAAATACTTTTTGTGTGTGTATGCGTGTGTGAGTGTGTGTATGTGTACGTCAGCAGACATGATGCGTTCTTGCATCAAATAACGTGTTTTACCACTCCTGAAGCCATGACAAGTGAAGGTCTCGTTATCTTGCAGAGAGTATCTCTTCTCCTTCCCTCCCCCCCCCCCCCCGCCTTTCCCGTATTTCTCCCTCTCTCTCTCTCTCTCTCTCTCGCTCTCTCATTTTCTCTTTCTCTCTATCTTTCGATTTCCTATTGCAGCGCTTTGACTATCATTTATTTCTGTAAGGCAGTTTCGAGTGTATGTTATTAGTAGAAGCACTTAGTAGTAGCAGTTCTAGAGTTATGCAAATGATCGAAACATAACTATTTAACAAGGAATTTTATTATTTACGGTTCATGACCCTTTCTACAACACCCGTAATTTTTTTCTTTCTAATTCTATTAAACAGAAGGAAACGACTACCAGGCACTGCTTATAAAGAAGAAAATGTGTTCCTTGTTTTATTTTAGCACTTTAAAAGTTTTGAAAATTTCATTTCAGCTCTATTTGGTGTACACCTCTTTTCAAGAGCTAATCTCTATTTCATAATTCTAACATCAACCACAACTTTAAATTTATATGGATGAAACTCGGTTGTTTAATTTTTATTGTAGACAGTCAATAAAAGTATTATCATTCATATCCACTGATCACATTTGTATTGTTTCTTATTTGTTCCAGTTCAACTACTGCGCTAATTTTTGTATCAGGTTAACTCATATATAGCAGCACTCTAGTGCTGAGAATTTAAGTACATCGTATTTTTTAGTAGTCCTATTGAAACGTTTGGTTATTCAAGCTTTCGTAATGGAATGTCATGAGTAACATTTAATTTTACATTGCTGCATCAGTTTTTGAAATCAGAATTGATTTTGGTGGCCACGAACACGCTTAACGTTTCTTCAATTCCTAAGAGGGTCATAAAATCCCTGGACTAGCAGGACAGAGCAGATGAGGTTATATTTGTGGAAGGGGCCAAAATAAGTTACTGTCAGTTGCACTATAAATATAAACTTTATTTGTTAAAACACACAATCAAGCAAGCAGGAATAGAAACCTCTCAAGGTTTTAACGAAAGACCAACTTTGATTTTAGATCGGCTGAAGGCCACATCGAAAATCCAAGGCAGAAGACCGAAGCAAGCAATTGAGGTACAGGAGTTCTTCTGGAGGTTTCACTTCGTCAGAAAAAACAATTTTATCTTCAATATAAAGAGGCTGAAAGCCTTAGCTTAAATTTTTCCTTAGGAGTCGCATGAAGGCCACGCATTAATCAAGAACAGTGTTATGGCTTAAGCCAAGACTAATATTTTCAATGTTTAATCTAAATAGGCTGAGAACTCGGCTGAAGGCCGCATATCACCAAAACGATTTAACGGCTCAAGGCCTAGAAAGAAGAGCTTTCAATTTTAAAAGGGTGAAGGCCTTATCTTGAAATATTTCGTGTAAAACTCGGCTGAAGGCCTCATACTAAAGAATCAGAATCTTATGACTTAAGAGGCAAGACAAGTATTTGGAATTTTAATTTGAGAGAGATTAAAACTCGGCTGAAGGCCACACAACATGCAGAAAACAATTTTACGGCTTAAGGCCTAAAGGTAAGAGCTCCTAAATTTCAACTAGAATAGGCTAAAGACTTTATCCTAAAATGCTTACATAAAACTCGGATGAAGGCCACATCCGAAACCCAAACAATCTCACGGCTTAAATCCCAGGCAAAGAAATATCCAATCTTCAATTTAAGCTGGAAAACTCAGCTGGAGGCCACATACAAACTAGAAAATATTTCTTATGGCTTAAGGCCTAGACAAAATTTTTCAAATTTTGATTTGAAATGGCTGAAAACTCGGCTGAAAGCCGCATACCAACTTGAAACAAATTTATGGCATAAGGCCTAGACACAAGGAACTTTCAATTTTAATTCTGAAAGGCTGAAACACGGCAGAAGGCCACATACCAAACAAGAAACAATTTTTTTTACGGCTTAAGGCCTAAGAAGAAAAGCCTTGCAATTTTAATAAGATAAAACTCGGCTGAAGGCCACACAGAGTACTTAAGTCTAAAAAGGAAATCACTACGTAAAACACAAGGAGTGGCGCTCAGAAGGATTCAAGGATCGGCCTGGGAAGGTAACACTAAAGCACGTTTAGGTGAGACAGCCTGTTAATCGGAAGGCAACCCATCCGAAAGCCAGCCGACGAACCAACCAATGTGATCAGTTCTGCTCCACCTGACCAGCAAAGCGACAACAAAATGTCAATAGCACAACGTTCTAGATACTGGTGCCCAATCCAGCCAAGTCAGAATAAACGCCCAAAACTACCAACAATACCTCAGCTGTCGAACTACACACCATGCTGGACACCATCAACATGACGAGGAAAATGCACTGCCGAAAACTAAGTCAACGACCAGGGCAGGTCACCGGAATGTCGACGGTCACAAGGCCAAAGATACCGCTGGTACGCTTCATTAATGAAGGAATGAATTAAATTAAGTTAAACACGACACAGGAAGACGGCTGCAATTCTTGCCGACTTCAGTGCACAAACGTTGTTGCTAGCGGGAATCTTCCAGATAGCAACAACCAGGATCAAACGAAGAGAATTGATAGCAGGTGATGCTTGACAGTAGATTAAGTTACCACGCAACTTTAGTGTCCAGGAGTGGTGGGTGACGAGCTTCGTAACCCTGGCAAGAAGCGTCTCACAACTCCGACCGCGATTGCACGCCGCCAGCGGTTCCGGGTTGACGACGAGCCACAGAGACTTCCTCGCTGCTCTGCCCCAACCGACCGACTCCCAACACCCGGAAATGGTCAAAAGATCAATACACGTCGGCCGATGAGATGACCTACCAGACGACCAACCAACGGTCGTTGCCGCTCCAGTCTTCTTCAGCCGGACAGTACATGTGTGTCGACAGCAGTCGGCAAGTACTGGTTGTCTGTACCACACTGGAGCTCGGTGCCCGACGCTGCTTCCTCCCCGACTGCTGTTCCGTGCCCCAACTGCACTGCTGGTCCATCTCCAACTGCCTCAGGTACACGACGACCCGGATATACTATCGGTCGCTCCAGAGATGGTACAACAGTCACTTATCGATAAGCGCTGCTGCTGCCACTCACAGGCAGGTATGGGAGGAAGTTAGTGACGCCAATAAATGGAATAAGAAAACGAACGGCAGTACCGTAAGAAAAGAAGACAAACAGTAAATGGCATGAACACGAGACATGCACAGCTCAGGTCACAACTGACTTCAGACTTCATCGTTTGACCGTGAGGAGGGAAGTCGATCAAAATAACCCCTTCAGGACCCCAGAAGTACGTAGCCATGACTCTATCAGCTGAGGATACTACTTTGAACTTCTTCTTCAAAGGAGATATTGTGTGATGCCACTCCATGGACTGTCATTCTGTTTTGGGCCCAAAGTGCTGAATGTTTGTTTAATAGCCTGCTAGAATGTTTGACAATAAATCATCACCATTAGTCTCATAACGAGTAATCAATCCGGCACTGCCGGCCGCGGTGGCCGTGCGGTTCTGGCGCTGCCGTCCGGAACCGCGGGACTGCTACGGTCGCAGGTTCGAATCCTGCCTCGGGCATGGCTGTGTGTGATGTCCTTAGGTTAGTTAGGTTTAAGTAGTTCTAAGTTCTAGGGGACTTATGACCTAAGATGTTGAGTCCCATAGTGCTCAGAGCCATTTTAATCCGGCACTAACGTTCCATCTTTTCTCTCAGGCTCTTCAGTTGTGCTTCCAGGAACCCAGCGAGCATAAACGTTTCCATACGCTAAATGGTGGACAAGCGTGTCAGCTCTACCCACCGAGATGTCTCAAGTTGAGCACTGAGGGGCTTGACTGCTATTCGTCGATCACTTCTAGATGTTGCAACATTGAGGACATCACAGTTATGTTTAGCCGACGTACACGTGGCAGGTCAGATTTCCTTCTTCTCGTTTTATTGACGGCAGACGCTTCTCCTAGCGACTTTCCGAGCTTTTATCCACTGCTCGTTTGCTCGGGTCACATCTCACAACGGGATCGTGCCTACTCGTCATCATCGGTTTCGCCCAAATGTATGGTATACACAGTTTTTGCCCAGAAATGCTAGTAACAGGATTGTGAGCGCCAGATGGAGAAGCATTTCGAACATAATTGGATTTTTGATGCGGGTTGGGCGTTACATGACATATTTATGTTGGAGTAGGTTACAGGCAGTTGCAGGATCTGTGAAAGGCTTACATTACGGCACTCCGAAAGTCGTTAATGCTTAACGTCGCTCACAAACTGTGGATACGACCATGGAATTTTCTAATGTGATCACATAGATTGCGGCCAAAATATTAAATAATACAAGGTCGTTTTTAATCGTTGCCTCTACTCTTCGCCGTGAATGCTGTCATCGTGTGGCTACTCTTTTTCTACCGGTATTCCAGGCCATCAGTATTTACACTTCCACATGGCAGAGCTTTTACAGCGCGGACGAACAGGAAGATAGTCAATGAAGTTCTGGAAGTTACCTTGTCATGAAATTTCAATCACAAACTTTGTCCTCAGAGTGTGACAATTTTTTTTTTAGCAGCCACGTACCTCACAGTATGACAATATTTTGTTAGCAGCCACCTACATTATAAAATTAGAGAAATCGGAGTTCGCTCTGAAATATTTAACTGTTCTTTGATCCCGCGCACTGTTAGATAGTGGAACGGTTGAGAAATAGCTTGAAAGTGGTTCTATGAAACCCCTTCCAGACACTCAATTGTGAACTGCTGAGTATTCATATAGATATAGACAGGGACGCGGGGCCCTGTCGGCTCCAGTGCCGCAGCCAGCTGCGCTAGGTTTGTGGGTTGAGTGTTCATGGTGCCAGCAGTCCGATGAGGTGGTCCTACAGATTCTCGATTAGTTTTAAATCCGGTGAGATTAGTGGTCAGGGCAGTAGGTAAACACATCCTGGTGCGAGCTGTGTGGTACGCTGCATTGTCCTGTTGGTAGATGCCATCGTGCCGAGAAAGAAACAAATTGCATGCGTAGAGGTCCTTAGTGATAGATGCATATTTATTTTGATCGAGTGTGCCTTTCCGAATGACGAGATCAACCATAAAATGCCACGATAACATACCCCTGACCACAACGCTTCCGCCGCGCGGGTTTAGCCGAGCGGTCTAGGGCGCTGCAGTCATGGACTGTGTGGCTGGTCCCAGCGGAGGTTCGAATCCTTCCTAGGGCATGGGTGTGTGTGTTTGTCCTTGGGATAATTTAGGTTAAGTAGTGTATAAGCTTAGGGGCTGATTACCTTAACAGTTAAGTCCCATAAGATTTCACAGACATTTGAACATTTTTGAACAACATTTCCTCCTCCGGGCTGCGTCCTTGTGGTGATTATTGCATGGGCGTTCACCCCAACGGCCATCTGGCCGACAGACATCAAGCGTGATTCACCTGAAAAGACCATCTGTCGCCACCCAGTGGACTTGCGGAAGTGGCAAGCAAATTCCGGCCTTAGTCGCCTATGAACAGCAGTAAGCATGGGTTAATGAATCAGGCACCTGCTGCGGAAGATCATATGCAGCAATGTTAGCTGAACGGATACTGAGGAGACAGCGGGTGGTTGGCACTCGGTTGATCTTCACTGTCGGTTGCTCAACAGTTGCACATCTATTCTCCCGTTGTTCACCTCTGTCGTCTATGCTTAGTGATGCAGCAAACTTGCCTCGACACCAGTTATGGATGGCACCATTTTCCAATCCTTGGTATGCTTTAACCACGGCGGCATGCGAACGATTTCCAGACTTTGCAATTTCTTAAATGCTTCCATCATTGCACAAAAGCCAATAATCATTCCCATCTGGATCTAGATAAATCGCTCCTTTTCCGCATTTGTTGTCCGACACGGATTATATATCCTCCACTGCTAGTGCTGCCACTTGTCAGTGTTTATTGCACGATGACATCGGACGCAAGCGGTGATCACATTAATGTTACTGGACATTTTCGGTCAAGTCGTTGCTTTTCAACGGAGCGATGTGGCGCAGTGGTTAGCACACATGACTCGCATTCTGGAGGACGAATGTTCTGACCCACGGCCGGCTATCCTGATTTAGGTTTCCCGTGATTTCCCTAAATCAGCAGATTACGGAATGGATCCTTTGAAAGGTCTTGGCCGATTTCTTTCGCCATCCTTCCCTAGTCCGAGTTTCTGCTCCATCTCTAATGAGCTCCTTGTAGACGGAACGTTAAACACTAATCTTCTGCTCCTTGATGCTTTTCACAATATTTCCATTGCGTCCTCACAATATTCTAGATAAGGTCACGTTACTCGGACAAGAGATACCAAATGAATGTAATCCATAACCTGCTCGAAAGTTTACACAAAACTAACGGAACACAAGATTCTACTTTTACACTCTGAAAACCGCCTTAAGGTGCTCGACAGTTAAATGAGAAATGCTTTTGTAATAGACACACGTCTTGGATGCATTTTATGTGCAGCGTGATGCAACTCTTCAGCTATAGCTGCTTTATTCTGATTAGCCATTTTCAAATAAATATTTCTTTGGTTTTGTTCATTTAGTCTATTAAGAACGTACGAAATAATTTATATCTTCTTTATTTCTTTCCAGCAGTTTTTCATTCTTTCCCTGAGCTTTTCGCTTCTGTCTTCTGTCGAAACCTGTCTTATTGATTATTTTCTCGTAGAAGCCATTGAAACTGTTCAGTTTTGCTTCTAACTTTTCGCTTGTATCTATTTCTTCCTCTGTACTTTAGCTGAGGTCTGCTTTAATTTCTCCAATCCACACTATCGATGGTTTTCGATGTCTGTGAAAAATTTTCAGTACCCGTTTCTTTACTCCTTTTTTTACCTAGCTTTCTTAGATGTCCATAGAATACAACTCGTCTCTTCCTATCTGTGTTATGGCGCAGTGGTTAGACACTGGACTCGCATTCGGGAGGACGACGGTTCAATCCCGCGTCCGGCCATCCTGATTTAGGTTTTCCGTGATTTCCCTAAATCGCTCCAGGCAAATGCCGGGATGGTTCCTTTCAAAGGGCACGGCCGACTTCCTTCCCCATCCTTCCCTCATCCGATGAGACCGATGACCTCGCTGTCTGGTCTCCTTCCCCAACCCAACCAACCAACAAATCCTATCTGTGTTTAATTGTCCTTCTGTATTTCCTTTACCACTTATTAGTTTCCATTTCCCATTGTCAAGTATTGGTCCCAAGATCATTCTGATTATATGCCTTTCCATGTTTTCTGTTTTACCTGAGCCGGTTTTTGTCTCTTCGGCACTCCTGAATTCCCGCCGTAACCGTCGACTGAAACACTTCCCGTTTCGCCGACCATCCTTCAGAGGTGTTTTGCGCGCTGCTATCATGTGGCGCTTTCGAAGTGCGTAGAGATAACGAATCTTAAGGTACGGCCGAGTAAGTTCACAGTGGCTTGTCGGCGTTGATCATGGTAGCAGCGTTGTCTAGCAGCTCTGCAGCTGACAATGTTGGGTTTGGCTTTGCCGTAGAACTGTAGTCTGCTTGGTTCACTAAGAAAGGTATCGCAACTTGGCAGTATGTTGTTTGGTAGAAGTACTGTATATATTGCTTAACTGCCGTCGCTTGATATGTCTGTTGCTACGCCACAGTGATGCTATGGGCGAGTGCAATTTGTTGTTAGTGAGCCGGCCGAAGTGGCCGTGCGGTTAAAGGCGCTGCAGTCTGGAACCGCAAGACTGCTACGGTCGCAGGTTTGAATCCTGCCTTGGGCATGGATGTTTGTGATGTCCTTAGGTTAGTTAGGTTTAACTAGTTCTAAGTTCTAGGGGACTAATGACCTCAGCAGTTGAGTCCCATAGTGCTCAGAGCCATTTGAACCATTTTTTTGTTGTTAGTGCTGTTGCGAGCGTCCGTTGGTGTGCTTTTTAGTTCGTCATACCGTTGTTTTTGGTGTGGTGAATGGTGTGTGAATTTGCTCGTATTACGGATCCGTTATTGCTTACATCCAGTTACAAGAAGACAAACGCAGGAGGACACACCGTCGTGTAGTATACTTTGCTAAGTGTCGCTGAGATGTTTTGCACTAAGGTTGCAATAATGAAGTTTTGTAGTGTTAAATTGGTTACGCTTCTCATTGAGTGTTGATTAGTTACTTGTTCACGTAGATGACTTGAGGAGCCGAGTGTTAAGGCGTTGTAAGTACCAATTACCTAAAAGCCTCGATGCTTTTCGCGCTCTCTATCTGACTATTCTGTATTTCCCTGTTTGTGAGGTCTAATATGCTTAATCTTTTTATTTTCGTTCGGTTATGAGCCAGCGGACCCTCTAATGCGGAAGGTTTGATATGAGTTGAATTATCGTGTCGGAAGGTCCGGCGATACCGGAAGTGGAATCGCCTTTTAAAAGGAGTTAGATTCGGTCGTTTATTGAGTGGCGTCCGCCTTTTTTTTGTTTTGTAAGAGGTCCATGACTAAGGAATTTATCGCTAGCGCACTCGAGCAGATGTAATTTCGATGGATTGCTCACGCGCTGCCTGCGATATGTAAGCTATAAGGGAATCTCAGACCAGAGAGCAGTGTTGGCTGCAGTAGGAACTGTGCGGCTGTAGGATTAAGAAGTAGCTTGCAGTCTGGTGTATGGAGTTGGCTGGGCCGGTCATGGGGAGCGATGGCGGTGCCTGAGCGATGTAGTATAAGGTAATAGTAGCCTCGTGCATATGTAAAATTGTTATATCAAGTCCCATGTAAATGTTTTTAAAAAAATCTTAATAATAATCTTTCTTGTAAAAATTAACTTTGGACAATCATTCATCTCAATTTAAAGAATTTACTAATTTCACCAATCAATGGTCATCTCGATTACTGTAAAGAAAACTCTGTTGTTACTTTTTATACATGACAACTCTATCGGCCAGCATTGCACTGGGCTGTGCCAGAAAAATTTCTTATAGCAGCAGATATATACGCGTTATCCGGCGACTTAATTGAGGTATGAATTTCAAGTTATTGAGTATGATCTTTCAGGACCGTGACGCAGCACTGCTGCCGTCCAAATTTACCAGTTTAGATTCACAGTCAACTATTGAAAGGTTGTAAGTGAGCCATAATTTTATTGAGAGGTTAGTCATTTTATTATTGGTAGGTTACGAAATTTATCTGTTGGTAGGTTACGCTAAATGTGAATGCTATACATGATCATATTTTTTCTGTTGGAAGGTTACACTTGGCGACAACCGGCCAGGATCGTACTTTTGCGAATTTCTGAGAAGTAGTCAGTTATATATCTGCTCTTAGTTAACTAATATTAAATGTAGTTTGCATCTGGCGCAACGCATCTACTAACTTGTCACTCTTTCTTTCACAGATCATCGACAATTTATTGTTCTTTGTGGTTATTGTGTTTGATCCATTTTTTGCTTTGTCTTTGTTTGATTTTGCGCTTAACTTTGATTTATGAAAATGCCGCGAAAAACTGCTAACAGTACATCGCGATGTGCAATGAGCGAAAAAGCCGACCTAAATAATTTGACTGATAATACAAGCGACACTCAGTGTCTTAATGATAATCCTCCAATTACAGCAATCAGTGCGTGCCGACCACAAGTAATGGTTTATTTCAAATGATGAACAAACAGATTCAATTGTGTCCACACAAAATTTAGCGACAATTCATGACGCAGCACGTTCCGCAACAATGAACGCTGCCCAGTTTGACACATCTGATTTGAATAATTTACACAGTGAACAGATAAATGTTTCTAATGAAAATGAACAATGTAGTCAAAATACGTCAGACTTCTTTGATTCCAATGTAGTGACTAACAGTGCACATCCGATTGGCAAATCTTTTCAGGAATCAGACAGTGACCAAATGGTTACACAAAACGTGACAAATGCAGATACACCATCACACAGTACAGTGAATAGAGTCGCTAATTTTGGCATGGACCAAGTTATGGCAGTATTACTACAACTTAAGAAATACAAGACAACAATATTATACAACTTAATGAAAATCGCAAACAGTCGAATGGAAAACACAACAACAATTTCAAACAACTTAATGAAAATCTCAAACAGTCGAATGAAAAAAACGACAGATGGTTCAAACAAATTAATGAAAAATTTGACACTTCTATTGAACAGCTTACTGAACAGATTACAGCCGTTGCGTAGCAATGTAATGAAACTAAAAAACAATTACGGTAGAAAATTAAGGCCTGTGCCAGGAATAATCGTGAAGAGATATGCAATACACATGCTGCCACAACTAAATTACTTAGAGATGAAATTAGTGCAGTTGCTAAATAATGTTCAGAAAACGCAACACAGTTACGCGACGAGTTTAAATTAATGTCAGCAGAGCTTTCACACACACTGGATGCGAAAGTTGACAAGAAATTTGAACAACAAAACAGCCAAATTGACGAACGTTTTAATCACCACCTACAAAACAGTGCAACGCGTTACCGTAAATTCATACGGGAACAGAACGAAGTAAAGAAACAAGTCTTGGAAACAATTACTGCACAGAGACAGGAAGATATGCGTAAGTTGTTTACGATAGCGAATACATACGTAGACAACATCATTGCTACAGTATCAAACGAAGTTAATACTATTAAACAGTTAAACAATGAATTGCATAATGAGATCTCCGCTCTTAAAACAAAAACAGATACACACACTGTAGACTTTCAGACAGTGACCGACAGACTTGAACAATTAGAGTTAATACAGGATCCCGATGCCATTAAGGCATACGTTAAGAAATTAAACAAAACCACACGTAAAATGCAAAAACAAATTAATGCTTGTCACACTAAAATCGACGATCAGGTAAAAGCACTGACTGAAAAATTTGATGAATTGGCCAGTCTTATTGATGTTATCGAAAGTAATAATGACACCAAATAAGACGATACGTCACCAGTTTCGTTCAATCAAACACCCGAATTCCAAAACATACAGCAGACAATCAGTGAGATAGGTACGTCCAATAATATATTAAGTAGAAAATTGTCATCTTTACGGCAAGAAGTGACAGAAATGATAAAGGTTTCAGCCTCTAACACGTCACGGTATACGCCACGTTGTGAACATTTGTCACTCTCACACAGCCAGTATAACTTGGGTAATTTACAGAGAGTACGTGACATAGATTCCAAACAGTCACAGACAAACAGATTATCATACAATCCTGAACGTGCTCAGACATTCAGAGATTATAATTTTGATTATAAACATTTTCTATCCGTGAGAAAATTTGAAGTATTTAAGAATGACGGAAACAGATACACTCTTTGGACTCGATACAACAATTTGCTTTTGAATTTTCACCGGTATTGCCTGTAATGCAGAAACTAAAATTTATTTGCAGTTTTCTGCACTGCTGCCTATTCTTTTACTAGCCTTTATATCTATCAAAACAGCTCTTCAACTATCGATCTATCTAGGATTAAGAATGAGTAAAGAAAACTTGATGCGACATGTTTTACCTGAAAGTGGCAGTTTCCATTAGACACTCCCGAAATGACAAGAACTCACACCATAATTTTAATAACAGACAAAATTATTATTATCAGTATCGTCAAAATTATCAGCAACAGCAAACACATTATGCCAACAATAGAGGCTTTTTCCCACAACAACAACAAAACCAGCCGGTTAGCATACCTAACCAACAATGTAATGTGCAAAGTCAACCAAGCTATAATGTTTCGCTGCCTACACGTATAGCGTCGGCTCCACCAAATAGTTACGCACAGCAACAAGGAAATCAATATGTACAGAAGGCACATCATTTCTATTCCTATCGCAACGCGCCGTATAGCAATGATTATTATGACAGACGTAAAAGTAATGAGCACAGTTTCAAGCGTAACAGTCGGTCTATTTGACTGCATACTGTACAGGTTGCATCTTCTAGCAACGTACGCAATACTTTTGATACGCAGACTCTTGTTCACGAAAATGTTATTACATTTGACGACATCCGAGACACACTTTTACATGAAAACCAGTTATTCAAAAAAACTATTTCCCACCCAGTTATTGACGTAAAGATTGGATCATCCACATTTTCAGCAGTACTCGATTCTGGATCACCTATGTCAGTTCTAAATGAAGAAATTTTCAACGAATGTAACAAAGAGAACACTTATCCTACGTTACCATTAGCCAAAACTAAAGTAAAATGAGCAGTATCTGGTAATGGAATAGATGTAAAATTACAGACACACTTATCATTTTGTATTGCAGGTCATACATTTCACTCAAATTTTTGGATTGTTCCCTTATTGACAACAGACGTTATTTTAGGTACGAATTTTCTGGTACAACACGACGCAATTATTGTCTTTCAAAATTCCTATTTAATGTTAAAGGATGAAACTGTACAACTGGCTTTAAAATTTCAGCACTCTTTATCTGCAGAAGAACAAACAATTAATCTTACAGAGGTCATTTCCGCATCACGTAACATAGACTGTCATTCCACATTGTTCACAGATACATACGTACACAACTATAATACTCCAGACGAAGCCGATTATGACGTTATGCAAATGCTTTTTGAGAGGGTAAAACAGAGCAGTTGAAATACAGACGACGAACGTACGCAACTACGTAAGGAAACTTACAGGAAGCTGCAGTTTTTGACAACATTCCTGGTACTATGTCCGATTTTATGTATGAATTTCAAGTTAAACAGCATGACACATTTAAAGTTAAACATTATCCTATTCCGTATATACGTACACACAATATTGTAGCAGACGCACAATCCCGTTCTCTCAGCAACAATCAGCAAGACATCGCAACCAACTTCTGCCAAGCAAATTTTAGCGTCATGTAAATTCAAAAAGTTGCATTTGAAAATTTCATTTCGTCGTCATTACGAGACATGGCAAAAGAGCAGAGCAATGACAGCGTATGGAAAGAAAAATAAGCACCTTTGGTAACATAAGAATAACGTTACCATTAAGAACCATTAGACCGTGCGTAACAGCATTCTATTTCGCCGCTCTCACCCTGACAGCAACATCTGGTATTTCTGACGAGCTTGTTAACAAATTAATTTGATATACTCATTTAAGTTACGCACATTATGGAGTAGGAAAATATTTTCTTATACTGAGACAGAACTGTTATTTTGCCAACATGGAGAAACGTATTCGACGAGTTTTAGCGTCATGTAAAATCTGCCAGAAAGCTATATCAGACCTGACTTCACATATTCCTCCGTTACATCCCATTGTAACCGTTAAATTGAGAAACATGGCCACTGTAGACATTTCTGGTCCGATTCCCAGAACTAATAGAGGTTTTTGCTATTACTTTGTCGCTGTTGAACGCACTTCGAAATTTGTTACCTTCACTCCGTTACGCAAAACTACTGCTAAATCTAGTTCGAATGCATTTGTAAAACATTTTTTATTTCATGTAGGGCATGTATTGAAAGTAATTTCCCACAATGGACCACAATTTCGATCTGTTATATGGACACGTATGTTACGAGCTAGAAACATTTCTCCGATCTATATATCCAGGTATCAGGCTTCTTCGAACCCTTCTGAACGATTGATGAAAGAAATTGGTAAACTATGAGGAATATACTGCCATATAAGACATATTGACTGGGACACACAAAATTCTAGGATGTAATTAACTCCATACCAAATGAATCTACTATGCTATCTCCGGCTGTTATCTTGAAAAATGTTGAACCACCTAACAAAATTAAAGAATTAGTATCTTTTCCTACAGCTCGTCGACTATGCCACCATGAAATAATTGACATTGCGCTCAACAACATCAAACGTGCCGTAGAGCACCGGAGGAGACAGCAAAAACAGGTTTGTACATGCCGTGATTTTCACATTGGACAGAAGATATTAGTACGCACACATTATTTATCCAACAGAGGAAAAAGTAGTTGCAGCAAATTTGAGCTTCTATACGCAGGTCCACGTGGAATTCGCAGCATTTCTCACCCCAGTGTAGTACACGTCGAAACTTTGAGAACCAGGAAAACCAAGGGCAATCACCATATTTCCAATATTAAACCCTTTATTGAATAAATATACTTTATGATTTATCACTCTGTAATGCCATTTGCAGATAGTTATATGACCACTTACTGATGATGATTATATTTTTTCTTGGCAAGTGCCTGGGAAGGTAAGGTTAGCAGGTAGCTTTTCTTGGCGTTATATATCAGACCGTGCACATTTTCCATTTTTTTTTGTATATGTATGATTGTTTTCCTATCGAAAGCAGAATTTTTCTCTGTGTGCACTATGAAATCTTTAAGATGTAACAAACATCAGTTGACTCTGACGTTTTTGCCTTATGATATTCCAATATTTTGTCTATTCTACAGTTTTTGCTACTACATTATGATATTGTATGTGCACTTTCGCACTTGAAAACTGTGTATGTTTTTGACCTAATATGTTTTCTGTCATGCTATACTGTATGATAAGTTATATCACTAGAAACAAGTTTTTATTTTATGGGTATATGATTTAAATGCAAGATATTAATCCTTATTAATCATTTTCAGAAAGCAATAACATGTAAAAGAAATAAATTAAACAAACCACAGTGGTTTACTATGAAATGGAAATTTCACAATTGGAATGAAAGAAGGAAAATGCAATTCCTTGTTATGAAGAGTAAATGGATCAGAATTAACAAGCATTACCAAGAATATACTGTACACACTGTATGATAGCAATCTTGAATAATTATTTTTCTTTCAAAATACGAGGCGATTATTGCAGGCTGTCACACAGAACTGCACATGTTAATTTTAGTGATGAAATATGCTAGAAGTAAGAAACTATATTATATATGAAGTAATAAATGATAATGAATAGTTGTATGAGGAAAGTGGTAATATGAATATGAATAATGAAGTGTCTATTTTTTGCAGATGATAATAAATTATGTATAGTTATATGAAGAATATGGTAATATCAATAATGACGTTTTTCTTTGCAGATGATAACAAATGATGAATAGTTGTCTGAAGAATATGGTAATATGAATAATGAAGTTTTTCTTTGCAGATGGCGATAATGATGAAGTTTATATATTTTCTGTTAGTTAAGAAATGCTATGTAGTTCCTTTTGACAGTATGTATTATGGCGCATTGTATAATGACTGAATGTTTTGGGAAAGACAACTAGAGTACATACATATTAAGCACACATTTCATTACCTGTTAATTCGAAGTTTACTACTTTTCAGCATTATATACATTTTTTCTTTCAGGTCAATAACCCATTTTGTATTTTTTCCAGGAGAAGGTTTTCATGATATTAATATGCTATAAGCACTTAGTTATGAAACCTGTTCTAATACTTGCATTTTTACCAAGTTGTGTATTTCATTTATGAATGTGATCACATATACTCTACTTGTTTCATAACCTTGCTACAGCTGACTCATGATGAATGATGATATTAATCCTTATTTCCAGCAATAAGCCAAACGCAAATATTTTCATGCCCCAGCAATTGACGATCGATCCCAAAGCAATTAATTGATAGCACAAAAAAAATTACTATCAGTCCCAGCTATTACCAGTATATAGCTTAATAATACTACCAGTTTAAAATATATTTCTAGTCCGAAATATAATGCAAATTTCTCTGATGTATTGATTTCATTATGACTATGTATTATTGGACTAAACACCTTGAATACTAGTTCATATGTTTTACATTTTAAATATGTCTTATGTCACTTACATGATATCATATATAAACACTAGCAGCTTGTGCTAAACCCAATAACTCTTGTTTTGAATGATGACTTCTGAATAATACTGAATAATGTTTTCTATTACTACATAAATGCCTTGTAACTAGCCACTGAATGTCAATGATTACTGTAACGAGATGTCTTATGCATAAATGCTATGCCCATAATTACTGTAATGAGATGACTTATGCATAAATGCTATGCCAATGACTAATGTAATTAGATGACTTATGAATAATGTCTGTAATACTTCATACATACTACATAAATTTTTAGTAACTGGCCAATGAATGTCAATGATTACTGTAATAAAATGACTTATGTTCAAATGTTCAAATGTGTGTGAAATCTTATCGGACTTAACTGCTAAGGTCACCAGTTCCTAAGCTTAGATACTACTAAACCGAAATTATCCTAAGGACAAACACACACACCCATGCCCAAGGGAGGACTCGAACCTCTGCCGGGACCAGCCGCACAGTCTGTGACTGCAGCTCCTTAAACTGGAGATGACTTATGCATAAATGCTACGCCAACAATTACTGTAATGAGATGAGTTATGAATAATGTTCTGTAATACTCCATACATACTACATAAATGTTTAGTAACTGGCCAATGAATGACAATGATTACTGTAATGACAACAATTCAGTGTCTTGGCTACACTGATAAATACTTCAGGAAAGAGAACTTCAGATTGTCTCACTTGGTGTGTAAGTAGGCTGTTTATGTTTTCTTATTGGTAACGCCACGTAGCGCTCTATATGAAAAATCACTGGCTGTGCTGTGTGCAGTCTGTGGGTAGTTTCATTGTTGTCTGCCATTGTAGTGTTGGGCAGCGGCAGCTGGATGTGAACAGCGTGTAGCGTTGCGCAGTTGGAGGTGAGCTGCCAGTAGTGGTGGATGTGGGGAGAGAGATGGCGGAGTTTGGAAATTTGTAAGATATACAATGATCTGTTATGTATATTATGAGTTTTCAACATTATTAAGGTAAATAGATTGTTTGTTCTCCATTAAAATCTTTCATTTGCTAACTATGCCTATCAGTAGTTAGTGCCTTCAGTAGTTTGTATCTTTTATTTAGCTGCCAGTAGTGGCGCTCGCTGTATTGCAGTAGTTCGAGTAACCAAGATTTTTGTGAGGTAAGTGATTTGTGAAAGGTATAGTTTAATGTCAGTCAGGTCCATTCTTTTGTAGGGAATTTTGAAAGTCAGATTGCGTTGCGCTAAAAATATTGTGTGTCAGGTTAAGCACAGTCTGTATAATTATTAATAAGGGGAAGTTTCATATGTCGACCCTTAGCTGAGGATACCTCACTGGAATCTTCTGATTTTTTCTTGTAGTTTGTGTAATTAGTATAGCTTTTGTTTATTGCTAGCGCGTAATTGTAGAGAAAATCTCCTTTGTAGTTGCAGTCTTTCATTGTTGTACAGTAAAACAGTTGTGGCATGCACTAGATATTATTTTCAGTCTTATGTTAATGTGTTCTCTTATTTTGCTCTTCAAATTGTGCTTTTCTGTGTTATCGTGTGAAATATTGTGACAATAATGGCGTGTGAAAAACGTAATACTAGGCTCCAAAGTAAACTGAGATATGACAGTGAAAACGAAAGCAGTGTGTTAGCGCCACCGAGTTATGAATTAACTGATGTTCCAAGTAGTAATTTGGTAATTGTGCATAGGGAAATGGAGCGGGCTGCAAACAATGGTGTGGACAGGGAAGCATTATCGTTCGATCGGTCGGCAACAGCTCGCCTCAGGAATCCGAATTGACAGAACACAATATTGCAAATACTGTAGACTTAGGTTTTGGGTCCTCACCGTTTTCTCAAATGAGTCAAGACACATTTCCTGCTTGTCAAAATGTGAATGTTGCCGGTGAAAATGCACTGCCAAAAAGCATAGAGAAACAGATTCCAGACATCAATACATTATTATTGCAATTAATGCAACAAATCGAACAAAATCAGAGGCAAATGGGACAAAAGCTTCAAAAGTTAGACACAATGGAACAACACCAGAGACAAACACAGCAACAGTTAGACACAATGGAACAAAATCTTCAAAAGTTAGACGCAATGGAAGAAAATCTTCAAAAGTTAGACTCAGTGGAACATACGCTTGAACAAACATGTGAAGATTTAACTACTGAGTTACATAACATTGAATCGAAATGTCAAAAAGTCTGTAATGACGTAAAAACACAAATTTGTGAGCATTTTCAACCTATTTTTTCGCGGCATGAAAATGCATTACAGAATTACGAAGCAGCCATAAAAGAACTGCAAATTATTGTTCATGAAAATCATGAGACCTTGCAAGCTAAATTTGACTCAGTTGCATCTACCGATTCGGTTACGCAACTTGCAAAAACACAGGAAAACTTAAAGGACACAGTACATACTCTGAAACTTGGTTCCGAAAAACACACTGAGGAAATAAGTACACTATCGGAGAAAGTAGCCGAACTTTCGGATCAGTTCACTAATTTATCTACGAAGGTAGATGATAATCTGAATGACACAAAACCGGTAGTCTTTAATGACACAGAAGAGTGTGAACAAATTAGGAAACAGAAACAAAATCTGAATCAAATTAATACGCAACACCAAAGAGAAATCCGGGAAGTACAAGATCAGCTTACACAGGTAATACAAGAATTACGTATTTCAAAGGACACTCGCGCTCCAATACGGGAAGAGGGACATAGAAATACGGAACAGCCACAAAATAATAACACAGCGCATTTCGGAAGTTATGAAAGAAATTGGCAGGTGTACCGTATTTTGAAATGGAACCGCCGACACGACGTAACAATGACCGATATGCTACTCGCCGACACGATGATTTTGACTATAAGCTGTTCATTACTACACATAAATTCAAAACATTTAAGAATTCCGGCAACGACATTCATCCACAAGCGTGGCTCCATCTATTCTCTCATTGTTTTCCTCCCAACTGGTCGTTAGAACACAGATTAGAATTTATGTGTGGCTACTTAGAGAATGAACCAGCTTTAAGAATGCGATCGGTCATTCACGATTGTCACAGTTAAGGAGAATTTTATCATGCCTTCCTCTCAGCGTACTGGTCTCAAGCTACACAAGACCAAGTAAAACATAGCATCATAATGACGAAACATTTCGAACAATGTGAATTTTCCAGTCTTGTGAAATATTTTGAAGACATGTTGCACAAGAATCAATACCTGTCAAACCCATACAGCCCTTCAGAACTCATCCGCATTTGCTTAATGAAATTGCCTGAACATTTAAGAAATATTATTTTGGCAGGACGTTGCAAAGACGACATTGAAGCTTTTCAGGGACTCTTACAAGAATTAGAAATTGACACTGACAATCGCGGAAAGCGGAAACAGGAACACAATTACAGGTCATATCCGTCGCAATTCCACGATGAAAGAAATAATAACTGGACGCGACAAGGCTATTCTCACAACACAAATCGTGACCAAAAAAGACACCACCCATATGACAACCGTTGGCAGAATAATAGGTACAGAGAAAGATCGCACTTCCATAGTAGTGAATATGATAGAGATTACCATGGAAACAGACAATATGGGAACCAAAACAATTATTATCAAGGGAGACAGAATAACTTCAGACGCAACAGTTCGGTGCACAGCTACGATTCAGGGAGAAATTTTCCACCACGTGACGGACAAGGAAGAAACTACGGAACCTACCGACATGACGACAGGGCCCTCTCGGCAAGGCGAATTTGTAGAAGTTAGGTCTCCTAATCCCACTAACGACGCGCGCCAACAAAGAAACAGACAATGACTCACACCGGAGGCAGCCATGTGCGCCTGCTGGCTCAGGGAAAAATAACATAGACGCTAACCTTGAGAAAAATTCCAGTATTCTTTACCGACGTATACCACATGATAATTGCGTTAAAGTTGAAACTCTGCGTACTAGGAAGAGCAAAGGGTTACACCACATTTCACATGTAAAACCATTTATTGAGAGATAATCCGTTTTTTAACTTGGTCTTTGCCATAAAACTTTTCACTTCACATTTCTAGTATGCTTTGTCAGACTTAAGAAACTGTTAACGTGCAACAATTTTTGAAGTTAAATATCCAGTCTAGAACCTAGGGAACATTTTTAAACAGAAATTACGATTGCATTGTTATAGTGAACAGATGACACAGTGTTGTATTTGTACATTCTTGCTTGTTAGTTGCACGATTATGTAACAACTATCAGGCTCACATACTTAGGACATATACCGGCACTGCTAATGAGATTTTCATGCAACATTTTTGGTTTACTTGAAAAGACAATCTTTATTTGAAGTACTTTCTGTGGGATTAAAGATGACTTAGCACTTGGTTTCTTTGACAGCTACACAATTATATCACGACGCTACTAATGTGTGACACAATTTACATTGTTGCTTTTGTGCTGTATCTGCTTTATATCAGCACAGTTTTTCTGAATTCTTCTGGAAAGTAAAACATGTTTTAGTAGTAACTTTTGTGGTATAGCTACAATGAGACTGCCTTTTCCGTAGCACAACAATACGTTACCGCACAGTACTTTCTTCATCATGGCAATAAGCAAAATAACTACGATGTCTATACGCAAAGCATCACACTTTTGTTTATGATAAGGTAAGTACATTGACTTCAGCAGAACTTTGCTTACAGAGGACGATAACTACGACACTTCAACAGAATTATCTTACAGCAAGACGCACATTTAGCGCTACAGGACACGCATTTCAGTGATTAATTTTGTACTTAAAACATTTATTTTTCAAGATTTTTGAATTACAAAGAAAGTTTTGATACATTTCATTGCATTGCTGTAATCTGTAACACCTGAGGGTATAATTACATTAATCCTCAGGGGGGTACACGCTTACTTTGTGTACCATGTGTTTGGCAGGCACAAGGAGCCCTAGCTAATATGGTATTTGCTTATACAACTTTACACATGGGTACCATATTTCTCCAACACAGAATTACACAGCTATCTGATCATTTAACAGAGAAACAAAAACTTTTTTATGTCAGTGACACATGTTTACATAATTACACCTGTTGGATAACTTCACACTTATGAAATTGTATTTTGTCTGTACTTTGTGAACTGTTCATATTTTTTCGGAACCATTGTGATACTATGAGAGCTTTGAATGATGTATTTGGTAAGGGAGCATGATCTTTAAAGTACGTTTGAGGTAGATGAAACTATTGAAATGAGCAGAGAATTTTTTTTAGGTTTTGACATTATTGCAGAAAGCTACGACGTTTTTGAGATTTGACTGAGGTGTTAAGATGTTATTTGTACGACGACGATGTGTATTATGCTGTTGAGGTATGTTTATGATCAATAAGATGATGCTACCGTATATGAGGAATTTGATTATGCTACGTATTTATTATGATGAAATACTGAAGAAGTGTCGACGAATATGTATATGTGTAATAAGGTAAGGAATAATGAATAGTGGTTAGGGACTCTGACTTGTGAAAAAGGATGTTGGAAACCAAGAATCGTACTTTAAGAGTTATGAAATGTGTGTAAATGCGTGAATGTATCACAATGCCGGCGAAAATTTTTTGGACACTGTTATATTCATAAGATTTTGTATCTACACATTTGCAACGCAAATTCTTGACCCCTGCAATTTTTTATATGAGACTGCCACTGTAGCGGAAACTGCTGTCGTAAATATTTCCATACGAAAGTTAAGTGACCACCTGCACGTAATGCGTCGTGGGCACCCAGATGGGCGACAGTCGCCTGGAAAGAAGTCATTAGTGTGTGCCAGAGGTGCAGGTGGAGAAGAAAAAAAAGGGGAGGCCATTATCCTCGCTATTGACGTTCCTTTGTAGAGAGCATCGCAAAAACGACACGGTCGAACTTGAAAACATATGATTACACTGTGGAGCTCTTAATTTATGATATTTACTGAAATGAAATGATGAGAAACATTTCACATCTATTGTCTTTCTAGTTGAAAGATTGTTTACTGCACTATGATATGCCATATGGCTAGTGAATGACATTTGACGCCTTGCTTTGCCTATTTTGTTTAATATGTAGTTTATAGCTGCACTGCAGCATTGGTTAAAATAAAATTTTATAGATGTACTAATATAAATATTTTCTGTCTACAGATCCAGTAAATAATAGTTTTGTGACATATTTCCAAAAAAATTAGGGAGCACAAAAAGACATTTCCCTTCATAGGAACTGCATACATAATTTTCTTTACAATACTTGGTAATTTATTTCATAGAATAAGTTTTTGTGGTGCACCACTTTAATTACATAGACATTAAGATGTGAACAGACATTTCCCTTATCTGCATTGTTGTCTTTAGTGTACTATTTTTTCTGCTTGAGCTTTGTCATTTTTAGATGCTGCTGCTGTTTGCCATGCATAGTGCTACTAAATTTCACTTTGTATTATTCTTTTAAGCCAGTTTTACTACTGATTTATTTTTCTTGTTTGCTGCTCATTGCCTTATATTAGTTGTAATTTATGCTGCTTGCTTTGCCTTTTGTATTTTTTATCATTGCTGTTTGTGTTAATTGTTTTGTGATGCTGCATTGCCTCGTTCCTTAGTTTAGCATCTGAGCTCAGTAGATTTAAGTTAGCTTAAGAGGGGGTAGACTATATAAGAGAATGAGTTGCGATGAATTTGAAGAAATGCATTGAGAAGTCATATGAAAGAAGTACAGAAAACAGGTATAGATAGGACTTTTTGGAAATAATGAGGAACGAAGGGAGATCTCCAAGAAGTAAAGAAAGTTTTGTTTGCAAAATACTGCAGTAAAACAAACCCTGTCCTTTCCACCTGTGTTATTCTGGTATGTGTTTGTGTACTCTTGCATATTTGTGTTTTTCCTGTCTTTATGTGTTTAGCTAATAAGAGTTATGTTGTAGAATTTTTCTGATAGTATGTTATTTTCTTTGTAAAGATGTTTAGGCATTATTTATTCTGTTTTGTTTTAATGCTCATGTGTGAAATTTATGTTTCGAAAACTATTCTCATTATTTTATATATTTACTTATGTCATAATTCCTGTAACACTGATGTATATGTCTATTTCTATTCTTTTGTAAAGCCTGTTTTACTACAAATGTTATCTGTATTGTTATGTTCTTTAATGATGTATTTTGTATCTTTGTAATTGTATTCTTATGTTATAAAATTGTAATTGACATCAGGTCATCAAATTAAGTAACTTGTAAGTTCCATTTTACTGCACACGTTTCTGTTGGTCATAGTATATGGACAATATGTGAGAAGTAGGGACTGGTAGTGTTAGCATGTGTGTTAATAATTCAGCAATGGACTGGATAACAGCATTGCTGGTTCTAAGGACATTTCAACAAAAAAAAAAGAATTTGTGAGTGCACAAGTGGTGGTTTATGGACTTGCTATATTATCCGCAAGACTCTTCAATGGTGATTGTGCACTTGCACAGTCACAACAGATGGCTGCTGGCCATCTCTACAAGGTCTACATTGGGTCTGCATCTTTGATGATCCATCAATACCATTATTTCTACAAGGACTGCAGTGGGTCTGCACCTCTGGTGGCCCACCAATACCGTAATCTCTACAAGGACTACAGTGGGTCTACTCTGTGATGACCTACCTACCAATACTCTTCAAAACTTCGACTGACTCTGCTGTGGGTTTGCTCTGTTGTGGCCCATTACCTGTCTGCATGTCAAGAGTCAGCACTGTCTTTTCGTTGGAAGGACAACACTACTTCTTCAAGACTGCATGGAAATCCACTACTTCCATGTGCATTGTCTTTTACTGCTCATACTTTAAGAAAGGAAATGGCAGTTTTACTGTGATGAATGATCAGGACTGTCTTCATGGACTGTGAGAAAATTTTAGCTTTTGACCAACATTGTATTAATAAGTGTGTGCATTTGATATCTTTCTTACCGTAATTATGAAAAATTTTTTCAAATCTGTATTGGCCAGTGCCCAAAACAATTTGTAAAATTTTTTGTGGGAAGCATGGTGGCTATGTAAGTAGGCTGTTTATGTTTTCTTATTGGTAACGCCACGTAGTGCTCTATATGAAAAATCACTGGCTGTGCTGTGTGCAGTCTGTGGGTAGTTTGCATTGTTGTCTGCCATTGTAGTGTTGGGCAGCGGCAGCTGGATGTGAACAGCGCGTAGCGTTGTGCAGTTGGAGGTGAGCCGCCAGTAGTGGTGGATGTGGGGAGAGAGATGGCGGAGTTTGGAAATTTGTAAGATATACAATGATCTGTTATGTATATTATGAGTTTTCAATATTATTAAGGTAAATACATTGTTTGTTCTCTATTAAAATCTTTCATTTGCTAACTATGCCTATCAGTAGTTAGTGCCTTCAGTAGTTTGTATCTTTTATTTAGCTGCCAGTAGTGGCGCTCGCTGTATTGCAGTAGTTCGAGTAACCAAGATTTTTGTGAAGTGAGTGATTTGTGAAAGGTATAGTTTAACGTTAGTCAGGGCCATTCTTTTGTAGGGAATTTTGAAAGTCAGATTGCGTTGCGCTAAAAATATTGTGTGTCAGGATAAGCACAGTCAGGTATAATTCTTCAAAGGGGATGTTTCAGGTGTTGTGCTTCTGTAGAAAGATATGGACTTTCAGTGGAGCTATGTGCAACCCACTGTGCTACAACCATGCTGATATCCTTCCCATTCCTCTCCCAGTTCTTATAAAATGTTGACTTTTACAGTGTGTGTGCACTTTATTTCATATATCTTAAGTTATTAAGTTCTAGTAAAAAATGCTAAAGACTTCTACAGTGCGTGTGCACTTTATTTTACTCCTTGATATGTTTAATTCATGTAAAAATGCTAAAGACTTTTACAGTGCGTATGCACTTTGTTTCATTTCTTAATGTATTCAGTTCTTGTAAAAATTGCCAAAGACTTATATAGTGCGTGTGCACTTTATTTCATCTCTTAAAGACTTATACAGTGCGTGTGCACTTTATTTCATCTCTTAATGTGATCAGTTCTTGTAAAAATGTTAAATACTAATACAGTGCGTGTGCAGTTTATGTCATTTGTTAATATATTTTGTACACATTGCGTATGAACTTTGTAATTTCTTAATATGTTCTGTACTCAGTGCGTGTGCACTCTATTTCAATTCTTACTTATATTATTTATCAATAATGTTATATAAATGAATATACTCTGTGACTGTAGACTTAGTAAACTACATAGATTATAGAAAAATTTGTTGCTCATGGCAATTCCAATTGACTCACCAATGCTGCCAAATTTTGGCCCCCCAGTGGAGGGTTATGCGAGAGGTCCAAGAGTAAGGAATTTATCGTTAGCGCACTCGAGCAGATGTAATTTCGATGGATTGCTCACGCGCTGCCTGCGATATGTAAGCTATAAGAGAATCTCAGACCAGAGAGCAGTGTTGGCTGCAGTAGGAACTGTGTGGTGTAGGATTCAGAAGTAGCTTGCAGTCTGGTGTAAGGATTTGGCTGGGCCGGTCATGGTGAGCGATGGCGGTGCCTGAGCGATGTAGTATAAGGTAAAAGTAGCCTCGCGCATTTGAAAAATTGTTATATCAAGTCCCATGTAAATGTTTTTCAAAAATATCTTAATAATAATCTTTCTTGTAAAAATTAACTTTGGACAATCATTCATCTCAATTTAAAGAATTTACTAATTTCTCCAATCTATGGTCATCCCGATTATTGTAAAGACAACTCAGTTGTTTCTTTTTATACATGACAACTCTATCGGCCAGCATTGCACTGGGCTGTGCCAGAAAAATTTCTTATAGCAGCAGATATATACGCGTTATCCGGCGACTTCATTGAGGTAAGAATTTCAAGTTATTCAGTATGATCTTTCAGGGCCGTGGCGCAGCACTGCTGACGTCCAAATTTACCAGTTTAGATTCACAGTCAGTTATTGAAAGGTTATAAGTGAGCCACAATTTTATTAAGAGGTTAGTCATTTTATTATTGGTAGGTTACGGAATTTATCTGTTGGTAGGTTACGCTAAATGTGAATGCTATACATAATCATATTTTAAACTGTTGGGAGGCTACAGTTTGACTTCAAAAACTGGTGTCGTACAACTATTTCGTCTTTTAGGGCGGTTATCCTGTGTGACGAAAATTGTAATCTTAATCCTTGCCTAACTGAGTATTGCTGCGGCACTGAAGTTGTTCAATCTAAGTTCTAGTTTGATCATACTGCTTCTAGGTACGGTCGCTTTCAAGGTGTTTAACCTGTAGCACACATTTGTTCAGATTGTTCCACGGCACGCAACAACTATCGGAAGCTGATTACGACGCAGTGTAGTCCGTTCGTTACGACACCAGAGTCCTTTATTCTAAGTAACCTATTGCGTGGTGGTGGTGGCTATCCTGCGCTGGCTCAGTGGTTGCAAATTCTATTCGAGTGGCCCCTTTCTCACTTATGTTGTTTCTTTCCGAATCTTTCTTGCATCTAGGCTATTGCTGACTTCTTGTCGCTAAGACAATTAACACATCTTTTTGTTGAACCTGCTGCCGTTGGTTCTGTATAAATGTTCCAGAAATAACAGTCGCCTCTTCTTTAGAGTTTCAGTTACGTTTTCTATGTTCATTACTTCTTATTTCCGTACCTCTGTGTTTCTTACTGGTCGGATTCTCCTTTTTAGGACTTTCAGTTTGTGTAATTTGTAATTAAGTACTGAACATTCACTTGCAGACAGTCATTCTGGATTTCCTACTGCGTTGTACTGCTGTATTTTCAAATTTTTAGTCAGAGGCCTTTTGTTGTAAATGTTCCTGGTTATACCACGGGCTCTCTCCATTTCACGTACGCTCTTCCACAGCGAATTTTTGTAAACAATTTTCTTGAAACATTTCTGCCAAATATCGAAAATTATTGACACTATTTTTCTACCCAATGTCTGTTACTGGAATTTCAGGTGGATGTTTTATTATTTGTCAGAAATTTAGTTTCTTCCTACAGAAATTCTTAAATCTGTTTGTGGTTTGTTTCTTCTAAGAGTCTGATTTTTATGGCTGCATTTGTTACGTTTTCAGAAAGAGTGACAAAATCATCGGCAAATGCTACACAGTGAACTTCAATGCCGTTGTTCTTATTTTCCAGTCTTATTGGTGATATCTTGTGTTCTTTTAGTTTTTCTTTTCATTCTGCAATTATTTCCTCTAAAATGCAGTTGAAGATGAGTGGAGACAGGCTGTCACCTTTTTATTATGAGTGCCTTAGGTATTTCACTGCGAAACTTTACTTTTGAGTTTCCTCATTCTGCGAGAACTCAAAAGCGATCTGTTGAATTGTTAAAAACCATTCAACAGGTAAGATAGCATAAAATATTTTCGCATGAAATATTTGTTTATTTAAGACAACCGGTTTCAACAGACCATGCTGTCATCTTCAAGTCTGTAAGGAAGTGCATGTAGATGGAATATTTAAGTTGAGATGTAACGTTTGCTATAGAAGTTTTAGTTTGGTATTATATTAACTGGAAGTGATCCTGTACTTTTACACAACTAAAAATCCTTTTGTTCATTTTACGCTAATCTCACGTACAAGGTGTCAAGTGGATAAAAACAGCTCGTTGTAAAATGTTTGTTAAGCACAAATCTTTTATAATGTGTTTATTTTTATCAACCTGACATCTTATGCGTGAGGAAAGCGTAAGGTTAATATGTTTTACAACAAAGGATTTTAAGGTACGTAAATGTGCGGATCGACTTCTGGGTTTTATAGTACCGAAGTAAAACTCATATTAAATTTTACAACTTAACGAGACATATTCCACATATATGCAGTTTCTTACAGACCTGAAGATGGCACCACAGTCTGTAGAAGCCAGCTGTCATTCCTTAGTGTTTCCATGTCCCACTTCCTTGGGCATAGATTCCTCCTGACAAATCTCTAGAACTTCACCCTACTCTTCATCATTATTTAACTGCGATATGAGTCTGTATGTACGCATGCGATCTTGGCTGTTGAATGGTTTTTTACTTTACTTTTGATTTCGTGTCTGTGAGCGTTTCCCGAATAAGTCTTGCTAGTTTACATTTTAGGCTGACTTTTCGGCTCACTTTGTCAAGTGTTTCCCTATCAAACGAATAAAATGCGTTTTTAAAATCTATAAATGTTACAACTAGGGAGCTGGTGTGAGGCCATGACGCAAATCTCGGTTTGCAATGAGTGTCTGTGTCCTCCTTATTGCACCATATTTACTTAACAAGCCATTCACTGCTGCGTCGGTCCTCCGCTATGTGCTCTTATGAAATGAGTGATATAAAAGTTGATATCTTAGGTATTGCGAAACAACTCACATCACTTAATGAAGGGTAGTCTTCCGGTCCATATGGTATACCAAACAGGTTCCTTTCAGAGTATGCAGACAAAAAGCGCCTTTCTTAGCAATCATATACATCCGCTCACTTGACGAAAGGTCTGTTCCTAAAGACTGGAAAGTAGCACAGGTCACACCAATATTCAAGAAAGGAAATAGGAGTAACCCATTGAATTACAGACCCATATCACTGACCTCAATTTGCTGTAGGATTTTGGAGCATATACTGTACGCGAACATTATGAATCACCTTGAAGAAAATGAGTTATTGATAAATAACCAACACGGATTCAGAAAATATCGTTCTTGTGCAACGCAGCTAGCTCTTTATTCCCATGAAGTAAGGAGTACTGTCGACAAGGAATCTCAGATCGATTCCATGTTCCTAGATTTCCAGGTGGCTTTTGATGCCTTTCCTCACAAGCGACTATTAATCAAATTCCGTGCATACGGAGTATCGTCTCAGTTATGTGACTGGATTCGTGATTTTCTCTCACAGAGGTTACAGTTCGTAATGATAGACGGTAAATCATCGAGCAGAACAGAAGTGATATCTGGGGCTCCTAAAGGTAGTGTCATAGGCCCTCTGCTGTTCCTGACTTACATAAATGATGTAGGTGATAATCTGAGTAGCTCCCTTAGATTGTTCACAGATGACGCCCTAATTTACCGTCTAGTAACATCATCAAACAATCAATTCCAATTACAAAATGATCTAGAGAGAATTTCTGTATGGTGCGAAAAGTGGGAATTGGCACTAAACAATGAAAAGTGCGGGGCCATCCACATTGGTACTGAAAGAAATTCAATACATTTTGGGTATACAATGAATCGCGCAAACCTAAGGGCTGTCAATTCGACTAAATACCTAGGAATTGCAATTACGAGCAACTTAAATTGGAAAGTCCACATAGAGAATATGGTGGGGAAGGCGAAACAAAGACTGCGACGAACCAACTAAAGACACAGCGTACACTACACTTGTCCGTCCTCTGCTGAAAAATTGCTGCGCGGTGTGGGATCCTTACCAGGTAGGACTGACGGAGGATATCGAAAGGGTGCAGAGAAGGGCAGCTCGTTACGTGTTATCGCGCAATAGGGGTGAGAGTGTCACTGATATGATACGCGAGTTAGGGTGGCAGTCACTGAAACAAAGGCGGTTTTCTTTGCGGCGAGATCTATTTACGAAATTTCAATCACCAACTTTATCTTCCGAATGCGTAAATATTTTTTTAACACCCACCTACGTAGAGAGAAATGTTCATCATAATAAAATAAGAGAAATCAGAGCTCGAATGGAAAAACTTTGGTGTTGCTCTTTCCCACACACCATTCGAGAGTGGAATGGTAGAGAAGTAGTATGAAAATGGTTCAGTGAACCCTCTGCCAGTCACTTAAGTATGAATTGCAGAATAACCATGTAGATGTAGATTTCTTGCAACATGCCTTACGAGCTAATGAATATGCTTGTCTCTCTTCCTCGGTTTCCGTCCTCTGAATTCTTATTCCTTACTCAACAGTGTCGTCGTCCTGACCCGCTTGTGACATAGCGGCTCGCTTCCTGCTTCTGCCTCTGTGTCTGGCAAGACTTGAATTTGCCTGAGGCAAAGTGAGCCAGTTTTAATAAAAAATTTTTCCTAATTTCTACCGCTTACAATTCTGTGCCATAGCAAATTGAGCAGAAATCGCAATTTTAAAGATATCGGCCCGAAGTACCGTCACAGTGGATTAACTAGTCAAAATAGGAAGTTGAATCAACAAATGCATTCTACTACTAAGGATCTCCACTAGTTACTCACTAATACTACGGGCAACACGACTACACAGAGCTCCATAATACGCAGACCAGTCAGATTAATGTGACTGTTGCCTATGTTCGACGTCAACGTGGAATAACTACTCACATGCAATAGGTGGCAGCACTAACATGAAGGATACATGAAGCGTTACCGAGGGGGAGGGGGGTTGGGAACCTGACAGTAGTGCAATCGATATCGTGATGAGGAACGGATGCGATTTATCTGACGTCCAAAACGGCATATCATTCGTTTTCGGGACAAGGGTGGGCTGAAACGGCTGAGTTTGTAAAATGTTCACGGGAAGCTATGCATAAAGCCGTGAAAGGCAAAATGGTGCTATCAAAAACTGACGCCGAGACAATTGTGGTACACCACAGGCCATAGACGACAAGGATAAACGAGATCCGTCTTGCATGAACCACATCTTGTCGATTTCAGGATCACTTTGGATAATGGGGATGAAGTCATCTTACAAAACCTTCATGTACAGTTCGGTAGTCAGTGCGCCATCAAGGAATATTCCACTGGTTATTCCGTGACTGGAAATTTCACACTACACTACACAGTCACCCGCTAAGTGAGAAGAGACTTCCCGATCGCGAAATTCGGATTTTCAGTCACCCGTATGCGCCAATTTTGCCTATTGACGAACCCATCCAAATGAAAGTGGGCTTCGTCGCTAAACCAAACCATACATTTGTATACTAATTCACATCATGCCCCGCGGTCAACCGTGCAGTTTGAGCGTCCCAATGAAAACCGTTCAAAAGTTTCGACGATTTTATTTCATGTAGTTACATAATAGTCACCTTGTAGTTCAGATATAAATGACGACGTCGTAGTCAAAGATGAAGAGATAGAGAAACAGTATGAGGAAATTGAATGCACAGACACAGACTCACATCTCAGATTAATAATGATGAACAGTAGGCTGAAGTTCTGAGATTTGTCAGGAGGAATCTACGTCCAAGGAAGTGGGACATGGAAACACACAGGAATGAAGAGATACACCCCAAGTTCTCAGACACTATACATACTGCGGTAACGAACTGCTCAATACCTATGTCAGCTGAAAACTATCGGACATATCTAGAAAAGGCAGTCATAGAGATTTGGAAAGAAAGACATAGGTACAAAGAAGGTAACTTCGAAGGCACCATAGGTAACAGGGACATACTTCACTTGATCGATAAAAGAAGGAAGTACAAAATGTTCAGGGAAACTCATGAGTACAGTCTTCTAGGAACGAAATAAATAGGAAGAGCGGGCATGCTAAGACGAAATGGCTACATGAAAAATGTGAAGAAATCGAAAAACACAGATTGTCGGAAGGACTGGGTCAGCATATAGAAAAGCGAAAAACCTGTCCTATAATTATAAGCAAGGGGGGTACCATTAACACAGCGATAGGAATTCCATAGTTAAGTGCAGAGGATAGGTGGAAAGAGTACATGTATGTTAAGTATATGAGGCTAACGACGAACCATCAGATTTCCGGAAAACCATCACTGTGAAAATGCGTAATAGTTTGGTAATTCCAACACGGTGCCTAAATAAATAAATTTTTCATGCTATAGGAAACATTTTAAAAATCAAACAATGGTGCAACAATTTATTTCATACAAAAAGCAAGATGTGTCCGATCAATGAATGCGTAGGTAGCTTCACACAACGTTCAAAAATTGACTCCTCTGATGTGTGAATCCTCTCCTGCAGTACTTCCACGTCCTGTGTACTGGTTCATCTTCCTCACCAGAGTTCCCTGGAAAGCTATTTAAATGATTGTGCAGACACTCTACGTCGTTGTTTATTCCAGAGCTAAGTCATTTAAAATGAAAGAGCATATATTCAGCCATGTGCTTATACGTGCCTGCCTTATGATTCTAAAGCAAATTTTTCACTACTAGACTCGAAATTATTCAATTACTTAATGAGTAGCTTCATCAGAAACCCTTGCAAAGTTCTAGAATTATTCTTTTTTCGACATATATTCAGGTTGTACTGACCATTTTATTCAAAATCTTTCCACAAACATTTGAAAGTTTTATGTAATGACAACACGTGAACATGAATTTACTATCCTCTATGTGACAGAGGTGGTACATTGGATAGCGAAGAGCGTCTCTACGATGACAAAGACTATTACACGATTGAATATTGTCTGGTGCCTTTCAGTTGCTGTATTTTAATAATATCTTCACTGAAAATTAACCTTTATCACTACCATCTTGGAAGAAAGTCGCTAACTGAATCAGTTTTGTTAATTTAGTACTATCTCTTTGCTTTTACTTTCCTACCTCACGATAGCTTCTTTTCCTATTAATTTCTGACGTGATTCAATTCTGAAAATACTTACTATACAGCCTCTCCTACTCTCATTAAACAAGTTGTACTGTGGGAAAAGTCTCGAGAATGCTCGGGATCTTTTTTGCACAGACGGTGAAATGCTTACCTAACTTACAATTACAATTTCTGGTTCTTAAAGTCAGATAGTTTAACATGCATTTACAGGTGCTATCAGAACATTTACAGCACCGAGTGGTCCTCTAACACTCGATAGTTTAGGATTTAGTTAAAACGTCAAACACGCACTCACTGTAGAGGAACTGAAGTAATCGCTTGCGATAAGAGAAAATTATTACTCTCCTCCATTCATGGCAGATATACATGGAAAACGAGTCTTTCTATTAATTATTTTTACTACTGTGAAACAATGGCGATCGAATGGGAACTAACACTGACTAATGTACAAACACTTTCCCAGTTCAACCACAAGAGTTTCGAAAACACCTCCACTACTTTAGCGATTCTCTCCTGCTCTGAAGAGCTCTGGAGGAGATGCGTCGAGTTTGAAGTGACCAACCAAAACCCCCTGCTCCATCGTATCAGTTACATTCGCGTCCGAGCAGTTTCTTGTGTAGTGTCTTCCACCATGCTGTCTGAGAACGGTTCTTGTGTTCAAATGGTAGAAATGTCCAACCAGGATCTAGGAAATGAGGGTGTGAAGGGGAAAATGTTTATGGAAGTATGGAAAGGGAAGAGAATGCTGGTGATGTGGAATGGATGTGGGATTTATAGTTGGCAGGACGTGTAAATGTCTGAACAGATTTCATGGTCTAGGTGTTGGAGAGGAACAACTTGTGGACGTATGGCGGAATGTCTCGTAGAGGAGCGACAACATACTACAACAGGAAATCAGAAGGGATACAGTTGGATTATTGAAGACTGCAGATGGTGTGAGTTGAACGAAGGTGTTCAGTGAGAGTAAGGAGAGGTATAAAGTTAAAATCTGATAAGGCTCTGTTCCAGTGTAGCAGAGTGAAATTTTTAATTATGACACAGGTATCATCAATACAACTGTAAGAGTGTAAGAACAGTTTTTTTTTTTGGTCATCAGTCTACTGACTGGTTTGATGCAGCCCGCCACGAATTCCTTCCTGTGCTAACCTCTTCATCTCACAGTAGCACTTGCAACCTACGTCCTCATTTATTTGCTTGACGTATTCCAATCTCTGTCTTCCTCTACAGTTTTTGCCCTCTACAGCTCCCTCTAGTACCATGGAAGTCGTTCCTCATTCCTTACCTTATCAGTCCACCTAATTTTCAACATTCGTCTATAGCACCACATCTCAAATGCTTCGATTCTCTTCTGTTCCGGTTTTCCCATAGTTCATGTTTCACTACCATACAATGCTGTACTCCAGACGTACATCCTCAGAAATTTCTTCCTCAAATTAAGGCCGGTATTTGATATTAGTAGACTTCACTTGGCCAGAAATGCCTTTTTTGCATAGCGAGTCTCCTTTTGATGTCCTCCTTGCTCCGTCCGTCATTGGTTATTTTACTGCCTAGGTAGCAGAATTCCTTAACTTCATTGACTTCGTGACCATCAATCCTGATGTTAAGTTTCTCGCTGTTCTCATTTCTACTACTTCTCATTACCTTCGTCTTTCTCCGATTTACTCTCAAACCATACTGTGTACTCATTAGACTGTTCATTCCGTTCAGCAGATCATTTAATTCTTCTTAACTTTCACTCAGGATAGCAATGTCATCAGCGAATCGTATCATTGATATCCTTTCACCTTGTATTTTAATTCCACTCCTGAGCCTTTCTTTTATTTCCATCATTGCTTCCTCGATGTACAGATTGAAGAGTAGGGGCGAAAGGCTACAGCCTTGTCTTACACCCTTCTTAATACGAGCACTTCGTTGTTGATCGTCCACTCTTATTATTCCCTCTCGGTTGCTGTACATATTGTATATGACCCGTCTCTCCATATAGCTTACCCCTACTTTTTTTCAGAATCTCGAACAGCTCGCACCATTTTATATTGTCGAACGCTTTTTCCAGGTCGACAAATCCTATGAAAGTGTCTTGATTTTTCTTTAGCCTTGCCTCCATTATTAGCCGTAACGTCAGAGTTACCTCTCTCGTCCCTTTACTTTTCCTAAAGCCAAACTGATCGTCACCTAGCGCATTCTCAATTTTCTTTTCCATTCTTCTGTATATTATTCTTGTAAGCAGCTTCGATGCATGAGCTGTTAAGCTGATTGTCCGATAATTCTCGTACTTGTCAGCTCTTGCTGTCTTCGGAATTGTGTGGATGATGGTTTTCCGAAAGTCAGATGGTATGTCGCCAGACTCATATATTCTACACACCAACGTGAATAGTAGTTTTGTTGCCACTTCCCCCAAGAGCAGTTATAATATGCAAAGTGTAATGACATTAAGTAAGTGCTTTACCACATCAGCATGCGTCCACCGACAGAAACAGAGGCCTACGGTCAACTTAAACAGGGGGAACGTTCGGATCCATTCCGGCCAGTAAGGCCTGGTCTCAACGTTCAGAGGCTGGTGTCCCCTGAACGACGAGATCATCCAACGTCCCTGCGCCGCATGGAAGCCGTTACGAGAAATTCAAAATAACAACTCCACGAGCCTTAGTGAATAGTCGCTATGTTGCGAATTATTATGAACAATTAAACAAAGGCTGGGAAAGCTCCTCCCCCCACACGAGACAACAGGTCACTCATTAGGAAGCCTACGGTGATCTCCAAATGCCGGGAAAAATTAGTTTCGTAAATTTTAATTACTGATTAATTTCATCGACTTCCGGAATGATTCTCAGAGCGACCAGAGACATTTGTCAAACTATTCGTAAGTCTGCGTAAAATCTGAATCCCATTCTAAATACGGATTACGTTCTATAGGGTCAGTCTCTCTTTGTCAAGAAGACAGGACAGTGTAGCAGCTGTTCCTAGTGCACGCCTTGTGGTACACCAGAGAAGTGTCTCTGCTCTACAATATCATCAACACAGCTTTAAGTAATGGATTATCAAATTTAATGTGCCAAGTTAATTAAGTTCCTTACCGTTTTATTTTGTTGGTATTGATATTAGAGGCATCTGAAGATGGTCACAGGCCGAAATTGGCGAGTAATGTAGCGTAAATGTACATATTGTACAAAAAAGGTACATCTTGTGTAAAAAAAAATTTACAGCCTACGGTGGATATTTAAAATGGTGTTGTCATTTAGAAGTCTCGCCAAGGGTCAGCTAGGAATTGGCGTGGTGCCATTCGCCAGCCAGTACGGTTGATGAACTCTGGAACAGAAATGAAGTGGTATGGGCTGACGTATGCATACCTTTTATGCAAGCTCAGTTCGACTCCATAAACCAGCCGGGTTATATGCTCACAACATCAACAAATGATTTTTACTGGTCTACTTGATGTTGGATTTTTAATTGCGGGTCGTGTATTTTGGCTTATCAGCTATATCTTACTACCACTTGAGACAAAAGAATGTGCTGGAAATTCACAGAAAGTTAGGGCCCTTTCACACTTGCCTGGCAGCCGTCAAAACGGCGGCGCGCACACGGCATGCCGCATGGCGGTTCCACACTTATCAGGCTACTGTTGTGCACGGCATGAAACGGCACGAGGGGGAGAAGGGGGTTGAAGGTGAAGGGGGAAGAGTTCTTCCATTTTCAAGCTGTACAAACACTTGACGGTATATAAGATTAGGCCACATCGTTTTATGAACCTATTCATTCATTATTTTCCTTGTCAAAAAAGAAAAGGCACGTGATTCTTTTAGTTAGGTAATGTTTCTCACCAATTTTCACAGAATGTATTCGGTTAAGAAATCAATTTTTTTCATTTGCGGTAGTATAGAATCCTAGGTTCGTAATAGACCATATACGTTTCCATAATTCGTAAGAGTCACTGTGAAATAATGACATTTCTCAAGCATTTGCCCTTCATGTACAAATCTGGTATTGAAAGCGTGTGATGGAGTGTAGCTTACCTCCCCTTCGCTACGTTTTATACAATGCATTGCTGCGAGTGAAATAGAGGCAAAAGTAAACATAGATTTCTAAGTGGTGGTGACAGTGATAACTGTCTTCTTTCAGAAGTAAATGCGAGTTATTGATGGCGTCAATTCCGCGATCGTAATCCGAAGGAGTTCGCGATGGTGTAGCTTAGTGTCAAACACCATAGGATAGGAAAACGGAATACTAGCGATCAGTGCAGACCTAGTATCAAACAGTAGTGTGATTTTAACCATCCACGTACAGAAAACGTCAATACATACGAACTTTCCCTCAGGTACGACCACTTGCTTTGGAAAGTCATATGCTATGTTTCTGCAGCAGCCCACTCATAAAAGGCAAGCAATTAATTCTTGTTCATGTCTTATAAGTGAGGAGTGTGTACATTTAGTATATGATGCGAGAAGAAGACAATAAGTTAACGTAAGACTTTGCTTTCGACAGACTATTGTAAAAACTGGCAAATTCTGTTGAATTGCTTCCTTGTTGGAGATGAAAAATGACAGAGGACAAAATCAGAATTTCATTTATAAATGTTACTATGCCCACATTGATAAATACATAAAAAGTCTAAGTTTTAAAATTTTCTTTCAGCGGACTCGTCGCATGAATACCGACCGCCATTTAGGAACGTTTTCTTCCCTTCGACGAAAAAAAAAAAAATTCAAATGTGTGTGAAATCTTATGGGACTTAACTGCTAAGGTCTTCGGTCCCTAAGCTTACACACTACTTAAACTAAATTATCCTAAGGACAAACACACACACCCTTGCGCGAGGGAGGACTCGAACCTCCGCCGGGACCAGCCGCACAGTCCATGACTGCAGCGCGGCCTTTCGATGAAGATGCATGTCTTTCTGCAGTAGGGTCACAATTACCATCAACAGGCTCTTCATTACCGACCGAAAAGCTGTGTTCAATTTTCCACATTGCCCCAAGCTATTGATGGTAAAAATCTTCGAATTGTGAACCCATCAAATTCGATGTATTTCGACTACAAAGGATATTCGTCCATACTTGATGGCGGAAGTTGTGAGAGGGATTATTACTCAAACATATTCAAATCAAGTTCCGTGTGGAAATCTAGATGTGAAAGCCAGCAAATGGCTGTCCATCCCACTGCCGTGTCGTGCCCGACTAGTGTGAAGTGGACCCTAGTCGTGTCGCTGAGGACAGCCCGCTCGCTGACACACATCTTCGAGAGGCAGCAGGTGTGTTAGATCTGCCGTCAGCTGGTGCCACTTACGTACACACCAGAGCGCGTAACCAACGGTCGCGCTTTCCCCATCTGGCTGCAGCGGCACGCTACGTAAATCTGCACCACGATGTGTGCGCTGCGTTCCGGTCCCACTGTCGCTTTCACGATCAGATTATCAGCATTAGCCAGTTAGTTACTGGCAGCAAAACTGGAACAAAACCCAAATGCTAAGAGCATTTACTGATGTAAAAAATGTGTTCTACATACTACTGCGGAAGATCAATAATGATTATGAAGGATACAGATAAAATTATTCGTATATTTGCAGTAGTATTCAAAAAATAGCGAGAGTTAGAAAAAAGTTGAAAGTCAAGAAACAAAGGGTGAGTTGTAAGGTAAAGTCATAGTTTGTCGTGACTGTTATTTGGACCGTATGTCATATACACAATGACGAAGGTGAAAGAGATGGTTCAAATGGCTCTGAGCACTATGGGACTTAACAACTGTGGTCATCAGTCCCCTAGAACTTAGAACTACTTAAACCTAACTAACCTAAGGACATCACACACATCCATGCCCGAGGCAGGATTCGAACCTGCGACCGTAGCAGTCGCGCGGCTCCGGACTGAGCGCCTAGAAGCGCGAGACCACCGCGGCCGGCGGTGAAAGATAGATTCAAACATGTCCAAAACAGAAAGATACACAAATATGAAAGATACACTACCCTGTCACGTTTATGTGATCACCTGTCAAAACTCTAAATAACCGCCTTTTCCAGCGTGGACGTGCAACAGAACTAATCAGGATGGAAAGGTACCGACAGGGACGTGGAGCCAACACGACACCAGTGACGTCGCCATTTGCGCTAGGTTTTACGATTGAGGATCCATGGAGCGAAGAGTCTGATCGTGGTGTTCCACACGTTCTCAGGTGGGCTTAAATCTATGGAGTTTGGTGACAAGATAAGTTCGGTAAACTCATGGCTCTGAGCACTATGGGACTTAACATCTGAGGTCATCAGTCGCCTAGACTTAGAACTGCTTAAACATAACTAACCTTAGGACATCACACACATCCATGCCCTTGGCATGACTTGAACCTTCGACAGCAGCAGCAGCGCGGTTCCCGACTGAAGCACCTAGAACCGCTAGGCCACAGCGGCCGGCTCGGTAAACTCATCCTGGCGATTTTCGAACCACACACGTACACTGAAAGCTGTGTGAAAGATGGAACCAGTTAAGGATCTTATTTCATTTATTCTTATGGACGCTATTTTAATTTCCTTTGGCCTTTTCTCGGTGAACGATTATGTGGGTGTTTGAAAATTGTCGTAGCATGGAGACAGAAAAGGGAATAGGCCAGAACAAGAACGGGACGAGAGAGTTGGTTGACAGTTTCGGATTCAACGGCAGTTTGAGATTCATTGAATTTCACTACCCCACCCCCCCCCCCCCCTGCCCCATACTTGCCTAAACAGAGGAATCGTTCTCTATTTAACTTCGTTTGACACAAGCTTACAGGCTATGAGAAGCATGCAAAGGCGAAACCTGGAGCGACACAGTGGTCGCACATTTCTGCCTTTTAAACACAGGAACCGTTCTCTGGCAGTGTGGTGGAAGACACAACAGAGGAGACTGCTCGGATGCGGATGTAACTGATAGGACGGAGTGAGGGATTTTGGTTGGTCACTTCAAACTCGACGCATATTCTCCACCCCTCGCTCCTCTTAAGAGCAGAAGAGAATCGCTTCGGTAGTGGGGGTGTTTCGAAGCTCTTGTGGTTGAACTGGGTAAGTTTTACATTAGTCAGTGTTAGTTCCCCATTCGGTCGCCATTGTTTCACAGTAGTAAAAATAATTAATAAAAGGCTCGTTATCCATGTATATCTGTTATGAATCCAGGAGAGTAGTAATTTTCCTTTACCGGAGACGATTACTTCAGTTTCTCTACAGTGAGTGCGTGTTTGACATTTTAACTAAATCGTAAACCATCGAGTGTTAAGGGATCACTCGTTGTTGAAAATGTTCTCGTAGCACCTGTAAGTGCATGTTGAACTATCTGACTTTATTTTAAAAAAGAGAAAATTGTCCTTGTAAATTGAAAAAGCATTTCACCGTCTGTGAAAAAAGATCCCGAGCATTCTCGAGATTTTTCCCACAGTACAACTTGTTTAATGTGAGAGAGAGTAGGAGAGGCTCTATAGTCAGTATTAATCACGTCAGAAATTAATAGGAAAAGAAGCTAACGTGAGTTAGGAAAGGAAAAGCAAAGAGACAGTAGCAAGTTAACAAAACTGTTTCAATTAGCGACTTCCGTCCAAGATGGTAGTGGTAACGGTTAATTTTCAATGAAGATATTATTAAAATACAGCAACTGAAAGCCACCAAACAATATTCAATCGTGTAATAGTCTTTGTCTATCATCGCACACTCTTCGCTATACAATATACCGCCTTTCTCACAAAGAGGATAGTAAATTCAAGTTCACGTGTTGCCATTACATAAAAGTTTCAGCTGTTTGTGGAAGGGTTTTGATTAAACTGATCAGTACAACCTGAATATATGTCGAAAAAAGAAGAATGCTAGAAATTTGCAAGGAGTTCTGATGAAACTACTCATTAAGTAATTGAATAATTTTGAGTCATATATTACGTATTTAAGACGCTCTTGTCTTGAAAAATTTGCTTCAGAATGATAAGGCAGCCACGTATCTGCACATGGCTGAATACATGCTCTTTCGTTTTAAATGACGTATCCCTGGTATAAATACTGGCGCAAAGTGTCTGCATAGTCATTTAAATAACTTTCCAGGGAACCCTGGTGAGCAAGATGACGTGGATATACTGCAGGAGAGGATTCACACATCAGAGGCGTCATTTTTTCAATGTTGTGTGGAGCTATCTACGCATTCATTGATCGGACAAGTCTTGCTTTTTGTATGAAATAACTGTTTGCACCACTGTTTGATTTTTAAAATGTGTCCTATACCAAGAAGAAATTATTTATTTAAGCACCATGTTGGAATTACCGAACTGTCGCACATTTTCACAGTGAAGAGTTTTACGCGACGTACGTTGTACTACTAAAAATATGACATGATAGAACAAAACTATTGTTATTTCTTGAAGCATCAGATCAAATATAATCTATAAATGAATTTAAAATTTGAATCATCAATTTGTGTGTTAGCCAATATAGCTTTCGATTATTATGCAAATGAAAGACGAGTTCAGTAACTCTTCAGTGTGCAGTATACCACCTCTGTCACACTGAGGATAGAGTAACAGACAGTTCCTTATATCACCAACAAGCATAGACCAAGAATAATAGAGTCTGTGATTAACCTTTCTGACGTTGTAGGTCTCATGCACCTAATGAAAGACATATGACAAGTATTCCTTGAGAGAAAGCAGTACATGCAATTACGAATGAGGTAGAGCACTTACTCATCAATAGCCAGTGGCGGCTACATGTATGGTATAAGTGTCATGGTGGTTACTCGGGAAAATCTGGAATAGAAGACTTAACACATATCGGAACGGCTTCGTAACAAATCGTCTTCTTAACATATTACATATGTCTGTAGTTCTGTAAAGTATTTCGACGATCTTTCAGTAATTTATGAGCGTCATGGGAAGAGGCAGAACAGTGAAACATTGCATAATAGACATTGTCAAGAAAAGTAGTTGCATTCAGCAATGCTAAATCGTTATAGAAAACACTAAATACATTATTCAGGTACGGAAAGACGTAATCTTGTACTAAATCAAGATTGAATTTTTCTTGGTGTATTGTGCTTTCTTTGTATTCAAATCATCACGTTCGGTGACCTGAGTACATTCTTCTGAAATTACGTCATACTATTGAACTATTCAAAAATAATGTTCGTCTGGAACCGCGCTGCTGCTACGGTCGCAGGTTCGAATCCTGCCGCGGGCATCGATGTGTGTGCTGTCGTTAGGTTAGTTTGGTTTAAGTAGTTCTAAGTCAAGGGGACTGATGATCTCAGATGTTAAGTCCCATAGTGCTTAGAGCCATTTGAATAATGTTCAATTATTGCAAATTAGAGATTTCCGTGGACATAAAGCAGCAGAAGACGGGACTAAGCTAAAAAATTTTTCTGTGCCACATCTGTTAAAACTGCTGCGGGAGCACCAGTTTAAGGAGATTAAATTACTTTCTCGATTACAGCAGTATTTTTTGAGCCATTAACGCAGTTGCAGTGCTTTGTATACAGAATGCTCTCTGTGCTATGTGTACAATACTTTAGCATACACGGAAACTTCTTATAACTGAATAACATTAAATAGTCAAACTTTCATAACAAAAGCAGGTTCATATGCCACTATTACAAACAGTTTTAGGCTATTTTTGAAAACATGATCAGTAACCTGATTAGTACAATGAAGCAGGGAGTTACCTAAATGTATGTAGAAAGAAGAAGAAAGCTAGAATTTTGCAAGTGGCTCTTATGAAACTAGTCATAAATTGTTTTCATTTATTGTAGTCACTGAACGACATCGAGTTGTATATTACGTATTCAGGGCGTTCTTGCTGTGAAAAAGAGCTTCAGAATAATGCACTTGACCAAGTATATGCTCATTCACTGCAAGTCACTTGATTCATAAATGTTGATGTAGATCGTCGGCATGGTCACTTAAAGAGCATTACAGGGAACCTTGGTGAACAAGATAGACCAGTTCACCAGGCCATGGAAATGAGGAAGGATTGGATTCAAGAGTCATTTTTGGAACGTTGTTTCAGACTCCAACGCGTCCATTGATTGGACGCTCCGTTTTTTATTTTTTTGTTTTTTTTTTTTGTGATAAATAAATGTCGGCACTTACGTTTCATTTTTATTATATTTTCTCTAAACTGAAAAATTTACTAACTTAGACATTATTTTGAAATTACGGAACTGTTATGCTTTCTCTCAGAGAAGAACTGTAGGTAGTGTACGAAGAAGGAGGAGGAGACTGGTGTTTAACGTACCGTCGACAACGACGTGATTAGAGACGGATCACGGATTATGGAATATGCGGAAGAAATCCGGCATTCCCTCTGCCAAAGGAACCATTCCGGCATCTGTCTTATAAAAGGATGCAGGGAAATCAAGGAAAATTTAAACCAGGATGACCGAATGCAGGTTTGAACCGTTGTCCTCCCGAACGCGTGTCTACCGTGTTAGCCACTATGTATGCAGCATATGTTCTATTATTCTATTATTAGAGTTATTTTAAAGTACCAGATAAAATACAACTTATTAACTAGTTTCGAATTTGAATCATCGGTAGCCGGCCGGAGTGGCCGTGCGGCTCTAGGCGCTACAGTCTGGAGCTGAGCGACCGCTACGGTCGCAGGTTCGAATCCTGCCTCGGGCATGGATGTGTGTGATGTCCTTAGGTTAGTTAGGATAATTAACTCCACGTTCTAGGCGACTGATGATCTCAGAAGTTAAGTCGCATAGTGCTCAGGGTCATTTTTTAATCATCTGTACGTGTGTTAACCAATGCAGTTTTTGGCGAAGAGTTCTCGGGCTTCCAGCCGGGTGGCGGTGTCTTCAAACTGCGACGTTTCGACGAGTGACATACTCATCTTCTTTGTCTCGGCACTTCGCCAGAAGATGATGAGTATGTCACTCGTCGAAACGTCGCAGTTTGAAGACACCGCCACCCGGCTGGAAGCCCGAGAACTCTTCGCCAGCTGTATACGCCGGGAAAGCATCCATTCACAATGCAGTTTTTGATTATTATGCAGACGAAAGACGAGTTCTACAGGTGATTGTTTCATTAATGCCATAATCTTTTCTACTACTGTACACTGAATATATGATATATATAACCAAGCAACTACTTTGCTATATCCATCGCATGTAGAGAAAGCTGCAATACAGCAACGGAGCTGCACGCAGATACCCTAGTCCAACATGTAACGATAAACTGACGCTCTAAAGTGATTTGCTTCATCACAAATTCTGCAAATTTAGTAATTTATCATTGGCATCATGGAATAATTCGTATGTTATAATTTGTTATACTAATAGAACCATAATGTTTAATAAATTATGCACTTTGCACAACATTTATGATGAGCCAATCCTGATATCCCACTATTTATTTACGTACGTGACGCTACTCAATTAACAATCGTGAGTGTTGCGCATAACACTTCGACTGCCGGTCATTTCACTCAGACTTTTCATCTCACGGTAAAATACCGGGCCTTTAAAAAAGCTGACGCATATTGCTACAGGACGTAATATTGGTCGACACTAGAAGAAAAGTACCTATAATTGTATGTCCGAAGACCAGTTCCAGTTGAGATACAGGCTGAAAATCCTGTATTTTGCTTACAAAAGTGACAGGATTCAAAAGAGGTTGCACAGAAAATTAGTGCAGTCGCACATGTGGACAGACGCAAATCCTCCAGCAGACGTGGAGGTGAAGCATCAGGATCGCCTTCGTATCAGTGTATGAAAGGAATTGTCGTTAACATAGAACCATACGGATTACCATTACTTCTGTGCGATGAATTACCAGCGCTATTGGAGAACGTTAGTCTGTGCTTTGTAAACGGCGGGAAACAACGCCATCATTAGGCATCGTGCGACATTAAAAATGGTTCAAATGGCTCTGAGCACTATGGGACTTAACTTTTGAGGTCATGAGTCCCCTAGACTTAGGACTACTTAAACCTAACTAACCTAAGGACATCACACACATGCATGCCCGAGGCAGGATTCGAACCGCGACCGTAGCGGTGGCACGGTTGCAGACTGTAACGCCTAGAACCACTCGGCCACCCCGGTCGGAGTGCGAAATTAGCTCAACGCAACTTGTCAGGTTCGATGGATTTCCTACGTAGGTCAGGAACAACGAATCTATTGTATATCTGGTCACTGGGAAATTTAAAGGCATTGGTGAATTCTCTAGCCATAGGCAATGCGCAGACGTTACAGTAGCGTGTGTCCAATGGATGTGACGCAATCCGAAATGAGCGAAGTTTATCTGAAGGAGTGCCTGATTCACTGAGGAGAAGGTGTGAAGGATGTTTGGGGATATGTCCTAGCCCACGCAGCACTGCCTACATTACGTCTGCGCAGCACACAGACGGGAATGAGAGGTGAGACTGGTGCATACGTCAACAGGTGTTTCCGGACATACCGTTACAATACTTTGCTTACACTTCTGACCAATGCTGCCTCTTGTAGGTAAACATAACTCCTTCTTTAAACGCCTCGTGTAATTAAAAGAACACGGTATGAGCCTTAAGCTTCCAATAAATCTGAAGATGTTATTCCTGTGTTCAAATCTGAAACCGATGACTGCCTCCTCTCGGATGAGGAATATAGTATAACGAAAGCTATTGATTGGTTGCTGTTTTTGAGATAATGTTCACGTATGTCAGAAGAAAGACGTTTGCCAGTTAATGGTAAACATAAAAGAAGTAATATAAAAAGTAATTCTTATCTTAACAGAAAGGTAAGGAATGAAAAATTATTTCTTACATATTTCAACATGGGGTCACAGTAGTGGCACACGTTTCGGCCTATAAGCCAGTCATCATCAGATGATCTGCACAAGTTATATAATAATTCATCTGAATAGGCAAGGAGAGGTGTTCACAATGAATTACGAAATGTGAACCGTGGCTGTGTAAGATGTGGAATGCATTACGACTCCAAATCATTTGTAAACATCATTTATTTCATAGAAAAATATTAAAATTTACAAGCTTTTCTGGTCAGTGTAAGAAGACTAGATGATGAGTCGCTACCAGCAGATAGGGTGACCCGCTGACATTGTACTAGTGGTGACCGCCGAAGCTGCCACCGCCAAACCCTCCGTGTCCGCCGAAGCCGCCACCTCCGTATCCTCCGTGACCACCAAAAGACGACCCTCCGAATCCTCCGCCGAAGCTGCCGTGGCCTCCGCCGAGACCTCCTCCGAAACCTCCGCCGAAGCCGCCTCCGTACCCGCTGTCCTTGACGACGACTGGCACAGGCTGCTTCACCACCACAGGGTGGGGCACGGGCACAGGGACAGGCTTGGGTACACTCACCGGGTAGGGCACCGGCTTCTCAACGGGCACAGGGTACGGCTTCGGCACAGGGACGGGGTACGGCCTGTCCACGGGGACCTTCACGGGGACTTTCACAGGGTAGGGGACCTTCTTCTCCACTGTGACGGGGTACGGCTGTGGAACAGGTACGGGCACTTCCTTGGTGATGGTGATGGCCTTGATCTTGCCTTCGCTGACACCAACTCCGCCTCCGAAGCCTCCGCCGAGTCCTCCCCCGTAACCTCCTCCGAAGCCTCCACCCAGGTCTCCTCCGTGTCCGCCTCCGAAGCCGCCGCCGAAGCCGCCTCCAAAGTCGTGGCCGCCTCCGAAGCCGCCGCCGTATCCACCGCCGAAGCCGCCATCTCCGAGGCCGAACAGCCCTCGCTTTTCGTTCTTCGCGGTCTTGCCTCCTTCTTTCTTAGTGCCATCTTCCTTAGCAAGGGACACGGTACACACCGCCAGTAAAACTAAAGTCGACTGCAACAAAATAAGAAAGGTCCCATTGATGTAGAAATACTCTAAGATTAGGAAGAAAAATATTTCCTTTGTATTGACTCGTTTCATAGATGTCGATCAGAAATTAATTCCAGTACGAACGACGTCTTTAAGGCGCTATAAAGTGAAATGAATTAAATACACTGAAATAAATAAGTCGATGGGTATTAAATGGATGAAATAACAGTATGAAAAGATGCCACTGCTGACTGATAAGATTGCAGAACCTTCAAAGTAACGAATACGCACATGGCAATAGAAAATACCGCATGGAACTAACAGTGGTAGCAGTGTCCGTAAATCGTGTGGGGAAAAATCAGTGCCAGTGCAGATCTGAGACAGGCCCTGAAAGTGTGCTTAGATACCGTAACGACTGTGACGACAGCTCGCAGCAACATGTAAAAATGAGTTACACACCAGTTCCGGGATTATTATCAATTGGTACTACGTATACGAGTCACACTTCAATAAACGGAGCTTTAGAACGAAACTCTTTGCTGTAAAGAGTCACGGCTATTAGAAGTAAGATGAATGAAATTCACGAATGGCTGTTAAGAATTAGGTCCACCTTCTTTTCTTTTTCCTGTTACAATGACAGGCTTCCAGCAATGATTTTGTAACGTATAAAATGAAATCATCCTTGAAAGACTTAGGTTTCTTCTAACGCATTCAGCAACCATGATGAAGTACTGGCATATGTTCAATTAGGACAATAATACCATAACTTATTTGGCTACTAAAATAAATTTCTCTCTCTAAAAGGTACTACTTCACTAATTGATAATTTACTACACCGAATGCATAGATGAATAGATACATGGAATATTGTCACTCATTGCAGACACTGTAGAGGCTGCTGATGCTCTGTAATCTCGTAAAATAAAACAAAATATGGTTTCATTTATGAATAGTGCTGAAATGAAATGCCGCGTATCGCTTTTTCATATTTTTGTGGGGCGAGAAGAGAGGAATCTTCCTCGGCGAAGCTATTGACATTTTTGGTTATTTCTTCCGTTACGCAGCTCAGGGAAGTATGTTACGTGTACCTGTAATTCCTTACGACTTTTGATTCCTTTAAAGATAATTAATTCCTGATCGTGTCGGCATCATCTATAAAATCACGATTTCATTCGCTGAAAAAAATGAGCGGTTTGTACCGTAAATACGTTATGGCGAGTCACACTAAGGCTTCCAGTTCATTTCTAATTTCTAATTTCGCTAATTTCCTTTCTATTTCCAAAACAAAAATTCCGTGTTATTGACTAATGTTTTCTCTCAGGTACTAATAAAAATTCTTTTGAACTTTCCTTACGTTGTTTTATTGGATTTTATCATCAACTTAAATGCAACGTCTTCGGGAAAAAATAACAGGAAAACCCTTTATTGTATGACTGCACGATTGCAGAACAATATTTGTAAGCAGTTACATCAACAAGATGTGGATATTGTGCGTACAGAAAGATTTAAAGTGGAACGACCGCGTAAATACAATCATAGATCGGCCAGATAGCAGACTATGATTCGTTAGAATTATCCTCGAGAAGAGTGGGGTAACCACAAGGACGCAGCTTACGAAATCCTAGTTTAATGAATACTTGAATATTGCTCGTTAGCTTGGGATTCGCACAATGTAGGGTTTATAGAGCAAATAGAAATAAGGGCAGCGAGCGTAACGGAGATGCTCAGCCATTTCCATTGTCAGACGCTTCAAGAGTAACGATCCGCACCGCCGAGTGGCTTACAGTTAAAGTACCGTCTGCGTACGTTCCAAGAAGAATAAAACAATATATTGCTATTTCTCAGGTACATCTCTCGAAAAGACCATTAAAATAAAGTTAGTGAGATTCGAGCTCATTCACGTCTTAGTAAGAACCTACTTTCTTTATGCCGTTCGCGAGTTGAATTGAAATGGGTGGAAGTTAAGAGACGTACACAAAGTGCCCTCTGCCACCCACGTTAAGCAGTGTAGATGTAGATGTTAGAAGTGACTTGGCGGAAAGCATCTCGAAATGTGTATTAAGCGAGTCAGCGTTATGATTAAGACATTTAAAATGTTTTCGGGAGGAAAAGAATTCATATTTATATCCGGTTTGTCTAGTCTGTATATTATGCGATTTCCTATATCACGTCAAACAAATGCCGGATCATTTCCTTCAGTGAGGCTACGGCCTGTTCCTTGTCCTGCATGTGAATAATTCTGCAAATGTTTCAGCACAAGTATGTCAGCGTCCTTCGCGCTGTGATTTTAAGAAATATTACATTCAGAACAAGTGACAAGGTCGCTTCCTTGCTTACTGTTATCCACTGAAGAAACATGAATTCACATGTGCTACAAAAAATATCCACTTCATCAGAAAACCTCCAGTATCGGCAAACACAAGATACTGCATTGTTAAGCCATTCTTGGCACAAGCATAGCAAAACACTAGAGAAATTGCAATTGCAGTTGATGCAAGAAGGGACCGCGTTGTTCAAAACGAAGTCTACGGACACCAGCGACTCTGTTGTGGTCCCTATTTCGATTATTCATGAGTCGGGATCCTCCCTGAACGTCGGTCAAGCGGCCTGAAGATGGCCTAGCGAAACAGCGAAACCGGACGCAAAAATGAAATAAAACTGGAAATGTAGAAGTCTGAAGGTGTTTTTGATTTGACATTTTATAGCTCTAATGGGTTCAAATCCTTCTGCTGGAAGAAACTTTTACCATCAGTATTCTTCGACCAGTAAGCGGAAGGGATGATGATGATGATGATGTTTGTGGTGCGCTCAACTGTGCAATCATCAGCGCTGATCTTGACACAGTCCAATGAAGCCACTGTCACGAATGATGTGGAAATGATGAGGACAACACCCAGTTCCAGGGCAGAGAAAGTTCCCAACCCAGCCGGGAAACGAACCCGGGACCCTGTCATGCAGAGGCAGCAACGCTAGCTACTAGACAACGAGCTGCGAACAAGCGGAAAGGAGACAGCAGTGTAAAAGTCTTCGTCACTAGTCTTTATGCCATTGTCCGGGACTGAATCCGAAACATAAGAGATACTGTTAATGGCGAAGCCTGGTGGTCTCCTGCGAGAGGAATAGGCTACATGGCAGCATATTGTTCACTTTCTTTCCACTCTCATCATGATAAACCACAAACATTAAAACACACTACACTAAAATCTATCACAATCAATTACGCTCAACAAATACATTTAATATTCAACTCTCACACACCTCGAGCAAAGTGTAAGTTGTGCGCGGATGAAGAAAACCCCTTTGTGAACGCAACACAACCAACCACCCGTGGTACCCAATCAACATTGCCAAACGATTCTTTCATTCTCTGTTTGGAACAAAAACTTTAAAAAAATGTTATCTTTTTGCATGAGCGATCCCTATTGCAACGGAATTATAATGAATTTTGGATTTTCGATTGAAGACTAATTACATTTTTTTAGCATTTCTATCGGGCTCTAGTCAGTTGGACGTTGCATCCATATGGAGAAACTACGATCTCATGATTCGAGTAGGTTTTAACTCTAGTATTTTAAGTTCTGCTACACTTTTGATAGATGTTAAGAGTGATAATTGCTATGAATAGCGGCTACTCCACAACATGCACCATGTCGATTGCAAGTTCTTAGACTCTGACTTGCCGGTGACTTACCACGATCCTCATCGCTGCTCGTGTGTGTGCCGGATGCAACGAATGACTGATGCCTCTTCCGACGACGGCGCCCCTTTTATAGGAGCTGCGGCGGAGAGCGGTCGGTCCCTCCGCGCGCTTTCTCCCGGCACCTGTTGTTACATGCCGCCGCCTGCCTCCAGGCGCCAGAGGACCAGTATTGTTCACCTGGCTGCGTCTGCTCGTTTCTCTCGCTGACGAGCAAAACGTCGCGGACACGCTTATGATAATGAAACCTCGGAGATTCTCAACGGTGGATGGCCGTCATCTCACCTTCTCCTAATTACAAGTTTTTACAGTGTGCATGTATGTACGTAGAATGTCTCATTTATCGGCTACCTGCTAGACACTATGTTACGTATAAAGAGAGAGTGGCTGAATGTCAGTCAGTAGTACCTTCGTTGTTATAAATAACTGCTGGTATGACACCTTTATAACTGGCAACAGAAATGAAAGATATAGTTGCTAGTTACATCATAGGAAGTACGATGATGGCAAATCTACATATGAAATAGACTATGAAGCGCCGAAGAAACTGGTACAGGCATGCATATTCAAATACACATATATGTAATCCTGCCACTGCGGCCGAGGGGGTTCTAGGTGCTTCAGTCCGGAAACGCGCTGCTGCTACGGTCGCAGGTTCGAATCCCGCCTCAGGCATGGATGTGTGTGATGTCCTTAGGTTAGTTAGGTTTATGTACTTCTAAGTCTAGGGGACTGATGACCTCAGATGTTAAGTCCCATAATGCTTAGAGCCATCTGAACCATTTGAACTAGATACATGTAATCTGAACCATTTGAACCAGATATATGTAAACAGGCGGAATACGGCTCTGCGGTCGGCAACGTCTATGTAAGACAACGAGTGTCTGGCGCAGTTGTTAGATCGGTTACTGCTGATACAATGGCAGGTTATCAAGATTTAAGTGAGTTTTTAAGTGGTTTTACATCGGCGCATGAGCCATGGGATATAACATCTCCGAGGTAGCGATGAAGTGCGGATTTACCCGTACGACTATTTCACGAGAGCACCGTGAATATCAGGAATCCTGTAAAACATCAAATCTCTTACATCGCTGCGGCCGGAAAAATCGTGCAAGAACGGGTCCAACGACGACTGGTTCAACGTGACAGAAGTGCAACCTTTCTGCAAGTTGGTACACATTTCAGTCGTGGGCCATCAGCCAGTGTCACTGTGCGAACCATTGAACGAAACATCATCGATATGGGATTTCGGAGCCGAAGGCTCACTCATGTACCATATAAGAAACTATCAGCCTCGATTGCGGTAATGAAACCAACCTTTATCTAAGTTTCTGCCCAAGTAATTGAGCCTTTTTCAGAAGGGGGCATGGTCTAGAAATAAAACTAAAACAGCCTGAATACACGTGTCATTTAGGTCTACCTAGCTTCACGTGAGCTCCCGAGGCCTACCTCACGGCGTCCATGGAGACGAGGTGCTCGCCGCAGCTTAAGTCTTGGTGTTGACTTAGTACTTATGTACCGCATTTTCAAAATGTGACTACGCCTATTCAGACTTTCAGTTTTATTTCTAGACCATGCCCTCGTAAACATATTATAGAATCAGGTATACCTTCTGAAGAAGGTTCTAAGACTAGTTTTACTACCGCAATCGAGGCTGATAGTTTCTTATATATTATATTATCACGATTGCTGACTGGGCTGCAGTGTTGAAAGTACTATCACTCATGTACCCTTGATGACTGCACGACAAAAAGCTTTACGCCTCGGATGGGCCCGTCAACACCGACATTGGACTGTTGATGACTGGAAACATGTTGCCTGGTCGAAACGAGTCTGGTTTAAAATTGTAACGAGAAGATGGATGTGTGGATGTGGAGACCAGATGCATCCATTCATGTCCGTTGTGCATTCCGAAGGACTTGCGTAGTTCCAGCAGGGCACCCCACACTTCCAGAATTGCTACAGAGTGGCTCCAGGAACACTCTTCTGAGTTTAAACACTTCCGCTGGCCACGAAACTCCCCACACATGAACATTATTGAGCACATCTGGGATGCCTAGCAACGTGCTGTTCAGATCTCCACCCCCTCGTACTCTTATAAATTTATGGACAGCCCTATAGCCTTCATGGTGTGAGTTCCCTCAGAAGTTAGTCGAATCCATGCCACGTCGTGTTGCGGCACTTCTGCGTGCTCGCGGGGGCTCTACACGATATTAGGAGGTGTATCAGTTTCTTTGGCACTTCAGTGTATTTAATCTGTAACCAGTATGATGATAAACGTTTAAGCTTTAAGCAATCGCAGGATCATGGGAGGTGGAATGTGGCTACAGATACCATAACATGTTGCGGCGTTAAATGTTGTGGTGGCAATAATTTAAACAGAAAACTGGAATTGGCTGAAGCCTTCTTTTATGAATGCGCTTCACATAAGATACTATTAATTCATTGACTGTTGATGAAAGAAGACTTTTCAGTAGTGTACCCTACGTCATGCCAATCCTGCGACGGTATGAATATCTTGTAAGGTGGGCACATATTTTAGTTTTTTGTAAGTTACCAATGTGCACGTTAGGGGGAGATGAAGTTATGTTAGTTTTAAACAATCTGCTGCGGTGGCTGCATGGCTGAGGTAGCCGGATGCGCGTTGTATATCAGCTCGCCCGTGTGACATCTTCTTGCAGTGCTCCAGCAAACATGCAACAAGTTCACAATCAGTGTACTATCCTTATGGGTATTTTTCCTGCGGTGGGAAAAAACGCACACAGTTATTGGCAGTTATTATTCAGTACAAGGTGATAGACTTATTCAGTAGTGCTGGTGCTGTGTTGACTTGTGATTTTATCTGTTACATGAAGAAATATTTCATGAAGTTTAAAGTTGTATTTGACGACATTGTTCACACATGGCAACCAGCATTCAGTTTTTCTCAGCAGCTGAACACGATACGTGACGTACACGTCATTTGAGGTGAGTTTTTGACATACAGTCCATTTTTTCCACAAAGTTTACACATGTCGACCCTTTTCGCCTAGAGTAGTCCTCTAGTTTACATTACAACACAAAGTTCTCGAAAGCAAACCAGCGCTATCATTTGTGCTTTTTCTTTTAGCTATTGTAATTTCATTGTCATTTTTGTGTGCTATTTTAGGTGAAATTTTGTTTCTCCTGTTGCAAAACATGCTGAGTATGATAAGATCTTTGTTGCATAGGCAGACAATGGCGCAAACTGTGTGAATTATTTTATTGTTGCCTAGATTTTCCGCAAATATTTCTGTTGCGTGACAGAATTTATTACTCGGTTATTTAGCTAGATATAGAAGTTCCTTTCTTTTTTTCTTTTTTTCGATAATTCAGTTTTCTACACTTCAACGTTATTGATAGCAACACACAATTTCGTCGTGCTACTAGTTCGCAAATCATATCACAAAGTAATGACTCAGTTATCAACGGAACACATCAAGCACAACAGTGGATACACATAGGAAATTTACTTGAGATATCAGAGAATGGAAATAACTTTCTAACACACATGACTTCTTTGTTAGGAAACACGACAGAACTGTTATCCAACAGTGAAGAAGAAATTTCAGAAGACGAATCAGTACGCGAAATGTTGCCTCAGTTATGCGAAATTTCGCAACATCCACTTACTGAGATAGTCGATTCGGGTTTAGCTTCCATTTCTTTCAGTCACACGGCACACGAGCCAACATGTTTTACTGACAATACGTTCTCAGTTGTCGCAAATCCAGTAAATATGAGTGCGGAGATCTATAATTCAATTTTGTTAGAGCTGCTACTAAAGATGAATAAACACTTGAACAAGGCACAGAACAAAATGCAAAATCACAAGAACAAAGAGGTAAAGACATTAAAAGTGCGAGACATGAATTCATACAGCATATTCGGAAACCTAAAAAAACAGCGAAACCTTGTTGTAGAAATTCGAAAAGGGGTTAGAAATGACTTACAGCATACAAGGTAATTTAACAACTACACAACAGAAAGACAAAGAAAAGCTACTCACAAAAATAAGTTACATTGTACCGAGAACCGTAGTCTCGCAACTCACAAAACTTCACGACCAACTGTTGAAACATTTAATGGACGCGCACATGCATTAAGACTGAACTCTAGCAAACAAAAAGAACAACATACGTTAAAAAATAAATTCGAAGATTTGACGAAAAGGATGGCAAATTTGTCTAGACATACCGACAATGATTCTCATGTCAATCATCCTGTACCATTTTCAGACACAGAAGAATACCGGTCACTTACGTATTTTAAAGAAATATACATTAAAGTCAGTCAACAACAGAAAAATGACATAACAGTATGCGAGAACTGGTGACAGGTGCCGAACGCAAACTGAATAGTAATGACGATACCAATGAATCCACGCTTAGACATTCACACCCACGATCTGAAACTTGTGACGAAACTAACAATTTGTGGTGTCTTTGTGCCTTTCCCAGAGAACAATACTTTTCCCCCAGACATGACAGACAGCCGCCCATCGGGCGCAATAGAGAACATCCCAGCTCTACCCGAAAAGACCATTTCGGTTACAAACACTTTCACAAAGTGAAATTAGGTAATTATTTTCTTGTACAAAAATGTACTAGCGCACAAGACAGGGAACAGTCCGCGCGCTATTATGCTGAGCATATCAGCAAAGGAATTACGAAAAGAAGTGACCATCTGAATTTCAAGCATTTTTCGACGTTTAAAAGTAGGTAAGGGATCCATTACACTTTTTTGGATACATAGACTGGGGAACGATGCCTCCCCGAGCTGGGTGTTAACTATTTTTCTATTTCTCGGTGCACTCCTCCTTCTATCCTTTTTAGTCGATCATTACAAGCAATCTTCTTTTACTACCCTATTGTAAATACGTTAAAGCAAAGTTACTGACTTGTGAGCTGTGATTAACAACGTGTCATATTGCCTACAAAGTACATTCCAGTAATGACAAACTGAAAACTTCGATTACACGCATTTCGTCACAGTAACAAAATGTGTCTCGGTTTAAAAATAAAAAAAAATAAAAAACTACTCGCATTTTATGTAAATTTAATACCCTTAGGAAAACATGTCAAGAAAAACAAGTGGAATTTCATTGAGGTTAGATCCCGGCACACAGGTAACAATACGTGACAGAAATGCACTACAGAACTGTGACTTGCAATTCCAGCAGTAAATAATGCATCACATCACACAGAATAATCCACTGCTACAACGGTAAAATTTCTTCAATTAAAAAAAAAAATCTGGGACAACTAACTGATAGTCCCAAGGATGACCTTAAACTGACCCCTACCATAAAAGGATAAACTTTAGTTTCGTTTAACTTTCGTATCTCAATGGGAATTTTTGTGGATGTGAAACAGAGATTGGCGAAATAAGTATACAGCTTTGAACTGGACGATTTTTACATAAAGGAGTAGTAGTCATCTCCTATAAGACAAAAGACTTAGTACCAGTTCTGATGAGAGATGCAGATTATTGAGATTATGATTGAACTTTGCAAATGGAAAGACAGTTTTGCAAATAGCAGTAACATTGAAAAATTAAGGGCAAGTATATGAAGGAGTTTCTGCCAGTTTAAGGAATAATTACAAGTTGTTAAAGTTAAGACTGTGTTGTCTGAAAGACATTACCATTGTAGGAGGTAATATGTTATTTGTGGAGATTTTCTTTTCATGATCAGTTATGCAGTAATGAAGATTGTTTGCTTTGTAATATTATTTATGAAGTGTGATTGTGCAGTGTTTCTTGTGTATGAATTAATGAAACAGAGCAGGAGGTATTTACAATTGATTATTTATGAGATATGAGTATATTATATGTGGTTATTATGATGATATTGATAGAGATGAATATGTCGAAGGCATTAGTGACAATTGATGATAATGATTATGAGGATAATGATGGTAATATCGTAGGAAGATATAATGGTTAGGTATTATAATCTATTTTGAGAGATGAGCAGATAATGGTTAGGGCATATTTTACAGAAACCTGTTTTGTTGAAATTGATTTTTCTTTGCATTGATATGTCTCATAAGCTTGCATGTAGTAAAAGGAGGGTGATGAACAGGTTAAATTAAAGTGCCTGTACGCTATGTTGATTGTAATGTGCAAACATAAATGACTATAGGAAGACTGAATAATGCTTATATAATGTTGTCATACCGAAATATTTGAAAGAAATTTGAATATGATATCTTTGCCAGGTTAATAGACATAATGTCTTTGGCAGGTAAACTGACAGGAAATGTGTTATTATGTGAATATGATGTTTTTGGCAAGTAAACTTCAACAACAGATATTATGAGAAATGTATGAGTTTCAGGGAAAGTATAGCATTCATACAGTACAGAGGTGAGAAAGTTTATCAGTACACTATGGTATTACGTGACACTAGGAGACAATATCACACAAAGTGCAATTAATGCCCTTTCCTTTTCCTTTACATGAACCATGACACATTCCGTTGTTTCTCCTCTCCTTTTGGTCTGTATACCTTCTTCCTCTTACAATATACGTACGTTTTTTATGTACATATTTTTGTTATCACTGTTCCTACGTTTTTCATGTTAGTTGTTAGTTCTGCATAATTAAACATTTTCTGTAACATGATATCTGTTATTGTGGGTATACTAGACTTCCTTTCACATTTTCTTGGCCATTTATGGTCATTAGAGGGTTATTATATTTTGTCAACCTTAGTTGGTATCGGGCACCGAATATTGTGTAATTCTTTCTGTAGGTAGATGTTTTCTGATCACACAGATTGTTGTAATTTACAAATATTCGTGTTTTGTACATAAAATTCATATTATATTTTCATGTAGAACTCTTGTACTATTTCAGATATTTGCTAGGAATAAAGTCATTTCTTAGAGAGACAATACTGCATGTGCAGTTCACATATACTAGTAATGTATTGTATAGTCACAAACTCAATGAAGTTGCATGGATTTACCTAAGTTTTGCACACGCTTAGAAGAAACAGTAGTACTGAGCGCGAAGTTAGCTACAAGAAACTTCCACACAGATTAAAACTGTGTATTGGACGGAGACTCGAAATTGGGATCTTTCTCTTTCGCGAAAGGCAAGTTCGAGTCTCGGTCCGGCCCGAAGTTTTAATATCTCAGGAAGTTTCATATCAGCACACACTCCGCTGCAGAGAGAAAATCTCATTCTGGAAATATCCCCCAGACTGTGGCTAAGCCATGTCTCCACAATATCCTTTGTTCCAGGAGTGCTAGTTTTAAGAGATTAGCAGAAGAACTTCTGTGAAGTTTGATGGTAGGAGACGAGGTATTGTCAGAATTGAAGCTGTGGGGATGGGACGTGAGTCGTTCTTGGGTAGCTCAGTTGGTAGAGCACTTGCCCGTGAAAGGCAAAGGTCCCGAGTTCGAGTCTCGGTCCGGCATGCTGTTTTAATCTGTCATGAAGTTTCATATCAGTGCACACTCCGCTGCAGAGTGAAAATCTCGTTCTTAGCTACGAGACTTCAACCGGAAACATGAGTTGTCAGTGGGCAACGCTCATACTTGATTCTACATTTACTACCAACTTCCACAGCGTTGTCAGTGATGGACATTCAGTGGCCTTATTGGCTGCCCTAAGCCTGAATTTACACTGTCCATACTCGTTGGCGTTGGTCACCTGTGTGTTCTGTACTACAGGGTCAGTGGCATCTTCGGCGACAGTGCTTCAAGATATGTGTAAGTATTGCACTAGTTGTATTCCTTTTCCTAACTATAGGGTTAATGACAAGAGACATTAACAATATCTTCGTTGGTGCTGCGTGCTGCAAGAGTTTACCTTCAATTGCATTCCCATATTGACCTCAATAATAATGATATGAGACAGTGAAGGAAACCTTCGATGGTTATAGGTGATAAAATATTTACCTACAATCTACATAACTCGACAAAAGTACGTGTGCTTCTTCCTTGCGCATTCTTTTGCACGTTTTGTAACCTAAACATTAACCCTTGTAACATTATTTATAATTGTAACTTATTGTGCTCACTACTTTGTAACTTTTTAAAAAGAATTTCATTATCGTTGCTTTACCACAGCTAAGACAATTTTTTGGAGGGGCAGGGGATGGCAAAAGATAGTGTAAAGTTTTCATATGTTTGCTGCTATTATAAATAATTCACCTTAACTCCACTGGGACAATGATGAATGAGCCCCTGCATGAGTACCGAATGAAATCGTTGAGTCTGTGTTTGGTTTTATCTGTGGTGGACTTGCTAGTCTGTCAGTTTTACAGCGCTGGCTCTTTCTTATTTGAGGCACAGCAGCGAGCAGTTGAGTTTTTCAGAGATTGTGTGGTGTTATTTGTGAACCTCGGAGAAACTATCGGCAATACTTTATTATGGAGACGAAAACTCATTCATAATACTTTCTGGTTCATTGTATTGACGGAGGAGATTGCTGAGATATTTCAAAGGTAATGGAGGCATGCAGAAGAACGATATTTTTGTTTGTCAGAAATGTTAATTGAAGGAAACCCTTGCCCCTCAGATAACTAATAAGTTTTATGATTAGTGTTAATTTTACTTCTTTATTTGCATTATGTCACGGAATACGCAACTAATATGTTACAGCTTTCTTATATTGTTCAGTCCTTTTTGTCAATAATCTGATTTTAATTTTTCAAGAACGATTTTCTTTGAAGTAAAGCCCACCTCCATGACTTGTAACAAAATGTGAATATTTTGTCATGTGGCATTGCACCTTACGCCACACGGAGCCATAGATTATTTTTCACTAGCAAAATCAAATAAAATAGTAGTATGTAGGGTTTTTTTCTCCTTTAGCTGCTGCATCTGCTGGTTTCTATTTACTTTTAAGAACGTCAATATTCCACACACAAGAAACAGCATGCTGAACAAGACGTAAGACATTTTTATTTCAGGGTAGGCCTCGCCTTGTTTTCTTGAGCAAACAATGTATGGTCACTATTGTCAGGTGGCATGCTAACACCCTGATTAAGTTTCACTGAACAGTACTGGTAATTTCAAACAGTTATTTTCTTCCGTGTAGAGTAGTAATTTATTTTTGTAATTCTTCCAAATAAACCATAGCACTTCATATCATACAACATTCATGATGTACGCCAGTATTCAGTTTTCGTTATATAGTTTTCACTGAAGACACAATTAGTTTCTTTTAGCATTTAATTAATTCAATTTCCTTATTTAAACTTTTGCATTCCTTGAATTTTAAAGTTTTATTTCACGACGTTGTTCACATGCGCAACACAAGGCCAACCAACAATCACTTTTGCTGAGCGATTGAATACGATACCTAAAGTACACGTTATTTGAGTAGAAAGATTTCTCACATACAGTCAATTTTTTTCATTAAAAGCTTGCAGCATGTCTTGATTTTTCTTTAAGTCTTGCATTATCAATTGAAAAGTTACAATCGCGTCTCTGAAGACCTTACCTGTCCTAAGGCGAAACTGATCACCAACTCCTCAGTTTCCTTTTCCATTGTTCTGTATGTTGTTGTTGTTATCACCTGTGATGCACGCGCTATTATGCCGATTTTGAGATAGTTTTCGCTCTTGTCTGCTCTTGTTTTCTATGTCATTGCGAAGATAATGTTTCCACAAAAGGCTGATGGTATGACTCCAGACTCTGTGGTGTTATTTTTTTAAAAACAAATTATATTTTGATTAAATTATTATTCTCTTATGAAGATTCAGAAATCTGTTGTGAGTTTTTCACCACTTCTTGGCGGGAAGAGCAAAGACTTTTCAAAAAACTCAAGTACTGTATGTGATAGCTGATATGTCACCTGAAATCATTTGCTGAAGGCATAGCGTTCTCAAGATCAAGAACAGAGTTCGCACTTGATCATGTTCGACCACGACCGGATATGAGACATAGCAACTACGAACAGAGAAACCTAAGGGACCAGACAGAGCTGGAAATTTTCTGTGCTATACTACACCACACGTTTAAAGAAATTGGATTTAAATCACAAACAAGGTAAATGGCCATGCGCCTTCTGCCTTAACTACGACGTTCCTGGTAGCTGTATGAAAACTATAAAAACACAGTTATTTCTGATGTCATTAATAGGAGATGGCTAGCACAGACATACTTTAAGTAATAAGCAGGCACTACAGCATTTGAGAGCACAATAACCAATTTAATTACCTTAGTCAGTGTTGCTAACAATGGGCTCCATACAGTTGTAATCTTCTATCCTTGACATTTCATCTTAGATGCACACATAAATTCTTACATAGCACTGAACAATAGTAATATTTTATAATAACTAATTAGTGATTGCGGACCGCGCCACATACACGTCCGCCGTCTTTAAAAATATATATCAGGACTGTGGTAACAGAAGGGGATTACAATTCTTCAGCTGTCAAAAAATAAGAAACACAAAATATTGCTATCGATACAATTTACAAACAATTCGTATTCTGCGCCGTGGCGCGTGAGATAGTCTTTGAAATATCAGGTGGTCGCCGCTCAGCGACGGTCTAAGAAATTTGTACACAAATTGTATGGCTTTTATGGGCCTGCATGGTTAGATTATCGAATGTAAGTTTATTTAAGCTATCGAAACAGATACTAATATTACACTGCCTCCCACGAGGAGGGGAAGAATACCGGAGGTGTTACTTCCGTCCTCATGTCACTCGTAATATTAGTGACTTTAAATACATGTCTATTGCTGAAATTGAGTAGTCATATAGTGATATACACTTGACGTTTCATAAAGTTACCATAATACAGAAAATATTATTTGCTAAGACCATTTGTAAAAATTGGCTTTGTGCAGTTCATCTGCATCTGTGTTTTGGTCACAGGGTTTCATAACATCTACAACAACAGGGAAGTATTACTATTCACAATAAATAGGTATATACAGGGTGGTTCATTGATCGTGGTCGGGCCAAGTATCTCACGAAATGAGCGTCAATCGAAAAAACTACAAAGATCGAAACTTGACTAGTTCGAAGGGGGAAACCAGATGGCTCTATGATTGCCCCGCTAGATGGCACTGCCATAGGTCAAACGGATATCAACTGCGTTTTCTTTGATAGGAACCCCCATTTTTATTACACATTCGTGTAGTACGTAAAGAAATATGAATGTTTTAGTTGGACCACTTTTTTCGCTTTGTGATAGATGGCGCTGTAATATTACAAACATATGGCTCACAATTTTAGACGAACAGTTGGTAACAGGCAGGTTTTTTTTTTAATTAAAATACAGAACGTAGGTACGTTTGAACATCAAATTTCGGTTGTTCCAATGTGATACATGTACCTTTGTGAAATCACTTATGATAAGGCATGCTGTTACAGTGTGTTTACCTGTGAATACCACATTAATGCCATAAATGCTCAAAATAATGTCCGTCAACCTCAATGCATCTGGTAATACGTTTAACGACATTCCTCTCAACAGCGAATATTTCGCCTTCCGTAATGTTCGCACATGCATTGACAATGCGCCTACGCATGTTGTCAGGCGTTGTCGGTGGATCACGACAGCAAATATCTTTCAATTTTCCCCAGAAAAAGAAATCCGTGGACGTCAGATCCGGTGAACGTGCGCACCATGGTATGGTGCTTCGACGGCCAATCTACCTGTCATGAAATATGCTATTCAATACCGGTTCAACCGCACGCGACGTATGTGCCGGACATCCATCATGTTGGAAATACATCGACATTCTGTCATGCAGTGAAACTTGTAGTAACATCGGCAGAGCATTACGTAGGAAATCAGCATACATTGCACCATTTAGATTGTCAACGATAAAATGGGGGCCAATTATCCTTCCTCCCATAATGCCGCACCGTACATTAACCCGCCAAGGTCGCTGATGTTCCACTTGTCGCAGCCATCGTTGAGTTTTCATTGGCCAATAGTGCATATTATGCCGGTTTACGCTACCACTGTTGGTGAATGACGCTTCGTCGCTAAACAGAACGCGTGCAAAAAATCTGTCATCGCCCCGTAATTTCTCTTGTGCCCAGTGGCAGAACTGTACACGACGTTCAAGGTCGTCGCCATGATATTCCTGGTGCATAGAAACATGGTACGGGTGCAGTCGATGTTGATGTAGTATTCTCAACACCGACGTTTTTGAGATTCCCGAATCTCGCGCAATTTGTCTGCTACTGATGTGCGGATTAACCGCGACAGCAGCTAAATCACCTACTTGGGCATCATCATTTGTTGCAGGTCGTGGTTGACGTTTCACATGTGGCTGAACGCTTCCTGTTTCCTTAAATAACGTAACTGTCCGGCGAACGGTCCGCACACTTGGATGATGTCGTCCATGATATCGAGCAGCATACATGGCACACGCGCGATGGGCATTTTGATCAGAATAGCCATACATCAACAACATATTGACCTTTTCCGCAATTGGTAAACGGTCCATTTTAACACGGATAATGTATCACGAAGCAAATACCGTCCGCACTGGCGGAATGTTACGTGATACCACGTACATATACGTTCGCCATCTATCACAAGGCGAAAAAAGTGGTCCAACTAAAACATTCATATTTCTTTACGTACTACCCGAATATGTAATAAAAAATGGGGGTTCCTGTTTAAGGAAACGCAGTTGATGTCCGTTTGACCTATGGCAGCGCTATCTAGCGGGCCAACCACAGCGCCATCTGGTTTCCCCCTTCAAGCTGGACGAGTTTCGTTCTTTGTAGTTTTTTCGTTTTATGCTTATTTCGTGAGATATTTGGCCCGGTCACTATCTATGGACCACCCTGTACATTAAGTGGAGAAAAAACAAATACATATACCTATATAATTCTAAAATGCTTTCAAACTATGAGACTGATCTGACATTTTCATTATTCTTTCACAAGTTTTCCAAATTTTCAATGTCTCTATAAGCTCGACCTATAGAACAATGTACTTCAAAGTAGTATGACGTCTCAATAATTGTCGGAGCGAACCAAGAGGACCCGGCAATTTAAGTTTCAAATATCAATTATTTCGTCATAGGCCGCTGCGCGGCAGTGTTGACAGACCAACACCGGCCAGTATCGGGCACGCAATCGTAGAATGGGTGTGTTGTGTTGTCCGCCGATAACATGCTGCGTTTAAAGCACGTTGTTTGAGAATTATTGCTGTTGCTTCACCGAGGAAGCCTGCACCAAGTCACATCGGTGTACCACTTGTCAACTGTCCGTAAAGGACCCACAGGTAAGTGAAAAGAAGATATTTTGCTGGCTTGCGAGGGCTGAATGGCGAACGATACTCATTCACCGGCCGTTGCACATGTTAAAAATAAAAACTGATACACACAAGGTGTGGTATGAAGAGTCGTGACACAGACTCGCTTTTCGAACCAAAAATTTTCACTTTCACTTTGATAGGCGTTCGTGAGCTAAACGTTGTCCTTCGTCTCACTTTCTCTTTGAAAAAATTACACTTTCGCAGAAGGTTAACAAGATACCTTGACTAATAATATTTAGATAGTTGCTTATATATACATATATATCCTTAATCTAATGGTGACGTCCGGTACAGAACTGCTGTCGACCATTTTCTTTATGGCTCTCTCTTGCTTACCAGTTAAAATTTACGTCTTCCACTTGAGACTATTTTTCAGTCTCCTCTTATAAACTCAGCTACCTTATTCTTTACCGTCAAATTCTTATTACATTTTAAATTGTCTCAAAGACAAACTAAATGACTTCCTCTTTGAGAACACGCCTCTTTTTATCACTCTTTTCATTTGTGTGTCCATTATCTTGTGTTTACTGCGTTACTTAAATTGAGGACAGCCTCCTGACGGAGAGACTGCCTCCTTTTCCATGCGGAATACTATTCGCTTAAAAATATACGGGCGATGACTAACTAATCGCGTGTTACAACGACAACAAACTCAATTGCGTGCCAAACCAGTGGCTTCACTCTAATTGGCTTCAACAAGCAAAGTTTAACTGATCTCGTAGCAAACCTGCACGCTTTCAATATGAGTTGCTTCGCCCAGACAGTACTAATAAACCTCTACGAGCTGATCCTAGGAATAGGATGATTGAAGGATTATCAGGGGTCGGTATTTTGGATACGATTTTATAAAGGAACTCAAAACTCAGCATTTAAATAATCTGGACATACAAAAATTATCATACTATACAAGAAACATTTACATGCGAGCGCTTATGCTGCTGCAATTACTTTTTGCGTGTCATTTACTTCTTTTGCTTGCTACACCTTCGAATTTGCGTCAGCGTAACTTATCTGCCATAGACTTTAAAACTCTCTTCCTAATGAAGTTTTCCACATACATTACTTCTTCTAAGCATCCGATCATACACATGTTCTTTAGTATATTATAATTTACTCTTTTTTTTTAGGTAATGTGTCGCTCTCATCACGATATCCTCTGTTATTCTTTGATCCTAGTCAGGAAAAGTTATGACCCTTTATTTTACACAAGACTACAACTTGTCCTCAGAGACACTTTAGTTTCTCAAAAAAAAAAAAAAATCCTTCATTATAAGGCCTGAGAGAAGGGCACTGATAACTCCTTCCTCTTTGATTTATACGTCTCGGGGGCTGACTACCACTCGAGCATGCATCATATACTTATATACTAGCTTAAAACTAATACTATGTTCTCTCTTCAACATTTTCCTTTACCTGTATTCAATTAACAGATCGGTACAAACTTTACTCATACAGTCAGCACTGTATAAAGAGCTCCGGACATTAACTATTGGCTTGTCATTTTTCTTCAGTTATCATTCGACGTCGACGACTTACCTTGTTCTCTGATGATGCTTTGTGACCGCCTCGTACTAGTAACACCTGTAAATTTCTTGTGTTACGATTGTGGAATTTTCTTAAGTCACTATGATGGACCATAGCTTTAATCCTTCCAGTCACGGGGTCGGCTAGCAAGTAACTTCCTGTGTGCGGCTTCCTGACTATAACATATGGGCCTTCGTAAACGCGCTGCCTGTTACGATTTTTGTTTCGTAGCTTCGATGGTTTAAAATGAGCCCTTAGTAAGATTCTCTCACCTTCTCTATATTCAGTAACCTTATTTACCTTTCGTCAAATGCTTTCTTACTGAAGTTTGCATTAGTTGTCAATGAAATCAACGCCTGCCTGATTTTGGTGTCAGCTTCTTGTGGAGGCTAAAAAATGCTGTTTATTGTTTTCCTGATTGTGGTGGTTCTCCCTATCGGATATCGCCCTTAACGTCTCCGCTTTTTCGTGTTGGTGTTGTGGCTGTGGCATGAAGGGTGGTGGACAAGGATTTTGCCAGTGTACCATCCACTTCCCGCATTAAAGATTTGTACAGTCTTTTGCCGTTGGCTTCGAATTTCCTGCATAATCATTTGAGTGGCCGGAAAAATTTATATTTGTCGGAGGTCGGAATGTGTTCTGGGCCATGTAGTGTATTGTGTTGACATTATTAGAAAAATGTTGGTGTCCTCCACTCGTCCCATGCCATTTATTTGATTTCCACTCACGCGTTCTGTTAAAGACTGGTCCGCTGTGATAATGTCCTTGCTGTGGTGGTTTTTTTCCGTACTGATTTTGTGGATAATTGTGTGTTGAGTTTACGTACTGTGGCCGTTGTGTACTATCCATTGGATTGCACAGTTGTTTATTATTATCCTTCGGTCGAAACTGTCCATTTCCGTACGACACCTGTTTATTTTTGTAGCCGCCGGACGGTTGGTAGTAAGCGTCGCTACCGCGCGCTCTTCCCTCATTGCCATTGTTGACCGCGTAACCTCCACTGTTTGGCCTGCTCGCTTCATTCGGAGCGCTACCAACATTTGCTACCGCGTCCTCGCGAATCAAATCCAATGAGTCCAATATGGAAAGAAATGCTTCAGTTTCGTCCTCGGAAACATTAACTACTTTCTCCCTTATGGAGATGGGCAATTTAGCTTTCAAAATAATGATCGCGTCTTTATTTGTAACTGGCAAGTCCCAGAATTTAATTTTTGCTAAATATTTTTCGAAATATCTTCTGAGACTGCCGTGTTTCGAATTGAACATTTCGGTATTGAAAACTTCTTTTCTTAAGCGCTGCTGAACACTATCACTCCAAAATTTGTTCAGAAACATCCACTCGATTTCATTATAGGTCCGGCACTTGTCTGTCATTTGTATCCCACATAAGGGGACATCTGTTATATACCCTGTTACAAACTGTATTCTTTGCTTGTCTCTCCAACTGTTCGCACGTCACGTTTTTGCGGGTGAAAGGTTGGAAATGTTTTGTGTTTCAATACACTTTCTTCCTGCATTTGGGCTAGGAGTGTTGGTGGGCTGTTAACTTCAGTGTGGTTATGCACTGTGTCTGTCGGACTGTGGTATGACGTGTGATGAAGTGGAGTGCTGTAATGAATTTGCCTATTGTCATTTCGACATGGGGAGTGATTCCATTCGCTACCCATCGGAGGTGAGGGAGTTTCCGCTTTGTTCTTTAGTGTCTGCACCTCTTCAGTGACCTGCAGCTTCCATTGAGCAAGGTCTTGTGCCAATGTTCGCCTTATCTGTCCTAGCTCAAACAACACGGTGGCTGGTTCCGCCAAAAGATCGTAACTTCCCTTACTACTTCCTTCAGTTCTGTCATTACCTTTTTTTCTTTTTGGTTTTTGGTTTTAATCCACTCTGTGTAGTGGTCGGATAACGCTTCGGCGTGAGCCTTTACCGTAATTTTTACCTGCTCTTCTATGTCAAGTGATTCTCCTTGTTTCGTCAAATCATCTATCTCCTTCCCCATATTAGTGACAACCAGTTTCACGGCGCCGACCTCCTTTGACATGGTATCATAATTACCCTTTAATGCTACAGTTTCGCTATGGTTTGCTTCTACCGTAGCAATAATTTCACCCTTGGCAGCTGCTAGTGCTGCATCAAATTTACTAGATACCTGCTTAATCTCAGCCTCAACCTGTTTACGGATCTCAGTTCTTACTGCTTCGATTTGCCCACTTATTTCCGACTTGACCTCTCCCAATTAGGTATTCAGATCAGTTTTCAAGTCGGTAGTTATTTCAGTTTTTACTGTGTCAAATTTTCCATTTACCACTTCAAATTTTTCATTTACCGCATCAAATTGTTTATTTAAATCGGTAAAAGCTCGCATTAGTTCCTTTTTGTTTTCGTCCTCTCTTTCAGCTGTCTCTCTTGCTTTTCGTTGCTTTTCTAACCGTAATTGTTCCTTTTCCCTATACTTATTTGCCATCCAGTTGTGGATTTGAAGGAGCATTGCATTCCTATCTACAGTTGGGTTGCTACCCGCGGGAATCGTTTGAATTGTTTGGTCTTTGTCAATCATATCACCGGCGTTAGCCTCCGCCTCCACTCGCATGTTAATTGCAACTGAGCGTAACGAAAATTGAGTGCTGTTCATATCGTCACTGTCACCTGCTGTCGGGATTAATTTCTATTTACCCTCCGCCATCTCGCGGGGTCTATTTGTCAACAGTATTACGTCAGCTACGCGTGGTCTGCAACGCGGTTCGTCTGTCCTTTGCTTGTGACGTCACGTCACGTACTGTCTGTCAGGTATGGGAGTTGCACTCGCCTAACAAACGACTGTGAACAGAGGCGCAGATGACAAGATGGAAGACGGACACACTAAACAACTAAATTATCACACAGCGCAAGCTTTTTACATGTAACACGACGCCATATTTACACATTGAAATGAAGACTCAACAATGGGATTTAGACACTACGTTGAAAATCCTACTAAATTTTGACTAAATATAATAATTTTAAACTGATTTTTTAAATGTGCAGATGGAAATAAAAGGAAGAATGGTCACGTTGCTCGAAAGACAACTGTACTACTGAAGCGGCACAACTGCATATGAAAATTTTTTCGTAACTTTACGTTTGTTGTCTTGAAAATCGGCAACTGGATATAAAATTTCTCGGTTTTCCGCAGTCGGCTGGTCTTTCCACTATGAAATTCTCGTCCACAATTTTTTAAGCGCGTAGCGTGCACATGAAAAATTAATGTATTGTTAGATACATCTATATTAGCAGCAAACACAAGAGGACTGCTTTTAGTGATTTCAGTGAAGTCCCTATTCGGGCGCCAAGTGCGGTGTTTTTTTTTTTTTAATATTTATATTTCGATTAAATTATTATTCTCTTATGAATATTCAGAAATCTGTTGTGAGTGTTGCACCACTTCTTGGCGGGAAGTGCAAAGACTTTTCAAAGAAGCTGATATGTGACCTGAAATCATTTGCAGAAGGCGTAGCGTTCTCAAGATCAAGAACAGAGTTCACACTGCCACTTTATTTGTGTCGTGATCATGTTCGACCACGATCGGATATGAGACACAGCAACTACGAACAGAGAAACCTAAAGGACCAGACAGAGCTGGAAATTTTCTTTGCTAACTACACCACACGTTAAAAGAAATTGGATTTAAATCACAAACAAGGTAAATGGCCATGCGCCTTCTGCCTTAACTACGACGTTTGCGAACATGCAGTCGGTTCCTGGTAGCTGTATGAAAACTATAAAAACACCGTTACTTCTGTTGCCATTAATAGGAGATGGATAGCACAGAAATACGTTAAGTAATAAGCAGGCACTACAGCATTTGAGAGCACAATAACCAATTTAATTACCTTAGTCAGTGTTGCTAACAATAGGCTCCGTACAGTTTTAATGTTCTATCCTCGATATTTCATCTTAGATGCACACATAAATTCTGCACTGAACAATAGTAATATTTTATAATAACTAATTAGTGATTACGGACTGCCGTCTTTAAAAAATGCACCAGGACTGTGATAACAGGAGAGGATTACAATTCTTCAGCTGTCAAAAAATAAGAAACACAAAATATCGCTACCGACACAATTTATGAACACTTCGTATTCTGCGCCGTGGCGCGTGAGATATTCTTTGAAATATCAGGTGGTCGCCGCTCAGCGACGATCTAAGAAATTTGTACACAAATTTTATGGCTTTTATGAGCCTGCATGGTTAGATTATCGAATGTAAGTTTATTTAAGCTATCGAAACAGATACTAATATTACAACTCATAAGTTATAAAACCGACTTCAGTATTTGCTTAGATGCCACTTTATTGTGAAAAATCTTTAGATCTTAACAAAGGATAACAACAATATAGTATTTCTTGATTTAGAGGGCAGGTCAACTGCAATTCACTTTGAAAATTCTGAAGGTAGCAGTAATAAAAAGGGACATGGTAGCAGCCTCTCCCCACCCGTTATTCAAACATTGGACTGAACAGGCAGTAAATGGAACCCAAAGAGAACATCGGAATGAGAAGTGGGATGAGAACATATATTGCCGATAACATGTTAATTTGGTAGGAGACGCCAAACGACTTGAAAGATTTGTTGAACGGCATTTATAGTGTCTTGAAAGGAATTTATAAGATGAACGTCAACAACAGTTAAACAAGGGTAAGGGACTGTTGTAAAATTAAGCCAGAAGAAGTTAGTTTAGGTCATGAGACCCAAAAAGTAGTAGACGGGTTTTGCTATTCGACCAACAAAATAACAGCCGATGGCTGAAGTAGAACCGATACGAGACCGACTGGGAGTAGAAAGAAATATTATCTCTCTGTACGTAAAAAAAAAAAAAAAAAGAAGACCAGACGGATTTACTGACTCACTATCTTCCAGCCCATACGCTGAGGATACAAACTTGAAATTTGAGAAGGATGTTAATCTTAAACTGTGGTCACCGTTTAAAAAAGAATTTTTCGAAATTCCACTTTAATTGGGTGAAATTGAGATGACGGCGTTTTTGAAAATATATCGCTATTAGGCACTTTTGATGGTAGAAGAACGAAAACGAGTGTTCGGGCTTTCAATCAGAAATACAGAAATAAGTGTTTCAGCATTTTTGGAGATTCACCCATAAGAAACAGGGGATGAAAAATTTCATGGGACATATTTCATTATGAGAGCCGTTTTAAAGCTAAATCTATGAATATTTGTATTTGGCTATTTGATTATAAATAAAAGAATGATTTTCTTTGAGGTTTTTGGAAATTCAACAACTAAGTGGGAGAAATAGGAGACGAAAGTTTTTATTGCAATGCTTCATGATTTAAAAAAAAATTGTAGCTAAATCTTGTAACATTCGTATTTGGCTTCTCGGTGAAAGTTTTAAGATAAATATTTCAGTGGTTTTGGAAATTCAACCAGTCGAGTGTGAAATAGGGAATGAAAACGTTTATTAAAATATTTCGTTATATTAGAACATAGAGAGTTGTGATCTTATAACTATAGGCATCCTTTAAGAAAGAATTTTTCGAAGTGGGGGTGAAAAGTGATTAGAATATATGCCGCTGTTAAGGAAAGTTTGAAGCTAGGATACGAAAAATGGTATTAGGTTTCTCAGTCAGAAATAAAAAAAAGATACATGAACGTAACATTTTGCATGTAGGGCATCCACAGATGAAATAATTCCATGTTGAATAAAAAGGACCACGGGCACTGTTTAAAATATTTATTCAAAGACACCATCGGTTTCGAAAACTATATGTGCAACCTCAGGAGTTGATATTTGTATTAAGGAATTTATCAGTTATATTTTTCGGAATGGTATGTAATGGATAATAAAAGCGACTAGGTTTGTGTTTATTTACTGTCAAACCTTAAAAACAGGTGTGTTTAAAAACCAGTGAAAGCCCATCTCTCGACATTCTCAAGGTGTTTTTATTGGGTTCTTTTTTAGGCTTCAGGATGGCCTTAGCAACTTTTTCATTAATGAACTTTTTTAAAGTTGAGAGCTGAAAATTTTAAGTAGCAGACACAATGGCTTTTATTTTCGATTATCTGCCGTTGTTAAAATTTTGATATATTGTTTTACACCTCTCTATAAAGATAAACATCTGATATTGCAAATATGATTTGTAAAACTTGCCATGTCGTTGAAAAAAGATTTTGAACAGTCGCAGACAGCTTTCTTGTTCAACACAAAAATACGTGATCCATCGTTTCCGGAAAATGAACCAGGGAATGAAATAGTGGGTGAAATATTTTTTTTGAATAAAGCGCTATTAAAGACTACCAGACCATTTTTAAAGCTGTATCTACGAAACTTGCTATTTGACTCCTCAGCTGGAAGCAAGAAAATATGTGTTTCAGTGCCTTTGGAAGTTCAACTCTTAAGGGGATAAAATATGGAATTTAAAGGTTCATGAAAACATTTCGTTATGAAAGCAGAATTGCTTTTTGTTCAGAAGTACATTCGGAAAAGACCATGCTTCTATGGCCTTAATTAGCTTTAAATCTTTAGGAGGTGTTGCAGTCTGTGAACTAAATCAAAGAAAGCTGTTTAACAGACTCGCGCTAGTAACTATAAAACCACGTATCCGATTTGTCTTTTTCTTTTTTTAACTCGCTATAGGGAAGAATTCTAATTAAACCTGTTGGAACACTTTAATTATGCCGAGACTGGCAGCCATGCAAAGCATCTCAAACTCTTTTGTAGATGGTAGAAATAGGCGTAACAACACAGAATTTACTTTGAAGAAAAAATAATCCGTGCAGACGATACAGACTGTGGAGCGAAGTGGCGGGTGCTAAGCTAGTCTAATACAGAATTAAGTATTGGGAAGTATTATCTGAAAGTATTTATTTTCAGTGCAGATAAAAGTGGAAAGTGGAAAATAGGCAGTTATAAACAGGAACAAAATAGGAACTTTTCGAATGGGATTTTGAGGAGAGTGCTGCAGATTAAATTGGTACTTAGAACAACTAGTGGAGGAGTACAAAGACTGTGGAGAAAAGAATCATAGTTAATGAAGGAATCCGTTGGGGGGATAGGCCCTGTGGCATCGTAGTGTAGTCAGTTTGCCTTTTGAGGGGAGTAAGGTATTTTGCAACCATTATATCTATAACCATGCACAAAACAGTTTTCGTTTCTCCAGTATGAGGTGGATTAAATCTACTTGAGCGAATAAAAGCATAAGGCGGTACCTAAACATAATAGAAAATTCTATGTTGAACATATGTGTTGTATGTATCACAACACAGACAAAACTATAACTAACACTATTTTGTTTCTGCTACATCGCGAAAAAACTATCTCTGAGTACACAATCGCAGGCATATTTTCTTACATGTAAAACGATTCACGTGACGAAGTATTTTTGATTCACGAAGATTTATGGTTAATTGTGTGTTTCTAAAGTAAACACAAATTCCTCGATTGAAGTCCGGCCATCCATATATAAGTTATTCGTGATTTCCCTAAATCGCCCCACGCAAATACCGCGATGGTTCCATTGAAAAGTTATCTACCGATTTCCTTTCCCATCCTTTTGTAATCTGAGGCTGTGTACTCTGTCTCTAACGACGTCGCTGTCGTAAGAAAGTCCTTCTTTTCTTTCTTTGTGATCGACTAAGGGGCTTCACAGGAAGCCCTTAAGTGTTTCTTATTCCCCAGTGTGTGGAATTCGAAAGGCTATTTTTGGATTTTCTGTGATTCCAATAGTCGTTCAAAGCAATTTACATTTTAATTTGAGTAGGATGAGCGTTTCATAAGCAAATGTCTTTTTGATTTTGCAGGTCTCAGGCTATCACTAGCTTAAATCCTATCTTTAATAAACAGGTATAGCTTCAGGATTTGAACAAAATAATTATTTTGCGAATGAATATATCAGGTAAGAATCTTTGAAGCAAGGTAAAACATTATTACAAAAATGTTTTCCATCATACATTGAACCTCTATAGATGTAATTAGGCTCTCTGAAGATGATACCCTAATCTATAATGATAAGTTAAACTTCCTGAAAACATCTGCACAAATATTGCACAAATATTCAGTCAGAGCTTTACAAGATTTTGAAGTGGTCCAAAGACTGACAAGTCGCTTCACAAAAAAAAAAAAAAAAAAAAAAAAAAGGAAATCATATGACTATAGTATCAATGAGAGACAACTGGAATCGTTCCACTCATACGAACACCTGGGGGTAAGAATTTGTAGCAGTCGCAAGGACAGGATTAATTACAGTGCACAGTACCCTTTACGCAATCATTTTGCGTGCGCTCCATACGCAACTGAAACATGAAGAAACTGTATGAGATTTGGTCAGCTTGCTTTTCGTTTTCAGTGGAAGTAATGTGAGCTGTCTTTTTACTCGATGTGTCGTACTTTTTACCTGTACACTGGATATTTTTCAGACATGAGTCTTCAATAGTTCTGAATACAAGCAATATGATCTTTGACTTTCAGTATGTGGCATTTCCTCCAGTGCTGATGTGCGAAGTCCCTCTCAAGTTTGGTTAATTTTCGACTTTAATGTCTCTGGGAGGTATTAATTTTGGAATAACCTTGCACTAGAGTCGACACAATAATTAACTAATATTCTAGCCGTATCGATGTTTGAGAGTCAGTGTCATGATAAAGTCATTGATATCTAATAAAGGCAGTCACCTCTAGCTGTTAAGCAGATTCAAAAAGAGTTTCAAATTTCAGTATCGTCGGAAACAATGCTGGCCAGACATATCACAAGGTTACGAGAATCGACAAGCTATTGACACAAGTGAACTGCACCTATACCGCATAGCGTGGATTTGATAGTTAATATTATTGAAGTCAGTTAATAAAGTCACTGCCTTTAAAAGTCCACAAAACTGTTTCACATTAATTATTTCTCCTTTTTAACTAAACAATTTTCGTTAAGACTTGAAAATCTTAATCATCTGTCCACTTACATTCACAGTTTTTCGCAGGTTGAAGCTTTGTCAAATAAAATCCAATGTATTCTCCTTTCCAATACATTTCCCCAGATCAGAACTTTTCCAATACAATAATAGTCATCAGTGCTCTCCAGAGCGACACAAAAGAACACAAGGAACAAGGACAGGGAGAGACAGAAAGAAAGGGTCACATCGCTATTTCTAAGAAAAGGAAAACAGAAAATGTCTCATCTTTAGCTTCGTAACCCACATACTCTTAGGAATCTAATTATTCCAATATGAATACTGTATGTCGAATATTTGATAAATTATATGAACAAATTTTTGTTGTTAAAAATTTTAAGTTACAAGTAGCATTGTTGTTGCCAGTAGAGCATTCAGTGAGAAGCACGTGAGAGTGTACGGTGTTGTCACGCTGCTATGCGGTCTGGAAATAACTAGCAGAAAACTGAGGTGCAAATGCAGAGGTTGTTGCTTTTTGGAAACATGATTTTGTAAAGACTGATTCGAAAAGCGTAAAGATATCCAGGTAATTTGGCTGCACTGCTTGTTCGTTCATTGTGTAATTTTTAGCATGATTTTTCTCTATTGTTTCGACGAGGGTGAAAAAAAAACCACCTACTAAAATGGCTTGTTCTCATACTTTCGAAACTCCTTTGCAAATTTTGTCTTGTATTACGTGGCACAGTAATATTTATGAATGAGAAAGCCATTCCGTAAAGATTGTTGTGATTGTTGAAGATTGAGCTTCATTAGTCACAATACAGTTTTTGACTGCTAATTTCTCCTATTTCGTTCAGTAAATTTACTTTCTACGAACGTCTCCTCTAGAAAGTTTTGCTTTCTAATCATGTGATGCCGCATTGCACTTAGAAGAATACAGTCGTTCTTTTGTAAACGCTCGTCGCCAGTTTTGTAAAGGCCTCGTCGCTGCTGCTGTGGATGCCGAGTTGCTACTTGTGTTACGGTAGGCCGAGTTTGTGAGTTCGTGAAACGGCTTCTGATGCAGTACACCGGTAAGCCAATTTCTCCATGCAACTGTTACACAGTTATGCCTTGGGGTCAGGTAACAGGGTAGGAGAACGAAGGTTCTACAACAACCCAACAAAGTCACAGAAATGAGTAAAAAAGGTTTACTTATTCTTGTGACTTGTTGAATAATGAAGTCTGCCACACTGCATGTAATGTAACACAAAAAAATGCCTTCAGTGGATAGGTGCAAATAATCTTAGGTAAACTACACAACACATAGCAAATGTAGTTTACAACTGTCTGTTCACTTCTAAGAGGTTACTAAACGACGTTCCCTGTCTAAGTCAGCCTTGAACGATGATCTATAACCAAGAGAGCGGGAAGTGATAGCCTATCTATAGAATAGGTTTCTATCCGTTGTCGTCTGGTCATGGGCGGATTGTACTCGGCAGGCAATTGGCCGAGGCGAAGTCGATATCTTCAACCTTAGCGCCGCCCTTGACGCGCAGGTGGCGAGTCTCTTATGGCACTGGAACTTCCTCGCGTCTTTGCGCTTGTGATGCTTTCGCCCTGGCTATCTTGTTCGGACGACATGGTACGTTCGGGCTTAATGTATGAGGTGGTTAGCGTAGTTGCTTATCCTTGCATTGCACTTGTGCAAGGTTTCTTTTCTGTGGCTGGTTTGTTGATGCACTGCCGTTCAACACTTTCGAGCAATACCGAGTTTCCGATATCACAAGGTAAGTCACAAAATTTGTTAGTGACAATGAAACATTACAATCAGAATACTGCAAATAATTCACAGTTAAGTACTGCATTTCAAAATAATCATAGGCTTCAGTTTAGGCAAACTTTAGTTCACATCTCATTTCTTATGCAGACTTTCTTACTCTTTCAGTGCTGTGCTACATTCGCGTGTGTGTTTAAAGTTTCGAATTTTATTTGGTCACTTTACGTGCGTAGATTTACAGGTCATTTTAATTGAAGCATTTTGGACAGTTATTATTTCAAAGTTCAGCTAGCAATTTTATGTCTAATTCTTGCTGTGTTAGTTTCGTGTGTTGGAATTGCAAGGCACGTACTGTGACGTCATGCATTGTACCACTGTTTACTGCACTGCAAAATACAGAATTTCACAGGGTAGCTCATTTAGTATAGAGTTTTCAATTAGTTTGGGTAAAAGCTGACTGCAGTACAGTTTCGCAGTATCAGATCGATCAGGCGACCGTTTGTATCAGACAGCGTATACGAAATCACAACACTTGCGCTGTTCAGGTCAACATTGAAAACAGACACACACGAAACTTAGAATAAGAACCCATCTGTTATACACAAAAAATAAAACAGTTACACCATGAACTTCACTGTCATTTATGGGGTATAGCTGTGGATTTAGTAGATGGATCTATCACTGAAACTGAAGAACTTGCTAGATAACCTGACACAAGAGATCACGAGCCACTGATAACCGTCCACGCACATCTGCCATGAGCTTCAGCACAGCTGGGGCGCGAATAGCAATGTTGGTGCCTCACATGAGTGTCGCATATCCAAGCAGTTAAACTTTGGGCAAAGTAGAGGCAAAATATTGGCTAAACGCCATAAGAAACGATTTTGAAAGTTTAGCATTACTTTGTGGCTGCAATAAAATATGGTACGGAAAGATTTTAACCATTTGGTGGACTGGTCTCTTTCTTCAACTTACACTGCACAACAACCCTCATGAAGGATACGACCGTATTGTGAGAGACACTGTCGCAGAAAGCCATCTTACTGAAACTTCCTGGCAGATTAAAACTGTGTGCCGGACTGAGACTCGAACTCGGGACCTTTGCCTTTCGCAGGCAAGTGCTCTACCAACTGAAACATCCCCCAGGCTGTGGCTAAGCCATGTCTCCGCAATATCCTTTCTTTCAGGAGTGCTAATTCTGCAAGGTTCGCAGGAGAGCTTCTGTAAAGTTTGGAAGGTACGAGACGAGGTACTGGCGGAAGTAAAGTTCTGAGGACGGGGTGTGAGTCATGCTTGGGTAGCTCAGTTGGTAGAGCACTTGCCCGCGAAAGGCAAAGGTCCCGAGTTCGAGTCTCGGTCCGGCACACAGTTTTAATCTGACAGGAAGTTTCATATCAGCGCACACTCCGCTGCAGAGTGAAAATCTTATTCCGTCTTACTGAAGATAATATGGGGATGGAGAGTGAAAAGAAACACTACTTACGTGATCGTGGAGGAAACAGTTATCAGTCTCCACGATTCATTGCATACCAGCAAGACAAAAAAAAATTGTCCTGAGCATACTTACGGCAAGAAGTGGATGTCAAGAATGGACATTTGGCGGCATTGTTATCCCATGAGCGACAAGTGTGTTCTTTCAATTTTTTATTCAATGTAGTGTGACAGTGGCGTCTACCTAGTGCATTCAATAAGTAGAGATTTGGGATAGAATGCCGGAGATGGTGGGTTTGATTCTAGAGGTAGCCTAGGTGTATTCTAATTTTTGTTTGCGTGGTGTGGTGCTCTACACTGAGGTGACGAAAGTGCCGGATCTCCTTATGTCCGGCGCAGTGCAACAGTTCGACGTAGCATAAACTCAACAAGTCGTTGGAAGTCACATAAAGAAATACTGAGCCATACAGCCACTGTATCCGTCCACAGCTGCGAAAGTGTTGTCAGTGGAAGATTTTGTGCACGAGCTTACCTCTCGATTATGTCCAATAAACGTTCCGTGAGTGATATGGATGGCCAAATTATCCGTTCAAACTGTCCAGCATGTTCTTCAAACCAGTCGCTAACAACTGTGGCCCGGTGAGAGGCCGCACTGTCATCGATAAAAACTTCATCTTTGTTTCGGAACATGTAGTCCATGTATGACTGTAAATGGTCTCCATGTAGCTGAAAATAAACATTTGCAGTCATTGGCCGGTACAGTTGGACCGGAGCACACAGTCCATTTGACGTCAACACAGCCCCCACTATTATGGAGCCACCACCAGCTTTCACCATACCTGGTTGACAACTTGGGGCTTTGGCTTGAGCGATCTGCCCCAAACTCGAATCCTGCCATCAGCTCTTGCCAACTGAAATCGGGAATCATCTTACCAGGCCACGATATTCCAGTCGTCTAAGGTCCAACCGTCATGGTCCTGAGCCCAGGAGATGCGCTGTAGGCGATGTCGTTCTGTTAGCAAAGGCACTCAACGTCGGTCGTCTACTGCCATAGCCCAATAACGCCAAATTTCGGCGCAGTGTCTTAATGCGAACGATCGCCGTACGTCCCACACCGATTTCTGCGGTTATTTCACACAGAGCTGTCTGTGTTTTAGCACTAACAGTTCTACGCAAACGCTGCTGCTCTCGGTCGTTAAGTGAACGCCATCGACCACTGCGTTGTCCGTGGTGAGAGGTGCTGCCATAAATTGAAATGTGCCATGATTCTAGCTCCAAATACCATTACACGTTGGAAGTCTGTTAATTCATGTCATACGGCTATAACTACATCGGATACTGTTTCTCATAAGTCAGTGTAGTACAATGACAGATCCGCCAATGCACTGCTCTTTTACATCTTGTATACACGATGCCACCGCTATCTGTATATGTACATATCGCTACCCCGAGAATTGTTTTCACCTCCTTGTAAATATACACGGACTCTTCATCTAACACATGTTACTATGGATTCAAATACCTCCTCCCACCATTGTTCCTTGATTAAGGGATTACGTTCCCATTAGGTCTAGCTCCAGTTCAAGAAGTAACGTGGAAACTAAGTTACTATTTTTGTAGTCCTCACTACACTACAAGTTTCAATCCCAGCGCTTCTGGGATTCCGTTTTCAGTTCTTCATTAATTAGTAGCATTATTATTAATTACGTCGATGTAAATGTGGATAAATACATTGCATTACCGCTAGTTACATTTATAAAATACAGAACCAAATCTGTGAATTTCCAGAATACTTTTGCTGCACTTGATTGTAAAGAATTCACATTGAATACTCGTACGCTGTTTATCATGCTGTATCAGTGTCATGGTTAATTGTTAAATTCTTTTTATTTCAGTCTTTGATCACAATATAAATCCTTTTGACGATGACCGGCTTCAGTCAGTAATGGCCATTTTCGGATCGTATCTGCAAGCCAGCTTAACTCTTCATGTAAAAGCCTTCGTCCTCAGGTTCAGTGTCACGCGTTGTACACGGCCTTCGGAACGTGTTCAGAAGTACTGCGTACGTTCTGCTGTCATGTCATCAGTCCTGTCCTCACATGTATGTTGGTGAGAACTGCACGATTAAACTTACGTCTAATGCCATGGTTTGAAAACGGACGCGATTACCCGAAACTAGTCACACAAAAAAATGAATATTATAGCAATGGTGCCGGTTGTTGAAGGAAAATGAAGAGTTTATGAACCAGATCTGCATTTCTAGAAGTCATGTATCATACATACAGCTAATGTGTAGATGACATTGTCGTTGAGAACATCACTCACTAAAGGGACTTCTTCTACAAAATCTTCACCATTAATCTGTGTGTCCAACAGTAATCCAAAAGTATTGTGAAACTACTACGCCGATTTCGTCAAGGAATGAGCTATTACTTACATCGGTGTTGTCATCCATAACTCGTTCATAAAAATGTCACCAATGATAACTTATAAATGGGATGCTGCGTATTAGGAACGGCAGCTGTTTTCGTGGAATGCACGGTTTAAATACGTTGTTTCACACATAATGCGTAAGTTACGACGTAGTTAATGCACAATTAACGTACTCCATGCTATAGTAGTACATGCACTGATCAGCCAGAACATTATGACCACCTACCAATTGCCGGTATGTCCACCTTTCACACGGATAACAGCGGTAAAGCATCGTGGCATGGAAGCAATGAGGCCTTGGTAGGTTTCTGCACACACGTCACACACTTCCCGTAAATTTCTGGTCGGGAGGGGATGATCTCTGACGCCACGTTCAGCCACATCCCAGATGTGGTCGATCGGTTTCATATCTCATTTGTGAGGCCCGCACATCGACTGGAACTCGTCATTGTGTTCCTTGAACTACTCCATCATACTCCTGGCCATGTGACATGGCGCATTATCTTGCTGAAAAATGCCACTGCCTTCGGGAAATATAATCTTAATGAAGGGATGTATGTGGTCTGCAACCTCAGTACGATCTTTCTTGTCCTTCATGGTGCTTCACGGTGTCTTTCTCAAGCTACGCTGAACCCATGGATGCCCACGTGAATGTTCTCCATAGTACAGTGTCAAGTAGCTGTTACCCGGAAGACGACGGATTCGCGCCCTCCCATCAGCATGTTAAAGAAGGTATCCGGATTCATCAAACCATGGAACGCTCTACCACTGCACCAACGTCCAGTACCGATGGTCAAATGCCCATTTCAGTCTTGGTTGCCGATACTGGGGTGTTAACTTTGGCACATGGATCTATAGTCGGCTGCGGAGGTCAGTCTTTGTGAGTGTTTGGTGCAGTGTGTCCCGATACGCTTGTACTCTGCCCCTCTTTAAAGTCTGATGTTAGTTGCGCCACAGTTCGCCGCGTGTCCTGTTTTACCAGTCTGCCGAGCCTACGACGCCCGACATTTATAATGAAGGATGGCTACTAGCCCCGGCCCCTGGACGTGATTTCAGCTCTTTGTATGCCCTTTCTTTTTCCTGGTGGTCTTTGGGATCACGGCCGTTCTCTATTGCAAGGAAATGAAACGCCTACAGCCGTCCTTTTGACCTTATTTTTGTGTAGCTACCAGTTTCGGCTCTTCAGTGCACCATCTTCTGGCCTTAGTTGACGCTGAATGGTTTATGACGACCCATATACACGCTGCACCAGTGGCCAACATAACTGGCTTACGCAGACTATCTGTAACTGTGATGTCAGTACTCCAACCATAAACTGCCAATTGGGTGGCGTGCTGGCATCACAGTTACGGTGATGTTGGCCACTGATGCAGCGTGAATATGGATCATGATAACCCCCTTCAGCATCAGCTAAGGCCTGAAGATGCTGCACTGAAGAGCCGAAAATGGTAGCTACACAGTAAATAATTTCATAAGAACGGCTGTAGATGTTTCATTTTCTCCAATGCTTCCACCTTGGTTACGCCAAGTAATGAAGACACTCACGGCAGCACGCCTCGAACACCCAGCTTCCCGTGCAGATTCCGAAATGCACGAGCCGAGCTTCGAGGCCATAACAATCTGTCCTAGGTCGTACTCAGGTAGATGGCACGTCTTCCTCATTCTGCACACGGACAGCACACTCATTAACACTGCGTACACCGTGCGTGCGTCTGACTAGCAGACAATCCACACCAGGTGACGCTCTTATCACCTGGACGGGCTTATATCGATAGTGGGCATGTAGTTATAATGTTCTGGTTGATCATCGTATGCCGAACATCCGCTTTGGGCTTCGTATAAGGCAGTGTAGTAGACTCACAGCACACACAAATAAGAATATGTCGAAATGGATAATTTGGTATTATACCAGGCTGATAATAAGGCTGATGATGCTCGGTAGATATTTACCTGTTTTATCATTCCATCCCTGCTCATTAATGCTTGGAACCTGGACATCATTCTGTTGAGCCAATCCCAATATCCCAATAACTGCGCTCTGTAGATCGTACCTCTGGTTCGTTTTCCCTCTGGTCGCGGAGGGGCGCTCTTGCTTCGCGTCTTCCGGTTTGAAATGTTTGTGACGCGGGTGAATGTGGAACGGAGTGTCCGGGGAACGTGGAGGAAGTCTGTTGGAGCAAACGGCTGTTGTCACGCGCCGGTGATCGGTGTCTTGACCGTTTCGCTCTGAGGGAACCGTTCCAACGGAAACGACTTCGGTTATGATTAGCTGATTCCGGTGCTCTGAAAGTGCACCTCTTTCCAGTTAGCGGGCCCTGACGTGTGATTTAGTTCCGAGGCGTTAGCGGATTCCGTTGTCACTACCGTGCCCTCCGTGTGTCTTCCCCGAGTTGTAAATTTGTGCTTTCTGGGAAGTTTGGATGCGCCATAGTGTGGTCTTGTATCATTTGCAGAAACTATTTGAGTCAGCCCACCTCTGTTTTCGCTGAGCACCCTGTGTTGCTTTCCTGAAAAGTAACTCAGCTGTAGTTCCCAGGTGTGACGACTGTGGTTATAGTCTTTTATTGTTCTGTTTCAATTATTTTTCTCTTTGCCTAATGATACCTACTATATTTTGAATACTGATCTGGCCGGATATATTAGTATACTCGGTGCACTGCAAGAGAGCTGTGAAATTTTCTTTATTGGAACCATTCGGTGTCGTAAGGCGAGATTCCTATCTGATTGTTAGAGTGTGATTGGGTCTGCAGGCTGTCTTGTGCTGGTGTCTGAGCATTATATTGTTAATGAAACCAGGATTTCAACCTGGAAAAGTTCCAATTGTTATTTAAAAACTACTTAAACTATGTTTGCAGCTTGGTTATGTTAATAAACTTACTCTCGGTTCTTGCCAGTGTTTGAATTATACTACGAGGGCCGTTCAGAAAGTAACCTCCGGTTGATTTAAAAAAATACACCGAGTTAAATAAAAATATTTTAATATATACATCTTACAACTACATCTTTGCACTATTTTTCTACATAGTCTCCATAGCGATTGAGGCACTTATCGTATCTCTTCACAAGCTTTGAAATTCCTTCTGCATAAAAATCACCCGCTTGTGCCTGGAGCCAGCCTGTGACCGCATCTTTGAGCTCTTCGTCGTCATCAAACCGCTGTGACCCGAGCCATTTCTTCAAATGCATGAAGAGGTGATAATCACTTGGCGCCAGGTCTGGGCTGTAAGGTGGATGGTTGATAACGTCCCACTTGAAGGACTCAAGAAGGGCCGTTGTTCTGCGAGCAGAGTGAGGACGGGCGTTATCGTGCAAAAAAAACGATACCGGAAGTCAGCATACCACGGCGTTTGTTCTGTATAGCCCGTCGTAACTTTTTTATTGTTTCACAGTACACGTCTTGATTAATGGTCTTACCACGTTCCATGAATTCAACCAACAACACCCCTTTGGCATCCCAAAACACCGTTGCCATCAGTTTTCTGGCAGAAAAATCTTGCGAGCCTTTTCTTGGTTTGGTAGGCGAATTTGAATGTGCCCACATCTTTGATTGTTCTTTTGTCTCAGGGTTCACGTACTTAATCCAGGTTTCGTCACAGGTCACGATTCTGTTTAACAATGGTTCTCCTTCGTCCTCATAACGTGACAGAAAGTCTAATGCAGAGGCCATTCTTTGAGTTTTGTGGTGGTCGGTAAGAATTTTGGGCACCCATCGTGCACAGAACTTACGGTAACCCAATCTTGCTGTCACTATCTCGTACAAGAGAGTCTTAGAAATCTGTGGAAAACCAGTAGACAACTCCGACATTGAGAAACGTCGATTTTCACGAACTTTTGCATCAACTGTCTGAACGAGTTTGTCAGTCACCTATGATGGTCTACCACTCCTCTCTTCGTCATGAACGTTTTCTCGTCCACTTTTACATAAACGTACCCATTCACGGACAACTCCTTCACTCATAACTCTTGGTCCGTACACGGCACAAAGCTCACGATGAATAGCTGCTGCAGAATATCCTTTGGCTGTAAAAAACCTTATGACAGCACGCACTTCACATTTGGCGGGGTTTTCTATTGCAGCACACATTTCAAACTGCCACAAAAACTAAACTAGCGCAGGTACGACGTTCACTCGACCACGGCTTGATGCCGACTGACCTGTTGAGTGCGTGAACGCACAGATGGCGTCGCTACTCCCCCCACAACCCGCACTGTGACCAATCGGAGGTTACTTTTTGAACCGCCCTCGTATTATCGAACTTTAGTTTAACTTGCTGATAGGTGCCAGTACCGAGAGCTGCCAGATTTGAATGATACGAAAGTGTGTTGTACGATGTTCAGCCGTTCATTAAATTTAAAATCAGCTATGAGCACTTTTTCACAGTATCCAAAAAACTTTGTGTTACCATTTATGCTTATATTTCATTTTCCACCTACCTTCCCCTTACAATTTTCAACTGATCATGGGTTTTTCAAAAGAAGGAAAGGAACGAAATGTGTTCGGAGAATATTTCGATTTGCAACTAACTGAGAACTCGTTGCACCTCACGAGTGTGCGTGTAGATAAAGTAATTTGCAGCTTTAGCATAGCAGCGGGACAAGATCAGCACTGCAACGCTTTATCCAGATTTGCGCAGAATAGAGGTAAGGACTAAATGTTTTTATGTTTTTTTTTTTAATTCAGTCAGGGCCAACTTACATTATTTCCGTTTTGTGTATCACTTTTAGCTCTGGGATCTGGGATCAGTTTTGCAAAACTGATTATCGTTGAAATAGCGCATCACTTCACTGCAATTTGCATTTATTGTAACACTTGGAAACAGACAAAGAAAATGTCGCGTGTTACACTTGACAGATAATAGCACTAGAACAATAATAAACACCTGATTCAGTTTTCTGCGCTTTACTTAAACAGCCGAATACAATTTAAGTTCTCCCATAAATATAAATATGCACGTAGGCGCGTTAAAGAACTGGTTATGAAACAGTGACTTATAATATCAAGGCAGGCACACTCCATTGAAAGGCAAAATAATTAGTAAGTTTACACATTGACTAGAACTGACAAATCTATACTCCAAGGAGCCGCAATCCATCCAAACACCCCAAAAATGGCAACTTAATTGCTACCTAGAGTAACAAAATTAAGAATAGCATACTTATAGATTGACTTGAATAAAGAATAAATGACACGTACACGGCTTCTGACGGCCGACAAACTGTGTTGGGCTATTGAGCAGTGATTAATTTAAGCTAGCCACAACATACGCTAACCAGGTTAGTGGCGTATTTGAAGACAAGCGTCGAGCAAAACCCTGGTCAGAAGGTAATGGAACCAGTACTAATTTATAACTAACTACAGCATTAAAACCAACTGATGACAGGTTGACATTTACCGATGTGGCGCACGATGGACAGTCAATAGACTGAACACTCAGCTAAAACCCAAGTATAGTGCTGAGGAGCGAAATGCCCAGTCCAAAGCATGTTTAGGGCAAACACCTAGTTTGAGAACAACACAACCATGAAACAACAGGATGATGTTGCAGCTTGCAGTACAAATGCCGGAGCCCCAATATAGCCTTAACCAAAAGCAGGACTAAAGCACACTAGTTTAACGCCCAATTAAAGTTTCCAAGACAATCAAAACTAGCAGGATTTCCTTACGCGCCAGACGTGGCAACACTTCCGTTCATACCCCAGAATCAACTAGCGCAACATAAACCATTAACACATTTCAGATAATATTTTAAAACAACATACTTAAATACCTTTGTTTACCACAAGCCTTAATAGGTTAACAGGTTAGGCTCTGTTATTGGTGGCACGCAAATGAGGTAGCAAGTTAAGGTCTACAATTCTACTTTGCCATTTAACTCGCATCGTTAAGACAAAAGAAAGAATCCAGCTACTTAATTGTAAGTCACTACTTGGATTCAGTATTTGACGATGCGCTTAAAATCAACAGACTAAGGTGAGAGTCAAGTTTACTTTCACAAGCAGCATACGCATAACACGAACATAAGGTGAATATTAAATCAACTGAGCCTTGTTCAGTCATTCACACCCCGACATCCGCAGTCAGAGTTCCCGCAAACTCGGCAGGCAGCTGGCTCAGCAACGCCACAGCGCCCTCTGGCTAGGGTAAGAAAACAGCAGAGCGCGAAGTGGGGATTTCAAAAGGAAGCGCTACAGACACGGAGGAAACGCAGAGAACCAACCGTGACATTTCGTCACGGTTCACTTTACGTTAGGACAATTAATTACTATTGCAATGTACCTTTGCCTTCACATTACGACAGTACAAGATTCATTACAACAGCTCATTTATTATTACAGCTCTCATCTTACACTCAGAAACAATACGCCAGTCATATTCTTATTATTTAAAGAGAACTTTCACTTGGCGATATCCTTGAACAATGTGGGCGACGTAGGAATATACTGCGAAACAGTCAGAAAAAGTATACTTCTCAGACTTACTTTAATTATTATTGTACTTTAACGCAGCCATATTTTGCTAACAATTTGTTTTGCATTTCAGCTTTGATATTACGGTTCTAGACGTGTCTTTTCCATCTGTGATTTGTTTTTATATTTTTCTATTATAATTCCGATTAATTCGATCGTCAGCAAATCATGCACTACGATGAATTTGCAAAAAACTTGTTGTTGTTGTTGTGGTCTTCAGTCCTGAGACTGGTTTGATGCAGCTCTCCATGCTACTCTATCCTGTGCAAGCTTCTTCATCTCCCAGTACTTACTGCAACCTACATCCTTCTGAATCTGTTTAGTGTATTCATCTCTTGGTCTCCCTCTACGATTTTTACACTCCATGCTGTCCTCCAATGCCAAATTTGTGATCCCCTGATGCCTCAGAACACGTCCTACCAACCGGTCCCTTCTTCTTGTCAAGTTGTGCCACAAACCCCTCTTCTCCTCAATTCGATTCAATACCTCCTCATTAGTTATGTGATCTACCCATCTAATCTTCAGCATTCTTCTGTAGCGCCACATTTCGAAAGTTTCTATTCTCTTCTTGTCCAAACTATTTACCGTCCATGTTTCACTTCCATACATGGCTACACTCCATACAAATACTTTCAGAAACGACTTCCTGACACTTAAATCAATACTCCATGTTAACAAATTCCTCTTCTTCGGAAACGCTTTCCTTGCCATTGCCAGTCTACATTTTATATCTTCTCTACTTCGACCATCATCAGTTATTTTGCTCCCCAAATAGCAAAACTCCTATACTACTTTAAGTGTCTCATTTCCTAATCTAATTCCCTCAGGATCACCCGATTTAATTCGACCACATTCCATTATCCTCGTTTTGCTTTTGTTGATATTTATCTTAGATCCTCCTTTCAAGACACTGTCCATTCCGTTCAACTGCTCTTCCAAGTCCTTTGCTGTCTCTGACGGAATTACAATGTCATCGGCGAACCATAAAGTTTTTATTTCTTCTCCATGGATTTTAATACCTATTCCGAATTTTTCTTTTGTTTCCTTTACTGCTTGCTCAATATACAGATTGAATAACATCGGGGAGAGGCTGCAACCCTTCCCAACCACTGCTTCCCTTTCGTGCCCCTCGACTCTTATAACTGCCATCAGGTTTCTGTACAAATTTTAAATAGCCTTTCACTCCCTGTATTTTACCCCTGACACATTTAGAATTTGAAAGGGAGTACTCCATTCAACATTGTCAAAAGCTATCTCTAAGTCTGCGAATGCTAGAAACGTACGTTTGCCTTTCCTTAATCTTTCTTCTAAGATAAGTCGTAAGACCAGTATTGCCTCACGTGTTCCAACATTTCTACGGAATCCAAACTGATCTTCCCCGAGGCCGGCTTCTACCAGATTTCCCATTCGTCTGTAAAGAATTCGCGTTAGTATTTTGCAGCTGTGACTTATTAAACTGATTATATTCTTCTTGAAGTCTGAGGGTATTTCGCCTGTCTTATAGATCTTGCTCACCAGATGGTAGAGTTTTGTCGGGACTGGCTCTCCCAAGGCCGTCAGTAGTTCTAATGGAATGTTGTCTACTCCCCGGGCTTGTTTCGATTCAGGTCTTTCAGTGCTCTGTCAAACTCTTAACGCAGTATCATATCTCCCATTTCATCTTCATGTACCTCCTCTTCCATATCCATAATACTGTCCTCAAGTACCTCGTCCTTGTATAGACCATCTATACACTCCTTCCACCTTCCTGCTCTCCCTTCTTTGCTTAGAACTGGTTTTCCATCTGAGCCCTTCATATCCATACAAGTGGCTTACTTTTCTCCAAAGGTCTAATTTTCTTGTAGGCAGTGTCTATCTTGCCCCTAGTGAGATAAGCCTCTACATCCTTACATTTGTCCTCTAGCCATCCCTGCTTAGCCATTTTGAACTTCCTGTCGATCTCATTTTTGAGACGTCTGTATCCCTTTTAGCCTGCTTCATTTACTGCGTTTTTAAATTTTCTCCTTTCATCATTTAAATTCAATATTTCTACTGTTACCCAAGGATTTCTACTAGCCCTCGTCTTTTTACCTACTTATCCTCTCTTCCCTTCACTACTTCATGCCTCAGAGCTACCCGTTCTTCTTCTACTGTATTTCTTTCCCCCATTCCTGTCAATTGTTCTCGTATGCTCTCCCTGAAACTCTCTACAACCGCTGGTTTAGTCAGTTTATCCAGGTCCCATCTCCTTAAATTACCACCTTTTTGCAGGTACTTCAGTTTTAATCCACAGTTCATAAGCAATAGATTGTGGTTAGAGTCCACATCTGCCCCTGGAAATGTCTTACAATTTAAAACATGGTTCCTAAATCTCTGTCTTACCATTATATAATCTATCTGATACCTTCTAGTATCTCCAAGATTCTTTCATGTATTCAACCTTCTTTTATGATTCTTGAACCAAGATTTAGCTACGATTAAGTTATGCTCTGTGCAAAATTCTACCAGAAGGCTTCCTCTTTTATTTCTAACCCCCAATCCATATTCACCTACTATGTTTCCTTCTCTCCCTTTTCCTACTCTCGAATTCCAGTCACCCACGACTATTACATTTTGGTTTCCCTTCACTACCTGAATAATTTCTTTTATCTCATGATACATTTCATCAATATCTTCATCACCTGCAGAGCTAGTTGGCATATAAACTTGTACTACTGTAGTAGTCATGAGCTTCCTGTCTCTCTTGGTCACAATAATGCGTTCACTATGCTGTTTGTAGTAGCTTACCCACACTCCTATTTTTTTTATTCATTATTAAACGTACCCCTGCATTACCGCTATTTGATTTTGTATTTATAACCCTATATTCACCTGACCAAAAGTCTTGTTCCTCCTGCCACTGAACTTCACTAATTCCCACTATATCTAACTTTAACCTATCCATTTCCCTTTTTAAATTTTCTAACCTACCTGCCCGATTAAGGGATCTGACATTCCACGCTCCGATCCGTAGAACGCCAGTTTTCTTTCTCCTGATAACGATGTCCTCTTGAGAAGTCCCCGCCCGGAGATCCGAATCGGGAACTATTTTACCTCCGGAATATTTTACCCAAGAGGACGCCATCATCATTTAACCATACAGTAAAGCTGCATGCCCTCGGGAAAAATTACGGCTGTAGTTTCCCCTTGCTTTCAGCCATTCGCAGTACCAGCACAGCAAGGCCGTTTTGGTTAGTGTTACAAGGCCAGATCAGTCAATCATCCAGACTGTTGCCCCTGTAACTGCTGAAAAGGCTGCTGCCCCTCTTCAGGAACCACACGTTTGTCTGGTCTCTCAACAGATACCCCTCCGTTGTGGTTGCACCTACGGACGGCCATCAGTATCTCTAAGGCACGCAAGCCTCCTCCCCATCAACGGCAAGGTCCATGGTTCGTGGGCCCCTGCCGGGGGGGGGGGGGTGAGGACAAGAATTACAGCAACAATACCTTTGCTGATAATTCTGTTGCTATTAATACTAACGATATTTCTGAGGTAATAATGCAAGATGCTGTGTCTTTGCAACCGGATAGTCAATGGGCGAACATTGTAGACACTCTTGATTCTGACGTAACTCAACATTTCGATAATAATATCTGCTGCAATACTGATCTTTTATTTTCTGAGTATAGTGATAGCACACAAATAAATAATGAAGATTCTCTACCTTTGCCGAAATCTGACACCGAGCCTTTACGGTAGTTTTCCGACAGAGCTGCTACGCAACAGCTTTATTTGACTACACACAATATGAATTTCTCGCAGCAAGTTCAGTTCGATATTTTTGTTTCAGTTTTAAGTGAAGTGTAAACACAGAATAATGAACGTTCGTTTTGCTGAGGAACAAAATGGAAACAAGGCACTTACGAAACTTTTGATGAACAATCCTCTCGTTTTGCTTACGAAATTAAAAACCCTACCGAGACTCTTACAAACCAATTTCGAGAACTCGATGATAAATGTTCTAAAAATCATGATTTCTTACTGAACACTTTGATGAACTGGCCACTCATTTTGAAGAGCGTAATTACAAATTCGAAGAGCCTAAAAATCTTTAGATGCGCTCCGTGACAATCAGAAAGCTCTCCCTGACGAATTAAAGAGACAGACACATAACATTAACAGACCGTATAAACAATCTTTCAACTGGGGTTACAAGTGTCACGTCTCGTTTAAGCGAACTAATTACAGCCCATGACAACCTTAACAACGTTTGTGTATGTGTCAGACAGAGACGTAGCTGTTGATGAACAACTTAATACATTTCTGAAACTCAGCGGCCACACAAAGCCCTTTTTTTGGGGGAGGGGAGGGTCATCAGTCTTCTGACTGGTCTGATGCAGCCCGCCACGAATTCCTCTCCTGTGCCAACCTCTTCATCTCAGAGTAGCACTTGCAACTTACGTCCTCAGTTATCTGCTGGATGTATTCCAATCTCTGTCTTCCTCTACAGTTTTTGCCCTCTTTAGTTCCCTTTAATACCATGGAAATCATTCCCTCGTTCCCAGATGTCCTATCATCCTGTCCCTTTCCCTTATCAATGTTTTCCACATATTCCTTTCCTCTCCGATTCTGCTCAGAACCTCCTCATCTCTTACCTTACCAGTCCACCTAATTTCAACATTTGTCTGTAGCGCCACATCTCAAATGCTTCGATTCTCCTCTGTTCGGGTTTTCCCACAGTCAGTGTTTCAATGCCGTACTCCAGAAGTACGTTCTCAGAAATTTCTTCCTCAAATTAAGGCCTATCATTGCTATACTGAGTGAAAATGAAGAAGACAAAGCACTAGTTATTGCTAAAATTACCCTGTGTAATTGTTGCTACTCTGCAAAAGAAAACGCATAGTCATGCTGCACAGTTACAGTCACTTAAAGATGATACTACCAAAATTCACGATCAGTACAACAATCTTAAAGCTGAATATGATGAACTCGCTGAAAAAGTACCACAATTAAAGTTAAATCATGACCATCGCTCAGAAGGTACATAACCAGTACACTTCATCGACACAGAAGAATATCAATCACTTGAAAACTTTCGACAGCAACAAATACAAATTAATCCCAAGATCAAACAGGACCTTGATGCAATTACTGCTCGCCTCTCTGTCAGTTGGAGCGATACCATTTCTCAGGACTGCCCACATAATGATGCCACGTATTGTTCCGATAAGAATATAGAACATTCTCCGCAACCTCCGCTTACTAAACCGCTCAGAGAAATAGACTTCTTACAACCATATGACAACTCTCGCACCTTTGTCAACCGACAGCATTCTTTTGATGTTTTTTATCTGTCAGCAAATTCAAAGTATTTCGTAATGGTCCTAATTGTATACATCCCTTGGACTGGATTCAGTAATTCACCGTTTCTTTGCCGCTAAAGTGGCCTGTCTCTCATAAATTACAATTTATTTGCAGCTCATTGGAGGGGAACCGTCGACTAGAAAAATGGTTCAAATGGCTCTTAGCACTATGGGACTTAACATCTGAGGTCATAAGTCCCCTATAACTTAGAACTACTTAAACCTAACCTAAGGACAATCACACACATCCATGCCCGAGGCAGGATTCGAACCTGCGACCGTAGCGGTCGCGCGGTTCCAGACTGAAGCGCCTAGAACCGCTCGGCCACCAGCTGCCGGCCGTCGACTAGAATGCGACCTATTGCACGCCAATGTTTTCAGTTGAACAATTGCAAAGCGCTTTCTCGCAGCTTACTGGTCTGAGACGACACAGCGTGCTGTAAAAGACAAATGGATAAATTTGCCGAATATCAGCAACTCTAATTTTGAAACGTTAACAAAACCTTCGAATACATGGTACAACAAAACAAGAATTTACTTGAGCCGTTCAGCCCGTCATGTTTGATCCACCTCTGTATTTCATAACTTCCAGGAAATTTGAAAAGTGCGTTAAGAGCAGGTGTACAAACATCTAGCATAAATGCTTTTCGTGATGTTATAGAGTTACTTGAAATTGATCACTCGTTTTCCCAGCGGAAGAACAGTAATAACTTTTCTAACAGCAACCGTAATTTTCACTACAAACACAACGGTGGTCAATCTGGTACGGTTTTCAATCGCAAGAAGGGTAACTATGTTGGGAATGAAAGACGTAACAGAAATTTAGACAACGAAATCCAAAATTTTAATGCTAATCAGCAATGACATTCTCAGCAGGATCATCGTTTTCCTAATGATTACCAACAGCAGAATCACAATTTCCCGCAGTCTAGTCAGCAATATGATAATTTCAGGACAACACACAAGTCATCTTTGCCATAAAAGCTAGCACAGCAACAATCATTTTCGCAAAAAAGGGAAATATAAATTTAAACCATAATTACAGGAATAAAGGGCACTTTAATAAGAATCAGTCCTTATCGTTAAATGAACCAGATTCCCGTTTTCATCCGCGACAAGGTAATCAAAATCATTGAGAACCTCATCGCACTGTTCAAATCATTGAAGTCGCATCTGCCAACGTCCCGGAAAGTACAGACGCTACGCAGCAGTGAAAAGCGGACCAGACGTAAGATGATGTTGACGTCGCACCAACACAGGACATATCGCATTCTGAACACATTTTAGAGCATAAGATTCGCTTAGAAGACATAGGGATTTACTGTTGCGTGAAACGGAACAGCCTCTAAAACATTTCTATAATTCTGTTATTACCATTCAAGTTGGCAACCACGAATTGAAAGCAGTTCTGGATTCTGGTTCTCCTGTTATTGTCCTGAATCACGCAGCATTCAACCGCTGCAATTCTGATGATTCTTATCCGATGATACATCTCAATAAAATCAAAATAAATGGTGTTGTACCTAGCAAAAGCGTTTAAGTCAAATCTCAAACTCATTTACAATTTCCTATTCAAGGCCACACATTATTCGCCAACTTCCTTATTGTTCCATTACTAACAACTGAAGTCACTCTGGGCATCGATTTCTTAAACAGACATAATTCAGTGCTGGATTTTAACAACTCTTGTATTACGTTACAAAACGATGACAGTATGGTATCCTTAGATTTTGATAAGAGCCTCTCTAGCGAGGAACAAGATGTCAACCGCCCGCATCTTCTTTCTTCAAACAGAAATATCAACTGGTACACCACACAATTTAATTCAGCTGACCCTTACGGTGGGCACAACGATGACGACACTGTGATTGACATATTCGATACGATTCAGAACAAAGTTGACAATTGTAAAGCTACCTTTCATTTTCATAAACAACAATTATAGGAAATCTTACAAAATCATGCTCACGGCTTTGATAATGTATCTGGCGCTATTCGTGGTTTTCTTCGTGAATTTCAAGTTAAGCCACACAATACTTTTTTTGGACGACCCTACACCATTCCTTTTGTTTATCGTCAGAGAGTTAAAGTCGAAATTAATTCCATGCTTCAACAAGTCAACTGAGTCGGCAGTCAGCTGTCACAACAGGCCTCTTCATACTGGGCGGAAGTAAGATGGTTCACTGAGGCTTGTTCTCGATCCGAGACAAATTAACGTTATTATTCCGGAAACCGATACACCGCAAACCTTGGAAGTGATACTCCCGTGGCATCACAGTTGTCTCCTCTCTTGATTTAAAATCCATTTTGGCCAAACTGAATTGCACCCTAATTGACGTAAATATACGGCTTTTCTCGGTCTTGGCATATGCTATCAGTTCTATAAACTTCCCTTTCAATTAAACATGTCGTCTGCAGCATTCATCAGACGTCTGAATCCTATTTTACCAGATATCTGACAAATAAGATTACCACTTACGTGAATCATATTCTCATATCCGAAAAGACTTGGGATGGGTGCAATGTTACCTTGAATTCGTTGTTACAAGTCTTTTCTGATCATGGTGTTACAGTCAACCTGAGCAAATCTGAACTCGGCAAATCTAAGACCAAATTTTTATGTCACGTTATGTCTGTTATTGGCATTGATCCTGACCCAGATAAGTTTCAAGTTATCTGTGACATCACCATACCCACTTCCAAACGTCAGGTCAGAAGTTTTCTCGCTTCGGTAAATTTTTTCCGTCGTTTTGTGCACTGATAGAGGAGTGTTACTATTTCTTATGTCAGCAAAACTTTCTCATGAGCGTTTACTTCGTTGGGCTGTGTATTTACAACAATTTCGCTGGCCGGCCGTGTGGCCGTGCGGTTCAAGGCGCTACAGTCTGGAACCGATCGACCGCTACGGTCGCAGGTTCGAATCCTGCCTCGGGCATGGATGTGTGTGATGTCCTTAGGTTAGTTAGGTTTAAGTAGTTCTAAGTTCTAGGCGACTGATGACCTCAGAAGTTAAGTCGCATAGTGCTCAGAGCCATTTGAACAATTTCGCTTTACGGTCATCTACATTCCCCGTGTTCAAAATATTGCCACTGATGCATTATCTCGCTTATTTGGTGGTAATCCTTCTGGTTCATCAGCAGAGTTTTGTCACGCCAATTTCAGTGTGTTATAATACATTCAACAACTAGCTTTCGAATACTTTATCTCTTCGCCAATGACCGGCGTTACTAAAGAGGAAGACAAGAATCCGATCTGGAAAGACGTCAAACGGCAGTGGCGCGACAAACCTTCTATCAGATTCTACTATCTCCTTCGGAATAACATCTTGTTTCAACGGTTAGCACCTGACAGTTCTAACTGTCTTCTCTGTATTCCCGGGCACCTATTTGATAAACTCAGTTACGATCATTATGGAGCCCGCAAATGCTTTTTCATTATTCGTCAAACGTCTTACTTCTTTAATATGGGGATACGCATTCGTTATGTTCTTATGAAGTACAAATTATGCCAGAAAACCAAGAAAACAACGTTTTTCTTTTATGCTCAGTTGTATCCGATCATTCCTGTGAAATTACGTCATCTAGCAGCCGTTGACTTATACGGTCCTTTTGTTACTAGCATACAAGGCTTATATTTTAGTAGCTGTAGAACTCAAATAGAAAGTTGTTTCATTCACACCCTTGCGTAAAACTACTGGCAAAACTGTAGCCGCCGCCTTTGTTAAGAGATTTTTAACAGAAGTTGGCCACGGTGACTAGGTCATTTATGGCAACGGTTCGTAATTTAGGTCCAGTTACTGGACTCGCACATTTCCCACTATCATGCCTCTTCAGCTAAGCGCGTTCTGAAAGAGAGTGATAAACTATGCACACTGTATTGCCAAAAGAAACACAGAGACAAATACATTCACACTTTTCAGGATACTATCAGCTCTATTCCCAACGCTTCTATCTTACTTTCTTCGTACCTTGTACTGAAAAATAAGATGCTGAACGACAGAATCAGAGCACATGTACCGATAAGTTGCTTACGACACATTGAAATTGGGGAAACAGCTTTACGAAACATGAAACGAGCAGCAGAAAAAAGGATTCAACGCCAGCAGCCTTCTGGACTCAAAGGAATATTTTGGGTAGGTCAAAAAGTACCCGTCAGATCACACTGATTGCTTCATAAAGGAAAACGCTTGTTCAACAAATTCTTTCCTTGCTATAACGGACCATATTCGTCGTATTTGTCATCCGAATGTTTTGGAAGTGGAAAGGTTGAGAACCAAACGTAGTATGGATGTACACCATATTACGAATGTCAAGGAATTTCACGATTGGGAGACACTCACGCTGCTTTACAGATAAGTCACTTACACTGTGATCTGGATTACTACCGGACTGATATCACAACAGCCTACTTGTCTTTTCTTATCATATAATGTTGGATTTGCACTTATATTTGGATTTACAATGCTTTTACTGAGTAGAATTTTTACCTTTCACCTTATGTTATTCTTAGCCTGTTGCTTTCATACATTTTTGTCTACTGTCAGAAGAAATATTTGCTCAGAGTGGGAGACAATTGATGTAGATAGAACAGGGAATTTTATTTTGGTGTATTTCGGATGAGTTATGTTGCTAAGTTTACTTCATTTTTGTGTATTTGATCATGGTGTTTACTTATGATATGTAATTTCTGTGGCTTACGTGCATGATGTGTTATGTGAAGGTACTGTTGAGATGATGATAATGATGATTATGAACTATATTGATTTAATAGTTAGGACTTAGGAACCCTGTTTTTGTTCAAGTCAACTTTTATTTCACGCGATGATATTTCTGGTTTATAAGTATAAAAAATGAGTTTGGATCAATCATGGCAGGTTGACAATAGTAGCTGTTCTACAGCTATTTGCTCCAAAGTTTCTTTTGTATCATATGCAGTTGTCTTTCTTTTCTTGAGATTTTTATGCAACGCTGCATATACATAGTAAATATTATTTTCTTTTCTCTATTAGAGCAACACAAGAGGCTACAGCCATGCTGCAGCTTACAGCAATGTACATTTCTGGTCTGATTACGTCTATATACTACGACCGTTTTTTCTTGCCTAATAATAATCTACTGCATTATCTTCCCTATTTGTTCTTCTTATGAAAGCTATGATTTTCTCGTGTAGACTGAATGAGTTAGGAAACACATACACAGCTTTACAGAAAACATATTCGCACCAATGATACTGCTACACCTAATTTGTGTCTTATCATTTTCCATACTCATGCTTTGTCTTTTTAAGAAAGTTGTATGCTTTATTTGTCATATTTTGGGATGGACTGTAGAGTACTTAGCAATTTGCTCCTTACCTATAAGCAGTTACATTATAGACTAAGGCATATATTTTCTTTTATGTTCATGGTGAACCTTATTCTTTCAAATTCTTTTTACCACAAGCACGTTTTAGTCCTATGTACTTAATTGTTACAGACCCCCTTGCGCTTGTAAATGTTGCCATCGTCTTACCACAATTTAGTTAAGGAGAGACAGATCTATATACTTCAGCAGCTTACTACAGTGACCTTGGTACATACAGAATTAAATGGAAAGCATTCAGGTAATCGTCATGTGGCAGACACCTTGGCAGATCATGTATCGTTATTTTGCACCTGATGAATTTTCAAAGTTTCTACTAATCCATTTTTAAAAAGCCTGTACGTATTTCTAGTATTTCGATGAGTTTTTACGATGTATTTCTTTTGGAGATATTATGTTAAGAGGAGACTTTGTGTAGCTGATGGTGATTTTTCTTGTGATATCATGATGACATATTTTTTTGCTGGTATGGAAGGTGTGAGTTTAGGGTTACATTTTAAGTGACTTGCTGCTTTCCTAGACTTGATTTCTTTTTCTCTATGGTGATCCGTGGTCTAAATACCTTAATTCTTGATGCCTGATTATTACCCTTTTTCCGCTATATGATGATATTTATCTTGTCAAGTCTGATATATATTCGTTATTTTGGCCAAATTGTCCTTGTTTGTATGTTGACTGACACACGACGAATGACTTTAAATTATTTCTTTCCACAAGTACAATAGGCCTAGTGCCGTACACAAACTTTCCTTTTACTCCTCACGTCCTGTTTGTTCCCGTAGTTACTGGAGCTCCCATGTTTTCCTTGTCTGTTTATTCTGCAGAGATAGATAGTTAGACTAGATATAAGAATAAATATTTTATGTTAACATAGAGATGTTCTTGCAATCGTACGGAAAGTGTCACAAAGCAACTATGTTTGCACACTTCTCTGAATGTATACATCAATTATTTTATAGAACTGTGTTACTCATGTTACCGGATGTGACATGCTTTGCTCTTAATAACAATTTTTCACATGCCACCACTATAACTTTATATGCAACTATTCCGGTCATTCTGCAACTAAGTTTTCACATTACACGGAATGAAACTGGGTCTTCCCATGTGATTTGTATGTACTATGACATCTTGGACTTTATGTATACTCTTTTCTTGCTGATATTGCTACCCTGATTACTTGCTTAGTTTTAAGCCACTTCTTTAGTGTCCAAATGTTCTGTATTCTGATGTTTTCGCTGTTTAAGGTCAAAGATTCTTGTCACACAACAACTAAGTTTGCATATTACTCTGACATATGGGCTTCGTTAAGGCTTTTGAAAGACTGGTTATTTGCTAGTTTCGTACCATCTCGTTACTGTTAAGATGTACTGTATTCTGGTATTTATTTTGCTTTTTAAGGTAATATTTTTCTCATTTTGTTTCTCGGTATAATATTTATGCTTTTTTCACCATTGTATTTCATTGCCCGGACATACCCTTTTGTTTTATTTGATGTGTTGTACCTTACTTGCACTCTGCACAGATATTGAAATATTTTCGTTGCGATCAACTGTTAGCTCTCATATTTTATTTGATCAGGGACTGTAGACTTTTATACCCTGGCTTTTGATTAGCCTATGCTGCACTTGAGGTTATATATACTGTGGATATTCTCGTGGAGACGTTTTCGTAATGAGTGGTTAAGTTCTTGCTACAGTGTGGATGGACTAGTTTTTAGTACATTCTGAGCTTCCTACCTCCTCATTACTGCCACTTCCTAATTTTTCTGATGTTAGTGCCACTGGGACTGCACGATTGTCCTGCACTGGTCAGTTATACCAAATACTGCTGATGACAGAGCCAGTGGGTCTGCAAGATTGTCTCACTGTGCTTTTCAAATAATATTTATACTTTCGTTGTCTGTGGGCCTGCAAGATTTTCCATCGCTGTGTCATATACTTCGCCTACGCACTTATGGTTGGCCGTTAATTACACGTTTTACTGTTCTGAGGACACATTTTGTGCCATTTAGTTTACGTGTGTGTTGCAACCTAGGAAGGTGATACAGATTTTCTCTGTACTTAGGACAATAGTATGTGTAGTGCGTATATGTGTTGTATTGGCTCTCTGTACTGACAGTCTACAGATGTAACGCAGTGTGCGCTACCGTGAGTGTACCCTAATATTTAACAAACACGATACTTGTAACAATATGTTTACGTCCAGCAATGATTTTTACTTATTTTCAGCTATGCAACTGTTTATGTCCAGCAATAATTTGGACTTATTTTCTGTGTGGTATATTTTTATTACTACCTGTGTACTTGTATCTTTAAACTTTTGTACTCACCTTTCAACATATTTCTATCAGAATACAGTTTTTGTAAAGTAAAATGTCGCATTCGCAACAATATCTCTGACTTCACCTCGCCTGTGAAATTTTGGTTCGCTGGACCACGGGGTAATGATAGGTGTCAGGTTTAATTTTGGTATCTGAGTCGTTTGTGAGCGAGCAGCGATGTTGTAGATCTGTAACGCAGAAGTTAGGTTATTATCGTTGGTGTGCGCGGAGGCGCAGTGAGCAGATAAAGTTGAGCTGTGTTGGAGTGAGGAAGCAGTTAAAATATTATGTTTCAAATGTAAATTCTCAGTTTATCGAAGTGTTTAATGAATATGATTACATCAAGACTGTAACGGAAACCGATCTGTGAAGGAGGAAATTTAATGCAAGTAAGTGTATATCAGATGTGGAATGTCACAGGTAAATATTGTAGATTGATGTTATTTTTTTCCATTATTGCTGCGCTGTCTGACTAACTTGGTCAATTGTACTGACGGTTGCTGGATTTGAAAGATAGGAACGTGTATTGTTTGGATGTTAAGACGTTCATTAAATTTAAAATTAGCTAAGAGCACTTTTTCACAGTTTCCAAAAAAAAACTTACTCTTGTCATTTATGCCTGTATTTGATTTTTCACCTACCTTTGTCTTACAATTTCTAATTGATCATGGTTTTTTTGAAAGTAGAAAGGAAACAAAGGGTGTTGAGAGAACACTTCGATTTGCAACTAACAGAGAACTCATTGCACCTCACGAGTGTCTGTGTGTAGATACAGAAATTTGCAGCGGCGCGCAAGAGAGAGCAGTACTGAAACGCCTTATCCAGATTTGCACAGAATATAGGTAAGGACTAAGTGTTAAGATGTTTTTTTATTCAATCAGGGCCAGCTTATATTATTCAGATACAGTTAGATTTTCTGTGTTGTGTAGCACTTTTAGTTATGGAATCTGTGATGAGTTTTGCAAACCTAATTATCGTAGGTCTTATGTCAAAGTTCATTAATCAGGCAGTTTATACTGTTCAAAATTTTTGCAATCAGACTGCTAACTTTTACGGTACGAAAGACTACTCTTTACATTACGACAATTAATTTTTATTAGAATGCAGCTTTATCTTCACATTACGACAGTCCAAGTTTCATTACGACAGTTCATTTATTATTACAACTTATCTTACAATCAGGACGTCAGTCATAGTTTTACTATTTAAAGAGAACTTTCTTTGTTAATTGCCGCTTGCCGGGTGTTGATGTGACTTATTCTGGATTATGTCCATTATAATTATCCGGGCTGTTACGCCGTGGTCGGTTGATGAATTCTGTGCCGAAATAAAACGTGCGTTGAGGCAGCCACGCACAAATCATACTGACGTACAGGCTACTGCAAAATCTAAGGTTTTCCTGCCGTTTGTTAAAAATGTAACGGAAAGAATAGGGAGGATCTTGACGAAGCGGAATATTACCGTAATTTACAAGCCCACCAGGAAGATACAGGAATACCTTAAGCCTGCCAAGGACGCTCGCAAACCACTGGAAAAGCTGGAGTGTATAGGATCCCATGCAGCTGTGGTGATGTTTATGTGGGTACCACTAAAAGAACTGTTTCTAAACGTTTGGAAGAGCATAAGGGAAATTGTAGAAGAGGAGAAACGGAACGATCAGCTGTTGCGGAGCATGCTTTCCAGCCAGGGAACCACAATATTCGTTTCGAGGAGACGCAAGTACTAGCGGCCACGAGCGGATACTACGAAAGGCTCTACAGGGAGGCCATCGAAATCGCTAAACACCCAAATAATTTCAACCGAAAGGAGGAGGGCGTCAAATTAAACGGTATATGGATGCCGGTGTTAAAGAAGATGTGTACCACCCGTCCACTACTGGGTGATGGCAACGGCGATCGACGGCGACGGACAGTGGCCAATTGCACTGACGTTTTCAAAACACGTGACGTCACGCCGCGGCGTGGGAGCGTGCGGACACGGAATTTAGCGGCAGTCAGTAGCGAGCCAGTGGGTGTGTGGGACCTTCCATTGAGCTACGGACCTCCTTGAAGATGTCTCCCGCAATCGGAGACGAAACGTTGGGAATCGACACAGAATTCATCAACCGACCACGGCATAACAGCCCGGATAATTATAATGGACATGATATTTCCGGCCGTGAAAGTCTACATTTTGTTCTGGATTGCTTGTTCAGGCAGTTACTTGCTGAAACTGTGTTATCATACTCATTTTCCTGTTGGTGTCTCTAGGCATCTTCTTGTGACCTGACGCTCATTTTACGAGCGCCCTGCTGTTGCCTGGTAAGTCAGCTGCTGGTTGTGCTGTCTATGAGTCCTATTGGCCCGGCCTGACAAGGGTGAGCGCACCGGTCGTGTGTGAAGCGGCTGTACACACGGTGACTGTTGTTTAGGGTTTTTCTTCTCTGGTTCGCGTCGGCCTAAGTCTTTTCAGAGTTCACGTGTGTTTTGTCTTTTGGCTTGGATCGCTTTCGTGTCGTGCCCTTTCTGTGTCAAGTTTTCCCTAGTCAGCCGTACTGTTTGCTGGTCCTTCTGTCGCTTAAATTTCTCAGCTCTCCCAGAAGACAGTGTCTGATTTATAGTTCAAAACCATTTAGTCAACTAGGACGTTTAAAGTTGTTTAAACATTTTTACCTGTTACTAAATTTGTGCTAGTCGTTGTCAAGTTTGACCTTCAAAAATTTTGGTCTGTAATTTTCAACCATTCTGTTAGCTTTGGACATTTAAATTGTTTAAACATTTTACATGAAACTAAATTCATGCTAGTCGTTGTTACGTTTGACCTTCAAATATTTTGGTCTGTAATTAAAGCCGTTCTGTTAGGTTCTGACGTTTAAATTTGGTTAACCATTTCACCTGTTTCTAAATTTGTGCTAGTCGTTGTTACATTAAGACCGTCAAAAAATCTTCTTTAAATTTGTCAGGACCGCTTTGGATCTTGGGTCTGTAACTCAAAACCGTTGTGTTACACTGTTTTACTATTATCGCCTTTTTAAAAAAGAAAATAGTTTAATTAATGTGAATCTCTTGGCAAGTAATGAATGATATTATAACCTGGGGCCTAGCCTTTTCCTGAATTCCTGGCACCTGGTTCGCTGGAGCACAACACCAATAACATTCAAAAATCTTATAACATTTTTCTGGTCTTAAATGTGTATTTGATCAAGTCATACATTTGCCCACGTAAATGTAATTATCTTTTTGTTTACACGTTTCAAATAACGAGAAAGAGAAGTAGGTGAAGGGGTTGGGAGTCTAGGGGAGAAGGCGATGCACAATGGGGACGGTTAGATATTATAGGTCGGGTGCTGCTATCTGCTGGAAACTACATCGACCTCACTAGTACGTAGTATCCATTGCTGAAAACGGTGTGCATGAATTCAGTTTTTCCTGAACAGTTTTCATCCAGCCCTTCCCCCAAGCGTGCATGACGGGGAGAGGAAAGAATCGTAGCTCCCCGTCTCGTCGCACTAATGCTACAGCTCACTGCGTAGTACCTAATTTATTCTGGTTTTACTCTACTCTGGCTTTTATTAACTCTTTAGAATCATATGTTATAATAAATAGAAATTGCTTTACAGCTTTCAGCCTCTGCTGTATATTATACATAAAAAAGTAACATTTTCAAAATTATTACATCTGCCCAAAGACCACTGTAATAAATGCTTATTGAAAATATTGTAAGTAGGCTGTTTAGGTTTTTTTATTGGTAACTCCACCTCTGTATGAAAATCACTGGCTGTGCCGTGTGCAGTCTGTGGCTGCTTTTCATTGATGTAATACTCGCCATTGTAGTGCTAGGCAGCTGGCTGTGAACAGCGCGTAGCGTTGCGCAGTTGAAGGTGAGCCGCCAGCAGTGGTGGATGTGGGGAGAGAGATGGCGGAGTTTTGTAATTTGTCATGAACTGCTATATATATGATGATATCAAGGTAAATACATTGTTTGTTCTCTATTAATATCTTTCATTTGCTAACTATCGCTATCAGTAGTTAGTGCCTTCCATAGTTTGAATCTTTTATTTAGCTGGCAGTAGTGGCGCTCGCTGTATTGCAGTAGCTTGAGCAGCGAAGATTTTTGTGAGGTAAGTGATTTGTGAAAGGTATAGTTTAATGTTAGTCAGGGCCATTCTTTTGTAGGGAATTTTGGAAGTCAGATTGCGTTGTGCTAAAAAAATATTGTGTGTCAGTTTAAGCACAGTCCTGTAAAATTGTTCAAAAGGGGACGTTTCAATATATGTTATATGCTTGTCCTATGACACAGATTACTCGGCGTTTTCTGTAGGCATATTAGAGTCCATGTGTTTCGTTTCAGCTGGTTCGCAAGAATGGTCTTTGGAGTCCGTGGAAGGAGCTGCCAATACTTTTTTGGAAGGATAAACGGTATTTTCAAGGCTGCTCGACAGTTAAGGGTGCTGGAACCTGATTGAACGACATGTGGATAAGAAACGTGCTGAACGTGGGTATGCTGTTGTGAAAAAGTTAGGACCGATCACCAGAAGAAAAGTATTTTTCCCTAACCATTGAAGTTGTCAACTGGCGTTTCAGCCTGCCGAAAGGAACGACATCAAACATCTGTTTAATGCAGAAGACAATTCTGCTGGAGGAGATTGGACAAAAGATTTTCTTGTGCGAAATAAAGCCTTTATCACCATAAAACTAGAGTATATAAGCTTAAGTTTACTGGAGACAGCATTTCGTGCTGTTATAAGACTGGTTTAACAGTCCTAAAGGAGATACGGAAGTTGTCGGTTTGAAAGGGCCTGGACAGTAGAAGCAGTTACCTTAACAGAAAGTGGCTACATACTGACTGCAGAGATGTGTGTCGCAGCTGCAGGATGATACGCCCCACAGACGTTGATTTGCCCCGGAAAAAGACCGCAACAGGAGTTTTAGAGTTTACTTCCTTGTGATGAAATGGGCGGAAGACCAAGAAAGTGGATGGATAACAAGTGATCTGTCTTTGAGTTGAGGGTATTTTTGTTCTGTCGTTGCAATTACAAAAATTGGTGACTTTTTTCGCCAGAAGCGTTTCGCCGTTTCGTTTTATTGAGGTAAAATGTCATCAGCGGTTTATAATTAAATTTATTTACATTTACATTTGCTTTTAGATCGAAAAACAGTCCGTTACGAATATGTTGGTTTGCACTTACAGTGATTTGCGCTTGATTTCTCGCTTACATCGGCAAATGCCGTCTGATAGCACATCGTTGTTTTTCTGTGTTAGACACTGATAAATTTCGTCTACTTTTTAATTGTTCTGCAGCACTATACATTTCTAATGTTTTTCACAACATATTTTTGTGCAGACCACTGTATTCTGTTTCTTTTTGTAATTTAAAATAATTGTTGCGGTTTCTGTTTTATAATATTGCCAACATAACCTTTCTCCTACTTTGTCTTTGACCTACAACCTTTTTTTATTATTAGATTATTGTATGCGTGCAATTCTATTCAGCTACTTTCTATGTATTTATATACTGTGTAAGAGTAGGGAAGGAACAGTGGTGGAGGTATTTCTTTTTCGTTTCGGTGTAGTGCAGGGAGAAACCATGATGAGTGGACATAAGTGTATAGCAGTGTGATTAACCACACAAATGAAGAAATCAATCCTTTTAGCTTGGTTGAAAAGGTTTATTGTATATATTGGAGCTGCAAAGAAAACACCAGTACTTCTCATTTTCGATGGTTACAAAACACACCAAGAACTTAAAATTGACCATTTAGAACGTGGAAAGGGTGTTGTCATGCTGTGTTTGCCATGACATTGCTTGCACCACCTTCAGCCCTTGGACATGGCATTTATGTAGCCTCTGACTAGGTTTTACGAAGATTAGATAAGAACATGACTTTGTAACAATCCTAGCAAATGTGTTCTGCTGCATCAGGTTGCAAGTTTATTCGGAAAGCTTTCATCAGTTCAGCCACCATAAATACAGCAGTGAACGAATTTAGAAAAGTACGAATTGGGCCTGTAGACAAATACGTGTATCAGAAAAGTGATTTCCTACTGACATTCAGCAAGTTGGCAAGGCAGAAGGTACGGAGGGCTTTACCGAAGAACATATGCCAGAACATCCAAGAACAGTTGGGTCTAATTTGTGAAACCACAGCAAGATTCTGAAGCAGTTGTGTCAAACTGGAAAACACCTACAAATCTGAAGAACAAGTGGGAGCTGCTTCCAAATTTCAATTTCTCAGCCTGAAGCAATTTTAGCTATTCCAAAAGTAGATGATACAGCAAACGGAAGCCCTTCAGATGACGTGTTTTGGATTAATCTCCTTACAAGGATGAGTTTGTTGAAGAAATGTGAAGAAAATACTCATCCGAACCTTCCGTATCAAAACGAAAAGCGTTCTCAAATATTACGCCTCTTAATCAAGGAAAGAAACGGAACAAGTACTCTCCTGCTGAGTAAAAAATTACGTGCTCTGCTGCTTTGTTAAATAAGCCTTTGTGCTCAAAAGACTATAGACCTACAATGAGTTCGAGGGACAGCGAATAAGACGACGAACAATCTTTGTACTGCTACAACTTCTCCCAAGAAAGTTGGATACTGTATTGCATGTGAGCATCGGACCCACAACTCTTACACAAGGATTGGAGATGATAAAGATGAGGCAGTTCACATTTTGTGTGTGGTAAATAGCATAAGATCGTAAAGAACTTAAAACTTAATAAAAAGCTATAAAATTTACAAAATCATGCCTAGATACACTTTAGTTGTTTGATTACTGAGCATTCCGGATCTATTTATTTTTGTAAGCTTTAAAATCGTATTAACATTGTTTCCAGATCTTGACCCGTGAGACGTCTCTTGAGAGCCCTATGAAAATTAAACTAAACCTATACCAGACGTGAAAATGTAAAGTGTAAGGAAAGTACAAAACTGAGCGCATTTCTGTCGATAAAGAGCGTAGGTATAAAGACAGATAACTAGAAAACTTACAATTCGTTAATATGATAATTTTTATGTTAAAAATGTTAATAAAATATGTATTTTAGTACTAAAGAGCAACTATACAATGTAAAGTCATTCTATGTAATCGCGGGCATCTTATTTCATTAAGGTTAAAAAGTACTTGGTTCAAAGATGGAATTCTACTTTTGTCTCTGCTGCTGAAGAATTAAGTAGCTTAGCTGCTCAGACACACTATTTGATGTACGTATTTTTTGTTAAAATGTACGGTAAAAAGGAAATTTCTCCTGTTGTTATTCAAAACCTCTCCCACTCTGTGGAAATATTTTAGTGAAAAAGAATTATTTAATGTTAGTTGTGCAGGAGATGGCCCATCAGGCTTTCTTTTGTCGGGCGGCCATTGCGTGGAATTTAGTTAAAATTTTAAATATTGGGCTTCACCTTCAAGCGAACGTAATAAATACTTTGAATATTGATCATAATTTTCAAGCATTAATATTTGCAAAGTTCGTTTTATCAGAATTTTTACGGACTTCCGTGGATAGATTTAACTGCAATAGGCCACAAGGTTTAGGTTTCTTCAGGATATCTTTGAGTTTGCAATTAAATTTATTTCTGTCGTGGAAATTCTAAACTAAAATGAAGTCGGTGTGATACCAATGAAGTTATTTATAGTGAGTACAAATATTTCGCTTAACAGTAATAGTTTCATTCTACTTCTGATTACCTTTGAGCTAGCCACAAGTTTAGATCGCGTAATTAAACCATTACAAACAAAACTGTACTCAATTTTATTGATATTTTTTTATTTTTCCGAAGAAACCCGTCCAAAACTTACATTAAAATTAAAACACTTTAACACCGGAGAAGAGAGAGGGACGATATACCCGTATGTGGAGCAAGACAGGGATATTGTACTTTTTTCTAATCAGGATACATGTATATGTAAGAAATTTACAGGTTCCTTTGTATGTATTTCTATAGTTTAATAGTAGAGTAAACAACTTGTAGCTAGATCGGTTTTTATTTGCTTATTTTTGCCCATTTTGTAAGGGGCTAAAATTACCTTCCCCGTCTTGCTCCGCCTTTCCCTATTGGGTATGAAAATAATGCTTTCATAACCTGTTTAAATCGCCTTTTACTTTATGTGCATCGATAGCTGATGAAGGTAGAGTCCGAAAACAATGCTTGTTTGTTTACTATGCTGATTCGTACTCGTTACATTTTCAACTTTCAAATCATGCACACTTGCTAGCCCATAAATGTGTCTAATGAGGGAAAAAGCAAGCAAGGCACGTTATCGTGATTTGAGCATGTCAGCAAAGTCAAAAATACCTGAAATACAGAAGAAACCGAACTCCATGAAGGTATACATCCACGCAGAAATGAGCTCTTGTTTTGTTCTTGGACTGACAGTGCGTCAGTGTCATTGTAGTTTACACATTTTCTAGCTCTGAAATCTTACCTATGAAGTATCATTAAGCATGCGACCAGTAACAGCAAAAACCGAATAATTCATTTCTAAAAGTACATTCCAGCAATTTGCAACTTAATAAATTCTACCAGTAGGGAGTTCTGATGATGTTAATGAGCGTTAAACTAACATCTCCTATATTAGTGAAAAGACTTCAATGTGAATAAAGAAATTGTGTCAGTGGCCTAGGCTCTGTAAATTGATATTTTGCTTCAACAAGTGTGTTACTCACGTTTTTAGTAATGACGGCCTAACCTCTGTAACATGTACATGCTTTTTAAACAGATCTTTCAAATATATTTTAATAAATTTTTAATTAACAGCTTGTAGTTTCACACCAAATTATTATATCTTTTAACGCTATCGGTTGCCTATTTGCTTCATTTCCCCCAATACTTCTCACCAGAACCTCTCTCTGTTAGTTTTTCAGGAGTAATCCGCTTGATTTTACTTTTGAATTTCATCTTACGGTTTTCATAGTATATAAGCCTACACTAAACCAATAAAAATCCTGTGATGCCATGCAAATACTGTGATTATTGATTTTTTATCCGCCATACAGGAGATCAAATTTGGAAAATGTGCTAGTCAGATAGAATATTGAACGTAAATTTGAATAATATATATTACCTGTATGTGAACGGTATACGGGAATAACTATCAAGGTCCATCAAAATTTAAAATTTAGTTCATAACGTTATCTCATAGAGGAACGGAAGTACGATGATGTGGCAAGGTTTGTGTTTTGTAAACACGATGAAGGTGCTCGAAAATATGTGCTAAAATTTTGACCTACTTATCAGAGTCCACTCGGTTCTACAATAGAATTTTCCACATCCATACCTACTTAGAGCTTTCAGCTTCTCCCTTTATATTTCATCTTATACTGCAGCAGCTTCATGTGACAGGCTTTACAATAATACTTGCCCGTCGCTCGCACACTGTAAACGAAGTTAGAATTGTCACGTTGTTTCGTAAAAAAGCAAAGAAAGCCATGAAATTACGCCACATTGTGCATCCGAAGTAGGCTTCAAAAAGAGTTGTTCTCAGTAAGTTGAGCAGAAGCATTCACGTGTTACTGTTACTGGGATTGTGCATAACGTTCTTTCTTCAGTGAAAAAGAGGCATCAGGAATATCGGGGAATGAACATGACCATTTTAATCATTTACAGAATACAAGTACAAGGAAAATAAATGTTTTGTTGCGTATTTCTGTTTCTTGAAAAAAATTACGAACCATGAGCTACGTTTCAGGCGACGATTGTAACTGCTTACGTCAGAAATGTTTACAGAATGTTCTGTTCATAGCAAGTAATAGATTAATGAAGAAATTCAATGAAAAGGCTTCCTATGATACACAAAACTCACGTGACTGGCCTAATCAGAGTAAATCCTGTGATGCGAAGCTGATAGATAAAAGAAGTCCAGATGAAGCTGCATGTCATACAGGATATTCAGGTATGCATGGTGTGCTGGTACTGCGAACGGCTGAAAGCAAGGGGAAACTACAGCCGTAATTATTCCCGAGGACATGCAGCTTTACATGCAGCTTTACTGTATGATTAAATGATGATGGCGTCCTCTTGGGTAAAATATTCCGGAGGTAAAATAGTCCCCCATTCGGATCTCCGGGCGGGGACTACTCAAGAGGACGTCGTTATCAGGAGAAAGAAAACTGGCATTCTACGGATCGGAGCGTGGAATGTCAGATCCCTTAATCGGGCAGGTAGGTTAGAAAATTTAAAAAGGGAAATTGATAGGTTAAAGTTAGATATAGTGGGAATTAGTGAAATTCGATGGCAGGAGGAACAAGACTTTTGGTCAGGTGGTTACAGGGTTATAAATACAATATCAAATAGGGGTAATGCTGGAGTAGGTTTAATAATGAATAAAAAAAATAGGAGTGCGGGTTAGCTACTACAAACAGCATAGTGAACGCATTATTGTGGCCAAGATAGACACAAAGCCCATGCCTACCACAGTAGTACAAGTTTATATGCCAACTAGCTCTGCAGATGATGAAGAAATTGATGAAATGTATGACGAGATAAAAGAAATTATTCAGGTACTGAAGGGAGACGAAAATTTAATAGTCATGGGTGACTGGAATTCGTCAGTAGGAAAAGGGAGAGAAGGAAACATAGTAGGTGAATATGGATTGGGGGGAAGAAATGAAAGAGGAAGCCGGCTTGTAGAATTTTGCACAGAGCATAACTTAATCATAGCTAACACTTGGTTCAAGAATCATAAAAGAAGGTTGTATACATGGAAGAATCCTGGAGATACTAATAGCTATCAGATAGATTATATAATGGTAAGACAGAGATTTAGGAACCAGGTTTTAAATTGTAAGACATTTCCAGGGGCAGATGTGGATTCTGACCACAATCTATTGGTTATGAACTGCAGATTGAAACTGAAGAAACTGCAAAAAGGTGGGAATTTAAGGAGATGGGACCTGGATAAACTGAAAGAACCAGAGGTTGTAGAGAGTTTCAGGGAGAGCATAAGGGAACAATTGACAGGAATGGGGGAAAGAAATACAGTAGAAGAAGAATGGGTAGCTCTGAGGGATGAAGTAGTGAAGGCAGCAGAGGATCAAGTAGGTAAAAAGACGAGGGCTAATAGAAATCCTTGGGTAACAGAAGAAATATTGAATTTAATTGATGAAAGGAGAAAATATAAAAATGCAGTAAATGAAGCAGGCAAAAGGGAATACAAACGTCTCAAAAATGAGATCGACAGAAAGTGCAAAATGCTAAGCAGGGATGGCTAGAGGACAAATGTAAGGATGTAGAGGCTTGTCTCACTAGGGGTAAGATAGATACTGCCTACAGGAAAATTAAAGAGACCTTTGGAGAGAAGAGAACCACTTCTATGAATATCAAGAGCTCAGATGGCAACCCAGTTCTAAGCAAAGAAGGGAAGGCAGAAAGGTGGAAGGAGTATATAGAGGGTTTATACAAGGGCGATGTACTTGAGGACAATATTATGGAAATGGAAGAGGATGTAGATGAAGATGAAATGGGAGATAAGATACTGCGTGAAGAGTTTGACAGAGCACTGAAAGACCTGAGTCGAAACAAGGCCCCGGGAGTAGACAACATTCCATTAGAACTACTGATGGCCTTGGGAGAGCCAGTCCTGACAAAACTCTACCATCTGGTGAGCAAGATGTATGAGACAGGCGAAATACCCACAGACTTCAAGAAGAATATAATAATTCCAATACCAAAGAAAGCAGGTGTTGACAGATGTGAAAATTACCGAATTATCAGTTTAATAAGTCACAGCTGCAAAATACTAACGCGAATTCTTTACAGACGAATGGAAAAACTGGTAGAAGCCGACCTCGGGGAAGATCAGTTTGGATTCCGTAGAAATGTTGGAACACGTGAGGCAATACTAACCTTACGACTTATCTTAGAAGAAAGATTAAGAAAAGGCAAACCTACGTTTCTAGCATTTGTAGACTTAGAGAAAGCTTTTGACAACGTTAACTGGAATACTCTCTTTCAAATTCTGAAGGTGGCAGGGGTAAAATACAGGGAGCAAAAGGCTATTTACAATTTGTACAGAAACCAGATGGAAGTTATAAGAGTCGAGGGGCATGAAAGGGAAGCAGTGGTTGGGAAAGGAGTGAGTCAGGGTTGTAGCCTCTCCCCGATGTTATTCAATCTGTATATTGAGCAAGCAGTAAAGGAAACAAAAGAAAAATTCGGAGTAGGTATTAAAATTCATGGAGAAGAAGTGAAAACTTTGAGGTTCGCCGATGACATTGTAATTCTGTCAGAGACAGCAAAGGACTTGGAAGAGCAGTTGAACGGAATGGACAGTGTCTTGAAAGGAGGATATAAGATGAACATCAACAAAAGCAAAACGAGGATAATGGAATGTAGTCAAATTAAATCAGGTGATGCTGAGGGGATTAGATTAGGAAATGAGACACTTAAAGTAGTAAAGGAATTTTGCTATTTAGGGAGTAGAGAGGATATAAAATGTAGACTGGCAATGGCAAGGAAATCGTTTCTGAAGAAGAGAAATTTATTAACATCGAGTATAGAGTTAAGTGTCAGGAAGTCGTTTCTGAAAGTATTTGTATGGAATGTAGCCATGTATGGAAGTGAAACATGGGCGATAACCAGTTTGGACAAGAAGAGATTAGAAGCTTTCGAAATGTGGTGCTACAGAAGAATGCTGAAGATAAGGTGGGTAGATCACGTAACTAATGAGGAGGTATTGAATAGGATTGGGGAGAAGAGAAGTTTGTGGCACAACTTGACTAGAAGAAGGGATCGGTTGGTAGGACATGTTTTAAGGCATCAAGGGATCACAAATTTAGCATTGGATTGCAGCGTGGAGGGTAAAAATCGTAGAGGGAGACCAAGAGATCAATACACTAAGCAGATTCAGAAGGATGTAGGTTGCAGTAGCTACTGGGAGATGAAGAAGCTTGCACAGGATAGAGTAGCATGGAGAGCTGCATCAAACCAGTCTCAGGACTGAAGACCACAACAACAACAATGGCACCATCAACAGACGCTATATTACTCTTTGAAAGTCATTGGTTACTACAGCGGAAGTACACGTGGAGATTACAGACCCAAAAAACTTAAAGGAGAAACTATATTAAAGGCATCAATACATACAGTCACTGAGGAGCCGCAAATCATATTATAGCACTCAATACAGCGAACAACTGTATTTACCAGAAGAACTAAGTATTCGAAAGTTTATTACATGCTGAGAATAACCCTCCAAAACCTGTACCATACGAGCAATAGCCACTGATTTTTGTGACTACCTACAACATATACACTCCTGGAAATGGAAAAAAGAACACATTGACACCGGTGTGTCAGACCCACCATACTTGCTCCGGACACTGCGAGAGGGCTGTACAAGCAATGATCACACGCACGGCACAGCGGACACACCAGGAACCGCGGTGTTGGCCGTCGAATGGCGCTAGCTGCGCAGCATTTGTGCACCGCCGCCGTCAGTGTCAGCCAGTTTGCCGTGGCATACGGAGCTCCATCGCAGTCTTTAACACTGGTAGCATGCCGCGACAGCGTGGACGTGAACCGTATGTGCAGTTGACGGACTTTGAGCGAGGGCGTATAGTGGGCATGCGGGAGGCCGGGTGGACGTACCGCCGAATTGCTCAACACGTGGGGCGTGAGGTCTCCACAGTACATCGATGTTGTCGCCAGTGGTCGGCGGAAGGTGCACGTGCCCGTCGACCTGGGACCGGACCGCAGCGACGCACGGATGCACGCCAAGACCGTAGGATCCTACGCAGTGCCGTAGGGGACCGCACCGCCACTTCCCAGCCAATTAGGGACACTGTTGCTCCTGGGGTATCGGCGAGGACCATTCGCAACCGTCTCCATGAAGCTGGGCTACGGTCCCGCACACCGTTAGGCCGTCTTCCGCTCACGCCCCAACATCGTGCAGCCCGCCTCCAGTGGTGTCGCGACAGGCGTGAATGGAGGGACGAATGGAGACGTGTCGTCTTCAGCGATGAGAGTCGCTTCTGCCTTGGTGCCAATGATGGTCGTATGCGTGTTTGGCGCCGTGCAGGTGAGCGCCACAATCAGGACTGCATACGACCGAGGCACACAGGGCCAACACCCGGCATCATGGTGTGGGGAGCGATCTCCTACACTGGCCGTACACCACTGGTGATCGTCGAGGGGACACTGAATAGTGCACGGTACATCCAAACCGTCATCGAACCCATCGTTCTACCATTCCTAGACCGGCAAGGGAACTTACTGTTCCAACAGGACAATGCACGTCCGCATGTATCCCGTGCCACCCAACGTGCTCTAGAAGGTGTAAGTCAACTACCCTGGCCAGCAAGATCTCCGGATCTGTCCCCAATTGAGCATGTTTAGGACTGGATGAAGCGTCGTCTCACGCGGTCTGCACGTCCAGCACGAACGCTGGTCCAACTGAGGCGCCAGGTGGAAATGGCATGGCAAGCCGTTCCACAGGACTACATCCAGCATCTCTACGATCGTCTCCATGGGAGAATAGCAGCCTGCATTGCTGCGAAAGGTGGATATACACTGTACTAGTGCCGACATTGTGCATGCTCTGTTGCCTGTGTCTATGTGCCTGTGGTTCTGTCAGTGTGATCATGTGATGTATCTGACCCCAGGAATGTGTCAATAAAGTTTCCCCTTCCTGCGACAATGAATTCACGGTGTTCTTATTTCAATTTCCAGGAGTGTATTTTGGGTACCCCAGATCTGACGCACGTTCTGTGTGATAAATTTATTAGAGCCGACTACTCTCAACTTTATTTACAAATAAACAACAAGGAAGAATGAATCTTAGATACAGACATTTGAATAAGGTGAAACAACTATTTAAAATGGACTGCATAAGAAGAAAGCAGACAAATTTTCTAGATTAAACGTTCGAACGTTAGAATAGCAGATAACATGTGACTAAGAAAGCAATCCGTACGGATTGCGGGAAGAATCTTCCACTTCTTGATATTTCAGCCAAAGGAAGTATATTATCCCAGGCAGTTGTCGGTTTATTTATTCAGTATTAATTTGCTTTCTTCTGGAAAATCTGCACAGCAAAGGACATTAGACTACAATCATAACAGGGAAGTACATCCACAAACAACGCAAGCTGGCAGTTTTGATCAAACAATTTTCAAGACATGAAATAGTCAGAACATCTGAATATGATGTTTTATGTCGAATAAAGTGGCGGACTTCAGCCTCTAGTTCTTTGCTTCGTGCCAACTCCCCTTATTATGACCTCCATTGATATCTGATTGGTTCATAAAAGATATTTGGAAGGGGTGAAAAAGAGGTTTGTAGCTGCTGACGTTTATTATCCATTAGATGTCAAAACGAACTCAACAAGTAACAATTTTTAGTGAATTCAACTTGGTTATATTGCAGATTACGGGTCTAACCCAGATTCGTACTATAATTCAGGATTATAATCACGGAATGAGGTTACAACAAAGGCATTGCATTTAGCTTGTTGGGCGACTCTTAACGTTATGTATCTGTGTGAGGATAAATACTTAGCCCGCATCTCGTGGTCGTGCGGTAGCGTTCTCGCTTCCCACGCCCGGGTTCCCGAGTTCGATTCCCGGCGGGGTCGGGGATTTTCTCTGCCTCGTGATGGCTGGGTGTTGTGTGATGTCCTTAGGTTAGTTAGGTTTTAGTAGTTCTAAGTTCTAGGGGACTGATGACCTCAGATGTTAAGTCCCATAGTGCTCAGAGCCATGTCAACCATTTTTATACATCCCAATTTGTTTTCTCGCCTACAGTTTTTGTTCTCTGGTGTCCTTACACATGTCTTGTCGTAAGTCCCTTCTTCATGCCTGTGTTTCCCTCATGTTATTTCTTTTGGTGATTCGATGCGAACTTCATTGTTACTTACCATATGTAACCACTCAGTTTTCACTATCTCGCTGAAACATCATATCTCTTACGGATCTTCCTTGATTCTCGGTTATGCCAATATACTGTAATGAAACTTGCAAGTTGAAATCCCAAGGGAAGCTACATGTAACACTAGTCTACACGCACGTAATTATATGTAAATTCTGACACGGTTCACACGGAAGAAATAGTTTACTTGAAACCATGTCTGATACAGTCTAGAGACAGTACCACGTAGAATAAATCTGGGAGATATTATTTCAAAGCAGCGTGAGAATGTAAACACAGGACAGGATTTTTTCTTCTGACATTCGTGTCTAGAATCTGAGTTAATATGAAGCAGTGGGAGAATTAAAAGCTGACATCTGAATGAATTTTATTTATTCATTTTTTTTTACAAAAATGGCTGATGATATGAAGGTCAAGAGAAACATAAATGTGTGTTTCAACAGGCTTCTTGTTGTGAGACTCGGTGCAACAGACTGAACCTGAAATCTCAGTGATGGTGTCCGATGTACGAAAAGCTGACGTGCGCTCCGTGGCCGCCACCGCCGTATCCTCCGTGGCTGCCGAAGGACGAAGATCCAAAAGCGCCGCCGAAACCACCGTGGCCGGCGAGAGAAGATCCCCCGAAGCCTCCGAGTCCACCGAAGCCACCAGAGCCGCCGCTGCCGATGATGACGGGAACCGGTTGCTTGACGACCACCGGCTGCGGCACCGGCACGGCGACGGGTCTGGGTACGCTCACGGGGTAAGGCACCGGCTTCTCCACGGGGACGGGGTACGGCTGTGGCACGTGGACCGGGTACGGCCTGTCCACCGGCACGTGGACGGGCACGTTTACCGGGACCGGCACGTTGCGCTCGACGGCCACCGGGTACGGCTGTGGCACCGCCACCGGCACCTCCCTGGTGATGGTCACGGAGGTCACTTGTCCGCCGCCAGCGGCCGCGCCGCCGCCTCCAAAGCCGCCGCCTCCGATTCCGCCCCCGAGTCCACCCCCGAAGCCACCTCCAACGCCGCCGCCAAAGCCGCCGCCGTGGCCACCGCCGTAACCGAAACCGCCGTCTCCTAGACCCAGCAGGCCTCGCTTTTCGTTCTTCTTGCTTCCTTCTTTGATAGTGACTGCCTCTTTAGCAATGGACACGGTGCACATCGCCAAAAATACAACGCTAATCTGAAAGGAAAAAGATGCGTCTATTATGTACACAAACAAGTGACTGATCAGTGTCATTGCTCATTAAAACCGTCCGGAGTGGCCGAGCGGTTATAGGCACTACAATCTGGAGCCGCGCGACCGCTACGTCGCAGGTTCGAACCCTGCCTCGGGCAGGGATGTGTGTGATGTTCTTAGGTTAGTTAGGTTTAAGTAGTTCTAAGTTCTAGGGGACTGATGACCTCAGAAGTTAAGTCCCATAGTGCTCAGAGCCATTTGAACCATTTTGCTCATTACATGTCGGAATTGTAGGCAGATGACGTCATTAATCTCCCCATTCATCTACAGTTCCTGTGGTCTCACCGCCAGACACCACACTTGCTAGGTGGTAGCCTTTAAATCGGCCGCGGTCCGTTAGTATACGTCGGACCCGCGTGTCGCCACTATCAGTGATTGCAGATCGAGCGCCGCCACACGGCAGGTCTAGAGAGACTCCCTAGCACTCTCCCCAGTTGTACAGCCGACTTTGCTAGCGATGGTTCACTGACTACATACGCTCTCATTTGCCGAGACGACAGTTTAGCATAGCCTTCAGCTGCGTCATTTGCTACGACCTAGCGAGGCGCCATATTCAGTTACTATAATCTGAACAGATAATATTATGAATCATGAACAGTCAATAGCGACGTTCATCATTAAGGGATTAAAGTTAAATATCAAACTAATTATGTCCGCTTTCTGAATTCTAATTCCTTGCCATGTTCCAGACCTCACGTCAGTATAGTCCTTCCCTCCTCACGCCAGCCTGCGTGAGCTAAAACGCGTGCATTTCGGTGTCCTCTTGGAACACGGTGTTGGCTCTTCAGCCAACACAACAGTTCCGATAATTGATTAAATGTTTACTATGCTTTGAGAACTGTACCATACACTATGGAAAATCAGTGGTGTACAATGGTCTCTGCGAAGCATGGTATAATATCAGAAACAGCGTTATCTTGGAAAATATGTATCTTTTCAAGGGATAGGCCGGAAAAAGTGCTAACCTACAAGAAATGAGTTTGAGTCGTTGAATATTATATGTCCGTATAAATACAAAGAAAAAAGAATTATTTGTACAGAGTGCTCAGAAATAGCCTGAAAAGCTTATGAGGGTGCTGCAAGGTGGGTTGTGCTCAGAAATAATTGTTAAGAAAAAAAATTCGATACGTTGCGCCGTTTCGGAGTTAATTATCGTTGAAGTTAGCCAGTCAGGTCGTTGAGCCCGCAGATTCTATCGGCCCGCCAGAGACGGTATCGCCAAATGTGGTCTTCGTTTGGTTTCCTAAGACAGAAGAAGAGAGCGGTACAAGAAATTGGACATGGTGTTGTTATAAGGAGCGCATCCGATTCACAGACTGACCAGTCGCGGACGGTTCACGTGGCTCTGAGCACTATGGGACTCAACTTCTGAGGTCATCAGTCCCCTAGAACGTAGAACTACTTAAACCTAACTAACGTAAGGACGTCACACACATCCATGCCCGAGGCACGATTCGAACCTGCGACCGTAGCGGTCGCGCGGTTCCAGACTGTAGCGCATACAGCCGCTCTGCCACTCCGACCTTGCTGAGCAGTCTCCCTGCTTTGTCATCTACACTGTGAAAATAACTGACACTAACTGGCGAGCAGCTTAATACTGCGCGCGCAAAGGCCTGATTGGCTGACTTCAGTGCTAATTAACTCGGAAAGGGTGCAACGTATCGAATTTGTTTCCCTTGTAGTTATTTCTCATCACAGCGTACGCTACAACATCTTTAGAAGCAATTTAGCTTGTTTATGACCATCATGTATAGACGACATTTATTCCTATTGGTACGTCTAGAATTACTTATTACCAGCCGGTGGTTCATTCGGATACACAGCACGTAAGATGATTAGGCTAATTCTCACTAAACTGGGGCACCACTTTCTTCCTCCGCCCCCTTAACTGGCATGAGTATGTTATCACAGTAAAGCTGCTCTCAGTCCGAAATCAGACTGAAGTGGTAACATAGTTAAATATTTTTGAGAATTCCATAAACATCAACAGTCTATTTGGCGTTGTTTCTGCTGTATCATCTGCATTTACACATTTTAATGTACACGGTTATTCTAAATGATGAACCCATTTTCAAAAATTCGTATGTATTCAAGGACAAATCAAAATGACCAAGCTTTACGCCAATGAAAAGAGAAAGTTTCAAAGTTTTTGGCGGGCGGGCGATGATGGTTTAAGAAGCGGCCGGTAGAGTTCCCGCGGCATTTTCCAACAGGATGGAGCTCCACCCCATTGTCACCGTGATGTATAAGGCTGTTTGAATTACTCCCTTCTTCAGTGCTGGTTCGGTCACACGGGACTTCAGGACCAGGCTCTGCACTTCTGACCAACGACATCCCCTAATCTCACATCCTGCGACTATTGCTCATGGGGTTATTTGTGAAGGAAGCTTCATACGTACTAGCCGCTCTGAACGATCTGCGGAACCGGATCACCGCTACCGTGCACTCAGTAACAGCAGACACCGCGTCGATGTTTGCCGTGCAGCCAACGGTAGCCTCATTTATAACATCTATCACATCCAATTATTAAATAATTAGTAAAAACTAATTAATAACAAATTACTAAATTTATTAAATTCATATTAAACAATAGGAAGAAACTTTGAAGCTTCCACTTTTAATGATTGACCCATTTTGTTCATTTCGGATTTGTACTTGAAGAAATACGAAGTCTAGAAAATGACTCCATCATTTAGAATAACCCCGTATATTCTAACTTGGGGCAAAAAATTCATTCCCTGGAACTGTGTTCATTTTGTATTGATTCTAGGCACGTGATAAGCACGTTCTCTACTTTTCTTGGCATCTCATGTACAACATTTCGAGGGAATGTAATTCTTGCGGTTTTCATTAGTCTGTAGCGTGCCGTGTTGCTTAAATCGCTTAGGGTTATTGTTTTCAACTTGTAAGATTCAATCCTAGCCAACGATGTTAAAATATGCTAAAACATCAGTACCACAGTGAATGAAAAACACACTACACTTGCTTATTGTCTTACAACATTTGTTATCGGTTTTCAGCCGGTAGACCAACATTAAATACACATAAAATTATGCGGGTCTATGAAATTGACAAGATCAAATATTTTTTTACTAGACACATCTATAAAAACTCTCAACTGATTGCCGAAGTTGACAAATATTAACTCGTGTCTCTGTTTTTATATTACACCTTTGAAGGCAATATTAGTTTAGGCTTTACAGAGTCATTAACACGTATCATGAAGATACGACTATGGATGTAGAGGTACAAATAGTCTCAAAGGAAAATAAAAGCATGAAATTTAAGTGGCAGTCCGGTTTCTATTATAATTTTTCCCCTGTAACAGGGTACACTGACCAGGAGGAATGCGTCGGTAGTGGTTAGCAAGGGAGCACGTGACCGTGGTGTAAAAAACCTCGCTTCTCCATTTACGGAGTTCGGACCGCCGGATGCATGTGCGTTCCGTCAGAACTCAGTGACATTGCGGTGTGACCGGAGATTACCCGGGATATTAATGGATAAAATACGATGCCGAAGAGTGTATTAGAATAGTCTATTTATTAATAAAATATTTGCTCATGATCATCTACAAGCCAGAAGAGAAATCGGCTTGCATGTTACTAACAAAACTAACTTTTTCCCCGTAAATAAGTGTTTAGTCACCTTAATTTTCTTTTTCCGTTTTTTCTTCTTGATAAGAAGGAATCGAGGTCCAAGATCAGAATATCAAGCAACTTAAACGTGAAGCCAAGATATTTTTATTTTAGTTTATGTAGACGATTGCTTAACGCTTTAAGAGAATATGATGTACGTATATGGAGTCCTACACACGTTGAATCAAGTTTGTAAAACGTATCATGTTGAAATTTTAAAAGACTGTTGACGTATTTTATGCAAAAGATTCAGTTCGAACTCAAATACTTTGGGAAAAATAGTTTTGCAACCAATTTCTTATACAACTATTTCCCGCATTTCTTCATGGAAGAGAAACTCAAAGCATGAAGTACGAAAATTTAGTTGCTAAGATGGATACGAGCTTACTCAAAAGCAGGCAACATATCTATTTATGTAGTGAGACAGGAAGTGGAAATAACTGAAGAAAGCGGGCCGTTCTTGCCGAGCGGTTCTAGGCACTTCAGTCCGGAACCACGCGGCTGCTACGGTCGCAGGTTCGAATCCTGCCCCGGTCATGGATACGTGTGATGTCCTTAGGTTTGTTAGGTTTAAGTAGTTCTAAGTCTAGGGGACTGATGACCTTAGATATTAAGTCCAATAGTGCTTAGAGCCATGAGTTTACCGAACTTCTCTTGTCACCAAACTCCACGGATTTAAACCCAGTTGAGAGAAATTCGTAAAAACGACATAGCACACGAATATAAGGAGGATGCACAACATAGAAGTTACTAATTAACATACAAAGAGAGAGGGAGATATTATTTAATAAAGCATAAGAAGTGATGAGAAACTAATTTCTCAGGACAGAAGTGTGTAACTAAAGTAGTGAAGAAAGTCTCATTACCGCTGTGTCCTCGAATTTTTTTTTTTTTGATGGACCTATGCCACATAATAAACAAACAAATAAATGAAAAGCTTTGCAGAACTTCTGCTTTCAAGTCTGGAGATGTTTAGCTTCGGGATCGTATTCAAGACTGTGCTCGCAAAATAACATTTAGGCCTACGATCATTTATACTTACCCAGAAGACAGATTCCTGTCTTCATCTCCTCTTTCGGTGTAGTTAGCTCCTGCCTCCATAAGCGATTCAAGTTATACATAAAAGAGAGTAGGTTCACTGTGCCTGTATCAGTCTGAGCTTTTTGTAATTTTGCTAAATGAGTTGTTGCCAGAATTCGCTTGATTTCTTCTCACTGCTTGATAGCATATGGTTTCTAATGAATCATTCTGATTATAAGCTTGTTGTAAACGGTGGTTGAAGAAGATAAACTGAGGAGCGACGGAACTTGAAGAATAGTTCCATTGTTTATAGCGACAATATTATATACGACGCAGGCACTATTAACAGCATGATGTTTAGCACAGTACAAAAAATAGCAGTAGATACATGTAAGAAAAAATTCTAACACACCTGTATCTTGAGAATGTCTTTATTGTCCAACACGACTAGTTTCGGAGGCACGTTACCGCCATCCTCAGGCCCCACACGGTCAAAAGAGTATTAGAATTCCTTGGCGTATTTATTGTGGAGTCCATGTTACTAGTAAGCGTTGGTCGAGGAGAAATTCCTGAGGAAAGCTAGCCCACATGTACTAGCAACAAGGACTCTACAATAAATGCGCCAAGGGATTCTAGTACTCTTTTGACAGTGGTGGGGCCTGAGGATGGCAGTAACGTGCCACCGAAACAAGACGTGTGAACCAGTACAGACATTCTCAAGACACAGATGTGGTGGTACTTTTTCTGAAATATATCATATGGTCAAGTCCCTCGTCCATACCATAGGAAGGAACTCCATAAAGTAGTGTATAACTTTAGTACATAAACAATAATCTAAAAATACTTGCAGTCAAACATGTGACACAGAATGTTCCATGGCATGCCAGTAATTCGCATTACCTTCGTACATTTAATTAGCTAACAGTAGCACCAGAGCCCACCCATCGTTAGTTGTTCTGGTTATAAGCCCAGTTAGAAAAACAAGGAACCGTAGAGAATGAATTTTCAGTCTGCCGTGGAATGCGCTCTGACCTGGAACTTCCTGGACTGTGTGCCGGACTGGGACTCTCACGTTTGCAAGGCAGGACATAGAAATTGCTGGGAGTGGAGTTGTAGTGGTCGGTCGTGAGTTGTGCCTGGGTAACTCAGAAGGTAGGTAAGGGTTCTGGATTCGAGAGGCGGTACGGCGCTACAGTCTTAATCTGCCAGCAAATTTCAAGGAGTTGGTGTTGTAAGGTAGGAGGGTGGAGTGATACCTGTAAAATGACCAGAATGATTGCCTGATCCAACAGCGCTTCGTTTCTCTCGTAAGAGTTTAATGAAAGAGGAATGGTTTGGAAAAATTGTACTGAAATGCAGGAGGATCTGCAGCGAATTGACGCATTCTGCAGGGAATGGCAATTGAATCTCAATGTAGACAAGTGTAATGTGCTGCGAATACATAGGAAGAAACATCCCTTATCATTTAGCTACAATATGGCAGGTGAGCAACTGGAAGCAGTTAATTCCATAAATTATCAGGGAGTACGCATTAGGAGTGATTTAAAATGGAATGTTCACATAAAGTTGATCGTCGTTAAAGCAGATGTCAGACTGAGATTCATTGGAAGAATCCTAAGGAAATGCAATCCGAAAACAAAGGAAGTAGGTTACAGTACGCTTGTTCGACCAGTGCTTGAATACTGCTGAGCAGTGTGGGATCCGTACCAGATAGGGTTGATAGAAGAGATACAGAAGATCCAACGGAGAGCAGCGCGCTTCGTTACAGGATCATTTAGTAATCGCGAAAGCGTTACGGAAATGATAGATAAACTCCAGTGGAAGACTCTGCAGGAGAGACGCTAAGTAGCTCGGTACCGGCTTTTGTTCAAGTTTCGAGAACATACCTTCACCGAGAAGTCAAGCAGTATATTGCTCCCTCCTACGTATACCTCGCGAAGAGACCATGACGATAAAATCAGAGAGAGTAGAGCCCACACAGAAGCATACCGACAATCCTTCTTTCCACGAACAATACGAGACTGGAATAGAAGGGAGAACCGATAGAGGTACTCAAGGTACCCTCCGTCACACACCGTCAGGTGGCTTGCGGAGTATGGATGTAGGTGTAGATGTAGATTACTTCGGTTACCATCTGAGCGTGAATCAATTACTAGTTTTTCGTCACGACACGAAATCCTGTTTCGCTCGACTGACTGATCGATCTTTGGTGCGAAGTAATCACGCAATCGAGCAAACTCTTTCAACACGTGCCGTAATTATATTAGAATATGACAGTACCAAAATATTATTACAGCGCAAATTTTGTTTGCAAAGTCTGGAACGCACATGTAAATCTCATACCCACAGGATTTTTTAATGGATACATCATTTAGCAAAACACGATATCCTGAATTCTAAAAGTTATTTGGTGAAATTCTTAAATATGCAGTGTTTATGTAACGTATTGTAACAAAGCAAAATACCAAAAACCTGTACAGAAACCTGGAATAGAGATCAATATAAACATCATTTCCGCCCTTTTTATTGCTCATGAAAACCACACACTGCATATTGTACCGCAATACAGCGAGACCTTCAGAGATCGTGGTTCAGATTGCTATACACACCGGTACCTCTGATACCCAGTAGCACGTGCTCTTGCAATGATACATGCCTGGCATACTATCCACAAGTTCATCAAGCAACTGTTGCTCCAGATTGTCCCACTCCTCAACGGCGATTCGGCGTAGATCCCTCAGAGTGATTGGTGCGTCACGCCAATCATAAACGGCCATTTTCAATCTATCCCCAACATGTTCGATAAGGTTCATATCTGGAGAACGTGCTGGCCACTCCAGTCGAGCGATGTCGTTATCCTGAAGGAAGTGCAAGATGGGGGCGCAAACTGTCGTCCATAAAGACGTTTCCTCGCCATTATGCTGCCGATATGGTTGCACTATCGTACGGAGGATGGCATTCATGTATCGTACAGCCGTTACGACGCCTTCCATGACCACCAGCGGCGTACGTCGGCCCCACATAGTGCCACCAAAAACAGCTGGACAGTGTGTCTAAAGCATTCAGCCCGACCTGTTTGAGCCAGCCGTTGTGGCCCTGCGGTTCTAGGCGCTTCAGTCTGGAACCGCGTGACCGCTACGGTCGCAGGTTCGAATCGTGCCTCGGGCATGGCTGTGTGTGACGTCCTTAGGTTGGTTAGGTTTAAGTAGTTCTACGTTCTAGGGGATTGATGACCTCAGATAGTAAGTCCCATAGTGCTCAGAGCCATTTGAACCATTTTGAACAGACCTGGTTGCCTCGAAACACATGTCCGACGATTGTCTGGTTGAAGGTATATGACCGTCTAGGCACGGTTTAACTACCTGATGGAATGACTGGAACTGATCGACTGTCGAACCCCTGGCGTCTGATAGGCGTTGCTCAAGCATGGCTGTTTACATTTTTGGGCGGGTTTAGTGACAGTCAAAGTGACTGTGTCTGTGATGCAATATCCACAGTCAACGTCTATCTTCAGGAGTTCTGGGAACCGGGTGATGCAAAACTTTTTTCATGTGTGGATAACATGTTAGATGTACTTGACTTCCTCAATAAAAATTATGTGAAATATCCTACATTACTGCAGTAGTTGTGACTGGATTCAGAAAAATTTCACTTCATCTTGTATCCTTTGAATTACATCTTTTGTTTTAAAGCGAATTTCAAACGTGTGCATATACAACATCCATCTCACAGCCCACACTTTGATTAGAGTCGAAAGACACATCAAATCTCAAGTGCAATAACGGTATGGTAGGACTTAATTTTAGACATACCGTCTTGGAAATTTTGGCGACTTATCTTGAGTCAGTAATCTCGACAAAGACCAAGTCGCTTTTTTTATTATCTAGGTTCCTAGTAACTAGTTTCAGGGATGCCGTCTTCATACCAGAGTCGTATTTCGTTTACACAGTTGACTGGTACTTCAGCGTAGGACACTACTGCATCCACTGATGTCTGTAGTGCCACAGCATTATCAGTCTGGTCGACAGATGGAACAGCTGAACCTTGTCTTCAGAAGACAAGATAATAAAAAGGAAATCACATGGACAGCGCCGAGAAGAATTCTGTAATTATATCTTGCATATAAGGAAGAAAGGGACTGTGACTGGTCGATGGCTTACAGAAAAGAAATACCCAACAGCGGCAAATGTATGGAATAATTTTGTTACGATACCAGTTTCGGTGGGTTATTTACGCCATCTTCAGACTCCTATACAAATCGAAAAAATCACCAGGCATACAATAGAATACAAATCTGTTCTGCAACATCAACATTTGTTTGTATCTCACACATTTTATTTTAATGTCTTTGTGTTTCAGATGTCTCTTTTTATCCTGGTTACCAATGCATATGTACTGCAAATTTATTTTAACGGCAACTGATGTTGCCTAACAGACTTTTATTCTACTGTAAGCGTCATAATTTTGTCGATTTGTCCAGGAGCCTAAAGATTGAGCCAATGAGGCACCGAAAGTGGTACCTAAATAAAATTATTCCATGAGTTTTCCGCAAGTTTTAAAAATGCGGCATGAGAGGTGTATCTAGTAAAGTAGTCTAATACGTCCTTAAATGCATAAAAACTAAAATCTACCACTTTTTATGTCGTCTGTGGAAACAAGACAGCATTTCTTATTGCATACAGTCCATAGAAAAGAAAAGAAAACTGTAATACTCTTCTTGCAAAACTGGAAAGTACACTTAGATGTTGCAAAGCTAACGATTTCGAAAGGAGCTATCGGTAATAGGAGACCACCATCTGACACGCTAGATACTAAACGATCGGAGAGAGCTAATGCAAAGAAGTCAGTTCGCGTCCACTGCGGACACAGTGAAGATTGGAGTTCAAAACGTTGGTGCTACAGTACGTACCTGGATCCTCATTGTTGCGTGCTGGATTGGCTGGAGGCAACGAATGACTGACACCTCTCTGGCCACTGGGGCCAGCTTTTATACGGGCTCAGTGTATGTGGGATGTGGGAAAGGACCTCACGAATGTCGACTGCCCGCTTTCTCCGCCTCGCCTGTTGCTCTAAGTGCCTCACTTCACACGGGAACGGCGCTATAACTGAATCTTTTACACGGAAATATTACTTTCTTATTAGTGTCAAAGTGCCAGTGTAGGTTAACGTCGTATCCTGTTGCCAGCAAGGACATTGTTACAAAATACCTTTCCAGTATTAGTGCCTCTTTCACTCCATTTGTGCCAGCAGACTGACATTGTCTGCACTGCCGCAACACGTTGTATTCCTAGCACTTACGTCATGGAGTTAAATTATAGGTACAGAAACGACTCCTTAAGAAAATAACGTTTACAGTTCGAGTAGATTAGTGTTCTGCTCTGCTGGTGACATTACGTTCCAGTGTGGAATGAGACAGACATATTTGCTCTTTAGGAGCAATATTATTTTCTTTCATCAAAAGAAACAGCAAGACGTTGTTGGATCACATCATTTTGATCACCTTCTGTGTTTTATGTATATGTATAGTGTATATTGCTTTCACGTTACGAGCATATTGGTGCATATTATGTACATGTACCACGCAAATAATATAAATTAAAACGTGCAGCTGAATGTATCTCTTATAACCATATGTAATCACTAGTGTTTATGACAAAATTGTGGGCAACATTGTGCTCACCAAAACAAGTACCAGGCGGCTACAATTAAAGTGCAGCTTCTCATTGAGGTCCAGAATGGAGTGTAATTATCGTATGGCAGCGAAACTTGGTGGACGTGCTAATGCGTTAATGCGGAGCCGATTTACGTCGGAAAAAATTAGTTCCAAGGTTGGCCACCATGTGTAGATCTGGCACTGTGGATGCATGAAAGACGTATAGAAACGATTACATTCGTAAAGGATTAAGAACGGGATGCGGGCAGAAAAAGTAAAACAAGTGAGAAACGTATAATACTGATTTTATTGTTAACCTCCGCTTACACAGTTTGTTTAATATGTCCACCGGAGACGTAGGCGAAGTGCTGTACACTGCTATATTTGCACCTGGTAACCAAAATTGGAACTAATTATTTCCCAGCTTAAATCAGTATTAACGCATTTGCATACCTAACAAGTTTCACTGCCATATGATAATTGCAGCACACACTGCACCTCCGTGAGTAGCTTCACTTACATTGTAACCACGAGATATAACATAAATCTTATTGAAAACAGAATACTTCGCGGCTTATAACGTCCTGAGCTCTTTTCATAATGTGGTTGTTCAAATTTACTTGTTTACCTTCCTTTTTAGCAAGAAAATAATGTTCCCCGCATGCCAATGTACTCATCCGCAGAGATGTTGACAAAATATTTATGATTTGAATATCTGAACAGTAGAGATTGTAGGTTCAAACGTGATTCGTTTCGAATGGTAGAGCGTTTGCTTTGCATTGTTTACTTATTCTTCAGGAATAATTATGTCTGTACAACAGTGTTTGCACAGTCAACAACGTCGTAACGAGACGTCGCATTACATGAGAACGAGACATAGGCATAATTTGCTACTACACTATACCCTCCACAATACTACAACTGAAAATCGCTGAGGTAGGTCTACAACGAAACACAGTTAACATCGATTTCAACTTGATCGTCCGTAGCTCAACGAAATCACAATCTTGTTCTCAGTGAGAGTACTTACTAAAAAAACTCGTTGTGCCAGTTTAGGTCAGAAGTGAAGTTTTACAGGGAGCAATGAAAATCATGTTTATAGCAATATCGTAGGTGCTCTCACCGGAACCTCAAGGTAGACAGGTAGTGCAAGCAACTATACGTTAGTATAGTACTATAGTTAGTATACGAACATATTCAATAACAACTGCTTGGCTGTCCTTTTAAATAATCAATTTAATGACCGGTTTCGTGACGTATAAGCCACATCATCAGGTTAAATACGTTAAGTTACAAAAAGAGTTCGCTACAATTGTGGTCGAATATTAGTAACATTCAGTTGTAAAAAATTGACCAAATTGCTTACTTGGCGATTCATGATATTGAAGTTCCAGCGCTGATAGAACCGAGCATTCCTTGTCTATGTAAAAATGACGCAGTTAGCGGAATGTCAGATAAGAGGAAATATGGATAGACTCACACTTCACACTTACCTGACAATTCGCTAACTGCGTCATTTTGTCATAGAAAAGGAATGTTCGGTCCTGTCAGCGCTGGAATTTCAAGGTCATGATTCACCACGTAAGTAATTTGGGCTATTTCTCGATACTGAGCGTAACCAGGGTCGTCACTGCCATTAGACAAGACTAGGCGACCCCCTAGGACGGAAAAATTTATGGAAGAGAAAGGGCGGAAAAAATTAATTTCAATTCAAACAGCGAAAGAAATGCACGAATGAGGCTAAAAAATGAAAAAAGAAGAGAAATCAAAATGCCGAAAACAATAGAATAAGAAACTGAGTACATTTGTTGTCCTCGGTCAGGGGTTAAAGGAATTGAGAAGTAAGAATGAAAATTGGGGTCCGTCCCCAGGTAAGGGGGAATCTTCTCACCTTAGTTTAATGATTAAAAGTACTATAGGTGATTAGCATTGTTGAGTCGTTGCATGATGGTGGTCGTGGAGGGAGGGGGGGGATGGTATATCTGGGAGAACGAACGTAGTAAAAAAGAGAGAGCATTACATTTCTGTTCTCACCTATGGCGGTAAAACTCCTAGCAATGCTACTGAGTATAACTATTATTCGACCACAACCGTAGCGGATGCTTTTTCCAATTTAACAGATTTAATCTGATGACGTGGCCACTACGCTACGAAAACGGTCGTTAAATAAATAATTTACAAGAGTATTCAAGTGATTATTATTCGAGATGTTTACATATGGCTGCTGTTGTCCCTCGTACAAGATAGTGCATATATTACGCATGTCACATCGACGCCAAAATCTTGAATTTTTTGAAAACCATCGGCAGTGCACTACTCAATTTTAGTGGCGGTAGCTTAAACATATGAATATATTTTCTTTTTCATGCAACGGATGAAGTGAAGGGTGTTAGCGCAGAGAGGTAGTGCAGTTACTTGCAGAAGTTGGGGAAGGTCTTAAAGACCGACTCGGACCTGATTATCGGAGCGTGAATCCTCCGCCATGCAGTTTTCTCCGGCTGTGAGAGGTAGTGGAGTAGGCGTGACTCTATGAAGGTAGAATGTACTCGAGCCAGACCACGAAATTTTATTTGTTACCCATACTTAATGTAACCATTAAAGATCATTACAAAATAGTTCATCTGTATTGCCGTTCTTATAAAAAGCCATCATAACGATAATTTGTCCGTAATAGCCGGCCATGGTGGCCGAGCGGTTCTAGGCGCTTCAGTCCGGAACCGCGCGACTGCTACGGTCGCAGGTTCGAATCCTGCCTCGGGCATGGATGTGTGTGATGTCCTTAAGTTAGTTAGGTTTAAATAGTTCTCAGTTCTAGGGGACTTATGACCTCAGCTGTTGAGTCCCATAGTGCTCAGAGCCATTTGAACCATTTTTTTGTCCGTAATATCTCACAACAATCGTACATAAAAAAATGAACCAGCTTTCTACAGAGGGAAATTGTAAACTGTAGGCAGAATGACTGCAGAAATAAGATGCACGTTTACATCACTATGATTTTTGCATTCGTATTGTATCGGATACCCTCATCCTAGGAAAAGCGATGAGTAGCTGGTACAGTGTAGCGAGCAGAAAGATTTTAATAACAGATGTAAAGGACAATACAGCTGATGTACTAGCTCAGTTGCAGAGCTAAGGAACAGAAGGTCGATCGAAACATACACTCCTGGAAATTGATATAAGAACACCGTGAATTCATTGTCCCAGGAAGTCGAAACTTTATTGACACATTCCTGGGGTCAGATACATCACATGATCACACTGACAGAACCACAGGCACATAGACACAGGCAACAGAGCATGCACAATGTCGGCACTAGTACAGTGTATATCCACCTTTCGCAGCAATGCAGGCTGCTATTCTCCCATGGAGACGATCGTAGAGATGCTGGATGTAGTCCTGTGGAACGGCTTGCCATGCCATTTCCACCTGGCGCCTCAGTTGGACCAGAGTTCGTGCTGGACGTGCAGACCGCGTGAGACGACGCTTCATCCAGTCCCAAACATGCTCAATGGGGGACAGATCCGGAGATCTTGCTGGCCAGGGTAGTTGACTTACACCTTCTAGAGCACGTTGGGTGGCACGGGATACATGCGGACGTGCATTGTCCTGTTGGAACAGCAAGTTCCCTTGCCGGTCTAGGAATGGTAGAACGATGGGTTCGATGACGGTTTGGATGTACCGTGCACTATTCAGTGTCCCCTCGACGATCACCAGTGGTGTACGGCCAGTGTAGGAGATCGCTCCCCACACCATGATGCCGGGTATTGGCCGTGTGTGCCTCGGTCGTATGCAGTCCTGATTGTGGCGCTCACCTGCACGGCGCCAAACACGCATACGACCATCATTGGCACCAAGGCAGAAGCGACTCTCATCGCTGAAGACGACACGTCTCCATTCGTCCCTCCATTCACGCCTGTCGCGACACCACTGGAGGCGGGCTGCACGATGTTGGGCGTGAGCGGAAGACGGCCTAACGGTGTGCGGGACCGTAGCCCAGCTTCATGGAGACGGTTGCGAATGGTCCTCGCCGATGCCCCAGGAGCAACAGTGTCCCTAATTTGCTGGGAAGTGGCGGTGCGGTCCCCTACGGCACTGCGTAGGATCCTACGGTCTTGGCGTGCATCCGTGCGTCGCTGCGGTCCGGTCCCAGGTCGACGGGCACGTGCACCTTCCGCCGACCACTGGCGACAACATCGATGTACTGTGGAGACCTCACGCCCCACGTGTTGAGCAATTCGGCGGTACGTCCACCCGGCCTCCCGCATGCCCACTATACGCCCTCGCTCAAAGTCCGTCAACTGCACATACGGTTCACGTCCACGCTGTCGCGGCATGCTACCAGTGTTAAAGACTGCGATGGAGCTCCGTATGCCACAGCAAACTGGCTGACACTGACGGCGGCGGTGCACAAATGCTGCGCAGCTAGCGCCATTCGACGGCCAACACCGCGGTTCCTGGTGTGTCCGCTGTGCCGTGCGTGTGATCATTGCTTGTACAGCCCTCTCGCAGTGTCCGGAGCAAGTATGGTGGGTCTGACACACCGGTGTCAATGTGTTCTTTTTTCCATTTCCAGGAGTGTATTTTAAAGGAAGCACTACAACAATCTGTTAGTAGAGTAAAAGAGCATAATTAGGAGAAAGAGAGTAAATGGAAGTATATGTCGTCGTTTAAGGGGAACGTTGAGATAATCCTATTTCGGGACCACATTTGTTCGACTTAGGCATTAGTAAGTCGTGCTAATGGCGTATCATAAGGGCTGTACTCGTGTAACGAAAAAGGAAAGGGCAGAAGTTAATGTCCCATTGCTGGTACGGTCGTTAGAGACGAAGAACTTGCACGGCTCTGGGTTGCCTGTTGAAAGGTACGTCTAAAGTAACAGGCACACCAGGCGTTAATATGCACATGAAGATTTTGATTCATTATAGGATCCTCACATTGTCATTATGGGGGCGATCAGCAGTGTATGGTAACTGAAGAAAATTTCGAAAGGCAAGGTCCCTAAAAAAGCGTTTTATTGTGTGACCGGTTTCGACAGAGCTGTGCTGTCATAACATACGATCTTACGCTTTAAAAATTTTGCGACGTTAATGGAAAATATGTTCTAATACCTCAAAGCATTATAATTTAGCTAGAAAAATTGTTTTGCCTACCTCTCCCGTGTAATCATTTGCAGAGATATCAATGAAAAAATGTGTAATTTGAAAATCTGCATAGAAGTTACCTCAAGTTCAAACATGATTTCTTTCGAATCGTATACCCCTTGCTTTACACTGTTTGACTATTTTTAAGGGATCATAATGTATTTACAACAGTGCACAAAGAACTTCCAATAAAAAGGTGTTACATAAAATCACTCAAAAAGGTACAGTCGCTGTTCCAAGAATATTACGAATAATACATTTTACAGTAGAACATCGTCCTTGTAATAAAACTTGAAGACATGATGATTGCCGTTCCATAATTGAGCGATTTTATGCATACTTTCGTAGTACAATATGTTGTAATATTTTAAAGCATAAGAACCAATGATGACAAGATTGCTTCAGTTTTCTTAAATGATGAAAACTTCTTTTTAAATTATTATTTGAACAATCAACTTTAAATTACAGCAACGTCATTTATTTATTTATTAACCAAACGGAATACGCTACTGTTATGAGCTACAGTTTGGGGATCTGAACACTGGTTCCTGGCCGTCCGGGGTGGCCGAGCGGTTCTAGGCGCTACAGTCTGGAACCGCGCGACCGCTACGGTCGCAGGTTCGAATCCTGCCCCGGGCGTGGATGTGTGTGATGTCCTTAGGTTAGTTATGTATAATTAGTTCTAAGTTCTAGGGGACTTTTGACCTCAGAATTTAAGTCCCATAGTGCTCAGAGCCATTTTTTTTTCTTTTCCTGCGTAGACCTCAGCTAAACTTCTAATGTATGCAGCCTCATTGTAATATGGTTATACAGTCTTTGATGCTAATAATCTGATCTACGACGTACAACACACGTTATCGATTATATAACGTTTATTAACAAATGCGTTAGAGTTGTGACTGTTGGACTCAGTGTTCCAAGGATATTACGAATCAGACATTTTATAGTAGAACATCGATCTTATAGTAATAGTTGAAGACATGACAGATCGCTGTTCGGAAAGTGAGCCATCTTTATGCATAGATACATAGTACAAAATGACCGTCACCAGCCACCTTCCAATGCAAATATCGTTGAAAGTGGTGAATCTGGGAAGAAGTTCAAAATGGCTCTGAGCACTATGGGACTTAACTTCTGAGGTCATAAGTGCCCTAGAGCTTAGAAGTACTTAAACCTAATTAACCTAAGGACATCACACACATCCATGCCCGAGGCAGGATTCGGACCTGCGATCATAGCGGTCGCGCGGTTCCAGACTGTAGCGCCTACAACCGTTCGGCCACACCGGCCGACTGGGAAGAGGGAAGTGGGAATGCAGTTCTCCCTCACCTTCGAAAATTTTTTCGCTATTATTAAAGTTGTTAATATGACGTAGTAAGAAAACGCTATTGCTTACTCCTGAGAATTTGGAAACGGCACAATGATACAAAATTTCAATGTGGTCAGTCCAAGACCAAAATCCTGGGTTCCACTCAGAATTTGCTAAACTACCTATATTGTCGTAATCTTATGCAAACCAACAGTAACAATTGGTACTGTTTCCCCGAGAAATGAGTAGTAGTCGTTTTTACAACTAAAAATATTGCCGTTTGACATCGTGGTTTGAAGCACCATGTCACGGATTGCGCGGTCTGTCCCGCCGGAGGTTCAAGGTCTCCCTCTGGCGTGGGTGTGTGTGTTGCCCTTATCATTAGTTAGTTTAAGCAGAGTGTAAGTCTAGGTACCGATGACGTCAGAAATTTGGTCCTATAGAACTTACCACAAATTTCCAATTTCCCGATGACTCAGCAGTTTTTTTAGTAGCGTGGACTTATTTTTTATTTAACATAACGCTAGTGCACGCATCAAAACCAGTTTTCCTCTTCTGTCCTGCTACAAAATTATCAATAATTAGCAACAATCGAACAGCACATAGCACAAAAAGCAACAAAAGACAACACTTACATTAAATTCAACTGTAAGTAAGAACTGAACCGGTTAACAAAACATCTGAGCTCAACTAAGACCCTCAATGTCCGATAGCTGGTTTTGGCTAAATTATGGATAGCGCTAACGTTAGCTTAAATATGTCTATGGCCTTGTTGCTTATCGATAGTGCGTATTCCTTTTTCGTTATATGATTGAAAATCAAAATATCTTTACTTTTCACATCACGGCAACTAAGTCGAGTTTCTCCCTTCTTGTGAAGTACAATTACTACAACATTTTTTTTCCTTTTTGGGAAATTATCTTCCTGCACAACATTCTGTAAACAGTTTTACGTGTCTTTTTCCTGCCGCTAGAAACACTATTGTTCGCACGTACTTTTACTTCCCTCACAGGCCTCATAAACATCGTCTGGCATTACGAGCAGAATGCCATTATTTTCATTTTTATCTGTAGTAGCTACACAAATATTTAAAGAAATCTTGAGATTCTTGTACAATTTTTCACTTCGTGTTTTGTTAATGTGGCATCTGTCAAGTTTAATTACGCCATTTGACGTTTGTCCGAATACGACTCCGATTTATTTTCTCCAAAGTCCATATCTTTTCAATTTTCTGTATTACCATTTTTCGTTAGTATATTCTTTCATCTTCTGTAAGACATTTCTGAACTGTTTTGCTGAATTTGTAATACTTCATCATGATCTTACTATTGTTTACTTCATCTGACGTTTCTTTCATTTTGCCTTGCAAGAAAAGATATTTAGTTTTAGATTGATTTGTTTCTAGGATCACCATATTTCCCGGTTGCAAACATGTCATTGGTAAATTATTGCTTGTTTTATTGGTAAGTACGATGCCCATCTAAATACATAATTTGATATGCTGCATAACCCAACAGTAACAATAATGCGACCACCCGTCAAAAGACTTAATAACCCTTCTCGAAACGTGGACCGATACGAGACGTGCAGGAATTGAGTCAGTGAGTTTCTGGAAGGTACCTACAAGGATTTGGAGCCATGCTGACTCAAGTGCCGTCACCAGCTGCGTTAGGTTTCTCGGTTGAGGATCCACTGCGCGAACAACCCGATCGATGTGCACTCACAGACTCTCGATTGAGTTTAAATCAAGGGAGTTAAGTGGCCAGGGAAGTACAGTAAACTCATCCTGGTGCACTTCGATCATCGCATGCACACTGCGCGCAATGTGGCACATTGCATTGCGCTGCCGGCAGATGCCATCGTTATGAAGAAATACAAACTGTACTTGGAGGTGGACATGACCCGAAGGATAGATTCAAGCGTGTACTGATCCACTGTGCCTTCCGAAATTGCGAGATCACCCAGGAAATGCCACGAAAACATCCCAGAACATAATGCTTCGTCCTCGAGCCTAGACTCTCCCGACGATTATTGAGGGGTGTTTGCTTTCAGACGTTTCACGCCATGGACCCAGACGCCTATGTATCCCATGGTGCATAAAACTTGATTTACCGAACCGCACAATAACCCTGGGTTCGGTGTACGGCGGCGGTGGGGTTTTGTACCACTGAGGGCTACCGCGGGGACGAAGCCTCTCCGTCGTTTCTAAGGTACCCAGTTCAGTACAATACAATACAACTGTAAAACATGTATTTTGTCTCTTTGAAAATTAATAATTGTCACAATTAACACACAATAAACTGATTATGCAGTTACAATGACCTTTGCAAAATCGTTGGATGTGAGGGCTACACATTGTCTCAATCGTCAATTATGAATACGCGTATTGCATTGGTAACAAAACAACTTTCTTTACCTTAATTATTTCCAGTGTGGTATCTTGCACATAAAAAATCATTAATTCCCGTAGCAAATTATTATGTATCCAACACACATAAGATACAACACGTCATTAACTTGAAAGTCCTCCATACATCTCTCCACCTAAAGTTACTCTCTACATGTCTCCGTTTAAATTTACTCAAACACATTACCCAACACACATTGTACCAGCGATCACTGCTGACTAGCGACACTACAACACAACCGAAACTACATTTGAGCATCTCTGTTCAATGTACTCTGTGATATACCTTTCAGCCTTCATCTGCTGGAATTTATCAGTTTCTGTGACGCATTCTACAGGCCTTCCACCTCATCGGCTTCGTGGCAGTGACAGTGGCTAGGCTGGACTGTGTCAAACGTCGGGCTTTGTACGGGCGCTGATGACCGCGCAGTTGAACGCTCCACAAACCAAACATCACCATCATCACCCCATCAGCTCATTGATGGATGGACTTGCGTGGTATCCATTCTTGCCTGGTATCTTCTCTATATTTCTGAAGCTAGTTTTACTATTTTGTTCGGGTTTCCTTCTATATGAGCAATATAGTTATTACGTTTTTTGTACAGAATAGTGCTAGCACTTGAACTACTTCCCTGCTCCGTTCCTCAGTGGTGAAACATATATTCCGAGTTTTATATAATGTTGTCTTCATCATACGTATGATAATTCTATCATAACCCACTTGATCTTGTGATTCTTACGGTTTTCCCATCTTAAAGAGTATCCCATGAAGTTGCGCGAATGCAGCCGTATTCTGTCGACGTTTGGCCACGATATTTGAGCTGACAACCATTCAGTTATCCTCAGGAGTGCGTTTTGCACTGGAGACTCCTAGTTCACATCGCTAACATTATATAAAAAAGATAGCGCGAAGACGCATACGCAAAAGCAGCCGCTATATGAGCGACTTACGTCGGGTTTCGCGCCCTCTTCGAGTATGACAGAGTTTGGGGACAGCGCATTTAATTTGGGGGAACTTAAACCAAAGGTCGTCTGGCGATATGTGGACGATACTTCTATAGCGTGGGCGCACGCTGAAGAAGAACTGTCTCTCTTTTTGCAGCATCTGACTTCTATCTACGAGAATATCACATTTACGTTGGATATGGGGAAGAGCGGCTGGCTGCCATTTCTGAACGTCGTGGTCAATCGGAGAGTAGATGGATCATTAGGCCATTCCGTTTACCGTAAGCCCACACATACAACCTTGTATTTGTAGGCGGCTAGGTAGCACCACCCATCACTACCTATACGTGTCCTTCGCACGTTGATGCATCGGGAACATGTTGTCTTGAAAGGTGGCTACACTGAGCCACAGCGGCAGAGATCGCTAGAGAGCATTGTTCCGCCGCCTCCACTGGCAGTGATTATTGAGATGTCTTAGTGGGCAGTGCTTGTCCACGCGTGCATGGGGGCTTAATTGAACGCAATGAAAATAATTTTAATTTCTGCTTTAGTATTAGTCTGTCCGATTACGAAGTCTCGTAACGGTTGGCCCTGACTATTATTATTACGCAATCTGACTGCTTAGAACAATAACAAAGAATGAAATGGAAATTTTCATTAACACAGTTAATTAATTAAGTCCCCAGCAACTATAAAACCAACGCAACAACAAGCACAAGAGTAACTGTTCTGTGTGTGGGAGTGTGACTCAACGTACGCATCTGGCACGGTTCTTCTTCAACAACACAACAATTTTTAAATAACATTATACTGAATTAATTAAAGAAAATACAAATACCATAATTACTCAAGAGAACCACAATTACACTCTAATCCAAGAACCCAAGCCAGATGCTTTGTTGACTGAACCTGTAATGACACATTATTTAAAACATGGAAATAATGAAAAATAAATCAAGTTTCGTTACCTTCATATATTGACCAAAATCACTCTCATAATTACAATATATCTCCACACCGCCTCGCTATTACCACATCTGAACAAGAACCTTTCAGTATCACATCTCAGCAAGCACTCCCTACTAGCACATCTGAACACCAACTGACTACTACGAGTCCTGGACAAGCACTGCCCACTAAGACATCTCAATAATCACTGCCAGTGGAGGCGGCGGAACAATGCTCTCTAGCGATCTCTGCCGCTGTGGCTCACTGTAGCCACCTTTCATATGCCCTTCCTCCACGGCTAGAATTTGATGGTATTTTTGCCAGCATTGGTGGTGAAAATACCACCAAATTCGTCAAAAAATACAGACAAAAATAAAAGATAATATTAATACGTAAATATCATATAACTAGATAAAATTTTGGCTTTGCACTGACCTTTCAATAACCTATTATATAGAATACAGTAAGCAATACAAATTCTTTCATACATGTGACTTTACATAACAGTTTATACAAGTATTATGTGGTTAAACAGTTCAATCAATAGCGTCAGCAATGACGAATATGTGCAGGTAAGAGTCTCATAACTTTCCACAAACAGTAATACACAATAAATCAGTTTATACAAATATTCACATAAACGCTTTCCATAGCCCAAGAATAAGCAGTTGACAGTTCCAGCAGTAGCACCCAGCAATGGTCAACAGGTGCAAATACCACAAGTAACATTTTTTCAATAGAAACAGTCCATCAGTGGCACCCAGTACTGTTGAATAGGTGCAGACACCAACAAGTAACACCATTTCAGTAGAAGCAGTCCATTAGTGGCACCAGCAATGTTGATCAGGTGCACACAGCGACAGGTGACTTCATTTCAGTAGAAGCAGTCCATCAGTGGCACCCAGCAATGTTGAGCAGGTGCACACAGCAACAGGTGACTTCATTTCAGTAGAAGCAATCCATCAGTGGCACCCAGCAATGTTGAGCAGGTGCAGACATCAACAGGTTACATCTTTTCAGTAGAAGCAGTCCATCAGTGGCACCCAGCAATGTTGAGCAGGTGCAGACACCAACAAGTAACACCATTTCAGTAGAAGCAGTCCATTAGTGGCACCCAGCAATGTTGATCAGGTGCACACAGCAACAGGTGACTTCTTTTCAGTAGAAACAGTCCATCAGTGGTACCCAGCAATGTTGAGCAGGTACACACAGCAACAAGTCACATTTCTCAGCAGAAGCAGTTCAATAAAATACACTGTCACTGATCACACTGTTCATCAGAGTTTATAAGCAGAAATTAAACATGTCCTAGTGGCACCAATATTGTAGAAAAGGTACAAGTAACAGTCCATAATTTTTTTTTACAATCACTGATCACACAGTTCATCAGCAGAAATTAAACATGTCCTTGTGGCACCAATCATGTAGAAAAAGTGCAAGTAACAGTCCATACTATTCACCATAACTACTGAGACAGTTCAGTCATGAACAATAGTTTGAATGCACATACAATTTCTTTAACAAAATATAATCAATGCTCTTACACTAAACATACAAATCATAATAAACACACAAATGATATCAGTTAATTGTCACATTAACTATTACAGTACACAATAACAGTTAACCTATAATATTTATGGGTGTCAGTGCAAGCCACTACCAACAAATAAAATAATATTTAGGAGATAGGTGGGTAGGATTAGGAAAGGAAAACACACAAAACACATCCACTCATCTTTCATCCTCATTAAGTGCTACTGTGTAATTGAATAGTGTTAACTGTGTAAATGTAACTCTGTCCAAGATTTGATGTTCATCATGTGTACCAAGTAGTAGTGGCAGCAATGTATAACAGTCAATAATAGTTAGTCAACGTCATAGTCATCATGTCAAGACCAATGTTTGCCAAGCCAGATCAAATTGTACTGTTGCTGAACAACTGTCAGTGAACCAAGATATGCAAATACTTCCTCTCTTCAAAAAAAATGTATACTGCTTATTGATTTAACAAAGTGTGTGTGTAGGCAATCTTCTTTCTACTTGAGTGTTCTAGTCTGCCATCTTCATCCTCCTTGTTCCATATGGACCAACAAAAAAAAATATGCTCCTCACTTACTTTACCTCTTATCCACCAAACTCCAATAATCATCACTTAATCTTAATACTTCAATAATACGTCGATACATATAAACCTCAGCACCAATATCATTTCACTTCCATAACAACTCTTTCCTCTAGTCAGTCTCCTCGAACAAGTACAGATAAAATCCTAGTGCAACTTCAATTCAGCATCCCATACAATCCGAAGACACATTGTCCACACACAACCTCTGTGTATTCCATCTGACCCAAATTTTCTACTCATTATAAATTATAAGATACATTTTGGTTCCTTGTCCATCATTAAATAAAAGAAATGCATACATGACCTCTAACAGACTTAGTTCGAATAACTCTCAGTAATTAAGTACGATTACGGAGTGTGAATAATCATAATATTTCACAGTGTGTACACCACTTCAAGAATCATGGCAGAAGCAATCATGTGGAGTATTCCTTGTGTCAAGTGTCACTTCCTATTTCAATTGCTCACGAAAAATGCAGTGTAATACTGTCAATGGTCTAAACCTAGTTTTGGTCTGTCATGTCGTTAGCTTCCTTCCTATTAGCATAAATTTATACAGCTTCCATAAAACCTCAGCTCATGTGACTTCTATGACTTTCTTTTACTAATGTCGTTCGTCGAATTATAGCAGTTCATTTTCTTATCTTAAAAATATAAGGCACTGAGCGTAAGCAAAACATGCAATAGCGAGTAAATATACCAGTAGAGAACAGAATGTCAACAAGTGGATGCAGCACAATCCCTACAACGAGGCTCTGCCAAGTGAACAATCTATAATTAATACCACAGTGTAACCTAAACTCTATATTTGTACACAGTATATCAGCATTTCTATATACTAGATTGAAGAGTAGTTATGACAACAAAACAGAAATGTGTAAATATGCAATCCATACGCACAGCAGCAAACATGCCTTACACAATAAACAGGTCATTAGAATCACATCGCCATAAGCAAATAAATCTTCATATGTAATCTTAATAAGTAAACATGAAGGCGCAAGCAGATAAATCACAAAGTATAACTTACATATCTAACCACATCAGCACAATTAATCAGGTGACAATTATAATTTAAATAACTAAGCACAGCAGGCACATAATAAAAAAAATATGACGTCAGTGAAAAAGCATAGCAGCCAAGCGATGCATAATATACGCAAGTAATAACACTGTTCATTAATCAATAATTGTCAAAATCAGTAAATGTACACAAGCACGTCGCTTCACAAGTAATTTCATAGAACATAAAATTTAGCACAAAGTATGAGTCACGTAATCGCGAGCAGCAAATTACGTCTAAAGTACGTACCTAAGTGAAATTATGTTACCTGAAAAATAAACTCAATTAATAGTTACCCTTTTTAGTTTATTAGTTTCATCTTCGAAATGACCTTCTTCCTGAAAATTTTCTCCAAAGCAAGTCGTCTTAACGTCGGACACGCATAGAATTTACCTGAAGGTCTTAAATACTTTATACAACCGTATCCTGAAAAATACTGAACGTTAATAACATAATTTATGAAGTCCTTATAGCTTTATACAGAATTTAGTCGGAGAAATTAGACTGTGTATTTGTTTACGTCTGTCAGTGCATTCGCACTGAGCGCTCGATCAGCTGTAGGCGCGTGACGTAGGAAGGTAATTGTTTGCGGTCAACGACTGCCTTGTGCGGCGCGCAGACTGACTGTTGCTTTGAGTATGTGCCGCCGCCAAACACAGCGCGGTATCCTTGTACTCTCTCCATGTTTACGTAAACTGTTGGTTTCTCACAAGTATGTCATTCCACAAAAATTTTTACGTTAGATATGTGATGTATTCCCTTAGAGCGTCGAGATTTAAGAGTTTCTACTTCAACAGTGTTATCATGTATAATTTTGCGAACTCTATACGGACCGTTATAAAGCAGAAAAAAATTGCGACACAAGCCTTTTCCTTTGTGAGACAAACGATGAGACTTAATTAACACCTTCTGACCAACTGACAAAATTTTTAAACGACCAGGACGCTTAGCTGATTTCTCTCTTCTAGCAGCCGCCGATGCAATATTTTGTAGAGCCAGGTTGACAACTTCAGAATGCCGCAGTTTCCGTGAAGGCGGAAAAGGAACGATTTCAGAAATGCGATTTGTCGGTGCTTTATTCTTTAATATCAGTGTAGGCGGTAAAGAAGTTGAATCATTAGGAAGTTCATTCAGAATGTTTTGAAAAAGATGAAGATACTGATCCCACGTTCTGTGATTCTGATGACAATAAAGACGACACAATTTATTGATTTCCTTCATCCATCTCTCTGAAGCATTAGATTGAGGGTGATAAAGTGAAATGAAAATTGGTTTAATCTTCCGACGCCGTAGAGTACGAAGCCAAATTTTAGAGCGAAACTGTGATCCATTATCTGATATAACCTTATCAACATGACCAACTTCTTTAAGAAAATGTTTGATGAAAGCATTAGATACTGAACGAGCTGTTGCTTTGCGTAATGGTGTAAAACACACGTATTTTGATGTTAATTCCACTGCTACGAAAATATACGCAAAACCATTAGTAGAACGAACCACTGGACCGAACAAATCGACTGCAGCCATCTCCTTTAATTTCGCTGGAATGATAGGAAACAACGGTGCTCTGTGAGAAACTGTTGGCGGCTTAGCCTTTTGACATAATTTGCATTTGGCAAGAACAGATCGAATACGTTTTTCCATATTACTGAAGTAGCAATTTTCTCGTAATTTATGAAAGCATTTTCTGGGACCAAAGTGCGCATAACTGAAATGTGTGTACCAAATCAATTTATTGACCCACTCATCAGGAATACAAACTAACCAAACAGAGTTGTCGACCGATTTTCGTTTGAAAAGAATATCATTGCGAACTAAATAATACTGTCTGATCGCTACGCTTTCCTTTCTCCTCCACTTCTCCTTAATGTCCTTCCAGATTGGATCCTTATTTTGCTCCTTAGCGATGTCCTGGAGCGAAGACGAAATAAAGTTCTCAAACGCAACACCTTGAATGTACATCAAACAATAATGGTTTTCTTTGCCGTCCTCTTCGGCACTTTGTTTCAAACCCATAGGTGCACGTGATAAAGCATCAGCAACAATATTTGAAGATCCCTGTATGTAAACAATACTAAAATCAAATTCCTGTAGGTACAACGCCCATCGTGACAATCTGCCATGAGTTAATTTTGTCGACATAAGAAATTCCAGAGCTCGATGATCAGTGTAAACCTTAGTATGTCTGCCAAACAAAAATGTGCGAAATTTTGTGAAGGCCCATACAACAGCCAAAGCTTCAAGTTCCGTAATCGAATGATTCTTCTCTGATTTAGAGAGAACACGGCTTCCAAAGGCAACAGTTTTCTGTACTACAACGCCGTTTTCTTCTATCTCTTGAAATAAATGTGCACCTAGGCCTTTGTATGATGAGTCCGTCGCCAAACAAAAATCTTTAGATAAATCCGGATGTGAAAGAAGTGGGGCAGCAACTAAAGCATCACGAAGTTGTTCAAATTCTGACTGAGCTTCCTCATCCCAACACCAATTAGAATTTTTTCCAGATAATTCACATAAACGAGGTGTGGCCAAATTGTCCAATCTAACAAAGCGTCTAAGAAAATTACAGACACCAAGTAAACTACGAACATCACGTTTTGTGGAAGGAACAGCATAATTACGAATAGCGTCTAATTTTTCTGGATCAGGAAGAATACCTTCTGTAGAAATAATGTGACCGAGAAATTTCACCTGAGATCGACCAAATTCAGATTTTTCCAAGTTCACTGTCATGCCAACTCGTGCAAAAATACGTAATAATGAATACAAAATTTTGTTGTGCTCACTCCAAGAACGTTTAGCAATAAGAATATCGTCAACATATAAAGTAATATTGTCACGAAGATAAACAGGTAAAATTTCATTTAAACTACGAATGAATGCTGCAGAAGATACAGTAAGTCCAAACGGTAATTTCCGAAACTGGTAACAGTTACCAAAGGCTAAAAAGGCAGTATATTTTCTACAATCAGGGTGGAGTTCTATTTGCCAAAAACTTGCGCGCATATCAATCGTGGATAAAACTTTAATTCCATGGAAATGTTGAAGAAGTTCATCTAAATTTTGTGGACGGTCAGTTTCAGGAATAATAATATTATTTATCTGTCTGGAATCCAGAACCAAACGAATTGACCCATCCTTTTTAAGAACAACGTGTAATGGGCTGGTATACGGGCTGACTGCTGGCTCAATAATGCCCTGATCTAACATGTATTGAAGTTCATTCTTAACCTTGTCTCTGTAAGCCAAAGGAATAGCGTACGTTTTCCCGCGAAATGGTGTGTGTTCTTTTACTTTAAATAAATATTGTAAGCCTTGTATAGTTCCTGTGTGATGACTAAACACTGTAGCATGTGAAGTCAAAATATGGTGCAGCTCTTCTCTTGCAACGTCATCTGGCACTTCAGCATTTTTAACCTTTTCATTAATTAATTCTTCGCTACTAATTATATCCTCCATCGCGTCTCTGTATCTATTGTCATTGTCATGAATAAACACACTGTCGTCATAATGCTCAACGAAAGCATCAGAAGTAAGAAACCTTAAACATTTTGTATCTGATTTAGATCTTGCTAAACACTCGAAAAATTTCAAACATTTCGGCATTCCGGCAACAGTCAAATTCACACTTCCTTCTTTAAAGTTCAAAATTGCCTTATGTGTGTTAAGAAACTCCATACCTAATATAATCTGTGTACTGAGTAATGGAACAATAATAAAATTAGCAGACAATTCGTATCCTTGACAAATGAAATTTAGGTTGGTCTGTTGTTTAACTTCCACACCTTTTCCAGAAATCGCTCCTCGAATTGTAGTTTTAGAAATAGGTAACACAGGACAGGCAATAGTTCTTTCACATATACGAAAAACTGATTCACTAATGACGTTCAATGGGCTCCCAGAATCTAAAACTGCAGTGAACTTATTCTTACCCACACATACTTCAATAACAGGATGTAAAAATGCGTCTACATTATTTTCCTTTTCATCTAGCAAAATGTCTCTCATGTCTTCCAGGCGTACGTAGTGTAAAGTCGTAGTGTCATTACTTTCTGAACCGTCTATATTGCTGCCAGAAGCCGAAGCTGCTAGTCATTGTCGATTGTTTGCGTCACGTCTTTGATTATTCCCGACATTTCGCGGATCAATTTCTACTATTTCCACTTCTCTCTCTGAATTTCTGTCACGCGGAGGATGCCAATTAGGTCCTTCCTGTCTGTTAGATGCAAATTCTTGGTTGTGTCTGTTATTAAAATTTCTGTTTTCCTGTCTGTCTGCATAAGTACTTCTTGTATAATTTCGACTGTCACTTCTGAAATTATTGTTAGACCTACTACCCTGGTTATTTCTGTAGTAAGAGTTTCTATTATTGTATGAATAATTTCTGTCTTGATGATACCGATTACTGTTTCCGTATGATTGATCATTCCGGTAAGAATTACCGCTATTATAATTGTCTGTGTAATCTCTGTTAGAACGTCTGTTATTGTCATAAGGCTGGTATCTATTGTCCTGTCTGTTACGTCTGTCATTCTCAAAGTTACCCAAATAACGTCCGTTCCGATCACTATCCCTTTTCTCTGAAAATGTATTGTAATTACTGCTACTGAAAAAATTACAAGAAGTCCCGTCGTTGTTGTCATACTCAAGTTCTTGTAGCAAAGTCTTAAAAGTCTCAATGTCGTCTTTACATCTTCCGGCTAAAGCAATTTGTCTTATGGATTGTGGCATCTTAGTTAAACAAATGCGAATTAATTCAGTCGGGCTATAAGGGTTGGACAAGAACTGATTCTTTCGAATCATGTCTTCAAAGTATTCTGCCGGCGTGCGGAACTCAGACTGTTTAAAATTACGCTGCATAATCAGACTATGTTTGACTCTGTCTTGTGTGTTTTCGGACCAATATGCCGATAGAAATGCATGATAAAAATCATTCAGATTATTACAATCTCTAATGAGTGCGCGCATCCGCGTCGCCGGTTCGTTTTCTAAATATCCACACATAAATTCCAGTTTGTGACTTAGTGGCCAATTTGGTGCGAGTGCATACATAAATTGATCTAACCATGCACATGGATGTATGTCATTCTTAGAATTGCGGAAGATCTTAAATTTCCGAACAGTCAAAAAGTGTTTATAGTCAAAGTTTTCGCCTCGTGGCGACAAAGACCTACCGCGTCTGTCCCAGTTTGAATGTCGATTATTGTCAAGTTCGCGCGCCTGGCGCTCTCTTGTTGCGTCCCGTAAATGAAACAAATTATCTTCTTCAAAGCCCTCTGCTATCTGTGATTCTAAATTTCTTCTGCTGTCTTTTCCTACGATTTCGCCTTCAATTTGTTTGACTTGCTTTCGTAATGCCTCAACTTCCCTTTTAACGCGTTCATTAAATTTTCCCTGATTTTCAACATGCTTATTTATGTTCTGGTACTCTTCGGTTTCTGCAAATGGTAATGGAGCTGTATCCTCTGAATCTCTGTCCCCATGTAAACTAAGATATGTCAATTTATCTGAAATCTCCTCAACTCTTTCCGATAAGTCACCTATTTTTTCTTTCTGTTTACCTACGTCTTCCGTAAGTGTCGCGACTCGGGTTTCAGTGTTGACACATTTGGTAGTTAACTGTTCATATTGCTGTGTTAGGTTATTTAATCTGTCATTTGGTACGGATTCCTCGATTCTCTCAAATATCTCTTCCTTATCGTGTGCACATTGTAAATTTAGCTCTGAAAATTTTTGTACTATCACGCGATCTCTTTCTTCCTGTTCTCTATCCTGTTCCCTTTGTCTAATCTCTACTGCAATTAATCTATTATTGTGAGAATTCAAAATCGGTTGTACTTCCTCTCTAATTTCTTTCTTTAATTCATCTTTCATGTTTTTGAAACATGTCCCTATTCGTGAATCTAACCGTGTTTCCATTGTTTCTATCTCTGTTTCTAGCCGTGTTGCCACTGTTTTCAGTTCAGATCCTAACTGTGATCCCAGTGAGTCTAACCGTGTTTCCATTGTTCCCATATCAGTTTTTAATTCAGATCCCAAAGTTCCCATCTCTGTTTTAATTGTTCCTATCTCTGTTATAAATTCAGATCGAAACTGCTCCATTGTTCCCATTTGTGTTTTAAATTCAGATCGAAAATTTAATATTGCACTCATCAACTGCTCCGTATTAAATGGTTCAAAATTCTTTTCGCCCCTAACATTTCCCGCAAAACTAACTTCCTTCTGCATAGCCATAAAGCTATCTGTGTTCGATACAATTCCAGAATCTTCTGCCGTTAATCTCGGATTCTGTGAATTTTCTGATTGAGAAAAATTTTGAAGTGGTTCCGGACTATTTTCCCGACTTATTACATTGTTTTCAACTCCATTATTCATGATACTGTTTTCCTCTGTTGGCGAGTTCGCCATGTTAACAATTTCGTCATTCTCACTATCCATCATTTTTGCCTTTATCATCGATCGCGTAATCATTTACAAAACATACAAAACTCGTCACTATATGAAAATTACACACAATGACACTTTATCTCCAACAATACCCTTCACACGAAATGCTTCCCTCAAACACGATTAACGAACAATTGAAATAATTGCATTAAATTGTCAAACGCGTATACAAGGCAATAAAAATTAAATTTTGAAAAATACCATTAGAAGAATGCTAATTACCAAATCTACACATGCAATATAGACTACAATTACTAACTACAAATTACTACAACGATCCTACTGTCTACTATTTCTACAATCAGAAGAATTCCAAGGGACGATCCGAAGCAGTGGACGCCACGTGCATGTAGGCTTAATTGAATGCAATGAAAATAATTTTAATTTCTGCTTTAGTATTAGTCTGTCCGATTACGAAGTCTCGTAACGGTTGGCCCTGACTATTATTATTACGCAATCTGACTGCTTAGAACAATAACAAAGAATGAAATGGAAATTTTCATTAACACAGTTAATTAATTAAGTCCCCAGCAACTATAAAACCAACGCAACAACAAGCACAAGAGTAACTGTTCTGTGTGTGGGAGTGTGACTCAACGTACGCATCTGGCACGGTTCTTCTTCAACAACACAACAATTTTTAAATAACATTATACTGAATTAATTAAAGAAAATACAAATACCATAATTACTCAAGAGAACCACAATTACACTCTAATCCAAGAACCCAAGCCAGATGCTTTGTTGACTGAACCTGTAATGACACATTATTTAAAACATGGAAATAATGAAAAATAAATCAAGTTTCGTTACCTTCATATATTGACCAAAATCACTCTCATAATTACAATATATCTCCACACCGCCTCGCTATTACCACATCTGAACAAGAACCTTTCAGTATCACATCTCAGCAAGCACTCCCTACTAGCACATCTGAACACCAACTGACTACTACGAGTCCTGGACAAGCACTGCCCACTAAGACATCTCAATAATCACTGCCAGTGGAGGCGGCGGAACAATGCTCTCTAGCGATCTCTGCCGCTGTGGCTCACTGTAGCCACCTTTCAGTGTCTCATGGAGACAGCCTTGCAGGCGAGCTGTGTCCAAAGATAACATTTACTCTCCACTTCATATCAGCACTCGTTCACTCAAAAGATGAAGAAGAGAGGCCTAGGTTCAAGTCCAGGTCGTTCCTGCCGTACGTCGACAATATTTCGTCGAAATCGGACGGAATCATATGGAAAGTAATCTTCCCCCAACCTACAAAGATATGTGCTGTTTTCTGTTCATCAAAAGAAGATGTGGAATGCAGAGTATGGAGCATTTCTTAGTCAGCTTTCGAATGGACCTTTTCTTTGTCAACTCATTTTTCATTCCAAGACTCTTTGACGTGCCACTCTGAAACCATTGTCTCACAGGGACGTGAAAACGTAAGAGGATGTGTGGACGAGGTACTGCTGACGTCACAGCATGGAATTCCACAATCTACTCCATTTCGGAGCGTGAAATGAAGAATCTGGAATGCCGTATTTTTGCCCCACGGAGAGGAACATGACCAGTGGGATGCGACATCGTTTTGCGTTACAAGCAGAACATCAGTATCCGCCATGTTGTATGGGGTTAAACATCGTATTTGTAGTTTTTGCGCCTATGGATATGAACTCTTCCAGTGTATCAACAAATTGAGAATCTCTCGAAAACGTGTCGTTTCGGCTAGGATTGTTTGTAACAAAATTACAGAAGACTACTTATTGGTAGATAAAAGATTGCTCTAGTTGTTTTTAGTGTTATTACTTGTGTGCTACGAAAGTATACCTCTTCATTGCTACGCATAGTGATGAACTATCAGAAGTGCGTCTTTTAGGTACAATTTGCTTAATAAATATTAAATAGCAAATTTTATAGGTACTGTCTTTGGAGAGCGAGTGCCATATACATGGGAACAGCGTTGCCGTTTCGAATCTCAGGGCAGTGTATAGCGTCGTGAATTCTGATAAGTGAAAACCAAAATAGTGCTTTCGCCTCCACCTTCTTCGAAAACATTTTTATCTTTTGTTTTCTAAAGGATTATAGGTGTTTCCTTATTTATTTAATAGATATATTCTCTCAAAAGTCGATATTATTTATTATTAATAATGTATTTGCTTCAAATCTTGTAGCAAAGGCCAACGACTGGAACATTTCCCGAGTGGCTAGAAATCCTATACGCAACTACCGGCCTATCTCTGAAAGTAAACACAAGTTACACACTAGAAAATTTTGATGTTATGAAACTTTCTGTAAAATAAATACGCATTCTGATCTGTGGGTTTAAGGACTGCTTCGCGTTAGTATTTTCAGGTAAATATCTTCTTCAGCGATGGTGAGTAGCTTTGAAAAAAATCTCCTTTTCCATTCGAATGTACTGACGAAGCTAATCTCGGTATGAAACCTGTGTTGTGAAGTGCTTTACGCCATTGTTAATCAATGATACTTCGAGAATACGAATATGATAATGCGAAAACCGACACTGGACACTAACATTTAATTTAAAACCGAAACTGGAATGAAAATTCAGTTGAGTTAACCAATGATTTCTACTAGTATACCTATTTATCACAGACCGTTGTGTAGCTTCTTGTGGCGTTCCTCTACCAGCAATATGCTGTTCAAGCTATCGATGAGTTCAGAACCTTCTTCGACCATCGCAACAGAGTTACCGCGTCTATTTTACGCGAAACCATTTTCGTAAACAAACTGTGTGGTTTGCCAACCAAATGAAGTTGTCATCGGCCGCTAGAGAACGCTAAGAGCGAAAATTACGATAACCATATCGTCTCCCTGTGCCTATGGCGCTGTGTCTCGTGAGGAGCAATGTCCCGACCGCGTCCACATTAATGTTAGCTGTCTTATCCCTTGTGAGGACGGCTTAAGGGATTTTGCTCGTACTGAAACCTGCAGCTAAGAGCGTACAATGTGATTCATGTTTCGTTCTTCGTGTCTTCGTAAGTACTGTACCGCTAATTAAGAACTGAAATTTTTTCTCTCCGTTTCCCTTTTAACTATCATTGTCATCTGCATCACTTCAGCAGTTTTCAGAAGTCAGCAAAAGATACTTCGCGGATCATACTTGAAGAAACAGAATAATTTCAATAGTTTTCCTCTAAATCCGTCACTTCTCACATAGTTTCTCATTGAATTTTCTACAGTGATCAGTTTTTAATCCAACTTCTAATGCTCCGAGAATAACGTACAACACTCAAGAGCTATTCAAACTAGGATTTCGTAGGTCATTTAGATGATGTGATTTATATACTACTTCAGTATGAAATCACTTAAAACGAATACTCAGATATTTGACTGTTAGGACCGTCTCCTGTGGCTTATCACTGACCGTGCAGGAAGATGACATCCTTTTGTCTATTTCGGCATATTAAAATAAATTAATTGAGTGTCACCTACTAATATTTTCAGCAGTCGATAATTGTCTTTAAATTTTCCAGCTTTTGTCAACAATTTTCTAATGTCGTGATCACCTTGAATAGAATTACGTTGTCTCGAAACAGTGCTGTTTATACGCATCATGAACAGTATCTTTCGTGTCATAACTCTTTAACGTGTTACGGAAGGAAGACGTTGATAGAGTCGCATAATTTGTTTATTCTTCATTAAGCAAGTATTTTGTGTAATAGACGACGTAATAAAAGTCAAGAACTACAGCAACAAATTTGTTCCCTCGAACAAGAGTTCCATGCTCGTCTTGAAGGAAAAGAGAAACATGAGCTTCCCGTGGTTGGTGTTTGTGAAACCCGCACTGACACCTTCTGAGAAGTTTTTCGACCCACTCGTGCTCATTCAGTGAACACTAGATTGAAAAACGAACTGCACTTGGATAACATTTCCCTAACCATTATAACAAAGGTGTTCACTATTCAGTGAGTTTCATTTTCAGTCGGCTTCCATTAGAACTGAAAACAATATCTTAACAATGAACCCCAAGTATTGAAATATGGGTTGAAAGGTTTCGTTGTGGCACACTTCTTCTACTCAAGGGAAGAATTCCTTCGCAATGGTTGAGAGCTTTTCTCTGCATTGTGTTTGCATTTACTATCTGTCACAATGTTTTATGATTTATTGATTCTTTTTTGTCAATTATCTAATTATAATTGTGTAAACTGTGTATTGACTCGTTTCATGACGACGGGAGGTTGAACTCTAATCTTCCATCCCCTCTGCTTCGTTTCCTGACAAAGTAACCTTGGGTTGCATGTTCTGGTATCGCGCGCCGCGGAGGCAGAATGCGCGCCAGAGAAGATGGAATTAGGTGGCCGTTAAGGGACACCGCGACTGCCCAGCGTTTTACTTGCAAGGTGAGAGCGCCGAGGTCTCGCCACGCGAGTACGGAAACCCAATAGCGTTCCCCGAAGCGGAAATATAAGCGGCCGCGCAGTGCGCAAATGGTCAGTTCAGCGCTCGCACTTGATGCTGTCGGATCTGACTTCGCTGTACTGGGACTGCTTCATACTTACCTTGATTGTCACCTAGTTACTGTTTTTGGTGGTGTTTTGAGATTTGTCTTTCCACTACTCGTCACCTTGCTGTCATCGTTGTGGCGGTGGCTTACCGTAGCGCCTAATTGTTATCTAGGTTATCCTTTCTTCCAGGAGTGCTAGTTCTCAAAGGTTCGCAGAAAAGCTTCTGTGAAGTTTGGAAGGTAGGAGACGAGATTCTGGCAGAATTGAAGCTGTGAGGACGGGTCGTGAGTCGTGCTTGGCTAGCTCAGATGGTACAGCACTTGCCCGCAAAAGGCAAAGGTCCGGAGTTTGAGTCTCGGCCCGGCACACAGTTTTAGTCTGCCGGGAAGTTTCATATCAGCGCACACTTCGCTGCAGAGTGAAAAATCTCATTCTGCTGTAATTTGGGGTATTTACTCACCAAAGAAGGAATCATTCCTGTTGATCGTAATGTTGCCCCCATCGATTCCCTTCTCCATCCAAGGAACTTACCTGAACTGCAGGTGCTTTTGGGCGAATTCCTACCACAAGCAGCCCACATTGCACAACCACTCAATCACTTGTGTAAAAAAGGGGTGCCCTACAACTGGAAACATGCCTGTGATCAGGCTTCCACCCAATCATAAACCATGCTGAAATCTGCCCCTTGTCTCACGCGTTCCTCTCCCAAACGTCCAGTGATTGTAGCGGCCAACGCAACTGCTTACGGTATCGGGCAGTTCTAGCACATAGAAATGAGGATAGCTCTGAACAGCCAATTGTGTATACTTCCAAGCCATTGTCCCCTGCACGGACAACTATTCACGGATCTAAAACGAGGCACTGGCGATGGTGTTTACCTTTAAAAGATTTCATGTCTACCTATTGCGACACAGTTCTCTCCAATTACAAATCACAAACACTTTGTTACATTATTCATGCCCTGATAAATTCCCAAACCAACTCATGCATCCAGTGCAGGGCTTTATTCATGAGTGCATACAACTACTGCACCATCTGAATTAAGACCATGAAACAACATCCAAACGCCGATGCCTTTTTATGTTATCCTGCTGGAATGGACTCTCATTTTGACGAAAAGGAGTCTGATTCTGCATCAAAATTGCGCAACATGCATCTTTGGACGTTTCCTCATTATGTCCGCATATGTAGCCCCTGCCACATGCCATGACCCCACCCAGCTGCAGGCCCTCCAATACGTGATCCTAGGGTGAGCCACTTACTTCACCACCAGTTGATGACCGAGATCAACCCCTTCAAAAACATTCCTCACAGGCTCTTAGTGCCAATGGCGTGCTTCTTTCGGATATGAGACTGACCCACATTGGGCAGTTATTCCAGCTGAACTGCAGCAACGAGCCTTTTGAGTGCTGCACTGGAATAATTGGGGCATGTCCCACATGACGGCGTTGGCTTGCCGACATGTGTACTGGCTGGGTATCAATAGCAGCATCGAGAGAGTAGTAGTGCATGGTGTGGACCCAGCACATCCACACTAGTTTTCATCTTGGTCTGCATCCCACTGTCCCTTTTAAGGCATCCACCACAACAGAGCATATCCGTTTTTGGGATTTATGTGATTTCTCATCACGGATGCCTGCTCGCAATACCCCTAAGAGAAAAATGCTGTCCACTGCAACCGACGTCACCCTCACTGCCATGGCCCAGGTTTTCGTCATCGAAGGGTTACTTTGCACTTTGGTGTCTGATAATGGGCTCCAGTTCATGGCGTCTACCTTCAAAGTGTCCTGTGTGACCAATGGCATAAAACATCAGCCCTCCATTCCATCTTCCTCCAGTGGTGAGGTGGAATGTCTCATTCGGACCTCTAAGCAGAAAATGAAGAAAGCTGCTGAATACTCTTCCTCCACATTATCCCTCAACCTATTTTTGAGCACCTCTCACACCTTGCTGATTGACTAAGACTGTCGAGGTGCTCCATGAGCGGCAACTGGGGTTCTTACTCCATCTTCTGACACCACTCCCTTAAGCACTCTGCTACCTGCCTTCCCAGGGTTATCCACCTGGCGTGGGTGTATGGGCCTGCTCTTACAGGGGTTCAGCAGCTTGAATGCTTGTGATGGTACTAGAGACACAGTGTGGTCATGAGTTACATCTTTCCAAACCGAAAAGCGTCTCCAGTGCTACCTCCGAAACAAGTTCCAGCCATGGTGATATGTGTCACATCCATCACTGCACACTCGTGTTAGGCGCCACTGGCTATTGGCAATCGCTCCTGATAGGTGTACTGGCACTATCTTCTGCATCCACCAGGTTCATGGGAACCCTCCATCATTCGCACCTACAGTGACATTACGATGGACACCACTGAACATCTTCTGTCCTACAACCATCACTGCCTCCTTTCTCTGCATCACAGCAAGTGTGTGTGATATAAGCAATTTTCTATGAGGAGAATAGAAGATGGTTGTGATGTGATGCATCAAAATGTTGCCTATTCTCAAATAACGCAGTTCGTCTATTGCACCAGTGAACCAATGTAGTGTTTAATCCCAAGTGTCAGGAAGGTGAAGTTTGGGCTGGAGAATGACTTGTAATATTTTGAGGCTGATTTCTTTTTATCTTCCATGAAACCAGGAACGTGAAATAGGATGTTTATATCAACATTATGGTAAGGGCAAGAGTTTCCTGTTGTCATATGTATTAATCAATGATCGCCATTTCAGCCTGTTATGCCATTCCCAAATGACAGCTCAGTATGAATCGAAAATGTTCTTGGTGACTAATTCCAGCTCTTACTTCTACGTCATGACGAGTACGCTGGGGGTGCTGTCGTGTTTGTAGGGCTGCATGCATACGCTTCTGGTTTTGAAGAATCCTCAGTCACTTAGACACACTCAACTGCACATCGATGTCTCACTAAATCACCCAATCGTAATCATACAGAAAAGGTCTGGCTCCATTTGCAGCAGTAATTAAACCATTAACACCCTCATATTGATAACTTTTTGAAATCTAATCATTACTTAATGGAGTTAGCTGGGTATGCCCTATCTGAATAAACTTTGGGAGACTCTTCCTTAACAAACTGAGACATCAAGTCTAGAGGTTGTGCTGATTTCTCCTGAGGAAGACTAATCCATTGTTCAGTATACTTACAGTTTTTCACAATAGTTAATCAATTTCTTAAATAGGCTTTTAGAGTGTATTAAATTCCATAAATTGGATGTACTGCAACTTGAAAAGACGGCTTACGTTAATACACACTTTTCATGTTTCTAGAGTTAAATCCCAATTTAATATTTACTGTGTCCTTGTATCAAACTTGGAAAGGCAATCCCACTGAGAAAATAATGTTAGTTCACGTATGGTGAATTTTCGAGTTAGGTGGAAGTCAAGACTTCTCTTTCAGTTGCACAGATATTGAGCCAAGTATGATAAGATTCTGAAGGTAAATTTTAAAACAGCTATTCTAACTTTCACTGATGCTTGTTTGCATGTGAATCAGCCTTAGGTGGTACTGAAAAATGCTATTCCTTTCGGACAAAATTACAACAACGAGATCTTGAATGGGTGTGAGATGTCAATACTGTCCTTCAGCAACTATCGGTTACCTTCAGTGCCGATCAACACGACACTCGTAACAGCTGGGTACCCAACTTGTTTAATATTAATTATTTTGCATAAAGCTCTGTGTAGCGTCGTTCAGCTGCATGGTGTCAAATACAATCGCCCTTACTCTGTAGTATATCACACAGAAAAATTATCCGCAAAAATTAGACAGTCCACTTACTATATTACTTGAAACACATACAATAAAGATTAATTGGATAATACACGGCATTATTGTAAGAGGCTTTGAAAATTTGTGGTTCAGAAGAGCATTTAAAATTTATGAACGACAGATATATGATTGGGAACACTGAATCAAGCTTCTACAGCAGTATCAGAATAATTTCTCTTTTTAATCCCTTTTTTCAATGTTTCACACCTTCGGCATGCTAAGTAAAATATCTGAGTTATTTTGGGGACTTTACCGAATCAATTAAATAAAATCTTCAAATATGTGTCTACACTACTTGGATAAGAAAAATCAGCATCACAATAAAGATAGAAACTGTCATAATCTTTCGTACAAATTGTGCACAGCATAAACGTATTTTGTTTTACTGTCTGTAAGATAACTTTACTAAAATAAGGACTTGACTGGTAGGACGCATATTGGTAAGTAGTAAATCTATGCAGATTCAGGAATACTTTGAATTAAATGATCACGAGAAGTGCAGGAGTTATCAGGGTCGTCTACATATGAGGGCCAATAACCTTGAATGCGTAGTGTCACCAAGATAGCGCTGGCAGGAAAATTTAAAATAATGCAAGATGGCGGTGGCAGGGGAAATGTAAAAAAAAGCAAGATGGAACTCTAAGGAAATTTAAAAATGAATCTGTAACACCCATTAAAGTCAAACAACGGATGACAGTGAACTATTTTACCAGACATTGAAATGGAACACCTACCCAGTATGTAACCGCCACGTTGAAAGTATTCAGCTCTACATTACAATACTACAGTATGTCTACATGTAAAACTGTGTAAGCTAAAACTGACTTGTGTAAACTGATGCCCTGTTGAAGTATTTGATTCTTTGTCAAAAATTATGGAAGCACACAAACACAGACACACACAAATTTTCATTATGTTCCACATCAATATTTCATCTTTCTATCTGTGTCTCTGGTCTTCTCTGTCTTTCACTCTCTTATTTAGACAATTCACTAAAAAAAACGCATCAGTGTAAAATAATGTGCTGTCTCATCATTAAATTTCATCTCTTTCGGTCTTATTCTTTACCAGAAGCTGTCTGTGTCAAAATCTGTAGTGCCCTATCAGAAAAGTTCATCAGTCTATTTTATACACCACTAAAAATGTTTATGCCAAATACGGTACTGCTTTATCAGTAAATTTCATTTCGCTCTGTTTTATACTTCAGTGATGAATAGTGATTTTACATAAGCTTTTTGAAGTGATCCTTATGTATGTCTATTTTTAACTGATTCAGAATCTTATTGCTACTACTCTGTATCACTTTAATTACATCTGCAATCTCAATACTAGTTTTAGTCAAGTGTGGTAACTCGTGCATGTGTGGCGTGCACATCAGTTATATAGTTACATGCTAACATCAACAATAAGATGGAAAAGTCAAATGAAGCCAACGAGATTACTCTAGATATGAATTTGTTACAAAAAGCGTTACATTACTTTCTTTGTCCATCACACAATTAAAAATATGATTACCTTCAGCACTTTTTAGAACATCATATATTGTAAACACTACATTAAGTCAACGTGTAAAAAACCCCCAGTGGCTAGACAAGTTTTAAAAGCTCTGCCTCCCTTAATGAAAATATACTGTCACTGAGGTGCGTTTTTTAGGCCAACAGTATACAGTGTAAACCATATTTCCTTAATGTAACAGAGAGCCGGTTTATTTTACTGTGTCAGAAACAGCTCAGTGTAATAAATGAAGGGTGAAAATTATTGAACTATATGAGGAAAACGTAAATTAGTTGCATACCACGACGTGTACACACTTTATTCAACATGTAAGCGTCACTACAGGTATTCGGATTTAGGTTATGACATGTTCGATATGCCTACCAACATTGGCGCAGATCAATAGCGTAATTCTGCATGACCCACTGAAGTGTCGGATCATCGATGCTGTCAATGACTTCCTGAATGGCTGTCTTCAGCTCAGCAATGGTTTTGGGATTATTGCAGTACAGCTTGTCTTTCATACAGCCCGACAAAAAGGTATCGCATGTGTTCAAACCCGGAAGATATGGGGGCCAATCAAGGCCCATGCCAGTGGCCTCTGGGTACCCCACAGCCAGAACGCGGTCCCCAAAGTACTCCTCCAGGACATCAAACACTCTTCTGCTTCAAAGAGATCGAGCTGCGTCTCGTATGAACCACGTCTTGTCGAGATCAGGATCACTTTGGATAATGGGAATGAAATCATCTTCCGAAACCCCCATGTACCGTTGGCTCGTCACCGTGCCATCAAGGAATATCCCACCGATTGTTCCCTGACTGGACACTGCAGATCACAGTCACCCGTTGAGGACGAAGAGACTTCTCTATCATGAAAAGCGGAGTCACAGTCCCCCAAATGGCCCAGTTTTTCTTACTGACGAACCCCTTCGAAATGAAAGTGGGCTTCGTCGCTTAATCAAACCTTAGTGATCATACTAATTCACATCATGCCCCGAGGCCAGACATGCAGTTTGAACGTCCTAACGCAAACCATTCAGAATTTATGAAGATTTTATTTCATATAGTTCAGTATTAATACCCTGTACTTTCATAATTTGCATGCACTTCAAATACAACAGTGTCGAGATTCTGTAAAGCACTCTTTCATGAGCGACTGTATTATTTCTATATTTACTACCAAAAGCTGTTTGGATCATAGTCAAAACCAGTAATATTGTATGCGAAAACTTCACTTTGTTGTGAATAAAACGGAGAACCACAACAGTCAATCTTCAGAGAGGGAACATTAGTTTCTGTTATTATCTCAATATGTGATATCTTCTGAACAGAAATTGACATTTTCTATACACATTTATTACTAGGCACGTATAAAAAAGGAATTATGGTAGTCCATATGATTATTTTCGAAATGAACCCTATCACAAAAGGTTAAGCACATGGCGCCACTGTTGAGAAAGTCAAGGTCTCTGCCACAAGTAGCTGACAATCTTAATCGCAGATATATACAGCAGTTCTTCAAGTAAACCAGGAATGCTGCTACAGATATTGTATTGACTTGTCTTGCGCCCGAGGTCGGTTGTATCCCTCGTTTCTGCACTGCTGACATTTTTTTTTTTGTCATATTGTGCCTCTGCTACCTCCCTAATGCTTCAGATTTTGCAGTGCGGAATTCGTGAATTATAACGAGTTACTAGTGAGTAAAATACGAATTTTATTTCTCAGTAGTAGTAGTAGCAGTAGTAGTAGTAGCTAGTGGTAGTAATAGCAGCACAATGTGGACTTAATTTTTTTTGTAATTCAATGAAAGAGGACAGCTGACAGGCTTGAGAACAGTAAACAAACTTACTAACAAGCAATTAGGCAGAATGAAGAGGTTTGCACTGGATAGACTAGCCTGGAGAACTGCATTATGTCTTCAGACTGAAGTCCACAAGAACAAGAGTATATTCCCTTATGATAACAAACGCTGTAAAAGTGCAAACAATAAGCTAACATACTGTTCGTATTGGTGCCGCATATAAATCACCTTTACATAAACTTGTAGGAAAAAATCGGGAAGAGTAAGATAAGGGGAGCAGATAGACGAAAGCGACTTGCTACAACCTTCCAGTTTCTCTTAGCGTCTGAGATATACTTGGGGCAGGCGACTGTTTTGTGTTGAACCACAGTCATGCTCGTACAACAGCTTTGCGGAAAATTGCAGATGAACTACCTCCAAAATTTCGTATAAGACCATCTCCATCATGTTCTAACACCGTGCACCTTTCAAATAATCTCGTAATATGTGTGTCCTATAAGGTGTACTACGCCTGCAGCGGCCCGGATATTTAGTGAGAATCTCATCTGGTATCTATATACATCTACAGTTGGTGCCTTAGTGTGTGGACTTGGAGCTGTGCTCACATTGCTGGATATAAGAAGACCCTCCGTTGTATTACGTTCATCTGTAAATATCACCTGGAAAATTAGTGACACCACCATTGTGGGAACTATCCTGCCTTAAAATCGAAATCACATAGATTTAACAAGTCGGTCAGGGAATGAATGTGTTGTAATTCCTCGCCATATGACCCGCAAAACTATCACGTGATTGACATGAACTGAACGGACAATTGTTCATGGGCGGGCAGTTACGTGTTACAAAACGTCTTCTTCCATGTGGTACAATGGATTGGTAATTACATGTTTCAACACGTATTGTTACAATTTGGCGATCCATGTCTTTTCCCATATGATGTTTATAACTTCAATTCCTGTTTCTATCAGTTCACGAGCGTCATTGGTAAAGAAAGCCGTCTCTTTGGATATGTTATCATGAATGACAAATGTCTTGAGCTTCTCTACAACACAAATGAATTTAAGAAAATTCTGTGGATCTGGATTTAGCCTCCACGAAGTCTTCTTTCTCTTCTTCAAAGCATCTGAAGACTATATCATAGTATGTACGTACAAAGTCCAACTCAATCACGATAGACAAGCTTATGCTGACTTACATAAATAATGACATAGCATCAGTGCATGTAGCACACGCCGTAGAAGGGATGTTAAAAAACTCAGTTTCTTATTCTTGATTGTGGGTTCTTCTGTGAAAGACGTTGAAGGCATCTTCAACTCCCAGATTCGAACTTTTGAGGAACTCACTCGTTAATTCCCAGTGCAGTTTATTGTTGACATTCCAGCTCAATGAGCCCACTACCATCAACGGGCACTCTGCTGTAGTTTCATTTTCGTATATTATCACAGTTCACGCTCTCTGCTTATATTTTCTTTGAGAGAAGTGTTAGAATATAGCAGAACTGCAAATGTTTGCGAACACTGCAGTTCATAAAAGCAATTATCACAACCGAATAAGATGCAGGGGAATGCAAAGAGAAATATTTCGTGCAAATAACTGGACATGTCAGATATGGATGCCAACAGCAGAGTCTGTAGCGGGCAAACAAGAATAAATGACCAACATGACACGAATCTTTGAGGGCCGGACGAGTAAATTATCGACATCAATGCGCTGCAAGTAATCTCACATTAAAAGTTCAGGAATAACTATAATGAAAATGACCCACGGAGTTCAAATGAGAAGTACTCCGTGGGGAAAGATAATCAGGAGTTCAAAAATACTTTGATAGTTGATTTTGCGCAGGGATTAATTATTCTCATAACAGATCCACACTGACACTTCGTAATGATTAAATTCTGTTTGACGTAAAGATAAGATTATAAACGCAACATACTTTTCGTGAATGTGTAATCAGATATCACCACAAATTAATAGGATTCTACCGCTTTTCTATTTCCGAAATGCAGTCGTACAGTTGACGCACTAACCTACGTCTCATATTCCTCCACATTTGTGTCTTACGTTAAATGTAGGAAACTGAAATCGGCTTTGATATTACGTAAAATAAGCTAAATTCATTTATTCGCAGACATTTTCCTTGTTCTGATAAATGATATCTCACTTTAATTGGAGAACTTACTTTTTTAACCTGTGTTCCCATTCACTGTATTAGTTGTTGGTAATATGTACTACTTTAAAGGAATCTGCAGAATTCACTCAATGAAAAGTAGACACAGAAGCAATTCCTATTTGAATAACACTTACTATCCATTGTGTATTGATGTAGACTCCTTTGCAGCTTCCTTTTACAACAGACTTACAGTAGGAATGATTGACGATAGCGATAAACTTCATATACTAAACTAAGATCTGTGTGTCTCTGTGTGTGATTGTGCATTTACTGCCCTCAAAGGTGAGGCTATTAGCGATAAAAATTCCGAAACGAATGTTGTTAAAACATTAAAATCAAAAACGCATGAAATATAATATAACTTAAAATGACAGTCACTATCTCTTATTTCCATCAAATTCACCCATGCAAATATAATAATGGAGAATTAAAATTTTTTATGCTGTGAAAGTTAAAATGTGTGACAATCTAGGATGAAACTTACCTCTCGGACTCTCTTTTTGTTCTGTTCCTTGCACTTATTTAGAGTGTTTCACTGTAACGTATTACTTATTTATTTAACTGTCACAAATACCTTGGAAAGTTACCAGCTAAAATTTGTTATTTAAAAGACCTGTATAGTGTGTGACCTTTCAATTCCTTTTAACTGTATCTGATCTAGAACATGCTTAGCTGCCCTAATTTTGAATAAGAACATTAGCTATGGAAACTATTTTTTATGTGTTTGACGCCAATAAATGTAAGCTGAATCTGGCTACTTGTTAATGAAATTAAATACACATGATGGTTATCAGCACTACGCAGAATGGCTTCCTCCTCAAACGGTCCCACTCAGTGACTAAATACTGCCTGTTGATACTATCGCCTGCTAGAACATGCATCTACTGAATTATATTCAAATTTTGCTAATGGAAACAGCTCCTAATTTCATAACATAAGATTTCTTTAGGCATTACAGTTGCTTCCTACTATGCAAGATTTAACTCAGCGCTGCTGTGCCTGCATACTGCAAGAATGTAAAGGGCTGAACTACTCTGAAATAGATCGCAGAGGGGCTCTTTGCATGATCTTATTTTAGGCTGCGTAAGCAGACGAGAATGTTGTTATTTTTCTAAAAATGCAGCTAGCTTTAAACGCAACAGTGCAAGGCATGACAGTTCAATTAAACTATACTTTCCATAAGCTTCAATGAAATATTTTCAGAGTAATAAAAGGGTATTTCGGAACTGTATTGAAGTCCTTTTAATAACACAAAAGTCTCTTTTTCTAACGTGAACTATAATTTTTTTCCTAGAATTGTCACATACCACAAAAATTAACTCATACAAATAATATTTGAAATACGTAAAATTTACACATTGCTTTCCTAATGAAATAATTTTGCCTGAAAGTAGATGGTGAAAATAAAGTATTACGATTCTGAACACGTGATTGATAATTGTTGTCTGACCAGTGTTAAACACAATATAATCTATGCTCTACAATAATTATTTGGCTAACGCATTCAGCAAATAAAACTCAATGCATATTACAGTTTTCCCAAAATATCGTCCTAAAATTCTCCTCTATTTTCAGTGACTGATCACAGAGCATCTTAAACAAAATTCATGCTCTGTACGGCACGTCCACCATGAAACCTTGTCATTCAGCGGCGACTTAACACTCTCTCTCTCTCTCTCTCTCTCTCTCTCTCTCTCTCTCTCTGCAGCTGGCCAGTTGGCTCGCTCATTCGAACACTCTTACTTTTCTAATAATTCAACTTCTGGTAGCAAAAGAATATCTGTCACCCATGTGTTCAGGCAGCCAAAGACGCTCATAGTGGCACACATTTAAAAAAAACTTCGATTTCTCATGATATACACACCTTTCAGCCTTTTCGTTTACTTCTCTTACCTTTTAATTTCTTTTTTATGTTTGGAGCAATTTTTTGCATTATACAGCGACTTGTTCCATGGACAAATACCTTTTCCTCTTATAGTCCCAGGGAACCCGAAGAAAAAACATGAATTCAGAATTTCCCCTAATCATTGTTTTAACACAATGATTTCATCTTTCGATCGACCTCGTTATATAACGTCTGCCAAAGTGTCCTGTTTCGACAGTACACCTTCGATTTTCGCGGTGTCTGTCATTTTAGTGAGTTGGTCTCAGAGAAAGGAGGCAATTAAAGACTATTGTTATTTCTAATAAGGAGGCAACTGCCACAACAGTGACTTGTGAACTTCCAGTGTTACAGAATCTAGTGTCATCGATAAAAGTCTTGATAAATTTTTAGGTGTATCAAAAACACATCTGTATATTGTGTGACTTAGCAAATAAAGTACACAATGACAGACAATAGTTCTAACACACAGTGCTGTACTCATATAAGCAACATGAGAACACGTTAGCTAATAATAGATGTGAATGTTTCTTCTGTATCTATGTAGCAACATTTTCGTAACAATCTTGAGAAATAAGGGTCAGTATTGCTCATAGTGCGCAGTTCACTAAAGCACTCCAAACACTTTTGGTTCTTCAGTTTCTTTCTTCCCTTATTCATCCAATCGTTACTTTACATTGCCCTGAGTACAGGACTCATCAACTGGTTCTACTACTTCGTTGTTGATTTCCACTCTTCTTTTTGCTATAATACGCCCTATGTTAGTGTAAATGAAATTGGCTGTCCAGCTCCAACCTAGCTGTATTAGCCTAGCTTTGCATCCTGTGTTGAAGTTTATACGTTCTGTGTGTCTTTAGTACATCCAAGCTAGCAAAACGTATGTGATTCATACTTCAGAGTACGCTTACCATCTACGATATTCCAGTTCAAGAACCAGTTATCTTTCATCAGGACCGTTGAAATTAGTTTTCATGAAGTGACTCCTGTTTAAATTATAAATATCTTACTATCCTGATGTACTACAATGGAAGATGGAAAGCTGACATACGTACTCATATTGTTCAGTATTCTTACATGGGAGATCAATTATTGGTTTCTCTACACCAGTTACTACAGTATTTTTGCCTATTTAGTTTTGTTTTTGATGCGACACAATCACATGAGAATGTTACAATGCCGCATTCGTTATCAACGAACCACTGGCCACACTCAGACCAAAGCCACAATCTGGAAGCAGTGATGTGAGGTTCCCGCTGCATTTTCAACAATATTTAACCATTTTAAACTCTGAAGACGCTGCTAATTCTGAGTGGTGCTATCTCTTTTTCTTTTCTTTTCTCTTCATCGCCGCAGTACGGGAGCATTAACATATTTTTGTCAAATTATGTGTTAGTTCTGTTGTAAAAAGTAGATCTGAGCTCACTGTTACTGTGTTACGTTACATAGGAATTTATCATGAATATGTGTATATTGGAGTGTGAAATATTTCAGTTTCATGTACGTCTTTGTAATTAGTAAGTGGACTGACCGTACGAACAAGTGATATATCGATGGTCGCAGAGTAGAACTGTGAGTGGGTGTAGAAGAGTTCATGCGAACACACAGACAGTAGCGGACGAATGTCGTCGGAGCTAAATGTAATCCATTTACTGCCGAATACATACAGCATCAACATGTAAAAATAAATCAATTCCATTTTGGCAGGGTTCTACAGTAATCAGCTACGAATTATTTTAGAACAAAATCAGTCTTGGTTGCGAAATTATTTAATATCAATGACGCACTTCACTCTTTTGTGGTATCATCAGGCTGTGTGAATGTAGCTGGATATGTGACACATAAAATGGAAAATGAGTGCAAGGATATTGAGTTAATGTTGCGTCCATTTTCCATTTTATATGCCTCTATGACGGATGGGTTATGTAGAAAGCGAGTTTTACACAATCTGACGATGCTGCAGAAGGGTGAAACGCGCCACTGATATTAAATAACTTCGCAGCCAAGACTGTTTTTATTCTGAAATTCTCCCTAGTGCATGGACTACGTATCTTCAGGCAAGGGCGAGTCTTATAGTAACAGTTTTAAATATGATTCTCCCGGTTGCCGTCCGGTTTCATTGTCGTATCTCCACCAGAACTCTTCAACTATGCCAAGTGGTATAAGAACTCAGTATTGTAAACCACGTGCAGAATAACATTGGATTTGCACTGTCGCGTAAAATTCTATAGACACTATGTGTTGCCAACAGTCGCGCCAGATTCGTCTGTATGCAACTCACGTACATCATATTTAAAACATTAATAATACTAAAAAAGATACAGCTCCCTAAAGTAGCCTGTGGTTTTAGTCGGGGTTCAACCTATCTCTATACCAAAAACCATCGCAATCGGTTCATCGGTAGAATCGTGAAAACGTAACAGGGGCAGTTACTTTCGCAATATATAATAGTGGTGTTAGTATAGAAGTATGGATTAAACATGTTGAAACTTCATTACGCATTGCATTAATTACGTTGAATCACATTACGCAGAACGTATCAACCAGTAGTAGCATCTTCACAAGTAAGTTGAATTCAAATAACCCTGGGTTCGGTGTGGGGCGGCGGAGGGGTGAAGTGGACTGCGGTAGTCGTCGTGGGGTTGTGGACCACGGCGGCTGCGACGGGGACGGAGCCTCTCCGTCGTTTCTAGGTCCCCGGTTACAATACAACACAATACAAAGTTGAATTCAAAGATGAAAAAGTAAATAGCCTTTCCAAAAAGTAAACATTTTTCCTTAATTTGCTAAATATTATTCAAATCAATAAGTATCTTGTAAAATAGCCTGTATTCTTCATCTTGCCAAATTTCATGGACATCAGTTCAGCGGTTTAATCGTAAAAATGCAACAGACATGGTTACTTTCGTACTTATAATAGAATGTAGTGTGGAAGCGTGGATTGGCATGGATTAAACACGATTAGGATTGTATAACCAATGTATTCTGTTACCCATGGCTGCACTCGCGTATCTGTAAAATTAAATGAAGTGTGCATGTGGCTTTATTGGCCGGATGACGCCAGTTGGGATGTTCGGGAGCTTGGTGCAAATCTTTTAATTTGACTCCACATCTGTGACATGCACGTCGATGATGATAAAATGATGATGAGAACAATACATACATCCATACACAAGCAGAAAATGACAGACTTAGGCGGGACTTGAACCCGGGATTCCATGACCGTAATCCGTCACCGTCAATAGCAGGACCAAGACCTGTTCACGCAGATTTGAATAAAACGAAGAAGTTGTAATGACGCATGACGCTCAGCGGCTCCAATGTGGCGGGTTTGTGACTGATATTGGAGAGGAAGTATGGATTAAACACGTATCGGATTTTTTAAACATTGTAGTTTATACGTTATCAAACAACAAATGCATTTACACAACTATGATAAAGCTCGAAAGTCAAAGAGTAAATAGCTTTTTCCAATGGTAACTATTGTTTCATATTTAGCTTTATATTCTCCAGATCAGTAAATATACTGTGCTACACAGTTTCTAAGGTAGTCCATGTTCTTGCTCAGCATTTAAGCTACTTCCATACCAAATTTTATCGAAGAAGATACAGCATGTTTAGTCGTGAAAGCGCAACAGAGTTACTTTCGGACTTAGAATATTGTTATGGAATTGGATATGGATTGCTGGAATTTTCGTAATTTATATGTTTCTTTTACCAATTGAAACTTGACTTTTACGGAAACCATGGAAGAGAAGCGGGCTTTTTTCAGCTCTCATGTTGATGAGCTTCATTACGGTTTCGAAGTAAATATTTAGGTACATTCGCCGTCAAAATTAAATAGTTTACTCAACATGCAGTTTCGGGTAACACAGTTTGATGTTTAATTTCGCCTGAACCATTTGCGATACAGATCCTAACCATTACATGGCTTGATCTCCATGGACAGTACGCCATTTTCTCAGAGGAAAAAACTTCGTTGAAACCCACTCTAACATTTTCACAAAATCTATGAATCATGGACAGAGTAGAAATTCACACTATAGTTACGTCCGCAATTTGTAAATGGACAGTCGTGCCATATTCACTTCTAGAGCCAGATAGTTCTTCTGTTCAATTAAAATCGAACGTTTTCCTCTGTATCCGACGCGTAAAGCGATAAGATTCTTAGTTACGCTATCTACACTGAAGCGCCAGAAAAACTGGTACAGGCCTTTGTATTCAAATACAGAGATATGTAGCCAGGCAGAATACGGCGCTGCGGTCGGCAACGCCTATGTAAGACAACAAGTGTCTGGCGCAGGTGTTAGATCGGTTACTGCTGCTATAATGACAGGTAGTTAAGATTTATGTGAGTTTTAATGTGCTGTTAAGGTCGGTGCAGGAGCGATGGGGCACAGCATCTCCGAGGTAGCGACGAAGTGGGGATTTTTCCGCACGACCATTTCATGAGTCTACCGTGAATATCAAGAACCCGAAAAACATCAAATCTCCAACACGACTGTAGCCGGAGAAAGTTCCTTCAACAACGGGAACAACGACATCTAAAGAGAATCGTTCAACGCGACGGAAATGCAAGGCTTTCGCAAATTGTTGCAGACTTCAATGCCGGGACATCAACAAGTGCCAGCGTGCGAACCATTCGACGAAACATCATCGGTATAGCCTTGCGGAGCCGAGGCTCCTCTCGTGTTCCCTTGATCACTGCACGACACAAATCTTTATGCCTCCATGGGCCCGTCAACACCGACATTGAACTGTTGATGACAGGAAACATGTTGCCTGGTCTCGTATCAAATTGTATCAAGGGGATGGACGTGTACAGGTACGGAGACGACCTTACGAATCCATGGGCGGTGCTTGTCAGCAGGGGACTGTTCAAGCCAGTGGTGGCTTTCTAATGGTGTGCGGCGTGTGCAGTTGGATGATGTGGGGCGCCTGACACATCTAGATACGACTCTAACAGGTGACACATACGTAATTATACCGTCTGATCACCTGCATCCATCCATGTCCACTGTGCATTCCGACGGACTTGGACAATTCGGGCAGGACAATGCGACACCCCACACGTCCAGAATTGCTACGGAGTGACTCCAGGAACACTCTTCTGTGTTTAGACACTTCCGCTGGCCGCCAAACTTCCCGAACATGAACATTACTGAGCATATCTTGGATGCCTTGCAAAGTGCTTTTCAGAAGAGATCTCCACCCGATCGTACTCTTACGGATTTATCGACGGACCTGAAGGATTCATTGTGTCATATCCCTTCAGAACTACTTCAGACATTAGTCGAATCCATGCCACATCGTGTCGCGGCACTTCTCCGTGCTCACGGGGGTCCTACACGATATTAGGCCGGTGTACTAGTTTCTTTGGCTATTCATTGTATAAGCATGGTTGAGTGCGGTGGCTTGACCCACACCGCGAGGAAGCGGCGCCACTAGTGGGTAGTGCTTTCAAGCATCCGACAGAATAGGCAAGCAGAAGCAGCTGTCCACATAGGCGCGGCCGCTGCTGTCATTCGTTACGGGGAGTTTATCTGAAAGCCAGTTACTGTCTGCTATCCACGCAACATCGACCTACTCCTGCCTACAAACTTAGATTATGGCTGTGTCATTCTGCAAGAGGAATTCGCCTTTCTGCTTAGTGTGCTATCTGATGTTCAATTGCCTTTATTCCCCACTGTTGATGACTCCTCTAACCGTCGTTTTATGCATGAATTATGCTTTGTCATAATTTCTTGTGAACAGGACTTGTATGTGGGAGTTACAGTAGTGTGCAAGTGCACTACTGGCCATTAAAATTGCTACTCCAAGAAGAAATGCAGATGATAAACGGGTATTCATTGGACAAATATATTATACTAGAACTTACATGTGATTACATTTTCACGCAATTTGGGTGCATAGATCCTGAGAAATCAGTACCCAGAACAACCACCTCTGGCCGTAATAACGGCCTTGATACGCATGGGCATTGAGTCGAACAGAGCTTGGATGGCGTGTACAGTTCATCAAGCGTAGTGACTGGCGTATTGTGACGAGCTAGTTGCTCGGCCACCATTGACTAGACGTTTTCAATTGGTGAGAGATCTGGAGAATGTGCTGGCCAGGGTAGCAGTCGAACATGTTCTGTATCCAGAAAGGCACGTACAGGATCTGCAACATGCGGTCGTGCATTATCCTGCTGAAATCTATGATTTCGCTCGGATCGAATGAAGGGTAGAGCCACGGGTCGCAACAGATCTGAAATGTAATGTCCACTGTTGAAAGTGCCGTCAATGCGAACAAGAGATGACGAGACATGTAGCCAATGGCACCCCATACCATCACGCCGGCTGATACGCCAGTATGGCGATGACGAATACACGCTTCCAATGTGCGTTCACCACGATGGCACCAAACACGGATGCGACCATCATGATGCTGTAAACAGAACCTGGATTCATCCGAAAAAATGACGTTTTGCCATTCGTGCACCCAGGTTCGTCGTTGAGTACACCATCGCAGGCGCTCCTGGCTGTGATTCAGCATCAAGAGTAACCGCAGCCATGGTCTCCGAGCTGATAGTCCATGCTGCTGCAAACGTCGTCGAACTGTTCGTGCAGATAGTTGTTGTCTTGCAAACGTCCCCATCTGTTGACTCAGGGATCGAGACGTGGCTGCACGATCCGTTACAGCCATGCGGATAAGATGCCTGTCATCTCGACTGTAAGTGATACGAGGCCGTTGGGATCCAGCACAGCGTTCCGTATTACCCTCCTGAACCCAACGATTCCATAATCTGCTAACAGTCATTTGATCTCGACCAACTCGAGCATTAATGTCGCGATACGATGAACCGCAATCGCGATAGGCTACAATCCGACCTTTATCAAAGTCGGAAACGTGATGGTACGTGTTTGTCCTCCTTACACGAGGCATCACAACAACGTTTCACCAGGCAAAGCCAGTCAATTGCTGTTTGTGTATGAGAAATCGGTTGGAAACTTTCCTCATAACAGCACGTTGTAGTTGTCGCCACCGGCGCCAACCTTGTGTGAATGCTCTGAAAAGCCAATCATTTGCATTTCACAGCATCTTCTTCCTGTGGGTTAAATTTCGCGTCTGTAGCACGTCACCTTCGTGGTGTGGCAACTTTAATGGCCAGTAGGGTAAATTGGGCCAAGCTCATATTTTACAATTAATTGAAGTTTGTTAGTTACAACCGATTTTATCCAACCAGTTGTTGGAATCTTGGAGGATTGTTGTTGACCGGATTATGAAGAGTAACTGTAGGTCCCCTACTGTTCAGTTGATTACTTGTATGTACAAAAGTGAGTGTTATTTCTTTGTTCTTGATAGAAAAACGTTGTGTTTGTGCTAAAATGGACCTTTTACGTAAGAATCGGGCAAAAATACGTGCGCTTTGTGATTAACTCCGTCTTTAGTGAGGGAAAGTATAGTGTTTTAACACTTACTGGGACATGTAGTGATACTGCCTCATTGTCTCCGTAGAGAAGTCAGATGTGGAAGAAAACGAATAATCACCCATAAAATGGACAATACTTCTAAACAGTAGAATACGTTATCACAAGACAAAAAGTACCTCCAGAGAGATTTATTGGTTACTGGGGCTGAAGCTGTCTATTAAACGGTACGTTGCAGGCGCCTTTATTATGGGCAGAAGGCACGAAAGCCAGTAAAGAAACAGCTGTTAACACCTTTTATGGAGAAAAACGGTTGGAACGGGCCACCTCCAACGACTAGAAACATGTAATTTTCAGTGAAGAGTCACATTTTATTGTTCAAGGATTGTCAGGCGAAGCACTCCACGAGGCAGTGAGAACTGAGCATATTTAACAGATGAGGGTATGATGAATTCAACCAAATACTTTAGAAGGAAATTCTTAGGTGTAGGATTGTGCCGTTCCTACAGATCATTGCAAATGGCGGAGAAACGTTTCGTCTGATCTGGCCCCGTTTAATAGTCCTAAAGTACTCAAGACGTTCATGGAAGGAAAGAGGATCAATGTTCTTCAGTGGGCTTATTATTCACCGGACACAAATTCCACAGCAACTTTGTGGAGTAATGTTAAAAGGCCTCTTGGTAAAACTGATTGTTCAACAAAAGACCGCATATTAGTAAGGGTGGTGAAAGTGTATGCTCTAAATGCCACAACGTGTTCAACAGCTCATTAAAGCAAAAGGTGGACTGATTACTAATGTATTCAGTAAGCTCCTGATTCTAATATACGAGGTTCATTCGATAAGTAAAGGCAACTGTGGCGTATCTTGCGAAAGAGTGCGATCACTATAATGGCAGCAAATACATTCGAAAGCACGCGGCAAACATTACCGAAATCAACTGACACATTGTGAACGCATGCGAAGATGGCTGAGTACCAGTGCATGGAACATTCGGGGTGACGTTGGCCATGCTACAAGATGGATCCTCCCGCACTCATGCAACTTAACAGAACTCAGTCCACGCGATTTCGATATCATTCCACGACTGAGGAAAATATTGCGTGGGAGGCGCTTTCCGAAAATGGCCGAATGTCCTCATGGCATTTCGGCAACAGAGGGCATACATTTATGACAGCGTCAATGCGATTCTTTTCCTTCCCCATCGTTATCAATGCTCTGTGTATGCACTGCGAGACTAGTTTGAAGAATAGTAGCAAATTTTGACTCATTTTAGTTCCGTTTGTACTAGTGCACAATAAATTTACTTAGAGTTCCAATGCGTGTGTTTGATTTCAAGCTATACCACGACCACCTCTACTGGAACTCTATTTTACGTTGATACTGAGATGCACATTGCTGTACCGGTTCAGTGGCACATCGGAGAATACGTATGTTGTGACATTATCGCAAGTTATACCATGGCTACCATGACTTACGGAATACCCATCGTACATACATAGTAAAATGTTCACAGTTAAATTTTAATCGTCTTGTTATGATTAATTTGCAGAGTGTTGTGTATAGGCGAAATACAGTGTAAGTTTTGACAGTCACAATTTCCATCTCCACGCAGTTGGTGACAATTGTGGTGAATATCTTTGTACATTACAAGAGGCTGATAGGCTAGCCTCTTCGGTGGCCGAGCGGTTCTAGGCGCTACAGTCTCGAACCGCGCCACCTCGGCATGGATGTGTGTGATGTCCTTAGGTTAGTTAGGTTTAATTAGTTTTAAGTTATAGGGCACTGATGACCTCAGCAGTTAAGTCCCATAGCGCTCAGAGCCATTTTTTTCTTCTACAAATAAGAGTAAGACAGGAAAATAGTATAACAATAAAATAATGAAACGGGAAAGTAGGGTATAAAATTTTATTTATATGTATCAAAGAAATGAATCATTGGTCTTTTGTTTTGATTATGTTTTCGAAGACAAAGAAGTAGTTGCTAAAGAGCGAGTTATCCTGTCGTGAGCTGTGGTGGCGTAGCTCTCCCGTGAGCGTCGACTATGGTAAGATGAGGGCGAAGAGGAAGAGCAGGCTCAGTGTGGATGTCCGTAGCCTCCGAAGCCTCCGAAACCGCCTCCAAAGCCTCCGTGGCCTCCGTAGCCGCCACCGAAGCCTCCAAAGCCGCCCCCGTAGCCGCCCAAGCCGCCGCCGTAGCCGCCCTTGAGGACGACGGGCACCGGCTGCTTGACGACCACGGGCTGAGGTACCGGCACGGCGACGGGCTTGGGCACGCTCACGGGGTACGGCACGGGCTTCTCCACGGGGACGGGGTAGGGCTGCGGCACGCTCACCGGGTACGGCCTGTCCACCGGCACCTTGACGGGGACCCTCACGGGGAAGGGCACCTTCCGCTCCACCGTGACGGGGTACGGCTGCGGCACCGGCACCGGCACCTCCTTGGTGATAGTGATGGCCTTCACCTCTCCGCCACCGTAGCCGATGCCGCCGCCGTAGCCGCCGCCGAGTCCGCCCCCGAAGCCGCCGCCGTAGCCGCCGCCGTAGCCGCCGCCGTAGCCGCCGCCGTAGCCGCCCCCGTATCCGCCGCCGAAGCCGCCTCCGTATCCGCCGATGCCCAGGCCGTAGAGGCCGCGCTTCTCCGTCTTGCTGGTCTTCTTCTCCTCCGCTTTAGCGGCCTCTTCGGCGGACGACAGGTAGCACGCCGCCAGGAAAACTACGCACACCTTTGGGCGGAAATAGTTCTATTAACAGACAAATTTAACTATATATGACGGTAGTATCTGTTCCCGAAAGAACAGTTACCGTGGATGACCATGCAGCTTTGCTAGAAATGAAATGATAATTAAATAGGCACCCTAGCTGCAAACAGGCGTTGATGTACTTCATTGAAGACATGTTGAAAATGTGTGCCCCGACCGGGACTCGAACCCGGGATCTCCTGCTTACATGGCAGACGCTCTATCCATCTGAGCCCCCGCGGGCACAGAGGATAGTGCGTCTGCAGGGACTTATCCCTTGCACGCTCCCCGTGCAACGCCTGTTTGCAGCTAGGGTGTCTATTTAATTAACAGACAAATTTATTGTTCAAAATGTTCAAATGTGTGTGAAATCTTATGAGACTTAACTGCTAAGGTCATCAGTGCCTAAGCTTACACACTACTTAACCTAAATTATCCTAAGGACAAACACACACACCCATGCCCGAGGGAGGGCTCGAACCTCCGCTGGGACCAGCCGCACAGTTCATGACTGCAGCGCCCGAGACCGCTCGGCTAATCCTGCGTGGCGATAAATTTATTAAAGGAACGGAGTAGGTGCAAAATAAGATGGTAATAGAACATACGAATGAGTAACAGCAATAACCTGACAACGAAAATTTGACCTTACAAATAAAGAGGCAGTATCATGATTTTTAGCGGGGGGAGGGGAGGGGGGAAGGGTGGGTTGGGGTGTGGGAAGAAGGGGGTGGGAAGTACAGTCTTGTGACTGGTTGGATGAGGCCTGCTACGGTTTCCTACCATGAGCAGAGTCTCCATGTCAAATCCTTAGTTATTCTACAAATGTATTTTCTTCTTCCTCACTTCATGGAGTAGGTTTATGGCCCTTTTCGCCTCCATTTAATTCGTCTTTTCCTCTGTCACCCAACTCTCTTTCTCCTATAGCTTTATAGCCAGCCGTTGTGGCCGAGCAATTCTAGGCGCTTCAGTCCCGAACCGCGCTGCTGCTACGGTCATGGCATGGCTGTGTGTACTGTCCTTAGGTTGGTTATGTTTAAGTAGTTCTGAGTTTACGGGGCTGATGACCTCAGATGTGAAGTCCCATAGTGGTAATTCAATTTAATATGTCTACAAATTGTTAGAGCCATGTATTTGTATGAGCTGACTGATTTCAGCTATGACACTGATTTTTTAGTCGAACGATGTAACATTTTTGCTATTTCTGAAGTGTACAGTTTCACTTTTCTGTACATTAACAGTCTTTGCATCACTTTAAAATCCTATTAAGATCAGAATCGATATTTGCACCGCTTTTTGCAGGTAGTACATCATTATCAATAACTACATTATCTGAGAGAAGCGAGGTTACTATTAATATTGTCTGTAAGATAATTAACACGAACAGAAAGGATCTCAACACGCTGTCCTGGCAGCTGAAGCAACTTCTACCAGTAATTCTATTAATGGCTCTGCAGCCAAGATAAAATACTACGCCATGTCTCTTCCTCTACCATTCCTGTTCTTCACGATCCAAATACCATAGACGTTTTTCCGTAATTTCTCAACCCGTTCGTTCATCATTTCCATTCTTTCAGTCAGTGTGTTACACATTTTCCCTTCTTCGCCGATTTTAGGGAAAACCTCCTTATTTATTATGTGTCGGCCGTTGTGGCCTAGCGGTTCTAGGCACTTAAGTCAGGTTCGAATTCTGCCTCGGGCATCGATGTGTGTGATGTCCTTAGGTTAGTTAGGTGTAAGTAGTTCTAAATTCTAGGGGACTGATGACCTCAGATGTTATGTCCCATAGTGCTCAGAGCCATTTTGAACTTAATTATCAGCAACCCTCTGCAACATACATAGTACACGTATTAATAACAACCGTTGTAGCCTGGATATGGAATATACGACAGAGGGAAGATTTGTTGAAGCAAGTGAAGATTTCAATACATAAAGGAGATTATCGGTCATATTGTCTATTGTACACATACAGGGGGTCACAGAAAAAAAATGGTCAACGGCATGATACTACAGAAAACACCAACAATTTAAAATATTGTTACGGTGTCCTTTTATAGCTTCAGCACTCCGGGATTGTGGCAGAACGAGTTGGCGCTGTGATTTTGACACTGCGCTCGCTTTGGGACAAGTGGGCCTCAAATCTTAGTTCTGCAATTCTTATCCTATTCCGCTGTTTCCCTGCAGGGCAATGGCTGGGTAGTTTCGTCAACATGGCAGCTTCCTCCAAATCAAACAGTGCATCATCTTCAATAGATTAGACATCGCTAAACGTCTAACATAGCTTCCTCACCAAGGAAAGAGGCTCGGTATGGCCACATTGCGTGTCTAAAGATAACGGGGCTGATTGAAGCTTCTATCCTGATTTGTGTGTTCCGATGTATCCCCAAAAATCGCTTTCAGGTGAATGATGGAAATGTGCTTCATGAATCGCTGCTGGCTATTTTCTACTTCACCTTTCTGCGGCGTTGCATCGAGAGGGCGTCAAACGGCACTCCAATTCTCATTCTAAGAAGTATCATAGACATTACTATACTCCGACGTCGATCTCAGTGCGTCACAGAGCAGAAGCGTTATGGTACTGTTTGTGTTACACGTATCAAAATTACCATCGTGAAGTTTGTCATTATCCAACATGGGAAGTACCTATATAGAAATAATCCAAAGAGATCATGCACATTGTATGTCGTCAGTAAGTGTCATAAATGAAGACTTGTTATTTAAAACTGAAAACTTATCGACCTTGTACGGAGACGATACATGTCGCCCAATCACGTGAGTCATCACTCTAGCAGCGAAGTATTTTGTCAATAAAAGTTTTTAAAAGCAAGATATCGTGTATTTCTTTTAAGGGAATAAGTTCGAATAATATGCCACGATAAAATTGGCTTGTGTTGTTTACCTCTAACGAACGTATATCCAAGAAAGATTAGTGGTTGTGAGGAATGAGTTAGGAAAGGCGTAATTTATTTAACACATGAATCTAGTTCTTTTTAAATTTATTGAACACATGAAACTACAGTTCTTTTTAAGGCTACAAAAATCGAGGAAAGTACTCAGTATGGTATTTATCCTTCGACATTTCCAAAATTACAAATAGTTGTGTGCAATACCCATAAGAAAGGACTGTTTGGCTCAAATCACTGTGTGTAATTTGATATGAAGGCTTAACTAAGAAAAAATTTCGCACAGAATGGGTGCGTTGAATAAAACCAAATGCTTACACGAATTTATTAGAAAATTTTCACAGTTGGTATTAGGAATTACGAATGACAGGATGACTCACCCTGTCATTAAAGAAATGAAACAGCTTATAAAGAGTGGCTGCACCAAAAAACTTGAAGCCTGTTTCACTTGCCAGAAATTTTCTATTGGTGTGACACAAAAACGCTTCTTCTTATAGATTAACTTTCAAATGTTAAAACAGTAACTATGGATTTCTAAGACAGACTTCTCTACAAAATAAATGTAAGAATACGAACGAAGACCCTTGGCCGTTAAAAAATGAAGTGTGTTATTAATGACGCTTCCAAAAAACGCTTTTGCAGTGGGAATATAGAGAAATTGGAAATACGAAATCCTTCAAAATACATTTTCTTTAATGGATTCGGCAATTTCTGATTTCCACCTATTTCACATTTGTGGTCAGAAAACGTTTTCAGTTGAATGAAGGGTTGTGGCAACCAGTCAAGTGTCTTTAAACCTTCTGGAATCACACAACAGAGATGTTTTCCACTGCGAAAAACAATGTTCTATGTGCGTCCACCAAAAAGGAGTTTCGTAGTCAAACGTGCATACCTCTCCTAATTATTGCAGTCTTTAACCTGAGTGGCAAGAAGAAATAATATCATGGATGATTGCACAATACAACATTTTTCGAATCTCAGGAATTTCGCGTGTATCTCTCCACGAGTAATGCCCACACATTTGTTACGCGTTAATTTTTGGACAGTGTTTTACATGCACAGTAGCCCGACGTTGCGCGACGGATGTTGCAGATCGTTTGAAATAGACATACCACCTGACGAACGATAGCCAAACTATCGATGGATTTCTGTCCGTGTCTATCATATTTCTGTCAGGCACCCTGAAGTTCCCTTCCCTAAATAATGCGACACAACGTCTAATTGCACGTAAGACTTTAGTCATTGGAGTATTCATGTACCTACTACTTTTTAATGAGTACTTTCTAGGGATTCTTAGCAAACTACATAGCACTAGAAAGTAGAAACAAACATCCGTTATCACATAATTTTATTTTTATGTTTATTATTTCGCACAATCTCATTTCATTTCCGTTGGTACAATATGTCTGAGTTCCTATGGTTTCGAGTTATAACGTAAAATTAGTTTTAATTTCGTAGATTTATACCATTTGATATTTAACTGTCGAATTTTCTATAGCTGAGTCAGATTTAAAACATTTCTACCAGTTCTGATCTTTTCTATGCTTCAGGTAGAGTTAGTTAATATTGTTAAATTTGTAAAATTTTTGTAATATTTTCGTTTTAGTCGTTTAGTCTTTCTTCCCGTCGGAAGTGACAATGACTTTTAACCTTCCTAACCTAATTTGCAGCTCTATACTCTGTAGCAAAACACAAGTCACCAGGAAAATCAGTGTACATAATACGTGGGAAGAGCATCAGGAATGTGGGCCACTAAATAATTTTACTTTGGGATTTAATGATACATTTGCCGGTCGTTTACTTATTATGTCGACAAACAGAAATCAAATAGACGAAGACTTCTTCCCTATTTGATTATTTTTCATTCTTTCAGATTGGTCGTTTCCAAAGAGGATGTAGTTCTCCAAGTGCAAAACTTTTAATATCTGTAAAAGCTATAAACATGGGTATGTCTTTCTTCCACCTGTCTTCCAACATGAAACGTATGGTCAGTATTGTCTCGCGTGTTGTCAAATTTTCGCTAGATCGGTTTCTACAGTATTTCCATTCTTTTGGTTATAATTTGTGTCTGTATTTTGCAATCGTGACTTATTACTCGCATGGATCTATATTACTCATTCCTGTCGGCTCTTGGCTTCTTTGGAAGTGGAATTGTTACATCTTTCTTGAAGTCTTATCGTACATCCCTTGTCTCAGATAGGTATCTTGCACACCATGTAGAATTTTTTGTCATGGCTGTCTCTCGTAAGTCTATCAGTAGTTGTGACGGGTTGTCGTCTACTGCCAGGACCTTCTTTCTATTTAGGTCTATCGCCTCCCTGTCAAATGTTTTCGCAGAATTATATCTCCCTTATCATCTTCAGCTACTTCCTATTCTCTCTCTATATTATTGTTATCAAGTTTGTTTCCCTTACATAGGCCCCCTATATATTCTGTACATCTTTCTGCTTTCAGCTTAGTAATGGCTTGTCAGCTGAAGCCTCCACACTCAACAGCTGCTTTTATTTCTCCAAAAATCTCTATAATTCTTTTTTGTCCTCTAACTATTCCTGCTTAAGCATTTTCTTCATTCATTTTCTGCTAATCTCGTTTTATAGATGTTTGCATTCCTTTTCGTCTGTTTCATCTCTTGCATTATTTCCTCTTGTCAGTTAAATTCAGCATGTCGTGTGATATCAAAGAATTTCTACTAGGCCTCTTCTCTTTACGTATGTGATCCTCTGCTTCCTGCCCTATCTCTTAAAACAACTCAATCGTCTTCGGTTTTATTCCATTCCTTGTTTCTGCCCAAAGTTGGTTACTGCTACTTATGAATCTCTCAGTGGTTCAAATGGCTGTGAGCACTATGGGACTTAACGTCTGAGGTCATCAGTCCCCTATAACTTAGAACTACTTAAACCTAACTAACGTAAGGACATCACACACATCCATGCCCGAGGCAGGATTCGAACCTGCGACCGTAGCAGTCGCGCGGTTCCAGACTAAAGCGACTAGAACCGTTCGGCCACCCCGGCCGGCTGAAACTCCCAGTAATAATATAATTCATCCAGGTTCCATCTTCTTAATTTCCTATCTGTCTGCAATTTCTTCAGTTTTAATCTGCAGTTCGTATTCAGAACAATCATTAAATTATGTTCTATATATAATCTACTAGATTGCATCTACCTTCATTCCTTTCCCTCAGTTCGTTTGCTCCTTTTCTTCCATTTCCGCCTTTCGCTACCATCGAATTCATCGTTCACAATAATTAAATTTTCGACACCCTTAACTACAACCCTTAACTACCTTTATGTGATCATACATTATTTCAGTCTCTTAATCGTCTGTAAATAAACTTGTATTATAGTGTGAGTGTTAGCTTTCTGTCTGTCTTTTCTACGATAATGCATCCGCTGCCTTGTTCATAGTACCATACCCACATTCCTATATTTTTATTCTTTAGTAGGAATACTCCTACATTAGTTCTATACCAACCTGATCAGAAGTCCTTTTCATCCTGCCACCGCACTTCACTACTCCGCTTATGTTTGACATTAACCTATCAGTTTCCATTTCTAAAATCTATAACCTAGGTTCCCCATTAAGGGATCTTAACATACCAAGCTCCGATCCGTGGAATGCGAGTTTTGTTTTTCCTGATGACATCCTCCTCGATATTCCCTGCCGGAACATGCGAGTGGGGCCCTATTTTACCTCTGGAATGTTTTCGTCAAGAGGATCTCCAATGTTTCCGTAGTACTGTACTACCACTGTCCACCTGCTTCGCTGGATGGTAACGCCCTCGCCTCGTATGCAAGCTGTCCCGGGTTCGACTCCCAGCCAGCTTGGAGATTTTCTCCGCTCGGAGACTGGGTGTCGTGTTGTCCTGAACATCGATCCGCAAGTCGCCCAATGTGGCGTGGCCTGAAATAAGACTTCTACCTGGAGGCGGAATTTCCGCGGTTGGTTCCTCCCGGCCACCGATCCCATATGCTCATTTCATTTTTTTTTTTTTAGTTCTATCACTGTTTGTTTTGTCGTCCTGAAATGTAGCAGACAATCACATACAGGAGTTGGTCGTACAACTCCTCCATCAAGCGAGGTGTCCAGGGACTAAGAGATCAGGTTCATTATCTTTCATGAACTGTTTTATAATTCTTCCCTGTCATCCAAATATTACTTATTCTACGAATAGATTACGCCAAGCAAATTGTGAGATAGTTCTTCTAAGAGATAAATACTTCTTCATTCCCACTATAGTGCTCCGTATCTAATGACCTTGAAGCCGACTACACGTGTAAGTCTTTTATTGTCCCTGAAAATGGATTCTGGAAAAAATGGTTATATATTCCTAGTTTGGAAAACAGCTTCCAAAAACTTTGCCAGGAATTTTTACTAAAGTGTACTTTCGCATAGGAGTGGTCCATTTTCAACGAAAACAATTTTAATTGCATCTCTTGTCTTTTAAAGGAATATATCTGAACTACAAATTTTGTTTCAGAAATTGGTGTCAGCTAAGTTCTTAGAAATCTATGAACAATGGACTTTTCCTTTCGGCGCAAGACATTTAAAATAGGTTCTATTCAATTAGGAATGAGGAACGAAATCGGGCTCTGCAGTGCAGCGAATTATGAATCCATAATTCGCTACAATTTTGAAAGCTTCGGTTCTATTTTTGTCAAGCGGCGTTCATGGTTGATTTTAGTTGGTGGACTTGAACCAGTGGCGAACGAATCAGTGGCCGTCGAGGCCTCTCATCAAATGGGTTGTTAGTCCATAACTACAGCTGGCAGTTTGTTGTGTTGACAGCAAGTAAAGAGCCTCGAGGAGTTTTCTGGCCATGGGTAGGCTTTTTCTCCTTACGCAAAAATGTGTGGTTCCCCCCGCAGGACTCTAGTGGCGAAATGCATTGATTTCCCACTTGGCGATCGGGTCGCCACATCCGAATGCCATCAGACAGAAGATCGAGTCTCATAACATCACGTCCCATCCATCTAACAGAACAATTCCTGAAACTAAAAAATGTATGGAGACTAGAATGCAACCCTCCCATACTTACAGTATTAAGAAATTCTGGCAAGTGAAGAAGAGCAACAATACTAAAGCTAATTACATGCTTCTTGACGTTCAGATTTAGTAATAATAATTATATTAATAACAACAATAACGATAATAATAATTTTTAAAAAGTTTCTGGGATATTATTTTATACGACCTGTTTCTCTAAAATGATATAGCTTGAATAGACGAGAGAAGTCACGCAGTAGCTTTGGGCACTGGACTTCCATTTGGCAGAAGCGGGATCTATATCCCGTACGTACACGAGGTTTTGGTTTTCTGCGATCTCCCTAAATTAATTAGACAAAATGCCGTAGCGACTCCTCTGAAAGTGATCCCGCCTGTTTCCTTCCCCGTTCTTGACCTGCCCGAGTTTATGCTCCATCTCTGACGATCTCGTCACCTACGGAAGTTATTCCCTAATCTTCTTTCCACATGAAAGTTCCTTATCTCAGTTCGACAGATAAGAAGCTGAAAGTAATAAATATATTTTAGCTAAGGGATGGACCAAATACTGGTTGTTGGACGCCCCATAGACACTAATTTTAGAAACGAATCGGTTATTATTTTGGGTACAGAGAGAGAGTAAAAAGGATTGCGACCCACGGTGTACAAAGATAAAACTCTTCGTACATCCATATTTCAATTGGATGATGGTGGGACATCAGCTGGAGGAGTTTCATTTTTAGTAAAAAGATAAAACTTGTTGTCCAAATACTGTTGCACAGCAAATGGGTATCCAACGTAAGGCATAAGTCTGCCTTAAAAGGACGCTCATTAAATATTTCTTTGAAGGCCCCGCCGGCCGGGGTGGCCCAGCGGTTCTAGGCGCTACAGTCTGGAACCGCGTGACCGCTACGGTAGCAGGTTCGAATCCTAGCTCGTGCATGGATGTTTGTGATGTCCTTAGGTTATTTAGGTTTACGTAGTTCTAAGTTCTATTGGACTGGTGACCTCAGAAGTTAAGTCCCATAGTGCTCAAAGCCATTTGAACCATTTTTTTTTCGAAGGCCCGAAGGGTTCTTTGTATTATCGAAAATGTAAAGCGTAAAGAAACGGGATTATGAAAGCAGCGGCAAAGTATGACACAGATGGTGTGCTTTGGAGGAAGTATCCCAGAGTTCGTTTGATATGATTTATTGTTGTTGTTGAGGTCTTCAGTCCCAAGATTACAACATACAGCTCTCCCGGCTAGTCTACTCTGTGAGGGCATCCCCATCTTTTCATAACTATTATAATCTACATCTGTTTTAACGTGCTTATGTAGTCGGGCCTCGGTATCCATCTGCAACTTTTGCCTGTCACATTTCGCTGCATTAGGAATTTATTGTTAGTTGATGCCTCAGGTTATGTCCTACAAGTTAATGACTTTTTTAATCACGTTGTGCCATGAATTTATTTTCTCCCCATTTCGATTCCCCACCTTTTCATTAGTTGTCCAACCACCTGTTTATTGTTTTGAATTCTTCTGAAACATTTCTTCAAAATATCTCCTAGAATTCTTCGTAATACCTAAATTAATATTAGACACCAACAATTTTAACCACCTTTCTTGTTATTGTAACTCTGCATTTCATACACTCTCTATCTGCCACACTGTCAGTTATTTTGCTGCTCAGATGGCAAAATTCTTCTACTAGTTTTAATGTCCCATCCCTCAATGCCTCAGCAATGGCTTATTTTTAATGATATTCATCTTACATATAGTTTTCAACTGTTCTGACAAGTCCTTCGTAGTGTCTGCCAGAAATTGCGATATTATCAGTAATCCTTAAGGTTTTATTTTTTTCTCGCTGAACTTCAATTATCTTTCAAATTTCTCCTTGGCTTCCCCTACCACAGGCTCAGTATACTGAATGGATGTAAGCTACAGAGGCTGTCTTACTCCATTCTCAATTTCGATTTCCATTTCATGTCATTCTACACTTATAATTCCAGTCTGTTTCCATACAAGTTGTATATAACTTTTCGCTCTCTGTATTTTATCCCTACTACCTTCAGAATTTCGAAGTGAGTGTTACAGATACAGTGTCAAAAATTTTCTTTAAATACTTACAGATAACGGCCAAAGTTGTATTTCAGGTTCATTTATTACGTCACAAGACGTTTCATTTGAAATGTACATCTTTAGCTGATCGAAAGTTCATCAACATCATCATAAGTAATTCTCAAAAATTACTGGAAATATGTCACTGTCATAAATCAAAGATGTCTAATCGTCATACTAACGTTAAACGGTACAACACGACGAACGCACTGGAACAAGCGCAGCTATTACTACACCCACGAAACATGACAGCTTGCTGTGCCGTAACGGTACAGAGCAGCCCATGTAGGAGGTGAATTTGCGTGTCTTCTATAGCGGATGTGGTGTTTGCGTAATGTATTGCCAAAGTCTGCATAGCGCAGCATGTTGTCACCTATTCTGCATGTACTGATGACTGTGCTTACGCTAGATGGTGGGCGAAGTAGTTCACTATGCTCGTCGTGTTCCATAACGTACCTTTTAACGTTATGTATGGTGAGTAGCTATTTTTGAGTGATGACACCTGCACATTTCTGTTACTCTCTAAGAATTAATTACAAACATTGTTTATGAACTTTTGGTCACCTGAACATGTTCATTTCGAACGAACCTGAAATACAGCTGTGATGGTTTTTACAAACTTTTATATTATTAAGCTCTGGAGCATAAAATGATCACAACTATTTACATTGTTTATTGAGACAGTGGTAACGGCGTTGCCAAAGTGGTAACACCGGTTCCCGCCAGATCAACGAAGTTAAGCGCTGTCGGATTTGCCCAGCACTTGGGTGAGTGACCTCCCAGTCTTCAAGAAGGGTCGTCGAGAAGATGCGCAAAACTATAGACCTATATCTCTGACGTCGATCTGTTGCAGAATTTTAGAACATGTTTTTTGCTCGAGTATCATGTCGTTTTTGGAAACCCAGAATCTACTATGTAGGAATCAACATGGATTCCGGAAACAACGATCGTGTGAGACCCAACTCGCTTTATTTGTTCATGAGACCCAGAAAATATTAGATACAGCCTCCCAGGTAGATGCTATTTTTCTTGACTTCCGGAAGGCGTTCGATAAAGTTCCGCACTGTCGCCTGATAAACAAAGTAAGGGCCTTCGGAATATCAGACCAGCTGTGTGGCTGTATTGAAGAGTTTTTAGCAAACAGAACACAGCATGTTGTTATCAATGGAGAGACGTCTACAGACGTTAAAGTAACCTCCGGCGTGCCACAGGGGAGTGTTATGGGACCATTGCTTTTCACAATATATATAAATGACCTAGTAGATAGTGTCGGAAGTTCCATGCGGCTTTTCGCGGATGATCCTGTAGTATACACAGAAGTTGCAGCATTAGAAAATTGTAGCGAAATGCAGGAAGATCTGCAGCGGATAGGCACTTGGTGCAGGGAGTGGCAACTGTCCCTTAACATAGACAAATGTAATGTATTGCGAATACATAGAAAGAAGGATCCTTTTTTGTATGATTATATGATAACGGAACAAACACTGGTAGCAGTTACTTCTGTAAAATATCTGGGAGTATGCGTGCGGAACGATTTGAAGTTGAATGATCATATAAAATTAATTGTTGGTAAGGCGGGTACCAGGTTGAGATTCATTGGGAGAGTCCATCAACAAAGGAGGTGGCTTACAAAACACTCGTTCGACCTATACTTGAGTATTGCTCATCAGTGTGGGATCCGTACCAGGTCGGGTTGACGGAGGAGATAGAGAAGATCCAAAGAAGAGCGGCGCGTTTCGTCACAGGGTTATTTGGTAACCGTGATAGCGTTACGGAGATGTTTAATAAACTCAAGTGGCAGACTCTGCAAGAGAGGCGCTCTGCATCGCGGTGTAGCTTGCTCGCCAGGTTTCGAGAGGGTGCTTTTCTGGATGAGGTATCGAATATATTGCTTCCCCCTACTGATACCTCCCGAGGAGATCACGAATGTAAAATTAGAGAGATTAGAGCGCGCACGGAGGCTTTCAGACAGTCGTTCTTCCCGCGAACCATACGCGACTGGAACAGGAAAGGGAGGTAATGACAGTGGCACGTAAAGTGCCTTCCGCCACACACCGTTGGGTGGCTTGCGGAGTATAAATGTAGATGTAGATGTAGATGCCGAGCGATATTGGCAAGCGGGCTGCACTCAGCCCTTTTGAGGTTTCTTGAGGATCTACGATCATGAAAACTGAAAACAGTAGAGAGAGCGGTATGCTGACAAAATGTCCCTCCATATCCGCATCCAGTGACACCTGTAGACTGAGGACCACACGGCGGTCGGTCGCTACAGTTGGGCCTTCCGAGGCCTAATCTGATAGAGTATTGTTAAAACTACGGAAACTATAGGCCAATATTTCCGACGTCGATGTGTTGTAAAATTTTGGATCGTATTTTATGCTCGCGTATTACATTTCTGGAGACTGAAAATTTTATGTGTAGAAACCAGTTCGAAAGCTAAGGTCACATGAAACCAAGCGACACCATGTGATCAAAAGTATCCGGACACTTGGCTGAGAATGGCTTCAAAGTTCGTGGCGCCCTCCATCGGTAACGCTGGAATTCAATATGGTGTTGGCCATCCTTAGCCTTGATGACAGCTTCCACTGTCGCAGGTAAACGTTCAGTCAGGTGCTGGAAGATTTCTTGGGGAATGGCAGCCCATTCTTCACGACATGCTGCACTGAGGAGGGGTATCGATGTCGGTCGGTGAGGCCTGGCACGAAGTCGGCGTTCCAATAGATCCCAAAGGTGTTCTACAGGATTCAGGCCAGGACTCTTCCCAGGCCAGTTCACTACATGGATTTTATTGTAGTGTAACCACTCCGCCACAGACCGTGCATTATGAACAGGTGCTCGACCGTGTTGAAAGATACAATCGCCATCCACGAATTGCTCTTAAACAGTGGAAAGCAAGAAGGTGCTTAAAACATCAATGTAGGCCTGTGCTGTGATAATGCCACACAAAATACCAAGAGCAGCAAGCGTCCACCATGAAAAACACGACCATCCCATAACACCACCGCCTCAGAATTTTACTGTTGACACTACATACGCAGGCAGACGACGTTCACCGGGCATTTGCCATACTCACATCCTACCAACGGATCGCTCATTGTGTAGTGTGATTCGTCACTATAACAACGTTTTTCCACTGTTAAATCATCCAATGTTTACTCTCCTTACACCAAACTTTTCCAGTTTTTGCAATTAAGAACTGGCTCATTTGATTCTACTTCACGAAAGACATAGCTTAAAAAACACTCATTAGACCAGAACTTCATTATTCCTCGTCAGTCCAATGTCCGCATCATACACGAGTGATACAGGAAATAGAAAAGGGAAAAGAAGCTCAGAGTCTTTAGTTAGAGCATAGTTCAGTTAGCTCGAACGCGTGACGGTGATGCTCAGATAATTCTACCTGCAGGTGTTCAAGAGAGGCATTCTGCATCGCGTTGTGGTTTACTGTTAGAGTTGCGAGATAGTGAACCCCTAGAAGAATCAACCAATACGTTTGTGCCTCTTACGCATAACTCACGGAATGACCACAAATGGTAAAATCAGAGAGATTCGAACACACACTCAGGCTTACCAGCAATACTGCGCACTATGAAAAAGCGCTAGTGACTGTGGTCCACAAAATACTCTCCGCTACACACTGTTCAGCAGTTTGCGGAGTGTAATTGTAGATGCAGAAACGCTAGACTGGAACTAGCGAATGCTTGTCCTTTACTAGGTTTGCGACGATACTTCTAAATACAGTTTCATTTTAATATTTAACACTCTGTCAACGATCGTGACGTATTTGTCCCCGACAGGTTATCAGAGGACTGTTGTATGTTATTGCTTGATATGTGTCCAACTAGTAAAGGGAAGGCTACTAATAGTAGAATTATCATAATTACACGTTGATCCTGTAGATAGCATTGTTCTCAAGTTAACCCGCATCCAATTACTTCACACCTGCAGATAGGCAGCCCAATTACCAGATTCGCCAAACGGGCTGCCTCCGCCCCTTACCCGACACACGGTGTCAACAACTTGCATCAACGAATTGACCCTTGCCACATCGAAAACGAAGCCCATATTGAGCACCTGTAGTGTGAGTTACAATTAATCTGGAGAGACGCTCTGTCCACTGTGCCTCTTTCTAGTATGTCTTGTAGTTCTCGCACAGTCTTCTTCTGAAACCCAGGAGGTATTTATAGCCGGCCGGAGTGGCCGAGCGGTTCTAGGCGCTACAGTTTCGAATCATGCCTCGGGCATGTGTGTGTGATGTCCTTAGGTTAGTGAGGTTTAAGTAGTTCTAAGTTCTGGGGGACTGATGACCTCAGCAGTCCCATAGTGCTTAGAGCCATTTTTGGGGTATTCATAAATAGCCCCGTGTGTGCTACCGTGTATGTGCTACCACAGCACAACCCAGTCCCCTCGGGAAACGAAACGGGGGGAAATATTTTTTTTTTTTTTCATATTGCTACTTCTGACTAAGGCATTACTTACAAAAATTAATGTTTTTTAAATGAACCTGGTAGTCAAAGGGTGAAGACCACGGACAAAGCGGTTTACGTATTTCAAATCTGCGTAGGGAAACGTAAGTACCTACTAGAGAGCTGAGAGAGGAAATGTTACGACTAAAATGAGTAGAGTGAGGGGAAGCAGAGAACCATAGTCGCGATGATGGAATATGTAACGTGGCCCTTGCGTTGGGAAGGACAACAGGGGCGGCAGGTAGGTATTGTGGAAGCCGCAACTCACCGTGATCCTCATTGTTGCTCTGCCTGGGCTGCTGGTGGGCAACGAATGACTGATAGCAGGCCCTGGGCGGCGCCGGCTTATATAGCGGCGCTGGCGGAGGCGCTTCCCGTGCTTTCTCCTTTCCGCCGCCGAGGAGCCGTCGGGACACGCGAGTCACGCACACACGCGCGCACACGCGCGGCTCAGCTGGGGGCGAGACGAGCCGCCGAGCCGCCCCAATTAGCAGACCGCCCTCCCGTCATTAGTCCCGCACGGCCGGCCGGCCGCGGCGCCGGGAGCTGCCCACCGAGCTCTTCCGTCTTTTGTGCCGCGGCCGCTGCGGGTCGCTACAATTGCTTACGGACCTCAGAGTCCCGTACTGCAGCTCACGTATTCTCAAACCCCTTAGACACACGACCTACGTTTGCGTTTTCGATCGAGGAGTTTCTTCAGAATGAGATTTTCACTCTGCAGCGGAGTGTGCGCTGTTATGAAACTTCCTGGCAGATTAAAACTGTGTGCCGGACCGAGACTCGAACTCGGGACCATTACCTTTCGCGGGAAAGTGCTCTACCGATTGAGCTACCCAAGCACGACTCACGCCCTTCCCACACAGCTTTACTTCTGCTAGTAAAGGACGGGGCGTGAGTCGTGCTTGTGTAACTCAGTTGGCCTCATAGAGGCTTTCAATGTATTCTTTTCACCTATCTGCTCTCTCCTCTGCATTTAACAGTGGAATTCCCGTTGCACTCTTAATGTTACCACAGTTGCTTTTAATGTCACCAAAGGTTGTTTTGACTTTCCTGTATGCCGAGTCTGTCCTTCCGACAATCATATCTTTTTCGATGTCTTCACATTTTTCCTGCAGCCATTTCGTTTTAGCTTCCCTGCACTTCCTATTTATTTCATTCCTCAGCGACTTGTATTTCTGTATTCCTGATTTTCCCGGAACATGTTTGTACTTCCTCCTTTCATCAATGAACTAAAGTATTTCTTCTGTTACCCATGGTTTCGTCGCAGCTACCTTCTTTGTACCTATGTTTTCCTTCCCAACTTCTGTGATGGCCCTTTTTGGAGATGTCCATTCCTCTTCAACTGTACTACCTACTGCGCTATTCCTTATTGCTGTATCTATAGCGTTAGAGAACTTCAAACGTATCTCGTCATTCCTTAGTACTTCCGTATCCCACTTCCTTGCGTATTGATTCTTTCTGACTAATGTCTTGAGCTTCAGCCTACTCTTCATCACTACTATATTGTGATCTGAGTCTATATCTGCTCCTGGGTACGCCTTACAGTCCAGTATCTGATTTGAGAATCTCTGTCTGACCATGATGTAATCTAATTGAAATCTTCCCGTATCTCCCGGCCTTTTCCAAGTATACCTCCTCCTCTTGTGATTCTTGAACGGGGTATTCGCTATTACTAGTTGAAACTTGTTACAGAACTCAATTAGTCTTTCTCCTCTTTCATTCCTTGTCCCAAGCCCATATTCTCCTGTAACCTTTTCTTCTACTCCTTCCCCTACAACTGCATTCCAGTTGCCCATGACTATTAGATTTTCGTCCCCCTTTACATACTGCATAACCCTTTCAATATCCTCATACACTTTCTTTATCTGTTCAAAAATGGTTCAAATGGCTCTGAGCACTATGGGACTCAACTGCTGTGGTCATAAGTCCCCTAGAACTTAGAACTACTTAAACCTAACTAACCTAAGGACAGCACACAACACGCAGCCATCACGAGGCAGAGAAAATCCCTGACCCCGCCGGGAATCGAACGCGGGAACCCGGGCGTGGGAAGCGAGAACGCTACCGCACGACCACGAGATGCGGGCTCTTTATTTGTTCATCTTCAGATTGCGACGTCGGCATGTATACCTGAACTATCGTTGTCGGTGTTGGTCTCCTGTCGATTCTGATTAGAACAACCCTGTCACTAAACTGTTCACAGTAACACACCCTCTGTCCTACCTACCTATTCATAACGAATTCTACACCTGTTATACCATTTTCTGCTGCTGTTGATATTACCCGATACTCATCTGACCAGAAATCCTTGTCTTCCTTCCACTTCACTTCACTGACCCCTACTATATCTAGATTGAGACTTTGCATTTCCCTTTTCAGATTTTCTAGTTTCCCTACCACGTTCAAGCTTCTGACATTCCACGCCCCGACTCGTAGAACGTTATCCTTTCGTTGATTATTCAATCTTTTTCTCATGGTAACCTCCCCCTTGGGAGTCCCCTCCCGGAGATCCGAATGGGGGACTATTCCGGAATCTTTTGTCAATGGAGAGATCATCATGATACTTCTTCAATTACAGGCCACATGTCCTGTGGATACACGTTACGTGTCTTTAATGCAATGGTTTCCATTGCCTTCTGCATCCTCATGTCGTTGATCATTGCTGATTCTTCCGTCTTTAGGGGCAATTTCCCACTCCTAGGACAAGAGAGTGCCCTGAACCTCTATCCGCTCCTCCGCCCTTTTTGAGAAGGCCGTTGGCAGAATGAGGCTGACTTCTTATGCCGGAAGTCTTCGGCCGCCAATGCTGATTATTTATCAAAATTTAGGCAGTGGCGAGGATCGAACCCGGGACCGAAGACGTTTTGATTATGAATCAAAGACGCTACCCCTTTTTTTTTACTTTTTTCCATCTTTTTTGTTTCTTTTCTCTATCCACTTTTTTATCCATCCTTTCTTCCCAGCAATCCAATTTTTATTAACCACTTTTATTTTCTTTTTATTTTTTATTTATTTTTTTGTATTTTTAGGATGGTCAGGGCGTGGTACACGCCGCACTAGCAGTGAGGTCTGTTCACGGCACTGCCAGTGCGTCGAGGCCCAAACCCCTCCCACCCCTTTTTCATGTTCCCTGTTGGGTCATAGCAGTAAGTGTGCAGAAATCTTAACACAATATTTCCATTCTCCGATGTAAGAAAGACAATGAAACCTCTTCTCTAAGTAGAAACTGAACACTGACGTGTGTGTGTTCCGGAAGCAAGGTAATAGTAAATAATAATAAGAAACCAAGTGACTTTTAATTTTCTTCTGTTCGTTCTCGTTCAAGGTGTTGTAGTGGTTCCACATATTTAACCAACACCCATTCTTTCAAAAATGATCTTCAGCATGTTGCCGTAGTGCTTCTTGTGGTTGCGATACGTGCTGATTTTTGCATATTCACACTTCATGTAAACGCGGAATTCTATCTCGTTGTCCGACCCAAGTGTGTGGATGACATAACGAGCTAATGGCGTTGGTTTTTAATTTCGGAAAGCATGTCATGTCTGGTCTCAGGAGGAGCAATGGCGTTATATATTCCGTAAAGGATCTGGTGAGAAAAGCGATTTGTTGCCTGATCCAATTCCAGTTATGCACATGGCCACCACAGGTGAATCTGTGGATGAGTGTATCCACCAGATTGCATTTTCCACAAAGGTGTGTCTGGTTTAAACCGATCCCATATAGTCTCTCGTTAGTGCTGATGACATTATTAACTGTTTTGTACCATGCGGAAATAGTGTCTGTAGATAGCCCGGCATAGTTGATGTTCCGCCATACAGCTTTCCAGTCACAATTTGGGAATTTCGTTTCAATTTTGTTTCTACCCTCATTTAACTTCCTTTCAAATATGATGTCGCGCGCTGTGATACGTGTGTTGCTTCTGATTTTGTCACTAAGATAACTTGCTTCGAGGAAAAAGTTCCTCACATACTGCAGACGGGCATTAATTCTTCGCACATCAATCGGTGCTTGCAGGCTATGGGGTGTCACAGCCTCAAAGAGCTTTGTGGTTATACATTGTGGAAGTTCTCTGAGTATATGGAAAGTCCGTTTGAGGAACAGAGCAGACGCTTTATTGCGAATATCCACCAAACCGAGGCCCCCTTTTCTGACATCCAGTATAACGGTAGTCGCATCAACCCTGAATATGTCTCCTCTCCATAAACAATTGGTAACAGTGGACATGATCCCTTTCGCTACTAGTTTAGGGATTGGAAATACCTGCGCAGTGAAATACGCTTTAGACAAAACGCAGGAGTTGATGAATCTGACTTTTTGCACCAGGTCCGTAGTTCGATGGATGTTCTCCATGACAGCACCATGAACTTTCCTCCTAGTTTCCGTCCAGTTAAAAGCAGCCATCCTCATCGGACATGCCATTAAGGTTATTCCCAAAGTTTTATGTTTGTTGTCTTGTTTTGCCCATGCCAGTCGAAGGTGATCTAAGCCCCGTAGATTCAATATTTGACTTTTGTTTTCATTTGCTGTCGCTCCCGACGCTAGACAATACCTTTGGATTTCTCTTTCCAGTGTAACTGTCTCCTCCTTATTTCTTATTACAACGCCCACGTCATCAGCATAAGCTCGTATGACAGTTTTCTCGCCACTCAATGTTATGCCTGTTAATCTTGCGTGGACAGTGCGGAGGAAGGGCTCTAAAGATACAGAAAATAAAAACATAGATAAGGGACTGCCCTGTTGGAACCCCTCGCCTTATCTGTATGGGTTTAGATGTTTGGCCATTTATTGCTATTTTCGCATTTATACCTGTTGCAATATTCCTTAGCATGTTCACAATCTGGGGGTGGAAAGCCATTCTTGACAGCGTCGCAAAGAGGTATCTATGACTAACGCGGTCAAAAGCTTTGTTGAAATCTATAAAGATTAACGCACATTTTATACTTGTCACTGAGATAATTGCAATGACGTCTCTGTATGCAGATAGACTTTCGAATATCGTTCTGGTCGGAGAACAAGATTGATGATGACTCAATATTTTGTTGGAAAAGGCTGAGAGTCTTTTGTTGATAATACGCGAAATTATTTTGTAATCAGAATTTAGTAGCGAAAGAGGCCGAAAATTGTTTAAGTTGGTTTTGCCTTTACTCTTAGGAATCAATACTATTTTACTTTCCTTAAACTCTGCAGGGACCGGTTTTCCGTTCAGGACCTCATTTGCCATGGAAGTGATCTTGTCCCCAATTATAGACCAGTAGCGGGCATAAAATTCCACAGGGAGGCCATCAAGTCCCGGAGATTTTTTGAGAGGTGAGTTACGCACTGCCTCATGCACTTCATCTTTAGTAATAGGTGACAGGATGTCAGCGTTGTCTGTTCCCGACAATAGTGGACCTAAAATAGTGAGAAAGTCCTCGAGAGCAGCATCTTCCACTGTGGTAGGGGCATATAAGGTTTCATAGTACCTGTGGACTTCGTCCAGTATTTGTTTCTGGCATGTGAGCCTCGTACCAGTATGCGTCTGGACTTCATCAATTAAAGTTAGACGTCTGTTTTTAGCATGCCGCACCAAGTGATACAGAGAAGCTGTTTCATCTGCTACGACTGATGTGGCTTTCGATTTAATTTTGAGTCCCTCCATCTGTTGCCGTTTAATGCTTAATAACTTGGCTTTTATTTTTTTGATTTCATTCAGACGAATTACGTCATCATGGGCCTGTTGATATAAGTCTCTTAAAACTTTATAGTAAAACTCCATTGTATTCCTCAACTCCCTGTGCCTCGCTGCACTATACTGCATGACAACTTTCCGCAGCCTTGGTTTAGCCCTCCTAGTCCACCAGTCAGTGACTGTTGGGTGCTTGTCTACTGTGCGGAGGCACATAGTCCACGCTACTCTTATTTCCTGTTCTAGTTCTTCGTCAGTTAAAACAGAGATATTTAAATTCCATTGGCCTCTGAATCGACGGGTTGGCTGTACACTTAAATTAAAGCAAGTTAAAAGTGTACTGTGATCGCTAAAATACACGGGAATAGTTTCAACGTTTAATAAATAATTTTGCAAATTTGGTGACACGTAAATTCTATCTAGTCTGCTGCGGGAGTGGCTGGTTATATACGTGAACCCGACTGACGTAGGGTGCTGAAGTTCCCACACATCCTTAAGGTGTAGTTCACTTACTAACTTTTTTAACTGTGGCGAGTAGTTGAAGTTGGGTTGTTGATCTTTCTGGTTTAAAACACAGTTAAAATCTCCACCTACTATAAGAGAACACGGATTTTTCCTTAATAAATAAATCAGTTCATCTTGAAAAAAAACTTCGCACGATCCAATTTGTGGGAATTTCCTGATGGGGCGTAAAGGTTAAGCACTGTCACATCGAATATTTTTATGCCTATGGCTCTTCCTGATTCTAGTCGTTCGATTTCAGTCACCGGAATGCCTTCCCTTATAAGAAAGGCTGTACCGATACTGGCTTCCTTAGAAACATTTACAATTTCAATAAAACCTGGGATCCGAAATTCCGTTATCGCAACTTCTTTTAGCAACGCGATATCTGTCCCGGACTGGTACAAGAATTTTTTAGTGCTGCCAATTTCAAGGGTGACTGTATTTTATTAATGTTAATAGTAGTAATGCTATAAGCTTGCATCACAGACATACCAGAAGAAGCTATTTGGGATGAGGATCGGTATGTTTATAGCAGCATCGTGCTTCCCTACAAGGCACGATCTTTACAAGCTGTGTGCCCAATACATGTACTAAATTCCTAGTAAATTTGCACTGCTTTCAAACAAAGAGTTTGAGAAGAAAAGTATCCTGAAATCCCGACAATGCATTGCTATAAGTCACTGTGGCCATTCTCTTTCTCCTCGTCAGTGTTGGCCCTGATGACTTCGTATTTAATATTCTTTTTCTTGATGTCTTTTGCCGGCCGAAGTGGCCGTGCGGTTAAAGGCGCTGCAGTCTGGAACCGCAAGACCGCTACGGTCGCAGGTTCGAATCCTGCCTCGGGCGTGGATGTTTGTGATGTCCTTAGGTTAGTTAGGTTTAACTAGTTCTAAGTTCTAGGGGACTAATGACCTCAGCAGTTGAGTCCCATAGTGCTCAGAGCCATTTTTTTATGTCTTTTTTCTCTAGTGTGGCTTTCGCTTGATGACGCGTGACAGCAAGACCCGGTGTCGGTCGCTGCCGCCGGCGGTGGCTGAATGGGGCAACGGCCGTGGCTTGCCAGTCGTCAATATTTGGTTCCGGCGTGGTGTCTGTTGTGCTGTCTTGCTGGCGAGGCGGTGATGCTTGTTTATTTCCTCCTTCGGCGCGGCGTTGCGCTTCGGAGTCAGCAGGTTGTTTACTTGGTACTTCCTCGTACTGTTCGCACTGTATGGGCTGTGCACTTGATGCGGTTATTTCAGTCGTGACCTCAGGCTCAGGGTCACATTTCCGTGAAAGGTCACTACCAGCTGCGTCACTATCTGTTCGTGGCGGTATAAGTCCTTGTGCGGAAGTGGGAGCCACATAGACCTGCATTTCATCTCCTTTTTCCACTTCCAACAGATCTTCAGGACTGGGCTTCGGCCTCCTGGCAACGGGTGTTTCACACGAAGAGTCCTCATCAACATTTTTTTCAGTGTCCTCTAGAGGACGCTTTTTAGTGAGAATCTCGCTGTCACGGGACGGAATTTCAGCAGTTAATGCAGGTTTTAAAGACGGAAAGTCATTAACATTAAGTGCAACATTTTCAGAGGTAGTAACAGGATCCACGACAGCCGCCGGCTCTGTTGTATTACTGGCTGGCAACAAATCGTTGAGTGTTAATTTCCGGCGTTGCGTAAGGTTATTTGTTAGCACAAAAACACGGCGAGGGCAGTCCTGACGGAGGTGACCAGACTCGTTACATACATGACATGTAGGGGTTTGCCCTGAGTACATAACATGCGCCTTGTGCCCGTCAACAAAGATGTGGGAGGGAATGTTTGCCTTCACTTCCATCTCCACGGAGCGAATGCCGTTAAAGCACTGCAGCTTGAAATGCGAAGCCCACCTTTCGTTGACTATTTGCCTGACAACCCCATATTTTGAAAGGACATCTTTAATTTTCGAGTTGTCTACTTCTATGGGAATATTCAAAACCCTAACATTCCTAATTACAGACTCGGAATTCCGGAGTTTTACAGTACTTTTAGTACCATCACGGTGTATAAATTCCATTTCATAACCAAATTTTGCCAGAAAGCGGTCTACACTCACGGAATCGTTGAACTTTACATAAATGCAGTATTCATCAGAGTCTAGCTGCATGGTATGAACAGATTCAGAATGAAGGCCAATTACCTCGGTAATCCAGTCGTGTATTTCAAGTGCAGAGGGCTGTACTCGACGGGTGTACTTGTCGAAGGTGAAAATCACGGTGTTTTTTCTCACGGAGTTTGCCATGGTGTTCTGCAGCGAAGAAATCTCGGACAACGCCGAAATCCCAACAGCACTACGTAGAAAGATGACACGACGAAGACAAAATGCTCAATTGATAACGCTTAATTCACGTACAAAACGTCAATAAACGAGCAAGAAACTCGAAAACACTGGCGTAAACACTGAACGTTCACGGAGCAAACTTGAGGAGCGTGCGACCGCTGCGACAGCTAAAGCCAGACTGTAGACCACGGGTAAGTCCCGAAACCCAATCGAGGCAATAGAGCATCGCATTCATGTAAGGTAATGGCTTGCATGAGTATCAAGAGCTCAGATGGAAACCCAGTTCTAAGCAAATAAGGGAAAGTAGAAAGGTGGAAGGAGTATATAGACGGTCTATACAAGGGCGATGTTCTTGAGGACAATTTTATGGAAATGGAAGAGGAGGTAGATGAAGATGAAATGGGAGATATGATACTGCGTGATGAGTTTGACAGAGCACTGAAAGACCTAAGTCGAAACGAGACCCTGGGAGTAGACAACATTCCATTAGAACTACTGACGGCCTTGAGACAGCCAGTCCTGAGAAAACTCTACCATTTGGTGAGCAAGATGTATGAGACAGGCGAAATTCCCTCAGATTTCGAGAAAAATGTAATAATTCCAATCCCAAAGAAAGCAGGTATTGACAGATATGAAAGATACCGGACTATCAGTTTAATAAGTGACAGCTGCAAAAATACTAACGCGAATTCTTTACAGACGAATGGAAAAACTGCTAGAAGCCGACCTCGGGGAAGATCAGTTTGGGTTCCCCAATACTGACCCTACGACTTATCTTAGAAGAAAGATGAAGGAAAGGCAAACGTACGTTTCTAGGATTTGTAGACTTAGAGAAAGCGTTTGACAATGTTGACTGGAATACTCTCTTTCAAATTCTGAAGGTGGCAGGGGTAAAATACAGGGAGCGAGAGGCTATTTACAATTTGTACACAAAGCAGATGGCAGTTATAAGAGTCGAGGGACGTGAAAGGGAAGCCGTGGTTGGGAAGGGAGTGAGACAGGGTTGTAGCCTCTCCCCGATGCTCTTCAATCTGTATATTGAGCAAGCAGTAAAGGAAATAAAAGAAAAGTTCGGAGTAGGTATTGAAATCAATGGAGAATAAATAAAAACTTTGAGGTTCGCCGATGACATTGTAATTCTATCAGAGACAGCAAAGGACTTGGAAGAGCAGCTGAATGGAATGGACAGTGTCTTGAAAGGAGGATGTAAGATGAACATCAACAAAAGCAAAACAAGGATAATGGAATGTAGTCGAATTAAGTCGGGTGATGCTAAGGGAATTAGATTAGGAAATGAGACACTTAAAGTAGTAAAGGAGTTTTGCTATTTGGGGAGCAAAATAACTGAAGATGGTCGAAGTAGAGAGGATATCAAATGTAGACTGGCAATGGCAAGGAAAGCGTTTCTGAAGAAGAGAAATTTGTTAGCATCGAGTATAGATTTAAGAGTCAGGAAGTCGTTTCTGAAAGTATTTGTATGGTGTGTGGCCATGTATGGAATTAAAACATGGACGATAAGTAATTTGGCAAGAAGAGAATAGAAGCTTTCGAAATGTGTGTCTACAGAAGAATGCTGAAAATTAGATGGGTAGATCACATAACTAACGAGGAGGTATTGAATAGAATTGGGGAGAAGAGGAGCTTGTGGCACAACTTGACCAGAAGAAGGGATCGGTTGGTAGGACATGTTCTGAGGAATCAAGTTCACCAATTTATTTCTGGAAGGCAGCGTGGAGGGTAAAAATCGTAGAGGGAGACCAAGAGATGAATACACTGAGCAGATCCACAAGGATGTAGGCTGCAGTAGGTACTGGGAGATGAAGAAGCTTGCACAGGATAGAGTAGCATGGAGAGCAGCATCAAACCAGTCTCAGTACTCCACTTGTCGTGGCAATCAATCGCGACCACTGAGCAAACTGCGAGCCGTTCCATCTACGGTCAATCAGCGTACAAAGTAACTTTTTCTGCCGGAGGGGCAGCCTAGAAACGGGAGCCATCGTTAATAACTTCGACGCTCAATAGCATCTTTGAGGTCACCAGCACACAGGTTCCAATTCTCGACTTTTTCCTCAAGACAGCCTCTACAACCACTTAAAGTGTGTCACGACATATCTAGGATACACTGTGTATTGACGAATATAAAATATTTCGTTGAGAGAGAAAAGCTTCAATTCATAAACCAACACAGTTTGAGGAAGTATCACTCGTGAGAAACACAGCTTGCTCTTTTTCTCACACAATATACCACGAGCTGTGGCTGAAGGGTAAGAGGCAGATTCCACATCAGTTTCCAGGAAAGCATTTGGCGAAGTGTCAAACTACAGACTGTTTGCAAATGTCCGAGCATACGCAGTAGGTTTTGAGAAATACGAGTGGCCCGAAGGTTCTTTACTTAAGAGGAACCAGCACGTTTTCCTGGATGACGGGTGTCCATCAGAGAGAAAGCTACCATCAGGGAATTGTGGTAGGACCGTTACAGCAGCCCTCTTGTTCTCTATACACCGAAACGATCTGACGGATAAGGTGAGCATCAGTCTGCGATTCTTCGTTGATGACGCTGTAGTGTACGAGAAAGGGTCCTTTTTCAGCGAATCCAGGAGGGTACGGGATGACATGGATAAAGTTTTTATTTCGTGTTACGAAAATATGGCAAAATATAATGTATATGTGTAGGAGACACGATCCTGTAATGATCGAGTGCGGTGCTAGTGGTGGAGTGCCTGACACAGTCCCATCGATTACCTATCTGGAGTAAGGTCCAATAGTAACATGAATTGAACGGGCACGTGAGTTCGACTGTCGGGAATGTGAATGATCGGCTTCAGTTTATAGGGAGAATTGGTAGCAATATGTATCTCATTTACAGAGGACACGGCGTACCGAACACCTGTGCGACTTATTATTGAATAATGGTCCAGTGCTTGATCTCCACTTCATGTCGGATTACAGAAAAATATCGAAGCTTTTCAGACGCCTACTGCTAGATTCGTTAACGATACGTTCTGTCAGCATGCGGTTATTACAGAATTCTTGTGTAAACTCGAATTGGAATCATCGGAGGATGGAAGACCTTTTTGCAAAACGCTATTGAGATCTACGCGATCACTACTGAGAAAGCTTAGATAAGCGGAATTTAACAGAGAATTCAGAACGATGTCACTGCCACAAACATGCATCTCGCTACGAAGACAAGTTAGGAGAAAACGGGATTCGCTCGGTCTTCCCATGGTCTTTTTTATCAGTGTAAGAGGAGAGGGAACGATGGGCGGTGGTAGGAGAAACCTTCTGCCATGCGCGTTATGTGGTTTGCCAAGTAATGTTTGAATGTAACTGTTGATGTGGACTTATTTCCCTTCCGAAGAGCAGTAGCCTATCTTCGAGCATTTTCTCGATTTTTCTAAAGCTTAGCACGCAGTTTGGACAGAGCACATTCATTTACTCAGATCGCTCTAAGGAAGACTGTGGGCGGAATGTACCTTCGTTGCTGGTGAAGAGGATTTTTGATATTTCCTTTTGCGAGTGGGCATGACAACTCTGTAACACTCCAACAGATTCAGCCTGTGCCTAAGGATGGTCGGAGAACAATCCACAACATTGTTGGTGTGTCGTACGAAACTGTTCAGGCAATCTTCACGCACGATTTCAACATGCAGCGTGTGGCTGCAAAGTTTGAGCAGAGGCTACCAGCTCACAACGAGAAGAAACACCGCGTCGAAATATGTCAAGAGTTCCGTCAGCATGCCGTGAATGGTCCGTCTTTCCTGCCAAGTATCACTACAGGTGACGAAACGTTGGTCCACGGGTACGAATCTGAGACATAGCGACAGTCTTCACTGTTGAAGAGCCCATCATCTGCACGACCGTAAACGGTGAGGCAGATCTGCAGAGCGACCAAGCCATTTTCATCTTTTTTCAGACATTCGCGTATCATACATCACGAATTCTTCGTCATCTTCCCGAAGCTCAAGATCCAGCTCAAAGGTCGCCGTTTTGCGACCATTGCGGAGATCCATTGCGAAACGCTGAAGGTGCTTCACTCACTTCGAAAGGAACATTCCCAGTAAATGTTTTAGCAGTAACAGAAAAGCTAGATACGCTACACTGATGTGCACAATGACCAAGTAGTGCGTAAACGTGGACACGTAAGACACGTTCTCGTAAACAGAGTTAGTCTCGAAACTTTTTGATACACCCTCGCAGACCAGTGTTCGGTTTTTATTACAGAGCTGTTTGCCCTTTGTCAGATCATCTTTTAATCCGTCTGACACAGTATCTCAAAATCTCTGCTCTGTCTCAATGCTCTCCAGAGCCTCTATGGAAGTAGAGGTATCACTCTTCAGTACAAAAGGCTCAGAAATACTTTCAAACACGCGTTGATGCTGGCACACATATATTGCTCGACTGGATTCCTATATATGTCAGCATGTTATATGATGAGGCTATTGATGCTGCTTCCAAGTTTTCGACTCTACAACCCACGTGTTTTGTATATTCTCTTCCCTCGGACGATCTCGCCATTTCTCTACGTAGGGACATTCTGTCTTTCCAGTCATAGCAGCCCGTAAGGCAGCACTCCCACCCCCTGGTATTACCAAAACTGAAGTGGGGGCTCGTAGGCCTACCGACTCAATATTTATACACCACTGGCCATTAAAATTGCTACACCAAGAGGAAATGCAGATGATAAACGGGTATTCATTAGACAAATATATTATACTAGAAATGACATGTGATTACATTTTCACGCAATTCGGATGCATTGGCGTGTACAAGTACAGCTGCCCAAGCAGCTTCAACACAATACCACAGTTCATCAAGAGTAGTGACTGGCGTATTGTGACGAGCCAGTTGCTCGGCCACCATTGACCAGACGTTTTCAATTGGTGAGAGATCTGGAGAATGTGCTGGCCAGGGCAGCAGTCGAACATTTTTCTGTATCCAGAAAGGACCTGCAAGATGCGGTCGTGCATTATCCTGCTGAAATGTAGGGTTTCGCGGGGATCGAATTAAGGGTAGAGCCACGGGTCGTAACAAATCTGAAATGTAACGTCCACTGTTCAAAGTGTCGTCAGTGCGAACAAGAGGTGACCGAGATGTGTAACTAATCGCACCCCATACCATCACGCCGGGTGATACGCCAATATAGCGATGACGAATACATGCTTCCAATGTGCATTCACCGCGATGTCGCCAAACACGGACGCTACCATCATGATGGTGTAAACAAAACCTGGATTCATCCGACAAAATGGCGTTTTGCCATTCGTGCACCAAGGTTCGTCGTTGAGTACGTCATCGCAGGCGCTCCTCTCTGTGATGCAGCGTCAAGGGTAACCGCAGTCATGGTCTCCAAACTGATAGTCCATGCAGCTGCAAACGTCGTCGAACTGTTCGTGGAGATGGTGTTGTCTTGCAAACGTCCCCATCTGTTGACTCAGGGTTCGAGACTTGGCTGCACGATCCGTTACAGCCATGCGGATAAGATGCCTGCCATCTCGACTGCTAGTAATACGAGGCCGCTGGGATCCAGCCCGGCGTTCCGTAATACCCTCCTGAAGCCACCGATTCTATATTCTGATAACAGTCATTGGATCTCGACCAACGCGAGCAGCAATGTCGCGATACGATAAACCGCAATCGCGATAGGCTACAATCTGACCTTTATCAAAGTCAGAAATGTGATGGTACGCATTTCGCCATCTCGCACGAGGCATCACAACAACGTTTCACCAGGCAACGCCGGTCAACTGCTGTTTGTGTATGTGAAATCGGTTGGAAACTTTCCTCACGTCAGCACGTTGTAGGTGTCACCACCGGCGCCAACCTTGCGTGAATGCTCTGAAAAGCTAATCATTTGCGTATCACAGCATCTTCTTCCTATCGGTTAAATTTCGCGTCTGTAGCACGTCATCTTCGTGGTGTAGTAATTTTAATGACCAGTAGTATATCTTGAAATCAAAGCCAATTGTTGATTACTACATTAAAATTAATTACAACACATTTATTTGATTTTATTCTCCGTGGGCCTTAGAAGCTCCCCCTCCAAACCCCCCTCCCAGGTCGGCAATACCAAGGAAAAATTTCAGGCGGTTGAGACTTTGGATCGAAATATTTAAAACGAAACGAACTCTTGCATTGTTATCTTCAAACACATTTTTATGAAGTCTACCGTTTTTACTTTTATTGATTCTGTTGATGTTGGAGAAGTAACATGAAGAGAAAATGTTTGCGTGATAGTTCTATTGAAAGAGTGTGGTAAGAAGTCTCAACGAATCAGTTTAAGAGGAAAGTGAAGTGAATGCTTATGTAGAAGAAAGTGGAACTGATTCACCTCTGAGAATGAAGATGATGTTCAGCCTAACCCACCACATGCTATTGATACTAACTCTGATAAATTTGTTGCCAAAAGTGGACGCGTATATGTTACGAAGCCACCACGAAACTATCGGCTTTCTGTACAAAGTACAGGGGCTAAGACAGTAAGGGAAAATGTTGTCTTTGTTCCGTCACTGCGCAATCAAGATATTTCTGAAAGAAAAACGTGGAAAATACGGCTTTCTAATTAGAATGCTCTTTGATTCTGAGACTAGATACGCAATCACCATGGACGTCCATATAGGAAAGTCTGGAAATACACAACACCTTAAAGGACCAATGCGTGTTGTAAAGAGACTAATAAAGCCAACTGAGGAATCAGGCCACAGTGTTAGCACAGATCGATACTACACTTGACTAAGGCCCTATGGAATGATTTTCACTACACACCTGTTGGAACGGACGACACATACCTAAAGAGCTGAAGACTATAACTGGCTCCAACGTACGCTCATCTATCTTTGCATATACTGGTCCTCAGACACAGAGGCCAGCAGTTACTCTCGCATCAACTGTAGTCCATGAGAAACAAAGCGACTGCTGTTGATGCTTTCGGCTTATCACACAGGTGTTGTTAGTGAAGTTTAGAAAAAGACTAACATAAATCTTTTTTGTAATTCTACAAAGGGAGGCGTGGACATCAGAGATAAGATGGCAAGGCACTACAGCACAAAGAGAGAAAGAAGAAGTTGGCTTATGTTCCACGTCTACACACTCTTTGGTATAGTAGCAATAAATGAATACTCATTCTTCTTTCTCAACATTCCAAATTGGAAAAAAAAATTGTTAAATCGCAGAAGAGTTTTTCTCACAACCTTAGGTCTTCAGTTAATAAGGTGTTGTGCAGGCTCCAGAAGCCAGTAATAATGGCAATGGAAAGCATCACACTATGGAAGCTTAGCTGCACTATGGAACTTTCACTATCAACAGCAGAGCCAGGTACAAGTGTACGGTGCCCCTATGCTGCCAAGAAGCTGCCTCTAAAATGATCAAGTACAAAAAGTTGGAAAAAATCAACCGTCACCTGCTCTTAGTGTCAGTGCCGCAAACACGTCTATGGAAAACACAGCAAGAAGACTGTTGTGTGAAGAATGTGTTTCAGAATGAGACAGTAGCTTCTGTTTGTTTCATGTAGTGGACTGAAATTAAACAGATGTTTTTTGTATAAGAGAACACAGTTATTAACGTTACTGGGACAAAAGTTATACAAAGTGAATTTGTAGATTTTGTTTCCATTATAATTTAATTTATTATTACCCAGTGTACAAGAATACTGTCTAAGCAGTTCTAAGAGTTTTCAGCGGTATCAGAAGTAAATAAACTTGCATTAAGACAAATTAAATTTCCACTGTCTTTCTGAGCCGCTGAAGCCCCCCCATTTGGTATAACATGTAACAAAAATTATCTTGGTAATGCTAGGGCTTACAAACCATTGACTGTGTGCCACTTTCGAACGCGTAATCACTTTTTAACACCTTGCGCTTTAATGTATTTTCATGATCTGAATTGTCCGATGTTTAAACAGAACGAATTTTACTCTTCACTCGTCGTACCAATATGTCGAAGGTAATTTTATTTCCTTCTGGCTTCACGGGTTGTCCTAGCAACTATTAAGGAACCGCCCATTAAAATGGGAGGGTTGTGGTAAAATTTCATTTAATATTTCCAATATAGTTGAGCTATTCAACTAGCGTTCCCGGCTCAATGTCGTTACTTCTCTTAGTTCTACCCTCTAGCGAATGTCGTTTGGTCTCCTATGTGGCAACTAACTTCAAGAAACTCTTTTGATTTGGGTGCTCGTAATCTCAGCAGTTTTACTCCCTGAAGCACCAATACAACGTGATATATCATTTCCCGACCGAGCTTTTGTGTTGATCTTCTCCGATATTGTAGATGATAGAGTCGTTTTCCAGTGTCTGTGAGATAGGAACTTTTCCTCGGCCTGGGGATAATTGGCAGATGTTTCCCTAACTTTCTCTGCCTCGTGATGACTGGGTGTTGTGTGATGTCCTTAGGTTAGTTACGTTTAAGTAGTTCTAAGTTCTAGGGGACTGATGACCATAGATGTTAAGTCCCATAGTGCTCAGAGCCATTTCTTTTTGTTTCCCTAACCTTCCTAAATGGATGGCGTGCAGGGCTGACTAGGCTGATCTCACGGGTGAGGGATTTTCCCATGATAGCTGGTGTATGTATTACAGCACCTGGTGGAAGACAAGATGTAAAAGCCCTGGTAAGAAGCTGCACCCTTGCAGAGTAGCACCAATAGTGGGAGTAGATAATGTTCAATTGAAACGCTTGCCTTTGGTTTCTGAAGTGACTGGCAGAAATGTCTGGACGCAAAATAATTTCGTGAAGCGGTGGGAGCTAGAGAAATCGCATATAGACTGTCATCCCATCTAGGGGTGAAAACTTGTAGATTTGACTAAATTCTAGGGGCGTTCTATAAATAATACAATACATTTATTATTGAAAGAAGGTTGGTTTTATTCAGTATTCCATTACAGCATGTTATTGCCCATTCCTTTGGTTACAAAACCTTGTTTTTCAACATGATCTCCGTTCAATGCGACGGCCATACGCCACCTCAGTGGGAGGGCAGTATACCTGCATGGTACCATTCTATTGGTTACGTCTAAGCCAAGATCTTGCTGCATCAATAACCTCCCCATCAACGACGTACTGTTTTCTATGGAGTACATCTTTCATTAGGCCAAACAGACTGAAGTCTGATGCTGCGAGTTTCGGGCTGTAGGGTAGATGAGGAGGAACCGTCCAATAAAGATTTCTGAGCTCCTCTCGGGTGCGGAGACTTGTGTATGATTTTGCGTTATAATGGCAAAGGAGACGTTTTTTGGCATGTTCGTGGCATGTCGGTTGAGAGTGCCCGCACATACCAACATTGTAGGAGTCACAGCTGTTTTCGGCCGGCCAGCACGCGTGTGGTCGGACACGGTTGCGCGACTATATTGCGATGGTGACAGACGCTTCGCCCACCGACTCACCGTGGTTTTCTTCACTGCTAGGTCTCCGAAGACATTCCGCCAGCTGCCACGAATATCTACGATACTATGGATTCCAGCCAAAAGAAACTCATGGACAGCTTTCTACTTGGGACGTATCTCCGTTACAGATACCGTATTGAAGCCGATGTATGATGCGGCCACCTACTGTAACTTCATGAAACTTTAGAGGCTGAAGCAGCGATATTCCAGGATGTCTCACAACAATTTGCGCACTTTTCAACCAAAACTTGCCAATAAGAATGTGGTGCATTACTTATTGAAACCTCTCGTAGCTAGGCAGTATAATTACGAACAGCGTAAACTGGGATTATCACACAGAAATTGTTGAGGGGAAGGTGAACGAAAGAGTGCTTTTTAATGACAGTGCACTTCTTAGAAGATGCAACAAATGTAATAAAGCTAAGGGTTACTACAACGATCTGATTTATTATTAAAAGCTAAAATTAAACCCCGTCCTAACAGGCCACAGAAAGCTCAACTGTACCGACAGACCGTCGTGTCATCCTCAACCAACAGGCGACAACGGATACAGATATGAAGGGGTATGTGTTCAGCACACCGCTCCCCCGGCCATTGACGGTTTTCGTGACCGGAGCCGTTAATTCTCAGGCAAGTAGCTCCTGAATAGGCCTTACAAAGGCTGAGCGCACCCCACTTGCCATCAGCTCTAGGATGACCAGATGGTCACCCACCCAAGAGCTAGCCAAGCCCGACACGTTTAAACTCGGTGATCTGACGTGAACTACTGTTACCACTGCGGCAAGCCCTTTGGCGATTATTACTAAAGACAACAAATTTGTTTTATAAGCTGAATCAAGTATACAATTAATTATCAAGGAAACTAGGGATTGAAAACACGCACAATAAACTGTCGCGTCCCACTGACGTGTCCTGAGAGGGAGTGGAAGGACTGCGTTGGTGCGCGTCAGAGAACTTACTTGGCATGAGGTCTCGGTGGTGTGGGCCGCCAACTCCTCACTGCTCCGTTGTAGAGAAGGCTGCAAGGTGAGTTAGGATAGGATCTTAGGGAAGCTTTCATGTATGAACACTCGATGTATAGAACGATTATACTGGAAGTACCCCTGGCACTTGTGATTTTAATAAGATTCTATATACAGTCTCCAATGATTGTCTATCTGGCTATGCAGTTGCCATTCCTAACTTCCCAAACCTAAGTCCTAATACAGCAGAGGCGAGCGCACCAGAATAAGTGTCAGCTGTGTTGATTCAGCCTAAGTCCCTACTTGTTGCTGTGCTCAATATTCTCCTGCAACTCTTGCAGCATCCCGACGCAGACTAACGTGGACCGGCGTCCTAAGTACCTCACTCCATCACTGTCCTTCGATCTAGCGGCTATCCGCTTTTATAGGGGGTAGTGCACCCGGCAACACTTGTTCTAGAAGGTTCTAGCAGGTTCTAGCACCCCCGAACTTTGAGCCCTGAGTAGGCTAGTCACGCGGCAGCATGTGATGCCTACGTGATGAACTAGCCATTCTCCACTGTTTGCTGTGTCCAAGGGTTGCCACTAACTGTGCTTGAGCCTCGTGATACTGCATACTCCGCTCTTGTTAGTCGAGTACACATTACACATTACATATGAGATAGTCTCGTCACGTCCGCCTCGCTTGATCTGCAGCAATAATTTTCCAGCCTACAGCCTACATGATTTTAATTCTATCTTCTACTATTCGCGACAAAACTCGGAACATATGAGTGGATACATGGTAGAAACAATAAAAAATTGCTTATGCCCAACGTGTAAGTTAACGTGCTAAAGAAAACCAGAACACTACGCTTGACCGTCCTTTTCTGGAGTGTAGTTGCGCTGCATGGGATCCTTACCAGACAGAACTTACGACGGACAATGACAACGGTCAAAAAAGGGCAGCACTCTTTGTATTATCATGAAATAGGGGAGATACAATTATCGATATAAGAAGTGAATTGTAAAATGTTCAAATGTGCGTGAATTACAAAGAGACCAAACTGCTAAGGTCATCGGTCCCTAGACTTACAAACTACTTAAAGTAACTTACATTAACTTATGCTAAGAACAACACAGAGACACACCCATGCCTGAAGGAGGACTCGAAACACCGGCGGGAGGGGCCGCCCAGTCCGAGCCATGGCGCCTCAAACCGCGCAGCCACTCCGAGTGGCAATTGAAGTGGAATAAAAATTATTGAACGAGACTTTCAGTCACGAGCTTTCTCCTCCCGTGTGAAAAGATGTTCCCCACCTACTTAGAGATGAATGACAATCATGATAAAATTAGAGAAATCAGAATTCTCACGTATGATATAGGCTTTCGGTGCGAGTGATATTTGTCTGGGGGTTGTGTAATTGTGGCCTTGGCAACAAATGATAAATTTCATTAACAATTGACACTGACAGTGCACATACATAAATAAACATGGCAAAAAGTTGCTCTCGAGCTTCAAATTCGTTAACTTCAAATGAACAAAATTTAAAGATACAGGTACTCGCCCCAAAGTAATTCCATATAAAAATTTCAAAATGTGCACGAAAAATCTACAATAACACTTAACCTTAGAAAAATATATTCATGTCATAAAAAGGTACTCGAATATGGCATCAGGCTGCAGAAACCAATTTTACAAGGGGCACTAATATATATATATATATATATATATATATATATATATATATATATATATATTCCTGGAAATTGAAATAAGAACACCGTGAATTCATTGTCCCAGGAAGGGGAAACTTTATTGACACATTCCTGGGGTCAGATACATCACATGATCACACTGACAGAACCACAGGCACATAGACACAGGCAACAGAGCATGCACAATGTCGGCACTAGTACAGTGTATATCCACCTTTCGCAGCAATGCAGGCTGCTATTCTCCCATGGAGACGACCGTAGAGATGCTGGATGTAGTCCTGTGGAACGGCTTGCCATGCCATTTCCACCTGGCGCCTCAGTTGGACCAGCGTTCGTGCTGGACGTGCAGACCGCGTGAGACGACGCTTCATCCAGTCCCAAACATGCTCAATGGGGGACAGATCCGGAGATCTTGCTGGCCAGGGTAGTTGACTTACACCTTCTAGAGCACGTTGGGTGGCACGGGATACATGCGGACGTGCATTGTCCTGTTGGAACAGCAAGTTCCCTTGCCGGTCTAGGAATGGTAGAACGATGGGTTCGATGACGGTTTGGATGTACCGTGCACTATTCAGTGTCCCCTCGACGATCACCAGTGGTGTACGGCCAGTGTAGGAGATCGCTCCCCACACCATGATGCCGGGTGTTGGCCCTGTGTGCCTCGGTCGTATGCAGTCCTGATTGTGGCGCTCACCTGCACGGCGCCAAACACGCATACGACCATCATTGGCACCAAGGCAGAAGCGACTCTCATCGCTGAAGACGACACGTCTCCATTCGTCCCTCCATTCACGCCTGTCGCGACACCACTGGAGGCGGGCTGCACGATGTTGGGGCGTGAGCGGAAGACGGCCTAACAGTGTGCGGGACCGTAGCCCAGCTTCATGGAGACGGTTGCGAATGGTCCTCGCCGATACCCCAGGAGCAACAGTGTCCCTAATTTGCTGGGAAGTGGCGGTGCGGTCCCCTACGGCACTGCGTAGGATCCTACGGTCTTGGCGTGCATCCGTGCGTCGCTGCGGTCCGGTCCCAGGTCGACGGGCACGTGCACCTTCCGCCGACCACTGGCGACAACATCGATGTACTGTGGAGACCTCACGCCCCACGTGTTGAGCAATTCGGCGGTACGTCCACCCGGCCTCCCGCATGCCCACTATACGCCCACGCTCAAAGTCCGTCAACTGCACATACGGTTCACGTCCACGTTGTCGCGGCATGCTACCAGTGTTAAAGCCTGCGATGGAGCTCCGTATGCCACGGCAAACTGGCTGACACTGACGGCGGCGGTGCACAAATGCTGAGCAGCTAGCGCCATTCGACGGCCAACACCGCGGTTCCTGGTGTGTCCGCTGTGCCGTGCGTGTGATCATTGCTTGTACAGCCCTCTCGCAGTGTCCGGAGCAAGTATGGTGGGTCTGACACACCGGTGTCAATGTGTTCTTTTTTCCATTTCCAGGAGTATATATATATATATATATATATATATATATATATATATATATATATATATATATATATATATATATATATATAATGTGTTACATGTATGTTCTTGGAAGTTAGTGTTGTGTAGTACCTTACTGTGAAAATTTGTGCTGGAGTGGAAATCGAACCCCATTTCCGAGTTTACATAAGAGGTCGCCTTAACTGTCTGTCTATCCGAACACACTTTCCGTCTGACCCAAGTAATGTGTGACAACTTGAGAATTAAAAGTGTCAAATCAAAAGACCTTCAGCCGTTTAAATTTCCAGTTCTATTTTTGCTACCAGTTTTAGCGTTACGCAGTCTTCAGGGTCCCTGACCGATGTGCTGAAAGAACTCCACCTCTTGTACGATCAAAATAGTGGCCAGCATTCAGACACTGGGACTTCTCCTTAACAAAGCGATACCTTTAATCATCACCTGCACTCATCACTATGCAGGTGATGACTGAAGGGATCGCTTGGTTAAAAAGAAGTGTACAGATTCCAGTCACCGTATGCTGGCCCCTATATTGAGGGTACCAGAGATGGAATTCTTACAGCGCGTCGATTTGGGGGCCTGAAGCTGAGTGACGCAGAAACTGATAGCAAAAATAAAATAAAATTTGGAGTTTAAATTGCTGAAGGTGTTTTGATCTGACATTTTATGTTGAACAGCCGAGGTGTCGCAGCCATCAACTATCAGGATGGACTTACAGGGACTTGAGAATTGGGGTCGGACGGGAAGCAAGCTCCGACAGCCAAAGCAGATAAGGTGACCGCTAACCGAAAGTGAAAAATCTGTGTTCGAGTCTCGGTCCAGCACGTATTTCCAGTTGTCGCCCTTGAATTCAATTCATTGTCGATTTGTGGCCGATGTCAGATTTTATTACATTTCATTACAAGCTGATACGCGTTCAATCACAAACTGGTCATACAGCTACAAACCTATGACGCAATTAGACGGACTATGGCCTCTATGTGCCCTTTCGATTCGAGTACCACTATGTAATCACTGCTCTGGCAGTACAGGAGCAACACAGCACCACTTGGTTTTAAAATTTTACTCACTAACGTCAGCACCCATACAGCTGACGACCACCTCAACTACACAAGTCAGTCTTATGTCCATTTTAGAAACGTCGTAACGGAAATTTCCTTCGACAATTCTTCGGTGTCTCCCAGCTGCCGTATCTTCTGGAAGTGCGGGAGAAACACCGTACATGTAGATGTCAATTTGACATCTGGGACCACACTCCGTGTTGATCTGCAGCCTTCACCTGGCTTTCTGACTCCACAACAGTTATTGCTTTCCTGGGTCCGTCTCGGTTTGTCGATCTTAACCAGCTAGCTCGATGCAGCACTCTCAACTGACTGGCCAGGATCTTGTCAGCCACCCTGATAACCAAAAGAAGTATGGCCAGAGGGCCATACGAGGCCCAGTGCCGTCCGCCCTCTCCCATCAACGCTGACTGAAGCTGATCCCACCTCTCGGTAGGTGATACCCGCCGACTGTCTCTGCATCATCCAGCACTGCACGCTAGGTCTTGTCCACTGCTGCTGCCCATGGGGACCTGGAGTTGGCTTCAAGTTGTCGCTGCTTTCATACGCACAACCCAACTGTCAACAGTCGCCTCCCCCCTCCCCCCCCCCCCCCCCACGGTTACTACTAGAGATGTGTCAGTAATAGCATGACCCTCAGCACCGAGGCAGGATTGGCTTTCTAAATTATTCAGAAGTAGTAATTGTTGTGTAGCCTAACAAACATCAACTTACACAGCACTCTGACCAACAACACTGACACAGATTAGATCCGCATGGACTGAATGAATCGATTTTTCCCCAAGAGGGATGTTCATGTGGATAATTACTAAAATGAGTATCACTACATTGGGATGCTGAAGGTCAGTACCAAGTCTCATTCTCCAGATTATGTCGGTGAAAGTTTGTCTTTATCTACTCTTTCCTGTCTTCTTTTATTCATTTGTTAAAAAATTATACTATAAATTTATAGTTTCCTATTCCGAATTCCTGTACTTTTACATAAAAAATAAGTGTTAACTGCTGTAAGTAAATATAAGATAACACCAAAGCGCGGCAAAAAGAACTCCATATAGCCCGACGACCACGTGGTGCTACATGGGCAACGGTGTCGTTGGCCTCACCTTCATAGCACAATTGTGATGTGCGGTGGTGGTAATGGGTACTGGCTAAGAGGTCTGTGCGAGCACTACTGCTTGCATCAAGTAATAGGATGCACGCTGAAAAAGAATGCAGCTTGTAAAATGCCTGGAGTGTGTCGTCATGTTCACGTCGATTGATTTGCATGACCAAAGGCGCAGGTATAATTTACCGTCATTCCTGAAAGACGTTCAACTGCTGGAAGTCTATCTCACAAAATGTTGCAAACAGAACTGCATCAATGATATGGCATCTGCTATGTGTTTTTTACACTTGCCATTCAATCATTACGTATCTGACCTGCGAACAGGATAGCTTAATCTACCATGAATAGAAACCCTTAAACTAGACTCAGAGTTGCTTGTAAGTCGACGAAGAGATGTTCTCAGTGGTGAATAGACATTGTAGTTTAGGATGCAGCAGTTGTGTCTCAGAATATAGCAGACAAGTTGAAGGGAACGGAAACATAGAATTGCGCATCAGACGTCTAAAACTGAACAGAGATCTGACAATACGTCTTGAATGCTTCATAGAGTGAGGAGTCGGTTGAGCATTTCGCATACCGCTGAGATGCTACAGTACCCATCCTCAGTGGTAAGTAACACCCCATAAGATCAAGCGAATTAAAAACACCAGTTTCAAAACGGAAAACAGTTTTTCTAATCAGTTTACCAGCAGTGCCCCAATTAAGCATAGAATGTGGGTGCCTCGCCTCACACAGATATATTGATAACAGTATCCATCAAACAATGGAGAGATGCTAAGGGTTACTATAACGATCCGATTTATTACTAAAAGCTAAAACTAAACTCCGTCCGAACAGGCCACAGAAATCTCAACTGTACCGACCGACCGTCGTGTCATCCTCAACCAACAGGCGACAACGGATGCAGATATCAAGGGGTTTTTGGTCAGCACACCACTCCCCGGGCCATTGTCGGTTTTCGTGACCGGAGCCGCTACTTCTCAGGCATGTAGCTCCTGAATTACAAGGGCTGAGCGCGCCCTGCTTGCCATCAGCGCTAGGATAACCAAATGTTCATCCACCCAAGTGCTAGCCAAACCCGACAACGTTTAACCTCGGTGATCTGACGGGAACCGCTGTTACCACTGCGGCAAGCCCGTTGGCGATTATCACAAAAGACGACAAATTTGTTTTATCAGCTGAATCAAGTATCAATTAATTATCAAGGAAACAAGCAGTTGAAAACACGTACAATAATCTCTGGACTTATGAGTGAATACATGATAGAAACGATAAAAGAACTGCTTATGCACAACGTGTAACTTAACGTGCAAAGAGAACTATAAAAGCAAGCACTCTCGCCTGACCGTATTGAGTGCCTAGCTAGCTGCCTACGAAAATTAAATCAGCATTGCGATACTTAGTCATTAGGCAAGAATCGAGGAGACTGAAATGCTACATTTCTGCGGAATATACTAATATACATGTTCTGTGAATATGAACGTACCATCTCTGGTCGTTCAAGGTGTTCTGTTTTTTTTTTTTTTTTTTTTCTGAACATGAGTGTAGAATTCTCAGCCGTTACTGCAGCTATCGTCTGCTCAGTACATAATCAGAGAAGTAAGCTTGGTCCACATTTACTCCCATAGAGATGAGGCGATCCTGAAGTGTCCTGTTGTGTAGTAGGCACAGCATCCACCGTGGGTCCTGATAACTTGTTCTATGCGTGATGGCATCGACGCGTTTAAGGCCCGAATGATGTCCTGGGGTATAGAAATCCGTGCTACATTCACTTCGTTCCAAAGTTCATCTATGGTGTTGGCAGTGGGTCACACTGCTGCTATTGTCGTTTCACCATATCCCACAAATTTTCGGTTGGTAACAAGTCTGGTGATCTTGCGGACCAGGGCAAAAGGCTAACATCCTACGGCACCAAGAAGTAACATGTTTGTGCAACAACAAGTAGTCGTGCATTGTTTTGCTGAAAAACAGCGTCGGGGTGTTATGCAGAAAGGGTATGTCTACTGATCGCAGGGTGGCATTCACGTAGGTCACAGTGGTCCCAGTGCCCTGGACACGCACCAAGTGTAATTGTAATTTCTTATTCTACTCAATAGCACCTCAAACTATATGGCCTTGACTTGGCGCTGTAAGTCTTGTGCGAATGCAGTCACAATTATGCTGCTGCTCCTGTCTGCGGCGAATCAAAATGCGGCCATCATTTTCAAACAATCAGTGCCTGTATTCGTCCACAAATACCATCTGATGCCATTTCTGTCCCCAGTGACGTTGTTGAATACACCATTGCACTCCGGCATGTTTCTGCACATTCTTCAAATGTAGGGGAAGAATTGGACGACGTGTACATAATCCATTCCATAGTAAACGGCGATGGGCGGTCATCTATGACAGTTTATTGTTTCACTGTTGCGCCAGAACCGAGGACGCAGGACTGTCCCGCAATGCCATTCGGATGAGGTGCCTATCTTCTTGGGTGATTGTCTGGATGGTGCGATCTAGCCGATCTCGTAGTGTTCAACAGTCTTCCGTGAATCAGTCTGCACTAGTGGTGGGCAGGAAATCGCGTATCTGTTAGAAATCACAGTGACTGAGAAGTCACAGATATCACAGTAGCAACTTTACAGAATCTAACTGCGATTTCAGTCACAGTTAGCAGTCGCAAGTAGTATTTCACATTGAAAGACGTGAGCCATCCATTGGTCGAATTTAGCACTGCTTTCTGCGATTTCAGTGACAAGTCGCAACTAAGAGTCGCAAGTAGCATCTAAAAATCGCGGTTAACAGTGGCATCTGTTGGCCAAAGTTCGTACTACGTCCATCTCTGCGGTACGCTATGGAGTCCAACTGCGATTTCCGTGACAAGTCGCAACTAAGAGTCGCAAGTAGCAACTAAAAAGCGCAGTTACCACTGCCATCTGTTGAGCAAAGTTCATACTACGCTATTCGCTACCGAGTCAAACTGCGATTTCTGTGACAAATCACAACTAAGAGTCGCAAGTAGCAACTAAAATGCGCAGTTAACATACTTTTCCTAGTGCCATCTGTTGACCGACGGACGTACTTCGTAATGAGAGCCTTGTGCCTCACGAGATCGATGTGCTATGTGTGCATATGAAGGGCTTATTTCAATAGTGGTACAAGTCCATTTTTGTTCATTTTGAGATACAGAGTCGTAAAGTTAAATGAGCGATGAAAAATCTGCAGTTGAGATACCAGAAATATTCAAGCATATGGCTTCTTGCTAGAGACGAACCTTTATTTATGTTTGCTTGGATCATTAATTTCAGAAGCATTATAGACAGAAAAGTGGAGGTAATGGACTTGTACCACTATTGAAATAAGCCTTTCATATTATATGACGACATGCACATTCAGCATCAGTTATGGTTGGTCAAATACTGCTGTGACTCTGAATGTATTATATTAATAAGAAGCAACATTGCCTTTTTCTCCTGAAAATATGAAGTAACGTAACAAATGTGTTTCATTCTGCTTCCAATATGACAGTTTTGGTTAATACTCCACATGCCTACAGGACTTTGCAATGTTAACACAGCAGAACTCAGACATCTGTATAAGTGTAGTGAAATGAAAACAGTCATATGAATGCCTCACTTTTGTTCCGACACAGTTCAAGACTCGGGAGAAAAGTTTTACACCTGGTGTTCTACATGGCAACTTCACACACAAGAACTTTTTGCCGACACTACTACCACCTACATAAGTAAGCTTTTCCTGTGTTACTTTCAAGTAATGCACTTAAGCTTTCCCCGATTTAACTGGAAGATCTGTACTTCCCACTTTCACATCAAAAGCCTCAAAATGCATATTGTAGACTTCGGGATACGTTACAGGTCAGTGTCACACCAAGATTGTGGAGAAAGGGGGGGGGGGGGGGGGGGCGGCATGTCACTCTCCAACAAGTGTTTACCAAGAAGTAAGTGGCGGAAAATTACGGGTATTAGACGGCTTAACATGTGGAAAATGAGATTTTTATTATTCACTCACTGTATTTAACATTTATTATGCCTTTAAAATCGCACAACATCTTCAATAAAACACAGTTTAATCATTCACACACTTATTTCACAATTATTTCACTTTTAAACAGCAAATCCTCTAAGAGCTATCTTCACGAATCTCTCTCAACAGCCTTGATGTGGACAGATACGTACAGCAACCAGTAATCAGAGTCAGAACTGCGTCTGCAAAAACCCAAGGATTATTAAACAATTTTTGTTGTCACTAATTACTAGCAATATAATTGACAGAGTAGATTGCTAATATTTGCTATAATGAATGTCACATTTTCAAGAACGATCTCACTGAAGTAATTAAGTCCATCGAAACGCTTAAAAACTAACCTCTCGTCTGACGAAAACGGTCTAAAGACGCAGTGGCAAATTTCTTCAGATCTGCTGACAATGATATTTTGAGTTATCACTTTACTGAGTGATTGAAATGTAGTTCAAGTGCCTGTGAACATTACAATATGTTAGAATTCATTTTCTAAACACGAACTATTACGGTACTGTACGGCTACTTACATATTAATTACACTATTAATATTTTTACAGTTGTTTCTTTAATACAAAATTAAAGCCAACGGAAGAAAAAACGTAAAACATACTTGCCAATGACAGGTTTGTTGCGATGCAATTTTCTGTGTTGACAGATGTAACTTTTTCATATGGTGGTAAGTCGCAGAAGTAGCAGAAGTCACAGAAGTCACAGAAGTAGCAGAAGTCGCAGAAATAGCAGTGGCGGAGGGATACACGACCTATGTTCCTTAACTGCGACTCTTAACTGCGACAAATCGCAGTTAAGAATAAAAGATACTGAAAAGTAGCATTCACTGAAATCACTGATATCGGAAAATCGCAGTTTAGCCCATCACTAGTTGGCATGCAATTATTGACGGTGCAGTTCGCGAATTCATCTGCGAGACATCCTGCACGTCAGCTCAAGTCACACTGATCCATTACCTTCGGTTTATAGCGACAACGAGAGCATCATGCACATTTTACCAGTAGGTGGTGTTGCGTCACGATATCAATGTTGTTCTTGAGCCCGTGGACCTACATGGTTCAAATACTGATCATTTCTGAAGAACAGAAGAACATACTAATTTACATGTTCTGCGAATATGAACGTCCTATCTCTAGTCGTTTAAAGTGCTCTGTTTTTTTCTGAACATGAGTGTATGTTTAGCCTCGCTATTTGAGTTCTGCTCTAAGTTGAAGGATTCTCGCTCTGCAGCTCTAAGATGAAACATCACTGTATAAAGCCCTGTGGAGGAGTCCTCTCTATTGTGCCCTAGGAGCAAGTATTTTCTTACCCTCCTCTACAAAATTTTTCTGGTTCCTCATCCACAGGAATCTCGCTGTCTCTTAGCAACAAACCTTGTAAGTTCGAGCCAATGATAATGTATAAACATGCTATCAAATTACCTACTTTTACAGATTCTGCCGTGATTAACCAATGAAGTACAGTTCTTCCTTGGTGTGGGGTGGACGCTAAAGATCTCGCCCAATATACGTCAGATTTATAGTTTGGGCCAATTAGGGAGAGTGCACGCAAACACATATGGGAACTGTACCCTGGTACCAATAATCGTTATGAGCCAATCAGGCTTACCAAATTTTGAACAGAAATTCTAGCTGACCTTCTTCATGCCTGATAGTTGGATTCCAAGCAAGCAGTGTCGTTTTTTTTTTTCTTTTGTCCAGATCTTTTCTTTACTAAAAGGCATTCTTTGTGCTTCATACACAATGAAACTTTATAATGGGCTGGGCTACCCTCACTTGTCAATCCCCCCATGTTCGGCTGGCGGAGAGCTCTTATCACTGTGTAGACGGCTGAGCCTTTGCTTTCAGCAGAAACATTTTTTTTGCCCCATGTAGCTCCCCTCGTGATCCTTAGATTTCGCCAGCCAGCTAAAAACCAAAGGCTGCAGCACATTACAAGAAGCAGGATAGGAAAGACAGAGATAATTAGAATTGCAAACATAGGCATTTGTTTTTATTCCTCTTAATGTTCATGTAGCATTAGTAGTTTAATTTGATTTACTTTTCAGATAATTAAATGTTATGTGACAGTTTCGGAAAAAAAACTGCCATCAGTTTTATGAAATGGTGAACACTTGGAAGATGTAGAATACAGTTAGAGGTGACTGCCAACAACGTGTCCAAAACTGAGTCATAGCGTTTCAAACTAAAAATGGAAGCTTCCGCTTACAAAGCGAAACGTAAGTAGAATTACTGAAACTTTCTTTAAAAAATAATAATAATTATTAACAATTTTCTATTTATTTGTTTTTGCACTGGCAGTTGCTTTGCTTGGATTTTCTGAAAGATTGTGTAAGTAGTTGAGTCTACTCCAAACAATGAATCGAAACAGAAGTTAATCTGACTGCGTGATTTCCGACAATGTGTACTGAATCACCTAATAAAGAACACCAGATTCTATCTAAGTTCCCTTCAAAAATCGTGACACTGTTTCATAGTTCTTTACTTCACTGACACGAAACTTGAGGAAACTGCAACTGATTTCCGGCCAAACGAGTAGGAAGTCCTCTGAAATTTAAATGTAATTTTTATCTCTATTTTGCTTAGCGTCTCTTTTAATGAGCGGTAAACTAACTACAGGTGAACTCCATGTGAAATGACACTGCGTAATGTGTGTGCATTTTAATTTGAAATTGTGAAACTTTATCTTGTGAATGACAAAGATTGGCAAATGGATGATGACAAAGATTGGGAAATGGATGATGACGTGGCAAATTATGTTAATGCAGATTCTTTTAAAACGTGTATTGGAAGACATAGAAAAGTCACTTTATGTAAGTATTCTTCATTAAAATCAAGAACCGCAAAGGAATGATATTACCGAATATATGTGTTCAACATAGATTACAAAAGGTTGCACTAATTGAGTTCATGCTTTCTGAATTGTCACTAATCTTACCTGATTAAGAAGTAGGGAAAGTTCTGTGTTGAATACCATGTTGTAATATTGTACAGGCAGCAGCTCGAGTGTAATTAAAGCAAAGAAAATTAATTAATATCTTTTTAAGATATCTTCATCAAATCAATAAAAGAATTTTTCTCTCTCGCAGCAAAGATGTCAAAAATCACATAAATCCTCATTAATAACAAATTCTGGTCAGTCTGCTCAAGTCACTCTGTAGACCGTGGCTCACTCCAGGGTAACTCAAAATGAGGAGTAACTGCTTCTGCGACCAGAATTCGTGCAGCGCACGAGGGAGCAGTAACTGCTTCGTAGAAGCAAACCCATTTCTGACGTTCTGCGCATGACGTCACTGAGGAACAGCTCTTAGCGCGCGCGATGTGTACGTCTGAGCTTTGTGTTGTCGTGGTTCGTCCGTGTTGTGTTTCATGCGTGTTGTCGTTTCCGTTTGGTTATCTTTGTAGACGTTTTTATGATCATCCATGGCCATTCGAGGTAAAGAGCCGGATAAGACTGTTGTTGTTGGGAGCAAACGCATAGTCTGTTGAGCCAGATGAAGAAGGAAGATTCGTGACTGCAATTGTTTTTGGCAATATCCTGCCTGATATGTCTGAGGAGTTGGCAACGGTTGAAGGAGAGAAGGAGATAGAAGATTTAGATTTTGGAGTAGGAGAATCCGATGTGCCTCCAATGTCACTGGCTTCTGATTGTAGCACTGAAGGATTTAAATATCTTGCTGGATATGTAGCTTATCGATGCAGACAGTATGACAGATCACTGGCCACACCAACTGGAGAGTTACTGACACTGCCTGAGGAGACAACGAGAGGATGGCTGGGCATGGTTTCTCGTGGGGGTTTGCTTGTGCCTTCAGAAACGTGGCTCGAAACAATTAGCAAATTTGAATTAATTTTTGCCCAGATCCATGGACACGACAGTTTGTCCAGGGAAACTGGTGTCATCAAGAACCTGTGCGCTATACTTACCGAGCGATTCTCCACTATTCACCCAGAAATCATTAAGATTTACGCTAGGACGACAACATTTATCCGACTGCGTTGGCTGTCTGCAAAGGACAAGTCGAAGAAAGCGGTTGCCGCTCAGCAACGGAAAGCAAGGAAGTGGTATTTGTCATCGCTTTAGAATCTAAATAAACAATATTTGTGAAAGTTAAATAATATATAAACTTAGTGATAGAAGTGAAGGTCCTCTGACTGTGTTTGTTTCACATCTAGCAAGACTCTACACTGACAGTGCCAAGGATTGGCTTATTGTTTCCCACATTACATACCAACTTTGCTGAACGGCGGACTCGGTAAGTTAATTTACCACTATTTCCTGTAAATCGTATTTTGCAGCACTTTTTTTGATTCAATGCCCTTTTATATAAGTGAATTTTAAAGCCAGAGGTTTGAAGTGTGAGAAAATTTAGAATGTGTGGTGTGTGTGTGTGTGTGTATGTGTGTGTGTGTGTGTGTGTGTGTGTGTCAGTTCAGGTAGGTAATTCAAATGCTTCCTACAAATAAGGCAATTGCATAATTTCTTGAGTGAAAACGACAGTGTTTTTGTAGACATGATGTAAACAGAATATAAATGAGCGTTACATAGAGCTTGTCTATAAGTTAACCCTTTTCCCAGAGCCAAAGTTAGAAAATTGAATGCTCATTTCGAACGTTTACTTCGTAGAGTACTGCAAAACAAACTGTACTTTGCACTTATTTTTGTATAGTTTGATCTATAGACGCTTGATTTTATTAAAGTCAGCACTCAGCAGTGTCTGTTTAAAGCTGGACAAGCTACAGAATATAGCAGTAACTTTCTAGAAATAGCAGAATAACAATTTACCTTTTACTATTTCTGTAGAAACAAACATTTCACAAATACATCGCTTAAATGCGCGGGCTGCGTCTTGTAGCGCTGTTCCAGAGGCAGCGGCGGTTCCTTCGTGACGTCACAGCCTCAGCCAATGGCAGGACAGAACGCTTACTGCTCAACCTTATTTTTTTTACGGACCTTGGTGCAGCGCAGATACTGTAGACGCGCAGTACCGGAGTTGGCATTGCGCGTTGTCTGAGAAGCAAAGTTAAGTGCATTGTATCCTAGTTACAACGAAAGTTGATAGTGAACAAATATCAACTGTCTCCATATCCGTACACATCCACCCGCTCGATACAATTTGAAACGAGATTCGCAGGGCCAGGCAACATGTTTCAAGTCATCAAGAGTCCGATGTCGATAGTGACGCTTTGTTAAGCTTTGTGTTAAGTTAAGTGCTTTGTATCCTAGTTACAAGGAAAGTTGATAGTGAACAAATATCAACTGTCTCCATATCCGTACACATCCACCCGCTCGATACAATTTGAAACGAGATTCGCAGGGCCAGGCAACATGTTTCAAGTCATCAAGAGTCCAATGTCGATAGTGACGCTTTGTTAAGCTTTGTGTTATGCAATCACTAGGGGTACACGAGTGGGCCTTCGGCTCCGAAAGCCCATATCGATGATGTTTCTTTGTACGGTTCGCACGCTAACACTTGTTGATTGCCCGGCATTGAAATCTGCAGAAATTTGCGGAAGGGTTACACTTCCGTCACGTTGAACGATTCTCTTCAGTAGTCGTTGGTTCCGTTCTTGCAGGAACTTTTTCCAGCCCCAGCGATGTCGGAGGTCTGATGTTTCGCCGGATTCCTGATATTCATGGTACACTCGTGAAATGGTCGTACGGGAAAATCCACACTTTATCTCTACTCCAGAGATTGTATGTTCCATCTTGCGTGCACCGACTATAACATCACATTCAAACCCACTTATATCTTGATAACCTGCCATTGTATCAGCAGTAAACGATCCACCACCTGGGTTACATACGCGTTGCTGACCGCAGCGTCGTATTTTGCCTCTTTGCGTATCTCTGTTTTTCAATACGCATGCCTGCACCAATTCCTTTGGCGCTTCACTGTATCATCTTTACAGATAAGAAGGATCTGCAATTTCTATTAACAGCAATGTGTATTCATGGGTACCTTGCACATTGGATACTTCTAGTTCTAGAATTTGAGTATATTATCTTTGTCTGAGATGCAGATGGAGCAGAATGAACACCCTTCATTGCGAGAACTGAAGAGAAGATATACAGGTTGATTGTACGCCGGTTAGGCAGTATTACTTGCTGAGGAAAGGTGTGTTATTTAAGATAAGGCGTTTGAATATGTCTCAGTGGTTGCTATGCGTCCCTCAATAACTGATCAACAAGCTTATTTTGGACCGATGGATTGTTTCGTGTTTTTGAGGGCCACATGACACGTAAACGGCGTGCAATTAAGGAAGTGGAAGGCGCTAGTTGTGTGCAAGGATTGTCAAAAGGCGAAACTTAATCTACCTCAAATCAACAATCAACCGTTACTGTTCTCTAGTGTGCTATTAAGATTACGAGATTTAGCAGCTACAGTATGTCTGTTATATACAACACACGAATGGAGAATAGTAGTAGTATACACTGTCTGTCCAACCTGATATTAATTGTATTTATAAAATCAGAATGTTGATGGTAATAAAAACAATCTCGGTTATAAGGCTCGCATACAAGGTGTAGGTTCTAACTGGTGTCGCTGAACGGTCAGAGAATTAAATTTAATTACGGAAAAATACACAAGATAAGATTATTATGCACGGTATACTACAATATTACATTTAAATAGAGCTAAGGTCTCTGTAAGTAATTTTGCACTTTACTAGATGCGCTATATTTTTCATAGTATTATAGGTCAAGGTTTTACTAATATTTAAATACGATAACTGCGTTAAATTCTTATAATATAGCAATTTTTCTATGGCATACTTGCTTCCACTTCAGTACAATATCATCGACAGAAACGGGTTTTGAGTCCTATTGTGTTCATTTTATTAACACACACGAATGAGCGAGTGGAAGTATTAAGCAGTAAGGAATCCTAAAGTAGTAGTATCATACTAAAAGAATAGTATGACGCAAATTACAAATAAAAATACATATTGATTGAACATAGATTTACATATTATCTGTAAAAGACTGAACTTACACAACAAATTTTTTAAAGAAAACGTTCGTCTTGCATTCTCTTATAGTGGTATAGGACGTCGTTTTCGATAAGATTTCAATTTATCTACTTCATTAATTGTAATATTATATCATAGATTACAAGATTCACTGTTCTTAGATTGTTAGATATTCATGAGGCTATGCTTTCTTTCAGTATAAATCTTCTTTCGTGCCTTCCCGTTTGGACACAATTTTGTGGAAAACGTGGGAAAACTATTAACAAGGTCTTCAGCCACATGAAACATGTACTTACGATGCAAATTATGAATTTGTGTGATATTTGCCAAAATTTGATTTTGTTGAAGGCACATGGATACGGAATAGGCTTTCAGATACGTGATTGGCTCGAAGACTTCTTAAGTAAAAGAAACCGGCGAGTGTTCATCGGAGACGAGTGCAACATCAGGAGTGACCCAGAGAAGTGCGGTAGGACAGTTGCTGTTTTCTATAAACATAAATGATCTGGGAAACAGGATGGGCAGCAATCTGCAGCTATTCGCTGATGATACTGTGGTGTACAGGAAGGTGTCGATTCCAAGTGACTGTAGGTTATTACAATTTACCTAGACAAAATTTTCAGTTTTTGTTATAAATGGTAACTAGCTCTTAATGTAGAAAAATGAAAGTTAGCGCGGATGAGTGGGAAAAACAAACTCGTTATGTTCGGATATACCTGTAGTATTACTAGTGCCCTGCTTGACACAGTCACGTCGTTTAAATATCAGGCGTAACATTGCAAAGCGATATGAAATGGAACGAAAATGTGAGGATTGTGGCAAGGAAGACGAATCGTCGACTATAGTTTATCGGGAGAATTTTAGGAAAATGCGGTTCACCTGTAAAAGAAACCGGTTATACGCTGGTGCGACCTGTTCTTGAGTAATGGTCGAGTGTTTTGGGTCTGCACCAGGCCGGTTTGAAAGAAGGAATCGAAGCAAGGGAGAGGCGAGCTGCTAGATTTGTTACTGGTAGGCTCTATCAGCATGCAAGTGTACGGATATACTTTGGGAGTTCAAGTGGGAATCCGTGCAGGTAAGAAAACATTCATTTCGAAGAACGCTACTGAGAAAGTTCAGACAAGCAGCATCTGAAGCTGACTGCAGAACGATACTGCCACCAACATACATTTCGCGTAGGGCCAACGAGGATAAGATACGAGAAATTAGCGCTCGTACTGAGGTACATAGATAGTCTTATTTTCTCTCGCTGTATCTGCGAGCGGGACAGGAAAGGAAGCGACTAGTGGTGGTACAGGGTACCCTCCGCCACGCACCGTACGGTGACTTGCGAGATATGTATGTAGATGATCAGTATCAATAATTTTACAATTTTGATAAATCCTTTTCGAAGTCTTTCGAAATATTCAAGGTTCATTGCTGGGATATCAACGAAGCAATAATTTATACCTAAACTTATAGTTTTGCGTTGCATAACACTTTGAATATTTGAGTTCAAAATTTCTACTAAATTTTGCTTGATTACAGTGATGTTTAGACTTTCATTTCAAAATGTGAAGCCTGGAATACAGGTATGTTTTATCAATGGGTATTGTGCGTGTTATCCTTTTGTTATCAAAATACTCTGATACATGAATTGTTGCAAAGGCTTGTGATAAACAGCAAAAGTGTCTTCTTGGTTCTAGTACATCAGTACCTGAGGTAGTCAGATAGAGCAGGTGATCTGGGTTTCAGCCTAGTGATTCTCATGTCGTGAACAGACACCTAGAGATAGGACAGTGAGGGAAGATACATCTGGGCCCGCCACTTCTCATCAGGTGGCGAAATTCATGAACCAGTGAAAAACATCAAAATTACTAACCAATAACATTTAAAATCTTCTCGTGGGAAGAACACAATATGATCAGATAACAGCAGGTGCCGAGGACTTCCTTTTCTCTCCCTAACGAACTTAAACAACACTGTGGAATTGGGTGTATTAGAGAATTGTGATCTCTTAGGATGTTGATTCAGGCATTTTCTATTTACTATATTTCTCCTTTGTCGGTTTCACACACTTTCATTAGTTTTCTGTCACTAAGAGCACACTTAAGCCTTCTCGTAGTTTAGGATGCCACTCTGTCGTTGCATGTAGCCGAGTCTGGAATTAACTTATCCGCAACACTCCAACAGCAACACAGGTTCAGCTAGCGTGACAGTTAATTCCGGCGCGAGCCAGTCTCAGGTTAATTATAACTGCACAGCGTAAAGAAAACACGCACTTTCTCCCGGCTAGACACCGCAGTTTCTTTTCGTACCTAGGACTGGCTTCACATGCAATTCCACCTACGAAGTGACTACACTACTCTTTATCAACCTGACCCTGCAGCAAAAGGCAAGTGTTTATTCTTGACGATTTAGCATGCCAGTTATTTTCTATGCTTGTCTCTTTAAACACGTTCAGTTCACAAGAAAGTAGCTGTTCATTTTAACAGTTTCTTTCTTATTTCGCAAATGAGTTAAAAAAAAAACCAAGAAAATTATCCTAATACACACAATAGTGTTATATAAGTAAGAGACAAAACCTTTTAAACTTATTAGTCAAAATAGTTCTTTAAGTGTTTAAGTGCATCAAATACTCTTATTATTTGAGTATCTGGATATAAATATTTAACCCTGAGGAACCTCTGTCTCTGCTCTTCAGAGTTTTCAGACTAGGTGCTCAAAGGTATAACTATTTTGTTTATTGATCTTGCATCACTTATCAATCTAATACTGTCCCCAACTTTAGCAACAGCCAACGAAGTATTACGGTATTGGCTTGGAGACGGCCTAGTTACTTCCCTTTTTAACATTTTGAAATGGTTTTCCGGTTTGATGAAGGAATGGGATAAGAGAGTAAGTAGAATGGTTCGTGTGGTGTGACGTTCAAATGACAACGGTAGCCTTTAGTGATAACGGATTTAAATACACAACCCTAAGCACATCACAGTACGGCATCAACAAAGCCTGTTCATTGATTTTGAGTGTAACATTGGGTTTACCATAATTTTATTTCGATGTGCTGTTTTATACTGAGGTTATTAATGAGTTTGGAATGCTGCTGATACAGCTTTGTATTCTTCTTACACATAAATTCGCTATTATTCCCTGGCAATAATTTCTATGGCCCAGGTCTGTCTTTAAGAGATCAGTTGCTCTCTCATGTCAGTCGCTTAATATTGCGGCTTAATATTGCGCATTTCTCCATGGAGCGGTCTACTGTTGCCTTCTTCTCACGTAAGAAGTCCATGCCAGTTATGCAGCCTACAATTAATTCTTTGACTGCAAGGACAATACTCATCAATGCTACATTTTCTATGGTCAGTGAAACGCGAGACTGCCATTTCATAGATTGAGATCGAATATCACTAGCTCGCACGACCCTACAGTTGATAACTGTCATGGTGGGTACAAGCATTGTCTGACACAACTTTTCAAAGAAACCATGGGAGGTTACAATGGCTGCAGCACCCGTGTCAAAAGATACTACTGTAGGAATTTTTCCTATTAGGGCATGTACAGATGACCACATCACAATTTGAGGATCATTCAGACAATTTATGTATCAGCACGCAATTACTCTCAAATGGCTCTGCCACAGTCATATCTTACCAGTCTAATATTCTCTTCTTTGCCCCTTTCCCATTTTCCAGCCAACTGTCTGGGGCTAGACGGAGTCGAATTTGGTTTCAGGGGTTGGAACAGGCAGTTGGACGATTTCCGCTGTGTCGTTTACACACGAATTAGTCCTCTGCCTATTAACATTTGTGTAATAATTAGCTGGCTGATGTTTGGTTTGAATAGCCAGGATTCAATCTATAACCCTGCTTTCTCTGGTTTCATATATTAAAGTGATTATGATAAATACTCCCATTGCTAGCGTTACCATTATTGTGATCTCCACCAACCTTCAGTTGCCTAGTTTTGTTACCAAGTGAACTGTTATTGCTGTTTTTATCATTTTGATAATATGCTTATGTATTTCGTCTATCATCTGAATCAAACCCAATAACGGCATAAATTACTCAACATTATATTCAGGTACATGAGCCAGTTTTTCTCTAATCTAGCCTCCAATATTCTTATCACGCTATGCTGCGAGATTGGATGGTCCCAGAATCAGGTTTCAGTTGCGTATTATTTAAATTACTTCACAGGTTTCCCTGGAGTACTTGGAAAGCCTCAGGGTTAAAGACGTCTCTGCATTACTTTGCCTGAACAACTATTGACGAACATTTGGCAATCTGAGCAGTTCTCTTACATTGTTCGCAAATGATACTGTAATTTACCGTCTAGTAAGGTCATCCGAAGACCATTATCAGTTGCAAAGCGATTTAGAAATGATTGCTGTATGGTGTGGCAGATGGCAGTTGACGCTAAATAACGAAAAGTGTTGGAATTCGATTACTCGATATATAGTACAATTCTCAAGGCTGTCAATTCAACTAAGTACCTGGGTGTTAAAATTACGAACAACTTCAGTTGGGAAGACCACATAGATAATATTGTGGGGAAGGCGAGCCAAAGGTTGCGTTTCATTGGCAGGACACTAAAGAGACAGCCTACACTACACTCGTTCGTCCTCTGTTAGAATATTGCTGCGCGGTGTGGGATCCTTACCAGGTGGAATTGACGGAGGACATCGAAAGGTTGCAAAAAAGGGCAGCTCGTTTGGTATTATCACGTAATAGGGGAGAGAGTGTGGCAGATATGATACGCGAGTTGGGATGGAAGTCATTAAAGCAAAGACGTTTTTCGTCGCGGCGAGATCTACTTACGAAATTTCAGTCACCAACTTTCTCTTCCGGATGCGAAAATATTTTGTTGAGCCCAATCTACATAGGTAGGAATGATCATCATAATAAAATAAGAGAAATCAGAGCTCGAACGGAAAGATTTAGGTGTTCGTTTTTCCCGCGCGCTCTTCGGGAGTGGAATGGTAGAGAGATAGTATGATTGTGGTTCGATGAACCCTCTGCCAAGCACTTAAATGTGAATTGCAGAGTAATCATGTAGGTGTAGATGTAGATGTAGAAATAAGATAATTCAAAGCCATCATAGGTTTTGCAATATTCGGTAAGAACTGTTGCCAATAAGGCAAGTCCAGGGCCCGTCACAAAAGCGATTTTTTGCATAACTGACAACTAATGTGGCATCTGTGCTCGAAAGGTTTTTACAAACCAATCGGATTGACAATTCTACTGACCAGGATAAAAAACCGGAAGACGATGATTAAATTTTCTTTCAACATTACTTGACAAATACGACACCATCCTCACGCCGGATGCTAAATTTGGTTACGCGATTGCTAACGAGTCGAACTGAGCTCGTATAATTTTTTCGATGTTCGTTCTGCATCGAAGTTTCCTTCCGAACCAGCCGCCGACATACTGTGTAGGACGATACCACTTACTTCGTTCTACTTTCACTTCGCCTAATTATTCATCGACAACATTTCGCCAAAGCGAAAAATCCTAATTCAGCTTTTTGTTAACCCTCTGCACTTCCCACTTGAGAGTAGTTTTCATTTCAGCAACTTTGGTGAAAATCTGACATATCACTTCATGTGTTTTCGTGTCAGCAAAATATGCAATTTGCTCGTCCTTCGCTGCCGACCAAGCAGTAAATTCAACTACTAGGAATTTACTCTGTGAATAAATTCCTTCGCTAATAGTCTTGTCCTGTTCAACAGTAAGGTGTTCATCTTTCAATTTCAGTGTTGGATCGATGTGGCTGTTTAAATGCAGTGATCTCGTCAGTTTGTTTGGCTCTCAGCTACATTCTGCCTGTTCACAAGTCCTGTAATTTCGGATGCAATGGCATCTTCTTTTCTAGTTATTTCGGGAATTTGAGTTAATTTCTGAATCATTAAATTGAATTTTTGTTACAAAACATTTTAAAGGAAAGGTCTTGTGGCGAACTACCCGACACTATGTGTACCTCCGGCTCGGAAACCACTTCAACCAATTTCTCCGTGCTAGACTAAGTTAGCCTTTGAGAGCAGGTTCTGACCATTATTAAGTCACGTAAAAGTTCGGTTTCTGCTTAATTGAACATCCAACAATAACGCTGGAAATGCCAACGATGATATCAAGAAATAAATACGTTTGATTTGCAAACAATTTCGCAGACACCAAGTAATTATTGCACCATGTCTTGAGAAAAATTCAGTACACTGGAACTATATATCAACGGTGTTAGTAAATAATCTAAATATACTTGTGATATATCCCATTGTTTCATACCGGAAGCTTTTCTGAAAATGTTTAAATGTATATGTCTGCTTGTGAGAAATCTGTTTACTGATGCCAGATCTCCATAGCTCCTTTTTGTAGGAGTTTTGAACCTTTTGTGATAGCTACTTTCCACTCTGGATTGGAATAAGTCGGTACCTCAAACTGAATGCAAACGAGTATTATTATGCACGAAAAAGTGACACATAGGTTGTAAAGCGTCATCAAATAGGTGCCAGACTATACTATACTCACAATATACATCACGCGAACGGAATATGTGTAGGAGTATGCATCATCCATCCTAGCAGATGTTAATCGTATTTATATCTGAATTTCTATGACATTAAAAGTAATCTTGACTGTAGGACTGTATACAAAGTATGGGCTCTAAGTAGCGCCGCTGAACAATCAGGTAATTAAGTTTCATTAGATATAAACATATCATATAAGATCAGAATGCGCCACATACTGCAATACAACTTGTTCAATAGAGCATAATACGCGTTAAGTAGCTCTGGAGATCACTTGATGTGCTATTTTTTCATATTATTGTAGGTTAACATTTTACTGCAAAGTATTTAAGCATGATAACTGCAGTAAACGACTGTTTTATTTACATCATATTTAATACAAGATGTACCTGCTGTTCCATCTAATTCAGTATAAGATCAACAGAATCGGGCTTAGAATAGTGTATCACCACGTGTCATGGGATGCCTTATCAAACGATTTTCAGCAAGTAATGAACGAACTACCGCATGTGAATGGAATATGTGCAGTAGTATGCACCGTGCATCCTGTCTTTTGTTAATCGGTTTTATAATATCTACAATTCTATGACACTAAAAGTAATCGAAACAGGGACGTAATATGGGACACACCATGTGGTGAACGTAAAGTTATAAAGTGAGTAACTGAAGATGCAAGGAGCATTTAGTTACAGAAATATTTTGAAATTTAGGGGAATAAAATGATTTAACAAATTATGTTTGATTTTTAGGGATAAAATAATTGTGGAAGGAAGTGATTGCTCAAGCAGTCAGGGTAGGATTAGGATTGACGACTTATTTCAAGACTGTAAAGTGAATAAGCAGTTGCACGTCTTTGAGATGATTTGTAATGTTTGAATTCAGTTGTTCATTTTGGTGACAGTTTTCAAAGGGTTATGGGTGTAATCGCGATGATATGTAGGTGGGATGATTATGGTCGAACGAAACGTAATGTCGAGCATAGAAACTGCCGGTGAGACGCTCAAGGAACCAGGTTTTATGAAATGTGTAGATGCAGTCAGAGAAGAGGCTACGGGACGACATAGCAGGTAATCAGGAAAGATATCCAGTTAAGCAAGTGTGGAAATGATGAATTATGTACAGCAAGAATTTCTAGGTATTCTGTCACGTGAAGACAAACATAGATGCAGTGAGCCTGATGGAATTGATCGGAAGATAGCGTGAGGAGATTGTTTGCAGGGTCTAAAACTATATATGGAGATTAAGTAGAAAAGGGTTATATTTTGTCAGCATCAGTTACGGCTGGGACTATGCAGAGAGATTTGGTGTTTTTAACTATCCACACCAGAGACCGTCGGGCCCGTCAAGTACACTCCTGGAAATTGAAATAAGAACACCGTGAATTCATTGTCCCAGGAAGGGGAAACTTTATTGACACATTTCTGGGGTCAGATACATCACATGATCACACTGACAGAACCACAGGCACATAGACACAGGCAACAGAGCATGCACAATGTCGGCACTAGTACAGTGTATATACACCTTTCGCAGCAATGCAGGCTGCTATTCTCCCATGGAGACGACCGTAGAGATGCTGGATGTAGTCCTGTGGAACGGCTTGCCATGCCATTTCCACCTGGCGCCTCAGTTGGACCAGCGTTCGTGCTGGACGTGCAGACCGCGTGAGACGATGCTTCATCCAGTCCCAAACATGCTCAATGGGGGACAGATCCGGAGATCTTGCTGGCCAGGGTAGTTGACTTACACCTTCTAGAGCACGTTGGGTGGCACGGGATACATGCGGACGTGCATTGTCCTGTTGGAACAGCAAGTTCCCTTGCCGGTCTAGGAATGGTAGAACGATGGGTTCGATGACGGTTTGGATGTACCGTGCACTATTCAGTGTCCCCTCGACGATCACCAGTGGTGTACGGCCAGTGTAGGAGATCGCTCCCCACACCATGATGCCGGCTGTTGGCCCTGTGTGCCTCGGTCGTATGCAGTCCTGATTGTGGCGCTCACCTGCACGGCGCCAAACACGCATACGACCATCATTGGCACCAAGGCAGAAGTGACTCTCATCGCTGAAGACGACACGTCTCCATTCGTCCCTCCATTCACGCCTGTCGCGACACCACTGGAGGCGGGCTGCACGATGTTGGGGCGTGAGCGGAAGACGGCCTAACGGTGTGCGGGACCGTAGCCCAGCTTCATGGAGACGGTTGCGAATGGTCCTCGCCGATACCCCAGGAGCAACAGTGTCCCTAATTTGCTGGGGTGCGGTCCCCTACGGCACTGCGTAGGATCCTACGGTCTTGGCGTGCATCCGTGCGTCGCTGCGGTCCGGTCCCAGGTCGACGGGCACGTGCACCTTCCGCCGACCACTGGCGACAACATCGATGTACTGTGGAGACCTCACGCCCCACGTGTTGAGCAATTCGGCGGTACGTCCACCCGGCCTCCCGCATGCCCACTATACGCCCTCGCTCAAAGTCCGTCAACTGCACATACGGTTCACGTTCACGCTGTCGCGGCATGCTATCAGTGTTAAAGACTGCGATGGAGCTCCGTATGCCACGGCGAACTGGCTGACACTGACGGCGGCGGTGCACAAATGCTGCGCAGCTAGCGCCATTCGAGGGCCAACACCGCGGTTCCTGGTGTGTCCGCTGTGCCGTGCGTGTGATCATTGCTTGTACAGCCCTCTCGCAGTTTCCGGAGCAAGTATGGTGGGTCTGACACACCGGTGTCAATGTGTTCTTTTTTCCATTTCCAGGAGTGTATATGGGATTTACGAGACGAAGAGTTACGATGTAGGCTGGAGACCGTCAGCGAGGATAAATATAGAATTAGCAGGCAACTTTCGGATCCTGCCAATAGTCAGAGGAGACGAGCTTACACAGCAAAAAGTCGAATCGGGGCATTATATCATGTCAATAGAAGACAGTATTTGAGGAATGTATCTGAGTAAAACGTTGATGTAATCTATGAACTAACTTTTCCGTGTGTGAACATTTTAGACGAAGTGAAAGCGAACTAGAAGAGCATGATGATAACCAAGGAGAAAACCTCATTAGAAACTATGAAGTACCACGAATGGTAAAGGATAAGGCGCCACAAGAAAAATTTTGTGAAACTTGAAGTAAAAAAGACAAGTGTACACGATATAGACGAAACATAGTAAAGTAAATATAAGAAAACATGGGGTTAGTAAAGTAAAACAATTTATTTACAAAATGAAATTTTCTTTTGCTGTTGTGAATCATATCAGAAGCAAAGATAGACAAGATGCGAAACCGAGGAGGTACTGAAAAGAGTAGGATGTGAAGATGCTAGGCGTGCAGAAATTTTATGTTTCATTGCCAACAATGTGATGATATACAATCAGATGGACAATTTCGCTATAAATGAAGAGAAAATATGGCCAAGGAGGAAGAAATAATGAGGTGTGAGACGTAAACGACGGAAGTCGACGATCTATAAACATACGAAAACCACGAGGTGATGAATGATTTGGAACAGGGAGTATCAGAAGTATTGTTCTATTTCGTTTTGTGGCATGAGAGAGATTAAGTGGACCATACAGCAATGCATGATGGATACTAGGTGCCATGAGGCTAGATTTACAATGTATGTGCATAAATTACAATTACGTTAAGAGAGTTTGGGAGCATGAAAGATGTATAGAAGTACACGTAAGGGTAAGAGAGTTTGAGCATGAGGTGATGTAACTACAGCAACTGTGTAAGATGTGAACATGAGGGAGATGTGAGCGTACGAGACTGCGAAGGTGATGGGATACTAATGCTAGTTGTTGAATACTAACTTTTAACCACCAGTCTGTGAGAGAGGGTGGGTGACAGAATGTAGAAGTTATAGGATAATCTGAACTGTAAATTTAGAAGATCAGGAAGTTCATGACTGTATTGTAAAATGACCAGAGAGTTAGCAGGTAGGTATTTTGAATTTTGTAAAGTTAGCGTTTCAGATGAATATTGTGATTCCTCTTGTAAAATTGATGACAGGTGGTGAATATTAGTGAAGCACAACTTTTCGTAAAGCCATTTTCTGTCATGAAACCAGTTTATAAAGTCGTTAATGAAAATGATAATTGTTTGTTTGTAAAGATACCTTAGAAGTAGTTCAGCGAACATTCTGGTTAATAATGTGTAGGAATGTATTAAGGGACGTACTTGATAATGCCGGTTGTGAAAGCATGTGCAGGAATTTGGAGCGGAAGGTCGGGTGGAGGGCGCGGGGGACACTGACACACGATGGAAACGGTAGGGTGGAGCAAAAGGGAAGGAGGCAGTCGAATCAGATGGTGGAGCGGACGTAAGAGCTGTAATTCCAAAGCGTCGAGCGCAGTGACAAGTGGGACGTCAGCTGGCGTCCTCAATGAAAGCAAATGTATGCTGTGGTCTGGTCAAGACATAACCTGCGACTCTGTTCAAGGGCAACATGTGACATGGAGCTGTCTGTCGAAGTCGCCGAAGGACTACCATCAGGCCTTGAGTGCAGCTGGCGGCAGAGGTGACGGCGGCGACTGATCCAGTTTCAGGCGAGCCTCCTGACAACAAACCTGAACAGGTTGGTAAATTAGTTGAACATCCATGAGGGACTGAGCTACGAGTAAGTGAAGTCTAAAGACGGTGTACAATGGCACCCATGGGAAGCTAGGAAGATGAAACCTTTTACCTTACTGTCAGTATTCATTGGGTGTTTCAGCAAACCAGCTGATCATGCTTATATAAGATGAAGATTTTTCTGAAACCTACTAATTGAGTAGATATTACCCGCTATAGTATTGCATGGTAGATCGTAATTATCCTTTTCCTTGGGCAACCTATACCAAATTTCTGAAACTGCACTCACATTGAAACCAGTCAAGGTTCCGGTAACAAAACCTTTTCTGTAGCCTGATTCAAAACCATCGGCAGAATCAGACCTCATGCAACAACTACAATGCCAATAATCTACAGAGGGGTGTAGTTGCAACAACCCAAGATGCCACCAACAGCACAAACGAACTTTGTCTGGTTACCAGCCACTGTGAGCTAATCCACGTATTAGATGTCGCAGACAACGAACTTGGAGGTTAGCAGCAGATGTTTTCCTCATTTGCAGTGTAAGATGTCAGTGTATGTTGCAATGGGGTCTTTAATGCTAAACGTCCAATGATCTGCCTTAGAAACAAATGTTGATAATTTATCTTATGTCAGCTGCATTGATCCCACATCCTCATTTGTAGTTATAAAATATTACTTATCTTATTACTTCTTTGGTGGTCTTGTTGTCTTCTGTGGAATATGGTGCTGGTCTTGGATCCTACTTCTGATAACAAAGAAAGTTTAAACTGGTGAATGGATTGGGCTTTTCAGATGGCTTCCAGTGATTAATCAATGAACTAAAGTTTCTGAACATGAAAACAATTGTATTCAGAAATATTTAGACACATTGAGCTATTAACAAAATATATTTTCTCCATTAGTAGTGTTGTAAAAAACACATTAGCTTCATTTTACGACAGTTCTTCCATCAAGACTGCCCATTTCACACCACACACTTGCCAAGCCTATCCCTTTACACATAAACTCAAAGAGTTTACAGCTCTGTCGATAATACCCATTAGTACACAATCGAATTTAATATTCAAAATAAAAATTTACATAAATGATTCAATATTTATTCAAAAATGTCCCACATGAAAAATATGAAACAACAATTTTTTTAGAATATATCTATATGAGAAGTTCTTTATATCCAACAGTAGATATCGACACCCCACTAGTACTGTACATTTTTCATTGTCTTTCTAAGTTGATTACATTGCAACGTACAGTATGTAAGTGACAGCAGAAATCTATGTTCATGCCAACAATTTTGTTTTTTTAATATAGTGCCTCCAAGAAAGGCAAATTTTTTATTGTATCGTGCTAATCTTTCTTTGATACGAAATTTGTTTTGAGTAATGTGTTGCAACAGTGTGTACCATCTTTAAAATACGTTTACAAGTACAAAATGTATGAAAAATGTACTTTTTGAAAGATTTAGCAGAGGTAAGCGACTTTAGTAACTAGCTAGCTTATTGTTTTTTGGAGATGATCAATTATTTGTATGTAGGGACAATTACAACATAATTTTGATGAAAGTTTTTCACTTCAAATTTGGGATTGTAACAATATTTAGTTGCATACGTTAAATTTATTGCTTTCATTACCAACTGACATTTTTAAAATGTGAGTTTCAAAACCTGTGATGTTGTTTTGGTGTAAAAAGATTTTGGAGAGAAAGATAGATTTCGTTTTCCATTTTTTGAGCAGTGTTACCTGTGCTAGGGCATATGTGTATTTTCCCTTGCTGATAAAGTTTGAAAACATTTATATGCATGTTATGGAGTTATAAGTATGTATGTCAATTATATATTGGACTTTTTTGTATTTTTATTACTTTTCTAATTATTTTGTAAGTACCACCTTCATAAACTTACTTGTACAGATCAGTATGATCTGGAGCCATTATGATATGTGAGATGATAAATGTATCAACTGTTGAGGAGCTACCCTTCATAAGTTAATAAGTTAACAATTGTGATTGAGTTATGTGGAATACCATCCTTGTTAAATAAATGTCAAAGAGGTTCAAAAACTGGACTCAATGTTAAATTAACTATAAAATGTGCCTGGACTCCATCTTTGAGCTTAAGTGTAGCCATGGCTAATACTGGATATGCATGAGGAGAATGTTGATGCGGAGGTGAAACTGCCATAACTGTCTTTCCATATCCAATTCCACTCTTTCTTTTAATTTTCAAAACAGTGGGCTTAGTGAGAAATGGCCTGGAAAGGATACATCATGTTTCTTAGTGTAACCCAGCTGGCTTCAATTTCTTTCCCTATGACGGAGTTGTCGAGAGGTGTCAGCCTTATCTGGGCCGCCTCCTCTCATTTTCCACTCGATATTTCACTGAATATTTACGTTTCTTCTTATTTGATAATGTATGACAACTGTGTTCAAATTAGCGGGTTCTTCAGTTAATTGCATCTCATTACCGCCGTCTCGCATTTAGAATAACATCATTGCGTGTGTTACAGTAGGCAGCAGGCTAGTACCCGCTAAGGCTCTGTTGTCCTATGACAGCGCAAAGAGAGAAATTTACAACGGGCTGAGAGCATGGGATGGGCAAGCAGGCGGCGTCTGGTCTGACCACTTACTGGCCCATTGAGGCGCCAACCTGTGTCTCAGGGACACACTGAGTAAGAAAGTCGAGCCTTCAGTGCTGTTCACTCAGCCAAAGGAATTCCAGAAGACTTTGTTTGTTAAAACACTTGATACTAATGAATGCGATGGCAGTTTCATAAAACATAACATCTTTTCCAGAGACATATTACAGCATAGGGAACTTTTAGTTACATACCTGATTTTTGACTTGCATTCTTGTAGTGGAGATACTTGATGCCTACATGAGACTCTGTGGGAGGGAGTTTCGGTATGCGTCTGCGTCAGAAAGGAGCGCACTTGATTCCTCTTCCGTGCTGAGTATTCTTGTGGAAATCGAATCTTATTTTAAGTTCTTGTAATTGGAAATTGTGTCTTCTTTGCGATTGGCCACGGGGATGGAAAGAGCACACTGCTCTGAGCTCATGTGACGGGCCACGCCGAGCGAATCAGCCTCATTCCGTTGGTTTGTAGAGAGCAGTTGCTCCTGTTTGGAATTAGAAAGATTTCGGTGAGCAGAAGCTGGCTTTGATTGGGGATAGAAGTCTTCTTTCCTCTCCTTCTAACAGTTAAAGTGAGGTAATATCTGTCGTTGAATTATGAGATAGAAAGGTGCATTTATTTACTTATCAACAACATTCCTCCACAGATTTCACACAAAAGTAGGTTATGTGTCACTTGTTATTGATGTTGCGCCATTTCTTGCAACAGCGATTTCAATAGTTTATCATTTTCAAGCTTTTGTAGCTTGTGCCGACCCTGTTTTTCTTATGTTTTTACAAATAAATTGATATTGCTAGGTCATTGAGTAGATAATGTGAACACCTTATTTGCATAAGCGAACCCACTTCCATAAAATACTTCTTGCGGTTACTCGTATTCATTGCATGTCAAGTGGGGATTTAATACTGTTTTTTCATGTGCAGCACTTATCTAATACTAGGTTCATGGGGTCTCAGGGAATTAGGGAAAAATTCGAACACTGCTTCGTCAGCCCAGAGCGGTACTCGCAATTTATGCAACGTGCCACTAAGTAATTGCAGAATAATGGTGAGGGAAGACGATGGGTAAAGGTTAATTAGCAATGGGAAGCTTGTGTAATAAATCCGAAAATTGTACTAAAACTAAACTCCGCCTGAACAGGCCATGAAGGCCCAACGGTACCGCCGGCCGGGGTTGGCCGAGCGGTTCTAGGCGCTACCGTCTGGAACCGCGCGACCGCTACGGTCTCAGGTTCGAACCCTGCCTCGGGCATGGATGTGTGTGATGTCCTTAGGTTAGTTAGGTTTAAGTAGTTCTAAGTTCTAGGGGAATGATGACCTCAGAAGTTAAGTCCCATAGTGCTCAGAGCCATTTGAACCATTTGAACCCATCGGTACCGACCGGCTGCCGTGTCATTCTCAGCCCAGAGGTGTCACTGAATGTGGATGTGGATGGACATGTGGTCAGCACACCGCTCCCCCGGCCGTATGTAAGTTTATGAGACCGGAGCTGCTACTTCTCAATCTAGTAGCTCCTCAGTTTGCCTCACAAGGCCTGAGTGCTCCCCGCTTGCCAACAGCACTCAGCAGACCAGGTGTTCACCCATCTAAGTGCTTGATAGTTCTTATGTCTCCCTCAAACTGGAGAACGTGTAGTAAACCGGAACTGTTTCCGAAATATACTGGAAGGGATAATTTTGACATGAGAACATAACAGCGTCTATTAGCATATCCATTGTGGGGGACTTCGGGAATGATAAATTCGTGTTGTCACAGAAGAAATCTATTGGGTATAATAATTTTTGGAACATTGACCTGGTACTATGCAGGTTGTAATAAAGCAGGTGCTGCATTCAATTTGAAATTTATATTAAAGACCTCACTAGTGGATTATAGTAATATCCACTACCTGATCAATATCCGGACATCCCTATGACATACGGAAATGCTTTTAACCTGAGTAACAAGTTAATCGTGAACATTTCAACCCTTCCTGTGTTGTGACTGTGAAGTGGAAAAGTGAAGAAACAACCTTGCATATTTAATCTATCACCAGTCAGACTCGTGTAGTGACGAACAGGGAATCCTGAACAATGATGAAGGCGTCTGTAAAAAGTCGTATAATATCTGAGGAGGGAATCACTAGAGAGTTTAAGAGTGCAACCAGCAATCCAAGCAGCACAAATACCATGCACAGAGAGTTAAAAAGAATAAGATCCAGTGTTCGACCATATCCTAATAAGGCTCACATTTCTGTAGTCATTGCTAAGTAGTTCTTTAGGTTTTCTAAGGAGCAACGCTGCTGGACAATGGATGACTGGAAACGAGAGAGCCGGCCGCTGGTGGCCGAGCGGTTCTGGCGCTACAGTCTGGAACCGCGCGACCGCTACGGTTGCCGGTTCGAATCCTGCCTCGGGCATGGATGTGTGTGATGTCCTTAGGTTAGTTAGGTTTAAGTAGTTCTAAGTTCTAGGGGACTTATGACCTCAGCAGTTGAGTCCCATAGTGCTCAGAGCCATTTTGGAAACGAGAGATTTGGAGTGATCGATCACGCTGTACGATGCGGTAATGCAGCTGAAGAGTCTGACTTTAGCGATTTCTCCGAGAACGTTACATGCCGTCATGTGTTGTGCTAACTTGCAAGTACAGAGGAAGTGGTTTTACGGCATGCGGGTGTTATTCGTGGTTAGGGTGTGGTCCGCTTAACGGCGTTAAGGACACGCTAAATGCGGAAGTAGATGAAAATATTTTACTGCTATGTGCATTGCGTATGGTGGAGGAGCAGATAGGAGACAATGACAGCTTGTATCAGCATGACAGTGCACCCTGTCATGAAGCAACATCTTTGCAGAAATGATTTGTGAACTATAACATTTCCAAATGGACTAGTCTTCCCAGAGTCCTGACCTGAGCTGGGTGTGACAATTTTGGGATGAGTTAGACCTAAGATTCCATGCAGACCTTTTCTTTGTTTTTGGTTCTTGAAGAAAAATGGACTGCAATTCCTCCTCAGATTGAAGGTGTCCTCGGGAGTGTCATAAACGCAAGAGGTGGACACGCCCCGTATAAATGTGCAGTAACAGGTGTTCGGATACTTTTGATCAGATAGTGTACCTGTGATATTTATTTTACGTTTTAATGTTATCAGTCGTTATATTCAATTACATTTTTCGTAATGACGTGGGTGTCGAGGGTACAATAGTATCAAAATCCATGTTACTTGCATTTTAAGTTAAAGGGAGAAGCTGCAACATTCTTAGAACAATAATAATAAAGTTTTCAGTCAGGAAATTCAAATTCTGTTATCAGAGAAAGAAAAATAAAGCTATGATTCTGTAATTTTAGACCTAACTAGCCAAACGAGTGAGTGCCTTGAAGGAATACCTTTCTTGGCTGTAATAAGAACTGTGAGCAATGCACGCTGGTCAATCGGTTACATGATCTCATCCAGAGGGAAACCTCTGTACGAAGCTAAGAGAGAGGTTGTTCAAATGGTTCAAATGGCTCTGAGCACTATAGGACTTAACATCTGAGGTCATCAGTCCCCTAGAACTTAGAACTACTTAAACCTGACCAACCTGAGGACATCACACACATCCATGCCCGAGGCAGGATTTGAACCTGCGCCCGTAGAGGTCGCGCGGTTCCAGACTGACGCGCCTAGAACCGCTCGGCCACAACGGTCGGCAGAGAGGTTGTATCAATTTGTAGAGAGAGAGGACTTCTTTCCGAGATAGCAAAGGAGACACTTCGCAGCAAGGCTGAATCATAATCACTTTAGAGACGCTGTAATGGGACTTAACATCTGAGTGTTGCTGCCGCTAACACCAGACATTCATTCCCAGCTACAGTGAAACACACGCATTGCCCGTCTGTTAGAAATCCGATATTCTTGTTCATGTTGGCAGTAAGACGAAGTGGTTGACCCACCTTCCATTGGCTGATAGTATTCGATTAAACGATTACATTAGTTGACACACCATAGGCCTATTACAGTTACTTGACAGCTGACACTTCACGCGTTGGAGTTGATTTCCTTCAATAGGAGTACTGAAAATTATGCCCCAACCGTTCGCCGTTGGCAAACTGCCACAAAAATAGGTCATTCCACTTCCATTTCTCGTCCCGCTTTCTTTCTTGACGTTTTTGGATCCCGAATATTGACACATGACAACCACACCAACAAATAGTGCACCAACACACACCATGATGCTAACGAAATACGCAGGTTTCATACACGGTACTAACCAAGCGCTATTGTATCCTTCCGCACAGGACGCCATCCAACATCACATATACAGTTGTGACAGAGATCGGGTTATACTGTGCAAGCTTCGCACAACATTGCTTGAAGTGGAGTTTTGAAGGATACAGCTGACCGTTGCAGGTGGGCGTCAGAGAATAAATGTAACAAGTATAGTGGCATAGCGCAGTGGTTAGCGTATAAACCTGGTGTAGAAGGTGGTAGGATCGGATATAATGAAATACGGCCAATTCTTTTTATTTCTAAATCTTATCAAAAAACTTTGAATATTTATTTAATTAATTGGTCAAAATGCAATTTTCAATTTTTAAACCTTTCCGCGTCCTTTTCATTGTCGCATTGACATTTTTATTTGCTCTTACTATTCTTTCTATCATTCCTTTTCGTTTGAAATCTGCGTGTGTCGCCTGTAATCTGCAACCAACTAGCACCGAAGACTGTTCATCGGTTGCTAGCGCGGCAGATCGTTTTGCCATTGTGAGGACTGTTTGTGGTAACCTGTGACAGCGAGAAATCACAGCAATTGACAAATGGTAATTGCCAAACAATTTTTATCGGACTGGAATGAAGATTAACAAGAAGAAAACGAAAAACATGGTAATTGGAGGAAAAGTGAGAATATGCCGTATGAAAATAGGGGAGAGGAAATAGGGCAAGTGAATAACTTCTTTTACTTGGGAAGTGTACTAATGGATGATATGTATTGGTCAACAGAAATTAGGAAAAGAATTGCAATGGCAAAAGAAGGATTCAAGAGGAAACCGAAATTACTCTGTGGACCACTAAGCAAAGATCTGAGAAAAAGACTTGCCAAATGTTACATCTGGAGCGTTGCACTATAAGGTGCGGAGACCGGGACATTGAGAAAGGAAAATGAAAGAAGACTGGAGGCACCAGAGGTGTGGATATAGAGAAGAATGGAAAAAGTGAAATGGGAAGACCGAGTAAGGAATGGAGAAATATGAAGAAGAGTTAGAGAAGAAAGAAACATGCTGAAAGTTATCAGAAAGAGAAAACGGAACTGGATTGGACATTGTTTGAGGAGGGACAGTTTATTGAAGGAAGGAATAGAAGGAATGGTGGAGGGAAGATGGGTAAGAGGAAAATGAAGATATCAAATGCTGGACAATATAAAAGGACAGAAATATTCAGAAATGAAAAGAAGGAATGGTGGAGGGAAAAGGGGGAGAGGAAAATGGAGATATCAAATGCTGGACAATATAAAAGGAGACAAATTTTTAGAAATGAAAAGACTCGCTTTGGATAGACAAAAGTGGAATAGGCGTAACCCATGACAAGACCTACCGTAAGGCAGAATACTATTCTACTAGTACTACTACTACTACTTCTACTAGTTCGGTGCTACAACTGTCAGCCCTCGAACTGTTGCCACACTTTCTTCTTCTAGTAGATCCCCAACTATTCGCAGGCACTTTTAACGCACTGTGTGGTTTATACAGAAGATTTTCAGAGTATGTAGTTAATACGTATTTGTTGACGACTGAATGGTGTACGTTCATCCTAGCACGACCGGTCACGAGCTGTCACGGTTTGTAGAAGACGTAACAGGAAACGCACGTACGCAGTGCAGCACAAGGCGCCTTCCAGCAGTGGCGTTAAGCGAGGCCTCGGCGGCGGTGCAGGCGCCGTGCGTCACGTAACAAGCGAACGACACGGCGCGGGGCGGCGTCGTGCAGAAGTGGAGGCTGGCAGCTTTCCGCCGGTGCCGCTGGAGGCGCGTAATTTCCGGCGTGCCGCGGCGGGGGCGACGAACCAGCCAGCCCCTGCCCCCTCCACCCGACTGCTACACTCCTCTTTCTCCGGGTTTTCCGTCTAATTGCGAGAGCGGCAGGAGGCCGAGATGTCTTCCGGTGCTATCCGGCCGCCATCTGCTGCAACCGCCGGCGGAAGGGCTTGTAACACCTCCGGCGGGCCGTAAGAAACTGCGGAGCGCCCTACTCCGCCGCCTGTTCTCCGGTCGGGAAGCGAACGCAACGAGGCGCCAGCCGTCTCCACCGCCCTCGCTTAACAGGCGGTAGCTCAACCATTTGCATATGCCAGGTCCGTTCGAACTATTCTAGAACTCTGCCCACAAAATTTTTCTACTCTTACCTTTTACTTATTGTGCACGGTCGCCCTAAAATACTTTAATCCACAATCGATACACCGCTCCCAGCGCCAAGTTATACCTGCGGCTACCAGATGGCACTGTCGATACAATGTCATGTTCACCTGCCCGCACTTGTTAACGTTGCAACCTGTGGCTATACAGGTACGAGCAGCCCATAGTGGCTCGCTTTCACGCTTTCCTTTTTTTTATATACAGTATTTTGTGACTAAAGCACTTCTGGCTTGTTAATTATTCTGTGTGTGAAATGTAAGCACTGCCTCTGTCTTTTATTGTTAGTCAGTAATTACACTTTTTTTAATATAAAAATGTCTTTTCCCATAAATTTGTAACTACGTTATAGGCCATTTTAATTGTTTAAAACTTTGCTCCCAACGCCGTTTCTGCTTCCGGGAGCAGTCTCGGTGCGCCTCTTGCTGGATCGCACAAACCGATGCCTGCGAATATTCTTTTATCTCGTCTATCGTTGCATATCTTCGGCCTTTCAACAGGGCTCTCCGAAAATAAAGAAACGTCAGCAGCGGCCATGTCTGGAGAGTACGGAGGATAAAGCAGCACAAAGATTTCGTTGGGCAACAGGTATCAATGTACGGATGCGTTGTGGAGATGTAAAAGCTATGAATTGTCTCGCCGCATTTCAGCCCGTTTCCTTCTCACATTTTCTCCTCGAAACACGTCATGATAGTACCATCGATTAACAGTTTCTCCCTGTGGCACGAATTCATGATGAACTAATCCTTCAAAGTCAAAGAAAACTGTCAGCAAGACTTTGACATTTGACCTGACCTGACAAGCTTTTTTTGGTTTTCGAGAACCTTTGCCGACCCATTGTGAAGACTGGTCTTAACATCATAACCGTAAACTCAAGTCTCAGAACCAGTTATGATTCTCTTCAAGAACATCTCATTCTCATTTTCGCGATCCAAAAGCTCTTCAGTTTGCAAAGCGGCGCTCTTTTCGGTCTTCACTGATGAGCCGCGAACGAACTTGGTGGCAACACGATGCATTCCAGGAAACTGTGTGAGGTTTTCATGACATGATCCAACTGAATCTCGGACAGTCTGTCTTCGATTGGCACGCACAATTTCGTTGACGTAGCCGACATGAGAGTCGTCGATAAACGGCAAAGGGCGTACTGAGCGAGGGTCATCATTAACTTCCGTCCGGCCATTTTTAAACCATGTGAACCATTCATAACGCCGCGTACGGCTTAAGCACTCATCACCGTAGGCTACCTGCATCATTTGGTGGGTCTCTGCAAAGATTTTCCTGAGTTTCACCCAAAATTTAATGCAGGCGCCTTGCTCCACTTACTGTGCCATCTCGAAATTCGGAAACTGTGCGAAATAACGCTCTACTTGTATGTGTGTGTGTATGTGTGAATTCCTAAGGGACCAAACTGCTGAGTTCATCGGTCCATAGACTTACACACTACTTTAACTAACTTATCCTAAGGACAACACACACACCTATGCCCGAGGGAGGACTCGAACATCCGGCGGGAGGGTCCGCGCAATCCGTGAAATGGCTCCTCTAACCGCGCGGTCACTCCCCGTGGCAACGCACTACTCAGGATAGCACTGAACAATAGCTAATATACAACAATGAAACTTTCGACATTAAACGCAGCCGTCCCATCACAGCTGGTCACGAAATTACGAATGTTTCGGAATTTTTTGAACAGATCTTGTATTTGTGGTTCTCCGTAAGGAACTCACCTTTAATTTGGACGAAGCTGTTGATTACAATAAACAAAGTCTTATCAAAAATTTATGAGGCACATGAACAGGAGCCAGTAAACAGGATAGAACGCTTCAAATGTTTTTGGGGTTTATACTGATGAGAACTTGAACTGGAAGCTTATTACTCAGGTGCTGAAACAACTTCCTCCACTTTTGTTTTCCGTATAAACTGTGCTGTGAAATAGCTTCTGAATTCCCGCCGGGGGCAGCCAGTTCGAACCGGCGCTCCTCTCGCACCAGTAGGCTGACGCAGCAACTCGTCGATGTTAGCCACAGCGTTGCGGGGTAGACGGGTCGGCACACGGACCGTCCGTTCGAACGTCAACATTGAGCGTGCTAATTTCTGACGCCACAGCATGGAGAGAGCATGTTGAGGACTCTTCCCTAACGTACAGAGCAATATCTAGCATTCGACATTTTCTCAATGTGCATTTGAACCATGGACTTGTTATGACGTCACACACTTGAGGCCGACATCCACAACGTTAGCTGCCCCAAACATTGGCTTCTGTTGGAAGCACTTTTATCAAAACTGCCAGACTGCCTTATTTAGAAGTGCACTAATGATTTTGATGATAGTCTATAGCGCAAAAGAATGACATTTCATTCTTCAGTGGACTGCTTCAAACGATATTTTCTTTTATGTACACGAATTTCGGTTTGCTGTTTAATTTCACTGCAGTGGCTTTCTTTCTGTAATTTGATTTGCTATCAGTCCTATTCGAAAAGCCCTCTGGATGAAAGCAGTGAGAAGGAAAGATTGGGAATCGACCAAACACAGCCAAATATTTCGCAGTATTTTTGAGAACAGGGTGTAGACCGAATATCATATTCGTGAGTCCTTATGAAGAAAAATGCTTGATTAGGCAATCAGCCTTTTCACATCATATATTCCTGTTCTTGGTTGTTCAAAAGTTGTAATAAAGAGAGAATTACATTAAGGAGGCTAAATTCGTCTTGTTACTAGAACATATATACATTTAGGAAGAGAAAAACCACTGGATGTGCTTGTTTGATACTGTGTTACTCACCAAAGCACTTCAGTATTTACTATTAAAAAAAGTGTTACTTGGAAGAGAGAAATAAATAACAAAAAGCAATCGTACACAATTCCCTACTAATGTTTTGGAGCATAGTACACGGCGGTGCCAGCTTCAGCGTACAGCGTAAGACTATAGCGCCATCTCCCTTTACTATACCTCCAAGATTTGGACGTACACCAGTTAGATCTAAGAACGCCACCTGCATCACATGATGCCGTCTATGTACAGTACACAATAGTGGGTCGAAATATTGGTTTCCAGCTGAAGTGCATGTACCGGTATACACAGCGCGACACAAAAAAAAAAAAAAAAAAAAAAAAAAAAACTACAATTTTTAGAAATAGGTTCCTTGCACCAAAACAAAAAAGAAAGCTCTAACACACAAAGGATCTAAAATGCATACCTTAAGAGCTAGGAGCACTTCTGCAATAGAAGATATGTGTTTACCACTAGCGAAGATCAGCAATTGCTAATGCTTTTTAAGGTTCTCATTTTAGAGCCCATGTTTACCCGACACTTTCTTCTTGATTTGGTCAGTACTTCCTCAACCCAAAATATGGAAAGCAAAGATGAACAAATGCTCATACCTCTCATTTTGGGGCCAATTTTTACTAGACGATTTTTACTTGTTTCTTTATAAGGAACCAGTCACCGAAGTTTGTCGGCGTTCTTTCGCAGCAGCCTGTGTAAGTCGTGTTATCGTCCTGAGGTCACGGTGTCACACCGAAGTTGGCAAGGCAAATCGATAACGTATCCATTAGAATGAGCTCTGCGCGATGGCTTCGCGGCCAGACTAGTGCCTCTCTGGTTATCGATGGTCGTCCGTGGTTTAGTCTTCCGATCAGAGACGCTGGTCTGAGGGTCTTTGACTGGAAGGCTTATTTAAGCGAGCGTGGCTTGTCGGTTGCCCTCGAGTCCTTCAAGTTTGGTTTCGCAGTGGTGCGAGATGGCATGTCACGTGGGTGTTGGCCGAGTGAGAGAGCGAGTGGACAGTGCAGTGAGGGCGTGTTGTGCGCAGTCGGTGTGGTCGCTGAGTACGAGTCCGACGAAGGTACTGTACACGAGTCTCAGGGGCCAGTGTGCGCTGGTGTTCACAAACAGCAGTGATAGTTAGTTGGTTTGGTTGGTTTGGTGGCTAAAAGGCTGTTCAAAGCATTAAGCGTCTCCCACAACCTGGTTACAGCTGAAGTACGAGAACAGTTACGGTATTATATACGAGGGTTTTGACTTTAATAGGTTCAACTATTTGTTTACAGCTCGTGCAAAAGAAATACGTGCATCTAAGTTTTACTGACCTGCAAAGTAGTCACCAGCATTGTGTATAAGCCGTTGCCAGCGGTGCGGAAGTCGTAGGAGACTCTTAGCAGTGATAGTTGTGTTGACAGTTCGAGCGGTGCGGCCTATTGCCCGAAGAATTTGTAGCAGTTCTGAAGTGAATGCCGTGAAGTGTTTCCTTCAGTTTAGAAATCGAGTTGAACTCACGAGGGCTTAAGTCAGGGGAGTGCAGTAGGTGTTACAGCACTTAGCAGCCCCATCAGTCAAACAAGTCAGTAACAGCTTGCACTGTACGTGATTGAGCATTGTCCTGCAAAATGATGGTCAGGTCCTGCAGAAAGTGTCATCACTTCTGTCTCTGTCTTCCAAAAATTAACAGCATAGGGAAAGAAGTGATGCCACTTTCTGCAGGACCTGACCATTATTTTGCAGGACAATGCTCACGCACGTACAGTACAAGCTGTTATTGATTTGTTTGACTGATGGGGCTGATAAGTGCTATACCACCTACTGCACTCCCCTGACTCAAGCCCTCGTGAGTTCAGCTCGATTTCTAAACTGAAGGAAACACTTCACGGCATTCGCTTCAGAACTGCTACAAATTTGTCGAGCAATACACCGCGCCGCTCGAACTGTCAACACAACTGGCACTTCGCTGGCAACGGGTTACGCACAATGCTGCTGACAACTTTAAAACACGTACCTATTTTGTATGAGCTGTAAATAAATTGTTGCCACTATTAAAGTTCAAATGGTTCAAATGGCTCTGAGCACTATGGGACTCAACTGCTGAGGTCATTAGTCCCCTAGAACTTAGAACTAGTTAAACCTAACTAACCTAAGGACATCACAAACATCCATGCCCGAGGCAGGATTCGAACCTGCGACCGTAGCGGCCTCGCGGATCCAGACTGCAGCGCCTTTAACCGCACGGCCACTTCGGCCGGCTATTAAAGTTACATCTCTCGTACTATTCTGTGACCGGACTCCATTACTGAGCCTATACGTTATGAAACAGCTGGTTGATCTGAGTGATTTAATAATAGTAATTTGCTCACATTGCACTGTTCAAGTTTCTTTCGCCCGTTAAGAAATGTCTTAATTTCAGATGGCTGTAATTTGGCACGTTGTGCAATTTAAAGAAATATCATATGCTGTTGTTGTTAGTTTACCGTACTTAACATAGTTTGTGCTTTGAAGTAAGTTCCTTTTATTCACCCATTACGTAAATATTAGCTGTGTGGAAAGTCACTGAATTGTTTATAATTCTAGTACGATTAAGTAGGCTGACCCTGTTGCTTTCCGTAAACCGAGGAGGAGTTTGTGAACTAGCTGTTGCCTTATTGAGTGCTTGGGGAATACGAATGACTGGAATAAACTTTTTGCACTGCTGTTGATCGGGAATTGTCAAATACACTACTGACCATTAACAGTACGGGTATTCACTGGACAAGTATATTATACTAGAACTGACATGTGATTACATTTTCACGTAATTTGGGTGCGATACTGAGAAATCAGTACGCAGAACAACCACCTCTGGCCGTAATAACGGCTTTGATACGCCTGGGAATTGAGTGAAACAGGGTACAGCTGCCCAAGCAGCTTCAACACGATACCACAGTTCATCAACAGTAGTGACTGGCGTATTCTGACGCGCCAGTTGCTCGGCCACCATTGACCAGATGTTTTCAATTGGTGAGAGATCTGGAGAATAAGCTAGCCAGGGCAGCAGTCGAACAATTTCTGTATCCAGAAAGGCCCGTACAGGACCTGCAACATGTGGTCGTGCATTATCCTGCTGAAATGTAGGGTTTTGCAGGGATTGAATGAAGGGTAGAGCCACGTGTCGTAACACATCTGAAATGTAACGTCCACTGTTCAAAGTGCCGTCAATGCGAACAAGAGGTTACCGAGACGTGTATCCAATTTGACTCGAGGCTCACGTGGTTACCTCATCTTAAAGACCTGAAACGGCGGTCGCTTCAGGCTTTAAGTATTTTAAAATGTCTTAGCCACAGTACATGGGGAGCTGACAGGCCTTGTCTGCTCCAGTTTTACAAGGCGTTTGTGCGATCTCGGCTCAATTATGGGTGCACGGTGTATGGGTCTGCGAGGCCTTCTTACTTAAAGATTTTGGACGTTGTGTGTTGTGTCGATTCCCTAAGGTCTCGACACAATGAGTGGATAGGTGCACGCGAAACTAACGCAGACGGGCGTAAATTCTGAAACAGGAGACTGGATGAAAACTATAAAGAAAAGAAGAGAGATTTTAATATACTTAACTTTAATGTAGTCTTGTTCTTGATGAAATACATCTCTTGCATAGTAGTAAGCAATTAGCAATGATACACATGGCGCCTTGCTAGGTAGTAGCGATGGACTAGCTGAAGGCTATTTAATCTGTCTCTCGGCAAATGAGAGGAAGACGTGATACGTCTTGTCGCAAGCTATGTCGTCCGTACAACTGGGGCGAGGTCAAGTCCGTGTCTTGTGACCTGCCATGTGGTGGCGCTAGGTTTGCGATTACATAGTGGCGACACGCGGGTCCGACATGTACTACAGGACCGCGGCCGATTTAAGTTACCACCTAGCAAGTGTGGTGTCTAGCGGTGACACCACATTCCTCCCCCGCAAATCGGCGAACGGTCGTGAGATAAGGCCTCCGCCCGCCGTGGGGAGGACCCCATGTTGACGTATGCGATGAGGTGGGGAGCCTAACAACAGGCGAGGCTGTGCCACCCGCACCCGGCCATTCGGTCCGAGGGGAGCTAGGAAACGCCTGCAAACCTAGTCCAGGGTGCACGTCAACATGAGGTGTATGCGCACGTAATGAGATAGAAGGGTCGACCTCCATGTGGTCGGAGCACCCGACGGGCGAAGACGACATCTGGTCCGGAGCGGGCAAGAGGTCCATGGCGGAGGACGGCTGGTCACGGGAAGCAAGCGGCGGCGCGTGACCCAGGGAGGCGCGAGGCGGCTGCAGCGAAGCGTCCGCTGCTGGCGGCGCCGGCGGCGGCTGCGGCGGCGCGACGCCATGAGGCAAAATGGAAGGCATCGTCGGTAACACCTGGGGATGAGGCGAGCCAGTAGATGGGTCCCCAGGGCGCTGACCTGACGGCTCCGTCGCTGAAAGCAGACGGGGAGCGGCAGAACCCAGGCGACGACAGAGGCGCAGCTGATTGAGATGCCGACGCACCTCACCAGAGGCCCCCAAAACCAAATACATCGCGCGGCCGAGGCAGCGAAGAATGCGCCCTGCGAGCCAACGCTGTGAACCGCGATAGTTGCGATAATAGACAACGTCGCCAGGAGCAAAAGCAGGAGGCTGCCGCTGCACAGGAACCTGATGTGGCGGATGCAGCAAAGACATCAGAGTTCGATGAGGACGACCATGGAGCAACTCAGCCGGCGAGCGACCATCGCGGGGCTGAGAGCGATATGAGGACAAAAAGAGCAACAAAGCGTCCTCCCGAGAATGCGACTCTGTCAACTTCAACATCTGCGACTTGAAAGTCCGGACCAATCGTTCAGCGGCACCGTTTGGACTGAGGCGAAAACGGCGCGGATGTCAGATGTTGAATACCATTGGCCTTGCAGAACGACTGAAATTCTGCGGACAGGAATTGCGGGCCATTGTCGGAAACAAGAGTCTGCGGAAGACCTTCAATGCAAAAGATAGCAGACAAGGCTTGGATGGTGGCAGAAGACGTCGTGGAAGACATCCGGACAACAAAAGGAAAATTACTGAAAGCATCGACCACAACCAACCATCGAGCATTCCAGAATGGACCAGCAAAATCGATGTGCAAGCGTTGCCAAGGGGAAGTAGCTTTCGGCCATGCAAAGAATTTCCGCGGCGGTGCGGATTGTTGTTCGGCACACGCCACGCAAGAGGAGCACATATTCGTAATCGCAGCATCGATTCCGAACCAAGTACAGTGCTGCCGAGCAAGTTGTTTTGTTCGCACTATACCCCAATGTCCTTGGTGAAGAAGCCGTAAGACAGAGGACTGTAACGAACGTGGCACTACGACTCGGGATTGATCATTATCGGAACGCAACAACAAAACACCACGTCGCACAAAAAGTCTCTCCTTGTGAGCAAAAAAACGGCGAACCAAAGGATCCTCGATCCGTGACTTTGACAAGGGCCATTGCGTAGCAACAAAACGCAAAACGGGAGCAAGGACAGGGTCAGCAGCTGTGGCTGTAGCTACACGACGAAAATCAATCGGAAACGATGCGACCACGTCATCGGCTTCCGAATCAATGAACATGCAAGCAAGTTCGGAAGAATCGAATGCCTTATCCTCAGCAACAGGCAAACGGGACAACGCATCAGCGTTTCCGTGCTTAGCAGTGGACCGATACAAGATATCGTAGCGGTACTGCGAGAGAAAAAGAGACCAGCGAATGAATTTCTGCGCTGTACGTGGAGGTACAGGTTTGTTCGGATGAAAAAGCGATGTCAAAGGTTTGTGGTCCGTGATGATTGTAAAGTGACGACCATACAAGAAGTCATGGAACTTGGTAACACCAAACACTAGAGCTAAAGCTTCTTTCTCTATTTGTGAATAATTTCTTTGCGCAGATGAGAGCAATTTTGACGCAAAGGCAATAGGGCGATCATGCGAGCCATCCTTGTGCGCAAGCACAGCACCGATCCCGAAATCCGATGCATCTACCATCAACAAAAGGGGTTTTCGGGGATCGAATGGCGTAAGGCAAGTATTTGAAAGTAACGCCGATTTCAACTGGCGAAAGGCGCGTTCGCATTCCGTCGTCCAGACGAACGGAACACCTTTACGGCGTAAGCGATGAAGCGGAGCTGAAATGGAAGAAGCATTGCGCACAAACCTATGATAATAATTGACCTTACCCAGCACACTCTGTAGCTGTTTTAAGTTCTGCGGTGACGGCAAGTCCTGAATGGCACGAAGGTGCTCTGGACTCGGATGTATACCTTGGGCGTTAAGGACATGGCCCAGGTACGGCAAGTCACGAGCAAAAAACACACATTTGTCCTTCCTCAAGCGAAGACCATTCTGACGCAATACCTGAAATAATGTTCGGAGATTCTGCAAATGTTCTGCTTCTGTCTTTCCTGAGATTACAATATCGTCCAGATAGTTCGCAGCCGTAGGGACCGACGCACAAATAGTTTGTAAATATTGCTGAAATAAAGCAGGGGCGGATGCACACCCGAATGGCAGTCTTTTGAAGCGATACAAGCCAAGATGCGTGTTTACCACCAAGACGCGCTGGGATTCTTCGTCCACAGGTATTTGCAAGTACGCATCTGCTAGGTCCAATTTTGAAAAATATTTTCCCGGGCACAGTTTGTCAAAAAGATCTTCCGGGCGGGGCAAAGGAAAAGTAGCAGTCACAAGTTGTGGATTCACAGTTGCCTTGAAGTCCACGCAAAGTCTCAGTTTTCCGGAAGGTTTTGGCAAAATGACTAAGGGTGAGGCCCAGAGAGAAGCCTGCACACGTTCAATTACACCTTGAGATTCTAATTCGGCTAATGTTCTTGCGACCTCATCACGCAATGCGTGGGGAACATTGCGCGCTCTGAAAAATTTCGGTTGCGCGTTGTCTTTCAGTTCCAAATGCGCTTCATAGTTCTTAGCGCAACCAAGGCCCGGAGCAAAAATGTCTGCAAATTCTTCACAAAGACTAGAAACGCTGGCGGAAGGCACAGTCTGATTCACAGATAGGACCTGATTTACAATAGACAAATTAAACAATTGAAACAAATCTAAGCCAAACAAGTTCACTGCACTAGAGGAACGAAGAACATAAAAGGACACAAGTTTTGTCTGTCCCTTGTATGTTGCAATAAGGCTGCACTGTCCTAACACAGGTATATGCTGTCCTGAGTAACTAGTTAACGTAACATTTGCGGCACGCAATGGCGGTTGGCCCAGTTGTTTGTACGTGTCGTGATTGAGCAATGAAACAGCAGCTCCGGTATCGAGCTGGAATGGGATCACTTTTCCTGCAAAGTCTAAGTCCACAAAAAGTTTATTGTCTTGTTGACGACAAGAGCGACTGTCTCGTGCAATTTGAACTGATACAGGTCCAGAAGCACTTGCAACTTTACGGGATTTCCGGCGACGCCGACGCACACTTTGGGTGGGACGAACACAGTCACTGTTAGCTAAAGTGTCACTGGACGGGTGGGAATGAACCACATGAATGTCCATGGGCGAAGGTCCACGAGCCTGATTGTCCTGGGTTCGATTCCGGCGCGAAGCAAAAGGCCTGGAATTATTGCGAGTGTCTGATCTAAGCTTTTTCTGGCAAACACTTTGTACATGTCCTTTCTTTTGACAGTAAAAGCAAATAGCTCGGCGTGACGGGCAATTTTCACGCGAATGTCTAGTTGCACACCGCGGGCAAGATTTCACTGCATTTGCGTGCTTACGCGGCGCACGTGGTTGCAAGCTAGGCGGCCGCAGCGAAGTCGGGCGCGAGGGCCGCTTAGCGTCCCGTGCAGCGGGCCGGGCGGGCCGATTAATGTGACACACTGCCGGCGAAGGTTCAAATGATGCCTGAGCAAAGTCAAGTGTGTCTTGCCTGTCCAATATGTCTATCACTTGTTGCAGGGAGGGATTAACTAGTTTCAAAATCTGTTCCCTTATGCGAACATCAGAAACGTTCTGTGCAATTGCATCACGCACCATAGTATCTGAATATGGGAGGCCACATTCACAGGCAAACGCGCAGTCTCTAGTAAGTCCTTGCAAAGTTGCTACCCACTCCCTATTAGTCTGACCGGCCGTACGTTTTGTACGAAAAAACGTATACCGTTTTGCAACAACATTAACTGTTTCTTTGAAATAGGCATCTAAAGCCGACAAAATTTCTTCGTAGGACAGAGTTGCTACGTCGCGTCGGGGAAACAATTTCACTATCACACGGTAGGTAGACACACCGACACAAGAAAGCAAAAACGGCTGCCGCTCTTTACCTTGAATTCCATAAGCTGTGAGGTGGAACCGGAACTGATCGGCCCACTCAGTCCAGCTCTCGTTATGGGCCTCAAAGGGCCTAAATGGCGGTGCGACAGCGTTGTGTGGCTGCGGTAGCGATGAAGCGGCTGCCGCCGCATCGGTTTGCAGCGCACGTTGACCCTGGACGAGCTGTCCAAGGGCTTCCAATAACGCCTGCGTCTGCTGATTCTGCAAGCGAAAAAATTCGGACAGTACATCTGGAGAATGCGGCGAAGCCATGACACAAGCAAATTAGAGCAAGTAGAACACAAAGACTGCAACGTGGGCGCGGCACCACACCTCGTCGCCAAAATATTGTTGTGTCGATTCCCTAAGGTCTCGACACAATGAGTGGATAGGTGCACGCGAAACTAACGCAGACGGGCGTAAATTCTGAAACAGGAGACTGGATGAAAACTATAAAGAAAAGAAGAGAGATTTTAATATACTTAACTTTAATGTAGTCTTGTTCTTGATGAAATACATCTCTTGCATAGTAGTAAGCAATTAGCAATGATACACATGGCGCCTTGCTAGGTAGTAGCGATGGACTAGCTGAAGGCTATTTAATCTGTCTCTCGGCAAATGAGAGGAAGACGTGATACGTCTTGTCGCAAGCTATGTCGTCCGTACAACTGGGGCGAGGTCAAGTCCGTGTCTTGTGACCTGCCATGTGGTGGCGCTAGGTTTGCGATTACATAGTGGCGACACGCGGGTCCGACATGTACTACAGGACCGCGGCCGATTTAAGTTACCACCTAGCAAGTGTGGTGTCTAGCGGTGACACCACATTGTGCACCATGAAGGGCTTCAGTTGGCCACTGGGGCATTCCGAACTAGCCCCATACCAAGCCTCTGTGCAGAGGCTGGTGAACCGCCACTTCATATGCGGCGACGGCTACTTACGGTACGCCAGGCGTATAAAACTTTGTCCACACCATACACACCTGCATACCATACCGTTGCTCAGCCTCCTCTGGCACGGCTATTTCATAACCGGCAACGTACGACGCAGCCCTATGGGATTCGCGCACAGGATTGCCTCGCTGCGATGTCTATGGCTGGTCTTCGTGTTTTACGTCGCGGTTGGAGCAGATCTCCACCTTGGCTCCTCCGGAGACCCAAACTTATTTTAGATTTGACTCGTTTTAAGAAAGATGGCACGCCAGATTTTACATTCCAGTCACTGTTTTTTAACATTTTAGATGTGCATCACGGTTTCACTGTCGTTTACACTGATGGCTCCCAACAGGAGAATTTCCTTGGCTGTTCTGTGGTGTTCCCTGATCATGTTACCCGGATTCGCCTCCCTGCTGAATATACCGTTTTCGCAGCGGAGCTCCACGCGATCCTGAAGGCACTGGAGCAGATGCATCGTGTTCGGGGCGATCGATTTCTTCTCTGCTCCGATTCTCTTAGTGCCTTACAATCACTGCAGAACCTATACCCGACTGAGGAGATGGTCCAGCTGATATATGACCAACTGTACTTGCTCCAACGGCGGGGTAAAGAGGTATCCTTCTGCTGGGTGCCTGGTCATGTCGGCATATGGGGCAATGACCAGGCCGATCGGGCTGCCAAGGAGGCCTGCAGAGAGCAGGATGTGGTCCAGTGTCCTATCCCCTTGCAGTCAGTAATTGCTGCACTCCACAGGAAGTGCATGGAGTTGTGGGAGGGCGAATGGCTGGCGGTGGCGGCCAATAAACTGCGGTCGATAAAGTCAACCACTCGGCCGTGGCGTTCCTCCTGCCAGTTGCTCAGGCGGGAAGAGGTGGCCCTCACACGTCTTCGGATCGGGCACTGTCCTCTCACACATAGCTTTGTATTACGGCGGGAGGATCCTCCGTTTTGTGATGCTTGTGGTGTGCACATCTCTGTCCGGCACATTTTAACAGCCTGCATTTTATACCGTGATGCAAGGGCAGAAGCACAAGTTGATGGGGATCTGCCTTCTGTTTTAGCTAATGATGAGACGAGTGTGTCTAGGGTTTTTAAGTTTTGTGGTGTGTCTGGCCTCTGGCCTAAACTTTTAGGCTGGAGGTTTTAGTGTATTGCAGAGTGGCTGACTCCTCCCCTTTTTTCCTTGTGGTCAGCCAGCCACTTCCATCTGCTACATTGTTTTGGCACCCTCTATCATTTTCTTCCTGTGTTGTCCATGTTTTACTGTTGACGCCCTGCTTCATCCCACGCTTCGGTGTGGGTGAGCACATATTTTTCAATGATTGTTCTCGTGTTTTATGTTCCGTTTTATATAAATGTTCTGAGTTTTCTTCTTGACGCCCGTCTCACTAAGTTACTGAACGGGCGCTGAAGACCTTGCTGTCGTGCGCCCAAAAAACCCCTCTACTACTACTACTACTCTCTTTCTCTCTCTCTCTCTCTCTCTCTCTCTCTCAGTGTGAGTGTGTGTGTATGTGTGTTTGGGGGCGGGGGGGGGGGGTGTTACGTGTGTTTGTTGGCCTTATTAAGCATCTCAATTTAGCACTGTGACTTCTTGTCTAGTCCTGGCGCTAACAGGTGTATGTTACAGGTATCATAATTTAGTCTAACGAGAAGGCATCAGCAGTGAGCTATCGTAAAGAGAAAGGCGAGTAATGCTCTTAACAACCTATCATTAGTGAAGCTAATACGAATACTGTGGCGCATTACCCCCTCCCCCACCACCACCACCGCCATCACAGGTTAAGTACTGTTGTTTATCCCTTGGTTTTCAATGGATCTGCAAGGATTGTATCTGTTGGAACTTCCTGGCAGATTAAAACTGTGTGCCCGACAGAGACTCGAACTCGGGACCTTTGCCTTTCGCGGGCAAGTGCTCTACCATCTGAGCTACCGAAGCACGACTCACGCCCGGTACTCACAGCTTTACTTCTGCCAGTATCTCGTCTCCTACCTTCCAAACTCCGCTGCAGAGTGAAAATCTCATTCTGGATTGTATCTGTTGTTTAATGGATTGTCTTGACTGATATCTGGAGTCAGCCGTTTGTGATAACTTGTGATTAATTGTTTTAAGGAGATAAGGTTATAGTTGAAGTTTCTTGGAATTCTTTGTACGTATTGTATATTATCAACATTATATTTCTGTCATGAGTGAGAGTTGTAAAGTTAACAAGTTTTTTTTAATTCTGGTTATCAGAGTTTTTTTTAATTTTTCTGGACTGACCATCTGTGTTCAAGTGTTTAAAGTTTTGAAGAGACTAACAATAAATTTATTTTTAAGATATGTTTGTAAAGTGGCTTGGCACCTTATCACTCCCCTCCCGCGCATACCATTCCAGAGGACTCTCTGCAATCCACACCAGCCAATGGGAAACACTCCACAAGACACGCCGTCCCTCTCAGCATAGCACTACCTTCACGCCGACGTCAGTACACTAGGTCGAGCGTGCGAGATCTCAGCCAGGTCGACACCTCAGCTACAACAGTCAACGTCATCGTATAGAACGGTGGCAGTTAAATTTTCTGATGAAACATACCTTCGTAAATGTTGCATTTGTACTGCAAGAGAACAATTTCTTAATCTGTACGTTAACTGATGCTTTCTTAGTCCATTACAGTTGTAAATGATCCAGCAATCCTATGGCAAAGAACTGTGGGAAAGTTAAGTAAATCTTCTGTTCATTTATGTAATACACAAAACAAAAAGTTTTGCATCACCTCGGTTCCGAGAGTTCCGGAACCTGTACAGAAAATTGGAATAGAGATCAACATAAACATCATTTACGCCATTTTTATTGCTCATGAAAACCACACATTCCATATTGTACCACCAAACAGCGAGATCTTCAGATGTGGTGGTCCAGACTGCTGTACACACCGCATTTATGCATGCTTGGCTTGCTTACGTCGTGGCATACTATTCACAAGTTCATCAAGGCACTGTTGGTCCAGATTGTGCCACTCCTCAACGGCGATTCGGCGTAGATCCCTCAGAGTGGTTGGTGGGTCACGTCGTCCATAAACAGACCTTTTCAGTCTGTCCCAGGCGTGTTCGATAAGTTTCACGTCTGGAGAACATGCTGGCCACAGTAGTCGAGCTACATCGTTATCCTGAAGGAAGTCATTCACAAGATGTGCACGATCGGGGTGCGAATTGTCGTTCATGAAGACGAAGACAAATGCTTCACCAATATGCTGCCGATATGGTGGCCCTATCGGTCGGAGGGTGGTACTCACGTATCGTAAAACCGTTACGGCGTCTTCCATGATCACCAGCGGCGTACGTCTGTCCCTCGTAAAGCCACCCCAAATCAGCAGGGAACCTCCACCTTACTGCACTCTGCGGACAGTGTGTTTAGGGCGTTCAGCCTGATCAGGTCGCCTCCAAACACGTCTCCGACGATTGTCTGGTTGAACGCATATGCGACACTCATCGGTGAAGAGAACGTGGTGCCATCCTGAGCAGTCCACTCGGCATGTTGTTGGTCCCACCTATACCGTGATGCATGGTGTCGTGGTTGCAACCATGGACCTCGCCATGGGGGTCGGGAATGAAGTTGCGTATAATGCAGTCCATTGCGCACCGTCTGAGTCGTAACTCGACGTTCTGTGGCTGCACGAAAAGCATTATTCAACATGTTGGCGTTGCTGTCAGTGTTCCTCTGAGCCATAATCCGTAGATAGCGGTTATCCACTGCACTGGTCGCCCTTGGGTGGCCTGAACTACGCATGTCATCGAGAGTTCCTGTCTCTCTATATCTCCTCCATGTCCTAATAACATCGCTTTGGTTCACTCCGACACTTCCGTTATTGAGAGCCCTTCCTGGCACAAAAGAACAATGCGGACGCAATCGAAACGCAGTATTGACCGTCTAGGCATGATTGAAATACAAACAACGCGAGCCGTGTACCTCCTTCGTAGTGGAATGACTGTAACTGATAGGTTGCCGGACCCCCTTCGTCTAATAGGCGCTGCTCATGCGTGGTTGTTTGCAACTTTGGGCGGATTTAGTGACATATCTGAACAGTCAAAGGGACTGTGTATGTGATACAATATCCACAGTCAACGTCTGTCTTCACGAGTTCGCCCGCATCTCGTGGTCGTGCGGTAGCGTTCTCGCTTCCCGCGCCCGGGTTCCCGGGTTCGATTCCCGGCGGGGTCAGGGATTTTCTCTGCCTCGTGATGGCTGGGTGTTGTGTGATGTCCTTAGGTTAGTTAGGTTTAAGTAGTTCTAAGTTCTAGGGGACTGATGACCATCGATGTTAAGTCCCATAGTGCTCAGAGCCATTTTTTCTTCACGAGTTCTGGGAACTGGGGTGATGTAGGACTTCCTTTGATGTGTTCTAGCGTGATGAGCCTTCTCTAAGAGCAATCAAAGAACCCACAGTGACGGCTGGAAGAAATAAATTTAGTCTGGTCACAACACGAAGCACCAGCAAATTAATGGTCTCTGTAAAACCCGTCATTAATTGTACGTTTGTTGTTATTAAATGACGGGAAACGTTGCACTGGTGGTTATCGTAGTATTGTAAATTGCGTATTTTGAGAGTATGCCGTTTCAAAGCAACAGCACATTGAGCATCCATCGAAAACCCTTTTTCCTTGGTACAGTTTGTGATAGTGAAATGTCCGTTAATGCCATACCTAAGGTTTCTGGAGGTGATTAGATGCAAAATATGGTCGTACACCAATCATGATCAGTGTAGAGTGATGAGTGGAGATGCTGAATTGCATGGTAGTGGGTGCTGTGTTGCTGGTTCACGTCCCAGTGGACCAAAAGATTTATTTACTAACCTAATGGATTCTGATGTTTATTAGTTTAATACAAGTGTATCCTAAAGTATTCAATGTTATGTAAATATAAATGTGAGTTTTTTTTATTTGACTTTGCCGAAAATACAACTAGCACTACTTGTAATCAGATATTTTGCAAGTTATTTGATGTTTCGTATTTCATATGTTGTAATGATTCTGCTACTGCTTAGGAACAGTGATGAAGTCAGAATGACCTTAGAGTTTCACTAAAGAGTGAAAATGATGAAATAATTTATATCTTATGTTGAGAACTATTGAACTTTTGTTTTGCACTTTTTATAATACAGCTTTTATAACACAATGTCCTTATTGACTTGCCATTTGCTTTAGAACGTGTTCATGGATACTGAAGTTTTGTTTATGTATATTACAGACAAAACAGCATGATTAGCAAAGGGACAATGAAGGAGATTTGAGTTTTAATAGATCTAACGTAGAAATTTTACGCCCGTCCATCTCGTAAACAGTGTGATTTGCGAGCCAGATAAGGCCGACAGCCGCCACTGGAGTGTGCTGCGATCGCATATACCACATTGAGGTATACGCACCATATACATAAGCCGCATCATCTCTGAGCGTTAAGCACCTCGTTGGACTCAGCACGCTCTGCGTTGACGATCGAAGGCACTTTCCGTGTGCCGACGGGGAAGTCGGCAGGCGAACTGGGATCCAGCCCCTAGCATTGGGCAATACTGAAAAGTCTTCTGTCAGGCGTCGGAGTCACGCTTAGCGTAATGACCCTATGTCTGCCGCTCTGTGAGACTGTTCACAGACGATGCTGCTGTCTGTAAGACGGATGCGACACCAGAAGACTAGCGTACTGCAGGGAGGCCCGAACAGGATGACGATTGGTACAGTAAATGTAAATACGTGTAAGTGTGTTTAAATAGATAATACAGATACATTATTATTCGGTTACACTATCCACGATAAGTAACTGTGCATCCTAACAGCCGTAAAATATGAAGATTAATCTCTGTAGGGACCTGAAAATATTTTATAAGAACGGTGTATTGTCAAATGGAAGAAAACGATATTTATAGGTGTTTATAAAATAATTTATCACCTCAAATTCGCTCAGCAATTACAATGTTCCCATTACGAGTTTCGGCAACAGATTCCCATCTTTGTATCTGATAAATCCAGTAACAGCTTCGTCATTGTACAACTTACTGGGTGTTTCACAAATACCACCGCAGGCTTACAAGAGCGGCAGAGAAGACTCAGCAGATTGTTTTAATAAAGAACTCATGTCCCAAAATGAACCGTTTGGATGTAAGATAAGTCTGAAGATAGGATCATTTTCAAATTTATCGCTTCACGGTACACATACGGCGGAGACTACGATATCTGACTTCTGTTCTCTACAGGAACTGTTTCGTATGTCGAGCCTGATGTTTGTTGCACGAGGCGTATGGGCGACGCATCCTTACATAGACGCGGGTCCACAAACCCTGGCGGACGCCTTTGGAGCACCGCAGTTATCCCCCCTAGTTGCTAATTTACTAGGTCCTCGCAGCCGTCGCAGTAATCGAACGGAAATGGTAGGTTGCGTGACGCACTGAGGCGATCCGAAAAACATTCTCGATACTTGAGCTGCGCAGTTCCATCAGTACGTACCGTACCATGATGCGGTAGATTTGAAAGTGCCGTGATCTTCAAACCCATTTTAAATCGACATCGTACATTTCCGGACATGGGCACCTCATCAAACCGTTATCCACTAAGTCCCCTCTACGCACGTAGAAATAGTTTTGGTTTGGTTTGGTTTGTAGAAGAGACCAAACAGCGAGGTCATTGGTCTCATCGGATTGGGGAAAGACGGGGAATGAAATCGGCCGTGCCCTTTCGGGACCATCCCGGCGTTTGCCTGCAGCGAGTTAGGGAAATCACGGAAAACCTAAATCAGGAAAACCTGAAACCCCGAGCCCTCTCTGCTGCTGTTACATTACTCTTGGGTGGACGAGCCCTAGTCACAACACGGCATGCCTCCCTCCTAACTTCCTCTGCAGCGTCAGGAGGTAGTTTGCAAACTGCCTGTTCAATTGAACTAATAAAATCAACTACCGGCAAATTCTTCTGAGTGGGTGCAAAATTTAAACCCTTCCCTAGCACGGATAAGGTGCTTACAAGCTTACAAGCTAATAGTTGTCACCATTCGGCTCAGCGTGAAGGGGTACTTCGTACCTTGGTACACAGGGCACATGTCGTTTCTGACGCTGAGACTTTGCCAGCTGAGCTGTCCCATCTTGAAGTTACATTTCGTCAAAATGGTTATAGTGATAGACAGATTGAACGTGCGTTGCGCTATCGACCAACTGTACATCGGGTGATTGATGATAATTATGAGTCAACACCTAAGTGTATTTTACGGAAATACGATGTGAAATGTGTTTTCCGACCTCCATCTAAAATTAGAGCACTTTTGAGTTCCGTTAAGGATGATCTTGGACTGCGTAAGGCGGGTGTATATCGTATTCCTTGTAGCTGCGGCATGGCATATATTGGTCAAACTATCAGGACCGTGGAGGACAGATGTACTGTGCATTAACGGCACACACGATTACAGCAGCCAAATAGATCTGCTATTGCCGAACATTGCTTGGATACTGGTCACCCCATGTTATATAATAACACCGAGATATTGGCATGCACGTCCAGCTATTGGGACAGTGTCATTAGGGAGGCAGTTGAGATTAAATTAGCGAGCAACCTCGTTAACAGGGATGGAGGTTTCTGTTTAAACTCTGTTTGGAATCCGGCTCCCTCCCTTGTCAGAAAACAGTGGAACAGAGTCAATGCTGCCTCACCTGCGAATTCATAGTCTCACTATCGATAGCTCTGACTTTGGTCATCTTTGGTGGCACTAGTGTTCAGTGTGTGTGTGTGTGTGTGTTATCTTTCCTGCTTCTGTCGGAGAACCGAGGTATTAAATTTGCATGTACGCCGCCTGTCCGATGCAGTTTGCCTTGAAAATGGCGGGGTGTTCTCCCGCCGAAATATCGGCGGTCGCTAAAAGTGTTACCTGGCTGAATTCCCGGAAGTTATTTGAAAGTTGTATACGCCAGGAGAAACTCAGGTCTCACATTGTTTACCTCTACGGGGAGGAAATGTATCGGTGTTTACGTAAGTTGGATAAACTTCGTAGCTGTCGAGTTAGACTGCAATGTGCTTTGTCGTTTTTATTGAGGTGTCGTGATGAAAATCATGTCCCAACATTTACTAAGGTTGTGCACCATATTAATTCTCCTGCCGCCAATCGTATCAAGCAACGTGCTGGCTTGGCTCTTGTTCGCGAAAGGATTCGTTTTACTCGTCGACCTTTGGATTCTGTTTCCAAAGAATTGTATCGTTTTCATTTAATGGTTGCATCTGAAGTGTCTGATTTCACTTGGAATTGGTTGGACGGTGCCTCATGGACCCAAGCTGACTGGGAGTACAACTCCGTTACTACCCGGCATTTGGCAAAGTTTGAACGTTTTCATCGCGCGGAGTCGGATGTTATATCTCGACGTTCTGTGATAAATCTCACAGAGAAAACTTTTGACGACGCAACCTTGTCCGTGATAGGGAAGGGTTTAAATTTTACACCCACTCCGAAGAATTTGCCGGTAGTTGATTTTATTAGTTCAATTGAACAGGCAGTTTGCAAACTACCTCCTGACGCTGCAGAGGAAGTTAGGAGGAACTCAGCTGATTTTTTACGTCGTTTGGAGGGACTGAGGCTGAATGACTCTGATATTTTAGTGAGTTTCGATGTGGTCTCTCTCTTCACTCGTGTTCCTCTGTCTGATTCGTTGCGGTTAATTGAAGCCAGGTTTGCTGCTGATTTAACTAATCTCTTTAGGCATGTGTTGACATCCACTTACTATTTATTTAATGACCAGTATTACGAGCAGACAGATGGAGTTGCGATGGGTAGTCCGTTGTCTCCTGTGATCGCAAATTTATTTATGGAAGACTTCGAGGAACGTGCATTGGAGTCGGCGCCTTTAAAACCCGCCTGTTTCTTTAGATACGTTGACGATACCTTCGTTGTTTGGCCTCACGGTAGGGAGAATTTGAATGTCTTTCTAGAACATCTGAACTCGATCCACCCGAACATTCGTTTTACGATGGAGGTGGAAGAGGATGGTTGCCTTCCCTTTCTCGGCATGTTGGTTAGGAGCAAGGATGATGGATCATTGGGACATGCAGTCTACAGGAAACGTACTCACACCGACTTGTACTTACAATCTAATAGTTGTCACCATTCGGCTCAGCGTGAAGGGGTACTTCGTACCTTGGTACACAGGGCACATGTCGTTTCTGACGCTGAGACTTTGCCAGCTGAGCTGTCCCATCTTGAAGTTACATTTCGTCAAAATGGTTATAGTGATAGACAGATTGAACGTGCGTTGCGCTATCGACCAACTGTACATCGGGTGATTGATGATAATTATGAGTCAACACCTAAGTCTACTGCCTTTTTGCCTTACGTAGGAAACACGTCCAATAAGATCGGTCGTATTTTACGGAAATACGATGTGAAATGTGTTTTCCGACCTCCATCTAAAATTAGAGCACTTTTGAGTTCCGTTAAGGATGATCTTGGACTGCGTAAGGCGGGTGTATATCGTATTCCTTGTAGCTGCGGCATGGCATATATTGGTCAAACTATCAGGACCGCGGAGGACAGATGTACTGTGCATTAACGGCACACACGATTACAGCAGCCAAATAGATCTGCTATTGCCGAACATTGCTTGGATAATGGTCACCCCATGTTATATAACAACACCGAGATATTGGCATGCATGTCCAGTTATTGGGACAGTGTCATTAGGGAGGCAGTTGAGATTTAATTAGCGAGCAACCTCGTTAACAGGGATGGAGGTTTCTGTTTAAAGTCTGTTTGGAATCCGGCTCTCTCCCTTGTCAAAAAACAGAGGAACAGAGTCAATGCTGCCTCACCTGCGAATTCATAGTCTCACTATCGATAGCTCTGACTTTGGTCATCTTTGGTGGCACTAGTGTTCAGTGTGTGTGTGTGTGTGTGTTATCTTTCCTGCTTCTGTCGGAGAACCGAGGTATTAAATTTGCATGTACGCCGCCTGTCCGATGCAGTTTGCCTTGAAAATGGCGGGGTGTTCTCCCGCCGAAATATCGGCGGTCGCTAAAAGTGTTACCTGGCTGAATTCCCGGAAGATATTTGTTAGTTAACATATGATGATAGAAAATTCCCCGTCCTTTACAGTCACACTCTCTTAAAAATTTCTCACGCTAGTTCGTACTGTGTTTTTCAGCATAACATTGATCTACATATTTACTTTAGACCACATTCACGCATCATTCACAATACTAAAAACATATACCAAACTGTAAAACATAACAAAACAAAAAAAGCCTTCAAGAAATAAGCAGAACAATTCACAAAAACATTCTCTTGACATGTTTCTTGACTGTCTCTGTCCACTACTGTAGTCTGGTCGATGGACATTAGAGCAACGTATTCGGCTGAACCCACATCTGACCTTCTGTCAATGTGCATCCAATAGTCATTCTCCCGATACAGAGGATCCAGACAGGAGAATTATAAAAAATTATCGATCCTGGTTTCAAATTTTAAATCTTTCAAAAAATTCTCATTCTTATAGACTAAAATTACAAATTTCTTACTCCAGACTTGGCAGTCTACAACTAACCTTGCTAAACCTTTTAATTTCTGTACGAAAAATCATTTCTTACTTGTCAATATTGATACATATTTTCAAAACAAATTTTCAACATTTTAATAACTATTTCATGAAAGTCTTTTGAAGTTACCTTTTTCCGCTTTTTTATTTAAAGGCACTGCAATTTGTGTCCTTCCATTTAATAATAGTTTTTTATCCTACCTTAGCACAAGCACACCACTGTAGTCACCGTGTACATTTCCCAGGTCTTTGATTATGGCACCTTTGCGTTGTAGCATCATAACATTCCTCCATTCTCCACATACTTGTCCTTCCAGGGTTTACAAGCAACATTGTCCTTGAAATTATACTTCCATCTAAGACTACTTTCTTTACATGCATCCTAAAACACAATCACTTATTATTACAAGACATTGTTTACATATTTTATATTTCGTTTAACCTGATTTAAAACGAAAGTAAGTAAACAGAATATTGCTTCTTTTCTTTAGTTTAATCAACTAGATCAAAGCTACTAAAATTTTTTTTCAAGAAATTAATTCCTTTAGAATACTTAATGAGTTTTTAAAAAAACTAATTGGTATTGGAAGCTAAACTTCAACTTTTTCTTTACTTTAACTCAACTTGAGTAAATGTATTTGTGAAAAACACATTTCACACAAACCAACTATCTGCATACATTTTGTAATAAATACTTACCACTTTCATAGGGTGGTCGATTGATAGTGACCGGCCAAATATCTCACGAAATAAGCATCAAACGAGAAAACTACAAACAACGAAACTCGTCTTGCTTGAGGGGGGAAACCAGATGGCGCTATGGTTGGCCCGATAGATGGTGCTGCCATAGGTCAAACGGATATCAACTGCTTTTTAAAAAATAGGAACCCCCATTTTTATTACATATTCGTCTAGTACGTAAATAAATTGGAATGTTTTAGTTGGATCACTTTTTTCGCTTTGTGATAGATGGCGCTTTAATATTCACAAACGTATAAGTACGTGGTATCACGTAACATTTCGCCAGTGCGGACGGTATTTGCTTCGTGATACATTACCCGTGTTATAATGGACCGTTTACCAGTTGTGGAAAAGGGCGATATCGTGTTGATGTATGGCTTTCGTGATCAAAATGCCCTACGGGCGTGTGCTATGTATGCTGCTCGGTATCCTGGACGACATCATTCAAGTGTTAGGACCGTTCGCCGACTAGTTACATTATTTAAGGAAACAGGAAGTGTTCAGCCACATGTAAAACGTCAACACGACCTGCTACAAATGATGATGTCCAAGTAGGTGTTTTAGCTGCTGTCGCCGCTAATCCGCACATCAGTAGCAGCCAAATTGCACGAGAATCGGGAATCTCAAAAACATCGGTGTTGAGAATGCTACATCAACATCGATTGCACCCGTACCATATTTCTATACACCAGGAATTGCGTGGCGATGACTTTGAACGTCGTGTACAGTTCTGCCACTGGGCGCAAGAGAAATTACGGGCCGATGACAGATTTTTTGCACGCGTTCTACTTAGCGACGAAGCGTCATTCACCAACAGCGGTAACGTAAACTGGCATATTATGCACTACTGGGCAACGGAAAATCCACGATTGCTGCGACAAGTGGAACATCAGTGATCTTGGCGGGTTAACGTATAGTGCAGCCTTATTGGAGGAAGGATGATTGGACCACATTTTATCGATCGCAATCTAAATGGTGCAATGTATGCTGATTTCCTATGTAATGTTCTACCGATGTTACTACAAGATGTTTCACTGCATGACAGAATGGCGATGTATTCCAACATGGTGGATGTCCGGCACATAGCTCGCGTGCTGTTGAAGTGGTATTGAATAGCATATTATACCATGGCCCGCACGTTTACTGGATCTGACGTCCCCGGATTTCTTTCTGTCGGTAAAGTTGAAGGATATTTGCTATCGTGATCCACCGACAACGCCTGACAACTTGCGTCAGCGCATTGTCAATGCATGTGCGAACATTACGAAAGGCGAAGTACCCACTGTTGAGAAGAATGTCGTTACACGTGTTGCCAAAAGCATTGAGTTTGACGGACATCATTTTGAGCAGTTATTGCAATAATGTGGTATTTACAGGTAATCACGCTGTAACAGCATGCGTTCTCAGAAATAATAAGTTCGCAAAGGTACATGTATCACATTGGAACAACCGAAATAAAATGTTCAAACGTACCTACGTTCTGAATTTTAATTTTTTAAACCTATCTGTTAAAAACTGTTCGTCTAAAATTGTGAGCTATATGTTTGTGACTATTACAGCGCCATCTATCACAAAGCGAAAAAGTGGTCTGACTAAAACATTCATATTTCTTTACGTACTTCAAGAATATGTAATAAAAATGGGGGTTCCTATTTTACAAAACGCAGTTGATATCCGTTTGACCTATGGCACCGCCATCTAGCGGGCCAACCATAGCGCCATCTTGTTTTCCCCTTCAAGCTAGCCAAGTTACGGCTTTGCAGTTTTTTCGTTTTACGCTTATTTCGTGAGATATTTGGCCCGGTCACGATCAATGGACAACCCTGTGTATATATATATATATATATATATATATATATATATATATATATATATATATATACACTCCTGGAAATGGAAAAAAGAACACATTGACACCGATGTGTCAGACCCACCATACTTGCTCCGGACACTGCGAGAGGGCTGTACAAGCAATGATCACACGCACGGCACAGCGGATACACCAGGAACCGCGGTGTTGGCCGTCGAATGGCGCTAGCTGCGCAGCATTTGTGCACCGCCGCCGTCAGTGTCAGCCAGTTTGCCGTGGCATACGGAGCTCCATCGCAGTCTTTAACACTGGTAGCATGCCGCGACAGCGTGGACGTGAACCGTATGTGCAGTTGACGGACTTTGAGCGAGGGCGTATAGTGGGCATGCGGGAGGCCGGGTGGACGTACCGCCGAATTGCTCAACACGTGGGGCGTGAGGTCTCCACAGTACATCGATGTTGTCGCCAGTGGTCGGCGGAAGGTGCACGTGCCCGCCGACCTGGGACCGGACCGCAGTGACGCACGGATGCACACCAAGACCGTAGGATCCTACGCAGTGCCGTAGGGGACCGCACCGCCACTTCCCAGCAAATTAGGGACACTGTTGCTCCTGGGGTATCGGCGAGGACCATTCGCAACCGTCTCCATGAAGCTGGGCTACGGTCCCGCACACCGTTAGGCCGTCTTCCGCTCACGCCCCAACATCGTGCAGCCCGCCTCCAGTGGTGTCGCGACAGGCGTGAATGGAGGGACGAATGGAGACGTGTCGTCTTCAGCGATGAGAGTCGCTTCTGCCTTGGTGCCAATGATGGTCGTATGCGTGTTTGGCGCCGTGCAGGTGAGCGCCACAATCAGGACTGCATACGACCGAGGCACACAGGGCCAACACCCGGCATCATGGTGTGGGGAGCGATCTCCTACACTGGCCGTACACCACTGGTGATCGTCGAGGGGACACTGAATAGTGCACGGTACATCCAAACCGTCATCGAACCCATCGTTCTACCATTCCTAGACCGGCAAGGGAACTTGCTGTTCCAACAGGACAATGCACGTCCGCATGTATCCCGTGCCACCCAACGTGCTCTAGAAGGTGTAAGTCAACTACCCTGGCCAGCAAGATCTCCGGATCTGTCCCGCATTGAGCATGTTTGGGACTGGATGATGCGTCGTCTCACGCGGTCTGCACGTCCAGCACGAACGCTGGCCCAACTGTGGCGCCAGGTGGAAATGGCGTGGCAAGCCGTTCCACAGGACTACATCCAGCATCTCTACGATCGTCTCCATGGGAGAATAGCAGCCTGCATTGCTGCGAAAGGTGGATATACACTGTACTAGTGCCGACATTGTGCATGCTCTGTTGCCTGTGTGTATGTGCCTGTGGTTCTGTCAGTGTGATCATGTGACGTATCTGACCCCAGGAATGTGTCAATAAAGTTTCCCCTTCCTGGGACAATAAATTCACGGTGTTCTTATTTCAATTTCCAGGAGTCACCTAACATTACCGCTGCATGTATTTCGTAAACCACATCAAATACTGACGAATCGATTCCGCAGACCGAACGTGAGGAGAGGGGCTAGTGTAATTGGTTAATACAAACCATTAAAAAATGCACGGAAGTATGTTTTTTAACACAAACCTACGTTTTTTTAAATGGAACCCCGTTAGTTTTGTTAGCACATCTGAACATATAAACCAATACGTAATCAGTGCCGTTTGTTGCATTGTAAAATGTTAATTACATCCGGAGATATTGTAACCTAAAGTTGACGCTTGAGTACCACTCCTCCGCTCTTCGCTCATGTGCATCGGAGAGCACCGAATTACGTAGGGATCCAAAGGGAACGGTGATGGAACTTAGGTACAGAAAAGACTGGGACAGCACATTACGTCCACATGCTAACACCTTTTTATTGGTCTTTTTCACCGACGCGCATGTACATTACCATGAGGGGTGAGGTACACGTTCGACGGGCGTTTCATAGGACGTGGAGGACGCATAAATTGGCCAGCCAGTTCTCCTGATCTTACACCTCTGGACTTCTTTCTGTGGGGTACGTTAATGGAGAATGTGTACCGTGATGCACCTACAACCCCAGAGGATATGAAACAATGTATTGCGGCAGCCTGCGGCAACAGTACACGAGATATACTGTGGCGTGTACGACATTCATTGCGCCAGAGATTGCAATTGTATGCAGCACATGATGGCCACCACACTGAACATCTATTGGCCTGACATGTCGGGACACACTCTATTCCACTCTGTAATTGAAAACGGAAACCACGTGTGTAGGTGTACCTCACCCCTCATGGTAATGTACATGTGCGTCAGTGAAAAAGGCCAATAAAAAGGTTCTAGCATGTGGACGTAATGTGCTGTTCCAGTCTCTTCTGTACCGAAGGTCCATCACCGTTCCCTTTGGATCCCTACGTAATTCGGTGCTCTCCGATACACACGATCGAACAGCGGAGGAGTGGTACTCAAGCGTCAACTTTAGGTTACAATATCTCCGGATGTAATTAACATTTTACAATGCAACAAACGGCACTGATTACGTATTTGTATATATGTTCAGATGTGCTAACAAAACTAACGGTGTTCCATTTAAAGAAACGTAGGTTTGTGTTAAAAAACATACTTCCGTGCATTTTTTAATGGTTTGTATTAACCAATTACACTAGCCCCTCTCCTCACGTTCGGTCTGTGGAATCGATTCGTCAGTATTTGATGTGGTTTACGAGATATATCCAGCGGTAACGTTATGTGACTCACCCTGTTATATATATATATATATATATATATATATATATATATATATATATATATATAAAGATTATGTTACTTACCAAATGAAAGCGTTGATATGTTGATAGCCACACAAACAAACACAAACACACCCACAAAATTCAGCTTGAATTTTGTGTGTGTGTGTGTTTTTTGTTTGTGTGTCTATCAACATACCAACGCTTTCGTTTGATAAGTTACATCATCTTTGATTTTAGATATATTTTTACCCACGTGGAATGTTATATATATATATATATATATATATATATATATATATATATATATAACTTCCTTTACCTATGTGGCTACTGTATCTCCCTTTTCACGATTCTCCGGGAACTTTCTTTACAAGCGCCTTCACAGGATCGGAGTGCCGCTATAAATCGAGAGCAGGCCTAAATAATTACCATAACGCGACGCCGTGTTGAGGGTGTTGCAGTACGCGCAAGGGCATGTGTCCGTGGAGAATCACCGTCGATGTATCACGTTATCAGAGAAAAACAACGTAGCCGCAGAACCTTAATACAGGCGGTCGTATTGCCGGACGGTCGCCGTATGTCAACGCAACAACACATCGCCAACGCCTTTGAGGACAATACGGTCATCTCTATGAAGAAGCGAAACACGATCAGGCAGCCTTTCATGAGGTGCCACGAACGCTATTCGCCTGCCTCGACGCGGCGGCCGACCGAGAGTTAACGGTGGAAGTCACAGAAGACGACGTCATAGAAGAGCTCGAAAAGGGAGCGTCGACAAGTCGCCGGGGCCCAAAGGGTTTCCGGTACAGTTTTATCGTACGTTTAAAGTTCTCATGATTCCGCGATTGAATGACATGTACAACGAATTGATTTCTTCCAATCTGTCTCTTCCATCTTCCTTCTTAAAAGGATTATCATCCCTATCCACGAACCGTCTGGTGGCACAAGGATTCAGGCCTATCAGCCCTGACCCTTATTAATTGCGACTACAAGATCTACTCCAGGATACTTGCAGCACGCTTTAAATGCGTACTACGCCAAGTGATATCACTCGACCAAAGTCATCTAGGAGGGTATAGCTATATACAAACTGCACTCAGCGACTACCGGGATGTGATCGAACTGGCAACAACATGTCGGTTCCAGGGTGCATGATATCGATAGACTTCGATCGCGCCTTTGACAGGGTGAGCCACGCCTATCTCGTGGAAGTGATGACGCATACGAGGTTTCCAGAGAGTTTTGTCACCGTCGTTAAGCGACTACTCCACAGCGGCTCATCCAGAGTGCTCATCAATGGGTGCATGGTGGGGCCCATCTTACGATTGGTCAGGCAAGGGTTCCCGCTGTCTACGATACTGTATGCCACAGCTGTCAAGCCGCTGCTCTGCGGGCTCCGAAATCGACCTCAAGGAATGACGATGAGGCACAACAAGTTTATATGCAGCACTGGATTAATTTGTTCGGTTTGGCTACGGGAAGTCGTATGAAAACGGCAAAGTCGTGAGCGATGAACATCGGGAGAGGACTCCCGACAGGAAGTCTAGCGCCATTACAGCCAATAGACAAGATGAAATGCCTAGGAATTATCTTCACTACAGACGTTCGACGCACGGCGGCACTGAGCTACAGACATCTTCTGCAAACAATTCGTGCGAATGTCAGAAGTCCCAGGTTAAGGGCTCTGGTCATGATACAACGGATCACCTTCGCCACTACTTATCTACCTTCTCGAATCCTCAACCTGGCCCAAGTTCTTCCTACGCTGGGAGTGTTGGTGCACCGAATCCTGGCAGGATATTTTGTGAGCACAGGTCCGCTTTTTAGGGTCGGATGCGAAACCCTCGCCCTTCCTAGCAGTCGTGGAGGTCTGGGACTAGTCCACGTCCGCGACCAATCAGTGACTATTTACGGAAGCACGATGTGGACACGACACCGGACAAGTCTGACGGGCACCTTGGTACACGAACTGGTTCCACGTTCTCGTTTGACACCGGTAGTGGTGGCTCACATCTCATCATCGCTTGCCCACATACGAACCTCTTTTGCGGAACACAGTTATGTACATATGGAACTACCGACTACCAGGACGGCAACCGCACGTGACGTACATCTCATCTTGCCTCGACGACGGCAGAATAATGCCGTAGAGCTCCGACAGCCAAAAGTGACATGGTCAGTGTACCATGTACACCAAGATACGGGGACGCGCGTACTTTGGATGCTCCACTGTGTCCACAGTGCAATGTTATAGACACAGAGGAACATTACCTGATATACGGGCCGGCGGTGGTCGTGTATTGTTTGGTCCAATAAATGATCACCTTCCTCCTTCGGGTGGTGCCGCAAGCAATAGAACCACGGACACTACTTCCCCCAGATATTCGATTCGCAGATTGACCGTGAAAAAACTTTCTTTAATTTTACCTTAAACAATAGTAGCAAAACTGCATCCCCGAACGAAGACAAACGCAGTGACTTGGATTCGGAGTCTGACTGTGCTTTACATTTTCCGAGAGGGGAGTAAGAATGTACTCGACTTTTGGTCCGTACTACAGGAACATCACTCACAGATTATGAGAAATCCGAGATATGGAACATATTAAGCTAGTTTTTTATGGAGTGCCTTGCTTGATCTCCCACCCAGTTCTGGTTTACCGGGTAAGAGAATGTAATTATTGCCTGTAATTATTCAGAACCAGAAAGGACCAGGATAGTGGAGAGGATCCACCACCATACGTGAAGACATACCCGACACCAACGCGACGTATAACACGATTAGCGAGAACACGCCCAAGGAGAGGGACATGGCCTTTTATTGATTTGTACTGATAGAAGCAGACTATATTGTTTATTGTTACACCATTATCTAAAAAAAAAATCCATTTACAAAAATGTCGGATAGAGCGTCTGCCACGTAAGCAGGAGATCCTGGGTCGAATCCCGATCGGGACACACAATTTCAACAGTCCCCACTGATATTTATCAACGCTTGTAAGCAGCTAATGCTCTGGATTACACTGTAATTTCATTCTATTAAAACTTGTTAGTGAAGTTCGAAGAACATAGTAAATGCTCTCACTTTTAGATCTCTGTCTCGAATACTGGTCTGGGGAGACAGAACTATTCTTTATGTGATATCTGACATTCCATATAGCCAAAATAGTTTATACGTTATTCAGACAATTTTCAGGAACAGTGTCCGGTGGCTCAGTGTTGAAGTGTCAGTTCATAGATTCCCAGGTCTCTTGTTCAATCCCCAGTAAGTCGTAGGTTTTCATTTCTCGCTTACCTCTCGTAATGTTTGTTAAAATGTAAAGAGCTAATTTGCACCGTGGCTCGATCACCATCATGAACGCTAGGTCCCATTATTAAAGGCTGGGAGTCATGTAAGCCACGAGGTTGGTGTTCAAATCAATCGGTCTGGTGGTAGCTTTAGACTTTTTTTCACTTTAGATTTTATTACATGCTTTTCAGAAAAGTATAAATAATTTGAAAATAAGTCTCGTCTTAATTTATTTCGTAAAACTGATATTTTGTGTTATGATTCATCAACGATATTGTACAGGGGCTTGTAATCTATCCTCCGTCGAGCAGTATTGAGCGAATATGAAAAATGACAAAGTTAAATGAATCAGCTCAATAGTATGCAGCACACGAATTAAAGATTTCCCGCCTGAAGGACACATCGCAGAAGCGACAATATGGCTATTGGATTTACATCGAGACATCTGAAAATATTATCTTTGTCAGTATTATGTGGATTCCTGTAGGACAAATGAAATCGCTACCACTTACTGATAGTGAATGTATCAGGCCATGGCTGCTGATGAACGTTCCATTATTCGATTCGCAGATTGACTCTGAAAAAACTTTCTTTAATTTTACCTTAAACAATAGTAGCAAAACTGCATCAGACTTTGTATTTCTATTCGAAATTCTATGCCCAAATAGCAAGACGCGATCAGCCATCGGTCTGATTCCTTTCGAACAACGTACGTTACCCTTCCTAACACACCGTCTCTGCATTCCCAAGTGGGACAAAGGAGAATGATCAATGGGAACGAATTTCTTCCTTCAAAAGACTTCTACCGTTTAACAAATGACAGATACTTTTATATATCGATAGGCCTACATTTATCTGGATTAACTCACTTACATAGGCTTTGCTTTTCTTCTTGAGGCGTCTATTACCTCTTATCTTACTCTTGGGTGGGTATATACTTGTATTTTACTACGACAGTATGGATAAATTAAAAATAATATCACAGTATTTCTTTTCTTACCCATGATTGCCTCCCTGAGTCCTTATGCATGACCTTACTTCTATGATTCAGCCAAGAGTGACTATTTACATGGGGATCGTTCAGTTGGACTGATGTTAAATTTACCATTTCTTGTACACCTGCTTCATAAACTGACAAGTTGTCACTTTGGAGACTATGTTCGATTGTTTAATTGACGGACTCGAGTAAATCTTGACATTTGTTTACATTTGGCTATAGTCTAATAACATTGGTTTTTAAAGCGTTCACCTATTCCTGCGACAAACCTCAGTCTCAACGCTCAGACTCCTAGAATTACAGTGATGTTTTTTTTTAAATGTCTCTGAGCACGGATACATTTACGTACAATACCAACACAATAAAATATTTGTTTCGTTACTGCTAGAGTAGTGAACCATCTCTATTGCAGTGCCATCTATCAGAAAGCGAAAAAAGTGGTTCAACTAAAACATTCATATTTCTTTACGTACTACACGAATATGTAACAAAAATGGGGGTTCCTATTTTTTAAAAAAACGCAGTTGATATACGTTTGACCTATGACAGCGCCATCTAGCGGGCCAACCATAGCGCCATCTGCTTTCCCCCTTCAAGCTAGACGAGTTTCGTTCATTGTAGTTTTTTCGTTTGATGCTTATTTCGTGAGATATTTGGCCCGGTCACTATCAGTGGACCATCCTGTATCATACTGAACTTCTTGAAAGACCATATCATGACTAAAGCTTACAGTTCTGTTGCTGAATAGGATCGCTCGCATTCCGTTAATACTCGGCTCGTATAGTCAATAATGCGCACTTAATTTGATCCATAATTATCAGTTACATGAAACAGGCAAGAATCCAATCCACAGTAGGACACATCGATAGTTATACAGAAATGATTACTCATACCCGGTTTATGTGGTGTTTTCCTTAAAAATTTTAACAGGTTGTCGCCGATGAGTGACACCAAATGACTTAAAAGCGAAGCGAGGCCCAGTAACGCCTTATCTCCTGTGTGGGAAATCCTCTATGGTTTCAGTGTTGTTTGGATCTGGAATCATTCCTTCTAAGGAGATAGTACGACCCAGGCTCTTTAATTTCTCCCTTCCAAATTAGGATTTTTCTGAATGGACGGTTACTCTAGAACGGAGAAGTTTATTCAACAGTGTCTCTGTTATTTCCAGGTGACCCTCCCACGTATATGTAGCAATGCCTAGCAATGACCAACTTATCCACATAATGTGTGACTTTACTTAGCAGTTCCGCAACCAACACATTAACACAGGCTGTAATAAAAACTCTCTCACTCACGTTAAGCCCAAAATGAAAAACGAAGTATTGATGACTTCAACCTCCGAGTAAAAATGGAGCGTATCTCCTAGAACATTCTGTCAATAAAATCTGCCAATAGGAATCTAGGAGATCAATGCTCATCAGGTATCGTACATCATGAAACTTCTGAATGTGTTCTTCTAACATTCCTGGTCGTGTTCTTATGGACACGATTATTTTATTTATTTCACATGCATCCAGAACTAGGTGTACTTCTCCATTAGCTTTCCCTACTGCCAATATGGTGCTATTGTATGGCAAAAATGATCATTCTATTACCCTCCAGTTAAGCATTTTCATTATTTATTTTTTTACAGTCTTACGCTTTGTCTACAGAATAGGGTATGTTGAGGAACAGTAGACTTTGAGAGGTATAACTTCCATACTATTCTGGTATCCCTTGATTATCCCAGGTTTTTTCGAAAATCCGTTCACATATTCACTACATACATTGTTTAGATCTGCATCCTGTGATGCATTGAGGTACTGCGACTGTGATACCTTATACCTAACACTGTTCTTGTCTGTTTCTGCACCAATACTGTTATCTTTACGTGATTATGGTCCATCGGTGTAGTGAGACCATATTACGTTTACATACATAAATTTCTTCTCTATTAACTTTATTCTTTTCCCTTGGCAGCAGTGCTACATCGTGCTTTCTTCCGCAATATCTCCAAAACGATTTCTTCGTCATCAACATTTAAAATCTACACACCACGAGAAATATCAATTCCACTGTTCGTTTTTCTTAAGAATTCTACCCCAATTCTGCAGCTCGACGTCAATGGCGGTCGTGCCTACAACCTCAGGATCCAGATCCTATACTCAATTTGTAGGACCTACGATTTCTCCTTTGGCAGCTTTATTCATGCTACATGAAAATGAAATGAGCGTATGGCGCTGTTGGCAGGGAGGCCCCATCCGGGGAAGTCCCGCCGCCAAGTGCAAGTCTTATTTCAGTCGATGCCACATTGGGCGACTTGTGTACCGGTGATACCGATGATGATGATGAGCACAACACAACACTCAGTGCACGTGCGGAGAAAGTCTCGAACCCGGCTGGGAATCGAACTCGGGACCACTACACGGGAGGCAAGCACGTTACCACCCAGCTAAGCAGGCGAACATTTATACTACAAAATATACTTTACGATTAAATTTACTCGCTTTGCCAACACAAGCGTACTTATAATTACTGCAGCTGGCAGTGTTACATTATCTCGCTCAGCTCGCGTAAAGGAGCGTACTGGGATGTCAAACTAGAGTCGCATCGATATCTTAAGCACTATGCGCGTCAGCAGCCTTCTTGTCACAAACACTGAACTCAACAATGCTTGTAATTAAATTTCTTGCATTTTATAAACTGGTATAACTAATGATGGGATAGGACAATTTTCCCGCAAACTTCAAGATTCATGAGCTGATGCTAAGAAGCAAACGTAAAATGTCCTGATCTGGTAAACTGTTTTTGATGAGCTGCCCAATTTTCGATGAGCTGACAAATTTTCCTCTCTAATCGTGTTTCTCATGTGTGTGTGTGTGTGTGTGTGTGTGTGTGTGTGTGTGTGTGTGTGTGTGTGAGTATGTGTGTGTGTATTGAATCCATGTAAATATCATTTTATATAGTTTCTTCCTTTTCTTTGTCTGCCTTTTATATTATTTCCGTCGTCACGCAACAATGAAGTAACTTCTCATACATGTACATACAGTAATTAATATTCCTAAAACATCTAGAAATATCCGAAATCGTCTGTTGCGGCCTCCAGTGTAACGTTTCCTTAGTCGGGAATCAGTGAGTTAGTATGAAAATGACAAAGTTCAATGAATCTCCCAACTATAGTCTGATTTAAATTATTTGATAATTGACACTTATATGCCTTGGAGTTGGTTTCCTACAAACAGAGCGCTCAACGACGCGCCCCAACCGTTATCTGTTGCCAAAGTGCCACAGCAGTTGGTCAGCTCACTTTCAGTTCCTTGTCTGGTATTCTTTCTTGTTGTGTTTCGATCCCGAATCATGAGTCTGGTACTTTTATTTCATTATACATCATACGACAAACCCACACACTCACTCACACACACACACACACACACATAACGATTCTAATGAAATACACAAGTTTCATACAAAGTGCTAATTAAAAACAACTGGATGCTTCCACACCAGATTGGATTCAGCGTCACGACTATTTACCTACCTTGATGAAGATCGTAGGTTCGAATCTTGTCAAAGGTCTTTCTCGGATACATTGCACATCACGACGCTGCGGTCAGCTTACGACATGAGATTTCAATTCGGGGCTACAAAATGCGTTTCCTGTCACAGTTCAGTCATCGGTCGCTTCAAATCAGCTGTCGACAGAACATCTCGCATTTTCGACATACCTTGCATCGGTCGCTTCCAACACTGCTCCGCGTTACACAGTAATATCATTTGTGAAGTGACTTAGCATGTTTGTGTTTTACCTGTAACCGAGCGATATCCGGCGGCCGATTTGGCAACACCGTGGCGGCAATTGACAGTCGTAAACTATTTACTAGTTTTACACGGACTATAGTATGCAGTTAATGAATTAAAGATTTACATCCCAACATCTGAAAATATGAATTAGCTCAGTGAAAAATGAAATAGCTGTCGCTTACTGATTAATGAATGTATCAGGCAGTGGATGCTAATGAAAGTACCATTGTTCAACAAGTAGATTGATCGTGAAAGATATTTAACTTCTGCCTGAAACAGTTATAGCAAAACTGAATCGGACTTGCTATTTCTATTCGGAATACAGTGCTCAAACAACAAGACGCGATTTGCGTTCAGTCTGATGCCTTTCGAATAAAGTACTTGCCCTTCTTGACACAACGTCTCTATTTCTACATTCCCAAGCGGGACAAACGATAGGGGTTAACGGGAAGAGCTTCTTCCTTCAACACACTTCCACTGTTTAACAAATGACAGATACTTTTACATATCAATGCATTTATCTGGATTTATTCACTTACATAGCCTTTGCTTTTTTATTGAAGCGTCTATTATCTTTTTATCTTACGCTTGGATGTGTATAGATTTTATTATGACAGTATGGCTAAATAAAATAAAATATCAGAAAACATTGTTTCTTGCAATTGAGACTACTAAAAAAGTTGCCATAACTGTATAAGAAGCTAATATTTGACAGTTTTTCGACACAATGGTGTACAGTGCGCTGCAGACAACATCGGAGAAAATTTAAAAAGCTCTTGTTCGGTATTGATAATATTTCTTGTCATACTTCCTTAGCTAATGCCTCAGTACTTTTTGTCTGGTAGATCAGAACAACTATTGTTCTCTTTTGGTGATGAATTTTTATTATCGTTTTATCCATACACATTTCACATGGTTGAAGAACTCGGCCGTAAACAGTGACAAGGAACAGACAGTGAGTAAGAGTTACCGCATGTTAAGTACGGTACGTGATGTGCTATATTCATATTAGTTGAGAGTTCCACAGTGAACCGGGAAATGGCACCTCTATCCATAATTTCAGGCTCTCGGTAATGGCAGTTTTGTCAGGAGGTGTGCATGTAAACAGTGGTAAATGCCGAATTCATGACAGCAATTACTAGTGACGTGTGCAGTGTTTGTACCTGAAAAATATTTTTCAGGGTCGATTTGTGCAAAACCAAGGGTGATATGAATAACTAAGACTCTCATAAAGATCCTGGATATATTCCTGTGGGCCAATACATTTCAAAAGTTGTTGCTAATTGGGTTAATATTAATAATTATTTTCCCAAGCAAACAATGTTGAGTTGCGTTCCTAATGATTGTTTACGTGGCAGTGCAATGGCAGAATTGTTAAGGGCCACCCTTAGATTCGTTTCGGTGCTGTAGTAAGATGACTGTAAAATTAATTTTTATTGTGCTGAATCCTTGTTTAATTTTTGAGGTTGTTGTGCTTTATTTTTGTAAAAACTTGTACAGCAAATCTCAGTATCATAAGCCGAAGTAATTTGGAAATTTAAAATTTCTTTTTTTGTGATTCTTAACTGTAGTGGACTGTTAAGGCAGCCAGTCCACAGTGAAGTAGCCGAAAGGGCACGTGTCAACTCACGCCGTCTTGCGTTAAGTCTGGAACAGGATTCGTAATGAATGTGATAAAGAAAAGAACGTAGCTACTAGAACACTAAACTTTTATATTGTCCTTTGGTATACAGCATTCTGGATGATACAAGTGAGACTCTATCTTGAGGTACATGCAACGTTACAAATGGTTACTGGCGCCTTGCTAGGTCGTAGCCATTAACTTAGCTGAAGGCTATTCTAACTGTCTCTCGGCAAATGAGAGAAAGGCTTCGTCAGTGTAGTCGCTAGCAACATCGTCGTACAACTGGGCCGAGTGCTAGTCCGTCTCTCGAGACCTGCCTTGTGGTGGCGCTCGGTCTGCGATCTTGACAGTGGCGACACGCGGGTCCGACATGTACTAACGGACCGCGGCCGATTTAAGCTACCACCTAGCAAGTGTGGTGTCTAGCGGTGACACCACATTCCTCCCCCGCAAATCGGCGAACGGTCGTGTTATAAGGCTTCCGCCCGCCGTGGGGAGGACCCCATGTTGACGTATGCGATGAGGTGGGGAGCCTAACAACAGGCGAGGCTGTGCCACCTGCACCCGGCCATTCGGTCCGAGGGGAGCTAGGAAACACCTGAAAGCCTAGTCCAGGGTGCACGTCAACATGCGGTGTATGCGCCCGTAATGATACAGGAGGGGCCGAAGGGTCGACCTCCATTGCGTCGGGGGATCCGACGCGCGATGACGACATCTGGGCCGGAGCGGGCAAGAGTTCCATGGCGGAGGACAGCTGGTCACGGAAGCGAGCGGCGGCGCCTGACCCAGGGAGGCGCTGGGCGGCTGCTGCGAAGCGTCCAATGCGGGCGGCGCCGGCGGGAGAACAGGCGGCGGCGGCAGCGGCGCGTCGCCATGGGGCAAAATGGAAGGCATCGTCGGTAACACCTGGGGATGAGGCGAGCCAGTAGATGGGTCCCCAGGGCGCTGACCGGACGGCACCGTCGCTGAAAGCAGACGGGGAGCGGCAGAACCCAGGTGACGGCAGAGGCGCAGCTGATTGAGATGCCGATGCACCTCACCAGAGGCCCCCAAAACCAAATACATCGCGCGGCCGAGGCAGCGAAGAATGCGCCCTGCGAGCCAACGCCATGAACCCCGATAGTTGCGATAGAAGACAACGTCGGCAGGAGCAAAATCAGGAGTCTGCCGCTGCACAGGAACCTGATGCGGCGGATGCAGCAAAGACATCAAGGTTCGATGAGGACGACCGTGGAGCAACTCAGCCGGCGAGCGACCATCGCGGGGCTGAGAGCAATACGAGGACAAAAAGAGCAATAACGCATCCTCCCGAGAATGCGACTCTTTCAACTTCAACATCTGTGACTTGAAAGTCCGGACCAATCGTTCAGCGGCACCGTTTGACTGAGGCGAAAACGGCGCGGATGTCAGATGTTGAATACCATTGGCCTTGCAGAATGACAAATTCCGCGGACATGAATTGCGGGCCATTGTCGGAAACGATAGTCTGCGGAAGACCTTCAAAGCAAAAAATAGCGGATAACGCTTGTATGGTGGCAGAAGACGTCGTGGATGACATCCGGACAACAAAAGGAAAATTACTGAAAGAATCGACCACAACCAACCATCGAGCATTCCAGAATGGACCGGCAAAATCTATGTGCAAGCGTTGCCAAGGGGAAGTGGCTTTCGGCCATGCAAAGAATTTCCGCGGCGGCGCGGATTGTTGTTCGGCACACGCCATGCAAGAAGAGCACATATTCGTAATCGCAGCATCGATTCCGAACCAAGTACAGTGCTGACGAGCAAGTTGTTTCATGCGCGCTATACCCCAATGTCCTTGGTGAAGAAGCCGTAAGACAGAGGACTGCAACGAACGTGGGACCACTACTCTGGACTGATCATTATCAGAACGCAACAACAAAACACCACGTCGTACAAAAAGTCTCTCCTTGTGAGCAAAAAATCGGCGAACCAACGGATCCTCGATCCGCGACTTTGACAAGGGCCATTGCGTAGCAACAAAACGTAAAACAGTAGCAAGGACAGGGTCAGGAGCTGTGGCTGTAGCTACATGACGAAAATCAATCGGAAACGATTCGACCACGTCATCGGGTTCCGAATCAATGAATTCGGAAGAATCGAATGCTTTATCCTCAGCAACAGGCAAACGGGACAACGCATCAGCGTTGCCGTGCTTAGAAGTGGACCGATCGAAGATATCGTAGCGGTTGGCGACCTCATCACGCAATGCGTGGGGAACATTGCGCGCTCTGAAAAATTTCGGTTGCGCGTGGACTTTCAGTTCCAAATGTGCTGCATAGTTCTTAGCACAACCAAGGCCCGGTGCAAAAATGTCTGCAAATTCGTCACATAGACTAGAAACACTGGCGGAAGGCACAGTCTGATTCACTGATAGGACCTGATTGACGATAGACAAGTTAAACAACTGAAATAAATCTAAACCAAACAAGTTCACTGCAGTAGAAGAACGAAGAACGTAAAATGACACAAGTTTTGTTTGTTCCTTGTATGTAGCAAGAAGAGTGCACTGTCCTAACACAGGGATAGCTTGTCCGGAATAACCATTTAACTTAACACGTGCAGCACGCAACGGAGGTGTGCCCAGTTGTTTGTACATGGCGTGATTGAGCAATGAAACTGCAGCTCCGGTATCGAGCTGGAACGGTATCACTTGTCCGGCAAAGTCCAAATCTACAAAAAGTTTATTGTCCTGCTGACGACAAGAGCGACTGTTTTGTGCAACTTGAACAGACACTGGAACAGAATCATGCGCGACGGGACGGGACTTCCGTCGACGTCGACGCACACTTTTTGTGGGACGAACACAGGCACTGTTTGAGAAAGTGGCACTGGATGGGGTGGAATTAACGACATGAATGTCCATGGGCGAAGGTTCACGAGCCCGATTGTCCTTGGGTCGATTCCGGCGCAAAGCAAAGGGCCTGGAATGGTTGGGAGTGTCGGATCTGAGCTTTGTCTGGCAAACACTTTGAACATGTCCTTTCTTATGACAGTAAAAGCAAATAGCTTGGCGTGACGGGCAGTTCGCACGCGAATGTCTAGTTGCACACCGCGGGCATGATTTCACTGCATTTGCTTACTTGCGCGGGACACGTGGCTGCGCGGACGTGCGCGAGGGCAGGTTAGCGATCCGTGCAGCGGGCCCGGCGGGCCGGTTAATGTGACACACGGCTGGCGAAGTTGCAAATGAGTCCTGAGCAAAGTCAAGTGTGTCTTGCCTATCCAATATGTCTATCACTAGTTGAAGGGAGGGATTAACTAGTTTCAAAATCTGTTCCCATATGCGAACATCAGAAACGTTCTGTGCAATTGCATCACGCACCATAGTATCCGAATAAGGGAGCCCACAGTCACATTCAAACGCACAATCCCTAGTAAGTCCTTGCAATGTTGCAACCCACTCCCTATTAGTCTGACCGGCCGTACGTTTTGTACGAAAGAACGCATACCTTTTTGCAACGTCATTTACTGTTTTTTTGAAATAGGCATCTAAAGCAGACAAAATTTCTTCGTATGACAGAGTCGCTACGTCGCGCCGGGGAAACAATTTCACTATCACACGGTAGGTGGACACACCTACACACGAAAGCAAAAACGGCTGCCGCTCATTACCTTGAATTCTGTAGGCGGCGAGATGAAATCCAAATTGTCGGGACCATTCCGGCCATGTCTCGTTGGCCGCCTCGTAGGGCCTAAATTGAGGTGCAACAGCATGGTGTGGCTGCGGTAGCGATGAAGCGGCCGCATCGTTTTGCAGCGCGCGTTGACCCTGGACGAGCTGTCTAAGGGCATCCAATAAGGCCTGCGTCTGCTGATTCTGCAAGCGATAAAATTCGGACAGTACATCTGGAGAATGTGGCGAAGCCATGACACAAGTAAATGTAAGCAATGAGAAAGAACAAGATCCTGAGTAATCCGCGTCGCCAATGTAGTGGACTGTTAAGGCAGCCAGTCCACAGTGAAGTAGCCGAAAGGGCACGTGTCAACTCACGCCGTCTTGCGTTAAGTCTGGAACAGGATTCGTAATGAATGTGATAAAGAAAAGAACGTAGCTACTAGAACACTAAACTTTTATATTGTCCTTTGGTATACAGCATTCTGGATGATACAAGTGAGACTCTATCTTGAGGTACGTGCAACGTTACAAATGGTTACTGGCGCCTTGCTAGGTCGTAGCCATTAACTTAGCTGAAGGCTATTCTAACTGTCTCTCGGCAAATGAGAGAAAGGCTTCGTCAGTGTAGTCGCTAGCAACGTCGTCGTACAACTGGGCCGAGTGCTAGTTCGTCTCTCGAGACCTGCCTTGTGGTGGCGCTCGGTCTGCGATCTTGACAGTGGCGACACGCGGGTCCGACATGTACTAACGGACCGCGGCCGATTTAAGCTACCACCTAGCAAGTGTGGCGTCTAGCGGTGACACCACATTAACATCATTTTTTCGTTAACTCGTGAAGCATGTAAACAGTGGTAAGTCAATGCAAGTAAACAATGTTAAATCATGACGTACTTTTCAGAAAAAAATTTTGGACAGAGATTTCGGTATTAAAAATATATCATTACTCCAGAAACATTGGAAAACAATGGCTTATCTGAATAAATAACCCCAATGGATATACTTGAAATGTATAATTTATGAGATTTTATTAAAATATTAGCACGCATTTTCTCGAAATTAGCAGCTCCATCATCACTTTTTACAGCTGAGGTCTTTAGTTAGTTACTCTCCATCGACTGTCTATATGACTGATTGCTCAACTATAATGTTTTAGGTATTAAATCTTACATGGACCACTTGTAGATTACATTAATCCCATAATCGTAAATAATTTAAATATTAAATAAGGCTTAATCAAAGTCATTTCAACGAACGGCCTCTTCTTCATCAGATGAATGGTTGACTACACCACCTCAGCTGGAAATACATTTTCTTAATATCTTATCCTTGCCACAACTGAAATCTTACTGTCTGCCAATTACCTCAAGAAAAACTAGATATTATTTGCTTAATCTAAATTCCCCAAAATTAGAAAATGTGTCTTAATAAAATCAGATTTTGTAGAAAAGTGCCGGAAAGTTTTATTTCACTTTACGTTCTGTAATACGCGATGTACACTAATTTCAACGTTTCATCGAGGATGCAGTACGATGCGGAATGGTCTGGCGTGATGCATTTCAAGTACAAAATTTAGAATTTAATATACACGCTCGTAGTCGGTTGCAATTTAATAACTCATGGTTCCAGAAACGCTAATTGGAGTCAAGACCTTGAGCATCTGATTAAATGCGGCGTGGCGCATTTACATTAAATGCAGGCTGATAAAAATTACAATTAAATGCATTTTTATCTACATCTGACTTATTAGCGCTGAATGTACTCTCACAGTGACGTAGGTGTAAGGCTGTAAAGTAGGATTGTCTAATTGAATCAGATCGTACTGACGTTATACGTCGCATAAAAAGGCTAACGAAGGCGGAAGCGTACCTCTCTGAGAGCAGCCTCCAACAGGTAAGTGCTGCTGTGAGATGGAGAGATAATCACGTGACTAACCACCGCTCCGTTCTCTTTAATGCCTTCGGGGCATGCAAGGAGCGGAAGCGACCAGGCTGTATCCATCCACCCGCCTCATGCAACGCACACACAGTACGGTGCATGCTTGTTCGTTCTGCAACTGTCTGTTACTTCTACTTTGCTGTTTTCAGCTCTGTGAATCCACATCACTAACCATTCGTCGAAGATGATCTTAATGATGATGATGATTAAGATGCCTGCAAAGGTTTTCAATCATCGAGTTAGTTTAATGAAGATGATACCATGTTCCCCGCCTTCTGGAAGACGTTGATAGTTTCGCGCTGTCCCTAAGTGAACAAAATTGATGTGACTGAGGTCTACGTAGCGTTTACACCGAAGTAGTAGTTCTCAACGGAAAGATATAATACTGCGTGAAATTTCACTACTGGCCATTAAAATCGCTACACCAAGAAGAAATGCAGATGATAAACGGGTATTCATTTGACCAATATATTATACTAGAACAGAGATGTGATTACACTTTCACGCAATTTGGGTGCATAGATCCTGAGGAATCAGTACCCAGAAAAACGGCCTTGATACGCCTGGGCATTGAGTCAGACAGAGCTTGGATGGCGTGTACAGGTACCGCTGCCCATGCAGCTACAACACGATATCACAGTTCATCAAGAGTAGTGACTGGCGTATTGTGACGAGTCAGTTGCTCGGCCACCATTGACTAGACGTTTTCAATTGGTGAGAGATCTGGAGAATGTGCTGGCCAGGACAGCAGTAGAACATTTTCTGTATCCAGAAAGGCCGGTACAGGACCTGCAACATGCGGTCGTGCATTACCCTGCTGAAATGTAGAGTTTCGCAGGGATCGAATGAAGGGTAGAGCCATGGGCCGTAAGACATCTAAAATGTTAACGTCCACTGTTCAAAGTACCGTCAATGCGAACAAGAGGTGACCGAGACGTGTAACCAATGGCACCCCATACCATCACGCCGGGTGATACGCCAGTACGGCGATGACGAATACATGCTTCCAATGTAATGTGCGTTCACCGCGATGTCGTCAAACACGGATGCGACCATCATGATGCTGTAAACAGAACCTGCATTCGTCCGAAAAAATGATGTTTTGCCATTCGTGCACCCAGGTTCGTCGTTGAGTACACCATCGCAGGCGCCCCTGTCTGTGACGCAGCGTCAAGGGTAACCGCAGCCATGGTCTCCGAGCTCATAGTCCATGCTCCTGCAAACTTCGTCAAACTGTTCGTGCAGATAGTTGTTGTCTTGCAAACGTCCCCGTCTGTTGACTCAGGGATCGAGACGTGGCTGCACGATCCGTTACAGCCATGCGGATAAGATGCCTGACATCACGACTGCTAGTGATACGAGTCCGTTGGGATCCAGAACGGCGTTCCGTATTACCCTCCTGAACCCACCCATTACATATTCTGCTAACAGTCATTGGATATCGACCAACGCAATGTCGCGATACGATAAACTGCAATCGCGATAGGCTCCTCCTTACACGAGGCATCACAACAACGTTACACCAGGCAACGCCGGTCAACTGCTGTTTGTGTAAAGGGAAATCGGTTGGAAACTGCCCTCATGCCACCACGTTGTAGGTGTCGCCACCGGCGCCAACATAGTGTGAATGCTGTGAAAAGCTAATCATTTGCATATCACTGCATCTTCTTCCTGTCGGTTAAATTTCGCGTCTGTAGCACGTCATCTTTGTGGTGTAGCAATTTCAGTGGCCAGTAGCGTACCTTCAGGCTTACGCCAAGGGACATTTATATGTTCACTGAGGTACTTTCAATGTGTTTTTGTATGTCCATCCTTTTAGCAGGAAGTTTCTGGGACTACGGCCTTTTACTATCGTGACAAAAAATAAAAACGCCTACAGCCGTCCTTAAGATTTTATTTTATTTAGTCGCTACCAGTTTTGACGTTTCATTGCGTCATCTTCAGGCTGTTTTGATGTGGCACAGGTTGATACGATCCACATGTATAACCCATCAGGTGGCAGCATTACTGGATTCGCAGATAATGTGTCAGCACTCCAACCATCAACAGTCAACTCACTGTTGCTGCCGGTCAGTGATAATGAATCAAGCACGTTTTCCAGCGACACCAATATTCTAACTAGAGATTGCACACAAATAATAAGCAATTCAGAATTGTCGCTTAGCGTTTGAGACAACCAAAGTATGTACAAATTCCAGAGATGCAAATATTCTCTGGATACACCGGTTACAGGTTTAAAAGAAAAGTGTTGAGCAGCGAATGAAAGGTAATTGTTTCGGCTGTGGGGAAGAAGGGGTCAGTGCACCAATTGGTGTAAAACTGTTGTGAGGGGGTGGTTTTCTAATTTCGACTGTTTGTTGTGGAATAAATTCGCAGCTACATATTACAAGATTTCTGTATCTATTACGAACCAGAAACTGAAAGGCCTGAGTCGTCCTATTAAACAATGAAAAAATTCTCGTCCGCATCCAGAAATGTGATTCAGTGCGCCTGTTTTTCTGTTTTCAGATCAACAAACTGGTTTGGGAATAATCGGCACACGGCAGATAAATTGAAATTACAATTAAAATTTGGCATATAATGGAATGAAAGATGCTGAAAAACGTCGTTGGTAAGCTCGTCGGAGGCCAAAGATCATTATAAGCAGATAGCAGCTAAACGATAGAAGCGTTTACGTCTGTAAGTAAGATCGTTGATCTTGGCGTCATGAAAAACAACGACCGGAGAAGTAGAAGTGCAAATCTGAGTTGTGTACTATAACGTAAAAATGTAAGAAATTTTATGTAGTTACATTTTGTACTGGAATACGTTTTCGCTAGAAGCCTTAGTTTTCCAGTTCAAGACAAACGTGCAAAAGTGACCTTCAAACGCATCCCCACTCCCCTTTCAGCCCCCACCGGTCAGGTTTTCCAGTATGTTGTTCATCGCACTCCTTCCTACCACTGTACAGAAACTGGCGACAGCACGAATTATTTCATTCATTCGACCTTTTTTGATCTTCATTAGCTGGCCTTATTAAGCAACTGGCTTAATGTAACACGTGTAAACTGGAAAATTAACGTTTATGTTAGGATTACTTGACAATTTTGCGGATTTTAATACCATAAAATAATCAATTACATCGATGTATCCGTCAGTTCGTCTGACTACGAAACGACTGGGCTTCTAAACGTTAAGTTTAGATCAATTTGTCTCCATGTCTGGTTTGGTTTTAGCGTAACGTTTACAAAAGTAGTTTTCTACATTACTCTCACGGGTAATTAATAATGTTGATGAAATAGTCGACTATGGTGGTGGTGTAATAGCCCAATCAATACAGACAAGCAAAAGGTCGCATACAGTTGCTGTAGTCGGAAATTTTTGTACAGTGGTAGGAGGGAGTACCGCGAACAATACGAAGTCCTGACTAGTGAGAGATGAGTGTGGAGTTGGAGGTGTATTTGAAGGCCACTTACGTATATTTTCCTTGAATAGCTCGAAAACCGAAGCCTCCAGCGAAAATCTATACCAGTACAAAATTTAACCATATTGAATTTCATTCAAAAAGATCATGTTCATTTGTTACGTAGCGAGCGAGAGAATATGGAAGCGCAGGCCGGAGTGGCCTAGCGGTTCTAGGCACTTCAGTCTGGAAGGGCACGACTGCTACGGTCGCAGGTTCGAATCCTGCCTCGGGCATGGATGTGTGAGATGTCTTTAGGTTAGTTAGGTTTAAGTAGTTCTAAGTTCTAGGGTACTGATGACCTCAGAAGTTAAGTCCCATAGTGCTCAGAGCCATTTGAACCAATATGGAAGTGTCGTGCATCGTTGACGAAGACCAGATGTATGTAACACTGCGGGTCACATGCAACGACGTCGCTAGGGGCCGCTGACTCTTCGTGTAAAATGCACGTTCTATATACTGGGTAATATCATACGCGGTTTGTTTTATCTTTTGGGAGATATTTGTAACTTCATTTTACCAGTGTGTAGCTGAAGTCAACTGAACCAAGTGCTGCTCATCAAGTCTTTCATGCGAAACACAATGCCGTTTTGATTTTATCCATACTGGATGAGAGGTCGTGGTTGTGAAAGTCAATGTTAAAAAATATATCGGCTCAACCACTTGTTTATAGTGTAAAACACTAAGATTGACGTGTTTCGGGAGTCCCACTTCCATCATCAGAATAATAAAAAGTAAAAGAACCTGTTAAAACTCGCTAAAATGGAACATGCACCAGGCACAATTGATAATAAAATCAAAACATCGTGGCTACTTCCCTTGTTGCAGCCGTGTCTTCCAAGCTGCCTGGTGCATGTTCCATTTTAGCGAGTTTTAACAGGTTCTTTTCATTATTCTGGTGATGGAAGCTTGGCTTCCGAAACGCATCAATCTTAGTGTTTTACACTATAAACAAGTGGTTGAGCCGATATATTTTTTAACACAAAAAAAAATGATTTTTAAAGCAGCATTTTACGCGTACATTCCATAGAGTGATCTCAAATTATTTTCTTACAGTACTAGTTTTATCGGTATATATTACAAGAGACATTAAAATACGAAGAATAACCAATACTCCAGCAGCGACTGAGCAGCGCTGTTCCATGGCGGTAGCAGTCAGCATGGGTCGGGACAGCTGGAGTATCGGTTGTTCTTTGTATTTTACGGCCCCTAATAATAGATGACGATAAAACAAACAACGCATAAGACGAGTCTGGAACCCCTCTATGGAATTGTCACGTAGAATTCCACTTTAAATGTCTTTTTGTTTTTAACTGAAAACAAATCGGCCATATTCGTCGACAATGGGATGAGGGCTATATGTTGTGGTTGACTACAGTTACATTTTGCAAAAATGAAATTACAGATATCTACTGAAACACCAGAGAAAATGCGGCTGACGTCTCTTGGGAGGGACGTCCTATATATAATCAACCAGAACATTATGACCACCTACCTAATAGTCGGTGTGTCCACGTTTGGCATGGATAACAGCAGCGATGCGTCATAATATGGAAGCAGTGAGGTTATAGAAAATTGCTGTTGGGAGCTGACATCACATATGCACACACAAGTTAGCTAATTGGCGAAATTCCGGAGAGGGGAACGATGAGCTCTGACGTCACGTTCCATGACATCCCAGATGTGTTTTATCGGATTCATATCCGGAAAGTTGGGGGGCGGGGGGCAGCACATTAATTGGGCCTTGCTCGGGTCTTCCTCTAACAACTCTAACACACTACTTGCCTTGTGACATGGCGCATTATAGCGTTAAAAATTACTAGTTCCATCGAGAAACATGATTGTCATGAAAGGGTGTACGTAGTCTGAAAGATGTGTGTGTTCTTTGATTTGGAGAAGGCTCACGACACGGGAGGGCGGCCATTCTCCGCACCATGCATACATGGGGCCTTCGCGGTCGCCTCCCTCTTTTTATTCGTGCATTTTTGATGGATCGAAAGTTCACGGTACGTGTGGGTTCTGTCCTATCCGACTCCTTTCGCCAGGAAAATGGGGTGCCACAGCGCTCAGTTTTGAGCGTCGCTCTCTTCGCCATAGCGATCAATCCAATAATGGATTGCATCCCAGCTGATGTATCAGGCTCCCTTTTTGTGGACGAGTTTACCATCTACTGCAACGTGCAGCGTACATGTTTCCTGGAGCGCTGTCTTCAGCGTTGTCTTGACCGTCTTTACTCCTGGAGTGTCGCCAATGGCTTCCGTTTTTCTGCCGAGAAGACGGTCTGTATCAACTTCTGGCGCTACAAAGAGATTCTCCCACCGTCCTTACATCTCGGTCCTGTTGCTCTCCCATTCGTGGAGACAACAAAATTTTTTAGGTCTTAAATTTGACAGGAAACTTAGCTGGTCTCCACATGCATCATATTTGGCTGCCCGTTGTACCCGTTCCCTAAATGTTCTCCGTGTTCACAGCGGTACGTCGTGGGGAGCGGATCGAACCGTCCTACTTCGCCTATGTCGGTCGATCGTCCGCTCAAAGCTGGAATATGGGAGCTTTGTATACTCCTCTGCACGGCCGTCCATCTAACGCCGCCTCACCTCTATACAACATGGGGGTTACGCCTTGCGGACTCTACTAGTTCCGTCGAGAGTCTTCATGCTGAAGCCGGTGAATTGCCACTAACCTACCGGCGCAATATACTGCTTTGTCGGTATGCCTGTCGCTATTATCCATGCCCGACCACCCGTCTTTTTTGACGACTCTCTCGACCGTATCTGTATCAACGTCTGGCGCTACTAAGAGATTCTCCCACCGTCCTTATACCTCGGTCCCGTTGCTCTCCCATTCGTGGTGACAACAAAATGTTTAGGTCTTACATTCGACAGTTGTTGACGGTTGTATGTATCTGCCCTGCTACCCCCTGGAGTTCGCTTTCGTCGCCTCCTTCAGCAACTTGATTTTCCACTCCCTGCAACCTTTAGAGTGGGCGAGAGCCAAACGCCTCCTTGGCTCCAGGCTCAGGTTCGCGTTCGCCTTGACCTCAGCTCGCTCCCAAAGGAGGTTACCCCAGCTTCGGTATACCGCTAGCGGTTTGTCGAACTTCGTTCGAAGTTCCCTAATACGATCTTTATTTATACAGATGGCTCTAAGACCAATGACGGTGTCGGGTGTTCTTTTATTGTCGGGGCACACAGATTGAAATACCGGCTCCATGGCCATTGTTCAGTCTTCACAGCTGAGCTATTTGCACTCTATCAGGCTGTTCTTTACATCCACCGCCACCGACATTCTGCTTATGTCATCTGCTCTGATTCTCTGAGCGCCATCCAGAGCCTCAGTGATCCGTATCCGATTCACCCTTTCGTGCATCGGATCCAACGCTCTCCAGCTGGCGGACGACGGTTCTCCGGTTACCTTTATGTGGGTTCGTGGCCATGTCGGTATCCCTGGGAACGAAGCTGCAGATGCCGCGGCCAAGGCTGCGGTCCTCCAGCCTTGGACATATTCTTGTTGTGTGCCTTCATCTGATTTTAGCAGGGTCATTTGTCAGCACATTTTATCGCTGTGGCATGCCGATTTTTCTACACTTACTGAAAACAAGCTTCGAGCCTTGAAACCTCTCCTCACGGCTTGTACGACCTGTTCACGCCCTTCTCGGCGGGAGGAGGTCGTTTCGGTCCGGTTACGGATTGGACACTGCCGGTTCAGCCACCGGTATCTGCTGACGGCTGCGCCGGCGCCGTTCTGTCCATGTGGGCAATTGCTGACGGTACGCCACATTTTAACGTCCTGTCCGAATTTTAATACATTTCGCATTGATGCCGGCCGAAGTGGCCGTGCGGTTAAAGGCGCTGCAGTCTGGAACCGCAAGACCGCTACGGTCGCAGGTTCGAATCCTGCCTCGGGCATGGATGTTTGTGATGTCCTTAGGTTAGTTAGGTTTAACTAGTTCTAAGTTCTAGGGGACTAATGACCTCAGCAGTTGAGTCCCATAGTGCTCAGAGCCATTTGAACCATTTGATATTGGGCTGCCATGTACTCTGGATGAATTTTTAGCGTATGACCAAGGAGCAGCTGCTCGCGTTCTTCGTTTTATCCACTTGACATACCTGTCTAAGGACATTTGATTATGCTGTTTTCTTTTAATACCTCGCCTATTAATGTGCCTTTTATAGTGATGTCCTTTTTAGTTGCTGTTTTAGCATTGTGCCTCGCAGTGCATTCATAATTTAGTCTGGGCGCTAATGACCACTGTAGTTGTGCGCCCTAAAACCACAACAACAACAAAATGCAAGCAGTGTATGATACACCTTGGCTGTTATGGGGTCTTGCACGAGCTCCACTGAACCTATCCGCCGCCAGATTGTCTTCGCCCCGCAGTACAGGTGTCAAAGAACTGTTCCCCTGGAAGACGGCAGATTCGCGCTCTCCCATCGATATGATGAAGTTATCGGGATTCATGAAACCATGTGCTCTGCCACTGAGCATAAGCCTAGTGCCAACAGCCACGTGCCCATTTCAGTCGCAGTTGCCAATGTCGTGGTGTTAACATAGGCACATGCATGAGGCGTAGACTGCGGAGGACCATCGTTTGGTACACTTAGACGCAATTTGCACAGCATTAAAGCCTGCTGTTAATTCCGCCATTGTTAGCCGCCTGTCCTCTTTTACCAGTCTGCCCAGCTTACGATGTCTGACATCTGTAGTGACGGATGGCCGCTCAATTCCACGACGTCTGGACATGTTTTCACGTCTGTTTCACCACGTGATGAGGGCACCGCCGCAGCACTAGAACACCCGACAAGTCGTGCAGTTCCCGAAATGCTCGTAGCGAGCCTCCGGACCATCAGAATCTGCCCTCGGTACAACTCAGAAAGATTGCTCACCTTCCCATTCTACACAAGAACAGCACTGTCACTGATAGATACTACATGCAGTGTATGTGTGTGTCTGTCTAGCAGTTAGAGCTCAACATCTCACTCGTAATAGAAGTTGTTTTCTAACTTTTTTTCAGGCTAACAAATGGGATGTTGCTGTACACAAAACAGAAATCAAATATCTTCGCTATGATCCTGCTCTCAGCTATGGCGTGTGTAGTGTTACATTATCAAAAGTGTCGGGGATAGGGATCTGTTACTATGAAATGAAGGAATGATATAGCAGTCGCTTTTAACATTATTTAATAACTTCTTTGCACAACAGTGTCGTATTCTAGGAATAAGTCAAACGATGTAGCGCTGTTGTAAACAGACTGGACTTGCATTCGAAAGGACGGAGATCCTACTCTTCCTCCGGCCATCGTGATTTAGGATTTGCATGGTGCAAATGACTCTGAGCAATATGGGACTTAACATCTGTGGTCATCAGTCCCCTAGAACTTAGAACTACTTAAACCTAAATAACCTAAGGACATCACACACATCCATGCCCGAGGCAGGATTCGAACCTGCGACCGTAGCAGTCCCGCGGTTCCGGACTGAGCGCCTAGAACCGCTTGACCACCGCGGCCGGCTAAGATTTGCATGGTTTCCCTAAATGCTGGAGTGGTTCCTACTTTGAGTCTACGGCCAACTAGCTGTCCCCATGTTATCCCTTTACATCTCTTGAAATACGTTATTTTTGTTGTGCTTCAATTGCACCTCCTTGTCCTGCACAATATCCTTGCAAATGTGTTTCAAGGAAGACCACTAATACTGTTACAGAATAAATAACAAAATTTTGGCATCGGCTAATTACACTGGATGTTTTAATGACGCTACGGTCGCAGGTTCGAATCCTGCCTCGGGCATGGATGTGTGTGACGTCCTTATGTTAGGTTTAAGTAGTTCTAAGTTCTGGGGGACTGATGACCACAGATGTTAAGTCCCATAGTGCTCAGAGCCATTTGAACCATTTTTTTTTATTGACGAGAAACCAACTCAAAATAAATAAAGAATGAAATGACAGTTTCTCAGCGGACGCGATTTACTCTGAATTATACTGTTTGTACGTACAGAAACACAAATGCTAGATAAACCTCGTTCATTGTCTAGTGCTCATTGTCAGCTGCGAAAATTGTTTGCGCGAGAAGCGAAGTGTGCGGAAAGACATCGGAGAACAAAGCTAGGAAATGGACTCTTGCTCAAGGTAGCTGCACGCCGTAGAGAGCAGTGAAAGTTTGCAGCTGAGGCACGTAACCTTGTGTAATAATACCCTACTTAAAGAGCATAAACACCGACCGTATGGTTGAAAGTAATGTGTCATGTCTCTCACGTAGGAAAGGAAGCGAGAAAAAAGGCCAGCCTAATGTTTCAAGGGTGTGTACAGGGCCCGGGCAAATACGTGGGAACACCGCGAGAAATTCCTGCTCGAGAGTGGACGCAGAATCTAGCCAAACCTGCAGATTACGCTGATGTATTTGACCATGAGCGGCATCTGTGTAATGTCCTCGATATGTTAAAAGTGTGAGTCGTGGTCAGAACAGTGTCCTGTGTGGATGTGAGTGTTTTATGTTGGAGCTAAGTGCATTCGAACGTAGGCTCGTATGGCAGATGCTTTCGTAACCAAGGTAGCCGGAGTGTTTGGTATTTCAAGAGGAAACGTATCGAAGATTTACACTGCATGCAGGAGAAGCAGAAAAACACTATCTGCTAAGACACAATGCGGTCGGAAGCGTGTGTTGAGTGATCGTGACAGACGGTCATTGAAGATGGTTGTGACGAAAAATAAAAGGACGCCAGCTGCAAAAGTCACTGCAGAAGTGAATATCACACATACAAACCCCGTCAGCACCCAGACGACACGTAGGAAGCTCCATAATCAGGGAATTACAGGGCGAGCTGGAAATCCAAAACCAGTCGTCGGTAACGTAGTTTCCCGTGACAGGTTCAGTTGGTGGCGAAGTTATAAAATCGGGACTATGTAGCAATGTAAGAACGTCATTTGGTCGGCTGAGTCACCGTCTAACATAAGCAGTCACGACACCCACTGCTGTGAAAGTCATAACCGTCTGACGGCTGGAACGTAGCGGCGACAAAGCCAGCCATAAGTTTAATGCTTCTTTTTAGTTACACTGAAGTGCCAGAGATATGTAAACATGCAGAATACGGCACTACCGTTGGCAACGCCTATATAAGACAAGAAGTGTCTGGCGCAGTTGTTAGATCGGTTACTACTGCTACAATGACACGTTGTCAAGATTTAAGTCACTTTCAACGTGGTGTTACAATCGGCGCACGAGCAATTGGAGACAGCATCTCCGAGGTAGCGATGAAGTGGGGATTATCCCTTGCGACCATTTTACGAGCGTACCGTGAATATTAGGAATCCGGTAAAACATCAAATCTTCGACATCGCTGCCCCCCCCCCCCCAAAAAAAAAAAAAAATCACGCAAGAGCGGAACCAACGACGACTGAAGAGAATCGTTCAATGTGACACAAGTGAAACCCTTACACAAATCGTTACTGATTTCAAGGCTGGCCAATCAACAAGTGTCAGCGTGCAAACCATTCAACGAAACGTAATCAATGTGGGTTTTAAGAGCAGAAGGCTCGCTCATGTACCCTTGATGACTGCATGACACAAAGCTTTACGCCTCGTCTGGGACCGTCAACAACGACATTAGATGTTGCCTGGTCGGGCGAGTCTCGTTTCAAATTGGTCGTGCACGGGTATGGAAACAACCTCATGAATCCATGGGCCCTGCATGTCAGCAGGGGACTGCTCAAGCTCTTGGGGCTCTGCAATGGTGTGGGGTGTGTGCAGTTGGAGTGATATGGGACCCCTGACACGCCTAGATACGATCCTGACAGGTGACACGTACGTAAGCATCCTCTCTGATCACCTGCATCCATTCAAGTCCATTGTGCATTCCGACGCACTTGGGAAATTCCAGCAAGACAATGCGGCACCCCATACGTCCAGAATTACTACAGAGTGGCTCCAGGAAAGTTCTGAATTTAAATACTTCGGCTGGCCACCAAACTCCCAAGACATTACTGAACATATCTGTGATCCCTTGCAAACTGATGTTCAGAACAGACCTCCACTGCCTCGTACTGTTACGGATTTATGGACAGCCCTGCAAGATTCATGGTGATATTTCCTTGCAGCACTACTTCAGACATTAGTTGAGTTCATGCAACGTAGTGTGGAGGCCCTTCTGCGTGCTCGTTGGGGCCATAAACGATATTAGTACCAGTTTCTTTGGCTCTTCAGTTTTGTATTTGTAATAAACTAAATAAATAGTTATTTATATTTTTGCATTCGAAGCATGAGTAATATCAAGAGCCATGGGTGATAGTGAGATAAATTAAAAGCAGCCCAATATCAGTGATTAATTGACATGAGCTACACCGTATTCTTGAATTAGTCCTTTCGGCTACTGCACACTCAGGTGAAAGCAAGACAAGATTAATATCGTATTTCACCCATGAGAAGCATCAATTTTTGTTGGTTTCTGTTGTCTTTATGATACGTACTTTCCTTGAAACGTAACAATTTGGTATGGTGAATGATGAGTCGCTGATTCTTACGTTTTACTCGACATTCTAGTGGACGAATGTTTTTCTAAATACAATTTCCTTTACTTCAGAACACTCCTGTGTCTAAAATTCTCTTCGTTTGTGGAACACAGATAGCAACAATAACTTAACCGGTTTCTTCTTTATTAGGAAACAGTTTCAATGCTTTTGACGTTTTGTTATGTGACACGTCAATGGCCTATTACATTCCTTACAAGTTTCCTACGTTCCACATTCGCTGATTTGGCTGAAATGTAGCGAACCAAACTTCACATTATTGGGTAAACCTAAGTCCTCCAAAAGTACAGGACTTCTGGTGTCCACAACTCATATTTTAAATTTTTGTGCGTGACGTAAAACGACATTGTTCAGTAAAAGAGCCGTTTCATACCTCTCAGATTGCTTAGGAAACTAAATAACGTCCACTGTCGTGTAATATGTTAACTATTGCCGATTTTTATTGCACTACATACGCTCCCTTGTGTAAAAACTGAATTACTAATCAATATAAACGATACGGCATTGTATTCAGAAGTTGGAGAGCTGCTGTCGCATTGTATGGGACGTATCAAAAAGAATCATCAGATTTTTAAAAAATCGTAACTATAATGTTATTTGAGACACGTGTGTGAACAACGTACTTGTTGGAAAGAGCAAAATCTCGAGTTGTACATGGTTCCCGCTAAGTAGGAGCAGTGTACGCCCCGTTGAATTCTAGTAAAAGTGGTGCAGGACGATAGAAAGTGTATTGTGTTCTGTGTTTTGCGCAGTGTGCGTCGGTAATAACTGTTCAGCACGACATTCCTACTACGTATGATGTGGATCCTCGTATAGCACAAAGCAGTAGACGATGGCATGAACAATTCCGAGAAATAGGTTGTTCGTGTAAAGGAAAATCGATGGGGTGTACCCGAGTGTCTAACGCAGACGTCGAATGCATCCGCCATAGATTCACAATGCTCGACAGCTCATCAAGCCCCCGACCTCCGTCTGGCGTGTGTTTGCGCCGACGTTTACACATGAAACCATACAAAATTCAGCTACTGCAAGCTCTTCGTGAAGATGACAAAGAACAACGTGTCAAGTTCTGTATTGTCGATGAATCGATCGCACTAGACGAAATGATTCTTCCTTACATTACTGGCCTCCAAGGTCACCGACCATACTGTATGTGATTATTTCTTGGCGGAGTTTATAAAAGACTCTGTTAATGTGCCTTCGTTACCAACAACAGTGAGTGAACTCACATAGCGCATAACAGTATCTGTGGAAGCTGTGTGAGTAGCCTGTTAAGGTTTTTATGTTGGTAACACCACGTAGCGCTCTGTATGAAAATCACTGACTGTGCTGTGTGCAGTCTGTGGTTGATTTGCATTGTTGGAATATTCGCTATTGTCGTGTTGGGCAGTTGGATGTGAACAGCGCGTAGCGTTGGGCAGTTGGAGGTGAGCCGCCAGCAGTGGTGGATGTGGGGAGAGAGACAGCATTGGTGGATGTGGGGAGAGAGATGGCAGAATTTTGAGAGCGGACGATCTGGACGTGTGTCCGTCAGAAAAAGGAAATTTGTAAGACAGGATGTCATGAACTGATATATATATATATTATGACTTTTGAACACTATTAAAGTACATACATTGTTTGTTCTTTACCAAAATCTTTCATTTGCTAACTATGCCTATCAGTAGTTAGTGCCTATAGTAGAATCGTTTATTTACCTGGCAGTACTGCAGCTCGCTATATTGCAGTAGTTCGAGTAACGAAGATTTTTGTGAGGTAAGTGATTTGTGAAAGGTATAGTTTAATGTTAGTCAGGGCCATTCTTTTGTAGGGATTATTAAAAGTCAGATTGCGTTGCGCTAAAAATATTGTGTGTCAGTTCAGTGTTGATCAGAATAAGTAAAGAAAGAAATGTCTGAGTACGCTCAGTTTTGCTCAGCTGTTTGAAAATCAAATAACGTAAGAGGTTTCATCAGCACAGTCATTAATATTTTTCTAAAGGGGATGTTTCAGCTGTAACTCAAGATATGCTCGCTGCAGTGTTGGAACAATTACAGTACTGTATTGGCATATGCTGTGCATGTCAAGGAGGGCATATTGAACACCTATGAAAAGGTATGAAAAAAACTTTTTGAGTTTCCCGTTCATCAAAAAAACAGAATTCATTTTATATGTGTTTTAGTTTCAGAGATATAGTGTCAAATCGGATGATTCTTTTTGATACACCCTGCTAATAAAACTTCGTCCTGAGGGTACGTGTCAGACTGTGGAAGAGTCGTGCTGGACACTATTTACAGCTTCTGGTCGAGTTTACGACCCAAGAGTGAAACATGGCACGGGTTCGGTGTTGATTTGGGCAGCCAAATCGTAGTATAACATGAGCCCTATGATTGTAAGGTCCCATTACCCACAAAAAATTAAGTGGCGGGTTTTCGTCGATCAGATACCTTCCATGGTACATTGTTTGTTCTTCAGCGGCGATGCAGCGTTCCAAGAAGACAACGCCTTTGTTTACGCAGCTCACATCGTCCCGAACTGGTTTTGTGAGCAAGAGGATTAATTGTCGCGTCTCCCCTAGCCACCACAGTTACCAGACCACCATTTTACTGAGTCTTTGTGGTCGAGTTTGGAGAGAAGGATACGCTGTCCATCTCCACCATAGTTACTTAAACTTGCAACTATTTTCCGAAAGAATGAACAGTATAAGACACTCTTAAAAACGACATGGGATCTAAATTGATCCACTCCGAGACGACTGGAAGTTGTTTCGAACGCCAGTGGTTTTCCTACACTATATTATGCATGGTAACCTCTTGTGTTTTCGGTGTTTCCGTATTTTCGTACGTCCCCTGTACATAGCGCCGTCGTCTCATGTACTTTATTTGTTCAGACTGTAACTGTGGTGTCACAGCCAGACACCACACGTGCTAGGTGGTAGCCTAAATCGGCCGCGGTCCTGTAGTACATGTCGGACCCGCGTGTCGCCACTGTGTGATCGCAAACCTAGCGCCACCACAGGGCAGGTCTCGAGAGACTGACTCGAACTCAGCCCCAGTTGTACGGACGACAGAGCTAGCGACTAGACGTACTAAGCCTTTCTCTCTCATTAGCCGAGAGACAGAATAGCCTTCAGCTAAGTTAATGGCTACGAACTAGCAAGGCGCCATTAGCCTTACAGTGATTGTAATTAGAGTCTCACTTGTGTTCACCATAGAGATGTACAAGAAGACATTAAAGATAAGTATATGAGAAGCTCCTTTCTTTTCTTCATAGCATTAATTACGTATCCTGTTCCAGTACTTCACGCCCGTCTGCGTTAGTCTCGCGTGCCCTTTTTAGCCACCTCTATTTACAAGGTGTTGGCCCAGCTGCCGACACATCAGTAACGATAGTACGTTTTTACCGGTAATTCTAAGAAAGTAACGAGAATCTCTTGTCATGACAGTAAAAGCTTTCAGTGTTTGTTGTCAAATATGTTTCGAAGTAATCCATTTTGAGTAACGAGAATCTCTCGTCATGGCAGTGGAAGCTTTCGTTTTTTTTGGTCAAATGTGTTTCGACGTAGTCCATTTCTAGGCCAATGCGCAGTGATCAACCCTTTTAAGCGGGCGTATTTTAAGTCTGAAGTGCGATGCAGGAAGGTCTGGAGAATACTCATTTATGAGTACCATAACGTCTTCATTGAATTCAGAGCAGTTGAAAAATACGAATATACTTAGGTGCTGAAATAGGTTGACGTTAGAGAAAACACAATCACGTAAACAGGTGTATCATCCAACAACGCGTGTATCAGATCCCTTACTTTTCCCTTTGCTTAATGACTTTCCTACCTTATCTTGTAGAGAAGACTATACATTACTCGACTTTTGCAACCAAATTTCACTTCCATTTTCAGATAAACTCCTTTTAGGTGTGTTAAGTATGATACAAAGGAAATAATTTTTAAATTATTATTTGTTTACCTACTAATAATAACGTTCAGTCTACAGTCTTTGATTTAAATGTCAGTGTTACGTTGTATGAGCATGCTGCTATGAAACACTAGAATTCTACGTACTAAATACCAAAATAAAATATTTATAGCTGAAGAAATAGTTACTAAAAACATTCTCTTTGTATATGAAACAATTTTTACAGCTTCTGTCAGTTATTATTAATAGTTATTAGCAAGATACGTTCTGGCAACATGGTGCCATTTCCAGGCAAATTGCAATTTATATGTATGTTAATATAAAGTGATCTGAGTATTATTTTCCGTGTATGCACCGAAATTTAGCCCTGTACGCATTATTTCAGTGTACACCTCAGCTGCGTTGCATGTTAAAACCATCTCATTAATACTTCCATTATTGCTGAAAATTTAAAAAAAGAATAGCACAATCTTCTCTCTAATGATTCTTTTTTTTGTATACCACTGAATAACACTACAGCATGTAACATGTTAGTTTAAACACAAAAATAAAATGCAGTTGCAAAATGTGGATATTCTTTAATGTTTTGTACGGTATAACCAACAGTGAAGTACCTACCATCTAAGGCAGACGCTCTGAAAATATTAACCTTTCATTCTTATAATGACATTCTTTTCTTTTTTGCAGTTCAGGTCTCTTCTCTGGAATTCTTAAAGCAGATGACCCAGAAGTCTAATATGCTATTCGCTAGCTATTGTTAAATTATCTGTACGAATAATTTCTTTATTCACTCTAGAAAACTCCCGGCAAACCTCTTCCGGAAGATGGATTCGACTTCAGGTTTTTCTGTCCAAGATCCCCATGTTTCACTGGTTGTTGTGAGTTACATTTTGTATCTCACGTTAAGTGTTGGGCCCATCTCACATTTTGAAAACGGTCCAGACATTGCTCCAGCTTCATTATCGCTTTTGCTTTTGACCAGAAGTTAGCAAATTTGATTTCCATCCTGCGGATACTTTCATCATATGGAATTACTGCCGCACGTCGTGAACGATTTCATAGAACTTGAGTCACCGATCGTACGCACTTTCTCGGTATTTTCGTACGAGATTTCAATTTGTAGACGCACTGCGAAACTAATCTTATTCCTTACCTTCGGCCGTACTCCCTCTAATTCCCTAGGTGAGGTAGTGGATACATTCTTGCTGATTAACGTATTTGAAGCAAAAATTGTATGAGTATCAACCTCACCTCCGTAGGTGTTCTGGAATTTTTTATATTTTCCGAATTTCAGAGAAGATATATCCACCTCTTCAATACGTATATGTATGTTGATAGTCAGGAATAAATGAACAGCGTGAAACTGCTAATGCGTATTCTAATGCCACGTATGGGTAGTGGAAAATTGTTCATAAGTGCACACATATCCTTTGATGTACTTTGTTTTTGGAATTATGAAAAAATGAGCAATATAAATGTGTCCTTTTTCCGTGTAGATGAGTGTAAGTACATTTATATAAAATATTATTGATACCTTTGACAAACCTGTGTAATTGTGTACCAATTTTGACGTGACTCCGGGTTTTCGTAGTTTGGCATACGCTAACATAATAACCAAATGACAAAATATATTTGTGGATGCATGTCAGTTAATTATTTTATTTTGTTTTCAAAGGTTCCATATTATCAAATACGAAGTCAGCAAAACTGAGACAAAATAAAATTGAAGTCAATTCGTACATAGGTCACAGAACATACTTGAGGTATTTATTCATAATGTTGAATCGTGCCTAGTCGTCGAACATGGGGTGTCCAGGAAACCTGTTTTCTCGGATCGCTAGACAATTCAAGCAAATCGTATTAATGAATTTTATTACGAAAAGTAAACGATAATACTTAACTTTGCGGTATACATAGATGTGTCGCAAGCAAATGGCGACATGCAAAATAATCATTGTTCTTCAGTATAACAATTCCAAGTTTGAGCTACACAGAATGTACGAGCAAAGCTTTAATGCTTCTGTCCTAGTTATTAGTCCTGTCGATGCTGCAGAATTGGGCCGCGGCCAGTCGGACGCGGCACTTATGTTCCCTTCGCATAGATGCCGGTGCTGTCGCGTTGTCGTCCTGGAGATGGGTCGGTCAGCGTGCAATTGGTTGGCAACTTTTCACAGCCCTCTCCGCTCAATGGATCCCGACTGCGTGCCGGCGCTTGACTTTACGCCGTAACACCTAACATTTATACGCTTTATAATGAAGTACAGAGAAAATTAGCCATTGATGAAGTAATGCTAAGCTTTAAGTCATGAACCAGTCATCTTAAAGAAGCAAACAGGGCATAAATTAAAACTTACGACAGTGTTCACTTGTGGGCATATAAAGTATATCTGTACGGAAGTGCTTTAAAGTGTTCTCTCTCCGAGGTGCAGCCATGGGCCACAGTGAGACAGAAGAGCGAATTCGGAAGCTCAGTGTATGCATATTAAGGTAATAAAATCGTCACAGGTTTCTTGTTGCATAACTTTTTTTTATGCGGCAAGACACCCGTTACGATTTTATTACAATGACAAGCGAATATCTTCATGTATTAAGGTACGTCTCCAAGTATGTATTCTACATTTGCATCTGCAAAATATACTCCGCCAGACACTCTGCGGAGTGTGTCGCTAGGTACTTCGTATACCAGTTTCACGTTTTCCTTTCCTGTGCCAATTGCGAAAAGTTCGTTGGAAGAACGATTGCCGGTAAGCCTCCGCGTGGGCTCAGAGCTCTCTAATTTTATCTTGGTGGTCTTTTCGTGAGACACATGTGGGAGGAAGCAATATGTTTGTTGACTCTTTTAGGAACATGTGCTTTTGTAACTTTAACTATAAACCACATCGTGACGCAGAACGCCTCTCTTGCAGCGTGTGCCACTGGAGGTAGCTGAGTATCTTTCTTTGGATCTTCTGTTTCCTCAACCAGTCCTATCTAATATGGAGCCCTTACTGACAAGTAATATTCCAGTATTGGTCGAACGAGTGTTTTGTAAGCACTTCCTTTGTTGATAGACAACATTTACTGAGGACTCTTTCAATGAATCTGTCTTGCATCTGCCTGACTCGCGAATAATTTTGTGTGGGCGTTCCATCTCAAGTCGCTCTATAAGCATACTCCTACATATTTTACAGAGGTAGCTGCTTCCAGTGACTGTTCAGCGTTTGTGCAGTCACACAACAAAGTCTCTTTGACCATGTATTCGCAATACTGTACATTTGTTCATGTTGAGGCGCAATTGCTACTCCTTCCACAAAGCGTCAATCGTCTACAAGTCTTTCTGCATTTCCTTACCACTTCCTAGTGTCATGACTTCTCTGAATGCAACAGCGTCACCCGCCAAAAACCTCATTCAACTTCGTATGCTAACCTGTATGTCATTTATTTATATATACAGGATGCGCCACCTATCTCTGCCACCTCATATACACTGAAACGCCAAAGAAATTGGTTTAGGCATGCGTATTCAAACGCAGAGATATGTAAACAGGCAGAAGGCGGCACTGCGGTCGGCAACGCCTATATAATACAAGTGTCTGGCGCAGTTGATAGATCGGTTACTGCTGCTACAATGATAGGTTATCAAGATTTAAGTGAATTTGAACGTAGTTTTACAGTCGGCGCAAGAGCGATGGGAAGCAGCATTTCCGAGGTAGCGATGAAGTTGGTGTTTTCCTGTACGACCATTTCACGAATGCACCGTGAGCATCAAATCTGCGACATCGCTGCGACCGGAAAAAGATACCTCAAGAACGGGACCACTGACGACTGGAAGAACCGTTCAACGTGACAGAAGTGGAACCCTTCCGCAGATTGCTGCAGATGTCAATGCTGGACCATCAACAAGTGTCAGTGTGAGCACGAGTTCAAATGGTTCAAATGTCTCTGAGCACTATGCGACTTAACATCTGAGGTCATCAGTCCCCTAGAACTTAGAACTACTTAAACCTAACTAACCTAAGGACATCACACACGTCCATGCCAGAGGCAGGATTCGAACCTACGACCGTAGCGGTCGCGCGGTTCCAGCCTGAAGCGCCTAGAACCGCTCGGCCACCAGCGGCCGGCTGAGAACCAGTCAACGAAGCATCATCCATACGGGCTTACGGAGCCGACGGCCACTCGTGTACCCTTAACGACTGCACGACACAAAGCTTTACACCTCGCCTGGGCCTGTCAACAACGACATTGGATTGTGATGAATGGGAACTTGTTGCCTGGTCGGATGAGTCTCGTTTCAAATTATATCGAGTGGATGGACGTGAACGGGTATGGAGACAACCTCATGAATCCATGGGCCCTGCATGTCAGCAGGGGACTGCTCAAGCTGTTGGGGCTCTGTAATGGTGTAGGGTGTGTGCAGTTGCAGGGATATGGGAACCCTGATACGCCTAGATACGATCCTGACGGGTGACACGTACGTAAGCATCCTGACAGATCACCTACAACCATTCATGTCCATTTAGCATTCCGCCGGACTTGGGCAATTCCAACAGGACAATGCGACACCCTACATGTTTATAATTGTTACAGAGTGGCTCCAGAAACACTCTCCAGTGCTTAAACACTTTCGCTGGCCACCAAACCCAGCAGACATGAATATTACTGAACATATCTGGGACGCCATGCAACTTGCTGTTCAGAAGAGATCGCCGCCCCCTCCTACTCTAACGGATTTGTGCACAGCCCTACAGGATTCATGGCGTCAATTCCCTCCAGCGCCACTTCAGACATTAGTCGAGTTTATGCCACGTGGTGTCACTGCACTTCTGTGTGCTCGCGGGGACCCTACACCGCTACACGATATTGGGCAGGTGTACCAGTTTCATGGGACCTTCAGTGTATTTCCGGAATGGAACAAAATGTGAAAAATGTCGACGAACGTCACTTTTACCATAAACTTAGGTCTCTGTTTAAATGGCAAACGTATTTTTTCTACAGACTTGAAAACGAGAGGTACAATTTAGTAAAAAATAAGTGGCTGAAGTCTCCTAAACACAGCTATTGCATAATATCCAGTACGGAGACGCACTCACAGACGACCGGTAACGTCACGTCCGATGTACCTGCGTCACCTCAACAGGCGTGTCAAGTGCTCACCGTGCTCATCAGTACACTTGTAGAGACAGTGAACAAGTGAGCGTTGCACGGGTTGTAGTGTTTCCACACGCAGCGGTAATACGTTGTTGCAGATCCTCTGTTATCGTTGGCGGTTCTTGGTATACACGTTCTTCCGGTGCGCCCAAGAGAAAGAAATCTAACGGCTTCACCTCGGGGGACCGTTCTGGTCGGCTCACAGAATCCCCGGTCCTATCCGACTGTTTGGGTCTACGGCATCGGCAGCTTTCCCAGAAACCTGTGCTTAGTGTGTGGGGCATCAGTTCTGCTGGCAGAAGCGTTTCCGATCTCGTCTTCCAGGAGAAGGGGTAGAGTGTCTTGCACAAGCCATGCATATCGCCTTCCGGTTAATGTTCCCTGATAAATATGGACCTACAATACGGTTACCAATGATGCCGCATCATGCAATGACACCCTGCTGTCGTTGATGAGCTGCCGCGCGAAGCCACTGGACAGTTAACACGGCCCACTGCCACATGTTCTGCGATTAATATGACAATGATTTGTGAACGAAGCTTCATCCGTAAACAACGTGTCACGTGGGAAGTCAGATGACCTTCCAACCGCTGAGGTGCAAAACGTTAGAGTTAAATGCAAATTTCAAAGTCATTCCCGTACAGTGAGATGTGATACGAATGAAAGTATGCGTATGCAAAATTCTTCACACACTACTGCGGCTTATACGAGAAACGCACGTAATCTGTCTACACTCATCTTAGGATTGTGAGCTACAGCAGCCAGAACAGCAACTTCGATGTCATTGTTAGGTGCTGTGTTTGTACGTTGATGCTTCGTAGGTGTCCAGATGCTTGTTTCCACGGGACGTGCAGATGTTGGAAATGCTATGGCTTGAAGGACGCCGTTGACCTGATCAGCGCTCAGCGTCTACTGACAGAGCTGTTGCTGAATTATCGTGACTTACCTAGTTCTTATTCATTATTGAAGACCGACATACCGACGAGATGACCACACATGTCACAAGCCAATCCAAAACAGGGAAAACAGTGTCTCAAAAGTACTTGAAATGGGTCGCAGCGTATTTTTCTGTTTCACACAGACGGCAGTACAGTAGGCCCGAGCAGGAGATATTATTTGACTGGACAGTGTAAATAGATCGTTCCTACTAATTGTGATCTGTTTACAGGAGACTGCATGGCAGTGTAGGCAACCCTTGCCCTGGTTAGATACAGTGGCTCCGTTGTATACATCTGCATCTACATCTTCATGGATACTCTGCAAATCACATTTAAGTGCCTGGCGGAGGGTTCATCGAACCACCTTCACAATTCTCTATTATTCCAATCTCATATAGCGCAGGGAAAGAATGAACACCTATATCTTTCCGTACGAGCTCTGATTTCCCGTATTTTATCGTGGTGATCAACAAAATATATGCGCATTCGGAGGAGAAAGTTGGTGATTGGAATTATGTGAGAAGATTCCGTCGCAACGAAAAACGCCTTTCTTTTAATGATGTCCAGCCCAGATCCTGTATCATTTCAGCGTTAATACAAAACGTGCTGCCTTTCTTCGAACTTTTTCAATGTACTCCGTCAGTCCTGTCTGGTAAGGATCCCACACCGCGCAGCGTATTCTAAAAGAGGGCGGACAATCGTAGTGTAGGCAGTCTCCTTAGTAGATCTGTTACATTTTCTAAGTGTCTTGCCAGTAAAACACAGTATTTGGTTAGCCTTCCTCTCAACATTTTCTATATGTTCCTTCCAATTTAAGTTGTTCTCAATTGTAATACCTAGGTATTTAGTTGAATTAACGGGTTTTAGATTAGACTCATTTATCGGGTAACAGAAGTTTAACGAATTCCTTTTAGCACTCATGTGGATGACCTCACTTTTTTCGCACCATTCAGAAATCTTTTCTAAATCGTTTTGCAGTTTTTTTGATCTTCTGATGATTTTATTAGTCGATAAACGACAGCTTCGTCTGCAGACAACCGAAGACGGCTGCTCAGATTGTCTTCCAAATCGTTTATATAGATAAGGAACTGCGAAGGGCCTATAACACTACCTTGGGGAACGCCAGAAATCACTTCTCTTCTACTCGATGACTTTCCGTCAGTTACTACGAACTGTGACCTCTCTGACAGGTAATCACAAATCCAGTCACATAACTGAGGCGATATTCCATAAGCACGCAATTTCACTACTAGCCGCTTGTGTGGTACAGTGTCAAAAGCCTTCCGGAAATCCAGAAATACGAAATCTATCTGAAATCCCTTGTCAGTAGCACTCAACACTAAATAAAGAGCTAGTTGTGGTTCACAGGAACGATGTTTTCTAAACCCATGTTGACTGTATCAATAGACATTTTTCTTCGAGGTAATTATAATGTTTGAAAGCAATGTATGTTCCAAAATCCTTCTGCATATCGATGTTAAACGATATGGGCCTGTAATTTAGTGGATTACTCTTACTACCTTTCTTGAATATGGGTGTGACCTGTGCAGCTTTCCAGTCTTTTGGTACGGATCTTTCGTCGAGGGAACGGTTGTATATGATTGTTAAGTATGGAGCTAAGGCATAATATACTCCGAAAGGAACCTAATTCGTATACCGTCTGGACCAGAAGCCTTGCTTTTATTAAGTGATTTAAGTTGCTTCACTACTCTGAGGATATTTACTTCTACTTTACTCATGTTGGCAGCTGTTCTCGATCCGAATTCTGGAATATTTAGTCTTCTTTTGTGAAGACATCCTCTAAAGTCTAATATTTCAGAATGTGTGAGGTTTAGAATAGTGAAACCAAGTCTGACATCACTAATAGTACTTTTAGCTTTCTTGTCTAGAAACACAATAAAAGTGTCGTTTAAAATCTTTGTGTTCAAAGTGACGTACGTTGACCTTTATGAATTATGCATTCCCTCCCATCTGTGAGCCCCTGGCATAGGTGCATCAGTGGCCAACAGTATTTCTCATGTTTTGTTTTTTTCTGAAATTATGACTTCGCTGAGTTTTGTGGGACACCCCGTACTGTGAAAAGTAATGGGACTGTAAGACTCTCCCGGGGTACTCTCGATGTTACTATGACATCTGAAGACTTCTCTTCGTTCAGAATAACATATTGTGTTTATTTTGCTAGAAATTCTTGAATCCAGTCACATTTGTTATTCCGTACGCTGGAATTTTGTTCATTAGGTGGTAATGCGGAACTGTATCGAATGCGTCAGGAAGTCTTGGAACAGGCAACTACCTGGGTGCCTGTTTCTACGACTTTCTTGGTCTCGTGGACGATAGGAGTGAGCTGGGTTTCACACGACAGTCGCTTTCGGAAGCAATGTTGGTACCTACAGAGGACATTTTCGTCATAATACGCGAGCAAAACGCATATTCCAAAATTCTTCACCTGAGCAAGATACAGGACTGTGGCTTTGTGCATCGATGATTCTTTTGTAAAAGGGGAGAAAGAAGTTACTAATATCTTACCTCTGTAGCGAATGTTGTGTTATACGGATTCATGAACTGTGTGGAATTGTAAAAGATGAGAATCTGAAGGGGATTTAGATGCAGTGTTACAGAATCATGTCGAACATTAAGTTAACTGATAGGAAATGGAAAGCTCCTCCGCAGAATGCGCGATGAAAGGAATACATGGAAAACACTAACTAGAAGGTGGAACAAGATATGGCATACATGTTAAGAAAACTTACATGTTACTACAGGAAGCTGTAGAGGCCGAAACTGTAGATGGACAGTGGAATGTATAGAACCCATAACTAAAGTCATTGTGCAGAAGTTGTACATAGAGGAGAACGAAGCAGAACAGAGCAGAAGAGAGACATTCAAAATACTTCTGATGAAGGGTGGCATATCACGAGGTAAAGTAAACTAAGTACAAAAGACATGGGAGAAACTGATTGTGTTACATGTAGCGGGATGTTGAATATTATTGCTGAAAAGCTGACCATGAAGTACCTCCTAATAAATAGGAGTTTTGTAAATCATTAGAAGGACTCTCTTTCTTGCTTTTAATTAAATGGTAAACTGGAATTACCCTAAGAGTTAACTAACTCACTATCAGCTGCGATTGTGCTGTAGCATGTTACAGGGCAGAAACGTAATACTTAAGACCCTCTCCCAACCACCATCGAACACAGGTAACGAAGGTGCACCTATTGAATGTACACAGACTATCCAATATCCAAGTTATTTAAAGCTACCGATTATTTCTTCAGTGCAGCGGAAATTAGCTAGTTTTTCATGAAGTGATTGGTGAAAATAGCTATTTTATTCAGTTATTCGTGGAAAGCTGTGGAAGCAATTTCACTGTATTATAATAATAAAGAGAAATCGATGAATGTTTGTCGAATGCTATCACGTGATTGTAATTTCTGTATGTGATTATGATTTCTCTAATTAGTTTTGCATTTAGTGTTTGAAAATTAAATTACTGATGAATTTGGTGTATAAATTTAAAATGCATAAGAGAAGAACACTTCTTATTACACTCCTGGAAATGGAAAAAAGAACACATTGACACCGGTGTGTCAGACCCACCATACTTGCCCCGGACACTGCGAGAGGGCTGTACAAGCAATGATCACACGCACGGCACAGCGGACACACCAGGAACCGCGGTGTTGGCCGTCGAATGGCGCTAGCTGCGCAGAATTTGTGCACCGCCGCCGTCAGTGTCAGCCAGTTTGCCGTGGCATACGGAGCTCCATCGCAGTCTTTAACACTGGTAGCATGCCGCGACAGCGTGGACGTGAACCGTATGTGCAGTTGACGGACTTTGAGCGAGGGCGTATAGTGGGCATGCGGGAGGCCGGGTGGACGTACCGCCGAATTGCTCAACACGTGGGGCGTGAGGTCTCCACAGTACATCGATGTTGTCGCCAGTGGTCGGCGGAAGGTGCACGTGCCCGTCGACCTGGGACCGGACCGCAGCGACGCACGGATGCACGCCAAGACCGTAGGATCCTACGCAGTGCCGTAGGGGACCGCACCGCCACTTCCCAGCAAATTAGGGACACTGTTGCTCCTGGGGTATCGGCGAGGACCATTCGCAACCGTCTCCATGAAGCTGGGCTACGGTCCCGCACACCGTTAGGTCGTCTTCCGCTCACGCCCCAACATCGTGCAGCCCGCCTCCAGTGGTGTCGCGACAGGCGTGAATGGAGGGACGAATGGAGACGTGTCGTCTTCAGCGATGAGAGTCGCTTCTGCCTTGGTGCCAATGATGGTCGTATGCGTGTTTGGCGCCGTGCAGGTGAGCGCCACAATCAGGACTGCATACGACCGAGGCACACAGGGCCAACACCCGGCATCATGGTGTGGGGAGCGATCTCCTACACTGGCCGTACACCACTGGTGATCGTCGAGGGGACACTGAATAGTGCACGGTACATCCAAACCGTCATCGAACCCATCGTTCTACCATTCCTATACCGGCAAGGGAACTTGCTGTTCCAACAGGACAATGCACGTCCGCATGTATCCCGTGCCACCCAACGTGCTCTAGAAGGTGTAAGTCAACTACCATGGCCAGCAAGATCTCCGGATCTGTCCCCCATTGAGCATGTTTGGGACTGGATGAAGCGTCGTCTCACGCGGTCTGCACGTCCAGCACGAACGCTGGTCCAACTGAGGCGCCAGGTGGAAATGGCATGGCAAGCCGTTCCACAGGACTACATCCAGCATCTCTACGATCGTCTCCATGGGAGAATAGCAGCCTGCATTGCTGCGAAAGGTGGATATACACTGTACTAGTGCCGACATTGTGCATGCTCTGTTGCCTGTGTCTATGTGCCTGTGGTTCTGTCAGTGTGATCATGTGATGTATCTGAACCCAGGAATGTGTCAATAAAGTTTCCCCTTCCTGGGACAATGAATTCACGGTGTTCTTATTTCAATTTCCAGGAGTGTATTATGTAGTAGTTAATGATCCTATTTTGCTATACGAAACGTACTGTTCACACTCGGTTTTATATTAGTATCTAGATTAATCCTATGATTAATCAGCCCCTCGTTACATGTATGATAGTAATTAATTGTGATCAGTTCACTGCCCTATGGCAATGCATCTGGTCAAAGTATTCAGTTTTTAAAATATTAAAAATGGCGTTACAAGTCCCTATCAAATGTCATCCTCAGAAGCTGCGCCGTCCTCGCACCGGATAACGAAGAGAAGGGACACGGTTTCGATTCCCGGCCGTGTCGGAGATTTTCTCCACCTGATTACTGAGTGTTGTGTTGTCCTTACGTTCGTATCATCCTGACTGACATTGCACTGCTGAGCTGGCTGAATGGGCGCCTCCAGAAATCAAAAACAAAAGTCTGTCAATTTGTGAGCCGTGTGAGAACATTTAACGCTGTTAGTGAATATCTATAATGTCGGCACAGTAAGCCGTTGCATGTGTCTCTTTGATAGACTATAGGGGTAATTTCTGCTTTAAAAGAAGGATGATCAATGAAAAGAGCGTGAGATCAGAAGTGTGATGTACAGGAATTACAGTAGAAATGAAAGGCAAAGCTCCGTTTTTGGGTATTGATCGGAGACATAGTTTTAGTAGGAAATTTCGTAACAGAATCGGCAGTCGAAATCTCTAAATTTTCGATACAGTGATCATCGAAGTACAGATCACATAGTTTCCCCACCATGCTGTTAACGTAAGCAATTATCATACCCATGATTCTTCTCCATACTTTCAGAAGTTCCCACAGTAAGGTAGGTATTTTCATTTTTCCAAGTCCAAAGAATACTAAAGCACAATACAACTAAAAACTTCATAATAAAAATACCGAGAATTTCATACATGGACAGAAATCTCCATCAGGAAGAACGTCACAGCCTTTACCAGCAATGTAGTCGTCCACGTCATAGGGTTCGCTCAGATTATTGCAAATTAGCAAGCGTTCAGAATTCTGCGTTGTATCACATTCACTAAAAGTCGTCATCACTGATATCCCACTTTTCAAATTAGATTCTGTCATCCCTGAGCTCGACCTGGAGATGGCAGTCTGATGGTAGCTTCTCGTTAGTGGCCCGTAATCCTCCGGGGGACTTTATCCTCCAAAGCTCAGTGCGGTAGACTTCTGCTGAAGTTGATATTGGCGCCGTTGTAAGCAGGATTTCAGTCGTGATGGATAAGCGTGATTTCCGGACAGTGAATGCCTCGGATCTCTCCCCTCCTTCTTCATTTCATCTCTGTTGCTACTTGTATTCTTACGTCTGGAGGTGTTGCTCCCGTGAGGGAAATATCTCGGTGACGAAGTGACGCGTCGGTCTTAGGCAGCCGGTGACCACGCTACCTTCCTCATGAAGAGCCACATCAAACAGGTTAGCATGTGCACAATTCCTCCGTACTGGTGTGACTCATTCGGCAGCAGAGCAACACAGAGCTAGTGACGATGTGTGGAATTCTCTGGGCAGCGGTCCCCAGATGGTGCTTGTCAGTTTGTGGATGGTGCATATCTTCTGTCTGTGTTTTCACAGGATTGTTTTTTAGGTTAAGGCACGATCGAGCTTTAGCCCTATGTATTTGGGGTGACTTCGTTTCTAGTACTTTTTTTGGTTTCACTTGTATCGGTTTCTCGCCCTTCCCGATTATTTCCTAGAATTTCAGAGTGCCTGTATGACAGATAGAAGAAAATCTTTATTTGAAATTCTTCTTCTCTACAGGTAGTCTGCAACCAATTCTTTTCCTAGAGCTGGGATTCTTACCAGGTAGAGTTGACGGAGTACATTGAAAAAGTTCAAAGAAGAGCAGCACGTTTTGTATTGTCACGAAATAGGGAGAGAGTGTGACTGAAATGATATACGATTTCGGTGGACATCATTAAAACAAAGGCGTTTTTCGTTGCGGAGGAATCTTCTCACGGAATTCCAATCACCAACTTTCTACTCTGAATGCGAAAATATTTTGACATCGACCTACATAGGGAGAAACGATCACAATGATAAAATAAGGGAAATCAGAGCTCGTACGCGCTCTTTCGGCGCGCTATACAAGAATGGGATAATAGAGAATTGTGGAGGCGATTCGACGAACCCTCTGCCAGGCACTTAAATGTGATTTGCAGAGTATCCATGTAGATGTAGATGAGATCTCGGCGTTTCATTGTACAGTCTCCGTTTCCGTTCGCGAAATATACAACTTGGCGAGCAATTTGTTTGGCATTCGTGTTGCGTATCTTTCCGCTTATCGGAAGACAAATGGTTCAAATGGCTCTGAGCACTATGGGACTCAACTGCGGAGGTCATTAGTGCCCTAGAACTTAGAACTAGTTAAACCTAACTAACCTAAGGACATCACAAACACCCATGCCCGAGGCAGGATTCGAACCTGCGACCGTAGCGGCCTCGCGGTTCCAGACTGCAGCGCCTTTAACCGCACGGCCACTTCGGCCGGCTATCGGAAGACACTATAGGCTAAAAACATCTGATATACAATCGCAACACCACTATTTGTTCTACAAACTTGCAGCATGCTGCAGTGAAACAATAGGCCCGCAGCTTGTCTTGTAATTGAAATAAATCCTTGTAGCTTCGTCACAAATTGCATTGAGAAGGTTCTATTTTTTATTTCTTGATGATTACTAGTTTCGCGCATTTGTGAAATTTTTTTTTCAAACCATCCGTGATGTGTGACAAATACATGCACAGAAACTGTCCCTGCAGTTATCAAAGTAGCGTATGGTCGACTTAGCAGCAAATTGCACCACGTAAGACGTTTAAACGTGCTGTAATTTGCTGTTGTTCAGTTGCGTATACCACTTTCTTATGTGGTTTAATTTGCTATATAGCACTTTCATTACTGCAGGAGTAGTTTCTGTACATGGTACATCGCCTGAATTCGTCACAATTACACGGATGGTTTGCAAATTGAAACAAGTGTCCGAAACTAGTCACCATTAAGAAATAAAAAACAGACACTTCTCAATGTAACTTAAGATGAAACTACAACGATTTATTTCAATTGCACTTTGTTTTACTGGGGAATAAGATCAGCTCATGGTAGTCAATTGCTCATCACAAGGAGCACATGGAACACGGTGATTCCTTCTTTGCAGTCCAGTCTGAAAAGCTTTTAAGGGTGTTGCGGGGTAAGATGTGCTGAGAAATAAATGGTAGCATAAAAATAAATTGGGCCTTTAGTGATTTAATTAGCATTGAAGTTAGGCCGTCAGATCATTGCGCGCGCACATTCAAGCAGTCTGTCAGACAAAGTATCGCCAAATGTGTTCTTCGTTTGTTTTCCTCAAACCGAACGACCTTAGGTTTTGCTCATTTAGCTTAAATTTATAACTTCTGAAAGAAAGGCACATCCTAATTGATGATGGGCATTACTAGTGGTAACTCACATACCCACAGACGTCTGTGGCAGTATACATGTGAAGTGTTACGACAGAAAAAGGAACCTGTGACCACTGGAGGCAGTGCCACAAGTTCCTCCAAAATCGTAACACAACATACACACATATGTAATACTAACTAATGTAAATCCACCCGATGATGGAGGTTTAAACCTTCGAAACGCGTCGTGGAAAAAATAAAATAAAGCGGTGACTGGTAACAGTAAACTTGTTGTTTCATTTAATGTCAGTAACAGTCACGGTAAAGCCTAACCTAAGAATGTTCGCATTTGAACGAATTTTTTTCTTAATAATTAATTCTCAATAAAACCTACCCTGCAACCCCCTTACAAGCTTTTCATCGTTTCTGTAGATACGAAAATTACTTGAAATGAAAGGGTGGTTTTTCATTTTCTTTAATTCACATATATTTGTTAAGCGTTCCAACGAAACAAAACATACAGTATTTAAAAAGACTTTTGAGAGCAATTATCAATTGTAACAATATATTCTGTGTCTTTATTTAGTAAAATTATTGAACGACTTACAACAGATATAATGTTGCCGTTTTTTGTACTTTCTGCCATGTAGTTACTCTACCTTGTGCTCAGTCTTGCTAAACGGTTGTTAATCTTCCCTACTGTCATGAAAGCCATGTTAGACATCGAAACAAGGAATCACTAGTTGATACACAAGAACTGGTATACGTTTAATTATGTTTATATAGCATGTCTTCCAAATGGTGACTGCGAGACAACTTCCCACTAATAAGTTAATCGGTAATACTAAATATTTTCAGTTAAAATTCAGTCACTATAGAGTTTTGATAAATTGATAGTAATTCTCGCTAGTCTTCCAAATGGTGACTGCGAGACAACTTCCCACTAATAAGTTAATCGGTAATACTAAATATTTTCAGTTAAAATTCAGTCACTATAGAGTTTTGATAAATTGATAGTAATTCTCGCTAGGTGTGCTAACGTCAGAGTCTTTAAAAGAAATCCATCTGTTCGGCTGTCATGCGCGATGACTCTGTTTGCCACTGTTGACAGTGAAGTAACCGTCTTATCTTGTTGACGTCAACGAAGGCTGCTTTGGAAGATAGTAAAATCTCTGACTCTTTCCCGCTGTAGTAGATGAAGGTCATGGTCACTGCCAATGGCAGCCCTTGACAATTATTTTAGAATAAACTGTATTGAAAGTACTACTCTGCAAACCTCAGGCTCTAAGTAGTCGTCAGATGTTAATAAAAAACTACTGTAATAAAGCTTACAAATTGCTTCAATTTGTTTCGAATGTCTGTTCACTTAGGGTTAGTGCTATCCACTGACAACATGTATGCCTACCTCTAATTTAGCTGTCCAATATACAGTAGCGGCTCGTGCAAAATTATACCATCGTGCTACATACAATGTAGTGGCCTTTGACTTACAAGAGTAATAATCGTAATTAAACTGAATATACTAATTCCATGTTTATAAATTTCATTCTATTACTATAGGTTATCCGTCTTGAGCTGACTGCAATTTAATTAAAAATAATTACACCAGACGCGTTTCGCTTTTATTTATAAAGCACCTTCCGTGGATATTCCTCACATTGAATACATACGTTTGTGCAATCTTGATTGTTTTAGATTAAAACAGCGTTTTCTTCATAAAGTTGGTGTACAAGTTACTTACGGTGCTTCTTTACATATTCTTTTCCTTCCCTCCTTGCTGGCAGCAGTTGGTGTCGAAAGATTTCACTTTCTTAAACTGTTTTTCATTACGCACTGCCACAGTCTTTGTCTGTTTGTTTGTTTTCGTTAACATTGTGAGTGTTGCGACCCTGTGAAACTATTGTATTTTCTTCGTGTGTGTGTGTGTGTGTGTGTGTGTGTGTGTGAGAGAGAGTGAGAGAGAGAGAGAGAGAGAGAGAGAGAGAAATAGTGAAATTGTGTTGTATGTTGGTAGAGACGTGAGAGGAGTGGGGGAGGTTGACCTTTTTTTCAGTGGGGGGAGGGGGTTGGGGGGGGGGGGTTGAAGGCGAATTCGGCGATTGGCCTGGACGGTGATTATATGACAGAATCTGAGAGAAGATGGCAGTGGTAAATGGAGCCTGTAGTTATATGTGTACATTGAATGTTATAGTGAGTGGTGAATCAATTTAAAGAGCGTGTAGTTTGCCAAGTTGGTCTGATCATTTATGAGTTTTTTCTTTCTGTTATGGTTTTTTGGCTGTGGTAGTTATCTTGTAAGGTGAGGGGGTGTTGTTGTTGCTGTTTATCCTTACGATTTCTATGTCAGTGTCTCTTGTTGTAATTTTATGTTGGTGTTGGTGTAAGTGATTTGTCCCATGCTCTTATATGTTCTTTGTTTCTGGCGTCAAATGTCGCCCTGGTTGACCTATGTCAGTTGGTATATTCCTGATTTATGACACACATAAGTTTTTCCTATTGTTTTTGGGAAGTATTTCTGAATTGAGTTGTTGGTTTGGCGTGTTATTCTTGTGTATCGTTTTCTGAAAATATTTGATTTTCTGTGTGTATATTTGTGGTTGTATGTCACTGTGTACTACTTTTTACTTTATGTTTCTTTCACGAATTGTGTTGTTTCTATTCTTGTATTTTGTGTATTTGTTTGTGTTTGATTTTGTCCTTGTGTTGGTGACAGCCGAGCGTTTGTTCTTTTCTCTTTCTTGATTTTCTTGTCCAGTTTTGTTACTAAGTTCTCTTTGCGTCCCTTGTTTGTGGCTATTTTAATTATGGTACTCATTTCTTTTTTGTAATTATCTATATCTAATAGTACTGTGTTTAGACTGTGGAGCATGTATCCAAGTGCTGCCTGCTTTTGAGAACTGTAGCATTGCGATGTCTCATGTATAACTGTGTCTGTTGTCGGTTTTTATGTCAAATGTGTACTGGTTGTTTTTATTCGTTATGGTGATTTCCCATAAATTTATCTGTTTGTTTTATCTGTTTGTTTGTTTTCTCTATTGTAAAATGTATCTTTCATGAATAGAATTTATCTCTGTGTGTAACTGGTCAATTTTATTGTTTGGTTAATCTGTCAGGCGTAAGATGTTATCTGTATATCTAATCCAGTATAGGATGTTGTACCTATCTGGCACTAGTTTGTTAAGTATAATCTATTCTACTTGGTTCATAGATATGTTTGCTATGGTTCCAGACACTGGGGATCCCACTGGTAATCCTTCAATTCGTAAATAGTATTCATTATTAAACTGAAAATAGTTCTGTTATTAGCTCTAGAAGCCTGACTGTTTCTTTGATGTATTCATATGGAAGTGTACTGCATGATTTAAGATTTTCTTCTATAATGTTTATTGTTACAGTTATTGGTATATTGGAATACATACTCTCTACATCAAATGACAGGAGGGTGGCTGTGTCTGGAAGTTGTATGTCTTTTATGTACTGAATCAGTTGTGTGGTTTTTCTGATAGTCCTGACCTCTTACATTTTGTAGTTTTCTGATAAGATTTTTGACATTTATCTTGCAAGTGGGTAAGTGGGAGCGTTTCTACAATTTACTATATCTCTTAAGGGGAGATCTTTTCTGTGTAACTTTGGTTGGCGTCGTTGGGAAGATGCACCGGGATTTCTTTGTAGCAATTTTCTTTTTTCATTGTTTTCTATTGTGTATTCAATCACTTGCAGGTCGTTTGTCAACTTCGTTTGGAATCTGTTACTTATTGAAACAAGCATATTATAAATTTTATTCTTTAAACATATTTAAATTTTATAATGAGTAGTTTAGCATTGAGAAGAAAAAAATAAAATGGCACAATAATTAGTGCCAATAAGAACTGAACCCAGGTCCAGGAATTGCCACTCTACTCACTAGACCACTCGCTCACTGTCCTCAAAAATATCTCATCCTATATGTATAGATTAGAGATTAGATTATCTGTACTTTATATACCAGTTAACCCATAGTGAGGGATCCTCTGTGATGTGTATTCTTGTTTTCTGCCATGTTTCACAACAAATACTTACAAAACATGAGCAGATACGCTAAAGTACCTTCCAAAGATCCCAAATGAAGTTGCCCTTGTGAGTGTGGAATTGGTCAAAAAGAAGAAAAAAACGCTTAGGCATATTTACATTTAAAATAAAATAAAATATGTCACCAAATATTAATCGTTCAATACACTTGGTAGTATATGGTAAGTCTTAGCCTATTGCAGCCACGTGTTATCAAATAATAAAATACAAAAAAAATACAACACTTAATTGCAATGATCGCATTATTTCAAAAAATTTGTAGAGAAGTCAGATTGTTCACAGTATCCACATTATGTGATATTATTAACACACATGCATCAGTCGGTTCAAATTCTTCAAATGGCTCTGAGCACTATGGGACTTAACTTCTGAGGTCATCAGTCCAATAGAACGTAGAACTACTTAAGCCTAGCTAACCTAGGGACATCACACACATCCATGCCCGAGGCAGGATTCGAACCTGCGAACGTAGCTGTCGCGCGGTTCCAGACTGTAGCGCCTAGAACCTCTCGGCCACCCTGGCCAGTCGGTTCTGCTAAGTAATTCATCAATGAGTACCATACATACATCAATGAATTCTGCTAAGAAATTCATTAATGGAGTAGGAGTTGGCAACCAGTAAATCATTTAGTCTCTTCTCAAACTGAACTTTCTTACTAGGTAAACTTTTTATGGCTGCTGATATGTTATTGAAAATGTGTGTTTTAGAATAGTGGACATTTTCTGAACCATAGTGAGTTTATGTCTTTGTGACAGTAGTTAATTCATGAACTGAGCTGTTCGTTTGAAAAAAAGATATATTTTAATGACAAACTTCATTAATGAATAAATATATTGAGAACAGTAGTTAGTATTGACAGTTCCTTAAACAGCCCTCAGCAGGACGTTCTTGAGTCCGCACCACAAATAGCTCGTTTTACACGTATATGGGCTCGGAAGACTAGCTTGGCTTGATGTATGACTTTAGAGAGCGTTTTACCTTTTCCTATAGCCCATTAAGGGAAATACGTCCGGAACTTACAAGGTGCATCATCCAGCTTCTACTCCGGAAGTTATATTTTATCTGCAATTTCTGTTAACTAAATAAATAGCATTTTGGAAATCAATAAAAGTCTGTTGAATTCAGTAATCTGTTTTTATTTTTGGTAGAGAGAGATTGAAAAGTTTTGTTGAATAGCCTCCTCCACTAACTCTATAATGTTTTAATATATTCTTCAATTTCTTCTAGATTTTCATGGGCGAATATCCGAACTTGCGTACTGGTTCTGGACAATTTGCTAGTATTGCGAAATTTTCAGTGCAATTCAGTTCTGAAGCCATGCGAATCCCACATTAAATCGAGATTCATTGATCCTGTTGTATACAAGCCAGCCACTGAAAAGCCTTTAGCTCAATGTATTCAGCCTGCCTAGCTCCTCTTTTGTGACTTAAAATTTTGCTTTCACAGTGTCAGTATGTTATTTTGGATAAGACACTAGATTTCTAATATGCTTTGGTACACCATTTTTGATTGCAACCTTCACACATGAAAGCTGTTTGTTGGTGCCTTTTTCATGGTAACGATTCTATGCCTTTACTGTTCTTCCTCCTCATAGCTGCATGAAACTCTTCAGTCTCATCCTCTTCAAATAGCATACTGTATTTTACGTTAGTCTGTTCTCAGTCTGAATAATCGTCCATCTCCTCAAACTCTGTAGAAGCACTTTTGCGATAATCTTCACTATCATGCCTATCACCACCACCAATTGTGAACGGATAATCCAATAAGAGGGTCTAAGTTTCCTGTGCAGCCTTTCCTCTACCCAAATAACATATTATTCTTAATGTCATCCTTCGTAAAAGAATTAATTCGGAAATATTATGAGAAAATCTGAGAATAAATCTTATACTTACCGTATCGTTATGTATTTGACCTAAATTTAACTAAGCAGTAACATCTGGAAACATGAAGAAGATCTAAAAAAATTGTGGTCGTGGGGATCTCTAAAGTATGTAGAGTCATTTAGAAAGAATTTATTTAGATATAAGGAACGTGATATGCCAAAAAAATTGTCGAATGAAACTGGAATGACTGATGACAAGAAAATTCCATTCCCTCTGAAATAATAAAACCCACAAAGTAGTTTGCATTGTGTATCTATGAATTCGAGACTATTATTGTTGTTTTGCATCATCCTCAACTTCTAAACGTGCTGTAACTCAACACTATACACTGTACTTTACAGCTATGCATGTGTACACCCCCTCCATCCGCCTCCCCCCCTCCACACACACACAGTATCACAGTATCATAATGTAGGACAGTTCATACGTTAGCTAGGCCGATTGGCGGTGTCTGGGCCGCATTTGATCAGGCCAGTATACACAAAAAGGACACTACTATTAAAAGATATACATTTATTTAGAAACGTCACATTCCTGTCACGGGTGTTCACAGCAGAGCTGGTGTTGCTTTCTGCTACGACAGAGCACGCCCAGAAATAGCCATGAACCATGGATAGGTGTGACGTCAGGACGAGTAACAGTCTGGTGTATGGAAGTGCCACGGATTTTAGACCTGTTACATGCTAACTCTAAACAGATCGTGCCTACTCAATAATCATTGTGACATACAATGTTGTGTATGTGGTAATAAATCATGTCAACAGCAACCTTTGGTAATACTAATGCAGAAATAGAACAGACCACTTAAAACATAACAATCAATTAAAAACTAAAATGAATTAAATCAAGTTACAATTTAATATCTTCCATTTCCTTGGAGTAATACGATGTTTGCCAATTACCTACAACTATACCTACTACTGAATCTGTTGTTGCAACACTATACTTCACCACTCACACTGATATATGCATCCCTCGGCAATCGTCGAGTCTAGCACACACGTGTCTGCGGCCATAGCATTCTTTCTTTTTCTTGTGTTTGTGCATATTTGAAGATACTCTTAACTAAATTTACATGTGCCTATCGTTATTATCTGTAACTGAGATCGCTTCTTGTGATCTGTAGAGGTTATTTTGATATTTAGTGTGTCCACTCGATCTTATAGACTGAAAGTCAAGCAGCTACTTTTTAGAAATTCGATGTGTTGTCATATTGACTATAGTCCACAAGTTTTGATAGCTTATAATCGTTTGCAGATCGTAGTCTAATTGATGGCAGTATCTCTCTCTCTCTATCTCTCTCTCTCTCTCTCTCTCTCTCTCTCTCTCTCTCAGTCTCTCTCTCTCTCTCTCTCCACCTGAAAAATAGGGCACCTGAGAACGACATGACCACCGGAATCTTTCTCTGCACTTTTGTGGAATGGTGTGTCACTACATTCTACTCTACACAAATATTTGGGGTTTGGACTTTGACCTGTTAATGGGCGAACCATCCTCTGCACATTCACAGATGGGTGTGTTACTACATCCCACGCTACGCAGATGTTTGAGGTATGGAACGTGACCTGTTAATAGGCGAACTACACGCCAGTAGGGGCAACGTCGCGCTCTTTGAAGCTATTCCTGATGCTTATGAATCTGCTGCAGTGACAAGTCTTCCAGTGCTCCTGGTGTCCCAGTCAGACTGCCTTGCACCTAACTTCTATTCTAAAAAATGTCAGCCTCACTCTGCCAACGGCCTTGTCAAAGAGGGCGGAGGAGCGGATAGAGGTTCAGGGCACTCTCTTGTCCTAGGGGTGGGAAATTGCCCCTAAAGGCGGAAGAATTAGCAATGATCAACGACATGAGGATGCAGAAGACAATGGAAACCACTGCATTAAAGACACGTAACGTGTATCCACAGGACATGTGGCCTGTAATTGAAGAAGTGTCATGATGATCTCTCCATTGGAAAAAGATTCCGGAATAGTCCCCCATTCGGATCTCCGGGGGGGGGGGGGGGGGGGGAGGGACTGCCAAGGGGGAGGTTACCATGAGAAAAAGATTGAATAATCAACGAAAGGATAACGTTCTACGAGTGGGGGCGTGGAATGTCAGATGCTTGAACGTGGTAGGGAAACTAGAAAATCTGAAAAGGGAAATGCAAAGGCTCAATCTAGATACAGTAGGGGTCAGTGAAGTAAAGTGGAAGACAAGGATTTCTGCTCAGATGAGTATCGGGTAAAATCAACAGCAGCAGAAAATGGTATAACAGGTGTAGGATTCTTTATGAATAGGAAGGTAGGGCAGAGGGTGTGTTACTGTGAACAGTTCAGTGACTGGGTTGTTCTAATCAGAATCGACAGTAGACCAACACCGACAACGATAGTTCAGGTATACATGGCGACGTCGCAAGCTGAAGATGAACAGATAGAGAAAGTGTATGAGGATATTGAAAGGGTAATGCAGTATGTAAAGGTGGACGAAAATCTAATAGTCATGGGCGACTGGAATGCAGTTGTAGGGGAAGGAGTAGAAGAAAAGGTTACAGGAGAATATGGGCTTGGGACAAGGAATGAAAGAGGAGCAAGACTAATTGAGTTCTGTAACAAGTTTCAGCTAGTAATAGCAAATACCCTGTTCAAGAATCACAAGAGGAGGAGGTATACTTGGAAAAGGCCGGGAGATACGGGAAGATTTCAAGTAGATTACATCATGGTCAGACAGAGATACCGAAATCAGATACTGGATTGTAAGGCGTACCAAGGAGCAGATATAGACTCAGATCACAATATAGTAGTGATGAAGAGTAGGCTGAAGTTCAAGACATTAGTCAGGAAGAATCAATACGCAAAGAAGTGGGATACAGAAGTACTAAGGAACGACGAGATACGTTTGAAGTTCTCTAACGCTATAGATACAGCAATAAGGAATAGCGCAGCAGGCAGTACAGTTGAAGAGGAATGGACATCTCTAAAAAGGGCCATCACAGAAGTTGGAGAGGAAAACATATGTACAAAGAAGGTAGCTGCGAAGAAACCATGGGTAACAGAAGAAATACTTCAGCTGATTGATGAAAGGAGGAAGTACAAACACGTTCCGGGAAAATCAGGAATACAGAAATACAAGTCGCTGAGGAATGAAATAAATAGGAAGTGCAGGGAAGCTAAGACGAAATGGCTGCAGGAAAAATGTGAAGACATCGAAAAAGATATGATTGTCGGAAGGACAGACTCAGCATACAGGAAAGTCAAAACAACCTTTGGTGTCATTAAAAGCAACGGTGGTAACGGTAAGAGTGCAACGGGAATTCCACAGTTAAATGAAGAGCAGATAGGTGGAAAGAATACATTGAAAGCCTCTATGAGGGTGAAGATTTGTCTGATGTGATAGAAGAAGAAACAGGAGTCCGTAGCTCGTGGTCTCGCGGTAGCGTTCTCGCTTCCCGAGCACGGGGTCCCGGGTTCGATTCCCGGCGGGGTCAGGGATTTTCTCTGCCTCGTGATGACTGGGTGTTGTGTGTTGTCCTTAGGTTAGTTAGGTTTAAGTAGTTCTAAGTTCTAGGGGACTGATGACCATAGCTGTTAAGTCCCATAGTGCTCAGAGCCATTTGCCAAGAAACAGGAGTCGATTTAGAAGAGATAGGGGATCCAGTATTAGAATCGGAATTTAAAAGAGCTTTGGAGGACTTACGGTCAAATAAGGCAGAAGGGATAGATAACATTCCATCAGAATTTCTAAAATCATTGGGGGAAGTGGCAACAAAACGACTATTCACGTTGGTGTGTAGAATATATGAGTCTGGCGACGTACCATCTGACTTTCGGAAAAGCATCATCCACACAATTCCGAAGACGGCTAGAGCTGACAAGTGCGAGAATTATCGCACAATCAGCTTAACAGCTCATGCATCGAAGCTGCTTACAATAATAATATACAGAAGAATGCAAAAGAAAATTGAGAATGCGCTAGGTGACGATCAGTTTGGTTTTAGGAAAAGTAAAGGGACGAGAGAGGCAATTCTGACGTTACGGCTACTAATGGAAGCAGGCTAAAGAAAAATCAAGACATTTTCATAGGATTTGTCGACCTGGAAAAAGCGTTCGACTATATAAAATGGTGCAAACTGTTCGAGATTCTAAAAAAAGTGGAGGTAAGCTATAGGAAGAGACGGGTCATATACAATATGTACAACAACCAAGAGGGAATAATAAGAGTGGACGATCAACAACGAAGTGCTCGTATTAAGAAGGGTGTAAGACAAGGCTGTACCCTTTCGCCCCTACTCTTCAATCTGTACGTCGAGGAAGCAATGATGGAAACAAAAGGAAGGTTCTGGAGTGGAATTAAAATACAAGGTGAAAGGATATCAATTATACGATTCGCTGATGACATTGCTATCCTGAGTGAAAGTGAAGAAGAATTAAATGATCTGCTGAACGGAATGAACAGTCTAATGAGTACACAGTATGGTTTGAGAGTAAATCGGAGAAAGACGAAGGTAATGAGAAGTAGTAGAAATGAAAATAGCGAGAAACTTAACATCAGGATTGATGGTCACGAAGTCAATAAAGTTAAGGGATTCTGCTACCGAGGCAGTAAAATAACCAATGACGGACGGAGCAAGGAGGACATCAAAAGCAGACTCGCTTTGGCAAAAAAGGCATTTCTGGCCAAGAGGTCTACTAATATCAAATACCGGCCTTAATTTGAGGAAGAAATTTCTGAGGATGTACGTCTGGAGTACAGCATTGTATGGTAGTGAAACATGGACTGTGGGGAAACCGGAACAGAAGAGAATCGAAGCATTTGAGATGTGGTGCTATAGACGAATGTTGAAAATGAGGTGGACTGATAAGGTATGGAATGAGGAGGTTCTACGCAGAATCGGAGAGGAAAGTAATATGTGGAAAACACTGATAAGGAGAAGGGACCGGATGATAGGACATCTGCTAAGACATGAGGGAATGACTTCCATGGTACTAGAGGGAGCTGTAGAGGGCAAAAACTGTAGAGGAAGACAGAGATTGGAATACGTCAAGCAAATAATTGAGGACGTAGGTTGCAAGTGCTACTCTGAGATGAAGAGGTTAGCACAGGAACGGAATTCGTGGCGGGCCGCATCAAACCAGTCAGTATACTGATGACAAAAAAAAAAAAAGAAAAAAATTTGATCCTGTGAACCAGCAATATCAACGTGGGCAGCACAGGGAGCCAGTCACAGCGGAACACGTATCGTAGTGCTCGACGACGGGCCGTGCACGGAGTGCCTGGCAAGCTTGTTAGCATCACAGCGTGGCTGGCCACGCAATTGTCATGAGAATGGTCCCAAGACTCTGTGACGGGGTGACCGCTCTCATGATCGGAGTGGAGCCTCAGCTGGGTGGACGCTCAGTCAACACGGCCTACTAGAAGGCACTGTATCTAGCAATGATTAGAGAGAGTAGCTAGCTGGACATAACGAAGCAGAAGTCGTGGAGCAAACCAGGGAGGTAGCCTGATGGACTTGCATTGTTGACTGACAGGGGCTTGCTGTAAACATGGGGCATTATTCTGGTCTGGAGCACTGGACAGTGCTCTAGTTTCGTGCTTCCTGGGAACTCAACACAGCCAAGAGTGTAGTTTTGGTATGTGGGTGATTTTTGTCTACGACGATTTAAGGAAATTATACTGATTGTGATCAACACAATCTTGTAGTGCAGTCGATGTAGTGTCCCTTTTTGCAATATTCACCACTATCGAGGTGAAACATAAATAAAAATGACTGTATGTGACTGAAAATGAACTGCAAACATCGATTTATCTGCGAAAGGTAATAACATTAACTGTAAAAATATACAATATAGATGGATAAATGCAGAAAAGACATTATTTTTATTGCCGGCCGATGTGGACGAGCGGTTCTAGGCGCTTCAGTCTGGATCCGTGCGACCACTACGGTCGCAGGTTCGAATCCTGCCTCGGGCATGGATGTGTGTGATGTCCTTAGGTTAGTTAGGTTTAAGTAGTTCTAAGTTCTAGGGGACTGATGACCTCAGATGTTAAGTCCCATAGTGCTCAGAGCCATTAGAACCATTTGAACCATTATTTTTATTGTATGAGATTGTAATGTGTAAGTAATTAAAAGAAGTATTATCATCTCCGTAAGAGTATAAAACTCAATGCAATGCTCATTCTGTCTGTTTTGTTCTGTTCGTTCTGGTGTTAGCTGGAATAAGGTAGGCAAGCTATTGTGCTACGCTAGCATTTGTTTCTGCCGTAACGTAATTGCAAATATTTAGTGGTGTAAACTGTGTCCTAGTAAGAATATATTAGTATAGAGTGATCTCCGTGTGTTATTTCAAGAACCTACGCCACATTTATCTTATGAAAAGAATATTTAATGAAAATTATTTAGGATGTTTCCAGCTGCTGCGGAGCGAGTAACAGTGATCACTGACTGTTAACAATTAGCCGCCATTACGCGGTACATTTAAAAGTATTTTTTCACAGCACAATGTTTGATAGCCGGAGCGGAAGAAATTATGTAAAAATATTCAGTGAGATTAATTGAAGGAATCCAGTGAAATAATTTTATTAAAATTTGTCTATTTTCTGTGATAGTAATAATTTCAGATCAGTCAACGGGAGCTGAGTAATACCACGCTATTGCATTTACAGTAATTTGTAGGGAGAATGGCGCTCGATAAAACCCGATATAATACGTAATTGGCAACCTACCAATATCATTATTTTGCTTATTATATCTCTTTTGTATTTTTTTGAAAGCTAAACGTAAAAACTAACTTCACTAAAAATCAGTAACAGATCACGATAAATCAAAGGACAAACAAGTTTATCAGCTAAATAAATAGTTACATAATTATTTAAGAGGTATAATATCGAGTGTGCACAGATTGGCCAAACTAAAATACATTACGAATGAAATCACACACAATGCAGATTTAATAATCCACAAGAACGCAATAAGTGGCAGACATTTCCATAGTTAGCAAAAGTCATGCTGGATGTAGCCAGAAAGCTTAAATCCAGGACTTACGAACATCAATTTACTTGCACAACACTGTTGAGTACGTATTGACCAGTGGTAGAGACCACATTCCAGCTCTAGTAGATGAGTGGAATATATGAAATTACTTGTAACTGTGTCGGATTAGGTTAGTGTGGCATGGCAATATGCAGCCACTTGAAGGAACATCACAGAAGTTGGAAAGTTAGAAAAGCCGACTCTACTTTTGCAGACCATCTGCTTAAAGAAGGCCATAGTTGCAAGTTGCAACATGAAGTTTTACATTGCATCCGTAAAGGAAGGAAGATGAACCTCCTTCCAATAATGCAAATTAATAAACATATGTCCATCTTCTCACCCTTAGTAGTGAATCACCAGACACTGTTCCCTTGCGCTCCACTTCTGACTGCAGATAACACTCAGAGTTCCATCCAGGCCATGTTATAATTACCCCTCTTACCCATATGCCACATTTTTATTTGATGTCGGTTACTGCATTTTCTCTTGTGTTAAAGATACTTTCCTTTGCATTATCATAGGTGCTTCACTTACTTGCGTTATCAGACTAGTATATCTTTGTAATTTAGGACGTATTAAAGACATGACTGTTTCGTTCAACCACACCATTGGAACATGCCACCAAAGTTCATTTAATTTTCTTCTACGAACAGTTGATATAAATTGTATATGGTTCATTAGTTAATGTGGCATATATTTTATCTTAGTTAATTAACCTTACATTGCAATTAAACAGAAATAGTTCCGATAGTCTTATTGCTAAATTTAACATTCATATTTTCATATGTGTAGGTGGAGGTACTGTGTAGACGCACTAGTTCGAAATCTTTGATCCAACGAAATTTCACTGTATCACATATTTATCTCTTTATCTGACGATGTCGTAACAGCCTAAAACAGGTTTCTGAAATAAATAATAAATATTTTCGAATATTACGCCAGTGAGGTGTGTGTTTTCACTAATAACGTATAAAATATTCTACCAAGAATGGACAGGACGGTCTATAAATGCAAATTAATATACTAAGCAATCATAATTTTCAACTAAGGTGATGCCACAGTAGGACCTAATATATTAAAATTGGAATACTTCGTTTTTTTTTGTCGGTCGTCTGCTACCATAGCCCATTAACGCCATATTTCATAGAACTGGCCTAACAGATGCATCTGTCGTACGTACCACATTGATTTCTGCTGTTATTTCAGGCAGGTTTGTTTGTCTGTTAGCACTGACAACTCTGCCCCAAAGCAGCTGCTCTCGATCGTTTAAATGAAGGCCGTAGACAACTGGTGAGAGGTGATACCTGAAATATGGTATTCTCGGCACGCTCTTGACACTGTGGAATCGGAATATAGAGTGCCCTAACGATTTCCGAAAAGGGCTGCCCCATGCGTCTTGCTCCGCCTACCATTCCACGATCAATCTGTTAATTTCCGTCGTGCGACCATAATTATGTCGGAAACCCTTCCACATGAACCATCAGAGAACAAATGACGGCTCCGCCAATGCACCACCGTTTTATACGTTTTATACGCTGTACTATCGCCATCTGCATACGTGCATCTCGCTGTCCCCACCTCAGTGTAAATATCACATACAGATAAACATAATTATAGACCTTAAAACTGGAAACTAAGTTGTTTTCGATGGTACTAGCTTCAGACCACTATGTCTGTCTGAGTTATTGGGTTATATGGACGCACAACGAGACCATACTTCGCAGAGCACCACCTGCTGCTGACAAGTGAACTTCGCGTCCAAGCTGTTGCACCTCGCCGTAGCGGAATATAAGGAACGGTGCACCGGACGCAGCACTGGGAGCACAGGCGGCCCAGCGGAGCAGCCGCGTCTCTGCGTGTGTCCTTCCACCCCTGTATATTGGCCGGGACCATTAAACAGGAGCCTTTTCACTTACGACCATCCATTGTTCCGAGGCCGCTTATTATCCAACTGCTCTTCTCCTCTGCTCCCGCAGTGAAATAGCACTGATGTAAACATGAATCATGATGATTCGCTGCGGGTCCCCACAAAGGGAACAAAGCGCTGGCAATGTTCCAGCTGCTGAATCAGGATGCGAACCCCAGACCGCTGCGGCTCTGAGCAAAAAGTTGAGGAGAGCCTGCCTGTTAGCTCGGGCTGGCCTGAAAATGACGCAAGACCTGCGATTTACGCTGTTCTACCGACTGGCAAGAATGAGCAGCGCGAAACAGGTTGTTTGACACTGTAGACCGGTGTCGTAGCTCTTACGCAAAAAGTTAAACTCGTTATGGAAATAAATTATGCTCGCTTAAACTGGAATAATACTGCTCTAGCGTCCCGTATAACTTGCGGGTCTATCCTGGAGGGACTTCATACAGGGACTTTTAATAAGGACAGTATCTGTTGGTAAGCAAAACGACTAGCTTAAACTGGAATAATACTGCTCTAGCGTCCCGTATAACTTGCGGGTCGATCCTGGAGGGACTTCATACAGGGACTTTTAATAAGGACAGTATCTGTTGGTAAGCAAAATGACTATTCTCGTTGGTGTATAGAATTTGAGTCCGGCAGTATAGCCTCTGACTTTCGGAAAAATATCATCCATACTATTCAAAAGTCTACGAGAGCTGACACGTACGAGAATCATCGCACAATCAGCTTAACAGCACAAGCATCCAAGATGTTGAGAAGAACGATACAGAAGAACGGAAAGGAAAATTGAGGCTGTGTTAGATGACGATCACTTTGGCTTCAGGAAAGGTAAAGGTACCTGACGTTGTGGTTCATAATAGGAGCAAGACTAAACTAAAACCAAGTAACATCCATCGGATATGTGGACCTAGATAAACCGTTCGACAATGTAAATTGGATCAAAATGTTCGAAATCCTAAGAAAAATAGAGGTAACCTATCGGGAGTGACGGGTAATATACAATATGCACAAGAGTGGACTAGCAAGGACGAAATGGTCGGATTAAAGAGGTTGGAAGTCAGAGGTGTAATCATTCGCCCCTACTGTTCTGTCTATCCATCGAAGAAGCAATGATCGAAATAAATGAAAGATTCAGGAGTAGAATTGAAATTCAAGGCGGAAGTATATGAGTGTTACGATTTAACGACGACATTGCTAACCTGAGTGAAAGTGGAGAAGAATTACATGATCTGCTAATTGGAATGGAGACTCTAATGAGTGCAGAATATGGACTGAGACTGAATCGAAGAATGATGAAAGTAATGAGAAGCAACGGAAATGAGAACAGCCAGGAACTTTATATCAGGATTGGTGGTCACAAAGAAGATGAAGTTAAGAAATTCTGGTGCCTAAGCCGCAAAATTGCCGATGACAAACGGAGCAAGGACATCAAAAGTAGACTAGCATTGGCAAAAGTGGCATTCCTGTTCAAGAGAAGTCTACTAGTATCAAGCACAGGCCTTAATTTGAGTAAGAAATTTCTCAGAATATACCTTTGGAGCACAGCATTGTAAGGTAGTGAAACATGGACTGTGAGAAAATTGGAACAGTAGAGAATTGAAGCATTTCAGATGTGGTGTTGCACACGAGTGTTGAAATTAGGTGGACTGATAAGGTAAGGAATGAGGAGGTTCTGCGCACAAGCGGAGAGGAAAGCAATATGTGGAAAACACTGAGAAGGAGAAGGGACAGGGTGATAGAACATCTGTTAAGACATCACAGAATGACTTCCTTGACACTAGAGGGAGCTGTAGAGGGCAAGATAACCTGTAGAGGAAGACAGAGACTGGAATACACTGGCAAATAATTGAGGACATAGGTTGCAGTGCTACTCTGAGATAAATAGGTTGGCACAGGAGAGGAATTCGTGGATGGCCACAACAAACCAGTCAGATGGATGATGCAGTTCCAACTTCATGCCCAAAAAGTGATCCTAAATGTTATTCAATCAATTGTCAGGTGACCGTGCCTACTTGTCATCACTCATTTCGTCTAGATTTTTCGTATATCAGGGCTTGACTAGAAATGGAAGCAACAGAAGTGGAGCTCCAGATGGCTATGCATATACAGGAAACCACATTTGTGGCGCGGTACGGGCGAGGCATGAGCCGTTTATGTTAATGTGGTTGCCAGGCAGCGGTTGGCCCTTGGAGAGGTTACAGAACGGCAATCCGAAGGTCGTGAAATTGAGTCCTTTTGCGGAGCACTCTTTTATTTTCAGTTTCTACGTCATTTATACTGAAAATAAACCGAAGTAATGCTCAAGATATTGAGTTTGTTAATATCTTCATGAAGAGCATGAACGGAAAGGGAAAGGAAAATTTGGGATTGCAAATAAATTTCCAAGAAAGACTTGTTCTTACAGCCTCCATAAAAGGACTTTGCAAAAAACTTTTGAAGCAGAGACTGCAACTAAAGTTTGCAGCACTTCGTATACCGTGCGTTTCATTTCGACCTTGGAGAAGACTGCGTTCCATTCCACAAGTCCAGCTATCTTCCCTGGTAAAATTTGACGTAATGATGAGCTATGCGTGGTGTTCTGCCAGGCTGTGCGATGAGAGAGAACCTTCTAAGAATGAAAACCTAGTTTGTTTTTCTACAGAATCCTTGAAACAACCGCGTAAGTGTATAAATGAGGCGTTTATAATCTGTTAAAGATGCTGAGAAAAATTAAGCTGATTCTTCTTGAGTTGCTGATTGCGTTTACTTAATCTTACGGGTTGACTTTTTTCGGGTTCATAAACATTTTATTCTTTACTGCTACTACTTTTATGTTGTAATTGCATGTACTGACACGTTCCATGACCTTGGAGTTTAAATCCTCAATTTGGTTGTACGGAACCTGACCTGTAAATAAAATAAAAATGTGCGAACATCTCATGTACTGATCAGAAAGTCTTCCTGGAAATTTTTGTAGAGTCTCAAACTTTCCTTTGCCTTTTATTATTCGTTTTACGTAAATATTAATAAATACAATATACTGAATATTATTTTCGTTTATTTGCAGTGTAACTACAGAAAAAATTTAAATCAAAAGTATGTTCCTTCATAGGGACTCGAAGCCAAGACAGTCTAACCACCGTTATGCACTCTGACTGGGAACTACGCTGACATAAATGGCTCATCCGACACATGCAAAAAAGTTTCTTTTTTTCCAACCACTTGGTCCACCGGAGCTCCCACTCTTCTCAGTTTCATTTCCGGCCAAGCCCTGTATGTACGATATATTTCGAGGAAAACGGTGATGAGTACGTGCGGTGTGGAATTGGAAACTTGTGGTAAGGTCTTATGGGACCACAATGCTGAGGTCATCGGTCCCTAAGCCTACACACTACTTAATCTAACTTAAACAAACTTATGCTATGCACGACACACACACACACACCCATGCCCGAGGGAGGACTCGAACCTATGACTGGGGGAGCCGCTCGGACCGTGACAAGGCGCCTGAGAGCGCGCGGCTATCCCACGCGGCAGGTGCAGTCTCCTTGATACTAAGTTATTGGCTATTATGTTAAGTGATCAGTGTCACACGTTTGTAGAATTGGGTAGAAAGACAACTGAGCGCTGATAAAAGTTTTAATTTTAGGAACTGAACTTACACCTGCATAGAAACAGAGCTCATGGAAGATCATAAGCATCACGCATTAGGACTGAGGACGTAGCACAGTTCATTAATCTGTAAATGGAAGTCAATGTGGTGAAAGAGCCATGGATTTTACACGTTCTGAACGACTCACTGATGTTCCTTCTGAGGAAAGAGTGTGTTACCCGCAGGTTTTAAAACAATTCTTACAGGAAATACAAAATATCATTTTAGTGCTAATTTGAAAACACAGTCATTAATACCGACTGAGTTGGGGAAACGCCGAATGCATATCAACGGGAATTTACCATTTCTTATAGTATTACGAATAGGTATAACCTCTGTGTATCCTGTGTTACATTTTCGGCTTCTTTGCTTGTTCCATTATTCTGTGGATAAATAATTTGTTTTCTGCCTGTATCCGCCGTTTGTTAAGGCTGTGTAACTTCGTATCTGGCTACAACTAAAACTAATGTATAGTCTGAAATGTCGAAGGTGTGACAGCCACGTAGATGGGGTCGGCAGTTCATGTACTGCAGTTGGGGGGCTCGATGAACTCGACGACGACACGTGTTCTGTTTCCGGGAGTTTCATTTTAGAGCGCGGTACTTACAAGCGAAACTCCCCAACATCGAGCGAATTACCCCAGAAGCACCGCCTCGGTGTTGGACTGCAAAGTGTTCAAGCCTCGCTCGTGACGTGTGTGTTCTCCTTCTGTAGTCTGTATAGAATATGAGTCATGTGATAAGAAAATATTACTGCCGCAAGTAAATGTTTTAAATAATGAGAGCATGTGAGATGGTACATAGATCTCTCACAAAATGAAAACAACAAATAAACCGATGAGAACTATGTTGCGGCAAAGGAGAGCAAGAGATCAAACTTTCAAAACGGGACGCAAGAGTCGTAACATGTGTTACTTGTGTTGAACAACTAGGAGGTACGTACGCGTGGAGGTCCCTTCTTACAACTCGCTATTGCAAAGGGATGTAACACAACGACACGGGCATAAATTTGAATAAGGCTAACAGACACGTCAACGGCCGGACGGACAGTTCATAATTTAGTGAAAAAAATTTTTTGGGGCACGGCGGAGGTTGAACACGTACCTCCGTATTCGCAGTCCAACACCATGACCACATAACCACACGTCGTGACCATTTCGAATTCGCTCGATGTTGCACATCATGGGCTTGGACCGTTCACTGTTACTGTTTTGTTTAGGTCCTGTTTTGTTTAGATCCTGTTTCTGTGTTCAGTTTTTCTCGGGCCATCCACTGCGCCATCTTACCACAAAATCTGAGGGGAGTACGACGGGGAGTTTCCCTTGTCAGCACCTAAATTTACGCTCAAGCCGTGTCAGTCCACGATATGCACAATGTTAGAGGCGACACGGGATATTAACGTAGACTACTTCACTGGCCGCCATCGAATTAAAAAACAGGCACTTGATTAATGAAAAGCTGACTTGATGTCAAGCAGATATATCTGTCAACGACAACTGTTATTTTAAAATATTGTAATACAATCTACTGCCACGTTGGTCTTCGTAATGATTACCAATTTCGTTTCTTTTTCGAACATCTTCAGATCAAAAGCAAATAAAAGTTTTATCCTACATAACCAGTACGATACACACTGCAGTTACAGAACATCCTATAACTTGCATCTATTGCACTCAGCCTCCGTAAGCCACTACTACATTACACTCCTATAAATGGAAAAAAGAACACATTGACACCGGTGTGTCAGACCCACCATACTTGCTCCGGACACTGCGAGAGGGCTGTACAAGCAATGATCAAACGCACGGCATAGCGGACACACCAGGAACCGCGGTGTTGGCTGTCGAATGGCGCTAGCTGCGCAGCATTTGTGCACCGCCGCCGTCAGTGTCAGCCAGTTTGCCGTGGCATACGGAGCTCCATCGCAGTCTTTAACACTGGTAGCATGCCGCGACAGCGTGGACGTGAACCGTATGTGCAGTTGAGGGACTTTGAGCGAGGGCGTATAGTGGGCATGCGGGAGGCCGGGTGGACGTACCGCCGAATTGCTCTACACGTGGGGCGTGAGGTCTCCACAGTACATCGATGTTGTCGCCAGTGGTCGGCGGAAGGTGCACGTGCCCGTCGACCTGGGACCGGACCGCAGCGACGCACGGATGCACGCCAAGACCGTAGGATCCTACGCAGTGCCGTAGGGGACCGCACCGCCACTTCCCAGCAAATTAGGGACACTGTTTCTCCTGGGGTATCGGCGAGGACCATTCGCAACCGTCTCCATGAAGCTGGGCTACGGTCCCGCACACCGTTAGGCCGTCTTCCGCTCACGCCCCAACATCGTGCAGCCCGCCTCCAGTGGTGTCGCGACAGGCGTGAATGGAGGGACGAATGGAGACGTGTCGTCTTCAGCGATGAGAGTCGCTTCTGCCTTGGTGCCAATGATGGTCGTATGCGTGTTTGGCGCCGTGCAGGTGAGCGCCACAATCAGGACTGCATACGACCGAGGCACACAGGGCCAACACCCGGCATCATGGTGTGGGGAGCGATCTCCTACACTGGCCGTACACCACTGGTGATCGTCGAGGGGACACTGAATAGTGCACGGTACATCCAAACCGTCATCGAACCCATCGTTATACCATTCCTAGACCGGCAAGGGCACCTGCTGTTCCAACAGGACAATGCACGTCCGCATGTATCCCGTGCCACCCAACGTGCTCTAGAAGGTGTAAGTCAACTACCCTGGCCAGCAAGATCTCCGGATCTGTGCCCCATTGAGCATGTTTGGGACTGGATGAAGCGTCGTCTCACGCGGTCTGCACGTCCAGCACGAACGCTGGTCCAACTGAGGCGCCAGGTGGAAATGGCATGGCAAGCCGTTCCACAGGACTACATCCAGCATCTCTACGATCGTCTCCATGGGAGAATAGCGTCCTGCATTGCTGCGAAAGGTGGATATACACTATACTAGTGCCGACATTGTGCATGCTCTGTTGCTTGTGTCTATGTGCCTGTGTCAATAAAGTTTCCCCTTCCTGGGACAACGAATTCACGGTGTTCTTATTTCAATTTCCAGGAGTGTATAATGTCAGGAATTGTGAAGAAGTGTATCGAACGTGTCAGGAGGTGTCGCACTTTATATGTGGCATATCAAGATGTTGTTGTTGTTGTGGTCTTCAGTCCTGAGACTGGTTTGATGCAGCTCTCCATGCTACTCTAGCCTGTGCAATCTTCTTCAACTCCCAGTACCTACTGCAACCTACATCCTTTTGAATCTGCTTAGTGTATTCATCTCTTGGTCTCCCTCTACGATTTTTACCCTCTACGCTGCCCTCCAATACTGAACTGGTGATCCCTTGATGCCTCAGAACATGTCCTACCAACCGCTCCCTTATTCTAGTCAAGTTGTGCCAAAAACTTCTCCCCAATCCTATTCAATACCTCCTCATTAATTATGTGATCTACCCATCTAATCTTCAGCGTTCTTATGTAACATCACATTTCGAAAGCTTCTATTCTCTTCTTATCCAAACTATTTATCGTCCATGTTTCACTTGCATACATGGATACACTCCATACAAATACTTCAGAAACGACTTCCTGACACTTAAATCTATACTTGATGTTAACAAATTTCTCTTCTTCAGAAACACTTTCCTTGCCATTGCCAGTCTACATTTGATATCCTCTCTACTTCGACCATCATCAGTTATTTTGCTCCCCAAATAGCAAAACTCCTTTACTACTTTAATTGTGTCATTTCCTAATCTAATTCCCTCAGCATCACCCGACTTAATTCGACTACATTCCATTATCATCGTTTTGCTTTTGTTGATGTTCATTATATATCCTCCTTTCCGTTCAACTGCTCTTCCAAGTCCTTTGCTGTCTCTGACAGAATTACAATGTCATCGGCAAACCTCAAAGTTTTTATTTCTTCTCCATGGATTTTAATACCTACTCCGAATTTTTCTTTTGTTTCCTTCACTGCTTGCTCAATATACAGATTGAATGACATCGGGGATAGGCTACAACCCTGTCTCACTCCTTCCCAACCACTGCATCCCTTTCATGTCCCTCGACTCTTATAACTGCCATCTGGTTTCTGTACAAATTGTAAATAGCCTTTCGCTCCCTGTATTTTACCCCTGCCACCTTCAGAATTTGAAAGAGAGTATTCCATTCAACATTGTCAAAAGCTTTCTCTAAGTCTACAAATGCTAGAAACGTAGGTTTGCCTTTCCTTAATCTAGCTTCTAAGATAAGTCGTAGGGTCAAAATTGCTTCGCGTGTTCCAATATTTCTACGGAATCTAAACTGATCTTCCCCGAGGTCGGCTTCTACAAGTTTTTCCATTCGTCTGTACAGAATTCCCGTTAGTATTTTGCAGCTGTGGCTTATTAAACTGATTGTTCGGTAATTCTCACATCTGTCAACACCTGCTTTCTTTGGGATTGGAATTATTATATTCTTCTTGAAGTCTGAGGGTATTTCGCCTGTCTCATACATCTTGCTCACCAGATGGTAGAGTTTTGTCAGGACTGGCTGTCCCAAGGCTGTCAGTAGTTCTAATGGAATGTTGTCTACTCGCTGAGCTGGCTTCTTCATCTAGGGCTGATCCCATCAGCCGGTGGTAGCGTCGTAGTGGCACAAATGTTTCAGCGCGCATATGGCGGTATGTTTGTATAATATGGCGTAATAAAATTAAAAAACAGCTATGTACCTGAAAACCGTTTTGTTCACTGATCTGTCTGTGTTGCACCTTCAAGAGCTGCGCAAAAATTTCAGATTACTCCATCGTCTTAAGGAAACGATTTCCCTACGTTGTTCCGTACACTGTATCTTAAGCATCGCACAATCGCACAATTTGTGTATGCATCGACCCCAGTATTTTATTCCACCCTACATGTTGCTTGAATCGAAAATGAATGAATACTGCTTGTCTTTCGTACATAAAATTTATCAAACTCTGCACATTTTATTATCAACACTGATCTGCTGAATTTCCCCGAGTAGTCGTCAATCTGACGTGGTCTCATTTTAACAGAACCTTGTCTGCAAAATGTTTTTCTGTCTGTTTTAGGAAAACAGATATTTTGTCATATGCTTCGTCTATATAAGTAATGCTGAACCTTTTTAGGCTTGGGATCTTCTACATGCAATTTAATCCATTTAGAGATCTATTGACTCAGAAATTCGTAAATGTTTAAGCACAAAACATGATCATACACAGAATTAAGCATTTTTATTACCCAGAACACATAAAAGATAATTTGCTCTCCATCAAAAGGTGTTGGCATACTTCGCAATTTTCAACATATTACACACGTGAAAAAAATTAAAATATACAAATATACATATATAAATGTTCGAAAACGTTTAAGATGGTACTAAGTTTTGTATATCATTTGCAAGTTTATAATAATCTCATGAAAATTATCTCAGAGTGAACCTTCCACATTCTGAAAGATGAGGATCAGTCAGCTGATTTCTACACTTAGAGCTACTATGTTCATGGTTGAAAACGCTCCGTCACATAGATGAGTTAAGTCAAGACAGTAAAATGTACCATACCATTTTTACAATGTTAAGGTAGGTTTTTACATTCACTAATTTCCTACCGTTATTCTCAATATATTCCGGTTGTGAGAAAAAGTCTTCCTGAAACTATTTCGTTTTCAACTTCAGTCTTACTTAAAGAGAAAAGGGTATTTATTTATTGGAAGTATCTTCCATATTCACTTTTTGGAAAGGTTGAGCTCTGAAAGCTGGCAAACAGATGCCATTGGCCTGAAATATTAAAATCAGTTTTAGTACTCTGTCTCCAGTTCTAACAGGTTGGTGGTACACTTCTTTGCATCTTAGGGATCCCACGATGTTTGTTGATCCGACAATTCTGACTGTATTTGAGCAAAGTTCTGTAACTGTGATATCCAAAGCTCAAGTTTCTTCATGGAACACTTCATAGGAGATATAAGAATCATGGCAGTTGAGTTTTCTCCTTGATGTTTTTTGTTTAAAATCATTTAGTTTAACCGCCATGTGAGTTACAAATGACAGATCCAACAACCAGCTCAAATCACACATTTGTAATTAATTTTCATCTCTTTCAGACACAAAAGATTTTATCGCTGGCAGAAGTTCTCTAAGTCTGTTTAGATCCATACCTCTAATCAGTCCTGGAAATTCGGTGTGCAGTACTATCGAGTTCTTCTAACAGCACTCTAAACTTTCTTGGCTGTAGTGATTGTGGGCGAACCGATTTCACAATTTTGTACCATTTTCGTAATATGTCCATGAAGTACTTGCTCAAGCACGGTACAACGATAAAGAAAGACTGGAACGATTATCGTTTGCACAGTAGGTACAAAATCCTTAGCCATGCAAGACGCTCCATCATTAGCAACAGACGCAAGTTTCAGAATTGGTAGATCATATACAGAAATGAAGGATTTGAGAGCATCGTAAAAATCTTCTCTTCGTGAAACGTCTTAAAAGGTCAAAATGGTAGGCAAGTCTTCTTTTTTACACTGAAATCCGCAAATATCAATCTTATAAAAATTATAACTCCAGGTGAAGTGACTCCACCTACTGACGCCTCTAACTGCAGTGAGAAACCTAAGCAGGAATGCAAATTTGTTAGCTGTTGGTGTAGTATGTCTTCACAGGCGCATGTCTCTGGTGGCTGATATTCCTTCTCACTTGTTTTTAAATGTAAAATGTAGTAAACAAGTACTCACTAGCAACCAGAAAACTCTCCTTAACAATTAAGCCATAGTTAAATGGTTCTACATGTTTCATTAGTAGTTCTGATACACGAAATGATGTTTGTTTACTGAAAGACTTTTCAGTACAGGCTTTATGAAAAACGACTGCTTTAGCTGTAATTTACTTTTGAGATTTAGAAACTTCCTCCCTTCTCATCTCAATACCAACAATGCTTTCGAGTCGAGATCTTTGTGAAATGTTCCAAAATGGCGTTCAGTGTGTCTCATTTTAGGTATGACTAAACAGCCATTACATATCAAACATACTCCCATCCTTATGCACTGTAACAAAAAACGCTCTTTGCCTCCAAACTGATGTTTTACAAAAACAACTCATTTAAGCAGATTTCGGGCAAAGGTTTTGAAAGACGGACTCAAAAACCATGTCGATGGACGGATCGATAGTGATCGACCGGTTGAGCACCCTTGTTCTAAGTGTAAGCGTTCTTGTGTGTATGGTTTTGTTTTTCGGAGGTTTTCGCATTTACTGGTAACTCTTCCAAGAAGTTTGAGTACGTCACGTCTTTTAAAGCTATTTGCCATTGTCACTTGCTTGAGGATCTCCAATTCGTACTAGTTTACGGATACTCCCCTTACAGCATAAAGGAGTTTACTTCGAGTATCATAGTCAACAGTCTTCTACAACTGTCGTTGACCCAACCCTAGCAGGCTATTTGATGACTATCTCGTCAGATCAGCTGTGGCACTACATCTGTGACAGGTGGCTGTCCAGCGTCCCGCGAACACTTGGCAGTACCGGAAACACGGCGGTATCTCCCGTCATTCAAAACGCAGCACATCACCTACACGGGAACATTCGCAAGTGTCAATGAATGAACGCGGTGAAACTTGACGGGAGTGTAGAGACGCCAAAATAATGCAACACGTATTTTCTTTTTTTGTTTGTGTCCAGTTTCACGTTTAAGGGATAAAACACACCACAGAAAGTTAATTTGTGATTTTAGCTTTAGAGGGAATATCTTCGAAACTATGACATACAAAAAATTTCTTTCATATAAAAATTTATACGTAATTAATGGTCTTGAAAACTGTATGATCAGTTTTTGTAGTAATTTGAAATTTTACAGAATCCCTCTCCACCATCAATTAATTCTGAGATATGAGAACTTCTGTTGCAACACAAATTGAATAAGATTTCAAGCCACATACGTCCGTGCTTAACAAAGCTGAACCATCTTTTTTGGAAAATAGGTTTTACACATTCTGCTGTCGGAGCATTTTCGACATATCTAATTTAAATACCTAAACACTGGCCGCACGTGGCTAGCCGAGCTGTCTAAGACGCGGCAGTCATGAACTGTACTGCTGGTCACGACGGAGGTTCGAGTCCTCCCTCGGGCATGGATGTGTGTGTTTGTCCTTAGGATAATTTAGGTTAAGTAGTGTGTAAGCTTAGGGACTGATAGTCTTAGCAGATACGTCCCATAGGATTTCACACACATTTTCAAATACCTAAACATTTATAACTATTCTTTATTTTACTTATTTTTGTTTTATGTTTTAAATTGTTATTTTACGATTTTCACGTTTTGTTTGCCGTCTCACATGTGTATATTTCGTTGACTGAAAATAATAAGCAACTCAAAATTGTGATACAGAATAATTACAATAATGATAATCTGAAAGAAAATGCTTAAAACGTAACGTTTATTACTTATACATCACACATATGAAACTAACGAAATTTCTTCACGTAATATACACGACGGAGTAGATAATATGAAAGAAAATTCAGCGAGATTTCAAATTATCACGGGTGGTTCTCTAATCATTCTGTTTCTATCAGGCATATTTCGATCTTTTTTTTTTTTTAAGCTTTGGTGAAGAGAATTGGTTATGTATTAATGACAGCAGCTTGACTGTATTATTTCTCAAGTTGAGACAGATATCATAAACATTCAATCGAACTAGATCTGAAAATATTCTCACAAAGTTATTTCGACATCAACAGCCGATTATGTGCCACAGTTGTACGTGTGCCGTCGAGCAATCTGTTTCTTGTCATCAGGTACCACCCTCAAAGCGGTATTTTTTTCACACTGACCATCCGCTTTTTCATAGTCTTAACGAAACCTGATGGTGAGTTTGGACAGAAACTGTAGAATCTCTTTTTGAGGCCGCAAATATTCTTGTGACAGCATTGAATTCTGGTAAACAAACATATGACCAGTTCGAAAGATATTTGAAAGATGTTTTCTTTTCCAGTGAGGGAGATACATCTGCATTATCGTTACGTCCTTGCCACGGTCATTGTCAAAGAACCGTTTATAGCGTCGTATCTGAGGCCAAGGAACTTGCTCATCTGGCGACCCCAAAGGCCTCGGCGCACAGGTAAAACCGTGAGATGTATACAGATGTCGATGGTGGAAGAACTTTGCGAGAAAGCTTTCATATTTAGTTTCGTTGAACCACTGATGTCGATCTTCACTTGAGAAACAATACGACCAAGCTGAAGTCACTAGTACCTAATCAGTTCTCTTTGCCAAGGATCACCAATGTAAGCCTCATACAAATCATGATATTTAGTGGATCACTCGCGATAATTTAAAATCTTGCTGGATTCTGTTTTATATTGGCTTCTTCGCCGTGTATATTATGTGAAGAAACTTCGTTCACTTTATGTGCATGATGTTAAAAAGTTACGTTTTAAGCATTTCTTTATACGTTATCATTATTGTAATTACTTTCTACCATAATAAAGAGCTCATTATTTCCAATTAACAAAATACGGGTATCTGTAACCTAAAAATAAAAAAACCATTAATGTAAAACGTAAAACAATAATTTAAAACAGAAAACAGATATAAGTAAAATAAATAAAGACGGTAGTATTGAATGTTTATATATTTTAATTATTTATCTTAAAAACACCGACAGCAAATGGCGTACGGCTTATTTTCAAAAACGGTTTTCCAGAAACCAACTTTATTACACAGGGATGTGTAATAAAGCTTCTTTACTTAAGTTGCAACAAAAGTTTTCTTTTTCAAACTTAATTAATGGTGGTGAGTTTTCTGGCAAATTTCATATAATAACAAAAGTTTATCATACAGTTTTCAATAATATCAGTTACATTATCAACTTTTATACAAATATATATATATATATATATATATATATATATATATATATATATATATATATATATATATATCACCCTTTCGAAGATATTCCCTCTAAACCTACTGTTCCGGGTGTGTTTTAACCCTCAAAAGTGAGACTAGACACAAACAAATGATTACGTGTTGCAGTATTTTACCCCTCTACAAGTTTCATCAATGTTGTTTATTCACAGCAGAGATCGTTACCTTGTTATTACGGATACCGTGCCTCGGCTTGACTTAAGTTTCCGATGGTTGGCATTTTCAACAACGGCCGGACATTTTAGGCAGATATCCGGTTACACCACGTACGCTCACGTGTGCTTTGAATCGGTTCCCACTCGAATTTGATGCTCTCTTTTTATCTCAGATCAGCATAAGTGAACTATTTTAATGAAATGAGATAATCTCTTATATGTGGAACACTTTCAGTGTGAACTCAATCGGAACTTTATTAATGAAACTTGAAAACAAAAATGACAATCGGCAAAGAAATCCATAACGACAAGAGTTATCTTAGATCCACCTCTATGAACATTTTAAAGTGATCAATGCATACTTATAACTTAGAGAAATGCACATTCAGTATAAAATACATCTGTGACCGCACACAAGTATATCAGCTGGGTTCATATATTCACAATTTCTGTGGCCAGATGAGGTGTTTACGTACAGTTGACGGAAACATGATATTTCATAGCTTCGCACAGGCAGTGGGCTCCAGTCCAAAGAAATTATCACTAAATTACTTCCTTCCACCTTACGTTACACCACAAAGGCGGCACTCGGTTACTTGACATCTCCTCATTACATACTTTTTACGTCTAAGCTTTCCACTTTTTCTCGAATCTGGGTGGCTATGGACAACCTACAACTATTCCTTATGGTACCTTATTATTTCTTTCTCCCCTATATTATTTTCATCTGTCAATCGGCTTTTCCCAGCACACCTCAGCGAAGATTCTTCAGCGCTTAATTTTATTATTCCGAAAACTGTAACAAGATCAAAGTGTTACCAAAATATTTACCAGTATTTAACTGGCCAACTAGTTACGAATGGGAGTGGAAAGCTGTGTTCCGTTGTGACGAAGAGTATTTTCAGAAGCATTAGCAAACTTCATTACAAGACAAACATTGCAAATATAATTTTAACTATTTAGAAACGCGACTAAATGAGGTCTGACTTCAAAAACACAGATCTTGGAATACATGGGACCTCAACTATTTCTGAGCAGTTTAAAATTACCGAAATAACTGGAGCTAAAAAAATCTTAAGGAACACTACAAAGTTTTATACAGAAAATAGTCAAAAACGGTTACAGCGTCACTGTTCGAATGACAGCACAAGTCCCTCTCGACAACTAACGTATCAGTCCGTAAGAGGTGGGCAGAATTCACATGCATGCACTCCGCCGGTCCATTCATCTGCAGACTCACAACAGACCGTTTTATTAACCTCTTGAATAACTTTGTAAAGCGAGAAACATTCAGGATACCTTTAAATGGTCATCTTACGAAAGAAATTGACATTGGTCGATCAATACGACAGAATTGCTTGGAACAATTCTTCGCTAAAATTTGACAATCTATGACATGCGTATCGCTGGCAAGTGTCACACTCCGTTGCACTGCATATGCCAAAAACGTGTGCGTTGCTGTATCGAACACGCATGGTCTCAGGAAGCTGGGGAACGAAACAGAGCAGTGGTCGTCAGACAGTGGCCAGCAGGCCGCACGCAGCCCGAATCAAGTACTCGTGAGACCCACTGTTCTCAGCTGTATTTTATACAATAATAACATTCATCCAGCATGTAACAGGCGAAGCAGCTCGTGGTCATGCGGTAGCGTTCTCGCTTCCCGCGCCCGGGTTCCCGGGTTCGATTCCCGGCGGGGTCAGGGATTTTCTCTGCCTCGTGATGACTGGGTGTTGTGTGCTGTCCTTAGGTTAGTTAGGTTTAAGTGGTTCTAAATTCTAGGGAACTGATGACCACAGCTGTTTAGTCCCATATTGCTCAGAGCCATTTTAACCATTTGTTTTAGGAAATCATCTTGAGATATTTGGTCATATGCTTCCTCTATATAACTAATGCTATGCCTTTTTAGGCTTGAGATCTACTACATGCAGTTTAGTCCATTTAGAGATCTATTGACTCAAAATTCGTAAAGTTTTAAGCATGAAACATGATAATACAAAAAAATTAAGCATTTTTATTACCCAAAACATATAAAAGATAATTTGCTCTCCATCAAAATTTATTGGCATACTTCGCTATTTTCAAGATATTACACACGTGAAGAAAATTAAAATATATAAAGCTAAAGCATATTAATGTTCTAAAACGTTTAATGTCGTAATAAGCTTTGCATATCAATTACTAATTTATAATAATCTCGTGAAAAATTTATCAGAATCTACCTTACACAGTCTGAAAGATGAGGCTCAATCAGTTGATTTCTACACTTAGAGCTACTATGTTCATGGTTTAAAACGCTACGTCACATAGATGAGCTCAGTCAAGACAGTAAAATGTACCATACCATTTTTACAATGTTACGGTAGGTTTTCACATTCACTAATTTCCAACCGTTATTCCTAATATATTCCGGTTGTGAGAAAATGTCTTCTTGAAACTATTTCGTTTTCAACTTCAGTCTTACTTAAAGAGAAAAGGGTATTTATTTATTTGAAGTATCTTCCATATTCACTTTTTGGAAAGGTTGAGCTCTGAAAGCTGGCCTGAAATATAAAAATCAGTTTTAGTACTCTGTCTCCAGTTCTAACAGGTTGGTCGTACACATCTTTGCATCTTCTGGATCCAACGATGTTTGTTGATCCGACAATTCTGACTGTATTTGAGGAAAGTTCTGTAACTGTGGTATCCAAAGGCGAAGTTTTTTCATGGAACACTTCATAGAAGACATAATAATCATGACAGTTGAGTTTTATCCTTGAAGTTCTTTGTTTAAAATCATTTAGTTTAACCGCCTTCTGAGTTACAAATGACAGATCCAACAACTAGCTCAAATCATACTGTTGAAATTAATCTTCGTCTCTATCAGACACAAAAAATTTTATCGCTGGCAGAAGTTCTCGAAATCTGTTTAGATCCATGCCTCTACTCAGCCCTGGAAATTCAGTGTGCAGTGCCAGGTCTACACGCTGGCTATCGAGTTCTTCCAACAGCACTCTAAACATTCTTCTCTGTAGTGAGCGAACCGATTTTACAATTTTTTGACAGTACTTACAGCGTGTGCCATTTTAAGTAGTTCTAAGTTCTAGGGGACTGATGACCATAGATGTTAAGTCCCATAGTGCTCAGAGCCATTTGATTCATTTTTGAACAGCCGAATCCGAAAACGTCAACCCACGTTATGGGTTCTTATGAGTGTAGTTTTCCTGCTAAGTATGAAACAAAAATATTTACAGGGACGTAATATTTTAAGATGTACTTAAACTTAATTGATGACGAATTCGCTTGTGAGCTAGCAGAGTTGGCCACTTATGGACACGGGGGGTAAGAAGCGAGGTCACTGCGGAGTTAGAGAATGTGAGAGGAGGAAGGTTTAATTCTTTGGTTCCCGATACCGAAAACCCAAGGCCGCTTGCGCCTCATACCTGTCAGCTGCTATGGTATAAATTTTGATACGTAAACAACGTGGATTCGTAAATGCAGATTATAGAGACGGTCATCTTCAAATGCGTTACATATTTGTAGCAAAGGATAAGGAAGTAAATTACGGTCACTGTAATACGACCCAATGAGTAGAGGAAAAATACCATTCTAAACGTTTAATAAGCTTTGTAATTGGGTTTCATACTCCATAATGCATTTGAATGTAAGTACGATTGTTTTTATTGATTAATTAATCATATTCTCACACAGACAACACAGCACTTCATCAGGTAAATACAGTGTCACAACTTTGGAATCGGTGAAGGTGACAGAACCGTCCACGCGACTTGTTCCGACTTTTAACGGTCAGTACTTGGGAGCCGGCGACCAACTTACAGCGCCCTTACCGTAAGGTAACCTAATGAGGATTCGTAACATACTAATTTATGTAGATCACCAGTTATGATCGGTACATTTGTAGGCCGAGGCATCACCCCCGAATGTCGGCATTTGCTGAGCAAAAACGCTTTACTACCACTGAATTATACGAACGTGTTGCTGCTGCCCGTGATCAAATCAACCACGGAAACACAGCACTGCTGCACGTTGGAAGTGGCGTAGGAGGCACATCCCCCGTCACTGGGTAGTTCTATCGCTATCTTGGGGTGCGATGGGAGTGGTGTTATGCTGGTTTTTGCTTTTATGGCGACAGATTTTTTTTATTCTACGTGTCTTTGGAGATTTGATACGCAGTCTCAAACCTTTTGGCCTATGATGTTCTTTTTTCCTAATTTAATCATTTCCTTCCAGCATTTTCTGCAACATATTTCAGTTTTTGAACTGTTGATCCTCCCAAAGCCTATATCTCATTATTTCGGAGCATTTAAGATATTAAAAATGTAATACGTTTGTTTGTATACAATATTAATTCTGGTTTGTTTGCAAGTTTCCGAAGAAATGTATTAATCATGACTGAATCTTTGTCTATGGTGAAGATCGATAACAAGACTGTTGATTTTGACCCCTTGATAGTATACAGACACCTGTTAGTGGACATTAATATGCAGTGTAGCATTTATGACTACTTGAACTTCACTGGGGCCACTTTAAGTGACGTGTTTGAAACTCTGTGGAGAAAGGGCACGTCAGACCTTCTGTAGAGGCAAAACTGGAGCAGTTAGTGATCATCAATGTTGGGACCTGGAATGAAGTTGACCTAACTAATCGCAGAGGTGTCCGTTGGGTTGAGGTCGAAACACTGAGTATGTCAGTCCATTTCAGGTCTCTTACTCTCCACATATCATTGCTTCACAGGATGCATTGTCTTTGAATTATTGCTCTACTGTATGCAATACAAAATACTTTAAAATATGTTCATATAGTTCTGCATTTCGCATTTTTTTAACTTCAGTAGGAGCATGATGTGATAATCACGGCCTCTTCATTCAGCCAGGCAGGAAAACCAGGAACTGCTGGAGCAGTCGGGATTTCACACTTCATTCACTGGTAGAACAAAAATTTATTTTACGCATCTTCAAACACATGCCAGCCATTAAGGCCGTTTTTAAACAAATTAAAATCCCAAGTAATGACTGATTTAAAATTCAGTGCCAATTTAAATAATTTACAGAAAATTTGAAAATAACTTTAATCCACGATGACTTAATATTCTATCAGGCAAGACACACCCTATATAAGACACAGGATGAAATAAGGGTAAAGTGGTAATAAAGGCAGACATAAATCTAAACAACACTACCACAACCGATCAGAAGATTCTTAGTTACAAAATGGTGAGAATAAAACATGATTTAAACGTGTATGATGAAAAAAATTAAAACTGTTCCTTAAACAATGGGAACAAATTTAACACATAAATCTAGGTAAGATAATATTGAGCCTAGAAACACACATAAATTGAAGAGTTAACACATTTAACAGTCACTCAGGAATAATTAAATTACAACAGATTGAGATATATATTGGGATCCCAACGCACATAACATTTTGCTTAAGATGAAGGCCCCAAACTAACAGATAAAAACGCAGGATTATTCCAAGTATAACTTAACTTGAGCAGGAGAGTTGTAACCTTCTTTAAAAAATAGTAAAGCTTTAGATTACGTTGAATGAACTGTGCACATAACAAATAAATAAGTTTCTTTAAATAAATTTTTGAATGAATGTCTGAATGGTAGAAAGGATACATAACAAATTGTCATGCAGCGTGTTGTAATTCCAAGTGGTGTGATTGCTCTGCGCTATTGTTAGCAAAACTTTACAAGAATTGATTGGGCAATGCAACTCACAATACCAATAAAGAAATACAGTCACTGCAAAATACATTCAGCCCCTTAGGCACTGAATCCTCCGACCCTGTTCAAAACAACTTTGGTCCCTGTGCACATAACAAATAAATTAAATTGTCTTACCCCTAAAGCAGCTACGGTGCAACGCCATATATTCTGGTTTCTCGTGAAAAAAATATGCTAGCTAAAGTCTCATTAGTGTACAATGTTGGCGGTAATAGTGAGAAAAATCCATCTTCTTAGAAAAACATATGACCTAGTCGGGAAGGCGGTACTGATTGTGATGAATTACTAACACAGATTTTTTAGCAAAATTTTATTGCAAGTCATGTTTGTCTTTTCAAAACATTTCACAATTGAATTTGGTCAGAAAAATACCTCATATTTGCTAATTGATTCACGAACAATTGGACTTAACACAGCAAGTATAATCTAACTTCACTAAACCAGCATAAATGCAAATCATCAAATTACATTTAGCTCTGTTAACTCATCTTAGAAACATTACAAAACTGAAATATCCAACTAGCTTTTATCATGTCCAATTGATGTACATTCTGGGGTTACTTAACAATTGACAATTATCAGCCAACTCATCTACACTAACGCGCTTGCAGAACGAAAATCATAATTATTTAACATCTTTACCTTGCTTGCATGAAGGCTTCTACTTACATGTTCTCGTAATTCCTACACTAATGTAATACTTGGTGACTACATACAGCACACCACAAAAACTGCCTACTCAATCGTCTTTCGGTCACAGACAGCTACCTAGAACCGTGTGCCCAGAGCACTCCTTCGTCAACACTACAAACTCCGACCAAAAGCGTATCTTTGGCTTTGCGGTCGTACACAGTCAGCCATCCACATTACGAAACCTGTCAGAGACATACATCGTTTATAATATACTAGTTTCATTTTACTTTACATTAATGTCATTGTCATATTCGGGTGCCACATGCAAGTGTGCCCCAACAGACTCCTTTCAACATTAGCTAGAGCTGCCGCGGCTGGAGGAAGCAGTGCGCAAAACAGACAGCGGCGAGAGTTGCCGAGTGTATGCACTCCGAATGACTTAAACACCAGGCTAAGCAGTCCGACGGGTCGCAAGTAAGTGGGGCCCGATCCTGGGTAACACCCACCAGCAATGGAGAACAAAAGACTATTAACGACAGTTCCCTGTAGGACGAATAATTTTAATTAGATTTCCCACATACAGCCGTGCATCAACTAGATAACTCTTAGGCTATTTGGCACCGGCCGTTGTGGCCAAGTAATAAAAAAAATTGAGTGGAAGGATCAACAAACGAACTTGAACGGATGTCATAAGACGTCCGCAACGACCAAACACAACGATCAACAACGAACAAAAAAAAAAAAAAAAAAAAAAAAACGTTTCAGCCGGCCGGAGTGGCCGTGCGGTTCTAGGCGCTTCAGTCTGGAACCGCGTGACCACTACGGTCGCTGGTTCGAATCCTGCCTCGGGCATGGATGTGTTTGATGTCCTTAGGTTAGTAGGGTTTAACGTAGTTCTAAGTTCTAGTGGACTGATGACCTCAGATGTTAAGTCATGTAGTGCTTACAACCATTTGAACCATTTCTTAGGCTATTTTTAAAAAAAATTATTTCAGCAATAAAGTAGCAATATTAGAATCTTTTTCATTTTAGCAAACCCCTGGAGGAGCCACAAGGACACTACCATGACATTCAAAGTTAATCCGTGCACATTAATCCATAGCGGTTCAGAGGGAAGGAAAGCGTCCTGAGACTAAAATTCATCTGAGCTACTTAAATAGAACAGACACACAATATAATCACCTAGACAGCATAGGCCTTTAGCATTACCATCAAGGAATGCAGAACAACGGAAGCAGATTATAAATAGGCCAGTAAAATAGCAAAACCGACACATATTCTTACACGAACAATTAAACATGTTTGGTAACTGATAATACTAAACATTTCACTGCGCCCCCAATTGAAGACTACATGACCAATAATTTAGTTTAACATCAGAAGAAGACAAGAACAGGTAACTCATACACTAAAGTAGACCGCCAAGCTTCCAAATAAGTCTCCTTCTGGAAGACGGCGCTTTGCACTGGCTAAGGATTCAAAAGCACCACGGATACATATGGTTAACACATGAAATAAATTATAATACGATATCAGCCAATGAATCAATGTAAAACGTCTACCAGATCTTGGAATCTCATTGCCCTTCGATTACCATGGAGGCACTTGCGTCCGCACTTAGCAAACAGAAGGAAGACAGACCAAAATGACAGTGAACACTGCCGTGACAGCTGGGTGCCCTTCTGATAATCCACAGCACAAGCGACGACAGTACTCAATAACTTACACGGGGTAACATGACGCCAGTATTGGTGGCCCGCCAACAGCTAACACCTCAGCGAAGAAGCCCCACGGAAAGATCGCCACAGCTTCTTTGTTGAGCTCATACTTCCCACTAAACTGGTCACCACGCCCGGAGCCGTCACACCAGAAGGCGCTGCGCTCCAACGACAACATTTTAGTCAAAGATCATAAGAATAGTGGTATCCATGGAGGTATAAGGAGGGGAGATGGCACTATGGCCGTCTGCTGTACGTCTGTTTGAAGCCGGTGGGCCGCCATGTTTGATTGGTCAAAACAGTGACAGAGCTCTTGTTAGAATTGCGTGTTCTTCATATTTAACGTTATGTCTGCGAAATAATTTCAGATGATGAGTGCTACAATGTTTACATGCATAACACAACGTCAGAATAGCTTTTTCAGGTGTTTTCGTTTTGTTTGTAATGCGTTTTTGCCCCAGCAATACAACTGATTTGGTCTCGTTAACTTAAGTGTTTCTTTTGGATACGAACTTCGAATGGTGAAAAATAACAGTGTACAAAACTCTTTTCAAACTCAAATCACCTTTTACTGTATTTGTGTCGATGTAAACTGAAAGCAGAACCCGAAAGCTATGCTAGTTTACATACCGGATGATATTTCTTACTCGTTTACACACTTATACAAAATTTCATTTGTAAATACAAACATCGTTTGTGCTTTGTCAAAAAAAATAAGCATATGAACCCACAGAGCCCTACGAGCTTCATTGATCGGAAATCTGAAATAAAATAAGAAGAAAACAGTTTCACAAAACGTAAACAAGGCCGCACATCTCACGAATATAAACGACAATATTTTACGAACGGGGCCACTTACGCATGGAACGTGATTCCTTTTAACTTGGTAGCACTATTCCAACGGTTAGTACACCCGTAAACAACGCAAACCGGCATTTTAAAATGAAAAAACCTTCAGCAGCTCTAGACAGTAGCACAATCGGAAACGAGTCTTCTGACCAAACTGCAATGGCGGAGTTCGGTTTCTGTCGGCTTCAAGTTTGTGACGTCATGGCATCTCCCCTCCTTATACCTCCATGGTTATATCGATACATTGAGAAAGCCTCCACGGGTCAAAGAGGACGACAATGTAGGCCTGGAAAGCACCCCCACACCGTAGCAGTACGTTTTCGATGCGTCACTGTTGGAATCGTGATGGCAGACATTCACATAACCCAAATCCTACCATCGGATTACGGCAGTAAATCCATCACTGTATGTCACTGGATTCCAGTGATTCGCTGTCCAGTGCTCTCACTCTTTACACCATGTCGGGTGTCGCACAGCATTGAGTACAGACGAGATGCTCGGGCATTGTACTCCACTCTGTTTAACTACTCATAGTCGTAAGAGATGAGGAGGTTCTGCGCAGAATTGGAGAGGAAAGGAATATGTGGAAAACACCGACAACGAGAAGAGACAGGGTGACAGGACATCTGTTAAGACATGGTACTGGAAGATGCTGTAGAAGGCAAAAACTATAGAGGGAGACAGAGATTGGAATACATCTGGCAAATAATTGAGGACGTATGTTGCAAGTGCTACTCTGGGATTAACAGTATGGCACAGTAGATGAATTCGTGGCGGGCCGCGTCAACCCAGTTAGAAGAATGAAGACAAAAAAAAAAAAAAAAAAAAAAAAACAAGTCAGAGCGTTGGCTGGTGCGCAGGTAGTAGTTTGGAGCTCACGATTGACACCATCCGCTGATTTCATGCTGTTCCTTAGAGCCATACTTCGAAGTGCTCTACGGTCCTTCTCCGTCAGCAAATGAGGTCTGTTTGGTCATAATTTATTTGTGGTGATTCCTCCACGTTTCCATTTCACACTCACATCACTATCGGCACTGGGTTCAGATGACCTTGGTAGATTTTAACTCGGATGACATACAGTGACTGATCCACATTCGAAGTCTGAGCTCTCCTGGCCGACACATTCCCTTGTCACTGCTTCTCTACTGACAACACAACATTCCTCGCCTCCTTTTATACTGGCAGGTCCGCCTTGCGAGACTGTTAATTGTTTCCGCATTACATGCTCGTCTCCGAATATTGTTGATCAGACAGTGTAGCTTAGTCATAGTTTTATTTAGTCGGGCTAATTTTCCCATTTACGGCTAGATTTTTCAAAAATGTTCAAATGTGTGTGAAATCTTACGGGACTTAACTGCTAAGATCATCAGTCCCTAAGCTTACACACTACTTAACCTAAATTATCCTAAGGACGAACACACACACCCATGCCCAAGAGAGGACTCGAACCTCCGCCGGGACCAGCCGCCGCACAGTCCATGACTGGAGCGCCTGAGACCGCGCGGCTAATCCCGCGCGGCTGGTTTTTTCCCCAGATGCAGTTATACACAGCGGGCAGCTAACTTTTCGCCTACCTGACTCTGTTCTTGTGCCAAACGGTTCCAAAATTTGTTTCAGAAACTCCACACTGCTCGTGGTGCTTACGAGGAATTGTTTGAATATTTTTTTTTTTATCTTGGTAACACCATTTCTAGAAGGGAGCGAATAGGTAGTCGAGTTCGTAAGAAGCAACTAGAACTTCCTTCTCAGGCAATCTGGCGGAACTACAGAAACGACAAATTTGTCACACTGGCTTGGCACGCAATCTGTCTTGACTGTTACGAACAGCGCGTTTTATTACGACGTCGCCTCCTTCGACTCGCCTGCTCCATTTACGTATCCGGCGCGCCGTAACTTTCTATCGTGTGCCGCCGGCTAAGTGCGGACGAATGTGCGCGCGGAGCCGAGGCAGCTGGCAGGCGCGTGTTATCCAACAGCAACAGGCGGGCGGACGCTGGGCGCCTCTCAGTACGACACGGCCGGCGGCCATGTCCGACTTTCGTCTTCCTCTTCCCCTTCCCACATCTGCGCTGTTGCGGGCCGGTGGGCTGTGCAACTGCTGGATTTATGATCCCCGGGAGGGCACCTCCGGAGTATTACGAAAGCTTAAGCCGGTGATCGCGATGCTGAGTGCCTGTTCACGGTATCAACGTGCCGTCTAGTGAAACAGAAGTGGCATCTGTAATCCCTCAAGGAAGTGTTATAGGCCCTTTCCTGTTATTAACTAATATACGTGATTTAGGAGATAATCTGAGGAGCCCTCATCGATTGATAGCAGTTCATGCTGTCGTTTACTGTCTACCAGAGGATCTAAGTGAATTGCAGTCTTCTGATTACTTTGATGCGGCCTGCCACAAATACGTCTCCTGTGCATTTCAGAGCAGCATTTGCAATTTACTTCCTCAATTTTTTTCTGGATGTATTCCAATCTGTCTTTCTGTACAGGTTTTACTCTCTACCGCTCCCTTTAGTACCATCTAAGTCATTGGGCTGATATCTTAACACTTGTCCTACCATCTGGTCCCTTCTCCTTGTTAGTGTTTTCCATATTTTCTTTTCCTCGACGAGTCTGCGGAGAACCTCCTCATTTCTTAACTTACCAGTCGACCCAACTTTCAACATTATTCTGCAGCACCTCATCTTCGATGCTTCGATTCCTTCTGTTCCAGTTTTCCCACAGTCCATGTCTCAGCTACCAGACAATGCTGTGCTCGAAACGTACATTGTCAGTTTATTCCTGAAATTGAGGCCTGTTGCCTGTAGACTTCTCTTAACACTCTTTGCCTGTGCTAGTCTGTATTTTATGTTCTTCATGTTCCGTCCATTATGCGGTATTTTGTTACCTAGATAGCAGAATTCCTTAATTTCGTGTCCTACGTGATTCTCAATTCTGATGTTACGTTTCTAGCTAGTCACATTTCTGACACTTCTCATTACTTTCGTCTTTCTTCGCTTTACTTCCACCCACATTCTGTACTCGTTAGACTGTTCATTTCATTCACCAAATAATGTAATTCTTCTTCACTTTCACTGAGGATAGAAATGACATCAGCGAATCATATCCTTGATATCGTTTCACCTTGAATTTTACGCCAACTACTGAAGCTTTCTTTTATTTCTTTCATTGCTTCATTGATGTATAGACTAAACAGTAGGGGCGAAAGACTACATCCCTGTCTTACACTCTTTTCAATCCGAACGCTTCGTTCTTGGCCTTCCAATCTGTATTGTGAAACAAATAGAAACTGACCATGAATACAGAGAGTGTGAGGCCCTCCACATGAGTACTAAAATAAAGCTCAAAAAATTTCTTTTACACCATAAAGAACATAAATGAAAGTTAATTATTCTGCTTAATACCTAGGGATTACAATACAAACAACTCAAATTGAAACCATCAAGAGAAGATACTGTGGAGAAAGTGAATCAAGACCGCATTTTATAGTCAGGACACTTAAAAAATGTCGCAAATCTACTAAGGCGTACCTGCGCTATGTTTGTCCATCCCTTTTTAGGGCACTGCTGCACGGTATGGTATCCTTAACAGATAGGGTTAACGAAGGTCATCGAAACAGTTCAAAGGTAGAGAGTTTGTTTTATATAACTGCAAAATAGGGGAGTGAGAGTCACAGATACAATATGCGAGACGGGATAACATTACAACAGAGAAGAATTTCAAATCAAACACCTTTCACCTCTCTAATCTGCAGTTATTATTTTATTGAGCAACGTGTTTCGCAGATACATTACGGCATATTCAACCTCCATGATCAACGTGTAGAAAGATTCCCACCTCTGGTCCAGTGAAAATATGGCCTTGCATTCAATTAGTCTTATCATTGTATTTTTAACACAGCGGTCCCTTCGATCATCACATGCCGAGTGTTAGACAACATTACTGAACAATCAGAAAGTTAAATACACAACAGCATCACAAATTCAGTTACGGTGCTTCTGTTCTTTCACTTTGATAATAGTAATATGTTCCTCAACACTGTTAGAAAAGTTGACGATACTGACGTTTGTATTAGAAATCGGCTTGTAATGGGGTTGCACAACACCGGTAAAGTCCCGTATGGCGTCCGTGTAAGAACGAAGAATGTTCATTACGATGCTGCAGCATATTTCACCAGAGATACAAACTGCTTTTATCTCGTGACAACGATTTAGTCCATACGCTATGAGCTAGTCAAAACTGCTGGCTCTCAACTCACCGGTGCGGTAACTGCACGAAATATATCGTATCGACGACTTCGCGTCCAGTGTGTCACAGTAATGCAAAATTTTAAACATGGCTGAAGTAGCAACTGTTGAAAACCTTCACGGTAAATGATAACAGCTAAACAGTTGCAGAACAAAGATTTATTGAAATTCTTGACCACGGTTTCGGTATATCTAAATAAACCTTCATCAGAAGCAAAAATATACTAAAATCACATTCTGCAGTGGAGATGCATAAAACAATCGTGTCAAAGGCGTCGTCAGTAGTTAAGATATCACACAGCATAATTATAATGAGATGGTCAATGATTTTAGTGTATTTTTGCTTCTGATGAAGGTATATTTGGACATACCGAAACCGTGGTCAAGGATTTCAACAAATCTTTATTCTGCAACTGTTTGGCTGTTATCATTTACCGTGTCACAGTAATCCTATTACCAAAGGTAGTGTGACTACTGTGTATCATTGAATTGTAAACTTTCACTTTTCACGTACTTTCGCAATGGTTTTTAGAAGTGGTGTGAAGTTACAAACACAACATCTTTACATAGGGTGAATTACCTGAAAATTGCACCGTAGATTTTGCAGAAATGTAAAGTGCTATTGATGAGCAGTTTTCGCAGCATGAATTGGTAGTCAGGGGCTCGTACTGTTAGCCAATAAACGGATTGTAATAATACTTAAAAGTGTATTTTCGTGCAAACATATACTGGAAGAATGCCTATTGACAGTAACAGACTAAAAGTAGGTTAAATCAGAATGTTTTGGTGTTTTTTGCAGGATCCTTGTGCGAGTCGTTTACGAGGAATCATATTTTGAAACGTTTCCAAAAAAAATGGTTCTCATGGCTCTGAACACTATGGGACTTAACATCTGAGGTCATCAGTCCCGTAGAACTTAGAACTACTTAAACCTAACTAACCTAAAGACATCACACACATCCATGCCCGAGGCAGGATTCGAACCTGCGACCGTAGCGGTCACGCAGTTCCAGACTGAAGCGCCTAGAACCGCACGGCCACTCCGCCCGGCTGAAACGTTTCCACACTGACACTGGTTTGTGCTATTCAATCTGCACAGTTGCTAAGTACGATGCTGTTGTTACGTTTGTTTATAGTGTGCTTGTGTGTTTCCTGAGCGCATTGCGACTTGCTAGTCAGTGGGTAACAGTCCAACAGTTGGCAGTGAACGATGGGGTTCACCAATGCAGAGAAAGCTCATGCTGTATGTTGAGTTTAGGACAGGGCTTCACAACATACGTGCTCGCGGAGCAAGCTGTGAGCAGCAAAGCGCGAGCACAGAGCAGCGCGAGCACGCTACCCCCACTACCGGACCAGAGCGGAGAGTGGGGAGAGTCACGTGGGGTTCACAACAGCTGCCGCCAGTCGATGTAAATCCGCGGCCACCTGCAGGGATATCACTCACGAATTATTACTACGACAAATGAAACAAACAAAGGAGAATGTACACATGCCACATAATTTTATTAGCTTAGTGTATGCCTCTACCATCTGTAGACACTGAAACTAAAGAATTCCACGACAATCCTATATTTTCAACACTTTCTTCAACACTACTTAAAATATCACCTCCGGTTGTAGTGTTCTTTATGGCTACTACATCGAGGAGCTCCTCCCTCACCTGAAGATCTCTATTAACACCTCTAATAAATATGGCAAGCTGCGCTGTTCCAGTGAAATCAACACTTTCGTCCAGAGTTAGAGAATACGCCATAAAATCTTTACAGATATTTGCAAGCTGGCTCTGGACGCCGTCTGCCATGTCCTGTATGCGACGCATAATGGTCATGTTAGATAATGGCACAATCCGAAACTATTCAACTTGAGATGGACACAAATGCGCCGCCGCAACTACCAAACATTCTTTTATTAAATCGCCATCAGTTAAGGGGCGCAGGGATTTTGCTAAAAGCAAAGCAATTTTGTAATCCACTCTGAGAGCTGCCTCAGTTGATTTTCCTTCATCATCCAGATCTTCTTCGGATAGCTTCCTTTTAAGTTTAATAACTTCCTGTGCACGGTCTGGTCAATCACATTTTCCACGTCCGTAGTCTTTCGCGTGGTACCACATATAATGTCGCTGCAAATTAAGTTTCGTAAAAGAATTCAGCGTTTTGTGACATACTAAACATTTTGCAACACCATCTTTTTCAGTAAACAGATACAATTCCTCCCAATGGGGGTTGAACTGCGAAAGCATGGTTGGGGTTACACAACGGCGACTTCACATGATTCTTAACCAGCAAAGTGACTGTTAAGAGCTGATCGTAGTACTTTAAATGTTACACAGTCGGCGTGAATTCAATAGGCACGCTGCAGCCCTATTCAAACGTGCGCGCGCATTTCCCCTCCCTCCCCACTCCACGACCTTGCAGCTGCTCGCGAGCACGTGCCTGAGCAGGCGCGAGTACTCACACTCAGAACTGGCCAGTTGTTAAGCCCTGGTTTAGGAAGAATGGAGTTCGTTATTGTACTGTGTATGCGGCAAGATATCCCAACGGACGTCAACTATCTTGAATTTTTTTTTTAAGAATAAATCGCTATTTGCCTGTGCATTGTTAAGGCTTTGGACGGCCGTAACAGACATGACTTATAATTGTCTAACAACTTTTAGCATTGCGCCTGATAATGTCATAAAACGCGAAATCTGGATGGTACAAAAGATAAATACAATAATACACAGACACATAGTCAAATGATGGTTTTCTCTTTTAAAAAGTATTGCATGACAGTGGCTCAGCGGTGTGAAAAACTTTTTATCTCGGCAATTATTTATCATCCTCTTCAGAAAGTTACTCGTGACAGCGTAACACCAAGTCATTGTAATAGAAAGAAACAACCGACGACACTAGGGACGAAATTATAATGTTTTTGGTGCTGTTGCAGTTGATCCACACATTAGCTTCCGCCCAGTCACACGAGGAAGTGGCATGAGTCAGGCTAGTATCCTACGCATGCTACATAGGTCCCATCACTGTCACACGTCTCTGCATCAACAGCAGCATGGAAACGGTTATGAGACTCGTGTTAATTTCTGTACATGGGCATTAAGAGAGGACACTCCAGATGTATCACGTGTCTCGTTTAGTGACCATGCTAAGTTTGCCAATCACGGCCACGTAAACCAACGAAACATGCACTGTTGCAGAATGAGATTCTCACTCTGCAGTGGAGTGTGTGCTGATACGAAACTTCCTGGCTGATTAAAACTGTGTGCCCGACCGAGACTCGAACTCGGGACCTTTGCCTATCGCGGGGAAGTACTCTATCAACCGAGCTACCCAAGCACGACTCTCGACCCGTCCTCACAGCTTTAATTTTGCCAGTAAATAATCTCGTACCATCCAAATTTTACAGAAGCGAAACTTGCAGAACTACTACTCCTGAAAGAAAGGATATTCCGGAGACCTGGCTTAGCCACAATCTGGGGGATATTTCCAGATTGAGATTTTCACACTGCAGTGGAGTGTGCGCTGTTATGAAACTTCCTGGTAGATTAATTGGGCGGCCGGTGTGGCCGAGCGGTTCTAGGCGCTATAGTCTGGAACCGCGGACCCGCTACAGTCGCAGGTTCGAATCCTGCCTCGGGCATGGATGTCTGTGATGTCCTTAGGTTAGTTCGGTTTAAGTAGTTCTAAGTTATACGGGACTGATGACCTCAGATGTTAAGTCCCATAGTGCTCAGAGCCATTTTTTTCGATTAATACTGTGTGCCGGAACGAGACTCGAATTCGGGACCTTTGCCTTTTGCGGGCTAGTGCTCTACCAATTGAGCTACCCAAGCACGACTCACGACCTGTCCTCGTCCGGAATTGCACTGCTGTAACGGTCGCAGGTTCGAATCCTGCCTTGGGTTCAAATGGTTCAAATGGCTCTGAGCACTATGGGACTTAACATCTGTGGTCATCAGTCCCCTAGAACTTAGAACTACTTAAACCTAACTAACCTAAGGACATCACACAACATCCAGTCATCACCCTGCATTGGGCATGGATGTGTGTGATGTCCTTAGGTTAGTTAGGTTTAAGTAGTTCTAAGTCACTGGGACTGATGATACCTCACATGTTAAGTCCCATAGTCCTTAGAGGCATTTGAACCATTTATACAACCCGTCCTCAAATGTTCAAATGTGTGGGAATTCCTAAGGGACCAAACTGCTGAGGTCATCGGTCGCTAGACTTACACACTACTTAAACTAACTTATGCTAAGAACAACACACACAACCATGCCCGACGGAGGACTCGAAGCTCCGGCGGGAGGGACCGCGCAGTCCGCGACATGGCGCCTTTAACCGCGCGGCCGTTCCGCGCGGCGACCCGTCCTCACAGCTTCAATTTTGCCAGTACCTCGTCTCCTACTTTCCAAACTCCACAAAGGTCTTCTGCCAACCTTGCAGAACTAGCACTCCTGGAACAAAGGATATTGCGGAGACATGGCTGAGCCACAACCTGGGGAATGTTTCCAAAATGAGATTTTCACTCTGCAGCGGAGTGTGCGCTGATATCAAACTTCCTGGCATATTAAAACGGTGTGCCGGACTGAGATACGAACTCGGGACCTTTGCCTTTTGTGTGCAGGTGCTCTACTATATGAGCTACCCAAGCAGGACTTCGCCCCATCCTCACAGTTTTACTTCTGCCAGTACCTCGTCTATTACCTTCCAAACTTCAAAGAAGCTCTCCTGCAAACCTTTCACACACCTCGGGCATGGGTGTGTGTGATGTCCTTAGGTTAGTTAGGTTTAAGTAGTTCTATGTTCTAGGGGAATGATGACCTCAGAACTTAAGTCCCATAGTGCTCAGAGCCATTTGACCCATTTTTGAACACTGAAAGCGCACAAGTATCGTAGCCTCCTAATAGACCATCCTTCACTGATGCTAGATGACGTTGCACTGCAGAATAGGATGAAACCGGGGCACCAACATGATGGCTGTCCAGGTGGTAGTGCAGGAAATACTACAGCGTGTCGTCACGAATTGTTTCGAAATCGTTGGACTGGACGCAGTGGACGTACACCTTGGCCGGCGATTTCTCCGAAATTTGACACCTGTTGACTACCTTCTGTGGAGATGCTGAAAGATGATGTCTGCAAGGACACACCAACTAGACGCGATTATATGCAACGAAGTTTTACTGCAGCCTGCTTGGGCATCTCCGCTAAAATGCTAGCACGTGTGCAGCAATCGTACCATACCAGACCGGAAGCGTGCAGTGTCGCTGCCTGTGGTCATTTTGAACACAGCCAGTGGTAGATAGTTGTCTCGTCACTGAACGCAATCTATTAAATTATATATGCACCTGTATTGTCCATTAGTGTGTGCTACCACAGGTATTGCACTAGTGTCGGTGTGGGAACTTTTCGAAATACGATATCTCGTAAGTGACTCGCGCTAGAATCCTGGGTTCTGATTTACCCTACCTTTAATTTGTTTATTTCAGTGGGCTTTGTTACATTTAAAAATGTATGTTTGCTCAAAAAATACAGTTTCTAAGTATTATTATCAACTGTTGATTGGCTGACTACCAACCCAATTTGTGAATACCGCACGTCAATAGCGCTTTCCATTTCTACAACATTTGCAATGCAAGTTTTGGGTGATTCACCCTGAATAAAAGAGCTCTCTGAAGAGACTAGCAAAGATACAAGCTGGCACACTGGTAGCTTTCCAGTGGGTTAGCGAGTAAAAAAAGTTGCGATCCCATCTTATAAAAACTGACTACACAGCCACGTCCCCGTGTCCTCTCGTTATGTTGTTATACATAAATATCAAATTTCGATTAAAGCGATATGTGCGTGACACCAGAATGCAAGGAACCATCGTGGGAGCCACTAATTCAAAGTAAGCGGCTTCCCAACGTACTCTCTACGAACACGAGAAACCCAAGGGAAATTAAAGCTACAGACGAGCATTAATTACACCACTTAATGAAGCTTGTTAAAACATCTTGCCACGAAAGACTTCATTAATTATTTAAATACTGCTCGACAGTATTGAACAAAGCGTTCTTCACTCCTACTACGTTTACCGTTTACATTTCGGCCATAACGCTTGTAAGTAGGCTGTTTATGTTTTCTTATTGGCAACGTTACGTAGCGCTCTGTATGAAAATCACTGGCTGTACTGTGTGCAGTCTGTGGCTAGTTTGCATTGTTGTCTGCCATTGTAGTGTTGGACAGCTGGATGTTAACAGCGCGTAGCGTTGCGCTGTTGGAGGTGAGCCGCCAGCAGTGGTGGATGTGGGGAGAGAAATGGCGGAGTTTTGATATTTGTAAGAATGGATGTTATGAACTCCTATATATATTATGACTTTTGATGACTATTAAGGGCCGGCCGTGGTAGCCGAGCGTTTCTAGGCGCTACAGTCTGGAACCGCGAGACCGCTACGGTCGCAGGTTCGAATCCTGCCTCGGGCATGGATGTGTGTGATGTCTTTAGGTTAGTTAGGTTTAAGTAGTTTTAAGTTATAGGGGACTGATGACCTCAGAAGTTAAGTCCCATAGTGCTCAGAGCCATTTTTTTTTTTACTATTAAGGTAAATACATTGTTTGTTCTCTATCAAAATCTTTCATTTGCTAACTATGCCTATCAGTAGTTAGTGCCTTCCGTAGTTTGAATCTTTTATTTAGCTGGCAGTAGTGGCGCTTGCTGTATTGCAGTAGTTCGAATAATCAAGATTTTTGTGAGGTAAGCGATTTGTGAAACGCATGGGTTAATGTTAGTCAGGGCCATTCTTTTGTAGGGATTATTGAAAGTCATATTGCGTTGCGCTAAAAATATTGTGTGTCAGTTTAAGCACAGTCTTGTATAATTGTTCTAAGGGGACGTTTCACGCTGCCTCTGATACCCAAATAGCACTGACAATATTGCGCAATAGTATAGGTAGCAAAGCCGTACTTACCATCGGAGAAGCGACCTACATCCTATGATATGCAACGACGTATTACTGCAACCTATTTGGACATCACTGCTAAAATGATTGTTCGTGTGCAGCAGTCGTTCCAGACCGGACTGGACTGCCAGTGGTCATTTTGAACACAGCCTGTGATGGCCAGTTGTCTCGTTACTGGTCAGTGGGACTGCGTACGTTTTGTGCATCGTTACCTAATCTCATCGAAACCTTGATTTATTGTCACCATAAAAACGAAACCTTTCTTCACCACTGAAGAGTCACTTTCTGTGCCTGTTTTTTTCGAGGAGCATTCAGTAAGTAATTCAACATACTTTTTTAGTCTGAAAAGAGGTGTGACGGCCTTAAGCCACCTTGGAGGGGGGGGGGGGTAGAATTGCCCCATAGTGCCTTTCTACTGATCGCCGCCGGAGCCAACATCTTACTGCATCTATATGTAAAACATTCTCGGTATTCTTGCCACGTCAGTTCTGAATAAAATCTCGTGCTTTCGACGATTACCTCCATCGGCATCGTCAGGAGCTGACTGCCTTCACTGCTGCTGTGGTAGCCTTTTTTATAGCCCGTGGACGGCTTCTGATTGGTCGGCTTATGATTGGTCGGCGATTACGTACTATTCTCGCAGACGGTGTCACTGTGTGCGCCGGTGGCGCCACCATTTCCGTTGGAACGTAAACCTTGGAAGGAACGTCTCTGCTGCTTCTCTGCGTCAAGCACTCGTTTTCATGCACAGCTCAGATGGTATCCGCTAACGCGGTTAAAGTTCTTTTGGCTCATTCTTCTTTCAACAGCCTCCTTAATAACAGAATCCCAGTACGTGGAGGCATGGGACAGAATTTTTGTTTCGTCGAACAATATTTTATGTTTGTTCGTGAGGCTGTGCTCCGCAATGGCCCATTTCTCCAATTCTCTACTTTTAATATGGCGTTGGTGTTCTGCTCAGCGGTCGGAAACGGTACGAATCTCTGACCTATATAATTGCTTCCACACTCACAGGGTATATTATAAGCTCCAGGGACCCTGAGGCCGAGATTGTCCTTAACAGGGCGCATCATCTCCCTAATTTTCTTAGGAGGACGAAAAATCGGTCTTATACCTCGTCTACGCAGGACTCTTCCTATTTTGCTGGAAATCGCGCCACAAAAAGGAAGAAAAAAATGGTTCAAATGGCTCTGAGCACTATGGGACTTAACTTCTGAGGTCATCAGTCCCCTAGAACTTAGAACTACTTAAACCTAACTAACCTAAGGACATCACACACAACACCCAGCCATCACGAGGCAGAGAAAATCCCTGACCCCGCCGGGAATCGAACCCGGGAATCCGGGCGTGGGAAGCGAGAACGCTACCGCACGACCACGAGATGCGGGCAAAAAGGAAGAACCGCAATCGGTGTTTCATCCTGTGAGTGTGCAGGATTTTCACGTTTCCTTTTTTTTTTTTTGGAGAACGCTGCCTTTATATCGCGTGCACCATAGCCATTCTTTCGGAACACGGTCTTCAGATGGTTAATCTCGGACCTTAAGTGGTCCTTGTCAGAAACAGTTTTTGCTCTATATACCAACGTGTTCAAAACGGCTCTCTTCTGAGCAGGATGATGGAAACTCTGTGAATTCAGGTATAAATCGGTATGTGTCGGCTTACGGTGTACGGAGTGACCAAGACGCCCGTCCACCTATCGTTGTACAAAAACGTCTAAGAAAGGAAGTCTCCCTTCCTTCTCCACCTCGACAGTGAACTGGATGTTCGAATGTATGCTGTTGATGTGTTCCATGAATTGTTCGAGAGCTTCTGCGCCGTGAGGCCAGATCATAAATGTATCGTCAGCGTAACGATAAAATAAGGATGGACGGAGGAGAGCCGAATTTAATGCACGTTCCTCAAAATTCTCCATAAAAAAGTTAGCCAAGGATGGAGACAACGGAGAGCCCATCACCATAGCGTCCGTCATTTCATAAAATGTGTTACCATACAAGAAGTAGGAGGTCGTCATCACGTGCCGGAACAACTTTATAGTTTCAGGAGGAAAAAGATGTATTTCCGATGCGTTACAGAGCCAGTTTTCTACATTTATCATACACATATTTAAATGTACGACTTGCAGGATGAGTACGTTAAGGATATCTTTCAGCGTATAAGTCTCTAGCTCTCGCTGAATTTCGTTGGCATTCTCCGTAAATGAGAAGCATATCGACTTCTTGTTCGAAGGAATACATCACTCACATTCGCTTGATTCGACAATACTAGTCTTACCGTTGCTACTAGTATTGTATTGCGAAACCGTCGAATGGGCCGGCCACGGTGGCCGTGCGGTTCTAGGCGCGTCAGTACGGAACCGCGCTGCTGCTACGGTCGCAGGTTCGAATCCTGCCTCGGGCATTGCTGTGTGTGATGTCCTTAGGTTAGTTAGGTTTAAGTAGCTCTAAGTCTAGGGGACTGATGACCTCAGATGTTAAGTCCCATACTGCTCAGAGCCATTTGAACCATTTTTTGAACCGTCGAATGGTATTTACATGTCAGTGGTACGTTACATGGATACAACGTATTAGGTGAATATTTACTGTTTGCACGATATACGAGAGAGAATGGTCTAAGCATGTGCTTCGATAAGTGCCGATGTGATAAGCAATACCACACAATCCATGATGAGAAGTTTGCAGCTCTGCATTGATAACAATGGTCATCACTTACAACAGCTTCTGTAAATGGACGTTCATGCCACCTTTGTGACCTTCGTTGACCTTTAAGGACCTTACTGTTACACATCATTGGATTCGTCTCCTTAGCCGCTATCAGAATATAAGCACCAAACTATAGCATCCCTTCATATCTCTGACGCGACCCCACCTAGCAACAAAAAACCAACGTCATATAATGGCCCTCGTTGTCCCATGCAACATTTATCCCACAATCTTTTCAGCTACTATCATACTTTCGGAGTTATTCTAGGTGTAAATAGTTAGTGACCCAACATATATGTATAATGTGCGTCTGTGCGAAATCCTACAGACTTCGGGTCAAGTAGACTCGTTGGCAGGTAACAACCAGAATTCGGGAAACAGATGAAAAGGCGACAGACAAAACGAAGTGCAAAGATGGCAGGAATGACTGCCCCTGAAATTTAACATGGTGCTTTTGCCAAATAGGCGAAACAGTGAGAACGGCAATACAGGTTGCAGTATGAAGCAAACCACCCATACCAAGAAGGAGTGGATATAATAGAAGAAGACGAAATTATCGTGGGAAATCTAGAGATTACCGTAACAGTTAAGATGATATTTCACCTCATAGAAATGTTCTGGTGAAATGGTTCAAAAAACGGTTCAAATGGCTCTGAGCACTATGGGACTTAAGTTCTGAGGTCATCAGTCCCCTAGAACTTAGAACTACTTAAACCTAACTAACCTAAGGACATCACACACATCCATGATCGAGGCAGGATTCGAACCTGCGACCGTAGTTGTCGCGCGGTTCCAGAGTGTAGCGCCTAGAACCGCTCGGCCACTCCGGCCGGCCTTCTGGTGAAATATTGCCACAAAGTAAGAAAGGACCGCTGAAACTAAATTTCTTGAGCGTATCACAGAAAATAAGACCGATATGACCCAGAAAAGTAAAATGTGTCAGGATAAATGAAGGGGGAGGAATTTGAAAAATAAGAACATTGTTATGACCATGAAATCGAGTTCAGAAATGCGTGTGAGAGTAACATAAAAACTGTAAATGCAAGAAATAAGGTTGAGGTGACGGAGTCTGCTGGATGGAAACAGATAAGCAAGAACTTATGAAATTCGGCATTTGGAAATTTGTGATAAGGTCTTATGTGACGCCGCGCGGGATTAGCCGAGCGGTCTTAGGCGCTGCAGTCATAGACTGTGCGGCTGGTCCCTGCGGAGATTCGAATCCTCCCTCAGGCATGGATGTGTGTGTTTGTCCTGAGGATAATTTAAGTTAATTACTGTGTACGCTTAGGGGCTGATGACCTTAGCAGGTAAGTCCCATAAGATTTCACACACATTTGAACATTTTCTTATGGGACCAAATCGCCGAGGTTATCAGTCCCTAAACTTACGCACTACTTAATCTAACTTAAACTGACTTACGCTAAGGACAACACGCACACCCATGCCCGAGAGAGGACTCGAACCTCCGACCGGGGGAGCCGTGCGGATCGTGACAATGCGCCGTAGACCGCGCTGCTACCCCGCACGGCCTTAAAATATAACAGTAGTAATGTATAGCTCAATTGTGTGGTGCACGGGAAGGACTCCAAAGAATGAGATTGTTTTGGTAACTGACAGGTAGATCCATGGGACGGTAGTCTGTTAAACATGCCTTAGAGGGCGAATATACTGAATGGAGAAAGGACTAATAAAGGAAATACGATTAAGTAGCAAAAGTTACGTCGAAGTTATGATGAGATGATAACAGTAGGAGAGAGCATTACCTCATTATTGAAAGTAACTCACCGACTTTGGTTGCATTTAGAAAACGAGGAAAGTAATATCAAGAGGAAAAGGACACAGTGTTATTCGAGAAACATGACAGGTGTAATATATATCTTGTGAAAGCCGCCGTTACAACACTAAAGCAAACGTAAAAGGACATATTAATGTTGAAGATGACGAATACAGTAAGTAACTTTCGACAATAAGGACTTAGGGGATTTGTACGTTACAAGCTGCCTATGAGGATGTGCTGAAACGTAATGCCTATGAATTTTTTATGTGAAAACTGTTATGGCTTTTAAAATAAAACAAACGTTATTATTATATTACATCTTTCTTCTTCAAATTCTTAATGTCTGCTGACAAAGAGCTTCGAACTGTGATGTGAACATGACGGTGTGTTACGCTACTATGTCGCTGTCTGAGAAACAGCGTGATGTAATCGAGTTTCGAGCTGGGCGCATTCAAGACTTAAGCACGCTCTCCTTCAGCACGACAATGCCACACCACACACGAGCGCTGCTACATCTGCAACAATCCGACGCCCTGGGATCACTGTTTAACTCTATAACTGGAGAGTTAAACAGTCGATGACTAGAAATGTTAATTTTGCACTAAATAATGTAAGTTGTCTAAATAACTGGTTTGGTGTCTTTATTTTCACGGTAGTGTCAGCTTCGAATTTCCTAGTTGCTCCAGTATTGTTCACCCTAGCATACCAGGCTTCGTAAATTAAAACCGTAGCGATCTCAGTGGGACAGCCATAATGGGGGTAAACAGACTTCGTCCAAGCCAGCTATTCGCCTTTAGGCAATCAGATTCACCCGCATTCAAACTGTAAAACATGTCAGTAACATACCAAGGGTAATATTTCTACAAAAGAAAGTAACATGACACAAGGGTTAAGTAAAAATGAGCGTTATCAGTTTAAGAAGCTTACACTGATACATGCCTCTTAACAGATCGCAGCGGAGAGAAGGAATGGTGAAGAGGTAAGTAACAAGTAAAGTATGTCAGACAAGCGACGGATATTGTTTTACAAGTATAATTGATTGCTTCAGACTTCACGCATTATGACTGCATGTCTCATAGACGAGTGTTTCTTCTTCATCTCAAATAACACACTTATGGTCAATTACAGTTGCTCTAAAATGGAAAAGTTCCCTTAAAACCAGAAAAAGGAGAAAATTACTAACATGTCGTTATAACTGTCGTCGATCATCCTCCATACGAGGTGTGGCTAGAAAAAAAACCGGACTAGTACTGGTGAAACAATAAAACGAATGCAATAAGGCTGAAAGTCGCGTGGCCTGTCACGTGACTCTCGCTCCGCCTACTGCTCGAGTTTCATCTGCCTCCTGCACTCAGTCTGCCCGTGGCGTCTGTTTTAAGTAGTTGACGTTTTGTCTGTGCGTCGGAAAATGTTGAGTGTACAGAAAGAACAGCGTGTTAACATCAAATTTTGTTTCAAACTAGGAAAATCTGCAAGTGAAACGTTTGTAATGTTACAACAAGTGTAAGGCGATGATTGTTTATCGCGAACACAAGTGTTTGAGTGGTTTAAACGATATAAAGATGGCCGCGAAGACACCAGTGATGACACTCGCACTGGCAGACCATTGTCAGCAAAAACTGATGCAAACATTGAAAAAATCGGTAAACTTGTTCGACAAGATCGCCGTTTAACAATCAGAGCAGTGTCTGAGTTAACAGGAGTTGACAAGGAAAGTGTTAGGCAGATTCTTCATGAAAGTTTCAACATGAACAAAGTGTGTTCAAAAATGGTTCCAAAGTGTCTCACAATTGAACAGAAGGAACGCCGAAGAATGATTTGTTCTGACATCCTGGAAAACATTGAAAGTGATCCCACCTTCTTACAAAATGTTATTACTTGCGATGAATCGTGGTTTTTTACTTACGATCCCGAAACTAAACGCCAATCGATGCATTGGAAAACTCCTGCTTCTCCACGACAAAAAAAAGCACGAATGTCAAAATCGAAATTCAAGGCAATGATGATTGTTTTTTTTTTGACATCAAAGGGATTGTGCACATTGATTGGGTACCAGAGGGACAAACAGTGAATCAGCATTACTACATTAGCGTCCTGGCTACCCTACGTGAGCGAGTACGGAGAAAACGGAACGATTTGTGGAGAAAAAAGTCATGGATCCTTCACCAAGACAATGCCCCAGCTCACAGTGCGTTGTCAGTGAAGACGTTTTTGGCAAAACACAACATTCCCATCTTAGATCATCCACCCTACTCACCTGATTTGGCCCCCTGTGACTTTTTTCTTTTCCCTAAAGTCAAGTCAGCTTTGAAAGGAACTAGATTTGAGACTGTTGAAGCAGTAAAAGAAAAAGCGACGGAAGTAATGTATGGACTTACCGAAAATGATCTGCAGCATTGCTATGAACAGTGGAAAATTCGTATGGAGCGGTGTAGAGACCGAGGAGGAGAGTACATTGAAGGAGATAACATGAAATTGTAAATAATTGTAAATAAATGTTTTTTCCAGCATCAGTCCGGTTTTTTTCTAGCCGCACCTCGTACAGTCCAGACTTGACCCCACACGATTTTCATTTGTTTCCAAAACTTCAAAATCACCTTCAGGTACTTCCCTTTGATAGCAAAGAAGGGATGGAAGCAGAGATGAGGTGACTCCGTCAACCATATCAAGCATTTAACTGTGACGGTATCAACAAATTGGTCTCTCGTTGGGAGATACGTGTTCATCGCCACGGTGGCTAAGTTGAGAAAGAACTCGGTAGACGTGGTGCATACAGTTGTAGTATGTTAATGACGCATGTTTTATTTTAGGAATGAGGAGGCGTTACTTTTCAGCAGACCTTCCACTTAATAATAAGAAGGGCCTGAACTACTTACACCTCATTTTATATTTGACCAGGCATAACGCCTACTGATCCATATATCTTTTGAAAGGTGAAGCTAACTTTTCTCTAGCTCTGTCTCTATAAATATAGAAGTAACACAACAGTCCAGATAGAAGGGAAGTGTGAATGTTGATTAAGGAATAAAGCATCAGGTAAGACAAGCCTTAACAAGAAAAATGGTCCAATGAATAAGTACCAAGGACAGTACGCGTGTAAATGAAGGAGGTGTAGAAAACAATTTAATGGGTGGGCAGTATGGCCATAAGACTAAATAAGATTACCTTTTTAACAAAGTACAAACTAATTGTCGTTAAGATTACGACAATTGTACAGTCATATATCAGAGAAAAATGAGCAAAAGATCCTGTCAAACAGAATTGATAAGTATGATTTAATTTATAAGAACACAAGGCACGAGATCTCACAAAAATTGAGTCAAACTGGCAACCAGTGTCAGCAAACAGCTCATATTATTAAGAGGTAGGAAATGTAAGCGGCAAATAGCGCGCTACACAAAAACAAAGATTTTTTTCAGAGGTTATTCAGTATGCAATGAATAATTTTGCCGTTTAAATTACTAATGTTGTAACTAGGCTGTTTAGGTTTTTATGTTGGTAACGTCACGTAGCGCACTGTATGAAAATCACTGACTGTGCTGTGTGCAGTTTGTGGCTGGTTTGCATTGTTGGACTTTGCTATTGTAGTGTTGGGCGGTTGGCTGTTAACAGCGCGTAGCGTTGCGCAGTTGGAGGTGAGCCGCCAGCAGTGGTGGATGTGGGGAGAGAGATGGCGGAGTTTTGAGAGCGAATGATCTGGACGTGTGTCCGTCAGAGAGAGTAAATTTGTAAGACTGGATGTCATGAACTGATATATATATTATGACTTTTGAACACTATTAAGGTAAATACATTGTTTGTTCTCTATCAAAATTTCTCATTTGCTAACTATGCCTATCAGTAGTTTGTTCCTTCAGTAGTTAGAATCCTTTATTTAGCTGGCAGTATTGGCGCTCGCTGTATTGCAGTAGTTCGAATAACGAAGATTTTTGTAAGTGATTCATGAAAGGTATAGGTTATTGTTAGTCAGGGCCATTCTTTTGTAGGGATTATTGAAAGTCAGATTGCGTTGCGCTAAAAATATTTTTTGTTAGTTTAGTGATGATCAGAATAAGTATAGAGAGAAATGTCTGAGTACGTTCAGTTTTGCTCAGCTGTTTGATAATCAAATAACGTAAGGGGTTTCCCAGCACAGTAATTCACCAATTTTTCTAAGGGGACGTTTCAATGTAAAGAGAGGGTGTTAGGCGACGAATAATTCCGCCCTTAGAAGTACTGAGGTAAAGAGAAGGGTATCAGGTGCACAGTTGTTCCGCTAGTAATTAAGTTAAGAGTAGGAGTAAGCTGCAAACGTAGCTGAGAGAAGAGCATACAGAACGGCTATTACACAAGTAGAAGTGATTATTAAGAGTGTGTCATTCATTGCAAGATATGATTAGAACTGAAGTCAGTCAACCTTAGTTAATGTCATCACTAAATGATAAATCATACTACGATACGAAATGAAGGAGGAGGCAAAACAGTTTCTGGATAATTATCTTTCTAAATTTTCAGTGTCCAAGAGAAAAAAGATTACGGAGAGGAATGTGTAACATTGCAATACTGTGCAATTCGTAGAAAGTCCTATTCTTGGGGAGTTTATTGTGGGTTGAGACGTCTTGGTGGCGCGTTAAAGGCATTACAGTCCACCTGGAGACAGCATTTTTGCTTCCTATTTGCTGAGTGGAGCCGACTATAATTAAAACTTGCTAGCATTTTCCTGCCTGCTGATTGGCCAAGATATTAAAGGCAGCAACCCCATTGTTATCGCTGGATAGGTTGGACGGCGGCCATTGCTGAGTGTAGTAGTGTATGTAAATAAGCTGTTTAGAAGTTCGCAGATGTGAGAGTTACTTTATTGAAAGTGTTAATTGCATGATGAAGGTGTATTATTAAAGTTGGGAGGCGACAGCTACCGTGGACTGTCGTGTACGTGAGGGGGCGTAGTCAGTTTCTGCCACAGGTGTCTGATTATTTTCATTGAAAGTGTTAACAGCATGAGCTGCACCAAACATAAATCCATTCACTTACAAATCACTGATCACTGATGTTTTTAAGCATTATTGGAGTTGTATGGTGGCACTTTACTCGACCGTGTTATCATTTGGTGTAGTAACAGTGCTGTGGCAATGATTATTACAAAAATCGGAAACGGATGTCCGTCCTTAAAAGTTTCGGAAGGCCCAACGATGCTGACCGACGGCCGTGTCATCCTCAACCGATAGGCCTCACTGCATGCAGATATGGAGGAGCATGTAATCAGCACACCGCTCTCACGATCGTTGTCAGTTATCTTGACCGGAATGCCTATTACTGCTCTGAATAAAACATGGCATCTTGAAACGCGTATGTATTCAGTACCAGCGATGGCGAGGCATGACAGAATCCCTGACCAGAGAGTTGTTAATCGTTGCTAGTCTGCGCTTGACCGCGCGAGAGTTCAGTTGCGAGTAGGAGTTGCGTGTAGCGAGTCGGCAGGAACAGATCTGTTGCGAGTTGTACTCAGTCCGGAGTTGTGTGTGAGGAGTCGGCGGGCGTCGACATGGGTCTCTGGTCAAGGTTCGGGACGAGGTATATTGTTAAATAAGGTAATGAAGCAGCATTGCGCACATCTGATAATGTAACATATGTTAATTGTAATTAATTCGTTCAAGAAATGCCCCAATAATAATTTTGTTTTCAAAGCAAACGTTTTTTTTTTAAAAAAGTATGATTCCAATTTAAACAATATTTCCTATGCTTTTCCTCTCAGAATCAATTTATCAGATTAATTATTGCACAGGGCCTAAGGTCAGCGCAGCTGCCCTTATAAAATTTATCAGGTTGATCATAACGTTAATTTTGTGGGGACTTAACATTTTTCACATTTTCAGTATCATTGACTTTTCTTTTATTTCTGCTGGGAGGTTACGTTTAGCACGATGACCATTTACATTTAAATATTGTCATTACAAAATATTTGCGGGGAGGTTACACTTGGCTCTATTTTCCTTTTTTATATTGTCATACAATAGACGACATTCTTATTGCAGAAGCTAACTGGTCTGAACACAATATGATTCTTGAACGACTGTTACAAACTTTTCGCGTACAAGGACTCACAGGTAATCTCAGTAAATCGCACTTTGGTAAAACTTCTATAAAATTTCTTGGACATGTGATTTCAGCAGAAGGCATTGCGCCTGACCCGGAAAAATTTCAAGCTTTATGTGACATTACTGTTCCTACGACAAAAAAACAACTACGATACGGGTTTAATTAACTTTTTTCGTAAATTTATTCATCACTCTGCTTTAGACACACCTAGATTATGCCAATCGACGGGTAAAAACACTATTTGGTCCTGGGATAAGCAAGCACATTCTGAATTTACGAACCTGAAACATGCTTTGTTGAATGCACCACTTTTATCGCACCCAGATCTTACCAGAAATTTTTCCATTGCCACCGACAGTTCCAACACCGCTTTAGGCGTACATATTTTTCAGGAAATTGAAGAAGATGGCTCTACAGTAATCAAAAACATCGCATTTGCAAGTAGCATTCTGTCACCTGCTGAACGAAATTATTCTGTTACAGAAGTGGAAACGTTATGTGTTGTATGGGCTTTTACGAGATTTAGGCACTTTCTTTATGGAAGACATAACCACCGTTTACACAGATCACAGAGCGATACAATTTTTACTTTCAGCCAAATTCACACACGATAGATTAAGCAGATGGAAGCTTTATTTACAGGAATTTAATTTCACAATTGTTCATATTCCCGGCACACAAAATGTTATAGTAGACGCACTATCTCGTTCTCTCAGCAACAATCAGCAAGAAATCGCAACCAACTTCTGCAAAGCAAATTTCTGCGTCATGTACATTTAGCAAGTTGCATTTGAAAATTTTATTTCGTCGTCATTACAGGACATAGCAAAAGAGCAAAGTAAAGACAACGTGTGGAAAGAAATTAAACACCTTTGGCAAGATAGGAATAATGTTACGATTAGAAACCATTACACTGTACGCAATAACATTCTATTTCGCCGCTCTGATCCTGACAGCAACAATTGGTTATTATGCATTCCTGATGAGCTTGTTAACAAATTAATCTGGTATACTCATTTAAGTTACGCACGTTACGGAACCAGAAAATGTTTTCTTATACTGAGACAAAACTGTTATTTTACCAACATGGAGAAACGTATTCGACGAGTTTTAGCGTCATGTAAAATCTGCCAGAAAGCTAAGTCAGACACGACTTCACATATTCCTCCATTATATCCCATTGTACCTGTCAAATTAAGACATATGGCCGCTGTAGATATTTTTGGTCCAATTCCGAGAACTAATAGAGGTTTTTGCTACATCTTTGTCGCTGTTGAACTCACTTCAAAATTTGTTACTTTCACTCCGTTACGCAAAGCTACTGCTAAAACCGTTTCGAAAGCATTTGTAAAGCATTTTTTATTTCATGTAGGGCATGTGATGAAAGTAATTTCCGACAATGGATCACAATTTCGTTCTGCTATATGGACACGCATGTTACGAGCTAGAAACATTTGTCCGATCTATATATCCAAGTACCATGCTTCTTCGAACCCTTGTGAACGATTAATGAAAGAAATTGGTAAACTGTGTAGAATATACTGCCACAAAAGACATATTGATTGGGACACACACATATTCTCATTCCAAGATGTAATTAATTCCATTCCAAATGAATCCACTATGCTATCTCCGTCTGTTATAATGAAAAATGTTGAACCACCTAACAAAATTACAGAATTAGTAAAGTTTCCTACATCTCGTCGATTACGACACCACGAAATAATCGACATTGCGCTGAACAACATCAAACGTGCCGCAGAGCGCCGGAGAAGACAGCAAAAACAGGTTTGTACACGCCGTGACTTTCACATTGGACAGAAAATATTAGTACGTACACACTATTTATCCAACAAAGGAAGAGGTAGGTGCAGTAAATTTGAACTTCTATACGCAGGTCCATATCGGATTCGCAGCATTCCTCACCCCAATGTTGTACACGTCGAAACTTTGAGAACCAGAAAATCCAAAGGCAACCACCATTGCTCAAACATCAAACCTTTTATTGAATGAAGACACTTTATGATTTAACATGCTATAATGCCATTTTGCTAGTTTTATGATCACTTACGCAATTATATTCACATGACTAATTACTGATGATTATCGTATTTTTTCTTGGCAAGTGCCCGACAAGGTAAGGTTAGCAGATCGCTCTTCTTGTCGTTATACATCAGACCGTGCATATTTTTCCAGATGAATTTACACAATTTATGACTATTTCTGCAATTATATTCACATGACTACTTATTGATGATTATCGTATTTTTTCTTGGCAAGTGCCCGGCAAGGTAAGGTTAGCAGGTCGCTCTTCTTGTCGTTACGCATCAGACCGTGCATATTTTTCCAGATGAAGTTACACATTTTATGACTATTTCTGCAATTATATTCACATGACTACTTATTGATGATTATAGTATTTTTTCTTGGCAAGTGCCCGGCAAGGTAAGTTTAGCAGGTCGCTCTTCTTGTCGTTACATATCAGACTGTGCACATTTTTTTCCAGAGAAACTTACGTATCTCATGAATAATTATGCAATGCTATCTAGTGACATATTAATTTTATTAAATTTTCTCTCCATTAAAGTCTTTAATTCTCGCCTCTATTAACTACACAACATACAAGCTGAACACAACGAACGTCACATTTTTTGTCTTTCTTAGATATATACGATTGTTTCATGTTTTGTTTGTATGCACTATGGAATAGTTAAGATATAGCAAACACCACTTGACTTTGACATTTTGCCTTATGATATCTCAACATCGTGACTACTTTACTGTTACATTGTGATACACTGAGTACATTTTTGCCTCTGAACACTGTATAAGTTTTTCACATATTACGTTTTCTGTCATATTATGCTGTATGCTTAATTATGTTACCATAAACCAGTCATTATTTAGTGAGTATATGATTTAAATGCAAGACATTAATCTCTGTTCATCAATTTCAGAAAGAAATGATGCGTGAAAGAAATAAATTAAACAGAAATGGGAATTTTACCTTCGGAATGATCGAAAGAAGATGCAAACCTCGTGAGGAAGAGTAAATGGATCAGGATTAACAAGCATTAACAAAAATGTACTATACACATCGTTGAATAGCAGTCTTAACTAATTTTTTCTTTCAGAATACAAGGCGATTGATGCAGGCTGTCAGACAGAACTACACATCTTAGTTTTAGTGATGGAATATGCTACAGATAAGGAATAGTTATGTAATGAGTAATGAAGTGATTTTTTGCAGATAATGAATGCCAGTGAATAATGATGAAGAATATGCTACTATGGATAATGAAGTTTTTCTTTACAGGTGATGATAATGATGGAGTTATGATAATATAGATAATGAAGTGATGGATAATGAAGTTTTTTTCTTTACAGATGAGGATAATGTGGAAGTTATGTATTCATGCTATGTAGTTATTTAAGTATTTGTTGCAGTTCGCTTTGACAGCAGGTGTTATATTGCATAGTATAATGACTGAAGGTTTTGGAAAGGACAGCTATGGAACACATTTTTATAGGCATTTTACTACCTGTTAATTCGAAGTTCACTACTTTTCAGCATAAAATGCGTTTCTTCTTTCAGCTTACTAATCCATTTTTTCTATATTTTTGCAGGAGAAATTATTTATGAAATTAATGTGCTATAAGCAATTGTTCATTAAATCTATGTCATTTATGAATGTGATTACATATACTCTACATGTTTCATAACCTTGCTACAGCTGACTCATGACGAATGACGTTACACATTTTCATTTACAGGAACAACCCAGAAGCAAATTTTTTCTTTCTATTCTAGCTTTCCCCTATAATTACCCAAAGCAATGCAGTGCTAACAAAAAAATGTATTACCAGTCCCAAATAATGATACCAGTTTAAGAGAGTTCTGAGTAATACTGATTAGCTCTGAATAGTATGTCACTTGAATAATGAATGCTACTGATTACTGTATTGAGATGACCAACGATTAATTAATAATGCTTTGTAACTGAGAAATGAATGCTAATGCTACTGATTACTGTATTGAGATGACCAACGATTAATTAATAATGCTTTGTAACTGAGAAATGAATGCTAATGCTACTGATTACTGTATTGAGATGACCAATGATTAATTAATAATGCTTTGTAACTAAGAAATTAATGCTAATGCTACTGATTACTATATTGAGATGACCAATGATTAATTAATAATGCTTTGTAACTGAGAAATGAGTGCTAATGCTACTGATTACTGTATTGAGGTGACCAATGATTAATTAATAATGCTTTGTAACTGGGAAATGAATGCTAATGCTACTAATTACTGTATTGAGATGACCAATGATTAATTAATAATGCTTTGTAACTGAGAAATGAATGCTAATGCTACTAATTACTGTATTGAGATGACCAATGATTAATTAATAATGCTTTGTAACTGAGAAATGAATGCTAATGCTACTGATTACTGTATTGAGATGACCAATGATTAATTAATAATGCTTTGTAACTGAGAAATGAATGCTAATGCTACTGATTACTGTATTGAGATGACCAATGATTAATTGATAATGCTTTGTAACTGGGAAATGAATGCTAATGCTACTAATTACTGTATTGAGATGACCAATGATTAATTAATAATGCTTTGTAACTGAGAAATGAATGCTAATGCTACTGATTACTGTATTGTGATGACCAATGATTAATTAATAATGCTTTGTAACTGAGAAATGAATGCTAATGCTACTGATTACTGTATTGAGATGACCAATGATTAATTAATAATGCTTTGTAACTGGAAAATGAACGCTAATGCTACTAATTACTGTATTGAGATGACCAATGATTAATTAATAATGTTTTGTAACTGGGAAATGAATGCTACTGATTACTGTATTGGGATGACCAATGATTAATTATCAACATTATTCTGTAATACTATGTTATTGACTACCTCCTGTTTTAAGTAATGATTTCTGATGATTTCTAATTAGGGAATGAATGCCAATGTTCTCTGTAAAATGTTTTCTGTAAAACGAGTGACTTCTGATGATTTGTAATTAGGCAATGAATTTCAATGTTCTCTGTAAAACGAATGACTTCTGATGATTTGTAATTAGGGAATGAATGCCAATGTTCTCTGTAAAATGTTCTCTGTAAAACGAGTGACTTCTGATGATTTGTAATTAGGCAACGAATTTCAATGTTCTCTGTAAAACGAGTTACTACTGATGATTTGTAACTAGGCAATGAATGCCAATGTTCTCTGTAAAACAATTAATGAACATTTTTCTGTAATACTACATACATGGTACAGAAATGTTCAATAACAGGGCACTGAATGCCAGCAACTACTAATGTAATTCCCAATGAAGACTAGTATGTGACTTAATGTCATTCACCTTCTGACCTAACTACCCTGAATTACTGCAATATCCATTTGTCCTGTATATCCTCTTGATCATGGAGCACTATATTTGGTTTTGCACTAATTCTTCGTTGGTGTACCTTGTAAGAGCGTGGTGTTGACACGACATGCTGTTCACCACCGTGAGCGATGGAGATGTTATTATGGTCCCACTGTTTGGTGTACCTGATGTACTGCCAAAATGATAACATGGAATATTACGACGACATTTCAGTGTCTTGGGTACGCTGATAAATACTTCTGGGAAAAGAACTTCAGATTGTCTCACTTGGTGTTGTACTTCTGTGGAAAGATATGGACTTTCAGTGCAGCTGCGTGCAACCTAAAGTGCTACAACCATGATGCAATCCTTCCCTTTCCTATCCTAATTCTTGTAACATAGTGAAAATCATTATTTGCTAACATCATTTATTTTCATGGCCTATACATTTTTTCGATTTACTGAACTACAGTGCAAGTGCACTTTTGTCATTTTTCTAACATGATTTCTACTCATTGTATGTGCATTTTGATTTGCTGGTATGTTCTGAACTACAGTACATGAGCACTTATGTCATTTGTCAATGAGATTAGTACTCATTATGTTTATTTGTTGTGAAAATGCTAAGGAGCTTTTCAGTGCGTGTGCACTTATGTCATTTGTTAATGTGTTTTGTACTCACATTTTGTTATTGTCTAATATGTTTTGTACTCGGTGCATGTGCACCACATTTACTTCATGTTCTATATCTGTATATATGCTGTAATTGTAAAGTTAATTAATTATGAAAAAATTTGTTGCTCATGGCAGGTCCAAATGACTCACCATCGCTGCCAAATTTTTGCCCCCCGCCCAGTGGAAGGTTATGAAACGCGTATGTATTCAGTACCAGCGATGGCGAGGCATGACAGAATCTCTGACCAGAGAGTTGTTTATCGTTGCTAGTCTGCGCTTGACCACGCGAGAGTTCAGTTGCGAGTAGGAGTTGCGTGTAGCGAGTCGGCAGGAACAGTTCTGTTGCGAGTTGTACTCAGTCCGGAGTTGAGTGTAAGGAGTCGGCGGGCGTCGACATGGGTCTCTGGTCAAGGTTCGGGACGAGGTATATTGTTAAATAAGGTAATGAAGCAGCATTGTGCACATCTGATAATGTAACATACGTTAATTGTAATTAATTTGTTCAAGAAATGCCGCAATAATAATTTTGTTTTCAAACCAATCGTTTTTTTGAAAAAAAAGAATCATTCCAATTGAAACAATATTTCCTATGCTTTTCCTCCCAGAATCAATTTATCAGATTAATTATTGCACAGGGCCTAAGGTCAGCGCAGCTGCCCTTATAAAATTTATCAGGTTGATCTTAACGTTAATTTTGTGGGGACTTAACATTTTTCACATTTTCATTATCATAGACTTTTCTTTTATTTCTGCTGGGAGGTTACGTTTAGCATGATGACCATTTACATTTAAATATTGTCATTACAAAATATTTGCGGGGAGGTTACACTTGGCTCTATTTTCCTTTTTTATATTGTCATACAATTTCATTTCTGTGGGGAGGTTACACTTTTTTGTTTTTTTTTAAAATTTATTTTTTGTTTTTTTTTTTCATTTTATTTTTTGTTTTTTCTTTTGTTTTTTATTTTATTTTTTATTTTTATTCATTTTTTGTTTTCAAAATAAAGTGTAACCTCCCCACAGAAATGAAATTGTATGACAATATAAAAAAGGAAAATGTCGACGCCCGCCGACTCCTCACACACAACTCCGGACTGAGTACAACTCGCAACTGAACTGTTCCTGCCGACTCGCTACACGCAACTCCTACTCGCAACTGAACTCTCGTGCGGTCAAGTGCAGACTAGCAACGATAAACAACTCTCTGGTCAGAGATTCTGTCATGCCTCGCCATCGCTGGTACTGAATACATACGCGTTTCAATCTCGTAATTCAAAATGAAGTGCTCTTTACTGAAAAGGTGTTCCTCGTTTTCCTATAGTAACAACCGTTGCAGCACCACTTCATAAATGATGCAACGACCGATCAGCATCTTCTGCAGCAAAAGGGTCATCATCTTCAGAATACACTTTTTGAATACACCTTTAGAATATACCTTCCGAGCATGACATGACGCTGCGCATATTGCGCTACAAGCTTGTATGGCCAAGCAATTGGAACCAACCACAGCGGCACAGCTTTGTATTCTAACGCAACATTTGGTTTGAATGTCGCAGTGCTCTGCTAGATGTAGTCTTGTTGGCGTAGATGTTCCCGAGTGACAATGCAACATGGAATTTTGTACGTTGACCAATGAATGCCACAGATGGAATAAGCGGTAATCGTCATAAAAAAATCCAAGTACGAACTGGGAATCTAACTGCGGTTTTGTTACTTACCCATTCACTTTGGCACTTACCCATTCACTCATTGAGCCACACGTTCGTAACCAGCATTATATGATGCATTCCGCCACAAGCGACACTGAAAGAGGAAGACATTTCTAGTGATTTATCAATTCCATACAGAATATTACTAACTCTTCTGAACTGTATTTCACTGCAGTTGACACTCGTTGTATCACAAACACGAAAACTTTCATTAGATACATGGTCTTACTCCATTGTTCAGAATGCAATAAGCTGAAATTCAGCGATGATGGATATGAAGTTCAAAGGCTAGCGTTGAAATTTCATTTTCACAGATCACTGAACACTTATTAGAAAACATAAAAAAAGGAATAAAAAAGTAGAGAGAGCAGATACCGTTACTAATATTTATAGACGAGATAGTCCCTACTAACATTACAGAGCATCAAATTCAGTGAATAGGCTACTTACTATTGAACATCATTAAAGAAAGTATATTAAATGATATTTAGAAATAGCCCTAGAACCAGGCATAATTTCTTACCAAAGTTAAATATAACAAAAATTAAATATTAGTTGTATAATCTTATTAGTAGTCCTTAACAGCTTTTAACTGATGTGGCAGGGAAGGAAGGAAGAAAGAAACATAACAGGTAAATATCAGGTAAATATCTTGTTGACAGCAATCTCGTTTCAGACAAATAACAAATTTGGACAGAGCAAGGCAGGAGAAAGAAATCGAGTTTCTTCATAGTTAGTTCATTCCTACACAGGCTTCGAAATACCGCTGACGTTCGACAGAATGATTAGGTTTCAGGCAACAATAGCTGTGTGTATTTTCCTGCTATTTTTAACTCTGGCTCGTAGCAACAAGGGGAAAGGGGAGAGAGGTAGCGAGGAGTGAATCATGTTTCATGTAAGCGTAGTTTGTCTATTTCAAGTTGTGCTGTTCGCGTGCTGGATGAACTTCTTACTGAAGTGTAGTTAGCGCATGTAGTTATTTTAATTCTTGTGATTAAATATGCCTTGTAAATGCGTAAACAGTGCTGACAATTTTGCTACATTTGTGGACAGGCTACATTGGAATCGCAAGAGACGTCAATAATGTCATATATTAGGAAGGCGTACAGATTGTACTTTGGCTGTGAAATCTGGGAGCAGGTACAGAACAGGGCCCCTCATTTATGTTGTACACCTCGTCTCTCGAGTCTTCGTTCGGGGTCAGTGATTGTTCCTTTTGTATGAAAACTCCATTAAAACATGGTATTTCCAAGAAGAAAAGAAGAAGAAAAGGTCGTCTTTGAAATATCCTAATACACCGTCATCTGTGCGACCAGTGCCAAACGGAAACGGCCTGCATGTTCCTGTACCAACTGTGTTTGATAGTGACGAGGAAGGTGCTGCACCATCTCGTTCAAAACCCAGTTCCTCGAAAGATCCCGATCACGTGTGTAGCGATGACTGTGCAAAATTTCACAAAAGCCCAATGTGAACTTAACGACCTAGTAGGAGATGTGGAATTGCCGAAAGGTAAAGCTGAACTGTTAACATCAAGACTACAACAGTGAAATTGCCTTGATTAAAACAGTAAATGTGACTGCGTTCCGAAACCGCCGTATGTGATTCCTTCCGACTTTAGAAAGTGAAAAGAACTTGGTATTTTGTAGTGATGTACAGGGACTAATGGCAGCTAGGGGCATTTACTATAAAAGTGATCGTTGGAGGTTGTTGGTCAAGTGTGTGCTACTGTATAATGGAAACGTGTTAACTTCCATACCCGACTGGATGTGTACCATATATGAAAGAAACACGGGATAACATGAAACAATTATTGTTGTTACTGAACTACGACAATTTAAAATGGCAGATTTCGGGCGATCTGAAAGTCATAGGGACACGACGTGGACTATAACACGACTAACATTCTGTCGCTTCTTGTGCTTCTGCGAAAGCAGCGACATAGCATTTCATTATAGAAAGGAGAGTTGGTCGAAGCGTCAATCCCTTGAACCAGGCTCTCACAATGCATGAAGCACTTATCGAATCGAAGAACAAAATTCTTCTCGTCACACAGAATTAGGCCTAATGAAAGACTTCGTAAAGGCCGTGGACAAAACGGAGAAACATTTCTCAATTTTCGAGAAAAGTTTCTCGTCTTAGTGAAGCGGAAATGAAAGAGAGTCCCGAGATACGCAGACTGTACAATTATGACCGTTTCAACACCTTGCTGATATTTTCAAATAACTTCCGGGAATTCAGCCAGGTAACACTTTCAGCGACCGCCGATATTTCGGCGGGAGAACACCCCGCCATTTTCAAGGCAAACTGCAACGGACAGGCGGCGTACATGCAAATTTAATACCTCGGTTCTCCGACAGAAGCAGGAAAGATAACACACACACGCACTGAACACTAGTGCCACCAAAGATGACCAAAGTCAGAGCTATCGATAGTGAGACTATGAATTCGCAGGTGAGGCAGCATTGACTCTGTTCCTCTGTTTTTTGACAAGGGACAGAGTCAATGCTGCCTCACCCGCGAATTCATAGTCTCACTATCGATAGCTCTGACTTTGGTCATCTTTGGTGGCACTAGTGTTCAGTGTGTGTGTGTGTTATCTTTCCTGCTTCTGTCGGAGAACCGAGGTATTAAATTTGCATGTACGCCGCCTGTCCGTTGCAGTTTGCCTTGAAAATGGCGGGGTGTTCTCCCGCCGAAATATCGGCGGTCGCTGAAAGTGTTACCTGGCTGAATTCCCGGAAGTTATTTGAAAGTTGTATACGCTAGGAGAAACTCAGGTCTCACCTTTCTGATAGCAGATAAAAAGTTAGCTTGGAATGGTTTTGTTCAAGCGTCAACAGGGAAATGAGAGGGCAGAGAACTATGCGGATCTTGTGGCAAATCTTCTGCACAGCTGCAATATATTGGGGTGGAACGTGTCCTTAAAGTTACATTTCCTAGATTCTCACTGGGACTTTATTCCTGACAACTGTGTTGCTGTAACCGACGAGCATGGAGAACCATCCTACCAGCAAATTTCGGACAAGTAATTGAGATTACCGGGAAAGTGAAGTGTATCAAGGTCAGCCGATTACTAAACTAAATTTCGCCCAAACAGGCCATGAAGGCTCAACGGAACCGACCGGCCGCCGTGTCATCCCCATCCCACAGGCGTCACTGGATGCGGACACTGGGAGGCACGTGGTCAGCACATCGCTCTCCCTGCCATATGTCAGTTTAGGAGAGCTCTACTTCTCAACCAAATAGCTCCTCAGTTTGCATCATAAGAGCTGAGTGCACCCCGCTTGCCAACAGCGCTCGGCAGAGTGAATGGTCACCAATGCAAGTCTTGCCCAGCCCGACAGTGCTTAACTTCGGTGATCTGGCGGGAACCGTTGTTACCATTACGGCAAGGCCGCTGGCATTATCCGACTACTGCTGGACGCTAATCGGGGAATCCCACGAAGAAAACTACAAATACAAGGCAAAGCGGTTGTGCCTTCAGTGACCTCTCTCCGAGGGACAACACCAAGGTAAATACATGCTTATGTTTAAATATGCAATAACGTAAAGTTATCAAAAATTAAAACGAGAGCTAATCTTGCATTTTCATTGTCAGACCACCCGAAGACATTAAGGTTAAACGCTTTCGTGTCAAAGAAAAAAGTAAAAATTTGCTGACTAATGCAATTGTTGCATCCTCTGTATTTTTCGCTTACTGTTTGCTGCCACAGCAATTCTAAACAGGTGCATCTTTTAACACTTAAGACCACGTCGTGTGGAAAATGCCAACAGGGAAACCAGACGTAGATTTCGGGCAGATTGCGTAGGACTGAAACAAGATACACCTTGTAGCTTTTCTTGTTTTACCATCTTCGATCGACCACTTTTAGATTCTTGTGCAACATTTTCTTCCTTCTGGCACTTATACAGAAGATCGATGGTAGATTTGTTCAGTGCACCCCTATTATTCTTTTATGTGAAGGCGTTCTGAATCCCAGCTGATCTAACACATTTTCTGTTCTAAGTGACAACGAATACTCTCTGCAGAATTTATAACACATTTCTTTGTCAAACTAGGATCATTTCTGCAACAAACGAATTCTTCAATAAGGTTACGTATTACTTTGTATACAATGCAGGAACTTTAAACACAGTTGGTTTATGTGGTATAAGTCAATTGCGAATTTCGTACAATTATTATTAGTCAGTAACACGCAGCGGGAAAAAGTCTTCTGGTATCAGTAAAGTGATGACACTATTCAGGAGTGTACTGCAGACGAAAAATGCGTTTCCGTGGAGCTGGGTTCCCCCCGACGTGAGACAACCGGGGCCCTGCTGTCAGTTTGGATGCTGGGGTTGCGTTTTAATTATGATCTATTGGACTCGTTGGGTGGCCTTATAAATGAACTCTCTATAATGGAGGACTGCTGGCTTCCACGAGCTTTTAAATTTAACGGTCAAGGCAATGAATGAAGATGGATTGCACTACACAGCTACGCACTGTGCAACGATTCCCGTCTGGAAGTTACAGAATACTAATAAGAACTGTTAAGTATCTACTGAAGGGAAGCATGCGATGCAGACGTATATTTCTGTAACATTTCTTTGGCTGAATTATGAGACACAGGGATCTACACTAATTTTCATATTACTGTGACGATATTTTTTTCTGTCTGATCCCGTAAAATAGTTCTTCCTTTTGAGCTAATCATAAATTACAAGAACCAATACATGTTTCCTTGTCCACTACAGTGACAAACTACACTGAGAATATTCTGTACGCAGTTTTCATTTAGTAGTAAGGCTAATAAATACGATCTCTAAATACGATTTCCAATTGTACGCTGGACACATTGTTACTTCCTACCTGTTCAATGTTCTATCTTCCACTCTAAAATAGTTGATACCACTTCGATTTGACGAGCATATATAGATTGCGTGACGTGATCCAGAGTTTGAAACAATGGACTCGCTGTCTGGAGGAAAAAGATTCAAATACTCGTCACGCCACGCGTATTTAAGATTCGCATTGTTTTCGTGAATTTCTTCAGCCGACGGTCTAGATTGTTTCTTTGAGAAAGTGGCTGCAGATTTCTGACTTCCTGGCCAGTCTGATTTTTGTTCTGTCTACTAGCCTCGACGGTGGCATAACTATAAACTACAAACTTTCTCTCTTTTTGGCAGTTTCACAGGACTTCTATGATAGGTTTACTGATAGCTGATACAACTCGTTCACTGATGTTAGTTGCACGTCTCTTGAAACACCCCCCTCCCCACCCCCCCACCCCCTATTCACGACCTTCTCTATTCAAGGCCATATATTTAGAATAACAGTTTCCTTGTTCATCATTAACTTGTTCACTATTATCTGACTTCGGTTCGTGGCCATTATCAAACGTACCTTGAAGTGTTGATCACAACGCAGAGTAACATTCGCGTACTAGTGGCAGACCAACTGGTATAATCTTTATAAAGTAGAGTTGTCACACAACGATGGATTTTTTTGGTGTAATTTTTCCTTTTTCAAAAAACTAAGCTACGTCTCCATCTCTCTCTCTCTCTCTCTCTCTCTCTATCTCTTTATTTCCCCAGCCATTGAAGGGTTATTCGAGATAGTTTCCATTTCTCGTGCATGAAATTTTTTGTGCGGTTTTATATTATCTCATGACAACCAGTTTAGATTAGTTTGCGATATTCATCCAGTCTCCAAGTTTACTGACCTTATAGGTTTTAAACGATATTACAGTGTCTGTGTTGTTAGTAAGTACGATTCAATGTTCCTTAGGACATGCGTGCGGCGAGTACAGTCGTTATGAGATACATGAAACGTGTTCGCACTTGCGAATATCAACAACCATCTGCTGTATGATTGTTTGACGACAGAGAAAATTTGTGCCACCCGGGGCTCGAGCCTCGATTTTCTACTCATCGCGATAAGCTAGTTTAGTAAATAGAAACGGATATCAAGCAGTTATTCTTTTGAACTTCTAAATTATAACGTCTTTAAACGCATGTTTGCAGGATGGGTGTCGTATGTAGCAAAAACGTAAATGTAAGTTCAGAATTTAAATAAAGAATTAAATAAGATATTAATTCGTGTAAGCGGTTGTACTGAGTGTGGCGTGCAACAGTTGAAACATTAGAATAATTACGCAGTTCAGTTGTCTTGCCGAGAAAACGGCACCTTTCTTGTTCTGGAAGCCGTCCTGACCGGACGCATATCTGCCACCGCTGAAGATAATTATTTGGCACACCACCATTATTCTGTAAGATGCAATCTCACTAGGCGTACTCATAGTTGCACACAACAACAGAATTAATGTGTCTATGTGTTTTAATGTAGTATAATATTTTGTGAATACAGTATTATTTAATCTTGTGTTTCATTTATGTTGCAAACTACTGTTCCAATTCAACGGCATCTTGTCAAGGCTAAAGGTTCCGTATTACAAATTATATCGAGGGTCCAGTACGAACCAAAGCTTTGGAACTGTTCAATGTTCGAAGTCCGATAAAGGAATATTTTTAGAAAAATCACTCACGGCCAAGCTTACATTGAACGGACCTTCCCCAAAAATCCATTGTCAAGCGCGCAAAGTTTGTATGTATTAACTGATCACATACTGTTATAATTACTTATTATTATTTGTTGTTCTTAGATATTCTTAAACCAGACAAGAAAAGCCACGATAAAACAAATCACGCATCATATACCCAGGAGTTTTGTGCGAAGAAATAACTTTCACTACATAGGAAACTTTTGCCCAATGTTTATACTGTCGAATAATTAACACTATCACTCGATTTGAAAACAATACGCCACAACCACTTTTTTTGGCGCTTCGCCCTATTGCTATTTCGCTCATATCTGTAGTGTACCTAAACGAATGAGGGTAGCGTTCACTAAAGCTTGAAACGTAGATTCTGGTATAAATTTCAGTTCATGGAAGGAAAAAGTTTCTTTACAGCAAGGATGATAATTTCGTAAATATTTTTAAGCTACAGCTAAGACGTTGAGCTCAGACTGCAGTGATTAATTTCTTGCTTCTGTATCGCCCAAGAAAAAACACGACTCCTGTAAGTTGTAAGACTTAACTACAGAGATCTGAGTTTCTGGAGCGATAAATCTTTGCTGTAATGGAAAAAGTTCTATGGCACAAACGGGCAAAGCTCGATCAACCGTTTCCTCGGTAAACTATACAACTTTTGAGACTTAATTACGAGTGCTTTCGGCCGAAGAGATTGTTATTAGAGATCATATTTCTTTCTTTTTCAGTATTTTGAGGTACCAGGTGGCACGCTTGCTAAGGACTTCTTTTGCGTGGTATCACAGCTTCCTTAACATGCATTATATTGGCATAACACTTCCACTCACGCAAATTCTTTATCAGTTCTTTTTAGTTACGCATTGCTATTCAAATGATCATCGCAACTGACTGTGTTACTTTTAGCTGTAGAGATCATCAGTGCCTATCTTCGTCATGTTACATCTGACAAATAGTATGATTACCATCGCAGTTTGTAGATATCAACTGCAGTAATTTCTATGATAATTTCAACCCTCGAGAAAATAAATTTACTAACGCGATAATATTTTCTAGGGTTCACTGTTTCAAGATGCTGGTATTTCGCTTTTAAGATAAATTTGTCGCAATATCGTTCATGTTTTCTGAAAAGGAATAGCATGCGTTACCAATATAAGAAGAATCAATATACCAGAACATCATTTAACTCCACTGAAAAAGATTTGCATGTAATCCAGATTGCTAACTGCAACTCAGCATTGATGAGCATAATCTACATTGAAGCGCCAAAGAAACTGGTATAGGCATGCGTATTCAAATATAGAGATATGTAAACAGGCAGAATACGGCGCTGCGGTCGGCAATGCCTAAGATAACAAGTGTCTGGTGGAGTTATTAGATCGCTTACTGCTTTTACAATGACAAGTTATCAAAATTTAAATGAGTCTGAACATGGTGCTGTATCGGCGTCTGACGGATGCGACACAGCATCTCCGAGGTAGCGACGAAGTGGTTTCTTTTTTTTTTTTTTTTTTTTTCGTACGACCATTTCATGGGTGTACCGTGTATATTAGGAATCCGGTAAAACATAAAATCTTCGACATCACTGCGGCCGGAAAAAGATACTGCAAGAACGGAACCAAAGACGGCTGAAGAGAATCGTTCAATGTGACAGAGGTACAACCCTTCCGCAAACTGCAAATTTCAGTGCTGGGCTATCAACAGTTGTCAGTGTGCGAACCATACAAAGAAACATAATCGATATGGGCTTTCAGAGTCGAAGGCTCAGTCGTGTACCCTTGATGACTTGAGACAAAGCTTTACGACTCACCTGGGCCCATCAAGACCGATATTGGACTGTTGATGACTGAAAACATGTTGCCTGGTCGGATGAGTCTCGTTTAAAATTGTATCGAGCGGATGGGCGTGTAATTGTATGGAGACAACCACATGAATCCATGGACCTTGTATATCAGGAGACTGTTCAAGCCTGTGAAGCCTCCGTAATGGTCTGGAGCGTGTGCAGTTAGAGTGACATGGACCACTGAGACGTCCAGATACGACTGTAAGGTGACACGTAAGTAAGCGTCCTGTCCGATAAACTGCATCTATTAATGTCCATTGTGCATTCCGATGGACTTGGGAAATTCCAACGGGACAATGTGACACCTTACACGTCTAGAATAGCTACAGAATGGCTTCAGGAACACTCTTCTAACTTTTCCGCTGGACAACAAACTTCCCAGACATGAACATTATTGAGAATATCTTGGTTGCCTTGCAACGTGCTGTTCAAAAGAGATCTCCTCCCCCTCGCACTCTTAAGGATTAATGGACAGCCCTACAGGATTCACTGTGTCAATTCCCTCCAGCACTACTTCAGACATTAGCCGAGTCCATGCCACGTCGTCTTTCGGCAATTATGCGTGCTCGCGGGGGCCCTAGACGATATTAGGCATGTGTACCAGGTTCTTTGGCTCTTCAGTGTACATATTTCAGAAGAGAAAATGATGAATAATGGTAGCACAAGTACATCTTCGAAGATCGCAAGTACATCTTCCTAAATGGCGCGCAGCAATGTGGTTTACTGATGAAGGAAACAAGAGTGATTTTGTATTTTAACGAAATCGTCGAAATATTTGGAATTGATTTTAAATTTCGTTAACGAATGAATAATAAATTTTCTCTTTTTGCTTTTTAAGTTAATTTTCTTTCGTGCGAACTTTGTTGTAGAACCACTCTCTTAATTTCGTGTGGTAATAAAAATTTTACTTTCTTAAGAATTACGTACATTTAAAGAAAAAATATTACGTGCACTCATATTAACTGGATAATAATATTTAGTTGAGAATTGAGTCCTTTAGATCATTCGGCCTTGGCATACACTTTCCTGATGCAGTGGGTTTTTTTGTTAAATATTTTTACTGAATTTTATCCCGGCAATAGCCATAGAACACAAGATTATCTCTATCAGCAGAAAATGTTTTAATTATTGCCAAGCCGACATTTATCACTGATCAAACCTACTTCACTATGCATTTGAGTTATTTTAAAGAACCAAACTGTTTAAATTTCAGTGTTAACTAACATTAACTATCCGCCTACGAATGCACAAACGTATAATTAATTCAAATTTTATCAGCCACAGGGTCACTGAAAAGAAAGAACAATTTCTTAATTCACGATTGATTTTTATGCATCTGTTCCCGATTTACGGGTTTGATAATTTTTTAAATGTGCCGCCTCTTCAGATCTGCGATTGTTGGTCGCGGCACAGCCCAGCAACACCGCTAAAAAATGCTGAAAAATTCTTAAAGAAATTTTATAGATGGCGTGGGCAAGCTAATTTACATAAATAATTCACACTTTTGATAAATACTGATATATTTAGCTCAAACAACAATTCAACTCACATTAATTCGTAACACGTCGTCTAATGGCGGCTAAGTCCAGACAGAGACAAAAGACTTCTACACATTCGTTAAAAGCTTCTTCACCGCGTCCAACCTCAATCGCGTCTCATCAGACAAGACCAAAGAATACATAATGTTTAGTCCTTATATAGCATTTCCCGACTATTAACATTTCTTTGTAAATTGATTTCTGGCAAAATGCGATATCTCTGATACAGCAAATACTGACACATTTTACATTCACAAAATAAATACAGAAAAATTCCTATCCTAAATACAGAGAAATATTACAATAAAAATATAAGGAGAATAATTAATACCACATTAAGTAATATTTTTGTTCAATAATTACGATATATACAACTTGCCCAGAGCGGCGTATATGGTACAAATAAACTGTGAAAATGCCAGGGAACGTTACATTGCCCCCTGGCAGCATTTGGCAAAGAGTTTTTACACTTTGACACAATGGTGCCAGTAACGTTCTTTACACTTCTGTATGTTTTACGGAATGGCTCTTTTATTTAGTCCCAGGGTTATATAAGTTCATGGCTCCCCCATTTGGGCGTAGGCAAACAGGAAACCTGGGCAAAACTGTGCCGGAGCCCAGCCATCCCAGTTGGTTCATAGTCAATGTAGTCTTTTTAACAGTTATTCATTTGAATTAAATTAGCAGTTTGTCATAAACGGGTTACACAATTACACAATATCACAGTCACATATAGTTCAATGGAAGGTTTTTTGTGTGTGATACTATTATTCTTGTGATACACTACAAGGTCACTTGTCCTAGGATATATCACTCACGGACATACATAGTAAATGTTCAATGTTTATCGAAATGAAGTCATTAACATGTTATTCAGTTTATGTGAACATTTCAAAAAAGTCAATAATGTTGTATTTGGTGAGCGGTGCGGAGTGATTGTTGGGCGGCGCTCGACGCGGCGCGCTGACTCCGTGTAGGTCACCACCCCCGGCGTTGACAGCTACGGCGCGGAGGGGCGTGGCTGTCTGGTCTGCTACGGGCTGCTGTGGCCGCTGCATAGCTGATGTAGCCGGATGCGCGTTGGATATCAGCTCGCCCGTGCGACGTCTTCTCGCGGTGCTCCAGGAAACATGCAACAAGTTCACAAACAGTGTACTATCCTTATAGGCATTTTTCCTGCTGTGGGAAAGAACGCACACAGTTAGTGGTAGTTATTACTCAGTAGGCCTTCACTAGTCTGGTTTGCACAATGTTTCGTTGTCACAGTAACACTTTTATGGGCACACAATATTCTTCACCATGTCATGACTTGTCATTAGTCACACGCAAGTTTTCACCTTAGGACAAAATCAAAATGTATTTCTGTAGTCAATGCGCTTTCCTAGCGTCCCTTGACACACAAAGAGTTAAAGTTTGACACTAACTTGATCACCTTCCGTTATCGGTTCACTGTTCGTGTCGTGCTAGTTCCTTGTCCACTTGCACACACGGTGATGATACAGTTTTTTATTACTTATACACAACTACTCCGTGACGTATTGCTGCAGGTTTAACAGTCACTGTCTGTCTCTGCCGCACAATACTGCACTTTTGTTAAAGTTCCTTTATTTCTATTTACAATTTCCGCTGCTCAATTTTGTTTGTAACAGCACATTCGTAACTCTTTACCAAGGTGTGAGATTTGCGTACATGGTAACAATTACTCAAAATTCGTATTAGTTTGCCCATAGTCATCTATATTCGTGTTCGATTAGATTTTATTTGTGCATTCCAGCCGGATTCAGGCATATTGTTCAATAACTCCTTTGTACTCATGTCACACTTTACTATTAACGTCCTACGTAACTACAGTGTAGTCTCTGTAGGCAAAAATTTACTTGGACTGTATCTGGCTAGCTCCTTTTAATTGATTGAATATGCACATGCCTCAATTGAAGCTTCTTTGTGCGTAACTTTGCGTTACATTAATTTACAACAAGGTTGCCTCCCGTGGTGCCCTCGGGTCACTACTGGGTGCATTATTTTCTCTGATAATATTGGTGAGATAATAAAGTTCTCAGGGCCTCATATTACTGATATTATTCTGGGTTCGGATCTGTCAATCTGACAGCTACACATATATACATACATACACATAATAGAAAAGATTGTGCCAAGAAATATTTCAAATTTGACACACATATTGGAAATTATGTAATACACTAACTAATCCTTACTAAAATGTTCTTCTTGACTGAACTTTGTCACAGCTTAACACTACAAATAATTGCACTAATCAGATTATCTGTGCAAACATTTAGAGCATGTTTTAGATAACACAAATTAAAAGAGTACATAACACAAATATCCATACACATGAGAAAGTCAATCATATTCTTATAACTAAACACTTCTACACTAGTACATACACTATTAATGTTCATTATTTACAAAAGAGTGGTGTCCACATAGGACTAATAGTCTTTTGCTGTAGGAATACTTTTACATCCTTACACGAATCCAGTCCCCGTACTCTCCGTGAGTGGGGATCTGCTGAGAGATAGCTACTATTTCCTTCTTGGACCAAGGAATGGAGTATGAGGCTCGACAGTAAGTTTTGTGAGGCTTTACCTCGATCTTGTACTGATATCCCTTAACAATTCCTGGTCGTTCTGAAAATACCTCTGCATAATTAAATAATAACTGTACCTAATCCTGCTGTTGCATAGAATTCAAATTTTCGGACTGTGACACTTTGTTCACTAATGCGTCCATATTCGCTTTTGATTGATCACCTTGTACGTCAGGATAATAGAGATTCTGTCCTAGACAATGATTGTCTAAATGTAGTATCGACTGATTCCTACATTTTATATTAATCGCATTACATTTAGGTACAGGTACAGGTACCTCTCCGAATCTGAGCATGGACAATTCTATTCTCCTACCAGCATTCATCAAACTTAATTTTCCCCGAGAAAGGTCGATTATTGCGTCCCTTTCTCTTAAAAAATCTACCCCCAAAATGCAGGCTACTTTTAAACCCTTTACTACCAGGAATGAGCTCGCTATGGCTTCTTCCCCTATATACATCTCTACCTGCACTTGGAGTTTAATTATTTGTCGCTGTGCACTTATGGCTCCAGTGACTTTACAATTATTCACGGGAAAAGTCAGCATACGCCTTTCCTTCCCCAGTACTTTGAATAAGTCCATACTCATAACACTGACAGTAGCACCTGTATCTATGACTGCTTGCACATCAATATTGTTAATTTTGATCTCTATTATCGCTTGTACTTTGTCTTTGTGTTCCTTTATGCACGTGGATGGTTCAGTTATTAGTTCGTCTCCCATCTGTACCCCGTCATTATATCTAAGGATACAGATTTTGTTCGGTGTTTTGTTCTGTGTCGGGCTGCTCTCACTCCAAACCTCAGCCGACGATGGAGAGCGTATCTCGGCTGCATCTAGTTTGTTGAATTATTGCTAGTGGATGGGCGTGGCTGCTCTGTGTCACTGACCTCCACTATGTGCACGTTGTGTTGCGTCGGCCGCCACGGTTGCGCAATTGGCGCATTTTGTGGTGGCGGTCGGTTATTGTCATATCTATCACTGTTTTGCCGGTCCGGACTGGGCCTCTGGTTCTGTGGCCAAGTTCGGTTTGCATCATTATAAGTATTAGTGTTGTACGGCCCCCTGGCATTTTTCCATCTATGATTGCTTGGTGGGCCTGTTTCATACCGGTCATCGAACCTCCTCTTTCTGTCATTATTCACCGGCGGACTATTGCCATTCCGGTCTCTACCTCTATTTCCGTTTTGTGCATACTCTTGTCTCCTATTATTACCTCCGCCGTTTCCATTACTTGGTGGAGGCGTGTTATTTCTACCATTTCTATAACCGTTTCCGTTATTTCTAGCCTGTTCAGAGGCTGCCTTAACGTCCTCCTGAATTAGGTCAATTGAGTCCAGAACAGACAAGAAATGTTCCATATCATTTTCAGGCACGTGTATAAGCTTTTCCTTTACATGTATCGGCAAGTGTGATTTCAAAAGCCTGATCAAATCCCGAGATGAAATCTGTTCGTCCCAGTAACGGGTCTTGTTAATGTACTTCTCAAAATATTTTCGCAAATTTCCTAGTCGTGGAGAATACGGCTCTGGATTATATACCTCCTTCCGTAATCTCTCTTGAATACATGTTGACCAATATTTGGCCAAGAATGCCTTTTCGAATTGCTCATATGTATCACAACTGTCAGCTGCTTCGGTTGCCCATAATGCAGCATCTCCTTGTATGTAAGACATAACAAACTGTATTTTCTGGGTATGACTCCAAACGCTAGGCAAAATGTTTCTAAATCCCTTGATAAACACTACAGGGTGAACAGATTTCTTCTCGGTTGTAAAGATCTGAAACTGTCGGTTCCTAATCAGACTTTCTTCAATCACTACTTTGGAATGACATTTATTTGTTCCGCTTACATTGGTTGCCTGTTCTGTCTCGCAGTCGCAATTTTTTACTGCAGTATTTATATGCCTATCATTGTTGGACCTGGCTGGCGTGACATACGCCTGTGCCTCGTCATGCCGCAAGCTTAGCTCCATTTCGGCAAGACGGCGGTCCACACTCCGCTGCCACAGCGGAATGTCCTTTTGCACTATCCTTTTAAGATTTTGCACATCCGCAGTTGAGTCCACCTCCCTGGCCTCAATTGCGGCGTGCACTTTCTCATCTAATTCCTTTGTGAATTTACGTTCTACATTGTGGACTTGTTCGATCACTTTGTCCTCAATTACTTGAGTTGTGTCGAGTTCTAGTTGTTCGACCCTATTAGTCAGAACACTGATTTCCTCTACGATATTGGCGTTAGCCACTTGAATACTGTCTACTCTTTCGCTTAATTCATGCACTGTTTTGGGTATGGTTTCATATTTTTGTTTCAAACTAACTATGTCACTTTGCATAACTTCTAAAGTTTGCATCAACTGCAAGTCCCTCTCATGCAGGCGTCGATCACGCTCTGCTTGTTTAGCATCACGTTCTCTATCGCGCTCTGCTTGCATACATGCAAATTCAGCTACCAATCTCTGGTCACGCTTTGCTTGTTCAGCATCACGCTCTCTATCACGCTCTGCTTGTTTACATGTAAATTCAGCTACCAATCTCTGGTCACGTTCTGCTTGTTCAGCATCACGCTCTCTATCACGCTCTGCTTGTTTACATGTAAATTCAGCTACCAATCTCTGGTCACGTTCTGCTTGCATATGTACAAATTCAGCTTGGAAATTGAGCATGCGCTCGAACATAACTCTTAATGATTGCACTTCTGACATCACACCACTCTCTGGTCCGTGTCCAGTGCTTGCAGATTGCACAGAATTTCCGCTATCAACTGAATCACTGGGTGGCAGTGGCAACATTTCTTGCCCTTCTGCCCCCAGATTCTCACATTGTACTTCCTGAACTACGTCACTAACATTACTTTGTGTCCCACTTTCCAACTCGGTATCACTACTTACTGACTGTTGCTCATTATCCATGTTGATATCTTTCTGACTACGCAATCTAACCATAGTAAACAAAAGAAATAAAATCTGAACTAAATATCCTAACACTCAGGTTTCACTGACACAATCACACAAGAAATGGACATTAACTAATACACACTTACTATATACTACAATGACTAACTACCTAAATGTCCTGTTATTTTAAAACAAAGTACTAACAAGAAGCACACCACTAATGATCCGAGAACACTGCACTGAGGCTACTTTACTACCCACAGGACAACTACACTGTAGCTTTACCTTTTGGTGATCTATCTTGGGTGCAGCTGCCCCCTGATATTGTGGTAGGTAATTAATTTTTCGAAATAATGAGCTCTCTTCTTCAGCTTGCCTCTGGATACATAGTGTTCTCATGCAAAAAATCATACACAGGTATTACCACACAATATTGGTTATAAAATACATACAATACATAGAAAAATTATTAAATGTTCTGCAACAAAGTTCGACTATATTAATTCCCTAGTTATCTCACGGGTATTTAGTGGCCACTGCATATTCGAGCCCCACGTTGGGCGCCAAATTTAACGAAATCGTCGAAATATTTGGAATTGATTTTAAATTTCGTTAACGAATGAATAATAAATTTTCTCTTTTTGCTTTTTAAGTTAATTTTCTTTCGTGCGAACTTTGTTGTAGAACCACTCTCTTAATTTCGTGTGGTAATAAAAATTTTACTTTCTTAAGAATTACGTACATTTAAAGAAAAAATATTACGTGCACTCATATTAACTGGATAATAATATTTAGTTGAGAATTGAGTCCTTTAGATCATTCGGCCTTGGCATACACTTTCCTGATGCAGTGGGTTTTTTTGTTAAATATTTTTACTGAATTTTATCCCGGCAATAGCCATAGAACACAAGATTATCTCTATCAGCAGAAAATGTTTTAATTATTGCCAAGCCGACATTTATCACTGATCAAACCTACTTCACTATGCATTTGAGTTATTTTAAAGAACCAAACTGTTTAAATTTCAGTGTTAACTAACATTAACTATCCGCCTACGAATGCACAAACGTATAATTAATTCAAATTTTATCAGCCACAGGGTCACTGAAAAGAAAGAACAATTTCTTAATTCACGATTGATTTTTATGCATCTGTTCCCGATTTACGGGTTTGATAATTTTTTAAATGTGCCGCCTCTTCAGATCTGCGATTGTTGGTCGCGGCACAGCCCAGCAACACCGCTAAAAAATGCTGAAAAATTCTTAAAGAAATTTTATAGATGGCGTGGGCAAGCTAATTTACATAAATAATTCACACTTTTGATAAATACTGATATATTTAGCTCAAACAACAATTCAACTCACATTAATTCGTAACACGTCGTCTAATGGCGGCTAAGTCCAGACAGAGACAAAAGACTTCTACACATTCGTTAAAAGCTTCTTCACCGCGTCCAACCTCAATCGCGTCTCATCAGACAAGACCAAAGAATACATAATGTTTAGTCCTTATATAGCATTTCCCGACTATTAACATTTCTTTGTAAATTGATTTCTGGCAAAATGCGATATCTCTGATACAGCAAATACTGACACATTTTACATTCACAAAATAAATACAGAAAAATTCCTATCCTAAATACAGAGAAATATTACAATAAAAATATAAGGAGAATAATTAATACCACATTAAGTAATATTTTTGTTCAATAATTACGATATATACAACTTGCCCAGAGCGGCGTATATGGTACAAATAAACTGTGAAAATGCCAGGGAACGTTACATTAGCGGTGCGGAGTGGCTAAAAAATGCTGAAAAATTCTTAAAGAAATTTTATAGATGGCGTGGGCAAGCTAATTTACATAAATAATTCACACTTTTGATAAATACTGATATATTTAGCTCAAACAACAATTCAACTCACATTAATTCGTAACACGTCGTCTAATGGCGGCTAAGTCCAGACAGAGACAAAAGACTTCTACACATTCGTTAAAAGCTTCTTCACCGCGTCCAACCTCAATCGCGTCTCATCAGACAAGACCAAAGAATACATAATGTTTAGTCCTTATATAGCATTTCCCGACTATTAACATTTCTTTGTAAATTGATTTCTGGCAAAATGCGATATCTCTGATACAGCAAATACTGACACATTTTACATTCACAAAATAAATACAGAAAAATTCCTATCCTAAATACAGAGAAATATTACAATAAAAATATAAGGAGAATAATTAATACCACATTAAGTAATATTTTTGTTCAATAATTACGATATATACAACTTGCCCAGAGCGGCGTATATGGTACAAATAAACTGTGAAAATGCCAGGGAACGTTACAGTATGTAATGGCTATGAAAGGTGTGAAGCTGAATAATCTGATGAGAGTAGAATGCCTTGAAGAGAAAAAACTTGCAAACTCAAATATTTTTGGATACAGTGCGGCTTAGAGATAATCGCTGCTTATTTCTTTTGTTACTTTTCGCCCATTTGAGATTCTTGTCAACCTCCTGTTCAAATTTCTCAATAAGTGATATACTCTGAAACTTCGGAGCAACTCGACTTATAGTGGGTAGAAAAACCAGGTAATTCCAGATCAAAGAATCCACTTGTTTTTAAGCGACTGTGTACAAAATAATGGATTTTTGTTCGGATGCCATTAAAGACGCAGCAAGAACTCAGTCGTAAGATTTGTTATCCAGGTCCCGTCATATATTTAAGGGACCATTTTCCCGTTAGGTTTCATGAAAATACCCAACAACCTATTTAAGGATGATCGGATAGGTTTCAAATTCGCATCACTTCTGAACAACGTGAATAGATTGGTGCATTTGTTACGCCGAATCTTCAAAAATAAAGTTATTGGCCTGAAATTTATCACTACAGTTTGAGTGACAATATTAGTGGTGAGTCTCTGTGAAATGTGCTATGCTAATCCCATACGCAAAAATATGAACAGTTTAGGAGAGTTATTGTAAGAATTATATAGAATAAAACTCTTGCAATGGAGTGCTTGTCGTCTTTGATGCAATGTCTTCCCCTCCAGTTGTCAAAATTCTTCGGATTTGTGACAAGTTTTCATGAACCTAACATCATAGCATTCAAAGTCTTATAGTAAGCATGCAATCGGTGTCTGATGATTGCAAGTGATTAAAAGCTCTTTAGCTCTTTGACAAAGCTTTTATATATTATAAGGTAGTTCTGAAGACTGCAGAATAAGATTACTAGAAACATACCGACTTTCTAAAAATATTCAGATAGACTTTCCGTATGAGTTGTAATTATGCTGTTGATTTTCTCCATAAAGATTATTTCTAAACTTGCTAACATTCGCTCACTGTTAGAACCAACTTCGATTTGCAGTGAGAAAATATTTTTGTGGGGGATGGGCGATGGTAGAGAGAGGGGGGGGGGGGTGGAGGGGGCGAGGTGGAGGTGGTGACGACGCTTCATTTATTGTACCTGCCTGTCTGCTGAGAATACCCTTGTACTTGATTTTAAAAGAATTTTAAGTTATCTAACTAACGGAACTAATTTCAAAAGAAGCAGTTCATAAAAATAACTCGATTTAGACATAGTTACCCATTCAAGTATACATATTAATTATTATTAACACATTAAATGTCTACTAAAACCTGCATCAATAAATGTTATTTAGGGAAAAATGTAATCCACATTCACAATGGAATCTAATATAGTTGGGCAATGTTACAGAACTGCACAGACAAAAAGGTATTTCCGATTCTTATTCCCTAAACCAAATTCCTTTATTTGACATGTATGATGATAAAATATTTCGGTAGTATTACTGTAAATTCCGTTTTTATGTTTTGTTTTTCTCTCTCTTCATATCAACTCGTTTCGATTTGTACCTTGTAAATAGGATTTGAATGCATTTGTAACTGGGACACTGTTGGCACTTTTATTAATATCGTCAAGTACTAAGCTACACAGCAATATTGGTCTTCCGCCTAAGTTAACAATATATCAGTTAATTATTTATGATTCCTCTTGTCATAGTAACGAATAACTCATTTGACTCTCGAACAATTTCAGCAAATAAGGGTTATAAAATACTGCATCAACAGATGGGAGGTGTCAAGTTTAGTTAGCGACACAACGTGTGTCTCACAAACTATGTATATATCTGTCGTCGTGTCCATGTGACACAGGTTTTATACTTGCAACACTAATTTCAGCCGCATTTTAATTTTGACACTATTTCAGTGGTAATGCTCGATAATTTTTGGAAGTGAGAAATTGACTAAAATGTTACAGAATAACCTGAAGAGAAGGCATGGGATTGAGCCAACAGAAATTGAACGAACTCAAGGATTTAGAAAGTAAGTATATCTTTTGTCGATTTACGTAATACGATTCAGGGGAACAGAAAATACTTGCTAAGAAACGAAATAATAAACGATAGTGAGACCAAATAGTTTTAGGAAGTCCAAAATTAAGAAAAACCAGCAAATACATAATTAGTTCGTTGCAGAGCACCTTCTGTTCCCACCTTTGCTGATACATGTACTTAACGATGGCAGGGATCTTACACATTAACAGTAATATATTCACAATTAATTAACAAGCAAAAATTGTCCATTCATGATTCACATTCTTACATATAGTGATGATAACGAGACATTAACGATCAATAATTGCAGCCCAGTGCAATTTAGATGACCACAAAAAGAGATTAATTGGGTAACTTACGTGAGGTGATTACATTTATCAGTTACATTCCAGAAGAACTTTTACAAAATAAGATTAATTTCGTGAGAATACCCCCTTATCAGAAAAAAGATCAAAGTAGCCAATCGTTGAATTAATTTGTTTATCCAACCTATTTCATAATAATCAGTCTTTCTCAGTGTGGTAACACACTGCGTATCTAACACACTAAGTACTCAAATAAATTCTAATTAATGTAATGGACATTGACATATCGCATGTTTATTTAACATTAAATCTTTTCTCATGGACCAAGCCTTGTAGTAGCAAATTAAATGTTCCTTGGTGTCTCCAACTCCTATTGCTGGCAAATATTCATGAACTCCTTTTTGTACCTTATTTTTCTGGTACATCATCTAATACTCAATACAGATATTTAACTTTTAAAATCACGCTGAATGACTCATTTTAAATTCTTCCACTTTCTTGTCCTCCACAGTCGACCGTTCTCTCCTCCTGTCCTGTGTATGGACAGAGAAACCAATAGTTGGTCAACATATCAAGGGGCCTCTTGCGCTGAAGAAAATTTAATTGCTCTTAGTCTATATGATTCTGTATACTCTTCGATCAACTAGCTCCATAAAAACCAGACTTTTTGACATCTTTCACTATACGTTTCCCAACTGCGTTGGTTGACACATTTTTAATCTTTTTTCTGGTTGAGGTCTTAATTTTAACTATCTTTAATTAAGACTGTTCAGGATAGTTTCATTCAGTCTCTTCCAAACTATACATTCGCCTACAAGATATACGTTGTCTCTTTCTGGAAGCCTTTTAATCTGTTTTGAATGCATTTTGTTGCTATTTTCTCATTTTCTTTTAAGAATTAGGTGAAACAGTGGGGGCAGTTAGCTGGAAACCAGCGTTACTCCTTTCTTACGGCGTACTTCTCTTAATTTCGAGATTATCGGCAGTTAAATTCTTACTTCAACGCCATGTTTATTGTTTTTCGGTGTTTATTACATGCATCTGGATGTTTACTGTACTTTCTTTCCAGACCTTTCAAGTTTCTGAACATTGTTCTCCATCCTAAACATGCTCTAGACCCTCAAATGCATTGACTATATAGATTATTCCATTACTAACCACAAGAGAACTTTCTGTCGTAAATTTACCCTTGCAGCAGTCAAATTTATCTTGGTGTCCTACGCAGTTTTTGTCTCTTGCTGAATATAGATTTTGTATTTGATTCAATTTCGTTCAGCAGGTACAAATCCCTCTGAGATGTACGTGCTGAAGAGTATTTTTTTATCTATTCGAGAATGTCGCTGTGCTCATTGATAATGTTTTTGATACGAACTTACATTTTTCTTAACGTCAGATATTTACCTTACAACGTACTCTCAGTTTTTATCCAAGCTTCGAAGTAGAACATCAGGTAAAATGTTTGCAAAAGGAACTAACACGCTGTTAACGACTATATACACCAGAGACGTCCACTAGATGCTGTACAGCACCAGATTTGCACTTGGTGGACAAATTTTTTTCCAGCGGAAATCGGTTCCTCTTAACGCATTAGAGAGTATCTATGAAGTTCCACGATAATTACAGGCAACTCTGGACCTCTGTGTGTAATTGTACTTCATCTGAAAGCAAGCAGCACATAACAGAAAGACTAGAACGTCGCTATGAGCTATGATGCATTAGGAAGAGACAGCATGGGCCCATGCAGCCATAACGGTTGTATCCAGGTAATTGCTGATGTTAATAGCGATAATAATTTTATAAACAAATTAAAGCAAAATCTTTTTCTTCCACAGATTCATTTATCAACTGGTGATCGATACAAATTTAATAATTTTTGGTGGACTTCAGGCCAATTACGTACGGCTTCTTACAGTAATGAGATTAATAAAACTGTACCACTAAGTAAATCAGCAGAACGTATGTACGGATCCTAAAGAAAATTTCTTTTGTATACTGTCTCGTAACGTAATTATTGGCCGTACATTATAGCAATATGTCATATCAATTATCAATGAAAGAAATTGGAAAATAAGCGTTCACATACGGACAGAAACACGTGTTATACGTATAGATATGAAGATACTGTCCGTCATTTAGTTTAGTACGCAACGAGTCTCTGTGAAAAACGATGAGATCAAGTTTATTATGCGGAAATAATTCATAGCTTCGGTAAACGGGGTTGTTGTGCATCTGCTGTTTAGAAAGAAGGTCTGTGTCCCCCCCCCCCCCCCCCCCGTCACAGCCACACAACCACCCCTTCCCACTCGGATCTTCCATTGGAATTAATAGTGCAATGAAGTTTTAATCTCGGTGTTCACGAGGAATGCATGTTACATTTTGTGAGCTGATGTTTAGTTGCTAGTGTATGCTATTTCGGTTTTTATCTGTTAACATAATAACATCCTAGCCCAGCAATATATCATGGCTGACTTATTTTTCGGTAATTTCGATGTTTTACAATACACAGATTTTTGCCAGTGTGGCTTTACCTGACGTATTCAAGTTTTTAAATGGTTTTCTAAGGTTTACGTTGATTTATTTTCTACAGTTATGATGTATTTTAGATTACAAAGATCGCCAGTGTGGCATTTATTATTGTAGTACGTTTGTATACATGGAGTTTCACGTTATAGCTCACTAATGTACAGTGTTTACTTGGAACCAAAGATTATAATGTACCTGCCTGGTTACATCTGTCAATGTGTTACTAACTGTTGATGTGGACATGCTTCTTGACGAAAATTATCGTACACAGTTATTATTGTGAGAAATTATTTACGTACTGTGGTGGACTTGAAAGAGCAAATTACCTTTGTTCAAATTATGGTATAACTTTCCTGCCGTTTATGCCAGTAAACGAGTACTAATTATCCTCAAATTTCCCTGTAAACTTTGTAATCTCTAATAGTTTGATTTATTTGTTTCAGGGTAAGCTTGATAATGGTGATTGACCGAAACTAGTAGTGAATTGTGTAAAATAGATGACAGCTAAAGATTTCACCATGAGTTTTTGTGCATCATTTAACCGAGAATGACATGGTTACACCACCTTCAGAGCAGTCCCTACCGATTTAGCTGCTCGCGTCTCTTGCAAATGTAACAATTCATATGCAAGTTGTGACATAGTCAACGTCGACGACTTTGATACCGTATGCATACAGGGTATGGAGTAAGCAATCAACAAAACTAACACAACTGACTTACTCGTATCATTTTACAGTGTAATATGTTGTACAACATATTTTGCTGGGTTTAATGACTTTACCCCTGATAATTTTGATGAGGAATCCGAGAATCGTGTACTTGTGAGTCCTTCAGAAGATATCCTGTGGATAAAACACCTAAAGTACTTCATGCAAAATCATCTTCCTAAGCAAGGTGCCATATTTGGTTAACTGTCGGTAGCAGCGTGTCGGAGGAGGGCGTCTTTCAATAACTATAACCATTTCGCTCCTTCCTTGCAATTCTAGTCGGCGGGATATTACCGTAATTTCATTAGTATTCACCAAAGAGGAGCAGCAGACATTAGGGACGGCTCCCATTAGCAAGCCGCGCGCTGTTACTCGCTTTTGCGCTACGCTACTGACGAATCCTACCTGTGCTGCCTGAATGTATCACTTTACGAATTCTGTCTGCTAAGAATTTCAGTGGCATACTCGTGAAGGACAATGGCAGTTGGGGCGAGAACTTTAGAATATTTTATAACGGGACGCTGTCACAAAACTGGAAGGTGTTCATCAGAACAGATGTAATACATCTGTGACAACGTTCCGAAACTGCAGCCAGAGAAGTTACATAATATGTCATTGGACGACTGACGATTAAAAATGTGTATTATCAGAATAACAAGTACAGCGCAAGGTATTTCAAAGATTCGTTCGAATTCACAAGACTGTGCGTTTCACATGTAAGCATATATAAGGTTTAGATAAATTTTAATTTCTACATCAAAATTAAAGGTTCATTTTAGCGCCAGCTGCGAGTTGCCGTTCCGTGTCCTTGCTGGTAACGGTCTCTTCGTGAAGCGAGTTACTCTCTCAGTCTGGCTTCTTCCACAATTTCAAGAAATGCCAAAAATTTTATTTTTCAACAGGACAGATCTTCACTTCACCGGAATCTAATTATTGGAGTATTTCTTAATAATAAGCTGCTTCCACGATCGACAGCCATAAGGGGCATACTGTTCAAAAATGGTTCAAATGGCTCTGAGCACTATGGGACTTAACATCTGAGGCCATCAGTCCCCTAGAACTCAGAACTACTTAAACCTAACTAACCTAAGGACATCACACACATCCATGCCCGAGGCAGGATTCGAACCTGCGACCGCAGCGGTCGCGCGGTTCCAGACTGTAGCGCCTAGAACCGCTCGGGCATACTGTACTTGCAGTGAAAGAACTGGACTCTATGGACATCCTTTCTCACAGCTTTCCCTTTTTAAGAACTTTATGGAAGGCTAAGTCAGCATGTCTGCCATTCCAACAACATTGGTTGAATTATATAGCCCCCATTCCAACAGCAATGGGTACAGTATTTCTCGCAAAAGTATGGAATGAGTTTGGCTTCTGTCTGTGGGTTTGTCGTGCTGCCGGTATACTGAACATATGTGAAATATAATTGTGAAAAGTACCTTAAGGCTTCATGTGCATACATGTAAATGACATACTATCGTTCAATCAGTTGATTATTTGGAAACTAGAAACTTTTAAATCTTACGTGTAAGTTTAAATTTACCTCAACGCTCCGTCTGAAATCATATAGGAAATACAGCCTCGTCATATTTGTTTAGATGAAGCACTGACTGTAACAAAATTATCTGCGGATAAGGTGCCACGTGATGCCGAAAGTTAATGCTGAAACTAGTGTATCGGGTCTTTCGAAAAGTTAAATTGATTTTACTTTTTTGCTCTCGCTATAAACGTGGCGACAATCACAAAGATCTTGTGGAATCTGATGACCGTGCAAACAAAGATAAAGTCAATTTCATAATGTCTTGCGCCTCAGAAAATGGTTGAATTGTCAGTCCTCCAAATTCCAGAGTTCGTCCGATAAACTTGTGTTTATTAAAATAATATTACCAGTCGTGATGTAATTATTTACACGAACACTAAATACCTAGGAAAATCAACAGTAGGTGCGTCGAAACCGATTGTCTGAATAAAGTTTCAACATCATTTGCAACTGGAGCATTTTATCTCAGTGAGTATCGAAAGCATCAGCTTCAGATAAGCACTGTGTTGTGAGGATAAGTGTTCATCATCTGGTAACATTACTGCCTGTTTAGTAATGATGCACTGTTCCAGTCTCTCAGTGGTGGAATAATGAACCTTCTCAACACAAAGAGGTCGTCGTCCTTTTGTTTTAATCACTGAATGACTTTTTGCAGCGTTGACTAAAACACTTCAATTTTGCTAGCGATTGTCAGTGACAAGTACAATTGGTCTGGCATATATTCCGTTGATGACTCACGCCGACTTTGGAGGTCGGTGATGTAAATAACTGGTACGGGAACAAAGACTTGTGCAATTCCCGTCTTAATGTATGCGTGCGTGGGAAATAAGAGTCCAGTTGTTACGAAAATATTGCGGCCTCGTCGTACTGTCGATGAAACGAATAAGTGCTGGCACTCGTTCGTGAACCAACAATTTGCGCAGTGTACCTCTATGCCAGACCTTATCAAGGGTCTTGGACAAGTTGTGAAAGATGACTCCACAATATTCTTTGTTGTAAAAGGGCTATGAGCAGTATTACGCTGCCCTTGGCGATAGTTAAGTTGCTCATTCGGGTAGCATGCCACCAGGCTTCAACCATCGATTAAGGTATGTGAGGATATCTTGTTTGAAGCCTTACTCTGGACTGGCATTACTCTACTCGGTTGTTAGCTGGTAGATTACTTCCTGTTCTTCTCAGACTTGGGTGGAGCCATAATGATTGCGTGTTTCCGGCCCTGTAATTACTGCTTCAGTCACACACTGGTACTGAGTATCATCGTAATATAGGTGACAGTTTCTGGAGACTTATCATATGAGCGTTCGTCCGCGTATATTGTCAGACTTACATTGTGAGCCTCATGTGCATTCGTCATTAGGAGGCGCCGGCGATGTAACTTCACTTCCAAGTTCAGCGGTGGGAATAATGTGTTGTGCCGGGGCTTAACAGTCAAACGGCTGTCTCTCTTCGCTCATTTGTACCTTACCATCGGCGTATGTTGGAACACGTGAGGCAATACTAACCTTACGACTTATCTTAGAAGAAAGATTAAGAAAAGGCAAACCTACGTTTCTAGCATTTGTAGACTTAAAGCTTTTGACAACGTTAACTGGAATAGTCTCTTTCAAATTCTGAAGGTGGCAGGGGTAAAATACAGGGAGCGAAAGGCTATTTACAATTTGTACAGAAACCAGATTGCAGTTATAAGAGTCGAGGGGCATGAAAGGGAAGCAGTGGTTGGGAAAGGAGTGAGACAGGGTTGTAGCCTCTCCCCGATGTTATTCAATCTGTATATTGAGCAAGCAGTAAAGGAAACAAAAGAAAAATTCGGAGTAGGTATTAAAATTCATGGAGAAGTAGTAAAAACTTTGAGGTTTGCGGATGACATTGTAATTCTGTCAGAGACAGCAAAGGACTTGGAAGAGCAGTTGAACGGAATGGACAGTGTCTTTAAAGGAGGATATAAGATGAACATCAACAAAAGCAAAACGAGGATAATGGAATGTAGTCAAATTAAATCGGGTGATGCTGAGGGGATTGGATTAGGAAATGAGACACTTAAAGTAGTAAAGGAGTTTTGCTATTTAGGGAGCAAAATAACTGATGATGGTCGAAGTAGAGAGGATATAAAATGTAGACTGGCAATGGCAAGGAAATCGTTTCTGAAGAAGAGAAATTTGTTAACATCGAGTATAGATTTAAGTGTCAGGAAGTCGTTTCTGAAAGTATTTGTATGGAGTGTAGCCATGTATGGAAGTGAAACATGGACGATAACCAGTTTGGAAAAGAAGAGAATAGAAGGTTTCGAAATGTGGTGCTGAAGATAAGGTGGGTAGATCACGTAACTAATGAGGAGGTATTGAATAGGATTGGGGAGAAGAGAAGTTTGTGGCACAACTTGACTAGAAGAAGGGATCGGTTGGTAGGACATGTTTTGAGGCATCAAGGGATCGCAAATTTAGCATTGGAGGGCAGCGTGGAGGGTAAAAATCGTAGAGGGAGACCAAGAGATCAATACACTAAGCAGATTCAGAAGGATGTAGGTTGCAGTAGGTACTGGGAGATGAAGAAGCTTGCAGAGGATAGAGTAGCATGGAGAGCTGCATCAAACCAGTCTCAGGACTGAAGACCACAACAACAACAACATCGGCGTGTATCAATGGATGCCGAAAGTCGTTAGCCCAGAAGAACTTCCTTCACACTTCGAGCGCCCAATAGTGCTATTTCTCCATCCACGCTTATCCCTGAGACGTGATGAAGTACCGGTATACAGGGCAATGACACCCGTACCACATAGAGAGGAGATGGTTCTGGATGCTATGGCTACATAACGGTGGTTGACAGCTGAAGTGACCAGCGAATTACACGTTCTCACAGTGAATGAGAGCATCCCTTGGCTTCATCACTTTGTGATACATGACGGTCGTTTCCCCCCGATCGCGGTGCTCATGGTACACCAGTGGGTCGGCGTTACGTGCTAAGCACACTACCTGCACGACTTAGGACAAGGAGTGACCCCTGTGTCGCGCATCCACGTTCCGCCTGCCATCAAATGTAGCGATATAGTATATCTTCCTGATCCGGCGCTCGTTTCTCGTGGTGGCGACGAGTACAGTGTCTTACGGAGAGACAGTTCACGTCGATCGCCTAGTTATTCAATTGGTCATAGCATAAGGAGCTCTCTCTCTATCTCCCTATCTGTCTACGTCTGCCACATTAGCTGTTCATATTCATTATGAAAGTAGGCAGCTATTTCACCTTTAATATTTCGCTTGGGGTAGAGTTTCATCTTTTTAGATTCATTTGTACGTTCTTTGGTGTTTGTTTCGAATCAGAATGTTCGTTACATCCTTCCATTCAATTATGTTTGCATGTCCACAACCAAAGAGATTGGAGACACCTGTTATTACTACGCTTTTTTGTTTAGCATGAATGAATGCTTCAGCCTTATTTAAAGCAAATGAAGCAAGACCTGGAAATACAGCTGAAGGATTCTTTCATATCATCAATGTGGTTGTCTTCCAAGTTTCGTTATTTTTATTGAGTCATGGTAGTTTATTTTTAGAGGTTTTATAAATTTTGCTTCTAAAATGAAGTTGATTAGAGTGTTTCTGAGAGAGATGGTCTGGAAAGTAACGTAATGGTACGTCACCTGCTTCTCAAAACACTGGCAGCGTACCGATAGCGTCCGAGCTATTTGTGACATTTTACTTAAAATTCATACAGTGAATACCTGATAGGTAATCTCTATTTGACTACGACAGTTTTCCATCACAATACCAGCAAAAGAAATGTTACGAGATTTGTGCCCCTCATCTGGAAGATATTCATGGAAAATCGTATTAAATGTGCTTATTCACACATTAAACTACTACTGAACATTCTTTAAATCCTATGTGATGAGCTATGTTGTTCAGTTCGTCGTTTTGATGTAACGTAGAGTAGCGTGTAACACCATACATGCATTGAAATGCATATAGTAATTGTGTGTCCTAACAGACTCTATAACTGAAAAAACTTCTTGTGCTTTATGATGATTAGTTAAAGTTGATATTTTTGGAATACTTAAGTCTTCATAGCCCCCGATGGTAATAAAACCGAGAATTTCGATAAATTAGAAGAATACCCATTTTTCCCATACCAAGCCTAGTTTGTGTGCTTAGGTGTTCTCCTGAAATCTAACAGGCCAGAAGTCAATCAAATGGAAGGTAGAACTATCTCAGTGAGAAATTTTTGTTCACTGTTTTAATAGCGCTGCAAATTTACATGACTTGGACTGTGCTATTAAGCGAGAGGGTTCTTAGGGTGGCAAGTGTGATTCTAGTAGTGTGGTTCCAGCAAGCATCAGTGTTACAAAAATGTATATTCTAGAGTAAATTTCTTTATTTCGATCCATAATCACTGGTTTTGAGGGTCTCAGACTACCATTTCGGTCAGCAACGAGCATCTTAAGATCTGTTTTAAGAAAATGTCCTATTATAATGCAGCCATAGTGGCATCAAAAAAAGTTAAACACACAATCAGCAAGACATAGTCACATACTTCATTTATGGACGGAAATAAAGAAATCTAGTCTACACTTTCTGGATCACTGTTCGATTCTCGACCTTGTTGCAGCTTGCGAATATATAATACTCTACTAGCCATTAAAATTGCTACACCAAGAAGAAATGCAGATGATGAACGGATATTCATTGGACAACTATATTATCCTACAACTGACATGTGATTACATTTTCACGCAATTTGGGTGCATAGATCCTCAGAAATCAGTACCCAGAACAACCATCTCTGGCCGTAATAACGGCCTTGATACGTCTGAGCATTGAGTCGAATACAGCGTCGATGGCGTGTACAGGTACAGCTGCCCATGCAGCTTCAACACGATACCACAGTTCATCAAGAGTAGTGACTGGCGTATTGTGACGAGCCAGTTGCTCGGCCACCATTGACCAGACGTTTTCAATTGGTGAGAGATCTGGAGAATGTGCTAGCCAGGGCAGCAGTCGAACATTTTCTGTATCCAGAAAGGCCCGTACAGGACCTGCACTATGCGGTCGTGCATTATCCTGCTGAAATGTAGGGTCTCGCAGGGATCGAATGAAGGGTAGAGCCGCGGGTCGGAACACATCTGAAATGTAACGTCCACTGTTCAAAGTGCCGTCAATGCGAACAAGAGGTGACAGAGACGTGTAACCAATGACACCCCATACCATCACGCCGGGTGATACGCCAGTATGGCGATGACGAATACACGCTTCCAACGTGCGTTCACCGCGGTGTCGCCAAACACGGATGCGACCGTCATGATGGTGTAAACAGAACCTGAATTCATCCGAAAAAATGTTTTGCCATTCGTGCACCCAGCTTCGTCGCTGGGTTATCAGGCGCTAATGGCATCCTACGGTATAGGCATCCATGCTGCATTCACCTGATTCCAAAGTTCATCTGTGCTAGTTGCCATTGGGTCACAGCACTTCACCCGAAGTTTCGCTATATCTCACACATTTTCGACTGGCGACAAGTCCGGTGATTTTGTGGGCCTGGGGAAAAAGCTGACATCCTGTGTCACGGAGAAGGCACGTGTTGGTGCAGCATCTTCTGATCGTGCATCGTGTTACTGAAATATGGCGTCGGGACGCTGTGCAGAAAGGGTATGGCTACTGGTCGCAGGATGTCTTTCACGTAGGTCACACCTGTCACAGTGTCCTCGACACGCACCAATAGCACCCCACATCATAAAGACCTGAGGTGGCGCTGTATATCTTGCTTGTGCTACTGCAGTCACTGCCATCATTTCTAATCAAACGGAACCTGGATTCATCCGAAACTCACTATCTGATGCCATCTCTGTCTCCAGTCGCGTCCTTCCATTCACTACCGCCATCTAGTATGTTTCTTCACATTTGTCAAAGGTAGGTGAATAAGTGAACAATGCGCACGTCATTTGCTTTAATTTTTTCGAGGCCTTATCTGCATAATTAATTTATGTAGGAACGTGCATATTTCTTAAAATACTACGGTAATTTTGTAGACTGCAAGTAACATCGGTTCCGGAGTTACTCTGGTCAAGTCCCGGCTAATTTAAATCGGACTGTAGTCTTAAAGATCAATAAGGGAGGGGAGGGGCATGAGGAGGCAATAGCCCGCTCCCCCAACTGGAATCTTGAAGACACTGATGTTATTCATGTACTGAGTGAATAACTTATAAATTCTCTCGGGTATAATAAGTATTGTAGTGTCACCTATAAAATTTAGTTATTGACGTCTCGAAGTGAACAACTCATTTACGAGTATATATATAAAAAAGACACTTTTAATGTCTGTCCTCCGCCTTTTTGCTTGAAAAGTTTGTGCAGAAACCTATGTTTTCACCTTCAATAATCTAAAATAAAGAAAAAAATCATCAGATTTTCTACGTCAACCTACAGAATTCGTCTTAATATCCCCATACTATTGTGGCTTCTAGGTGAAACGGAGACCTCACCTCTACTACAATGAGCAGCTAAACCTGTTCCTGGCAGTGGGCCACTCCGACGCTGAGTCACGCATTTCAATGCAAGAGACGTGACGGAGACCCGCCGCCCGCATGTGCGTGTGCGCGCGTGCGGTGCGTACGCCGCCCGTGCTCTCATCGGCCCCGCCGTGTCCCGGGGTCTGAACACAATACTCGCGCCGTGTCCTGTGGTCGATACCCCTTTTTACAGAGCGGGGAGCAGCCTGCCAGCCGGCCCCGTGTGCTGGTAGCGGCTCTCCAAATACGGGCGCGTGCGTGCGTACGCAGCTACGCGTCCACTGTCGCTGGCGTGGCCGCACTTTCTGTCATCAACGCGCGGTCGGCCGGCGCCCCCCATCCGGCAGCCGTCCACACCGCCACGTAATGCTCTGCTGTAATCTCGCCACAGCCCAGTCTCCGGAGTGATTACTCTTTCCTGCCCGTGTTCGATTTTAGTAAGGCTGCGCGTTACACGGTAGCCCCTGGCTTTCTCCTCTCTCTCTCTCTCTCTCTCTCTCCATCACCATCTGTCATCTACCAGGCTCTCGTTTCCTACATCAAAACCATCCACTTTCCCCTGCGAGGACCGACACTCCAGTCTTGATGGTTCGACTGAAATGTCATGACGGATATTTCGTTAGCGAACATAACCGGTCTCAATAAGATTCGGAACATAGTTTCGCAGGATGTGGAACGCAAACTCGTGCAGTCACCCGTTCTACCGAACCTTGCTACAAGAAGACAAAAGATAAGACGGCTACAGCGTGTGTGCGTTACATCTCCAACATACGTCGATATGACTAAGTCAGCTCTTCATACACCCAGTTAGGGTGAATGCTGACAGACAGGTGAGGGGGCCACAACATCCGATGTCTTCACCGGCTCCTAAGTACGAAAGTATTTCAGTATCTCGCCTCAGAGATCAAACACTTTTTGTTCAGTCATATTATGAACAGGTCACCTATCTAGTCGCCAAAAAACTGGCAAATGGCTCTGAGCACTTCACATCTGAGGTCATCAGTCCCCTAGAACTTAGAACTACTTAAACCTAATTAACTGAAGGACATCACACGAATCCATGCCCGAGGTAGAATTCGAACCAGCGACCGTAGCGGTCACGCGGTTCCAGACTGAAGCGCCTAGAACCGCTCGGCCACACCGCCCGGCTCCAGTCGCCAAGCTGTGCCGATTTAATAATAATAATAATAAAAATTATATGGCACTCTTCCCCTGTGTCAAAAGGCTAGCTAATGCTCCTATGTTCTCCCAGTTATGCTCCTTCCTCTTCCCTTTCCCTGTGAGTCACGCCACCTTCTCCTTGTTTATATTCTTTCTTTAACTATGTGTTATCATACTCATCTGTCCCTCCTCCGTTCAGTGCTTTTCCGTACCCGCTGCTGCTAGAACACAAAATTAAAAACCTACCATACCGTAATCTTCAATTACTGTTGTATTTACTATGTGCGAATATAAACTGTGTGTATGTTTTTACTATCTGCGTTACAGTTTTCATTTGTGTAAGTTTAGTATAGTGCTTACTGTAACACATACAATGTAAAATACGTAGAGCGCCTCGTTACGAGTAAGAGAAGGTCTGATAGAACTAATTCTACCAAGCTGAATAAATTAATAAACAACTGTGACCTTTGCTCCTTTCTCCATAACGTAAACGCAACATTAGCAGCTTCCTTACGGAATAATATATTTATCATTTAACATAAAATGTTACGTATAGAGAGACTAATGTACGTATTAACATGAAACTGGTGCAGGAACATGGGAGTAGGACACGAAACTTAGGTAGAACCATTTGACGCGATATTTTCCTCCATTTTGGTGGGGCTGAACATGGGATGCACGAAATCGTGTCACCTAATAGTCAGGACTATATAGAATGCGATTGTAGGGGGAAGGTTTACGGGGGAATATGTGCTTGGTACTAGGAATGATGGAGTAGAAAGGCTAATGGTGTGCTGCAATAAATTACGCGTAGTAATAGCGAATAATCTGTTAATCACAATAGGAGGAGGTATACTTGGAAAGGTCAGGAGATTTCAGTTAGGTTACATCGTGATCAGACAGAGATTCCGAAATCAGCTATTGAATTGTAAGGCTTAACCGGGGGGAGATAACGACTCGGATCACAATTTGATAGTGAAGAAGGAAACGCTTAAGTATAAGAGACAAACCAGGAAGAATGAATGCACAAGGAAGTATGAAACTGAGGTACTAAGGAATGCAGAGATACGCTTGAAGTTGTCTGTGACTATACAGGGTGGTCCATTGATAGTGACCGGGCCAAATATCTCACGAAATAAGCATCAAACGAAAAAACTACAGAGAACGGAACTCGTCTAGCTTGAAGAAGGAAACCAGATGGCGCTATGGTTGTCCCGCTAGATGGCGCTGCCATAGATCAAACGGAAATCAACTGCGTTTTTTTAAATAGGAACCCCCATTTTATTACATATTCGTGAAGTAGGTAAAGAAATATGAATGTTTTTGTTGGGTCACATTTTTCGCTTTGTGATAGATGGCGCTGTAATAGTCACAAACGTATAAGTACGTGGTATCACGTAACATTCCGCCAGTGCGGACGGTATTTGCTTCCTGATACATTACCCGTGCTAAAATGGACCGTTTACCAATTGCAGAAAAGGTCCATATCGTGTTGATGTATGGCTATTGTGATCAAAACGCCAAACGGGCGTGTGCTATGTGTGCTGCCCGGTATCCTGGACGACATCATCCAAGTGTCCGGACCGTTCGCCGGATAGTTACTTTATTTAAGGAAACAGGATGTGTTCAGCCACATGTGAAACGTCAACCACGACCTGCAACAAATGATGATGCCCAAGTAGGTGTTTTAGCTGCTGTCGCGGCTAATCCGCACATCAGTAGCAGACAAATTGCGCGAGAATCGGGAATCTCAAAAACGTCGGTGTTGAGAATGCTACATCAACATCGATTGCACCCGTACCATATTTCTATGCACCAGGAATTGCATGGCGACGCCTTTGAACGTCGTGTACAGTTCTGCTACTGGGCACAAGAGAAATTACGGGACGATGACAGATTTTTTGCACGCGTTCTATTTAGCGACGAAGCGTCATTCACCAACAGCGGTAACGTAAACCGGCATAATATGCACTATTTGGCAACGGAATATCCACTATGGCTGCGACAAGTGGTACATAAGCGACCTTGGTGGTTTAACGTTTGGTACGGCATTATGGGAGGAAGGCCAACTGGCACCCATTTTATCGATGGCAGTCTAAATGGTGCAATGAATGCTTATTTCTTACGTAATGTTCTACCGATGTTACTACAAGATGTTCACTGCATGACAGAATGGCGATATACTTCCAAGACGATGGATGTCCGGCACATAGCTCGCGTGCGGTTGAACCGGTATTGAATTGCATATTTCATGACACGTGGATTGGTCGTCGAAGCACCATACCATGGCCCGCACGTACACCGGATCTGACGTCCCCGGATTTCTTTCAGTGGGGAAAGTTGAAGGATATTTGCTATCGTGATCCAGCGACAACGCCTGACAACATGCGTCGGCGTATTGTCAATGGTTGTGCGAACATTACCGAAGGCGAACTACTCGCTGTTGAGAGGAATGTCGTTACACGTATTGCCAAATGCATTGAGGTTGACAGACATCATTCTGAGCATTTATTACATTTATGTGGTATTTACAGGTAATCACGCTGTAACAGCATGCGTTTTCAGAAATGATAAATTCACAAAGGTACATGTATCACATTGGAACAACCGAAATAAAATGTTCAAACGTACCTACTCTCTGTATTTTGATTTAAAAAACCAACCTGTTACCAACTGTTCGTTTAAAATTGTGAGCCATGTGTGTGTGACTATTACATCGCCATCAATTACAAAGCGAAAAATGTGGTCCAACTAAAACATTCATATTTCTTTACGTACAACACGAATATGTAATAAAAATGGGCATTCCTATTTTAAAAAAACGCAGTTGATATCCGTTTGGCCTATGGCAGCGCCATCTAGCGGGCCAACCATAGCGCCATCTGGTTTCCCCATTCAAGCTAGACAAGTTTTCGTTCCTTGTAGTTTTTTCGTTTGACTCTTATTTCGTGAGATATTTGGCCCGGTCACGATCAATGGACCACCATGTATATACAGTGATAAGGAACAGCTCAGTAGGCAGTACAGTCGAAAAGGAATGAACATCTCTAAAAAGAGCATTCACAGGTGTTGGAAAGAGAAACAAGAGTACAAAGAAGATTACTGCGAAGAAACCGTGCGTAACGGAAGATACACTTTAATTGATCGATGGAAGGAGAAAGTACGAAAGTGTTCAGGGACGTTCAGGAATAAAGAAATACAAGTCGCTTATGAATGAAATAAATAAGAAGTGCACGGAAGCTAAGGGGCAATGATCGCGTGAAAAATGTGAAGCAATCGAAAAAGAAATGATTGTCGCAAGGACTAACTCAGCATATAGAAAATCCAAAATAACATTCGGTGAATTTAAAAGCAAATGTGGTGACATAAAGAGTGCTGCGGGAATTCCACTGTTAAACGCAGAGGAGAGAACAAATAGGTAGAAGGAGGACACTGAAGGCTCCTAATAAGAGGAAGACTTGTCCGTCGATGTGACAGCAGAAGAAACATGAATTGATATAGAAGAGATAGGGGATCCAGAATTTAAAAGAGATTTTTACGACTTAAGATCAAATAACGCATAAGGGATAGATAACAATCAGAACTTCTAAACTCGTTAGGGAAAGCGTGAATAAAACGGCTGTTCACGTTGGGGTGTAAAATATATAATTCCAGCGACATACCATATGATTTTCGGAAAAATGATCGTTCAAATAATCTCTAAGAGTGCAAGAGCCGACAGGTGGGAAAACTATAGCACAGTCAGCTTAACAGCTCTTGCATCCAAGTTGCTGACAAGAATAATATACAGGAGAACAGAAAAGAAAATCGAGGATCTGTTAGATGATGGTCAGATAGGCCTTAGGAAAGGTAAAGCCATCAGAGAAGCAATTCTGACGTTGCAGTTAGTAAAGAAAGTAAAAATGAAGAAAAATCAAGTCACGTTCATAGGATTTGATAACCAGGAAAAAGCTTTAGACAATGCGAAATGGTTCAAGATATTCGAAACTCTGAGGAAATTGGGATACGTCACAGGAAAAGACGGGTAATATCAACATGTATAATAGTCAAGAAGAGTGGATAACCAAGAATGAAGTACTCGAATTAAATAGGGTGTAAGATATGGATGTAGGATTTCATCCGTTCTTATATGGAAGAAATAATTGCGGAATTAAAGGAAAGATTGAAGAGTGGAATTGAACGATAAGATTCCCTGATGACATTGCTATGCTCACTATAAGCGAAGGAGAATTACAGGATCAGAGGAATGGAATGAACAGTCTAATGAGTACAGTATATGGATTGAGAGTAACCAAAAGAAAGACGAAGGCAATGAGAAGTAGCAGAAATGAGAACAGTGAGAAACTGAACATCAGGACTGATGGTCACGAAATAAGTTAAGCAATTCTGCTACCTATACTGCAAAATAACAAATGACGTACGGAGCAAGGACGTAGAAAGCAGACTAGCACTGGCAGGTAGGACATTCCTGGCCAAGAGAAGTCTGCTAGTAATAAACATAAGTCTTAATTTGAGGAAGAAATTTCAGAGAACGTGCGTTTGGAGCATAGCTTTGCATGGCAGCCGAGCGTGGACTCTGGGAAAACGGGATCAGAAGATAAGCGAAGCATTTGAGCTGTAGTGATAGACAAGAATGTTGAAAATTAAGTGGCCGGATAAGGTAAGGAATGGGGAGTTTCTCCACAGAATCAAGAAGGGAAGGATTATATACAAAACACCGACAAGAAGACGGGAAAGGATAGTAGCATATATGTTAAGACATCAGGGAATAACTACCATGGTACTAGAGAAAACTGTAGATGGTAAAACTGAATGCTACTCTAAGCTGAAGAGCTTGGCACAGGAGTTGAATTCGTGGCGGGCCGTATACAACGTACTACTAAAAAAAAAAAAAAAAAAAAAAAAAAAAAATCTGTATTCTTTAATGAAATTTGTCGTAAATAATTCAATGATGATGTCCATGTGTTCAACACTAGACAAAAAAATTACCTTTATCACCGGTTTATTGTTAAATCTGTCAGTGGTTCATGATGATGCTGACCATGCAGTAACAAAAACTTTTGGTAATGTGCTGAATAGCATAAAATAAGTTGCAGGTAGCAAAGGAGGTCTTTAATCAAATCTAAAATCATTTCCCTGGAAACAACTTCTATTCCGAGGAAGATTTCTTATTTACAACTGACATACTGAGAAAACAAAAGAAAAACATAAATTTTAAGTGTACCTGTATGAGCAGGAGTAAAAAGTACTGTTTTCATTAATGTTAACAATATATAAATATAATAATGTTAACAATATGTAAATATACAGTAAACAGACCCGTTACATATCATTTCGACAGAAGATGTCGTTCAAATGATCTACGGAACAAGCATTGAGCTGGCTGGACTACGACGCCTTGAAACATCCAACAACGAGGGGTAATCTAGACCTCACGGACGAATGGCTTGAATGCAGATCTCTCCGGAACAACCACATGAGCGTAAGTACGGCAAATGAGCTACATAGTAATATTAAGATAATCAACAGATGGGAACCAGTAAGGGTTGACAAACTGCTGAACATAGCAGCGATAACTAGAACTTAAAAAAAAAAAAAAAAAAAATTCGTCGTATTTTCTTCAGTTGAGCTACGTATGTAAGACAGCAAATCCACTGTTCTATGACTTATAAAGATGAGCAAAGAATATCCCTTACAGTAAATCTAACGTATTTTAACTATACGACGCACTTTTTTCTTCGAAAAGGTGTCTCCAAAATTCAGGTGCCTCTTATAGTCGATATTAATATAAAAATCTCCAGTTTTAAAGTTACGCCAGTCTTAAAAGTGGCTCTACATTCTATGCCGTGGGAAACCTAACTCTATCTGGCGGCATCAGATTCAACTGGCAGCCGCGGTGCACCGAATCCACGAACAAGAGTTGCTGGGATTCACAAGCTTTCTGTTTCCCTCCCGATCCGCCATCACTAACCCAGAACACTGTCTAATCTATGATGCACCACTCTACGATGCCAGTGAACTTGAAGAGAAAGTGATTTTTGATACCGGTAAAAGTACAAACTTTTTGTTAGTAGTTAGTTTCGTAATCAATATTCATGCGATGCGGGCTATAAATTGAAAGTAATGGCATATGCAAAAGAACAAGGAAACAGGGCACCTTATCGGGATTTCGGCCCTTCACCAACAGAAAAAAGTCAGTCTTGATTGTCGGGCTAGTAAGGAAGAAATGAAAAAGAATGAGGAAGCCTAAAAGTATAAATAGCGAACTGAGTGCAAAATGCCCAAAACTACATGATGACGTATTGAAATGTACTCAAGGACACAGTCAGAATGGCATTCGAATTAATACAAAAAAGATTCAAATACACGCTCGTTAGCTAGCACTGCAGTGGAACTTAACAGACTATAAAGGTGGAATTGTCTGGTGCCGGAGGTTCATTAACGTCATGGAACCAAAACCAAATTATCTCTGAAAATTACATAGGAGCATGAAGAAGAGTGATATCTTTCCATCCCATTATTATTCGACATCGAAAGGACACCAGTGAGGAATTAAAAGAAATAGGAGTAAGGACGGAAACTTCTGTGACATTTTATGTGCCGAGTAACAGAACTGTTGCCATGAAAGGTGCTAAAACTATAACTAAAAAAACAAATGGACTTGAATAAAAGCACTACACAGTTGTCCTTTCAAGTTGTGCTGATGGTACTAAACTTAATTCAATGGCCGTTTTTAATCAAAAAACAAAGCGAAAACCATCTGAAATATCGCCAGGTATTGTTCACGTACATGATGGACGGACGAGGTTGGTACGAAATTCAGGATTAACAGAAGCTGGGAGGGAAAGAAAAGTGCTTTATTGAAGAAGATCCCTATTCTTGTGCTATATTAGTTTAGAAGTAATTTCAAAAATTCTGTGAAAGAGAAACTGAGATAGAGAAATAAAGAACTTGCTGTTATTCCGGCAAGACTTACTCCACAATTACAGCCTTTTCATGTCAAGATAAACAATCAAATGGCTCTGAGCACTATGGGACTTAACATCTGAGGTCATCAGTCCCCTAGAACTTAGAACTACTTAAACCTAACTAACCTAAGGACATCACACACATCCATGCCCGAGGCAGGATTCGAACCTGCGACCGTAGCGGTCGCGCGGGTCCAGACTGTAGCGCCTAGAACCGCTCGGCCACTCCGGCCGGCTGATAAACAATCCATTTAAAGTGGGTATTAGAGAGGAATGGAAAAGATGGATGAAACCCAACATGAATTCACCTCGTACAGAGCTTTAAAACTACCTAAAATCAAACAAATGTGTCAAATGATAAGACAGTCGTAGTCTAGAGTGGAAGAAGATATTGTGAAATCTTTCAAGAAGTGCGGCACAAGTAATGCTTTCGACGGCAGTATAAAGCATCTTATATATGACAAGGACAACGATGACAACAAAGAGGAAGAAGGAAGTTCAGACGACGATTTTGAGGGACTTTAAAGGTCAGTTCGGTTTTATAAACTAAGAACTTTCTTAGTCCGACTTTGCAGTCTAATAATAAAAATGGTGTTTTTTTAAAAAAAAACTGCTTAAAAGTAAAGCTGACCCTAGTTGATCAATACGATTGTAAAAACAAAGTGCGTCTTATAGCCGGTATAATACTCTAACTTCAGATAACGTGGAATGTCATCTGGCGGAATGTACACGCCAAAGTCCTTTCCTGTAATATTAAACGCATGTGGAACATGGTCCTCAACGAGAAAATAGCAAGTAATGGAATATTGTACAACTCTACCTCACGACAACTTTCACATGTGAAACGATGTCATAGACATGTTAATTCAGAGTTACATTTAGAGAACTGCATCTGAGGTCTGCTCTTACTTTCGAAGGAGTCTTTCTCACATTCGAAGAAGACGGCGATCGTAGTTCGCACAACTCCACATTGGATCGACTTATTGCATATGATAAGAGAGCAACTGCTGCGACATCTACGATCCAAAACCAACGCAGTTATTTGGATGACTGGATGGACGGCTGCATCATGATTCAATCACAGTTTGGTTTCCGATGTGGTAGAAGTACGGAAGCAGCCACAGCAGAATCGCAAAAGTGGCACTTAGTGCTTATTGTTATATTTTTCTAAAGCTTATGATTCTAGGAATAAAAGGGATCGCTAACGACTGTTCCGATCATACGTAGCAGATGGGTAATATGAGCGGAGATAACATACACCTCAAGAAAGTGTAAAGTGTTACTAAAGCACTTAGCAGAGCCAAACTACATTAATAATGAGTTCTTCAGGGCACAATTTTAGTACCAATTCTGTTCCTGGTATACATCAATGACTTTTGCACTGGTGTTAGTCATGAGGAAAAAGTTCCTTTTGCTGATCACAGCAATATTATAACCATTGACAAAACAAGAGAGCTGCCTGCAGAAGTTTGCGATTGGTCATTAAATAATAAAGCGATATCGAGCACAAAGAAAATAAATACCACGAATTTGAGCTTAAGTAGGGAAAACGACACTATTGAATTAAATGTGGATTTCATCTCTAGAGACCATACAAGAAAGGCAAAATTTCTGGAAATCAGTGCTGTTTTTAAGCTAAATTGTTGTGAACACACAAAGATACATACATACAGAACGTCTTCAGCATATTACGCTCTTAGAGATCTGTCATCAGTGTGTAACAGCAGTGTCGCCTACTTACATACTAGTCGTATGTACATTCCGTTCTAAGCTGCGGCATTCTTTTCTGGGAATCAAATGCACAAGATATAAACACAAGTTTTGAAGTGCTAAAAGTGCATAAAAATAACCACCCAATAAGTAATCGAGCTCATAAGATTTGTTCAAAACACTGGAGATCTTAATGTCGTGTGAATATGTTTACCAAACAGTTGTACACATTAAATACAACATAGGTAATTACTGAAATAACAACTGTGTCTATGGGCATGTAGTAAGGACGAGAATGAAATCACATTTACGAAGAGAGAATAAACATAAAACTAAAAACAGCATTTTCTACCAAGGAATAAAACTGTACAACAAATTACCAAAGTACATTAAAGAAACTGTTACAACAAGGCGGTTAAAAAGTACCTGTTAACTCAAGCGTTCTAATTACTGAAGGATTACTGAAATAACGCAGATTAAGGGTTTGGTACAATATGTAAAACAAATAGTAACAATGATAGTAAAACATCTATCATTTCACATAACACTTTCACATTATGCTTATCCTTTTCTTTTCTGGGAAAACTATGCAGTGTGTAAAATTAGCTTGTTATCCTCTTTCTGAGCTCAGCATGTCACTCGTTATAGAGGGATGCTGACTCAATTTTTCAAGCTAATGGGAAGATGCAGGGCGCAAATTGATTCAGATATCACCTGATAGTGTGTATAATGTTACGAAACAATGTGTGTGTAGTGTGCTCAGTGGCTGAGAGTAAGAAATGAATGAACAATGTAGCAGAAGCCCTGTACTAAGCAACTTATTTGTAAAACAATATTGTTCACTATGGGTAATCAGAATGAGGTAGCACTGATTTAAACAGAGTGACATTGTATTTCGGTAGGGTGGTGGCTCCAACCAGGCCATGCTGATATAGGTTTTCCGCGGTTTCCCCAAATTAGTTCAGGCAAATGCCAGCATAGTTGCTACTACAATGACATGGCCGACTATCTGTTCCACTCTTGTTATTCTATAAGTCTGTAAATGTCTATATATGTGAATTACGGCCGAATATCTGTTCCATTCTTGTTATTCTATAAGTCTGTAAATGTCTATACAGGGTGTTACAAAAAGGAACGGCCAAACTTTCAGGAAACATTCCTCACACACAAATAAAGAAAAGATGTTATGTGGACATGTGTCCGGAAACGCTTAATTTCCGTGTTAGAGCTCATTTTAGTTTCGTCAGTATGTACTGTACTACTTCGATTCACCACCAGTTGGCCCAATTGAAGGAAGGTAATGTTGACATCTGTGCTTGTGTTGACATGCGACTCATTACTCTACAGTACTAGCATCAAGCACATGAGTACGTAGCATCAACAGGTTAGTGTTCATCACGAACGTGGTTTGCAGTCAGTGCAATGTTTACAAATGCGGAGTTGGCAGATGCCCATTTGATGTATGGATTTGCACGGGGCAATAGCCGTGGCGCAGTACGTTTGTATCGAGACAGATTTCCAGAACGAAGGTGCCCCGACAGGAAGACGTTCGAAGCAATTGATCGGCGTCTTAGGGAGCACGGAACATTCCAGCCTATGACTCGCGACTGGGGAAGACATAGAACGACGAGGACACCTGCAATGGACGAGGCAATTCTTCGTGCAGTTGACGATAACCCTAATGTCAGCGTCAGAGAAACTGCTGCTGTACGAGGTAACGTTGACCACGTCACTGTATGGAGAATGCTGCGGGAGAACCAGTTGTTTCCGTACCATGTACAGCGTGTGCAGGCACTACCAGCAGCTGATTGGCCTCCACGGGTACACTTCTGCGAATGGTTCATCCAACAATGTGTCAATCCTCATTTCAGTGCAAATGTGTGTTTCCATTCCATGATTAATGTGATTTGAAGAGAAGTAATAAAATGAGGTCTAACATGGAAAGTAAGGGTTTCCGGACACATGTCCACATAACATATTTTCTTTCTTTGTGTGTGAGGAATGTTCCCTGAAAGTTTGGCCGTACCATTTTGTAACACCCTGTATATGTGAATTACTTTTATTGTTGTTGTTGTTAAGTTGTAATACCAAGACGGGTGCTATATCGTTACAGAAGAGATCTACGGTTAAACAAAACTTCTACTACTATTATTACTACTACTAATATTAGTTTGCCTTAAAGATTTCCTTAGCTTCCAAGAAATGGTTGCAGATTTGAAGATCGACGCCTGTATTTGTAGTGGAAAACCTGAACCACGACGAGTCCAGTTTTACATTCTTGGAGCTAACATAAATTAGGTTTGTAGTATATATCCGGGACGTACACTGAAGTACTCGGTCTCTCATTCATACTTTTTTCCGCTTGTGCTGTTAGAGGCGCTCGCAGTCACCACGGTGAATTCGCACGCTTCCTGTGTGTTCTCGCGCCCGTATATAGAACTTCCTACAAGATTGACTACCGCACGAGACTTCCTGCACTGCCCAACAGAGGCAGTAAATACATAACTTCAGAGGAGTAAATAACCGGTCACTGGGTAATCACGGTTACTTCAATGATTGGTTACCAGTAGCGGGCATCTGTGATAATGTCTGACAATGCTGCGTGCAGTATGTTGCATATATAACAACACAGACAATGAGGAAATAACTGTTTGTTTGGTTATTTCCAGCCACTTAATAATAGTATAATACTGTATTCTTACGTTTCTCGGAATAACGTTCGTTCAATGAAGGTAACAATAAACGCGGCTCATTTGTTCTGACCTACATGAAATTAACGGCCAACTTCACAAATAAAAAGTACTAAATTACTCGGTCGACCGTTAGATTGCAGTCTACGTAAATAGCTAAAGTATGAATGTTTCAGAATTCTACTTTTGCTTCAAGCTGTTATTTCCACACTAAGATATTGTTGGACAGCTACCTGTTATCTATAGCAGACAAGATGATCGTCAAACGTTATTTATACCAGTAACCTATCTTCGATTATACCCGAGTGAGGGAATCCGGTGGTAGAAAGCTGGACACGCATTTGGGAAGGCAGCACTTCAAATTACTGCACGGCCTTCCAGAGAAGTTCAATTTTTACTTTTTTGCGTTTTCTGAATCTGCAGACTGTTACCTTTTAATAGATATATAATTTATTCAATTCCGAAGACTACAACTATTTTTAATTTTTTTTGAAATGTGTTCTACATGGGCGTGACCCACTGTGGCGCTGTTAAACTGCTGTCAAATGGTGTTATTATTAACGTCCGTGTTCATCAGGTACATTTTAATGATGTGAGATAAAGTATGTGTTGTGGCTAACCTGTGATGGTTCAATATATATCGCTGGTGTGATTGTCGATTGTTTCATGTTTATTTACTCTGTCGTTATCTCGAAAATATTCGTAATTAATTCTGTTTCTTGAGTCTCTGTTTAGTTGAAGTATAATAATGAGTAAAAGTAAAGTTATTAGAAATCTTCTGAAAGCTTTTAAGAAAAGGAGAAATGTTGGAAAGCCAAAGGTATGTGTTATTACTGTAAACAATAAAGACGATAACCAAGTGAGTGAACCTAACCTCTCAAGTACACCTGCCCATAGCAGTCAAAGTGGGAAAGAAAATACTTCACAGAAGAAGCTTGGTTCAATGAGTGAAAACTATGAATGTTTTATGGGCGAATCGGATGTGAATGAAATATTTGATATGTCGGTTCTCAGAGGAATTTTTTCAAACTGTGTAAGATGTATTCATTGTAGTGAAGTTGGTCTGGAACTCTCCATAATAAAGCACGTACGACTTGCTAGTGAAATACAACTGAAATGTGATAAGTGTTCATACATGACCACCTTTTGGAACAGTGTTGCAGTAACTGCAACTGAAGAAAATGGTATCAAAATCTACGAACACAACATTAGATTTGTTTATTCCTTGCGTTCAGTTGGTAAGGGTGCTACTGCAGGTACAATTTTCTGTGGCATCATGAATCTTCCAAATCCCCCAACCAAGTTTACGACCTATAATAAATTAATAGGGTCTAAAGTAGAAGATGTCTGTATAGAATCTATGAAGAACGCTGTGGAAGAGGCAGTAATGGAAAATAATGGTAACAGAGATTTGACTGCAGCGTTCGATGGTACCTGGCATAAACGGGGACACACATCTCTTCATGGTGTAGTATCTGCCACCAGTATGTATACAGGGAAAGTTTTAGATGTAGCAGTAATATCAAAGTATTGTAGATGTCCACAAAAATATAAAGGTACACATGAAAATAATTGCAAAGCTAACTATAGTGGCAGTAGTGGAGGAATGGAAGTGGCTGGTGTTGCCAGTATATTCCAGCGTTCTGAGGCGTGTGATAAAGTGCGATATGTTAATTACCTTGGTGACGGTGATTCTAAAAGTTTCAAACATGTTCAAGGACTGAAGCCCTATGGTGATGATGTTGTAGTGCAGAAATTTGAGTGTATTGGACACGTACAGAAGCGAATGGGAACAAGACTTCGGCGACTGAAAGCTTCGTACGAAAAACAAAAACTCAGTGATGGTAAAGGGTTGGATGGGAAGAGAAGGTTAACTGACAGTGTAATTGACAAAATACAGAACTATTATGGAATGGCTATTAGGCAAAATACACAAAGTGTCGACGAAATGAAGAAGACTGTTTGGGCTCTTTTTTTTCATACTTCTTCAACCGATGAAAATCCCCAACATAGCTTGTGTCCCAAAGAAGAAGACGGTTGGTGTAAATATAACAAAGGATTGCTAACTGGTGAAGTGTACACTCATAAGCATAGTCTGCCTCATGCAATAATGGAGGTGATAAAACCTATTTTCAGAGACTTAGCAGCACCTGAACTGTTGAAAAAGTGTATTCACGGAAAAACTCAAAACCCCAATGAAAGTGTAAATAGTGTTATATGGTCGAGAATCCCCAAGACTGTATTTGTTGGAATAGAAACACTTCACTTTGGTGTGTGTAGACAAGGAACGCCTTCGGGCTGCAGACAGGGCTGTAAAGAGTCTAGAAATACAAGCAAGAGTAAACAGGAGGAGGAACAAGAGGAAGCTGGAGGAGGAGTTTGCAGAGGATGAAGATAATCCATCCCATGGGCCTGGAATGCACTAAAAAGTTAATCCAATCTTTGTCGCTCGATTCCCAAAACTTTTATTTTCTCATACTAATTATATGTTTTCTAAGGATCTTCCAAACATATTTGTTTCAAACTTTCAGTAAATGTTACACAGTACCTTCTGCATAATTTAACACAGCCTTTTTCCAAAAAACTGTATATTTTTGAATATATAAATAAAAAATGGCAAAAAATGTTGTGAATTTTCATTACAATTGAAAAAAAATCATCTTTAATAAGTGAACTAAAATTTTGTAAAATCCCTGTGTTATGTTGTAGCTCATATTCCAATAAATAATCTGTAAAAAGTTCAACTTCCTACCTCAAATACTTTGTGAGGAAAGATGTAATTTATAAGCGTTATTTTAACATTGCAAGTACAGGGCGTTCCGGAGCCCCTTAAGGCTCATACCGGGATGGCGCCACGTTTTTCCTTCCCACCATTCGATAATTTGAACTTATATTCCGTCTCGAATAACTGTCATCGGCCTTATGGTAGAACTTAATCTTCGTTCTTTCCATTCTTCAATAGATTTTTCTTATGCGTGGTTCTCAAATTTATGAATAAATTATTAGCAGATTACTAATGACATCACAATTCAGGGCCCTTTTTTCTCTCTGTAGTTTCTCTCATTATCATATTGTATAGCCGTTATGCATTCCACTTTTTCTCAGCCACAAATGTTACTTCCTCTACTATCTGAACAGTATGGTCATCAGACCTGTCTCCCACCTAATATCGTATTGATACGGCTTCTGTTTCTTCATGCATTAACCAACTATTTTCCTATGCCAATGGGAACTCATATCGAGATAACACTATACATTATCCCTCAAGATGACAGCCGATTAATGAACTGGAATGAGATGAGTCTGTAGACGATACTGAAGTTGTCCACGACCACATGTCTCCTTGTACGACCCTGTGATTATAATCTTACGTAGTGAAAATCCTATGTAATATGCTCACACTTTCATTGGCAATTAAAGTGAAGATTAGGCAAAGATAAATATGAATCAAATTTTGATGTCCTGCGTCAATTGAGTTATGTGAGAGTTTTCCGTACTCCCACAAATATCGGTAATCATTATGGATCGATCTTGCTATGTCGGAGGCACCGTGCATGATAATTCCGGCCGGCCGAAGTGGCCGTGCGGTTAAAGGCGCTGCAGTCTGGAACCGCAAGACCGCTACGGTCGCAGGTTCGAATCCTGCCTCGGGCATGGATGTTTGTGATGTCCTTAGGTTAGTTAGGTTTAACTAGTTCTAAGTTCTAGGGGACTAATGACCTCAGCAGTTGAGTCCCATAGTGCTCAGAGCCATTTGAACCATTTGATAATTCCGGAACAAATACTGTTGTACGTAGTCGCCAACTTCATTGTATAACCAGCGACCTTGTATACCCCAGTTTTTGATATGATCATAATACGTAATAGAGTGGAGACTATTTCTACTGGCAATCTTAAAAATGATACCGTCGTTTGCCATTTGTATTTGCTCACGCAAGTTAATTTCCGTCGTGACTAATACACTGATTTTATTTTTGCTGTAGGGAAAAAAATTAGAAGACGAAGATCATCTAGTACGTCACGGTCATATATTCCGCCGTCCTTCACAAATAAGTTTTTAAGTTTATAAAAGAATTTGCAGATAAATTTACGATCCTTAAATTGTGATCCATAGCTTCGATATATTGTAATGAACGACAATTTTTACACCATTGTGCTGTGACAAGTTTCGACATAAAGGCGTCATCTAATAGACTTTACTGTACAGTTCAAAGGTAGGGGTCTGTGATTAAATGTAGTTCTAATACATAGCTTACGTTTTGGTAGCAAGTAGGTCCAACATACAACAACAATAGAGGTTGAAAAACTAATTAAGGATCCTCGTGTGAATGCGATTTGAGATATCTGGCAGTCAAAAACTTGCTCATCACTGAAAAGTTGCTAGGATCGAAATAAAATCATGTTTTGTTGGTATGAGAAGATAAAAATATGAGTTGCACCTTGCCTACTGTTGGCCGAAGTATTTACCGTTTTGCGTTTTAAATCACCACTCGGTAAGATGAGAGTGCGCCTTATATGTTGTAATGTTTTTGCCTCGGTTTTTAATGCCTGAAAATCTAATCTCAATACGGTCCCGTAGCTCACTAGGTATGTGCTCTTCTTATCCTAAATTTTACAAAACTTGTGTATTTTAGAGAAACTACTCAATCATATCCTACAAAAACCTATGTTATGATAAATTTTAATTTAAATTTGGATAAAATTTAATATCTTGAAAAATTTACTGGCCCATAGCAATTACGATTGAAATTCAGCCAGACGAGAACATCTGTTTGAAAAATCTCTTAAAACTTCGAAGTTATAACTCAGCAGAAACCTACTGAATACTAAAGGCACACGAGAGACAACTGAATGTAGTGAGACAAAGATTTTCGCCTCTAATAAATATACTGTTCCAGTGTTTTTGAAGGTAGCCCATTAGACTTAGGGCATGCAACACCAGAAACCCTCTTTCTTCACCTGACATTTCGGTCGTATAAGACTATCTTTTGAATCGGCTGCCGCAATCTGCTGGTTTTCAATCCGTAGTATTTAGGACATATGTTGACAACGCATTTACAATGTGGCCCCATAGTGAGGATAACTTACAGGGATTTTTCTATAAATTTCATTCCGTTCATGCATATATTCAATCTGAAACGGAAACGAAAAATCAGGGACGCTTTCCTTTGCAAAAACAGACATAATGTCTTACGGGATAACCGCAATCAGTGATTTTTTTTAATGTTACTTAAAATCCGTCTTGATTGCAATTTTTTTTTTATTATTCATATGACCGGTTTCGGTTCATTCAGAACCATCTTCAGATCTGATATTTCAGTTACAGGAGTAACCCGTCCAAATCCAGCAACTTTCACATGCTACGTCAAAGCATGTGAAAGTTGCTGGATTTGGACGGGTTACTCCTGTAACTGAAATATCAGATCTGAAGATGGTTCTGAATGAACCGAAACCGGTCATATGAATAATAAAAAAAAATTTGCGATCAAGACGGATTTTAAGTAACGCTTTCCTTTCTTGAATGCCCGTGTTCGTTGCACAAACGGTCATTCCTAGGAGTAAGCAGTTTATCGGAAGCCGAATCATATGTGCTTGTACTTACATGCAAATTGCCGTCAACACTCTTCCCAGAAGATGGATGTTGTCACGACTTTGGTTCGCAGAGAACTTAGCGTCACCAACATGAGCTATCCACAGGATGAGTTTTTGCACTTAACAGTTTTTGAACCAATCGGGTGTTCTTCGTAACATATACACAAGTCACTGCAGGTAAAACGGAAGATGGATGTAAAGAAAGCTGAAGTTGACTTAGATTCAAATCCATGTGGGACTCCTGTCATCAGAAATAGGACCAAGAACAAATTGAGTTTACGCCATTTTAGGTTCCGTCAGAGATGACTTGGTGCCCTGAAAGGCTGGAGTGTGCAAGATCTCTGGGTGGACTATGGCTACAGTCTATGAAACATGCACGAAGCACCGAATGTAAAAACAGCTCTCAAGGCTCAATACATCAGCTGTTGCGAAGCACTGCATCGACACCCGTAACACTGTGCGGTTTGTAAATGTCGAAATTGTAATTACATTTCGTCTTTTATGCAGTACATGTATAAGGAAACGGTAGAAACCCGTTGGCGAAATGTTTAATTAACGGAAATGACCGTTTCAGTCGAACACAGTCTAGACACCGGCGACTTCTTCGATAAACTTGCAAAAAAGTCGCTGCAGTGCAGCTGCTAATGATATATAGATTTTCTAGCATGTAGTGAACAGCTACCATAGATTCAGTTCCTGATAGTCCTTCGTTGCCGAACGGCATCTTTGGTTTTGTATATCTGTGGCCGCATGCTCAGTGGCGCGGACTGTGCGTTTAAAACGACGGAGCGACTGCTGTAGCTTCAGACGGTCGATTCATTTGGAATTTGATCGAAATACATACGGCCGAAAATTCAGGTGGAGACTAAGGCTTACTGCGATTCCACACTGTAATTTGTCTTCCCTAAAAAACAGTAACCATATAGTTGAACATAACATCAGACTTGAACAAAAGAATTCGTCAGAACGGTTGGCGTGCTTATCTCCAGTTTACGTCCTTTAATTTGGCACGCGAACCTTCTAATTTCTGAACATTGAATAATAAGCCTAAATACAAGATACATTAAAGAAAACGTTGGCAGTTTCGGAAATTTTTACATAAGCCATTATATATTTAACAGTTTGTATAATAAGAAAGCACAGTGCTAAACAAACAGGAATATATTTTTTTCTTCTGTACCAAAATATGCCAAATGATGAACCCTTACAATCACAGTGAGGTGACAAAAGTTGTGGGCGAGTAGTAGAACAGGTACTTTATTTCAGTTTCTATAGTAATGTGTTACATCACCTACAACTTTAATCTTGGCACAATTCAGTGCACCTTTTACCCATACGGACACAGAATCTGACTCATTTACTTTACGACGATTCCATGTCCTAAGAACCAACGGCATTGTAGGCATGTAGTAAGAAGCACGATCTCTGTTATACACTTCACAGCCGGCCGAAGTGGCCGCGCGGTTCTGGCGCTGCAGTCTGGAACCGCGAGACCGCTACGGTCGCAGGTTCGAATCCTGCCTCGGGCATGGATGTGTGTGATGTCCTTAGGTTAGTTAGGTTTAACTAGTTCTAAGTTCTAGGGGACTAATGACCTCAGCAGTTGAGTCCCATAGTACTCAGAGCCATTTGAACCATACACTTCACATATCTGAAATGTACGATAAGCAATAACTTCTCGGCTGTTAAAAGTCTCCAGCCCTGATACAGGCTGCACTTTACCACCACGAACTAGAGCCACAGTTACTCAACCATTAACATGTGCACTAGTATCAGCATTAGTAAGCGTACACAAGGTATAAAAGGGCAGAGGATTGGCGGACCTGTCATTTGTACTCGGGTAATTCGTGTGCAAATGTTTCCGACGTGATTACGGCAGCACGACGCCAATTAAAGGACTTTCAACTCGGAATGATAGTTGGAGCTAGACGCGTAGGACACTCTATTTTGGAAATCCTTAGGGAGTTTAATATTCCAAGATCCACAATGTCAAGAGAATGCTCAGAATACCAAATTCAGGCATTACCTCTCGCCACGAACAACGCATTGGCCTATAGCCTTCACTTAACGATCGAGACCGGCAGCATTTGACTCGCGTTGTCAGTGCTAACAGACAAGCAACACTACGTGAAATAATCAATGTAGGGCGTAAGACTATCATATCCGTTAGTACAGTGCAGCGAAGTTTGACGTTAATGCGTTACGGCACCAAATGACCGACAAGAGTGCCTTTGCTAGTAACACGACATCGTCTGCAGTGCCTCTTTTTGTTTTTTGGTCATCAGTCTACTGACTGGTTTGATGCGGCCCACCACGAATTCCTTTCCTGTGCTAACCTCTTCATCTCAGAGTAGCACTTGCAACCTACGTCCTCAATTATTTGCTTGACGTATTCCAATCTCTGTCTTCCTCTACAGTTTTTGCCCTCTACAGCTCCCTCTAGTACCATGGAAGTCATTCCCTCATGTCTTAGCAGATGTCCTATCATCCTGTCCCTTCTCCTTATCAGTGTTTTCCACATATTACTTTCCTCTCCGATTCTACGTAGAACCTCCTCATTCCTTACCTTATCAGTCCACCTAATTTTCAACATTCGTCTATAGCACCACATCTAAACGCTTCTATTCTCTTCTGTTCCGGTTTTCACACAGTCCATGTTCCACTACCATACAATGCCGTACTCCAGACGTACATCCTCAGAAATTTTGTCCTCAAATTAAGGCCGGTATTTGATAGTAGTCGACTTCTCTTGCCCAGAAATGCCATTTTTGCCATAGCGAGTCTGCTTTTGATGTCCTCCTTCCTCCGTCCGTCATTGGTTATTTTACTGCCTAGGAAGCAGAATTCCTTAACTTCATTGACTTCGTGACCATCAATCCTGATGTTAAGTTTCTCGCTGTTCTCATTTCTACTACTTCTCATTACCTTCGTCTTTCTCCGATTTACTCTCAAACCATACTGTGTACTCATTAGACTGTTCATTCCGTTCAGCAGATCATTTAATTCTTCTTCACTTTCACTCAGGATAGCAATGTCATCAGCGAATCGTATCATTGATATCCTTTCATCTTGTATTTTAATTCCACTCCTGAACCTTTCTTTTATTTCCATCATTGCTTCCTCGATGTACAGATTGAAGAGTAGGGGCGAAAGGCTACAGCCTTGTCTTACACCCTTCTTAATACGAGCACTTCGTTCCTGATCGTCCACTCTTATTATTCCCTCTTGGTTGTTGTACATATTGTATATGACCCGTCTCTCCCTATAACTTACCCCTACTTTTTTCAGAATCTCGAACAGCTTGCACCATTTTATATTGTCGAACGCTTTTTCCAGGTCGACAAATCCTATGAAAGTGTCTTGATTTTTCTTTAGCCTTGCTTCCATTATTAGCCGTAACGTCAGATTTGCCTCTCTCGTCCCTTTACTTTTCCTAAAGCCAAACTGATCGTCACCTAGCGCATTCTCAATTTTCTTTTCCATTCTTCTGTATATTATTCTTGTAAGCAGCTTCGATGCATGAGCTGTTAAGCTGATTGTGCGATAATTCTCGCACTTGTCAGCTCTTGCCGAATTCGGAATTGTGTGGATGATGCTTTTCCGAAAGTCAGATGGTATGTCGCCAGACCCATATATTGTACACACCAACGTGAATAGTCGTTTTGTTGCCACTTCCCCCAATGATTTTAGACATTGTGATGGAATGTTACTTATCCCCTCCGCCTTATTTGACCGTAAGTCCTCCAAAGCTCTTTTAAATTCCGATTCTAATACTGGGTCCCCTATCTCTTCTAGATCCACCCCTGATTCTTCTTCTATCACATCAGACAAATCCTCACCCTCATAGAGGCTTTAAATGTATTCTTTCCACCTGTCTGCTCTCTCCTCTGCCCGCACCTCTTGGTCGTGCGGTAGCGTTCTCGCTTCCCACGCCCGGGTTCCCGGGTTCGATTCCCGGCGGGGTCAGGGATTTTCTCTGCCTCGTGATGGCTGGGTGTTGTGTGCTGTCCTTAGGTTAGTTAGGTTTAAGTAGTTCTAAGTTCTAGGGGACTTATGACCACAGCAGTTGAGTCCCGTAGTGCTCAGACCCATTTTTTTTTTTGCTCTCTCCTCTGCATTTAACAGTGGAATTCCCGTTGCACTCTTAATGTTACCACCGTTGCTTTTAATGTCACCAAAGGTTGTTTTGACTTTCCTGTATGCCGAGTCTGTCCTTCCGACAATCATATGTTTTTCGATGTCTTCACATTTTTCCTGCAGCCATTTCTTCTTAGCTTCCCTGCACTTCCTATTTATTTCATTCCTCAGCGGCTTGTACTTCTGTATTCCTGATTTTCCCGGAACATATTTGTACTTCTTCCTTTCATCAATCAACTCAATGCCTCTACTGAGCGTATTAGTTGGACCCTAGACAATCAGTCCGCCCTCACTTTGCATGGGAGTTTGAATAGGCAGAACGTCCTGACTCCGAGAACCACATGATCCACAGCCACAGGACCAATGTTGCCGTCCAAATGTTGGAACTTCAGCCCTTCTCTGGTCTTCTCTAAAATCGCTTCGCTTGCAGCCTCAGTCACTAATCTTACGTTAACCACACTGATCACAGCTGGGAGGGGGATTCTAGAGAGATCGGTAAAACGAGATTTTGACACCGCCTCGAAGAAATGGTTTTATTTCGAGCGTTTTGAGACGTGTATATTCATTCGAGAAACTGAATTTCAGCATCGATTTCCTGTATTAATTGGCCATTTGCTTCGAAAGACACCCACACACGCGAAAGCCGCTGTAGCATGTGAACACTTCGACAGTGCGCGCAGCGACGAGGACGTAAACAGCCCCGTCCGACCCGCTCTACACAACGAAGGCAGACTTCCACCACTTCGGCTACCCGACCTCGCTTTCATATATCATACTGTCGGCGACCCCATCACTAGCAACATAACTTGGATTCCTGCCACAGGGTTTCAGGAAACAAAGTTATTCAACGCGATAAACGGAAAATCTGGGTTACAGTCCCAGTTCGACAATTTAGTTTTTGTCACCAATAGGTAATATCATTATACCTAACACAGCCAATGCCAGAAGCATTCCGAAATAGGAATTAGGTTTTGTAAATTTAGTACTACTACAAAATCGGCACCAAAGTCTGCTTCTTCTGATATTGTTAAGTAATATCACTTTCGTTTATTTATGACACATTTTTATGTTATAACTACTTTGCTTGGATCCTAATTTTAAGATTCCTTTTTAATTTGTTTTCAGTCGAACTAATTTTTATCCTTTACTCAAGTATGAAACAAAAAAACTATAGTAAATGTCAATACAACACATTAAGCAAAATTTTGATAATTTAGGAGTTTTGTGTATCACTCATTACGTATTTAATAGCTTGTGTAATAGCAAAGTACAGTGTTAACCAAATAGAAAGCCGGGCGGTGTAGCCGTATGGTTCTAGGCGCTTCAGTCTGGAACCGCGTGACCGCTACGGTCGCAGGTTCGAATCCTACCTCGGGCATGGATGTGTGTGATCTCCTTAGGTTAGTTAGGTTTATGTAGTTCTAAGTTCTAGGGTACTGATGACCTCAGAAGTTAAGTCCCATAGTGCTCAAACCCATTTGAACCAAATCGAAAGAGCTTTATTTTTATTTCTAAGTACCTCGTTTGTTTGAAAATAAACCACATGAGGAATCTTTATTACTGCGTTATGCAGACATATATATTCTGCTTCTTACAACACATACTAGATGAAATAAATACCTTTATGTGGTCATTTGCATTACGTCACTCATACACAGGGTTGTCAGAAACTGTCTGAAAAGTTTTAAGGTTGTTACATGGTAGGCTGTGCTGAGAGACAATTGTTAAGGAAAAGATTCGACATGTTGCAGAGTCTGCGGGCTGATTAGCATTAAAGTTAATCAATCTGGCCAATGAACGGGCAGATACAACCGGCCCGCGGGTTACAGTTAGTTGACTCATCTTTGGTTCGATCGTTATTACCGCCGCACGTCCAATTTTTGTATCACTCTCTTGTTACTTTATAGAAAAAAAAACACGAAGAACACGTTTCGTGACACCATCTCTGGCGTTAAGTTGAATTTGTTAGCACAATGGCCTAAGTGGCTCACTTCTGTGGTAATTAACTCGGAAATAGCAGCGTATCGAATTTTTTCCTTAACAAGTACTTCTCAGCATAACCCTTCCAGCAACACAAGCTTTTGAGTGTGTTCTGACCATTTTATAAGTTCGTCTGGTGATATACACCAAGATCTGGGCCGCCCAGAGTGGCCGAGCGGTTCTAGGCGCTACAGTCTGGAGCCGCGAGACCGCTACGGTCGCAGGTTCGAATCCTGCCTCGGGAATGGATGTGTGTGATGTCCTTAGGTTAGTTAGGTTTAAGTAGTTCTAAGTTCCAGGGGACTGATGACCTCAGCAGTTAAGTCCCATAGTGCTCAGAGCCATTTTTTTTTCTTTTTTTGAACCAAGATCTGGATCGACTACTGCAGTAAAGGAATTTTTTCTTAACCTCAACGCAACGCACGATATCTAGTGGATCATTTATTGCGATGCGAAAACTTGAAGGTACACATTTATAACATTCTGTTAGTGTATCCAATTTATAGTAAAAGAGATAGAAACCACGCGCCTGTATTGTCCTTCGTAGTTCTCTCGTACTGTCAACCGCTTTTGCACGAAGCGCACAGGTAAACTGAGTCTGCGTACAGGCCGACGCGCAGCGAGGCCAAAGGTCCGCGCACCCCCGCCCACAGCTCCAAGTCACAGCAAAGGGTGGGGCAGAGATAAGCAGCAAGCCATCGCAGGCTGTCGGCGCAGCGTGTAGGACATTATCCGCCGGGGATTAGGAGACTGTCTCGTCGCGATGCGCGCGCGCTCGGCGGTGCGGGCGGTGACAGCTGCGTAGACACGTTTTAATATAGGAGACACAGGCAGAGGGCGCCCTCTCCCACTCCTGCAACCCCCCCCCCCCAACCCCCACCCCACGTTCAGACCGTTGCTACGGCGCCCGCAGCCCCTGGAACACCTGCGCCGCCTGCAGACGACCCGTCAGCCGCGTTACTTGTCGCTGACAGCCTGGGCCAAGTTCGGCGGCGCAAACCGGTGATTACTCCGCTACAGGTGGTACCCTGCTCCTTACAGCCTGACGTAGTAAATACTAGTGACGGAAATAAATTGTTCCACACTATTCACTACCCGTAGGACGCCGCTACGGACGTAATTACAAAAATAACGACAGTGTGTAACAGAAGCACACAGGGGCGTCTCGTCTAATTAATCTACGAGGTTGTTCCGTATTCGAGTAATGTGCCTTTGTCAGAGGATCTTTACTAACGAGAATTGTCAAAAGACACGCACTAGGTTCTAAGAACGCTTGTGTGATTTTCTCGGTTTTGGTACAGTCATAACAAGGATGCCTAACAAAGCAATATTTTCTTTCCGTCCAAGCATCTACGCGCAGAACCCCGACACTGAAACAGCGAGTTGGGAGAAATTCAAAGACAGACTCGTGTTAACACAGTTTGGACTATCGACGCCTTCATTTTCCACTAGTAATAACTTTTGGGCATACTATTAATACACTGGCCACTATTTGTTTTTTATTTTGTTTTCTTGGTTTCTTGCTAGAAACTTAGCGACGTAGCTCAGTGGTAAGACACTGGATCCTCATTCGGAAGGTCAGAGGTTCAAACTCTCATTTGGCCATGCTGATCTAGGTTCTCCGCTATTTCCTTAAATCGCTGAAGCCCAGAACCAGAAATTTTTGTGTGTTCATTCTTCTGACTGAAGGTTTGATTGACTTCGGCCGTTCACTTATGTAATAAAATGGAACTCCTGCAGCCGTCCCGTCCATGTTATTTATTAGACAGCTACCAGTTTCAGCGATTCTGTACACCATCTTCAGGCCTTAACTGACGCTGAGGGGGTTAACTCCAATCGCATACACGATCCTAAAATGGCCAACATCAGCGAGCTGGTTTCCGTACGGGCTACGGAAATCAGTTCATAGACATTGGCCACTGATGGGATCGTGTATACCATTCGAGTTCATTGCCACAGCGTCAATTAAGGCCTGAGTATGGTATACAGAATCGCCGAAACTGGTAGCTATATAATAAATGACTCGAAAGGATGGCTGCGGTGTTCCACTTCCTTAATACCCCTAACAATGCAAATTTGCAGTGCACAGTCAGAGCATAATTTCTATAAAGTTGGGTACCTTTACGATAAGTAGTTTTCCGTCTAAACTGACTCAAGTAGCCAAATTTAACTTACAGCCGTTGTTTGTAACACATAAATGGAATAAATTGAAACTTGGATCTTTCTGGCGCGTAAAATGTTCGAACAACTTCCAGGAAAGCAGCCGAGTGATGTCTTCGACAAAAAAAAATGGTTCAAATGGCTCTGAGTACTATGGGACTTAACATCTTAGGTCATCAGTCCCCTAGAACTTAGAACTACTTAAACCTAACTAACCTAAGGACATCACACACATCCATGCCCGAGGCAGGATTCGAACCTGCGACCGTAGCAGTCCCACGGTTCCCGACTGCAGCGCCTAGAACCGCAAGACCACCGCGGCCGGCCGTCTTCGGCAACGGCCGATATTTCGACAGGTGCACACACTGTCATTTTCAAGGCAAATTGAACTGCCTGACTTTCGAAAATTTACTACGTTGTGATAACAGTTTACTGGTAGAGAGCGATATAAATTTTTTAATACATTTCTCGTTAGAGACGCTCTTGGTTGTATCATTTCCTCTTTCTTTTGCGTTATTTCATTCTTCTGTTGTTGATATTTGAAACGAATTTCTTCGCAAAATATTGTCAAACGTCTTGTGATGGATTCTCCGAAGGCCATTAACCTTGTTTAAATCCTTATTTTTCTTTCTGCAGAGGCATTAAATTAACATAACAAGACGATCCTCTAACATTAGGTATTTGTTCGACACAGTCTTTGCACAGCGGTGAAGGAAGCTTAATCCAAAATGACAGTTCGCAACAGAAGTCTGTGTCTGTCTAAGGGTGTAACATTTCCTTAGGCCACAGTATCGGTAGCGTGTGCTGCACGCGCCAGAGAAACCACGAATCCGGACCGACTCTGTGAGCCCACGTTAATGGCCTCTTCCGCAGCGGCAGAGCCTGCGACGACGTGGGCGGTGCTTTGGTCGCCAAGGGACAATAGCGGCGGCCCACCCCGGCCTCCAGAGGGCGACACACAGACACACACGCACACACAGTGCGCGGCAGACGAGCAGGACGCATTGTGTCCAGGGAGACGCGCCGCCCGCGGCGGCTAATGACGCGACAACACGTCTCCTGCCGTCCTGTGTCCGGCTGTGGTGCCCGCCCACCGCTCATTCTTCACAGAGGCCAACGTGTGTGGCTCTGGTGGAAGGTCTGCTTCTCTTAAGGGGCTCCGGAAAGGCTCAAAATCATGAAAAGTCCAATTTTTACTTTTTTGCGTTTTCTGAATCTGCAGACTATTACCTTTTAATAGATACATAAGTTATTCAATTCCGAAGACTACAACTATTTTTAATTTTTTTTTTTAAATGTGTTCTACATGGGCGTGACCCACTGTGGCGCTGTTAAACTGCTGTCAAATGGTGTTATTATTAACGTCCGTGTTCATAAGGTACATTTTAGTGATGTGAGATAAAGTATGTGTTGTGGCTAACCTGTGATGGTTCAATATATATCGCTGGTGTGATTGGCGATTGTTTCATGTTTATTTACTCTGTCGTTATCTCGAAAATATTCGTAATTAATTCTGTTTCTTGAGTCTCTGTTTTGTTGAAGTATAATAATGAGTAAAAGTAAAGTTATTAGAAATCCTCTGAAGGCTTTTAAGAAAAGGAGAAATGTTGGAAAGTCAAAGGTATGTGTTATTACTGTAAACAATAAAGACGATGAAAATCCCCAACATAGCTTGTGTCCCAAAGAAGAAGACGGTTGGTGTAAATATAACAAAGGATTGCTAACTGGTGAAGTGTACACTCATAAGCATAGTCTGCCTCATGCAATAATGGAGGTGATAAAACCTATTTTCAGAGACTTAGCAGCACCTGAACTGTTGAAAAAGTGTATTCACGGAAAAACTCAAAACCCCAATGAAAGTGTAAATAGTATTATATGGTCGAGAATCCCCAAGACTGTATTTGTTGGAATAGAAACACTTCACTTTGGTGTGTATGATGCTGTTGCGACTTTCAATGATGGCAACATTGTAAGGTGCAAGGTATTTAGAAATATGGGAATGAAGATAGGTTCTAACATGGTACGAGCGATGCTTGCTTTAGACAAGGAACGCCTTCGGGCTGCAGACAGGGCTGTAAAGAGTCTAGAAATACAAGCAAGAGTAAACAGGAGGAGGAACAAGAGGAAGCTGGAGGAGGAGTTTGCAGAGGATGAAGATAATCCATCCTATGGACCTGGAATGCACTAAAAAGTTAATCCAATCTTTGTCGCTCGATTCCCGAAACTTTTATTTCCTCATACTAATTACATGTTTTCTAAGGATCTTCCAAATACATATATTTGTTTCAAACTTTCAGTAAATGTTACACAGTACCTTCTGCATAATTTAACACAGCCTTTTTCCAAAAAACTGTATATTTTTGAATATATAAATAGAAAATTGCAAGAAATTGAAACAAAATAATCTTTAATAACTGAACTAAAATTTTGTAAAATCCCTGTGTTAAGTTGTAGCCCATATTCCAATAAATAATCAGTAAAAAGTTCAACTTCCTACCTCAAATACTTTGTGAGGAAAGATGTAATTTATAAGCGTTATTTTAACATTGCAAGTGTAGGGCGTTCCGGAGCCCCTTAAGAGAACCCGTTGTTATCCTTAGATTTGGAAGATTTACTGTAATCCGATAGTGACTGCAGGTACACTGTTGGGCCAGTAAGATTTCATTGCTAAGAACTGTGGCAAATAACGGTTACTTTTTTGCCAGTTACGCACATACAGTATTGCAGGAAAAATGCGTTATAACACCGGCTGTTTTCCGTTAAAGTGCACCTACTCACAGAGGTCCCATGTGGGGTGTCAGCGAAACTGCGGAACCGATTTGGGAGGGAAAAAAATTACAAGTTGAAGAGGGTAGTAATGTATAATAGCCAGACATCTATCCAGACCATCAGACAGGAATTCAAAACAGCGTCAGGATCCACTACAAGTACAGCGACAGTGAGGCGGCAGGAGAGAAAACTTGGATTTCATGGTCGATCGGCTGCTCATAAGCCACACATCACGCCGGTAAATGGCGAACGACGCCACGCTTGGTGTAAGAAGCGTAAACATTTGACGATTTAACAGTGGAGAAACGTTGTATGAGGCGACGTATCACGGTACACAAGGTGGCGATCCGATGGCAGGGTGTAGACATGGCAAGTGCCCGGTGACCGTCATCTGCCAGCGTGTGTAGTGCCAACAGAAAAATTCGGGGGCGGTTGTGTTATGGTAGGGTCGGGTTTTTCATGGAGGGGGCTTCCACCCCTTGTTGTTTTGCGTGGCACTATCACAGCACAAGCCGACATCGATGTTTTAAGCACCCTCTTGCTTCCCACTTTTGAAGAGCAATTCGGGGATGGCGACTGCACTTTTCATCACGATCGAGCACCTGTTCATAATGCACGGTCTGTGGTGGAGTGGTTACACGACGGTAAAATCCCTGTAATGGACTGGAGTCCTGACCTGAATGCTATAGAACATCTTTGGGATGTTTTGGAACGCCTACTTCGTGTCAGGCCTCACCGAACGACATAGAAACCTCTCCTCTTTGCAGCACTCCGTGAAGAATGGCCTGCCATTCCCCAGGAAACGTTCCAGCACCAGGTTGAACATATGCCTGCGAGAGTGGAAGCTGTCATCAAGGCTAAGTTTGGGCCAACACCACACTGAATTCCAGCATTACGATGGAGGGCGCCAGGAACTCGTACGGTTTTTTCAGCAAGGTGTCCGGATACTTTTGATCACATAGTGTACCTGCAGGAGTTAGCCGTTGGACACAGCCGTGCCTGGATTCGTGGCTTGTACCCGTGTTGCCGTGGTGGGCTGTTCCCTGTATTTGGATCGCAGGTGTCTACATCTGCCACCAGTGGTAACGCCGTTTGCCGTCAGATCACCGAAGTTAAGCGCTGTCGGTCTGGGTTAGCACTTGAATGGGTCAGCATCCGGTCTGCCGAGCGCTGTAGGCAAGTGGGGCGAGCTCAGCCGTTGTGAGGGAAACTGCGGAGGTACTCGATTGAGAAGTAGCGGCTCCGGTCTCGTAAACTGACATACGGCCGGGACAGTGGTGTGCTGACACATGCCCCTCCACATCCGCATCTAGTGACGCCTGTGGGATGAGGATGACACGGTGGCCGGTCGTCGGGTGGAGATTGGTGTCTACAACACGGGCCGCGCCTCGATTTCTGTAGAGTTGACACCGTACTCTGTCTTCGAGTCAACGGGGCCACACACTGTGATTCGTTTTACTAGTCTCCTGCTGCCTCGATCGGTGGACGTGGCAGTCTGCATCGCCCATGACCGACTTAGACCTAATGCAGGAACCATGGTGAGCTCCACATCTGGCAGGCTTTAACGTATTAGTGGCGGTACGCGACGCAAACTTACAGCCTGTCCCCGTACAGTGTCCTTTGCTGTTCTCGCCCTGTCATTCTACTGCACTTAGCTTGGTCGCTGCATTAAAGGAAGGGTTCAGCATCCTGAACATTATTTGACTGAGATTCTCGGTCTACACTGTTGGCCCCTGCATTTGTAGATTTAAATATATTGTATTCCCGAGGCTAAAGATTTTCTCATAAATTTAACCAGTGTGCTCTATTTCCGCGGTGTTTTTCCGGAGGTCTGTGTGGTCTTTCACTTGCTATGCGATTTGCGTTCTGGTTCAAATGGTTCAAATGGCTCTGAGCACTATGGGACTTAACATCTTTGGTCATGAGTCCCCGAGAACTTAGAACTACTTAAACCTAACTAACCTAAGGACAGCACACAACACCCAGCCATCACGAGGCAGAGAAAATCCCTGACCCCGCCGGGAATCGAACCCGGGAACCCGGGCGTGGGAAGCGAGAACGCTACCGCACGACCACGAGATGCGGGCTTTGCGTTCTGAATGTATGTTTTAGAAGACATACTGATTCTGAACTTTGTTGACGAAAGCAGGCCGTAGAGCCTTTTCGTAGTCTAGTGTAACGGTTTCTTCTATTTACAGCAAGTCAAAATTTCATTTAATTGTAATCTGCCCTATTGGTATGTGTAATCTAAAAGTCGGTTTTACAGAATTTAGGTGTTTCCATTTGTTCAGTATTTGTCTTTTGCTACATGTCCATATGTCACTGTAAGGCCGGCCGAAGTGGCCGTGCGGTTAAAGGCGCTGCAGTCTGGAACCGCAAGACCGCTACGGTCGCAGGTTCGAATCCTGCCTCGGGCATGGATGTTTGTGATGTCCTTAGGTTAGTTAGGTTTAACTAGTTCTAAGTTCTAGGGGACTAATGACCTCAGCAGTTGAGTCCCATAGTGCTCAGAGCCATTTTGTCACTGTAAGGTTTAAGGGCCTTGTACAATCTGTCATTCGCTTGTTACGTAAATCTTATTTGTATTCTGTATGTTCTAGAACGGCCTCCTGGGCTTTTAAAACCGAAGCTCTTTTTCGTAATTGATACGTTTAAGCTCTGTTACTGCATTCTGCCCCTTTCGCCTCACGACAAGGGTAATTCGTATTTCTTGAAAATATTTTTATTAAGATCCAGCTCAGCCTACTTCACAGACTGTTAGTTTGTCTCTTTCTCAAATACTTAATAATTTTTTCAGTTTCTTGTAGTATTCATCATAAAATATTCTGCTCTGTCTGCTCAACATACGTGTACAAAAGACTCTCTTTTAAAAACTATGGGTCAATTGTTTCAGTGTGTGCTTCAGAGACGAGTACGGCACCATAAACCTGTTAATTAAAGGAACAGTTGGTAAAGTCTTTGTAGATTTATCAGAATACAAAGGTTTACTTTCAGTTTGCTGATCCTTATAACAAAAATTTCCCTTTTGTTGTGAATCAGATTTACTTGTTTTGATACTTGCGAGGTGGGCGTCTCTGGTAAATAGTTATTTTTTAAATATTTTTATTTGTGCTCAGTACCTTACTGCTCCCAGATTTTGGCTCTATTCATTCGCATTTATTATATCTATCCTCCTGTGCGCGAGCTGCGTGAGACTATTGAAAACCTGCTTGGCGCTACCCATATCCTGAAAATTTTACACATACATCTTGAGTGGGTGTATTCAGTTCACGTCTGTCATTTACATATATAACTGCTGGTGTATTAAACCCCAGCGAGAACAATATTCCTCACCTGTCAAGGATTTAAACAGCAATATTGCCTTAGTCCAAACGGACATGTAATAAATGTTACTAGTATATTGGACGGAACATTACTCTCCAAAGGGCTGATCTGACCCTTTTCTTTATGCCGAGTCCCTCAGTTATTAAGAGATGACAATGTACACAGTCTCATAACCAATCGAGAATTCTTGGAAACTGAAAATATACTTAAGCCAGAGAGTAGTCTAGTTGAAAGAGAAAAGTATTGTTAAATTTTAAAGTTTATTTTCTCTAATTACATAAGATCTTCACAATGTCGAAAAACCTGTCACCCACTAGAACTATACCTAGTCCGAAGACAAATTAGTGAACCATATTGTAAAGCTGATTACAATCAGTAGTACCGATAGGATACTGAGGAACAAATTCTTATAACAAAAGCGTGAGACGCCATATATTTTTTCTTTGCTTGCAATGGCGAGAGCTTTTTATTGTAGAGGACAACATTGTCCCTCATATTTTTTCCCTTCTTCTGACGATCATGACCCTAAGATCTCCCACACAACGGGCAACCGAACTCCACCGGAACAGAAACTTCTGTTAATTGTCTCTCCCAGCAAGTTAATCCCATCAACAATTAAACACGGTGCGATGATTTATGAGAGGGGCAAGGAATTTGCCGAACGACCGAGGCCAACTGAAATATGGAGCCTCTCGATGAGAAAATTCGCGAGGGTGTGGGTGGCGAGCAGGAGACGGAGAAATAAAAGAACGATGACTTGAGGTGCGGGGGGAGGCAAAGCGTAAAGGAGCAGTCAAAGGCGTTTAATTATAAACGACTGGCGTGCACCCAGGAAAAGGAGGCGAGCGTGGCCCGCCTTATGAATAATGGATGGCCCGGATGCCGTGGGGTGGGTGGGATGTCTTCCTCCTGCCGCCGCTGCAGCCTCTGCGGTCACCAAGAGTGTTGCTAAGGAGACTTTTACTGCCGGTAGCAGGTTCCGGGGAACGGGGCGAACCTCGTCCACACGTAATGTGCTTAAGGGGGACCAGGACGCGATGAGCGCCCAAAAACTGGATTTTTTAAAAATTAATAATATTCTGTGATTCTTCATGCGTCTAAAAGTATATGCTTCATGTATAGTACGTCATCATTTTCGCGTTTAAATGAATTTCCAAAGAAGGTGCAGTGCGGGAATGTCTAGCTCTCACACTACTCAAAAAAAAAAAATGTGTGTCATCTTATGGGACTTAACTGCTAAGGTCATCAGTCCCTAAGATTACGCACTACTTAACCTAAATCATCCTAAGGACAAACACACATCCCCATGACCGAGGGAGGACTCGAACCTCCGCCGGTATCAGCCGGACAGTCCATGCCTGCAGCACCCTAGACCGCTCGGCTAATCGCGCGCGGCCGTCACACTACTGTCAATAACAAATACCCTCGCAGGTGCGAATATTGACAACCATCAGCTGTACAATGGAATGATGACAACGAAAATTTGTCCCGAACAATGACTCGAACACGGATTTCCTTCTTATCGTGAGCGGTCGCTATACTTTTTGGCTATCCAAGCACGGCTCATGACGAGACTCAAACTTCCACACGTCGTCGTCCATGTGTCTACAACCTGTGATAGTACATCCATTATGTATATTCCTGTACGGGGAAGGCTTTTTAGTTCGCAGCTCGTGGTCGTGGGGTAGCGTTCTCGCTTCCCGCGCCCGGAATCCCGGGTTCGATTCCCGGCGGGGTCAGGGATTTTCTCCGTCTCGTGATGACTGGGTGTTGTGTGATGTCCTTAGGTTAGTTAGGTTTAAGTAGTTCTAAGTTCTAGGGGACTGATGACCATAGATGTTAAGTCCCATAGTGCTCAGAGCCAATTGAAGTATTTTTTGAAGACATTTTAACTGAATGTCGCTTACCCGGTGCCGGCAGATCAATACGATATTGCAGTACTTGTGTTGTTCAGATGTTCAACCTAACGTTTCTCCTGGCAAGAGACTTTGAATTAAAATGTCTTCCCTGTACAGTAATATGCGAGATTGAGTCAAATGAAAACTTCAAATATTTTTTAAAATATTATATATTGTGCAGAATTGGTACAAAGCTTTATCACTTTTCAACATAATCTCCCTCACGCTCAATGTAAGTCCTCCAGCACTTACAAAGTGCATAAATTGCTTCAGAAAAAAGTTATTTTGGGAGTCCGCGCAACCACACATGCACCGCGTGGCGTACCTCTTCATCAGAACGGAACTTCTCTCCTTCCATTACGTCTTTGAGTGGTCCAAAAATATGGAAATCACTTGGGACAAGGTCTGGTGAGTATGGTGGATGAGGAAGACACTCAAAATGCAGGTCTGTGATTGTTGGAACTGTTGTACGAGAAGTGTGGGCCCTTGCATTGTCATGTTGCAAAAGGTCACCTCCTGGCAGCAATCCACGTCGCTTTGATTTGATTGCAGGCCGCAGATGATTTCTTAGGAGATCTGTGTGTGATGCACTGGTGACAGTGGTCCCTCTAGGCATGTAATGCTCCAAAATGACGCCTTTTTCGTCCCAAAAGAGAGTCAGCATAACCTTCCCTGCTGATGGTTCTGTTCGAAACTTCTTTGGTTTCGGTGATGAGGAACGGCGCCATTCCTTACTCTCTCTCTTCGTTTCCGGTTGGTGGAAGTGAACCCAGGTTTCGTCCCCTGTAAATATTCTTGCAAGGAAGCCATCTCCTTCTCGTTCAAAGCGCCGAAGAAGTTCTTCACAAGCATCAACTCGTCGTTCTCTCATTTCAGGAGTCAGCTACCGTGACACCCATCTTGCAGACACTTTGTGTAACTGGAGCAAATCATGCACAATGTGGTGTGCTGACCCATGACTAATCTGTAAATATGCTGCAATGTCATTCAGCGTCACTCGGCGGTTTTCTTCACTATGTTCTGTGGAATCACAATTCGTTATCCCTGGCCTGGACGAGGAGCATCTTCCGCTGAAGTCACACCAATTTCGAAGTTCCTGCTCCATCTGTAGACTTGCTGCTGTGACAAACATGCATCACCGTACTGAACCTTCATTCGTCGATGAATTTCAATAGGTTTCACACCTTCACTACGGAAAAACCGAATAACACAACGCTGCTCTTCCCTGGTGCAAGTTGGGCGGCCATCTTTATACTGATACTGGGACGGTATCTGTGCATCTGCACTATGCTGCCACCTACAGGCTATTCTGCACGCTGTTTGTAGCACGATTACCAAATTAGAGGATATCGGCGCGAAATTTCGATTTGTTATTACAAAATTAAGGTTTTCATTGGACTCACCGTCGTACATGACGGATGAGGGTGTGAACACATGCTTGAAGACATATGGAAGTTCTGGGCTTCCGTGAGCCGTACTCGGATAGCCAGATGGTGGCGGTACGATAGCTCAGCGTTTTCGGGCAGCGGATTAGCTGCCCTTTGTAATAAATAACTGAGGGTAATGGATCAACGATGAACTTGAAATGGTGTCATGGGACGTCCGCCCTGAAGAAATGCAATGAACAATATCGAACGAAATGAGATATAAAAAACTAGTAAGGCCAACGCTTGTAATAAACTGGAAATCTGGGTTCGAATCCTGGTCCGACACAAATATTCGTCGTCAATCCTTTATAAAGTTGATGGTTGTCTATATTCGCAACTTTGAATACGTTTCAATTATGTTAAAAGGCTAGTAGACAACAGGGTGGGGGCGTATGCGCAAATCTGACCAGTCTCAATAACTGTCTCTTCAACAAATGTCAAGCGTAGCAGTTTCAACCTCGAGTATGATTATGCGCTTTAGATGAGTCTCTTACCATGCAGCTAAACATATTTCCCTTTTATATTATCTGTTCTCCTACGTAGAACATTGCATAGCTCTTCATCAAACTTGCTGCCTCAATATTTGATACCAGCTGCAATGGAGAAGATTCAGATTCTGAACGGAATAGCACCACACGGTATTAGGCGGACAGTAACAGGCAAATGAAAAAAGGGTCAAACTGAACACCAATGACAGACGCCTACTTCTTGGACATGCACCTGTCTCTCAACGTCTTCGCAGCAGGGAGAGAACTCACGTATTGTTTCTGTAGTGTAGTCAAGGGCAGTGGAGAGACAACGCCGGCAGGACAAACGTAGTTGGATATCACGAAAGATCGGATTACCCCTATCCCCCCCCCCCTCCAACTCCACAAGTTTCAGAAATATTGAGCCGTTCTGCCTCTATAGGCGTCCATAGCTAAGTAAGAATTACCAGTGCAGGACTCTGTGTGCCAACAGATTTCTCCACGTCGGGTGATCTGGGTGGCCAAATTGTTCGCTCGAATTGTCCAGATTGATGTTCACACAATCGCGAACACTTATGGCCCGGTGATACGGTGCATTGTCATCGGTAAAAATTCCGTCATGGTTTGGGAATCTAAAGCCCATGAATGGATGCAAATGGTCTACAAGGATCCAAACATAACCGCGATGCTGTCAATTCCATGTATGATGTTGTTTCGTTTGTGGGACGCTCAACTGCGCGGCCAACAGCGCCCATACAAAGTCCCAACTTTTACACAGTCCGTTTTTTTCACACTAAAATATAGTCACTGTCACAGAGGATGACGAAAAGATGAGGACAACACAAATACCGAATTCCCAGACAGAGAAAATCCCCAACCCGGCCGGGAATCGAGCCCGGTACCCCGTCCATTCCATGTAAACACAGCCTACACTACTATGAAGCCACCACCAGCTTGTACAGTCTCTTGTTGGCAAACTAGGTCCATGGCTTCGTGTAGTCCGTTCACACTCGAACCCTACCATCAGCTCGGCCACCTTTGAGACCTACAGTCTGCTCTTACCAACGAAATCGGGACTCATATGACCAGGTTAAGGTTCTCCGACTGTCCAAGGTCCAACCGATATCCAGACGTTCCCCGGAGAGGTGCTGCAGGTGATGTCGTGCTTAGCAAAGGCGTTCGCGTTGGTCGTCCGCTGACGTATCCCATTAAAGCCAAATTTCGCCGCACTATCCTAACTGATACGTTCGTCGTACGTCCCACATGGCGTGTTTGTTAGCATTGACAACTATAGGCAAAGGTCGCTGCTCCCGCTGGAGGCCGTCGGCCACTGCTTGGTCGGTGGTGAGAGGTAATGCCTGAAATTTGGTACTATCGGCAGACTCTTGATACTGTGGATCTCGGAATATTGAATTCCCTAACGATTTCCGAAATGGACTGTGACATGCGTCTAGCTCTAACCAACATTCTGCGTTCATAATCTCTTAATTTCCGACGCGCGGCCGTAATTACTTCACAAATCTTTCCACACGAATCACCTGAGTACAAATGACAGGTCCAGCAATGCACTGTCCTTTTATAATTTGTGTACTTGATACTACCGCCATTTGTATATGTACTTATCGTTGTCTCGTGGCTATTGTCACCTCAGTGTTAAAAGCATGTGTGCTTCCATGCATTGATAAATTCAAGGTGTGCCAAATTGAAAAGAAGACTACAGCTTTACGTTAAGAAATTTTAACAAGAATATTACAATTGCAGTTCATGCCGAGCAGTATAACCATACACATTTGCCGTGGACATTGATACACAGATTCCAGTGCATAGGAATGAAATGTGTGACTTCAGTGGAGAAACTCCTGGGTCTCTGATGAACCCTGTTTTCCACGATGTCCGGCACTTCCTTTTCATAGGTGAATCTCAGATTGTTTTCAGGGGCTGAAGGCAAGCGATTCACATAGGAAGATATTGGGGCTGTAGGCCGGATATTCCAGGACCTCCTACCGAAAGTTTTGGAAGAGTTCCAAGGTTTTCTTGGCCATATGTGGTCTAACATTTTCCTGGTGTAGCACTATCCACTTCGAGGACTCGCCTGTGCTTGTTTTTGATGGTCTATTTGAGCCTAACATGTTACTGTGTTGTTCACTGGTAACGCTTGTACCTTGTGCCAACCAGTCGATGAGTAGTGCTCCTTGTTGTTGTTGTTGTTGGTCTTCAGTCCTGAGACTGGTTTGATGCAGCTCTCCATGCTACTCTATACTGTGCAAGCTTCTTCATCTCTCAGTACTTACTGCAACCTATATCCTTCTTAATCTGGTAAGTGTATCCATCTCTTGGTCTCCCTCTGCAATTTTTACCCTCCACGCTGCCCTCCAATGCTAAATTGGTGATCCCTTGATGCATCAGAACATGTCCTACCAACCGGTCCCTTCTCCTTCTCAAGTTGTGCCACAAACTCCTCTTCTCCCCATTTCAATTCAATACCTCCTCATTAGTTATGTGATCTACCCATCTAATCTTCAGCACTCTTCTGTAGCACCACATTTCAAAAGCTTCTATTCTCTTCTTGTCCAAACTATTTATCGTACATTTTTCACTTCCCTACATGGCTACACTCCATACAAATACTTTCAGAAACGCCTTCCTGACACTTAAATCTATACTCGTTAACAAATTTCTCTTCTTCAGAAACGCTTTCCTTGCCATTGCCAGTCTACATTTTATATCCTCTCTAATTCGACCATCATCAGTTATTTTGCTCCCCAAATAGCAAAACTCCTTTACTACTTTAAGTGTCCAATTTCCTAATCTACACTCCTGGAAATTGAAATAAGAACACCGTGAATTCATTGTCCCAGGAAGGGGAAACTTTATTGACACATTCCTGGGGTCAAATACATCACATGATCACACTGACAGAACCACAGGCACATAGACACAGGCAACAGAGCATGCACAATGTCGGCACTAGTACAGTGTATATCCACCTTTCGCAGCAATGCAGGCTGCTATTCTCCCATGGAGACGATCGTAGAGATGCTGGATGTCCTGTGGAACGGCTTGCCATGCCATTTCCACCTGGCGCCTCAGTTGGACCAGCGTTCGTGCCGGACGTGCAGACCGCGAGACGACGCTTCATCCAGTCCCAAACATGCTCAATGGGGGACAGATCCGGAAATCTTGCTGGCCAGGGTAGTTGACTTACACCTTCTAGAGCACGTTGGGTGGCACGGGATACATGCGGACGTGCATTGTCCTGTTGGAACAGCAAGTTCCCTTGCCGGTCTAGGAATGGCAGAACGATGGGTTCGATGACGGTTTGGATGTACCGTGCACTATTCAGTGTCCCCTCGACGATCACCAGTGGTGTACGGCCAGTGTAGGAGATCGCTACCCACACCATGATGCCGGGTGTTGGCCCTGTGTGCCTCGGTCGTATGCAGTCCTGATTGTGGCGCTCACCTGCACGGCGCCAAACACGCATACGACCATCATTGGCACCAAGGCAGAAGCGACTCTCATCGCTGAAGACGACACGTCTCCATTCGTCCCTCCATTCACGCCTGTCGCGACACCACTGGAGGCGGGCTGCACGATGTTGCGGCGTGAGCGGAAGACGGCCTAACGGTGTGCGGGACCGTAGCCCAGCTTCATGGAGACGGTTGCGAATGGTCCTCGCCGATACCCCAGGAGTAACAGTGTCCCTAATTTTCTGGGAAGTGGCGGTGCGGTCCCCTACGGCACTGCGTAGGATCCTACGGTCTTCGCTGCGGTCCGGTCCCAGGTCGACGGGCACGTGCACCTTCCGCCGACCACTGGCGACAACATCGATGTACTGTGGAGACCTCACGCCCCACGTGTTGAGCAATTCAGCGGTACGTCCACCCGGCTTCCCGCATGCACACTATACGCCCTCGCTCAAAGTCCGTCAACTGCACATACGGTTCACGTCCACGCTGTCGCGGCATGCTACCAGTGTTAAAGACTGCGATGGAGCTCCGTATGCCACGGCAAACTGGCTGACACTGACGGCGGCGGTGCACAAATGCTGCGCAGCTAGCGCCATTCGACGGCCAACACCGCGGTTCCTGGTGTGTCCGCTGTGCCGTGCGTGTGATCATTGCTTGTACAGCCCTCTCGCAGTGTCCGGAGCAAGTATGGTGGGTCTGACACACCGGTGTCAATGTGTTCTTTTTTCCATTTCCAGGAGTGTAGTTCCCTCAGCATCACCCGACTTAATTCGACTACATTCCATTATCCTCGTTTTGCTTTTGTTGATGTTCATCTTATATCCTCCTTTCAAGACACTGTCCATTCCGTTCAACTGCTCTTCGACGTCCTTTGCTGTCTCTGACAGAATTACAATGTCGTCGGCGTACCTCAAAGTTTATATTTCTTGTCCATGGATTTTAGTACCTACTCCGAATTTTTCTTTTGTTTCCTTTACTGCTTGTTCAATACACAGTTTGAATACCATCGGGGAGAGGCTACAACCCTGTCTCACTCCCTTCCCAACCACTGCTTCCCTTTCATGTCCCTCGACTCATATAACTGCCATCTGCTTTCTGTACAAACTGTAAATAGCCTTTCGCTCCCTGTATTTTACCACTGCCCCCTTTAGAATTTGAAAGAGAGTATTGCAGTCAACATTGTCAAAAGCTTTCTCTAAGTCTACAAATTCTAGAAACGTCGGTTTTCCTTTCCTTAATCTTTCTTCTAAGATACGTATTAGGGTCAGTATTGCCTCACGAGTTCTAACATTTCTACGGAATCCAAACTGATCTTCCCCTAGGTCGGCTTCTACCAGTTTTTCCATTCGCATGTAAAGAATTCGCGTTAGTAATTTGCAGCTGTGACTTATTAAACAGCCGGGCGAAGTGGCCGAGCGGTTCTAGGCGCTACAGTCAGGAACCGCGCAACCACTGCGGTCGCAGGTTGGAATCCTGCCTCGACCATGGATGTGTGTGATGCCCTTAGGTTAGTTATGTTTAAGTAGTCCTAAGTTCTACGGGACTGATGACCTCAGAAGTTAAATCCCATAGTGCTCAGAGCCATTTGAACCATTTGAATTATTAAACTGATAGTTCGGTAATTTTCACATCTGTCAACACCTGCTTTCTTTGGGATTGGAATTATTATATTCTTCTTGATGTCCTAGGGTATTTCGCCTGTCTCATACATCTTGATCACCAGATGGTAGAGTTTTGTCAGGACTGGCTGTCCCAAGGACGTCAGTAGATCTAATGGAATGTTGTCTACTCCAGGGGCCTTGTTTCGACTCAGGTCTTTCAGTGCTCTGTCAAACTCTTCACGCAGTATCGTATCTCCCATTTCATCTTCATCTACATCCTCTTTTCCAAAATATTGTCCTCAAGTACATCGCCCTTCTATAGACCTTCCTACTTTGCTTAGAACTGGGTTTCCATCTGAGCTCTTGATATTCATACAAGTGGTTCTCTTTTCTCCAAAGGTCTCTTTAATTTTCCTGTAGGCAGTATCTATCTTACTCCTAGTAAGATAAGCTTCAACATCCTTACATTTGTCCTCTAGCCATACCTGCTTAGCCATTTTGCACTTCCTGTCGATCTCATTTTTGAGACGTTTGTGTTCCTTTTTGCCTGCTTCATTTACTGCATTTTTATATTTTATCCTTTCATCAATTAAATTCAATATTTCTTCTGTTACCCAAGGATTTCTACTAGCCCTCGTCTTTTTACCTACTTGATCCTCTGCTGCCTTCACTACGTCATCCCTCAGAGCTACCCATTCTTCTTCTACTGTATTTCTTTCCCCATTCCTGTCAATTGTACCGTTATTCTCTCCCTGAAACTCTGTACAACCTCTGGTTTTCAGTTGATCCAGGTCCAATCACCTTAAATTCCCACCTTTTTGCTGTTTCTTCAGTTTAAATCTACAGTTCATAACCAATAGATTTAGGTCAGAGTCCATATCTGCCCCTGGAAATGTCTTACAATTTAATACCTGGTTCCAAAATCTCTGTCTTACCATTATATAGTCTATCTGATATCTTCTACTATCTCCAGGATTCTTCCATGTATACAGCCTTCTTTTATGATTCTTGAACCAAGTGTTAGCTATGATTAAGTTACGCTCTGTGCAAAATTCTACCAGGCGGCTTCCTCTTTCATTTCTTACCCCCAATACAAATTCACCTACTACGTTTCCTTCTCTCCCTTTTCCTACTCTCGAATTCCAGTCACCCATGACTATTTAATTTTCGTCTCGCTTCACTACCTGAATAATTTCTTTTATGTCATATACATTTCATCAATTTCTCCATCAACCGCAGAGCTAGTTGGCATATAAACTTGTACTACTGTAGTAGGCGTGGCCTTCGTTTCTATCTTGGCCACAATAATGCGGTCACTATGCTGTTTGTAGTAGCTTACCCGCTCTCCTGTTTTATTATTCATTATTAAACCTACTCCTGCATTACCCCTATTTGATTTCGTATTTATAACCCTGTATTCACCTTACCAAAAGTCTTGTTCCTCCTGCCACCGAACTTCACTAATTCACACTATATCTAACTTTAACCTATCCATTTCCCTTTTTAAATTTTCTAACGTACCTGCCCGATTAAGGGATCTGACTTTCCACGCTCCGACCCGTAGAACGCCGGTTTTCTTTCTTCTGCTAACGACGTGCTCTTGAGTAGTCCCCGCCCGGAGATCAGAATGGGGGACTTTTTTACCTCCGGAATATTTTACCCAAGAGGACGCCATCATCATTTAACCATACAGTAAAGCTACATGCCCTCGGGAAATATTAGGGCTGTAGTTTCCCCTTGCTTTCAGCCGTTCGCAGTACCAGCACAGCAAGGCCGTTTTGGTCAGTGTTACAAGGCCAGATCAGTCAATCATCCAGACGGTTGCCCCTGCAACTACTGAAAAGGCTGCTGCCCCTCTTGAGGAACCACACGTTTGTCTGGCCTCTCAACAGATACCCCTCCATTGTGGTTGGACCTATGGTACGGCCATCTATATCGCTGAGGCACGCAAGCCTCCCCACCAACGGCAAGGTCCATGGTTCATGGGTGGGGGGAGGGCTTTATTCACCGAAAAAGGAACTGAGGATCACATTTCTGGTCTTTGGGGCAGAGTGGGCTATTTTTTGACGAGGGGAACGGGACGCCTCCGCTCGAAGTTCATCGAGGCAGAATCAGAGTGTTGACACCACGTTTCGCCAAATGCCACAATCCGATCAGTGAAATCATTTTCTTGCTCCGCGATCTCAAAGAATGGGCCAGGCAAAGGTCTATTCTCGCTGTCTTCTGACTTTGACAAAGATTTTTGGGCACTCACGGCGCACAAGCTTTTCCACAACGACCCCGTTCTCACTGTCTCTGCCCATCTATAGTTTTTGGGATGCTAGCTTGGCAACTCGCAGCGGTGGGAGCCTTAATGCTTTGTATGATAAATAGAACAAAGTTTGGGCTGTTGAGGGGCATAAATGCCACATGCTTACTCACAAAAAATAGCACATGCTCTAGTATTAACACAGATAGATTGAGAGGCACCCACATGCCTTGCTCATACTGTGGCATCAAGCACTCAGGCCTGCAAGATGAGTGGTCTGCCAAGCGAGTGGATTCATTCTTATTTATCGAGTAACATGAACTCTAGTACTCACACTTAAGTTACAAGTTATCCTCCTATATGATTAATACGCAACGGAAACACGCATCTGACTATCAGTAATTTACAGAACTCTGACTGTACACTACGCACTGGCAATACCACATTTTCTTTCTTTTTTTATTTAACGGCTTTTGTCAACACGTGGCCACTGCACTGAATATGAATGGCGCACACATTATAAATTCGGGACTTTATGACAACATACAATTCGAAGGAAAAGTCCACCAATCTTTTTCTTTTCACTATCTTATTTATTCCGATAAATTCTCTAATCTAAACACACAAATTCTATAACCTACAACAATAACACATGAGAAATTCCGCCCAGTGGGCATGACTTTACATTGGTGAATCTCTATATTATGGTCTCGTAATTATTTAACGCTACAGTGCACTTTCTGGATAGGATGGTGGATCTTTTATTATTTCTCACACTTCGACTCTCACAATCATCATCACGAAACTATCCTCCAGACCGAGCAGTACAGAAGGAACAAGCATAACCCACTAATCTTTTGCAACTACCTTGCTACTCTCCCATGCAAACCACACATACCCAAATTACATGACATACACCAGACTACAATATGAAATACTACACAGAGAATAGTCACAACTTTATCACTTTCAGCTTTCCCACTTCAATTAATATTTATCCCAGTTTCACACGACACTGCCCCACATTGTAATTCTACTTTCCTACTATGAACTCTGGAGATATTTGATCCTCTTCCTGTGCAATGCAAGCCAAGTGGCGTTGCTGGATAGACGGCCGACTCACCTTGCTTCCCTCTCAGAGTTTGAATCTAGCGTCACACGGAATCATATCACGCAAAGTAATATTAAGAACGTATTCATCACACACGCGAATCCTCAACAGACACCATGGACGAGTACTTCTCTTTATCCTTTGTCTCATACACAGTTTGAGACTCACACAGTACTCACCACGTGGAAGTACTCGTCTCTAATTTCAAGTCCTGCACACGCCATTTCTTAAATATTTCAACTTATGGTACACACGCTATTTCTTAAATATTTCAACTTATTGTACACACGCTAGTAATTCAGCTTAACTTAAGCACACGGAAGTATTTCAACTTATTGCTACACGTGGTTTCACTGTGACCGTTGGTCACTTCCGAAGATTACTACAATCCCATTAATATTACCTGCCTGACATTTAATTCTCCCCACAAAAGCTCCTGAAATAGAGAAATTATTATTTCAAACTACTCTTAAATATTCCACATGCATACCATGTCTCCACTCTTTCGTCATTTCGGAGCACAACTAAAACAGGTCTTAACAGCACAAGATCCAGCGGCAGAGTGCTGAAACATGGCCGTTCTCCAGGTCCTCTCACACCTCTGTCGAAGTGGGGGAGCACCTTGCTACTGTATTGGTCAGCCACATTTCAGGCGCTCAAAGCTCAGATAAATTTCATCTCCTTGGTCCCACCAAAGGTGGCCAAAGGATCGACTCAAAGATGATCATATATTCACATTCACTATCTGCGGTTAGCAGACGACCATACATTCATTCATTTCACAGATCTCACCAAACTGGATGTAGGGATTTACTTTGTGGGAGTGCACATGTGATCAATTAAATAAATAAATTGTCATTCTTTCCCACACTGGTATCCGGCTTCGCTGTATTAATTGAAATTGAGTTATTTTACAAAAAAAAAATGTGTTGTTCTGACAAAAATAATGAAGTATGTTGTACCTATTTTCAATGTCAGGCGGTACTGTACCCTTTCAAGATGTAGGCAACATTGGCTGTTGTTGTTACTACTGATAGTTTCAGGAAAATTTGTCACAGATTCATTTTAACAATGATAAAACTTTGTTTACTAAATTTTTCAAGTTCCTGATTTTTTATGATTTTGTGTTTACCTATATTAGTTTATTCTTACGAGCCTGCTCCCTGGCATTATTCCGTGAAGTTGGCTGACACATGTATGTATGATGAAAATGAATGTCAGTTCTTGTAAGAGATGTTGTGTCCGGCAAATTCTATTTGTTTGCCCTGCACTAACGTCTTGGACAAGTGTGATTTAATTCTGCTTTTATTTTAATTACATCTAATGCTAGACACCTCATAGAAAATTTTTCGCAAGTGATATGGGAATTTTTTAAAGATAACCAAATCGCTTTTAAATGATTGATGCGTTCATTCTAAAGTAAGTTTTGGAAGTGTTCTCCATCTTTGATGACGTCGACACGTCGACGGGACTTGAAACCATAATGTTGCTTGTACAGCTTACGCTATGGGGTGATTACCCTCCCTGCTGAACAAATGCTTCGAAACAGTACGCGTTGTCTGGAATCTGATGATGTAATGTTAGAATCCCTGTCACTCATTAAAATGTCTCTGATGTGTGCAGTGACAAATGCTTAACATTCTCATATGAAGATTCTGTTTGTTACCATGAATATAGCAAATACGTTTTCCTACCATGACTATGGCAAATACTGAGTGCACCCTTGTCAAGGCAATGTCGAATATTTCCAGTACTGCTATTGATATTGAATATTGCAAACACGAGTTTACTTGCTTTTAATGTTTGCTTCATCCTAAACTTATTTTTCACTTTTTAAAAATATGTTTCTCTTAGGTACCTCTACATCACCGGAATCAAATCAATAGACTTCTACCCTTGAATGATACAAAGTTTTGGACCTCTCGTCTTTTGTTCGATGTCCAAGACCAAAACGTTATGTTGCATTCCCCTTTACATAGCTCCTATGCAGCGATTTGCTGTAGTTGCATATTGATCAAGTTTACCGATGGAATGAGGGAGGGCGCCTCGTTTGAAGAGCGCCCTTGCACATGCAACATGAGATCAGCTGTTCGAGCAACAGCTTCCTGCGTCTAGTGCTCTTGTCATCCGTCAGGGGAGGTTCGCACTACCCTAGCTAGTGGCACACCGCAAGGAACCTAGAGGCATAAAAGAAATCGCTTAGCCGGAGGGAATGCATCAATTGTAAGTACTCTGCAGAAAACCAACGCAAATATCCCGCATTGTGTGTTCACCGTCTCAATGGTTCACAGTGATAAACTTCAAATGGTCCTAGAATTAAGATGGTAGTGTCCCCTATACTACAATATAGTGTGAGCTGCAAATGTTGTTTGCAACAAATTTATTAGCACTACAGAATTCCACGTGATTCTGTCATCATATCATTAATACAATGCACTGGTTCCCATTATCACCTTCCATGACGTTATTTAATCTGTTACACGCTTCTCAAGGCCACCACAAAAATGTAAAGCTTTTTTTTGTTCGACCAGTCATCGGTAAGTAGTTCATTGTGTCAGATATCCACGACCTTCGAGCTTCGCATCTGTTCATCAAATACACGTCAGCTACTAGCTGACCCGATCCACGTTCTGCCTCACTTTTTACTGAATCTTTTTTACTGTGTGCAGGACTAAACTCTTCACAATATAACATTAGTAAATAGATCACGTCAAAACTATAATTTAATACCTTTAAAAATTTTAATGCTTAACATGGCAGGACAGTTACTTCTTAACAGCTGAATATCTAAAGGTTAATACATGCATACTTATTTCGTTTAGCCAAGCATGATTGGCTTTGAAAAACCATCGTGATTAAATATAATTTCAAAGAATGAATAACATTAATCAGTGGCTGTAGTTAAATGAATTATGAAACCCTTTCTTCGGCGAATGGTAGTTTTAAAATCTCCTTGGAGGAACTTCAAAGGAATGTGATACAGCGATCTCACATTTTAAACTAAAAGCACACATACACTATGCGACCAAAAGTACATGGACACCCCCAAAAACATACGTTCTTCATATTAGGTGTATTGTGCTGCCAACTCTACATCAGCGACCTCAATAGTCATTAGACAACGTGAGAGAGAAGAACGGGGCGCTCTTCTGAACTGACGGACTTCGAGCGTGGTCAGGTGATTGGGTATCACTTGTATCATACGTCTGTGCGATAGACTTCTACACTCCTAAACAACCCTAGGTCCACTTTGTCCGATGTGGTAGTGAAGTGGTAACGTGAAGGGACACGTACAGCACAAAAGCGTACACTCCGACCTCGTCTGTTTACTGACAAAGACCGCCAACAGTTGAAGAGGGTCGTAGTGAAATAAGCAGACATCTATCCAGAGAATCACACAGGAATTCCAAACTGCATCAGGATCCACTGCCAGTACTGCGACAGTTAGGTGGGAGGTGAGAAAACCTGCATTTTATAGTGGAGCGGCTGCTCAAACGCCACACATAACGCCGGTAAATCCCAAACGACACCACGCTCGGTGTAAGGAGAGTAAACATTGGACTATTGAATAGTGGAAAAACGTTGTGTGGATTGACGAATCACGGTACACAATGTGGCGATGCAATGACAAGGTGTGGGTATGGCGAATGCCCAGTGAACGTCATCTGCCAGCGTGTGTAGTGCCAACAGTAAAGTTCGGAGGCGGTTGTGTTATGGTGTGGTTGTGTTTTGCATAGAGCGTTCTTTCACCCCGTGTCGTTTTGCGTTGCACTATCACAGCAGAGGCTTACGTTGTTGTTTTAAGCACCTTCTAGCTTCCCACTGTTGAAGAGCAATTTGGGGATGACGATTGCATCTTTCAACACGATCGAGCACCTGTTCACAATGCACGGCCTGTGGTGGAGTGGTTACACGGCAGTAACATCCCTGTAATGGACTGGCCTGCACAGAGTCCTGACCTGAATCCTATAGAACACCTTTGGCATCTTTCGGAATGACGACTTCGTGCCAGGCCTCACCGACTGACATCGATAACTCTACTGAGTGCAGCACGCCGTGAAGACTGGGCTGCCAGCACCTGACTGAACGTATGCCTGTGAGAATGCAAGCTGTCATCAGCGCTAAGGGTGGGCCAACACCAGATTGAATTCCAGCATTACCGTTGGAGGGCGCCACGAAGTAATTTTCAGCGAAGTGTTCGGATACTTTTGATCACATAGTGTATATTTTGCGATGGTTGTTTGATTTGGGGGAGGGGACCAAACCGCGAGCTCATCAGTTGAATCGGATTAGGGTAAGATGGGGAAGGAAGTCAGCCGTGCCCTTTGGAAAGAACCATCCCGGCATTTGCGTGAAGCGATTTAGGAAAATCTTGAAAAACCTAAATGAGGATGGCCGGACGCGGGTTTGAACCGTCGTCTCCCAGAATGCGAGTCCAGTGGGCTAACCGCTGCACCAGCTCGCTCAGTATTCTGGGATGTTTTTATTTCAAACGTTAGTCAGTTTGTGAAGTGTTTCAATAAACATTATTATTTATTTTTATTATTATACGTAAATATACCAGTAACTACATTTTAAGAAAATATAAAACACAAGAATATTCTAAGAAAAAAGTGGATTTAAAATTTAAAAGGACATAACTTACCTAAAATACCTAAATTTCTAATTATAAATTTGAATGCATACAGTCTCTATGCGTATTGCAGAGAGATTAATCATCTTACAGGTGATAAACATACACTAATAAGACTGCTTGATACCTTGTTGGTACACCAATGGAGTACAATGTAGCAACGATTCTGGGTGACATAGATCCGAAATGTCATCTGTACATAACCAGAGGTACATGACGTCGAATATCTACGCATAGGGCTCGTAATTCCTGGAAAACAAGTGCTGATCGTGAATGGTCGCAGCACTGGCAATCGATAGTGTCTCAGTGTCTCTCTCTGCGTTCAGATCAGGCACATCTGGAGGCGACGACAACGAATTGAGTTCAGTGTCATGCTCGTAAACACAGTGTGTAACAATTCTGTCCTTGCGACACTGACAGTTTATCCTGCTGGAAGATGCCATCGCCACTGGGAAAGGCATGAAGGAATGTAGCTGCCGTACAGCTGCCACGGAGCCTTCCATTACTACCGCAGGTCCTATGAGAACTCAAGTGAATGTTCCTCCGCCAGTCTGCGACTACGATTCGGTGCCGTTCGCATGGATGACGACCCAGACAGACACGACCATCGACTCAACAAACTCGATTCACCTCACCACACAACATGTTTCCATTGATCCTTAGTCCAGTATCGATGACCTCGTGTTCACCGCAGTCCTATGTTAGGGCCTTGTTGGGTCAACAGAGATCACGTACAGCCGAGCCCCGTATAAACGTGTTTGCTCTACAGTGTGCCCCGAAACAATTCTGCCTGCACCAGCATTTTGCTCTGTCATCAGTTCTGCCACGGATCCTCGCCTCTTCTGTTTCACAAAGCAGAAATCTGATCTCCACGTTCTGTGATGAGCCGCAGACGTCCAACCCTGTATGTCCTACTCGAGGTTTACTGCACATTAAGCCCGAATAAAAAATTCTGCAGAACTTGCTATAGGATTGCTTTGCAAGATGTTCAAGAACTCCAGTGTTGCTAAGTCAGCAACCTACCCAGTGTCTTATGTGGGAGGACTGATAATGCTGTAGTTCTGATAATGCTCTAGTTCTAATTCTAATAATGAAACTTGCCACTTCTTACGTTATCGTGGCTCCAGTGTTAATTTTAGGGCACAAAACTGTACTGTTTCAATACTTAATATTACAAATTATTTCTGCCTGACAAATATAGTTCCTAACTGAATAAAGCCATAGCTGTAATGTAGATTTACTTATAATGTGTTAACAATATTTCTCGGTGATAAACGAATATCACGTCCTTCGTTGTTACTCATACTGACAGGATCAGCAACCTTTACAACCCTGTTTTGCAGACAGAAAGCACATTTCTAACCCAAGTAGGTACATCAAAATGTTTTTACTTTTACTGACCGAGATGTCTACAATTAACGAATTAACCTAACTCTGATTCGTACTGCAAAGCATACTAAATCCGTCGCTATATAAATGGGTCGTGTAATGAGCACTTGATGAAAGTGTACCGCAGATACTGCGAACCTTACTTTGTGTTACTGATCTTTCCTACTTCAAACAGCTTGGCACTGCTCTTCATCAAACTTGCTGCTGCAGTACTTGATACCAGTTCCAGTGGACAAAGATTCTGGACGGAATATCACTACGCGGTATCCGGCGGACAGTAACAGAAAAATCCTAAAAGTAACAAAGTGAACACCGATGGTACACACCCACTTCCTGGACATGAACCTGTCGGTCAACGTGTTCGTAGCAGGGAGAGCTTTATCTGAAGTACCGCTCCTTTGGTGTAGGTAAAGCAAGAAGAGAGGCTTCAGCGTTGACAGGACAGAGCTAAACGTTACTGGATTTTACAAAAGAGGCGATACCCCCACCCCCCTTAGGAAACATCCAGCTAGGGCCAACGTCGTCACTTAACTGTCTCCCTATGGGATTTGGCCGAAGTAAAAGTGCCATGTTAAATTGGGAACTCTGTGATAACCAAAATGCGTGCTGTGCATGTTGTGCTAAGCATACAGTGAATCATTTTTTCACTGCCCCGTTTGCACCATGTCCTCAGGCATCGTGACGCATGAAGATATGGCATCAACAACCCTAACAGCAGTGCTCCTTACTGAGATGCATCGAAATGCCATAATGGTGGTTGTCATCGACAGGCTAAGAAGAATGCATCTGTTTTCCATAGATTCAGAAAATTCATTGAAACATTACAAAATTCGTAGATTGTCGGCGATATAAATACACTGTTGGCCAGTGAAAGCAAAGCACTATGATGGCAACATGCAACAAATTTCAAATTTGCATGATGTGCACTACATTCTTGGGTAAGACAATGATTATTATTTCTGCGTAACCGACCATTTCAGGCAGGATAACGACCACTCCTTATTTTAGGAAATTTTATGCAACTTTATCAGTCTGTAATAGATATTTGAATGTCATGGGTTGTGAGAAGATAGTGTTATGTCTATTGCAAGAAGGTCAAACATCAACCAAAACAAGGAATAACATGATTTACTTCCAACAAACATTTGACATATTTTTCCTGGAAGGGGGGGGGAGGGGGTACCCTACCCCTCGTATGGTTATGTTGTTGATGATAACCGTTGTTGGGATGTTCACTAATGTTCTAGTTAATGAAAGGTGAATGCAATTAATTTGCGATGTTTCTGATTTTATAGTAGTATGAAAGTAAGACGGCAAGTATGTAACGCATTTGGTGCAGAGGGTGAATACTTAGCGGAATCACTTGTGAGTTTCTTGTCTCTACACCACACCACGCGGTTCATGAGTTGCCTACCCAGGTAAATGGCGAAGTTGGGGTGAGAGCCACTGTGAGAAAATTTTCTTTCTTGTGAATCTTTCCATATGTCTTTATATACTCCTAAACCAACTAAACCACTTTAAGCTCAGTAACCTATGACTTTAGCTACACCCCAGCTCAGTTATGTTTCGTTGGTTGTCTGCCTCACCAGCAGGCATTCACCTTCAGTGAATAATAAAACTGGCCGGAATTCACCGCCAGTAAATAACATAGTGCTGTGCTTTCAGTGGCTAACAGAGTATTTACATCGCAGACAATTTACCATCAGCAATTGGAGCCCGTGGTCTAGGGGTAGCGTCTTTGATTCATAATCAAAACGTCTTCGATCCCGAGTTCGATCCCCGCCACTACCTTAATTTTGATAAATAATCAGCATTGGCGGCCGAAGACTTCCGGCATAAGAAGTCAGCCTCATTCTGCCAACGGCCTTGTCAAAGAGGGCGGAGGAGCGGATACAGGTTCAGGGGTGGGAAATTGCTCCTAAAGGCGGAAGAATCAGGAATGATCAACGACATGAGGATGCAGAAGGCAATGGAAACCATTGCATTAAAGACACGTAACGTGTATCCACAGGACATGTGGCCTGTAATTGAAGAAGTGTCATGATGATCTCTCCATTGGCCAAAGATTCGGATCTCCGGGAGGGGACTGCCAAGGGGGAGGTTACCATGAGAAAAAGATTAAATAATCAACGAAAGGATAACGTTCTACGAGTCGGAGCGTGGAATGTCAGAAGCTTGAACGTGGTAGGGAAACTAGAAAATCTGAAAAGGGAAATGCAAAGGCTCAATCTAGATATAGTAGGGGTAAGTGAAGTGAAGTGGAAGGAAGACAAGGATTTCTGGTCAGATGAGTATCGGGTAATATCAACAGCAGCAGAAAATGGTATAACAGGTGTAGGATTCGTTATGAATAGGAAGGTAGGGCAGAGGGTGTGTTTCTGAGAACAGTTCAGTGACCGGGTTGTTCTAATCAGAATCGACAGCAGACCACACCGACAAAGATAGTTCAGGTATACATGCCGACGTCGCAAGCTGAAGATGAACAGATAGAGAAAGTGTATGAGGATATTGAAAGGGTAATGTAGTATGTAAAGGGGGACGAAAATCTAACAGTCATGGGCGACTGGAATGCAGTTGTAGGGGAAGGAGTAGAAGAAAAGGTTACAGGACAATATGGGCTTGAGACCAGGAATGAAAGAGGAGAAAGACTAATTGAGTTCTGTAACAAGTTTCAGCTAGTAATAGCGAATACCCCGTTCAAGAATCACAAGAGGAGGAGGTATACTTGGAAAAGGCCGGGAGAACGGGAAGATTTCAATTACATTACATCATGGTCAGACAGAGATTCCGAAATCAGATACTGGATTGTAAGGCGTACCCAGGAGCAGACATAGACTCAAATCACAATATAGTAGTGATGAAGAGTAGGCTGAAGTTCAAGACATTAGTCAGGAAGAATCAATACGCAAAGAAGTGGGATACGGAAGTACTAGCGAATGACGAGATACGTTTGAAGTTCTCTAACGCTATAGATAAAACAATAAGGAATAGCGCAGTAGGCAGTACAGTTGAAGATGAATGGACAACTCTAAAAAGGGCCATCACAGAAGTTGGGAAGGAAAACATAGGTACAAAGAAGGTAGCTGCGAGGAAACCATGGGTAACAGAAGAAATACTTCAGTTGATTGATGAAAGGAGGAAGTACAAACATGTTCCAGGAAAATCAGGAATACAGAAATCAAGTCGCTGAGGAATGATATAAATAGGAAGTGCAGGGAAGCTAAGACGAAATGGCTGCAGGAGAAATGTGAAGACATCGAAAAAGATATGATTGTCGGAAGGACAGACTCAGCATAAAGGAAAGTCAAAACAACCTTTGGTGACATCAAAAGCAACGGTGGTAACATTAAGTGTGCAACGGGAATTCCACTGTCACATGCAGAGGAGAGAGCAGATAGGTGGAAAGAATACATTGAAAGCCTCTATGAGGGTGAGGATTTGTCTGATGTGATAGAAGAAAAAACAGGAGTCGATTTAGAAGAGATAGGGGATCCAGTATTAGCATCGGAATTTAAAAGAGCTTTGGAGGACTTACGGTCAAATAAGGCAGAAGGGATAGATAACATTCCATCAGAATTTCTAAAATCATTGGGGGAAGTGGCAACAAAACGACTATTCACGTTGGTGTGTACAATATATGAGTCTGGCGACATACCATCTGACTTTCGGAAAATCATTATCCACACAATTCCGAAGACAGCAAGAGCTGACAAGTGCGAGAATTATCGCACAATGAGCTTTACAGCTCATGCATCGAAGGTGCTTACAAGAATAATATACAGAAGAATGGAAAAGAAAATTGAGAATGCGCTAGGTGACGATCAGTTTGGCTTTAGCAAAAGTAAAGGGACGAGAGAGGCAATTCTGACGTTACGGCTAATAATGGAAGCAAGGCTAAAGAAAAATCAAGACACTTTCATAGGATTTGTCGACCTGGAAAAAGCGTTCGACAATATAAAATGGTGCAAGCTGTTCGAGATTCTGAAAAAAGTAGGGGTAAGCTATAGGGAGAGACGGGTCATATACAATATGTACAACAACCAAGAGGGAATAATAAGAGAGGTCGATCAACAACGAAGTGCTCGTATTAAGAAGGGTGTAAGACAAGGCTGTAGCCTTTCGCCCCTACTCTTCAATCTGTACATCGAGGAAGCAATGATGAAAATAAAAGTAAGGTTCAGGAGTGGAATTAAAATACAAGGTGAAAGGATATCAATGATACGATTCGCTGATGACATTGCAATCCTGAGTGAAAGTGAAGAAGAATTAAATGATCTGCTGAACGGAATGAACAGTCTAATGAGTACACAGTATGGTTTGAGAGTAAATCGGAGAAAGACGAAGGTAATGAGAAGTAGTAGAAATGAGAACAGCGAGAAACTTAACATCAGGAGGACATCAGAAGCAGACTTGTTATAGCAAAAAAGGCATTTCTGGCCAAGAGAAGTCTACTAATATCAAATACCGGCCTTAATTTGAGGAAGAAATTTCTGAGGATGTACGTCTGGAGTACAGCATTGTATGGTAGTGAAACATGGACTGTGGGAAAACCGGAACAGAAGAGAATCGAAGCATTTGAGATGTGGTGCTATAGACGAATGTTGAAAATTAGGTGGACTGATAAGGTAAGGAATGAGGAGGTTCTACGCAGAATCGGAGAGGAAAGGAATATGTGGAAAGCACTGATAAGGAGAAGGGACATGATGATAGGACATCTGCTAAGACATGAGGGAATGACTTCAATGGTACTAGAGGGAACTGTAGAGGGCAAAAACTGTAGAGGAAGTTACGTCAAGCAAATAATTGAGGACGTAGGTTGCAGGTGCTACTCTGGGATGAAGAGGTTAGCACAGGAAAGGAATTCGTGGCGGGCAGCATCAAACCAGTCAGTAGACCGATGAAAAAAAAAAAAAAAAAATCACGTACACTTTATTTGGAAACAATTGCAAAAAAAGTTGACAATAAGGATCAATTATCAAATTTGACTGTAGGGACACAATGTCTAATGAAAAAAGTTCTTGCGCAACTTGCACTCATGGCTGAAGGCCTTATTGACCAGAAATTCAAATTATTTGTCGGCTGAAGGCCCCAATACTAATAATAAAAAAACAATTTGACGGCTGAAGGCCTGGATAGCAAATTTTTAAGACCCAGTTAAACTTTCCAACAGATACTAAAATATTTTTTAAAAAAGATAATCATCAAAATTTCACTATTAAGAGACAATATCTAATTAAAACTTTTTAAGACCAAATGCGTTCACGGCTGAAGGCCTTATTGGTAGGAAATTGAAATTATTTGTCGCCTAAAGGCTCCAATAGTAATAACTCAAAATTAAATTTTAAAAAAATCAATCATCACAATCTGACCAAGAGGGAAGTGGGCCTCAGACAGTGCTCCAAGGATCGACCTGGGAAAGTCGCTCCGCTTAATAAAGGATGAGACAGGCGGCCAAGAGTTGTATTCATTTAACGGATGGCAACTCAGACTAGTGACAGTTTAAACGAAGACCAACACTCTTGCAAAATCTACGTAACGTCTGATAACCAATATAACAATGGGATAACCCAGGCAAGGCGGAAACGGCGGAGAGCACTGCGTCTTCAGAATTCGGTGTTTAGAACATCCAGAAGCAGAAGAAACCACTACGACCATAGTAGTCCAAAAGAAACAAAATATCCGAACCACAATCAAGGAGGCTGTCCCACTACACGCCTTACTGGATAGTGCTGCTGGACCTCACTACTGCTCTGTCCCGACCTAACTCGCGGACACACGCCTGACCCGGAAAACCCTTGACGTCCCTCCAAAGATAGGACCACCGTACTAGATATCGACAACCGCTACTGCTGCCGCTCGCAGACAGACAACGCTAGCAAACGTAGTGGCGTCAGTAAACACAAGAGGAAAACGAGACGCCACTGTCCCTATTACATGATACCAACCTACCAACAGCACCAACGCGAGCCACAACACAGCTCAAATAGTATTAAAGATACACATTATCATTTGCGGTAATGGCACCATGTTAAGACATATTGTAATGTGTCGTATTTACTTACTGAGGTGCACATTACTACAACAATGTCAATAACGTAAAAATAGTTTTATTTCAGTGTCACCATATTAAATTTTTGCCGAGTGTAAAAATTAGAATGAATAATTTGTGCCTTCAGAGATTTAAATAACCTCCTGATTGGAAAAAAGTCCCATGCAGACACAACAGTCCTCTCATGGTTCTTTTCTGTGGTATAAAATCAAGTACAGGAAGCCCATAGTTAAAGTTCGAGCTTCCAATCGGTGTAGAAAGAGAACATATGATCAGACTGACGTCAAATTTGAACAGCATATTTTTGACACACGGGGAAATGTCATAGAACAGAAAAAGCTAACGAAACTTTTACCACTACAAGGCGCTGTAATCGTTTCAACGTAAATGGAATCGGCTACAAATGACAGATGTCTCGCAATGCAACAGCTGTGTTTTCGTTGCACAGTACACAAGGGGTACTGCTCAATGTGCATGACTCCGCAAGTTTGGCAGTCAACAGTTGTGGCACCGTTAGGTATGAAAGCATGTAAGGCTGTACGATGCCGGATGAGAAAAATTGGATTTTGATTTTCCTGAGGCTAGAAACCGCATAAAGAGCTAAATGAACTTGGTTTCTGTTTGTCCTGGGACCAGGCACCGCATAAAAAGCAAAACGACATCGGTTTTTAATTGTCCGGAGGCCAAAAATCGTACAAACAGCAAAACGACACCAGTTTATAATTGTAGTGAGACTGTCGCTCAACATGTTCAGTACGTTTTCCACCGTTCTCCACCACAAGATGAAATCTAGAAACAGCGCGTTCCACAACATATCGGAGTGATTCGTGGGTAACGTTCAAAATGCATAGTGAAATGCATGCCTTCAGTTCCGCTATTTTCATAATTGGATCACTGAACACATCTTTAAGATAGTCCGATGGCCCGATGTCACACCGGCTAAAAGCGGTGGATCTGGACCACCTGGTTGTCTGGGAATAATGGCTGATAGTTTTAGCATTTCCTAAATGCAGCAGCTGCTTCACTGGTTGTGCAATATGCGGAGGAACGCCACCTTGCATAAAAACGGTCCTATGGTGTCGAGAAGTGCGAGCGACATTGTTGCGCAAAAAACTCTCATAGTGTTACCAGTGACGGTACTGATAACAGGACCCGCAGGACTCACCTCCAAAAAAAAAACAAAAAAAATACAACCCCCCAAGATAAACGATGCCGTCAGCTCTCACAACATAGTCACCTTTTCAGAATGAAGTGAGACCGGTTTATGTGCGTACGGATTTTCCATTGCCCATGTCTTTCAATGCTCCGTATGGACATGTCCTTGGAGATGGCGATGGACTTCGTCTGTTCTCAGAAAATTCCATTGCCATTCAGTGTCCAGTTCCATGCGAGCAAGAACTTCCAGAGCAAACGTTTGTCTTGCTCATAGTTCAGTACGAATCATGTCTTGAACATGGGTAATTTTGTGTGGATAGCAATGCAGGAAGTTTAGAAGGATTTTACGCACCGTGCTCACAAGCATGTCCAACGTTCGGGCAGTTCCCCGTGCACTGTGTGTTTGCACGCTACCGCTCGACCCCTCCTGCAATACTGTGGCCACTTCTTCTACTGATGTCGGGACAACTGTCTTCCTCACCCTGTCACACTGCATTTCTAAAGAATCTGTCCTTGAGAATTTGGTAATCATTTTCTCCAGACTCTTATCAGATATCGGACCAATACGTTTTCTATACCCTTGAGTGTCCGTAACTTCTGCAGGGCTACTGGCGCACATGCACCGTTTTTATGAAAGAGTTGCAGCGCGCAATGATCCTTCAGGGAGAAAGTGATGATTGGAAAGTCAGTCGCAAAATGAGGAACAGCCGTGTGCCACGCGCGTCTTTTGGTGAGCATATTCTGACGCGTTTAGCAGCATCAATTGGTCAAATTTTTCCTTAACTTTTTTCCTTACATAACGATCCCCCTACGTCAATAATTCTGAGTAATAGTTCTATTTCTACAGCGTTTTGAAATTACTACTTTCCGTGTCACTCGTAATTTAACGCGAACAGGCGTTACATCTCAGATACTAGAATCTGAATGTTATGCAGATGGCCGGCCGAAGTGGCCGTGCGGTTAAAGGCGCTGCAGTCTGGAACCGCAAGACCGCTACGGTCGCAGGTTCGAATCCTGCCTCGGGCATGGATGTTTGTGATGTCCTTAGGTTAGTTAGGTTTAACTAGTTCTAAGTTCTAGGGGACTAATGACCTCAGCAGTTGAGTCCCATAGTGCTCAGAGCCATTTGAACCATTTGATTTATGCAGATGATGTAATTCAGCGCAAAAGGAATTCAAAATTAGTTTTATTCATTCTGCCGCAGATCAGTTCCTGGCTGGAGCCACAGGCTGGTGGTAGTTGCTAGTGTGACTGCAAGCACCCTTTTCTAGGCGACAGTGTCTATTCTCCAGCCTGGAGATACTGAGTCGGCCTTAATCCAGCTAAATGGTGACTGTCTGTCCAGTCCCTGCTGTTCGCAAAGGCGAATAATTTCCACAGGGTAGCCGATATTTCTTAATACTGCTTAGAAGGGAGATTCTCTAAGGTTTGGCAGGAAGCAACGCCTTACAACTATTATGAGCTTTAGCAGAAAATCGCCAACTGAAGTGCCTACCTTCTGTTATGGTGGCTGACTGGTCCAAAGCTCTGCGTGATAAAATAATTGCGTGGAACCGTTTTGTAGCTCGGGAGTCAACCGGCAGCTCTCGCGATTGTAAGACGTGAATGATGGACCCTTTTGTGGAGGATCTGAGATTTGAAAACTGTTGACGCGTAAGAAGTCGGGAGGGATCAGTATGGTTGTTTAATGCACCATTTTTGCACAATGTCCAACCCTCCTTGTGCTATATTCCTGACTGTGTCAGTGAATTTTCCAAGTATTACTATGACAAGGTCATCTGCGTATCCTTAGCAGAAGCTTTGTCAGGAATTTAGTTCCTCAATGAGTTCGTTCACCACTACATTCCACAATAGAGTAGACAGAACTCCTCCTTGTGGGCAGCCTCTAATGGTCTTAATTACCATCTTTTCTTTCATCATGGTAGCCTCTACCTTCCTTCCACTAAGCATGGCTCTGGTCCACCTACATATAGTGGTCCCCAGGTCACGCACCTCTGCTGCCCTTACCATGGAATCGAAGGTCGTGTTACTAAAGGCCCCCTCGATATCCAGGAAGATGCAGAGGGCTATTTCTTGGAAGTGAAGTGCTTTATCCACCTTACTGACGAGTTGGTGGAGAGCTGTCTCACATGATTTACCTGGTTGGCATGGGTGTTGGTTCAGGTGTAGAGGGCTCTACATAGCCTCCTCTCCCCAACGTATACATTAACCAGTTTTTCCAATGTTTTGAGAATGAAGGAGGACAGATTGATTGGTCACATCTCCTTGGCCTTGGTATGATCAATTCTCCCTGGCTTTGGAATGAAGACAACCTTCACTGCCCTCCAAACATTGGGAATGATTCCTACTGCTAAGCTAACCCCAAATAACTTGCATAGGGTTCTTAAAAGCTTTCCTCCTGCCTGTTGCAGGAGAGCTTATGGTAACAATATTACTATGGAATGTAAATCGTGTAGCTATACTCGTTTTTAGATCGAAACTATGCGAAATACGGTCACCGAAGCTAGTGTCCCAAATCTATCTGCAGGAGATGTTTCTCGTACCGTGTATACCAGTGATCCCAACCAACCTGAACTGGTGTCCAAAATTAAAGCAAGAAACCGAAATTTTGCAAGGTTACGTTTATTTTGCCACAAAACAATATAAACAGGTGACAGTAGAGTAGAAACAATATAAATTATACAGAACGGTAGAGAAAAATGTTATTCGTTTCTTCCAACGTAACGAATTTGCACACACATTCCAACAACTGGTTAATGCCCTCAGTGTGGGGTGCGACCACCTCTGGCAGCAATATAGGCCTGACAAACGTCGGGGACGCTCTGAGTGATGCCATCGGTCTTACTCTGACGCATTAATGCCCATTCTTCCGGCAAAGCTGCTGGCAAGTCTTGGAGAGTGGTTGGTGGATGGCGAAGTGACGCAACTGGTGTCCCTATTGCATCCCAGACGTGCTCTGTGGGATTCATATCGAGATAGCCAGCAGGGCACATCATGCGTCCAATATCATCCGTTTCCAGGAAAACATCAACCACCCTTCCTCCATGGGGTCGAGCGTTAACGACCAGCAATACGAAGTCTGAGCCCACAGCACCTCGCAACAACCGCACATGAGGTTCCAAGATACCTGACAGTAGTTAAACCTTGCCGATTTAGCCGTACAATTTCATGAAGAGGTGTTCCAGTTACCAACAAAATCTCTTCCCATACCGCTAGGAACCCTCCTCGATATTAGTCTCTTTCCACAGTGACTGGGTGATGCGAATCCGTCAAGAATCACTATCCAGACCAAATCGAGATTCATCTGTGAAAATAACGTTGGCTTACTGTTCGACCGTCCAGATGGCATACTGACGACTCCACTCTAGACGTTCGCTTCCGAGAGGAGGCGTCAGAGGTACACATATAGCAGGTCTTCGACAGTAAAGGCCACCCTGCCGAAGCCTTCTGTACACCGTTTGCCTCGATACAACACTTCCAGTGGGTGCTACGGAGTCAGATGCCAGTAGCTGTGCAGTACTAAGGCAGCACCGTCATACCCTTAGAGCCAAATAACGGTCTCCTCTTTCTGATGTTACAGGTAGTCGGCCACATCCCGATCTTCCAGATACAGTTTCGATCTGTACAAACTGTCACCACATCCGAAAAACAACAGAACGATCCACATTGAACCATCGGGCCACATCAGTTTGCGACTGTCCTGCTTCTATTCTTCCCATGGCCCCCTGCCGCAGAGAGCCTGGTAGGCGTCTTCTCTTGGCCATACTGCACCATCTGTGACTGTGTATGAGGCGTGTTCAAAAAGTATAATGACTATATATTTTTATGAAAAATATTGATTTATTCATCAATATTCATGTTGAAACTTTCGGGCAGATTAGAAGTGTGTGCCGGACCGAGACTCAAACTCGGGGCCTTTGCCTTTCGTGGGCAATCGCTCTACCATCTGAGCTACCCAAGCACGACTCATGCCCCGTCCTCACAGCTTTACTTCCGCAGGAGAGCTTCTGTAAAGTTTGGAAGGTAGGAGACGAGACTGGGGAGCAGTCAAATGTACATTTCATTGTTTAGGGGTACCAACCATTTTTGATTTCAGCGTTTTCTTCTGATGCAACAAGACACAAATAGGCCCCACACACGCCATGATACTCCAGTTCAAATCTGTGAGAACACATAGGAGGAATCCGCAAAGTACATTCGCACTGAAGACTTACTTTCTTCATGTTGATGTTTGTTTGAGGATGCATCGGCTTAATGTGCCAGTACTCGTTGTCTGTAGAACGGGACTTTAGGGTTTCACCCGAATGTAAAGTATCCGCCAGCGTAAGCCCACTGACGAACCTTCGAATTTTTTCCACCGCGCGGTCGCCAGCGGGTGTCACCTCCACCAGTCGCCAGCGAGACTCGCACGCGACCGCGGCGCGCTTTGATGGGGGCGCCTGTGCGGGTGCCGTCGAGTCCCTCCCCTGTCACACTCGCCGCCTCCTCGAAGCCCCGCGCATGATCAGGCCCTCCCCCTCGTCCATCTCGCGCCCCCGCCGCCTGCCCACCCCACCCGCTTTCATCTGCATCGGAACTGCATCGACCGGCCAGCCTACATATGCATGAACGCATCGCCATCGATCACAGAAACACCGCACTAGATTTACATTCAATACCCGGAACTGCTGCGCCTGTCACTTCGCGCTAACGTAATGCCCCCTTCCTCGCCGTGCCAGTTCTTGAACTGCGGTCCACTCGGTTTTTCAAGCCTCGGAAATGTAGAAGAACCGCCCAGCAATAAATCTCAGTCACGAGCAAACACTGTGCGTATCCTCTCTGCACGGACACGGTTACTCTGCTTCCTCTCATGCAGGCACGGAGGAAACTGTATAAATGTCATAGCCTGCAGTGCCATTCACCACTTCGTCCACTCTACCTCTCAGCCATATCGTACAATGCCCAATTATTGCCAATGCTTCTGCGAAATATATAATAATAAGCCATGTTATTTCAAACCCTTGAAGAGTTTAGATAACAAGAAAATACTGACTATCGAGCCTACCTCTACCAACACTCTTCCATTCAGAGGAGAGGGGTCTCACGTGTTTTAAATAAGGACAAGTATGAGATAGTTGATGAACTGCTGTTTCTCCTCTTCAGCTGAGCTGCAGAAAATGGCGTCCGAGAATGACGGAAAGAAATGAACAGTTCAGGAGTAGAAAATTGGGTGAGGCTTGGCTAGCAGTATCTGAATCTTACTATCAATTGCCTAGCCTTTTCAGACGATCTAGTGATATTTCACTCTCCACAGATAATGAAGCAAAACACATGCAGAGATGGCTGAGCTTGAAGTATCTTTTGACGGCCGAAGTGGCCGTGCGGTTCTAGGCGCTGCAGTCTGGAACCGCGAGACCGTTACGGTCGCAGGTTCGAATCATGCCTCGGGCATGGATGTGTGTGATGTCCTTACGTTAGTTAGGTTTAACTAGTTCTAACTGCTAGGGGACTAATGACCTCAGAAGTTAAGTCCCATAGTGCTCAGAGCCATTTGAACCATTTTTTGAAGAATCTTTTGAGAAGGCCCTCTTCATAATACCAAATAAGCGCTAAGAGGATCGAAAGTCAGCCTAGGAAAAATTAAGTAGGCAGAAAAATTTAAGTACCAACGTGCAAAGGTAGCGTCTGCGTGTAATCACTCGAGATACGCATTAATAATATGGAGATGGCCTACCAACTAACTAAATGAATCTACAGTACAAGACTGATATCCTTAGACACCATAATTAAGCACTACTGTACTGGTCTTCGTCTGGAGGCTCTATATGCGATAGAGAGTATTACACTGAACAAGGGAGGTCTAAAAGAGAAACCTTGAGCAAAAAAAAGGAAAAATGATAAAATACTGGGTCCCATCAAAGAAAACAGCGAGTACGGAAGGCGTCACAATGACGAACTGTATAATGAAGTGGAGAAGATTACTGATACGATTCGGAAAAGAAGGATTTCCTTTAATGGCCACTAGCACTAATGAGCTATGAAGGATATGTAAAAGGGTATTAATATACTTTCGATACAAAAAAACCAAAGGCGCATGGCACTGTTCATCAACCTGGTATACACTCAGCAGGTAGAACTGATATAAGGCGCAGAGAAGGTCCAACGAACAGTGCCGCATTTCGTAGCCAGATTCTTTAGTAGGGGCGAGACGGGTCCCACGAGAAATACGAGCCCTGCAATAAACTTGTGATGTCATACCAGTCATCTTTTCGCCATACTTTGCGAACGCTGGGGTCCGTGCAGAGCCCACAGGGAAACAAAACGTCATTGTAAAGGCCACTATAGATATTAACTAAGTCGTGCGGTATCGAGGGTTGCATGCTTTTAAACGCACGGTTAAAAATTATTAAACCCTTCAGCAACAGACATTCGCTCCTCGCCAGAGACGGCTGCAGACACGCGTAATACCTGCAATGTCACGTGCTGTGACGTAAGCGTCGTGACCTGTCTTTCTCCTGGGCCTCATGCTCAGCAAACTCCATTGACACACACTGACAGGAAAGGTTTACTTTTGAAATTTCGAGAGCGTATTTTCTAGGAACTGTCAGGCAACATAAGACTCCCTTCCACGTACAACTCTCGAAACGACCACGACGATATAATTCGAGAAATTGGCCCTAATACAGAGGCGTACCGACAAACCGACAATCATTCTTCCCGTGTGCCATTCGATAGTGGAACAGGGAAGTACCCTCCACAGTCAGATAGCTTGCGGAGTAATGACTTAGATGGTTCACAGAAGTTAAAAAAGATCCTCGTTCTAAAGAAGTGAAACTTTCTCCCGGCGTATAACATGTTCAAATAATGGGAATGCATCCAAGGGACATCTTCGACAACACATATGAAGATGGTATCTGTTCTTGCAGACCATGCAGCTCTCTTAGAATGAAATGATAATTAAGTCAAGATCCTAAGATGTCGATAGGCGTTGATATATCATCTTTATATAGTTAAGGCTAACCCACCATTGACCTTCTTCTTCTGTGCTGTATGAACCCGCATTGCCCGAACTCTTACGGGACTCGGTAAGATTGTCTGCCGCGAGTAATGAGTGTAATGGGCAGGGGCACTAGGAATGTAATGTGTGGACATTAAGTTGGGAATGTGGGTCTCACGGAGAGCGTACATGGGATAAGTCTCTGCAGTCCCGCTATCTTCTGTGCCCTCGGTGGCTCAGATGGATAGAGTGTTTGTCATGTCAGCAGGAGATCCCGGGTTCGTGTCCCGGTCGGGACACACATATTCAACTGTCCCCGTTGATGTATATCAACGCCTGTCGACAGCTTAGGGTCTCGATTTTATTTTCATTTCATCTTCGACAGTAGTCGATATTTCGACTGGTGCACACCCTTTCATGTGACATTTGCGTTTCGAAAATGATAGGGTATCCACATGTATAAATATCTGCGATTCTCTTAAGACGGCCAGCCGTTGTGACCGAGGGGTTCTAGGCGCTTCAGTCCGGAACCTCGTTGCTGCTACGGTTGCAGGTTCGAGTCCTGCCTCGGGTATGGATGTGTGTGATGTCCTTAGGTTAGTTAGGTTTAAGTAGTTCTAAGTCTAGGGGACTCATGACCTCAGATGTTAAGTCCCACAGTCCATAGAACCATCTCTTAGACGTGACCCAGCTGCATTCCCGTAGGTGATATGACTTCCTAAAGATATTCAGGAGCATGATCCACCTAAGGAATAATTACCAACACAGAAAAGTTTCTAAGAAAAGTCGAAGTTGGGGAATGCGTGCATCCAACAGAGGAAACGAATGCGAGAGCATTTGGCGGTATCTCAGAAAAAGGTACAGATGCATTTCCGTGGTCCCTAGTTGGCTGAAACGAAGAAAATTCAAATGGGAGTGCATATGTTTCTTTAGGATGTGTGGCAGCGGAGTGAGTTTTAAGAACCTCCTTGGAAGGTGCCGTCTGACAAATGCAGACTCATGTAGACACTTTTCTCAATGACGTTGATAGCCAGCTGAAATCTCTATAACTGAAAAAGCTTCAGTGCCTAATTAAATCCCATCATACTGCGCACAACGTTACGTCTCATCTCTCTTTTTAGCGCAATTAGCCACAGAACGCTCAAGGAAAAGACTTGGTCCAGTAGTTGAAAGAAAGCATAGATGACACCGGCTTACACGATGGATAGCAGAAGCGATCCACAAAGCTACCGCCACCAAAATCATTATAAATCGTTTTCTATAGAACCTTAGAACACTTTCTGAGTGTGTATGTCGAACAGAATGATCTCTTCCACGCCAATCGGCTCGGATTCTGCAAACATAGGTAATGTAAAAGCTAGTTCGTGCGCTCATCACATCCTTCAACCCACGCATCAAAGCAGCCCGGTAGATGCAGTATTTCACGCCTTTCGAAAAGCATTTGACTCAGTACATTATAGCACTTGTGAACGAAAGTACGATGATGAGGGGTATCAAGCAAAACTAATGACTGGACTGAGGATTTCTCGGTAGCGAAGGTACAACATGTTATTTCGGATGGAGAAATAAGCTTCGGTGTCCACCAGGGAAATGTGGGAATGTTGCAACGTACAGGGGTATAATGTCTATGAAACATCCTTACTTCTTTAGTGCTATCCGACTTCGGCTCTGTTTAACTGCGCGAATACCGAATTATTTTGAATAATATTTTCTGTTAGTAAAACTCTTATTATCAATACGTTGTTTGTTACCTACAGAAATGATGATAAATTTAATTATGGTATGTAATCAAATCACAAATTTATTATTTAAAAACAGGATGAGCAATGTTACTAACCTAAGACATTAGAACACTAATCAAATTAACTTTTTAAACTAAGTACCCTACCATTGGCACAGTGGAAGCTATTCGTTATCGCGCCCCTTTCCCTAACTTATGTTTGTTGATACTGGTCACGCAAGTCGTTGTTCTACTGAAGCTCCACACCTAGACAAACACAGAATCAGAGAGCTCAAGCAAAGAGCTAGTGGAACACGTACTCATTTACAGTTACAGTGCCCTACTATGCCAGTTGTTTGCGGTAATATCACCGTACTTCAGTGTGATGATCACGACGGTCGTCTCAGGTACCGGCGTGATTCGTCTCTCCCCTGTGAAACCTCGACTTTATCTAAAAACGTGGACGTGATTTCCGTCCGAAAAACTCCTGACCGTAAGTTGCTCAATTGTGGAGCCCGTCACCAGTCGATACACAGTCTATTTGCACAAATGCCAGGAGCACAAATGCCAGGAGTAGTTGGTAGATTCAAAATGCGCTGCAGCAAAGGAATGTTTAATGTTTCATTCTAACGCTACAACTGAGCAAAAATCTGTTTTCTCTTCTCAGAGCAACAAATGATTCTGCTTTTGTGGTGATGTATGCACTAACTCTGACCAATTGGAGAGGGATCACTGGTCGCAATGCCAGCAGTACTTCCAAACTATGTCTAGGCCTCCACTCGCCGACCAGACACTCCGTGTCTGCCCAGCACGACACCAGACACCATAGTCCACTACCTCTTTATGCCGCCAAACTTTGCAGTTACTCTCACATGTCTCCCTAAGCGTTTTGGGCCAATCAGGACTCTGAAATTTCGCGCGGTTATCTCACCTTTCATGGGCGCGCCGTATTTGTGTTCCTTTCCAACCGTTGTATTTCAGTAACGGCGAGAAGCAGTCTCTCTCTGTCTCGCATGTACGCTCTCTCTCTCTCTATCTATCTCTCTCTCTCTCTCTCTCCTTCCACCTGTGTGGTCTCAGGCTCGCCCGGTGCCCCCTGCTGACACTGGTGACAGTCTGCCACCAAAGAAGCCGCCGTGTGAAGCTACGGCGCCGGCCACATCGCTTGTTCTACAGCTCAAAACAGCTCTTTCCTGTGTCCGTCCAAACCACTTTTCCAATGATAATACGCAAAGTTCTCAAAATCTTACGTATCATTATGAACCTTCGTTTTGCTATTAGTATTATTTTGCCTACCGGCCATACCTGTCCGCGTAGTATTTGTCACTTAATTTCTGAATCAGTCTTATGTAAGGTGCTAAAATCTGCCACCTTACAGTGTGTTGCTACCCTTGCTGTTGATGATGTAAGGGAGTGGACAAAAATATGGAAATAACAAAGACACAACAACACATTACCATGTATAATATGGTGTGCTAAGACAGTTGGCGATCAAAAAAGTTTCCAGTCGTCTTAGAATGGATAAATACGAGTTCTGTTTGGTTTTCAAGGGAATATTATTCTTCTTCCAAAACAGTGGAAAGTTCAGATAACGATGATGTAGGTGGTCAGCGATCACGTAGCCATTTCTCCAAAGTAGACCACAATGGCTCAAATAATATTAAGGTCTACTGACTGCAGTGGCCAGGGAGATGCGACAATTCATCATTGTGCTCACAAAAAACCAGTCCTGGGTGATGCGAGATGTGTCGTTATGTCGTCTTGGAATCCGATCATCACCACTGGGGAAACGACATTGTATGATAGGCCAAAGTGGTCACATAAACATCTGCAGAAAAGCGACTTTGCAGTTTACCCATGGGACTCACGGAATAGCATAATATGGCTGCCTCAATAATCACAGAATCCCCGCCATATTTCACTCTGGAGCGGTAAAATCGGACTGCACACCTTTCTGCATATGAGTTATGAAAGTCCGATCTGAATGCAGCTCTGATTTCTGCCGAGTATTAACTAAGTGAACGCGGCTTTTTCTTGGGAATAAGAAGCTAATATTGTTAACAAGAAATGACAGTAAGAAATATACATATTGAGAGGCCAATGTCAAAATACCCAGACTCGTGAACAGAGGCCGATAAGACGTTCGTAAACTTGCACCACTTAAACGCCCGTTTCTGAACCAAAAATATCCTTTCATGATGGGAAGAGTTACCCCAAAATATAATACCATACAACATAAGCAAATGAAAAGAAGCGTGTCGAACGATCATCACTCACTCCGGATACCGTTCGAATAGGAAAAATGGCAGCATTAAGTCTTTGAACAAGATCCTGAACGTAGGCTTTCCACGACAGTTTACTATCTATCTGAACACCTAGAAATTTGAATTGTTCAGTTTCACTAATCATATGCCCAATCTGTGAAATTAAAACGTCAGGTTTTGTTAAATTGTGTGTTATAAACTGAAAAAACTGAGTCTTACAGTGATTTAGCGAATTATGTCATAAACTACACTATTTGAAACCGAGGCAATGCTGCATCCAACATCCTTTACTGCCAAGCTAGTGTCATCAGCAAAGAGAAATATTTTAGATTTACGCGTAATACTAGAGGGCATATCATTTATGTAAGGAACAGGAGTGGCCCTAGTACTGACCCCTGAGCACCCCCTCCCCCCCCGCCCCCTACATGAGCATACCCCACTCAGACCCCCCAGACCCCACGTCACAGCCATTCTTAACGCTCTGAATAATGAACTTTGGCTGTCTGTTGCTAAAGTAAGAGGTGAACCAATTCCGAGCTACTCCACGTATTCCGTATTGGTCAAACTTCTGAAACAATATTTTGCGATCAACACAATAAACACCTTAGTTAAATCATTCGAAACATTTAACCCATTCATTACTTCACAGAGAAAAGAGAAAATAGAATTTTCAGTTGTTAAACAACTTCTAAAGCCGAACTATACATATGACAGCAAATCGTGTCATACAAAATGATCAATTTTCGTTAGATACACAGCCTTTTCAATAACTTTAGCAAACACTGATGAAATAGAAATAGGTCTAAAATTGTCTGCATTATCCCTTTGTCCTTATTTATAAAGTGGCTTTACTACTATTTTAATCGTTCAGGAAACAGACCATTCCTAAAGCAAAAATAACAAATATGGCTAAATACAGGGCTAACATGTGCAGCACAGTACTTTAGTATTCTGCTAGGCACTCCGTCATATCCAAGAGAGTATCACAGAGGAGTATTTCAGACTTCAGTCTCGGCATTAGCCAAGAGAGCTATGTAATTCCCGCAGAAACTAAATTTTTATTTGATTCACCACCATTGCTCACAAAATGATTGCTGAATACTGTACATATATCAGATTCATCAGTAACAGAAATATTTTTACTACGAACTGACTTTATATCGCCGACCTTGTGCTGCTGACCAGACACTTCCTTCACAACTGACCGTATGGTTTTATCCTGTGAATTAGCTATTCTATTCGCATGCCACATATTCTTTGCCTTCGTAATAACATTTTAAGCACCTTAGAGTACTATCTGCAAGGGGCTACTGTAGCTCGATTGTGACTACTTATAACATTTTGATATAATTCCTGCATTGTTCTACTTGATATCCTTATCCCACTAGTCAGTCACCTGGGCTGCCTTTTACTGCTAGTACCCCGTTTTGAACGTTATAATGGAAAGCAACTCTCATACAGCATGAGAACTGGGTTAAGGAAGAATTATATTTGTCATCTATGTTATTGGCACTATAAACATCCTGCCACTCTTGTTCCTTAACGAGGTTTAAAAAACACTATTGCTGTTGGATTAACTGTCCTACGAAGTTTGTAATTATATGTGACATTTCTTTGAGTACAAATGCCTTTTAATGTTAAAATTTGTGCATCTTGGTCCTAAATGCCATTCACCTTTGTAGTAACAGAATGCCCATATATTAATGAACAATGAATAAAAATATTGTCTATGGTCGTACTACTGTTCCCCTGCACTCTAGTTGGAAAACAGTGTCTGCATCAGATCATATCAATTTAGTATGTATACCAACATCACTTTTCTTGCACTATCATATACAAAATTTATATTGAAGTCACCACATGCAACTAATTTCTGGTACTTCCTGTGAAGTGAATCAAAAACGCTCTCTAGCTTCAGCAGAAATGCTCTGAAGTCAGAGTAATGGGACCTATAAGGAACAACAATTAGATGTTTAGTTTCGCTAAATTCAACTGCTCTTGCACAACATTCAAATATCTGTACATTGCAGTGCCTTGATACGTCTACGGACTCAAGTGGAATACTGTTTCTTTACATACATGACCACTCCCTCACCTTGCAAGAAATTCCTTGAAAAACAGCCAGCTAATCTGCATACTGGTAAAGGAAGAATCTGAATTGCAAAATTATTTATGTGGTGCTCCTCTCTACCAGTAACTTCAGAGTCAACACCTGTAAGCAGTTCACTAACTTTATCTCTAGTATCACTTACATTTTGATAAAATATGCTAATTCCTTCTCTACTTGGAAACATGACGTCTTCTGAAGGTGAGCCCTTAGTTAGAGGGAATTCCTTTAAGCAGGTATACCTATCAGCTGACTTCAAGGTGCAGCTCTAAAACCAACTACTACAGGAATTTTTCCACGAGTGATCCCACCAACACCCAGTACACTGCCAACTATAAGCTTTGCCAGCCTCCCCTTCCATACCTACTGACGAGCAGGCCATGCCTAGTGATACCCAATCTACTGGTAGACCCAACTGGCACCACTGAAATGTGACCCGTGCCCTCTGACATCAGTGCTTTCTCCAGCCCCATGTTGACGCGGCTAACAGTCTCATTAAGATGTGGCAGATCATGACGCTGAAACAGTTGCACAAAATGCACATTAGTGCCACCAGTTTGAGTAGCTATCCTTACCAGGTCACCACCTACATCATATTCCCAGTCCCTATCAAGACTGTTCCATGCTCCACGGACTATCGCTACCTAATCCTCCGTAAAATTCCTACATAACTCCCCTATGCTGTCAGTCACCCGAGCTAACCTTGCACTAGGCTTTACAATGTTGGTGACCTGGTACTCACTCCCCAACTCTTTCTGAATCTGCTGTCCCACACCTCTACCTAGCGAACTACCTAGCAGCAGAACCTCCTTCTTTCTCTTAGGCTTCCTAACCGCTGAGGACTGTTGCTTGTAACCTACACCTACAAGAGGCTCCACTCCACTCAACTCTGACAGTTGGTCAAATCTATTGCCTATACGCAAAGTTTAAATGTCTGAAAACCACCTCCTCCTAGCTGCCTTCTTGCCAACTACTAATTCCCATTCCCCAGCACTCTTCACCCTCCTCAACCTATCTAGTTCCTCCTTTGCGTATTGTAACTGCACCTGAAAGGCACAGATCTTACGCTACTGCTCCTTTATCAACTTATCTGTACTACAGATTCTTCATTCCCAGGAGAGGATCTCGCTAGAATACCCACAGGCTTCCCCACTGCATCCCCCCCACCCTTCCAAATACAAAACTTTGACCAAATTTCACACCGTAGCCCATTACTCACAAACCTACAACAGAGCCCACACTTCTCACGCATTTTAGTTATTGAAGAAAACTATACGTCTACGTTGCCTAAGTTCAGTTACGCCAGTATAACTATTTATAGAACTAACAATAGCGTCTCGAAACTCTCTACTAAGAAAGCAACTACTTCTATTAATACTACTAAACCACAACTAATACCAATACCACAAAACTTCACAAAATTATTAGCTAAAACCAAAAAATTCAAGTGGCCACTGGAACACTCAACGTAGTTAAAACACTAACGAAAATTTTACTGAAATATTTCATTAAAAACAATAAGAAACGTCACCTGAAAACTAAAGCACGAAATTTACTAAACGACTTCAATCCACAGGTAACTTCAAAAAACAGAATGAGCGAACGTTTCCAAAAGTTTATTAAATCGTTATTTCGTCACAACAGCGCGGAACACTGCTGAAAACTATTAAATTTAATAGCTGTATAACAGGGCACAAGTAACTTTGTCAGTACTTGGCTTTATAACCACTACAGAAGCAAATGCACGCCGCAAGATGTAAACACACTACTGGGGGGTGACGCTTGGACGAAGGACGCAAGCACACTCGCGAATAACAGAATACTCGAGTCAATAACACAGGAAGAAGGACCGAGATTAATTAAAATCCACTAATAAGTTACTTTCATAGCAAATAAGTAAAGTAGCAAGTAAAAATGAAATGTCGTATGAGGAGGGCCCCCCGTCGGGTAGACTGTTCGCCTGGTGCAAGTCTTTCGATTTGACGCCACTTCGGCGACTAAGTAGCAAGTAAGTAACTGAAGACTAAAACGAGCAATTTCCACAGCAGTCCAGCACCACGTGGCGTCATACCAGAGAGATTGGTTGATAGTTCACTTTTTATGGCTCCGGCATGACATTTTCCTCTTGCGGGCTTTTGCAACACTGTAGAGTGTTTTCATATTTCCAGCTCGCTCTGCTACTCCCTGCTTATGGAGCTCCCTTCTTGTTGTTATGGTGCTGACAGTGCTCGCAAGTGCGACTTCCAGTTCTGCAGTGAGGTTTGCAACTTCGTCCTCCCATTTTTCGTCGCAATCCTCTTCAATGGCTTACCGGGTGATGGTTTTTCGCTTTCCCTGTGTGCTGCATGAATCTTTGATATAGTGCCGCTTCAAACACTAAACACTTTGGTTACCTTTATTACGTTAACATCTGCTATACGAGCACAAACAAGTTTCTCGCATTCGAATTCACTTAGCGCCGATACAATCCACTCACAACTGACTGCGCTTGCAACGCATTCAAGATATTACACAGGTTCGCTGTTCTTCAAATACAAAAGCGCAACCTTCAGGCTTGGTTAGAATCTGTATCTACGTTCAAGCATGCATTTCTAGAGGCGTTTCCATGTTTTTTATCCAACTCCTGTAGGCGTAGCCACAAATTCATACACTACTTGATTTCAAAAATATTTTTGTTTGTGGACATCGACATTTGTAACGGGAATAGTGGTACATACGCTTCCTTTTTCTTCTTTTCGAGAGTAAAGAAGCAATAATTTTACATTTTAAGACTAGAAACTGATAAGTGAGGCGCAAAGGAAGACTGAGAGATATGATGGTGCTCTACATTAGAAATAAAACAATTCCACAACTTTCCGTGTGGGTAAATAAATTGGTGGCTCCCTCCTTTTCCGCTCCACATTTTATAAAGCTAATTGTTTCTCGTCATGCTCACGTACAGACGAACTGTAGTACGTGGGTACCTTGGATCGTTAACTCTGCAAGATTAGAGGTAGGATAGTCACTGCCAGTCATGTGTTACTAAACCATGAATTTCATTAGGACAGTCGAGTTCCCACATTTAAGTTGTTGATGTGGTCTCCAGTACGAAAACTGGTTTGATGAAGCTCTACATGTTACTCCATCCTGTGCAAGCCCCTTCATCTCCGAATAACAACTGCAACCCACAGCCTTCTAAATCTGTTTAATCGTACTCAGCTGTTGTTCTCGCTGTACGATTCCCCCCCCCCTCCCCACCCCGCTTCACTCCAATACTAAATTGGTCATTTCCTGATGTCTTAAAATGTGTCCTACCAACCAGTCCCTTCGTTTAGTCAAATTGCGCCACAAACTTGTCTCTCCAATTCTATCCAGTACATCGTCATTAGTTACGTGATACACCCATCTACTCATCAGCATTTTTCTGTAGTATCTCGTTTGAAAAGCTTCTGCTGTATTCTTGTCTAAACTGGTTACCGTTCACGTTTAATTTTCGTACAAGTCTACGCTCCAGACAAGCAGTTTCAGAAAAGACTTCCTGACACTTCAATCTGTATTCGATATTAACAAATTTCTCTTCCTCATAAACGCTTTTCTTGTTACCGCCAGTGAACTTCTTATGTACTACCTACTTCAACCATCAGCATTTATTTTGCTGCCCAAACAGCAAAACTCATTTACTGCTTTACGTGTCTCCTTTCCTAACCTAACTCCTTCGGCATCATGTTGTTTAAGTCGACTACATTCCATGATCCTTGTTTCGCTTTTGTTGATGTTCATCTTATATTCTCCTTTGAAGACACTGTTCCGTTCACCTGCACTTCCAAGTCCTTTGTTACAATGACATCGGCCAACTCAGAGCTTTTATTTGTTAACCCGGAACTTTAGTTGCCATTCCAAATTTTCTTTGGTATCCTTCGCTGCTTGCACAATGTACAGATTCAATAATGTCGCGGATAGGCTACTACCTCGTCTCACACTCCTCCCAAGCACTGCTTCCATTTTACGCCCCTCGACTCTTACAACTGCCGTCTGGTTTTCGTACAAGTTGTAAACAGCCTTTTGCTCCATGTAATCTACCCCTGCTACCTTCAGAATTTCGAAAACAGTATTCGAGCCAACACTGTCAAACGCTTTCTCTACGTCTACAGATGCTGTAAATGTAGGACTGCCTTTCTTTAATCTATCTTCTATGACAAGTCACAGAGCAAGGTTTTGCCATTTGCGTTCCTACATTTCTCCGGAATCTTAACTGACCTGCCCCAATGTCGGCTTCTACCAGTTTTTCCGTTCTTCTGTAAATAATTCGCTTTAGTGTTTTGCAGTCATGATTTATTAAACTAATAGATCGGAAATTTTCGCGTCTGTCCGTAATTCCTTTCTTTCGAAATGTAATGATTACATTCATATTGAAGTCTGAGAGTATTGCGCCTGCCTCATACATCTTGGACACCAATTGGAAGAGTTCTGTCATGACGGAATGTCGTCTAGTCCCGGAGCTCTATTTCCACAAATAATTTTCAGGGGTCTGTCAGATTCTTTTTGCAGTATCATATCTCCCATCTCATCTTTATCTCGTCCTCTTCCACTTCTAAATATCGCTTTCAAATTCATCGTGTTTTTATGTTCCCTCCCTATACCCTTTTCACCTTTCCGCTCTCCCCACTTTGCTTAGAACTCGTTTCCCATCTCAGTTCTTGATATTCGTACAGCTGTTTCTGTTTTCCCCAGAGACCTCTTTTTTCATGTAGGCGGTATCTACATTTCTCCTAGTGAAATATGCTTCCAAATACTTTCATATGGCCTCTAGTCATTCCTGCTTAGACATTTCGCACTTCCCGCTCAGCCATTTTACAGTTCCTGTGTTCCTCTAAGCCTACTTTATTTCTTGCATTTTCATATTTTCTCCTTTCACCGATTAAATTCAGTATGTCTTGTGTTATCCAAGGATTTCTACTAGACCTTCCCTTTTTACCTCTTTGATCATCTGCTGCTGCGACTTGGAGAGAGGTTCCCTTTTTTCCAATGGAGAGACACAACGGGGCTACTTGGCCCCTTCATTTGTGGAGGCGTCGTGTATAACTTCAGGTCACAGCTGGTGCTGTTTGTGGACACTGAGACGGCGTAGTGGTACGTCACGTACATTGTGCTTTCCCATGCGTTACCACTGATGAGACAATATCACGGTGCTATATTTCAACAGGGCAATGCTCGTCCGCACATGGAATGTGTCTGTATGAAATGACTGCGTGCCGATGTGGTACTCCAATGGCCAGCGACATGCCCAGATCTGTACCCAATATAACTGGCGTGGGTCCAGCCCGGACATCTTCCCAAGGCCAGTATCCATCATTTCAATGACCAGTTAAAACAGTTGCGGGCCACCTCGCCTCAGAAGGTCATCTTTGTCACATACTTCCGAAACTAATGAGTCCTTGCAAACAGGCCACACTGTGTGCAAAGTCATACTGATACGTTAGTTCTTACCGCCAAGTTCTTTGTAAATTTCATACGATATTGTAATCGATGAAATAATCACATTCCCTCTCAACCCATTAAATTTATCCTCCCCCCCCCCCCTCTTCCCGCCCCTTCTAGGGGCTTCACTTTTTTTTCACGCATACTGTGAATTATGAGTTTATTGCATACCTTATGTTGTATTTTCTTTTAAAATGGACCCATGGAACATTAAAGGACCATCTTTTGCATTTAAAATTACTTTTGTGTACTGAAATGCACCGTAAGTGTTGTGGCTATGAATGCTTCGTCTACTAAATTCATTTTCGCCCTACCGTTTCCTATTCGCACATGCTACATAGGAAGAAAGTCTGTCGGAACCCCTTTGTATAAGCTCAAGTTTTTATAATTTTACAATCGAGATCTATGCCGGAGGAAATAGTATGTTTCTTGATTCGTGTTTGACGTGATCTCTTGAGGTTTCTCTCTGCACGTTGGATTTCAGGGACGCAGATTGAACAGAGGAGCGGTAAAACGTGCAGCATCCTCTCTGTCCTTAAATTAAGCTATGACGTTCCTCAAACCGACCAGCATGGTCTATAAACCGGACATGCTTCGTGTGTGTAAGCTGTCTCCAATGGAGATGAATTACACTGCCTTCTAAATCTTTCGATAAGCCTTGCTCGTGTTTCTGCGCTCTCCACTGTAGATTCATTTGGTTGATATCTGTAAATGATCTTGCTGATTGGTTCTTTTCTTCTAGATACCCATGTTAAGTTACCTCTACTTCCAATTAGGACTACGTACCAGTATTAGCACCATGCACCGGTCCACTTGTATCTGTATACAGTTGTCTATGGAAGTCACATCCCCATCCATAACATTGTCATCTGCTAATCTGCTTCAGAAGGTAACGCAAATTACTTGCAGGTCCGTTTGATCATATAGGGAAAAACCGTCATTATTTATACGATGTAGAATGCATTCTACTCTGTCAAGGAATAGATATAAACATACAGAAGACACCACGGTACCAATAGAATGATAGTATGAGTACTGTTACGTTTGCTATGCTTGCTAACATCTTTCGAGAGCATCAAAGGAATATTCATCTGCATTCAGACCACGTCACAAAAAAAAAAAAAAAAAAAAAAAAAAGGTGGAAAGGTCAGTCTCATATGGTTGTCGTTACTCTCAAAATTAAATGAGTGCGCAAAGTACCGTTGGAAGATTGAGAACTCGTATACAACGAGATAATAAGCAACCAGTTACATGAAAGAAGTTTAATTTCCTTACCGGTTCCTGGCACTTAGTGCTCTTCTTCAGAAGGTTAGACCTGTCGCATTATTTCTGAAGAAGGCTAAATTAATTTATTTCACGCAACTGGTTGCTTATTATCTCGCTATACGTTGAAAGATTGACCCTGTCATCGGTCTGGCATGACTGTTGAAAATCGTATGCGTGCCGCCTTATTTTTTCCGCAATGACTCCTCCTTTGCTATCTCTTCATTTAAAACGTCATCGATTGTTTGTTGCATTATTTCCTCCCTCTGTCTTCCATACAGTTTGTACATAGAGCCAACAAAGTAATTGTCCTGATGTCTTAAGAGACGTCTTATTATTTTGTCCCTTCTTCTAGACGGTGTTTTCCAAATTTTCCTTGCCTCGCCGATTCTGCATAAAAATTCAGTTCTTATCTAATCATCTATTTAACTGTCAGCGTCCCTCTGCAACAGCATATCCCACACGCTTAGATTCTCATATTTACGGTTTGCCTACATTCTGCTCCAGAAGTACATTTCGAGAAATATCTCCCTGATACTGAGATCTATTTCGATAGACTTTCTTGTAGGAGTGATGGCTTTGCCTGTAGTAGTCTGCTGCTTACATAATCCTTACTTTGTTGATCTTCTACGCAAGCAGAATTCCTTCACTTTGTCTTCGATGTGATCCCTAATTTTTACTTTACGTTTACCACTACTCAAAATGTTTGGCGTCAGTACATATTTTGTACTCATTAGAGTGTTCGTTTCCTACGCTTTGCTTTGTTTTCAGTACATATTCTATGTTCATTAGGCTATTCGTTCCATCCAACAAATCCTGGATCTGATCCTTACTTTCACTGAGGATAGCACTTGTTATTATTCATTCATGTTATTTCTTCCACACGTTTAAAGCCAGTTCTGAAAATTTCTGTTGTATTCGTGTTTTCTTTTTCGATTAATTGGCTGATCAAAACTGGAGCAAGTTTACATAATTGATTTAAGTTCTTTGCAACCGGACTTCTTGTCACTTGGACATCCAATTTTATTGTTGCCTCTTGGGTCTTGAGCATTTTGTGTACTACCCGCCTCGTCCTACAGCGTATATCAAATTTCTTGAGAAATGCAAATATCTTGCATAATTTTTTACCTTCATGATAACGTTTCCAACATCTAAAATTCTAATTTTCCTAAGTTTTGCCTAAATTGTCAGACGTAGCTTCAGAACTGCTTGCTGGTTTTTTTACCTTTCCAAACGCCCAGTTATAGTTTTCTAACAGGTGCTCGGTTTCCGTGTCATTTCACTATACTGTATATTATTTTTATCAGAACCTTGGATGCATTTATCAACCTTTTATATCTTCGAGAAAGTCCAATGGTATACCTCCATTCTTATAGATTCTACACACTAATGTGAATAATTGATGGTTGGGCATTTGTCTTAAGATTTTAGATATTCCAATGGAATTTTATTTATTCCTTCTGCTTTGTGTGTTAGCGAGTTTTCTAGAGCTCTGTCAAATTTCGAACCTAATAAGGGACTCCTCATGCCTTCCACATCAGTATACATTTCTTTTTCTACGTTCCTCCTCGTCGTAGAGTCTTCGACCTACCTTTCTCTCATAATCGTTCTCTCCTCTGTGTTTAAAAACTGAATCTCTTTTGCATTCTTAATACTGACGCCTTAGTTTTTAATTTCTTCAAACGCTGTTTTGATTTTTCTATAAATTAATCTGTCCTTTAGACTGCAAGTTCTTTATCGATTTCTTATTTTTCTTGCAGCATCTTTCTTGAAGCATCTTCCCCACACTTACCTTTGGTTTGTTTCCTCACTTACATCGCTAAATTCATTTACTTTCGTAAATAGTTTTAAATTACCCCATTCCGCTTCACATGAACTGCCTACTTAATTTTTTTTATCGCAGAGAACTTCCAACGCATCTCACAATTCCTCACTACTTCGTTGTGCCATTTAATTTCGCACTGATTCTTCCGGACATCTTAAGCTACAATCTACTCTTCATCATTAATAAACTGCCATCCGAGTATATGTCTGCTCCTAGGTACCCCTTACGATCCAACATCTGATCCCGGAATGATGTAATCCAGCTGGCGTATTTCCATGACTCTTATATTTTGCAAATATCACATGCTCTTGAGACTCTTGGACTGTTGTTTTGCTAGTTTTTCAGAGGTTGAGGAGGCTTCCTCCTCTCTCATTCCTGCTTTTCAGAGTGGTCCTCCCGATGTTGATTCTGACGAGAAAGATCCTGTCATTCAACTCTTCATACTAGGTCTCATCCTTTGTATTCCTGTTTATAACAAACATGATTCCCGTTACACCACTTGTTGTTGCTGCTGCTATTACCCAACATACGTCCAATCACAATTGCTTACTTTATTTCAATTTCACTTCTCCGACTTCTACTACGAATAGACTGAGTCTCCTATGTTCTCTTTTCAGATTTTCTAGCTTCTTCATAACATTTAGACTTCTAACGTCTCATGTTTCGTCTCGCAGAATGCTCCTCCTCCTTCGTTACTTTTCATGATCACCCCCTATTGGAAGTCAATCGTTGTAGACAGGAATAAGGAGCTCATCCGCATTGTTGTGCCAGTGGACCAATCATGAAGACCTTTTTCCAAGAACATGTTACGTTTTATATGGACACAGGTTCTGTGTCTTTAATTCAACTATTTTCATTGTCTGCTGCATCTGTAGGCAAATAAATGTCTCGTGACTAGGGTCTCCCGTCGGACAGACCGTTCGCCGGGTGCAAGTCTTCCGATTTAACGCCATTTCGGCGACTTGCGCGTCGATGGGGATGAAATGATGATGATTAGGACAACACAACTCCCAGTCCCTGAGCGGAGAAAATCTCCGACCCATTCGGAAATCGAACCCGGGCCCTTAGGATTGACACTCTGTCGCGCTGACCACTCAGCTACTTAAGGGACGGACTTTATGCCACTGGTCATTGATGATTCATCACCTTTTGGGTAGTAACCCATCCAAGAAAAACACTCCAGTTATGAAACTTCCTGGCAGATTAAAACTGTTTGCTCGACCGAGACTCGAAATCGGGACCTTTGCCTTTCGCGGGCAAGTGCTCTACCAACTGAGCTACCGAAGCACGACTCACGTCCGGTACTCACAGCTTTACTTCTGCCAGTATCTCGTCTCCTACCTTCCAAACTTTACAGAAGCTCTCCTGCGAACCTTGCAGAACTAGCACTCCTGAAAGAAATGATATTGCGGAGACATGGCTTAGCCACAGCCTGGGGGATGTTTCCAGAATGAAATTTTCACTCTGCAGCGAAGTGTGCGCTGATATGAAACTTCCTGGCAGATTAAAACTGTGTGCCCGACCGAGTCTCGAACTCGGGACCTTAGCCTTTCGCGGGCAAGTGCTCTACCAACTGAGCTACCGAAGCACGACTCACTTCCGGTACTCACAGATTTACTTCTGCCAGTATCTCGTCTCCTACCTTCCAAACTTTACAGAAACTCTCCTGCGAACCTTGCAGAACTAGCACTCCTGAAAGAAAGGGTATTGCGGAGACATGGCTTAGCCACAGCCTGGGGGATGTTTCCAGAATGAAATTTTCACTCTGCAGCGGAGTGTGCGCTGATATGAAACTTCCTGGCAGATTAAAACTGTGTGCCCGACCGAGACTCAAACTCAGGACCTTTGCCTTTCGCGGGCAAGTGCTCTACCAACTGAGCTACCGAAGCACGACTCACGTCCGGTACTCACAGCTTTACTTCTGCCGTATCTCGTCTCCTACCTTCCAAACTTTACAGAAGCTCTCCTGCGAACCTACCAGTTGGTAGAGCACTTGCCCGCAAAAGGCAAAGGTCCCGAGTTCGAGTCTCGGTCGGGCACACAGTTTTAATCTGCCAGGAAGTTTCATATCAGCGCACACTCCGCTGCAGAGTGAAAATTTCATTCTGGAAACATCCCCCAGGCTGTGGCTAAGCCATGTCTCCGCAATATCCTTTCTTTCCGGAGTGCTAGTTCTGCAAGGTTCGCAGGAGAGCTTCTGTAAAGTTTGGAAGGTAGGAGAAGAGATACAGGCAGAAGTAAAGCTGTGAGTACCGGACGTGAGTCGTGCTTCGGTAGCTCAGTTGGTAGAGCACTTGCCCGCGAAAGGCAAAGGTCCCGAGTTCGAGTCCCGGTCGGGCACACAGTTTTAATCTGCCAGGAAGTTTCATATCAGCGCACACTCCGCTGCAGAGTGAAAATTTCATTCTGGTAACTCCAGTTATGGTTCACTCTGTCTCTGCTGAGCCTTATGGACTGCTCTGCAATTCATTTACCCCAAAAAGGGTGTTTACTGTGAAAATTATATCCAAAGCTGGAACTCGATACTGATACACCAGATGTTACTAATATTGAACACAAAATTCTTTAGATTGTTAGGCTTTGTCATATTCCTCTTTACTTTCTTCTTTCACAATCGACGTTTCTATCCCTCTGTTGGGACCTTCGCCAGGATCGTCTTGTGTTCCCTGTTAGAGGAACACTGTCAAAGACCAGTGTCTCATTCACTTTTAAAAGGGAGTTTCCCCCGCGTTTGTTATGAAGAAGTGGAGTTCTGGGTAAGATTATTGCGGCTACTATTGACGAGCCATCGTTATTAGACAGACAGCGAAATACGCAAAACAAGAGACTGGGAATGTCCTAAATTTTAATGTCGTCCGTGCAGAGGTATTCTTTGTGAAACGTGGCTATATATTCACTTCCTTGATGCTGGAAGCCACGGAGGTTGTAACTTGCCTATCTTCTCTATTGAAAAATCTCCCGTTCTTATAAATCTCAAAAGGTTCTCGGACTAATGTGCTAAACATGTTGCTGTCTTTGCGTAGTATTCGTACGTTTCTGAAATTTATACCTCAGTCGCAGTTCTCCTGATATTCCGCTACCGCTGATTTCACACTTTATTTTCATTGCGTATGGCGTTAAAGCTCTTTAATACGTTGTTTTACTGTCCCCCCAGTTTCACCTGTACACTCTTTGCTACAGCCATTAGCTACTTTACAGACCCCCGAAGTGTGTATATATGAACAGGTGCGACCATTTTGCTTCGGAGAAAGACTTTTATTTTATTTTGAATGAAAAACGTAGTCCCTAAAGCATTTTTTTTCTTTTTGAACAATTAATCGTATGATGCGGGTGCTCTCTAAACGAATGGTAGCCTAACAGAGGTAGAAAACGGTTCCTCGTTCCTCTTATTAGCGCCATTAGTAATATTTCGTTTGAAAGCCCAATCTATGGACAAGCAATCATAGCCTTTGGCTATCAGTGTATGATGTAGGAAATTAAACTCCAATTCCAATGTGACGATGTGATAGACTCGGTAGGCACGCCAAAAGTATTACTCATTCCTGGGCTAGGTGCTCTGGCGAAGTGGAATGTAAATATCTACTTGTATTTGTAAGCCCTCTCTGCTTCGGGATGGGCGTGATCACATCTTGCCAAGGTTGTTTTAACAACGCTGTAGAAGTTTCGCTGGGAAACCCTTAAACATTCTCCATAGAGTCCCGATCTCTCCCCATCCGATTTCTGTATTTCTGGAGCAATGATGGAAGTCATTCGTGGCCGTACATTTAATACGGACGAAAAGGAGTAGGCTTGGATATAATTATGGTTCCGTAGGCAACCACGGACATTTTTCCATGAATTCATTCACCACTTTGTCGCAAAGTGGGATAAATGTATTGACTGTTATGGAAATTACTTTTGAAATAGTAAAAAGTTTGCGTAATTTTTTCATCTGTCTCATTTTACTTTGGCAGCCCATTATAAATAAAATTCCCCAGTCATTAATTCTCTTTGATTTTGTAAGAGTCGATACCTAGACATCATTTACTAGAGCCTCTTGCTTTCTTGGTGTGCAAGCCGTTGTGTGGCAAATTTAATGTTACCTCACTCCATGCGGAGCAATCTGATTGCGAGATTTTCCAGCCAGAAAAGGTTACAGAGACGTCCAAAATCGCTGTCTACCTCGAGCTGACTTCTTGCACTAAAATTGCAGGCCTTTCCAGGAACTGGAAACATGTAATATTCTGATGGGTGGTTAGAACTTATATAATACTTCGTGCAGTTCTTTTTATTACCTGAAATCTTTGCATCTAGCAAAAATTAATATGTTACCACTGATGTAGCTACCATTGGGTTTCAATGAGAAAACTCTGTTTAGAGTTCGGATTTCACAAATACACTACTGGCCATTAAAATTGCTACACCAAGAATAAATGCAGATGATAAACGGGTGACAGAGCGAGGTGGCGCAGTGGTAAGACACTGGACTCGCATTCGGGAGGACGACGGTTCAATCCCGCGTCCGGCCATCCTGATTTAGGTTTTCCGTGATTTCCCTAAATCACTCCAGGCAAATGCCGGGATGGTTCCTCTGAAAGGGCACGGCCGACTTTCTTCCCCATCCTTCCCTAATCCGATGAGACCGATGGCCACGCTGTCTGGTCTCCTTCCCCAAAACCGACCGACCGACCGATAAACGGGTATTTATTGGACAAATATATTATACCAGAACTGACATGTGATTACATTTTCATGCAGTTAGGGTGCATAGATCTTAAGAAATCAATACCCAGAACAACCACCTCTGGCCGTAATAACGGCCTTGATACGCCTGGGCATTGAGTCAAACAGAGCCTGGATGGCGTGTACAGGTACGGCTGCCCATGCAGCTTCAACACGATACCACAGTTCATCAAGAGTAGTGACTGGCGTATTGTGGCGAGACAGTTGCTCGGCCACCATTGACCAGACGTTTTCAGTTGGTGAGAGATCTGGAGAATGTGCTGTTCAGGGCAGCCGTCGAACATTTTCTGTATCTAGATTGGCCCCTATAGGACCTGCGACATGCGGGTTTCGCAGGGATCGAATGAAGGGTAGAGCCACGGGTCGTAACACATCTGAAATGTAACGTCCACTGTTCAAATTGCCGTCAATGTGAACAAGAGGTGACCGAGACGTGTAACCAATGGCACCCCATACCATCACGCCGGGTGGCGCGCCAGTATGGCGATGACGAATACACGTTTCCAATGTGCGTTCAACGCGATGTCGCCAAACACGGATGCGACCATCATGATGCTGTAAACAAATCTGGATTCATCCGATAAATGACGATTTGGCATTCGTGTACCGAGGTTCGTCGTTGAGGACACCATCGCAGGCGCTCCTGTCTGTGATTCAGTGTCAAGGGTAACCGCAGCCATGGTCTCCGAGCTGTTAGTCCATGCTGCTGCAACCGTCGTCGAACTGTCCGTGCAGATGGTTGTTGTCTTGCAAACGTCCCCATCTGTTGACTCAGGGATCGAGACGTGGCTGCACGATCCGTTACAGCGATGCGGATAAGATGCCTGTCATCTCGACTGCTAGTGATACGAGGCCGTTGGGATCCTGCACGGCGTTCCGTATTACCCTCCTGAATCCACCGATTCCATATTCTGCTAACAGTCATTGGATCTCGACCAACGCGAGCAGCAATGTCGCGATACGATAAACCGCAATCGCAATAGACTACAATCCGACCTTTATCAAAGTCGGAAACGTGATGGTATGCATTTCTCCTCCTTACACGAGGCATCACAACAACGTTTCACTAGGCAACGCCGGTCAACTGCTGTTTGTGTATGAGAAATCTGTTGGAAACTTTCCTCATGTCAGCACGTTGTAGGTGTCGCCACCGGCGCCAACCTTGTGTAAATGGTCTGAAAAGCTAATCATTTGCATATCACATCATCTCCTACCTGTCGGTTAAATTTCACGTCTGTAGCACGTCATCTTCGTGGTGTAACAATCTTAATGGCCAGTAGTGTATTTAACCTTGGATCTACCACATAGGTGCAGGAGTGAGACGAATTATGTGAAAAAGTCTGTTACGGTTTGCTAATATTAGTCATGTCTCCTTTGTTGCAGTGGAAACGTCGCTGGGGCGTCCTGACGCGCATGTCGCCGGTGGCAAGTAAGTGACACAAGCCAGCGCGCGCCAAACACTGTCTGCCCCTCCTCAGCTGCAGGCGCCGCTGAACTACCAGGCTGTCCCAACAGCTAGCTACTTGTGCATACTTGTAACTCTCTTGCATCAGATACATTCGAATTCCTGGTGTGCAACTATAGTAAGAAAAATTGCAAATTATTTGTCAGCTGAAGGCCACAAACCATGTTACACACACTCAACAGCTGAAGGCCTGATTAAGAAAGTTGGAAATTATTTGTGGGGTAAAGGCCACAAGCAATTTCAGAATAAACAAGGGCTGAAGGCCTAAATTACAAGTAAGGAAGACAGTTGCATGTTAAAATACTAAAACCTTTTTAAATCTTAACGAACTGTAACAGGCTGTAGTGACGGTTGCAGGCATTATTAAGAGAAAATTGAAAATAATTTGTCGGCTGGAGGCCACAAGCAGTGTTACAAACAATTAACGGCTGAAGGCAGTAATTACAAGTTGGCAAGGCAATAACATGTTAAAACATTATAGTAAATTTTAAACAATTATGACAACTTGTCCAAATAAGGTGGAATAATCCACAGACAGTGCTCCATGGATCGACCTGAGGAAGGTGGCTACAGCTGTGTAAGCAGTGAGACAAGCAGCCAAGAGTTGTACGCACGTAACGGGATGACAACCCACACTATGGATAGCTTAAGCGCCGACCGACCGACTAACAAATCCGCCTAAGGTCCGATCAATGGTACAACGATGGAATATTTGGCAAGGGTGAAGATACGGGCAGCATCACGTTTTCAGAAACACACCCAAGGCTGAAGGAAACAATAGAATCAAGGTACGCCTCCCAAAGCTTATGCACAGTACAATTCAGAAGTCTGTCGAACTACACGTCGTGTCGGACAGCATCAACACGACTAGGAAAGGTACACTGCCAGAAAAGTACGCTAACCTTCAGGGCAGGTAACTAGGGCGTTTTCGGCCACAAGGCAGAAAATACCGCTGGTTGCACTTCACTAATAAGAATAATACTACATCCAAACTAACATCAAGGAGTAGAAGGCGGCTAATAGCTTCCGCTAACCTGACAGATTCCACTTATTGCGGTTGGTCTCACTGACCCTGGGAGCAGCAACACGCAAACAAGAGCGAGATCTCAAACAGTGGAGGTTTCAACTCTGGACACGGTTCACTCAACTTCAAATGTCCTGGGTTTGATAGTCGGCTGCAGCCCCTCGGTCTGACAGTGCCTGCATGCCGCCAGCGGTCCCGGCCTGACGTGCTGCGGATCTCCTCGAGGCTCCGTCCAAAGCCGAACTGCCTGACCCACATGACGACCCAGAAACACTACCTGCAGCACCAAAGATGGTACCATAGTACTGGTTATCGATAACCGCTGCTGCTGCCACTTGCAGACTAACAATATTAGCAAACTCAGTGGTGCCATTAACACAAGAAGAAAACAAGACGCCACTACCGCTATTACAAGACGCCACGTTTTGAATGGCAAGAACGCGAGCCGCACACGGCTCATGCACATTTTATAAAGACCGTAAGGACACGTTCATAGGTAACTATTGTTATAGGGAGCCCAGGACACAGGATTCTGAGGTATTCTCATGGGACTGAATTTAGAAAGATCTAATTCCGTGTCTCCTATTTATGCCAACTAGTATGGCATGGTCTTTTAATGAAGAGTATTATTTACTCTCATGCTGGAAAGGTTGTAAGGTGAATTATGAGGCAATAGAAACGAAGTGGAATGGGCTAAATCTCGAAGTCAATGAAGACATCATGAATACGTATGAAACAATGTGTGGGATACAAATATACAGAACTGTAAAGCTCTGAAGTGTGATTGCCAATTAAAATAACTAAATAGCAAAATTTTTATAAGAGTAAGTGAAATGTGCAAGCTAGTTTCCTTTAGTTTTGTAAATATGAATAAAGGTCTTAGGTGCAATCACCAGAATTAGCTATGAATGAGTGTTGATGTCACTAGAAACGAGCGAATGAGATTTCGTTGAGTGATGAACTGGCAAAGGCACCGTTCCCAGTTTTCCAACAGTCCCATCCCCTTGGGTTAGAGAAATGCTTGATGTTGTCACATCACCGTCTCCATGCTCATTTTTTTTGTTTCACTGGTGTAGATTATGACGCGCTTCAGCCAAATTTGGGCTATTTCATATTTCTATCATTGGGCTGATTAGTCTGTGTGATGCGATTGTAGGTAATAATAAAAATTTGAAAGATCGAGTAGCTGTCACGTATTTTATTTTAGGCACTGAAATATACACTCCTGGAAATTGAAATAAGAACACCGTGAATTCATTGTCCCAGGAAGGGGAAACTTTATTGACACATTCCTGGGGTCAGATACATCACATGATCACACTGACAGAACCACAGGCACATAGACACAGGTAACAGAGCATGCACAATGTCGGCACTAGTACAGTGTATATCCACTTTTCGCAGCAATGCAGGCTGCTATTCTCCCATGGAGACGATCGTAGAGATGCTGGATGTAGTCCTGTGGAACGGCTTGCCATGCCATTTCCACCTGGCGCCTCAGTTGGACCAGCGTTCGTGCTGGACGTGCAGACCGCGTGAGACGACGCTTCATCCAGTCCCAAACATGCTCAATGGGGGACAGATCCGGAGATCTTGCTGGCCAGGGTAGTTGACTTACACCTTCTAGAGCACGTTCGGTGGCACGGGATACATGCGGACGTGCATTGTCCTGTTGGAACAGCAAGTTCCCTTGCCGGTCTAGGAATGGTAGAACGATGGGTTCGATGACGGTTTGGATGTACCGTGCACTATTCAGTGTCCCCTCGACGATCACCAGTGGTGTACGGCCAGTGTAGGAGATCGCTCCCCACACCATGATGCCGGGTGTTGGCCCTGTGTGCCTCGGTCGTATGCAGTCCTGATTGTGGCGCTCACCTGCACGGCGCCAAACACGCATACGACCATCATTGGCACCAAGGCAGAAGCGACTCTCATCGCTGAAGACGACACGTCTCCATTCGTCCCTCCATTCACGCCTGTCGCGACACCACTGGAGGCGGGCTGCACGATGTTGGGGCGTGAGCGGAAGACGGCCTAACGGTGAGCGGGACCGTAGCCCAGCTTCATGGAGACGGTTGCGAATGGTCCTCGCCGATACCCCAGGAGCAACAGTGTCCCTAATTTGCTGGGAAGTGGCGGTGCGGTCCCCTACGGCACTGCGTAGGATCCTACGGTCTTGGCGTGCATCCGTGCGTCGCTGCGCTCCGGTCCCAGGTCGACGGGCACGTGCACCTTCGGCCGACCACTGGCGACAACATCGATGTACTGTGCAGACCTCACGCCCCACGTGTTGAGCAATTCGGCGGTACGTCCACCCGGCCCCCCACATGCCCACTATACGCCCTCGCTCAAAGTCCGTCAACTGCACATACGGTTCACGTCCACGCTGTCGCGGCATGCTACCAGTGTTAAAGACTGCGATGGAGCTCCGTATGCCACGGCAAACTGGCTGACACTGACGGCGGCGGTGCACAAATGCTGCGCAGCTAGCGCCATTCGACGGCCAACACCGCGGTTCCTGGTGTGTCCGCTGTGCCGTGCGTGTGATCATTGCTTGTACAGCCCTCTCGCAGTGTCCGGAGCAAGTATGGTGGGTCTGACACACCGGTGTCAATGTGTTCTTTTTTCCATTTCCAGGAGTGTATATCATCGCATGTTCTTGATTTACTGCGCTGCATGTCGCTACAGAGAAAGTGAATGAGTTCTTTACCAAGGGTGTTGGAAACCAATTACAGCCACTGGATTTGTCTTGGGGAATGGATCGACATCTATAGGTAGGCAACGCAAGGAAGTGAGCAATAGAGATGGGTAAAAACGTTCTTTTAGAGATCAGATCAGAACTGCTCATTCACTGGAATGAACTACCTCTTTTTCATGACACATTACGCTTCGTGCCTTTTTGATTCAGGTCATTAAACCTGTATTTTTATCTAATTTAGTCCTATTTTGAAATATCATAGAAGAGATGTAATAAGTTTGTTTTATCTCCCTAGTAGTATTGACATTTAATTGTTATGCATTTCATCTGCTGTAAAAGTTAGAAATATTGCAACGAAACTCCAAACTTTTTATCATAAGAGAAAATTTTAATAGTAAGACTGTTTTTGTTGTTTTCTAATGCTCTTATAGGAGGTAAAATGCAATAAAAGAAATATAGCATAAATGTAATTAAAGCATGTACAGTCGACATTTACTGTCAGTATGGCAACATATGTACCCAAGAAGGAAAAATGAAATTAACCATTACCATGAATTATAAATACAATTGATACATGTTATTCAAAGTGAGTCACTTTCTTTTCTCAGTGCTTATTTGTCCTGATTTTCAAAAGATACACTCACGGGGCGCTGATATCGCTGGGATACATAATATTTTCAGAATCAACTGGTATAGCTCTTGGTACCAAAACTTTCTGGCTTCCCACCATTTTAAGGAATCGCTGTTTCTAGGTAAATATAGCTCAGATAAATATTTATCTAATACAACATTCACTACACATCGTGGATCACGACTTCCTTGGAGATGAGAACACACAACACAGAGTTGTTAGTATTTTATCCACAGCCACTAAAAGATATAATCAGTCTACATCTTAAAAGAAAACATAAGTTATGGATTTAAGGAGCTGATTCACAATTAAATAATAATAAATGATTAGAAAAAAGGAAGTATAAACTAGTTCTGTGCCTTAGGAAACACTATTTCGTTCGTGCCAGAAATAGACAAGCAAAAGAAGGCAGAAAGATGTAATTACATTATCAAAACGGTGTATAGAATCTTCAGAACTAAAGTAATAACGGAAACTCTACTTAAGTGCAACAAAAAGATGTCAGAACGAGCTATGAATTTTGGAAGTATAACAATAAGAAATGTATAATTAGTACAAGCACTGTGGATACAATTCCAGAGAAGAGTAACTACGTACACATTGTCTGACAGAACTATGTATGCTGACATCAGAGAAGAACAGGGAGTGAGAAGCTGAAATGAGCAGATTAAGTGATATAGGAACAACTGTGTGACAAGAACGGAAGATAACAAAATACCCTAATTAATTATGAATTATTTACCCCGTGAGCCTATGGTCGTTAGGAAGACAGAGGAAAAGGTGGAAAGATCAATAATTTCAACCAATAGGGTGTAACAGGCAAATGTCTGATACAGGCACACAAAGGAAGGTATCTCATGTTAAAAATACTGTACTTTTCTGAGTAACTGTAGTGTAATATGTTTTGAAATTACATGTAACACACTGATCCGAAATAAGAGGTGTCCTGAAGCATTAATCTCATCAAGTTAAATAAAAGAATAACAAATAACAGCAATAATGTATAGATGCACTATCATATGTGTAAAAGTAATTATGTAAGTACATCCTGTTATTATGATTAACAACAATATCCAGTAAAGCCAAGCTTGGATGGAAAGGCACTGAGTATAGAAAGTGATCTGCGAGCAAAATTAGTAAGTGAGCCAAGAGTGCAGCGTGACTCCAGTGGTGCTTTGTAAGCCATGCCATGCAGTCAGCTGGCAATCGGTGTTGGCTAGTGGTTAGGACTGGCTGGTGATCAGGATTGTCTGTCGATCAGGACTGTCTCCGATGTGGGACCTGTTATCAATTGAGATCCGTCAGTGATCGGGACTGACAGCTGTGTGATGTCCACTGCCGATCAGGATCAGGTGGCGACTATTATTGGCTGCTGTGCAGCCTTCGCTGGTGATTGGAATCGGCTTTGAGATCGGGTCAGTTGCCAGATGAGATTGGCTGTCAGATAGGATTGCCTGGCGGTCAGGATCAGCTGGCGGTCAGGATCAGCTGGCAGTCAGAATCGGCTGGTGGTCAGGATCAGCTGGCAATTACGATCGGCTGGCGGTCGGAATCGGATGGCAGTCAGGATCGGCTGGCGGTCAGGATTTCCTGGCGGTCAGGATCGGCTGGTGGTCAGGATCGGCTGGTGGACAGGATCGGCTGGTGATCAGGATCAGCTGGTGATCAGGATCGGCGGTGGTCAGGATCGGCTGGCACATGGGACTAGTTTATTTACAATATGTCATTTAATAACTGAGATATACATAACTTTGAAGTGCTGTAAGGACCTTCTCTGGTGCTAAATGCAGTGAGAGTAATGTTCTTAACAGAGACTAATAGTCTTAAATGCAGATAGAATCCCGTGACTTGCTTATAACTAGTAATGCTAAGTAGCGTCATACTACACCAATGTATTTTTCCTTACTGCAGTCTTGAAGTGAGACTGAACGTTCACTAAATCTGGGCTGAAGCTCAGCTCTGGTACAAAGTCCTTGCTCTGACTCATCCCAAAGGTGTTCCATTGTATGAGATCGGGACTCCATGCAGACTACTCCATTTCAGGAATGTTACTGTCCTTAAATCATCGTCACAGATGGTGTTTTGTGATAAGAAGCCTTTTCATCCTTGTACAGACAACCATCGTCGCTGAACTGTGCGTCTACTACACTCCTGGAAATGGAAAAAAGAACACATTGACACCGGTGTGTCAGACCCACCATACTTGCTCCGGACACTGCGAGAGGGCTGTACAAGCAATGATCACACGCACGGCACAGCGGACACACCAGGAACCGCGGTGTTGGCCGTCGAATGGCGCTAGCTGCGCAGCATTTGTGCACCGCCGCCGTCAGTGTCAGCCAGTTTGCCGTGGCATACGGAGCTCCATCGCAGTCTTGAACACTGGTAGCATGCCGCGACAGCGTGGACGTGAACCGTATGTGCAGTTGACGGACTTTGAGCGAGGGCGTATAGTGGGCATGCGGGAGGCCGGGTGGACGTACCGCCAAATTGCTCAACACGTGGGGCGTGAGGTCTCCACAGTACATCGATGTTGTCGCCAGTGGTCGGCGGAAGGTGCACGTGCCCGTCGACCTGGAACCGGACCGCAGCGACGCACGGATGCACGCCAAGACCGTAGGATCCTACGCAGTGCCGTAGGGGACCGCACCGCCACTTCCCAGCAAATTAGGGACACTGTTGCTCCTGGGGTATCGGCGAGGACCATTCGCAACCGTCTCCATGAATCTGGGCTACGGTCCCGCACACCGTTAGGCCGTCTTCCGCTCACGCACCAACATCGTGCAGCCCGCCTCCAGTGGTGTCGCGACAGGCGTGAATGGAGGGACGAATGGAGACGTGTCGTCTTCAGCGATGAGAGTCGCTTCTGCCTTGGTGCCAATGATGGTCGTTGCGTATTTGGCATTGTGCAGGTGAGCGCCACAATCAGGACTGCATACGACTGAGGCACACAGGGCCAACACCCGGCATCATGGTGTGGGGAGCGATCTCCTAGACTGGCCGTACACCACTGGTGATCGTCGAGGGGACACTGAATAGTGCACGGTACATCCAAACCGTCATCGAACCCATCGTTCTACCATTCCTAGACCGGCAAGGGAACTTGCTATTCCAACAGGACAATGCACCTCCGCATGTATCCCGTGCCACCCAACGTGCTCTAGAAGGTGTAAGTCAACTACCCTGGCCAGCAAGATCTCCGGATCTGTCCCCCATTGAGCATGTTTGGGACTGGATGAAGCGTCGTCTCACGTGGTCTGCACGTCCAGCACGAACGCTGGTCCAACTGAGGCGCCAGGTGGAAATGGCATGGCAAGCCGTTCCACAGGACTACATCCAGCATCTCTACGATCGTCTCCATGGGAGAATAGCAGCCTGCATTGCTGCGAAAGGTGGATATACACTGTACTAGTGCCGACATTGTGCATGCTCTGTTGCCTGTGTCTATGTGCCTGTGGTTCTGTCAGTGTGATCATGTGATGTATCTGACCCCAGGAATGTGTCAATAAAGTTTCCCCTTCCTGGGACAATGAATTCACGGTGTTCTTATTTCAATTTCCAGGAGTGTATATATACAGAACACAGTGTTCTAAAATCAATGAGTTATTCATTGCTGATTTTTTCCTATTTTTTACAGCACCCTCGGCGATGCTTCAAAGTCCCTGTCTGCCAGTATGTAAGATCTGCCTTACACTCCAGTTCGCAGTCACGTAACCTACAGTCGTCATAGGGAACTTCGATTAAAATGTCCCTGACTCATTTGTTACTCAGGTGACATCCAGTGACTAGTCCACATTCGAAGTCTGCAAACTCTCCTGAAAGACCCATTCTGTTGTAAATGCTTCTCTACTGACAGCTTCTTTTCATTGGCGAATCCGCCTCTTATCACATCTACGGTTCAATTCTGCATTTTCTGAGGGTGTCCAGAAAATTTTACACGGATAGTGTAGTATTCTGTTCAAGGGATCAGCTATGTATTATGGTTAAATTGGGAGCTAACTCAGCTGTAAATTCTGTATAAAATCTTCGCTTACATAATCTGTGAACTGGTGCAATTCCTACCACCTGTTACAATGCCATCCATTGTCATATTGTCACGTAAGTAAACGGGCTATGAGAGAGTGTGGCAACTTTTATGTTTTTCCCAAATTTAATCAAGAATACGGCGATACATGTGGCAAATCATGCTTATGACGTCGCCTGGTGACTTGTGACGTCTTTCTCGGCTTTCTCTGCTCTCCCTTCGCTCCCCCCTAATTCCTCCCCCCCCCCCCCACACACACACTGGAAAAACGCTGAGCTGTTGCGTGTAAGGACATACAATAGTTTTTTTTTAAGGATGTTGAGTCTATTGTATGATATTGTTTTTCTTTATTTTGGGTTTTATCCTACTGGAAAATGGTGAGAAAAGGTCAGTGTTTTCAGCTGATGATAAGTTGGTGTCAGACATAGAGGACTTTTAATAACCATACTACCGGTAAGCGCGTAGCTGAGGACTGTCTAAACGAGTAATGGAAAGATACGATAATGGAGAAGAATGAATACTTTTCGGCGAATAACAATGATGTTTTGGGATGGTTTGTAAAAACATTTTGCAACTAATAGGGTTGGTTGCTTGTGCTGGAACTGTCTACCCATTTTTCAAATCGCCAGTCAGTCTGCATAAGAAGTGAATGTGTTCTCTTTCACAGCACGAGACCGACTGACCTAATTCACACCACCACCGCCAGAGGGCGGGAAACGCGATCTGGCAACATCCCATCCAGTCACATGGTTTTGACATTGGGAATATAAGGCGTATGCAGTAGTTAACTAGTATTAGTCAGTGGAAGGACCATGAAGCATCAACAACAGTAGCTGAGCAGAATAGGAAGAAATGGAAGAATAAGTAAACCCTGCTTAATAATATTATGTGCCTGTCTATACTTGATATTATTATCATTGTTATTATTATTATTATTATTATTATTTATTACAGATTGTGACGAGTCCTCTTCTTCTTTGTCAAGCAGCAGCACAACAGTCCTGTATGTCGGAGCCTGCGGAGTTGACCTCCCGCTTCTTCTGACCTCAAGTGACACAACTGTGCAGCCTGTCGGGTCTGCAGCAGCGGCAGCGACCTCTAGCTGGTGGAAGCTCGTATCACATCTGGTTAGCATGTTTGAGAGCAAGAAGATTCTGTTTTTGTCCATGCCACACACTGATAAAGATACCAAACAGCAGAGAGTGCATATGAGTGACATAAGTGCTCACATAAGTCTCAAACAGCATGGCGAAGGTTAGTATTTGACTCCAACATGTGAACTACCCATTGAAATGCGGAATATTCCTGTGATACTCCAAGGAGAGAGTGGATACGTAGTGAATGAGAAAATACAAATTGCTGCCAGTGAGCTACAGTTGTTCACATCGACGTGTAAATTAATTGCTAGTGGGTCAAAGTGTCTGAACATAGGCTTAGAATCAACAGACCTCACAACATGGACAAATTCGTGCACATGTCCAGCACTCAGCCTGATAGGATGGGTGTACTTAGAACATTTGCTTCTAGAAAGAGACAGAAATTCAGACTCTTGAATGTGAAGTTGGGGGTGTATGCAAGCCGCTAGTGACATATTATATGACTCTTCTGAGATTGATAAACACATTAAATTATACTATTATTCCAATAAAGTAAAGGACTTAACAGATAAGATTGATGCTACTGAAATGAAGGTAGAGAAGAATGTATATATGGTGTAACATGCACAGAACATTGCTTAATATGTAATTAGATGTCACCTAGCCATAAAATCATCGAGGCATGGAACGGTGTTGAAGAAAAGTTACTAAAGCTACGTTTAGGACATTTGGAGCAGGAACGAACACTGCGAGAAACCTTTAAGCCAGTTACTGAATCTGAAATTACGCGACGACGATTATGCCCCTGCCGATTTCATTAAGCATCACAAGGATGCTAGAGAGACAGAATATACGGCGTCAGCATGGTAAAGACATAGATTCTGGCAACACAGCCTGTAATAAGCTTAACCGAGTGCACAATATGGATAGGTGATTTTCCTAGGTCCTGAAAAACTAAATTATTCACCAAAAGACCTGCTATTGACAGATGCACAAAAGAAAACAAATGGACTACCAAGAAAATAAAGCAGTGCGATATAAAAATCCATTATAAAGGTCATATTAGACGCACAACAAATCAGAAGTGATGGTATTGACAGTGAGCATATATTCCCACAGCATATACATTATCACGATCCCAATGAGGTTATAGATTGCCTACGACTGCTTGTGGCGTCAGCTGCTGGTGATAAAGGTCTTCCGAATGAAGTTGTTTCAATAATTTCCGAGATTGGAGAGATAAGTATCGTCGAAGAAGTATGCAGACAGTCATTCAAGAAGTATACAAACCAGCACATGAAACATATCACCGTAAACAAGTTATACTTAAAGGTGGGGATGACTTATGGCAGGCTGATGTTGTACATATGAGGGATTATTCACATGTGAATAATGGTTTCAGTTATATTTTAATGGTCATTGATACATACTCTAAATTCACCTGGGAATTACTGTAACCTCCCTCTCACTTATCGACCTTAATGACAGTAAAAATTAAACAACGTGTACCTAATGGAAATTTGGGAAAAGCAATCGTCACCGAAGTTAATTTGTCGGTAAAGAGTGAGGAAAGGGTTACATCTAAATGAAAGGAAAAATGCAAATGAAACTGGTGGAAATTAATTTTGAAAAGGGGTAAAGTTAATAAAGAAAGTAAATGTGCGGTCGTTACGTTAACAATTAACTGGCGTTAATTAGAGATTTGAGATTTGGGGATAATGACGGCCGCCAGTCCTATGGACAGCAACTATATTAACTGAAAAAGAAAGGTTATTGCGCATATAATTAGCAGTAAGAGCGTGGCAACTGAAGGTTGACGCATGTTGTGTGAAAACTGAATGTTTGCCAGAAGTAATAGATTTCGCTGCACTCTGACTTAATTTAGCAAAAGAATTAATAAAACCGGAAAACTGAAAGTTAATTTAGAGACTAAAATTAATAGTGAACTTTGTTTCTCAACCACTACGAAATAGTAAAATTTAGTACTTACCAAGCTGAGCTGCAGTCACAGGTAAGCTAAAATATGGTAACAAAACTCGCACTCTTAATTTGTGCTTGTGTAATCTAAATATTGTAGCCAGCTATGAATACTTTAACTGAACTTTGAAATTAAAGCAGTGAAATGGAATGATATTACTTTAATGCTGGCATTTGAATTTCAACGACAGTCGTATTCATTCCGGAAAAGGAAGAGACCCTGCTTGGTAATGCAATTGGGACAATGAGCAACAAAGGTTCATGCTACGTTGCTGTAATTTTCTGAGGCAAATTGAACAGTTTGTAAAGCTGAGGTCTGCCATACAGTTCTAAAACTTTACGTGCTTCCAGTCTTCCTTGTTGGTTGATTGAAGGTTTGAAGTCGTCGATCGGGGAGGTGGCGACAGTAACTCATTGTCGGCCGTCGCTGTTGCAGAAGCTGGATGCTGGCGCGCCTTCTTCTCGGCACGGTCACCAGGCGAAACGGGCTCTTGATGTGAGCCAGCTAATGCTTCCCGTCCGCGACACCGTGTCAGAAACTATCGTAGCAAGTCGAGCGCAATTACATGCTGCCAAACCCCGAAAGCGCGGCAACTCGCGGGAGCGTCACACAACACACGTGCTCCGCCGCCCTACTCCAGCCAGACACCTTCTGCCCGCGCTCTATGCGATATGACACTTCTGTGTCTTTATATATTGTAATTGTTTTGCTATATATATATATATATATATATATATATATATATATATATATATATATATATATATATATAGCAATTACAATATATAAAGACACAGAAATGTCATATCTTCAGGTAACAAAATAAGGAAAAACTTTATAGCACAATAGATGGAAATAGGAGGATATGCATTTCCGTTGTTACATATTCCCACAGCATATACATTATCACGATCCCAGTGAGGTTATGGATTGCCTACGCCTGCTTGTGGCATCAGCTGCTGCTGGTAATAGAGGTCTTCCAAATGAAGTTGTTTCAATAATTTCCGAGATTGGAGAGATAAGTATCGTCGAAGAAGTATGGAGACAGTCATTCAAGAAGTATACAAACCAGCACATGAAACATATCACCGTAAACAAGTTATACTTAAAGGTTGGGATGACTTATGGCAGGTTGATGTTGTACATATGAGGGATTATTCACATGTGAATAATGGTTTCAGTTATATTTTAATGGTCATTGATACATACTCTAAATTCGCCTGGGCATTACTGGTGAAAACAAAAACATGGAGGGATACTGCACAGAAGTTTCAGAACTCCTGCACATGAGAATAGATCAATGTCTAGAGAACCTTTAAACAGGCCATGGTGGAGAGTTTTACAATTGGATATCTTAAGACAGTGATGGAACAGTGTAAATACACCACCACTCAACATTCGTATCGTGGAATGTCTGGACAGAACAGTGAGAGTGCAAATGTGGATGCACCTGAATCTTCGTGGTTCACACAAATGGATAGATATCCCTCCACGAATAATTGCACAGTATAAACGAACCAAACATTGGACAATTAAAATGAGACCTATTTATGTTCATGATAATGGACTCCTGAATACACTATGCAACAGTATTAAAGTGGTGAATCCACGTAAACAGAATTATAATTGGGTTTTGTCGTATGCATTTTAAAACACAAGACAGGATTTCAGGAGTCATTCGTACCTAGATGGGCGAGTGAGGTAATTATAGTTTCCAAATTACAGACAACAAGTCCCAGAACCTACATCTTAAAGGATGGCAGTGCTACTGAAATTACAGTATGCTTTTCCACAGAGGAAATGCAGAAGACTCGAACCTCAAGTCTTTCTCATAGAGAAGGTCTTAAGACTTTGAGAGAATAGAGCACTAGTTAATTGGCTTAGTTTTCCTGAAACACAAAACAGTTAGACTGGCGTCAACGATGTGCTGTATAATATTTTCATATATTTGGGTGGAGGATTTAGAAAAAAAGTATGGTTCTGTTACAGTGGGATCAAAGTTTACATGTGATGCTTTAGCATTCCTGTTTCAGGAGATACGATATGAGCTTAATAGAGAGGATATTGATCACACACTTAATTTAGGCATAGAATCAACCCTTAAAACATACCTCTCTGTATCGACATCGGGTCTGAAATGTCTAGAAAATGCACGATGTTTCATAGACGAGCTAGTGGGTAGAACAGCGGAAGTGTACAAGCGATTTACTGCATGCATACTTCTAAAAATGCTTATGGGATATATGAGGGCAGGTGCGAATTATTACCAATGCTTAATAGGAAATTATTCTGGTAAAGAATGCGATGTATAACAACTAACATATTGAAGGAATCCGAGAGAAGAAAGACGTCGTCATCAGTAAGATAAATTGGAAAATTCCCCACATCACTGTAGCAGATGGGCAGAGTCTGAAGATTTTAAAAGTTCTGAACGCTGGTGTATATTTGCCATTGGCTTTCCGTTCATGGGAGCTTTTGGAAGACCCATTGATACCGACATTGGCCAGACGGATGTAGGCTGTTAAAATCTCTTTTAAATTGGAGTCACGTAGATTCATCATACTTGCACCCCCAACTGATAGAAGAGGGACTATAGCAAATGATTCCACTGCATTTCACAATTGCAAATTAAGTAACGGCAGCGTCTACTTGAATTTAGCATTCTGTCTGTACGACAGTTTAGTGCTACAGTGGTAAGAAAATATATACAGTCTAGCATTTAACGTGTATGCGAGTTTCCACGCTTCTTGCTGTAAAGGTGCTGAAGAGGAAGGGTGTCTCCTCAGTCCATGACAATTCTAGGAACTGGCACCAAGTAGTGATAGAATGCTCAGCAGAACACATTGGAGCATACGTTCTAGTTCTGCATGACTGTGTGATTAACTACTGGCTTCTCACTGGTGTTGTGCAGCGAGCTGTATAAATGCACACGTGTTGTCATACCCAAAGCATTTCCCAATGGCATCTCAAAGTGTGAACGTAATTGCGTATGTTTAAGGTTTCTACGATGATCACAGGCAGTTACTATTTAAAGATATTGTTTTCATAGCATTCACAGAAGATATTCTCGGTAAGTCTTGCATCACTGAAGCCTTCAGAGGGTGTGAAGTGTGTTGAAGCATAGAGGGACTACAATGTTGTTCATACGTTTTTTCCATGAAATTTTGGTATAGCGTGTAAAGATATGGTGGCGTCGCTTCGGTTATTTGACTACACAGAAACCATCAGCTATGTCAGAGGCAAGGAGAATATTACATGGATGCATGGAATCTACATGGATGCAGCTACTCACGACCTGGAACTCCACAGATGCCCTGCCATCCATTGGCTCAAGAGAATGTGTGAATATGAACACAATAGGTTGTCTCTGCTTCTGAAAATGTAAAATTACTTTTAAGTTGGAAGAAAAACAAATGAATATTTACGTCACGTTTTGTGTACTTTTTAGTGATTTCGTCCTGCTCCCACTTTGATATATGTATGTCTACATAGTATGTAGCTTTGTCCAGATACTGCCTCTGTGGTTTTCTTTAAGTACAGGTGATATAATTTTAGACATGTGTGCAATATGTCTTTGGAAGCACATACGATCATGTGCTACCTGTTCCCATAACCCAATATGTGCTGAATAATAGGCAAAATCAAATGCAACCATTCTACATATTTTTTCTACATCTTAAGCTTAATCTTCTTAATAGCACATATGTTCAGTCTATTGTCATGTGTATGTGTCTCACACACCCTTTCATATGTGCAATGAGATATAGGTTTTCTGTAAATAACAACAACAAAGTCATATGGTAACAAATTTCATTTGTTCATTTATGTCAGACATTTAGATATGTAGATATATTCTAGTTCCTTTTTTTCCCATATCAGAAACAATTTGGTTCTCCAATAATTTTCCGATTCAGGGATACTTTTTTGCACCCTGTTACTAATAATATCACTGCTAATAACTGTAACCCACAGTCCACCCAGCAGTAGCAGTCACTAACTTTAGTATACTGAAAATACTTGCAATTTTTGATTATCTAGTAGACAAAATCCACTCAACAGTATCACTGACTGAAAGTATCGAGAATTTCAATGGACTGGAAACTACATATCTGCAATAAAAACTAATCTCATGGATGGCTGGCAGCAAGTGAAAGGTAAAAATTGTTTCTATTTACCAGTGTACTTGGTACACACATGATCTGCAGAGTATAAATATTTGAAAGCAGTATTTTTGTCATGACAAAGATTAATTTAGATGTTCTTTTTATCTGAAAGGTCTATTTACTAGTGACACTTTTTGTCAACACATATATCGTGGTTATGTATAAGGGGCGTTCAAAAGGAAACGAGTCGGAAGCAGAATTATAGAAACCAGTGGCTGTATGTTAGAAGTATTGACCCTGGCTGTTGAGACACTTGTTCCACGGTGACACAAGACGGTGAATGGCTGTCTCATAAAATTCCTGAGGCTGAGATGTTAACCAGTCCTGTACGTACACTTGGACGTCGTTGTCCACACGAGTGGAGGAAAGATTATGCTGACGTTCTTCTTTGACCAAGATGGCCTCCTTCTGATTCACGTCCAGCAGTATAGGACAACAGTGTATGTCCAGCATTACTCGCTAACCTTGACCACTCTTCGCCCAGCGACAAATCAAAATGACCAGGCAACCTCACCCGTGGGCTCATTCTGGTTCACGACAATGCTTAGCCTCAAACGGCCAACACAGTCGCGGTGCTCCTGCAGAAATTCAAATAGCAGGTTCTCGGCCACCATCCATACAGTATGGACCCCTCTCTCTGTGATTACGCCATTTTTGGTCCCCTTAAAAAGACTCTGAGAGGCAAACGATTCACCTGTGACGACGGCGTTCAGCCTCTACATGCAGAACTGGTTAACATCACAGCCTTGGGAATTTCATGAGACAACCATTCAAGGCCTTGTGTCACAGAGGGACAACTGTCTCAACATCTAGGGTAAATACTTCTAACATACAGGTACTGGTTTCTGTAATTCTGTCTCCAAATCGCTTCTATTTGAACGCCCCTTGTATTTGAGTAATGTCACACATCGTGTGCATATATATTTACATGGGTACAAGGTACATAACTGTGATAGTACACATGGTGTGCATGTATTGTTTCGCAAGTTCATGATACACAACTAAAAATATTTATGCTGTGGTAAATGAGTTATACAATTCCACTTATATACACTATTGACAAACCACTATCACACTCTATCTCAATAAAACTCAGTCTCACTCCCTCTCATCAAGTTAATAGTGTGACTAAAGATGAGTTTCAATCCTGTCCTCACAAATGGCCCACTTATCATCATGAGGCAACAGACCAACGTTAGATTGCATCACAGTGTACACGTTGTGTACTGGCGATTGAATACTAGTCCGTTGTACCACATGGTGTGACTGTGTTGGAGCACCTCGAATACAACTGGAACTGCAAGTAGTCTTCAGTTGTGAGGGCCCTTGATGACACATGACATAGTTGCTCCGGACATAGCCTCAAATCACTGTGTGCATCATACAAAGTAATTGAGTATTTGCGGTCAGCTTCCACAACCTACCCCATGCCAGACTCAGCTGTCACACTATGGAATCCAACGCATTCGTGTTTGGGCAGCCATTGAAATTAGTCAATCGGCAGTGATTGTTGCATGGTGTCCCAATGTAAGTTATTGACATCTACGTACGTAATCTAGCTCCAATAGTCAGATGTGTTGAAACTCTCAGCAATCAATGGGTTATTTGCCTTGGCATGCCTATGGGTACATTGACAAAATTTTGGACTCATAATTGAGAGTCTGACGGTTCAGACCCTCGTCTTGGTTTTGAGATTTTGGTTTTCTGCGATTTCCCTAAATGACTCCAGGCAAAAGTCAGGATGGTTCCATTGAAAAGGCTCGGCCGATTTCCTTGCCCATTTTGAGCTTGTACTCTGTCTGTAATAACCTCGATGTCTACAGGACGCGAAATCAAATCTTCCTTTTCGACAAAGTCCGCCAGGGACTCCTTGCTCAAAGACCATGGGTCAGTAGTTTGTTACTGATTTCCGTTTTCTTAAGCATAGCATCCTAAGACAACCCAGGTGCTGTGGGATAAAATCCAGGGTTCAAAGTATATATGGTCTTGCAAATCCTCCAGAATTTCTCAGAAACATCAGAAAGCAAACATACGTTCACGTTCACATAACGTTTGACACTCTCCGTTAAATATAAGATGTTAAAATCCTACGAAATGTTCGCAGGACGCTCATACTCTTCGTCCGATTTGGCATCGCGTGTAAGGTTGTTGATGGATGTAGCTATGTCAGGTAGTTTGGTTTCGTCGACTGGTTTTGAATGGAAAAATCCCCTTTCTTGTCTCAAGCTGAAACTTTGCATCAATGGTATTTGCATCTCAAGTTAAGTGCATATCCTTCTGAGACACAGTTTCAACAAGTTGAATGGTGCCTGTATAAAAAGTAACAAGTCTGGTAAGCAGAGCATAATTCGTGGTGCCATGAGATGAATTTCTCAACACTATCAGGTGGTACACCTACCTGAACTTTCTTCATACCGAAATTGGACAAGTGCTCAACAAGTAAGTAATCATCATACCCGCTCTGGTGGTGGAGAAAGATGGGTATATCATGTAATTTATACTTCAAGTTGCATATGTTATGAGCTGTGCCACAGAAGTACCCTGTTAGATGACAGTGGTTCTCGCGAGGAGTGCCGGCCGGAGTGGCCGAGTGGTTCTAGGCGCTACAGTCTGGAACTGCTCGACCGCTACCGTCGCAGGTTCGAATCCTGCCTCGGGCATGGATGTGTGTGATGTCCTTAGGTTAGTTAGGTTTAAGTAGTTCTAAGTTCTAGGGGACTGATGACCTCAGAAGTCAGCCGGCCGCGGTGGTCTAGCGGTTCTGGCGCTGCAGTCCGGAACCGCGGGACTGCTCCGGTCGCAGGTTCGAATCCTGCCTCGGGCATGGGTGTGTGTGATGTCCTTAGGTTAGTTAGGTTTAAGTAGTTCTAAGTTCTAGGGGACTTATGACCTAAGATATTGAGTCCCATAGTGCTCCGAGCCATTTGAACCATTTGAACCTCAGGAGTCAAGTCCCATAGTGCTCAGAGCCAATTGAACTGAATTGCGAGGAGTTTCCTCTTTTCTATCTACTGGCAGCCAACAAATATGACAGTCAACCACACTTTTGTACAAATCATCATTGGCCTTCAGGTTAGTCATGGGAGCGTTGGTGACATATGGCTTATGAACCTCCCGTGAAAGCTTTACGAGATCACTGAGATGCCATATTCACACATGTGCTGATCTGAAGCGAACCATATCAAGAGAGGCATGTAGCATACCACGGACATGCTTCTGTGTGCTGTACAGAACGTAATCCTGCGCTTTCAGACTCTTCTGGACACTGATTGGTGCCATATTGAGCCCCTTTTTTAGCAGTAATGGTGCCGGTATGTAATTATATGATGTACCATAGCAGCACATTGGAAGTGTTTCAATTGAAATGACTTGCATTATTTCTCTTCCCCATGCCCTTGACATTAATGTTACAAAGTATAGTACTCGTATGATAATTAGTTTCCGTGTTATAAGGTGTTAAATAGGGAAAGTTTAATTATAACCATCCGGTAAATAAATTATCTTTAATAACGTACATATCTGATAAAGATACTTTGGCGGGCGATACCTACGACAGATTACTAGCATTCGGAAGATTGATGCTCACATACCAGAATTATAAATTAAGGTACTACAGAGACCACTGGGATTACTCTCTTCGACATAATGTTATGAAGTGTAAAATGTGCAACTGTTGCATGTGTTTGTTCGTGACAAGTGGTTGTCCAGTTTACACTGGTGTAAGTGTTCTTATGTATGAGGGGGGAATAGACGGTAGGAAGAGAGAGAAGCTAGACGCCATTATGCACCGTACTACCCTTTATAAACAACGAGGGAGCGTCGATCTTATCACAGAACGATGCAGCACAGTAGTAAATGTAGAGTTGGAATTAGTCAGAAGAGTGACATACAGCCCTTTGCGGCACCAAGATTGCAACCTTTTTCGCCGGCCGTTGAGGCCAAGCGGTTCTAGGCACTTCAGTCTGGAACCGAGCGACCGCTACGGCCGCAGGTTCGAATCCTGCCTCGGGCATGGATGTGTGTGATGTCCTTAGGGTAGTTTAAGTAGTTCTAAGTTCTAGGGGACTGATGACGTCAGGTGTTAAGTCCCATAGTGCTCAGAGCCATTTCAACCTTTCGTAATTTACCTAAAGTGGAATGATGTGACTGTGAAGGCAGCGACCAAATTCATCTCTCGTTCTTGTCGAATCTGAACATACTCTCTGTCTCTAACAATACTGTGCAAAAGTGAAAATGAAAATCGCGTGAAACCAGTTGATGCTCTGATAACGGGTATCACAAACTTAAGCTTTTGTCTGCTTTTGTTTCACAAAGGTTTTCTTGCATAAAGGGAAATTCAAGAAATTTATTGCAAACGTATGCACAATTGCGGCAGATGAAAAGAATGAAATCATGTTGTACAAATATTATTCAACATTTAGGTCACACCAGTTCATTCTTCACTTCTGTTAGAATTGTAGACATTATTGAATGCAATTTCTTTTTATGCCTTTTTCCAAAGTGGTTTTTACATAACTCATGAAAAATTTTGAATTGGAAATGAATCATGCAGATGAAGTCTATAAGCATTTACGGGAAAACTTCGGTTGAGTGCCTCAAAAGTCAAAGAAGAAAGAAATACTTGTTAGCCCCCAAATTCAAAAGCCGTTCGGAAGTATGCAGTTTAATGAAATGTTACATGGCGATGAGTAGGTTGCCTGGGAAAGCTGTAAAAATATTTCAGTTCCTAAGGGAATAAGACCACGTAAAATGATATGTAGACTGTGGTCGAATTGTTGTCACGCTATGAAAAGCTTGGCTGTAACATGCCTCTGAAATACACTTCTCTCATGCCCACCTCGACATTTTCACTGAACATTGCGCAGCAGTTTCTCACGAACTTGAAGAGCGATTTCATATGGATTTTGCACTATGTGGAAGGGGTATAAAGGTTAAGGGTCTGTTAGTCTCGCTCGGACTGCTACTGCTGGACTGTTGCTCCTTATATAATCAGAGACAGGCCAAGCGGAAATGCCCGTCCGATTTCTAGTATCATCAAAAATTCTTCAAACGATCAGCTGAGAACATTTGTGCTAAAAGTATTTATGGAAGGAGAGACAGCATTGGTCGTATATTTTTGTTTATTATCGCACAATCGATTTTCGGTCACTTAGTGACCTTCTTCATTGCTGTAATATATAACTTAAATTAATAAGCACTGGTGTGATCGCCGTAAGCTTATTGACACCAGTGCTTATTAATTTAAGTTATATATTACAGCACTGAAGAAGGTCACTAAGTGACCGAAAATCGATTTTGCGATAATAAACAAAAATACACGACCAATACTGTCTCTCCTTCCAAGTATACCTATTATCTGGTCGTAGTGCACAGGACACTATGGAGTCGCTAATCAATAATAGTATTTATGGTACTGAATATTATGTACTCTATTGATACCTATCACTATTTTCTTTATTCATTAATTGATGGACTCTTCTATATCTTTGATAGGAGGCTGTAAAAAACCATGAAAAGTTCTTCAGTTTCTTTTGGTTTCATTTACTAATTCTTTATGTGTTGGTGTTAACTGAAATATATCTGTACATGTGTTTCACATCACAGACTCACACATTACGCAGACTGTAAGCATTGTAGCTGGCTGACACACAGCAAAGTGCTGCACGGGTCGCTGAGGCAGCCATTCCGCGACAAGCCGTTTTGCAAACAGCGAAACTTTGCGGGACCCGGTGATGCAGACCGAGAGGAACGGGGGCACTGTAGCTGCAAATAATAAATCACTTGCGAAAATCGGACGAGTTTTAATACAGCGCATCCTGACAGTTTCCATCCTCGTCCCACATTCCTCTACAGTACGTATTTCCAGAATGTCCTGAATCAATTTCAGTGAAATTTGGTATACAAGCAGAAAACGTCACAAGTATTAGCTCCGTGGTATTTATAAGCTCCTACCTAAAAAACACGTGTCTTTCCAGCCTCTGGCACATATTCTGCTTTGAACTAAAGGCGACTTGTGGCAGTAATATCAGGCTGCTTCATCGATTTCTTTTACAGGGCAATACACACGTCAGAATCGATTTTTCAGTGCTCTGAACCCAAACATTCCTATTGATAGCTATTTTACCTGTTATTTATAAATTTTCAACGAAATAAAAATGGTTCAAATGGCTCTGAGCACTATGGGACTCAACTGCTGAGGTCATAAGTCCCCTACAACTTAGAACTACTTAAACCTAACTAACCTAAGGACAACACACACATCCATGCCCGAGGCAGGATTCGAACCTGCGACCGTAGCGGTCGCGCGGTTCCAGACTGTAGCGCCAGAACCGCTCGGTCACCAGAAGCCGGCTCAACGAAATATACAGCACAGTGTATGCCACTTACAGCGCAACATTAAAGTAATCTTTATTCCTTATATGAGTAGCTCCTTCATAAATAGATTACAGTCAACAGTGCCCATATCGTTAATCCATGAGTCACTTATGGGAAATATGGTATTCATTGCAAGAACTGAATACCACCACATCTCCCCTCGCCACTCAAAAACAGTGCAACTTCGATCACTTCCAGGATTCGAACCAGTTTGCACAAGTCTAACCATACCACATGCATGTGTGGTAACGGTCTGTTGTACGGTGGCTGTACTCTGAGTGGGTTGAAGGTGCTGCCTCGCTGCTGGCATTTAGCTGCTCGCAACTGGCACATCGCACCTCGCTGCCCACTGGAAAATCTTGTTACTGGCAGATCGCTGGTCGCATAGTCATGTCGCTGTCATGTCGCTTCTTGCTGGGAACGTTTACCCTTTCGGCTGTTAACATCGCTAGTTGACTGGATTAATTACAATGGTTTTGATAAGAAGAAAGAAGAAGAAGTAGAGCTGAGTGAAGGCACTGCACGCTGCAGGTACTTTGACCACTTCTGACCACAAAAAAAAAAGCTGGAACTCTTTACAGAGAGTTAGTAATGTCGCAACAGATTTTCCTGGTTATTTGAAGTATTTTGGGATAGAAATAGTTCAATATCTCAAATTCGGCCTCCAGCAGTATTATTAAAGCAATTCCTACAGCAGATCGATAGGTATGACATCTCAATATGAGATAATACACTCCTGGAAATTGAAATAAGAACACCGTGAATTCATTGTCCCAGGAAGGGGAAACTTTATTGACACATTCCTGGGGTCAGATACATCACATGATCACACTGACAGAACCACAGGCACATAGACACAGGCAACAGAGCATGCACAATGTCGGCACTATTACAGTGTATATCCACCTTTCGCAGCAATGCAGGCTGCTATTCTCCCATGGAGACGATCGTAGAGATGCTGGATGTAGTCCTGTGGAACGGCTTGGCATGTCATTTCCACCTGGCGCCTCAGTTGGACCAGCGTTCGTGCCGGACGTGCAGACCGCGTGAGACGACGCTTCATCCAGTCCCAAACATGCTCAATGGGGGACAGATCCGGAGATCTTGCTGGCCAGGGTAGTTGACTTACACCTTCTAGAGCACGTTGGGTGGCACGGGATACATGCGGACGAGCATTGTCCTGTTGGAACAGCAAGTTCCCTTGCCGGTCTAGGAATGGTAGAACGATGGGTTCGATGACGGTTTGGATGTACCGTGCACTATTTAGTGTCCCCTCGACGATCACCAGTGGTGTACGGCCAGTGTAGGAGATCGCTCCCCACACCATGATGCCGGGTGTTGGCCCTGTGTGCCTCGGTCGTATGCAGTCCTGATTGTGGCGCTCACCTGCACGGCGCCAAACACGCATACGACCATCATTGGCACCAAGGCAGAAGCGACTCTCATCGCTGAAGACGACACGTCTCCATTCGTCCCTCCATTCACGCCTGTCGCGACACCACTGGAGGCGGGCTGCACGATGTTGGGGCGTGAGCGGAAGACGGCCTAACGGTGTGCGGGACCGTAGCCCAGCTTCATGGAGACGGTTGCGAATGGTCCTCGCCGATACCCCAGGAGCAACAGTGTCCCTAATTTGCTGGGAAGTGGCGGTGCGGTCCCCTACGGCACTGCGTAGGATCCTACGGTCTTGGCGTGCATCCGTGCGTCGCTGCGGTCCGGTCCCAGGTCGGCGGGCACGTGCACCTTCCGCCGAACACTGGCGACAACATCGATGTACTGTGGAGACCTCACGCCCCACGTGTTGAGCAATTCGGCGGTACGTCCACCCGGCCTCCAGCATGCCCACTATACGCCCTCGCTCAAAGTCCGTCAACTGCAGATACGGTTCACGTCCACGCTGTCGCGGCATGCTACCAGTGTTAAAGACTGCGATGGAGCTCCGTATGCCACGGCAAACTGGCTGACACTGACGGCGGCGGTGCACAAATGCTGCGCAGCTAGCGCCATTCGACGGCCAACACCGCGGTTCCTGGTGTGTCCGCTGTGCCGTGCGTGTGATCATTGCTTGTACATCCCTCTCGCAGTGTCCGGAGCAAGTATGGTGGGTCTGACACACCGGTGTCAATGTGTTCTTTTTTCCATTTCCAGGAGTGTATTTCGTCAGTTTTTATTCACATATACACACACCAAAAAAAGTTTTGCATCACCTCGGTTCCGAGAGTTCCGGAATCTGTACAGAAAATGTCAATAGATACCAACATATACATCATTTCCGTACTTTTATTGCTCATGAAAACCACACATTGCATGTTTTACCAGCATACGGCGAGACCTTCAGAGGTGATGGTTTAGATTGCTGTACACGCCGGTACCTGTAATACCCAGGAGCATGTTCTCTTACATTAATGAATGCCTGTATTCGTCGTGCCACACTGTCCACAAGTTCATCAAGGCACTGTTGAGCCAGATTGTCCCACTCCTCAACGGCGATTCGGCGTAGATCCCTCAGAGTGGTTGGTAGATCACGTCGTCCATAAACAGCCCTTTTCAATCTATGCCAAGCATGTTCGATAGCGTTCGTGTCTGGAGAACATGCTGGCCACTCTAGTTGAGCGATGTCGCTCTCCTGAAGGAAGTCATCCACAAGATGTGCACCATGGGGGCGAATTGTCGTCAATGAAGACGAATGCCATGCCAATATGCTGCCGATATGGTTGCACTATCGGTCTGAGGGTGTTATTTACCTATCGTACAGCCGTTACGGCGCCTTCCATTACCACCAGCGGCGTACGTCGGCCCCACATAATGCCAACCCCAAACAGCAGGGAACCTACATATTGATGCATTCGCGGACAGTGTGTTTAAGGCGTTTAGCCTGACGGGGTTTCCTCCAAACACGTCTCCGAGGATTGTCTGGTTGAGGGCATGTGCGACACTAATCGGTGTTGGCCCATCTGTACCGCATTGCATGGCGTCTTGGTTGCAAAGGTGGACCTCACCATGGGCGTCGGAAGGGAAGTTGCGCATCATGCAGCCTTTTGCGCACAGTTTGGGTCGTAATACGACTCCGTGTGGCTGCACGAAAACGATTATTGCTGTCATGATTCCTAGGAGCCATAATCCTTAGGTAGCGATCATTCACTGCAGTAGTAGGCCTTGGACGGCCTGAGCGAGGAATGTCATCGGCAGTTCCTGTCTCTCTGTATCTCCTCCATGTCCGAACAAGATTGCTTCGGTTCACTCCAAGACGACACTTCTCTTTTTGAGAGCTCTTCCTGGCACAAGCAGACAATGCAGAAGCTATCTAACCGCGGAATTGACCGTCTAGGCTAGGTTGAACTACAGACAACATAAGCCGTTTACCACCTTCTTGGTGCGATACTGGAATTGATCGGCGCTCGTGCTCATACGTAGTTGTTTACATCTTTGGGAGGATTTAGTGACATCTCTGAACGGTGAAAGGGACTGTGTCTGTGATATAATACCCACAGCCATCGTCTATCTTCTGGAACCGGGGTGATGCAGAACTTTTTTTGTTGTGTGTACTTTGTGCAATATATATGCCACATGTCCATTTTCGAAATCACAGTTTATCGAAAAATGAAATGTAATAAATTGGATTGAAGGAACTAATTTCGAAACACAGTGTGCCTCTGGTCCCATATACGTCTGTTTCCAAACACGTCTGCAATAAATGCCTGTCAGAAATTCTCATGGCTGATTCTCTCTCCTGAAATTACCTTCCAAACTCACAACAAACGTTACTGTCAGCATATCGTGGTTCGGCTGGCATGATACAGGAAAAGTGCAGTTTGTATACAAACGAGACTGGTAAAGGTACACACGGGCGAGCCATTCTAGAATACTAGTGCAGTGTGTGGGATTCATATCAGACAGGACTATCAGCAAGTGCATGTATAGAAAGAAGGTTAACACCAATGGTCACAAGTTGTACGAGCCAAGTAAGGGAAATGCAGGAAAAATGTCGGCTAGCTCATGCTTGAAGAGAGACGCAAATTATTTCTTGAAGGACTGTTTCTAAAGTTCATGGAAATATAGTACAGACAGCTACGTATCACAGAAGTGACCACCAAGAGTAAACTAATTAAGCTTGCACAAGGCGAACGAAGCACGTGTTAATCCTGCGCTCTATACGCGAATGGAGCAGGAACGGATCTCCGTAAGAGTTAAAATGGAAAGCGCTCCGAATATAAATGTAGATGTAGATGTACAGTATGCGAGGAAGCGAGTAAATGAGAAGAAGGTATCGAAGCAACGGCGCCGTTAGAGTGACGCTGAAGCAGACATTTAAACCTCAACTTTCAGCACGGCCGGTTATGGTCATTTTTCCAAACACAAACCTGCTTGATATCCTGGCCCTGTGAGGATCGCAGCGAATACCGATGGTGCAAGTTAAATGCTGCAGTAAGACTCAGAAGGAAACCCTGCCCACTCGTCATCACCGATTTCGTTCAAAAACGAAAGATAGCCAACCGTAATTAAAAATACTTCTCGGCGCGTGTCGTTTGAGGCATGAGCCATTTATGTTAGCGTAGGTTCCATGCAGCGTCTGGCACAACGGAAAGAGTCCAGAGTGAAAGTCCGAGGAAAATGGGGTGGAGTCTCTGAGCGGAACTTATTTTCTACTTCATAATTGTCAGTTTTTACGTTAGTTAGACTGCAAATTAACCTAAAGAATTGGGGATTGCAAATAACTTTCCAGAAAGGGATTGTAGGACATACACGAGATTTTACATATACAAAAGAGGCGCATCACGAAGGAAGTATCTGAATGTGACGAAAATAGGTAAATTTGACGTCTATGTAAAGACAAACAAATGAGTAATATTTAGAAGAAATAAAGGGCTTATCCAAGAGAAAGAGGTATAAAAATTGGGCAAGTCAGTAAAGCGGTGGTGCATCTCTGGCCATTATGCAAGCTATTCACCTTAGCGTTGATTGATTGCTGGATGTCCTCCTGAGGGGTATCGTGCAAAGTTACATCCAATTGGAGCATCAGATCATCAAAGTCTGGAGCTAGTTGGAGGGCCCTGCACACAGTGTTCCAAACATTCTAGTTGAGGAGTGATCCGACGACCATGCTGGTCAAGATAGGGTTTTGCAGGCCGCGAAGACAAGCAGCAGAAACTCTCGCCGTGTGCGGATGAGCATTTTCTTGCTGAAATGAACGCCCAGTATGGCTTGCCACGAAGGTCAGCAACACGGTGTGACAGTCAGGTTGCTATGCCACGGCTGTCCGGGACTCTAATTTACTGGAGTAGAATTGTTTTCAGTCATGAGTCACTCTTTGAAATGAGGTCCGATGACAACCGAAGACGTGTCTGGTGGTGCCCCAGACAGAGGTGTCATACCAAACCGACAGTCATCGGCCATACGGTCAGACAATCGGGAATGATCTGGTGAGCATTTTCATTTCATAGAAGCCCTTTCGTTGTTATCCCCGACACCCTTATAGTACAGTGATACGTCGATGATATTCTACGCCCCGTTTTGTTGCCTTTCATGGTAAACCATCCTAGGCTTACATTTCACCAAAATAATGCCCACCCGCACACGGCAAGTTTCTAGTGCTTGTCTTCGTACATGCCAAAACCTACCTTGGCCCGCAAGGTCGTCAGATGACTCCGCAATCGAGAACGGTTTGAGTATTAGAAGTAGGGCTCTGCAACCAGCTCGACATTTCGATGATCTAATGCGCCAATTGGACAGAATTTGACACGGTATCCCCGAGGAGAGCTCTCATGAACACAATCAATCAGTGCCAATTCAAGTTACTGCTTACAGAAGGACAGAGGTGAACGAATGGTTTACTGACTTGATCAATTTATGGAACTTCTTTTTTGTTTAAATAAATCACTCAGTTTTTCTGAAATTGTAATCATTTATGCCCATGTACGTCGCATCCACCTGATGCCCCACAAAACATACTGTCGCGCATCTTACTCCATCCCTTTGTCGAGGAGGGAAGTAGTGGCTAAAGAGATTCGGAAGATGTTAGAGTGGGATATCATTGAGCCCTCTTTCTCTCCATACAGTAGTCCTCTTGTAGCAGTGGCGAAAGTCAACGGAAAAATCCGGCTAGTGTTAGATGCGCGGGACATCAATAAAATTATTATACCTGTCAGAACTCGTCCAGAAAATTTAGATGAGCAGATACAAAAATTCCACGGAGTGCAGTACTTGACCTCCGTCGATCTTAAAAGTTTGTACTGGCAAATCCCACTTACACCAGAATCAAGGAAGTACACAGCCTTCATATTCGGAGGGCGAAGTTACCAATTCAAGGTACTTCCCTTCGGATTGAATGTAAGTGCTGGAGTATTTATTACTGCTCTAGACACGCTACTGGGTCCAGACTTGTTAGAAAAAATCACAGTATATGTTGATGACCTTGTAATCGCTACTGCTACTTGGGACGAACATATGGAATAGCTGCATAGAGTATTAGAGAAATTTAAGCAAGCAGGTGTAACTAACAAACAGAAATACAATGTAGGGGACATGGTACTTATTCGTAACCACCCCAAATCCTCAGCCACCCTAAAGCAAAATAGTAAGTGGCAATTGGTATATTCAGGGCCCTTTGAAGTAATAAAGGTGCCACACGAATGTAGCTATTTGTTAGCACATCCCCAGATGGGGAAAATAAAAGGACTATATCCACGTAAAGATGTAAAATTATTTATTCAGTGACGTGTCAGATGTAAACAGTAGTAGTTATGAGAAGATTTCAATTGTGTTTTAGAGGATAAGTATGTTAGTTGTAAGAAAGAATTTGTGTGTAATTAAACCTTGAGGAAGTAGAATCAGTAAACTGAGTAACAGCATGCAAATGGAAGACTTTGTTTACAGACAATTAGTGTCATTAAAATACTATATGTTCATCAAGCAATGAACAATCTTTTTGTTGATAAAATAAGGATTGATTTCTTGAATCATTTTTCATTTGTAGTAAGTAAGTGCAATTAATGATGAAATCTCATATAGTAATGTAACAGATGTAATTGTGTTAGAATTAAGGAACCCTGAGAGAGAGTCTCTACTGGCCAAAAATTGACTTTGTAGTACGAAACAATTATGTGATGTAATGTTACTGCCAATAGTGATCTGAGAACGACACTGGAGCAGAATTCAATCAAAAACAAACCCGTTCCGTGTAACCTACGCTTTGTATGTATCGATGCTTCAATTGAAGCCTGTGTACTTGGTACACGTCCTTGAATATTCATTACGCGGTACGCGAATCAAGTCAATCAACGCGGAAACTACACTGTAGTCCTGTAGGACAGATCATTAAAAATAATACTAGTACTAAATGAAGTATTTATTTAGCAATATGCCCAAGTGAAGCTGTCATGCACATGGTAAAATCTGTTTGCTAGATGGGTGATAATCTGGCAAGCTACACTGAAAAAGGAAAAGAAAGCTATGTACCAAAAATCACACACCTTTAAATAATTACAAAAAAGCCATATATGCCTAGTAATAGTATTAAAAGTGTGTAATGACAAGGTAAACACAATGGACTCAATGTAGATGAGAGTGATTATGCTAAGAACATTTGATATGCATTTAAAATAAACTGTGTGCGTAAACAATCTCGGAAAGGACGGAATATTGTGAGTAGTAGGGACAGAAAATGACTGTTGTATCTGCACCAATATATACGTCGGTATAAGTCAAGTGTTGAGTGACTAACTGTCATAGTGCAGTGCTCAACGAACAATATACTGTGTGTAAAAACGGTAGTTAGGGATCCGTTCGGAGACGATGCAAACAAACATCGCTCGACGGAAACATTTAGTGTGTGTGAACCGAAACATTTTCGCGTGTTGAGAGACGCTCTGGCAGCGTATCAACCGTGAGAACAAGTGAAAGTGTGTAGTACAACGTGCGTGTGACGAACCCTGAATACCAGCGTCACAATGCGATTCACTTGTGAAGCCACAAGAAACACGTTATCACCCCAAAACAACCTGTGCATACCAGCGAAACGACGGCTTACTGAACAATAAACGCTTTTAACCAAGTCGCATTTTCTTCCACACCTAATAATCTGTATCCTTAAAGACAGTACACCGTTGTGGAATATTTGTTTCATGCATTGTGACGGGGAGCCATGCGGAGAAGGAGAGACGGGTGCCGTGCCGCCAGCCAGCCGGTCGCGGGAAACCACTGCAACACGCCGACATTGGTGAATGGTTCGGCGCGGTCCGCGACTACTCGAGCGCCACCCCAGCACGCCGTCGCTGTTACTGCGAGCAGGTCGTCGACCCCAGCGGTCGTTGGCACGCCGCGTTCCAGACGACGCTACGCAACAATTACTTCGCGCCGCCCGCTCCGTACATTATTGACATTCAGCCAAACATTACCAACTACGTTGTTAATATACTAATATGAAAATGATTTATTGGACACGAAATTACGTGACAAACATTTTTTTTCTTAGGTTACTGTGTATAGACTCAAAATATTCATTGGTTCAGTGATATATGTTATATGATTTCGCCACATTAGTGAAGCAAACTGACACGAATGCCATACCATGGTAGAACATTTGTCGTGAGTAAGTGTAGAGACAATCCATTACATTACTGTAAAACTGTTTAATGATTGACTTTCAGTGTGACACAGAACACAAATGTGAAAGAGTGTAGAAGGTACATTTTTAACAAGGAGACTAAAGGTTTAACATTTTGTCATAAATAACCTTTGTTATCTGTGAACATTGGATAAAGTCCAACCTTTTTTGATGAACAATCAAACTGTGTGTTAAGACAAACCAGGCGAGATGACCATGGCTCCGGCGCAGTTTTCCCAGGTTTTCTGACCTCACGTAGCCCGAATGGGGGAGCCCGAAAGCTGTAACGACCCTGGGACTAGGTTTACGGTCACCTCGCAAGGTGTGAGAAAACTATAAAGAGTGTAATTAAAACTATAGTGCAAAAGAGCAAAGAAGTGAACAGCGAATATTCCAAATAAGGTGACAGACAATGACAAAACGGACGTTAGTGGCAGCATATTGCCGAACATTCTTAACGTTAGTCAAGAGTGAGCGTCGCCGTGCAACAAGCTGTTTTCCAGCTCCGCAAGACGACGGTTGTCAGTATGCACCGCTCCTTTTAGGCCCCGCACCTCCGCACTCGAGCCCCACGTTGGGCGCCAGTTTCGCTTCGTAAGCTCTTTTCTGTTTATTTTGTTTTATTATTATTATTATTATTATTATTTGCGTAACAGCGCATATACGAAAAGAGCCGCGAAATACCTTTTAGTAATGCTGTGCCATGAAGTTCTGTATAATCATTAATTCTCAACAAAACAGAATATATTGTATTTTTATTGTTCTGTATCTGGCTTTCTATTAAAGGAACATTTTTCGTTACTGTAACTCACTATAAAACTCAACATATCTTCCCTACTTTATAGTTATTGAAAATGTTAATGAAAATTACTTTGTTATGAATACTGATGTTACAGTTCGCAATGATTGTTCAACAACAAAATTTTGCAGTGGATTTTTGTTTTCAGTAAAACACCAATAAGTACCACGATTAGCACAAGAACATGAGACTATTATCGGAGAAAAATACGTTATTTACTATAAGGTTAGCCAGACCAGAACTAAGCACAGCAAGATTCCTATTATATTACCAAGGTAAATTATCTTTTTTGTACTGTTATAGTTCAATTCTTTTATCTTGGCGGCTCGCGCATGCCCGCCCAGACGCTGGAACGTTGAATATTGTGCTACCGCAGCACAAAACTACGAAAGGTGACTTGGCAATGGAGGACACAAAATACAGTCCTCTATGATGCTTTAAAAGAGAGAAACGCGTCTGGTCTAAATAAGTCGCTTATTACAGTTGCAGAAGAGGGATATATTTCAATACCATAGGTAAAACTGCGACTATGGAACAAAAACAAGAAATAGAACATGAATACCATTGTGTATGTGCCATACCTTTCACCGATGGAAGTGCTTTAAAATAAAGCCAAACGCGCCGTGTGTATATAAAACTTTTATTACAGTCACGAAAGACGGAATATTTCTCAATATTACATACGACACCTATGTGGTTCTTAAATTAAATGAGATATTGTTATACAGTAAATATTGTATGAAATTTAGGTATCTTGTCCACATTTCATTCTCAACATTGTGGCAACTAAAATCGACCATACGGAAAGTATACGCTATGGACTTCTACCTCTGCAAACTCTTCAAAATTTCGTGCAATGGTTTACTACATTTAATGCTGCACATCAAAACAAAATTAAGTCATTTATGGGGGGAAGGTATCAGGCAAGAAGACGTGTAAAAATCAAATTTTTTGACCAAATAGTTTTTGTGCAATCGAATGATAAGTGTGTCAAAGCAGTGGGAACACCATGTGTCTGCACAGGCGAGCAGTGCAGTGATGACAAAATCGCGCACAGCGCGGAATGCGGGGAGCACGTGTCTGCAGCAGCGAAAAAGTTAATGAAGAGGCAAAGCACTAGAAATTTCATTCAAACGAATAAAATTCGTAAAGTAAGGCACTCCAATATTGTTTTTAAATAAAGAAAATATTAAGCACCGCACAAGGTTTGAACTCAAAACCTTTCCCTTGGCAGCCCAACACCCTAACCGTTACGCTACCTCAGCTCCTCAAACAGTTTAACTCCATAAGGAATCTAACATCTCACTCAACTACTTATAAACACTGTTGGTATGACTATGAATTACTCACGCTTCGTCGAAGTACAATAGGAAATAAACAATTACCGCTAGTCTTTATTGCGAAAAAGCAGTTCGTGAGATTGAAACAAACACCTTTCCTTGCTATCGCCTGAATTAGGAGTCTTATTGCTTGTTTGGTTTGATTAATTAATAGAATATGAAGCAATTGGTATAAAGAATGCTTTTTCCAAACTTTCTGTAAAAGAAAATCTGCTATCAAGACATTGCTTTTGTTCTATTACTTTATTTATGACTGAACGTTTCTAAAACTGAAGACACTCGTCTGTGGTCTGCACTGCTGTCAAGATCTGGCAACGTCGTTCTCTGTTCATTGGCTGACTGTGTTTTGTGACGTCAGATGCGCAGAACGAACCTAAACTCGGCCGCCAAGATATATGACGCGCACTTTAGTAATATATTATCAGCAGCCCGCGTCAACCTGCAAAACACATCATAAAATCTGCTGCTCTACTCTGCAAGTCCGGAAGCTGAAAGATATAATTTTATTTCACTATTACCTTCCCACTTCTTTGCGGTATGATAGATTTCATTTAATGCAGTTTGAATACGCCGCGGCAGCGGCTCGTTCGTTCGTAGCGCAACTCTGCACCACGGATAATATTTAAATAACTGAAAATGTCTTAAAGGGATGGGATAATATGCCAAGCAAGCTACTACAAATAATAATGCAAGGTTTCATTAAATAACTCTATTCAAAACATTTAAATATGTTAATTATCACACACCTTTAAAATGAGTACGTAATGGCGTACATCTCTCAGTCTCGACAAAAGAATGCTACGTTAGCATACAATACAACGTCACAGGCTATCCTACTCACGTAACTCCAAGAAGAAGACAGAGAAATTAATGTTCGTTCTGTATTATTTATACTAGTTGCATATTCTCATCTTTGTTTGATATTTATCGTCTGTGGCGGTTTCAGTACTCGCCGACACAGATATTATCTAAAATAAATAATAAAAAAAAGTACATAATTCCATACAATAACAAAACATGATATACAATGTTTTCTCTTTATCACATAATATGTCTTTTCTTAAGAGACGTTACACACCGAATCCCGTAACATTCGTATAGTTTCTTAGTGGAACCTTAGATTGTAAAATGAGACACATTTATGATTTCACAATTCACGATTTACGCGTGCTGCTTTGAATTCCGTCATAAAATCAGGGAAAGCAACAATTTCCTCGGCATCTTGCAGATGTTATAAAGGTTGCTCCGTTCGGTCCCTTCCTGGAAATGTATTAGCGATCTCCAAGTTCTCTTTGCCTTTCCCCTTTAATCAGTAGAACATATTGAGCATATTTCCATGTATTTAGAGAATAAGAAACTGTAATCATTTATGCCCATGTACGTCGCATCCACCGAATCCCGTAACATTCGTATACTTTCTTAGTGGCACCTTAGAGTGTAAAATTAGACACATTTATGATATCACAATTCATGATTTACGCGTGCTGCTTTGAATTCCGTCATAAAATCAGGGAAAGCAACAATCTCCTCGGCATCTTGCACATGTTATAAAGGTTGCTCCGTTCGGTCCCTTCCTGGAGATGTATTAGCGACCTCAAAGTTGTCTTTGCCTTTCCCTTTTCATCAGTAGAACATATTGAGCATATTTCCATGTATTTAGAGAATAAGAAACGCAAAAATTAAAAGAAATTCGCATTGGGGTCAACATACTGTCGAGTAGAGACTCCTGATGAAAGCTAGCACACGTGTGCTAGTAACTAGGACTCCACAATAAATAGCCAAGGAAGTCAAATACTCGCTTGGCCTGAGGATGGCGATAATGTCCCGCCGAAACTAGTCGTGTGAGAAAATAAAGACATTCTCAAGATACTTTCCACGTTACCACTCGGCACCACAATCTTAGGATTGCTGTTCTGCCCTCTTTCTGCTGCGCCAGCAACTGTCTGCTAATTTAAAGTGTTCATGTCATGTACAACTTGCGCAAGAACACCGTTTCTTTTCCAAACATTTGGCCGACCTCCAACTTCTGTCACATTCATTCCTGGCGAAGGCCCATATGTACGAGGGCTATTCGGAAAGTGAGGAACGATCGGTCACGAAATGGAAACCACTGTGAAAATCCGACGAGGCCTTTCTCAGACGTTTTGGGCAGTGTCTCTAGTATGCCGGCAGATCGTATCAAGACGCTCTTTTCAGTTTTGAGCGCACTGTGAGCGAGTAAGGGTGCCTAGAACAACAATGTCTCCCGTCAATAGGAGGACCTGCTGAGAGGCTTCGCCTTAATGGATGCAGCCCACCTAACACAACTGTGACGCACTTCCTTCTTCATAGCAATTCTCAGTCGCACTCTGCAGGGGCAGTGAAGACGCTCCTGCAGCCTTTCCGACGGTAAGTGGTCGATCACACACAACACAGCCCTAAATGTCTCGTCCTGAGTATCATCTCTGTTCACGTGAAACACTGGATACGAAGACAACAACTGGCCGCTGGCTACGCACTATAGACCAGCGTAGAGAACTATCGGAAAGCACAGACAGCTGCCTTCTATGAGGATGGTGTTGGAAATTTGGTATAACGCTCTGACAAACATCTAAGTCGGAACGGCGTCTAGAGAATTTTTCACTGTTGTTTCCATTTCGCGACCGATCGTTCTTTACTCTCCGAGCAACCCTCGTACCATAAATTCGGTCAAAATCGCATGGTGACGAGTAGGCACTGTCCCCTTGTCAGAGGCCTTCTTTCACCATCGCACCTTTAACTCATTAGTTGCCCGAAGACGCTGAAAGGGTCAGTGCTTGCCGCTGTAGACCCGAGGGCAACCCACGTGCCCGCAAACGGCAGCCGAAGCACGCCGGCGTCGCGGTTCCCGTAGAGACGGCGGTTTTCGGGCGGCGGCCGCCCGCGGCGCTGCCTCCGCGCGCACTCGACGCCGCCGACGCTGCCGCCCCACGCGTCGCGACGCCGCCCCCGGCTCGGCACAGTAGGCTGCGCGCGCCCTGCCGACCGGCGCACCGCGTCACCCACGCCGCCTCGCGTGTTCCCTCTCTGTCGCCGACCGCATCTGCCTCCAGCGTCCCGCGCCGGTGTCGACGCCGACGCCGCTTCCTGCCGAGCCGCGTAAGTACACGACTGTCTGTGTATCTAGGATACACGTCATATTCTAAACGATACAGAACTCACATGGCAGTAAACTTGATCAGCTGACGAGTAAATTCCATCAGTACAGAGCTTCTGGTATAAACATTAATTTACATTGTAGTATTTCGGAAAAGATTGTTTGATTGCAGTGCTAAAGGTCTGAGCAGCGATTCGCTACACCAGTAAATAGGAGAAATGAAACATTTCATTCCACCGATAAGGTTGTTTTAAAACTACGAACACATTTTTCGATATGAAGTCAATGAATAATACGCTGAAGCTTAGTGATAATATTAATAAGCAGACACGAATGGCTTGCATTCTAGAGTAATTATTTGTGCGTAATCAATAGTGAAGTCTGCTGCCTATCTGGACAGTGTTACAGTGTCTGTACTGGAATTCGTAGAACGTATTAAAACGTAAATCCCTATTTTGTTTAAAACTGAGACGCATATGGAACAAATCAGATAAAATTTTTAAGAATAGCACTAAAGAGAGATTTCACACGTAATTCTGCTTAATCTTATGAAAACTGTTTCCCGCCAAACTGATATTTTACATTCCAGTCCTGTGGAAGTGGTGATCTAAACGACGTAGTGTCGAAAAGAAGGTGCAGTTAACAGCGGAAAATATAACTCTGGCGCTTGTAAAATGTATACGTAAAAAAGAACTGTAAATATGTTCTAATTTATTTATGCTTCCCTTGGACGTTTGTTAAACTGATAACCATTGGAAAATTCGCAGAAATTGTCAGCCGTAGTATTACATGTAGAATAACATCAGCAGAGGTACATGCATGATTTCAGCTATAATGAAAGAAACTGTAACTGTGATCTCCACTTTGCATAGCTGGTAATAACGTTATTCCACACGTCACGTGACTTCGATGTTGGTTCTAAATCTCAACATGGAAGACAGACAGGTGTGTGCAGTCTATGAGTCTGAGAGCATAAACGTAGTGTCACAGATTTCCTAAATCCACCTCACCTATCTTTATCGTAAGCATAATTTGTTCTGGTGTACTGATATGTATAAGTGACGTCAATTTTTACAACAAATTTGTTGTCGCACTTCCTGACAGTTTTATCTTGAAATACGTGTTAAAACATGGTATTTTATATTTTGCTTTCCATGTCTAATATTTGTCTGCTGATACATTATCCCTATCAAATGGTTCAAATGGCTCTGAGCACTATGGGACTTAACATCTGAGGTCATCAGTGCCCTAGAACTGAAAACTACTTAAACTTAACTAACCTAAATAGAACACACACATCCATGCCCAAAGCAGAATTCGAACCTGCGACCGTAGCAGTCGAGCGGTTCCAGATTGAAGCGCCTAGAACCGCTCGGCCACATCGGCCGGCTTTTCCCTATCAATCTTATGTTTGAAACATCTAAACACTTACTCTTGCCAGCCGCGAATTTCTTATTTATAACTGTCTTGCGCACGGCGTTTTTGAGAAATAGTTCCAATTGACAAGTGCATTTCCTTCCCATATTATGGTATGTTAAATATAACTTGCAGTAATTGTAATTCGGTATTTTATTGGTAAGCCAGAGTTATGCGCTTATGAAAACATTTTCCTTTGCTGTTTTGTGTTTAGAGAATTTTAAACGTCATTTTCTGCAGTAATTCATACATGGTACTCACCGCTAACTTGTACACGTAAAAACAGAAACATAACGTCATATGGACAGATGTGCTGTACACATGATACATAAACCACGTACTCATTGGAATGTCTGTGCTCTTGTTGATGATATTTAGCGTCATATCTATGTTGCTGGTGTGTCTAAATTGCTCCTTGTAGTGGGAGTAACTGACGTTAGGGGCGATGACTACCACTTGTGAGTTCCTGCATAACTGATTTTCGTGGATGAACTTACTTTTACGTTCCGTACTATCTACAGAACTAGAAACGTCACCAACGACAAAATTTTCGCACGTTTACGTTTGAGTGTGGTTAGCTAGTGCTGTAATGCAGATACAGATAGCGTCACATATAAGACCTAACAATCTGGTAACCAAACGAATTTCACAGTGGGAACTATTCCCCGGAAAGTTTTGTTGTCAACATAAATTACGCAAATATTACTTGTCAATGGCAGCAGAAAATTGTTTGATAAATTGTAGAGCCACTGTTACAGCTGACACTTCTGAAGTCAGTAAAGTGAAATAAATTGCCCGTGTACCTCTTTTCTGTGCAAAATTAACAGTTCGTGGATGTCTTAAAAAATACTCCATTAACGTCTTCAACCTCTAGTATCTGTTTGCATGAGACTTTCTTGCCCAACTTTTCTTCTTAATGTCTTAATGTCTTCTCAACTCGTGCTTTATGGGAAGTAAGGTCTCGAGAGCATCGGTGAAGGAAAACAAGCTCAAATGACATGGATGGAGCTTGTGTTTCGTAGTAGAGCTGCCTTCTATTTAGAAGTTCTCTTTATCCCCCGTGCAAGTCCCATCTCATACTGAATTTCTTAGGGCAGACATGGTTAAGGAAGAGGACGGTTGATTTTTAATGTGTGGTGTGTGTAGAGGTATCAATACCTCCACAGTCAAAGCACGTGGTCACTTGCAATTGTATATCTGGCGCTGCCATCAGCCACAAGTGTCAGTAAAGTTCTTGCCAAGCTAGCGAGCCTTCGTTAGACGGTTGCTTTGTGTATGCTAAATACGTAATGGCTGGTAACTGTGTCTATTCATTGCGCAAAATTAATTTAATTTCTCCTACCGAATAGACGTAGGAAGTTCTTAAAAATCGTCTTTTCTTATCCTTAGAACGGACAGGTCAGCGTGCATCATTTACTATTGTTAGTCACACGTTGCCAATAACAGAACTTGCTCATTGTTGAGTTTCATATTTAGTCATTTGGTGATTGAAATGTGTAGTTTAGGAGTTTTGATGACCAATATACGAATACTATTGCTTGATTTTAATGTAGAGAGGTTAGCTACAGTGGATATCTTCCTGTAGGATGTATGGATAACGACTATATAGGTTCCTTCTCTGTTGCAGTTAGGCTGACCGTCAAACGGACAGTTTGGTTCGATATATGGTAATGGCGAGGTATTTTATTTCTTAGTGGAAGGATGAGGTGCACTCAACTTCTGGACAGTAACTTAAAGAGCAAGCAACTGATATTAAAAGCTCGGTCAGCAGTTTGTTTACCACGTGCCCTTCCATACGGACGAACGTAAATAATGAAATGGCGGTAGGGCGGCAGCACGTGGATCCCCGAGGCGTTTACATCTTTACATAGGGCACCCACAGGACGTATTACATACATCTGGTGGCTGCAGAGTGAACTTAATACGTTACGTTTCACATAGAATCGTACTACAGGAACGGTTCATTTCTATGTTGCAAACCTAGTCATATTATTACATTTTAGGCCGACATAGATGTTTTCCTACGTTGTAGACAACCGACATTGAATACGTACATGGCACAACAGCTGATGTTACTTATGGTTCTCTGGGAATGAGCGATACATCCTTCAGCTCCACATTATCCCGACGCAGCATTCGGGAGAAAGGTCTGTGGAGGTGGACATAATACTTGGCCGCCAAAATCCACTTGCATGAGTTGTCTGGACTTTTTCTTGTGTAACTACACAAAATCTCTTATCACACAAGGCCTCTGTAACGTCGGTAGAGGCAGTAAAAGCATAGGTGCGGCTGGAGTGATGCACAGCCCACCAGTTGTTTTTTGATTATTTATACGAGGACTTCTAGAGAAATATGTAGCATGAACGTGATGGTCGTCTTACTCTGCAGTCAATATTAGCGAGAGAATTTAAAGTGCAAATCAGTTTAAGTTATTGCCTTGTATGAAGCCTTCCCGAAAAACAAGAATATCAAGAAATGTGTGATATGGACTGTCGAAAACTTTCATAACTGAGACGATTATAATACCAGGCACCGTCATTTTCGCTCCTCAATTCTTGTCCAGAATCAATAAGTTAAGCCACTTGATCTCCCACCACCACTATAAATCGGAGTGGGTTTTAGAATATTCGAGAAACAATTTACCAACATATTTATTCTTTCTTTAATTTAAAAATTTATGCATGTAAGTATCTGTTGTGACACACTTCCGAATCTGGGAACGTTAAAAGTGTATGTTAAAAACGAGTCTTTGATTATTTGTACTTCCTGCTGTGAGTTGTGTGTGTTCTGATATGCCAGAGAAACAGACGCGTTGTCTCTGGACAGCAATAGTGCTTCAGGAAACAAACACGGAACAGCTGACGAGCAGTGATGTCTGAGCAAGTCCAAGCAAGAAACTAAATTGCTCTCATTAATCAAAAACTTATTATTTAGGGCGGCAACTTGCGAACTCAGAGTCTGTGTAACTTTAACATGCCTCACTCCATCTTTTGCAGGATCATGAAAGACAAAATACTTCAAAGTTTCAAAACGGGAAAGTGAAGAAAGCCTAACAGATTTCTTCAATTAGATTTATGTTACAAGCATTTATTCCTTAATTTTGCATTCATTCCATAATCCGTTCACAATGTTTTCTTCAGCCTCCCTAAATAGAGAAATGTAGCTGCTAGACTTGGGTTGAGGATCATCTGTATAAGAGAAGGCCCTTCTAAAACGATGTAATTCAGGAACCGAATAGGTGAGAAGCATCTATAGGCGATTTCATTCCTTCCAGTTCTCAGACTGAATTGTATAAAGCTACATAAACATGTATGTTTACAAATTGTAGGCACGACGATGTGTCGTAACTTACGTTGAGGGTCGCCAAATGTCTTTCGAGTGTGTAGATATCGTTAGCATACTCACTCTGGTTAGCACTGTGCTTGCCAGCTGCCTTAAGCGCACTAATTTGAAATGAAGTACGATATTTGAAAAAGAAACAGAAAAAAGGAATTGGTCGCTTTACTAAAAAGGTATTACCGAAGCACAGTAACATATGGTTGTTCTTCGACCTTGTATTGGGTCCTTTCAGTGTGGCAAGTTACTCAAATCGATCAACTCAGTGGTAGCAGATGAACAGTTTCTTAAAGACGTGTTCTTGGGCCATATCGGAAAAATCGTGTTTGATGTCTGTTACTTAAGAAAATAGACAAATGCTGCAAATCTCTGAAAACAGTAAACATGTGGTGATAAACTTAAAAGTAGAAATTATTTCAGTCCACAAGTTCTGCATTCGTTCTTCTCACAGTTCAAAATATTTCTGTCTCGTTTTCCACGACAAGAAGCTAGAACGCTTGCGTAGAAAACTGCTCGTCCCCTATCACTAGCTGATGGAGTTGGTTGAAACTTGACACTGCGTAAGAACACGGTTGAAAGCCAGTCATCCTTAGTAATGAGATCAGTCTTGTTTCTCTCGCTGTCTGACTTCGTAAGCCTGCCTCCATGGCAATGGGACAATGCCGCAGTATCGTAGAGTGGGGGTTGTGGGTCCGAGTCGCATGTCTTAGAATTAAATGTGGCATACCAGCACCTGTTTCCTACAGGAGTAGAACCAAAATATTGAGAGACATACGGATGGTGTGTGTGTGTGTGTGTGTGTGTGTGTGTGTGTGTGTGTGTGTGTGTGTGATGTTAGCAAACGTAAAATAAGAAACGACAATACAGTTCACTGAGACTTTGATGCACTTAACTACATCGCCCATAAATTAAACTTGAAAGGCAAAGAAACTTTCTACCCGTGTAGGGAGGAAAGAGAATACCTGCCTTACCAGTACCGTTTGGGAAAGCTTCGTATTAATATGAACTGACTAGTTGATCAGGTGTAAATAAACGTAAGTGTCGTGTGACTAGGGCCTCCCGTAGGGTAGACCATTCGCTGGGGGCAAGTCTTTCGATTTGACGCCACATCAGCGACTTGCGCGTCGATGGGGATGGAATGATTATGATTAGGACAACACCCGGTTCCTGGGCGGAGAAAATCTCCGACACAGCCGGGAATTGAACCTGGGCCCTTAGGATTGACATTTTGTCGCGCTGACCACTCAGCTACCGAGCGCGGACTTTGATTAGGTACGTGTTTATTCCATTTCTATTAGTCCATTTCCTCCTTCACTCTCTCTGTTCATCTGCTTCCCATCCCTCTCTCTGCACACCTCCTCCATCTCCACAAACGGTCCATATCTCCCTGTCCGTCTCTCTTTCCATCTGCTACTCCTTTCCTCCCTCTGTCTGTCCACCTTCTCCTCACCTTATGTCAATCCATCTCTTCCACACTCTCTGCCTTCCCTTTTCTGTCCATCTTCTCCTACTGATCTCTGTGCCCATCTCCTCCTACACGTCTCTCTATCCATCTCTTCCTCATTCCAGTGTGACTTCATTTCCACCCCCGTCTCTCTCTGCATCTCCTCCTCTTAACTTTCTCTGTCCATTTACTCCTCCATCTATCTCTGTCTATCTCCTACTTCCCCTTCTCTGTCTGACCACCTTTTCGTTCCGACGTTGTCTCTCCACGTTGTCACGCCGACTCCTGTAGCAGGTTGCTTGTTCTTGCCCCCGCAGTATTTTCTTTCGAGACAGTAAATAATATGTTTACTAGATTTCTTTGAAGGATTCAAAATGAGATTTTACCTGAAGCTTTGCCCGCATAGGCCCTAGTCACATATGTTTCAGATCCATTTACCATGTTTCATATCTATTTATACGCATATTTCAGCTGTAAGTCTAGCAAATTTTGCCCTGCAGTTTCGTATTCACGCAACTCAACGTCTATGACATACAATTTCCTGATCCTATATCCTGAACTATTTGTTGTTCAATCATATAGTTTTGCAGATACATTAGCGGCATATGTGGATACTCTCTGTGAAATTTGTTGCGAATAGAGATACTAGCAGAGAATTAAAAAGTTTAAAAGTCATACATGTCAGGGCATTTTTTCACGCATCAAAGTGTTCATTACATCACATCTCCTGAACTGTGTGTCATAAAATAATACAATAAAATGTAGGTACATTCAGTGCGTATGGGAATACTGTCTGCAAAATGTATCATGAATGCAGGTAGCAGTTAAGGAGTAATAAATGGTTCAAATGGCTCTGAGCACCATGGGACTTAACATATATGGTCATCAGTCCCCTAGAACTTAGAACTACTTAAACCTAACCAACCTAAGGACATCACACAACACCCAGTCATCACGAGGCAGAGAAAATCACTGACCCCGCCGGGAATCAAACCCGGGACCCCGCGCTCGGGATGCGAGAACGCTACCGCGAGACCACGAGCTGCGGACTAATGAGTAATAAATTAAAACGTTATGCCTGATGCAGCTGTTACACTGTACGAGCAGCGCAAATGTAGTAAGCTATTATCTTCTTTCCTTTCATCATTTTGTGGGGGTTGTCAGCGAGAAAAAGTTTCCTATAGTTTTTAAATGATGTGTAATTTCGGCCAAAGTCATTAAATGCTGTCATCATCAAATATTGGATGAATAAAGTCTGCGAATTGGAGCCTCTCGAGTTACATTACTTTTTAACCCCCAACTCCTGCTCCACTGACAGGTACGTGGTTCTTTCCCACACATAATTCTCTCTCAACAGTAAGTAATATGTGTACCTAGTTTCGTTAAAATCGGCCCAGTGGTTCAGGAGGAAATGTGGAACGTATGTACATGCGTACGTACATCAGATTTAATAATATGATGGATGACAATGCCGAACATATGGTAAAAACCTAACAGCTTCCTTCTCTTCTTCTTTAATCATCTCGTTCAATTTCGAAGTTCTTAGTAGGCTAATTTTAACCTTTGGAGCAAGAGTTGTTCTTCCGTTTTATTGCGATATTTTAGAACTTATCATCAGTTAACTATATTTACAGAAAAATAAGGTACATGTGTGATTAGTTCTCTAAAATATTTATGATTGCCCAACATCGAGAGCTTTGATTAAGATTTTGATTTAAGGATGTGAAATGTAGTACATTTTATGGCCTGGCAGCATATTATTTGCAGAGCAACGAGTAATAATCGGTTTCATTACTCAAAAACAAATGCGTTAAATTTTTCGTGATAGTAAGAGTAGAATATACACTAAAATTACTTATTTTGTCACGTTGTACTACAGAGGTGGCTGCTTGACGTATTCGTGGACATTGTTTTCACCACATCATTTAACACACATACACGCGCGTGCGACCACCAGCGCTCTCGCGATACCCACACGACCCTCACACTACTATATATGACTAGCTAATTTCCTTAATGTGTAAATTTGAACGACACAATCATAACTACCGCTACAAACGACCAAGACAAAGGAAAACACGATGCAAAAGTGAGTAGAATCTGTAGCACGCCATCTCATTTTGCGTCTGTTGCGTAATGTCTTTCTCTGTCTTTCTCCATTCGCTTCCTTGTTAAAAACCAGGAAGTCAAGATACCAGTGAAGTGCTAAGTTCTATGGTGAAACCAGTTTCTAAGAACCACGAAATATGTAACAACATTTTATCTTGTTAAATCAAGCCTTCACTAATCGTTAATCAGGTGAGCAATCACATCAAAAGTGGATACTTGATACAGCTTTTTGATCATACAAGAGCATTTGGACCTCGTTAAACCTGTACAGTGTATTGACATAAACAAAGTCAATTATGGCATGTATGTTTTGAAACTTACTTCGATAATAATATGGAATACAAACAGTTGATGTTCTCTGGAAGGGTGTGTAATAAAAAACATGTGATTTATTGGACTTTCTCACTTTCTATTATGGGTTATTTCCACGCCCTGACCATCAATAGCGACTTGTAAAGTAGATTATCTAGCTTCTCCATGTATCAAATCGACAGTGGTTTTTCCGAAAGTCTGCAAATTTTCCACCACTGTGTGCGTTGCCACTTAATGTGATTCGTTTCTGATTTTCGTTTCAGTGTGCAGCTTCTTCCCACTTGGAGCGTCAGCATGCACAGACGTTTTTCGTAGAATGTAATGAGTTTCCAGGCGTTACGATTCGCTGTATCTACGATTACTTTCAGATGACTTAATTGGATTTGTGGGAATGCTATGGAATAGTTCTCTACATACGAAAGAGGCTTACAGTATGACGGCATGGGTGGCTTGGATGTGTTGTCCATACATCTGATAAGAATTGATTTTTCTCTTCGCGCTCATTATAACCATACATTCGCGATGTGTGAGGGTTGTGTCTCGTATAGATGACCGCGGTGACAAATTCGTACGAAGTGTAGCGCTGTGTCCGAGTTGTTGATGGTGAGGGGAGAGGGTGAATCTCAGCGCCGACACATAGCCCAGCCCTCTCCAATAGCATCAAGGGGGACGCGCAGATTAATGTTCCCATTCGACGGATGGATCACCAGCGACAGCTACTCCGCGAGACACTGAGGGATTCACCTCAGGCCATTGGCACTCAGACCATCGATCAGGGGCTCTATGTCACTACATCGCCTCCCCTTCCAGTACAATCAATGATAACCAAAGTCTCTACCACAGCAAGGATTCGAACCAGCTACTTCCGGATCGACAGCCGCGCATTACAGAGGGTTATTGAATGTGCGCTATTTAAACAATAATGAGTATAAATTTCCGTAGCTTAGGCTTTTACGTGTTTTTTATCTCACTTCAAGAAATTTTACATAATTATTACAAATACTTAAATTATTAATGAAATAATTACGAAACTATAACAAGAACTGTAAGAAAAAATATAACTATTCTTAATATTGACACATGAATACAACGAAGCATGACTTTTTTGCAAGAAACCTGTAACGACTGGACTGTAATCACGTACAGACGATAAAACGTCTTGTGGATTTATGTATACAGTAGTTAAAGAACACATTTAGTATCGTCAGATCCGAAAATCCTTCCTAGGAATATTTTTTTGTTTTAATGCATCTGTACCAAAGCCCTTTACCAATTAATTCTTTTAACTGCTCTCACAGTAACAGTTGATTGCCGCGCGGCATTAGCCGAGTGGTCTTAGGCGCTGCAGTCATGGACTGTGCGGCTGATCCCGGCGGAGGTTCGAGTCCTCCCTCGGGTATGGGTGTGTGTGTTTGTCCTTAGGTTAATTTAGGTTAAGTAGTGTGTAAGCTTAGGGACTGATGACCTTAGCAGTTAAGTCCCATAAGACTTCACACACATTTGAACATTTTAACAGTTGACAATCATATAAGCTGATCAGTAGCAATAACGCTCAATAAGCTGTTAAATAAAGTGGATAAGTGAAGCATGATGTCAGACGACTTGATGTCACGCAGTCGTAGTTAATAAAGATAGTTCGTTTGTGAGTGGAGCTGCAGCCAACATTTTATTGGATCATATAGAGAATATAATAACACAAATACGACACTCAGTAACATCAACACAGTAAACCCACAAATCCAGTGCGCAATGAAAGTGGAAGAAAATAATAAATTAAATTTCCTGGATCTTACAGTTATAAGAAACAACCACCAACTCGAATTTTCCATCTTCAGAAAACCAACATCCACAAGCACTGTTGCCTGTAGCTCATCTAAACACCTGACAACTCATAAATACGCCACTTTCATACACAAACTTCACACTATTAACAGAAAACTTCTTAAATCAGAAAACTACGCACAGTAACCAAATATAATCAAACAAATGCTGCAGGAAATAAATACACAAGAGACATAATAAACAATCCCAACAATAAGATAAAAATGAAAAATATCACAGTGGCCACTCACTCAAGAGCACAACCAAGAGGTCTGAAAACACAGAGGCAGAACACACGTTCCACACAGCGGGCTGCACCACCCCAGGAAAAAGGAACATACGGTACACCCTAACCTACAATAGTAAAATAGCGCGCTGAAATGGAAGTATATTGAGAAAGCTAGGGGAAGTAACAACATTCAGAACAAACAACATTCAAGAAAAGCTAAATCTGACGAATGGATCTTAGACGAATTCAGCAGTTCAGGAATATACCAACTCACGTTAACTCCTCTCAGTGTTCGGGAGGACGACGGTTCAATCCCGCGTCCGGCCATCCTGATTTAGGTTTTCCGTGATTTCCCTAAATCGCTCCAGGCAAATGCCGGGATGGTTACTTTGAAAGGGCACGGCCAACGTCCTTCCCCATCCTTCCCTAATCTGATGAGATCGATGACCTCGCTGTCTAGTCTCCTCCCCAAAACAACCCAACAGCACGTTGCAATAAATTCTTTTCTGCTCTAAGGTAACTCACAGAGGACACAGAACAGGAAAACAACACACACACACACACAAAGCACTCCCTAACCACATACAGAGAGATAAATAAGGGATAGATGTCGTCTGAACTCCCGCTACAGTTTCCAAAAGCTTCTATCAATATGCGATACATTCTCGCGACACATACGAATTACAAGATGGTGTAATATTCTGAACTAAGAACTAGGTGCAAAAGTTATTTTTTTGTGTTTGACAGCAACTGCAGCAGGATAACTAACGTAAAAACATAAAAAATTACTTAACAACATAGCGCACACTAAAACTGTTTCCACAACGCTATCGCCATTTCCATTAGTATGACGCTAACGTCTCTAAGTACAATTTTTCATATTTAATAACAACCATACTTACGGTAGCAGATGACAAATTGCATGCCAACGAAACGGCAACAAAGACACAGAAAATGCGCCGGAACTAACGGGAACAAACATAAAAACGATGTTGTGATTTAAACTAAGTAAAGTACTATACATACACCAAAAAAAGTTTTGCGTTACCCCGGGTCCCAGAATCCCTGAAGACAGGCGTTGACTGTGGATATTGTATCACAGACACAGTAGTTTTGTCTGTTTAGAGGTGTCACTAAACCCGCCCAAAGATGTAAACAACCATACATGAGCAGCGCCTATTAGACGGAGGTGGTCCAACAGTTCCAGTCATTCCGCCAGGAAGGAACTACACGGCTCGTTTTGTCTATAGTTCAACCACGCCTAGACGCTCAATACCGCGGTTCGATCGCATCAGCATTGTTACTTAGTGCCAGGAAGGATTTTCAACAAGAGAAGTGTCTAGTTGTCTCGGAGTAAACCAAAGCTATGTTGTTCGGACATGAGGAGATACAGAGAGACAGGAACTGTCGATGACATGCCTCCCTCAGGTCGTCCAAGGGCTACTACTGCAGTGGATGACCGCTACCTAAGGATTATGGCTCGGAGAAACCCTGACAGCAACGCAACCATGTTGAATAATGCTTTTCGTACAGCCACAGGACGTCGTGTTACGACTCACTGTGCACAATAGGGTGCATGATTCGCAACTTCATTCCCGACGCATATGGCGAGGTCCGTCTTAGCAACACCATGCAACACGGTACAGATGGGCCCAGCAACATGCCGAATGGACCGCTCAGGCTTGGCAACACGTTCTCTTCACCGATGAATGTCGCATATGCCTTCAACAAGACAATCATCGGAGCCTTGTTTGAAGGCAACCCGGTCAGGCTGAACGCCTTCCAGTAGGTGCAGCTGAACATATTGTGATTGACTTCCTTCAGAAGGGTGACATCGCTTGACTAGAGTGGCCAGCATGTTCTCCAGACATGAACCCTATCGAACATGATTGAAAAGGGCTGCTTATGGACGACGACGTGACCCACCAACCACTCTGAGGGATCTACGCCGAATCGCCGTTGAGGAGTGGGACAACCTGGACCAACAGTGCCTTGATGAACTTGTCGATAGTATGACACGACGAATACAGGCATGCATCAATCCAAGAGGACGTGCTACTGGGTATTACAGGTACCGGTGTGTACATCAATCAGGACCACCACGACTGAAGATTTCGCTGTATGGTGGTAAAACACGCAACTCAGGTTTTCATGAGCAATAAAAAGGGCGGAAATGATGTTAATGTTGATCTCTGATCCACTTTTCTGTACAGGTTCCGTAACTCTCGGAACCGAGGTGACGCAAATCTTTTTTGATGTGTGAAGAACAGTTCACAGAATACAGTATTTGGAACCAAACAATACCCATGTAAAACTGTTTTATAACGTTCATAACGATCGTGTTTTTGCATGTTTTGGTGTAAAGACAGAACCCAGAGTCGATGACGATATTGTCGCTGAAACTAGTTTGGGAAAAGAAATAAAATAAATGTAAACAAAAGTGTTTTGCATCAAGGCGGGCCGACGATCCTATATTGTTAGGATCTATGTGAATAACCACGCTGCATATTATTAGTCAGAAAAATGTAATCTTTCACTCTGTATCATTTACTGATGCGATGATTTGTGAAGTTTGCGTGAAAAAGCAGTTTGCAACGGCGAACTGTAAACACGTAATGAAAGTGCTACGAGTCGCTTATTACTTAATCATTACATCGGTCTCCAGAATGAAGTAATGTTGCCACAACCACAAGGGTGATTCGATTTAATAGTGTCGACAAATTAACATTAGTCTTAAAAGCACTAGACAAAGCCTTCAACGTCGTTCTTGTGTACACGAACACTCCAAAACTTCCCCAGTGCAATTTTAGCCTTCTCTCCCGCTCACACCACTAGTTTCGCCTTGTTATCTATCAGATTTTACTGACGCCTTGTTCCATTTCGCTCTTTGTTTGGTCGTTTTCCATAACGCAGTCCTCTGTGCAGCTGTACAAGGCCACCTTGCAACCCCTATATTTCCCGGAACCATTAATCTTACACATAATACCCGCATCCGTGAGTAAATCCACTTGCTTCATTGCTGCCCAACATCCTGCGCTTATGTAAAGGATGTCACATTTATCTTGACCAGCCCATACAACAGTGCACCATTCACATAAACGTTACGTTATTAAAAACGAAGTACACAACTGTTCTGTACTTGCACACAGTCCTGGTAACGTGACCCGTCTACTTCCTGTAGTCGACAGTAAACAAATTGATAAACAGGGAAAACGAACAACGATTATTACTGTTCTTCTAAATTACGTTTTCCATACTTGGGTTACGTTTCTTTCTTTATTGCCCTTGGGGTATGTTGCTATTACAAAGACCTTTAACTGAGAACGAGAGTCCGACTGAATGGTGCGCATTTTCATTGGTTGCCATTTGTTTACTGTCATCTCCATTAAGTAGACGAGTTTCGTTACTTTGGGTTCGTGCACTGTATACGTTACTACAGTAGAGACAAAGTCGGTTCATGTTTTTAATTACGCTACGGTTACTTGAGTGGTGCACTATGATACGTTATTAAATAAGTCTTGAATAGAGCAAGAGTAATAAAAATATAGGATGCTCCTTAAAAAGACGTACCTTCTTAATAAACAAAATTACAAGAAAGACAGTTATGCCGGTTAATATTGCCCTGGTAGCTGAAGAACCTGTGCTTGACATAGTTTTTAATTTTGTTTTTGGACAAAATTTATGTAGGTGATGAAAATAAAAGGGACATCGTGTCGAAGAATGTAATTTCTTTTGCCCAGTGTGGATACCATCCATTCACTCAAATTATAGAGAAACTGTGCATTACACAAGTTACATATAGAAGTTAATCCAACGTTCGCTAACATGTTCACACACTTACTAGGTCAATTATTTAGGAGATGTAGATTTAAAATTTGAGGAATAGAAGTAATACGAAGAAAATGTAGCTAACACTAAGGAGGAGTGCAGATGTCATGTAAAAAAGCGAATGGGTACGAGGCTGCGACAACTGCAAACTACAATGAAGAGCCAAAGGAACTGGTATACATGCCTAATATCGTGTAGAGCCCTCGTTAGCATGAAGAAGTGTCACAGCACGGCGCGGCATGGCTTTGACTAATAATTGAATTCTCCTGAGCTGTCCATAAATCCGTAAGAGTAAGAGGGGTTGGAGATCCCTTCTGAACAGTGTGTTGCAAGGCACCCAACACATGCTCAACAATGTTCATGTATTGGGAGTTTTGTGTCCAGCGGAATTATTTAAACTTAGAAGAGTGCTCCTGGAGGCACTCTGTAGCAATTCTGGACCTATGGGGTGTCGCATTGTCCCGCTGAAATTACCCAAGTCAGTCGTAACTGAAAATGCACATGAACACATGCAGGTGATCGGACAGTACGTGTCACCTTTCAGAATCGTATCTAGACGTATCAGGGGTCCCATATCACTCCAACTGCACACGTCTCACACCATTACAGAGCCTCCACCTGCTTGAACAGTCACCTGTTGACATACTGGGTCCATAAATTCATAAGGTCATTTCCATACGTTTATACGTTTTGAAACGAGAATCGGCCCACCAGGCAGCATGCTTCCTATCATCAACATTCCAATGTCATTGTTGACGGGCCCAGATGGGAGGTAAAGATTTGTCTCGTGCAATCATCAAGGGTACACGATTGGGCCTTCTGCTCCGAAAGCTCGTATCGATGAAGTTTCGTTGGTACTTCGCATGCTGACCCTAGTCGATGTCCCAGCATTGAAATCTGCAGCAATCTGCGCAAGGGTTGCGCTTCTGTCACGTTGAACAATTCTCTTCAGTCGTCGTCGGTCCCGTTCTTATAGGATCTTTCTCCGGCTGCAGCGATGTCGGAGATTTGACGATTTACCGGATTCCTGATATTCACAGTATACTCATGAACTGGTCGTAAGAGAGAATCTCCACTTCACCGCTACCTCGGAGATGCTGTGTTCCATCGCTCGTGCGCCAACTATAATACCACGTTCAAACTCACTTAAATCTTGATAACCACCCATTGTAGCAGCAGTAACCGATCTAGCAACTACGCCGGACACTTGTCTTATGTAGGCATTGCCGACAGCAGCGCCGTGTTCGGCCTGTTTACATATCTCCGTATTTGAATACGCATACCTATACTAGTTTCTTTGGTGGTTCAGTGTGTATACTAGGGAAAGAAATTGACCGATGGTAGAGTATTAGATGGTACGAACAGATTCACAGAATCTTTCATAGAAAGAATTTAAAATTATTGTAGCATGGTCGTCAGGCAAAATGTTACTAGCGTAGAAGATAAGAGGAAAGCTGCATGGGCAGCTTGTTTCAGCTCTCTTCAGCAAAGCCGTTCCTCGCCTATACTATGCAGAATATGGTTCGTGGTGCAAATACACAATATAGTGGTAGGAAATTTATACGCAAACCGTTCGCTAGCAGATGTCTTTAAAGAAAATTTCAATAATTTGACAGAAGTAAGTGTATTGAATACATGTCTTTATGGCCACATCCATAATCCTGACGGGTCCTTCAACACCATAATCTGCACCAGAATTCGCAAGACAGTGTTCGTAGCACTTATTACACAGTGCTGGATATAGAGGCAGCGTTCAGTGAAGGAAATATTGCGAGGTGTTGTAGTTTCACATTAAAAAGAACGTTGAACTTAGTAAAGAAAGACTTATGGTATTATAGAGAGCCATTAGAGACGTTGGAACAAGGGCTAGACGGGGCAGACAAGCAGGAAAAGAATATTGCAAGATGAGATGGAAGAGGATGCAGACTATCAATTATGCGGACCTGGGATGCAGTGACAAATTTAATGACTGTTTCCCGTAAGTCGATTCTTTTAAGAATAAAGTGTAGTTTTAATCAGCTTCTACTAGCAAGAATTTGTACAAAAATACGAGGTATACTCATTAGAGTATTGCGCGTATTTTAATACGGGGGTTTTCTTATTTTGTAATTCTGAGAGAAGGTAGAACTTGGCACAGATAGAAAAACAGAAAAACGTAAATAGTTTTTTGTTTATATGTTCACTGTTTACCAAAATAATTACTATCTTAAAACTAATCAATAAATTTAGACATTTATCTATTATGTTGGTTGAAATGTGTAATGTACAAGTCATATTTTTGAACTGATCCCCAACAGTTTCCGAGAAAAGGTGCCTTTTATATGAATAAATTTTACATTGTTTAATATAGGTATTTTCCAAATTGCCCAGAGTCCCTTAAAATTTTTATTATTACAGGTGGTTTGTGTATCATCAAATCATGAGTTTCTGAAGTTGCTTTTACAGTAGTTGATATGTTGTGTCAATATTTAATCACGGCCTGCAGCAAATAAATTATTTCGTATCATCGCAGATGACCGCTATGAAGATGTAAGTAGTGTGGTACTCAGCACTACACCCCGTAGAAATGATACAACCCGCTCTAGATCCATTCAGTTCTAACTGATGAAGCTGCTGTCTAAAGTATGCGTGATTAAAGCAGAGGCGGAACATAGCCAAGATAAACTTCCTGCGATGCTTGCCAATCATACCGCCGTGGTGATGCAATGTTAGGAACTATTTGCGCGTCGTGCCATGCCTTATTGCTGATATGCATTATGCAGTTTATTGATCCAGCTTGCTCTAATTTGTAGCCGATCCCTCTGCTCTAGGTCTACAGGTTGCATTTATTCGTCCTACAATGCACTTCCTTTCTCTCTTCTTACGGTGCCTTACCATTTAACAACATAGTATTGTTTTACGAATTACTAATTTCCAGTGCGCATACTACACCGTAATCGAACGAAAGTATATAAGTTCCAGATGACGTCAACATTTTGTCACGATATTTCGGCTGACAGCCGTTCAACCATCTCCTCTTAAAACTTTTACATTGGCAATTGCAGATGCACGTCGCTATGTTTATACGAAGAACTGTCGAGAAGGCGCTTGCGCAGTATCTTATCGCAGCATGAGCACCTCTGTCGAGTTTAGCGCCCTCTTCCAATACGGTTCCATCGAAGACACGGTGGCTCGTGGGTAGTGATGCTATTTCATCACGCCCAACATCGGACTGCGGACCCGCGGAGATAAATTTTAGGTAACAAAGTAAAATAAATTGTCGCTAAAAGTGTCATTAAGTGCAAAATTTTACCTAGCCGAGGACATTAAGGAAATCCCCGGGTCCCTCACCAATTTGCAGCTGAAAGCAGCCATAATGCTTAACAAGATTTTTCGCCAAACCTGTTTCGGTAACAGTCCCAGAGGAATCTCTCCGACGCCAAGATATCCGTGGCAGAATAATCCATAGGATGTCCCGTGGAGATACAATGTTCGGCTGCGGCTCATTTACTGGGCTGCAAAAGGCGAGATTGGCGATCATGTTCAACACACTTTCCACGTGTTGTGCGTGTGGTCTGACCAAATTAGCCTTTACCACACCGATATAAAATTCTGTAGATTCCAGCCTCCGACAAACCCAGACCATCCTTTACCGTATCGAGAGGAGCGCAACTCTTTGTAGGCGGCCAGAAACTGCTTTTGTCAGGACTAGACGAAACTACAGTCAACTGGCTATAACTGTGTGTTCTTTGACCGGTTTGGGACATAGCTCATCTGGACTACATCATAAGGAATATTACTTCACTTTTTTACATGAACGGTAAAATGACCCTCTTAACTTGATGCAGTCCTTTGCCACAGAAGTGCTTAATCTTAAATTTCTCGTAAATATTCTTGAGAGCCCGAAGAAATATAATTATAATGCACTTTATTTTCGTAATTTCTCCCTTTAGTAAGTGTTTAGCTTTCATTTAAATACGGGAAATTTAGAACAGCATTGTCTGTAAGAAAATTACTCTCGTTGTCCTCCTAGTTCTAATCTTCACAAATATTTTGTAATGTTATACAAATCAGGTTTCATGCCTCCGGTCGAAGCTCTTCCTGTACATTGATATGTGGCTCTGGACGGAACTAACGACCTTCTAGAACTTTTCGGATCGTACTACATTTCATTTTGGGACACCAATAATACTGACTCATCATTAAATGTTATCAAAGTATACGAATATTTTCATATGGTGCATGTAATTAGTTTCACATTTCGTATATACAGTCAAACCACTTGTTAGTTCGAACACAAAAGCTTCCGGAATTAATGGGATTGTATGCATCTTGATACTCGGAGACCAATTGTAATTACTTCCCTCTAAGATTTAGCATAATATATGTATTTGTATATGTTGTGTCTGTAAGTTTACGGCTGAGATTGTAGGTACTACACTCCTGGAAATGGAAAAAAGAACACATTGACACCGGTGTGTCAGACCCACCATACTTGCTCCGGACACTGCGAGAGGGCTGTACAAACAATGATCACACGCACGGCACAGCGGACACACCAGGAACCGCGGTGTTGGCCACCGAATGGCGCTAGCTGCGCAGCATTTGTGCACCGCCGCCGTCAGTGTCAGCCAGTTTGCCGTGGCATACGGAGCTCCATCGCAGTCTTTAACACTGGTAGCATGCCGCGACAGCGTGGACGTGAACCGTATGTGCAGTTGACGGACTTTGAGCGAGGGCGTATAGTGGGCATGCGGGAGGCCGGGTGGACGTACCGCCGAATTGCTCAACACGTGGGGCGTGAGGTCTCCACAGTACATCGATGTTGTCGCCAGTGGTCGGCGGAAGGTGCACGTGCCCGTCGACTTGGGACCGGACCGCAGCGACGCACGGATGCACGCCAAGACCGTAGGATCCTACGCAGTGCCGTAGGGGACCGCACCGCCACTTCCCAGCAAATTAGGGACAATGTTGCTCGTGGGGTATCGGCGAGGACCATTCGCAACCGTCTCCATGAAGCTGGACTACGGTCCCGCACACCGTTAGGCAGTCTTCCGCTCACGCCCCAACATCGTGCAGCCCGCCTCCAGTGGTGTCGCGACAGGCGTGAATGGAGGGACGAATGGAGACGTGTCGTCTTCAGCGATGAGAGTCGCTTCTGCCTTGGTGCCAATGATGGTCGTATGCGTGTTTGGCGCCGTGCAGGTGAGCGCCACAATCAGGACTGCATACGACCGAGGCACACAGGGCCAACACCCGGCATCATGGTGTGGGGAGCGATCTCCTACACTGGCCGTACACCACTGGTGATCGTCGAGGGGACACTGAATAGTGCACGGTACATCCAAACCGTCATCGAACCCATCGTTCTACCATTCCTAGACCGGCAAGGGAACTTGCTGTTCCAACAGGACAATGCACATCCGCATGTATCCCGTGCCACCCAACGTGCTCTAGAAGGTGTAAGTCAACTACCCTGGCCAGCAAGATCTCCGGATCTGTCCCCCATTGAGCATGTTTGGGACTGGATGAAGCGTCGTCTCACGCGGTCTGCACGTCCAGCACGAACGCTGGTCCAACTGAGGCGCCAGGTGGAAATGGCATGGCAAGCCGTTCCACAGGACTACATCCAGCATCTCTACGATCGTCTCCATGGGAGAATAGCAGCCTGCATTGCTGCGAAAGGTGGATATACACTGTACTAGTGCCGACATTGTGCATGCTCTGTTGCCTGTGTCTATGTGCCTGTGGTTCTGTCAGTGTGATCATGTGATGTATCTGACCCCAGGAATGTGTCAATAAAGTTTCCCCTTCCTGGGACAATGAATTCACGGTGTTCTTATTTCAATTTCCAGGAGTGTATTTTGTTGAAGACTCTACGCTGTCGGTGCTTGATAAATGTTCTGAATGATATGTATCCTTCAACGTGTAAATTATAAACCACTGATACTGGCGTATCAAATAAGAACTTCTGGATGTAGTTCATTACTATGGTTTTTCGTTTATGTGCTGCAGCATACACATCACTCAGAATGTCTCTTGCGCATGGACAGTGTAGAAACTTTAACAATCACCTACAATGTTAAATGTTATGTGGTGCCACAACGTTATATGGTACGCAGTTAATTTGTTATTTTTTAAGTATTACAAAGATACTGAAGTCAGGAGGAGTAAAGCTCTAATTAAAGATAGTATATACCTCTGTGAGTTCAAAATGGTTTTCCATAAATGCCCTCTTTCCCATTCACGCTCTTGCTTTCCCTAAAGTGTAGCTGGTTCTTTGCCCTGTGCTGGCCCCGGCTCAGGAGAAACGGGATTGCCTCTCACGGATACATGGCATCCATTGGCTTTCTTTAATGCCGACAACGATAACGAGTCTACTTTACGACGCTGAAAACCATGCCTCAGAAAACACTCAGTATTGCACATTTATTGCCGATATCCTATGTTGTTTGCGAAAACAGCGAGCTGTTACTACAAAACACCTGTTTGAGAGCCCTTAGTTCACTGTTTTCATAATATGAGCTTTTGCCAAATCAGAGCCGCTGTACATGCTTCAAGTCCATTTTGGTTTGTCGAAGAAAGACGTCGGAATAGCCAGCGATCAGCGATACAAGTTTAGATTTAAACATAGTTTGTAGTCTGGCGCTTAATTCGTTAGCGTCACGGCGACCGTTCCGAAGAAATCAAGGCCAGAGAACTACTAACGCGATTGGCGTGGCTAGACCTGGGAATAAAATTCTGGTATAAAAAATACCAGCTGTTTATCATTATCTTTCACAGTATTTAACAAGTGTGTCGACGAACTTTTACTGTAGGTTAGGGAGGGTCTCCGTGAGTATCTGAGGGTTCTTAAGGTTCTCACAACACATAGACATAAAGGGTACAATATAGAAGTTCCCAATGTCCTTAAGAAATAGGGTTAAGTTCAAACAAAATAAATTATTTATGTTTTCAAATATATTTATACCGTGTTATCTTCAGTAAATGGTTGTCTTTTCCTTTTTTTGTTTTTAATCCAGGCAGCTAGCATGCCTTTTTGCCTTCGATCGTCGTCGTGGTACATGGCGAAGGCTGCTAGATCCGTCAGTGTAATACGAAGTACACTGAATCGTCAAGTTAGGTGTGTAACTAGAAATAACTTTACTCTCCTCAAAAGTAAGTAAAAGCCAACGTTCATCTTCACGTTGCTGTGGCCTAACGGTATTACCTCCAGTATATTGTTGAGCAGACACCTGGTCTATGGTTTTAAGTTACTAGCGGTAATGTAAGGATTTAAAAGCATATTTCACTAGAGGGAAGACAGATACCGCTAGAGGAAAATTAAATACGCCTTTGGGGAAAAGAGAAGCAGCTGTACGAATATCAAGATCAGAGATGGAAAACAGTCTTAAGCAAATAAGGGAAAGCTGGAAGATGGAAGAAGTATACAGAGGATTGCTATACCGGAGATGGAATTGAAGGAAATATTATAGAAAGGGAAGTGGACGGAGATGAAGATGAAATGAGGGATGTGATACTGCGAGAAGAATTTGACAGACCTCTGAAAGATACAAGTCGAAACAAGGCCCCAGGAATAGACAATATTCCATCAGAAGTACCCATGATAAAAAATGTATGAGACACACGAAATACCCTCAGACTTCAAGAAGGTAATAATTCCAAAGAAAGCATCTGTTGCTGACAGGTGTGATAATTACCGAACTGTCTGTTTAATGACTCATCCTTGCTAAATACTAACATGAATTCTTTACAGAAGAATGGATATACTGGTAGAAGCCGACCTTGGGGAAAATCGGTTTTGATATCGGAGAAATGTAGGATCACGTGAGGCAATATTGATCCAACGACTTACCTTATAACCGGTTAAGGGAAGGGAAACCTAAGTTTATAGCATTTGTAGACTTCGAGAAAGCTTTTGACAATGCTGACTGGAATACTCCTTTTGAAATTCTGAAGGTAGCCGTGGTAAAATACAGGGAGGGAAAGGCTATTTACAACTTGTACAGAAACCATACGGTAGGTATAAGATTTCAGGTGCATGAAAGAAAAGCAATGTTTGAGAAGGGAGTGAGGCAGGGTTGTAGCCTATACCCGATGTTATTCAGTATGCACATTGAACAATCAGTAAAGGAAACCAAAAAAATTTACACTAAGAATTAAAGTTCAGGGAGAAGAAATAAAAACTTGGAGTTTACCGATGACATTGTAATTCTGTCAGAGACCGCTGAGGACTTGGAAGAGCAGTTGAACAGACTGAACAGTGTCTTGAAAGGGCATAAGGGAAAAGTCAAGAAAAGCAAAACTAGGACAATGGAACGTAATCAGGTTAATCTAAGCGAACAAGATTTGAAAAGAAGGCCTTAATGTAGTTAATGAGTTTTGCTATTTGGGCAGCGAAGTAACTAATGATGTCCGAAGCATAGAAGATATAAAATGTAGACGCCTTGGCATGAAAAGCTTTCCTGAAGATGAGAAATTTGTTAACATCTAATATTGGTTCAAGGATTAGAAATTTTCTTAATTATTTGTCTGGCGTGTAGCCAGCTATGGAAGCGAAACATAGTCGATGAAAGGGGGAGGAGCTAAAAATTGTAGGAGTAGACCAAGAGATGAATACAGCAAGCAGATTCAGAAGAATGTAAATTGGAGTAGTTATTCAGAGAGGAATAGGATCGCACAGGATAGAATAGAATGGAGAGCTACATGAAACCAATCTTGAGACTGAAGATAACAACACAAAAACAACAGTAGTAATATTTCGTCAACTATCAGTATCAGCTGTAAACGGGTCGAGCCATTTTAGGAGCAATTGAATGATGGAAAAAGATGGAAATATCAAGGTAATTTATGGTGGTGCGACTCATCTACCCCATGATCCCACTCCCCCACTGCAAATACGTGGAGAAACTAGAATCAAGTGACGTTCCCCCTTTGCATGGAAATAATAGACTGAAGGTTTAACGTCCGAGGTAGTCCTACATATTATATCGGGGACACAACAGGGGAAACATGCTGGCCATCGTAGTACCTCCACATCACATAGAGAAGTCATAGAGACCATGTATGGACGAGCTTTGTCCTGTTGAAAAATGGCTCCACGATACTGTCGCGAAGAGTTAGCACATGTTTCCCGGTCGCGGTACCACCCCAAACGCAGACCATTTACTGGAAGTCCCTAGCCCGGCTGCTGCTGGTGTCCGATAACGTTGCGAAATGACACAGGACGCTGCAGAAGGCCCATTACTTATTCTAGAATGGCAGACATAGATTTGAAGGAGGTTACGATGTGCTTTGTGCACAATTTGGCGTTACGTGTGGTGGTTGGTAGGGCTCGTCCGGAACCTTTACACTGAGTATGCTTGCCTTCACGTTTTCATGCTGTCCAACGTCAGGCCACTGTCGCATCCAGACACCCCACAATTCTGATTATTGCAATATTCTACTAGCTACCCGAACGGAAGACTGACAATGAAGTCCCATTTAATCTATATGAGGTGGTGATAACGCTGTCCCACACAAGTACGGTGCATCTCCGTGTCTTTCAGTGATCATTCACCATCTGACGCGCCTTACTTACTGAACCACGCCTGGTAACAGTACTACATACGAACAACACTAATGCACTCTAGTGGCCGTTGAAGGGGAACTGCAATTAGAATCACATACTAACCCGCCGGCGCTGTGTACGTGTACGAAGTTAACAGATGATCGAGTGTCTTATGGATGATACACTTTCTTTGTCAGACCTTGCAGACATTCTGTGGTTTGCCTGAATCACCTTGAGTGAAAACCGGAATGGTTCCACTAATCCTTTGACTAAGCACCGTCGATTCCTTCTGTCTCCGGCGTCTATCGACACACCAGTCCAACGGCACTCATATACGTAGACTTGGGTGGAGGGGGGGAGCGACCTTCCCCTCCTCTTTCCCCTCGCTCTCAGGGGAAGTAAAAAACACAGTGCAATCAACTGTATGTTTTTCAAGAAAATAATCTAAAAGTCAGTGTTAGCAGATTTGTAACAGGGTCGTAAATGGAGCTTTCAGTGGCTACTTGGAAGTGGCCATTCGTCTTCCAAAATATTAAAAATGCTCCATACCCCTCCGCCTAGGACCCCCTATAAACTATCGCATGAGTGCCCTTGCCGCTGTCGACAAAATGATTCAATTTCGTTGCTTACAATTCACTTCCTGAATCAGTAATGAAAATGACATGAGTTTCGTAACTTACCTAACACTCGTGTGAACAACCTAGAATATTACTCTAGTACGGGTTGCCATACCATATAAACGGAGATACTGTAGTATACGAAGGAGGACAGTACACATCGTCTCAGGGAGAGCGTCCCAGATGTGTTGAAGATGTGAAATGGCAGACACTGGAAAACTATGGTGTGGAAACCAACCTAGTAAATTTCAGTATTACTAAGTGAGGAATCCAGGAATATGCTGAAGTCCACCTCTACGTTTCGCTCCCACAGAAACCTTGAAAGCAAGATTAGACTAATTTACGGTGCCCACACGGCAGCCTTTCCCTCGGCACTCCACTCAAAGACAGTAAACCTTAATATGTGTTGCAACGGGAAATACCTCTTACCATGCATTTCACACTAGATTTCAGGGTAGGCTTGTAAATGTACAGGGTGGTTATAGTCAAACTTCCTCTACTTTATAGTGCCCACATGACAAACGATCAAGGGTACGACAAAGGTTCTTTTTGGAAACATTTTGAATTACATATGGAAGGAAAATAACGAATATACCATTGAAAGAAACACACATATATTTCCACATCGTTTGTTACTTGCGTACCATGTTTACGTTCCACGTCGCAAGCTTTGATTTGTGGGACGGCTATTTGCATCCACTATGAACTGGCACCACGCTGGAGATTCTTCTACTGCTACCCGAAACATTGGAAGAGCGTCAAATGCTCAGCCGTCGTGACGCAGATCTTGCACTGCTTGAAGATCAGACGTTGCTTCGAGCATTCTCAGCCATGGCATCAGTAACTTCTTCAACGGCCAGCCGCGGTGGTCTAGCGGTTCTAGGCGCTCAGTCCGGAACCGCGAGACTGCTACGGTCGCAGGTTCGAATCCTGCCTCGGGCATGGATTTGTGTGATGTACTTAGGTTAGTTAGGTTTAAGTAGTTCTAAGTTCTAGGGGACTGATGACCACAGATGTTAAGTCCCATAGTGCTCAGAGCCATTTGAACCTTTTGAATCTTCAACAATTGTAGCGCAAATAGCCTCCGACCTCTTCCAGGAACAATCCCCAAAGAGTCAATTAATTCGAACTTCTGAATAGTGTTGTTCAACCACGCTGCGGAAAGAGGTCCTCTCCGTAATCCTTTAATGCGGCGATACTCGCGAAGAACAGTACCGCTATTGCCGTTGGTTCAAATGGCTCTGAGCACTATGGGACTTAACTTCTGAGGTCATCAGTCCCCTAGAACTTATAACTACTTATACCTAACTAACCTAAGGACATCACAGACATCGATGCCCGAGGCAGGATTCGAACCTGAAACCGTAGCGGTCGCGCGGTTCCAGACTGTAGCGCCTAGAACCGCTTGCCAACTCCGGCCGGCGTTATTGCTGTTGTTTTGATAAAACAGCTTCACGAGTGACGCCTTGCTCACATTGTCCAAATCAATTTTGACTGTCTACAACTGTAATGCACAATGATGCTCTTGTTTCAGCCCTATAACTCCGTACCAGTATCGGCGCCTAACAGCAAACCGTGCTACTAACGCTACTGACAACGCAAATCCTTCAGCGTACAATCTGAACATCATTCCTATAAAGTTGGGAACATTGCCTCAGGTAGCGAAAAATTAATTATAACGACCTTGCTGTTGCAAATGCAAGTGGATATCTATGCATTAAATGTATTCCCGATTGCGGATATGGAGAAGCATCAGCTGCAGAATTGAATGCGACAGTGAAAATTTGTGCCGGACCTGGATTCGAGTAGTCGACTTACCATTTGACTATCCGTGCTAGAAAAGGGCCGAACTTCCATGTGTCGTCAACCGTGCACCCACAACCAGTACGCTGGCCGGTGTGGCCGAGCGGTTCTAGGCGCTTCAGTCCGGAACCGCGCTGCTGCTATGGTCGCAAGTTCGAATCCTGCTCGGGCATGGATGTGTGTGATGTCCTTAGGTTAGTTAGGTTTAAGTATTTCTACGTTCTAGGGGACTGATGACCTCAGATGTTAAGTCCCATAGTGCTCAGAGCCATTTGACCATTTTTTTACAATCGTACTCGTACATCCATTGTGTATATTCCCGTACATGTGAGACATTTTACTTGAAAGTCGGTTGCCCGGTGTCGGTAGATAAATACACAGTTGCAGTGCATGTGCAAAGGAATTCAATATTGTCTCTAACAAGGGAAAATTCCAATCGCACGTCCGTCAGATTTAGTGGTAAAGTGGCCCAGTGGATAGCCCTTCTGGTCATAGATATGTATGTTCTCCTTCTGCAGTCTTGCCAGTTGTCATACTACACATTACTTATAGAATGTGTCATGTGGTAACAATACATTACCGTCGCAAGTCAGTGTAATAAATAGTGAGAGCAGACGAGATGCCACATAGACCGGGTGTGAGCTATGTTACAAGAAAGGAATGCTAGGATCAAAGCTTCCAAAACGGAACACAAGAGTCATAATGTGTCGTACTTGTGTAGAACAAATAATAGATATTGATTGGTGAATCCATGGAGTGCTGTGTGCACAACGACCATATATGTGAAATTAAAAGGTTTTCTCAGCTTTGGTTACTGGTAACAACTTGATACCAGTGCCTATGAATTTAATTTGTACACCACGACACTGAAGATGGATCACTATGTGATTGAAAATCGATTTTGCTATCAGTACACCATCAACATTACGGCCAACGCTGACCTTCCTTTTCATTTTAATAAATAATAGGTACTTACGTCTGGAGATCACTTCCTAATACCTCGCAGATGCAAACAGACGCTACTCCACGACACAGACACAAATTTGAATACCGTGAACAGCCCCGTCAATGAGTGGACGGACGCTTCACAATTTTGTGAGAACAATTGGCACGAGGGAACACAAATCTCCTCCGTTGCAGTTCAACACCGTGACCACATAACCCCGACTGCCTATTCCTATGCGCTTGATGTAGCACATCTCGAGTTTGGACCGTTCAATGTTTCGATTTTGCTTCCTTTCTCACAGTTCAGCACACCTTCTTTCCGTTTTCACGCCTGATGTGTGTTCAAATGGTTCAAATGGCTCTAAGCACTATGGAACTTAACATCTGAGGTCATCAGTCCCCTAGACTTAGAACTACATAAACCTAACTAACCGAAGGACATCACACACATCCAATCCCGAGGCAGGATTCGAACCTGCGAGCGTAGCAGCAGCGCGGTTCCGGACTGAAGCGCCTAGAACCGCTCGGCCACAGTGGCTGGCCGATATGTGTTCAGTTTTTTACGGTTATCCACTGGACCAGCTTACCACTGAATCTGGAAATGGGGGGGGGGGGGGTGCGATAGGGAGTTGCCTCGTAAGCAGAGGATATCTAGTTGCGCTAATGGTGTCCAAAGTGGTATTTAAATGTAATAGGAACAACGGATAAATAATTAATGTCTGAAGGTGTTTTTCTTGTTCACATTATTACTTTGATACTGAAGAATATACCTTTTGCAATTCAAGCAACTATTTGAAACATGTGACGTTTAATGTCACCTCAAAATACCCGATGCATTGTCAAAGAAAATCAATCGTACTGCCTTCGCTGAATTTTAACTTCTTTCTGCTCGTACTACATTTAACAAATTCCACTTGTAAAGGAAAACTCTTTACAAAAACATGAGGCGGAAGTGACAGCATCTGCGCCTGCTGTCTGAAATCCATTCTTTTGCGTTTTAGCGGTTCTTGAAAGCCTGCGCGGGATTTCCGGACGCACATTCGCTTATTAATGGCATCCGTTTGATCAGCCTTCTGTTAAGAGCGGCGCAATGAGCCGTTTTTGGCAGAGCTCCACGTTAATCAGGTTTCAATAGCGACGTGGGAAAGGGCATGCTCCGCTCTCGAATGGCAGCAATATTCGGCTTGCAGCTCCGGCTATTGGCGTCAATTCGAGAGATGCTACTCCACGCCATCCCTCCTATATCTGCCCCCCACCCCCTGACATCATCTACTGTAACATCTGCGCATCCGTACTCGCATCGGCCGGCGTCCACCCAGTCGAAATAAATAATTTATTGGCCGGAACGCCATCAAACGCAAATCCATTAGCGTTTAATTTTTAAACCATTTATCTTCGGTAAACAGCGCCGGAACGCTCGGTAACAACAATTAATTAGCGGCGATTACTTACAACGGGCGTAGCGACATATCGCCGCTTAATGGCATTCAGATTTATGTGGCGCTGCAGCGCGTTAAACTTGCTTTTATGGCACAGTTTTTTCGTTTGATCGCAGTTTTATTTTTGTCATATGTGGAATTAAAGGTGTGTTCCAGCACGAATGTGGCGTGTAGTTGTAAAACAAAATCGAGTTAAAGAGCAGAGTAAGTTCATTTATCGTATCCGAGAGTAGCGAAAAACCTGATGTCGACTTATGCATTCAGTTTCACTTTCGAGTTCACGTATGGAAGCATCATAGTTAAGCATACCATAGAGTAAAGCTGCAATTAGAGTCACAAACCTGATACGAATGAAATGTTGAAGACGAACGGAAACATGAATCGGCTGATATCTGTTCTTTTAAGGACTTTTGATTTCACCTAGATTAGATACATAGAATACAGAGGAGCAGTACGCTTATTAGTCTTTAAAATAATTAGAAGAAGAAGCAGCGTGATAGCTCACATTGTCAGTTATTGAGACGGTTAAATATGACTCTTCTCCTAATCATTACACAGAATACAATAGTATTCTGGAAGAAAGGGGTTTGCATTTTTGTTGCATTAAATAAACACAGGCTTACACTAAATGTAGATTAGATTATACATTCCAACGGCTTGGTCACATGCCACTTTATTAAAACTGGTAATCGGCTTCGGCTTTTCAGCCATCACAGGTCTAAAATCTACGGCAGTGACACACAGGCTCATACCCAGCACCTCAGTTGATGCACTGCGTGTGCGCTGCTACTGTAATTTGTAGAGCTGATAATGGCTGAAAAGCCGAAACCGGTTATAGGCTTTACTAAAGTAGCAAGTACAAGGCAACGAATTTTATGATGTAATCCGATACAGAGGTCACTGGCCTGCTATACAGATCCAGACGCCCTCATTTATCTGGATGTAGCCCAGATGTTTGCGCCCATAAGGCAGATATACGCTTGCAACGTCTCATCTACATCTGAGGCATTACTGGCAACTAACTCAGTTCAGTTATTACTGATTAAATTGGTTCTGAAAACTCAGAAGAAAATTATGTCAGGAGGGACGGATGGATATTTGTTTTATGTTCCTCTGGAATATACACTAAGGTGACAAAGATCATGGAATAGGGATATCCACATATGCAGATGGCGTTAGTATTGTGTACACAAGGTATAAAAGGGCAACACATTGATGGAGTTGTCATTTTAACTCAGGTCATTCATGTGAAATGGTGTCCGATGTGATTACGGCCACACGACAGGAATTAAAACACTTTGTAAGCGGAATGGTAGGTGGAGCTAGATGTATGGGACCTGCCATTTAGGTAAAGCAATATTTCGAGGTCCAAAGAGTCAAGAGTGTGCCGAGAATATCCAATTTCAGGCATTACCTCTAACCACGGCCTTCACTTAACAACCGAGAGCAGTTGCGTTTATGTAGAGTTGTCAGTGCTAACAGACAAGCAGCATTTCTTGAAATAATTGAGTAAATCAATATGGGATATATGACCAACATATCAGTTAGGACAGTGCGGAAAATTTGTTGCTAATGGCCTATAGTAGCATATGACTCGCCTTTGCTAATAGCATAATATCGCCTGCAGAGGCTCCCCAGGGCTCGTGACCATATCGATTGGGCCCTAGACGACTGTATAAGCGTTGCCTGGTCAGATGCGTCCCGATTTCAGTTGGTAAGGGCTGATGTTAGGGTTCGAGCGTGACGCAGACCCAACGATGCCACACATCGACTCACGTTCTCAACAAGGCGCTGTGGAAATTAGTGGTGGATCTACAATTACGCTGGCTATGTATACATGGTCGAACTAAGGCTATCATTGACTATAAATGGTTATGTTATGACACTTGGAGACCATTTTCAGCTCTTCATGAACATCATGCTCCAAAACAACGATGGAATTTTTATGCACCACGTCACCGAGCCGCAATTGTTCGCGATTGGTTTTGAACATTCAGGACAATTCGAACGAGTGATTTCGCCACCCACATTGCCCGACATGAATTCTATCGAACATTTATGGGACTCAATCAAGAGGTCGGTTCGTGCACAAAATTCTGTACCGTCAACACTTTCGCAATTATGGATGACGACATAGGCAGCAAGGCTCAGCATTTCTGCAGGGAACTTCCAACTACTTGGGTCCATGCCATATGGAGCTGCTGCACTACGCCAGGCAAAATGAGATTAGACATGATATTAGGACATGACTTTTGTCGCCTCATTGTAAATCCACTCCACTCTCTTGCTGGAATCCTTGAAAAATGAAGCATTACAGTGGTAGCTTACACGCTGGAAAAGTCGCTTCTACATGTCTACTGAATAACTTCTACCAAGAATCCCTAGTGTGTTTTTACAACATATAGATTACCTAGGTTTCATAGCCGTAGTAATACTCGGAATTCATAGATTTAAAAATACAATGAATTTTATGTCTCAAGTAAACATTATTTAATCTATGTCATGCTTTTTGGATTAAACTAAGGAAGAGAAAAATAGTTATTAACTACAAAACTAAAAAATAAACGAGTCCTCTTACACACTGTAATCAGAAATAAATATAAGTTGAAAAATTCTTATTAAATAAATAGGGATTCGTAGTGATTAATGTCTTTAAGTCATTAATAGTGTGGTGTTAATTTAAATTTGTTACTGATGTTGAGCGATGAAATTCAACTGTTGTTGTTGTGGTCTTCAGTCCTGAGACTGGTTTGATGCAGCTCTCCATGTTACTCTATCCTGTGCAAGCTTCTTCATCTCCCAGTACCTACTGCAACCTACATCCTTCTGAATCTGCTTAGTGTATTGATCTCTTGGTCTCCCTCTACGATTTTTACCCTCCACGCTGCCCTCCAATGCTAAATTTGTGATCCCTTGATGCCTTAAAACATGTCCTACCAACCGATCCCTTCTTCTAGTGAAGTTGTGCCACAAACTTCTCTTCTCCCCAATCCTATTCAATACCTCCTCATTAGTTACGTGATCTACCCACCTTATCTTCAGCATTCTTCTGTAGCACCACATTTCGAAAGCTTCTATTCTCTTCTTGTCCAAACTGGTTATCGTCCATGTTTCACTTCCATACATGGCTACACTCCATACAAATATTTTTAGAAACGACTTCCTGACAAATCTATACTCGATGTTAACAAATTTCTCTTCTTCAGAAACGATTTCCTTGCCATTGCCAGTCTACATTTTTATCCTCTCTACTTCGACCATCATCAGTTATTTTACTCCCTAAATAGCAAAACTCCTTCACTACTTTAAGTGTCTCATTTCCTAATCTAATCCCCTCAGCATCACCCGATTTAATTTGACTACATTCCATTATCCTCGTTTTGCTTTTGTTGATATTCATCTTATATCCTCCTTTCAAGACACTGTCCATTCCGTTCAACTGCTCTTCCAAGTCCTTTGCTGTCTCTGACAGAATTACAATGTCATCGGCGAACCTCAAAGTTTTTACTTCTTCTCCATGAATTTTAATACCTACTCCGAATTTTTCTTTTGTTTCCTTTACTGCTTGCTCAATATACAGATTGAATAACATCGGGGAGAGGCTACAACCCTGTCTCACTCCTTTCCCAACCACTGCTTCCCTTTCATGCCCCTCGACTCTTATAACTGCCATCTGGTTTCTGTACAAATTGTAAATAGCCTTTCGCTCCCTGTATTTTACCCCTGCCACCTTCAGAATTTGAAAGAGAGTATTCCAGTTAACGTTGTCAAAAGCTTTCTCTAAGTCTACAAATGCTAGAAATGTAGGTTTGCCTTTTCTTAATCTTTCTTCTAAGATAAGTCGTAAGGTTAGTATTGCCTCTCGTGTTCCAACATTTCTACGGAATCCAAACTGATCTTCCCCGAGGTCCGCTTCTACCAGTTTCTCCATTCGTCTGTAAAGAACTCGCGTTAGTATTTTGCAGCTGTGACTTATTAAACTGATAGTTCGGTAATTTTCACATCTGTCAACACCTGCCTTCTTTGGGATTGGAATTATTATATTCTTCTTGAAGTCTGTGGGTATTTCGCCTGTCTCATACATCTTGCTCACCAGATGGTAGAGTTTTGTCATGACTGGCTCTCCCAAGGCCATCAGGAGTCCTAATGGAATTTTGTCTACTCCCGGGGCCTTGTTTCGACTCAGATCTTTCAGTGCTCTGTCAAACTCTTCACGCAGTATCTTATCTCCCATTTCATCTTCATCTACATCCTCTTCCATTTCCATAATATTGTCCTCAAGTACATCACCCTTGTATAAACCCTCTATATACTCCTTCCACCTTTCTGCCTTCCCTTCTTTGCTTAGAACTGGGTTGCCATCTGAGCTCTTGATATTCATACAAGTGGTTCTCTTCTCTCCAAAGGTCTCTTTAATTTTCCTGTAGGCAGTATCTATCTTACCCCTAGTGAGACAAGCCTCTACATCCTTACATTTGTCCTCTAGCCATCCCTGCTTAGCCATTTTGCACTTTCTGTCGATCTCATTTTTGAGACGTTTGTATTCCCTTTTGCCTGCTTCATTTACTGCATTTTTGTATTTTCTCCTTTCATCAATTAAATTCAATATTTCTTCTGTTACCCAAGGATTTCTATTAGCCCTCGTCTTTTTACCTACTTGATCCTCTGCTGCCTTCACTACTTCATCCCTCAGAGCTACCCATTCTTCTTCTACTGTATTTCTTTCCCCCATTCCTGTCAATTGTTCCCTTATGCTCTCCCTGAAACTCTCTACAACCTCTGGTTCTTTCAGTTTATCCAGGTCCCATCTCCTTAAATTCCCACCTTTTTGCAGTTTCTTCAGTTTCAATCTGCAGTTCATAACCAATAGATTGTGGTCAGAATCCACATCTGCCCCTGGAAATGTCTTACAATTAAAAACCTGGTTCCTAAATCTCTGTCTTACCATTATATAATCTATCTGATACCTATTAGTATCTCCAGGATTCTTCCAGGTATACAACCTTCTTTTATGATTCTTGAACCAAGTGTTAGCTATGATTAAGTTATGCTCTGTGCAAAATTCTACAAGGCGGCTTCCTCTTTCATTTCTTCCCCCCAATCCATATTCACCTACTACGTTTCCTTCTCTGCCTTTTCCTACTGACGAATTCCAGTCACCCATGACTATTAAATTTTCGTCTCCCTTCACTACCTGAATAATTTCTTTTATCTCGTCATACATTTCATCAATTTCTTCATCATCTGCAGAGCTAGTTGGCATATAAACTTGTACTACTGTAGTAGGCATGGGCTTTGTGTCTATCTTGGCCACAATAATGCGTTCACTATGCTGTTTGTAGTAGCTAACCCGCACTCCTATTTTTTTATTCATTATTAAACCTCCTCCTGCATTACCTCTATTTGATTTTGTATTTATAACCCTGTAATCACCGAAATTCAACTGTATTTCCGAAAAACGGACAGTAATTATAGATTGTGCAGAGAGGTACGATAGCCCTGTTTCCCTTTATACATACAGTTTACAACAATATTTCAAATAATACAACACGGTCATCGATGTTTTAGACTTTATAGCAATGACATTAGATAAAAACTTCTTAATATTCTGGTGTCAGTGGTGAGGCATCTTTGCGTGGACTGTTTTGTGACCTTACACAGGCTCTGCAAGCAAGACGGAGCTACGAGGTGGACACAAAACCAGAACCGCTTTATTTTAACAAACATAAAAGTATTTATTCACATAAAATCCACTAATGAATTTAATTGTTTGATAATTGAACAAAATAAGGTCTCCTTGAAAGAATATGAATTCTGAATAATTGTCCTCTACTTCGTGACAAAATGATAAGTCTGCAAGCAAATCTTCCGGGACAGATCACAATCAGTGTTGATTGTGAATAGAAGAATCCTAATGGTACATCCAAATGAACAGTTCATTATTTATTTTTATTTATTTCGTCAACAGTACAGAGTAACCGACCGCCTTGAAATGTAAGGTGGGACGGATGGTTCTGAATCTAACAGCAAAGACTTCTAATTGTTACAATCTTATTGGCATACAGTTGTTAATGCTTTTTTTAATAATATAAAGAACATAATATATAAAGATTTCTCTGATGTTAGAGCGAATTGAATGCTTAACAGTTGCTATAATGGTTCCATATAATTTATTACTACCTAGTTCATGAGAATATAATTTATATAATGCAAATGTCAAAGAAAAATAACAACAAAATGAATAACAAGGGAACAGCTGTCCATAATCGCAATCACTGAATTCAATACACCAGCTGATACCACGTCGTGGTACAAGAGCCCAACGGAGGCCAATATCCTTGAGGCTCTGGCTCGTTGCTGAGTTCTGGCTGATCGATGTTGCTGCAATGGTGTGATGTCTGAGTTTGCTACAGAGCCTAGAAATGGCTTGCTGAGGCCATGTGGCCGCCTAAATACTGCTCACGCAGATGTTTATGACATGGCCTATTTGCTAGAATGCGGAACGGTGGAAGTAAGTACTGTCATATCTGCCGCACCTCCTAGTGGTGATACGAGCTTGTAGGCTAATAGAACACCTCTTGTCGAAGCGGCGGCTGCGTGAGTTTCCCATGGAGACTACCTGGTGTTTACGTTATCAGGTAGTTTATGAGCGGGGTTCCCGTGGACACGTCGTCTGCAGGCTTGCACTTCCTTAGCCTACTGTGGTTGCATGTTAGACTGGTGGGCTATGTGTCCCAATACAGCAGACTTCGACATTCTGTACAAGAGGTGACCAAGAATTAGGCTTGTGGGCCACGCCCTAAAATGCCAGCCGTAGAGTTTATTTAGCCTTACGGCACTTCCCACCTTCACTTCATAGTATCCGAGGGCGAGGAGGGGAAGAGGTGGAAACTATGAATGTGTTGCACTTAAATTGCAGTGCAGTCACACTGCATACGACTTGATTTTATATTTCTCACTTCTCAAAAACACAGATCATATACAAAACAGATTTCCTTCACTATTTAATTAATTTTGGCATCTTGAAAGCTTATTATAAATGTTATGTGGCGCCGACTATTGGTATCCTGACAGATGCAGACAATATTATAGATTTTCGCATAAACGTTGCCACATAATCTTGATTTATTTAGTTTCATAATCGAAGAAAGCTTATTCACACACACACACATACTGATGGCAATTTTGTAGCACTTTTGCAATTTCATTATGGAGACGTGGAAACCCTACCTGAGGAAAGAATTGTAGACGTGCTGGACACATAAAACGATTTGATTTTGAAACGGGAAATACTTTGCACACTGATCATTTACATCTGCTTATGCAATGGGGCGCTTTCAACTAAAACGGCAAACGCTCTTGAAAACAGCCCAAAAACAGATTTAAGACTGGCGATATGCCTAAAATGTTTAGAAAACTATCCTTACAAGTCTTTCAAGGCCACAATGAGTTCTTAGAATCTCGCGTTTTGTTTTTAAATGCATCCCCATCACATCTGAAATAAGTTGTTTCTCACCTTGCAGTGTTTTAATGTGGGTAATGTGCAATCAAGTCTACTTAAAATGCGAGATCTGCAATCCATTCTGGGTGTTCTAAGTTTCGTTCATACGTTCATTCTTCCTTCATAAATTCAACAATAGCTAGTTTTAATTATAAAAATTGTTCAAGGCACGAGCCTTGACTTAGTCAACGTACTTTGCAGTATCACATAAAGTCTCCATACTGTTCGTTCAGTTCCACTGAAACCAGTTGTAACTGACGTTGGCTGACATTGGATCAATGTGTGTGAGGTCAAAAATTTTTCTATTCGTACCAACAATTTGTTCATGAGCTGTATGGCTGAAAATTTAATACTGAGTGCTTCTTGATGTACAGAACAACTAATTCATTTTTTCTATCGTTGTAATGTTTTACTCTTGCATTGTCAACTAAATACTTAAATACATTTTGCCTGAGGGCAATATATATATTGAGAGTTGTTATCCCTTTCTTCTGTCATTCCCATTCGTCTTTAAACGTTTGTGACGATAGACAGCTATATTGCTTCTTTTTGTACAAACATCCACAGGACCTGTAAACTTCCTTCAAACCACGAACAAATAGTGAAGCGTAAACAACGCTCACACCTTACATCACTGTTCTGCCGAAGGGAAGGAGGTCGTGCGGACCGAAAAAAGCCGCACCGCAATACTGAATTAAATGTTTCGCCGTATCGGGTACTATCGAAAAGGACCGAGCGATGCTGGAACAGTCGGAGCACACCTGCCACGCGAGAAGTTTGGCACATCGTGACCGGTCTTGTACTAAACTACAGTGCTCATGTGTGAGAACCGTGCCAAATAAGATTAACAGGGTACGCTGAGCAGACACAATGGAGTGCAGCACAAATGATCACTGGTTTGTTTAGTCCACGGTAGTCATCAAGGTGCAGAAGCTGTCAATTTGCAGATGTCTGATAACAGACAACAACTGGCCTGTGAAAGACTACGTACAAAATTCGAAGAAAGAGTATTACGTGATGTATCTAATAGTATAATGCTGCATCCCTCATGAGCACTCCGTACAAACTAAGAAGACAAGATAAGACAAATTACAGGGATGATTGTGCCCTTTCCAGAGTGATTCTTCCCTTGTTCCAATGCAAGTGGAATGGGAAGAAACACTGATCTGGAATACAATGGGAAGTAGCCTCAACACGCTATAACAGTGGTTTGCAAAGTATACATGAATCTGTTTAAGTATAAATTCTTCATTGAATTTTGTCTGCGAATGTACCTCTCTCTAAATGTAGGAGATGAGTCCGTTTACCCATAATGACTACCGTGATCGACCGCATGAGAGTTTTAGGGCATGGCATTCCCCTCCCATACAAAGCTACATTCTACAGAAATATCTGTAGAAAATATTTCCTAAATTGAAATTTGTATTCGGTATTAATTAAGTACACTTTTCCAGAAATAATTTTCTTACTGATGTCAATATGCATTTCATTTCGTCTGTACCTTGGCCATCTTGGTTGGTTTCCGAAACAGCAAAAGACATCTTGTACCGTTAGTCTTTCATTTCCTCAGTGCTCGACTGCATTCCATTAGCCCCGTTGACGTTCATATTATAATCTCTTTTCAAGGCACTATCCATCCAGTTTAATTGATATCCCAAGTTCTTTGCCACCTTTGACAGAATTACAGTCACCGTCAAATCACAAAGATACTATTTCTTCATTCTGAACTTCAGTTCTCTTAACAGAGATTCCTATGTTTTCTGTACTGCGTGATCAATGAACAGATTGAATAATGTCAGGTGTAGGCTACAACCCATCCAACTCCCTTCTCAACCGTTCTTTTCAGAGAATGTCTACCGACTCTGCCTGGTTTTTGCGTAGGCTGTAAATACTCGTATTATAAAATTTTTCTCCCAGTCTTTGCTTCTTTCAGAGTTTCAAAGAATGTTCCCTAATCAAAATTGTCAAAGACCTCCTCTAAGTTTGCAGTTGCTACAGATATAGTCAAATTTTCAAGTTATTTTATAGGGTCAGTACTGCCTCACACGTTCCTACATATGTCCAGAATCTAAGCTTATATTCCACAAGGTCAACTTCTACCAGTGTTCTCACTCTGTGTCAACGTTTTATAGCGTGATGTATTAAACTAATGGCTTATCAGTGCCAGCCTTCTAGTACTGGAATTATTAAACTCTTCTTGAAGTCTACGGCTATTTAATCTGTTTCGTCTTGCACACTAGATGGAATAGTTTTGTCATGGCTGGCTCTCCCTAGCATCTCGATAAATCACATGGAATGTCATCTACTGAGGGTGTCTGGTTTTTTGTTAGGTCTCTCAGTGCTCTGTCACATTCTTCTCGTGAAGTATCCACAATATTACGTTCATTTTCTTCCTCTTCCCTTTCTGTAGCATTATTTTCAATCTGATTTCCCTTGATAGCCTTTCTATATGTTCCTTCCACCATTCGCCTTTCTCTTCTTCTTTTAATACTGTCTTGCCACCTGAGCTTTTGATATTCAGATAACTGCTTGTGTTTCTCCAAATGTCTCTTGAATTTTCTGATGGTCGGCATATATCTTTTCTTAGCTATGCTTACATCTACAGTATTGCACTTGTCCTCCAGCTATTCGAGCTTTAGCATTTTGTAATTTGGTGGTCTTGTGTTCAGACGTCTATGTTCCCATTTCCTTCATTTTTAAATATTCTTTTATCGTCAATTATATTCAGTATCTCGTATGATTCCATAAGTGAATAAGTGAAGAGACTCTCATTCTCATCCCTTTGATACCAAAGAGAATTCTTTGACCCATGTATCCATGCAATATAATATTTGAACGTAGATATATATCCACTGCCTCAGTTCTTCCGGTTTGTGCCTGTTTGTTATTGGTATGGGAAACATTTAAAGAGAGTCAACTGAGTGAATTGTCTTTATACAGCAGTTTGGCTTAGAACTATTAGCCACTGGAGCCAAGACGTTTAATACTTAATGCTTTTATCGACACATGCTAATTTGTGTGGCATGTGTATATTTCAGTAATCATATCATCTTGTAGGGACTATTTATATATTTTCTACCTACTATTGTGTCCTGCGGTCGGCAGGAATAAGAACTAACAGTCAATTTGAACACACTTTATTATAATTAAAGAAAAAACGCCTTCTTGGCATGCACTAAGTTTTAAACGCAAGAACAACAAGAAAACCCAAATTCTTTTGGTGACAAACCAAATATGGAAACAAGACAATGGAAGAAAAAACTGACCAAAATGTACTCTACACAGTACAAAATACTACGTGCTACTACAATGCTACAGCGAATGAATATAATGCTAGGGCCGGCGTAAGTACTGGCCGGAGCTGTTCTTAGCGGTTGGTATGTAAAGCCACATCAGCGGAGTGCTGAATCAGTCATATGAGTTCCTATTAGTGGAACACTGTCACATGTTGTCTGACGAAGTAGTTCTGTCTTTCTTAAGAAAGTCTGTTTTTGTTTCTGTCCGCTGGCAATGTTTCTGTCCACGCTGCTTATAGGTGTTAGCAACCCATTTTACGTGTATGTTCTGCGGGCCCTCTAACAATAAGGCGCCACAACCACATTTTTTCCCCCCAGGAAACAAAATGCACAGCACCACAAATGTTCATAGGAGGAGGAGTGCCCTGGTCAACGTCCATGGGTTCGTAGCGTTCAGGGGCGGGAGGCGACAACGCTGCACGAACACCTGGTGGCGGAGAAAGCGGCTGAGTATGCGGTTCCGCTACAGGGCAATCGGCGATACGCACTGGCAGCTCCCCAGGCGCGTCGTGGTCCATCAGATGGAGCCGGAGCTGGTTGAGGTGCCGGCGAGTGGCGAAACCGTCGGCCCACCAGAGAGACGACATCGCCTGGCCGCATAGCTTGTGATGATGGCAGGCACCCAGCGCGCTCGTGGATGAGAGAAGGTCCACGCCCAGACCTCCTGCCAGATGTGAAAGGAGTGCGTCAGAAGCCTCGGAAACCAGGATAGATGAGGGGGAATGGTCGACCGTAAAGTATCTATGTGGGACTTTTACTGGCATGGGGGGGGGGGGGGGCGGCGCGGTACGTAGCCAAGAAAAGAGGCACAGCTTCCTCCAGTGCGTGATGGCTTGGTAGCTTACTGTACTGGGTCTTGAATGTCCACACAAAACTTTCCACCTGGCCTTTTGATGCAGAGCGAAGTTAGGCGGTATGGATGAGGGAAATTCGATTGGCAGTACAGAATTACTTAAACTTGGTCGAAGTAAACTTTGGGCCGTTATCTGTAACAATCATTTTGAGGAGTCCCTCGACAGCAAAGAGGCGCCGCAGAATTATGATAGTCTCAGCAGAGGAGTTGTTCATCGTGCGGGAGACATAAGGGAATCCCGACCCGGAGTCGATCGGTACGAGCCACTGGGAACCATGCAATGGCCCTGCAAGTTCCAAATGGTTCGAATGGAGCAGCTGCATTTGGACACGAAAAATACTGGCGCGGTGGTGCTGCCCGACTTGTTTGGCACGTGGTGCAGGCTGACACGAGGGAGACAATGTCTGTATCCATATCGCACCAATAAAGGTGTTGGCAGACCAGCTGTCTGGTGAGGACGATGCGCCAACGGCCAGCGTGGAGGAGACACGGTGGCGTAACGCATGTGGTATGACCACCTGGGGGACATCCAAATCACTATGCAAAAGGATGACGCCGCTGTGGAAAAAGAGACCGCCAGTGACACCAGAAATGCTGGACCTCTTGCATTATGGACGCTACGACGGCTTGCAGTGTCTGATATTGAGCGGTGGTCCCGCATCGGCATCCAACGGAAGTACGTCCAGAGCTGCGTCCACGTCGATTTCCACATGGAAACAAACCAAGGGGGAAGCGTCAAACTCACGCTCCGCCCCAGCAGGCAGCCGCGACAGAAAATCTGGGTTTGTGATCTGTTCAGATGTGCAGTAGACAATATCAAAGTCGAACGTCGCCAGGAAGAGCGCCCAACGCTGTAGCCGGCGCGCTGTCCAGGTGGGCACTGCAGCATCCGGGTGAAACAAAGAAACCAATGGTTTGTAATCGGTATGCAAAGTGAAATGACGAACGTTCATGAAATAGTAGAATTTCGTCAGGGTGAAAACCAGCGCCAAAGCTTCCTTTTCAATTTCACTAAATTTGGTTTGAGCGTTGGTAAATTTTGTGAATGCGAAAACCACCGGCATGTCAACTCCGCCGACCACTTGCGAGAGTACCGCAACTACGTCATAGTCCGAGGCATCGGCGGTGACAGTGAGGGGCAGGGAAGCATGGTAAGCGTTCAAACAAGGAGGCAAGGAGAGAGCTGACTTGAGACGTGCGAAAGCCTGCTCACATGCTATGTCCCAAACGCAACGCGCACCCTTGCGCAATAACCTGGTGAAGGCCGCTGAAATCTAGGCGGCGTGGCGCATAAAACGCCGATAATAGTTGATTTGAGAGGGCAGGTAGCAGTTGCTTCACGTTAAGGGAAGGAGTTTTGAATCACCTTGGCATACTCCTTAGAGGCGTATAAGCCGCGGGCATCAATAGTGAACCCGAGCTAGCTGACCTCTCACGCAAAAAAGTCACATTTTTGTTTCCGGCGAAGCAGCTTAGCCTCGGCAAAAACCTGAAGCAGCCGATCCAGCTTGTCAGCAAGGTCCATCGCGGACGAGCCTTCGACGATGACATGGTTCAGGTAATTGGCCGCCCCGGGCACCTGGCTTGTGAGGCGTTCCAAACAACGTTGGACAATGGCGGTGCGCTGGCGATGCCAAACGGGAGGCGATTGTACCGGGAAAGGCCACACGGTGTATCTGCTGCGATGCCTCATCCAACGGCAGCTGCAAGTAAGCAACGTGGAAATCAATTTTGGCGAAAACGGTCGAGCCCGCAAGACGTGTCATCCACCTATGGGACAGGATAGGAATCGATGATGGACTGAGAATTTAACGTGACCTTCAAATCGCCACAGATGCGTAAATCGCCTTTCGGCTTCTCGATTATCACGATAGGCGTGACCCAGCGGCTGTGCGTGATTGGAAGTAGGATGCCTTCCCCTTGTAAGTGGCGAAGTTCCACCTGGGGCCTGTCTCGGAGTGCAAAGAGGACCTGGCGGGTGAAAAAAAAAAGATCCAGGAGAACAACGTTTTGTATTTGCTAAGCAACGGGGCGAGGAGGGTATTCGATGAGGGAATCGACACCGCCTGTACCGTGTCTTGCACTGATAAACCCAGATGACCAAAACTGTCCACACCCAGAAGGTTAGTGGCGCCGGGCGATCCGACCACTAAAAACTGAGCGATGAAGAAACGACCATTGTAAGAGATTTGTGTTGAAGAAACGCCGTCGACTGATATAGGCGCGAGTGTACCGGGGTAAAGCAGGTGAGCCCAAGCATTGCAATGTGGAACCATTCAAAACAGAAACGGATGATGCTGTGTTAATTTGGAAGAAAACCGGAATATGCGCGACCTCCAAGGTAAAGATAAAACCGGTATGGTGGAGAATACTTGGCTGTCAGTGGAATGCGAGGCGTCGAGGTACTGAGGTGACGATTCGTGACGGGCCTGTGCGTCCGCAATAAGTGTGGCACCTACGCGATGTTTCTGCGAAGCCCAGCACTCCGGGCGATATGGCCCGCTCGGTTGCATGCCGTGCATCTTGCACGCCGGTGGGGGCACTCTGACCATTGGTGAGTCCAGAAACAGTCTGCACAAGAGGGAAGCTGAGTGAAAGCCTTCCTGTTAGGGGATGGACCAACGGATCGACGAGACTCCCGCTCGGCGCTAGGGAACTGGTGAGCATCGAAAACAGTTCGATTAAGACGCGGGGGTTGTAGCCGGTTGGACTATTCAAACGCACGAGTGATAGGCAGACAGGTGTCGAGGGACGGGTCCTGTAACTTCAAACTATCACCCCGAAGACCCTCATCTGGTGGGTGAAACACCACCATATCTGGAATCAACAAAGAGGCTTAAGACTGCTGGCAGGCAACGTTGGTGCACCAGAATTTACAATCGCAGTAGGGACTCTGGAGCGTCGTAATCCATTCCCGATATGTCTGACCTGGTGACTTGTGACAAGATAAGAAAGTCTGACGGGCGGTGGTGACGTGTATTTGTGCGTCAAAGCACTTCAAAAGGCAACCCTTAGTATAAGTAAATGTGAGATCGTGAGGGAACTGCTCAGGGCTGAATTGTTGAATTAAACGATACACCTGTGAACCGACTGTTACTAAAAAGAAAGCCCGACTTCGATTTTCGTTTTGGATCCCATGTGTCAGAAAATGTTAATGTATCTGTTAAGGTGAGTACGTGCGTCCTATACCCACAGTGTTAAATTTGCAATATTGATGACCCTTTATCTCAGAACCTGTGAAAGAGATCTGAAATTTTTGGGATGTATAGTATCACTCCTTTTCTGATTACTGAACCAAAATGTACAGAGAAATAATTAGCTAGTTACCATTTTTTAAAAATGTTGTTCAATATTTTCTTTTAAAAGTCCACTTTTTCTTCGGTAAGTAAAAACTGTTAGAGGTAGAGATGTCTTTGGTTGTTTAGTAGCTGCAGTATACTAGGTGGTAACATAGTGTAAAATTAGAGATATTTATCTGTAATAGTTCCTGAGATAATGGGTCAAATAATTTTAAAAATCTCATTTCTTCAAATCAAGTTCAAACATTTTATTTCATATTAGCTTATACATGGAGGCATGACACCTTTTAGAAGCAGCCTGGCCCATAATCAGCATTAACTGGATCCTGTTCTTCACTATCCTGCAAACCTAGAAGCTTCCTTCTTTTCCTGCCTCTTGCTTCTTTAGTCATTTCCTCTGCTGCACGCTGGACTTTCATGGTCCTAAGTCGATCCACTCGCTGAAAGGCTTGCAGTGTGTTGGCACCTGAAGTGATACCAAGTTCCTCTAGTACCCCAGCTCTTCCCTTTATACCATCATTAAACGTTATCACAGCATCACAAACACCCAAGCATAGAGTTTTCCTTCCTACACAGACATTTTTTGGTATGCATGTCCAAATTACATTATTGAAAGACTCATTCGGGTTTTGTGTTCGACCATTGAGATACTTGGAAAGAAGGCGAGGATGAGCTAATTCTCTATATATTGGTTTAATAGCTTCCATCACTGCAGATGGTATGCAATTTTTGTGCCTAAATTGTTCCTCGCTACCCGCTGTCTGAGCTCTGCGGTACTTGCACCATGAATCAGCACCAGGTGGACAAAGTCCATGTATAGGTGTGTCATCAGTGGAAGATTTGTGGAAGAATGTAGCCCACACCGCTCGTTTCATCCCTTGTTGGTCACGTGTATTGTTTCTTATTGCCATTCCATAATAATGCTGGGGCCGGCCGCAGTGGTCTAGCGGTTCTGGCGCTGCAGTCCGGAACCGCGGGACTGCTACGGTCGCAGGTTCGAATCCTGCCTCGGGCATGGGTGTGTGTGATGTCCTTAGGTTAGTTAGGTTTAAGTAGTTCTAAGTTCTAGGGGACTTATGACCTAAGATGTTGAGTCCCATAGTGCTCAGAGCCAATAATGCTGGAGTTCATCAATGTTTTTGTCTGTAAGTCTTCCTTTACCATTTAGAGTCTTTCCATCTGACAACTTCTGTTTTTCTTTTGTCTGCTTCAATTTTCGGAGACGTGTTCCCATCCGTTTTTAGACGTGGCCCACACATCCAATCTTAACAATCTGCTTATTACCATAAGGTTGACTTTCCACTACTGATTTGTAAGCTTTTGAAGCGCCATCCCCCAAGTACTCAGTGTAACACACACCTCTCTCGTGTTGTGAACGGCTGAACATAGAAACAACTGCAGTAGCCTCCATGCGCCCCCCCCCCCCCCACTAGTTCCCTCATAAATCTTAGCACAATTTGTTTTACGGCTTTCGCTTGTTTCATCAACTGATTTACACTGATAACAGTATTTAGTTAGCACTTCAATGTCTAAAACTTCACCTGTGTCAAACTAGTGACAGTTGCAACTGCATTTTTTGATGTGTGACCTCTCTTCTGCCATGTGCCATCAACTGTCACAAATAAGTCTGTTTTGTTATTTAATTCTACTGCTTCTTTAGCAGCAGCTTTCATAGAAGCAACAGCAACAGATTTGTCACATTCACCAATTACTTCTGTGTACTTACTTGATCTGGTTGGTGGGTTTGGCAAGTTCAGCGTTGCACATAATACTTCAGCTGCAGTCAATCGTATCCCAATGCACCTCATTCCATACAGGAATCTAACATTGCTCTCCAACAAGTCAGAAGTCCAAAATGATGTCGAGAGCCTGCAAACTTCGCACTGAATATCAAGTTTGTTAGCCAGTCCAGTCCTTGCAGATGAATCCTCAGAGATGCTAACTTGCGCACCACAAACCTTACATGACACAGTATCTTGCAAAACGTGTCCTAATACACTCAAATCTTAAAGAACATAACCTAAACTATTTTGATCTTTGCCAATAAATAAATCCACATGGTCTCCAAGTTTCCTCTTCGAAGCACTACTAGGCGTGTCCTCACCACGGGTCTGTGAAACATCTATTTCAGGATCAACAATGGATTCAGATTTTGTGATATGCTGATTTCCATGGAAACGTCGCTTCTTAAAACAACCGTTTCTTTCCGTCATGTTGAAAAGAGGTATAAGAGCGTATAATAACACACCAAACCACTATGTTTTCAGTTCAAAACTTGTGAAACATGACAACCACAAAGTAAATAAACAAAATGCATGTGCTATACTGCCATTTCTGTTTACACAGTGCATCCAACCTCTTATCACGAACATGAACATGATTTCAAGGAATAAATAGCTGAAAACCACAGCCTTCTAGATTGAATAGTTCAAGAGATAGAGATCCTTAGGCAAGTCAGTGCAGAACGACCGGATAATTTAACACACGCACTATTAACTTTGAAATGATAAAAACTACACTTCCAATTGGAATTTGTCGACAAATAATGCATCAAATTATTCAGGGGAGATCAAATATTAATAAGAGATAATAATCCGAAAATGTTACTTTTTGACCAATTCCGCCATATGTACTCTGCTTAATTAATCTGAGCACTATGGTACTTAAACATCTGAGGTCAACAGTCCCCTAGACTTAGAACTACTTAAACCTAACTAACCTAAGGACATCACACACATCCATGCCGAAGGCAGGATTCGAACCTGCGACCGTAGCAGCAGCGCGGTTCCGGACTGAAGCGCCTACAACCACTCGGACACAGCGGCCTGCAGGAAGTGATCAATTTACGATGGAATCTAAGAGCTACCTCTTGTAACACAGGGGAGTGAGCGTTATGTTCTGACCTTGTGAGTGCTGCCTGAATCTGCTGTAGAGTTTCCACCAAGGCCTGAAGAGGTTCCTCTGAGGAGGCCATTCCGTTCGAAATTGGAATTTTTATCCTCGTCACCAATAACTGTTGTGCCCTGTGGTCGGCAGGAAAAAGAACTAACAGTAAATTTATTTTAATTATAGGAAACGAACGCCTTCTTGGCATACACTAATTTTCAAACGCAAGAACGACAAGAAAACCCACAACTCTTGTGGTGACAAACGAAATAAGGAAACAAGACAATGGAGAAACCACTGACCAAAATGTTCTGTACACAATACAAAATACTACGTACTACTACAATGCTACAGCGAGTGAATACAATGCCAGGGCCGGCGTAAGTACTGGCCGTAGCTGTTCCTAGTGTTTGATAAACACTGTCGGTCTGACGATCTAGGCGTGCTTATAAAGCCAAGTTGGCCATATGACTACCGTTTAGTGGAACACTATCACATGTTGTCTGACGAAGTAGTTCTGTGTTTATTTGGATAGTCTATTGATGTTTCCGTCCACTGGCAATGTTTCTCTCCGAGATTCTGAAAGGGGGTTAGCAACCCACCTAGCGTGTCGGTTCTGCGGGCCATCTAACAATAAGTGGCCGCTACGACGCCTACAGCTAATGAACAGTAAGAAATGAAACTTCTAATGATAATTTCAGCGAGGTACTCAACGTCCACTCCAAAACTGAAGGTGTCGAATCCTAGAAACGAATTTTTCGTATGGTGACTGAGGTTTCCAGATTTACGTCAATGGCTGCTAGCTAGGGTGTTTCTACACTTTATTGTCTAAGATGATCGTGCCGTGGGAAGTAGCGCGTCGACTATAGTATAAACTGTCGCTTCACACATCGTAATGGAGAGAGTGATGCTCTCTACTCAGCGATGATTTTATGATACATTTTCCGTATTCTTGATTAAATTTGATGTTTCGTAGCCTGAAACAATAGCATATATCAGTGGATTCTACTTTCCCCAGAGAAAATTTTTCAGCCAATTGAAGATATTTTTACATCACTTCCACTGCGACTTATTACATCTTTCTCAGTTCTTGGCTTCTTATCGACGTGATTCATTTCTGGCTGTGACACCTGAGGAACATCAAGGAAGATCGTTTAGACCATTACCCCTCTAAAATTACTCGTTAGGGATACAATTGCTGCCAGATTTTGAGGATAGCCCCAAATGGAAACATCCTTGGAAATATTGACATTATAACATCCTTATATTAGAACAAATAAGCCCTCGGTCACAAATGTGAAGTCAAAATTGACCAGGTTTCGACGCTACTATGAGGGTCGTCTTCAGAATTAGACTAACTGTTCTAAAACATATTAAGTATATAATACATCAATAAAATTAAAGTTTGTACTGACTGGAAAAAGATGCAGTACTTACAAGTCACATATTAAAAAAGATCTAAGCCGGAAAGGCGACGTCATGAATAGTTGTAAGTAAGATGACGAGCCGCTAAGGCCTGCTCGTACTTTAGTGAACAAGGGTTGAACAAGACTGAGGTGCCCACGTTAGAAAGTGTGGGTCAGTAAACATGGTGTTGCTACGAGCGCCATTTAGTAGCCGCAGAAACAACTAGGCTACTGTACATTCAGAATTAGACACATGAAATTGTGATGCAGCTGATTCAGTCATAACGTAAGCACTAATAATAATAGGATGAAGTTACATATTTATCTGCTTTAAACAGAGATACATTTTGTAACGTAAAAAAACGTTAGTTATGACACACAAGAAAACAGCAAAGATGCAACAGGAAAACAAAATTTCGGTAAATTGCATGGGGAAATCTGAATCAAAGTAAAGGGCGGAGTTTTTTGCAGAAGAGCCTCTTTATTTCTGTTACTCAACATGGACTGGTTTTCTTTGGTATCGTCTACTTCTCCGTAAAGACGGAGACAAATGGACACACAGAGGGTCAGATAAATTTCTGCGCTATTTGTCATTTTAGGTTACAATATCTTCAAAATAGTACGTAAAGATATCATTGCTGCGTTTTCAGTGTCATGTTATATATCTGTTGGCGCGCGTATGACGTCAAATATCGAAGTCAACGATCTTTACCGCTAATCTCCACCGACCTGCTTGCTCACGGAAGGTGCTGGAATCCTGAAGATATTCTTCAGTCTGTGAGCTGTCGTGGTGAAAAACACGTCGGATAGAGATGTCGGATTCACTGTTTCTTCGCAGAGTACGTTAAACTTGTAAGGGAGCTTTCCGAAAAGAAAACATATTGAAACTTCCTGGCAGATTAAAACTGTGTGCACGACCGAGACTCGAACTCGGGAACCGAGTTCGAGTCTCGGTCGGGCACACAGTTTTAATCTGCCAGGAAGTTTCATATCAGCGCACACTCCGCTGCAGAGTGAAAATCTCGTTCAAGAAAACGTATTGTGCAAAACAGACTCTATGTTCTCACAATAAGCAACATCCTGAATAGAAATTTTCCCTATAATACTTTCCGATTTCTAGCTTTAATTTTAGGAAAACACTGCCGTGATTGCGGACCGATCCCGTCGCACAGATAATCACAGTGACGATACATTGTTCCACTGGCTTCTCGGCAGATACAATGGGACACAATTTTCCTCACCCTATTTGTCATATTACAACCTCAACTGACTTAATACTTCTGTTTTGTAAATGCCCGTGTTGTACGGGAATCTTTCGTTATTCGTGGTCGGACAGTTTCGTATTTACGGGTGGAAAACATTGAGATTGATATTTTCTCGGCGGGATTTATTTCTTATAAATGGCTGGTTGTCTTATTGGGTCATTGGCAGATAACAATTGACCAGCGTTTAATTAGACTCTAACGTACAAAAAAAATTTCAAAATCAGGCAAATTTTTAAATTACATAATTCTTTGGCTATATGTGTGGGTGGGAATGTCATATCCAGACCTATGAATTACCGATGCATTTCACATACTTGATAAGTAAGTGGATTTTGGTCCCCATACAGGAGAAGAAGTGTCGGAATGGAAAATTGCTGTACACATATTACTTCTCTTCCGTGGAAGAACCAACTACTTAATCAATTTAACAAATTTTTATGGCAATAATCATCATGATGCATTTTACTGATGCAAACAAGTAATTAGAACTTATAGAGACGATGCTATATCATAGAGTGTGAGGAATTTGGGCACGGGGGTGTACAGGAAAAAACCATGGAGAAAAGTGGGTCATATAATAAGAAACAGAAGCACAGAGACTGAAATGGGTGTGATGAAGTAACAGGAAGGCCTCTGAAGAACAATACAGCACACATTACTGCTAAAATGTAAATGTCATGTGACTAGGGCCCCCAGTCGTGTTGACCTTTCGCCGGGTGCAAGTATTTCGATTTAACGCCACTTCGGTGACTTGGGCGTCGAACATTATTGTTGGTCCGTCAACAGTGTAATGCGTCTTTAGTGTGGTAAGTTTCCAGACGTGATAAAACACTTATTAGTAGGAACCACTCTACTAAATCTTGACGTTAAGTACTGCAGCTGAACTGAAACTGATATCAAAGATAAAATAAGCCTCAGTTGTATTATTATAGTTTTATTGTGTTACCAGGGGCTTTCGTTCTTATCACAGTTTGCCGAGTTATGCAAAAAAACCATGATAGAAAATGTCTAGTTGTCTTTAACATTATATACAACAACCGAAAAGCCTGGTTGTCGTATATAATGTTAAAGACAACTAGACTGTTTCTAGTTCATGGTTTTGGCACTATTTGGGAGCCCAGAGATGTTCTAAGAATGAAACCTAGACGTAACACACAAATTTTTAGTAATAAAACGGAGGCGATTTTCATTCATCATTAACGCTAGACTCTAGGAAACGTAATAACTAGATAATACGGACAGTTTCAGGTCAGTCTAGATGCCACTTGTGCTGTAGAAAATTTTACAGTTTATATGTACAATGCCCGAAATCGGTCAGTTTGAGATAAAAGAAACAGTGATTGACCGACTGAAAATAAGTCTAGTTCCTGCAGACAGCGATCAGTGATAACTTCCTGTCGACAGATATGCCCAGTTTTCAGAAAATATTGTAATGAATCATGAAAAACTTTGCAGTCAAATATAGCGAGCTCACGGACGCTATACATCAAATGTGGACAAAACATAACGCTCCATGAATTTCGCTTGTTAACAGGGCTAAAAGTAAGAGGTTTGGGTATTCTTGTTTGAGGAGAATGTTGGAATTAGACCTCTGCCATTGTCTCTTACCGGGGAGCGACGCAGCAACTTACTGTCCGACTATCCGGATAGGGGCTCCATTGCCTCACGTACAATATCCTGGCCTGAAAACAGCATTTTCTTGTTCGAATTCATTTTCCACAATTCTTCACAGTGTCGTATTTACCAGAGGAATACACGGGAAGGGAACGTATCAGTATACCGCATGAAATCCTTTCTTCTGTCTACGATATTTCTAGTTAAGTTGCAACACAGGAAAATGAATTATGTATAGGAAAAGATGGACCACTTTCGTGGCCTACGTATTTTGCAGACCTAACCACACAAAGTTTATTTGTAAAGGCGTTTAAAAGCTCTTCTGCATCATATCCCAGCACAAGAGGCAGAGAGCCCTCATTCAAATAGTGTGAAAGCTTGCGTAATTTACGAAATACTCCAGGGCACGTCGGTGCAATCGGAGGACATTTATAGATAAGTATCTCTTGAGCTCCATTTCTCAAGGTGTAGAAGTGTTAATCGTGGCTAAAGAAATTGCTACTTCTTTTTTTTCGTCAGACTTGTCACCGGTTTGATGCGGCCCGCCACGAATTTATCCTGTGCTATTTTCTTAATGTCAGAGTAATACTTCCACTAGTTGCCCTTTTTGTAGCACGTACTGTTTTCTTCTACTATTTTAGCTATCTACGGCTCTCTTTACTACCAAGGAACGTCTTTACTAATGTCCTTCCGTTCAGTTATATAAGGAGCAGTCAATGAAAATGAGACACCAAGGAAAAAAGGGATTAAAATGTTTATTATTTCGAAAGTAACAGTTAACACATTTATCCTACGGCGAAATAAGATGATCAGAGCTTTCATGGAAATATGTTTGCTGTTGCCTACGGAACCTTCATTGTACCCAGGAAGGCAACTCTTCAAATGGCTCTGCGCACTATGGGACTTAACATCTGAGGTCATCAGTCCCCTAGAACTAGAACTACTTAACCCTAACTAACCTAAGGACATCACACACATACACGCCCGAGGAAGGATTCGAACCTGCGACCGCAGCGGTCGTGCGGTTCCAGACTGAAGCTCCTAGAACCGCTCGGCCACATCGGTCGCCCTGCAACTCTTCGTCCGAGGCAAATCGGCGGCCACGAATGTCTTCCTTCAGGGTTCCAAAACTACAGAAATCGCATGGAGAGAGATCCGTACTATATGGAATATGTTTAAGACTTCCCAGCGAAACTTCTGCCTACAAAAAGCACGCTCACATGTTGCGGACGAAGAGGCGCTCTCCTAGGCACAATCAGGATTCCGAAGACAACCACAAACATTTTCCCATGAAGATGCTGACCATTCTGTCTCGCATTGTAAACATTTATGGCGATCACTTGGAAATAACAAACAGTATACTTATTTTTTCCATTTGGCTCGTTTTCATTTGCCTACTCCTTGCATGTTTTAGTTAATTTTAAACACATTTGTTCCCCAATCCTGCGGAGAATCTTGTCAATAGTTATCTTACCCTTAATTTCCAGAATCCTTCTGAAACATCGTATCTCAGATGCGTCAACTCTCTTTCCCGCTTTCTGTCCATGATTCACCTTCATACAACTCTGTCCTAGACGTAAATTCTAAGAAACTTCGTTCTCAAATCAAATAATATTATTGATGTCAGCAACAACTCGTTTTGACGATGTACGCTACACACTGCTATTTGGCTATTGCGGTTGCTCTTAAGTTTGTCAATAAGTAGCAAACACTTCCCAGGCCCACAGTTATATTGCAGGAAAGGAGCGTCAGAATAAAACGGAATACTGGCCAGTTGGTTGGTCACTTAAGGTGAGAACCGTTGGTAGCACGTTTCACTTTAAAAAATCCTTTGACTGCGTACACCCTGCTATTGCGAAGGTTAAAACATTATGACACAACAAGTAAACAACGTTTCTTTTCCTATCTACCGAACATGAATAAGAAAGCTGTCCTTTAGTGCCAGCTGACAAGGAAATCTCTGAAATAAGTGTAAGTTTTGTAATGAAGGTAAGGGTCAAAGCATTTTCTTCTTTATTCCACGGCGTCTCCGACTCTATACGCGCATGAGTATCAGTGACCGGCATCTGCATGTGAAAGGTGGTACATAAAATTTTCTTTCTGGATGTAAACCAAGTCTCTTTGTGGAGAACACTGAATGTAATGGAAATGATTTAAAAAGTAACGTTGTGGTGACCAGACACAAAGTACAGATCAACACTTTTACTTTTACATCTATGTGTACATCACACGGATACTCTGCAAATCACACTTAAGTGCCTAGCAAAGGGTTCAACGAACTACCTTCACAGAAATTCTGTATTATTACACTCACGAACAGCGCGCGGAAAAAACGAACGCCTATATCTTCCTGTACGAGTTCTAATTTTATTTGTTCTATTATGAGGATCGTTTCTCCCTATGCAGGCCGGCGTAAACAAAACATTTTCGCGTTCGGTGGAGAAAGTTGATGACTGAAATTTCGTTAGTAGACTCCCCCCGAAACGAGAAACGTCTTTGTTTTAATGATGTCCACCCCAAATCCTGTATCATGACAGTGACACTCCCTCCCCTATTTTGCGATAATACAAAACGTGCTGCTCTTCTTTTAACGTTCGCGATGTACTCCGTTAATCCTGACTGGTAAGGATCCCAAGAAGTACTCCAAAAGAGAATAGACAAGCATAGTGCAGGCAGTCTCTTCAGTAGATTGTTGCATCTTGTAAGTGTTCTGCCAATAAATCGAAGTCCTTGGTTCGCCTTCCCTACAACATTTTCTATGTGTTCTTGCTACTTTAAGTTGTTCGTAATTGTATGTATTTCCTAGGTAGCTAGTTGAATTTACGGTCTCTAGGTTCGATTGATTTATCATGCAACCGTAGTTCAAAGGATTCCTTTTGGCACTCATATGGATGACCTCACAGTTTTCATAAGTTAAAGGGAAAAAATATGATGCATGCTATTTCTGTTGCGTCACTTTTGCCAGAGTGAAATTTTATTATCTCAGGACGATCAAATTAGAAGTGGAGCTGAAATTTTGTTGTGCTATCTCCAGTTCCAAAAATTTTCTCCACAGCCACTGATACTGATATTAGGAATCTGGTTTACTTTCTTTCCCTCTGTTACCTTTTATAGTGACTTATTTTAGACCTACACGTTTACCAATTCGAGAATTTCTTTCGGTCCGTTATTCCCGTGAGACGGATTTCTTACTCTGCCAAACTAAGGAATTGTGGATAGTAACATTATATCATTTAAAAGGAGTAACAGCCTCATAAACTGAACATCAGACATGAAGGCTGTTTCTGCAACTCTAAAATTACAGTATACAGAAGCTGGTACTGTTCTGCTACCTTATTTTTCGACAGACTGCCAACAGAATTGAAAAAGGCCCATAGTTGAAATGTGAGCAGAATGTCTGCATATAGGCACACTCGTATCCCATACAGGATCTCTGACAGCTGCTTCGAGCCTTTTTATGATGCATGTTTCTTCATCGTGCAAACTACTACAGACCTTCTGCTTTCTTGTTTTTGTAATGCATGTCAGCATTCTGTGAGTTATGCCTTGGTTCATTCCATGACGGAATAACTTTGCCTCCGACGACCCTGCAGAAACAGACCAAAATAAAATTAAATTAAAAATACGAGTATAGATAAAATAGTTAAGAGCCAACGAGAAAACACAGGACAAATCAGAAGCGCTTCGTGAGACTGACCATGGATATTGAACTTAACGATCGTACAACGTCTGGACTACGTTTTTATCCTCAAATGTGTACGGAAGTAATTTTGCAGGACAATGGACATACAGGTAACACATAAACGTCCAAGATTTGAGGAACAGTCACGTCTAAGGAAGTAATAAACGTAATGCAGGTTTCGTCATAATGAACAGCGAAGTGCAAAATGAGTGAAAGTACAGTAGAACTTCGTTGACCCGACCTCGGATTGTCCGACTCCCCGCTTAGTCCGACCATCTCACTTCCGGTGTCAGTTTACGCACACGGGCTGCTGCTACAGTCAGTCAATGACTCATCATCTAAGATATCGATTCGGTATACAGTTGACCGTTGACAGGTGCGATAGTTAGATCAGTGTCAGTGTAAAATAAGCACGCTTCGTTTTATAAATTAGTGACAGTAGTTCTTCTTTCATGTTAAACTGTGTATAACTAAATTATGATATCAGTTAATGGAAGCATGTTTCGCGGTCCTTAGCGGACAAACGGAAAGTGCCTGAAAGGTCAAATAAAGACGATTCTCCTTAAAACTAAATTATGGAATCGGTTTATGTAAGCATGTGTCGCTGTCTTTAGCGGAGAAACTGAGATTGCTTGAAAGGTCAGATAAAGGCGAATCTCTTCAAAACATTGCAAATGTTGTAGGTGTTGGCGTAACAAGTGTTAAAAACAGGAGAAAAAGTAGGAAAACTCTTGAAAGTCAAACAGTGACGATTCTTGTTGAGAAAGGACTGAATATAGTCAAGACTTCGAAGAGGCGTAAAAGAGAAATTCTAGGCGATGCTGTGCTTGTGTGTTTTGAGCAGGAGTCAAGAGGAGGAACTCAGTTGTTTGGACCAAGGCACAGTTTTTGTATGATTATTAGATGGAGACAATGGAAATGAAAAGTTTACACCGAGTGGAAATGTAATTATTTCCGGCGAGAAGCTATCTGAGGACAAAACAGCTGCCAATGATTTTGTTCCGGATATTTTAAAACTTTGATAAAGAGATCAAGTTGTCTCCCGATAAAGTACGTAGTATTAATGAGTCCGACATAAACAACAAAATGCTCTCTACAAGAACTCTTGATGCAAAAAATGCGTCTGTAACAGGTAAAAAACTTGGGAGACAGAATAACTGTCGCTCTCTGTAGCAACTCTGATGGCACTCAAGAGATGCTGCTGTTTGTGACCGAACCTTACCGTACGATACAGACGTATTTTAAGTAGAGGCGCTATTGTACATTATACTCTCAAGTCACACTTTTTCAGTGTGACGACGTTTTCCTTTTTATTTTGTTACTGTTTTAATATGGAATGTTTTTACATGGAACAGTATTTCAGATAGTATTTCCAGTAGTAAACCAAAGCTGCACTGTACTGTATTGTATTGTGATGCTACAAGTGACCTTTTTTGAGTGCCGTTCATGCTCCCAGTCCCATAGAAGACGGGTTAGTGAGATTCTACTGTAAGCAATAACTAAGCCAAACACTTTCCAGTAAATATCGGTTTGTGAGTTAATTGCGAAAGCATGGTAAGTTCTAGGGGACTGATGACCTCAGATGTTAAGTCCCATAGTGCTCAGAGTCATTTGAACCAATTTTTTTTTAATTTTATGTTTACAAGTGACATTTTAAGATTTACGTAAACAGTAATCAAATAATATTTACAATACACAAAATTGGCAGAAGATCAGTATTAAAGTGTCATTCCAGGACAGTACTTTCTTGTGATTTTTGACGTGAACGGTTTTATATTTCTGAATATTTAAATCAAGTTTCAAATCTTATCGCAGACAGTAATTCATTACACTCAACTAAATCTCCGAAAGGCGTGAGGCGATGATTAATACTGTCTGCTAGTTGTCATAGTGATACACCCGAGCTTCTACTAGTTGTTGACGAAGTGGTTTATACTGTCTTCGTGCCGGAGCAGTTTGCCTGTCCCCCCTCTGTAGTCTGACAGACAGCAAGTGTGGCGCGCGTCTGGATTTAGCTCGGCGCGAAATCGGAAGCGACGGCGAGCTTCCCGCGGCCTAGCCTTGACATTGGCCGAGCGGCGCCACAGGTGTCCATCGATCGCCAGCTGGCCGCGGCGGCGTCTGCTCCCACTGGAAACACTGTGCGTGCGCGCCAAGGCCGCCACACAGGGCAGCCAGCCGACGGGGCAGCTCAGTGGGAGCGGTTGGCATTCCCGATCATTTCAGCTCAATGTGCAACTTCCTGTTATGCCTCATCTCCGTCGGCACGCTTTCCAGAATACGAAATTTCTGCACTGTGCCTATCTCTCTGTGAGAGGAATATATAAAAATGGATAAAAAGAGAGAAAAAGGACGAGACGAAGTAGAAGAAGGATTGGAACTTAAAATTCCGACGCCGAGGCCACTAGAGTCGTAGGATTACAAGCAGTGAAGAATAGGAGAGTAATAGTGCTGTTAAATCGGGGAAGACGTTCATCTAAATGATTTAGCGACACCTTAGTTAAGTTGGTCGAAATAGGCACTGCATAGAGAACGAAATGAAGCAGCTAGATGAAACAAATCGTTGGAAAAGCGAATGCACAACTGCGGTTCGTTGGGAGAGTCCAACGGAAGTGCAGTGAACTCACGATGCTTCAGTACTGGTCTCAGTCTGCATCATTTAAGGAATAGGGTTGATCGAACAGAGAAAATCAAAAGAAGAGAAGGGGATTTTTCACAGATTCCTTCAGTAAACGCAAAAACAATATCTTGTTTTCACGCAAGAACCATAAAGGTGGAACTGGAGAGAATGAAGCCACTCGGAGGCTTAGTAAAAATCGTTCTGTCCGTGTAGCTTACGGGAAAGGGAGAAAGTGCTGTTCGTCACATACCATATGGAGCTAGCAGAGTATAAATGTATAAGTGACCGAAGCCGGCAACTCTCCAGTAATATTTCGGCCTTTTAACAACTGCAATACCTCACTCTATGGGTCTGTGAGCATCTGCTGCATACGCGCGCGATCATGTGTCTGTGCGTGTAGGGGGAGGGCGTCTGTTGAGGGGGTGGGGAAAGAGAGAGAACGTGGGGGAGAGAGGGGGGAGGGATGTTCATGGTTGGAGTGCTGACACGTAAGTTTCAGATTATCTGAGAATCCAGTAATGCTGGCAACCTGTACCGCATCAAAACAGCCTGAAGATCACGCAATGAAGCGTCGAAACTGGTAGCGGCAAAATAAAATATTAAGGACGGCTGTAGGTGTTTTTATTTTTATAACAGTTATAGCCAACTTCATGGCATGGCCTTTGAAATCATGCGAGGACTTATATCCGTAATCTTCAAATAATCCTGGCACTGTTATGGAGCGATGAGGTGGGGCATTGTTTGCAGATTTGCAGCCCATCTAAGGCTGCTGCAACTGAAGAAAATTATACAAATCAGCTTGTAAGTTCTGGTACCGTAGGCCGGTAAGAGTCGATGATGGCCGCATAAGGGACCTCATTTTACCCCACGTAAATATCCACATCATGAGTATACTTCTACGATGAGTCTGAATGACGTGTTGCTGGTAACGACCTGTATAACCTGACGTTATTTTCGACAAAATTACAACCTCCCATCTGTCTGCAGAGTCCTGTCTGTGATTTCATCAGTCAAGGTGACATTTACGAAAGCCTTGTGACAAAGGGTGACACTAGCGGCCCTTCTGGGCGATGACTCATGTACAGTATAGGGAAATGGTCGCTCTGGGCGGTATGGCTGCTCGTCTGTCGTTGTACCACAATGAACTGGGGAGCCATTCGTTAAATTATGGCCCGTCTATCCGGCGCTACAAGTGGGATAGTTAACGCGCATGCCCGTCAATAAAGAGGTATTGATTGCAGTATTTGGCTGTTGAAGCGCAGCTTTTCCCTGAATGGAGATATTCACGGCACGCGCTAGAAATGTGGATTGCTCAGCTTGTACATGACGTTGGACAACCACTGGACGACAAATAGTGGTCTTGTAGACTCATGTGCTCAATAGGAACGCCGGCAGGAACTGTAAGGTCTGACGACATGGGTCACGCGACATGAGCTAGTAATCTGTTAACTGCGGCATGAACAGTGTTCTCTCTCCAACAGCAATTCAACAGCTCGTAATTATATGCGCTGAACTCGTACGTGGCGGCGACATTTTAAAAATTATCTCCATTTGTCATTTCAGGATTTGTCAGTGGGTTCTGCACTTAGTTGAAAGAAATATTAGATTTTTTTAAAGTTCACGCTATCCGTGGCGTATCATGTGAATTATAACTTTCTGTATTTGTCTTTAGGCATTATAAAGACACCGAGAGGCAGTTGTGACGTTGCTGTTGATAATGGTGGCAAGACTGAAGGTAAATGAAGTCACATTCATAGGTTTTGTCGACCTGGAAAAAAATTTCGACACTGTAAAATGGTGCCAGATGTTCGAAATTCCGAGATAAATAGTGGTAAGCTAAAGAAAAGACTGGTGACGTAGAACACATACAAGAAACTAGAGGAGGAAAGAAAATGCTTTCGGAATATCAACTGAGAGAAAATCGTAGAAAGATGTAAGTAATGAGAAGTAGCGGAAATGAGAATTGGGAGAAACTTATCATTAGCATTGGGAATATGAAGTACGTGAATTAAGGAAAACTGCTATCTTGGTAGAAGAATAATCGATGCTGGAAGGAGCAAGAAGGACATAAAAAGCAGACTATCACTGGCAAAAAGGTCGTTTCTGACCAAAAGGTGTCTACTAGTATCAGACTAAGCCTCTATTTCACGAAGAAGTTTCTGAGAATATATATTTGGAGCACAGCATTGAGTATTAGTGTAACGCGCTGTTGGAAAACCAGAACGGATGAGAATCAGAGAATTTTAAATATGGTTCTACATACGGACGTTGAAAATTGGGTGGACTAATATGATAAGAAGAAATGACGAGGGTTTCCGCAGAAATGGAAAGGAAAGAACTGTATGGGAAACAGTGACAAGAAGAAGGGGCACAATGACAGGACATATGCTGACGTCAGTGAGTAACTTCCATGGTACTAGTGGAAGCTGTAGAGGTAAAACTGTAGAGTAAGACAGAGAGTGGAATACATCCAGTAGATAACTGAGGACGTTGGTAGCAAATGCTAATATGAGATGAAAAGACTGGCAAACGAGAGTAATTTGCGGTAGGGCCCATCAAACCAGTCAGAAGAATGATGATAGAAAAAAAAACATGTTTGGGCGGAATAGGAAACGTGACAGGTGGCACTAATCAAGGATGCTGAAATCGCAGTGAATGCAAGCTTATTCCAGGAGTGGTGCAGTTATTTGAAACAAAACTCCACATCAAACACAGAATCCCAACTCTAGTGAGCTGCTCTAACAGTTGTGTCATTCAGATATGGTCTCCACAGACCCAATAGCACCTTGAATAAAATACGAAGATAGTACTCGCGTTTTATTATGCTCATGATTGTCACTGTCCACTGAATAAAATCTGTTTTATCATGTGATTCACGTTTCGGCTTTATTTTGAAAGGCATCACGAGAGGCCAGGTTTGTGGTGCGTGTTCGCTTTGCTGGTTTTAAATTATTCTTCTGCTACCAGTCTTTCGAGCTGTCGCCAGCACAGCATTGAGAACACGAACACACGTTCTGTTTATGTTTTATATGACATGATAACATTCGTTTCATTCAATTGTACGTAGACACATCTAATATGACATTTGTCAACGTAATCCACATATTAAAAAGAGTTTTGCGTCATCTCGGTTCCGACTGTAAAGAAAATTCGAATGGAGATCAACATAAACCTGATTTCCGCCCTTTTTATTGCTCATGAAAACCACACATTGCATGTTGTACCACCATACAGCGAGACCTTCAGATGTGGTGGTCCAAATTGCTGTATACACCGGTACCGCTAATACCCAGTAGCACGTCCTCCTGCATTGATGCATGCCTGTATTCGTCGTGGCATACTATCCCCAAGTTCATCAAGGCACTGTTGGTCCAGATTGTCCCACCACTCAACGGCGATTCGGCGTAGATCCCTCAGAGTGGTTGGTGGGTCACGTCATCCATTAACAGCCCTTTTCAATCTATCCCCGGCATGTTTGATAGGGTTAATTTCTGGAGAACTAGCTGGCCACTCTAGCCGAGTGATGTCGTTCTCCTGAAGGAAGTCATTCACAAGATGTACACGATGACGCCGCGGGTTGTCGTCCATGAAGAAGAATGCCTCGCCAATATGCTGCCGATGTGGCTGGACGGCTGGACTATCGGTCGAATGATCTTTCATGACCACTAGCGGCGTACGTCTGCCCCACATAATGCCACCCCAAAAAAGCAGGGAACATCCACTTCGGTGCACTCGTTGGACAATGTATCTAAGGCGTTCAGCCTGACCTGGTTGTCTCCAAACAGACGATTATCTGGTTCAAGGCATATGCGACACTCATTGGTGAAGAGAACGTAATGCCGATCCTGAGCGGTCCATTCGGCACGTTGTTGGACCCATCTGGACCTCGCCATGGACTTCAGGAGTGAAGTTGCGCATCATCCAACCTACTGCGCACAGTTTTAGTCGTAAAACGACGTCTTGTGGCCGCAGAAAAAGCATTATTGAATACGGTGGCGTTGTTGTCAGGGTTATTCCGAGCCAAAATCCGTAGGTAGCGGTCATCCACTATAGGAGTAGCCCTTGGGCGGCCTGAGCGAGGCGTGTCATCGAGAGTTACTGTCTCTCTGTGTCTCCTCCATGTCCGAACAACATCGCTTCGGTTCACTACGAGACCCCTTGACACTTCCCTTGCTGAGAGCCCTTCCTGGATCAAACAATGCGGGCGCGATCGAATCGCGGTGTTGCCCGTCTAGCCATGGTTGAACTACAGACAACACGAGCCGTGCACCTTCTTCCTGGAGGAATGACTGGAACTGATCGGCTGTCGGACTCCCCCCGTGTAATATGCGCTGCTCATGCATTGTTGTTTACATCCTTGGGCTGGTTTAGTGACATCTCTGAACAGTCAAAGGGACTTCGTCTGTGATACAATATCCACAGTCAACGTCTATCTCCAGGCGTTCTGGGAACCGAGTTGATGCAAAACTTTTTTTAATGTGTATATTACACGCAAGTCAAGACGGAGCAGAGGAAAGTGCGAGTCGGAATCGATTTTTAGAGGGTAAATGCAAGCGGAATTCGTTATTTTATAGGGAAATTAGTGTGACCGTCTCGAAGGGACCCTACTACCATTCGCTAAAGGTAGGGATTGTGAGTTGAGACTTGTTTAAGTAGAAGCTTAAGGAAGATGGTAAGGTGCTATAGGCTGAAACGCCCTCGAAATAACTGTTCTGTTGTCGTTCGTAAACCTCGGTTACAATGTATCATCTTTGATTTAAACGTGGGCTGTCAATACTAGTAACCAGTTTATCCTACCAGAATCCTCTTTGTGAATTTAAACAGAAATATTTATACCTTTTTTAAAGAATTTAGACAGGAACATTTAAAATATTAAAATAACTATTTTTTTTTAGTTTTCTATGTATATTGTACTGATGATATTTGACACCAAAAAGCTGTAGGAAGTATTAATGTAGAAGATTAATATATATCAGTTATGGTGATATATGCAACGACGCTATTGTATTTCCAGATGGCTCTGTTTTTAAGCTATACACCAAGTTGAAGAAAGTACGTTCATTTCATCATTAAAGTAGACTGTATTCAGGTAACAGGAAAAAATCCCCGTACTGAACATACGTACTACCCTTCATGCCACCAGGCGTCCGACTGCAATTAGGATTATGAGCTTCTGCTTCCTGTTTGGATCATCGACATCAAAACCAACACATATTTCATGCCAGTGTCGGGCTATTCTTCAGAAGGAACAAGCCCTTAATCAGCCTCGGTGAAACTGAACTAGCTCCACAATATGTGTTCGTCGAGGCTGTCATGACGTCAACAATATAAATAATAGCATTAGGATGGTCGGACCGAGAGACAACACTTGTAGAAAGTCGAAGTACGTTTTGTCATACTCTCGTCGTTTTCGTATTTAGTACAACTGCTGTAGGGCGGTGGTTTTCATTCTTTTCCCAGTACCTCATGCGCATATGGTACGTCTGCGCCATGTCTTTGGGAATGCACATTTCTCATTACGTATTTGTGTAAGAATAATGACTGCAGAAAATTGTGAAGTGTTTTATTTGACCACATGGAGAGCAAATAGAATCTGCTATAAATCTGTATTGTGCCTGGACTCCCAAGATATCATTTGGATATTGCACTCTGTACCAATACCAAAGAAAGCAGGTGTTGACAGATGTGAAAATTACCGAACTATCAGTTTAATAAGTCACAGCTGCAAAATACTAACGCGAATTCTTTACAGACGAATGGAAAAACTGGTAGAAGCGGACCTCGGGGAAGATCAGTTTGGATTCCGTAGAAATGTTGGAACACGTGAGGCAATACTAACCTTACGACTTATCTTAGAAGAAAGATTAAGAAAAGGCAAACCTACGTTTCTAGAATTTGTAGACTTAGAGAAAGCTTTTGACAACGTTAACTGGAATACTCTCTTTCAAATTCTGAAGGTGGCAGGGGTAAAATACAGGGAGCGAAAGGCTATTTACAATTTGTACAGAAACCAGATTGCAGTTATAAGAGTCGAGGGGCATGAAAGGGAAGCAGTGGTTGGGAAAGGAGTGAGACAGGGTTGTAGCCTCTCCCCGATGTTATTGAATCTGTATATTGAGCAAGCAGTAAGGGAAACAAAAGAAAAATTCGGAGTAGGTATTAAAATTCATGGAGAAGAAGTAAAAACTTTGAGGTTCGCCGATGACATTATAATTCTGTCAGAGACAGCAAAGGACTTGGAAGAGCAGTTGAACGGAATGGACAGTGTCTTGAAAGGAGGATATAAGATGAACATCAACAAAAGCAAAACGAGGGTAATGGAATGTAGTCAAATTAAATCGGGTGATGCTGAGGGGATTAGATTAGGAAATGAGACACTTAAATTAGTAAAGGAGTTTTGCTATTTAGGGAGTAAAATAACTGATGATGGTCGAAGTAGAGAGGATATAAAATGTAGACTGGCAATGGCAAGGAAATCGTTTCTGAAGAAGAGAAATTTGTTAACATCGAGTATAGATCTTCGTGTCAGGAAGTCGTTTCTGAAAGTATTTGTATGGAGTATAGCCATGTATGGAAGTGAAACATGGACGATAACCAGTTTGGACAAGAAGAGAATAGAAGCTTTCGAAATGTGGTGCTACAGAAGAATGCTGAAGATAAGGTGGGTAGATCACGTGACTAATGAGGAGGTATTGAATAGGATTGGGGAGAAGAGAAGTTTGTGGCACAACTTGACTAGAAGAAGGGATCGGTTGGTAGGACATGTTTTGAGGCATCAAGGGATCACAAATTTAGCGTTGGAGGGCAGCGTGGAGGGTAAAAATCGTAGAGGGAGACCAAGAGATCAATACACTAAGCAGATTCAGAAGGATGTAGGTTGCAGTAGGTACTGGGAGATGAAGAAGCTTGCACAGGATAGAGTAGCATGGAGAGCTGCATCAAACCAGTCTCAGGACTGAAGACCACAACAACAACAACAACCGTAACAGTCGATTTAACTTGCCCGTTCAATTGAATACATTCCATTAGCTCGTCATATTTTTTTCAGGTTTTTATATCCTTCCGTCGTTCTCATTTGATTTTTTGGTGCTCTGTTCCTCATTAACAATCAGTGTGTCGGTCAATCTGCGTATGTCTGTGATCGAAAGTCTAGTTTATAAACGATGTTATTTCTCATATGAGAAAGACTTATGAGGACGTTACATATTCCAGAGACGCGCTATCATCTATAATCGCCCGTTAGTCTACCCTTAACCAGATTTTTCCAAGATGGTTAACAGCAGATTGCGATATCAGGCGACAGCTCATCAAACACCATCTCTGCTTTAGAGTTAACTGGTACGAGAGCATACGATATCCACGAAGTTGTGATTCTTCAATTTTTCCCGGTGAATTCGTTGAAACAACAGTACACGTCTGTACTGGCGGGTCATAGTGAAAACGGGCAGAATATTTCGGAGATCAGACATGTCGCCATAGTCAGGTGCACCGACTAACAGCTCGTCAGCGCACTTGACGATGGTCACTCTTCTGATCGCCGAAATATTGTTCCCATTGGACAGTATGAGCCAACAGTACAGCGTAGGCTTTTCGAAATATAGACGTGTTTTGTTGGTTGATGAAAACGCGCAGCTGTTACCAAGACGCGGTAGTCCACATAATGGGAAAGAGAGACATTGTGATACATTTCATATCACGAGCAAGTGATCTTTACATGGCAAGAAATATGTGATACACACGCTGTAAGGAAGGAGATGCACACAACAGTCAGTTTCAATCCCATTAGTTTCTATTGTGCTTGCAAATCTAAATATATGCTATAAATAGCTATCTTCAGTGCATTTTCGTTAAAATTCAACATACTCGCGGCATTTCATGTCACCATATGTTCTTGCAGGTGTCTAGATGCCTATACACCCGTAAGTTGTCTGTTGAATTGTAGCGAAAATGCACTGAAGATGGCTATTTATAGCCGAAATCTAGATTTTCAGCATAATAGAAGCTAAAGGGATTGCGACTGGCTGCTGTATACCTCTCCTTCATTAAAATCTACGGCCGCTGTTCACAACGGCTCCTGGTGGAATCAAAGTGGGTTGTGCAGGCTGCAGTTAACTTCCCTTTACAGACTCTGGGGACAGGTTCCACACACCAAAACAAGAAAAAAATGTAAACATTTGCTCTAAACTTAATACCGTAAGAGCTCTGAGTCTCTGTTCATCATCGATACTGTGAAATATATCTCCTCCAATGAAGCATTTTACTTCCAGTATTTTTGGAGGGGCTTGTATCGAACAAACCAAGAAAAAAGTGTCGAATAAACATTGGCTCTAAAATTCCGACCTTAAGGGATGTTCATCTTCGATACTGTGAAACACATCTCTTCTACTGAAAAAGTTCTCATAGCGCTAAACGTACGCATTTTAGAACCCATGTTTGCTGGACTTAGTTTTCTCCCTTTGGCCCATACTACCACCCATACAAATACGAAAAGCAATGAGCTTGTAGCAGAAGAGATGTTTCACAATATCGAAGGTGAACAAGTACTCATAGGTCTTAAAGTATGGTCCATGCGTTGTAGAGCCCATGTTCACTTAACATTTTGTTTCTTGTTTTGGCGTAGGAAACCTCTCCTCGATGCCTGTAAACAGAAATTGAATACACCCTGTATTATGACTTGTAGTGCCTCGGGAAATTAGACCGAACGTGGTGGTGCAGTGGTTAGCACAATGAACTCGCGTGCGGGATGACCACGGTTCAAACCTGCGACCGCCCATCCAGATTTAAGTTTTCCGCGATGTCCCTAAATCGCTCCAGGCAAATGCCGGGCTGGTTTCTCGGAGAGCACACGACTCATTTCCTTCACCATCCATCACACAATCCGAGCTTCGGCTCCGTCTATAATGACCTCGATGTCGAAGGGACTTTAAAACCCAATGTCCCTTCCTTCTTGCTTCCTTAGGGAAACCAGAGCATGTGTTATTCACAACTGCTTTAGTAAAACGAATATAATTCAGGCTGAAACCCTAAGTCCTATAATAGTTTTCATTATTATTATATTTAATGTAAGAGATTTGTCAAACAATCAATTTTTAATGTGATAATTTGTTTTGTTCCCTAAATAAGGTATTTCTCTATTTTCTTTTTCTTGATCATAATTTAACAGTAGAAATTGTACGGTTCACTTCTGTTTCTTGGTAACAAGCCACAGATATGAGAAAATAAGGGAATAAATACTTGGGTCGTCTACTTCCTGACAGGTGCGCGCTCCCTCCGCTCCGAAATGTGCGACAGCGCGAGCCACTCGCCGGCTCGTAGTTTGGGCGAGCCGTCGTCGTTGACGGACTCGGAACTTACAGACCTGGAGCTGGAAGACGGCGGCTGCCCGCGACTGGAGGCAACCCCGCCCCCGGAACTCGCCCTCATTCACGGGTGGTTGCGTTTCCGGCACAACAAGAAGGTAATAAGCTAGGTAGATTGTTAATGAGTAGTTTATTTATTCGTGCAGAAATCATTTCCAAGATATCTCACATCTCATCGTAACTTATTGCTGCTATTCAGTATGTCTGTCAATCACATTTTTTGTCTGCTATATGTGCCGATGCCTGGAGGACATTCGATTTTATTTTATTCTGCATTTTAGGTATTGGCATCGGGAGACTCATTTCTTTCCATATATCAAGTCCCAGCATAAGGTGAGAACATGGTGAAATAGCTTCAGGCCCCTTTCTTTCTTTCAGAGCTGGGGAGAGTTCATTCCCTTTCAAGTCCACCTGGCGGTTACAAGTCTCAACATCGGAAACCAGCCTTCCCGCTATTTTTTAAAAATCGAGTACTTTGATTGGTCCTGGAGAATCCTACACAGAACTTTCTTGAACTATCTGAAACTTTTCTCTATTTACGGAAAAGTACCAAGGACACCCTTAGTTCGCATGCTTACCGCCCCTTCGTTGGCTTAGCGGTCCTCACTTTTTAACAGGCGAAGAGGATTAGCCACTTAACACCTCTCCATAAAGAATTGACTGGACACTGAGTCTTCGGAAAGATGTTAATTTTTTCGCGACAGACACTCGGACTCGTTTCAGATGGAAAGTGGTGTTACATATTGAATCAAGTTGAGATTTTAGTAGTTAGGTCACATTGAAACATGGTTACTTCAGCAGCGTCAGGAGTGGGAACAGATACATTTTACTTATTTTTGTTTTTGCGACTGAAGTTTAATTCTTTCAGATGGGACTTAGAATCATGAATTAAAGTTGTCGTTAATATCGCACTAGTTCCGTAATTCATAGATGCAGCTAGACACCCGGAGTACCAATTCCGTTTGCTCTAAATTCACTGCAAAGCGAATTCTCGATTTTTCTGTTGCCATCGTGTCGGATGCCACGTAGTCCAGCTTTGACTTTATCCGCCCTAGCCGGCCGAAGTGGCCGTGCGGTTAAAGGCGCTGCAGTCTGGAACCGCAAGACCGCTACGGTCGCAGGTTCGAATCCTGCCTCGGGCATGGATGTTTGTGATGTCCTTAGGTTAGTTAGGTTTAACTAGTTCTAAGTTCTAGGGGACTAATGACCTCAGCAGTTGAGTCCCATAGTGCTCAGAGCCATTTGATTTTATCCGCCCTAGCTTGAATGATGTCAGGCCCACGCGTCTATCGATCTGTAATAGCCATGGTTTCAAATAAAAAACCAATTGTTCACTGGAATTTATTGTAGTTTGTGACGTTGGGCTGTCCTCTTTAGTTAATTTCTGTCTCTCTGGAATCCCTATGTGAGTGCATGTCTTTACATCAGGTCAATAGTAGGTAATTTTCCTAAACGTTTGAATTGCCTTGTAGTACTAAATTATCGTAATCCATCCCTCCTTTGTGCGTACATAAGTGACAGGTTGTCTATTTTTGGCATATATCCATTTCGTTATTTGGCCTTGTAATAAATAACCACTATTTTGAACGAAGCCAAATTGGCATTCATAGTTGTTCCTCTCCCTTTCCGTCACATAGTTTTAATAATGATCCCAAAAACAATCAGAAAAAATGGTTCGATCGAGTGTAGGGCTTAGAAGTGTTACTTTCACAAGTCAGGAACCTACACGACCTGTACACATGCAGTCGACGGCTTATCAGCTAGCGCGGCGAGATACGGCAAATGAAACCTTTCCGCCGGCCTGTGTGGCCAAGCGGTTCTAGGCGCTACAGTCTGGAACAGCGCGACCGCTACGGTCGCAGGTTCGAATCCTGCCTCTGGCATGGATGTGTGTGATGTCCTCAGGTTAGTTAGGTTTAAGTAGTTCTAAGTTCTGGGGGACTGATGACCTCAGATGTTAAGTCCCATGGTGCTCAGAGCCATTTGAACCTTTTTTTTTTTTTTTTTTTAAACTTCTCCCGTTCTACTGTGATAAATAGAGCTCCGCCTTTCCTTGTAGCGAGTCTGTTCGGATTTGTAACTGGAAATACGGAACAGTACACGCAAGCAATTTAATGCGCCTTCCTACCACACTATTCATTTGTATCAGAGTTGGCAGTCGTGGCGGTCGGTTGAACTCTCCAAGCGCTCTGAGATCAAAACCGTTAGTTGCCGAAGGCTACGTATTGTTTTGAATATATTGCAGTGGTTTTCAGACCTTCCGGGTAGAGTCTGTTTAATAATAATGTTAAAAATATGGTGCTTGTATTAGCTTTCATTCGTTTTGCACTTTCTGTGATTTAAAGCTTACGTTCAATGAATGTCTGTGGGGTCTTTACATTCTAGTGTTAAAGTGCGCCTCAATCTGGTCATTACGTGGTGTTTGGATTCGTGACAGCGTGTCTCACAATTTATTAATAGTGGCTGTTTAAGTGATATTGTACAGAAGTTAGTACTTTTTAGTTTTCTTTCATTTCGTGTCTTCTGCTACCTTAAACTTACATGCAGCCGTAGCTGCCGATCCAACATAGAAGCTCACTGTATGTTGGATCGGAAACTACGAAGGCACAAGATAGTTTCAGCAAAAGTGCAGATTTCTGTTGGAAGTAATTATCACAGTACATGTTACACATTGTTGTGTTATTATGCTATGGGCCTACAAGGTTCGAATAGTCTGCACTGAAGATGGTCACACAGTGACCGAAATCGATCTGTAAAATAAAGGATTTCAATATTCACGAGTGACGTTGCCATTTATCCAAAATATACAGGGTATATCATAATTAACGGCGTAAACGCATACAGTTCAATATACGCAATACTAGAAGCAAAAAAGTCTCAGTAAACATAGCGTCGAAAATGCATACCTTAAGAGCTACGAGCAATTTTTCATCTTCGATACTGTGAAGTAAATCTCTTCTACTGCAAGCTCTTTGCTTTCCATATTTTGGAAAGTGGCAGTATGGACCAAAACAAGAAAAACATTTCCAGTAAACATATGTTCTAAAATGCATAAGTTAATAGCTATGAGCACTTTTTCACCTTCGCTACTTTAAAACATAACTCTCCTAATGAACAAATGTTCATAACTTTTAAGGTATGCATTTTCGAGCACATGCTTACTGGACTTTTTTTCTTGTTTTGGCCCATACTGCCACTTTCCAAAATATGGAAAGCAAAGAGCTTGTAGTAGAAGAGATTTGCTTCACAGTATCGAAGATGAAAAATTGCTCGTAGCTCTTGAGGTATGCGTTTTCGACCCCATGTTTACTGGGACTTTTTTGCTCCTAGTATAGCGTAGTTTAAATTGTATGCGTTTACGCTATTAACTATCGTACATCTTGTATTGACATTAATATGGTCGTGGTGCTCACAGTACCGAATGAATTAGACAACAGTGTAGGAAATGTTGCGGTCAAGGAAATGGAAAAGGGTACAGGTGTCCAGTACATAACGTGAGCATAGAATTTCGCAGTATGAATCGATCTGTGCCAGTTTACTGTATAATGACAGTTGTTTATTATTAAATAACGTTAATTTCTTAAATAATTCCGTACTCTGTGTTATCTAAATAATCCTTGACTTTCTACTATGAATTATTGAACGAGTATGCCTTAACATGCAAAATTGAAGACACGGGTACCCTCCACCATGCATTGTATAGCGACTTTTAGTGGACATATGTGAATGTATCATGGTGAAATGCAATGCCAAAATTCACTTTTTCACGAAACTGCTTCCTAGGGAAATACAAGTCACCGAATTTGTATTCCTAACTGTGCGTGTAACGCACAAAATGGCTAAGAAGAGACATGCCGAGATTGGGAAAGCTGGAGAATGAAAGAAAATTTTACCGTTTGAAATGTGGTACTGCAATAGGATGTTGTAAAACTAATTTTGCAGGCAAAGTGAGAAACATTTCATTCAGATCATTCTTGTGCGCGACAGCATCATAGGTGATGAAACTGGCAACAAACATTGGTGTTTTGTCACATGTGACGCGATCACATATTCAGAAATATACTGCCGGACAAGAAGGTGATCATACAGCGGGGGAAGAGGAAACGAAACGAGAATTCAAGGGTTGAGAGATTATGCGGTGTTATATCAGTTATTACAACATTGAGTCGTATTTACCAAAAACTTGAGATTGCCTATACGTATGCACTGATAAGGTTGATGAGGATCTCATAAAACCGTTATATCGCCATTTGAAGCAACGTGGCTCCAAGTTTCACAACCAAGCGGATCAACCTTTTGTTTAGCTAGAGTTAGAAATTCCTTGACAGTTGCGGTATTTAAAAACCTGACTGAAACTGATCTACAAGAAGTTTTCGTCTTGGATCCTGCCGTTGATCTCTGTCCCATGCGTGAGTCCTCTGTAAGGGTCACCTGCAGCTGTTTCAGATCAAGAACTCCTTCGTAGGATCGGATTCCGACTGTCAGTGGGTCTCGTGCTCAGGCTTGAGTCCTGTTCATTAACTGATACTAGATATTCGATTCACTCACCAGGAAATCGCAGTTGCTCGCTGCCGCCTTCACGTTGACGCTCATCCGCATCAGTTCTTTTTTTATATTTGAACATTAGAGCCATGTCAACAAGCAAATGCGAGAGCTGTTCAGTTCAATCCCTTCGAAATTCCAATTGAAATCTTCCCTCATTATCTTTTCGAGAGTTGTGTTGATCAATGTCGGAGTCTCATTGTCTTCTTGTCTCACACACGTAATTGCGTTAAATCTCTTCTTGGCATGGTTTCCGTGCTTCAAATTTGCCATTCGAATCAGTGAGATAAACTGCAAGTAGACCGACGAGTTTCTTACGTTTTCCAATCTCCATGAGAAAATTTGTCGAACTACGCTGGTGAATGCCGTCGTACGACTTATAATCTCTGAAGGGTACATGAAAGCCTTCGGTAAGCTGACACAGTACATAGATTAATGTATAGAGTGTTTCAAATACACTCCTGGAAATGGAAAAAAGAACACATTGACACCGGTGTTTCAGACCCACCATACTTGCTCCGGACACTGCGAGAGGGCTGTACAAGCAATGATCACACGCACGGCACAGCGGACACACCAGGAACCGCGGTGTTGGCCGTCGAATGGCGCTAGCTGCGCAGCATTTGTGCACCGCCGCCGTCAGTGTCAGCCAGTTTGCCGTGGCATACGGAGCTCCATCGCAGTCTTTAACACTGGTAGCATTCCGCGACAGCGTGGACGTGAACCGTATGTGCAGTTGACGGACTTTGAGCGAGGGCGTATAGTGGGCATGCGGGAGGCCGGGTGGACGTACCGCCGAATTGCTCAACACGTGGGGCGTGAGGTCTCCACAGTACATCGATGTTGTCGCCAGTGGTCGGCGGAAGGTGCACGTGCCCGTCGACCTGGGACCGGACCGCAGCGACGCACGGATGCACGCCAAGACCGTAGGATCCTACGCAGTGCCGTAGGGGACCGCACCGCCACTTCCCAGCAAATTAGGGACACTGTTGCTCCTGGGGTATCGGCGAGGACCATTCGCAACCGTCTCCATGAAGCTGGGCTACTGTCCCGAACACCGTTAGGCCGTCGTCCGCTCACGCCCCAACATCGTGCAGCCCGCCTCCAGTGGTGTCGCGACAGGCGTGAATGGAGGGACGAATGGAGACGTGTCGTCTTCAACGATGAGAGTCGCTTCTGCCTTGGTGCCAATGATGGTCGTATGCGTGTTTGGCGCCGTGCAGGTGAGCGCCACAATCAGGACTGCATACGACCGAGGCACACAGGGCCAACACCCGGCATCATGGTGTGGGGAGCGATCTCCTACACTGATCGTCGAGGGGACACTGAATAGTACACGGTACATCCAAACCGTCATCGAACCCATCGTTCTACCATTCCTAGACCGGCAAGGGAACTTGCTGTTCCAACAGGACAATGCACGTCCGCATACATCCCGTGCCACCCAACGTGCTCTAGAAGGTGTAAGTCAACTACCCTGGCCAGCTAGATCTCCGGATCTGTCCCCCATTGAGCATGTTTGGGACTGGATGAAGCGTCGTCTCACGCGGTCTGCACGTCCAGCACGAACGCTGGTCCAACTGAGGCGCCAGGTGGAAATGGCATGGCAAGCCGTTCCACAGGACTACATCCAGCATCTCTACGATCGTCGCCATGGGAGAATAGCAGCCTGCATTGCTGCGAAAGGTGGATATACACTGTACTAGTGCCGACATTGTGCATGCTCTGTTGCCTGTGTCGATGTGCCTGTGGTTCTGTCAGTGTGATCATGTGATGTATCTGACCCCAGGAATGTGTCAATAAAGTTTCCCCTTCCTGGGACAATGAATTCACGGTGTTCTTATTTCAATTTCCAGGAGTGTATAAAGGGTATAATTTCAGTTATTTGCCGTATGTAGACAATAAAATAAGTGATTTACGGCCTGATATGGGGTGTCGTTTGTGAATTTGTGCAGCCCCCTATGATGCACAGAACGTAGCTCTGGCGACCAGCAGATTGAGGAACCGTGCTAAATGATGACGTAAATTAAATTAATACGAGGATAGAGTTGTACAACGAAATAATCTTGTTTAAATGAATAACAGCGGGGGTGGTCCAATTAACCATGATGGAGCGAAGGTCAACAGTGACCTCCCACTGAAAAGACTCAGCGAGGGCTGATGAGCAGAAGGAGAGATCGGTGGCAGAGTATGACCCATTAGCAGCACAGAAATGAATGTGGGTACTTGTGTTGAGGGTGCACAGCTCTGAACGTCATGAGCCTCCCGAAAATAATTATTAGTACCACGCCACCCACATGGATGAATTAATGGGAGGAGCTATTAACGGAAAGAAATTGTCTTTAAGTACGACATTTACCCACAGATAAATTAAATGAGGCACTGATAAATGGACAAGGGATCACAACACTAAGGCATAACCTATTCACATGTGCACGGTGAGGATGAAACACAGGTACGTCAATAGCTTTTGGATACGGCTATAGTCTGCGTAGCTCGTCAGTTAAATGTGGGTAATACTCAGAAAGATAGAGGTGACAAAATGCCACGTGTGACTTTAAAATCTCGCACATGGCTCCTAGAGAGAATGAGTTAAATTTACGTCTAAACGGCAACCGTATGAGCAGTTGCACTTATCGTACCAGGAGCGGAGCGTGTGAATAAATCTGACGGTGGCAGCAGCGCCTGGAGTGCCAGACGCAGCCGTCTCTTCGTACTGAATGCTCATGTACGGACATCCTCCTACGGACAGCAAGGTTTATCTCATCAGACACGTCTCCTGTGTCTTTACGTTGCAAAAACACAGACATACGTCTCCCCTCTACGAAGACCTAAAGCGAAATCGCTTCCCTCTACTGCTTTTCGCCAGATCAGGAACCCGCTGGCCAATAGTGGCAAAGACTGCGAGCGCTCTCCAGTAAAACTCAAGGGAAGATTTTAACCAACCTCTGACTCTTGTGAATTTTAGCTATGGTGAATGAATAGTGCTCTGAGGTGTGGAGGAAGGCAGAAAATTGCTCCGACACAATGGCACTATTATGGAAAGGGTCTGTCCGATGTTATGCACGTAGTCGCGGAGAAAAAGCGTGGACTCTTCAGAAAATAACAGAACGACCCAATCAGAAAGTTGGGATCCGAACGTTTAATGTAACGTTATTCGGAGGCTTCTGGGAAGACACACCTTGCGAGAGATCTCGCTAAAAGCCTTCTGCAAAGGACCCGATATTCGCTTGGACAAAAGAAAGTGAGCCAGAGGAATGAGAATAGACAGGAATGGGGATCGGACTATCATCAGCTGCGACACTGATTGGTGTTCAAACTTGTTATGATAGCCATCTCAACAACAATCTTATTTCACACTGCCAGTTTGAAAGCTTTCGACTGTTAGAAAGTATCGTCGTACTAGAGAGGATAAATAAAGAAACAAAACGGTGAAGTGAAGACAGCCACTGGTGATGCTAACCCGGGTCTGCAATTACAGGACATTATAACTGTACGACTATTTCAATAACTGATCATATCGTCAGTGTGTGAAATTCTCTGATGTTTTGGCCATTTGCAGTAGTGACCGAAACGTCGAAAAGTTTTACACATTGACAGTTGACACTTCGGCCATATAACCAGATGTATTTTCTTGACTGTGATGATGGCCACGGAAGCCTAAGCTTACACTTAACGACTACTTGCTCTGGAGAACTTGCATATCATCCTCTGAAATATGCTAGTGGACAATTCTAGGAAAAGTGACCACGTTACGATGTGTCCATAAATACGTCGTTACCGAATTAAGGCTCTCAAATTAATGGAACGTTTTTCTTTCCGGAGGAAATTGCTGTGATAGAAAATGTCAACAGAACAGGCAGTTCGGTGTAAGGGTATATTGAGCTGGCAGAAGTGCATGTACGGTAAGGCAGATGGCAGTGAGGTGCTGACTTAACGTCTACACCAGGAGTGACACTGGCAGCGAAGGTGTGTAGATCGAACGACATCTAAAAGCTGTCTGTGCACATATTGGAAGTTTGCATCTCCTGGTTTGGAGAGTGGACGACCAGATCCACAACTCCACATTTCGAGGAGAATGTTCTGGATTTTGTGCACATGACTCCTTCAGTCAGCATACGAAGTCTAGCGTTGCAAATGAATATTTGCAGTGCAACAGAGTGGAAATTCTTGCGGGAAGAAGAGTTGTATCCTTCCCACCTGCAACGTGTACAGGTATGTCACCAGCTTATTACCCTACACGCGTTATGTTTTGCCAGAGATCCTTGCTGCAGAGTGGTACAGATTCGAATTTAGCTGCCTTCGAATATTATACACAGATGAAGCACAGTTCCCACGAGGTGGCATTAGAAACTTCCACACTTAGCACGTTCGCGCGTTGTCATTCCATCTCTTGACCTAGTGCGGTCTTCCCTCAACATGTGGCTTGTTATCATTGGTGATAGGTTACTTGGTTCGCATGTGCTTGTAAACAGACCTACAAGGCAAGCGTTCACAAGCTTCATATCAAGACATAATATCTCGTGTTCCAGACCACACACCACTATTCTTTCGCTAACGAGCTCGCTTCCTGCATGGTGGCTTTCCTGCGCACTTCAGTCGTACTGCCCGCCTGTACTTGGATCCAATGTTTCCCAGTCAATGAATAGGTAGAGGTGGCCCGATAGCTTGGCTTCCACGCTCATCTGACTTGACATCTATCAATTTGTATTTGTGGGATCACTTAAAATCTTGTTTGTAATTTTCTCCGGTTGCATCCAAGAAATCACTATAGGACTGAATTGTCAATGGTTAAGAATAAGCACGCTATATTTCCAAAATTAGCGATTGTGTTCAGCCGGCGGCTGTGACCGAGCGGTTCTAGGCGCTTCAGTCCGTAACGGCGCTGCTGCTACGGTCGCAGGTGCGAATCCTGCCTCGGGCATGGATGTGTGTGATGTCCTAAGGTTACTTAGGTTTAAGTAGTTCTAAGTTCTAGGGGACTGATGACCTCAGATGTTAAGTCCCATAGTGTTCAGAGACATTTGAACCATTTTTTGTTAAGTCTCATAGTGCTCAGAGCCATTTGAACCATTTTCTTTTTAATTTTATGACTGTGACACTGCTGCCACACATAGAAAGAATGAGGACAAAAGATCTCCATTATGCCCCACCCACACGGGCTGTTGCATGGGCAATGGAGTCCGCGGCCTTAGCTACTTGCTGGACGGTGGGGATCTCTGGTCCCGGCTAAGTCGACTTAGTGGAGTAGTATGGCCCTCACTAAAGATATTAGATGGCACCCCCTAGTAGCCCAAATACGGCATGAAAAGGAAATACAGCATCCAGCATTTTTTAATAAGGACTGAAAAAAAAATCGCTATCTCAAGGAGCAGTTGTGGGACATAAAGTCGGTTGGCGTGTTTCTACATCTGAAGGGTGACATTCAGATTTCGCGCCAGTCGCATAAAAGTGGCACTCGCAGCGTAGTTAAGAGGATGAAAATAGGTTTGCTTGAAATATACACTGTAACAGTTGTGACAATTAGTTGCCTTTGAGATTGGACGTTGTGAGTTGATACTAGTCAGGAATGCCTTTAAGCCGACAAAGATCCCTCAGCGAGTGCTCCGGACTGCCATGTGGAACTACCGATAGGGATGACCATAGTGTTAGGTATATGGCTTTGACATGTTACAAATCGGTTACCCCACGGGCAGCTTCGAGCCGGACGCCCTTAGCATGGATTATACTGACCCCAAACCACAGTCATTTGCGACTTCAGTAGTACCATGCGAGAGCTCTGCGGAGAGCAGGATGAGGTCTATTGTGTTTTCTGATGAAAGCTGGTTCTGCCTCAGAGCCAGTGATGGCCGTGTGTTGGCTAGGAGGGGGCGAGTAGAGAGCCTGCATCCTATGTGCTAGACACACTGGACCTACGCCTTGCATTACGGTGTGGCGTGCGATTTCGTATGACAGTAGGAGCGCTCTCGTGGTTATCCCACGCACCCTGACTGCAAATTTGTACGTCAGTCTGGTGATTCGACCTGTTCTGCTGCCATTCATGAATAAGATTCCTGAGGGTACTTTCCAACAGGATAACGCTCGTCCATATACCGTTGTTGTAAGCCAACATGCTCTGCAGACTATCGATATGACCTGCTCTATCAGCAGATCTGTCTCCAATCGAGCACATGTGGGACATCATCGAACGACAACTCCAGCGTCATCCACGATCATCATTAACCATCGCTGTATTGTCCGACCAATAGCAACAGGCTTGGAAGTCCGTACCACATACTGGCATCCAGTTGCTGTATGACACAATGCATGCACGTTTGCATGCCTGCATTCAATATTCTGGTTGTTACACTGGTTACTGATACACCAACATTTCACTTTTGCAATGCCTTATCTCGCGTTATATTAACCTACAATCTCGCAATGCTAATTGCTCAAATATGTTTTGCAGACAAATGTATTCCTGAAATTTCATTAATCTACATTTGATCTTGCGATGTTTCTTTTGTCAATGTATTACGTTAATTGTCCGTTTTTCATTTAAGATACGGTAGCTACGTGTCATAAAGTGATGCCAAAAAAGTAATCGGAAGAATCGTAGGAACCGATGTGGCGACTTTTCCCGTAATTGTTAGCGCCGCTGCCCCAAGTCCAAGTAGGCCAGCCAGCACGAATTGTTCTCGATCGTCGGTTCATCAGCGCGAGTCGCCTTGTTGTTCTCTGCGCCGGAAAGACGACCGACGTCTCTAGCAGGCCGAGACGCCGGGACTCAATTACCGGAGGGGACAGGGCGGGGCGAGACGTGTTGCGCGGAGCGGCCGGTGGCGGCAGCACCGGCGGCAGATCTGGGCGCCGCGCCTCGCGACGCCGACAAAGGTTAATTAATGGAGCCCCGCTGGCAGCTCGTTAGTCATTTCATTAGCGGCTGCGGTGGAGGCAGTGGCAGTGGGGGCGATACGATACGATACGATACGGTACGGTACGGGGCGGGTCGGGTCGTGACGCCGGGGTCGCCGACAGCCACTCGTCGGAGGAAGGCTGCGGCTGGCCGTGCGTCGGACGGCGGCTTCCGCGAGTGCTGATTAATTGCCACTCGGCGGCCAGCTGCGGACACACATAGGGGCGTGCGGGCGCCACCCGCGGCCGACGAGTGCCGCTGGAGAAAGGGGGGGGGGGGGGGGAAGGGCGACGCGTGAGGGCGGGGCGCGCACCTCAAATTGGTCCTCAGCTCTATTTTCCTCCACCTGCGACGACTCCGCGCGAGTAACGAACTGAGGAGGTTGATGGTGACTGTTGTGAAAAGGCGAAACTACTTTCCTGCGGCCACATCTGTGGGTTCTTCGATCGCTCTGGGAGAAGGATCATCATACTGACACACATGAAACATTAGTTCATTTTATTACGTAAGTAAATAAAATAATTACCTACCTTTGGTAACGCACGACTTTCCGGGAGGGAAGGAGCGCCTGGTCCCCGGCACGAATCCGCCCGGCGGATTTGTGTCGAGGTCCGGTGAACAGGCCAGTCTGTGGATGGTTCTTAGGCGTTTTTCCATCTGCCTCCACGTACACGTACACCACCATTACTCTACCACGCAAACATAGAGGCTACACTCATTTGGTGTGAGACGTTCACTGGGGGGTCCACCGGGGGCCGAACCACACAGTAACCCTGGGTTCGGTGTGGATCGGCGGAGGGGCTAAGTGGACTGCGGTAGTTGTCGTGGGGTTGTGGACCACTGGGGCTGCGGCGAGGACGGAGCCTCTCCGTCGTTTCTAAGCCTCCGGTTAACATACAATACAATGCAATACCTTTGCAATACTTTTTTGCCGCGGGAGTACTGGATAATTTACAACTGTCATTGACTATCGATGCATCACTTTATGCACTAATTAACAACCTGTTTTCTTGCAGTACAAAGTACAACATTTATGAAGGCCATGTCACCAGAAACTTTAACTGTCACTGTTTTTTTTTATCTCGTACTGGGACTAGGACGTTCCTATCTTGACACTATATTGAACTCAGCTTGAGGGCATTGCAACTCGTATTATGAGAATGGTGGCGTGGTCTTTAGGACCATCTGCCATATGTAGTTGCAGACGAGAGTGAGCCTTTGCTAATGTCTGAGGTATTGGTTCACTTTGCAACTTTGGTGTGGCAGCGAAATCTCGGTACAATATGGCAGTAACAGATAATCTGGCCGTAATATCTAAGGCAGGCGTGAATAACCACAATGGAAAAGATTAGTATTTCTGCGCCGTACGTAATATACACTCCTGGAAATGGAAAAAAGAACACATTGACACCGGTGTGTCAGACCCACCGTACTTGCTCCAGACACTGCGAGAGGGCTGTACAAGCAATGATCACACGCACGGCACAGCGGACACACCAGGAACCGCGGTGTTGGCCGTCGAATAGCGCTAGCTGCGCAGCATTTGTGCACCGCCGCCGTCAGTGTCAGCCAGTTTGCCGTGGCATACGGAGCTCCATCGCAGTCTTTAACACTGGTAGCATGCCGCGACAGCGTGGACGTGAACCGTATGTGCAGTTGACGGACTTTGAGCGAGGGCGTATAGTGGGCATGCGGGAGGCCGGGTGGACGTACCGCCGAATTGCTCAACACGTGGGGCGTGAGGTCTCCACAGTACATCGATGTTGTCGCCAGTGGTCGGCGGAAGGTGCACGTGCCCGTCGACCTGGGACCGGACCGCGAAGACCGTAGGATCCTACGCAGTGCCGTAGGGGACCGCACCGCCACTTCCCAGCAAATTAGGGACACTGTTGCTCCTGGGGTATCGGCGAGGACCATTCGCAACCGTCTCCATGAAGCTGGGCTACGGTCCCGCACACCGTTAGGCCGTCTTCCGCTCACGCCCCAACATCGTGCAGCCCGCCTCCAGTGGTGTCGCGACAGGCGTGAATGGAGGGACGAATGGAGACGTGTCGTCTTCAGCGATGAGAGTCGCTTCTGCCTTGGTGCCAATGATGGTCGTATGCGTGTTTGGCGCCGTGCAGGTGAGCGCCACAATCAGGACTGCATACGACCGAGGCACACAGGGCCAACACCTGGCATCATGGTGTGGGGAGCGATCCCCTACACTGGCTGTACAGCACTGGTGATCGTCGAGGGGACACTGAATAGTGCACGGTACATCCAAACCGTCATCGAACCCATCGTTCTACCATTCCTAGACCGGCAAGGGAACTTGCTGTTCCAACAGGACAATGCACGTCCGCATGTATCCCGTGCCACCCAACGTGCTCTAGAAGGTGTAAGTCAACTACCCTGGCCAGCGAGATCTCCGGATCTGTCCCCCATTGAGCATGTTTGGGACTGGATGAAGCGTCGTCTCGCGCGGTCTGCACGTCCAGCACGAACGCTGGTCCAACTGAGGCGCCAGGTGGAAATGGCATGGCAAGCCGTTCCACAGGACTACATCCAGCATCTCTACGATCGTCGCCATGGGAGAATAGCAGCCTGCATTGCTGCGAAAGGTGGATATACACTGTACTAGTGCCGACATTGTGCATGCTCTGTTGCCTGTGTCGATGTGCCTGTGGTTCTGTCAGTGTGATCATGTGATGTATCTGACCCCAGGAATGAGTCAATAAAGTTTCCCCTTCCTGGGACAATGAATTCACGGTGTTCTTATTTCAATTTCCAGGAGTGTACTTAACACTAACAATAACCGCTAAGAAAAAAGAGAGGAGGTGATGGTCGCAAAAAGAGGAGACCTGAGCAGCCTATGATACTCGTATTTTGAGTGGCAATAGGTAGCAATGAATACAAATGAGATATTATAATTGAAGTATATATCATATATATTACCTTAGGGTCAAAGTATGTGCATTAACCAATTCAGTTTTCACGAAGTAGCAAAATGGCCTAGTTTTAAACATCAAAATAGGGGATAACAACCTGTTTTAACAGAGAACTAATATAATTTATTGTAAAACATGATTCGAGATAAATTATTTACCCTTTTCATAAATAAAAGTCAAGCCGCGTTCCGAAACTCCAGTACGGAGTTCATGTGTCCGAAGGCAGCACAACTGGCAGTAAATCCGCTGCTCCTCTGACCTTGGATTTCAAACTTTTATTCGCCGTACTTGCTCTCCATCTTCATCGCTATCGTCAAAAAGATTTCTTGTAAGGTTGGGTTTCGTGCACGTCTGATTTTTCTTTTTACTGCCTTTCTTCTCGTCGCTTACTTTCCCTTTTTCCTTCTTTTTATTTTTTTTCTTGTCTTTCTTTATTTGTCGCTCCTAGGACACTTATAAGGACTTGCAGTAAGAAGCTTTGCGGAGCCCGTCTTTCGGTCGCCGCTTTGACGTTTTCCTCCATACTCTAAGTGGCCAGAAGGCACCACCGCATTGACGCCATTTCGCAAAAGTTGTATTCCCTCCAGCAGCAAGACCGAAATTTCAATAAGTAAAGTAGGATTATGGCGTCAAGATATAACACTTTCACGATATTTTCATTAAAAAGGAAGTCACGTTCCCTCTTTTCAGAAAGTACACAAACTAACATAAGGATAACTAAAATCCGAAAAAATTCTTTGACTCTGATGGGCGGCACAGCAAACAAGTTATATTTGATGGGGTAACTGGGTTTTGTAGCGAAAACAAGTTACAGCATATCCCAGCAACTTGTAGCCCCCCCTCCCCCACCACACTGGCCACTTTGTCCACTATGGCCACTTCGTCCGGCTCTCCCCTATCAATCAACACATTTAAGTAATTAGGAATACATTAATTCAGGATTATGTAGTCTAGAAAAGCAAAAAAAAAATGGTTCAAATGGCTCTGAGCACTATGCGACTTAACTTCTGAGTTCATCAATTGCCTAGAACTTAGAACTAATGAAACCTAACCAACCTAAGGACATCACACACATCCATGCCCGAGGCAGTATTCGAACCCGCGACCGTAGTGGCCGCTCGGTTCCAAACAGTAGCGCCTAGAACCGCACGGCCACTCCGGCCGGCCTAGAAAAGCAAGATAGGATTAATCCAGCATATCATATATGACATATTATTCATAATTTTTTCGTAAGTTGCCACCAAAAACGCTGAATTAATGTGATATTTGACTTCGAACTTGGGAAACTAATTTACCATAATCAGGTCAGATCGAAGTGGTTGCAATTCTCATGGTGTTTCCAGAGTGTTTTTCTGAGTTTTTGATTTTGTTCATTTGTGTGATTTGTTCTTAAAAAACTTTTCACAAACTTACTTGCTTCCAAACAAAGGTTACACATTTCAAGCATGACTGTGCAGCAAGGGATAGTTGTCATTCAACAGTCCAACAAAGAGAGGCCTACTTGATTAAATTTATCTTCTAGATGGATGTCAGACTGAAACTCTATGCGTTTCATATAAAACTCTTCTGACAACGTATCTATATTCTTTGTAAACGGTGTTGCATAAATACAAATATTTTGATTGTCTTTTCGAAATCGTGAAACCGATTTTGACATTCTTGCATCGTATCGGAAGGTATGGCTGCGTATTTCATCCCGTGTTAAGAATTATGTTTCCCCGATGCGTTAAAGTGAAAAAACAAATTTTTGCATTTACTTATGCGTTCCAAGATTTCTGTTTCAATTGGAATGCGTTCCTGCCTTTAAGTAATGTAAATGAGTAATCAGACCTTTCAAAAATGCTAAATCTGCCACCCACTTGGCATCGTTAATTCTGGCAAAAATTTCGCTTTTCGTACCATTAACGATTTGATTTCACTAACTATGTTACAAGGCGCTAGATGTTACAAATATTTAGCTTCGACTTAGCCACCTTACTTCTGTAAAATATTCGATTTCACCATACTCAGTAATTAAACTTCTGAGGAATTCCTGGATTAGCGACGATTCAGTTCCAGAGACATACAGAAAATATAGTACAAGCAGGAATATTAAGAACGGAATGGGCCTCTGAGGGAACAGCGTCTTGTGGCTGGAGTTTCTATTTCCATAGCTTTACATATACGTTTTATTCTTTTTTTAAAAAAATCGGTTGACAGTTGTTCGCTTCATAGGCGTCGGTTGGATACCCCTGGTCTAAGGCAAGAATATTATGGAACCATCAGCTTAATAAGTCATGGTTGCAAAAGACGGAGGCGAATTATTTACAGAAAAACGGCAAAACCGGTAGAAGTTGTCCTGAGCGAAGATCAGTCTGGGTTCTGGAGAAACGTAGCGACATGCGAAACAACACTACGCCTGCGACTTAGTAGAGACTGAAGAAAGGCATAACATTATTTATAACACTTGTAAAGTTAGAGAAACCGTTTGACAACGTTAACTGGGATACACTATTTGATATTCTGAAGGGAGCGGGAATAAATTATAGGGACGGATGGGTTACTTAAAAAGTGTTCGGAGGAAACACGACTTCCGGACGTAAAAGAGAAGCAGTGGTTGAGAACGGAATGAGACTGGTTTGTGGCCTATCTCCGACGTTATTCAATGAGTACATTAAATATGCGATAAAGGAAATTTTCATTTAGTGTTTTAACTTCGTTGTGTTCCTATGCCCGCTTGAATTTTGTGATATTGACAGTAGTTGTGGTTTAGTAGTATTAATACAAGTAGTTGTTGGTTCTGTAAATAGTTCTGCTAGTGTAACGAAACTTAGATAACGTAGACGTTTAGTTTTTTTTTCTATAACTGTAAAATTTTACCATGAGTGAGAAGTGTGCGCTCAGTCGTAGGTTTGTGAGCAGCGGGTTATCGTGTGGGGTTTGTTTCATTGGGTGGAATGCAGAACGGAAGCCAGTGGGCATTCTAGCGAGATCCTCTCCTGGGAATGCAGATTATGTAGTAGAAATAAGTTGATAGAGGAGCAGGAGCGTAAGATCTGTGCCCTTCAGGTGCAGTTACAACACGCAAAGGAGGAACTAAATAGGTTGAGGAGAGTGAAGGGTGTTGGGGAATGGGAAATGGCAGCTGAGAAGAAGGCGGCTAGGAGGAGGGGGTATTCAGATAGTCACATTTTGCGTATATGTAATAGCGCAGTAGGCAGTACAGTTGAAGAGGAATGGACATCTCTAAAAAGGGCCATCACAGAAGTTGGGAAGGAAAACATAGGTACAAAGAAGGTAGCTGCGAAGAAACCATGGGTAACAGAAGAAATACTTCAGTTGATTGATGAAAGGAGGAAGTACAAACATGTTCCGGGAAAATCAGGAATACAGAAATACAAGTCGCTGAGGAATGAAATAAATAGGAAGTGCAGGGAAGCTAAGACGAAATGGCTGCAGGAAAAATGTGAAGACATCGAAAAAGATATGATTGTCGGAAGGACAGACTCAGCATACAGGAAAGTGAAAACAACCTTTGGTGACATTAAATGCAACGGTGGTAACATTAAGAGTGCAACGGGAATTCCACTGTTAAATGCAGAGGAGAGAGCAGATAGGTGGAAAGAATACATTGAAAGCCTCTATGAGGGTGAAGATTTGTCTGATGTGATAGAGGAAGAAACAGGAGTCGATTTAGAAGAGATACGGGATCCAATATTAGAATCGGAATTTAAAAGAGCTTTGGAGGACTTACGGTCAAATAAGGCAGAAGGGATAGATAACATTCCATCAGAATTTCTAAAATCATTGGCGGAAGTGGCAACAAAACGACTATTCACGTTGGTGTGTAGAATAAATGAGTCTGGCGACATACCATCTGACTTTCGGAAAAGCATCATCCACACAATTCCGAATTCGGCAAGAGCTGACAAGTGCGAGAATTATCGCACAATCAGCTTAACAGCTCATGCATCGAAGCTGCTTACAAGAATAATATACAGAAGAATGGAAAAGAAAATTGAGAATGCGCTAGGTGACGATCAGTTTGGCTTTAGGGAAAGTAAAGGGACGAGAGAGGCAATTCTGACGTTACGGCTAATAATGGAAGCAAGGCTAAAGAAAAATCAAGACACTTTCATAGGATTTGTCAACCCGGAAAAATCGTTTGACAATATAAAATGGTGCAAGCTGTTCGAGATTCTGAAAAAAGTAGGGGTAAGCTATAGGGAGAGACGGGTCATATACAATATGTACAACAACCAAGAGGGAATAATAAGAGTGGACGATCAAGAACGAAGTGCTCGTATTAAGAAGGGTGTAAGACAAGGCTGTAGCCTTTCGCCCCTACTCTTCAATCTGTACATCGAGGAAGCAATGATGGAAATAAAAGAAAGGTTCAGGAGTGGAATTAAAATACAAGGTGAAAGGATGTCAATGATACGATTCGCTGATGACATTGCTATCCTGAGTGAAAGTGAAGAAGAATTAAATTATCTGCTGAACGGAATGAACAGTCTAATGAGTACACAGTATGGTTTGAGAGTACATCGGAGAAAGACGAAGGTAATGAGAAGTAGTAGAAATGAGAACAGTGAGAAACGTAACATCAGGATTGATGGTCACGAAGTCAATGAAGTTAAGGAATTCTGCTACCTAGGCAGTAAAATAACCAGTGCCGGACGGAGCAAGGAGGACATCAAAAGCAGACTCGCTATAGCAAAAAAGGCATTTCTGGCCAAGAGAAGTCTACTAATATCAAATACCGGCCTTAATTTGAGGAAGAAATTTCTGAGGATGTACGTCTGGAGTACAGCATTGTATGGTAGTGAAACATGGACTGTGGGAAAACCGGAACAGAAGAGAATCGAAGCATTTGAGATGTGGTGCTATAGACAAATGTTGAAAATTAGGTGGACTGATAAGGTAAGGAATGAGGAGGTTCTACGCAGAATCGGAGAGGAAAGGAATATGTGGAAAACACTGATAAGGAGAAGGGACAGGATGATAGGACATCTGCTAAGACATGAGGGAATGACTTCCATGGTACTAGAGGGAGCTGTAGAGGGCAAAAACTGTAGAGGAAGACAGAGATTGGAATACGTCAAGCAAATAATTGAGGACGTAGGTTGCAAGTGCTACTCTGAGATGGAGGTTAGCACAGGAAAGGAATTCGTGGCGGACCGCATCACACCAGTCAGTAGACTGATAAGGAAAAAAAAACAGACTTGACCAACTGTCAGAGTTGAGTGGAGAGAAGACTCTCGTAGCTGTAGGTATAGGGAACTTGCAGCGGTCCCCATCAGTTAGGAGGCCTAGGTCAGTTGCAAAGTCTAACAGAAAGAAGAAGGTTGTGCTGCTAGGTATTTCGCACGGTAGAGGTGTGGGTCAGCAGTTGCAGGAAGTGTTGGGAAGTGAGTACCAGGCCACAAGCATTGTGAAGCCTAGTGCAGGGTTGGCTCAGGTGACCGACAGCATAAGGGAGTAATGTAGAAATTTTACGTAGGATGATCAGTTAGCGATAGTGGGGAGCAGGGAGTAGTCTTGACAGGGGTGGGGAATATTATGTACGTAACGACCTGGTAAAGATAGTTACTCCAACTGGTGGTACTAATATGCATCTCGTACTACTGTTTCATCGTCGTGATCGGCCTCATATTAATGCGGCTGTTAGACGTGTTAACAAGGAGATGGAGACGGCACTGACAGCAGAGGAAATGGGTCACACTGCAGTGGTGCCAGTTGAGTCTATCATTAGATATGGTTTCGCTAGGAGTGGCCTGCACCTCAATAGGTACTGGAAGTGGAGGCTGGCAAAGCTTATAGGAGACAGTGTAATGGGGGGTGATCACTCATGGAAATGTTCCTGTGGTAGTTGGAGTTGCACCTTTTTTTAGACTGAAGTCAGCTGATAGGTACACCTGCTCAAAGGAAGTCCCTGTAAGTAATGGATCACCTTCAGACGACGTCGCGTTTCCAAGCAGAGAAGGATTTAGCATATTTTATCAAAATAAAAGAGGTATTAGATTGAAAGTTGGTGAACTGCTTACTGGTGTTAAATCTGAAATTATTGGTATATCATAGCATCACTTAAATAATTCGTCATTTCAGAGGCTTCCTTTACAAGGATACAGATTATCCGGCTGTTTTCAAGGAGTTCCTTGCGCACTGGGGGGGAGTTGCCATGTATGTAAAAACAGTATTCCATTTAAGTCCATAGAAGTATCACGGCACCGCACTGAAAAGATATTTGAATGTTGTGCAGCGGCAGTTGAATTTAGTGAAACTAAACTAATTTTCTTTCTTTATAGGTCCCCTCTGCTCTAGCTAGAGTTGGTTCTTGACTCACTTTATAGCAAGTACTAGAAATTAGCTATATGTGGTGGCTTCAATATTAATTTTATATATGATAGTGCAAGAAAAAGGATGTTGGTAGACTTTCAAATTTCATATGATCGGATGCAGAGCGTTTTTTTTTTTTTTTTTTTTTTTTTTTTTTTTTTTTTTTTTTTTTTTTTTTTTCCAACTACGGTGCAGGGGGACAGTAGCACAGCCATAGACGATATTATAATTCATTCTTCATTACGAGATGGGCATTCTGTTAGTAAAAGGTGAATGGCCTTTTAGACCATGGTGCACAAATTTTAACACTAAAAGGCATTTGTAATGAAACAAATGTCACATATAATTACAAACTATGTAGGAAAGTTAATGCAACAGTAAATTCTTAAGTCTCATCAAGGAACAAGAGTGGCAGAATTTTTATAGTGCCGATGACATAGATGACAATTATATTGCTTTCCTTAACACATTTCTCATGGTCTTTGAGAGTTGCTTTCCATTAGCACGTTATAAACGAGGTACTAGCAGTAAATGACAGCCCAGGTGGCTGACTAGTGGGATAAGAATATCATGTAGAACAAACTGGGAATTATATCAAAATGTTAGAAGTAGTCATAATCAAGCTATAGAATCTCATTGCAAACAGTATAGTAAGGTGCTTAATATGTTATTAGGAAGGCAAAGAATATATGGTTGCAAATAGAATAACTAATTCACAGGATAAAATAAAAAACCATATGGTCAGTTGTGAAGGTAGTGTCTGGTCAGCAGCACAAGGTCGACGATATAAAGTCAGTTCGTAGGAAAAATATTTCTGTTACTAATATATCAGATACATGTACAGTATTTAACAATCATTATCTGAGCATTGGCGGTGAATTAAATAAAGATTTAGTTTTTACAGGGAATCTTATAGCTTTCTTGGCAAATGTCTTTCTGAGATTGATATCTGAAATAATTGATGTCTGAAATACTCCTCTGTGATACAGACGGGGAAATTGAGTCAGTAATTAAATCACTTAAGACTAAGGACTCTCAAGGATATGATGTAGTGCCACGCAGAATATTAAAGTACTGTGCTGCACATGTTGGCCCTGTATTTAGCCATATTTGTAATTTTTCCTTTAGGAATGGTCAGTTTCCGGAACGATTAAAGTACTTAGCAGTAAAGCCGCTTCATAAAAAGGGAGAAAGGAATAATGTAGACAATTTTAGAACTATTTCTATCCCATCAGTGTTTGCTGAAGTTATAGACAAGGCTGTGTATGTAACGATAATTGATCACTTTGTAACACACGATTTGTTATCAAATGTACAGTTCTGCTTTGTAAGTCGTTTAACAACTGAAAGTGCTATATTCCCTTTTCTCTGTGAGGTACTGGAAGTGTTAAACAGAAGTTTTCGAACGCTAGTCATATTTTTTTGATTTAACTAAGGCATTTGATTGTTTTTATCACAAAATATTGCTCCAGCAGTTAGACCATTAAGAAATACGAGGAATAACTCCCAATTATTTCAAATGGTTCAAATGGCTCTGAGCACTATGGGACTTAACTACTGAGGTCATCAGTCCCCTAGAACTTAGAACTACTTAAACCTAACTAACCTAAGGACATCACACACATCCATTCCCGAGGCAGGATTCGAACCTGCGACTGTAGCGGTCACGTGGTTCAATTATTTCACCTATTACTTCAACCACAGAAAGCAAAAAGACATTGACATTGTGGAGAATGGCTGTGATGTGGGATCTTGGTGGGGTATGGTCGAGTATGGGGTGCCCCGGGGATCAGTGTTGGGGCCACTCCTGTTCGTTATTTATATAAGTGGTATGCCCTCTAGTATTATGGGCATCTCTAAGATAGTTCTGTTTGCTGATGACAGTAGATTGGTAGTAGAGGATATTGTGTGCAACATTGGCTCTGTTTCAAATAGTGCTTCTCATGACATAAGTTCATGGCTTGTAGAAAATAAACTAACGCTATAACACAGTAAGACTCAAGTTTTACAGTTTCTAACACACAATTCAAGAAAATATGACATTTTAATTTCACAGAATGGACATATGATAAGTTAAACTGAACAGTTCAGATTTCTACTTGTTCAGATACATAGAAAAGTGTCGTGGGAAGCCCACGTTCAGGATCTTGTTCAAAGACGTAATGCTGCCATTGCTACTATTCGAGCAGTATCAGGAGTAAATGATTGTTCGACATGAAAATTATTCTACTTTGATTATTTTTATTCACTTATGACGTATGGTATTATATTTTGGGATAATTCTTCCCATTTTTGAAGGATATTTTTGGCTCAGAAATGGACGGTTCTGGCAATGAGTAGTGTAAGTTCACGAAACTCTTATCCCCTGTTCACGAGTTTGGGTATTTTGACATTGGCCTCTCAATATATATATTCCTTACTGTCATTTCTTGTTAATAATATTAGCTTGTTCCCAAGAATAACCAGCTTTCACTCAGTTCATACTCAGCAGAAATGAAACGCATTTGTATCGGACTTCCTTAACGCTTGCGCGGAACGGTGTGAAGTATACTGCTGCATCCAGTTTCAATTAGCTACCTCTAGAATTCAAAAAGCTGAGCGGTGATCCAAGCGCTTTCAAATCGAAACTGAGGAGTTTCCTCATGGGCCACTCCTTCTATTCTGTCGAGGAGTTCCTTGGAAAATTAAGCTCATTCTTGTGGTATTGTTGACTGCGTTTTCTTATGGCTTGACTTTTTTTCGGTTCATAAACATTTTATTTTTATCTGTTTTACTTTTATGTTGTTATTTCATGTACTACATTCCATGACCTTGGAGATGTGCTCCACAATTTGGTCCTACGGAACTTGACGTGTAAATAAATAAATAAAAAGAAACCAAGGAGAAATTTTGAAAGGGTACAAGAAATTAAACTTTCATATTTGGTGATGGCACTGTAATTCTGTAATGGATAGCAAAGCAATCAGAGCAGCTGTTGAACGGAATAAATACTGCCTTGGGAAGGTTATTAAGTAAAACAATGTTAGTGGAGAGTATTCGTGATGGTGAGGGAATAAGATTAGAAAATAAGACACTAAATATAGTAGAAAAGTTTTGCTGTCTTAGTAGAAAAGTTTTGCTATCTTGGCAGAAAAATAAATAGCCACCGAAACAGAAATATAGAAGACAAATACCCTTTTTCAGAAATTCAGTTTTGAAAAAGAGGAATTGGTTTTCTATGTTTCCACGGCGCCTACCACTCTGGTACGTGTGAGACGACATCTGTGGTATAAAACAGTCGACATAGTACAAATAAAGAGTATTTTATTTTTATCATTTTTTCTCTGAAAATTAGTTATGTAATGTTTTCTTGACTTAATAAAACTTTATTAACTATCTTTTATAAAGTATCCATAATTAAGACTTTTTATTTGCAATGAAAACTGGAATTTTACTTGCTATGTGTAAGTAGAAACAAGAACACGGTTTACATAAAAATGACGGGTTGGTGTGTATTCGAACGCATCGAAAAAATGGAAGGCCACTGCCATGATTTGAACCCACGACCTACATAATACTAGATTAATGAAGGTCAATGCTCATATTCATGAAGGTCTTATATTTGTACATCCAGTTTCTCGAAAAACTTCAAAGCCAGTTTTCTCTGTAATTGTGTGACAAACATTAAGAAAAGTTTATTTCTCGCAGTATTCAGCAGTGTTCCTCCCGTGTGTTTCACTACGAAGCGGGAAGAAGTGTCAGCCGTTTCCACAGTACTTGTTAACAGTGCAACAATCAGAGTACAACTAGAGTTTAGAGTGACTGCGGTGTACACCATTTTTGAAATAAAAATTTTATAGCTTAATTATGGATGGTAGTTAATGTAATAGAAAATCTTAATGTTTCATTTTAAGTGGCAGAGTAATAAGAAATATAGTACATAAGTCGGAAATACTTTCAAGGGCGAAACAAATACCATTATATATGTGCTACGGCTGGTGACCATTCATAACATTTTTGTTTGTTTACAACAGTTTTATTCTTATAAGCGCGCGCGTGTGTGTGTGTGTGCTGAGGTCATCGGTCCCTAGATTTACACACTACTTAAACTAATTTGTGCTAACAAGGGAACCTCCCCATCGCACCCCCCTCAGATTTAGTTATAAGTTGGCACAGTGGATAGGCCTTGAAAAACTGAACACAGATCAATCGAGAAAACAGGAAGAAGTTGTGTGGAACTATGAAAAAATAAGCAAAACATACAAACTGAGTAGTCCATGTGTAAGATAGGCAACATCAAGGAGAGTGTAAGTTGAGGAGCGCCGTGGTCCCGTGGTTAGCGTGAGCTGCTGCGGAACGAGACGTTCCTGGTTCAAGTCTTCCCTCGACTGAAAAGTTTAATTTTTTATTTTCAGACAATTATTATCTGTCCGTCCGTCCGCCCATTGCGAGGTAACTGCGCTGTAGTATGGGGACGCTACACCTAAACAAACATCGAAACACACGGCGTCAGTTGACTACAGCGCACGGAAGAGAGAGAGTATTGCTGCTAACGAGGCTCCCTGGCTGGCAGTTGACTGTTCGCTACTTTGGACGAGAGTGCATTTAATACGTGAGATGTATTCCGTGGGCAATATGAATCCAGCAAATATAGCTCGCGACTTCAATAAGAAGGTCAATGAATATTTTCCTGTGGAGGAATCGGTTGACTTATGAACTTGCAATCAAATGTTTTCGGTTCCCATTGGAGAGGCACGTCCTTTCGTCTACTAATCACACGGTTTTGCGGTGCGGTCGTAAAACACAGACACTAAACTTATTACAGTGAACAGAGATATCAATGAACGAACGGACAGATCATAACTTTGCAAAAATGAAGAGAGTAAACTTTTCACTCAAGGCAAGACTTGAACCAAGGAGCTCTCGTTCCGCAGCTGCTCACGCTAACCACGGGACCATGGCGCTCCCCAGCTTGCACTGTCCTTGATGTTGCCTATCTTGCACATGGACTACCCAGTTTGTATATTTTGCTTATTTTTTCATAGTTCCACACAACTTCTTCCTGTTTTCTCGATTGGTCTGTGTTCATTCAAGGCCTATCCACTGTGCCAACTTATAACTAAATCTGAGGGGGGTGCGATGGGGAGGTTCCCTCGTAAGAACATCACACACACCAATACCCGGGGGAGGACTCGAACCTCTGGCGGGAGGGGGGAGGGCGCGATTATTCTTATGATGAACGAGATATAGATCACATTGTCCCGATTTCGACTTCACATTGCGTCGGAGATATACTTCACTCTGGGACGGGGTGTTTTTGTTGTCCTAATCATTTCATCTCATTGCGTCAAACAGAGACTTGCACCGGGCTCATACGCCAGACGGGGCCTCCCTGTCAGTGCTGCCACACCGTCTTACTGTTTTCAATGCGCTGTTACGAAAGAATGCTCTAGATTAGTTTGGTAGCTGATCGGATCGAGCTACTTACGAAGAAACACTGAATGAAACTGGGAAGGAAAGAAATCTGTAGCTCATCTTCATGAAACGGGTCGCTTGATAGGAGACATGCGAAGGCATCAATCAATCGTGTTTGTTAGTGGAGAGAAGAGCGGCAGGGGTGAAGGAAACTGAAAGGGAGGACAAGGCGTGGATGTAGAATTTGCTTGACGTATTCCAATCTCTGTCTCCCTTTACAGTTTTTGCCCTCTACAGCTCCCTCTAGTACCATGGAAGTCATTCCCTCATGTCTTAGCAGATGTCCTATCATCCTGTCCCTTCTCCTTATCAGTGCTTTCCACATATTCCTTTCCTCTCCGATTCTGCGTAGAACCTCCTCATTCCTTACCTTATCAGTCCACCTAATTTTCAACATTTGTCTATAGCACCACATCTCAAATGCTTCGATTCTCTTCTGTTCCCGTTTTCCCATAGTCCATGTTTCACTACCATACAATTCTGTACTCCAGACATACATCCTCAGAAATTTCTTCCTCAAATTAAGGCCGGTATTTGATATTAGTAGACTTCTCTTGGCCAGAAATGCCTTTTTTGCCATAGCGAGCCTGCTTATGATGTCCTCCTTTCTCCGTCCGTCATTGGTTATTTTACTGCCTAGGTAGCAGAATTCCTTAACTTCATTGACTTCGTGACCATCAACCCTGATGTTACGTTTCTCGCTGTTCTCATTTCTACTACTTCTCATTACCTTCGTCTTTCTCCGATGTACTCTCAAACCATACTGCGTACTCATTAGACTGTTCATTCCATTCAGCAGATCATTTAATTCTTCTTCACTTTCACTCAGGATAGCAATGTCATCAGCGAATCGTATCATTGATATCCTTTCACCTTGTATTTTAATTCCACTCCTGAACCTTTCTTTTATTTCCATCATTGCTTCCTCGATGTACAGATTGAAGAGTAGGGGCGAAAGACTACAGCCTTGTCTTACACCCTTCTTAATACGAGCACTTCGTTCTTGATCGTCCACTCTTATTATTCCCTCTTGGTTGTTGTACATATTGTATATGACCCGTCTCTCCCTATAGCTTACCCCTACTTTTTTCAGAATCTCGAACAGCTTGCACCATTTTATATTGTCAAACGATTTTTCCAGGTTGACAAATCCTATGAAAGTGTCTTGATTTTTCTTTAGCCTTGCTTCCATTATTAGCCGTAACGTCAGAATTGCCTCTCTCGTCCCTTTACTTTCCCTGAAGCCAAACTGATCGTCACTTAGCGCATTCTCAATTTTTTTTCCATTCCTCTGTATATTATTCTTGTAAGCAGCTTCGATGCATGAGCTGTTAAGCTGATTGTGCGATAATTCTCGTACTTGTCAGCTCTTGCCGAATTCGGAATTGTGTGGATGATGCTTTTCCGAAAGTCAGATGGTATGTCGCCAGACTCATTTATTCTATACACCAACGTGAATAGTCGTTTTGTTGCCACTTCCGCCAATGATTTTAGAAATTCTGATGGAATATTATCTACCCCTTCTGCCTTATTTGACCGTAAGTCCTCCAAAGCTCTTTTAAATTCCGATTCTAATACTGGATCCCCTATCTCTTCTAAATCGACTCCTGTTTTTTCTTCTACCACATCAGACAAATCTTCACCCTCATAGAGGCTTTCAATGTATTCTTTCCACCTATCTGCTCTCTCCTCTGCATTTAACAGTGGAATTCCCGTTGCACTCTTAATGTTACCACCGTTGCTTTTAATGTCACCAAAGGTTGTTTTCACTTTCCTGTATGCTGAGTCTGTCCTTCCGACAATCATATCTTTTTCGATGTCTTCACATTTTTCCTGCAGCCATTTCGTCTTAGCTTCCCTGCACTTCCTATTTATTTCATTCCTCAGCGACTTGTATTTCTGTATTCCTGATTTTCCCGGAACATGTTTGTACTTCCTCCTTTCATCAATCAACTGAAGTATATCTTCTGTTACCCATGGTTTCTTCGCAGCTACCTTCTTTGTACCTATGTTTTCCTTCCCAACTTCTGTGATGGCCCTTTTTAGAGATGTCCATTCCTCTTCAACTGTACTGCTTACTGCGCTATTCCTTATTGCTGTATCTATAGTGTTAGAGAACTTCAAACGTATCTCGTCATTCCTTAGTACTTCCGTATCCCACTTCTTTGCGTATTGATTCTTCCTGACTAATGTCTTGAACTTTAGTCTACTTTTCATTACTACTATATTGTGATCTGAGTCTATATCTGCTCCTGGGTACGCCTTACAATCCAGTACCTGATTTCGGAATCTCTGTCTGACCATGATGTAATCTAATTGAAATCTTCCCGTATCTCCCGGCCTTTTCCAAGTTTCCCTCTCCTCTTGTGATTCTTGAACAGGGTATTCGCTATTAGTAGCTGAAACTTGTTACAGAAGTCAATTAGTCTTTCTCCTGTTTCATTCCTCGTCCCAAGCCCATATTCTCCTGTAACCTTTTCTTCTACTCCTTCCCCTACAACTGCATTCCAGTCACCCATGACTATTAGATTTTCGTCCCCCTTTACATACTACATTACCCTTTCAATATCCTCATACACTTTCTCTATCTGTTCATCTTCAGCTTGCGACGTCGGCATGTATACCTGAACTATCGTTGTCGGTGTTGGTCTGCTGTCGATTCTGATTGGAACAACCTGGTCACTGAACTGTTCACAGTAACACACTCTCTGCCCTACCTTCCTATTCATAACGAATGCTACACCTGTTATACCATTTTCTGCTGCTGTTGATATTACCCGATACTCGTCTGACCAGAAATCCTTGTCTTCCTTCCACTTCACTTGACTGACCCCCTACTATATCTAGATTGAGCCTTTGCATTTCCCTTTTCAGATTTTCTAGTTTCCCTACCACGTTTAAGCTTCTGACATTCCACGCCCCGACTCGTAGAACGTTATCCTTTCGTTGATTATTCAATCTTTTTCTCATGGTAACCTCCCCCTTTTGTAGTTACTCATCAATATCTACATCTACCTGACTACTCTACAATCCACAATTAAGTGTCTGGCAGATTGATCGTACCATGTTCAAGCTGCGATACGACGTTGCATGGAATCAATAAACAATGAGGCCTTGACAGTTCGCTGGAGGGATTTGGCATCACATCTGCACACACAGTTGGCCATATTCCGGGCAAGGGGACGATGAGCTCTGACGCCACGTTCAGTCACATCCCAGATGTGTTCGATCGGGTTCTGATATGGCGAGTTCGGTGTTCAGCACATGAATTGGAACTTGCCACTGTATTTCTCGAATTACTCCATCGTACTTCTGACCTTGTGACATTTTGATGAGAAATGCCACTTCAGTCGGAAAACATGACCACTGTACGGTACTCCTTGGCTGTCATGGTGCCTTGCATGAGCTCCACTGGGCTATGGATGCCCATGTGATTTTCCTCAGAGCGTAATGGAGCCGCTGCCAGCTTTTCTATCTCCTGCAGTACAAGTATTTACTATTAAAACAGTCTTGATCACAATTTGTTTAGTACGGAGGCCGGTTTCGACCACTACTGTGGTCATTTTCAGATCAATGAGTAAGAACCTTCTTCTGCAGTACAGGTGTCAAGGAGCTGTTCTTTGGAAGACTACGTATCCGCGGTGTCCCATAGGCATGATGGAGGAGGTATCGGGATTCATGAGACTATGCAAAGCTTTGCCATCGTCAAGTGCCGATGGTCACGTGCTCATTTCAGTTGTAGTGTCTTCGGCGTGGTGTTACCGTTGGCATATGCATGGGTCGTCGGCTGCGCAAGTTGGGTGCACTGTGTGTTCAGACACACTTGTACGTGAGCCAGCATTAAAGTCTGATGTTGGTTCCGCGGCAGTTCGTCGCTGTCCTGTTTTATTAATCTGCCCAGCCTACGACGTCCGCCATCTATAATGAAGGGTGGCCACCCAACCTCACGACGTCTGGACTAGGTCTCACCATGTGTTGAAGACACTCAACACAGCACAGCTCGAACGCCCAAAAAGTCGTGCAGTTTCCGAAATGCACGTTCCGAACATTCAGACCATCACAATCTGCCATCGATCAAACTCAGATAGATCGTGCGCCTTCCCTATTCCACACAGTGACGGCATGCTCACTGATACTACAAGGACCATACTGTGACTAGCAGTATTTCCTCGCTGGGTACGTTGCTGCTGTGTGAGTGGGCTTATATCAACAGTAGATCGGTGATCATAATGTTATGGCTGATCAGCATATCTCCGTTATTCCGCTTTCGAATGGCGAACGGGGAAAACGAGCACTTCAGTTTTTCAGAGTTTATTTTATTATGATCATGATTTCCATGTAGGTGGTCGCCAACAAAATACTTTCGCAATTGGAGGAGAAATTTCGTGAAAAGGTCCCGTCGCAACGAAAAACGCCTTCTTTTATCGATTGGCATCCCAATTTGTGTATCATGTCCGTGGCACTCACTCCTCTGTTTCGCGATAATACAAAACAAGCTGCCCTTCTTTGAACATTTTCGATGCCCACCGTCAGTGCCGTCTATGCGGATCCCACACAGTACAGCAATCCTGGACAAACCAGGAGTAAGCAGTCTCTTCAGTAGACCTGCTGCGCTTTCTAAGTGTTCTGCCAATAAATCGCAATGTTTGGCTTGTTTCACCTACGACGTTATCTATTTGATCGTTCCATTTTCAGTTATTCGTAATTGTACTCAATAAGTAGTTGAATTTAAAGCTTTTAGATTGGTGTGATTTATCGTGTAGCCGAAATTTATCGGATTTCTTGTAGTACTCATCTGGATGACATCATACTTTTCTTATTTAGTTCGAACTGTTTTCGCAACAGCCGGCCGGAGTGGCCGAGCGGTTCTAGGCCCCACAGTCTGGAACCGCGCGACCGCTATGGTCGCAGGTTCGAATCCTGCCTCGGGCATGGATGTGTGTGATGTCCTTAGGTTTAAGTAGTTCTAAGTTCTAGGGGACTGATGACCTCAGAAGTTAAGTCCCATAGTGCTCAGAGCCATTTTTTGTTTTCGCAACGCACAGATCCCTTTAAATCATTTTGTAAGTTATTTTGATCATCTGATGAATTTACAAGATGGTAAATGAATGCATCATCTGCAAGCAATTTAATAGAGCCGCACAGAATGGCATCTATGTCATTTATGTAGATCACGAATAGCAGAGGTCCTATAACAATTCCTTGGAGAACGCCAGAGATAAGTTCTGCTTTACGCAATGACTTTCAGTCAATTACAACGAACTGTGACATATCTGACAATGCTACTCCCCATAAGGATAAAATGTACATATACTGTAGAGGCCAAAAGCTAATTATGGTGCGTGGTGCGTGGTGGAGGGTGCTTTCTGTACCACTGTCGCGTTTTACTTATCCTGTCCCATTCGCGAATGGCACGCGGGAGGAACCACGGTTGGTAACCCCAATCTCTGTAATCGTAGCTCCGCTATAATTTCACGAAACACACGTAGCAGGGTGCGATATATTGATTGACTCTTCTAGGAATGCACAAACACAGAGTTTTAAGACTAAACCACACCGTGATGCACCGTGTCTCTATTGAAACGCTTACCACTGAAGTTAAATCAGCATCTCCGTGAAGCTTTCCAACTTACTGGACGCATGTGTGACTAAACGCGTTGCTCTGCTTTGAATCTCTATTTCGTTTATTAGTCCCTTCTGACAGGGGTCGCAGACTATAGAGCAGTATTGATATATCAACCGGAGGTGGATTTTATTAGCTTTCCCCTTTGTGGATGGACAACATTTACAGAGAATTCCTCCAATGAAACTCGGTCTAGCATCTGCATGTCTTACGACAAATTTAATGTCATTATTCCACTTCAACTCGCTCCGTACGCGTACTGTCAGACACTCAATGCACTTTCAGTGACTCTTTTGCAATCGCGTCGTTATGTAACAACATGTCTTTCTCCCTATGTACCAGTAATACGTTACACACTCCTCCGTTTGCAGTTAGTCGTCATTGGCGTTACATGTGATTGGTAAGATGTTGGGCTGGTGCGTTGCACAGTGCACCTGGTTTCTAGCTCTATGCAAAAACTACGGCAGTATAATTAATAATTAATTTTATCGTAGATGTACAGTAATTTTGCTTCATTTAGAGTCCAGTGTGTCGTTGCGCAAGACGACCCGTCAGGCCGAAATGCCGAAGAAATATACCCACAGCATGCAGCACTCTTACTCTTCTTAATGAGGCCCATCACCTAATTCTTTTGTTTTTATTGAATCGTCAGTCTTCTGACTGGTGCGATGTGGCTTTGCCCGACTCTGTCTCGTGTTCCAACATTTACATCCCTAAGCACCACTTGCACACAACGCCCTCTAATATTTATTCCACATTCCAGTCTCTGTCTACAGTTTCTACCAAATCAAATGGCTCTGAGCACCATGCGACTTGACACCTGAGGTCAACAGTCCCCTAGAACTTAGAACTACTTAAATCTATCTAACCTAAGAACATCACACACATCTATGCTCGAGGCAGGATTCGAACCTGCGACCGCAGCGGTCGCTCGGTTCCGGACTGAAACACCTAGAACCGCTCGGCCACACCGGCCGGCCAGTTTCTACCCCCTGCAGATCCCTCTAGTACCACGGAAGTCACTCCGTTATGTCTTAATACATGTCCAGTCACCCTGTCCCTCCTTATCAGTGTTCTTTCTATGTTGCTTTTCTCACTGCAGAAACCCCCCTCTAGGACGACACCGAGACAGTAGCGGCCTCTAGGCGAAGAGAACATTAGCGTAGCGCAGCCTGGGCACAGCCCAGTTGAATACTAGCCGTTCTACGAGCTTTACAGCAGCGACTTACGAACTACATAATTACACTTCTATTAGGGTCCGCCCCCGGTAGCTGACCTAAAACATTTCTTCGCAGAATATAGCTACATTAGACTGGGAACACCCGAGAAAGATGACATCAAAGTCAAGAAAATATACCAAAACTTAATGAACTTTCAGACCAAGAACGTGATAGAACAAAAATACGTCGGACACTCTTGGCATGATATCTGGAGGAATATACACCACCCGCATTTACCAAGAAAAGTGCGGTCATTGTGGTAGTATTTTGTGAATAGGAAATTTCCAACGAACTCCAGACTCAATTCCATTCATCTGGCTGATTCCCCTTTGTGTACCACTTGCAACCTGACTGACACAGATGAACATCAATTTGTCTGTGGAAATGCAAATAATATATGGTTGTCAATCACAAAGTATTAGCAACTATGCAGAGAATACCGCCGTATTTGATATCGCCAACGTGCCTTTTGTGCCCGGAAGAAGAACTGTACCCCACATGGAAGAAAAATGCCGTCAACTGGTTGAAGGGACACGGTATTTTACCTGCTGTCCAGTAAAGAAAGGAGCGAAGGAGATTTTTGGACGTACATCTCCGTCCAGCATTACAAGCTACTACGGATGAATAATTATTATGATACACACGCCAACGTCCTCAGAAGAACAGTCATGTGAACTCCATTTTCGATGATGCGATTCAGAACATGAAGAAACGAGAGATAATTTGATCTTTGAAAAACAAATACGATCACGTGATGAACAGCCCGGGTTCGATTACCGGCTGGGTCAGCGATTTTCTCCACTCAGGGACTGGGTGTTCTGTTGTCATAATCATCATCATTTCGTCCTCATAGACGCGCAAGTAGCCGAACTGGCGTCAGTCGAAAGACCTGCAACCGGCGAACGGTTTACCCGATGGGAGGCCCTAGTTACACGACATTTTTACTTGTATTAGAAATTGTCTATACTGCTGAGATTGGTTATGTTCTCTGTCGCCTATGGCTTACGACACACCATAGTAAATTCTCAACGTTAGATATAGCTATTTATCCTATTGTAATAAAAATTTACTAATGCGATTTGCTTGAATTGTTGTCTAGCGACCCGAGAAGTAGGTTTCCTAGGCACCCCATATTTGACGAGTGGGCAGGACACAACATAAATTGTGTGCTTTTCAGGAACTGACTTTCGGTGCAGTCCACTAGGAGACAGAAACCAAGACAACGTGACGTTCATAGGACGCTGGATGTGTGACAAGGTACCTGGAACCACAACAAACAGCCGTCGAACAAATCTTCGTATCCGCCAAACTTCTCAGAGTTTTTGTAATAGAAGTGCAATTATGGGCTTTCCTACCTAGAAGCAATATTGGGTTGGTGCATAAATTCGAGGCGATTTACCCATAAGTTTAGTAATCACAACAGATTCACATAACAGAGACTGTCGTCATAAATAATTTATTCTCCCTCGCTATTTACAACAGTCTGCAAACGCTGGGATAAGTTTTCATTCCCGCCAATATATAAATAACGCCATTTTGAAGCAAAGAACCAGTTTAAGCATGTTTGGAGCGCATTTTCATCTGGAAAGGACGTCACTTAAGGTTGCTTGATACAGAGCGGAAAAGGTGAAAATCTGGGGGCGCAAGGTTAGCTGAATAAGGTGAGTGCAGAATGACTTACCAACTCAACTCCTGTATAGTGTTACTTGCCCGTCTAGCAGAATGCGGGCGGGCGTTACCGTGGAGTAGCATTACTTCACGCAGTCTTCCTGGTCGTTGTCCTTGGACTTGGTGTGCAAAACGTCTCAGTTGTTGAAATTAAATGTCAGTAGTGATGGCTACGCTTCAGGAAAGCAATTCGTTGAGCACCACACCGTCGCTGCTCCACCAGATGCATAAAATTATATTTTTGGAATGCGTGAAGAGTTTCTGCTTTGTTTGTGCTCAACCGTTCCTTTCTTTTCAGTATGTTAGCATAGAGATATTACTTCCCGTCACCAGCAATGATACAGTATAGGAATGTTTGGCGTTGTTCACGAGTCAACTGATGGCGAGCAAGCAGAGGTGCACGTATGGCCAGCCGATGCTTTTTGTGATTTTGTCTTAGAGCATGTGGTACGTTTCCATCCTATGTTTGAACTTTAATCATTACGTGCATCTAACGCATGATGGTGGAATGATCACACTTCATCACATTTAATAGTTCTCGAGTGCACTGACGTTGATCATTGTCGATTAATGCGTTTAAACAACCTTCTCCAAACCTCGAAGGTCTTCCTGGAAGTGGAGAGTCACTAATGAAAAAACGATCGTCCTTAAAACGAGAAAAACATTTCCTCGTCGTGCTCTGTCAAGTGGCATTATCTCCATACATGGCACAAATTTTTCTGGCTGTCTCCGGCTTCTGTAACAGAAGAATATTTCAGATATGTTCTGATTACTCCAATTCGCACTCCTTTCTCTAGCTTACACGTCTCCAAGTGGCAAAATGACAGTATTTAAACTCAAATAGCAACAGTGAACAACAAATAAAAAATGACAGCCAACAGAAACAGGAATACCACCATTCAAAACAAAAATGCTACGTACTTTTGCACTATGCTAATATATTTTCCTGTTTGCTCTCTAGGATAACAGGAGCAAGCATCACGTTTAAACCTTCATTTCCCTGGCTTGTATATTTTATAATCATTACTGACGTTATGGAGGTATTTGCTCTGTAGTTTGTTGTTACTGGAGAATTTTACACTACTGGCCATTAAAACTGCTACACCAAGAAGAAATGCAGATGATAAACGGGTATTCATTGAACAAATACACTCCTGGAAATTGAAATAAGAACACCGTGTATTCATTGTCCCAGGAAGGGGAAACTTTATTGACACATTCCTGGGGTCAGATACATCACATGATCACACTGACAGAACCACAGGCACATAGACACAGGCAACAGAGCATGCACAATGTCGGCACTAGTACAGTGTATCTCCACCTTTCGCAGCAATGCAGGCTGCTATTCTCCCATGGAGACGATCGTAGAGATGCTGGATGTAGTCCTGTGGAACGGCTTGCCATGCCATTTCCACCTGGCGCCTAAGTTGGACCAGCGTTCGTGCTGGACGTGCAGACCGCGTGAGACGACGCTTCATCCAGTCCCAAACATGCTCAATGGGGGACAGATCCGGAGATCTTGCTGGCCAGGGTAGTTGACTTACACCTTCTAGAGCACATTGGGTGGCACGGGATACATGCGGACGTGCATTGTCCTGTTGGAACAGCAAGTTTCCTTGCCGGTCTAGGAATGGTAGAACGATGGGTTCGATGACGGTTTGGATGTACCGTGCACTATTCAGTGTCCCCTCGACGATCACCAGTGGTGTACGGCCAATGTAGGAGATCGCTCCCCACACCATGATGCCGGGTGTTGGCCCTGTGTGCCTCGGTCGTATGCAGTCCTGATTGTGGCGCTCACCTGCACGGCGCCAAACACGCATACGACCATCATTGGCACCAAGGCAGAAGCGACTCTCATCGCTGAAGACGACACGTCTCCATTCGTCCCTCCATTCACGCCTGTCGCGACACCACTGGAGGCGGGCTGCACGATGTTGGGGCGTGAGCGGAAGACGGCCTAACGGTGTGCGGGACCGTAGCCCAGCTTCATGGAGACGGTTGCGAATGGTCCTCGCCGATACCCCAGGAGCAACAGTGTCCCTAATTTGCTGGGAAGTGGCGGTGCGGTCCCCTACGGCACTGCGTAGGATCCTACGGTCTTGGCGTGCATCCGTGCGTCGCTGCGGTCCGGTCCCAGGTCGACGGGCACGTGCACCTTCCGCCGACCACTGGCGACAACATCGATGTACTGTGGAGACCTCACGCCCCATGTGTTGAGCAATTCGGCGGTACGTCCACCCGGCCTCCCGCATGCCCACTATACGCCCTCGCTCAAAGTCCGTCAACTGCACATACGGTTCACGTCCACGCTGTCGCGGCATGCTACCAGTGTTAAAGACTGCGATGGAGCTCCGTATGCCACGGCAAACTGGCTGACACTGACGGCGGCGGTGCACAAATGCTGCGCAGCTAGCGCCATTCGACGGCCAACACCGCGGTTCCTGGTGTGTCCGCTGTGCCGTGCGTGTGATCATTGCTTGTACAGCCCTCTCGCAGTGTCCGGAGTAAGTATGGTGGGTCTGACACACCGGTGTCAATGTGTTCTTTTTTCCATTTCCAGGAGTGTATATTATACTAGAACTGACATGAGATTATATTTTCACACAGTTGGGTGCATAGATCCTCAGAAATCAGTACCCAGAACCACCACCTCTGGCCGTAATAACGGCCTTGATACGCCTGGGCATTAAGTCAAACAGAGCTTGGATGACGTGAACAGGTACAGCTGCCCATGCAACTTCAACACGATACCACAGTTCATCAAGAGTAGTTACTGGCGTATTGTGACGAGCCAGTTGCTCGGCCACCATTGACCAGACGTTTTCAATTGGTGAGAGATCTGGAGAATGTGCTGGCCAGGGCAGCAGTCGAACATTTTCTGTATCCAGAGAGGCCGGTACAGGACGTGCAACATGCGGTCGTGCATTATCCTCCTGAAATGTAGGGTTTCGCAGGGATTGAATGAAGGGTAGAGCCACGGGTCGTAACACATCTGAAATGTAACGTTCACTGTTCAAAGTGCCGTCAATGCGAACAAGAGGTGACCGAGACGTGTAACCAATGGTACCCCATACCACCACGCGAGGTGATACGCCAGTATGGCGATGACGAATACACGCTTCCAATGTGCGTTCACCGCGATGTTGCCAAACACGGATGCGACCATCATGATACTATAAACAGAACCTGGATTCATCCGAAAAAATGACGTTTTGCCATTCGTGCACCCAGGTTCGTCGTTGAGTACACTATCACAGGCGCTCCTGTCCGTGATGCAGCGTCAAGGGTAACCGCAGCCATGGTCTCCGAGATGATAGCCCATGCTGCTGGAAACGTCGTCGAACTGTTCGTGCAAATGGTTGTTGTTTAGCAATCGTCCCCATCTGTCGACTCAGGGATCGAGACGTGGCTGCAAGATCCCTTACAGCCTTGCGGATAAGATGCCTATCATCTCGACTGCTAGTGTTACGAGGCCGTTGGTATCCAGCACGGCATTCCGTATTACCCTCCTGAACCCATCGATTCCATACTCTGCTAACAGTCATTGGATCTCTATCAACGCGAGGAGCAATGTCGTGATACGATAAACCGCAATCGCGATAGGCTACAATCCGACCTTTATCAAAGTCGGAAACGTAATGATACGCATTTCTCCTCCTTACACGAGGCATCACAACATCGTTTCACCAGGCAACGCCGGTCAACTATTGTTTGTGTATGAGAAATTGGTTGGATACTTTCCTCATGTCAGCACGTTGTAGGTGTCGCCACCGGCGCGAACCTTGTGTGAATGCTCTGAAAAGCTAACCATTTGCATATCACAGCATCTCCGTCCTGTCGGTTAAATTTCGCGTCTGTAGCACGTCATCTTCGTGGTGTAGCCATTTTAAAAGCTAATAGAGTATTTAGCCTTGGAAGTACCACATAGGTGCAGGAGTGAGACGAATGATGTGAAAGAGTCCATTACGCTTTGCTAACATTAGTCATGTCTCATTTGTTGCAGTGGAAACGTCGCTGGGGCGTCCTGACGCGGATGTCGCCGGCGGCAAGTAAGTGACGCAAGCCAGCACGCGCCAGGCAAACACGGTCTGTCGCCGCAGCTGCAGGCGCCGTTCAACTAGCAGGCTTTCCCAACAGCTAGCTACTTGAGCATATTCGTAAATCTCTTGCATTAGCTTCATTCGAATTCCTGGTGTACAACTTTTCGAGTAGAAGAAAAGCACGTAACAGTATTGGACCGGAGTTTTTCACATTTACCGTATCATTTCAGCACAGTTAATCTTCGGACATGCTCCACATAGGCTAACTAAATGGCAGACAGTAAGAGAGCGAGACTACATTCTTAAATTCACTTCAGCGTACATTGCACTATGATACTCAAAATTGCATCTTATCTCTAAACTTCCCAACACATTATATCTCCTTTGTGACCATGTAAACAGTTGTTCCTTTCCATATGTCAACTATTATCAGTTCTGCTAGGTTTAACTGTTTCAGTGTGAAACGTTTAAATTTTTAGTTTTCCTGCACCGTGTTAGTTTTTAACATGTCCTCTGCATTCAGTTTGTGATTGTATTTTACATCATGATATGTGTGGTATGATGTAGGATACACGCTGATTGTGCTGTTATCTAACAGTTTAAAAAAGAAAAGATTCCGTCAAAGTTATATTTTCAAGAGGTGCTGTCCCACAGCTCTTACATATATTTGAAATATGCCATATTACCTCTTTGAGCTGGTAAAGTATTTTATTTACAACACCTTTAGTCGTCTGCCATTCATCAGGTTCATAAAATAGACTGACGACGTAATTACAGATACTACTCGTGTATGGTAACAGGCTGTTATTTATGGTTTTAAAATCTGACGATGAAGATTTTATTTTCGCCTAACATGCATTTTTATGCATCTTATGACGGTCAGACTTTTAAAACTGGTAGTTAAGTAAAGTATTATACCAGCAGCTCGAGGCGGTAATACGACATTTTTCACTTTAGTCGAAGTTGTTTATAGATCAGAGCACATAAACTTCGCCAGTAAATACAGAACGGGGCGCTGAACCATTTCCTGATATTAAGACTTCACGTTTATCCGCTGCAGCTAAAACAAGTAAGCCATAGAGCTTCAATTAGAACACCTCTTCTGCTAAACTTGCACTCAGTTTCACATACTTGATCTATCATTGTGCTGTTACTTACATGCTGACGACTACATATATCGGAACAGAATATCGTGGAAGTGTAATTCGTAAAAGAAATAATCCGAAATAGAAAGTATTGCAATAAGTTCATTTTACGTATTCTTCAGTTCACAGCGTGTGACTTTTCCTGTTTTGCAGTTAGTTCAAGAATTGTTTTCATGCTAGATCTGCAGAGAATGGAGTCCCTTACAAAGGGTGGAGCCCTCCCTCCCTCCCCTCACAACCCCCCCACGCCCACACTAAAGTGGTGACCATCATCGAGGGATGTGGGGCCGTGATGTTATACGTGTGTCTGGGTAAGATTACCCAGTAACACCATCGCATCGAGAAGATACTGGACGAAAAGCGAACGAAAGGTAGCGTTTTCAGGGGCAAAGGGAGAACAGTACCAAGGCAAGCACCAAGTAAAGAAAAAGCCTCTGCGATACTCTGGACGGGTAGTAAGAGCAGTAGCGGTTTTCTTGCCATCCGCGACAGGTCATGCAATGGTAGGATGGTTGTTAGTTTTGGGTATCGTGCAAAACTCGGTACCGTTGTCATAGCTTGGCACTCCGTCTTCAGGCCACGAGTGGCCTACGGGATCATCCGATCCCCCTGTCGTCCTCAGTGGAGGATGCAGATAGGAGGGGCGTTGGGTCAGCACACCGCTCTCCCGGTCGTTACGATGGCATCCTTGACCGAAGCCGCTACTATTCGGTCGAGTAGCTCCTCAATTGGCATCACGAGGCCGAGTGCACCCCGAAAAATGGCAACAGCGCATGGCGGCCTGTATGGTCACCCATCCAAGTGCCGACCACGCCCGACACCGCTTAACTTCGGTTATCGCACGGGAACCGGTGTATCCACTGCGGCAAGGCCGTTGCCCTTGTCATAGCTTAGGTCGTCATAAATAGTGTTAGTTATTTCGAGGAGGGTTTCTGCTGGGCTGGGCCCCTGCGAAGTCTCCTGCATCGTCTGTACCTTCACATGCCAAGACTGTCATGTAAGTGGTCCATTGGTCATAAATTGATCACTGTGTAAGGGATTTGATTCGGTTCGTTTGCCTTTGGTGTGCAATACGGCTTCCCTGCGTTGCCAGCTTGTCGGTTATTTTACACCTGGCAGTGCCAGTTAGTTTTGCTGTGCTGCAGGGGTTCACCAGTATTTGCCATGTTTGTGTGTTGGTGTTACCCACGGGCGGTTAGTTGACTCTGAGTAGTAGTGTTTTTGGGAAGCTGTGTTTCCACCTACGTTGCGATGTGAATTTCTTCCGTGACCTCTGCTGCTCACTTCAACAAAGGTTCAAATATTTATGGAATTCAGTCACTCATGTCTACAAATATTTGAACCTTTGTTGAAGTGAGCAGCAGAATTAACACAACAAATTCAAATACGCTTTTTCCTTATCGTTCTTGCAGCATTTTCTCATCTTCCCGTAAGCTGTCTTTGTCTTTTTTAATCCACATGCTTACTAATTTCTAATGTTTTCATCTTTGGTAGTTTTCTAAATTTAGTATTTCATTATTAACGGCATATGCCGAATGATTAAAAAGTCAGTATAAATTTGAAAACTGAATAAAGCACGGAATAATGTAGATAGAGATGTACAAAATGGTTCAAAAGGCTCTGAGCACTATGGGACTTAACATCCATGGTCATCAGTCCCCTAGAACTTAGAACTACTTAAACCTAACTAACCTAAGGACATCACACAACACCCAGGATTCACGAGGCAGAGAAAATCCCTGACCCCGCCGGGATAGAGTGGTACAAATTGACACACATGCTTGGAATGACATGAGGTTTTATTAGAGCCAAAAAAATACAGAAGTTCAAAAAACGTCCGACAGATGGCGCTTCATCTTATCATAATAGCAATAATTAGCATAATAAAATAAGACAAAGCAAAGATGATGTTCTTTACAGGAAATGCTCAATATGTCCACTATCATTCCTCAGCAATAGCTGTAGACGAGGAATAATGTTGTGAACAACACTGTAAAGCATGTCCGGAGTTATGGTGAGGCATTGGCGTCGGATGTTGTCTTGCAGCATCCCTAGAGATGTCGGTCGATCAAGATACACTTCAGGTAACCCCAAAGCCAATAATCGCACGGACTGAGGTCTGGGGACCTGGGAGGCCAAGCATGACGAAAGTGGCGGCTGAGCACACGATCATCACCAAACGACGCGCGCAAGAGATCTTTCACGCGTCTAGCAATATGGGGTGGAGCGCCATCCTGCATAAACATAGTACGTTCCAGCAGGTGTTTATCAGCCAGGCTCGGGATGGCATGATTCTGTAACATATCGGCGTACCTCTCACCCGTCTCGGTAGCAGTTACAAAACGAGAATCACGCATTTCCTCGAAGAAAAAAGGCCTGATAACGGTAGATGTGGTAAATCCAACCAATACGGCGACTTTCACGTCGTGCATTGGAGAATCCACGACAGTTCTAGGATTTTCGGCAGCCCAAATGCTGCAGTTGTGGGCGTTGACAGACCCTCGTAGCGTGAAATGAGCTTCGTCGGTCCACAATACGTTACATATTCCGCCATCTTTTGAAACGTCCACACCACAAATGCCATCCGCTTCACTATATTGGCAGGTAACACTTCATGATGCCGATGGATTTTGTACGTATAGCATCGGAGGGTACGCCTCAGTGCCAACCAAAGTGTAGTGTATGGAATGCCGGTGCGACGTGCGACTGCACGAGCGCTGACTTCCCCGTGCATAGACGAACCCGCTACAGTCTCCGTTTCTTCCTGGACCGTCTCAGCAGCATTACGGCCACTACGGGGTCTATCGTCTAAACAACCCGTGGCTTCGAACTTCTAAATCATTCTCGCCACAGCTGCATTTGTCAACGGACCTTTACCCGTTCGAATCCCCTTCCTATGGCGATAGGATCGTAACGCTGAACTACCACATTCCTCATTCTGATAATACAGTTTCACTAAAAGCACCTTTTCAGGGAACGTCATCATGCTGCGACTGCTGGTGCATCTGATTCTCTCTCTCATTACAGCTCCTTTTATACACGATTGTCATGCGCAGTCACTGACGTTTTGCTGCCCAGCGTCGTCTGACGGACATTTTGTGAACTTTTTTTTTTTTGTAATAAAACCCCATGTCATTCCAAGAATGTGTGTCAATTTTTACCTCTCTATCTACATTATTCCCTGGTTTTTTAAGTTTTCAAATTTATACTGACTTATTGATCAACCGGTATTTTAGTATATTCTAGTCTTTCATACCGTTTCTACCCCGTTCCTGTAATATTTCTTCAATTCAGGTTATTACAGCCTTCATTTATATGCGCGGTGTTCGGAAATTCCAGTTACAGATTTCTAGGACTTGGGGAGGGGAGTGAGTGCATCTGAACAGGAACCCATGTCCAGAAACGTACCGTTTGTGCTTTAAAAATCTGAAAACATGTTGGGAACGTGATCACATTTACAAGTAACTTATTAGGGGTAACCCATCACACCACTTCTTTTACAGTTCCATTCATTAATCAATAAAAAACTTTCTCCTGTACTGGTTGACGAGTTCTTTTCAGTGTGATGCAGTACGGGCCCTTCCACTTCGGATGTTTGGTGTCTCCTTGGAGCACCACTGTCACGCCTGCTGACGATGAAGGTAACCCTTTCTCGAAGCTGTTGTCTAACTGTGGCGAGCAGGGCATGCGCTGGAGTCATAAGTTGTGGAGAGCCATCTTGATAAAGGCGACGAGCAGTTCTTCCGTTACCATGAGCTACACCACACTGAAGGACCATGTCGGTGTAATCTGTAAATGTGTGTTCAGCCATGTTAATCTAAAACTCATAGACACGTGAAAGAGGCTCGAAACAGGTCAAAGAGATACTACCGACGTCAAGTGACATCAGCCACTCCGACGTAAGTACTCCCCACCACGACTACCCTGCTGCATACCTGCCTAGCGAGAATGCTTTCAAACGGCAGTAGAACGGATACGGTACTTTTCTGGACAGGGCTCCAGCTCAAAATGTTGCCATCTCAGTCCGTTCTAGAAGGTCCTGAAAGTTTGTAAAGGAAATTTCCCAACACCTCGTTGAAATACAGGACCACTATATATGATTCATTCATATTGAAAATATGACTGATGCATGAATAGAACTCTAAACTCAACAACTTCATGTTCTGTTCCCTGCAGGTGTTCTATGGATAACGCTCTGGACACGCGACACATGTCCAACGGTAGTAAAGTTCGTTCCATACCAGATGTAGCGACAGCCTGTCAATGGTCACCTCCGCAGAGGAGCAGTTTCAGAATTCTTAGCGATGGCGTACGTGATAACGCTCTGGACACGCGACACATGTCCAACGGTAGTAAAGTTGTAACTCTTCAGGCTTTCCCGGCGATCTAATGACATCTTGGGTTGTCGGGTGTTCTGCCGGATATCAGCGTCGTACTTGCACGATATTTCGGTCACGTAGCTCGTAACCTTCATCAGGTGCGACCTGAGACTGCTCTTCGAGTGGACCTGGTCCAGTATTTATGCCTATGGCCTTCCCCCTCCACCAACGGCTGCAGGCGCTTCCTCTGTGGTCCGCGCCCATTCCCTGCGACCTGCTGGAGCGTTGCTGCTCCGTTTTCCGTCCGCTGCGGTTCTAGGTGTTCCCTCTGCGGTCCGCGCCCACCAACCCCGCTCCTGGGGGTTTCATCTACGGTCGGGGGTACCAAGCGTTCCCCCTGCGGTCCGCGCCCGCTCACCACGACCTGTTGGAGTGTTGCCGCTCCGTTTTTCGTCCACTGCGGCTCTGGATGTTCCCTCTGCGGTCCGCGCCCACCAGTCCCACTTCTGGGTGTTCCATCTTCGGTCTGGTGCTCCTGGCAGTCCGTCAGGAGCTCGTTTTCCATCTCCATGTCTCTGGTTCTTCTGTTTGTGCGGTGTTGCAGCTGGCCCCGTTGCTCCTTTAACAATTCCAGAGCCGGATCCCAGGCTCTGCTTAGCTGGTACCCTGTGTCACGGTTCATAAGATCGTCAGCCATAAGATAAGTCGTAAGGTTAGTATTGCCTCACGTGTTCCAACATTTCTACGGAATCCAAACTGATCTTCCCCGAAGTCCGCTTCTACCAGTTTTTCCATACGTCTGTACAGAATTCGCGTTAGTATTTTGCAGCTGTGACTTATTAAACTGATAGTTCGGTAATTTTCACATCTGTCAACACCTGCTTTCTTTGGGATTGGAACTATTATATTCTTCTTGAAGTCTGTGGGTATTTCGCCTGTCTCATACATCTTGCTCACCAGATGGTAGAGTTTTGTCATGACTGGCTCTCCCAAGGCCATCAGTAGTTCTAATGGAATGTTCTCTACTCCCGGGGCCTTTTTTCGACTCAGGTCTTTCAGTGCTCTGTCAAACTCTTCACGCAGTATCTTATCTCAAATTTCATCTTCATCTACATCCTCTTCCATTTCCATAATATTGTCCTCAAGTACATCGCCCCTATATAAACCCTCTATATACTCCTTCCACCTTTCTGCCTTCCCTTCTTTGCTTAGAACTGGGTTGCCATCTGAGCTCTTGATATTCGTACAAGTGGTTCTCTTCTCTCCAAAGGTCTCTTTAATTTTCCTGTAGGCAGTATCTATCTTTCCCCTAGTGAGACAAGCCTCTACATTCTTACATTTGTCCTCTAGCCATCCCTGCTTAGCAATTTTGCACTTCCTGTCGATCTCATTTTTGAGACGTTTGTATTCCTTTTTGCCTGCTTCATTTACTGCATTTTTATAATTTCTTCTTTCATCAATTAAATTCAATATTTCTTCTGTTACCCAAGGATTTCTATTAGCCCTCGTCTTTTTTCCTACTTGATCCTCTGCTGCCTTCAATACTTCATCCCTCAGAGCTACCCATTCTTCTTCTACTGTATTTCTTTCCCCAAATCCTGTCAATTATTCCCTTATGCTCTCCCTGAAACTCTCTACAACCTCTGGTTCTTTCAGTTTATCCAGGTCCCATCTCCTTAAATTCCCAGCTTTTTGCAGTTTCTTCAGTTTCAATCTGCAGTTCATAACCAATAGATTGTGGTCAGAATCCACATCTGCCCCTGGAAATGTCTTACAATTTAAAATCTGGTTCCTAAATCTCTGTCTTACCATTATATAATCTATCTGATACCTCTTAGTATCTCCAGGATTCTTCCAGGTACACAACCTTCTTTTATGATTCTTGAACCAAGTGTTAGCTATGATTAAGTTATGCTCTGTGCAAAATTCTACAAGGCGGCTTCCTCTTTCACTTCTTCCCCCCAATCCATATTCACCTACTATGTTTCCTTCTCTCCCTTTTCCTACTGACGAATTCCAGTCACCCATGACTATTAAATTTTCGTCTCCCTTCACTACCTGAATAATCTCTTTTATCTCGTCATACATTTCATCAATTTCTTCATCATCTGCAGAGCTGGTTGGCATATAAACTTGTACTACTGTAGTAGGCATGGGCTTTGTGTCTATCTTGGCCACAATAATGCGTTCACTATGCTGTTTGTAGTAGCTAACCCGCACTACTATTTTTTTATTCATTATTAAACCGACTCCTGCATTACCCCTATTTGATTTTGTATTTATAACCCTGTAATCACCTGACCAAAAGTCTTGTTCCCCCTGCCACCGAACTTCACTAATTCCCACTATATCTAACTTTAACCTATCCATTTCACTTTTTAAATTTTCTACCTGCCCGATTAAGGGATCTGACATTCCACGCTCCGATCCGTAGAATGCCAGTTTTCTTTCTCCTGATAACGACGTCCTCCAGAGTAGTCCCCGCCCGGAGATCCGAATGGGGGACTATTTTACCTCCGGAATATTTTACCCAAGAGGACGCCATCATCATTTAATCATACAGTAAAGCTGCATGTCCTCGGGAAAAATTACGGCTGTAGTTTCCCCTTGCTTTCAGCCATTCGCAGTGAAACGTCCCCTTTGAATTATTTTACAGGACTGTGCTTAACCTGACACACAATATTTATAGCGCAACGCAATCTGACTTTCAAAATTCCCTACAAAAGAATGGCCCTGACTAACATTAAACTATACCTTTCACAAATCACTTACCTCACAAAAATCTTCGCTGCTCAAGCTACTGCAATACAGCGAGCGCCACTACTGCCAGCTAAATAAAAGATTCAAACTATGGAAGGCACTAACTAGTGATAGGGATAGTTAGCAAATGAAAGATATTAATAGAGAACAAACAATGTATTTACCTTGATATCATCATTTATAAAGCAGTTCATGATAAATTTCAAAGCTCCGCCATCTCTCTCCCCACATCCACCACTGCTGGCGGCTCACCTCCAACTGCGCAACGCTACGCGCTGTTCACAGCCAGCTGCCTAACACTACAATGGCGAGTATTACAACAATGCAAAGCAGCCACAGACTGCACACAGCACAGCCAGTGATTTTTATACAGAAATGGCGTTACCAATAAAAAAACCTAAACAGCCTACTTACATAGCCCCCATGCTCCCCACAAAAAATTGTACAAATTGTGTTGGGCACTGGGCAATACATATTTGTTAAAATTTTTCGTAATCGTAATTACAATAACAAAGAAATCAAATGCACACACTTATTGATACAATGTTGGTCAAAAGCTAAAATTTTCTCACAGACCATAAAGACAGTCCTGATCATTCATCACATTGCAGTGTTTTTCTCAAAGTCTGAGCAGTAAAAGAAAATGCACACGGAAGTAGTGGATTTCCATGCAGTCTTGAAGAAGTAGCGTTGTCCTTCCAACGGAAAGACAGTGCTGACTCTTGACATGCTGACAGGTAATGGGGCACAACAGGGCAAACCCACAGCGGAGTCAGTCGAAGTTTTGAAGAGTATTGGTGGGTAGGTCATCACAGAGCAGACCCACTGTAGTCCTGGTAGAGATTATGGTATTGGTGGGTCACCAGAGGCGCAGACCCACTGTAGTCCTTGTAGAAATAATGGTATTGGTGGGCCATCAAAGATGCAGACCCACTGTAGTCCTTGTAGAGATGGCCAGCAGCCATCCGTTGTGACTGTGCGGGTGCACAATCACCATTGAAGAGTCTTGCGGATAATATAGCAAGTCCATAACCACCACTTGTGCACTCACAAAGTTTTTGGAATTGTCCTTAGAACCAGCAATGCTGTTATCCAGTCCCTTGCTGAATTATTAACACACATACAAACACTAACAGTCCCTACTTCTCACATATTGTCCATATAGTATGACCAACAGGAACGTGTGCAGTGAAATGGAACTTACAAGTTACTTAATTTGATGAACTGCTGTCAATTACAATTTTATAACATGAGAGTACAATTACATAGGTACAAAATACATCATTAAAGAACATAACAATACAGATAACATTTGTAGTACAGGCTTTACAAAAGAATCAAAATAACATATACATCAATGTTACAGGAATTATGAGATAAGTAGATACATAAAAGTTCAGAATAACTTTCAAAACATCAACTTCACACATGAGCATTAAAACAAAATAAATAATGTCTAAGCATATTTACAAAGAAAATAACATATTATAAATGCAAATTATATTTGAGGATAACAGTATTCCTCATCATAGTGAATGTAGCTTAGTACTACAACAGAAAAAATTCTATGAAACTACACAAAGACAGGAAGAAAACAAATACACAAGGGTACACAAACACATAGTGGGATAACACAAAAGGAAAGGACAGGGTTTGTTTTCAGTGTATCATTTGGTACTGCAGTCCAACGCAAAACTTCATTCTGTAGATCTTTCGTCTTATTTCAACCTTTGCTTCCACCAAAAAAATCCTATCCAAGCATGCTTTCTGCATTTATTTCACATATTTCTTAACTCATTATTTATTTCCAAGAAAATCCTACCTATATCTGTTGTCCCTAAACCCTACTTTTTTGGTTCATATCCTCTTTCAAAATACCCTTTTTTTTTGGCCAAAGCATTTTCTTTAAGCTTCTCAATGCATTTCTTCCAATCCATCATAGTTAGTTTCTTATATAGTTTACCCCTCTTAAGCTAACTTAAATCTACTGAGCTCAGGTGCTAAACTAAGGGACAAGGCAATGCAGCATCACATAAAACAAATAATATAAACAGCAATAAAGAAACGCAGATTTGCGAAGCAAGCAGCATTAAGAAATTAGCAAAGCAATTGTAATATTACAACTAATCTAAGGCAATGTGCAGCAAACAATAAAAATAAATCATTAGTAAAACTGGCTTAACAGAATAACACAAAGTCAAATTCAATAACACTATGCCTGGCAAACAGCAGCAACTTATACCTAAACATGACATAGCTCAAGCAGAAAAAATATTACAGTAAAAATGGCCATGTCTAATACCTATGTCACATCTTAACACTAGAGTGATGCATCACAAAAACTTACTCTACAAAAAAAATTTACCAAGTAGTTGAAAAGAAAATTATGTATGCAGTTCCTGTTATTAGTCCCTTCTTATTGTTCTTTCCATTCCAAGAGCTCCTTTTTCGAAGAATGTGGGTCATAAAATAATTATTTAATAGATCTGTTGACAGAAAGTGTCCACATTAGCAAATTAATTATTTTATTTTTATTTTTTTATTTTTTTATAATATAAAACCCATGCTGCAACACAGCTGGAAACTAGATATCAAATGAAATAAGCAACTATGAAAGGCAAAGCAATACAATATTAGTCAATAGTCATGTGACATTTCATAAGTTAGTAGAAAAATCTATCAACTAGAGAGACAGTAGTCATAATCAGGTGTATAGACATAAAAATATTTCTCGTCATTTCATTAGGCATCCAGTGTAATCATATGTTTTCAAGTTCGACCGTGTCGTTTTTACGATGCTTTCTACAAAGGAATGTCAGAAGCAAGGTTAATGGCCTCTTTTTTTTTTCTCCACCTAATGGCTTTTTCTCCGGGCGGCTGGCCCAGCTGCGCGCCACAACGCATTACATCAAGGTCACTTACCTTTCTTAACGAAATATTTACGACAGCAGATTTCGCTACAGCGACAATCTCATATAAAAATATTTCACAGGTCAAGAATTAGCGTTGCAAATCTGTAGAAACAAAATCCTATAAATATAAGTGTCCAAAAAAAATATTCGTCAGCATTGTGATACATTCACGCATTTACACACATTTCATAATTCTAAAAGTACAATTCTCGGTTTCCAACATACGTCTCCACAAGGCAGAGTTCCTAACCGCTACTCATTACTCCTTACCTTATTACACATATATATATATTCGTCGACGCTTCTTTAATATTTCATTGTATGAAACACGTAGCATAATCAAATTCCTCATATAGCATCAGCTTCTTGACCATAAACATACCTCAGCAGCATAATACACATCGTCGTCGTAAAAATAACATCATAACACCTCAGTCAACTCTCAAAATCGTTGTAGCTTCCTCCAATAGTTTCAAAACCTAAAAAAAATTCTCTGCTCATGTCAAAAGTGTCATCCGCCTCAAACGCACTTCAAAAATCATGATCCCATACCAAATACATCATTCAAAGCTTTCATAGTATCACAATGGTTCCGAAAAAAATATGAACATTTCACGAAGTACAGACAAAATACAATTTCGTAAGTGTGAAGTTATCCACCTGTGTAACATGTGTCACTGATGCAGTAAAAAAAAATGTTTATCTCTCAGTTAAATGATCAGATAGCTGTGTAATTTGTGTTAGAGAAATATGGTACCGATGTTTAAAGTTGTATAAGCAAATACCATATTAGCTAGGGTTCCTTGTGGTTGCCACACACATGGTACACAAAGTAAGCGTGTACCCCCCTGAGGATACGTGTCCTGTAGCGCTAAACTGTGCGTCATGTTGTAAGATAATCTCTGTGGAAGTCTCGTAGTTATCGTCCTCCGAAAGCTAAGTTTTGCAGAAGTCAATGTACTTACCTGATGATACAGAAAAGTGAAATGCTTTGCGTATAGATATCTTAGTTATTACGCTTATTGTTGTGATGAAGAAAGTACTGTGCTGTAACGTATTGTTGTGCTACAGAAAAGGCTACCTCATTGTTGCTATACCACAAAAGTTACTACTAAAACATGTTTTTCTTTCCAAAAGAATTCAGAAAACTGTGCAGATATAAAACAGATACAGCGCAAAAGCAACATTGTAAATTGTCACTCATTAGTAGCGTCGTGATAAAATCGTGTAGCTGTCACATAAACTAACCTCTGTGTCATCTGGTATCTCACAGAAAGTACTTTAAACCCAGAATGTATTTTCAAGTAAACCAAAATGTTGCATTAAAATCTCATTAGCAGTACTGGTAAATGTTCTAAGTAAGTGAGCCTTATATTCGTTACGTAATCATGCAACTAACAAGCAAGAATGTACACACACAATAACACTGTGATGTCTGTTCACTATAACAATGCATTCGTAACTTCTGTTTAAAAATGTTCCCTAGGTTCTAGACTGGATACTTAACTTCAAACATTGTTGCATGTTAACAGTTTCTTAAGTCTGACAAAGCATACTAGAAATGTGAAGTGAAAAGTTTTATGGCAAAGACAAAGTTAAAAAGCAGATTATCTTTCAATAAACGGTTTTACATGTGAAATGTAGTGTAAACCTTTACTCTTCATAGTACTCAGAGTTTGAACTTGAATGCAATTGTCATGCGGTATACGTCGGTAAAGAATACTGAAATTTTTCTCAAAGTTAGCGTCTATGTTGTTTTTCTCTGAGCCAGCCGGCGCACGCGGCTCCCTGCGGTGCGAGTCATTGTCTGTTCCCTTGTTGGCGCGCGTCGTTATTGGGATTAGGAGACCTAGCTTCTACAAATTCGCCTTGCCGAGAGGGCCCAGCTCTGTTAGAATCCCGCCAGTTCTGATGAAATTCACGTCTGTCGTTATGATTATCTCTTCTGTCGTCATGTCGGTAGATTTCATAATTTCTTTCTTGTCGGTCATGTGGTGGAGAATTTCTTCCTGAATCGTACCTGCGCGCTGGACCGTTGCGTCTGAAATTATTCTGTCTCCCTTGATAATAATAGTTCTGGTTACCATATTGTCTGTTTCTGTGGTTGTCTCTGTCACATTCATTACTACGAAAATGCGATCTTTCTCTGTAACTATTACTCTGCCAGTGGTTGTCATATGGGTGGTGTCTGTTTTGGTCACGATTTACGTTGTAAGAATAGCCTTGTCGTGTCCAGTTATTATTTCTTTCATCGCGGAATTGCGACAGATGTGATCTGTAATTGTTGTGCTCGTGCGTTCCGCGATTGTCAGTGTCAATTTCCAGTTCTTGTAAGAGTCCTTGAAAAGCTTCAATGTCGTCTTTGCAACGTCCTGCCAAAATAATATGTCGTAAATTTTCAGGCAGTTTGATTAAGCAAATGCGGATGAGTTCTGATGGGCTGTATGGGTTTGAAAGATACTGATTCTTGTGTAACATGTCTTCAAAATATTTCACAAGACTGGAAAATTCAGATTGTTCGAAATGTTTCATCATTATGATGCCATGTTTTACTCGGTCTTGTGTGGCTTGAGACCAATATGCTGAGAGGAAGGCATGGTAAAATTCTCCTTCACTGTGGCAATCGTGAATGACCGATCGCATTCTTACAGCTGGTTCATTCTCTAAATAGCCACACATAAATTCTAATCTGTGCTCCAATGACCAGTTGGGAGGAAAACAATGAGAGAATTGATGGAGCCACGCTTGTGGATGAATGTCGTTGGCAGAATTCTTAAACGTTTTGAATTTACGTGTAGTAATGAACAGCTTATAGTCAAAATCATCGTGTCGGCGAGTAGCATATCGGTCATTGTTACGTCGTGTCGGCGGTTCCATCTCAAAATTCGGTGTGCATTGCCAATTTCTTTCATAATTTCCGAAGTGTCCTGTGTTATTATTTTGTGGTTGATCCGTATTCCTATGTCCCTCTTCCCGTATTGGGGCGCGAGTGTCCTCTGAAATACGTAATTCTTGTATTACCTGTGTCAGCTGATCTTGTACTTCGCGGATTTCTCTTTGGTGTTGCGTATTAATTTGATTCAGATTTTGTTTCAGTTCCCTAATTTGTTCGCTCTCTTCTGTGTCATTAAAGACTACCGGTTTTGTGTCGTTCAGATTATCATCTACCTTCGTAGATAAGTTAGTGAACTGATCCGAAAGTTCGGCTACTTTCTCCGATAGTGAACACATTTCCTCAGTGTGTTTTTCTGAACCAAGTTTCAGATTGTCCATTTGTGTTGAAATCGAATCTACTGTGTCCTTCAAGTTTTCCTGAGTTTTTGCAAGTTGCGTAACCGAATCGGTAGATGCAACTGAGTCAAATTTAGCTTGTAAGGTCTCATGATTTTCATGAACAGTAGTTTGCAGTTCTTTTATGGCTGCTTCGTGATTCTGTAGTGCATTTTCATGACGCGAAAAAATAGGTTGGAAATGCTCACAAATTTGTGTTTTTACGTCGTTACAGACTTTTTGACATTTCGATTCAATGTGATGTAACTCATTAGTTAAATCTTCACGTGTTTGTTCAAGAGTTTGTTCCAATGAGTCTAACTTTTTAAGATGTTGTTCCATTGTGTCTAACTGTTGCTGTGTTTGTCTCTGGTGTTGTTCTATTGTGTCTAACTTTTTAAGATTTTGTTCCATTATGTCTAACTTTTGAAGCTTTTGTCCCATTTGTTGCATTAATTGTAATAACAGTGCACTGGTGTCTGAAACATGTTCCTCAGTGCTATTCGGCAGTGAAGTTGCACCGGCAACATCCACATTTTGACAAGCAGAAAATGTGTCTTGACTCATTTGAGAAAACGGTGAGGACCCAAAACCTGAGTCTACAATATTTGAAAAATTGTGTCCTGTCATTTCGGATTCCTGAGGCGAGCTGTTGCCGACCGACCGATCGATAATGCTTCCCTGCTCACTGATTGTTTCACTATCTACGCCATTGTTTGCCGCACACTTCCCTATGCACAGTTACCAAATTACTACTTTGAACGTCTGTTAATTCATTACTCTGCGGCGCTAACATACTGCTTTCGTCTTCGCTGTCATTTCTCAATTTACTTTGGAGCCTAGTGTTACGTTTTTCATACGCCATTATTGTCACAGTATTTCACACGACAACACAGAAAAACACAATTTGAAGAGCAAAAATAAGAGAACACATTAACATAACACTGAAAATAATATCTAGTTAATTGCAGCTGCGAAATACTTGGTGCAAATCTACATGCATGCCACAACTGTTTTACTGTACAACAATGAAAAACTACAACTACAATGGAAATTCTCTCTATAATTACGCGCTGGCAATAAACAAAAGCTACACTAATTACACAAACTACAAGAAAAAATCAGAAGATTCCAGTGAGGTATCCTCGGCTAAGGGTCGACATATGAAACGTCCCCTTTGAATTATTTTACAGGACTGTGCTTAACCTGACACACAATATTTATAGCGCAACGCAATCTGACTTTCAAAATTCCCTACAAAAGAATGGCCCTGACTAACATTAAACTATACCTTTCACAAATCACTTACCTCACAAAAATCTTCGCTGCTCAAGCTACTGCAATACAGCGAGCGCCACTACTGCCAGCTAAATAAAAGATTCAAACTATGGAAGGCACTAACTACTGATAGGGATAGTTAGCAAATGAAAGATATTAATAGAGAACAAACAATGTATTTACCTTGATATCATCATTTATAAAGCAGTTCATGACAAATTTCAAAGCTCCGCCATCTCTCTCCCCACATCCACCACTGCTGGCGGCTCACCTCCAACTGCGCAACGCTACGCGCTGTTCACAGCCAGCTGCCTAACACTACAATGGCGAGTATTACAACAATGCAAAGCAGCCACAGACTGCACACAGCACAGCCAGTGATTTTTATACAGAGGTGGCGTTACCAATAAAAAAACCTAAACAGCCTACTTACAGCAGTACCAGCACAGCAAGGCCGTTTTGATTAATGTTACAAGGCCAGATCAGTCAATCATCCAGACTGTTGCCCCTGCAACTACTGAAAAGGCTGCTGCCCCTCTTCAGGAACCACATGTTTGTCTGGCCTCTCAACAGATACCCCTCCGTTGTGGTTGCACCTACGGTACGGCCATCTGTATCGCTGAGGCACGCAAGCCTCCCCACCAACGGCAAGGTCCATGGTTCATGGGGGGACTGCATACGAAATTTAATCTTACATCCTCCACGGTTGCACCAGGGGCACTTAATGCACCGGTACTTTTCGTTTTATATAGACAACTAGTGTTCCTAAATTCTCGATACAACAAATGTCCCTGAATTGTCGATCCCAACGCACAGTCCTTTGTTTACATAGCGTTCTTGCGTAACTCTTACCGAATTCATAATTCTTGGAGAATTCAAGATGCACTTTTATAACAGATAAACAACTTGCTTATTCCGACACACAAAACCTCTTATTTTGCTTTGTTGACATTTTGTCAAGGCGTTGCACTCGTAACGCCAAGTCATGGGCACAATCCAAACTCGGTGAGTTTACGACATGAGTCATATTTGTACAAGCAATACTGAGGAAAATATAGAACTTTGAAAAGTAATGAACCATTTATAGTATCTCAGTACAATAGTATACGTAAAACGCTTTGCTCATTTGGTATAGCTGACCAAATGAGATTAATCTTCGTCTTGTCATTAACTTTCTCGTCATCAGCATAAACGTTTAAAACTCTTCTTCATTTTTAATTTCCTTTCCTCTTTGGTTTATATAGTTCCCAATTGTTTCTACAGTTCATGTTCCTACTCACATCATTTTCTGAATTTTATTTGTCAGTTACGTAAGAACAGCATGCTTCAGACGTAGTGCATGAACTGATTAAACAGTCACATAAGTATCAGCCTCCAGTAAACGCTTAAATCATAGAGCAGTTCAAGCATTAAAAATCAGCCGACACCGTAATCTACTTGCACTAATTGATTTCAGCATTCTTCTACGTGTTGATGAACACACCATATTACACAAGAACGAAACCGCAACTTACCTATAGCCTTTCTACGACAACACATTTACTTAATTGTCTCGACGTTCACGCTCGTATCGTACAACAATACATTCTTGAATGCCGGCGATATGTGATGGACGCTGTTATTGCCAGAGACGAAGTATGTTCGTGACGCAAATTTCGTGGTTATTACATCACCGGCTTTACTCAAGAGTTCGCTTGCTATTCCTGTGATACATTTGGACGACAAGGTCGCAAGTCACATCGCTAAAATTACTGCAGTGTGATGACAAGAATAAGCTTAAGATATAACGGAGTGATTGGTCTGTTTGTTAGAGACATTAATTTCACACTGGAAACTGATATTCCCAAAAACATTAACTGAAACGTCTCAATACTGCAGCATATTACTAGCTTGTACTGCTGTTAGAAGATATACTGACATGGGATTAATATTTGCTGCTTATATTATGAGGGACGATCAAAAAGGTTACGTTTGTGGCCGTGGATGCAGCGCATGTACAATTTAGCGCGACTCCGATGCGGGTATATTTTCACGGACATGAAGGCAAGCAGTTACCGTAGCATTTGTCCGCCCCCGGTAGCCGAGTGGTCAGCACGACAGACTGTCAATCCTTAGGGCCCCGGTTCGTTTCAGCGCTGGGACTTGGTGTTGTCCTAATCATTATCATTACATCCCCACCGACTGGAAAATCACGGTAGTGGCGTCAAATCGAAAGATTTGCACCCGGCGAACGTTCTACCCGACGGGAGGCCCTAGTCACACGACATTTATCTAGAGTAGCATTCGTGCCTGTCCGATGTGCGTGCGGTAAGCGACGATTCGCTAACTATGGCGACGTTATTACCAAATGCGTCCATACTGGACCAACGTGCTTTATTCTTTTCTTTGCTGCCGAAGTACAGAGACCGACAGACATCCATCCGAAGCCGGCCGGAGTGGCCGTGCGGTTCTAGACGCTGCAGTCTGGAACCGAGCGACCTCTACGGTCGCAGGTTCGAATCCTGCCTCGGGCATGGATGTGTGTGATGTCCGTAGGTTAATTACGTTTAATTAGTTCTAAGTTCTAGGCGACTGATGACCTCAGAAGTTAAGTCGCATAGTGCTCAGAGCCATTTGAACCATTTGAACCATCCATCCGAAGAATGAAGAATGTCTATGAAGCAGCATGTCCATCGAAAACCACCCTTTTGGGATGGTGTGACAAGTGGTGCTCCTGTTTCATGACAACGCACGTCCTCGTATCCCAAATGTAACGCACAAGTTATGCCAGCTCAAGTAGTAGACAAACGAGAAGCCGCCCTACAGTCCAGATATCTCTCCATGTGATTATCACGTCTTCCGTCTCTTAAGAAAGGCCATGAGTAGTTATTAAGGACTTCTTCATGCAGAACACGGTGTTTTAACAAACGGGTATCTTCAACTGGCTGCGTCGGTGTGATAGTTGTCTCAATGATAGCGGCGATTTTGCCCCATTGGCTTACCGATTCTGGTATGTAAGGTGTTCCAACGGAATCTTCGTGATGGAGGAGATTAGAGTGTAACGTAACCTGGACAACGAGGTCATTAGAGACGGAGCACAAGCTCGGGTTAAGGAATGATGAAGAATGAAAGCGACCATGCCCTTTCGAAGGAACCAGCCCGGTATTTGCCTTAAGCGATTTGGGGAAATCGCGGAAAAGCTGAATCAGGATGCCCGGCCGAGGGTTTCATCCATCTTCCTCCCGAATGCGATTCCAGTGTGTGAACTACTGCGCTACCCCGCTCAGTGGCATTTCTTATAGTTAAATATTTTCCCCTGGTATAAATTTAAACTTGGACAACAGACGCTATATCGTGATGCTAAAATTCTGTAAAGCAAAATCCAACTACAACGAAGATTTGTGAGATTTTCTGTGTCAATTCCCAATACATCGGCAAGATAACAAAGTAGATTTCTACTCAAAAACAAATGTAATATCCCTTACATAGAATGATACTACTTCAAAAGCTGAAAAAAGCTTCAAAAGCTCCGAACACATAGCTCTAATGAACTCCAAACCAATAGAAAAGGATAATAATAGCAGTCATTTGAGATATAATGAGGAGCAAAGCAATAAAAAAATTACGCTGAAGCAATTTTTCCTTCGTTTATTGTGTAAAATATGCCATACTGCGTTTCTGAGACACAAAGCGGTATACAGCAGGCAGGATGGGAACAGAATCGGCTAAGTAAGAGCAGAGGAAAAGAATCAATCTTTGAGGTAAGCGAAAAGAACGTTCATTCATAGCGGAGAGTGACATAATTCGATAGGCATTTTTACGCAAGTAAATAAAAATGAACTTAGGATGGCCGAAGACAAGACAGTGATGGATATAGAGGGTGTTACATGCGGGCATAATAGTCAAAAGCCACATCTGCCTATCGTTGACGTGACCCAAAAAATTATTTATTGTTTACAAAAAACTTGTATAAATTTTATAACTGATAATCTTATTTCTATTTGTAATGACGTATCAGCCATAACGGCAGCGACTCAGGGCGTATGCCACCTGGGGCCAACAACCTCTTTTCAGCGGGAACCGATGCCAACTACATCAGTTGGCTGTTTGTAGCACACATTTGTAGTTGAAATCTCATTTTGCTGTGTGGAATTCGAAACCTTACGTGGTTTTCGACGTTCTTTGACAACTTTGTCAAAGCTTTATGTCCACTTTGTATCAAAGGGTATGTATTACGACTTACGTGGCTTGTTGCTGTATGTTTGTTTAGTATAGGGGCTCCATTTACACACGTGTGTAGTTTTGCAAGATGGTAACAAAATAAATATGTCACAAGGTCATCTGAAGATGGGCAGAGCCCGAAACGCGTAATGAAAAATACTGTGACTATTATTTCACGACCATCCAGCTATTTTAAAGGCATTTTTATTTTAGCCAAATCTGCGTCAGGAGATTATGACAAGACAGTGGCCTGCTGTGGCCCCAAAGACATCCGTGACACCCAGTGTCTTCGTGCTGTCACTGGCGTTCTCTGTACCTTCCTTCCTTTTCCTCGCGTGTCCATGAAATAAGTGCCCTTACCTCGCTATTTTCGAGTTAAACGCTCCTTGAGGGAACAAGCCACGAAACTGACTTGCATGTTGCAGAAAGGTCATAAAATAGGCTTGTACCGGACTGGCACGCTCTGATAAGCTGTTACTTTTTCCTTTCTTATCGGCAGTTTGTTTACTCTTTCATCTTTAACGTTATTTCATTCACGCAAAGTCTCCTAAACTCCGCGGCCTTTAATGGCTGTTAGCGGCAACCATAACGAGCCATAAACCGTGGCTAATCACCTACTACTTACATGCCTACGATACTGCGGTGCCAGTCTTCTTCGAAAGTACGACGCAGTGGTTCTCCTTAACAACAAAAGCATTGCAATATCGTATTAATCCGCCGATACCAGACAGCGACTTCCAGTTAAAAGGTCCTCTTCTGTACGAAAATTACATAATGTGTGTACGAGTACAGGCTGTGACGCAGAAACGACATATGGAAAATTGGGTGTGGCCGTAAGTCGTGTACCGACAGCTAAAGAGGTTAAGGCCACCGCTCGCGTGAAGTGGGAAATCCGGGTTCGTGCCCGGTCCGGCACAAATTTTCATTGTAGTCGCCCCATTATACAGCTGATGGCTGTCTGTAGTCGCAATTGCAAATACATTTCATATAATCATATTTGTATCTTCTTTGCTCTATTTCACCTCCATTACATCATTACCACGATTACTTGGCTGACTTTCTAATTAACTACCTGTGACCTCCCTTACTTCATTATTTAGTTCACTTACAGCTCCCGTTAAATCCTGTGATACTGCAGCTACCGTTGAGCATGTGCTATTGGATCCTCGCCCGCACCCTTCGGCCTACCGGGCGTTATTGGGATGGAACCCTTCAGCGTGTCACGTGGCTGAGATGTCGTCACAGCTTTCACTGTCCGCTGAAATGACGGTCGAGAGCAGGGCACGCAATATCGGTGTATTTGGTCGTGGCCATGTCGCGGGTACCCGCCGCGCTGGAAGCATGAGCCGATGCAGTCCACTTCCCAAGAGACCAGCCATCAGGCAAATGGTGAAGCTTTACCCGCCGCCAAAATGAAAATTCTGAGGAGACATAATAACTGCGGTAAAGCAGTTATTATTTTATTACAGTCCTAATACAGTTAGAAAGCCGGCCGGGGTTGCCGAGCGGTTCTAGGCGCTACAGTCTGGAACCGCGCTACCGCTACGGTCGCAGGTTCAAATCCTGCTTCGAGCATGGATGTGTCTGGTGTCCTTAGGTTAGTTAGGTTTAAGTTGTTCTTAGTTATAGGGGACTGATGACCTCAGGAGTTATATCCCATAGTGGTCAGAGCCATTTGAACAGTTAGAAAACAAGACGTTAATTTTAAATTTCTCTGAAGAAACTTTTTCAGTGCGGTTAAACGTTTCTGTGCACACACTTCTTCAATGGAGCAAAGACCACTGCCTAACAGAAATCTCTATATATCACTCAAACTTCACGGTGAAATACCTTCAGCTGTATTCTATTTTGCACAATGCTACTAGTTTCGGTCTTAGACCGTTTTCAAGCTTAGCCTAAATGAGGAAATGCAAGGTTTCACAATTTGAGAAGATAATGCAAGTTTATAAGGATATAAACATCCTACATACCGGCATAAATGGCAAGAATGCTACACCATAACATAAACGATTACAAGTTGCTGTTGTAGCCTAGTTAGTTTAAGTTAGATTAAGTAGTTTGTAAGCCTGGGGACAGATGACCTCAGCAGCTTGGCCCCATAGGAACTTACCACCACCACCACCACCACCACCACCATCACCACCACCACATCGAAAGTCAATAACACAAGTCATAACGGGGAAAATACGTCAAATCAGTACATGGATAAGAGGCAAAGATAATGCAATATTAAAGATAGAAACAGCACAGCAGATGTACAACATAAATAGAAACAAAGAAAGTTACACAGACAAAAATGTTTAGTAATTAATTTATAATGACTTTAAATACATTGAGCTGAACTGAATGCTTAGAGAAATATTCTAATTTTAACCAGTCTAACCAAATATGAGGAGGGGTAAGGGTGTTAAACCATTGCTTTAAAGTGAAATTTTAATGATCGACTATAAGCGTTGCACAAAGTAAATAAAAATAAAAGGTAGTAGGGAAAGAGTGTAGAGGAACTGGAGGGGGGGGGGGGGGGGTCGCACGGCAGTTGGGTTTCTGAGAACAAAAACGGAAACCAACAAAGGGAGAGAAGAGAAACCAATAGTCAACTGCTAACCTGCACGTTAATTATTACCTAAGTAAATATATCTATATTAGCTGCACGCCACTGGGGGGAAAGGGGGGGAGGAGGGGACATTGGGGTGTCACAACCTTTAAACAAAATTATTGACGAGGCCACTGTATCTATGAAACAAAGCATAGAATGAATAGAAAGTAAGGACAGTAGAAAGCGAAGGGGGTTAGCAGATGTAGGAGGGGGGCGGGGGCTAGAACAAAGCACAGAAGCCAACCAGAGAAGAATGTGGGAATATAAAGCAAGAAGAAACGTGCATATCAGAAGAGCAAACTGCGCTAACAAAACACATGACGATAGCCCATAGCATACGTAAGTATTTTACAAGCTTGTATGAAAATCGTTTTTATCCTTCGGTACTTCTTACTCACACAGGATATCCTTAGGTACTTCTTATTCATACAGAAGGAAAAAGCTTCGACCACAAAGCAACTCTGTATTTCAGGAGAGAATACACTGTAACATTATTACACTTAAAATATTTGTTTATGTTTATACTATAACATTATTTACAGTACACTTTACATAGATTGTATTTCATATTGGAATAAAAATTTCATTAAGGAATATAATCTTTGTAAATGAAGTAGGTAAATAAATCCATATTGGAATAAGAATTTAAATACGATACGTAATTTACGTATAGATCCCTGCAAATAACGTTACCTTCTAAAATAAATAAATATTAATATGTGAATAATGTTATAGCATATTCCATTTTCAAATAACGGAGATATTCGGAGATTGAAGTTTTCTTCTGAATTTCTTTCATTATGAATAAAAGTTCTTAAGCAAAAATAATTTCCATGTAAGGTTTTAAAATACTTATTTAAGCTCTAGGACGTCTTCATGTGCTTTGAAAGACAGTTACTTCTTCTCATTTGTATGGTTCTTTCTACTTTATATTCCCACCTTATTCCCTGGCTGCCTTCTGTCCTTCCTTACCTTTCCTCTCCGTCCACCCCCTTAGCTTCCTACCTCTTTACGGTATTTTGCATAAGTGGCGGACCTCACATCCTACAATTTCTTTACCTGCTTTGTTTAATAGATACAGTGAATCGGTCAATAACTTTGTTTACTGTTTCTGACAACCGTATACCCCCCCCCCCTCCATCAGCCCCCTTACCCCCGCCTGCCTGCAGTGTGCAGGTAATATATTTATCTACGTAATTAATGTATAAGCCAATACTTCACCATTATTTTCCCTTGACTCCCTTTGCTTCTTTTCGTCTCTTCTCCAACCGCCCCTCCTCCCTTCCTCTCCCCTCAGTTCTTCTATCCTCTTTCCCTATTACGTTTCTGTTTCATTATATTCTTCTATGCTTATAGTGGATCATCAAAAATTCGTCTTTAAAGAACTTATTTAACCGTCCCGCTCTTCTTCTTTGGTTTTGCTGGTTAACATTACAATAGTTTTCTAATTACTCAGTTCAGTTGTATGTACTTCATAGTTATTGTCGTTGAACTACCAAGAAATGTCGCCAGTTTGTCTTTGTTTGTTTCTATTTACGTTGTACACTTACTCTTACAATCGATCAAACAGATGTAAATTGTTTACATCCAAACCAAGTACTACAGTGTAGCACTTTGTTAGGTTAAAAGTTGACTTGTTAGTTTATACTGTAGTCTTTTTAACTTTAACATGACATTATCTTCGCATGTCATCAATGTACTGCTTGACTTATTTTAATCTGTTAGTTAGTTATTGATTTTCGATGTGAATAAGCATTCTGGTGAAAAGTGCTCTGTACAATTACTATATTGCTGATAATTTTATTGAGAATTGTTGGCCTGCAACAACATCTTGTAATCAGTGACGTCATGGTATAACATTCTTGCCATTTACGCCTGTAAGTAGGAAGTTTACCGCCTGAAACTAATTTGTCAAATTGTAGAACCTCTAACATTTTGTGTATCCTCATTTAAGCTAAGTCTGAAAATGGTATATGACAGAAATTAGTAACTCTCTTAAAATAAAAGGCAGCTGAAGGCTTTCACGATGAAATTCCATTATTATTTAGCAGCTAATTTCCCCACTTATATGCACACTCTTTCAATCAGTCTTGAACTCCCCCACATTTCTAAGATTAGAAATTAATACGCTCTGGATGTTTCTGAAAATATGTGCGTCTGTGTATTTGTATCCGTACTAGTATTAACTCACGGCATTCTTTGTTCGGATTGTTTTTTAACATAGTGGCACATCTGTGTTGTTCGCTGTTTCTGAGAACAGAGATGCATTGGCAACGGAAAACGCAGTAGTGAAACCATATGGAACGAGTGCTAAATAGGCTGACCATCGCAAATAACTTTTTGTCCAGAATCAAAACAAAAAACGAAAAAACCATCAAGCAAATGTTGTTTAGCTACCAAGGTGACATTAACCAAATCACATTTCTTGCTATTTTGTTCGTTGCGAAGATATGAACAGAAATGCATCTTTCTTAAAGAGCACTCTATATTTCTAATTCAGTAATCCGCTTTCTCTCCGCAAGGCCGATTCATAAACGTATCACAGTGTTCAGTTCAGGTAAACATGACGTTAGTAAAAATGTAACACAAAACTGACTTTAATTCTCCTGTATTAGCATAAAGACCAGGTACCCTAGGTAAGGTAACTCCTCCACTGGCCGAAGTTGACAGTATACAAACGTACATTATATTTACATAAGCAATCAGCTGAAGATCTTCCAATGAATAACCTGCGTGCATTTTCATGCTGTTTCTATTTGATTCGTGTCTTCTTCAGCAGTGTGACAAGTTACGTTACTCCAGGTAGCTGCATTGTGTGCTGGTACAGGAGATCTACATCAAATTGGTTTCACATTTTTAATAAAGTCACGTTTGCGCAAATAGAACGCTGTGGTACGTTTCTGACTGACTTTTCAGAAGGCGAAATGGTTTTACTAACAAAATTTTGCTGTTTAATGAAGTGGCTGATCTTCGTATCTTAGTAACGAACGATGTTATAAGGAAGACCATCATGCTAGCTAATGTCCACCTGGTAGCTAAAGAACATTTGCTTGGTACATTTCTTACCATGATTCTGGACAAAAAGTTATTTCAGGTGGTCAAGACGAATGGGACACGGTGTATAACAATATAATTTTTAAAGAGGTCCCTGGTGCGTATTCTGAATTCGCTATCGTCCACAGATCGCGGTACCACAGCAAAGTTGGCAACTGGAAGCAATAGCACGGACAGAGTTCGCTGCAATCCGATACAAGCAACGGAAGACTGGAAGACATTCCAAATGATGAAGCCGCGTCAGTACAACAGTGCCCTCAGACGAAGGTAAATACGGTGCCGAGCTAGCAATAGTTCTGCCCCAGTTACCCCAAACGTTCTGCTCAATAACAGTAGTCAACATCACCGACTAGGACCAACGAGTAGTTAGGTTTCAGACGAATTTCTAATGTTGTTAATGTTAAGCATGGAACCTCAAGACAATGGTTTGATAATCAGTGCATCAAGCGATCAAGTTATCCTGAGCTCCTGTGGCAAAGAAGTGTGTCGAAGCCAAGTAAATGTTTTATTCATTTATGTAATAAAGTGAACTAATATTTAATGTGGTCTGGTGTGATGTGCCACCTCTCCGAGCAATAAAAGAGACCACAGTTGTGGCTGGACCAAAGTATTTTCGCGCTGTTACAACACTATACGTACCACAGATGTGGGTCTTGTAACATAGCTCTATGTTCTGAAAATACTATCCTCGCTATCCATCTGAATTGTAGCAAAAAATGATATGGAAACTTGATATGTACACTTCATGTGGAGACTCATTAGTCGATGGAATTACGAAAGTGAACTACATTCTTCGTTTTCAAGTCACCAATAGCAGTAATCACGTGTAATATGGAGGTAACTGCAGTAAGACACTTTAATAGTACATGGCAGAGGCGTTTTCTTATAGAAGCTGTGATACATCCGTGTTCCAGAACATGTGACTTTCTAATATTTTATTCAATTTTGTGTGAAGACTATTTTTATAGCTTATGGAGACCTAAGGGAAATGTAGGGAGTATCAAAAAGACTACGACTATGAAAATTTACACTGATCTTTTCATTTAATCATAACATTATGATTTTGGAAGGGGTCCCTGGTGTGTATCATGAATTTGCTATCGTCCAGATTTAGCGGTGCCACAGCAAAGTTGGCAACGAGAATCAGTAGCACAGACATTAGCGAGAGCTCGATGAAATCCGCAACAAGGAATGGGAGACCCTAACATCGACTAATGGTCTCATTTTATAGCGAACTACAGCAGGTTTCTTACCTGAAAGGGTTAAAAGTGACATTGATTACGTGGCACACTTCCCATCTGAAGTCGAATTCTTACAAAACTCGATGCAGTAACTCGGGAATCCAATTGCTAGGTACATTCTAGCTCTGGTAGAGAAGCAGGTAAAGGAAGAAAACAACTTACCGTTGATGATTTCTCAGAAGGAAAGGTCGAGAATTGTCAAGTCCAGTGAAGATGGCTGCCGCGCAATTGGATCATCGCGACCCATTCACTTACTGGAAAGCTCACATTTATGAGATCATGGACGTCTTAGCAAATAGTCAGAAGCTGATCAGTTTTCCTTCAAGATGACACCAATACTAAAACTGAAAGTCGTATGAATATGTTTGTAGGAATTCTCATAGCTGTAAAATCCCTTTCGATACACATTATGTTGAGTACATATCATACACGGTGCACCACATTAATATGACCACCGCCTATGCACGGCATCAGAGAGCAATGACCACTCACGGGTGCCAGATGCTATCACATACAGAATGTCGTGGGGACGCGGAAAAACAGTGCAGTCTTCTGTTTGGCAAAGGAGCGATATACACACATCGAAACAAGCTATGGATCATACCAGTTCCATAACTCCTAAAGAAAGACGTTGACTGTGGATATCATATAACTGACATAGTCCCTTTGACAGATCAGAGATGTCACTAAACCAGCCCAAAGATGTAAACAACCACTCATGGGCAGCGCCTGTTAGACGGAGGGGCACCGACAGGCGATCAGTTCCAGTCATTTCACCAAGAAGGAGGTACACGGCTCGTGTGGTCTGTAGTTCAACCACACCTAGACGGTCAATAACGCTGTTCGGTCGCGTCCGCATGTTACTTTGTGCCATTAAGGACTCTCAACAAGGGGAGGCAGTCGTCTCGGAGTGAACCAAACAAATGTTGTTCGGACATGGAGGAGATACAGAGGGACAGGAACTGTCGATGAGGTGCTTCGCTCAGGCCGCCCAAGGCCCACTACTGCAGTCGATGATCGCTACCTACGGATTATGATTAAGAGGAACTCTGACAGCAACGCCACCAGGTGGAATAATGTTTTCTGTGCAGCCACAGGACGTCATGTTACGACTCAAACTGTGCGCAATAGGCTGCATCATGCGCAACTTCACTCCCGACGTCCATCTACATCTACATCTACATTTATACTCCGCAAGCCACCCAACGGTGTGTGGCGGAGGGCACTTTACGTGCCACTGTCATTACTTCCCTTTCCTGTTCCGGTCGCGTATGGTTCGCGGGAAGAACGACTGTCTGAAAGCCTCCGTGCGCGCTCTAATCTCTCTAATTTTACATTCGTGATCTCCTCGGGAGGTATAAGTAGGGGGAAGCAATATATTCGATACCTCATCCAGAAACGCACCTTCTCGAAACTTGGCGAGCAAGCTACACCGCGATGCAGAGCGCCTCTCTTGCAGAGTCTGCCACTTGAGTTTATTAAACATCTCCGTAACGCTATCACGGTTACCAAATAACCCTGTGACGAAACGCGCCACTCTACTTTGGATCTTCTCTACCTCCTCCGTCAACCCTATCTGGTACGGATCCCACAGTGATGAGCAATGCTCAAGTATAGGTCGAACGAGTGTTTTGTAAGCCACCTCCTTTGTTGATGGACTACATTTTCTAAGCACTCTCCCAATGAATCTCAACCTGGTACGCGCCTTACCAACAATTAATTTTATATGATCATTCCACTTCAAATCGTTCCGCACGCATACTCCGAGATATTTTACAGAAGTAACTGCTACCAGTGTTTGTTCCGCTATCATATAATCATACAATAAAGGATCCTTCTTTCTATGTATTCGCAATACATTTGTCTATGTTAAGGGACAGTTTCCACTCCCTGCACCAAGTGCCTATCCGCTGCAGATCTTCCTGCATTTCGCTACAATTTTCTAATGCTGCAACTTCTCTGTATACTAAGCATCATCCGCGAAAAGCCGCATGGAACTTCCGACATTATCTACTAGGTCATTTATATATATTGTGAAAAGCAATGGTCCCATAACACTCCCCTGTGGCACGCCAGAGGTTACTTTAACGTCTGTAGACGTCTCTCCATTGATAACAACATGCTGTGTTCTGTTTGCTAAAAACTCTTCAATCCAGCCACACAGCTGGTCTGATATTCCGTAGGCTCTTACTTTGTTTATCAGGCGACAGTGCGGAACTGTATCGAACGCCTTCCGGAAGTCAAGAAAAATAGCGTCTACCTGGGAGCCTTTATCTAATATTTTCTGGGTCGCGTGAACACATAAAGCGAGTTGGATCTCACACGATCGCTGTTTCCGGAATCCATGTTGATTCCTACATAGTAGATTCTGGGTTTCCAAAAACGACATGATACTCGAGCAAAAAACATGTTCTAAAATTCTACAACAGATCGACGTCAGAGGTTCATCTTGGCAACCACGACTTCATGCCGAATGAACCGCTCACGATTGGCATCACTTTCTCTTCACCGATGAGTGTTACATGTGGCTTAAGTAGACAGTCGTCGAAGACGTGTTTGGAGGCAACCCGGCCAGGCTGCACTTCTCAGACACACTGTCCAGCGAGTGCAGCTAGGTGGAACTTCCCTGCTGCTTTGGGATGTCATTATGTGGGGCCGACGTACGCCACCGCTATTGGTGACGAAAGGGGGCCGTAACGGCTGTACGATACGTGTTTGCCATTCTCCGACTCATAGTGCAACCATATCGGCAGCGTATTGACGAGGCATTCGTCTTCATGGACGACGATTCGCGCCGCCACCATGCACATCTAGTGTTGTGAATGACTTCCTTCAGGATAACGACATCGCTTGACTAGAATGGCCAGCTTGTTCTCCAGACATGAACCCTATGGAACATGTGTGGGAGAGATTGAAAAGGGCTGTTTATGGACGTATTAACCGACCAATCACACTGAGGGGTGTACGCAGAATCACCATTGAGGACAATCTGGACCAGTAGTGCCTTGTATTGTGTGTTAACCGGGAGCCTAGAAACGACGGAGAGGTTCCGTCCCCGTCACAGCCGCAGTAGTCCACAACCCCACGACGACTACCGCAGTCCACTTCAGCCTTACACCGCCCCACACCCAACCACTCTTTGAGGGTTATTGTCCGCTTCGGAAAGACGGTGGACCCCCCCCCCCCCCGCCCCCCTCCAGGGAACGTCTCATACCAGACGAGTGTAATCCCTTGGTTCGCGTGGTAGAGCAATGGTGGTGTACGCGTACGTGGAGAAGTTTTTTGCGCAGCAATTCGCCGACATAGTGTAGCTGAGGCGGAATAAGTTTGAAAACGGCCTAAAATCCATAAACAGGCTAGCCGGCTCACCGGACCTCGACACAAGTCCGCCGGGCGGATTTGTGCCGGGGACCAGTCGCTCCCTCCCAACCGGAAAGCCGTGCGTTGGACCGCACGGCTAACCGGACTGGCCTAACAGTGCCTTAATGAACTTGTGGATAGTATGCCACGACGAATACAGGCATGCATCAATCCAAGAGGACGTGCTACTGGATATTAGAGGTACCGGTGTGTACAGCAATCTGGACTACCACCTCTGAAGGTCTCGCCGTATGGTGGTACAACATGCAATGTATGGTTTTCACGAGCAATAAAAAGGGTCGAGATGATGTTTATGTTAATCTCTACTCCAATTTTCTCTATCGGTTCCGGAACTCTCGGAACCAAGGTGATGCAAAACTTTTTTTGATGTATGTATCTGACGTCCAAGGGTGGAAACATTTCCGAAATTGGTAAGCCACCGTGGCTACAGCATACCGTGAATGGCAAAATGCCACTGTGCAAAACCGGCGATGACGCACCCGTGATGCACCACAGGCCACAGATGATAGGAGTGAACCACCGCTGCTGAGATGTGTACGAGCAAACAGTTGTGCAACTGAAACTTCCTGACAGATTTAAACTGTGTGCCCGACCGAGACTCGAACTCGGGACCTTTGCCTTTCGAGGGCAAGTGCTCTACCATCTGAGCTACCGAAGCACGACTCACGCCCGGTCCTCACAGCTTTACTTCTGCCAGTATCTCGTCTCCTACGTTCCAAACTTTACAGAAGCTCTCCTGCGAACCATGCAGGACTAGCACTCCTTGAAAGAAAGGATATTGTGGAGACATGGCTTAGCCACAGCCTGGAGAGCTTCTGTAAAGTTTGGAAGGTAGGAGACGAGATACTGGCAGAAGTAAAGCTGTGAGGACCGGGCGTGAGTCGTGCTTCGGTAGCTCAGATGGTAGAGCACTTGCCCGCGAAAGGCAAAGGTTCCGAGTTCGAGTCTGCCAGGAAGTTTCATATCACCGCACACTCCGCTTCAGAGTGAAAATCTCATTCTGAATTGTGCAACTGTTAAGTTACTAACCGTCCATATGAATCAAGGGATTGCCAACAGCCTTCCCTCACTGATCGTTCGGCGAACGTTACTGCACATGGTTCTCTGCAACAAGCGCCAGGTTCAAGCACCCATGCTGACTGCTGTTCATCGGCGACGAAGTCTGTAATTTGCACGCCAGTACCGCAACCGCTCGTACACTGAGTGGCGACAGACAGTGTCTTCAGATGAATCAGGTTCTATGGTCCATCGGACAAATGGCCGTTGGCCCCTAAGATGCGAAACGTCTGAAAGCAAACAGCTTCCAACGATCGTCTAAATGGAATAGGACGAAGGAGGAAACATCGTATTTTGAATGTTTTCGTGGCATTCCTTGGGCGGACTCGTCATCCTGGAAGACACAGTGGATCAGAACAAGTATGCATCTATTCTTTAGGACCGTGGGCACTCCTACATGTAGTTTGTGTGTCTTCGACATCTATGAGTAAGACAATGTAACATGTCGCACCTCGCTGCGACCGTGGGCTGTTGAAAGAGCACCAGGATTTATTCAACGTACTCCCATGACCACTAGACTCTCCGGATTTAAACCCAGTCGAGAATCTGTGGGGCCACCTCTGTCGGGCTACTCGCGCCATGGATTATCAACCGAGAAACCTAAAGCAGCTGGCCACGGCACTGGAATTCCCATGACTCCACATCCCTGTTGGTACCTTTCAGAACCTCATTGACTATCTCCCTGCACGTCTCGTAGCTGTTCGCGCTGGAAAAGGTGGTTATTCGGGCTTTTGATAGCTGGTCACATTAATGTGGCTGGAACAGTGTAACACTAATGAAAATTATGTCTTGTAAGAAGGCAGCAGTCTAGACCCACTAGTTGGTTTTTCCAAGTATTTCATTAGCTACCTGTTACTCACGCCTGCACTTACGAGGCTTGACAATAAAGTAATGCGACCGATTTTCTTTGCAGATGTGGCAGCTCTGCAGGCTTTCGTAGACACAATATCTTTGACCTTGGTCTATAAACTGCTTCTCCTCCAAGCAGAACATAGATGCAACTGCTCAGTCGTGAGTTGTGTTGTAATAGGTTAATACATGTTTGTGTCTCGTCACGGAAATGGAACCGCATAATATTGCGCAACAGTATGCCATTTCTTTTTGCGTTAAATTTGGTGAAAGCGCTACGACAACTTACGGTAGGCTTCAAAAGACTTTTGGAGAGGAGGTTATGTTAAGAGCTCAATTTTTTCGTTGGCATAAAATGTTTAGTGAAGGCAGAACGAATGTTGAAGATGAAGACCAGAGTGGACGACCATCAACCTCACGGACGGATGTCAACTTGGCGAGGATGCGTGAACTCGTAAGATCTGATCGAAGATTATCCATGAAAATGATTGCGGAAGAACTGAACATCAGTCGAGAAACGGTTCGTCTAATAATAACTGAAGATCTTGGTATGAAAAAGATTTGTGCACAAATGATCCCCAAAAATCTCACCCCACAACAGCGAGAAACACGGAGAAATGTGGCAGCCGATCTGTTAAACGGAAATCAATCCCGAATTGTTGAGCCGTGTTATCGCTGGAGATGAAAGTTGGTTTTTTCAGTACGATCCAGGGACAGAACGCCAAAGTTCGCAATGGTGCTCAAAGGGATCACCCAGACCAAAAAATGCTAGCGTTTCAAAGTCAAAAGTGAAATGCATGCTTGTGAGCTTCTTTGATTCCAAGGGAGAGTTCATAAAGAATGGGTGCCTCCTGGACAAACAGTTACCCAATATTACTACAAAGAAATTTTAGAAAGACTTCGTAAAAGAGTTCTTTGTGTCCGTGCCAACATTGCTGATAACTGGATTCTGCATCACGATAATGCGCCATCCCTTACTGCTCTGTCAGTACAGCAATTTTTAACCTCAAAACAAATTTCAGTATTACCATAGCCACCTTATTCACCAGATATCGCTCGGTGCGTCTTTTTTCTATTCCCAAGAGTCAAAAAAGCGGCCGAGGGACACAATTTTCAAACAACACAAGACGTCCAGAAAGCTTTGACGAGGGACTTGGAGGATATTACAGAAGATGAGTTCCAGAAATGTTACCATCAATTGCAGAAGTGTGTGTAATCACAAGGGAACTACTTTGAAGGAGACAACACTAAACTTGACTAAAACGGTAAGCAACATTTTTTTCACATCAACCTCATTACTTTATTGTCACACTTCGTGTGTATCAGTTATGACGACTGATAGTAAGTAAGCTATAATTTATGAACATCTAGGTATATAGTGTTGTAGATGGATATGGGTATACATATACAAATGCGTAATACCGGTAATAGGTACCTGATGAATGTATTTATATTAAAAAAATACATAAATTTTTCTTTATTATCAATTATTTATTACTTGGTCTTCACATAATTCTACAAACAACGTTTTAGGTGCTGCCATCTTTTCGAAGGACGTAAAAGTTTTGTCTTGAATACACGTGAGCACGCCACATCTCGTCGAGTTGCCCAAGAGAAGAACTCTGATATTCTAAATGTACTCCATAAACCTGAGTGTTTGCCCTTGGGCCTTATTTATGGTCATTCCAAAAGGCAATTTTAGTGGGAATTGCAGCCCTTTAAATTGAATAGGCAAATTACGGTAGATTTGGAATCCGAGGAATCAAAACGCATTGTCCTTTAGCTATGCCACTGATTATAATAGCCATGAAAATATTTCGGCCTAGACGTGTAATTTGTATGTGTATACTACTCTACAATCTTGTCGCATCATTGTTTCCTACTGAGAGGAGCGGAACAGTAAACTTTTCACTCAATTTATGAGACGGCACTCCTGAATGATCCGCTGAAGTAGCCAACTTCTTATGGTTCAATGTCGACAGACAAAAATTCTACAATATTCCTTCTACTTGTGCATTATTTTTGAATTACTGTCCTGCATATTCATTAAACGCCAACAAAACTGCCCATTTACACAGCCATTCTCTATTTCCCAAGTTCGCATGCAGTTCAGGATGTACAGTCGTGGACAAAACGAGCGAGACCCCTCGCCTTTTCAGTATGCTGATCCGCCCAGCTTTAAAGTCTGCTACACAGCATAGTAGGCAAGGCGGCGAAGTGCTACCAACATACTCTGCACACGCATGAAATTGAAAAACTGTCCGAACTTTGTCAGACTGTTTTCAATCATGTGTAACACTATATTAATTCTGATTAGTGTGTTAAATACAACACGTAAATATAAGATATAAATGAAAGAATAAACGCTAATTAGTATGAACTGTACTAATAATATAGAATTTCAGCTTATCGAGATAACATAACTGTTTTAGTAAAACAAAGTACCCTAGATTGTTACGAATTGGCGAAATATTATGCGCATTCTGCCATGAAACGGTCTGTCAGCGTTCAGACCAGTCATACTGGATTACCCTTGCTGACCTACCATGGCCGGCCGGAGTGGCAGAGCGGTTCTAGGCGCTACAGTCTGGAACGGCGCGACCGCTACGGTCGCAGGTTCGAATCCTGCCTCGGGCATGGATGTGTGTGATGTCCTTAGGTTAGGTAGGTTTACGTAGTTCTAAGTTCTAGGGGACTGATGACCTCAGAAGTTAAGTCCCATAGTGTTCAGAGCCATTTGAACCATTTTTTTGACCTACCATGAAAGTGTGCAAATTTAGCAATAGTGAAGATTCATAACGAAATTCAGTTAAAAATCATCCAGTGCCACACTTAAGTCAATTCAGTTATTGACAGAAGCGTATCCCAGTATTAATGCCACCGCTTTTAGAAGTGCGGGCATTCCCATTGCTAGCTAGCCTAAGAACCACTTCGCCTAATGAACGTTTTCTGGCTGTGGCGAGTCTAATGGAGAATTTGAAACATTTTAGAATACTTTGGCAGCTATGTAGCCGTTTATTTCCTGGGGTGGTGCAGATTTATCCTACTAAATTTACTCGCTAATAACAGTATTTTGTTATTTCGATGAACATTCCGAATGATTGTCACATAAGCGGTGACAAAGGTAGACAATTAATGTTTTTGAGTCCAGAAAACTCCATACAACAGAAACTGCAGATCATTTTGTCATTTTCATTGCGAAATTGCCAGCTTATTCATCTCTGGGGTAATAATAGAGGGCTGTTTGCTTGGGTTGTCTGCTATCATAGTAAAAGGTGTTTGCTACTGCAAGGGAGGTTTCGTTTGTTTATGGTTCTAATCTTGATGGAGGCAGATAGACTATCAGTAAAGCCATTTTAAGAAATTCTCGCGCCCCCAATACGTTTTATTGCTACCTTTACTCTGTACCGGCGCTCTTTGGATGTCAATATGAAACTCTTGTAGATTTTCATACTTGTTACTGCCTACTTTTTCCACTTCTGTCAATAACTGAATTGAATTAAGTGTGGCACTGAATGGTTTTTAACTGAATTTCGTTATGAATCTTCACGCATTGCTAAATTTGCACACTTTCATGGTAGGTCAGCAAGGGTAATCCAGTATAACTGGTCTGAACGTTGACAGACCGTTTCGCGGCAGAATGCGCATAATATTTTGCTAATTCGTAACGTTCTAGGGTACTTTGTTTTGCTAAAACAATAATGTTATCTCGATAAGCGTAAGTTAATTTTTATTAGTACAGTTCATACTAATTAGCGTTTCTTCTTTCATTTATATCTTATATTTAGGTGTTGTGTTTAACACACTAATCAGCATTAATATAGTCTTACACATAATTGAGAACAGTCTGACAAAGTTCGGATAGTTTTTCAATTTCACGCGTGTGCATGGTATGTTAGTAGCACTTCGTCGCCTTGCCTGTTATGCTGTGTAGCAGACTTTAAAGCTGGGCGGATCAGCATAGCGAAAAGGCGAGGGGTCTCGCTCGTTTTGTCCACGACTGTACGTCACTCACCATTTCTTCTGTACTTTGAACTATATTACAGAATCAACTATTTAATATAACCATCCCGTCAGCATCTGTATCGAGACGATCTTTGCCGGTCTTTAGAAAAGCACCCGCATATTGTCTTAATTCTGGGTCTTACTGCGCATGTTTATTTTTAAACTAAATATTTTAACATGTTGCCCTAAGTTTGACTCGTGCAAACATGCATTTGCTTAATCTATCGCTGTGCTTTATTTATTAGGAGCAGAGTCTACCACAAATCTCCAGCCAATAATACGACGGTCCCTAGGTAATTTGGCTGCTTGTAACATATTGCTTGCTACAATTTATTTCTACAATTGCACATCCATGCGATATGGCATACTCGTACCAAACCAACAGTTTACACTGCTCCGTCCACGATCGAAAATTGGCTGATATTACAAATAGCTATTTCTTCATGAACTAAGTTAAGCTGAAGCTGAATTGCTGAATGCGCTCTTCGTACACAGAAAATATCGATTAAGTTCTACAAAATAGATGTCTGTTTCAGAATCGAGGTGGCCACTGAAATAAAATGTAGACTTTCTAGAACTGTTAAGTTATATGAAATTAAATCTACAACATACTCCGCAAGCCACCTAATGGTGTGTGGCGAAGGGTACTTTTTGTAGCACTAACTGAACCCTCCAGACCTGTTACACTCCAGAATAGCGCGAGGAAGAATGATTGTAAGTAAGCCTCTTCACTGGATCCAGCTTCTCAGACTTCCCCCCAAGGTCATTAGACGAGACATATGTGTGAGGGTGAGCGGGGATGGGGGAAGTCGTATGTTGTCCAACTCTTCCCGAAAAGTGCCCTCTCGAAATTTCGATAGTAAATCTCTCTGTGATGCACAGCATCTCTCTTGTAACGTCTGCTAATGGAGTTTGTTGATCATCTCGGTATCGCTCTCATGCCGACTATGCCCCTATTCGTTGGAGCTTATCTATCTCTTCTGTGAGTCCTATCGGGTGGGGATCCCATATAGATGAACAGTACTCAAGAATCGACTGAACAAGCGCCTTATAAGCCACTTTCTTCGTGGATGAGTCACACTTTCTTAAAATTCTTCCTATGAATCTGAGTATGGCATCTGCTTTTCCCGTTATTTGTTCTTTGTGTTCATTCCATTTAAGGTCGCACTGGTTAGTTACTTCTAGATATTTTACGGAAGATGCCATTTCCAGCGATTTGTCATCCGTAGTGTAGCTATAGAGTATGCGCAATATGTTACATTTATTTACATTCAGGGCCAACTTCCATAGCCTGCACCATTCATCAATTGTCTGGAGGTCATTCTGCAAAGTCGGTACTGTCTTCTGGCGCTGCTACTTTGTTACTGACAACAGCATCATCTGCGAACAGTCTTAGAGAGCATCCGACGCTTTGTACTTGATCATTTATACGTACTGTAAACAGTAATGGTCCCATCACACTTCCTTGGGATACTCCGGAGATTACCTTCACATCTGTCGATTTTGTTCCGTTAAGAGTGACATGTCGAATTCTGTCTACAAGGAAGTATATTTTTGCCGGCCGCTGTGGCCGTGCGGTTCTAGGCGCTTCAGTCTGGAACCGCGTGACCGCTACGGTCGCAGGTTCGAATCCTGCCTCGGACATGGATGTGTGTGATGTCCTTAGGTTAGTTAGGTTTAAGTAGTTCTAAGTTCTAGGGGACTGATGACCACAGATGTTAAGTCCCATAGTGCTCAGAGCCATTTGAACCATTTTGAAGTATATTTTTCACTTTTCGGGACGATATCAAATGCCTTCCTGAAGTCAACGAACATGGCATCAGCCTGAGCGTCATTGTGTCCAGACACGTTTGGCACACCTGTACCACCACGTACAATGGCTACAGTTAACCAGCCGTTCCCATGTGAAAATGTGTCATTCAAATCAATGCTGAAATTAAGTCTGCAACCACAAAACACAGATGGTCCATCTAGCAATGCGTGTGCAGCAACTGATTTAATTGTATTCTTCTTCTTGTCAGCGCCAGATGTTGACATTTCTACATCTTCTATGGTCTTATATATTGTCTGTCTTGAGCACTTGCCCGCGAAAGGCAAAGGTCCCGAGTTCGAGTCTCGGTCGGGCACACAGTTTTAATCTGCCAGGAAGTTTTGTGTGTATTTGTTTTACGGCCTTCCTAAAAGCGGGAATGACCTGCACTTTCTTCCAGTCACTAGGTATCCTTCGGTGCTCACGTGATCTACTACAGATTACTGATATGGCGGGAGCAAGTTCTCTCGCATAGCCTTGTAGCATCTTATAGGTATCTGATTTGGTCCTGATGCCTTTCCGCTACAAAGTGATTGTGGTTGTTTTTCCGTTCTGAGATCGAATATCTCAATATCTGCCATGTCGACTTTCGTATGATGATCTTCCTGTCTGAAACACTTTCGGAAGACCGAATTCAGTATTTCTTCCATTGCGATGCTAGTATTGTCACTGAGTGAATGAATAGATGATTTTGACCCTCTTGCTGAGTTAACATACGACAAAAACCTCTTAGAGTTTCTGCTCACATCGGTTGACAATGTTTTACTCTCATAGTCACTGAACACTTCTCTCATTGCTCTCCTTACATTCATTTTCGCTTCCTTCAGTTTTTGTTTGTCACCTAGGTTTTTATTTGTCTTGAATCTGAGATGATATTCTCTTTGTCTACGTAGCAGTTTTATAACACGGCTGTTAAACCATCGTGGGTCTTTCCCATTCCTTAAGATCTTACTCGGAACTTACTTGTCTACGTCATATTACACGATTCCTTTGAGGTTTTTCCATTTGTTTTCTACATCTTTCTTCGTCATCACCGAAAATTAGATGCTGACTGCTGAGGTACTCTCAAATTTGTATCCTGTCAATCTTGATAATCAGAAATATCTTCCTGCCTTTCTTAACTTTCTTTGTAATACTCGTTGTCATAGTTGCTATCTCAGCATTAAGATCACTGATACCTTCCTCTACATTAACTGATCTGAAAGGTCTGTTTGTTGCCAGGAGGTCTAAGGCCTTATCCTCACAACTTGTTTCTCTAATTATCTGCTCAAAGTAATTTTCGGCCAAGACATCCAGAACAATGTTACACGAATCCCTGTTACCAATTTTGATAGCATGACGTCCCTAATGTATACCTGGTAAGTTGAAGTCACCCCCTATTACAACGGCATGAGAAGGAAAACTATTAACGATAGTCTGCAAGTTCTGTCTGAAGCGCTGTACCACTAGAGCTCCTGACCCAGGCGGGCTATGAAAGCATCCAATGACGATTTATGAACGACGATTGATACTTAACTACAACCAGACTAATTCACAGTCGGATTCCATGATAACCTCGCTAGATTTTTATCGAATTCCTTACTGCAATAAACACGCCGCCACTACTGGCGACTAACCTGTCGTTACGAGAAATTTTCCAATAGGACCTTAGGGATTTCGCTTGGTTTCAACAAACTTTCTGTTCCTAATACTAAATGTGCATTATGACCTTTAGTAAGCGATACAACTTCTGGTACCTTTCCTTGGGTGTTTCCGCAATTCACTAAAATCGTATTAATCTTTTCTGTCTCTGATCTGCGACGATGAACGTTCTCTGAGGGCAGTGTGGTTAATTTAGCAGGCAAATCGTCTTTGATTCTCTAGCCTAAGAAAGCCCCATGTGCACGCCACACGCACTTCGCTATCATAGTGGCCTCTTCCTGTCATTAGAGCGCGCTTGACATATTAAGGGGAATGCTGCACATCTGTACCTGATAGCGCATGTAATACGCAGACGATACCTTCACAGCGTCGTCTGAGCCTCTGGTTCAGACCTTCTACACTGGAACAAACAAGAGGATCGCGACCAACCTGGTTGCGCTGCTACAAGTAGGCACCTCAACCTGCACCCCGCGTGCGATGCCTTCAGCATATCAACCACCCGGCGAAAGGAGACAAGGATGCCCTCAGAACCCAAGCGTCAGGCCTCATTCGCGCCGACATGTGCCACTATACAGAGCCATTTGCACCCAATGCGTTCTGTAGCTACCGAAAAGGCCTCTTCTTTCCCGCATTACCTGTTATTTCCCAGAGGACTCCCATCACCTGCCTAATATTAGAGCTCCCAATGAAGCTTACCCACCGTCTGCACCTGTCCGGACTGGGCAGGAAATCGGCAGCTGGCCCAACAGGAGAGGCACCCGTGCTGGCTCAGAGTTATCATCAACATTGGGTAACACTTAGTAACTGTTGCTAAGCCGTAGGGGGCCGTCTGCGCGAACTGTTCCCTCTTTCGCCTTCAGCTCAGTGAGACGCGAACCCACCACTGTCTGCCACCTACACTCGAGTGATGACGGACACATCAAATGTCGCGTATCAGAAGACGCAGCGAGACCTGAGTCACCAGGGAAGGCCAACGGTATCACAGTGACCTGAAACAGAAAGCTCTTAAATAGAAATAAATTTCTCTACTGAAGCGGATGTATCTGCAGTTACCTGTTTCTAGAAATTCTGCTTACCCATAAGCTACTGCACAGGGAAATTAATGAAGAAAGAAATTTATTTATAGTTCGGCAATGCAGATTATATAATATTTACGTGCAATGGCGGCAGCTGTCCTCACGTGTCTGATTGTTCGAGTAAGCGTAAGCATAGCTAGTGATGCATACCATCCCTCTCCCCAACTTCCTTCTTCCCCCCCCCCCACTCCCCACCCCTCACCCCCCACAACCACAAACATACGACGATGAGGCACGTGCAGCCTCGCTGTTGACAGATACATGCAGAACGAAGTAAGCAGGAGCGTGCATCTATGCAACGTGTACATTATACAGCAAATTTCATAATTTTAACGTGGTTTATACTCTCTTATGTAAAAAATTTGCTCCATTCCCTACTTCACCAACGTATGGATCGATTTTTTTTTTAATTTCTAAAGCAGCATCTGTTTTTCTTCATATGTTCTAAATTCCACCAAAATCGATTCAGCAGTTCAGTTGAGACATTGTGGGAAATGGCTCTGAGTACTATGGGACTTAACATCTATGGTCATCAGTCCCCTAGAACTTAGAACTACTTAAACCTAACTAACCTAAGGACAGCACACAACACCCAGTCATCACGAGGCAGAGAAAATCCCTGACCCCGCCGGGAATCGAACCCGGGAACCCGGGCGTGGGGACATTGTGGCTGGGTTACTTCCGCATTTATAATATTAGCATTGACAGTATTGGATTGTACTGGTGCTGCTTGTTATTCTTTCACTTCTCAAATGCAATAAGGACAAAATGTACCTCTGCGGATACAACAAATGAATGAGCACTTACGTTTCCAGAAACCACGGACCCTGTAGTACAATATTTATACTGTTTAAAATTATGTCAGTGACTCATACAGAACTGCTATGGTCTACTTTACATCTCGCAGATGAGATAAAAGCTTTGAACCACTATTTTCTACAGAAGTATCCTTCACGGGGAAACAGGAATACAGCGATCAGATTTTGGGAAGTTTATTGACAACAAAGTACCACTGTTTCGACGGGTAGAACAAAAATCTCAAAATATCCCGCCCCACTAGGTACTGGCACAGAGACTTGTTTCTAGTATGTAGTAATACCATTAGGAGCTTCATAGGAAAACATTGGGGGAAGTGGCAACAAAACGACTATTCACGTTGGTGTGTAGAATATATGAGTCTGGCGACATACCATCTGACTTTCGGAAAAGCATCATCCACACAATTCCGAAGACGGGAAGAGCTGACAAGTGCGAGAATTATCGCACAATCAGCTTATCAGCTCATGCATCGAAGCTGCTTACAATAATAATATACAGAAGAATGGAAAAGAAAATTGAGAATGCGCTAGGTGACGATCAGTTTGGCTTTAGGAAAAGTAAAGGGACGAGAGAGGCAATTCTGACGTTACGGCTGGTAATAGAAGCGAGGCTAAAGAAAAATCAAGACACTTTCATAGGATTTGTCGACCTGGAAAAATCGTTTGACAATATAGAATGGTGCAAGCTGTTCGAGATTCTGAAAAAAGTAGAGGTCATATACAATATGTACAACAACCAAGAGGGAATAATAAGAATGGACGATCAAGAACGAAGTGCTCGTATTAAGAAGGGTGTAAGACGAGGCTGTAGCCTTTCGCCCCTACTCTTCAATCTGTACATAGAGGAAGCAATGATGGAAATAAAAGAAAGGTTCAGGAGTGGAATTAAAATACAAGGTGAAAGGATATCAATGATACGATTCGCTGATGACATTGCTATCCTGAGTGAAAGTGAAGAAGAATTAAATGATCTGCTGAACGGAATGAACAGTCTAATGAGTACACAGTATGGTTTGAGAGTAAATCGGAGAAAGACGAAGCTAATGAGAAGTAGTAGAGATGAGAACAGCGAGAAACTTAACATCAGGATTGATGGTCACAAAGTCAATGAAGTTAAGGAATTCTGCTACCTAGGCAGTAAAATAACCAATGACGGACGGAGCAAGGAGGACATCAAAAGCAGACTCGCTATGGCAAAAAAGGCATTTCTGGGCAAGAGAAGTCTACTAATATAAAATACCGGCCTTAATTTGAGGAAGAAATTTCTGAGGATGTACGTCTGGAGTACAGCATTGTATGGTAGTGAAACATGGACTGTGGGAAAACCGGAACAGAAGAGAATCGAAGCATTTCAGATGTGGTGCTATAGACGAATGTTGCAAATTAGGTGGACTGATAAGGTAAGGAATGAGGAGGTTCTACGCAGAATCGGAGAGGAAAGGAATATGAGGAAAACACTGATAAGGAGAAGGGACAGGATGATAGGACATCTGCTAAGACATGAGGGAATGACTTCCATGGTACTAGAGGGAGCTGTAGAGGGCAAAAACGGCAGAGGAAGACAGAGATTGGAATACGTCAAGTAAATAATTGAGTACGTAGGTTGCAAGTGCTACTCTGAGATGAAGAGGTTAGCACAGGAAGGGAACTCGTGGCGGGCCGCATCAAACCACTCAGTAGACTGATGACAAAACACTTGCAGGAAAATAATCCAATTAACTGTTCTTAAAAAATTTCACTAAATAAATGAGATAAATAAAATCTTTAAACCAACAAAGAAAATAAAAAATTTAAAGATAAAGGTAAGAAACTTTTTCAAGCTAAGTATCCATAGAATGTCGGCCTGATTAAGTTGAAGAAAGGTACAGGGAAGTGGGCACAGTAAAGTCTGTCCTCAAAACAACCTAAATGCGCAGAGGAAGCAACGATGAAAGCTGAGAACAGTGGCGTTGGTCCCTACCATAAGCTTTCAGAATGTCCTGAGATGATGAGATGAGGAGAGGCTCTCGAAGCCAGAAGAACTGGCTCTTCTAGTCCATGCGTCAGCTTTGATAGCTGCCGGCTGTGGAATACTCTTGACACTATTTCCTTGTCACGTGCTATGGGGACAGGAGTAGGTCCCTTGGAAGTGGCGGCCTCTGCAAGCACCGGTACCTCAGCCTTGTATCCGGTCGTGACTGCTACGTGGAGAGAGAGCGATGCAGAGGTTTGCAGGGGACGTGTAGACTCCACGCGTGACAGAGCTGACAGGCGTTGACTCTTTATTTTGCGTACAGCGTGTTACAAAAATGTACGGCCAAACTTTCAGGAAACGTTCCTCACACACAAAGAAAGAAAATATGTTATGTGGACATGTGTCCGGAATCGCTTACTTTCCATGTTAGAGCTCATTTTATTACTTCTCTTCAAATCACATTAATCATGGAATGGAAACACACAGCAAGAGAACGTACCAGCGTGACTTCAAACACTTTGTTACAGGAAATGTTCAAAATGTCCTCCGTTAGCGAGGATACATGCATCCACCCTCCGTCGTATGGAATCTCTGATGCGCTGATGTAGCCCTGGAGAATGGCGTATTGTATCACAGCCCTCCACAATACGAGCTCGAAGAGTCTCTACATTTGGTACCGGGGTTGCGTAGACAAGAGCTTTGAAATCCCCCATAAATGAAAGTCAAGAGGATTGAGGTCAGGAGAGCGTGGAGGCCATGGAATTGGTCCGCCTCTACCAATCCATCGGTCACCGAATCTCTTGTTGAGAAGCGTACGAACACTTCGACTGAAATGTGCAGAAGCTCCATCGTGCATGAACCACATGTTGCGTCGTATTTGTAAAGGCACAGGTTCTAGCAGCACACGTAGAGTATCCCGTATGAAATCATGATAACGTGCTACATTGAGCGTGGGTGGAAGAACATGGGGCCCAATCAAGACATCACGAACAATGCCTGCCCAAACGTTCACAGAAAATCTGTGTTGATGATGTGATTGTACAATTGCGTGCGGATTCTCGTCAGCCCACACATGTTGCTTGTGAAAATTTACAATTTAATCACGTTGCAATGAAGCCTCATCCGTAAAGAGAACATTCGCACTGAAATGAGGATTGAAACATTGTTGGATGAACCATTCGCTGAAGTGTACCCGTGGAGGCCAATCAGCTGCTGGTAGTGCCTGCATACGCTGTACATGGTACGGAAACAACTGGTTCTCCCGTAGCACTCTCCATACAGTGACGTGGTCAATGTTACCTGATACAGCAGCAATTTCTCTGACGCTGACAATAGGGTTTTAGTCAACTGCACGAAGAATTGCCTCGTCCATTGCAGGTGTCCTCGTCGTTCTAGGTCTTCCCCAGTCGCGAGTCATAGGCTGGAATGTTCCGTGCTCCCTAAGACGCCGATGAACTGCTTCGAACGTCTTCCTGTCGGGACACCTTCGTTCTGGAAATCTGTCTCGATACAAACGTACCGCGCCACTGCTATTGCCCCTTGCTAATCCATACATCAAATGTCCATCTGCCAACTCCGCATTTGTAAACTTTGCACTGACTGCAAAACCACGTTCGTGATGAACACTAACCTGTTGATGCTACGTACTGATGCGCTTGATGCCAGTACTGTAGAGCAATGAGTCGCATGTCAATACAAGCACCGAAGTCAACATTACCTTCCTTCAATTGGGCCAACTGGCGGTGAATCGAGGAAGTACAGTACATACTGACGAAACTAAAATGAGCTCTAACATGGAAATTAAGCGTTTCTAGACACATGTCCACATAACATCTTTTCTTTATTTGTGTGTAAGGAATGTTTCCTGAATGTTTGGCCGTAACCTTTTGTAACACCCTGTATATCTCTGATATTGCATCAACCATTCTACAATACTTAAATTTCTGCTTGACAGTATTGAAGCAAACAAAACTCATAAAAAGATAACAAACCATCATCCGCAGATAATTTGATATTTATTATATGTAGTGTATCATTTCTCAATGTAAATTTAATTCATTCAGTAAGTCTTTTTTAAAATCCAACAAGTCGTTTACTTTGTTTCCTGAACAGTTTATGAGGACTATTGCAAATCATACCCTCTAACTTTTTAGAAAATACTGCCAGTTTACCAACGATTTGTCTCCATCATTATGAAAATACTTAACAACAGTATGTTTGTCAGCAGTACTATGAAGAGATGCAGAACATAATTTCTTTAATATATTGTCATGTCTAAACTGTAATCCAGTCCAAATCCAATGGCAGTGTGGTCAGTGATGTTCACCACTTAATCCAGAAATAAACGTTTATTACCGACAGAACTGAATACCTGGATGCAATATTCCAGAAAGCAGTTGTTTATACACGCATAGAATACTCCAAAATCTACCAACATTCGAGACATAAGATACACTCTAAGACGAAAAATATGGCATTAGTAAAGTAGTAAAATGTTGTTCAACTCAGTCTGTGTTATTGTTGTGAGCTCTGGTGGATTACGTGCAACGAAATGAGTAGCGTCGCTGTGTGGCATGTTGTGCTCGCCAGTTCAAACCCGATTACTGGCAGTTATTTGTTTCTCTGAATTGATCATTTCTTGAAGATTCTTCAAATACACTCAAAGATAAGAATTATCCAAGTGGGATGAATATTGGTAGATGTTACTTACATGTGCGGACAAACAAATGATTATAGTTTCAGAAGTATTGAGTGATTTGTTCAAAAGAAAGAGCTTCACAAATGGAGCAAGTCAATAGCGTGTTGCTCCAACTCTAGCACTTACGCAAGCCGACTTGGAAATGACTGACAGAGTAGTTCGATGTCCTCCTGTAGGATATAATGTCAAATTCTGTCCAACTGGCGCTGCAGATCATGGAAATCCCGAGCTGGTTCGAGGACTATGCCCGTAAGAGTTCATATGTTCTCCACTGCTGAGAGATCCGGTGACGCTGCTGGCCAAAGTAGGGTTTGGGAAGCACGAGAAGCAATAGAAACTCTCGCCGTGTGAGGGTGGCGTTATCTTGCTGAAATGTAAGCCTAGGATGGCTTGCCATGAAGGATAATAAAACAGAGTGTAGAATATCCACGTACAGCTGTGCTGTAAGTGTCCTGCGAATTACAACCAAATCTAATGGAACCCCAGACCATCACACCTGGTTATCAGGCCGTATGGCTGGCCACAGGACCGTATCCCATCGCTATACAGGCCGTCTCCATACACGTCTTTGTTGGACATTAATGTTCAGCTCGAAGCGGAACTCATCACTAAAGACAGTTCTACTCCAGCCAATGAAACTCCAGAATGAATTCAGATAATCCCTTCTTGGTGCATACTTTCTAGAAATGATAGATGTAAAAGAACAAATATTCTGAAGATGGTCGGATTTGAAGTGGAGACACAGAACATTCCAATCGGCGACGCTGCCCACTTCGCCACACTTTATGCACTGCAGCTCGAGACGGTATCACGAACTGAGCTTAACAATATTTTATTATCTTCATACTAATTTCATCATAAATACTTAACAATTTATTTTCAAGAGAGTTCATAACACTAAAAACTTTTTTGAATTTGTTTGATAAAGCTGAATTTTATGAAACTTTTTTGGAATGTCTTTCAATGGTATTGTTCAAGAGTAATGCGGTGTCATCAAGCATCGACAGATTCTTGCCAGCAGTCAACCACCGCAGAGATTGCCGCATGCCAATGCAGCATCTCCGGCGACGCCAATCCGGACGAAGCTCGAGCCGTATTCCGGAGTCTGCTATGAAACAGGGCCACACGAGACATGCCGAAACATCTAGATTTGCTAAACTTCTAGCTGCTAGCGTCCGGAGTCATTCAGTCCTTGTTCTGCAGAGCTTACGTCGGACTAGCGTGAACTGAGCACAGAGTTGTTATCATGTTCAAAATGTGTGTGAAATCGTATGGGACTTAACTGCTAAGGTCATCAGTCCCTAACCTCACACACTACTTAACCTAAATTGTCCTAAGGGCAAACACACACAATCGAGCCCGAGGGAGGACTGGAACCTCCGCCGGGACCAGCCGCACAGTACATGACTGTAGTGCTTAAGACCGCTCGGCTAATCCCGCGCGGCGATACAAAGCAACGTTTTACAACATTTCTATTTCTAACCAACACACGGTCATCACAGGTATCGAATCGAAACCGGTTTTCATCAGAAAACGCAACAGACGTCTACCCTGACTCCAATGATCTCTCGCTTGACTCCACTAAAGTCACAAATGGCGGTGGATTGGGTCCATGGAATGCACGCTATAGGCAGTCTGTCGCGGGCTGTCCTTGAAGTAACCGATTTACGACAATTCGTTGAGTCTCTGTGGTTCCAGCTGCTGTTCAGACTGCTGCTTCGGTTATACGATACGCCAGAGCGATACCCAAAACAGGACGGTCTTCCCTCTCTGTAGCGCCAGGTGGCCTTCTGGAGCCCAGTCATCTTGCGACCATACATTCTCGTGGCCACCGCTGTCAGAAATCATGTACAGTGGCCACATTTCTTCCTTGTCATTCTGGGGTATCAAGGAAGCAACATCCAGCTTCTGGTAGCCCTATTACGTGGCCTCACTGAAACACAGTCAAGTGCTGACAATCGCGTATTTGTCGCCTTAAGACTAACATCATTTCACCACGTCCAATGTCAAAGGTAACTTACGCCTACGATCGTTACAGAGTGCATTTAAAAGAAACCTGATTTGTATCCTCATAGTGGTCCTACTAGCGACATTCTTATGCGACTGACGCCAAACTGGAATAGATGTCATCGTTCAGATGTAGAAACATGCCTATCAAATTTCGTTTAAGTTGCACAACTCCTAGTGATTTTCTTCCCGTGTAATTTCTTTGTCCATCACTTCCACTACCAGTTGCTCGCGCTCTTCCTTTCAGTTATTTGGCGTATATACAATGCTGGCCATTAAAATTGCTACACCACGAGGATGGCGTGCTACAGACGCGAAATTTAACCGACAGGAAGAAGATTCTGTAATATGCAAATGATTAGCTTTTCAGAGCCTTTACACAAGGTAGGCGCCGGTGGCGACACCTACAACGTGCTGACATGAGGAAAGTTTCCAACCTATTTCTCATACACAAACAGCAGTTGACCAGCGTTGCCTGGTGATACGTTGTTGCGATGCCTAGTGTAAGGAGGAGAAATGCATACCATCACGTTTCCGACTTTGATAAAGGTCGGATTGTAGCCTATCGCGATTGCGGTTTACCGTATCGCGACTTTGTTGCTCGCGTTGGTCGAGATCCAATGACTATTAGCAGAATATGGAATCGGTGGGTTCAGGAGTGTAATACGGAATGCCGTGCTGGTTACCAACGGCCACGTATCACTAGCAGACGAGATGACAGGCATCTTATCTGCATGGCTGTAACGGATCGTGCAGCCACGTCTCGATCCGTGAGTCAAGAGATGGGGACATTTGCAAGACAACAACCATCTTCACAAACAGTTCGACGACGTTTGCAGCAGCATGGACTATCAGCTCGGAGACCATGGCTGCGGTTACCCTTGACGCTGCATCACAGACAGGAGCGCCTGCGATGGTGTACTCAACGACGAACCTGGGTGCACGAATGGCAAAACATCATCTTTTCGGCTGAATCCAGGTTTTATGTACAGCATCTTCATGGTCGCATCCGTGTTTGGCGTCATCGCGGTGAACGCACATTCGTCATCGCCACACTAGCTTATCACCCGGGATGATGGTATGGGGTGCCATTGGTTACACGTCTCGGTCACTTCTTCTTCGCATTGACGGCGCTTTGAACAGTGGACGTTAGATTTCAGACCCGTGGCTCTACCCTTCATTCGATCCCTGCGAAACCCTACATTTCAGCAGGATAATGGACGACCGCATGTTGCAGGTCCTGTACGGGCATTTCTGGATAAAGAAAATGTTCGACTGCTGCCCTGACCAGCACATTTTCCTGATCTCTCACCAATTGAAAACGTCTTGTCAATGGTGGCCGAGCAACCGGCTCGTCACAATATGCCAGTCACTACTCTTGATGAACTTTGGTATCGTGTTGAAGCTGCATGGGCAGCTGTACCTGTACACGCCGTCCAAGCTCCGTTCGACTCAATGCCCAGGCGTATGAAGGCCGTTATTTCGGCCAGAGATATATGTTCTGGGCACTGATTTCTTAGGATCTATGCACCCAAATTGCGTGAAATTGTAACCACATGTCAGTTCTAGTATAATATATTTGCCCAATGAATACCCGTTTATCATCTGCATTTCTTCTTGGTGTAGCAATTTTAATGGCCAGTAGTGTAGTTGATACTTGTGATGTAATAACGTATTGTCAGATTAGATATTATCACGGTAGCTGCTAGCTCACAGTGCAAGATGGAACCAGGCGACTGTCCAGAGGCGCCGGAGGTGGCTGGACGCCTCAGGAAGGAAGGGACGCCTCCGCCTCCACTGCCGCCTCCCTAGTGTTTGGCTAGACGCCTCCCAACCGCCGCCTGCCCAGCCGAGTGTCCCATTACGGGCATAATGGAGCGGCTCCGGGCGCACAATGGCCGTTAATCCAGCGGAGGCCGGCGCCCGCCTCAAGATCAACACCCGGACCGCGCTGCTCACCTACCTGCTGCCTAATTGACTTCGTCCGCCCCTCCCGCACGAAGCTGGAGCCGTGGCCACTGCGGGAAATGATGGTTCGCTCTAAAGTGTGCGGCAGCGCCACTCTGATTACCTAGTATCTCCGTTGTATAGGCTGTTTCGTGTATAGGTGCAGATATTGTGATTATTGGTGCCATAATGTGTACTAACTTTAGTGAGTTGCCTCTTTTCCTCAGTGTCTAACAGTCTTCCCGCAGACACATCACCAATTTATTACTTGATCTCAGTTGGTCTATTCTGGAGAGGGGAAAGCGGCTGGTTAAGTAATTGTCAATGTCAATGAAATTCACCAACAGCTGAAACTATTAGCCTTTAAAATAAAATAAAATAACATCTAAAGTTACGCGGCTATTGGTGAATTTCATTAACACTGACAATAATTTATTACTCGATGTTTTCAGCACGGACGTGACTGCACCTCGGAGTGGACTACGCCTGTCAGTATAGACTAACTGTTTTGCATCCACGTATCCACACTTTAATACCTGACCTGCTGCCCAAGGAAAATAAATATTAATGACTTGCTTGTGCCATGCGTACCTGAAGGTACTGTATGCCTCCGTAGCTGGCCAGCACGGCAGAGTGCCATGTGAGGGGCCATGCTCGATTTCCTGCTACGGCGGAGTTTTTCTCTGCTCGTCTTCAGCATCATTTTATCCTCATCGAGACACAAGTCGCCGAAGTGGACTCAGCTAAAATGGTTTGCACCAGGAGACCGGTCTATTCGACGGTTGGTCCTAGCCCCACGGACACAGATGCACTAACCAACCTAAAAAGATACTACTCAAGATAACTATAGTTGTAAAATTCTCTCGAGCTTCCAACTGCGTCAAGTCCTTTAAAATCCGCACGCTTTCGGCCGAGCCCCCCCCCCCCCCCCCCCTGCCCATTCAGCCATTGTCAAGTGATGACTGTTCTACGGTTCCTTCTATCGTCTTTTGTGCCAGTTCGAGAGTACAACTATACACACAAAACCGTATAACGCAATGTTTTCGTTGCGCACCCGCTTCAGCCTTCCGACGGCCGGGTCCCTAGCTGTGTTTTGCTTTAGACCACCGCCCTGGCCGAAAGTTCGTGGATCTTAAATCACTTGGCGCGTTCTAAAAGCTAGAGAGAATTTTATCACTACCTATCACTGCGAAACCATGTATTCATATAATAGCTATAGTTATTAGTCTGCAAATGAAGTAAATATTGATGTAATGTTGTTCAATAAACTGTTCGTAGTCATCAATAGAAATATCTGCACTTATACCCCCTAACACAATGTATAAGGTGTGCTCAAACGAAAAGGAGACTACTTAGGTATGTAAGGACACTTTAATATAGAGTTAATGTGGTACAGTACAACTATAAACACTTATCACGGGCATTGATACACCGACCCAACAGCGAAGGAGGGTAGTGAATGGCTTCAGTGTAGAAACTGACAGATGCAGTTTCACGTAATGTCCTGCACTTCCTTGGAGCAGGTGAACCTCTGACCTTTAAGATCTGCTTTAGCAGGCCGAAGGGCTGAAAGGAGAATGTTCCAAGACTTTCGATCGATATTTTGGAAGGAGCTCGAGGGTTTTCTTGTGCCTATATAACCTAGCGCTGTCGAGGGGATACAGTATCCCGTTCGAGAACTTGCCCCTTCGCTTGTTCGTGATGATCTGTTTGAGCCTCAGGAACGTGTTACAGTATTGCTCAGAGATAACTTTCACGACCCGTGGTAGCCAGTCGACGAGCAGAGATTCTTCTTCGTCGAAACAGAAACTGACAATCAATTTTCCGCTCTTCGGGGCAGAATGAGCTTTTCTCGGAGGAGGTGAGCCTGATGCGGCCACTTTATGCTCATCCGTTTTAAGGCAGGGTCGAGGTGAAGACACAACGTTTGTTAAACTGCCACCGCCTGAGCAATGAAATCCGTTCCTTGCTCCACGTATCTCAACAGACGGCTCAGGAAAACACCGATTCTCTGTGTCTGCTGATTCTCTGAAAGATGCTGCAACAACCATTGTGCACAAATCTAGCTAAAACGAAGAGTCCCGTCGATTACGTGATGAACGATTCCTTTGCTTTTCGACAGTTCAGCAGCAACGTCACGTGTTGTGATCGGACAGTTCATCCATATGAGCTCCACCTCATCTGAAATCGTGCCACTGTTGGTGACAAAGTACGTCTGCCAGTGCGTGGAATGTTCTTAATCTTTTCTACTCTGAAACAACTGGATTATTGTGCACCGTGCGAGACACTGCTTTCCATAAACCTGTTTCATCCTGCGCTAAATTTGTGAAATGTGCTCTACTTCTGCGTGAAGATATTGGGTAACCGCTCTTTCTTCTGATCGTGAGCAACCCATCCTGCAACGAACGGCGAAAAAATACTCCACAAATGAGGAAATTGCTGTAAGGCCGTCAAATCCGCTTGTTCAACTCTGAATACCACCATGCCATCTCTCGGTAGAGACATCCATCCACTGGAAATATATATTACGCCGCTACAGGGACGGTCTCCTTTTCGGTTTGGCATATCTTACAACAGGCTGTGCTGTGAGCCAAGTGGTTTTGAGATAAAGGCATTTGGACCCACAATGGGAAGGAACTTGAGAAAATTAGCTTTTACGTGCCCTTTACCTAAATATTCTCTTGGTACTGGGATGGATAAAAATGGAAACACGGCGAGAAGTTCATGCTTGAGCATAAATTCTGGTGTTAGTCAAGCCTGCAGGTTGCGCTGTTGTATTTGACCACGAACGGCACTTGGAGTGTTGCGTTGCAAGAGTCAGTCATGGTCAGTACAGTGTTCTGTGCAGCTGTGACTGCATCATGTCGGAGGTAAGTGAATTTGAAAGTGTGCAGATGGTTGGTGCACGTATGGAAGGTGTTTTCGTAACCAAGGTAACCGAAGTGCTAGCTGTTTCAAGAGGCTCCATACCGAAGATTCACCCCACGTACCAAGAAAGCGGGCAAACGTCTTGCGCTGTGTCACAACGTGCACGAAAGTGTTTGCTCAGTGATCGTGACAGGTGGCCATTGAAGAGGATTGTGACGAAAAATATGAAGACAGCAGCTGCAGAAGTCACTGCACAACCTGGTATCAAACTCGCGAGCCCTGTCCGCACCAGAATGGAGCCCCACAAGCGGGGAATTTCAGGGCAAACTGGAATTCCAAATACCACTCATCAGCGATGCAGATTCCCGTAATAGGAAATCATGTTGTAAAAGTGAAAAAGTCAGAGCTCTTAAACAAGGAAAATAGTTTTCGATGTTCTGTAGCACTTAGAAGGAAAATAAGGTGCAAACATGAAAGGGCTTTATATTACCTTGTCAATATTTTTTTAAGTACATGTTTACTCGAGCACATAAATCTAGATGTTTTGAAATATTTGGACACGTCTTCCGTTCTTTCAGATCTCAGGACGGTGGAGAATTTATCATACGAGCTTTGTCAAGCACATTCACTACGAATTTTGCTTTGGATGTAAATAGTCTTCTATTATAATCGTGCTACTATACTTCGATTTTGATCTAAGAACATAACCTCACTTCCACCGTTTAGGTGACAAGTTGCACACCAGACAACACTCGCAACACAAGCAGTTTCAGCGGTTCTGTGTCAACAAAATCGATCACTCACGAGATGCAAGACTCATTACGCCCAGGTTTCGCTGCGGTCACGTCTCTGTGATTACCGTGAGTGCGGTGTAAACCATTTCGGTATATAAACCTGTTCGATCCTTTGCACGGAATTATTTCTCCCCGACTGCTCTTCATCTGATTCCATGTAACTCTCGTACTGTGCTGCGGACTAGTTCTTCTTGGAACAACACAGCGCCTATCACCACTCAAACTTTACCATTCTTTGTGCCTGTTTCTGTTACTCTGTTGCTTCCATTAAGCATTTGTTGTAAAATGGTGTTACTGGAAATACAAAAGTTTCATAAGCAGCATTGCGCTTGTGGTAACCGTAGAAACGTAATTTGCAAATCCTAAAGATTCTCACTTCGTGCATGGAATATTTTGTGTCGTAACACGGCACAAACTACAATGGTTAGTAAGAGGAACCACGTAGAATGTGAAAACCATGATAGACCCTAACCTGATCGCAAGAAATGTAGTACGGAGGAAACGTAACGACGGCAAGTAACGGTAGCTGAAATAATTGCTCATGAATAAACCAAAAATTGTTTTAGATGAAAATCAGAGTGCCAATTAAAAATCCGAGTTCAGAAAGCAACGTTCCTTTGTACTTGTTGTATTTGTAGATCGGAACGTAGTGAAATCAGAAACACGGCCGATCCTTCACCGGCCCTGGAGTCGCATTGTTTAGCTTCTGCAGCCTTATTATATTGTCGAAGTGGGCTGCCTTTGAGCACTCCACAGATTCTATACCAAATTTCTTTGGAATTCTGTTCAACTACGTAGCTATGTACGCCAATAAGTTTGTTTCCTTTTCTTCCATTTCTTCTTTCACTTGGGAGCTGACGTAGTAGACGTTCGATATAGGTTGTAGAATAAACATTTTTCTGGAAGACTTCTCGTAGGTGCCAAAGTTCAGAGATAATTTTCTCTTCGTCTGACAGGGTGCGTATCCTGTGGATTAAGGTCTCTTAGACACCATTCCTCTTACCATAATGGTAGCAGGCATCGACCTGGAGGTAATGATTTGTGTGGGTCAGCTCGAGGTAGACATTTGTGCCCAAGTGACCAACCTGTTTCCCGTCTATAAATCTATATCCAGCACTTTTCGTGGCGCAGGGTACCCCGTATTACCAGTAGTCGTTTCCTATCCTGTCCCATTCGCAGACAGAGCTGGGAAAAGTGATTATCTATATGCCTCCGTGTGAGTGCTAATTTCTCGAGTCTTTTGTTAGTGGTCCTTAGGTGAAATTATGTTGGCGGCTGTAGGACCGTTCTGCAGACAGCTTCAATAGTGTTCTTCGTAAAAAAAAAAGTCAACTTTCCTCCAGAGATTTCGGTTTAACTTCCCAAAGCAGATCAGTAACATTTGTGAGTTGTTCAGATTTACCAGTAACAAATCCAGCAGCCCGCCTGTGAATTGCTTCATTGTATCCTTTAATCCGACCTAGTGCGGATCCCAAATACTCGAGCAGCACTCAAGAATAGGTTGCACTAGTGTCCTATATGTGGCCTCCTTTACAGATGAATGTCATTGTACTAAAATTCCTCCAATAAGACAAAGTTGACCATTCGTCTTCCCTACCACGATCTTCACATGCTCCATCCTCGTCATACCATTTTGCAAGGTCACAGATATTTAAGCGACGTGACTGTCAAGCAGTACACTATTAATGCTGCATCCGTAGATTACAAGTTTGTTTTTCCTATTCATACGCATTTACTTACAGCCTCCTACGTTTAGAGCCAGCTGCCAGTCGTCACACCAACTACAAATTTTGTCTAAGTCATCCTGTATCATCCTACTGTCACTCATCTCCGATATCTTCCCGTACACCACAGCATTATCAGCAAACAACTGCAGGCTATTGCCCACCCTGTCCGCCACATCATTTATGTATATAGAAATTACTACGAGTCTCCTATCACACTTTCCTGGGGCACTGCTAATGATACCCTTGTCTCTGATGAATAGTCGCCATCGAGGACAACATGCTGGGCTCCATTACTTAAGAAGTTTTCTTGCCACTCACATATATGGGTATATATTCCGTATGCTCGAACCTTCGTTAACAGCCTCCAGTGGGGCACAGTGTCAAATGTTTTCCGTAAATCTAGGAATGTGGAACCTGTCTGGTGCCCCTCATCCACATTCTCAGTATATCATGAGAGAAAGGGGAACTCTGACTTTAGGAGAGGAGCGAGGCTTTCTAAAACCGTTCTAATTCGTGGACTTAAGCCTCTGGTCCTAAGAGAAATTTTTTAAATACGTTCTAGAGCTCTGCAGCAAACCGATGTTAAGGATAGGGTTAATAGAAGAGATAGAGAAGATCCAACGGAGAGCAGCGCGCTTCGTTACAGGATCATTTAGTAATCGCGAAAGCGTTACGGAGATGATAGATAAACTCCAGTGGAAGACTCTGCAGGAGAGACGCTCAGTAGCTCGGTACGGGCTTTTGTTAAAGTTTCGAGAACATACCTTCACCGAAGAGTCCAGCAGTATATTGCTCCCTCCTACGTATACCTCGCGAAGAGACCATGAGGATAAAATCAGAGAGATTAGAGCCCACACAGAAGCATACAGACAATCCTTCTTTCCACGAACAATACGAGACTGGAATAGAAGGGAGAACCGATAGAGGTACTCAGGGTAACCTCCGCCACACACCGTCAGGTGGCTTGCGGAGTATGGATGTAGATGTAGATACTCGTCTGTAATTTTGCGGGTCCGTCCTTTCACGCTTCTTATACGTGGAAGTCACCTGCGCCTTTTTCCTGTCACTTAGGACTTTGCATTGTGCGAGAGGTTCGCAATAAATGCAAGCTAAGTAAGGGGCCTGTGCCGTAGATTAATCATTATATCACCGAGTTGGGATTTCATCCGGACCTGGCGACTTATTTGTTTTCAACTCTTATATTCGTTTCTCTACGCTAGATAGGATTACCACAATTTCGTCCAAACGGGACTGAGTGCGATGGTCACACGAAAGTATTTTTGTACGATACCCCAGAATCAATGATTTCTTAACCGCGGAATTGAAAACGTCGGTTCTCGTTTTGCTAACTTGCACTGCCACACCATACTGGTCATCGAGTGACTGGATGGCTATCTCAGACCCGCTTATCGATTTCACATACCAGAATTTTCTAGGGTTCTCACCTAGATCTTTTGCTGAGATACAACGGTGGTTATTGTGGTATAAATCGCGTACACATCTTTTCACAGGCGTGCGAACCTCTACTAACATGTGTATGTCATCGTTTGTGAGTTCTCTTTTGAATCGAGAGTGCAACCGCCTCTGCTTCGTCAGCATTTCTCGAATTTCGTTGTTGAACCATGGTTGGTCATTTGCGTCCTTAATCCATTTACTAGGCACATTGCTGTGTGTCAAAACTGAATCAAATATAAGCTTTCTATAAAGATTTGTTTGTATGTGTCAAAACTCCAGACACAGATTTCGAAAACCTTCTCCTCAAGTAACATGTACTTTTCAGAACGTATTCAATTGCTCAGCAAAACTTACTGTGGGTTTGCCCTGTGTTGCGCATGTGAACAGCGTCCTGAAATAAAACTTCAAACTTAATGAAATACAAATTTTAAATCCAGAAAATGTATCCAATTAAATGCCAAAGAAAGCTGATTTTGGGCTGTGAGAAAAATAGAACTCAGAAACGAAGGGTATTATGAACGATACGTCATTTGAAGTGCAATGTTAGAGTAAGAATACCCGCAAAAAAATGAAGTACTGCTCTCCTCAAAAGAAAGTAACTGTTAGAAATTAGCAACACTGTTCACTGAAAATTAATGTACTTGCTAGCTGCTAGCACGACAGTTGACAATCCTGACTGTACGTTGTTTGCACAAGAATGCAAGGTGAAATCGGACCTTAAATACTCCTCAGAATAGTTCAAAAATGGGTGTGAAATCCTATGAGACTTAACTGCTAAGATCATTAGTCCCTAAGCTTACACACTACTTAACCTAAATTATCCTAAGGACAAACACACACACCCATGCCCGAGGGGGAACTCGAACCTCCGCCGGGACCAGCCGCACAGTCCACGACTGCAGCGCCTGAGACCGCTCGGCTAACCCCACGCGGCTCCTCAGCATACTGCTGTACTGCATATGTGTGTGTGTGTGTGTGTGTGTGTGTGTGTGTGTGTCTGGAGTACTGACGCTCTCGAAAGCAAATACAAATCAGCAGACGCAGTCAGACACAGTCTGCAGCTTCGTGTGTCGTAAGATGCCATGTATACATGATAAAAATTTACAACTTTACTATGAACCATGGAAGAGGGTTTTACTTAGAAGAAAATTGTTTTCTGAGAAATCAAACTCTGATTATTGACAAAAAGACGGCACAACATAAGAAGACGCTAACGATTACAAAATTCTCTAATTACAAAAATTACAAACATACCTTTGAGATTCCACCAAAATCTGCATCAGCTTGAGATGACAAAGTATTAAACATCAAGCTTTTATTTCCATAATAAAATATTTTAGATAGTTTCTCCCAATCACACAGAGAACAGACCTCATTCTTTGAAAAACTTAGCTGCACTCACTATGCGTCAGATAAGAATGTCGCAGCACTGAACAACAGACAAAGACTCGCAAGTCTACCACAGATAATACTAAAGACTGAATCAAGGATATTATTCACTACACGTACAGTGCGCTCATTCATCTTTGTCCAAATACAGTAAAGGTGAATTATGTACCATAGCAGAAAACAAATGAGACTCATACACAAATAACGGCATCAGCTCATCTTTCTCCAGTTCCGTGATGACTCTAGTGTCAGGATGACCTGCAGTTGAAGAAAGAATTCAATGAGCTTCCCTGTTCCTTAGTGCCCTGCTACAAACTCGTCCTCCCATACTTGCGGACACACGTTCATTTGTAAGTGTATGCGTTCAAAGCTGTTTCCTGGAAGCAGTGTGCCCGTGGCTACACAATCGGTTTGTTCATAACAGTGTCCCCCTCTACAGGTACTAGGTGGATGTTAACACATTCCTGAAAAAGTGTGCCATCTCAGAGTCGAAATTTTTGTACCTGCGTCGTCACTGGTAGAATAAAAAATGTAGCAATACGACAGAAACCGAACTTGCAATGGATCATGACAAGATTTACATCAGTAAAACTGTTTAAAATAGTATTAAATGGGTGTAAACTGTCCCCCACTCCTTTTGAGTACACGTGCAGACTGTTAATCAGCGAGCCGCGTCGTTATGAGTGCTGAGCAGAGCGTCGGCTCAAGTCCTGCCGCTCTCCTCCCCAGCGGGCGCACCACAAACTGTCCTCCACTCCATCAGGCCGTGTGTGTCTTTGTGACGGCGCCCCGTTGCAGCACTTTCACGTATGACGCGAGCGGGGCGCCTCCCATGCATTACACGGAGAAGAGACGGCGGCCGCATGAAAAAGATGGATGCCACCCCCGGGGAGAGCCTCGAACAGCACTTGCAGGGGCGCGGCGTAGTCGTTGTCAGGGCTTCTCCATACGCACACTGTGAATCGAGAGCGTATCAGTACTACGAGGGTTGTACGTAAATTAAGGTCTCCAATTCCGTTTCACGTGGTAAAGACCATTATAGCAAAAAGAAATTACAGGTTCTAAAAGTCTGGACTTCTAGCTATTTTTCAACCTAGTCTCCGTCACGATCGATGCGTTTCTGGAGACGATCAAGCAGCTTTTTCATACCCGCGTCGTACCGCTCTCCCGCAGACTTTTACAGGAAGAAATGGGCAACTGTTTCGAGCTCTTAATCGCTTGAGAATTTCATTCCCCCCCCCACAAGTGTTGTTTCAAGTTCGGGGACAAACAGTAGTCACGGGGAGCCAAATCAGAGCTGTATGGAAGATGTTCTGTGGTGTCACCGGCAGACACCACACTTGCTAGGTGGTAACCTTTAAATCGGCCGCGGTCCGTTAGTATACGTCGGACCCGCTTGTCGCCGCTATCAGAGATTGCAGACCAAGCGCCGCCAACAGGCAGGTATAGTTTACAGAGACTCCCTAGCACTCGCCCCAGTTGTACAGCCGACTTTGCTAGCGGTGGTTCACTGTCTACATACGCTCCCATTTGCAGAGACGACAGTTTAGCATAGCCTTCAGCTACGTCATTTCCTACGACCTAGCAAGGCGCCATGTTCAGTTACTATAATTACTATCTTCAAGAATGTATTCTTAACAGATAATATTGAGAATCATGTACCGTCAAGAGCGACGTTCTTCATTAATGGATTAAAGATAATTATCAAACTAATTACGTCCGCTTTCTGAATTCTCATTCCTTGTCATGTTCCAGACCTCACATCAGTATAGTTCTTCCCCCCTCACGCCAGCCTGCGTGAGCTAAAACGCATTTCGGCCTCCACTCGTAACACGGTGTTGGCTCTTATGCTAACACAAAATGTTCAATGATTTCCCACCCGAATTTGGCGATGATACCTGTCGCGCTGCTGGCAATGTGAGGGTTGGCGTTGTCATGGCGCAAAACCAACTCCTTTTGTCAGCCGATGCCTCCTTGTGTTCTGTATAGCCCGGCCCAGCTTTCTGTCTCGCAGTACGTGGCCTCGGTTATTGTTTTACCTCTTTCCAGGTAGTCGACCAGCACAACGCCTCTCCTGTCCCACAATACCGAAGCCATCACCTTCCCCACTGAAGGTGTTCGCTTGAACTTCTTGACATTGGGAGAACCGGAATGCCGACTTTGTTCTTATTGTTCCTTAGTCTCTGGCTTGGAGTAGTGGACCAAAGTCTCGCCGCAGCTACAGTTAAATCCAGAAATTCCTCACGCTCTTCCCGGTAACGACGAAGAAACCTGCAGGCACCGTCGATGCGTTTTTTTTTTTTTTTTTTTGTGTTCTCGTCAGTGAGCATCCGCGGTACTCGCCTGGCAATCACTTTCTGAGTACACCTCTTGTCCACTGTAGGCTTAGGGACGTCCCCTGTCAGTTCGGCAACCTCTTGCACAGTCACAGCCGATCCGCGAGCAAAAAATCTTCCACTTTCGTCACTGTCTCGTCAGAAACGGACGAACACCTGCGGCCGTCTTCGTCGTCCACGTTTGTACGGCCGTCTGCGAACTCCCTACACCATTTACGAATATTTTTTTACGTCCATACACACTCCTACATACAAATCGGTTAATTTTCGATGGATTTAAATAGGATTGACCCCTCAAATCACAGAAACCTAATCACAGAACGTAATTCACACTTACTTGGTGGTAGCGTCCATTTTTTCTACGCCAAGAATGAGCCTCGCAGTGAGGTGCGGACTGACAAGAACAGTGGTGTGGGGAGCAAGGAGTACGGCGCTGTTGTCAGATTTAAGCTAGCTCTCTCCGTCCTGACGGGAGCTCGTTGGAGACCTTTCTTTATGGACAACCATTGCATAAGCCCCTTGTGATTACGGCTGATGATCAGCAAAGTAATTTCTACCAACGAATCCAGACAATGCTGCCAACAGTGAGGCGTCCACTGGACTCGCATGCAGGTAGACGACGGATCTATCCACCGTCCGGCCATCCCGATTTAGGTTTTCCGTTATTTCCCTAAAGCACTCCAGGCAAATGCCAGGATGGTTCCTTTGGAAGGGCACGGTCGACGTCCTTCCCCATCCTTCCTTAAGGGGGGTAGGACGTCAAACGGGCCGACTTGGAGCAGGAGAGGCACCACAGGACACTTTAATTTCACTGTCTATACATTTAAAAATAAATTCATAAAACTTTGTCTGCATGACCAGAAAGGATTCAGAATTCACACTCTTAGGAGTGGAACTTCGAAAATAATAACGAAATAATTTCTTTTACATGTGAAATTTCATCATTTTTTTCACTTATTAATGGCAGCATTTGTTGCTAGAGGTACACTTTTCTTCATAAGTAAGAGAGATCATTCGATGAACTTTGCACAGTATACAAACCATACTTAAAGGTGTATGAAACTCTAGAATTTTCCAAATCTATTAAAAAATGTGGTAAAAATTGAGGTAAATAACTATAAAATTTGTGTTTTTTCTAATCATGAAATTTAAAATGTAACAGCTCATTCGTTTTTTCATAAATTAAATCAATTCTAGAGTTTCATACACCTGTAAGTATGGTATGTATGCTGTGCAAAATTCATCGAATAATCTCTCTAACTTATGAAGAAAAGTGTACCTATAGCAACAAATGCTGCTATTAGTAAGTGAGAATAATGATGAAATTTCATACGTAAAAAAAATTATTTTGTTGTGTATTCGAATTTCCACTGCAATGAGTGTGAATCCTGAATTCTTCCTGGTGATACTGACAAAGTCTTATGAATTTATTTGTAAAAGTAGAGACACTGGTTATTAAAATGTTCTGTGATGCCTCTCCTGCTCTAAGTCGGCCCGTTTGACGTCCTATCACCCTTAATTCGATGAGACCGATGACCTCGCTGTTTGGGCTCCTCCCCAAAACAACCCAAACCAACTGAGGTGTCGTTTCCGCATCCAACGTCCATAGTTTATTACTACGATGTGGAACGTACACCTATTGCATCTAGTTGTAAGCTATGTAGGCTGCTGATGTGTCACGTGAATTCGGTTGCTTCTTGTCAGAACAAACAAGTACGAATATTGAGCTCTAAATTGCCTAACCATGGTAGCTGCTTTATTTAAACTGGAACACATTTGTAATCCTAAGCGCTTTCGGGGTTTGAGAAGACTATTGCGCAAAAGCCACAAGATATAAAGAAAATAAAATAATATCAGAGGAATGAGTATCTCTCAAGTTTTTTAAATAACATTATACGTGCTCCATATTGGCACCGTTTAAGACGCAGCAAATACCAATACGTACATTACACGATATTCATTGAAGTCACTCCCACGAATTTGCTCGAGAAGGTGTGAAAGCAGGAAGCTTTGGAAATCTGATCATAGGATTGCCTATCTGCAGGCGCGAGCTGATTCCATGCGACAGAGATATGCCTGCCCCCCTAGTGCAACTACGCCACGACGCGTGTTCCTAAGACTTGGAAAGATGCCCTATCCATTGACATGAGTCAGTTTTCTGTATGTAGTAGTATTCGCACTGTCTTTTTCTGAAACCCTTAAGCTATTTACGCAAGATCCAGTCAGATTAATGTGACCACCTGTCAAAAGCCTTAATAACGATCTTTTGCAGTGCGGACTTGCAGGAAGAGAGTCCGTGAGGTTCTGAAAAGTATCGATAGGGATGTGGAGCCATGCTGACTTCAGTGATGTGGCCAGCTGTGCTAGGTTTCTCGACTGATGTCCATGGCGTGAACCGTCCGATCGAGGTGGTCCCACAGTATTTCGATTTGGTTTAAATCCGGGAAGTCTGGTGGTCATGGGAGTATGATTAACTCATCATTATGCTCTTCGAACCACTCGCGTACGCTGCGACCTCTGTGTGAAACGTTCCATTATCCTGCTGGTTGATACCATCGTGGCAAGGAGAAAGCATGTTGCCTGCAGGAGTGGACATGATCTCGAAGCATATGTACTGACTCATGTTGATCTGTTGTGCCTTTCAGAATGATGCGCACTTTAGCGTGCTATATGAGATCTATATTGAAAATATAGATACGTGTTTCAGGACGTCAGTGACATTCGGGAAGAGTGTTGACATGCTCGTCAAATTCCTTCACGGTACTCACAGCAGATATGCACAGCACACAACATTTTTTTGCAGAACAAAATTTTTAGTTTCCCTTTACAGGAACATAGTCATCAGAGTGACTCATAGCCGTGAGAAAAGATATTTCCTCCTTACATAGTTCTCTCCCAACACAGTATTGCGTTTCTGTGTTAATCACTTTTTCAGACTCTGTTACAATGGCGTAACGTTTATAACTAAAAGTCAGTAAATAGTCTTTGATCACGTACAGACTGATCAAATACTTTTACTATCAACGATGCAGATGATAGGAGCATGCGGGCACACCTAAGTGATGTGCTCCTAGATAGGGCAACTTTATACAGATACAATACACATCACTGGATCCAACTATAAATACCTGCTTACAATTGGAACTTGATGCAATCATTTTAGGATTATCGCAAGTTGTAGCCTTCAGCAATTACACACTCAATTAGAATGTCGTTCAGGTTGGTTTATCCAATTCTTCCAGCAGTGACATTCCCACTTACCACTTGGAAAGACTTCTGTTTGTAGCATTCGGAAGTAATATCAAAACGGAGACGTCAGTGACGCTAAGTTTGTGGCGCTATATGAAACGTGCTCGTGTGGCTTAACCACTGGTGGTTAGTGATAAGCAGGGTTGGTATCACAATCTTCTAACACTTTTCATTTTCTACGACCGACGATTAACACTGTCATTACTTCATTAGTAAACTAATTAAATTCAGTTTTGATTTCAAAATTTCCTTGGGTATTAGGCCTACAAGGAAATACTGTCTTCAGAATCTTGAGCTACAATTTAAAGCCCTTGATTTTAGCATCCATTTTCTCGCATCTGACTCAAGCATACTTTCGAAAATTTAAACAGAAAAATATTTAAAAAATCTCTCTTCACGTTCTTCTATATTGATTATGTCAACATTTCCCTTAGCCGGTATCATTCATTATGTGCATTATTTATACTTTCCATTGAAACACAGCGGTTCTTATATTCAAGTTCTTGGACATCTTCTTCTTTTTTTACTCGTTGTCAATTATGAAAAAAATGGTTCAAATGGCGCTGAGCACTATGCGACCTAACTTCTGAGGTCATCAGTCGCCTAGAACTTAGAACTAATTAAACCTAACTAAGCTAAGGACATCACACACATCCATGCCCGAGGCAGGATTCGAACCTGCGACCGTAGCGGTCGCTCGGTTCCAGACTGTAGCGCCTAGAACCGCACGGCCACTCCGGCCGGCTGTCAATTATGTGTCATTTTTGGTGGATTCGACGTGTCTCATATGATTGATCTCAACAGAACATACTACTGTGGTAATGTATAGACACGTCACTCAACAAAAAAAAAAAATTCTCTATCTTACTAAGAGTTTCAAGTCACTAAGCTTCGTGTCAGGTACGAATTTTCTTTCAGCAGTATGAAATTCAATTGTATGAAATTCAATTGCTTAGGAAATAATGGTCCGTGCTGTATTTCCTAACGAAGACGTGGCCATTGGAGCGAAAGATCGAATTTGGAAAGGAAGACAAAGGAGAACAGCCGTATTCTTTTCAAGGGAACGGGCTTGGAATTTTGTATTAGGCGATTTCGGGAAATTGAGGAAAACCTAAATCAGGATGGCCAAACGGTGGTTTGACTCATTGTCCTCTCAAATGCGAGTCTAGCGTCTTAATGTTAGCTCAGTCGCACAAAAAGTCGTACCAGCGGAACGTTATTGACGTTTATGACTAACTAGAACATCTTCTACGTAGTGAGCTCGTACTTACTAGTATCGTAAAATGAATATAAAACTCCAGTTTCTTATTTTACCACAGTTAGAAATGATTTAGTACAACAGTGTTCTTTCAAACGCACATTTTCACTCACGGAGCCTTAAGTAAGTGATCCACGGTATTCAATCACAATCGATAGCGTACTGTCGATACTGTGATCATCGCAACGTATGCTGGCATCATTCGTCACCACAATAATTTTACGAAGGTTGCGCATGTACCACTGGAATCAAGCAGTCCCCACAAAGTCGAACACAGGATGCGACAGGTCGTGAGTTAAGCAATGCAACTTGATTTCATTTCCTGTGAGCTCGTTATGTCCCACATCGGCGCAACGAGTAAAAAGTGTTACGTCACAGTAACAGGTTCTGTAGCGCCAAGTCACTGCTCCTAATTGCATGTGAATATTATACCGGGTAGTTGTTACGTACTACTTCCGAGGAAAGTTGGCTTCCGAGCCATACTTCAGTTTTCGCAAACTTCCAGACACTTCCAGAATAATACCTACTCACTCATTGATCAAAATAGCATAACAATTTTTGGAAGTTTGTGGTGAGGTCTTATGGGACTAAACTGCTGAGGTCATCAGTCCCTAAGCTTAGCACTACTTAATCTGACTTAAGGGGCTCCGGAAAGGCTCAAAATAATGAAAAGTTCAATTTTTACTTTTTTGCGTTTTCTGAATCTGCAGACTATTACCTTTTAATAGATATATAATTTATTCAATTCCGAAGACTACAACTATTTTTAAATTTTTTTTGAAATGTGTTCTACATGGGCGTGACCCACTGTGGCGCTGTTAAACTGCTGTCAAATGGTGTTATTATTAACGTCCGTGTTCATCAGGTACATTTTAGTGATGTGAGATAAAGTATGTGTTGTGGCTAACCTGTGATGGTTCAATATATATCGCTGGTGTGATTGTCGATTGTTTCATGTTTATTTACTCTGTCGTTATCTCGAAAATATTCGTAATTAATTCTGTTTCTTGAGTCTCTGTTTTGTTGAAGTATAATAATGAGTAAAAGTAAAGTTATTAGAAATCCTCTGAAGGCTTTTAAGAAAAGGAGAAATGTTGGAAAGCCAAAGGTATGTGTTATTACTGTAAACAATAAAGACGATGAAAATTCACAACATAGCTTGTGTCCCAAAGAAGAAGACATTTGGTGTAAATATAACAAAGGATTGCTAACTGGTGAAGTGTACACTCATAAGCATAGTCTGCCTCATGCAATAATGGAGGTGATAAAACCTATTTTCAGAGACTTAGCAGCACCTGAACTGTTGAAAAAGTGTATTCACGGAAAAACTCAAAACCCCAATGAAAGTGTAAATAGTGTTATATGGTCGAGAATCCCCAAGACTGTATTTGTTGGAATAGAAACACTTCACTTTGGTGTGTATGATGCTGTTGCGACTTTCAATGATGGCAACATTGTAAGGTGCAAGGTATTTAGAAATATGGGAATGAAGATAGGTTCTAAGATGGTACGAGCGATGCTTGCTTTAGACAAGGAACGCCTTCGGGCTGCAGACAGGGCTGTAAAGAGTCTAGAAATACAAGCAAGAGTAAACAGGAGGAGGAACAAGAGGAAGCTGGAGGAGGAGTTTGCATAGGATGAAGATAATCCATCCTATGGACATGGAATGCACTAAAAAGTTAATCCAATCTTTGTCGCTCGATTCGCAAAACTTTTATTTTCTCATACTAATTACATGTTTTCTAAGGATCTTCCAAACATATTTGTTTCAAACTTTCAGTAAATGTTACACAGTACCTTCTGCATAATTTAACACAGCCTTTTTCCAAAAAACTGTATATTTTTGAATATATAAATAAAAAATTGCAAAAAATGTTGTCAATTGTCATTACAATTGAAAAAAATCATCTTTAATAACTGAACTAAAATTTTGTAAAATCCCTGTGTTAATTTGTAGCCCATATTCCAATAAATAATCTGTAAAAAGTTCAACTTCCTACCTCAAATACTTTGTGAGGAAAGATGTAATTTATAAGCGTTATTTTAACGTTGCAAGTATAGGGCGTTCCGGAGCCCCTTAAACTAACTTACGATAAGGACGACACACACACCCATGCCCGACTGTGGGCTCCAATCTCCGATGGGGGGAGCCGCGCGGACAGTGAGAAAGTGCCTTCGACCAAGCGGTAGCATAACACCTAGTAAACTAATCATATGACAGCATTAATGCCTTTAGTATAAGGAATGTCTACTATTTCACTAACTCTGTAATGCAAGAGATTGATTCCTTTCCTTATTTTTTTTTTTTCACTCCACACTGTGAGCACATAAAAGATAAAGTCCTTATCGATCACTCTTAGCCCTTACATACAAAAATTGTCTTGATCGCTTTTGATTTATTATTCCTTGTTCCGTGTTCTGGTGATAGCCATCATGAAATTGGAAGCCTGCCACTTGTCACAGCGATCTTCTGGACAGTTGTTGCCGCCACTGCATTTATCTTCGATGTTATTTTTGTCTGATGAGCTGTGGCCACAAATCGTCATAAAAAAAATTCATTCGGATCTAGACAATTCAGTGTTTAACTCCATTATGTCCTATTCTATAATGTTATGGAGCAACTCAGCGCACGCATAATAGATATTCTTATCTTAAGAAAGGGCCGTCAGAACTATCTGCAGTGATAGTTTGCTATCTTTGCGTAAGAGGGTGTTGAACCATCTTGGACTTGTTGTCCTTATATCTCTGTACATACAATGTCTCCTTCTGTGAGTAATAAACTACACCCACTCAGAAGGAATTCTAGAAATGGGATCAGTGTTAAATACGAGGTGTGGCTAGAAAAAAACCGGACTAGTACTGGTGAAACAATAAAACGAATGCAATAAGGCTGAAAGTCGCATGGCCTGTCACCTGACTCTCGCTCCGCCTACTGCTCGACTTTCATCTGCCTCCTGCACTCAGTCTGCCCGTGGCGTCTGTTTTAAGTAGTTGACGTTTTGTCTGTGCGTCGGAAAATGTTGAGTGTACAGAAAGAACAGCGTGTTAACATCAAATTTTGTTTCAAACTAGGAAAATCTGCAAGTGAAACGTTTGTAATGTTACAACAAGTGTACGGCGATGATTGTTTATCGCGAACACAAGTGTTTGAGTGGTTTAAACGATTTAAAGATGGCCGCGAAGACACCAGTGATGACACTCGCACTGGCAGACCATTGTCAGCAAAAACTGATGCAAACATTGAAAAAATCGGTAAACTTGTTCGACACTTTCCTTGTCAACTCCTGTTAACTCAGACACTGCTCTGATTGTTAAACGGCGATCTTGTCGAACAAGTTTACCGATTTTTTCAATGTTTGCATCAGTTTTTGCTGACAATGGTCTGCCAGTGCGAGTGTCACCACTGGTGTCTTCGCGGCCATCTTTAAATCGTTTAAACCACTCAAACACTTGTGTTCGCGATAAACAATCATCGCCGTACACTTGTTGTAACATTACAAACGTTTCACTTGCAGATTTTCCTAGTTTGAAACAAAATTTGATGTTAACACGCTGTTCTTTCTGTACACTCAACATTTTCCGACGCACAGACAAAACGTCAACTACTTAAAACAGACGCCACGGGCAGACTGAGTGCAGGAGGCAGATGAAAGTCGAGCAGTAGGCGGAGCGAGAGTCAGGTGACAGGCCACGCGACTTTCAGCCTTATTGCATTTGTTTTATTGTTTCACCAGTACTAGTCCGGTTTTGTTCTAGCCACACCTCGTAGTGTCTCAACAGAGGAGAAAACCTGTGTTTATGAGGGAGGTTTTTGCGGTGGAAGGCTTCGTTTTGGTGTGCTAATTTTATTTTGTGCAGGAGTTTCTCCATGAAATTCAGAGGCTTTCGCTTAAATGTATTACTTATCTGTACTACAGGATAGATCTTATCTTGGTGTTATTATTTAGTTTTAATTTTTTGTAATTTCTTTTTATCAGTATTTTGTAAAATATTTATCTCGTCGTTCTATTAGCAAGTAACTTTATTTCGCATGGAACGTGACAGGAAACTGACATAACAGGAACTAAAAAGAGTTGAAAACAAAATAGGATGCAGCTTTTCCAGGAACGACGAAGCTGAAGATTTCGAAAGGCTCAGAAAATAACATCTGAGTCTACAGCTCTTATAAATTAGGGTTTGAAGAAGTTCTACAAATGTTTTTTTTTTTTTTTTTTGTCTATGGACTTAGTAATAAAGTGTTTGTTCCTAACTGAGCTGGGAACGTCATCTCTGTTTGTCGATTCTGTAGAAAGGGGTGTATCGTATGGATCATGTGCCCAGAGAGAAGAACCTTTTGTGTTTAAGTCGAAAGTTATAAAAGAAATGAAATAATTCTTTTTATCCAATGTGTTTTGTTGATACGACAAAGTAACATATATATCCCATTATAGTATTCTCCAATATTGGTCAGGTGTATCATATTCTACAACAAACAACCACTACACGAAATGACACAGAACAATCGGCGATTTACCCCATAAGTGAACTTAGCGCGGACTTCAATGCGAGATACGTTTAATAGTTTCCACAAAGAAATTATATCTCTCAATGTGGCAGAAAATTCAGAGAGATTCTGGTAGTTTCTAAAGTGTACCGGCAACAAGACACAATAAACACCTTAACTGCGTGAGAGCGATAATTAATGTTACAGACGTAAATAAAGCAGAATCACCAAACACTGCTTTCCGAAATTGTTTCGCCAAGGAAGATGCAGTAAATATTCCAGAATTCGGATCAAGTACAGCTGCCAATTTGAAGTAGACATCCTCGGTGTAGCAAATCAACTTAAGTGAATAAAGGCAAGTGTTTTGGACCAGATTAAATATCAATTACGTTCCTTACGGAGTATGATTATGAAATAACTCTACTTCTGTTAATGACGTTCCATCAAAGATATGTACCTAATGAGTGGAAAGTTGCACAGGTTGCACCAACTCTCAAGAAAGGAGAGAGATTATTATATTATAAATTCATCATATAAATTTATATCATCGAAATTATAAGCTCATATCATTGAAATCAATCTGTAGTAAGATTCTGAATCGTATACTGTGTTCCAACATTAAGAAATACCTCGAAGAAGACCATCTCTTGACATATACCACTTGGGAAGTGACTATTGTTCTTGTGAAACACTGATTCTTTATTCACACGAAGTAATGAGTACTATTGACAGGGGATCTGAAGATGATTCCGTATTTCTCGATTTTCCGAAATCTTCTGATGCCGTTACTCATTAGCGAATTCTAATAAGAATGCGTGCCTATACGGTTGTACGACTGGTTTCGTGTTTTCTTGCGTAAAAGGCCACGTTTTGTGGGTATCTAACGGAAAGTATAGAGTAAAACAGGAATGATACCTGACTTTTCCCTCTGCTGTTCATTAGCTACATAAATAGCGTACGGGAAAATCTCAGCAACCATCTTACTTTGTTTGCAGACGATGCTGTCACTTCCTGTATAGTAAATTCATCAGAAGGTCAAAACTAATTGCACGATGACGTAGTAAAGATAATTTTTATGGTGAGAAAAAGGGCAATTGAACCTAAATAATGAAAATTGTGAGGTCATTCACTTGAGTACTAAAGGAATCCTTTAAATTTCGTTACACGATAAATCACACAAACTCAAAGACTGTCGATGCCATTAAATACCTACGGATTTCCATAGTAATAAAATAAGGACAAGTCAGAGATCACACTGAATGACTTAGTGGTCATTTTTCCGACGTACTGTTCGAGACAGGAAGACTCGAAAAGTCGTGTTAAAGTGAATTGAAAGTATATTTGTAGATGTAAAAGAAACTACGATGAAGTGAAATTTTCTGGACAGTTCTATAGATCGAGTTGTAATGTTTTTTCCTTGTTACTCAATATGGTGTTCTTAGTGTTGACAAATGACCTCAGTAAAAGAGCACGAATTGGCCCAAAGTTGATCTGAGTTACATTAATAACATGTAGAGTGTGAGCAATGAGCCATGGTAATTGGCGGATTATCAGATAATATATTAAGTAGTCCCAGAATCGTTGTGACGATAATTTGCGCGGATGTAGGGTACTCTTTTTTGAGTACTTGTTGCAACTACTTTACAACAGTGTTCATCGAGCAGTGGCTGAATGAACAATTAATACTGCTTAATCATACAGCAGTTACACGATCTGTGGAAGGAAAAATGAGCGTAGCTGTTTATAGTGACTGTGAGAGGCCATCACCATTTGGTTGGCCACATGTGATCCTTCACCATCGTGAAGGTGATGAGGCATCCTAGTCTAAGGTTGGCTAACCACAACCAGTTACCGGTAAATCTCGATGTAATCTGATCACCAGGATTTTAAACGAACATTGTCAGCCGGTTAGAGCAGGAGCGTTTCAGCACGAACAATTAAGAAGGAACTATGTCCATTTTTTTTTATTTTTTATTTTTTATTTTTTTTTTTTTTTTTTGGGTCATCAGTCTTCCGACTGGTTTGATACGGCACGCCATGAATTTCTCTCCTGTGCCAACCTCTTCATCTCAGTTATTTGCTGGATGTATTCCAATGGCTGTTTTCCTCTATAGTTTTTTTCCCTTTACAGCTCCGTCTAGTACCATGGAAATCATTCCCCCATGTCTTTACAGATGTCATCTTGTCCCTTCTCCTTATCAGTATTTCCCACATGTTCCTTTCCTCTCCGATTCTGCGCAGAATCTCCTCATTCCTTACTTTATCAGTCCCCTAATTTTCGTCTGCAGCACCACGTCTAAAATGCTTCGATTCTCTTTTGTTCCGGTTGTTCCAAAGCCCATGTCTCACTACCATACAATGTTGCACATCAGACTAATATTGTCAAAAATTTATTCTTCAAATTAAGGCCGATATTTGATATTAGTAGACTTCACTTGACCAGGCATTACCCTTTTTGCCATTGCGTCTGCTGTTGATGTCGTCCTTGCTCCGTCCGTCATTGGTTATATTATTGCCTAGGTAGCAGATTTCCTTAACTTCTTCTACTACGTGCCCATCAATCCTGATGTTAAGTCTCTCGCTGTTCTCATTTCTATAACTTCTCATTACCTTCGTCTTGCTTCGATTTACTCTCAATGCATACTCTGTACATCTACATCCAAATCGACATCTACATCTGCATACATACTCCGCAATCTACCATACGGTGCGTGGCGGAGGGTACCTCGTACCACAACTACCATCTTCTCTCCCTGTTCCACTCCCAAACAGAACGAGGGAAAAATGACTGCCTATATGCCTGTACGAGCCCTAATCTCTCTTATCTTTGTGGTCTTTCCGGGAAATATAAGTTGGCGGCAGTAAAATTGTACTGCAGTCAGCCTCAAATGCTGGTTCTCTAAAATTCCTCAGTAGCGATTCACGAAAAGAACGCCTCCTTTCCTCCAGAGACTCCCACCCGATTTCCTGAACCATTTCCGTAACACTCGCGTGATGATCAAACCTACCAGTAACAAATCTAGCAGCTCGCTTCTGAATTGCTTCTATGTCCTCCCTCAATCCGACCTGATAGGGATCCCAAACGCTTAAGCAGTACTCAAGAACAAGACGTATTATTCTTTAATAAGCGGTCTCCTTTGCAGATGAACCACATATTCCCAAAATTCTACCAATTAACCGAAGACGACTATCCGCCTTCCCCACACCTGCCATTATATGCTTGTCCCACTTCATATCGCGCGACAATTTTACACCCAAATATTTAATCGACGTGACTGTGTAAAGCGCTACACTACGAATGGAGTATTCATACATTACGTGATTCTTTTGCCTATTCATCTGCATTAATTTACATTTATCTAAATTTAGAGTTAGCTGCCATTCTTTACACCAATCAAAAATCCTGTCCAAGTCATCTTGTATCCTCCTACAGTCACTCAACGACTACACCTTCCCGTACACCACAGCATCATCAGCAAACAGCCGCACATTGGTACCCACCCTATCCAAAAGATCATTTATGTAGATAGAAAACAACAGCGGATCTACCACACTTCCCTGGGGCACTCCAGATGATACCCTCACCTCCGATGTACACTCACCATCGAGGACAACGTACTGGGTTCTATTACTTAAGAAGTCTTCGAGCCACTCACATATTTGGGAACCAATCCCATATGCTCGTACCTTAGTTAGGAGTCTGCAGTGGGGCACCGAGTCAAACGCTTTCCGGAAGTCAAGGAATATGGCATCCGTCTGATACCCTTCATCCCTGGTTCGCAAGATATCATGTGAAGAAAGGGCGAGTTGCGTTTCGCAGGAGCGATACTTTCTAACGTCGTGCTGATGCATGGACAGCAACTTCTCTGTCTCAAGGAAATTCATTATATTCGAACAGAGAATATGTTCGATCATCCTGCAACAAACCGATGTTTTCCTTCCCAACTTCTGTAATGGCCATTTTTAGAGATGTCCATTTCTCTTCAGCTGTACTGGCTACTGAGCTATTCCTTGATTTTGAGGATCCGTCCTTCTACACTTCTTATATACAGGCGTCACCTGCGCTTTGTTCCAGTCCCTCGTGACTTTACGTTGGACAAGAGATTCGCGATAAATGCAAGCTAAGTAAGGAGCCAAAGCAGTAGAGTACTATTTGTAAAACCGAATTGTAATCCCATCAGGGCCTGGCGATTTATTTATTTTCAACCCATTCAGCTGCTTCACAACCCCAGTGATGTCTATCACTGTCTTGTGTACTTATTAGACTGTTCATTCCGTTCAGCAGATCATTTAATTCTTCTTCACTTTCACTCAGGATAGCAATGTCATCAGCGAATCGTATCATTGATATCCTTTAACCTTGAATTTTAATTCGATTCCTGAAACTTTCATTTCTTTCCATCATTTCTTCTTCGATGCATAGATTGAACAGTAAGGGAGAAAGGCTACATCCTTGTCTTACACCCTTTTTAATACGAGCTCTTCGCTGTTGGTCGTCCACTCTTATTATTCCCTCTGGGCTATTGTACATATTGTACACGACCCGTCTCTCCCTATAGCTTACCCCTACTTCTTCAGAATCTCGAACAGCTTGCACCATTTTACATTGTCGAACGCTTTTTCCAGGTCCAGAAATCCTATGAACGGTCTTGATTTTCCTTTAGTCTTGCTTCCAACATTAACCGCAACGTCAGAATCCCCTCTCTCGTGCCATTACCTTTCCTAAAGCCAAACTGACCGTCATCTAGCGCATACTCGATATTATTTTCCATTCTTCTGTATATTATTCTTGTAAACAACTTGGATGCATGGGCTGTTAAGCTGATTGTGAGATAATTCTCACACTTGTCAGCTCTTGTAGTCTTCGTAACTGCGTGGATGGTGCTTTTCTGAAAGTCAGATTGTATGTCGCCAGACACATACATTCTTCACACCAAAGTGAATAGTCGTTTTATTGCCACTTCCATCAATAATTTTAGAAATTCTGATGGAATTTTATATATTTCTTCTGCCTTATTTGATCTTAAGTCCTCCAAAGCTCTTTCATATTCTAATTCTAATACTGCAGCCCCTATCTCTTCTAAATCGACTCCTGTTTCTTCTTCTATCGCATCAGACAAATCTTCACCCTGATAGAGGCTTTCAATGTATTCTTTCCACCTATCTGCTCTCTCCTCTGCATTTAACAGTGGAATTCCCGTTGCACTCTTAATGTTACCACAATTGCTTTTAATGTCACCAAAGGTTGTTTTGACTTTCCTGTATGCTGAGTCTGGCCTTCCGACATCATTTCTTTTTCGATGTCTACACAGTTTTCCTGCAGCCATTTCGTCTTAGCTTCCCTGCGCTTCCTGTTTATTTCGTTTCTCAGCGACTTGTATTTCTCTATTCCTGATTTTCCCGGAACATTTTTGTACTCCTCCTTTGATCGATCAATTGAAGTATTTCTTCCCTTACCCACGGTTTCTTCGCAGTTACCTTCTTTATACCTATGTTTTCCTTCCCAACTTCTGTAATGGCCCTTTTTAGAGATGTCCATTTCGCTTCAGCTGTACTGGCTACTGAGTTATTCCTTATTGCTGTATCTATGGCCTTAGAGAACTTAAACCGTATATCGTCGTTCCTTAGTACTTTCGTATCCCACTTCTTCAAGTATTGGTTCTTCCTGTCTAATATCTTAAACTTCAGCCTACTCTTCATCACTACCATGTTGTGATCTGAGTCTATATCTGTTCCTGGGTACGCCTTAGAATCCAGTATCTGATTTCGGAATCTCTGTCTAACCATGATGTTCAAACTTTCGGAAGAAATTTCATTTTTTCCTGCTGGGATATTCATCGTTGAAGTTAGTAGCCTCCAAGCAGTGATATATTTTTTCGTCGCACAGTTATTTATTTTCAGTAATAATTACAGACCTATTAGCTCTCTCTTTCGATGTGGAAATCCAAGAAACGTATTTCTACTGTGACATTTACAACAGCTAAAACATAAATAACCAGGACACTATTTCAGCTAATTAAATTTCGAAAAGATTTATACTTTCGACATTGTCACAACAGCAGCAACACACAGCAGGTAATTGATGACCCACGTTACACGCAATAGCAAATTTTCTGTTGTCGAATTTTCAATAGTTGCTCTTTATTATGCATAACCAATATTTTGCACTGTGAATATCAAAAAGCAGTTTGTTAAATCTGTAAATAAAGATGTTTTATCTGTAAATAGTCTGTAAAGCTACAGATATTCTCACAAAACTCAAATGAAAATTTTCGCTTTAAAAAATTACTATCAGAGGTGAAGGAAACAATCTCAGAAAAATATGGGCCATTTCGCTACCAACACACATGCTGAAAGTGTTTCATTAAATACACAAAAAGTGATGTATGCTGTGTACTAAATGAATAATTTTAACGTCTCTTTCGGCCGAGAACTAAAATAATCTACGACAACTGTTTGGTAATAAATACGTGGCTTCTCAGTTCGTTCTTTTACTAGTAGCATAGAAATTGTACACGGTAACACTGAATACTCTTGGAACACTAACAGGAAGAACGAAATGTTATTGGTTAGATGTTGCCAATGGCATACCATAGCCTTAATAAATATTGGACTCACAAGGGATTAATTTGTCAATGTCCACAAACCGTCTTTATTTTTCCCATCTTCCGCGTAACTTCAGCTTCCCAATATTTGCGTCCTTTTTAGGGTTTCGTAAATCTATCTACAAAACCGAAACCCTATAGGATCAGCAAGGGTCGAAAAAATCAGCCAATGAGTTTCAAAACAACTGTTTACTAGCCCTTGAACTGGGTTCAGATATTTCTAAAAATATCTTCTTGAGAAGGAGTTGGCCATGTTACATCACATGATCTAATACAATCTAATGTACCATGATGTGATGAAACAAGGCTCACTCCTGAAAAAGATAATTTTGTAAATATCGAAAGCGAGGTAAAGGATTAATAAACATTCTGTTTTCCAATTGGTTTGCTGCTTTTTTTAACCTCTTCAGATTAACATAGATGCTGTTTCGCACCCATGTTTAGCAGTTTGCCCTATCGCACCACCTTATTATCCTTCTTGCTCTCTGACAGCCCGACTTTTAAGATCCTTTTTTCTCAGGGACAGGTTGACGTATCAAGTTAAAATTTAAGTTACGTACTAAAATCTACGGTCCTTTGGCGGCGTAAAACGTTTAAGCTCGTGTCAGTGCAGTCTCAAGATACGGTCATTTATGTCAAACATTTTGATACTAACAAACTCACTCATGAAAACCTGTAGGCTGCTTCGCGTTGACCTAGAATCACGAACTTTTTCAAGAGGCATGATTTAACTGTACAGGTAAAGGAAAAAATCCGAAAACTTGTTAAATTGTAGTTATATCACACGAAAAAATTTTCGTTTTTGTCATTCGTTATCCCACTGCCTGCCCTTCTAATCAGGAATGGATGGATATACCATCTTGAAATTTATGTCATATATTAAGGACTGTCGTCCCTCCGCGTTGTAAAAAAATTTTAGGTTCCACGTCAGTGTAATCAAAAGATACGACCATTTATGTCACGTATATTGATACTCGCAAACTCTTATAGAGATGTAAAGGGTACTTCCCGCTGACCTAGGATCATGAAATTTGGCAACAAGCAAGACTTTACAGTACAAGTGAAGGATATCTACATCTACATCAACATCTACATCTACATCTACATACATACTCCGCAATCCACCATATGGTGCGTGGCGGAGGGTACCTCGTACCACAACTACCATCTTCTCTCCCTGTTCCACTCCCACGAGGGAAAATGACTGCCTATATGCTTCTGTACGAGCCCTAATCTCTATTATCTTATCTTCGTGGTATTTCCGCAAAACATTAATTGGCGGCAGTAAAATTGTACTGCAGTCAGCCTCAAATGCTGGTTCTCTAAATTTCCTCAGTAGCGATTCACGAAAAGAACGCCTCCTTTCCTCTAGAGACTCCCACACGAGTTCCTGAAGCATTTCCGTAGCACTCGCGTCATGATCAAACCTACCAGTAACAAATTTAGCAGCCCGCGTCTGAATTTCTTCTATGTCCTCCCTCAATCCGACCTGATAGGGATCCCAAACGCTCGACCAGTACTCAGGAATAGGTCGTATTAGTGTTTTATAAGCGGTCTCCTTTACAGATGAACCACATCTTCCCAAAATTCTACCAGTGATCCGAAGACGACTATCCGCCTTCCCCACAACTGCCATTACATGCTTGTCCCATCGTTCTGCAATGTTACGACAAAATATTTAATCGACGTGACTGTGTAAGCCGCTACACTACTAATGGAGTATTCAAACATTACGAGATTCTTTTTCCTATTCATGTGCATTAATTTACATTTATCTATATTTAGAGTTAGCTGCCATTCTTTACACCAATCAAAAATCCTGTCCAAGTCATCTTGTGTCTTCCTACAGTCACTCAACGATGACACCTTCCCGTACACCACAGCATAATCAGCAAACAACCGCACGTTGCTATCCACCCTATCCAAAAGATCATTTATGTAGATAGAAAACAACAGTAGACCTACCACACTTCCCTGGGGCACTCCAGATGGTACCCTCACCTCCGATGAACACTCACCATCGAGGACAACGTACTGGGTTCTATTACTTAAGAAGTCTTCGAACCACTCGCAGGGAACCAATCCCATATGCTCGTATCTTAGTTAGGAGTCTGCAGTGGGGCATCGAGTCAAACGCTTTCCGGAAGTCAAGGAATATGGCTTTGGTCTGATACCCTTCATCCGTGGTTCGCAAGATGTCGTGTGAAAAAAGGACGGATATTTTGTTGTTGCATCTGCAGTGTTGGTATTGTTTCTGTATGTAGTACTTACCGCCGATCTGAGCTTTACTAGTACGCACTGGTACAGATTTGCGTAGAAGATGTTCCAGTGACGCATTTTCGTGATGATAACAACTACAAGTAATGCTGCAATTCCATTAGCATCGTTTTGTAACTAAAAATTGCGTGATTTGAGACAAAAGGTAAGTTCATTCTTTATATTGACTGCTTAATCTCTAAAGTACGAAGCTACCATCTCATTAGAAAATGGGATAGCAGGTACTTAAATTACGGATTTTTATATCTAAAATAAATTTCATCATCTACATAGCGTAAATATTAATAACATTAACCGCATTTCAGTAGCCTCACTGCATTGAGCTGTCTGATAGTTCAGTTATGTCTCAGTGATTTTTTAATTCACCATTTTCGTGTTTTGAACCATGAAAGTTAATCTGTTAAGACGTGTCACTTTTCGTACGAAAAAGTCAACTTTTCTTTTTTTTTAAGTTCCTAATGAAGAGATTTCAGAGAAGGAGGCATTTAATCTGCAGCCATAGAGCTATTTGGGAGAACTTTGTTGATCATAACGCACAGAGGAGTGTCATTATTATTCATTAATCCTAAAGAAATATAGCTTTCATGAAATTCTTAAGTTTTTCTAGTAACTGCTCTCGATTGATTACGTGTAGAAGCATTGGCGTGATAATTATTTGGCGATATCGTTGAAATCAATTTTGTCCTATGTACGAGAGTATACATAATAAATGCACGAGTGCAGGTTGTCGACACGTGGTTGACAAGTTGACAACACATGGAAGATTGGGTCTGGCCGTGAATTGCGCTCGGATAGCTTAATGCTAAGGCGACAGCTCGAGATAAGCGGAAAATCCGGACTCGAGTTTCGGTCCGGCACACATTTTCACTGTCGCCATTCCATTACACAACTGATGATTGTCCATATTTTGAACTGTGAATTTGTTTCATGCATTTCATTAGTTCCAGGTCTACCTCCGTAGCTGAGTTAACAGTGTGTGGATGACTGTCCTGTGTCGAACTAAGGTTCAGTTCGCGCTATTGCGATCGATTTTTGCTTTGGGTGGCTGGGGGATAGGGGGGGGGGCGGGAATGGGTTTACTCAGACCTGTGATGCCAATTTAGGAGCTGCTTGAATGAGAAGTAGCGGGCCGAAGCGAAGATGATGGCAGCTGGGAGAGCGGTGTGATGACACTACGGACCTTCAAACTACATCCAAATGTCGTCATTAGCAGATGACGACATGGCGGTCAGTTTCTCCCTACTAGTGATCGGTGCGGCGGAGCCATTACCATCATAATTACGTAATTGTGTAGCAGAGAAGGTATACCGAATTTAAAGCGAAGAGGTGAAAAGTGCCTTTCCGAGTAGTCATTAACCTTTCATTTCAGAGTCATACCTGTATTACACTCCTGGAAATGGAAAAAAGAACACATTCACACCGGTGTGTCAGACCCACCATACTTGCTCCGGACACTGCGAGAGGGCTGTACAAGCAATGATCACACGCACGGCACAGCGGACACACCAGGAACCGCGGTGTTGGCCGTCGAATGGCGCTAGCTGCGCAGCATTTGTGCACCACCGCCGTCAGTGTCAGCCAGTTTGCCGTGGCATACGGAGCTCCATCGCAGTCTTTAACACTGGTAGCATGCCGCGACAGCGTGGACGTGAACCGTATGTGCAGCTGACGGACTTTGAGCGAGGGCATATAGTGGGCATGCGGGAGGCCGGATGGACGTACCGCCGAATTGCTCAACACGTGGGGCGTGAGGTCTCCACAGTACATCGATGTTGTCGCCAGTGGTCGGCGGAAGGTGCACGTGCCCGTCGACCTGGGACCGGACCGCAGCGACGCACGGATGCACGCCAAGACCGTAGGATCCTACGCAGTGCCGTAGGGGACCGCACCGCCACTTCCCAGCAAATTAGGGACACTGTTGCTCCTGGGGTATCGGCGAGGACCATTCGCAACCGTCTCCATGAAGCTGGGCTACGGTCCCGCACACCGTTAGGCCGTCTTCCGCTCACGCCCCAACATCGTGCAGCCCGCCTCCAGTGGTGTCGCGACAGGCGTGAATGGAGGGACGAATGGAGACGTGTCGTCTTCAGCGATGAGAGTCGCTTCTGCCTTGGTGCCAATGATGGTCGTATGCGTGCAGGTCAGCGCCACAATCAGGACTGCATACGACCGAGGCACACAGGGCCAACACCCGGCATCATGGTGTGGGGAGCGATCTCCCACACTGGCCGTACACCACTGGTGATCGTCGAGGGGACACTGAATAGTGCACGGTACATCCAAACCGTCATCGAACCCATCGTTCTACCATTCCTAGACCGGCAAGGGAACTTGCTGTTCCAACAGGACAATGCACGTCCGCATGTATCCCGTGCCACCCAACGTGCTCTAGAAGGTGTAAGTCAACTACCCTGGCCAGCAAGGTCTCCGGATCTGTCCCCCATTGAGCATGTTTGGGACTGGATGAAGCGTCGTCTCACGCGGTCTGCACGTCCAGCACGAACGCCGGTCCAACTGAGGCGCCAGGTGGAAATGGCATGGCAAGCCGTTCCACAGGACTACATCCAGCATCTGTACGATCGTCTCCATGGGAGAATAGCAGCCTGCATTGCTGCAAAAGGTGGATATACACTGTACTAGTGCCGACATTGTGCATGCTCTGTTGCCTGTGTCTATGTGCCTGTGGTTCTGTCAGTGTGATCATGTGATGTATCTGACCCCAGGAATGTGTCAATAAAGTTTCCCCTTCCTGGGACAATGAATTGACGGTGTTCTTATTTCAATTTCCAGGAGTGTATTATATATGTTGGAAATTGCGTTAGTCGTTGGAGGCGATCCGAAAGTTATACTATCCGAGAAGAATCAAGTGGGCCAAGATCGCTAGCAATTCTTTTTAATACACATATCAAAAAAGTTTTGCATCACCTCGGTTCCGAGAGTTACGAAACCTGTTCAGAAAATTTGGATAGAGATCAACATAAACATTATTTCCGACCGTTTTATTGCTCATGAAAACCACACGTTGCATGTTGTATCACCATACAGCGAGACCTTCAGATGTGGTGGTTCAGATCTCTGTAGCTCTGTTACCCAGTAGCACGTCCTCTTTCATTGATGCATGCCTGTAGTCTTCGTTACTATTCGGCATGTTGTTGGGACCATTTATACCGTGCTGCAAGGTGTCGTGGTCGCAAAGATGGACCTCGCCATGTACGTCGGGAGTGAAGTTGCGCATCATGCAGCCTATTGCGCACAGTTTGAGTTGTAACGTCTTATTCAACGTGGTCGCGTTACTGTCAGGGTTCCTCCAAGGAATAATCCGTAGGTAGCGGTCATTCATTGCAGTAGTAACTAGCCCTTCAGCGGCCTGAGCAAGGCATGTCATCGACAGTTCCTGTCTCTCTGTATATCCTCCATGTCCGAACAACATCGCTTTGCTTCACTCCGAGACGCCTGGACTCTTCCCTTGTTGAGAGCCTTTCCTGCCACAAAGTAACAAAGCGGAAGTGATCGAACCGCGGTATTGGCTGTCTAGGCATGGTTGAACTACAGACAACACAAGCCGCGTACCTCCTTCCTTGTGGAATGACTGCCACTGATTGGCTGTCGGACCCCCTCCGTGTAATTGGCGCTGCTCATGCATGGTTGTTTATATCTTTGGGCGGGTTTAGTGACATCTCTAGAGAGTCAAAGGGACTGTGTCTGTGACACGACATCCACAGTCAACGTTCATCATCAGGAGCTCTGGGAACCGGGGTGATGCAAAACTTCTTTTGATATGTGTGCTATGACGGGTTTCGACGGATCTACTCTGTCATCATCGGACCTGAAAGCTACAAAAACAAACATCCCAAGTGAAGGATTTCGTCTAACCACTGTGTACACTACCTCAACGTTGTAATGTATCTTGTAACATTATTAGATGTAAATGCCTGTTACAACTCTGATAGTCACATAGTGGTGTTGAGTCAAATTGCGATATAAAGTGGCAGGGTACTTAAGCATGTCACAAATAAAGTAACACACAATTAAAACAACAGCATGTTGTGCTGATGTCCCATCATACTCTAATCACTTAACACCACAACTGCGACTTAGCTAGTATATATTTTCACAGTTAAGTAAGTATACAGTTGTTAACATAGTGGTGTCCGATATCGATAAATTGCGATATATGTGCCACACGGAAATTATGTCTTGTCTCCAGTCTCATGAAAATTATTTTTAAGACAATTTACGTAAATAATTTAAAATAATATTATGTTTTCAAACACAAAACGTCATTTTTAAAGTAAAATTTACAAGGATATATACATTGTCTTCCATTAAATGTAAACTTATAATAAACATCAACTAAAAAATTAGTTTAAAGTAATCATAGTTGATGTTATTCATGAACATACAGCCATATCAAAACTCCTGACAGAAAAAGGTCATCAAGGTTTAAAGATATGCAAGAGAAATAGAGGCCATGCCCGTGGACCATACAAATTCACTCCATGAAACACTATCACATAATTGTATTCATTGCTCCCTATAAAATGAACTACTCTAAATAATATGCGCCAGTGATGCGGTGACCTATATTTGTTTTGTCATGGCTCTGTGTTGATGAATAATCTGAACAATGTTTATTGTAAACTTTTTCTTTAGATGCCTGTTTATTATAAGTTAACATGTAAAGGATGACAATGTACATTTCATTGGAAATGTTAAGTTTCAAAATTGACACTGTATAATGTCAAAACATAACCTGAAAGAAACTGAACTGAAAAATCTAAACTCCGTCCGAACAGTCCTTGGAAGGTCCAACGGTACTGAACGGCCGCCGTCTCATTCTCCGCCCACAAGCGTCACTGGATGCGGATATGGAGTGGTCAGCACACCGCTCTCCCGGCCGTATATCAGTTTACGAGACAGGATTTTCAATACATAATATTACTTTAAATCCGCTATATACAATGTTACGTAAATTGTTTTAAAAATAATTCTAATGAAATTAGAAAGAAGACATAATTGCAGCATGGCACATATAACGATATTTATCGATTATCGGACGCCACTATGTAAGCAACTGTCTACTTAATTACCTACGAAAATACTACACTAGTTTAGACCTAGTTGTGGTGTCATGTGATTATTTTATGCTTGGATATCAGCATAACGTGCTGGTTATTCTAACTGACTGTTATTTTATTTGTGATATACTGATGTCCCCTGTCACTTTTTGTCACAATTTGACACATCACTATGAGATTTTCATTGTTGTAACAAGCATTTGCATGTAATAATGTTACAAGATACGTTTTAACGTTGAAGTAGTGTACTCAGCGGTTGGAATAAAATTGTATGTGTTCGAGCCACCTTCACATGGGATGGTCGGTTTTGTAAGCTCCGCATCGATGATGACAGCGTAGATCTGTCGTAGTAACAAAAAGAATTGCTAGCAATCTTGGCAGACTTGGTTCTTCAACAATACTAGTTATATTTCTGTTCAAAGGCAACTTTTTTGTGTAGCGGCATTTAAATATTGTCACCATCCATTATAGGTTTGCTACGCTGCCAGCAGCATCTCAGGATCACCTGCTGTCCAACGCAATCGTTGAGCAGCTCCTGCATTCTTTTATGGCAGCAGCTCTTAAACTGTGTTCTTCTGAACCCTGGCTTTATGGCAAGATCACTCATGGGTTACGCATAACTTTGCTGTTTTTCTTGTCGTTAAAGAATGTAATTAACGCCACTATGAAGTGAGTAAGTAAAGTAGTAGCTAATCTTGGTTTCCACTTACTAAGTCGATTCATCATCATCAATTTCTTGGGCATTTGTTCCACATCAACGCGGGGTCGGCCGTGTTACTAGGGATTAAGGTCGGTACACACATGTCCGGACCGTGTCCGTGCCGAGACACGTTCGAGTATCGGACGTCACCCGGACAACGAAATTCATCATGAAAACAAATGTGGCGCAGTGGGCCCCACTTGACCGGGCCGTGCACGGGGAACGACAACGGGCCGGGCGGGATTCGCCGTGCTTAATTTTTCACGTGACGGACTTGGCCTGACGGTAGAGTTGTCTTGTGAGCTGTGCAACTGCGCAAGACTGTTCGGTGTACAAAACATGGATGTGGAATGACTAATAGAAGAAGTTCGTAAGTTTCCTTTTCTTTACGATCAAGGAGGTGAAAACTACAGGAATATCGAGTAAAAAGACAGAGTTTGGAAGATAATTGCAACAGATCTACAAGCCAAAGGTAAGATAAAAACTATACAAGTTTTAATACCCGAAAGATATTTATTTACTTTTTATTTTACAAACAGATGTTTGGTTTATGTCATCATTATATCGCCAAGGCGATATGTTCTTGCCATTCAACAGTGCCTTTTGGAGAATTCAGGAATTTTTTGAGTTGTTCTCGTACAGCAAATGCAGCATCTGTTGATCTCCCACGAATTAGAGGTAGGTTTCGAAGATTTGATGATCTTCTGGATCCCTCAGCAGTTTCCTTTTGATCCATCCTCTGTTCGGGCACCCTATAACCTTCCATTTTTCGAATAAAGTTCTACAGTACACACGCAGCCGTCGCAACCATTAATAGGATCTCTCTGAAGGATTCTTCTAAATATTCTAAATTTCTGTTGCAATATACAGTATGCATTTTCGGATACTCTTCTTGCCCGAATCAAACGATAATTAAATATAGCCTTGTCATTTGTTAAGTTCCTGCCAGGATATGGTCGCATCAAGTATGTTTGTCAGAGGAAAAGCTTCATTGCCTACAATTACCATTGGAAGTTCAACATCAGTTCCGGGTAAAGTTTTACTCTTTGGGAGGCTAAGCGTTTTGTTTTCCCAGGTTTGAATTTACTAGAATGCCTCCATCAGAGTTTTTTCCGTACGCTCCCACGTTTATTGCAATAAAACTATAACATGGGTCAACCAGAGCAAGAAGCCCAATGGAATATGTTTTTTTGTAATTCCAATAGAGACTTCCTGAGTTGTTTGGAGCCCGTATTGTTACTTGCTTTCCATCTAAAGATCCAATGCAGTTTGGAAACAGCCATTTTGTCCAAACCCCCTCAGCTATACCATTCCATTTTTCTTCATTCGGCACAGGCATCACCTCTTCTAACAATAAATCGATAACTGCTCTAGAGGTGTCATGGACGATAACTCCAACTGTGGATTTTCCCAACCTGTAGCTGAAGGAAATAGTTTCAAAGGAATCTCCTGTAGCAAGGAACCTAAAAAAAAATTGAACTGTATAAGATGAGAAATACTGTATAATCTATAAAATATTTGCAGCATTTTAAACCTTGTAATATAAATACGCGATTTAAAATATTTTTGCTACAGGTGAAATAGAGGAATGCAAAAAAAAAAAAGGGCGTCTGTTCGTGACCAACTAAGGAAGACCCTGCAGAAAAGAAAAACTGTTTCAATACAAGCTGCTGTTCATCAACATAAGTATGAAGATCTCCTAAAGTTCCTGCTACCTTACATGATAGATCGAGAAGCAGTTTCCAATGTTCCTTACACGCAAGGCAATAATGAGCATAAACAAGAATCAAATACAGATTCCCAAGACGAGCACTCTATTGCTGAAAATGAAAAAGAGTCTACACAACAAGACATTGCAGATGAATAATGAATCATTAAAACCCAGGGTAGTGTAACGGAGAATTTGATAGAGCGCACTCGGCATTCCCAGACGTCCTCAGCTCATTCGTCCGTCACTTCAAATAAGAACACGTTTATGAAACCACCACTGAAACGAAAATTACAGCGTGGGGTTAAACCACAAGAATCTGCATGAAGCTAGCTCATGGCTTACATTTTGGCAGAAAAAAAAGCTGAAAAACAGAGAGAAATACAAAACCCAGATGATGCGTTTTTGGCTGGTTAGCACCAGCCCTAAAATCGTTGCATTCACTACTTTTTCATCAAGCTAAAAGTAGAATTTTTTTCAATTGTACAAGACTTTCAACTGAAGCAACTCATGAATGACGTATCAGTCCATCAATTCACTCCATCATCCTCCAATTCCTCAGCAAAATCTGTTTCAACACCATATCCTTCACCTGTGGAAAACGAGTCAACAGAACCTACACAACAGCTTTTGGATCTGCAAAGGGATTCCCACAATTCGTATATAAATAAACGAAACCATCATCCTCCAAGTTCCCCTGCATCCTCATCAGCTTCAGAAACTAATTCACTGAATAGTCCTCATTTGTTTTTCTTAGTGTAGTAGAAATTTAACTGTATTATTTACTAAGTTATGTATTTATCTTTCAATTACTAAAGTAATAAAATAAAAATGCTGTCCTTAAAACTTCTCATGTATTTGTGTTCTGTGTACTTTTCTTTAACCTACCTTAAAAAAAACAGCCAGTCGTTCTTTGGGTGAAACTGATACTCTCCAGAAAGTGTCGTTTTTTCTCAGTCTTGGTTCTAGTTTCTTTAAAAGTTCACAGAAGGTGTACTGCGTCATCCTAAAATATTCATAAAACTTAGTCTCATCATTTATGAAATGAGAAAATAATGTTCGAAACTCTCCCTGTACTGGCCTCGTTTTCCAGGCACTGTCGATCCATAATTTTGTTCTTCTTGTTTGCCTTCGTTCTTTTTCCTCTTCGTCTGAAGCAAGTGCTATAAGTCCTAATTCACTATTACGAAAATTAGTGAACATGTTTTACAGTTTTCAAAAACAGAAATACAGATCACAGGGTCCGAGTCACGCAGCTGTCTGCATCTAGTGTAAGCTATCAAAGATTGCGAATATTGTTTCAAATGTCTGCGAGTCGTGTAACTGAGGCGGGACATGGGGACCACCCCAGTATTCAACTAGTGGGATGTGGAAAACCGACTACTATAAACGTAATCCAGGCTGGCTGGCACACCGTCCCTCATCGTTAATCCGCTGGGCGGATTCGATCTGGGGCCGAGACCAAGAAGCAGCGCATTAGCGCTCTCTGCCTTACGAATTTCGATTGTCGGTACGAAAACGACATCACAGTCAATAATGCTGCAGTTATCACCGACTGGATGGCCACTTTGCGAACTCAACAGTGAGGGAAAGAGTCCACAAGAAGTGGCTGCAGCAGGTCATTTAAATAGCCACCATTCGCCTCACAGTGAGGGAAAGACTGCACAAGAAGCGTCTGTAGCAGGTCATTCAAATAGCCACAATTTCTCTCACAGTGCTAGATACAATCTAGTCGCTGCCTTCCCCCTACGGTTTTCACAGTCCACGGCTCCCTTTATTGCTTGTCGCCTTAACACCTGTATTATCCTGCCGCTTCTTCTTATCAATGTTTTCCACATGTTCCTCTCCAGGTCGAATTTGTGAACAACTTCATTTTCATCTTAACAGATAACTTAATTTTCGTCATCGTTATGTAGCACCACATCCCAAACGCTTCGAGTCTCTTCTTTCAAATTTTCCCAAGTCCATGACTGACTGCCTTACAGTGCTGTGATCTGAACGTACATTCTAAGAGATTTCTTCCTCATATCTAGATCACTAACCAATATTAGTAAATTTATTTTTGTGAGGCATGCCCTGTTTAACAGATATAGTCTACTCTTTGTATCCTCCATGCTTTGTCTGTCATGCGTTACTTTGCTTTCAAAGTAACACAATTCCTTCATTTCTTTCCTGCTAAGTTTATCGGTATTCGCTAATCTGCTTCTCTTCATTACTTTCATAGCAGTGTTTTTACCATTGAATTTTGAATTTTAATCTCACTTGCGACATTTATTTTATGTCTGTCATTACGTTTTCGATGCACGGATATAAAAGTAGAGGCGAGAAAATGCATTTCTGTCCTAAACCTTTTTAATCCAAATACTTCTTTCTTGCTCGTCCACTCTTATTATTCCCTCTTGGTTCTCGTACATATTGTGTACTACCAGTCTGCCCCTATGGCTTACTCACGTTTTTCTCAGACTTTCGAACATCTTGTACTGTTTCACAATTTCGAACGTTTTTTCCAGGTCAACAGATCCTGTGAACGTGTCTGGATTTTTCTGTAGTCTTTGTTCCACTATCAACAGCGACGTCACAGTTGCCTCTTTGGTGCCTTTCCCTTCCTAAAGCCAAACTGTGAAAGGTGGCTACACTGAGCCACAGCGCCAGAGATCGCGCTAGAGAGCATTGTTCCGCCGCCTCCACTGGCAGTGATTATTGAGATGTCGTAGTAGTCAGTGCTTGGGGAGAGCTCGTGGTAGTCAGTGCTTGTTAAGAACTCGTAGCAGAGAGTGTTTGTTGAGATGTGCTAGTAGGGAGTGCTTGCTGAGATGTGATACTGAAAAGTTCTTGTTGAGATGTGGTAATAGCGAGTCGGTGTGGAGATATATTGTAATGATTAGAGTGATTTTGGTCAATATATGAAGGTAACGAAACTTGATTTATTTTTCATTATTTAATGTCGTAAATAATGCTTCATTACAGGTTCAGTCAACAAAGCATCTGGCTTGTGTTCTGGGATTAGAGTGTAATTCTGGTTCTCTTGAGTAATTATGGTATTTTTATTTTCTTTAATTAATTCAGTATAAATGATATTAAAAATTTCTTGTGTTATTGAAGAAGAACCGTGCCAGATGCGTACGTTGAGTAATACTTCCACACACAGAACAGTTATACTTGTGCTTTGGTTTCGTAGGTTTTATAGTTGCTGGGGACTTAATTAATTAATTGTGTTAATGAAAATTTCCATTTCATTCTTTGTTGTTGTTCTATGCAGTCAGATTGCGTAATAATACTAGTCAGGGCCAACCGTTTACGAGACTTCGTAATCGGACAAACAGCTATTAAATAAAAAAATTAAAATTATTTGCATTTATTTTAATTAAGCCCCCATGCACGTGGCGACCGCTGCTTCGGATCGTCCCTTGGAATTCTTCTGATTGTAGAAATAGTAGACAGTAGGATTGTTGTAGTAATTTGTAGTTAGTAATTGTAGTCTATATAGCATGCGTAGATTTGGTAATTGTCATTCTTCTAATGGTATTTTTTTTTTTTGCAAAATTTTATTTTTTGTTGTCTTGTCTATGGGTGTGACAATTTAGTGCGATTATTTGAATTGTTCGATTAATCGTGTTTGAGGGAAACATTTCGTGTGAATGGTATTGTTGGAGATAAAGCGTCATTGTGTGTAATTTTCATATAGTGACGAGTTTTGTATATTTTGTAAATGATTACGCGATCAATGAAAAAGGGAAAAATGATGGATAGTCAGAATGACGAAATTGTTGACATGGCGAACTCGCCAACACAGGAGAACGGTGTGATGAATAATGAAGTGGAAAACAATTTAATAAGTCGGGTAGATAGTCCGGAACCATTTCAAAATTTTTCTCAATCAGAAAATTCACAGAATACGAGATTAATGACAGAAGATTCTGGAATAGTATTGAACACAGATAGCCTTACAGCTATGACGAATGAAACTGGTCTTGCGGGAAATGTTAGGGGCGAAAGGAATTTCGAACAAGTTAATACGGAGCAGTTGATGGGTGTAATATTAAATTTGGCATCTGAATTAAAAACACAAATGGGAACAATTCAAACTGAGATGGGAACTTTGAGATCTGAATTAAAAACAGATAGGGGAACAATGGAGCAGTTTCGATCTGAATTAAAAACTGATATGGGAACAATGGAAACACGGTTTCGATCTGAATTAAAAACAGAGATGGGAACTTTGGAAACACGGTTAGACTCACGAATAGGGACATGTTTCAAAAATATGAAAGATGAATTAAAGAAAGAAATCAGAGAAGAAGTACAACCGATTTTGAATTCTCAGAATAATAGATTAATTGCAGTAGAGATTAGACAAAGGGAACAGGATAGAGAACAGGAAGAAAGAGATCGCGTGATAGTACAAAAATTTTCAGAGTTAAATTTACAACGTGCACACGATAAAGAAGAAATATTTGAGAGAATCGAGGAATCCGTACCAAATGACAGATTAAATAACCTAACACAACAATATGAACAGTTAACTACCAAATGTGTCAATACTGAAACCCGAGTCGCGACACTTACGGAAGACGTAAGTAAACAGAAAGAAAAAATGGGTGACTTATCGGAAAGAGTTGAGGAGATTTCAGATAAATTGACAAGTCTTAGTTTAAATGGGGATAGAGATTCAAATGATACAGCTCCATTACCATTTGCAGAAACCGAAGAGTACCAGAACATAAATAAGCATGTTGAAAATCAGGGAAAATTTAATGAACGCGTTAAAAGGGAATTTGAGGCATTACGAAAGCAAGTCAAACAAATTGAAGGCGAAATCATAGGAAAAGACAGCAGAAGAAATTTAGAATCACAGATAGCAGAGGGCTTTGAAGAAGATAATTTGTTTCATTTACGGGACGCAACAAGAGAGCGCCAGGCGCGCGAACTTGGCAATAATCGACATTCAAACTGGGACAGACGCGGTAGGTCTTTGTCGCCACGAGGCGAAAACTTTGACTATAAACACTTTTTGACTGTTCGGAAATTTAAGATCTTCCGCAATTCTAAGAATGACATACATCCATGTGCATGGTTAGATCAATTTATGTATGCACTCCCACCAAATTGGCCACTAAGTCACAAACTGGAATTTATGTGTGGATATTTAGAAAACGAACCGGCGACGCGGATTCGTGCACTCATTAGAGATTGTAATAATCTGAATGATTTTTATCATGCATTTCTATCGGCATATTGGTCCGAAAACACACAAGACAGAGTCAAACATAGTCTGATTATGCAGCGTAATTTTAAACAGTCTGAGTTCCGCACGCCGGCAGAATACTTTGAAGACATGATTCGAAAGAATCAGTTCCTGTCCAACCCTTATAGCCCGACTGAATTAATTCGCATTTGTTTAACTAAGCTGCCACAATCCATAAGACAAATTGCTTTAGCTGGAAGATGTAAAGACGACACTGAGACTTTTAAGACTTTGTTACAAGAACTTGAGTATGACAACGACGACGGGACTTCTTGTAACTTCTTCAGTAACAGTAATTACGATAGATTTTCAGAGAAAAGGGATAGTGATCGGAACGGGCGTTATATGGGTAATTTTGAGAATGACAGACGTAACAGACAGGACAATAGATACCAGCCTTATGACAATAACAGACGTTCTAAAAGAGATTACACAAACAATTACAATAACGGTAATTCGTACCGGAATGATCAATCATACGGAAACAGTAATCGGTATCATCAAGACAGAAATTATTCATACAATAATAGAAATTCTTACTACAGAAATAACCAGGGTAGTAGATACAACAATAATTTCAGAAGTGACAGTCGAAATTATACAAGAAGTAGTTATGCAGACAGAGAGGAAAACAGAAATTTTAATAACAGACACAACCAAGAATTTGCATCTAACAGACAGGAAGGACCTAATTGGCATCCTCCGCGTGACAGAAATTCAGAGAGACAAGTGGAAATAGTAGAAATTGATCCGCGAAATGTCGGGAATAATCAAAGACTGATGTTTTCGTTGAGCATTATGACGACAGTGTGTTTATTCATGACAATGACAATAGATACAGAGACGCGATGGAGGATATAATTAGTAGCGAAGAATTAGTTAATGAAAAGGTTAAAAAAGCTGAAGTGCCAGATGACGTTGCAAGAGAAGAGCTGCACCATATTTTGGCTTCACATGCTACAGTGTTTAGTCAGCACACAGGACAATGACTAGCAGCTTCGGCTTCTGGCAGCAATATAGACGGTTCAGAAAGTAATGACACTACAACTTTACACTACGTACGCCTGGAAGATATGAGAGACATTTTGCTAGGCGAAAAGGAAAATAATGTAGACGCATTTTTACATCCTGTTATTGAAGTATGTGTGGGTAAGAATAAGTTCACTGCAGTTTTAGATTCTGGGAGCCCATTGAACGTCATTAGTGAATCAGTTTTTCGTATATGTGAAAGAACTATTGCCTGTCCTGTGTTACCTATTTCTAAAACTACAATTCGAGGAGCGATTTCTGGAAAAGGTGTGGAAGTTAAACAACAGACCAACCTAACTTTCATTTGTCAAGGATACGAATTGTCTGCTAATTTTATTATTGTTCCATTACTCAGTACACAGATTATATTAGGTATGGAGTTTCTTAACACACATAAGGCAATTTTGAACTTTAAAGAAGGAAGTGTGAATTTGACTGTTGCCGGAATGCCGAAATGTTTGAAATTTTTCGAGTGTTTAGCAAGATCTGAATCAGATACAAAATGTTTAAGGTTTCATTCTTCTGATGTTTTCGTTGAGCATTATGACGACAGTGTGTTTATTCATGACAATGACAATAGATACAGAGACGCGATGGAGGATATAATTAGTAGCGAAGAATTAATTAATGAAAAGGTTAAAAAAGCTGAAGTGCCAGATGACGTTGCAAGAGAAGAGCTGCACCATATTTTGACTTCACATGCTACAGTGTTCAGTCAGCACACAGGAACTATACAAGGCTTACAATATTTATTTAAAGTAAAAGAACACACACCATTTCGAGGAAAAACGTACGCTATTCCTTTGGCTTACAGAGACAAGGTTAAGAATGAACTTCAATACATGTTAGATCAGGGCATTATTGAGCCAGCAGTCAGCCCTTATACCAGCCCATTACACGTTGTTCTTAAAAAGGATGGGTCAATTCGTTTGGTTCTGGATTCCAGACAGATAAATAATATCATCATTCCTGAAACTGACCGTCCACAAAATTTAGATGAACTTCTTCAACATTTCCATGGAATTAAAGTTTTATCCACGATTGATATGCGCGCAAGTTTTTGGCAAATAGAACTCCACCCTGATTGTAGAAAATATACTGCCTTTTTAGCCTTTGGTAACTGTTACCAGTTTCGGAAATTACCGTTTGGACTTACTGTATCTTCTGCAGCATTCATTCGTAGTTTAAATGAAATTTTACCTGTTTACCTTCGTGACAATATTACTTCATATGTTGACGATATTCTTATTGCTAAACGTTCTTGGAGTGAGCATAACAAAATTTTGGATTCATTGTTACGTATTTTTTGCACGAGTTGGCATGACAGTGAACTTGGAAAAATCTGAATTTGGTCGTTCTCAGGTGAAATTTCTCGGTCACATTATTTCTACAGAAGGTATTCTCCCTGATCCAGAGAAACTAGACGCTATTCGTAATTATGCTGTTCCTTCCACAAAACGTGATGTTCGTAGTTTCCTTGGTGTCTGTAATTTTCTTAGACGCTTTGTTAGATTGGACAATTTGGCCACACCTCGTTTATGTGAACTATCTGGAAAGAAATGTAATTGGTGTTGGGATGAGGAAGCTCAGTCAGAATTTGAACAACTTCGTGATGCTTAAGTTGCTGCTCCACTTCTTTCACATCCGGATCTATCTAAAGATTTTTGTTTGGCGACGGACTCATCATACAAAGGCCTAGGTGCACACTTATTTCAAGAGATAGAAGAAGACGGCGTTGTAGTACAGAAAACTATTGCCTTTGGAAGTCGTGTTCTCTCTAAATCAGAAAAGAATTATTCGATTACGGAACTTGAAGCTTTGGCTGTTGTTTGGGCTTTCACAAAATTTCGCACATTTTTGTATGGCAGACATACTAAGGTTTACACTGATCATCGAGCTTTGGAATTTCTTATGTCGACAAAATTAACTCATGGCAGATTGTCACGACGGGCGTTGTACCTACAGGAATTTGATTTTAGTATTGTTTACATACAGGGATCTTCAAATATTGTTGCTGATGCTTTATCACGTGCACCTATGGGTTTGAAACAAAGTGCTGAAGAGGACTGCAAAGAAAACCATTATTGTTTGATGTACATTCAAGGTGTTGCGTTTGAGAACTTTATTTCGTCTTCGCTCCAGGACATCGCTAAGGAGCAAAATAAGGATCCAATCTGGAAGGACATTAAGGAGAAGTGGAGGAGAAAGGAAAGCGTAGCGATTAGACAGCATTATTTAGTCCGCAATGACATTCTTTTCAAACGAAAATCGGTCGACAACTCTGTTTGGTTAGTTTGTATTCCTGATGAGTGGGTCAATAAATTGATTTGGTACACACATTTCAGTTATGCGCACTTTGGTTCCAGAAAATTCTTTCATAAATTACGAGAAAATTGCTACTTCAGTAATGTGGAGAAACGTATTCGATCTGTTCTTGCCAAGTGCAAATTATGTCAAAGGCTAAGCCGCCACTATTTCTCACAGAGCACCGTTGTTTCATATCATTCCAGCGAAATTAAAGGAGATGGCTGCAGTTGATTTGTTCGGTCCAGTGGTTCGTTCTACTAATGGTTTTGCGTACATTTTCGTAGCAGTGGAATTGACATCAAAATATGTGTGTTTTACACCTTTACGCAAAGCAACAGCTAGTTCAGTATCTAACGCTTTCATCAAACATTTTCTTAAAGATGTTGGTCATGTTGATAAGGTTATATCAGATAGTGGATCACAGTTTCGTTCTAAAATTTGGCTTCGTACTCTACGGCGTCGTAAGATTAAACCAATTTTTATTTCACTTTTTCACCCTCAATCTAATGCTTCAGAGAGATGGATGAAGGAAATCAATAAATTGTGCCGTCTTTATTGTCATCAGAATCACAGAACTTGGGATCAGTATCTTCATATTTTTCAAAACATTCTGAATGAACTCCCTAATGATTCAACTTCTTTACCGCCTCTATTGATATTAAAAAATAAAGTACCAACAAATCGCATCTCTGAAATCGTTCCTTTTCCGCCTTCACGAAGACTACGGCATTCTGAAGTTGTCAACCTGGCTCTACGAAATATTGCGTCTGCGGCTGCTAGAAGAGAGAAATCAGCTAAACGTCCTGGTCGTTTAAAAATTTTGTCAGTTGGTCAGAAGGTGTTAATTAAATCTCATCGTTTGTCTCATAAAGGAAAAGGCTTATGTCGCAAATTTTTTCTGCTTTATAACGGTCCATATAGAATTAGCAAAATCATTCATGATAACACTGTTGAAGTAGAAACTCTTAAATCACGACGCTCTAAAGGAATACATCATATATCAAACGTTAAAATTTTTGTGGAATGACATACTTTAGAGAAACTAACAGCTACGTAACGCTCAGTGCCTGATATTTTTAAGATAAGAAAATGAACTGCTATAATGCTACGAACGACATAGGTACAAGAAACTGCATAGAAGTCACATGAGCTGGAGGTTTTATGGAAGCTGTATAAATTTATGCTAATAGGAAGGAAGCTAACGACATGACATACCAACACTAGGTTTAGACCATTGACAGTTATTACACTGCATTCTTCATGAGCAATTGAAATAGGAAGTGACACTTGACACAAGAAATACTCCACATGTTTGCTTCTGTTTGCCATAATTCTTGAAGTGGTGTACACACTGTGAAATATTATGATCATTAACACTTCGTAATCGTACTTACTTACTGAAAGTTATTGAAACTAAAGGCTGTTAGAGGTCATGTACGCATTTCTTTTATTTAATGATGGACAAGGAACCAAAATGTATCTTATAATTTATAATGAGTAGAAAATTTGTGTCAGATGGATTACACAGAGGTTGTGTGTGGACACTGTGTCTTCGGATTGTATGGGATGCTGAATTGAAGTTGCACTAGGATTTTGTCTGTACTTGTTCGAGGAGACTGACTAGAGGAAAGAGTTGTTATGGAAGTGAAATGATATTGGTGCTGAGGTTTATATATATCGACGTATTGAAGAGGTATGATTGAGGTATTGAGATTATGTGAAGTTGATGATTATTGGAGTTTTTGTGGACAAGAGGTAAGGTAAATGATATTGATGATCGACGTATTGAAGAGGTATTATTGAAGTATTGAGATTATGTGATGCTGATGATTATTGGAGTTTTGGTGGATAAGAGGTGAAGTAAGTGAGGAGCATATATTTTTTTTCGTTGGCCTATATGGAACAAGGAGGATAAAGATGGCAGACTAGAACACTAAAGTAGCAGGAAGATTGTCTACACACACACTTTGTTAAATCACTAAGCAGTATATACTTTTTTTTTTTTTTTGAGAGAGGAATTAATTGCATATCTTGGCTCACTGACAGTTGTTCAGCAACCGTACAATTTGGTCTGGCTTGGCAAACATTGGTCTTACATGATGACTATGACGCTGACTAACTATTATTGACTGTTATACATTGCTGCCACTACTAATTGATACACATGATGAACATAAAATTTTGACAGAATTGCATTTACACAGTTAACACTATTCAATTACACAGTAGCACTAATGTGGATGAAAGATGAGTGAGTGTTTTTCGTGTGTTTTCCTTTCCCTATCCCAAATTGGTACCAACCTATCTCCTAAATATTATTTTACTTGTTGTTGTGGCTTGCACTGACACCCATAAAAATTATGGGTTTACTGATATTTGTGTATTTGTAATATTTAATATGACAATTATCTGATATCATTTGTGTGTTTATTATGATTTGTATGTTTAGTGTAAAAGCATTGTATGTGTATTCAAACTATTGTTCATGCCTGAACTGTCTGATTAGTGATGGTGCTGCACTTTTCAACATGATGTGTGACATTTAGTCATGTTTAATTTCTGCTGATGAACAGTGTGATTAGTGAAAGTGAATATTATGGACTGCTGTCTGCACCTGCTCAACATTGCTGGGTGCCACTGATGGACTGCTTCTACTGAAATGATGTCACCTGTTGCTGTGTGCACCTGCTCAACATTGCTGGTGCCACTAATGGAACTGCTTATACTGAAATGATGTCACTTGTTGGTGTCTGCACCTGCTCAACATTGCTGGTGCCACTAATGGAACTGCTTATACTGAAATGGTGTTACTTGTTGATGTCTGCACCTGCTCAACATTGCTGGGTGCCACTGATGGACTGCTTCTACTGAAAAGATGTCACCTGTTGATGTCTGCACCTGCTCAACATTGCTGGGTGCCACTGATGGACTGCTTCTACTGAAATGGTGTTACTTGTTGGTGTCTGCACCTGCTCAACATTGCTGGGTGCCACTGATGGACTGCTTCTACTGAAAAGATGTCACCTGTTGGTGTCTGCACCTGCTCAACATTGCTGGGTGCCACTGATGGACTGCTTCTACCGAAATGATGTCACTTGTTGGTGTCGGCACCTGCTCAACATTGCTGGGTGCCACTGATGGACTGCTTCTACTGAAAAGATGTCACCTGTTGCTGTGTGCACCTGCTCAACATTGCTGGTGCCACTAATGTAACTGCTTATACTGAAATAGTATTACTTGTTGGTGTCTGCATCTATTCAACATTACTGGGTGCCACTGATGGACTGTTTCTACTGAAAAAATGTCACTTGTTGGTATTTGCACCTGTTGACCATTGCTGGGTGCTACTGCTGGAACTGTCAACTACTTGTTTCTTGGGCTATGGAAAGCGTTTATGTGAATATTTGTATAAACTGATTTTTTGTGTATTACTGTTTGTGAAAAGTTATGAGACTCTTACCTGCACATATTCGTCATTGCTGACGCTATTGATTGAACTGTTTAACCACATAATACTTGTGTAAACTGTTATGTAAAGTCACATGTACGAAAGAATTTGTATTGCTTACTGTATTTTATATATTAGGTTATTGAAAGGTCAGTGCAAAGCCAAAATTTTATCTAGTTATATGATATTTACGCATGAATATTATCTTTTATTTTTGTCTGTATTTTTTGACGAATTTGGTGGTATTTTCACCACCAATGCTGGCAAAAATACCATCAAATTCTAGCCCGTGGAGGAAGGGCATATGAAAGGTGGCTACACTGAGCCACAGCGCCAGAGATCGCGCTAGAGAGCATTGTTCCGCCGCCTCCACTGGCAGTGATTATTGAGATGTCGTAGTAGTCAGTGCTTGGGGAGAGCTCGTGGTAGTCAGTGCTTGTTAAGAACTCGTAGCAGAGAGTTTTTGTTGAGATGTGCTAGTAGGGAGTGCTTGCTGAGATGTGATACTGAAAAGTTCTTGTTGAGATGTGGTAATAGCGAGTCGGTGTGGAGATATATTGTAATGATTAGAGTGATTTTGGTCAATATATGAAGGTAACGAAACTTGATTTATTTTTCATTATTTAATGTCGTAAATAATGCTTCATTACAGGTTCAGTCAACAAAGCATCTGGCTTGTGTTCTGGGATTAGAGTGTAATTCTGGTTCTCTTGAGTAATTATGGTATTTTTATTTTCTTTAATTAATTCAGTATAAATGATATTAAAAATTTCTTGTGTTATTGAAGAAGAACCGTGCCAGATGCGTACGTTGAGTAATACTTCCACACACAGAACAGTTATACTTGTGCTTTGGTTTCGTAGGTTTTATAGTTGCTGGGGACTTAATTAATTAATTGTGTTAATGAAAATTTCCATTTCATTCTTTGTTGTTGTTCTATGCAGTCAGATTGCGTAATAATACTAGTCAGGGCCAACCGTTTACGAGACTTCGTAATCGGACAAGCAGCTACTAAAACAAAAAATTAAAATTATTTGCATTTCATAATAATTAAGCCCCCATGCAACTGATCGTCATCCAACACACCCTCCATTATCTTTTTTTAATTCTTCTGAGTATTATTATTGTCACCAACTTGGATGCGTGAGCTTTTAAGCTGATTGTGCTATAATCCTCGTGCTTGCCAGCTGTTAAAGTCTTCGGAACTGTGTGGATGATATTTTTTCCGAAAGTTAGATAGTATGTTATTCTACGCACCAACGTGAATAGTCATTTTGTTGCCACTTCCCCCAATGATTTTAGAGATTATGGTGGAATGTTATCTATCCCTTCTGCCTTATTTGATAATAAGTCCTCTAAAGGCCTCTTAAATTCTGTTACTGGTACTTGATCCCCCATCTATTTTGCTTGAGTACTTAGTTTTTTGTGTAACATTCTCACTGTTTCCTTTCAGTACTTGTACTTATTGAACAATACCCGTTTTTCCCCGTGACTCATACTTATTTGCCCGAGGATGTCAAATTTCTAGTGTCGTTTTGCATTGCCGAACGCTGTTTTCAGGTTGACAAATCCTATGAACGAGAGTTGCTTCCATTGTGAAGTACAACGTCAAAACCAGCCTTCTGCTATCTCTACGTTTCCTGAACCCAGGATGACCGTACCTAGCAGATCATCAATTTTCTCTTCCATTCTTCTGTACATTATTCTTGTCAATAGGTTCTATTGATCAGTTGTTAAGCTAGTCGTGCAATTCCGTATGTACCTCGACATATATTCGCGATTTTATTTGTTCAACGCTTTTCCCGATCTCATGCAACTCCGGAAAAAAAGTTTGTTGCCTATTTCGTGGTTTGCTTCAGAAGGTATACCATTGTACCGTCTGCCTTCAAACATTCTTTTTCTCGGTGGCGAACAATATTTGGAGCTCGAGGAACAACATCAAGCGCTCCCCTCTGTGTGTGCCGCGCGCGATTGCTTTAATAATAGAAGACCGGGGAACCGCAGCGCGAAACAGGTACGCGTGGTTGGCAGTTTGGCGAAATGATTACTTCTCGTCGCTCACAACCTGCGCGCGGAGAAAGCGACCGGAGCAGCAACCAAGGCTGCTAAAATGCATGAAAAAGCCCTACAATATATGAGGGACGTCCAGAAAACTAATGTAAAATACTTTTTTGTTTGCCGATTTCGTTTGAAAAATTGCGTAATTTGCTGTGGACATCCATATATTTTAGAGACAATATCCTGACTGAGAGCCTGACTGACTCAACATCACGCAGCCCAAACCAATAAGGATAGAAACTTGATATTTGGAGAGGAACTTACACTGCAGGCGTCGTTTAAGAAAGGAGGTTCTGAAATTCCACCCTAAGGAGATGAAATAGTGGATGAAACATTTTTAAAACTATGTCGCTTTTAAGGCAGTTTTGGAATTACACCTACTAAAATTGGTATTTGGGTTCTCTCTATGGGAATGAAATAGTGGGTAAAAGTTTCTTCAAAATAAATCGTATTAAATAAAGACTACGGTATTTGAAAATTACATCTATGAAAAGTGATATTTGAATTATGCGTTAGAAATGAAAAAAAGAAATACAGGTTTCTATGCTTTAGGAAATTCATCCCCTAAGGAGCTGGCACAGGAGAGGATTATTTCATTGGGAAAGCATTTTTAACGTTAAATTTATGAAAACTGTAATTTGGCTGCTCGGTAAGAAATTTTTAAAAAATATGTGTTTCATCCTTTTTGAAATTTCAAACCCATGGGTACGAAATACGGGATGACGATTTCTACTGAAATATTTCATTGAGCAAATATTTTTGAAAATAAATCTATGAAAATTTGTGTTTTATTTCTCTGTTATATATAAAATTTCAAACTTCTAAGGTGTGAAATAGGGAGTGAAATGTTCTATGAAGATATTTAGTTGTGAAAGCACATTTAAAGCTGAATCTTGCAAATTGGTGTTTCGTTTCTCGTTTGGCAATGAAACAGTACACGCGTCACACTTTTTGGAAATTCAGCCTATAAAGGGGTGAAACAGAGGCAGACATTCATTGACTTATCATCTCCCAGACCAAACCGGTAAGGACAGAAACTTTAAATTTGGAGAGGGTGTGGATTTTATACCGTAAGTATGTTTACTTAGAGAAAGTGGAAGAAAGACAAGGATTTCTGGTCAGATGAGTATCGGGTAATATCAACAGCAGCAGAAAATGGTATAACAGGTGTAGGATTGGTTATGAATAGGAAGGTAGGGCAGAGGGTGTGTTACTGTGAACAGTTCAGTGACCGGGTTGTTCTGATCAGACTCGACAGCAGACCAACACCGACAACGATAGTTCAGGTATACATGCCGACGTCGCAAGCTGAAGATGAACAGATAGAGAAAGTGTACGAGGATATTGAAAGGGTAATGCAGTATGTAAAGGGGGACGAAAATCTAATAGCCATGGGCGACTGGAATGCAGTTGTAGGGGAAGGAGTAGAAGAAAAGGTTACAGGAGAATATGGGCTTGGGACGAGGAATGAAAGAGGAGAAAGACTAATTGAGTTCTGTAACAAGTTTCAGCTAGTAATAGCGAATACCCTGTTCAAGAATCACAAGAGGAGGAGGTATACTTGGAAAAGGCCGGGAGATACGGGAAGATTTCAATTAGATTACATCATGGTCAGACAGAGATTCCGAACTCAGATACTGGATTGTAAGGCGTACCCAGGAGCAGATATAGACTCAGATCACAATATAGTAGTGATGAAGAGTAGGCTGAAGTTCAAGACATTAGTCAGGAAGAATCAATACGAAGAGAAGTGGGATACGGAAATACTAAGGAATGACGAGATACGTTTGAAGTTCTCTAACGCTATAGATACAGCAATAAGGAATAGCGCAGTAGGCAGTACAGTTGAAGAGGAATGGACATCTCTAAAAAGTTGGGAAGGAAAACATAGGTACAAAGAAGGTAGCTGCGAAGCAACCATGGGTAAAAGAAGAAATACTTCAGTTGATTGGTGAAAGGAGGAAGTACAAACATGTTCCGGGAAAATCAGGAATACAGAAATACAAGTCGCTGAGGAATGAAATAATTATGAAGTGCGGGGAAGCTAAGACGAAATGGCTGCAGGAAAAATTTGAAAACATCGAAAAAGTTATGATTATCGGAAGGCCAGACTCAGCATACAGGAAAGTCAAAACAACCTTTGGTGACATTAAAAGCAACGGTGGTAACATTAAGAGTGCAACGGGAATTCCACTGTTAAATGCAGAGGAGAGAGCAGATAGGTGGAAAGAATACATTGAAAGCCTCTATCAGGGTGAAGATTTGTCCAATGTGATAGAAGAAGAAACAGGAGTCGATTTACAAGTGATAGTGGATCCAGTATTAGAATCATGTAAAAGAGCTTTGGAGGATTCACGTTGGTGTGTAGAATATATGAGTCTGGCAACATACCATCTGACTTTCGGAAAAGCATCATCTACACAATTCCGAAGACGGCAAGAGCTGACAAGTGCGAGAATTATAGCACAATCAGCTTAACAGCTCATGCATCGAAGCTGCTTACATGAATAATATACAGAAGAATGGAAAAGAAAATTGAGAATGCGCTAGGTGACGATCAGTTTGGCTTTCGGAAAAGTAATCGGATGAGAGAGGCAATTCTGACGTTACAGCTAATAATGGAAGCAAGGCTAAAGAAAAATCAAGACACTTTCATAGGATTTGTCGACCTGGAAAAAGCGTTCGACAATATAAAATGGTGCAAGCTGTTCGAGATTCTGAAAAAATATGGGGTAAGGTATAGGGAGAGACGGGTCATATACAATATGTACAACAACCAAGAGGGAATAATAAGAGTGGACGATCAAGAACGAAGTGTTCGTATTAAGAAGGGTGTAAGACAAGGCTGTAGCCTTTCGCCCCTACTCTTCAATCTGTACATCGAGGAAGCAATGATGGAAATAAAAGAAAGGTTCAGGAGTGGAATTAAAATACAAGGTGAAAGGATATCAATGATACGATTCGCTGATGACATTGCTATCCTGAGTGAAAGTGAAGAAGAATTAAATGATCTGCTGAACGGAATGAACAGGCTAATGAGTGCACAGTATGGTTTGAGAGTAAATCGGAGAAAGACGAAGGTAATGAGAAGTAGTAGAAATGAGAACAGTGAGAAACTTAACATCAGGGTTGATGGTCACGAAGTCAATGAAGATAAGGAATATGTGGAAAACACTGATAAGGAGAAGGGACAGGATGATAGGACATCTGCTAAGACATGAGGGAATGACTTCCATGGTACTAGAGGGAGCTGTAGTGGGCAAAAACTGTAGAGGAAGACAGATAATGGAATACGTAAAGCAAATAATTGAGGACGTAGGTTGCAAGTGCTACTCTGAGATGAAGAGGTTCAAATGGCTCTGAGCACTATGGGACTCAACTGCGGACGTCATTAGTCCCCTAGAACTTAGAACTAGTTAAACCTAACTAACCTAAGGACATCACAAACATCCATGCCCGAGGCAGGATTCGAACCTGCGACCGTAGCGGTCTTGCGGTTCCAGACTGCAGCGCCTTTAACCGCACGGCCACTTCGGCCGGCCAGGTGAAGAGGTTAGCACAGGAAAGGAATTCGTGGCGGGCCGCATCAAACGAGTCAGTAGACTGTTGACCAAAAATAAAGTATGTTTAAGAAAGGATTGTTCGAAATTCCACTCGTAAGGGAGTGAAATAGGGAATGAAAGGAATTTTGAAAATATGGGACTATCACGGAAATTTTGGAGCCAGAGCTTTGAAAACTGGTATTTGGTTTCTCAGTCAGAAATTAAAAAGATTCACGTTTCAGCGTTTTTGGAAATTCAATCGCTAAAAGAGTAATACGATGGGTGACAGTTTCTTCTTTTTCTCAAATAAATTGCTACTAAAGAACTACTAACGCACTTGAAACCTACATCTGTGAAAATTGGTATTTGACTTCTCGGTTAGAAATATAAAAAATACGTGTTTAGTGTTTTGGGAAAGAGGGGATGTAAACGTTGAAGAAAACATTGTATTATAAGATTTTTAAATCTAAATCAATTAAAACTGGTATTTCACTTTTCTGTTAGATATAAAGAAACATGCGTTACGGTATGAAAGTTTCTATGGAAATATCTCCACAAGAACGCAAATGGCACGGTTAACAAAACCTTGGACTCCAGCTGTCAGAATCGCTTATTGCACAGAAGTAGGGCTACATTCAGAAAAGACCATGTTTCTACGGCATCGATTAGCTTGAAAAGTTTAGAATATTTTACGGTCTGTGCAATATAAAAATTAGATTAAAGGAAAAAATGTATATAGACCATATATTTTACTTGAGAGAAGCAGCGGACGCTAAGCTGGTCGTGGCTTATTCCCGCTTTGGCTCCTATAGTTTCATGGAGTTCCTACAGATGGTGGTGCTATACGCAACATTCAAAATTACGACTGTAACGTATGTGAGTTCCAAGGAGAGCTGTCACTGAGTTTCTTTTGGTGGGAAACGACAGCATCGCAAAAATTCATTAGCTGCTTACAGAATGTCTAAGGAGTACGGGAAGGGGAAAAAATCACAGTGGTCGTTGGACGAGGCGTCTGTCTTCGTCAAAACAACTGTCTGGTCTCCTTCTTACTAGCTGGCCGAACACAGCTGCGACTCCAGCAGGTTGGAACGTGCGGACCTTCTCATATGAGTTCATCGACGTACCACAATCAAACACATCGCTCCACAACTAGACGTCACTCGTCCAGCAGTTGAGGTACTCAAAGGTGTTTGCGCGCTGGATTCCTCGTAGCCTATCAGAAACTGCTTGCGCTTACGAAGCTGGTCGTGACGATTTTTCGTGAAGTGTCGTCACAGGCGATGAAAAAGGGATTCGTCACTTAGAACTGAAAAAAAACATGCAATCCATGGAGTGGCCCAAAACCACCTCTCCTCCGAAGAAAAAGTTTAAAGTCGCACCGTCAGTCTGTAATGCCATGGCGACCGGCTTCTGGGACTATAAAGGTACATTTCTGTTTGATATACTGCCTCATGGTGCAACCATCAACTCTGAAGTATTGCGCTAACTTCAGGAAACTGAAGAATTTATTTCAGCGTGTCGGTTGCCAGAAAAGAAAATGAAAACGAATATCTCCTTGTCCATGACAACATAAAGCCTCACCTGACAGGAGGTCATAAATAACGTCGGTCTGTTCTTCCTCACCCGCCGTAAGGGGCGTATCTCACACCTTCCGGCTCCTATGTGTTTCGTCCAATAGACAACGCACTCCGTGAGCAGCAGTACAAGGATGATGCGTCGAGACGTTGGCTCCGACGTCAACCAGTATAGTGGTACCATCTGGGCATACAGGCTTCCCAGAAAGGTGGCGTACTGCCGTTGTGTTGAACGGCGATTATGCTTAAAAAGTAGGATTTTGTAACCAAAACAGTAGGGTGGTATATGGAGTATTGGAATCCTGAATAACTCCAAGATGATTTCAGATCTTTAAAAAAAGTGTTGTATTAGTTATGGAACGCCCCGCGTACATACTTGGTTAGCAGTAATGAAATATCCTTGCGGGCTACTAGGTTGAACTCTGTTACACATTTCTCTTCCGTGACGTTCACGATACAGACGCTTCGCATCACAAGCTTCAGAGGCTAATTAAGTAGCCCTGGCCATCTTTCCGGTGCTTTCAGTTGCAATTGCTAACTACGGCAGTTTGAGAAATACAAACAGTAAGTTTTCAACTGTGTAGAAAAACTTTTCAGAGCACAAATATAGGGGTTGGATAAAAATACGGGAAAACAGCGAGAAATGCGTGCTTCAACATAAACGGTAGCCAATCCTGCAGATTGGGATGCCGTATTTGAGCACGAAGCGAGCAGCAGCTGTACAACGTAGTCAAACTCTGCATGTATCAGTCGTATTAAGAACAGTGTTTTGTGTACTCGCGAGTGCATTAAGTCGGATCTAAGTGAATCCTAACGTGGACAGGTTGTTGGTACTTTTATGATGGGTGCTTCGGTAACCATGGTAGCCGAAGTCTTTTGTGTCTCAAGAGGCGCTATGTCGAAAATTTATTTCGCATATGGGCACGCTAAATCACAGCGTGGAAGAAAGTGAGTGTTGAATGATAGTAAAGGATGATCATTGAAGATGATTGTGAGAGTTGCAAAAGGCACTACGGGACTGAATGTCGCACTCACGAACCTTGTCAGTACCAAAACAATATGATTTTGATCAAATATGAAACTCCTCCAGCTGTACTTAAGAATTTATATTTGTTTGGCTACTAGTTTCGACGTTGCGTCAACGCCATCTTCAGGCCGGTACACTTTGACGAAATCAGTAGTGTGTGGCTGAGAACTAGAAGTCCGCGGTGAATCCAATTAGTGCTCCACATGGATGGTGGGCAGTTACTGGACTCACCGCGTACTTCTAGTTCTCAGCCACACACGACTGATTTCGTCAAGGTGTACAGGCCTCAAGATGGCGTTAACGCAACGTCGAAACTAGTAGCCAAATAAATATACAATCTTAACGGGGGTAGGGCGTCAAACGGGCCTACTTTGTGCAGGAGAGGCACCACAGGACATTTCAATTTACCACAGGACATTTCAATTTCCACTGTCTATACTCTTACAAATAAATTTATAAAACTTAGCCAGCATGACCAGGAAGGATTCAGAATTCACACTCTTAGGAGTGGAACTTCGAAAATAATAACGAAATAATTTTTTTTACATGTGAAATTTCATCATTTTTTTCACTTATTAATGGCAGCATTTGTTGCTAGAAGTACACTTTTCTTCATAAATAAGAGAGATTCTTCGATGAATTTTGCACAGCATACAAACCATACTTAAAGGTGTACTAAACTCTAGAATTTTCCAAATCTATTAAAAACTGTGGTAAAAATTGAGGTAATTAACTATAAAATTTGTGTTTTTTCTAAACATAAAGTTTAAAATACAACAGCTCCTTCGTTTTTTCATAAATTAAATAAATTCTAGAGTTCATGCGCCTGTAAGTATGGTATGTATGCTGTGCAAAATTCATCGAATAATCTCTCTAATTTATGAAGAAAAGTGTACCTATAGCAACAAATGCAGCCATAAGTAAGTGAAAAAATGATGAATTTTCACACGCAAATAAAATTTATTTTGTTATGTTTTCGAACTTCCACTGCAATGAGTGTGAATTCTGAGTCCTTCCTGGTGATGCTGACAAAGTTTTATGAATTTATTTGTAAAAGTACAGACACTGGAAATTAAAATGTCCTGTGATGCCTCTCCTGCTCCAAGTCGGCCCGTTTGACGTCCTACTCCTCTTAAGTACCGTTGGAGGAGTTTCATTTTTAATCCTATCATCGTCCACCTTAAATATCGATGTACGAAAAAAACAATACTAATTCAGCACCAGAAGGAGCGGCCGAAATGGGAATATATGGTGTAGAAGCCATAAAACCTGGACTGTAGAAATGGCTCTAAGCACAATGCGACTTAACTTTTGAGGTCATCAGTCCCCTAGAACTTAGAACTAATTAAACCTAACTAACCTAAGGACATCACACACATCCACGCCCGAGGCAGGATTCGAACCTGCGACCGGAGCGGTCGTTCGGTTCCCGACTGTAGCGCCTAGAACCGCACGGCCACTCCGGCCGGCTGGACTGTAGAGCAATGGGTGGATGTCATTTGGCCAGGTGAGTTCTTTCACACGAACTTCTGGTCAAGTTTACGTCCCAAGAGTGAAACATGGCTGAGGTTCGATGATTTTGGCAGCCACATCGTAGTATTCCATTGTACCCATGGATGCTTTGTAGGTTATTTCCAGGGACTATGTGACCATTGTGGCTACAGGTCCATCCCACGGTGCAATGGTTGTTTCCCAACGGTTACTCTCTATTCCAAGATGGTCCCTGTTCACACATCTCGCATTGTCCAGATGAGCACCAGGATGGATTGTCGCATCTGGCCACTACAGTCACCACATCTCAACATTAATGAGCTTTTGTGGACCAGTTTGAAATAAGGGTGTGTGATCGCTATCCACCTTCATCATGGTGACCAGAACTTTCCACTGTTTTGCATGAAGAATGGTGTTAGATTCCCTTAAAACCATGCAGAACCTGCATTTATCCATTACTTTGTTCAACCCTTCAGTATGTGTGACATATCCCTCATTCTACTGGATATTACATACAGGAGAAGACCCTCTTCAATAACTGAGTGTACTTTCCGATTTTCTTACATGCAAAGTATACTGTCAGGAGGAAATGTATTTTTAAAAATTATTTCGTGGACTTGTAGGGCCTGCATCGTTCACAGGCACCATCTACCATCATGGTGTAAGGTCTAAAGATGGTCTAAAACTGACCAAATCCAGTAACCTTATATAAAAATTTATTGTGGTTGTGACTGTCCATATTCATTTTTAAATGATAAATAAAATGCTGTATTGCAGAGAGACACGTTCTCAAAAATTACGGAAATGTGAATGCTTTGAAGGACGATGGTATTGGTGATTCTGAAGAAAAACATATGGACATGTCCCTTATTTCGAATGGTTTCCAAAATAGTTCACGTACATTGTTATTTTTTTCTGTAGTAGTCAGTCCATCGTCATCGTTTACAAGGTGCTACAGCACTGCAGAGTAATTGTGGACGAACAATTTCGTATCAGACACTTATGGTCGAACAAGTCGCGAAACTACCTCAAATTGGTCAACAAAAATTACCTAAGCAGGTACAGTGCACGAGATTTTCAGTATTGTGCATCTCTCTTCGCAAAAACTAGTAGACCTACGGCAAAAAATAAATAGTACATTTTCTTTACGAACTTAAATGTAATTCAATTTTGTAATGCGACTCATCTTCGCTAGAGGCCGCGGTTTTCAAGTTATTCTAGAAAGCTGATATTGAAGGTCACTATTCGGAATAGGTCATATGTCCATATGACGGTTTTTGTTCAGAATCACCAATACTATGACCTTTTATACCTGAATTGATAATTTTTAATGCATTATCATATTTGGTCGATTAGTTCATTTCACGCTATTTCCTTAAGTAATCGCCTCCCTTTTTCATTGTTCTCTCTATAACGTGTTTACTCATTTCAGGCAACGTTGACACGTCTCTTTTAATATATTTTCTAGAGCTTCAAGTGGGAATAAAGCTGTGATGGCGGGTTCTAAGTCATTTCTAGATAACTGAGACGGTAGGTCTCTTTCCCGCGAGAGCCAAGGAGTCAAAGTTCAAGTCCCGGTCTCGAACACTATTTCAATCAGCCACTAAGTTTGATATCGTCTTTTACGCTCTTTTTATTCACAATCTCGCCCTACTATGTAGGTTCGTCAGTTTTAATGCCCTTATCGTAATCCTACCTTTCGTCCCCCAAAACATGTCACCCATCCTGGCTCGGGGGTTCCCGGATCCATCAAAAATGTTCAAAATGTGTTTGAAATCTTATGGGACTTAACTGCTAAGGTCATCAGTCGCTAAGCTTACACACTATTTAATCTAAATTATCCTAACGACAAACACATCCATCCCCGAGGGAGGACTCGAACCTCCCGGATCCCTCTACATACGTCTGTCGTGAGACTGGGTCGGCTTCAACAGTTTAGTCTGTATTCTCAACGAGCGGCCAGGTGTATTCTCCTATGGCGGCACCGAAAGTCATTTTCCTGTCGCGGAGAAGCCGTGGCTTAGCCTGAAGAGTGCTGATCAACGCTTCGTCCTTTGCTGCGCCCCTGGGACACGCTACAGTCCTTCGGATAAGCCAGCACCAGTGTTCATTGAATCACGTTAGGACTAGACACGCCATGCGTTTCTGCCCACCTCTAGACCTGAAGGGAATGCTAAGTTATGCGTGCCTTTTGCATTGTGTTGTATGAAAGAACCCGAACATGAGGGGCTGGTAGACGGATAACTGAAACATGAGGACATACCGCGTCTGGAGTGACACTCTCTCTAACCAGATGTGACGTCAGTATATGACGGGTAGGAAAGGGAATCTCGCGATCAGGCCTTCAAGACCACGCGATGCTTTACCGAGCGCCGTATCATTCTGTCATTCATCATTGGATGCCGAATGGAGGACCATGAGGTCAGCAAACCGCACTCGCGGCCGCCGCCGATGTTCAAACCTTGGAGCCGTTACCTCTCAATCTGGTAGCTGTTCAAATGGCATAACGAGGCTGAATGCACCCCTGTGCAGTCCTCCCACCAAACAAAAACATGTGGTAGTACCATGAACCCAGGTCCTCTCACGAGGCTCTGTGGCGTTGGCCATTCGGCTACAGAGGAGGACATCAGGAGCAGACATTAAGTTTTATTGTTCCCACGAAAAAAATCTATGCGTGAACTCTAGCTTGGTGACTAAGTCAGTCCTTCTCTCCAGGTTCACTTTTGAATGTGGCACACGTCAGAGATCATGGTACGAGTACAAGTTCGCATTCTGTTTTGGTAACGTTCCACCTCCATAATTGCCACGTGAGCAGTCTGGAAATGACCTGGTTTTTTAATTAATCAGGTAGAAGTCTCCTCGTGATTCGACTCAGAAAACAGGAGCAGGAGGCGGGGTCAAAATTTTGTACTCTAAAGAAGTAGGATGCATGATTGCGTCCAATCCAAAATGAGCTGGTGCGTCTTTGAAGACCAAAATACGCCACTGGACAACTTCCCGCGACTCTTCGTCCAGACGACCACCTCACCAGGAGATTTCAGTACAGCGTACCTGTGATATTTTCCCATTTTTAGCATAATCTGTTATCGTCACACCATGGCAAACCCAGAAGAGCCCTCAGCAGACCATGCATTTCCAGCGGTCCTAGTTTCACGTTATCACTCTTTGATTTGCTACTTTGTCTCAAGGTCAGAAGTGACACATCCAGCATCTGTCCATAATTATTAGGCGTCTTTAGAACTCATACATATTGGTATGATAAAGTTGCAATATTTCCTCAGCTTTTCGAACGGGTATGAGCGGTTGCGGAGCCCGGCGGGCAGCGATATGGGGCTTGTTGGAACACTGATCCGCGAATGAGTTTCACTTACTTTCGCTGTCGTCTCAACTGTGATACGCTGCTCTTCTAGCACCAACGCTCTCTTGCCACTGCCATTTCTTCACAGAGAAATGGCTCGCCACTTCGTTCTTCGCCATTCACACTTTTTTCATCACATTGAAAGCGAATGCAAGACCTAAACACTATTTCGTAAGATGGTTCAATGCTGACGTACACTTCGAATAACTGAGTATGAATTGTTCAAATGCAGATAGCTAATTACAGCACAGAAACTCTACTTTATGAATAGGCTGCGCCATTTTGATTTGGCTCTACTATCTAGAATCGGCGCGGAAAATTCAATATGTACGCAGACTGCAGTAATGCGCAGGTCAACAAAAAAAGATAACCAAAACTTGTTGATATTTTGTAGCAGGAGATACGTGATTAGTTGTAAGTTTTTTATTTATTTTAGTGACTGAAAACCCATGAAGTGTCCACGTGAAATCTTCTTTATTGGGAGGTTTTGCTAGTTTCGGCTAATAGTGTAGCCATCTTGAGATCGTGAAACATACTTGATTAGTGCTGGTGCCACTAAGATGCGTGAAGCCATAATGACACCAACACTAATCAAGTATGTTTTACGATCTTTAAGATGCCTAGACTGTTAGCCGAAACTAGTAATCCATCCAAACAAACAAGATACCATGTGCGAACTTGACTTGATGGGTTTTCAATCCCTAACATAAATAAAACAACAATTATGTAACTCATATTTTTTTTGTAGTAAAGGGAGTTAGTTCACAAAATACCTTCGAAAGCGCACTGCCGATTTTCTTCCCCAAACCAGTCTTGTACTCCGTACTTATGACCTCGTCGTCAGCGGGTCGTTAAACCCCAGTTTTTCATGGGAGGTGTTACAACAAAGCTGAAACCGATTCCTTGTTCCACGTTAAAGATAGCTTTTATGGATCCTATATTTCCTTGCGTGGGTATCACACCCCGTATACTGATCCTGCAGCTGGCGGATAACAGAATACGTACGGAAAGTGCCAGCCACGTACGGACAGTCTTTGATGATGGTTTAGGAATCCGTTGGCCTTTAAAACGCCGTCCTGTATGGTCTTCAAGGGAATCTTCCACCATTCTTCAGGCAACCATTATGGAGGCAGGTAGCGGTCATGCAACCATCTCTCCAAAGCAGACCACGAATTGTCAATAAATTGAGATCTGGTGGCCAGGGGAATGCGACAATTCATCCTCGTGCTCACAAAACGATTCAAGCTGTGTGAACAGAAACACTACAGCCGTGGAAAAAAGCATCATTTTTGGGGAATAAACATTGTACAATGCGATGGATCAGCCAAAATGGTCGCATAATCTTGGCTTTAATGCGGCCTTATAGATTAACAATGGGGCCAATGGAATACCACCGAATCCTCACAGTGTCACACTCTTCGCACTTAAACTTGGCCAGAAGTTGAGACATTGTGAAACAGGACTCACCCGACCAAACGAGTTTCTCCCTTTGCTCCATGTGCCACGTTTTATGGCTTTGGCAGCACGTTTTCCTCTTATGGATGTTTGTGTTATCGGTGTGTGGTTTTGGAATTGCGGTTTGCCCTGGAAGTCCTATCTTATAAAACTCACTTCGTATTGTTTTGGCGCTGACAATGTTCGCGAGTGCTACATTCAGATATACAGTGACTTTTGCAGTCGTCATCATCTTATTTTTCGTCACAACGCTCTTCAGTTACCGTTTCTTACTACCATTCAGCAGACACTTCCGTATACGTAGTAATCTAACGGATGATGTGTTCGCCCTTTCCCCGCATGCGGCATAGACCTTCCATACAGTGTCTCTTGAAATACCAATTATTTCGGCCCTACTTAGTTACGGAAGTATGCACCACACGAGCACCGACAATCCGCCCACGTTCGAATTCACTTAGCTGCAGAATAACGTACACACAACTACACAGAACACTATTCGGACCGCGGCTGACACTTTCAATTTATTGCGTACATTGCACAGAGCTGTTCGCGGTCAAATACATCAGTGCAATCTGCAGGGTTGGTTAGCGTCTGCATTGTCCAGGCATCCATTTGTCATGGTGTTTTCACATTTTTGTCCAACCCCTGGATGCGCATCACTAGTATTTCTCGTGAGATCTTCATGTCCCAGAGCTAATGAAGCGAACGATCATCTGTATTTTAATTTACGATGCACATTGTGAGCCTACAATCCTTCCCTGATTTTAAAGGTTTATTTCTATCTAGTTGTGCTAGACAACACTCTGTGGTTTCTTGGAAATGGTAGCTTAATCCAAGTATATCGTATAAGTACTTCAATTTTTCTTTGTGTTTTATTTTTATATCGTAGCTTAACTCATGAAGTTTTATGGATACAATTCCACATGTACTGTGACACCACACGTACAGGAATTTCAGCCGTGGATAACGCTTCAACAGAAAGCTGCACGCCACACTGGGCACTGTTGATCAGTTCTTGAATGAAACCTCTCTGGACAGGTGGATCGGTAGAGATTTCCCAGTTGCATAGCCACCACGTTGACCCGACATGAACCCTCTGCACTATTTTTATGGGATTACGACAAGGATAAAGTGTCCAGTTGAACAATTCCCGAAGTGCCATCTCTTACAGCGCGCATTTCGAGATGTTTTGGGTCGACTGTATTTGTTCTACCACACTACGCGTTTCGGTGGCACCTTACTGTCCTCTTCAGGCCCCAACACTGCCAAATGAGTATCTCATTTCCTTGGTGCATTTACTGTGGCATCTTAGTTACCAGAACACGTGGGCTAGATTTCATTAAGAGTTTATACTCGACACCGTTTTGTCTCCAAGGCACTATTGTGCTGAATTTTATATTATTTTAAAAGAATATACAACATTTTGTTTTTGGAAATTCTCTGTGGTTTGAGCTTGGATTTCGGTGTCAAAGGTTAGGCCACAGTGAATTCCTTCCGAATTTCTTTCTTTCCTGAAACTTCCATTTCCTTTAAAGACGGAGTCTCTCTGCTTAAATGAAGAAGAGTTGTAATAAAGGCGAGTAGAACTTCTCTTCGGAGACTCTCAGCACTAGAAACCATATTTACATTGGAAGGCGCCTAGCGATCGTCATTTTCTACTATGTATCTGTGTATAAAGATGTCGCACTCGTGAAACGGCGATGTATCACGTCGACAAGTTTGATTACAAGTTCTTCTGTGAAGTGTCTTATTCATAATATCCTTGGAACAAAGAAACCAGCTGTCGCAACTCTAACGCATTTGAGAGTAAACTTCATATAAACGGTAACAAATGGTGGTCATCATAAAGGAATTTATTAGGATCAGAGACGGCGTAACAGTATTATCGTGACTAAAGACAAACTCGTTTATGAGATAGTATAAACTAAAGTCTAGTTGAAACCAATGTTTGAATGAATGTGAAGGTCCTGAAAATGGAGCCCACAGTATTTGTGTAGTCTGCTGTGTTTTGTAGATGAATATGGTTGCTATAGTGTCAAGTTGACTGTTCAAATAATAATTTTAAGTAAATTTGTAGATCACTTAAGAAAGTTGAAGAATTTTAATGAAATCAAATATGAGACTGAATGGAGAAACTTGGAATGCTTTGGTGTGCTAAAGACATTCTGACGTAGTTTTAGGGAAGTCGTAAATTTTAATACAAAACTGTAGAAGGAGAAAAGTAGGTTATGTCAATAGGGCCTTGGACACATTTAACTTTACAAATTATTCAGTCCATTATTAAGGTCCTTCTGCTCTGCGACAGTGTACCTTATGTTAGAAGACTGAGCTGTGTTTTATTAGTAAAGAGGCAATGCATTATATACGAATTTCAGTTGGTTTGGCAAGTGAAGTTCTCATATCGCCAAATAAAGAAATGTAAACGAGGGCACTTCGCAAAGTAGGTTCCGATCGCTCGTGAACTGGAAATTATTATGAAAATCCGATGAAGCTTTGCACAGTGAGCACAGGAAACAGCGTCTCCCACCAAGTATGAGGACGTGAGAGATTTCGCCCGATCTCATGCAGCCTACATAACACAACTGTCATGCGGTTCCTTCTTCAAGACAATTCTCGGCCGCACTCTGTAGAAGTAATGATATGCTCCTCAGCGTGTTCGATGGGAAGTGTGTGTTCACCTACAGTACAGCTCGGAACTGGCTGTCCCTGAGTTTCATCTCTGCTCACGTGAACCACTGGCTTTGTAGACAACATTTTGGCACAGACAGTAGCTTAATTTTATTGACCAAATATAGTTTGTATGATGAAAATTATGTACAGAACATTACAAATAAATAACGGTATTTTTAGAATAAAACGAAAACATGAGCCTTTTTAAGGTCTTCTTTAACAAATCGGACCACCCCCCTTGACAAAATACTGGCTACGTCCATCGTCCCAGTGGTAATGAAAGGTTAAAATAATACATCCCCGAATTTTTTTCGGTGTATTTTGCACTCACCCTCTGTATTTCTACATATGCTTTGCATCTGTCTCGAGGACGAACCGTTTTCGCACGGCTGCGATTAATGGTGAATCAGTACAGCATTCAGAGCACGGACGCAAACAAAGCGATCTACTTGCGTCCATAGAGAGGAACTAAACTTTGTACGTGAGGGAAAGTCTGCGACTGGCGCTCGCTGAGCCAAAACAAGGGGAGGGTTGGCGTCGTCTTGTATGCGCACCTCATTGCCTCGTAGGGGAGAAACTCGCCAAGGAGCTGAGGGGAAGGCGAGAGGGGTAGGCGGTGACGGCGGCGGTGGCGGCGGCGGCGCGGCTCGAGAAGAGCGGAGGGGGGTTCCCCGACAAGCTGCGCCTTCCGCGGCTGCCCGGATGTCGCCGCGACATTTAATTTTGCGGAGCCAGGCCAAGTTTTGAGGGAGAGGTCGCGAGATGCAATCAACACTTCCGCCTGAATTGTTATTTATGTCTGTTTATCCTCGACAAGCTAATAAAAGTTCGTCTCCATTCGGAGGGAATACAGAGTAGAGTGACAGGAAGCGAGACTCGTCGAGCCCCCTGGTCTGGTAAGCGCTATTTGAAATGCAGAGTCGGTGCCAGAAAATTTCGCTGCGTTCTGTCGGCTGCTAACGAATTTAGACCCGTTCCTTTATGCCGTATAATTTTACAGAAGTATCATTCTACATGGAGTAGACATTGTTTAGTTGAACTACAACTCCTTATCGAATCAGTTCTTTTCCAGATGAATATGTGAAGCAGCCGCATGTCTTGGAAACGTTACATATATATTCCATGAATCTGCTGCACGATATGCCGTCATGATGCGGAAAGAGTCAGTTTCCTTAGTCATTAGACACTACGCCAAGAAGCTGTAAGGCATTTCGTGAAGCATTTTTGCAGCATATAATCGTTACGTTCTCTGGCTGCCTGCTTTCTGCCCTTTGTCCTGCCGCTATTATGCTTTTTCTCGTCATGAAGACCCTTAAAGTTTATGATCAGCGACATGTATTTTCATTGGTTACAGATGTCGTGCCGATTCAGTACATTGCTCTTGGCGTCCTTTCTTACACCCTTGAATCTTCAACGGTTATTTTAGGTAGGCATCGAATGCTTTAAAAATGTGTTTCGTTACTTGAGTTGCACCCATCCTGAAGAGACACAGAAGCCCGTAGAACGTCCGCCGTTTTCTTTTTCATTATACCTGAACAATTTTTCTCTTTCTCGCAGTGTGTGTTATTCTTTTATTGTCTTAAGACTCATTGATTTCCGACATTATGCTAGCAGCTTCTCTCAGCCAGCCACTCTGGTCATTCCGAGCTGTTCTCTTCCGTACAAACATTTGTTTCTGATCCCTTTTGTACGGTATCTGAGTTTACCTATTCTTGAGACTGGCTTGTCTTACGAACAGCAGGGATCATCTTCTCGCTTCTGCTCTCGTTCGTTCCTTTTTTACAGGTCACTAAATTATCATCCTGATTTTATTCCGCAGTTGAGGAAATGTCAAGTATCTGGTTTGAATTCCCCCCTTCTTCGTAACATATCCCACAAAATGTATTAAAAAGAAGAACGCGAGATTGCAGTGAGCTTTCGAAAACTATTTGCATGTGAGGTGGAATACATAACGAAGGCCAAAGCGGGAGTGTGAAATTGTCATGTACGAATTGAGATGTAAGTAAAACTCCACACTGAGCCGGGATGTGTACTGTTACCTTGAAGATTATCTTTTATGGAGAGATCAGGGCGCAGATATCTTTGTGGGAGATAACATAAATTTTCGACGGCGATTCTCATAGCATGTAATACAACGCAACGAATGAGTTGCATTCGACAACAAGAACAATCGGAGTCCGCATATATAAACATTTTGAGTGTGGTTTCCACTCGAAAAGATGCAGATATGCATATAACGTCGCACTGATGGCGCGTAATCGACACATCACCAAACTAGCAGCTTTCCAACATTACTTAGCTGCCTAAAAATAAAACTGTTCCTTGAAAGTGATTAGTAATGAGTCTTGTCTCTCCTGCTCTCGATGGTTTCTTTTTTTACAGGTTATTAAGATCCTGGGTTCAATCCTCACTCGGTCTTTTCACACTATGAGACAACAACATATTGAAACTTACACATGATCGTTATTGCTCTAAAATGACCTGAAGTGACAAAATGGCTACCTTATATATCTCTAGGCAAGAGGAGAAATAGGTGAAGAAAAGGACGCAAAGTGTGCCTCGTTTGCTTTATAACAAAGGTCGGAAAAATTGTTCAATCTATATTAACATTAATGGGGAAAAGATATACAATTTATGTGTCATAGTGCTTCAATTAGTGACAATATTAATTTATTATATCTTCAAATTAACTGCCTGAATGTGGACAGATTCCTTATTTAATTTCTTTTTGAAATTGAGGTTTGCAGCTACACTTTCTACTAGTTCTTTCGTTCCAGCCCCATCCCCAAACTCCTATTCTTGCAAAATAACAGCCAAGCTTTCAAGTGGGAACCTAGCAACATTACTGGTCACAGTTAAATAAATTTTAATGTTAACGTGACTGAACACTGATCATTTGCAGATGATTTCAATTATCACAAAAGATGATTTATACAAATAACTCCACTTCCTTACTAAATAGGCAGCAAATTTTTACACTGAAATTCAGTAACGGAATTCGAGCAGACATCCGGAAGGAATTGCTTTAGCTTGCTTTTAAGTTTATGTTTGCTATTTAACAGACATTTAATATTACTATTCAATCAAGCAATTTGATTGAAGGATTTTTAACCAGTTTGTAAGCTTAAGTAAATTCTCATGAACAGGCGTGAAAGTCACTTTTTCTTCTAGCATTGAAAAGATGATCTTTCTTTCTCCTTCTGAACTCCGATTACTTACAACAAATTCCACTGGAGAAAATATGTATTTTGAAGCTCCCGTTAAAATACCTTACACCGTAACTTTACGAAAGGTAACTGTGCGTGCGTGCCACATACTACCTTGCTGAACGGTTTAATATAAGCTAGTATGCCATTCTTACCGCCATTTTACGTTTGAATATAATTCCTTTTGACATTAGTGAATAAAAATACGTAAGATATTTCAATCTATTGATTTGTTTGGTTCCAAGTCTTGTGATTATAAGAAATACAAAATTGGATGAAATGATTTTACTGAACTGCTCTAGACTTGTCTACCTTTCCAGATTAATTTATCAACATTACACATATATTGTAAAGATTATGCCTTGTTCAGTTAAGCTTGATCCAGCTCTAAATTTGTGACTGATGTTGTACTTTCATGCGCTGAACTGAATACGTCAATTTTTTTAAAAATGTAAATAAACTCTTTAAACGCATTATATTCAATTTCCCCTAATGAGCTATCTCTACAGTATTCCATTATAATATTTGTGTCATGTGAAGTAAAACTAATACATTTATTAAACAGGTCTTATAATACAAGAAACAATAGTGCACCTAACAGTAACAAATATAGTACTAAATAAATGATATCCCTTCACGAATTTAAAGTTTTTCCCCACTCTACAGCTCTTAAATTATGTAGCAAAATTTTCTGGACTCTTTTTGCTAACACACGACTCATTTTTTAGCTACCCCACAATAGCATACAGAATCAGTACATTCTAAAGAGAAGATGTGATTCATTTCGTAAAAACCTTTAAATAGGAAAACTAAGTACCAGGTGGTGCTATTTTGTTATTTAATCCTTCAGAAATGTGTTGAGTGAATGTGCATCAGTTGAGCACATCTGCTAAGATCTTTGTCTGGTGTGTTAGTGTTTTATTTTACCGCATTTTCCATCATGATATTTTGTTATTCACTTTTCACAGTTATCTGTGCGACGTTGCTTCTCCAGTACTAAGAGCCATATGGGAGGCTCTCGCCTATTAGAGCGGCAACCCTTCCGACTGCTCCATCACGCGGGCAGCCGCAACTGCCCCTGCACCACTTAGCATCGCAAGTACGGCACGAAGTCGACATGACTGGCTACGAGGAGGCGAAGCCAGTCCTTGCAGAGCACGCCTGAAACGGAGCCTACTCGCGTCCGGGTGCCACGTGACTTGGAAATAGTTCCCGTAGTATTCCGCCGCAGGCAGTTACATAAGCCGGCAGCAGAGCAGCACGAGTCAGTTCAGGTTTCGAGAACCTCTCCTGGTGCAGGCGACGCTGCTATCCACGCCATCAAAGAGGAGTGTTCTCACTGTCCACCGTTTGGGGCAAACGCTGCGCTTGTCATCGTCGTTTCTTCTTCCGTACTCTCACGCCAGTTGATACAAGGGAGGTTAGCTTCTGAGTCTGCACTGTCTGGTAATCATCAGTGACATTCAAAAGTTGGACGTTCCGGCCTTCGACCCTAATATCTATGTGCTATCTTATTGAGTCCAAACCAGAACAGTCGTCATCCTCAAACTGAGACGGGCCACGAACTTACCATCCAGCCAGAGTTCGTTGCCGCACTTAGCTTTCAAGTGCTCATTCCCGATTACATTCCAAGCAGTGGTTAGTGCAGAACAGAGTGTTTTCTATGAGAACGTAGTCTCAGATCAGTGCCCTCGGCCCTTAGTGCCAGTCTGATCTTACTGTGATGCCCAATTATTTCGTAGCTATTGCATTAATCTTCTTACTATATTCTCTCCCTGTATTTTCCTCCCATCGACGCAGACGTTTGCAATAATACTGTAATATCCTGGAAATCGTTTTCGTGTGAGTGGAGCTCGACACTTCGCCAACGCACGAGCGACGGCAGCCGACAAAGTGTCACCTAGTTAAATTAGATGATCAAGCCCCTGGTTCAAAACAAACTCGTAAAGCTCCTTGACTTTGTAAAGCCGTTGACGGTACTCATACGTGAGAGAATATCTCACTACAATGTCAGTTGCACTGAGCACTCGAACCTTGCATTTATAGACAAAAATATAGTTTTTGAGTCATCCGTCATCCGTCTTCCGACTGGTTTGGTGCATCCCACCACGAATTCCTCTCCTGTTCCAACCTCTTCATTTCAAACCAACACTTGGCACCTACGTCCTCAATTATTTGCTGGATGTGTTACAATATCTGTCTTCCTCTAAAGTTTTTGCTCTCTACAGCTCCTTCTAGTACCATGGAGGTCAGTCTCTGATGTTTTAACAGATTAACTATCATCCTGTCCCTTCTCCTGGTTAGTGTTTTCCACATATTCCTTTCCTCTCTCATTCTGCCCAGGACCTTCCCAGTCCACCTAATTTTCAACATTCTCCTGTAGCACCAAATCTCAAATTCTTCGATTCTCTTTTGTTTCGGTTATCCCACCGTCCATGCTTCACTACCATACAATGCTGTGCTCAAGTCATACAGTCTCAGAAAAATTTTCCTCAAATTAAGGCCTATGTCTGATACTAGTAGACTGCTCCTGGCCAGGAATGGTCTTTTTGCCAGTGCTAGTTTGCTATTGATGTCCACTTTGGTTATTTCGCTATCTAGGTAGGAGAGTTCCTTAACTTCATCTACTTCGTGACCATCAGTCCGGACAAGTTTCTCGCAGTTCTCATTTCTGCTATTTCTCATTACTTTTGTTTTCCTTCCATTTACTCTCAGTCCATATTCTGTACTCATTAGACTGTTCATTCCATTCAGCAGATAATGTAATCCCTTCACTCAGGTTAGACATGTCGTCAGCGACTCTTATCACTGATACCCTCGAATTCCAATTCCACTTCTGAACTTTTCTTTTTATTTTCATCGCTGCTTCTTCGATTCTGAGATTGAACAGTAGGGGCGAAATGCTGTATTCCTGTCTTACTCCCTTGTTAATCCGAGCACTTTGTTCTTGGTCGTCCACTCTTATTATTCCCTCTTGCCTCTTGTTCATATTGCATATGGACCTCCCTATAGATTACCACTGCATTTCTCGGAATTTCGAACACTTTAAGTTGTAGAACATTTTTTCCAGGTCGACAAATCCCATGAACTTTCCTCGATGTTTCTTTAGCCTTGCTTCCTTCATCGACCCCAACGTGAAAATTGCCTCTCTGGTGCCTTTTTGCCTTTACTTTTCCTAAAGACAAACAAATATTACCAGAAAGAAGGTTTGCCAAGCTTGAAGCCAATTTTTTCTAAGAGATACTTTTGTACATGGATGTACGTTATTTGAAGTGTTGATATATATATCGACCCTATCAAACAGCAGCCCCTATTTCGTGAAAAAAGAAATTGTTCCTTAGTCTCAGTTTATTTACGTTTCAGTAGTAGCAACCTGTAGACTACAGTTTCCATCCCGACCACCACCTGCCACAGACCGAATTCAATATACCCACAGAGGTGAGTCCCGTGGTTGTAACTCAATTTAAAGTTGCGTTGTATACACAATACCGTGGGTGGCGTACAGCGAAAACTGTACACACAAGCCGGTGTGTTGGCGCCGCGCGCCCAGAGTGATATCGAACGCCGCGCGGCGTCTCGCCTGCCAGGTGAGTTACGGGCAAACGGCCCGTCAGGCCTGGCGAGTGTGGGGTGGCGCCTCCAGCATACATCACGGCGTGTCCCCGGCAAACTCAGTTACAGCGCGTCCCGACAGACGAATCGACACTTTGCAGGATACGCGTCTGAAACGATACTGCAGTATAGTGTATGGATGCGGAGTCTCTATTTTTGGGATTTTGAGCATACGGCTATTACATTCCTAGTCAGTCACCCACGTTCAAGATTAACTTTGCAGCAATTCTTTGAAAGTATGGGGTGACATGCACAGTTACCATGCCTGCCAAAAAGAATACACCGCTATTTGGGTTTAAATATTTCTGTATAACTGTTGTGTACAATCCAAATTTCGGCTTTCACGCCATTATCGACTTAAATGCTGGTAAAATTAGGCCACAGCTGCTAAACATCTGTACAGTGAAATGGCCGACCGCGGTGGTCTAGCGGTTCTGGCGCTGCAGTCCGGAACCGCGGGACTGCTACGGTCGCAGGTTCGAATCCTGCCTCGGGCATGGGTGTGTGTGATGCCCTTAGGTTAGTTAGGTTTAAGTAGTTCTAAGTTCTAGGGGACTTATGATCTAAGATGTTGAGTCCCATAGTGCTCAGAGCCATTTGAACCATTTTTGTACAGTGAAATGGCTGTGTATTCTTTCAAAAACTACTGTATGATTGACGCGCAGCCCCATTGAAAACTTATTAAAAAGAGGTCATGGCAAAAACAGATGTTATATAATGATTCTACGTAGGGAAGATCGGACGGACCGTAGAGGACAATGAATGAGCGTAATGATGCTAATACAGGCTACTCTAACAGCGCAGGGTCAAAACTGTATAGATCGTATCTGTATGTCCATCTTTTCACAGATAGTTACGGGGCTTCTGCTGTTCAGTACAGAATGTCAAACTAACACATTTCACTTGTCTAAATTTCCCAATTGTTATTTTATTGGGCTACCAGTTTCGGCGATATATTACGTCTTCAGGCACCTGACCAACTTGAAGGAAGATTCCCACCTTCCGTCCAGTCAAAATAGGGGCCAGCATTAAAAGACTGGTATCCGTAGATCATTCCACTGCCGAGTCGGCGGGTTATGTCTGAAGTAACGCTGTCTCAAAAATCTAGGGATACCAGTTCACGATCCTCTACGATCTATACAGAATATAAAATCAAACACCTCTGAGCCGTCTAAATTTCCAAATCGTTATTTTATTGGAGTACTAGTTTCGCTGATACGTTACGCCATCTACAGGCCCCCTTACCAACGGAGAGGAATACTCCCACCTCTGGTCCATTGAAAATAGGGGCCAGTATTCAAAGAATGGTATTCGTAAATTTTTGAGGCAGTGACTACTTCAAATATCACCTGCTGACTCTGCCGTGAAGTGATCGCTGTCTCGGAAATTACGGATGCCAACCTTTTAATGCTGGCCCCTATTTTGAATGGGCTAAAGGTGGAAATCTTCCTAGCCGTTGGTCAGGGGGCCTGAAGATGGCGTAATATATCGACAAAACTGGTAGTACAACAAAATAACAACAATCTGGAAATTTAGACAGCTCAGAGGCGTTACATTTTGAGGATCGTGAAGTGAGTACGAAGAAATGTTGTAAATTTTAATTTTCGTCTCGAAAAATTCAAGGTGCGAGCACTAAATTTGGCAATAGCATTAGTCCTTCTCTACATACAGGGGTGGACAAAACTATGGAAACGCCAAAATACGAAACAATAGCGTGGATAATAAGGTGTAGGAGAATCGTTGACATTCGAAACGTCTTCCAGCCATATCGAAATGGATAAGTACTTGTCCTGTATCTTTTTCAAGGAAGTAGTGGCCATTTCAGCTAAGGATGGTTGACGTGGCTAATAATCACGCACCCTTCTCTTCAAATTAGACCACAAAAGCTCAGTAATGTTGATTCTGATGACAGCGGAGGCCAGAGGAGATGTGACAGTTCATACTCGTGCTTACGAAACCAATCGTGGGCGAAGAACGCCTTGAACGCAACATTAGGATTGCGGAACAAACATTGTACCGAGAGATGCACGCCTTATCAGACAAAATGGTCACAAATTCTTTAACAGTAATGCAGTCTTGCAGAGTACCCATCTAGCCCATGGAATACCACATACGGCTATCCAAATCCTGCCGTGTTTCACTCTTGGCCGCGATCAGCCTGCATCGTAAGCCTGGGGAGGGTTGCGCTAGACGTAATCTCGGCCAGAAATTGGAAAGAGTGTGAAAGAAGATTCTTCCGACTAAGTTCCACTGCTCCGTAGCTCACGTTTTACGGGTTCGGCGTCACTTTTTTCTGTTACGATCATTTGCCTCACTGATGCATGTTTCTGGAATTCCAGGTCACACTCCAATTTCCGACTTAAGGAGTTCACTTCACTTTTAGGGCTCACAAGGTTCACGTTAGCGATGTTCAGCTCTGCAGTGACTTTTTCAAACGTTTTCCTCTTATTTTTTGTCACAATTCTATTCAATGACCGGCTGTCGCAATCAGTCAAAAGGCACTTTTTGTCTGCATTGGGATTTAGTGGATGAAGTGTCTCCGGCTTTCCCTTTCTGCAATATAAATCTTCGATATTGGGCCTGATGAAAGGCAAAATATTTCGGCTACTTTAGTTACTGAAGCAGCCACCATACGAACACCAATAATTTACCCATGTTAGAATTCACTTTAGCTCTGAGATATTGCACTTACAATTGCACAGGACACTGTTCCTACCACGACTGAGACTTGCAACAAATTTAAGGTATTGCGTTTTGTGATCCAATACAACAGCGGCACCCATAAGATTGGCTGGCACTAACATTTATTTCTATGTTCAACCATGCATTTTTCGCGATGTTTCCATATTTTTGTCTGACCCCTGTATTTGCCCTTCATTGAGGCACATTTATCTCAACAATGGGCGACTATGCGGGGACCTCGATTTTTAAAAATCTGCTTCTTGGCGATCAGAAATTTCCAGCTCGAAAATCGTATCATGGAGCAAATATACCCAGTAGAACGACTGTCCACGGCTGTTCATCTTCACAGACTCTGTAACCTCGTCGGGGGATTTCGGTAGCACTCTGTGTGATGGTTTGCTCATCACAAGCATAATCTACTTGCACCACACCATCGTAGTCCAAAATGTACTCCTTGTCCAATACTAGTTAGTGGGTCTTCGCGTTTTTTAGTGGTAATCAAACCACATGTATCCACTGCTTGTTTTGCTACTTAGATAATGGATCATGGTGATACACCCAGCACTCCCTGATGATAACGTTGCTACAGATATTTGTCCAAACTGGATCCACTTGCCGCCACTAGTTACGCTGTCGCCACGAAAATGATCTGGATATCGGTGGCACTGCCTGAGAGCAATCGACAAACGAAAAAGAAGTGTGTTTCCTACATGGCTATTGATGTTATCTTGACTGGCCTACCATTTTCGCCACTGTTTCGACTGAGCAGGCTTCTCGAACTGATATGAGTAGTCGCATGAAACAATAGGCAGTAATCCTTTCCATATAGGAGACGTCATGGAAGATGGTAATAAACGTGTTACTGATTTTCACTGTTTACACCTTCTCCTCGACTGTTATACGTCGATCTTTGAGAACTAGCCACTTATTCTGTGATTCCCGGTTCTTCACAGAGAGATGGTCATCACTTCATTCTTCGACTAATTTGATCTCAGTGGATGTGTCTGCAACCCCTAACAACCGTGTTTTATCGCGCAGCATTGTTGTCATTCTATCAAGTAAGTTTGACTGTTGCATCATTGTTACTTTGGAAACTAATTCCTTTACAACATAAATGCGTCATTTTGTTCTGTCGGCTCTAGCGTCATTCTACGGTGCTGTTGCGTAGGGATATTTGGATATGCACCAGGACTTCGGACATTTACCCGCAGACAACCAAATAATTGACTACGTAACTAGTTTCTCGAGATGTTGATTATAAGGAGCGATCAGAAAGTTTCCGTCTGAGGGCGTTGGTGCAGCTTATAAGCAACCTAGCGCGAGTCCGATGCGGGTATAGAAACACCGATGTGTGGGCAAGGGATTAGTGTGGCGGTCGTGTCTTCCCGACGTGCGTGCGTTAAATGCGGAAATGTGAACTTCGGCGACAAGGGTCCCAAATTCTCGTTCCCATATGGCAAACGTCATAAGGCAGAGGGTATGGCAACGCAAGCGGAAAACACTCGACCAGCCCGTTCCCCCCCCCCCCCCCCCTTTTCATGCGATTTTCATGTCTTCGTAACAAAGGCCTCGACGGGTCCACGGTTCCTCCTGGACGAAGGTATGCAGCAGGGTGCTCTGTTTTACCAAACGGGTATCTTCAACCAGGTGCGGTGGTGGGATGATTGCCTGACTGGTCACGGCAATTCAGCCTGTTTGCCATAACAATTCTGGGGTGTACAGCCTTCAAAGACAAACTTATAACTAATCTTCATACTTTTAAATGAGGAAGTAATCACCTAAAGTCTGAAATATGTTTCCAGTTTTCCTCTGACGTACACGACTTACGCATTACAGACACAATTTAGGCTCTTAGCTATTGTTTGAAGATGGCCAGTTACAAAACATGCATTGCAACATACGCAACCGGCAGAATTTAATTGCGAGTGTAAAATCATCTGACCGCATTTCTTGCTCGTGTTATTTATGGTAGGAGCATAACTGCCGCTGAACCTCAAATTATGTTCTTTGAAGTCGTCATACCACGAGCATTTTGACTGGACCGAATTTTATGTCTTGAAATGCTGCAGTAGAGATAGCTCTTTGCCAGAGAACTTGCCTAGCACTCTGCGCCTTCAACGACTTAATTTCTGGTATATTTCTATCCGCAGAGATGAAGTTATTGTATACAAACGAAGGTTTCTTCAGCGTATCAATGCAATCAAAGTTCCTCGGATTTCTTGCCACGTCAGTACATATTATGCGGACAGTATAGCCGGCCGAAGTGGCCGAGCGGTTCTAGGCGCTTCAGTCTGGAACCGCGCGACCGCAATGGTCGCAGGTTCGAATCCTGCCTCGGGCATGGATGTGTGTGATGTCCTTAGGTTAGTTAGGTTTAAGTAGTTCTAAGTTCTAGGGGATGGTTCAAATGGCTCTGAGCACTATGGGACCTAACATCTTAGGTCATCAGTCCTCTAGAACTTAGAACTACTTAAACCTAACTAACCTAAGGACATCACACACATCCATGCCCGACGCAGGATTCGAACCTGCGACCGTAGCAGTCCCGCGGTTCCGAACTGCAGCGCCTTGAACCGCTAGACCACCGCGGCCGGCGTTCTAGGGGACTGATGACCTATGATGTTAAGTCCCATAGTGCTCAGAGCCATTTGAACCATTTGAACCGGACAGTATATGGTGGCAGTCGAGCAGGACCGTAAACAAACGAGAATCTAGACTGTCCGATAAGCGAGGAGCAGTGCGGGAGAATAAGCCCCACCTCCCTCTCCAAAGGGCTTCCATCGTATATCCGCGGTATCAGAACTGCATCCTTGAGCCCCCGTTCACCAGATGTACATCTAGCGATTGGCGGCTGACGCTACAGATCAGACTTTATTAGTAATTATGGTACAAGGTTTCATCATCAGTTAAAATTAAATTCTTAGCAAGTACACCAAGTCCTTTTATCCATATATGTATTTTTTCATCATTACTAATTTTACGACAGGAGCGGGTACACAAAGTACACGGCATATTACTATATACATAACTAGGTCTAGATTGGGACTTAGCATCTATTTCACAATGCCAAGTCTTATAAGCGACGACATCTCGGTCAGCGAGTCCCTTTAGTTATGGTAAGAGACGCATTCGAATCCCTTTACGCACCAGGATTAGTATCGTCTCTCATTTCAAAATAAGAAAGGAAAAGAACCAAATCAACAACTCAAAACAAATTGTAGTACGCAAAGTATTTGGTAGTGATTATAGAGGAACAGTTTGCTGCGGTTAACAGTGGTAGTTCAGGCCCGCGGGATTTGCCGAGCGGTCTTGGGCGCTGCAGTCATGTACTGTGCGGCTGGTCCCGCTGGAGGTTCGAGTCCTCTCTCGCGCATAGGTGTGTGTGTTTGTCCTTAGGATAATTTAGGGTAAGTATGTGTAAGCTTAGGGACTGATGACCTTAGCAGTTAAGTCCCATAAGATTTCACACACATTTGATCATTTCAGGCCCGACCACTACCAATATCTTTCGCAGCCATATTTCAAAACACTGCCAATCTAAAACTTCCAACATATGGTGTCTGCATAACAATGTGCCCGCAACAGTACGTAAGGAATACGCTGCTCTCTTGCCACGCGATGTAGCCGCGCGGTCTGGGCGCCATGCCATGGTTCGCTCGGCTCCCGCCTTCGAACGTTAAGAGTCCTCCCTCAGGTATGGGTGTGCCATAGAGCAAAATTAGTTTAACTTAGATTAAGTAGTGTGTAAGCCCAGGGACCGATGACCTCAGCAGTTTGATCCCATAGGAACTTAGCACAAAGTTACACTGGCGTCCCATTATCTGGTGAATTGATGGTGTACTCATAGTAAGCGGTGGACATTCAAATCCCCGCAATGGTCGCACTGTTACCATTTAATCATCACCCTGTCCAGTGTTTACTCGACCGTTTGCTTGAGCTCGCGTCCACTGCTGCACCATTAAATTCACCATGTCGTATCTCCCAAGTTATTTCCTCCAACACTGGTTTCTAAGCTACACTGAGAGCAAAACTGTATGTAAATTAAAGCGGGTTAAATTAAGCGGAATCAGCGGCGACGAGTGTAAATGTATACCGGACATAGATTCGAACCCGTGACCTTCTGCTTATAAAAGAATATACAGCCTACAGTTGCAGGTTAACGTCATCGTTTACCTAGGTTTCAACGTTAGTAATATCTTTGCAGGTAAACGATAAAGTTAACCTGGAACTGTAGGATTTATATTCTTATATAAACAAAATCAGTTGCTGTCGCTGCATAAAAATGTTAAAAATTATGACCTCCTGCTTACTCGGAAACTGCAGGAACCATTGCACCATCCGGGACACAGAGTTAGCACAAATGCACGGACTGTCTCGCCACGTCTCATGGCCGATCCACACTCCCATACGAGTGTAGTGGAAAGGGAATGACGATAGGTGGCGCTCGTTGGGAGTAGCGTAGTGGCAACTTCTGACATCGAATATAACAGCAACACCAAATGTAGCGGGAAGATGTACAAGGCACCGTATTAAGACTCGCCCAAAGTTTCCAAGTTATTTATTGTTTCCAAATACAGTGCCGCATTCCCCTCGGTCTGTGTCACATGGTCCCGCAATGCTGAGGATGCCACCTCAGCGACCCGTCAGGAGCTCTGAAATGTGTCGGCTTTGTACGGCCGCAGTGATATGTCGAGTTCAGGGCTGCACTGGCAGACCACTCAGAAGCCTTCGACCTGCCGTGCCTAGCGCCACCAGCTGGCAACTGCAAGGTGGCCCACACTGTGCGTCCCCACCAGCATGGCTTGGGTCAACAAGCGCCTGCGATCCGACAGCTGAATCTGCGACCCTCGCCCTGGTTGTCTCCAGTGCGTGTTGGGAGCCAAGATGACTGCCCGCAGTAGTGCGCTGTGGAGTGGCTCGCCGCTGGCTGGCTATGGATCCCACATGGGCCTCAGAGGGTCGAACCAGTGACCCACTGTGGACTGGAACGCTGGCGCCCCATCTGCTGCTGTGTGTAGCTGGTGGTGTGACATGCCCCGCTGTCCAGGAGAGCTGTCACACTTGAATGCTTTGTTAGTGCTGTTTCGCTAAACGCGGCGCTCTGTATCACGAACTCATAACACATAGGTTGGCCAGTGGGCCCCTTCTGACTCTGACTACCGCCATGCAAATTGCTGCGTGTACTTTTTCTGGCGGTATCTTCTATTTTACTTTACAACTGCTGGGGAGTGTAACTCACTGTAAACACGCCCACGCCTGGCTGTAACTGGCGTGCTCAGAAATATTGCACCAAAACTTACTTTTCCTTTCCCAACGGTAGTGTCGCGACAGTAATGACCGGCCGTGAGACATGCCAAGACAGTCCATGCAGTTGCGATAACGCCGTGTCCTGGATGGCGCAGTGGTTACCGCACCTGTGACGTAAGTTCATGGCCTGTAGAAAATAAACCAATGCTAAATCACAGTAAGGCTCAGTTCTTACAGTTTATGTGGTGCGCATACTGTAAGATGGTTCAAATGGCTCTGAGCACTATGGGACTCAACTGCTGAGGTCATAAGTCCCCTAGAACGTAGAACTACTTAAACCTAACTATCCTAGGGACAACACACACATCCATGCCCGAGGCAGGATTCGAACCTGCGACCGTAGCGGTCGGGCGGTTCCAGACTGTAGCGCCAGAACCGCTCGGCCACGTACTGTAACACCTTAAGTACACCATCAGATTATTTGACTGGTAGCTCTAACGAAGTAGGCGAGTGTCAGAAATATGTCTTGTGATCTTATCATGGCGTGTTTATCTTCTGCCATTGGCCAGACCATAGAAATGCCACTTGCATGCTTTAGAGTAGCAGATTCATGGTGACCAACTTTACACAGAACTTGATTAATTTTCACACACACTTATTAAAATAATAACAAGCATAAAAATTACTTAACTTGGTTCTGGATGCTATTTATAATTGACAATCTGAAGTTTTTTTGTATTGGTACGTTAATTTTATTCTCACATATATCTCTGATACTTGAAAAAATGTCTATACATTTATCTTCATGGCTATGTTGAGGAATATGGTTATCTTACTAGGCGCAGACTGAAACTTGACTATTGACTGGTACAGACAAATGTAGAACTCGTACAGACTGGTACAGACTAATGCAGACTGGTACAGACTGGTGCAGACAAATGCAGACTGACTAATCAGAGGTCTGTACACTCGTTATAATACCCGTGCATTCATGTATCACTGTGCGAGTGTGATCTGTAAGGAGAAAAGGTTCTAAAAAGGTTCTATTTTAGCAGCAATCTCATAGGCTGCGTTACATATTAATACGCGGATCGGCGGAAGCAGAATTTGGTCCGTCTCTATGGCAGCGCCATCTCGTAGTGCGGAGACGGACGAGCGCTGCGCCTGTGCTGTTCTGCTTAGCGGGGAGCGCTCTAGTGGGAAAGTTGTGTATGCGCTGACTACGCGGAACTATGTACACAACAATTTACAAGATAAAATTCAACAAAACCTGACATTTTAAATTTTGAGAATGGCCATATGATTAGTGAAACTGAACAGTTCAAATTTCAAGGTGTTCAGATAGATAGTAAACTGTCATGGAAAGCCCACATGCTGGATCTTGTTCAGGAAGTAAATGCTGACGTTTTTACTATTCCAACTGTATCTGAAATAAGTTATCGTTGGATCCAATATTTGTCTACTTTGCTCATTTTCTTTCCCTTATTATATTCTGCGGTAACTTTTCCTATTCTAAAAGAATATTTTTCACTCAAAAACGGGCAGTTCGGGCAATAAGTGGTGCAAGTTCGCGAACCTCCTTTCGACCCCAATTCACTAATCTGGGTATTTTGACATTGGCTTATCTGTATATATATTCTTTACTGTCGTTTCTTGTTAATAGTATCAGCTTATTCCCAAGAATTAGCAGCTTTCATTTAGTTGATACTCGGCAGAAATCCAGTCTGTATTTAGACTGCACTTCCTTAACTCTTGTGCACAAAGGAGTGCAGTATACTGCTGCATCCAGTTTCAATAAGCTACCACAAGAATTCAAAAATCTTAGCAGTAATCCACGAGCCTTCAAATCGAAACTGAAGAGTTTCCTCACTGGTCACTCATTCTTTCCTGTTGAGGACTTCATGAAAAATTAAGCTGTTTCTTACTTGTGGCATGACATTTTTTGGGATCATAAACATTTTATTTTTATCTGTGATTACTTTTATGTTGTAATTTCATGTACTGACATGTTCCATGACCTTGGAGATTTGCTCCTCAGTTTACATGTCTACGGAACTGTACGTATAAATAAATAAAAATAAACCAAATACAGAGTCGAGAGGGGTGGAATTTTGTTCCCTTTATTCTCAAAAATACAGCTCGACGCGTGTGTATATCACGATCCCTGCCGATCGCCTGTCTTTGATTCAAACATTACGCATGTGAGTCCCAAACAACACTGATAATTCATAAAGAATTGTCTTTAGCAAAGCTTATTTTTTTGCACCTAAGGCAGCTGTTGTTTCGTGACGGCTCTATGTGCAGTCTCACAAAATAAAAGGCCTGAGAAAAGTAGTAAAGATTTATAATCAGCTGCGATTGGTGAGGATAAAAAATCCGTACAAGCAGTGATACGAGATGCGTCGCATCTTGATCATGTATTGTTGGCTGAAACGAAATGCTGCCATATGCTATCAGTCCACAATGTAGGAATAAGAAGGTTAGGTTTACGTTGACGTCGATACGAAGGACTATTGCGAAATGCAGTCACTATTGTTTGCATCCCGCCTTTCCCTTTTCCCATCCAGCAGGGAGATTGGTAACGTTATGAGAGGCTACGGCAGGCGCTGTGCCGACTCGAACCTTCTGGTTGGCCAATTGAAAACCTTTTTCTTTCCATCGGCAGGTCTCCAGTGCGTAAGCCACGGGAATTGCAGTTAGAGCCCGCGAGATCCAGAGTCCCTGGCGCGCCATCCGTCAGTGGGATTACGAGGGGAGAGCCACCTGCCCCTATTGGCGCGCACGTGAACATCTCCACTTTCCTCTCCACCACTCGGAAGAGGAATTCGTTGTCATACGCTGTAAAAGTCATACTCACTTTAAATTTTTAATGTTAGACGTTCGGTAGCCTGCAAGTAAGATCCGACGTAGCGTGCTTCTCTTTTACGAACAAATGAAACTGTGTGGTTCCAGAGACCTTTTTAAGTCTCAAACGTCTATGACATACATGTGCAGACCGGTCGGGATTCGAGCCGGCCGCTGTGGCCGAGCGGTTCTAGGCGCATGGAACGCCAAGGAACAACCTGTCAGACCAGGAGCAGCCACACCTCGTGTAGTGCCGGACAGCGTCCGTGGAGCATTGCGAAGAGTGGTTGAAAAAAGTCAAATGAAATGAGCAGAGAGAATTACTCATGACTTTCAAAGTACTACTGGTATTCCTAGCAGTATAACTGCATAGAGAGGCAACAAGAAAGGTCGATCAGATCCAATTTTTGTTTCCTTTGTCTTAAGATGGTTTCTGCTCTTTCGGACATGCCTGAAAGAACAGATACCATCTTTAGAATGAAATTACAATGAAATGAACACCCTTAGCTGCATGGTCACCGATGGTATCTGTTCTTTCTGACATGTCCGAAAGAACAGATACCATCTTAGTATATATATATATATATATATATATATATATATATATATATATATATATATATATATATATATACTCCTGGAAATTGAAAAAAGAACACCGTGAATTCATTGTCCCAGGAAGGGGAAACTTTATTGACACATTCCTGGGGTCAGATACATCACATGATCACACTGACAGAACCACAGGCACATAGACACAGGCCACAGAGCATGCACAATGTCGGCACTAGTACAGTGTATATCCACCTTTCGCAGCAATGCAGGCTGCTATTCTCCCATGGAGACGATCGTAGAGATGCTGGATGTAGTCCTGTGGAACGGCTTGCCATGCCATTTCCACCTGGCGCCTCAGTTGGACCAGCGTTCGTGCTGGACGTGCAGACCGCGTGAGACGACGCTTCATCCAGTCCTAAACATGCTCAATGGGGGACAGATCCGGAGATCTTGCTGGCCAGGGTAGTTGACTTACACCTTCTAGAGCACGTTGGGTGGCACGGGATACATGAGGACGTGCATTGTCCTGTTGGAACAGCAAGTTCCCTTGCCGGTCTAGGAATGGTAGAACGATGGGTTCGATGACGGTTTGGATGTACCGTGCACTATTCAGTGTCCCCTCGACGATCACCAGTGGTGTACGGCCAGTGTAGGAGATCGCTCCCCACACCATGATGCCGGGTGTTGGCCCTGTGTGCCTCGGTCGTATGCAGTCCTGATTGTGGCGCTCACCTGCACGGCGCCAAACACGCATACGACCATCATTGGCACCAAGGCAGAAGCGACTCTCATCGCTGAAGACGACACGTCTCCATTCGTCCCTCCATTCACGCCTGTCGCGACACCACTGGAGGCGGGCTGCACGATGTTGGGGCGTGAGCGGAAGACGGCCTAACGGTGTGCGGGACCGTAGCCCAGCTTCATGGAGACGGTTGCGAATGGTCCTCGCCGATACCCCAGGAGCAACAGTGTCCCTAATTTGCTGGGAAGTGGCGGTGCGGTCCCCTACGGCACTGCGTAGGATCCTACGGTCTTGGCGTGCGTCGCTGCGGTCCGGTCCCAGGTCGACGGGCACGTGCACCTTCCGCCGACCACTGGCGACAACATCGATGTACTGTGGAGACCTCACGCCCCACGTGTTGAGCAATTCGGCGGTACGTCCACCCGGCCTCCCGCATGCCCACTATACGCCCTCGCTCAAAGTCCGTCAACTGCACATACGGTTCACGTCCACGCTGTCGCGGCATGCTACCAGTGTTAAAGACTGCGATGGAGCTCTGTATGCCACGGCAAACTGGCTGACACTGACGGCGGCGGTGCACAAATGCTGCGCAGCTAGCGCCATTCGACGGCCAAACCGCGGTTCCTGGTGTGTCCGCTGTGCCGTACGTGTGATCATTGCTTGTACAGCCCTCTCGTAGTGTCCGGAGCAAGTATGGTGGGTCTGACACACCGGTGTCAATGTGTTCTTTTTTCCATTTCCAGGAGTGTATATATACGTATATATAAGGCTCACCGGCCACTTGACCATCTTCTTCTTCTGTGCGAATGCACAAACAGTGCCCGAACTCTTACGGGAATCGGCAACGCGCCGCGAGTAATGAGTATAATGGGCGGGGGCACTAAGAATGTAGTGCGGGACAGGACGTTGAGAATGTGGGTTTCACGGGAGGCGTGCCAGAGATAAATCCATGCAGTCGCGCTATCCTCTGTGTCCTCGGTGGCTCAGATACATAGAGCGTTTGCCATGTAAGCAGGAGATCCCGGGTTCGAGTACCGGTCGGAGCACACATTTTCATCTGTACCCGTTGACGTATGTCAACGCCTGTAAGCAGCTAAGAGTGTTCATTTCATTGTTATTTAGACTCTATGACTGTCCGTCGCCAAACTCTGTGACGCTGGCCTACAATGGTTTGTGATCCACGGAAGGGTTTGAATGTTTGATTGACGTCGCTGTGATTTGTGCCAATGTAGCGGATAACTGTGTGATGCTACATTTACTTTACTTGGAAATTAAGTTATAAAATAGAAAAAAAAATTCTTCACGGTTTTCTGCGCCATTATGACCACTAACGCAATAGCTGGTATGTTCACCTTGGGTACGGGTAACACCTGCGACGAGTCGTGGCAGAGAAGCAATGAGGCCTAGTTATGTCGCTGGAGAGAGTTAGAACCACGTATGCACACACAAGTCACCTAATTCCGTAAATTCCGTATGTGTGTGGGTCCCGGGGGGGGGGGGGGGGGGGTTGGTGTGGATGAGCTCTGATGCTATCTTCATTGACATCCCAGATGTGTTCGATCGGGTTCAGATCTGGTGATTTGGGGAGCCAGCACCTCAACTGGAACCCGCCACTGTGTTCCTCGGACCACTCGATCACACTCCTGGCCTTGTGACATGGCGCATTATCTAGCTGAAATATGACACTGTCGTCGGGAAACATGGTCGTCATGAAGTGGCATAGGTGGTGTGCAACCAGTGTACGGTACTCCCTGGCCGTCGCGGTGTCGTGCACGAGCTTCACTGGATCTGTGGATGTCTACGTAAATGTTGCCCAGAGCATAAAGGAGCCGCCGCCAGCTTGTCTCCAGTCCGATGTAGAAATGTCAAGAAGCTGCTCCCCTGGAAGACGACAGTTCGCTCCTCCCAACGACAATTCGCGTCCTTCCATCGGCGTGGTGAAAAAGGTGTCGTGATTCATCAGACCGTAGAACGCTCTACCACTGCGCCAACGTCCATTGCCGATGGTCACTCGCCCATTTCAGTCGTAGTTGCCGACGTCGTGGTGTTAACATTGGCCTTTTGTGACCTCGCACTCAAGGTGTTCCTTGTCAGTCAGCGACCATACTTTCACAAAAGTTAAAAAGTCAAAGTCAGATTCACGTCCAATGCTTAGTCGTTTCAATAGTACATGTTCTGAAATTGTTTAAGCTGGAGACATCGGTCTTCAGCATTGTAACATCACTGCAGAACCGACATCCAAACCGAATGAACGGGACTCAGCTCGTAGCGCAAATTTTAAGTACTGTAGCATGAAGATCATACGGTGTTTTATCCACAGAAGCAGTATTTCTCAGTAACTGCCAGATATCAACAAAGGTACAGTACTAATCCATGTTCTTTAACAAAAACGCTTCAAAATTCATTATTTATCCGGAATCTGCTATTATTTGGCTCATCTTAGGATTACAAACAGGCAGTAATAACTCTGGCTGTGATATATTATGGCTACCACAGTTGAATTTACGAGGGCAGTTCAATAAGTAATGCAACACATTTTTTTCTCGGCCAATTTTGGTTGAAAAAACCGGAAATTTCTTGTGGAATATTTTCAAACATTCCCGCTTCGTCTCGTATAGTTTCATTGACTTCCGACAGGTGGCAGCGCTGTACGGAGCTGTTAAAATGGCGTCTGTAACGGATGTGCGTTGCAAACAACGGGCAGTGATCGAGTTTCTTTTGACGGAAAATCAGGGCATCTCAGATATTCATACGCGCTTGCAGAATGTCTACGGTGATCTGGCAGTGGACAAAAGCACGGTGAGTCGTTGGGCAAAGCGTGTGTCATCATCGCCGCAAGGTCAAGCAAGACTGTCTGATCTCCCGCGTGCGGGCCGGCCGTGCACAGCTGTGACTCCTGCAATGGCGGAGCGTGCGAACACACTCGTTCGAGATGATCGACGGATCACCATGAAACAACTCAGTGCTCAAATTGACATCTCTGTTGGTAGTGCTGTCACAATCGTTCACCAGTTAGGATATTCAAAGGTTTGTTCCCGCTGGGTCCCTCGTTGTCTAACCGAACACCATAAAGAGCAAAGGAGAACCATCTGTGCGGAATTGCTTGCTCGTCATGTGGCTGAGGGTGACAATTTCTTGTCAAAGATTGTTACAGGCGATGAAACATGGGTTCATCACTTCGAACCTGAAACAAAACGGCAATCAATGGAGTGGCGCCACACCCACTCCCCTACCAAGAAAAAGTTTAAAGCCATACCCTCAGCCGATAAAGTCATGGTTACAGTCTTCTGGGACGCTGAAGGGGTTATTCTGTTCGATGTCCTTCCCCATGGTCAAACGATCAACTCTGAAGTGTATTGTGCTACTCTTCAGAAATTGAAGAAACGACTTCAGCGTGTTCGTAGGCACAAAAATCTGAACGAACTTCTCCTTCTTCATGACAACGCAAGACCTCACACAAGTCTTCGCACCCGAGAGGAGCTCACAAAACTTCAGTGGACTGTTCTTCCTCATGCACCCTACAGCCCCGATCTCGCACCGTCGGATTTCCATATGTTTGGCCCAATGAAGGACGCAATCCGTGGGAGGCACTACGCGGATGATGAAGAACTTATTGATGCAGTACGACGTTGGCTCAGACATCGACCAGTGGAATGGTACCGTGCAGGCATACAGGCCCTCATTTCAAGGTGGCGTAAGGCCGTAGCATTGAATGGAGATTACTTTGAAAAATAGTGTTGTGTAGCTAAAAGATTGGGGAATAACCTGGTGTATTTCATTGCTGAATAAAACAACCCCTGTTTCAGAAAAAAAATGTGTTGCATTACTTATTGAACTGCCCTCGTATATCCGTGCTGTGAGAGTAGCGTGACCTACATTTAAATTACTGGCTCACCGGTATGGGAGTCGACTACCCGTGTCCGCCGCGTTCATTCGTCAACATTGGGCATATGGCGGGATGAGTATGATAACACCGGCATGTCGTGACACAACCATTAATCACAGCCTTCATTCTCACTGTGAAAGTGGCCAGGATAGTAAAATTAGTCACTTTGCCGAAGTATATAAAGTGAGTACATTCAGCGGCTTGCACAGTTGCTTGTGGGAAGAGAGGCGAGTGTTTAGTTTTCCATCGACGACCCCGGCTCTTAGCCCTAGATTACTATACCCTCGTAAAATGATTTCAGTTGTTGCCAATTTGCGGTTCCCGCCGATCTGGTACTGTCAGCGTGTATCGGGAGTAAAATAGGACATTTTGTACTTATTCTCAATGTGACACACAATTGTAGAACTTATAACTACACTCCTGGAAATTGAAATAAGAACACCGTGAATTCATTGTCCCAGGAAGGGGAAACTTTATTGACACATTCCTGGAGTCAGATACATCACATGATCACACTGACAGAACCACAGGCACATAGACACAGGCAACAGAGCATGCACAATGTCGGCACTAGTACAGTGTATACCCACCTTTCGCAGCAATGCAGGCTGCTATTCTCCCATGGAGACGATCGTAGAGATGCTGGATGTAGTCCTGTGGAACGGCTTGCCATGCCATTTCCACCTGGCGCCTCAGTTGGACCAGCGTTCGTGCTGGACGTGCAGACCGCGTGAGACGACGCTTCATCCAGTCCCAAACATGCTCAATGGGGGACAGATCCGGAGATCTTGCTGGCCAGGGTAGTTGACTTACACCTTCTAGAGCACGTTGGGTGGCACGGGATACATGCGAACGTGCATTATCCTGTTGGAACAGCAAGTTCCCTTGCCGGTCTAGGAATGGTAGAACGATGGGTTCGATGACGGTTTGGATGTACCGTGCACTATTCAGTGTCCCCTCGACGATCACCAGTGGTGTACGGCCAGTGTAGGAGATCGCTCCCCACACCATGATGCCGGGTGTTGGCCCTGTGTGCCTCGGTCGTATGCAGTCCTGATTGTGGCGCTCACCTGCACGGCGCCAAACACGCATACGACCATCATTGGCACCAAGGCAGAAGCGACTCTCATCGCTGAAGACGACACGTCTCCATTCGTCCCTCCATTCACGCCTGTCGCGACACCACTGGAGGCGGGCTGCACGATGTTGGGGCGTGAGCGGAAGACGGCCTAACGGTGTGCGGGACCGTAGCCCAGCTTCATGGAGACGGTTGCGAATGGTCCTCGCCGATACCCCAGGAGCAACAGTGTCCCTAATTTGCTGGGAAGTGGCGGTGCGGTCCCCTACGGCACTGCGTAGGATCCTACGGTCTTGGCGTGCATCCGTGCGTCGCTGCGGTCCGGTCCCAGGTCGACGGGCACGTGCACCTTCCGCCGACCACTGGCGAAAACATCGATGTACTGTGGAGACCTCACGCCCCACGTGTTGAGCAATTCGGCGGTACGTCCACCCGGCCTCCCGCATGCCCACTATACGCCCTCGCTCAAAGTCCGTCAACTGCACATACGGTTCACGTCCACGCTGTCGCGGCATGCTACCAGTGTTAAAGACTGCGATGGAGCTCCGTATGCCACGGAAAACTGGCTGACACTGACGGCGGCGCTGCACAAATGCTGCGCAGCTAGCGCCATTCGACGGCCAACACCGCGGTTCTTGGTGTGTCCGCTGTGCTTGTACAGCCCTCTCGCAGTGTCCGGAGCAAGTATGGTGGGTCTGACACACCGGTGTCAATGTGTTCTTTTTTCCATTTCCAGGAGTGTATAATTAACAAGTGCATAAAATCAAGAAATGTTCCGACTAAGAATAGAGAATGGGACGATCTAGAGTGCATCAGCAACAGCTCATCGCTAAGAAGCGGACGTCAAATATAAAATAACACAGAACCCGATTAACTGCAGACGATGAACGCTGGGTCATCCCATTCTCTTTTCCTGATCGGAACATGAGTTGATTTCATTGCACCTGATGATGCATACGAAACGCTGCGAAACCGGTCGTTTCTGTAAGGAAAGGAGTTAACAGTTAAAGCGGTCTTATCTTTCCAAAATAATTCTTCTGCGACGCGCATAAACGACAAACTATAACTTTCTTTCAATTAAATGGGAAGAAATAACATTTATTTAGTAAGAGTGTAACATTTTCCCTCTTTAGGGTTGAAGACGAAGCGCATATTCGTCGTAGAAAGAAACGAAAATCAGCAATGTGATTCTCAGAGGGAAAATTCAGTGAGTTACCTTTAGCGATTTACGGAAACTACGGAACACACATTTCTCGATGACGAGACCGATGTTTGAAACGCAGTCGTCACAAAAGTATGTCCCATGTGCAATGTTACTCTTAGGCGAAGTTTGAAGCGTACAGCAGTGTAGAATGTGTGGAGTGGACGCTGATGTTACGGTTCAATAACTGTCTCGTTCTCCACCTATAGCATTGCTTGCAGTGACGTCAGCTGGCGACGCAATCCTAGTAAGTGTATCACAGCATACTGTTTCCTGTTCACAGACAGTGCTCAAATCGTCAAGCTGAACAAATGTTTGTCACAACTGCAGCCAATAATGCACAGTGGTTAGATGCTGCCAGCATTGTTAAAAATTCCGGGATCCCATCAAAGTCTCCAGACGCAATTCATTTTTAACAAAATCACCCCTTTGCATAAAAATGTGATCAGCATGGGAGACTACATAAGTTATGCGATTGGGTAAATCAAATTTGTGTTCACGATAAACCTCAGGAGGTCTTAAGCCAAGATATCAAAGTGTTTGGCCAAGGTTATTCTTCTTTTCTTTCTTTTTTGTCTTTTTTCCCGTAAGTCTTCTGACTGGTTTGATGCGGACGTCATGAATTCCTCTCCTGTGCCGACATTTCATCTAAGAACAGCGCTTACAACTCACGTCTTTAACTTATTGCTCCATGTATTCTAATCTTTGTATTACTCTACAGTTTTTAACCCCAATAGCCCCCTCTAGAACCACGGAAGTTATTCTCTGATGTTATAGATGTCCTAACATCTTGTCTCTTTTTCTTGGCATTGTTTATCATACATTCCTTACCTCGCCGACTGCGCACAGAATAGCATTGTTACTTACTTTACTATTCCACATAATATTCAACATTCTTCTGTAATACCACATCTCAAATGCTTCGATTCTCTTCTATTCCGGCTATCCCAATTCCATGTTTAAATATCATACAATACTGTGCTCCAAACGTACGTTCTCAGAAATTTCTTCCTCAAATTGAGACCTACGTTTGATACTAATAGAGTTCTCTTGGGCAGGAATGCCCTATTTTCTATTGCTAGTTGTTATTTCCTCCTTGCTCTGTCCATAACAGATTATTTTTCTGCCAATGTAGCCGAATTCCTTGACGTTATCTACTTCGTGTTGCACAATTCTGACTCTAAGCCCCTCACTATTCTCCTTTCTGCTGCTTCTCTTTAATTTTGTCTCTCTTGAATTTTCTTTCAGTCCATATTCTGTACTCAATAGACTTTTCATTCCACTCAGTTGACCTTGTAATTCCTTTTCACTTTCAGTCACGATAGCAGATTCATCAGCAAATCTGATCATTCATATCATTTCACCCTGAATTTTATTCCCACTCTTGAACTTTTCTTTTACTTCTGTCACTGCATCTCCAACGTATGGACTGAAAAGAAGCCTTCACATTCCTACATCTCTGTCTGACACCCTTTTTAATCCGAATACCTTGTTTTTGGATTTCCGGACTTACAATTACCTCTTGGTTATTATATATATATTGTATATAACGCTCTTTCCTCATTGTTCCCATTTGTTTAGGATTTCGAACACCTTATACCAATTGACTATGTCGAACGTTTTTTCCAAGTCGACAAATCCTATGAGCGTTCTTATGTTTCTTTAGTCTTGCTTCCATAATCAACCGAAACACGAAAACTGCTTCTCTAGCAGTTTTGCCTTTTCTAAAGGCAAAGTAATCGTCATCTAACAACCGCTCAACATTTTCTTCCTTTGTTCTGTGTATTTTTCTTGACAGAAACTTGGATGCATGAGCTATTAAGCTCAGTGCCATAATTCTCGCACTTGTCGGCTCTTGCTATCTTCGAAATTGTGTGGGTTATGTTATTTTCGAAAGACTGATTGCAGATTGACTATTTCATATCTTCTAACGCCAACGTGAATAAGCGTTTTGTAGTCTTTTCTCCCAGTGATTTTCTATCCCTTGTGCCTTATTTGATCTTAAGTCATCCAAAGCTCTTTTAAATTCAGATTCTAATACTGGATCACACCGCTGTCGATTGCTGTTTCTTCTTCTATCACGTCATCACACAAGACTAGCTATTCAGATGCAAGACCATACGTTGTAACTCATACAGCTTTCATGGCAGACTAATTTCAAAAATACATTCTAGGTAAACAATTTACGCCACCAGAGAACGGTGAAGCACCCACAGGCCGTGTCGCATAGTGACGAAAGCAGAATATTAAATTTTATTTACAAGTGAAATGCTGTGCATTATGTAGAAAAAGAATAATAATAACTCATTAGTGAGTAAATGAAATACAAAATAACATTGAATGCCAAAGCTGTAAGGGTGAAACGCCTGGTTACATTCGCAGGACAGAACACGTAGTTGGAATTGTAGAAATGGGCCAAAAATGAGCGGCTGTCAGTTGCACTCGAACACATGTAACATTATTTAGTTGTCCAAATATTAGAGCACAGATTTCCTTAACTATCGACTGAATATGTCACACAATCTTATGGCTTAAGGGCACAACCTCTTTAATTTTTAAAACGGTTGATGGCCCATGATATAAAACACAATTACAATAAATTTTCAAAAGGCAGAAAGAGCAAGGTTTTATCCTTAAATAATATTTTAAATGAGGCTGAAGGCCCAAACAATATAAGACTTGACATATAAGGAATTTTAATTTTGAAACGGCTGAAGGCCCATGATTTAAAAACACAACTACAATAAGTTTTCAAAGGCAGAAGGTCCAAAGCTTTACCCTTGAATAATTTGAAAAAAGGACGCTAAAGGCCCAAACAATCTAAGACTTCCAGAATGAGAGCACTTGGTAGAGCACTTGCCCGCGAAAGGCAAAGGTCCCGAGTTCGAGTCTCGGTCGGGCACACAGTTTTAATCTGCCAGGAAGTTTAAATCTAAGACTTAACAATAAGAAATTTCACTTTTAAAACGGCTGAAGGCCCATGATTCAAAAGACAACTACAATAAATTTTTACAAGGCAGAATGCCCAAGGCTTTATCCTTAAATAATTGTTTTTAAAAAATGAGGCTGAAGGCCCAAAAAACGTAAGATTTAACAAGTAAGGATTTTAAATTATAAGACAGCTGAAGGCCCATGATTGAAAAACACAACTACAATAAATTTTCAAAAGGCAGAATGCCCAAAGCTTTAGCTAAAACATTTTAAATGAGGCTGAAGGCCCGAATAGACTAAGACATAACAAGTAAGGAATTTTAATTTTAAGACGGCTGAAAGCTCATCATTGAAAAACACAACTACAATAAATTTTCGAAAGGCAGAAGGCCTAAGGTTTTATCCAAAAAAATATTTTAAATGAGGCTGAAGCCCAAACAATGCAAGACTTGGCAAGTAAATAACTTTCAGTTTTAAAATGTCTGAAGGCTTATTATTTAAAACCCAACTAAAAGCATACAAATTCAAACCCTCGGCTATGAGCCGTTAAAATACACAATCAAATACCAATAAGAAAATGCAGTACAGCCAGTGGAGCTCCGAAGTTTCCGTGGATCGGTCTGCACTTAAAATATCAACATCCGCCAACAACCCAACCAAGAGACAGTCAACGGACCCACCGACAAGATGACTTGCTTTCCACCCAACCAGTGCACAAGAAACTCCAAAGTCAAACGTAAAAGGTGTAGCCACCCACAACCAAGTATGCATAAGCTGTTAAAACTACACACACCTGTTGGACAGTCACAACATAGTGGGGAAAGGACACTGCCTGAATTTTACGTCAGCGGCCAGGACAGTTAACCGGGACGCTAACAGCCGCAAGGCAGAAAATTCTGCTGGTGCACTTGGACTTCAAACAACCAAAATACAGTTAAACTCCACCAGCTGATGGCCAAACTTTCGCCAACTCGAACACTCACTGTTGCTCGCGGGAACACCCTCAACAGCTAACCATGAAAACCAACGGCACATTGGAAATTATTTATTTTATTTATTTATTTATTTATTGTTCCGTGGGACCAAATTAAGGAGAAATCTCCATGGTCATGGAACGAGTCAATACATGAAATTATAACACGATATTAGAAACAGATAAAATGAAATATAGAAAAAAAAACATTCAGGTGACAAGTCATAAGTTTAAATGAAGACAATCAACAATGTAACACTGGAATTTGCTTAATTTTTTAGCTCTTCCAGGAGCTCCTCGACAGAATAGAAGGAGTGAGCCATGAGGAAACTCTTCAGTTTAGACTTAAAAGAGTTTGGGCTACTGCTAAGATTTTTGAGTTCTTGTGGTAGCTTATTGAAAATGGATGCAGCAGAATACTGCACTCCTTTCTGCACAAGAGTCAAGGAACTGCATTCTACATGCAGATTTGATTTCTGCCTAGTATTAACTGAGTGAAAGCTGCTAACTCTTGGGAATAGGCTAATATTGCTAACAACAAACGACATTAAAGAAAATATATACTGTGAGGGCAATGTCAGAATTCCCAGATTTTTGAATAGGGGTCGACAAGAGGTTCTCGAACTTACACCACATATAGCTCGAACAGCCCGTTTTTGAGCCAAAAATACCCTTTTTGAATCAGAAGAATTACCCCAAAAAATAATACCATACGACATAAGCGTATGAAAATATGCGAAGTAGACTACTTTTCGTGTTGAAGTGTCACTTATTTCAGATACTGTTCTAATGGTAAATAAAGCAGCATTTAGTTTCTGAACAAGATCCTGAACATGGGCTTTCCACAACAGCTTACTATCTATCCGTACGCCTAGGAACTTGAACTGTTCCGTCTCGCTTATAACATGCCCATTCTGTCTGATTAAAATGTCAGTTCTTGTTGAATTGTGAGTTAGAAACTGTAAAAACTGAGTCTTACTGTGATTTAGCATCAAATTATTTTCCACAAGCCACGAACTTATTTCATGAACTAAATTATTTGTTACTGTTTCAATATTACACACAAGATCCTTCACTATCAAGCTGGTGTCATCAGCAAACAGAAATATTTTTGAATCACCTGTAATACTAGAAGGCATATCATTTATATAAATAAGAAACAGCAGTGGCCCCAGCACCGACCCTTGGGGAACGCCCCACTTAACAGTGCCCCATTGGGACTGAACATCACTACCACTCTCAATATTGCGGAGAATTACCCTCTGCTTTCTGTTCTTAAAGTAAGAGGCGAACCAATTGTAAGCTACTCCCCTTACTCCATAATGGTCCAACTTCTGCAGTAATATTTTGTGGTCAACAAAGTCAAAAGCCTTCGTTAAATCAAAGAAAACACCTAGCGTTCGCAACCTTTTATTTAATCCGTCGAAAACCTCACAGAGAAAAGAGAATATAGCATTTTCAGTTGTTAAACCATTTCTAAAACCAAACTGAACATTTGACAGCAAATTATGTGAATTTAAATGCTCCAGTAACCTTGTATATACAACCTTCTCGATAACTTTAGCAAACACCGATGGCATAGAAATAGGTCTAAAATTGTCAACATTATCAATGTCTCCCTTTTTATAAAGTGGCTTCACTACCGAGTATTTTAATCGATCAGGAAACCGACCACTCCTAAAGGAAAAGTTACAGATATGGCTAAGTACTGGGCTAACATACATAGAACAATACTTCAGTATTCTGCTAGATACCCCGTCATATCCATGAGAGTTCTTGGTCTTTAGTGATTTAATTATTAACTCAATCTCCCTCTTGTCAGTATCATGGAGGAGCATTTCAGGTAACAGTCTCGGAACACTTTTTTCTAAGAGCGCTATATGATTCCCTGTTGGAATTAGGTTTCTATTTAGTTCACCTGCTATATTCAGAAAGTGATTATTAAATACTGTACATATATGCGACTTATCAGTAACACGGACATTCCCACTACGCACTGATTCTATATCCTCGACCTGTCTCTGCAGACCAGCAACTTCCTTTACGACTGACCATATGGTTTTAATTTTATCCTGAGACTTAGCTATTCTATCTGCATACCACATACTTTTTGCCTTCCTAATAACATTTTTAAGCACCTTACAATACTGTTTGTAATGGGCTGCTGCATTTAGATTTTGACTGTTTCTAACGTTTTGATATAATTGCCACTTTGTTCTACAAGATATTCTTATCCCTCTAGTCAGCCACCCAGGCTGCCTGTTTGTGCTAGTACCCTGTTTTAAACGTTGTAACGGAAAGCAACTTTCAAAGAGCATGAGAAAGGTCTTTAGAAAAGCATTATATTTATCGTTTACTGTCTCAGCGCTATAAACATCTTGCCACTCTTGTTCCTTTATAAGGTTTACAAAGGTCTCTACAGCAACCGGATCAGCTTTCCTGAACAGCTGATGACTATATTTAACACGAGTTGCAGCATAAAAATCTTTTAAAGTTAAAATTTGCGCATCATGATCTGAAAGGCCATTCACCTTTTTTCTAACAGAATGCCCTTCTAGTAATGAGGAATGAACAAAAATGTTGTCTATGGTTGTTCTACTGTTCCCTTGCACTCTCGTTGGAAAGAATACGGTTTGCATAAGATTATATGAATTAAAGAGGTCTACCAGCATCCTCTTCCTTGCACAATCACTTATACAATTAATATTGAAGTCACCACATATAACTAACTTTTTGTATTTCCTATAAAGTGAACCAAGAACCTCCTCTAGCTTTAGCAAAAATGCTGTGAAATCTGAGTCTGGGGATCTATAAATAACAACAGTTACAAGTTTAACTCCGTTAAATTTAACCACACCTGCACAACATTCAAACACCTTTTCAGTGCAGTACTTTGAAACATCAATTGACTCAAATGCGATGCCGTTTTTCACATACATGGCTACTCCCCCACACCGCATAGAGCTCCTCGAAAAGCAGCCAGCCAACCTGTATCCTGGTAAAGGAAGCCTCTGAATTATCTCCTTATTTAAGAAGTGTTCAGATATACCAATAATTTCAGAGTCAACATCTATAAGCAGTTCACTAACTTTATCCCTAATACCTTGTATATTTTGATGAAATATACTAATTCCCTCATTACTCGGATACCTAAACTTTGTCAAAAGTGATTCCCTTGTTAGAGAGACTTCCCTTAAGCAGGAATACCTATCAGCTGACTTCAATCTAAAAAAGGTGCAGCTCTAACACACACTACTGCAGGAATTTTCCCATGAGTGATCCCACCAACCCCACCTATGCTGTCACCTATAAGCTTTGCCAACCTCCCCTTCCCATACCTGTTGAGGTGCAGGCCGTGTCTAGTGAAACCCGTCCTGCTGATAGACTCCACCGACACCACTGAAATGTGACCCATGCTTTCTGTCATCAGCGCACCCCCAAGTCTCATGTTATTACGCCTGACGGCTGTATTAAGATGAGGCCGATCGTGACGCTGAAACAGTTCCACGAAATGCACATTCGTGTTGCCAGTCTGAGTGGCTATCTTTTCCAGGTCACCATCTATGTTATACTCCCCATCCCTACCAATACTATTACCAGCCCCACCCACAATCACTACCTGATCCTCTTTAGTAAAATCCCTACATAACCCCCCTATGTTAACAGTCACCTGAGCCAACCCTGCATTAGGCTTCACAATGCTGGTGACCTGGTACTCACTTCCCAGCACTTCCTGCAACTGCTGGCCTACACCTCTGCCATGTGAACTACCTAACAGCAGAACCTTCTTCTTCCTCTTCGACTTTGCAACTGTTCTAGGCACAGTAACTACTGAGGTCTGCTGCATACTTCCTACATCTACAGCTACTAGAGATTCCTCTCCACTAGACTCTGACAGTTGGTCATATCTATTGTAAACACCAATAGTAAAACTATCTGAAAATCTTCTTCTCCTAGCAGATCTCTTGCCAACAGCCAGCTCCCATTCCCCAACCCCCTTCTCCCTCCTCATCCTATCTAGCTCCTCCTGTGCGTTTTTCAACTGCACCTGAAGGGCACAGATCTTACGCTCCTGCTCCTCTATCAGTTTACTCTTGCTACATAACCTGCAGTTCCAGGAGAGGATCTCACCAGAATGCCCACTGGCTTCCCCACTGCATTCCCCCCAGTGAAAATACTTCGAACAAGTGTCACACCGCAATCCACTACTCACGAACCTACGGCAAAGCCCACACTTCTCACTCATGGTAAAATTTTACTTTTTCTAAGTTCCGCTACTACAATAAGAAGATGCTAAAAACCTGACTACAATAATCACAAACTTACTCTACAAGGGAAGTAACTACTATTATTAACAGTATTAATAAACAACAAATGTGAATATAACAAAAGACTAATACAGAAAGAGAATCAAACGTCTAATCACACAGTAACGAGCTGTAAACAGTTCCCAAAAGGTTCTTCTGAAATTATTTCACCAGAAAACACCACGAACACCGGTTGAAGACTACTAAAGTTCCTAAATAAATCACTATGCACAAACAATTAATTAGTACTTAGCTTTCGATGCGCCGCTACAGCTGCAACTGGTCAGCGCGGAATGTAAACACAGGCAAGAGGTTAAGTTGCTCGATACGAAACACTCACAAATATCACGTCACAACAGAAGAAAGGCAGAGCTGAATGAAGAAACCACTGATACGTCACTTATATAGTAAATATTATCACAAAAACCGTTAAAATATGTATCTGGAACCTAAAAATATATGAAAACTTAGAGAGCGATCTCACACGCAGTCACTCGCTTATGACGTCACACCACTCAACTCTGATGTCCTGGGTCGGTGTGCCACAAACCTCCTAGCAATCGGAATAGCTCCCACCTACTCCGACACTGCGCAGAGACCGCCAGCTGGCCCAGCCCACTGCCTGCATGAATGTTTCCTGGCTGATCCACACCAACCGACCGACTGCCGCCACACGTAGAAAGAGGAAGAACCACGGCATAACAGCAATAATCGCATAACAGTCAAGGTTTAAACCAACGCATAAGCTGGGGCCAGCACGGCTCAAAGGGATTCAAACACTCAAGATAAAAATCAAGAATTATATACAGGAACAACACATCTGCCTAAAATGACGCAGAGCAAAGGGAATAAAAACTTAGGTAGAATGAAGGAAAATAGCACAAGCATATGCAAAAATAATTCTGTATTTATCGTAATCAATAAAATACGACGAAAGGGGACAGGTGTAATAACCAGCAGCGTGGACGAATTCATGTGTGGAGTAGGGTAGAGTAAGTAGGAAATAGATAGAATTACAAGTGTAAGGTTTCCTCAAATATTGTAAAGAACCACTGACATCTTGAAGAAAGATGATCATTCAATAATGAAGATGGTCCACGCGATTGGTGTACAAAAATTTATAACTCTTCCAAATATCTGACTCACGCCCTTTTGGCTCGACAAGAAGTATCATAAGTCTTCTGTTTACGGAAATTATGAGGTGTCTCAAATGATTCAAATGGCTCTGAGCACTATGGGACTTAACTTCTGAGGTCATCAGTCCCCTAGAACTTAGAACTACTTAAACCTAACTAAGTACATCACACACATCCATGCCCGAGGTAGGATTCAAAACTGCGACCGTAGCGATCGCGCGGTTCCAGACTGTAGCACCTAGAACAGCTCGGCCACACCGGCCGGCTCATGAGGTGTCTCTCATGTGGTAAATGGCAGCCAAGTGCGGAATTTTTTTTATGAGTATGTTCTCGAAACCTAGTGGCATAGCTCCAGTTTCACATGAACCACATTTAACTTTGTAGACGCCTGAGCTGTTGTGTTTATCAGGTTTATTGTCAACACAATTCCTCAACATAAACCTTTTCCCGCGTGCGAAAGCTGATCTGCACTTTCGCTAAATTCAAGGGCAGTGGTTGGTTTGTGGTCATTTTCTCTTGGGTGTTCTGCAAATGTGGAGTGGTTTGTTCCATATATCCATGCTCTCATGAGTTCCCTGTATCTGACATCAAATGTCCTCCCTGTTTACCCTAGAGAAGATGACATGAGAATAATTAGAATCTACAATAAAAAGCACCTTCTGACCATGCAAGAAAATTACCACATACATAAAACCAAAGCAGAGGGGAAAATCCTGTTGAATGACCACGTACACATGCCAAGCAATTCATTATTTGCACTAATAGATAAAATAATAGAATAATGTTCACAAAAAGGATGAATATAATAATACTGTTCAATGTAATAATAATAGAACCCAACATCTTTACACTCACTCATCCATGACCCCTTCCCACAATATTGAAACAGAAAGTCAGAACAGCTGTCACCAATGTGACGAAAGATGGTTCAAATCCCCGTATGGCCATCAAGATATCGGTTTCCGCGATTTCCCTAAACAGCTGCGGGTAAGTGCTGCAATGTTTCTTTTGAAAAGGCCGCGGCCGATTTCCTTCCCCATCCTTTCGAACAGAGCTCGTTCTCAGTCTCCAATGATCATGCTGTTGACGAAAAGTCTGATCTTCCTTCTTACCCCTCGTTACTGAATTGTGATGTGAATCTGTATCTGCTCCTCTGTACGCCTTACAACCTAATATCTCTGTCGAAATCTCTGGCCAACAATGAAGTGATCCAGTTGGAATCATCCATATCCCCAGGCTATTTCCAAGTGAACCTATTTCTCACGCGGCTTTTTTAACCGGCATAGGCTTGAGATTCAAACACACCTCATGAGAATGTTTTCTGGTCTTTTCATTCGTAGCAGTTTAGGTTGTGTCCTCATTTTTAAACCTAGGAGTAGTTTCCATAACGCAAACATACCATAAAGACGGCACGCAACAAACTTGGCGTGAAGTGGACTTCGTAAATGGATATATATATTCTCATGAGGTATGTTTGAATCTCAAGCCTATCCCGGTTAAAAAAACCTCGTGAGAAATAGGTTCACTTGGAAATAGCCTGGGGGTATGGAAGATTGTTGGTCAGAGATTTCGACAGAGATATTGGGTTGTAAGGCGTACAGAGGAGCAGATACAGATTCACATCACAATTGCCTTGAAACATCAGTCATATGACCGCAAAAAGAATGAAGGTGTACCATCACCTACGTTCTGTTTATAAGGAATATAACGCACCAGGTTTCTCATTCAGAAATCACATTTCAATACTGATTATTTGTGAAAGTATCATTTTATGCCTTATGTAGTGAGGAGAAACTCCTGCCATTACGCATCAGAATTCCATTGTGGCCTATTAAGACTGCCGTTCATCGTTCCGCCGCATTTCTGCTCGCGTTGATCGAAATCTTACGACTGACAAGAGGGCGTGGAATCGATGAGTTCAGAAATCTTTACACAATCAACGATCTTAACAGCGCCACGAGACTAGCATTCGGATATTCAGTATAGCAGAGACACGTCATGAAACTCGAGTGAGGAAATGAAGAGTTTGAAACAAGTTAAGTACAAGAGGCGTTCAGTAAGAAAAGCAGTACCTTTTTTCTGAGTCAATTTTTGTTGAAAAATTCGTAATTTATTGTGAGACATCGTGAAATGTTCTTGCTGCTGCCCCTACAGTTTCATGAAGTTCGGACAGGTTGCGGCGCTATATGTAGTCTTCAAAATGGCTTTTGTAGCGGAAAGCTGCCATTGACTTTCTTTGGGCGGAAAAACCAGCGCTTCGCAATTATTCATAGGAGCTTGCAGAATGGCTGCGGAAACGCTGTATTGAATAAAAGTATGGTGAGTCTTTGAGCGAGGCGCCTGTCAAACAAGCTGCTAATGGGTACTCGGAACGCTGATATCTTTCTCTCTCGCTCTCTCTCTCTTTGTCTCAGACTGTAATCTGCACAACTGTTGTTCGTTCCTGACGTTTCAAGGCCGGAGGATGTGTCCTGTCCTGATAGTCTGCATGGCGTTCTTTCAACGATATGCCGCGGCGTCACATACTGCACGTTTTGTCCTGACCTACACAGATAAAGAAGTTGTTCGGCTGTTGCCCTGGGCAGTGCGTTGCGCGGTTCTCACGTCTACTGGAAACTTATGGTCACGGTTTCCCCGAGACATTCGCACATCTTGACTCTCCACGAACTACTGCTTACTGGCGTAGAGGTGAAGAAGCATGGAATGACGTACATATACCTGTCAACAAATCTCAATTTGCCCAGCAGGACTGCCACAGATAACATATCTATGTACTAAATCTCGCAACCATTATACCCTAAAATTGGCTAAAATTTCTGTCATTTCTTCTGTCTACTACTCTGTATACAAACTATCATTATTATTGGTTTGGTTTTATTGACGGGGTATCGCTGGTTTGGTTGGTTTGATAACCCGGCCACGACTTCCTCTTTTCTTAGCAGAGTGTAGCTTGCGACCTAAGACTCTTATTTTGTTTTATGTTTCAATCTCGATCTTCTCCAATAGTTTTCACACTCTGCATCTCCTCCACATGCCATGGAAGTTATTCCTTGATATCTCAATATGTCTCTTGTAGTTCAATCCCTTCCAATTCTCAGTGTTTTCCGTATCTTCCTCTCCTCACCGATTCCCGTGCGAATCTCCTCGTTTCTTATCAGTCCACCTCATTTTCTACAGTTTTCGTGAAGATTAAATCCGCTGCAGTTGCATTTGAACTGATCCTATATCTGGATAAAATCGTACTCACGACCCAGGTTTCAGGATGTAAATCCCATCTTCAGGCGCTTGATTTCTCACGAAAAAATCGGAAAATCTTACCAGTCACGTAAAATATCCAGCAAATTCATCAAGTAGCAAAAATTTGCTGTATTTTTTACGTGGGTGATTTCCTCGTACACCATCAAGTGCTGAAAATGGGATTTACATCATCAAACCTCGATTATATGCGTGATCTTGTCTAAATTAAGGATTTGTTCAGGTGCAACTGAAGCGGATTAATGCATCATGAAAATTTTTTGTTATAGTTGTAACTTTCCCAAACAGATTAACTTAGTGTTCAACTCTATTTTGAAGCATCACATCTCAAATGCTTCGAATCTCTTCCTTTCCAGTTTTCCAACAGTCCATGATTCATCTTCATACCATACTGTGCTCTATACTTACTCGAAATTTATTCCTCAAAGTAACGCCGATGTTTCATGGCAGTACTCTTTCGGTTAGGCACGCCCTTGCCTGTGGTTGTCTGCTGTGTATGTTGCCATACCTGCTACTCTTTATTACTTTCTTCTCTTTTGTATTTACTCTCAATCCATTTCTATGCAATGTAAACTGTTCATTCCATTCAGACCTCGTCAGTGCTGTAATTCTTGCTTGCTTTCACTGACTCATCAACGAGCCTTTACATCGATATTCCTTCACCTTGAATTTTAATCCCTTTGCTCACGCTGTGTTTCGTGCTTTCCATTTCTTTTTAAATGCAGAAATGAAACAGTAGTGGAGAAAGAATGCATCATTGCCTTCCACACTTTATAATCCGCCGACTTCGTTCATGGTCGTCCAATCTTATCATTACCTTCTAAGGTACTGTGTTCTGTAAAGTGGAGATTGTCCCGTTGAATGACGAACGGAGATACTGCCACAATCGACTATGTGTCAGCGACGATGGCCTCAGAGCTGTATCCCGCTTGGCAGAGGTCGCAGATTCGATACCATTTGCTGGCTGGGTGGGCAGTATTTGTACGCGTCACGGTTGGGTTGCTGACGAGCAGGCGCTTCAGGTGTCACATACTCCATTTGTCAGAATGTCACTGAAGTGTCCAGCATACCGGTGGTTATTGACCATGTGGTTGTGGCCATGTATCGATGTGAGTGTGGTGGTTAAATTCTGGTTTGGATAATTAGTATAGCATCTACATCCACATGAATACACAACGCGATTATGGGAACGATCATCTGTACTAGTTTGACATTTTGACATTTGTGGCAAGTTCGTATGGTACCAAACTGTTGAGGTCATCGGTTCATATGCTTATACACTCCTGGAAATGGAAAAAAGAACACATTGACACCGGTGTGTCAGACCCACCATACTTGCTCCGGACACTGCGAGAGGGCTGTACAAGCAATGATCACACGCACGGCACAGCGGACACACCAGGAACCGCGGTGTTGGCAGTCGAATGGCGCTAGCTGCGCAGCATTTGTGCACCGCCGCCGTCAGTGTCAGCCAGTTTGCCGTGGCATACGGAGCTCCATCGCAGTCTTTAACACTGGTAGCATGCCGCGACAGCGTGGACGTGAACCGTATGTGCAGTTGACGGACTTTGAGCGAGGGCGTATAGTGGGCATGCGGGAGGCCGGGTGGACGTACCGCCGAATTGCTCAACACGTGGGGCGTGAGGTCTCCACAGTACATCGATGTTGTCGCCAGTGGTCGGCGGAAGGTGCACGTGCCCTTCGACCTGGGACCGGACCGCAGCGACGCACGGATGCACGCCAAGACCGTAGGATCCTACGCAGTGCCGTAGGGGACCGCACCGCCACTTCCCAGCAAATTAGGGATACTGTTGCTCCTGGGGTATCGGCGAGGACCATTCGCAACCGTCTCCATGAAGCTGGGCTACGGTCCCGCTCACGCCCCAACATCGTGCAGCCCGCCTCCAGTGGTGTCGCGACAGGCTTGAATGGAGGGACGAATGGAGACGTGTCGTCTTCAGCGATGAGAGTCGCTTCTGCCTTGGTGCCAATGATGGTCGTATGCGTGTTTGGCGCCGTGCAGGCGAGCGCCACAATCAGGACTGCATACGACCCACGCACACAGGGCCAACACCCGGCATCATGGTGTGGGGAGCGATCTCCTACACTGGCCGTACACCACTGGTGATCGTCGAGGGGACACTGAATAGTGCACGGTACATCCAAACCGTCATCGAACCCATCGTTCTACCATTCCTAGACCGGCAAGGGAACTAGCTGTTCCAACAGGACAATGCACGTCCGCATGTATCCCGTACCACCCAACGTGCTCTAGAAGGTGTAAGTCAACTACCCTGGCCAGCAAGATCTCCGGATCTGTCCCCAATTGAGCATGTTTGGGACTGGATGAAGCGTCGCCTCACGCGGTCTGCACGTCCAGCACGAACGCTGGTCCAACTGAGGCGCCAGGTGGAAATGGCATGGCAAGCCGTTCCACAGGACTACATCCAGCATCTCTACGATCGTCTCCATGGGAGAATAGCAGCCTGCATTGCTGCGAAAGGTGGATATACACTGTACTAGTGCCGACATTGTGCATGCTCTGTTGCCTGTGTCTATGTGCCTGTGGTTCTGTCAGTGTGATCATGTGATGTATCTGACCCCAGGAATGTGTCAATAAAGTTTCCCCTTCCTGGGACAATGAATTCACGGTGTTCTTATTTCAATTTCCAGGAGTGTATGTTATTTAATCTAACTTAAACTAACTTACCCTAAGGAAAACACAAACACATACACACCCATGCCCGATGGAGGACTCGAACCTCCGGCGGGCGGCGCTGTAGACCGCGCGGCTATCCCGCGTGGCAATGCACTGGTCTATGCAATTCTACCCACATGGTAATTTTGATTACTATATTCCACCCATCTTTCTCTATAGCTTGTGACTACTTTCCTGAGAATTTAAAATATATTGCACCGTTTAACAGTGTCAAATGCGTTTTATAGATGACAAACAACACCAACATGTACTGAATTGTTTAACTCTTACCTCCTTTATCAAGAACTAGTTCAGAACTGCCTCTCTGGTGCCTTTACCTTTCCTAAAGCCAAACTCATCTTTATCTAAAAGATCCTCAGTTTTCTAATAAGTTACATTTCGTTACTTGCTGTCCTTGTGGGTTGTTATTGTTGTGGTCTTCAGTCCTGAGACTGGTTTGATGCAGCTCTCCATGCTACTCTGTCCTGTGCAAGCTACTTCATCTCCAAGTACCTACTGCAACCTACATCCTTCTGAATCTGTTTAGTGTATCCATCTCTTGGTCTCCCTCTACGATTTTTACCCTCCGCTCTGCCCTCCAATATTAAATTGGTGATCCCTTGAAGTCTCAGAATATGTCCTACCAATCGATCCCTTCTTCTAGTTAAGTTTTGCCACAAATTTCTCTTCTCCCCAATTATATTCAGTACCTCCTCATTAGTTATCTGATCTACCCATCTAATCTTCAGCACCCTTCTGTAGCACCACATTTCGAAAGCTTCTATTCTCTTTTTGTCTAAACTATTTATCGTCCACGTTTCACTTCCATACATGGCTACACTCCATACAAATACTTTCAGAAACGACTTCCTGACACTTAAACCTATGCTCGATGTTAACAAATTTCTCTTCTTCAGTAACGCTTCGCTTGCCATTGCCAGTCTACATTTTATATCCTCTGTACTACGACCATCATTAGTCATTTTGCTCCCCAAACAGCAAAACTCATTTACTACTTTAACCGTCTCATTTCCTAATCTAATATCTTCAGCATCACCCAATTTAATTCGACTACATTCCATTATCCTCGTGGGTATTGTGATTTTAATAGACTTAATTGTAAATGTTGTCATAAATAAATTGTACATCGAATATCACTGAGCCGAATAATATTTCCGAAGTTGCCTCAAGGAATGATGCAACAGATGGAAACCTGTGGATGGTCATGCATTTGTAGCATTAGTCACTAGCTAAGTTTCGAGAGAATTGTCAGATTTATTTGCACCAGGTGCAGTACAGCAGTTGTCCTCATCTGTCGAATGATGCTTGCCTCAGAGACAATGAGTCCTGGTTAGTAAACTTCTACTTTTTTTCTTAACTAGTGGGATGTCGCTGCTCTTTCCTTCAATGCAGTGCGGGCGTTCCTCTGCCTGTCGAGTTCCAACGCCATATTGGGCCAACGTATGAAAAATTGACGCACTATATTGTGGAAACATAAGTCCGTATTTTAGTGGCGAGGCACGGGACTAGGGAGGGCGGTTCACTGGAGAACAATTTATCTCGTCTGTAGCGAGGGGCGCCGCCAGAGAATTGTTTTGGGCGCTGGCGACTGGCGCCAGTGGCGGCGTAGGCGCTGGCGCGACGTCAGAGCGCGCCGCGGTGCCGCCAGCAGGCCGGGCCAGGCGGCCACAAATAAAGCACGCTGGCTGAGCGGGAAAACATTTCGCCGCGCCGAGTACGGTCCGCTGTTAGGGCGCGGTTCTCGCCAGAGCAGTTACCGCCACCCATGAGCGAAAATCACTGCTTTACGGTTATGTCGGCGCCCGGACTCTCTGCGAGTCCCAGCAGCGCCGAACTTGCTGCCCCCCGTTTCGCTTTTACACGAAAAGAAGGACATACTGCCTCGGTGCCACAGGAATATCAGCGTGGTTCTGAACCTAAAGCCTTTCTGACCTAAACAGCTATTAAATGGAAACATTTTCCTCTGGCTTATGCAACTTCCGTCATTGAATTACTTCACTTGTTCTTTAACTCGCAGGTTCACTTAAAAGGTACATTCTACACTAGCTATCGATTTGTGCAATCATAACTGTCTTTGGCACAGTCAATAAAGCAGTCGGGAGGAGCTCTTCGAGTTTCCGATTTCACGAGCCAATCAGGTACTAGCGCGCCTCATGGCGAATGCTGAATGGCGCGTTCGAGTGACACAATAGCGCAGTAATCGTCAAACTTCTTTGCACAATAACCAATATTGATATCGTGCCGCTTCGGTAACTGTACAGTCAGTGCATTGCTAAGAGATGGCGCCTGGGTGTTGCATTGTCCTGACATTCGTGCCGTCATAACTGACATTTGTTGAAATGGCTGAATGGGTAAGGCTGAAGCTAATAAATTGAACTAAAATAAGAGTGACATCGGTGGGCGGTAAGTTGAGTCGCATGTGTACCGATCTTATCATTAATTAGTAACCTACTGCGTTAACAATGAACACTGTTCGTCATATCTCTCCTCAAACTTAACACTCTTGTCAGAACAATATGGAAGGAACTCCCGTTCCTACCTCAGAGCAAATTTCCTTCGTGTCCCACTCTACCGTTCAGACACTTTCTCGACGTCTTTCTCAGTTGCAGCAACCCGACTGTGGAACAACCTCTCAAATTATATTAGAAAACTAAATAGCATATCTAGCTTCAGAAGACAGGTAATGATATATTTATAAAGCAAAAATAAGATTCTCATATTCACTGTATGCATTAGTTAACCTTGTACATCCCTCTCTCCGACCTGATCGTTCTCATTTCCCAGTATTCTTAGCCACTGTACTCTCCTTAAATTTCCTTTTTCCAAAACTCACTGTATCGGAAAACATTTATTTTGTAGTCCCTTGAATTATTCTTTAATCTGTCAATGTCATTACTGTTATTAACGCCACAATTATTGTCATTGCCATCATTACATGTACTATTATTATTATTATTGGGTTACTATCATTAGACTAATAAATGAAACGCACTAGTTTCCTTTCCTTATACAGTATTACTTTTATTATGTTAACCGGTTCTCAGCTGACAAGGTCATCTTCTGACATTTACTGACTTTTGTCGCCAAAGAAGTTACAATGCGAAGCCCTACACATCCATAATTTCTACAGAGCAGTTCCAGGAACACTCTTCTGAATTTAAACACTTCCGCTGGGCACCAAACTCTCCAGACATGAACATTATTGACCACAACTGGAATGCCTTGCACCTTGCTTTTCAGAAGATATCTCCACCCTCTCGTTTTCTTACGGATTCAAAATGTCAGCTCCCTCCAGCACTACTTCAGACATTAGTCAAGTCCATCCCAAGTTTTGTTGCGGCACTTCTGCGTGTCCTACACGATATGAGTCAGATGCACCAGTTTCTTTACCTCTTCAGTGTATACAGGGTGAGTCACCTAACGTTACCGCTGGATATATTTCGTAAACCACATCAAATACTGACGAACCGATTCTACAGACCGAACGTGAGGAGAGGGGCTAGTGTAATTGTTTAATACAAACCATACAAAAATGCAGTGAAGTATTTTTTTAACACAAACCTAAGTTTTTTTAAATGGAACCCCGTTAGTTTTGTTAGCACATCTGAACATATAAAGAAATATGTATCAGTGCCGTTTGTTGCATTGTAAAATGTTAATTACGTCCGGAGATATTGTAACCTAAAGTTGACGCTTGAGTACCACTCCTCCGTTGTTCGATCGTGTGTATCGGAGAGCACCGAATTACGTAGGGATCCAAAGGCAACGGTGATGGACCTTAGGTACAGAAGAGACTGGAACAGCACATTACGTCCACATGCTAACACCTTTTTGGTCTTTTTCACTGACGCACAAGTACATTACCATGACGTGGAGGACGCATAAATTGGCCAGCCCGTTCTCCTCTGGACTTCTTTCTGTGGGGCACGTTAAAGGAGAATGTGTACCGTGATGTGCCTACAACCCCAGAGGAAATGAAACAACGTATTGTGGCAGCCTGCGGCGACATTACACCAGATGTACTGCGGCGTGTACGACATTCATTACGCCAGAGATTGCAATTGTGTGCAGCAAATGATGACCACCACATTGAACATCTATTGGCCTGACATGTCGGGACATACTCTATCCCAAACCGTAATTGAAAACGGAAACCACGTGTGTACGTGTACCTCACCCCTCATGGTAATGTACATGTGCGTCAGTGAAAAAGACCAAAAAGGTGTTAGCATGTGGACGTAATGTGCTGTTCCAGTCTCTTCTGTACCTAAGGTACATCACCGTTGCCTTTGGATCCCTACGTAATTCGGTACTCTCCGATACACACTATCGAACAAAGGAGGAGTGGTACTCAGGCGTCAACTTTAGGTTACAATATCTCCGGATGTAATTAACATTTTACAATGCAACAAACGGCACTGATTACGTATTTCTTTATATGTTCAGATGTGCTAACAAAACTAACGGGGTTCCATTTAAAAAAACGTCGGTTTGTGTTAGTAAACATATTTCAGTGCATTTATGTATAGTTTGTATTAAACAATTACACTAGCCCCTCTCCTCACGTTCCGTCTGTGGAATCGGTTCGTCAGTATTTGATGTGGTTTACGAAATATATCCAGCGGTAATGTTAGGCGACTCACCCTGTATATGATGTGAAAAGTAATGGTCCTGTAACACTCTCCTAGAGAAATACCAAAGTAAATTTTACGTCTGAATACTCCTCTCTGTTTAGAATGACATGCATTGTCAGAAAACTTTATTCCGTTCAGAATGACATGCAGTGTTTAGTTTCCTAGAAACTCTTCATTCTTGGTATGAACTTCCCCGAGATTGTATTTTCCTTAGTAGGCGGAAATGCGGAAATGACGCCTGCTGAAAGTCAAGGAACATCACTTGTACCTGTGCGGCTGGGTCTCCTGGATTAACAGAGCGACCTGAGTTCCATACGATAGTTGACTTCGGAATACGTGGTACTTCCTACAGAGGCGATTTTCGGCCTTCGTAAATGTCATAATAAGCGTGCATAAAACATGTTCCAAGCATCCACAACTGACCACAGTTAGAGATACAGGACTCTAGTTTCATGCGTCTGTTCGAGGGCCGTTCGCTGCTCCAAAGACTTCGGGCACTCTACTCCTGGAATAGGGGTAAGTTCATTCCATATATATATATATATATATATATATATATATATATATATATATATATATATATATATATATATATATATATAATCGTACAGGTATACCCTCAGGTCCAGTGTCTTTACCTCTCTTGCGGGATTTAAGTTGCTTTTCTATGCCACGGTGATTTATTTCGATATTTGCCGATTTGTTGTTTATCCGACGACTTAAAGGACACACTACAGTCTTATCTTCCTCTGTCAGTAATTTTTGAAAAACGATGTTTAGAATTTCGGCCTTTTCCATGTAGTTTCAGTACCATTTGGCAACAGAGTGTCTGGACATACGTTTTCTACCCGTTTCGTGATGTAACAAGAAAAAAACATCTTACGATTGTTTGTCAAGTCGATAGATAGAATTTTGCTTTAGAATTCTTAGAACGCTTCACGCATGATTCTCTTTATTTTGGCTTACCAGATTTGTGTTTGTCTGGGAGGCTAGTTACCTTTACATTTTCAATTAAGCTCTCTTTGCTTTTCAAGCAGTTTTTTGACATAGCTGTCGAACCACAACGGATCTTTCCAACCCTCACAACATTAACCGGTTCATACCTATCTAAAGCGTGTAGTACAATGCTCTTGAACTTTGTTCATTGTTATTCAACTTTGTTAGTGGTCGAGATGTAACTTTCGAGCTGACCGCACAGGTAATCTGAAAGCTGTTTGTAATGTGCCAAAACGTCTTCAGCCCGTAAAGGGCGCATTACTTGTTTGTATCGCCTCACCTTACTACCGATTTTTAAGTGCTAGAAGAATGTTTATACAGTTTTATTATATTTTTGTAAAATTAAAGCAGTAACAGCCCTCAGTCGCAAACAAAAACTCTTTTGACCTTCGTTTCGGAACTACTATGAGTGCCTTCATCAGATGTAAAACACTGAAATTGGCCTATACGTACAAAAGTATAGGAAAACATTTTTTAAGTCTAATTACTGACTAACAGTACAAGAAAGAAACAGCACTTACATGTTACGTATAAAATAAATATCAAGCGATAAAGCTTTAGTCAAAAAATTTTTGAAGTAGAATTCAAGAAAGGCAAGCCAGTACGGGCTGCTCACACATGTTGAGCTACAGATAGCATCAGACTGAGGCGCACGCGTTGGCAATTGCGAGCAGCTGAACATTACACCACCTAGTAGTCGCAAACACAAACAGGCTACTTAACATTCAGAATATAGAGAGATGAATGTTATGATGAACATTGTTTAGTACATGAAGTAAAAGGCAAAATTTTATCTGACAGCAGCAGACAGGGTAACATTTTGTCTATATAAGGCTGTAGAATTACAAAGGGATCTGAATAACTCAGCGAATAGGAAAACGGTTTGACATGAAATGCAGCCAATATAAACAATTTAATAAACAAAAAATTATGAGTCGGCTTGGATAAAAAGAAATTCTGTAACTGCACGACGGAACAAGAAATCAAATATCAATTAATCGCTTTATACCGTTGAAGAAGCTTTTATTATGTAATTGTAGCTGCTCATTAAGAATGAGGCCATCATTTCGAGAAAGATGTTTAAAAATTTCTAATTCTTAGATGTTCTCATGTTACCTTGTCAGCTGCTCTCACATAAAATAATGCCTTTTACTTCATGTGCCAAATATTGTTCATAATAATACAGGGCTATTACAAATGATTGAAGCGATTTCATAAATTCACTGTAGCTCCATTCATAGACATATGGTCACGACACACTACAGATACGTAGAAAACCTCATAAAGTTTTGTTCGGCTGAAGCCGCACTTCAGGTTTCTGCCGCCAGAGCGCTCGAGAGCGCAGTGAGACAAAATGGCGACAGGAGCCGAGAAAGCGTATGTCGTGCTTGAAATGCGCTCACATCAGTCAGTCATAACAGTGCAACGACACTTCAGGACGAAGTGCAACAAAGATCCACCAACTGGTAACTCCATTCGGCGATGGTATGCGCAGTTTAAAGCTTCTGGATGCCTCTGTAAGGGGAAATCAACGGGTCGGCCTGCAGTGAGCGAAGAAACGGTTGAACGCGTGTGGGCAAGTTTCACGCGTAGCCCGCAGAAGTCGACGAATAAAGCAAGCAGGGAGCTAAACGTACCACAGCCGACGGTTTGGAAAATCTTACGGAAAAGGCTAAAGCAGAAGCATTACCGTTTACAATTGCTACAAGCCCTGACACCCGATGACAAAGTTAAACGCTTTGAATTTTCGGCGCGGTTGCAACAGCGCATGGAAGAGGATGCGTTCAGTGCGAAACTTGTTTTCAGTGATGAAGCAACATTTTTTCTTAATAGTGAACAGACACAATTTGCGAATCTGGGCGGTAGAGAATCCTCACGCATTCGTGCAGCAAATTCGCAATTCACCAAAAGCTAACGTGTTTTGTGCAATGTCACGGTTTAAAGTTTTCGGCCCCTTTTTCTTCTGCGAAAAAAACGTTACAGGACCCGTGTATCTGTACATGCTGGAAAATTGGCTCATGCCACAACTGGAGACCGACAGCGCCGACTTCGTATTTCAACAGGATGGTGCTCCACCGCACTTCCATCATGATGTGCGGCATTTCTTAAACAGGATATTGGAAAAACGATGGATCGGTCGTGCTGGAGATCATGATCAGTAATTCATGTCATAGCCTCCACGCTCTCCCGACTTAACCCCATGCAATTTCTTTCTGTGGGGTTATGTGAAAGATTCAGTGTTTAAACCTCCTCTACCAAGAAACGTGCCAGAACTGCGAGCTCGCATCAACGATGCTTTCGAACTCATTGATGGGAACATGCTGCGCCGAGTGTGGGAGGAACTTGATTATCGGCTTGATGTCTGCCAAATCACTAAAGGGGCACATATCGAACATTTGTGAATGCCTAAAAAAACTTTTTGAGTTTTGTGAGCATTGTGAAAATATCTCAAATAATAAAGTTATTGTAGAGCTGTGAAATCGCTTCAATCATTTGTAATAACCCTGTATTAATCTCTCTGTATTTTGAATGTTAAGTAGCCCGTTTGTATTTGCGGCTACTGGATGGCACTCTTCGTGTAATGTTCACTAGCCCGCAATTGCTAACGCGGGCGCCTAAGTCTGATGCTATCTGCAGTTCGACATGTGTGAGCAGCCCATAGTGACTTGCCTTTCATGTGTACTATTTCAGAAACTTTTTGTGACTAAAGCTTTATCGCTTGATATTTATTTTATACGTGACTTGTAATTACAGTTTCTTTCTTGTACTGTTAATCAGTATTTTCACTTAAAAATTTTTTCCTATAGTTTTGTACTTATGTCGTAGGTGAGTTTGAGTGCTTTACTTCTGATGAAAGCTCTCATAGTAGTGTCGAAACCTAGGTCAAAAGACTTCTTTTTTGCGACCGAGGGCAGTTGTTGCTTTAATTGTACTCTGTAGCCGGCCGGAGTGGCCAAGTGGTTCTAGGCGCTACAGTCTGGAACCGCGCAACCGCTACGGTCGCAGGTTAGAATGCTGCCTCTGGCATGGATGTGTGTGATGTCCATAGGTTAGTTAGGTTTAAGGTAGTTCTAAGTTCTAGGGGACTGATGACCTCAGCAGTTAAGTCCCATAGTGCTCAGAGCCATTTGAACCATTTTTTGTACTCTGTAAACAGTCACTGACCACGCAGTCAAGTTCAAAACTTTATATTATTGTGTTAAAATGTTGTACATATGTGACACCTGAAGGTCGAGGACAGTTGTGTCCTCTCATACAGCGAGCTTGCAACGCCCAGTCGATTGCTGAGTCGCGGCGTGCGGCAAAGATAGCAACTACGATGCAGCTGCCCACTACGAACGTTTGCCGGCGACTGCTAAGAAGAAACACTTATTGTTAAAGAGAGAATTAGCGTGATCTGTTTATTCGCAGAACAAGGTCCTTGGCTTGTCCTTTTAGAACTTCAGCTGTATTCGAGTATTAGTCGAGTTGCGAGCCTCGAGAGAGATTATGTCAAGAATGTGGTGAGCTCGGTTCACACGTACGATACGTGAATAAGTCTGCAATGGGGACAGAACCCAAATGTATTCAAAGCAGTTGAAAGTCGTTTAGAAAGGATTATGTCGTTGAGTGTAGGCAAGGTCTTCTCAGGACAATTTATTATAGTCTTATGAGAGTTAGTTACACTGTCTGCCGTTGTTTTTCACCTACGTATTGCAGTGCTGTTAGAGCCTGTTCATTCAGTATATCTCCTACGAGTTAAAGTATCTAAAGGGTGGGCCAGTACACGTTTATCCTCGTTCTGGGTAAGGACAAAGATCTTCCTGCCATTTTTTTTCTTTTTTAAAGCCGTATTCAGTGTTACGGTGTTATGGTCACTGATTTCCTGTTCTACACTGACTGAGTCGGAAAGTTCGGGTCTACTTGTCACCAGCTGGTCTAAGATGTTATCTTCATGAATCGGTTCTCTGCTTAACTGCTCAAGGTAATTTTCGGATAAATCACTTAGGAAAATTTCACTCAATTCTCTATTCCTAGCAACCGTACTGATCACTTCAGTCTACCAGTCTACAGCTGGTCGGAATGCACAAAGGGCATGAATGGATGCAGGTGAACAGACATGATTTTTACGTACGTGTCACCAGTCAGGGTCGTATCTAAACGCGTCAGGGGTCGCATATTACTCCAAAACTCCACACCATTACAGAGCCTCCACCAGCTTAAACAGTCCTCTGCTGACACGCAGGGTCCATGGGTTCATGAGGTTGTCTCCATACCCGAACACGTCCATCAGCACGATGCAATTAGGGACGGTTTCTATCAACAGTCAAATGTTGGTGTTGACGGGCCCAGGCGAGGCGTATGCTTTGTGTCGTGCCTTCATCAAGGGTACACGAGTGAGCCTTCGGCTCCGAAAGCCCATGTCGATGTTGTTTCGTTGAATGGTTCGCACGTTGACACTTGTTGATGGCCCATCATTGAAATTTGCAGCAGTTTGCGGAAGGGTTGCATCTCTGCCACGTTGAACGTTTCTCTTCAGTCGTCGTTGCTCCCGTTCTTGCAGGATCTTTTTCCGGCCACCGTGATGTCGGAAATTTGATGTTTTACCGAATTTCTGATATTCACGTCACACTCGTGAAATGTTCGTACGGGAAAAATCTCTATTTCATCGCTACCTCGGAGATGCCGTGTCCCATCACTCGAGCGCCGACTGTAACGCCATGTTCCAACTCACTAATATCTTGATAACCTGCATTGTAGCAGAAGTAACGGATCTAACAACCGCGCCAGACACTTTTTGTCTTATATAGGCGATGCCGACAGCAGCGCCTTATTCCGCCCGTTTACATATCAGTGTATTTGAATACGCTTTCCTATACCAGTTTATTTGGCCTTTCAGTGTAAATGACCTTGTTGGTAAAGTGGGAAGTTCCATAACGCTTTTCACGAATGATTCAGTTCTATACAGAGAAATCCCGACACTAGAAAAGAAGACCTGCAGAGGGTCGACGCTTGATACAGGGAGTGGCAATTGAATCTCAGCAAAAAAAAATAAAAAAATGTTACGTATTGCGAATAGATTGACAGAAAGACCCTTAACTGCATGAGTATTCAAATGTAGAACAATCAATGGAAGCAGTAACTTCCATAAAATATCTAGGATTATGCGTACGGAGCAATTTGGATTAGAACGACCATATAACATCCGTTGGGAGTAAGACAGATGGCTGACTAAGATTCACTGCAAGAATCCTCTGGAAATACAGTCTATCAACGAATAAAGTTGTATACTAAATACTTCTTCGATCAACACTGGAACATTGCTCGTCAGTAAGGGATCCGTACGATACCACTGATAGAGCAAATATAGAAGATCCAAAGAAGAGCAACGCGTTTCGTTATAGGTTCATTTAGTAAGCACAAAAGCGTTAGAGATCATCAACCAGCTCCATTGGCAGACGCTGGAAGAGAGACGTTCTGCACCACCGTGTGGTTCTCTGTTAAAGTTCGGAGAGCGTACGTTCCTAGAGGAGTCAGCGAATACATTGCTCCATCCTACGTACGTCTCGTGAAAATACATATTCGAGCCCACACGAAGGCCTGCCGGTAATCATGTTTCCCTCGAACCATTCTCGACTGGGACAGGAAGGAAGGAGATTACAGTGGTACGTAAAGTACTCTCTGCCACACATCACAAGATGGCTTACGGAATATGTATGTAGATGTAGATGGCCAGAACGACTGTCTTGTGTGGTGAGGAGACGTTTACTCTAAAAACCATACACATTAGGATTAGTTCAAGCTTTTCTCTTGGTGATAAAAGGAAACTTTTGAGGTCAGCAGCACTCTGCGAGGATATAGGACACGACAGACTTTTTAATACGCTTAATGTACGGTAATGAAGCATCATTTCATGTTAGAGCTAATGTCACCATCATTGCGTCTGCATATGGGGTTTACAAAAGACACAAGAAACCACTGAGCTTGAAAGAGAATCACCTAATTAAAGTTTGTTTCAAGAGGATAAACTTCCAGGTTTGAGTCCATTTTACTTTCATTATTTACTGTGTGTGGCCGCATCATATATCATAAAACTATCAGCAATTCGAATAATATTGCAGTGAACCTTAATCGTCTTATTACACACAAGTTTCTTTTTTTCAAACTAACATATTTTATCCCATTTCCTGAAGTGAACCTACAGATATTGAACGTCAGCTAATACCCGTTGCTTAGTGATAGTCTCGTGTGTGACGCCATAGCTCGCTGACAAAGTTAAAGAAACACTGACAGTGTTTATACAGCTACCACTTTAATTTCTGAGACGTTGGTATTGCTGACTGACCGATTCCTAGTGTAGGACTTCATTGCGTTGGAAGGTGACATTTTAGGGATGGGTTAACACGATATATGTGTGGTCATGAAAATGGCACCTATTTCACGCACAGTGGATATGGCTCTGAGCACTATGGGACTTAACTGCTGAGGTCATCAGTCCCCTAGAACTAAGAACTACTTAGACCTAACTAACCTAAGGATATCACACACATCCATGCCCGAGCCAGGATTCGAACCTGCGACTGTAGCAGTCGCGCGGTTCCAGACTGTAGCGCCTAGAACCGTTGGGCCATTCCTGCCGGCGCAGTGGATATCAATGGGTGTTTCGTGTCCATCACTTTCATGACTTGCAGACGTGATTTTTTTCGCGACTGTAGAAGAACTGTAATGGTTTCATAATTCAACAGAATGGAGCTTCTCCACAATGGCACAACAGAGTACAGCAGTTTCTCAGTGACACATTGCGTGACTGCTTGCCATGGCACCTGGATCCGAGACACTGCCTGAAATTCTGGCCTCCAAGATCTCCAGACATCAGATTCTTTTGCATAGACGTAGTTACGAGCAGAAACGTGTTTTCCTACCACATCTTGTTTGTGACACAGATAAGCTTACAAACAGAAAAATAGCAGCAGTGACATACGTCGACAAAGAAATATTACATAAAATGTGTCTCGCTACTAACTGTGCGCCAGAACATGGACATATACGGAATTAGTACTGGCGTGGCAAATTTAAGTTATTTGGGTATTTTATAATTTTGTCTTGTTTTGTGGCATCTGACCATCAATAAATATATTTAATCAGGGCATTCTTTTTAAACACCCGGCATTAGTTTTCCATTAGAATAACTTCACTTTATTGACTGTCAGCCTGTCATATACACAGCCACGGGCTGATCAAATTATGGCAATACAGCGATAAATGCAAGGTTGAACACTAATGCAGAGGTTACCCAAGCCTTGAGGTTGCGCTGTTCTCTTTGGCCTCGAACGGTGCCTATGCGATATCCTCAGTAATGTTGTGTCAGCCGTGGTCAGTACAGTGTACTGTGTAGTGGTGAGTGCATTATGCCGGAGTTAAGTGCATTCTAACGTGGGCCAATTGCTGGTGTTCGTATGGTACCGTAGTGTTTGGTGATTCGAGAGGTACCGTATCGAAGATTTGTTTTCCAGACAGGGAAAGCGGCAAGACATGTTCCGGAAAGTCACAACGCGGGCAAAAGTCTGCGTTGAATGATGGTAACGAACGGCAATTGAAGCGGACAGTGGAAAAAAGAAACCGAGAAGATGGCAGCTGCAGAAGTCACTACAGAACTGAATGTCGCACTCGTGAGCCCTGTCAGAAGCAAGACAACACTATGGGAGCTCCACAAGGAGAGAATTTCAGGGCGAGATGGAGTTCGAAAATCACCAGTCAGTGAGGCAAATGCCTGTAACGGGAAAACTTGGTGCCGATATCATGAAACTTTGACTATGGAGTGAAGGAAGATACTCAGTTGGTCGGACGAGTCTTGTTGCTCATTGTTCCTGGCCGACTTTACGTTCGAAGAGTAGAATATGGACGGAGTTCAGCGATAATTTGGCAGCGGTGTCTTGGTATTCCATAAACACCGTCCTTACGCTGCAAGATCGCGTTAGTGCCAAGAACTGTGTGACCGTTTTCACTGCTTAGGTCTGCCCCATAACACGAAGTTTGTTCCCATAGAACCTACGCTATTGAGTGATGAACGAAAGTCATTTGGTCTGCGGGTCTTGCTGCACACTGTTTATGGCCGAATATATGTCCGAAGAGTAAAATATGGCGGGGATTCAGTGATGATATGGGCAGCCATATCGTGGTATTTCATGGCCGCCATGGTTACGCCATAGCGATTATGTGACCTATATTGATCATCCATGGTACAATGTTTGTGCCCCAATGGTGATGCTGCGATCCGAGACGATAGGGCGTCTGTTCACACAGCTCGCAGAAGATATTGCGTCATCGCTGTCCACCTCCATCATGCTTATCTGAACTCTCTACGCCGCGCGGTGTAGCCGCACAGTCTAAAAAACGCCTTGGTACGGTTCGCGCGGCTCACCCGGCCAGAGGTTCGAGTCCTCCCTCGGGCTTGTGTGTGTGTGTGTGTGTGTGTGTGTGTTGTCGTTAGCGTAAGTTAGTTTAAGTTAGACTAAGTAGCGTGTAAGCCTAGGGACCGATGACCTCAGCAGTTTGGTCCCATACGAAGTTACCACAAATTTCCAAAAATTATAACTTGCCACCATTCTGCAGCAATAATGGTATAAGATTCCGCTGCAAACCATACCGGACCTGTGTATGTCCATAGTGAGACGATTCAAAGCCGTTTTGAATGTCAACGAGTTTCCTATACCGTATTAGGGAGCTAATTTGTTGTGGTTTTGGTAATACCATATTTGTATCCTCGTGCAGCAACAAATAGAAGGAATTTGAAGGATTTTATTTCACTTTGAACTGAAAATTCTTGGCAGTGCATGGGAATAAGTCGCTCACGCTAGGCATTCTGCCTTAGGGCGGCACACTTAACTTCTCGTAATCATTTTTGTTAGACAGTATGTATCAGCATGAGGTCAGACATTTGATACCATTACCGATTTGGATTTATTACCAAGCCATTACTGTCTGAATGGAATACGTTATATAGTAACTCGCCAGACATGCCAAACGCTTCGCTTCTCTTATCTCAGAATTACGTCGTTGACTTGCACAAAATTTCGCCATTTTTCTGCGTTGACCAATAGTTAATTAGTACATTATCTTTACATGACATGATAGAAGGATCTCCGATGTTTATACACCTAAGCAATTGACGATGTGGAAACAAGTTTGGCATCTTAACTAAAAAAGCAAGAATTATAAACACATAAAACATAAAATAATAAGAACCAAAATCAACCAACAAAGGAAAATATAAAGTATTAGAAAAATCATAAACCCTAAATAACACTAATAATAACGCAAAGTGCTGTACAGCCCACGTCGGTAAAACTTGCCCAGTTATCATTGAAAGGTTCCTACAACGGCAACTGTCTCAATAAAATCGAAAACTCAGATCTCCATGACAGAGATTGGTGTTCGTGTCTATTTTAATACCATGTCGACGTTTTTATGGCATGCGCAAGTACAGAGAGAACTATCCATTTCTCTTAAAAAGAGTTTCATTTCTGGTACGTGTTCTGACCAACGTGTTGCTTAAAGACTATGGGTCCGTTGCAAGATTACTTGTTGCAAGGTCCAGTACCGCAGCACTTTGCTTTCAGCCTTTTTATCAATGTGAAACAGGCGGCAAAAAAGATTACTTGTGGGGGATAAATTGTTCTGCAACTTCACAGGGCTGCCAGGATGTTACAGATGTGGTTGGGTGCTACGTCGCAGGTTCGAATCCTGCCTCAGGCATGGATGTGTGTGATGTCCTTAGGTTAGTTATTTCTAAGTTCTAGGGGACTGATGACCTGAGATGGGCCCGCATCTCGTGGTCGTGCGGTAGCGTTGCTTCCCACGCCCGGGTTCCCGGGTTCGATTCCCGGCGGGGTCAGGGATTTTCTCTGCCTCGTGATGGCTGGGTGTTGTGTGCTGTCCTTAGGTTAGTTAGGTTTAAGTAGTTCTAAGTTCTAGGGGACTGATGACCATAGATGTTAAGTCCCATAGTGCTCAGAGCCATTTGAACCATTTTTTTTGACCTGAGATGTTAAGTCCCATAATGCTCAGAGCCATTGTAGTGTAACGAGGTAAGTTTTTTTTTTTTTTTATAGCCGATTTTCGTTTGATATATGACCATGTGCAGACTTCGTCACCTACGTCAGTTACAACCCACTTCAAAATGATTTATATTCTTTTTAAATTGTCATAGAATGGTTCTTGAACGAAACTGTAAAACATCAGTTGAATCGTATGCAAAGAATTACATCACTTGAGCCAATTTGTCTTTCGTAAACTTTTTCGATTTAAATTTCGTTTGTTTCTCCTCAGAAATTATATTGACACACGTTATCTTGATTTAATCGATATCAGAATCACACATTGAATAAACCTTTGAGATTCAAAGTTTCGATGAACGCTGTCAGAATTCAATAATCTTGTCAAATATATTATTAATCCGTTCCCATAATTCTTCATAAATAAATCCTCAGAACACGTGTTTCAACTTTAGTAGCATTCACTATTTTATTTGTTTACTACACATACAGATGTGAACTTGACCGTTGACAAACTAGGACTGACTTTTCAATAAGATTAAGCTCTATATGACGTCATTGTTGTCCAAAAAGAGTACAAAAAATTCATTTTTAATTTTTAGAAGCACGACGCAACAACTCGGTTCCAGTATCTTCTGTTGCTCCTTGGCTGTCGACCCGCGACGTATAGCGGCCAGCAATTTCCTCTCTGGTCGCGGCAACGAAGATGCTGTCTCCGTTCGTTGCGCCGCCCTCTCCGTACATGAAACATAAAAAATACAAAACTTTTAGATAATTCACAGCTATTACAAATATTAAGAAAAATACATAAACAAAACTAAATTAAACTTATAGTCACCTGCAAACTAGGCTGACAGTGGTGGATGGGTGACGCTTAATTTCGTCCCACTACATACCCCACCCACAAGCTCAGTTTGTCAGGTTTTAACCGAAAATAAAACTTTTCAATATACAATATTTAACTGTTAATACATTTTCCTCACATTTTACGTAATCTAGAGTCCTTGCTCTTAGATAGATTTAATCCTTTTAATACGATATTGTTGTGACTATTTGTCATTTACTCTTAATTATGCTATTATGGGAATTCATAACCGAATATATGGAGATTACTCCTCTTCATTTAATAGTTGCTAATAAATACTAATTTAGTACGTTCTTTAACGTTGTTACATTAGGACAGAGCGTTCAAATTGTGATACATTAGTTTCAGTTTTATTCACTTACTAGAGTTATTCTTTCCAAAATGTATATTACTAATAAGTTTCTCACAATAACAGTACTATTTACTTTACGTCATTCTTTTCCCTAATGTCTTATTTATGCCTGAGGTCAAGAAGAAATCAAGCAAAACTTTCTTTAGAATCTCGGCACGGCTTTCTTTACTTTCGGACACCTTGTTGGGTAATTGCAATTTATTTAGGAGAAACAAGCGAGAGAGCCCCGTTTGGTGTGTTCTATATTAACACTATTACAAACCTTTATTAAAGGCACTCTGCTATGTTCTCGTGAGCTATATAGCTCTGGACGCCCATGGTCCCTAAAGTTATTAACCATCCCCTTTGGTTCCTACTATCCGAGTAAATATAAAATATACAAAATTCCTTCTGACCTAATAACAAAATTTCTTCCATGTAAATCCCCTTTTAGTTATCTTTCTCCTTTTGAAGTACCGGTAGATTATTGTAGATCACTTGTTTAAACTTTCTGTTATTTCTTTAAAATAACACGTAACTATCACGAAAAACTTCACATGAATAAACTATGAACGCTCTTCCCTATGTAACATATACTAAATATTAACTTATTTAGGAATGAAGGGTTTCATTTGATCAACACTATATAATCCTTTAATTACACCTGATGAAGGTTCCATAAGAAGTAACGCTTTGGGATGTACAATCTTATGTACAACATATGGACCTTCAAAGATAAAGAAGAATTTTCTACATTCCTTACCGATCTTCGAACTTTTAGGATGAGATCGTACTAACACAAGATCTCCCATCGGAAATGAGGGTTCTATAGCATGTTGATTATAACTTTTAATTCTCCGTTCAGCATTTTTGACAATCTGTTCGCGAATTTTTTCGTTTGGATAGACAATTCGTAGAGTAACATTTTTCTTTCCTTTATATAATACGGTAACCTACCAATTAGGACTCGTATTAGGTGAATTGGTTCTTCAATTAATTTAACACGGTTTAAATGCCATTCGAAATAATTCCTATAACCTCCCCAGCGTTTAAAATATGGAGGAGGGTCTAACAACTCTAAAGTTAAGTGTTGTTGTTTTCCTCTTGACCAATAATTCTGTTTAAACTGCTTAACAAAATCATCCCGGTCCGTAAATTCAGTTCTATGCAGTACTGCCCATTCCGCAGCTTCTGCTTCTAAATGTCCTATTACAAATTGAATCCGTTTTTCATTACTCCATTTGGGAGATAATGAAGTTTCAAAAGCTTTTATAAAGATTATAGGGTGAAGTTCACCTCCTGGTTTGAATACAGGAAATCGACTTGCTACATTTGAATTTGTCGTTATGTCATCCAAACATTCTGCGAGAGACATAGTTGGATTTTGTTTAGATTGCAGAGACGGAGTTGCATCGGATTGGCTTGCCGTGATTTCTTTATTCGTATTGTTGTCGTCCGAGCTAGCAAACTCGATGCGACTGTTGTCTCTGATTACGTTATTACTTCTACTACTTGAAATGTTTTCATTATTATCTAATTTCGATAACCGTTTAGTAATTTCCTGTATTCGCATTTCTGTATTGGATACGCGATTAGCTAATATCGATTCTTCACTGTGTTCACGATGTGAACGCTCTGTACCTTCGTCAATGTTATTATCTCTGGCAGTCTCAAGGTTACTGCATATTTCAGTAATTAAAAATTTCATGTTTTCTATTTCGGTATGATCTTTTTCTACTCGATGAGTTAATACCTCTAATTCTACATTATCTATTGAAGAAATCTCTACAGGTTTGGTACAAACCTCTTTAATAGATTCTAATAATTCTCTACGAACAGTTTCTGTTTGCATAGAAATTTCATCTCGTAACTTATCGTTATTTTTCTCTATTTCATTTACAACTAAGACATTGACATTATCTAGTCTCTTGGTTAAGTCAGTAATATAATTTCGAATGTGAGCTTTTTCCTCACGCGATTCCTGGATATGTTCTTCTAACCTTTTACAATTATCAACAATCTTATTACTAAGTCCTACTAGTTTTTCCTGCATTTCAACTTTAGAAGCTTCTATTTTATCACTTAATTCTCGACTGGTTTCATGAAGATGTTCCTGTAACCTGTCTGTCGATTTTGTTAGCTCCCCTTTAAGTTCCTCTTTTAATCTAGCCGTAGATTCGTCGTTAGACTGTTTTAATCTAGTAATAGATTCTTCGTTAGACTGTTTTAATCTAGTAATAGATTCTTCGTTAGACTGTTTTAATTCCTGTTTTAGTTTCTCTTTTAATCTAGCAGCAGATTCTTCGTTAGCCTGTTTTAATTCAGCTAGAAAATCCCCGTTAGATTGTTTTAATTTAGCGATCGCCCTAAAAAGGGATCTCATGCTCCTAACGGACATAGAGTGCTCTTCGTCTGACATTTCACTTCCCGAAATTATTGTAAGATATTAACTAGTTACACACGCAGACTTGTAATCAACAATCCTGTAAAAGCACACTCCCTATGTACAACACTACACTTCCAACTTGAAACAAACTCACCGGACACTAATTTTGTAATTTGTAGTTCTCGATGATCAGTGTGCTGCTATGGGCTGCAGATGTAACAGCCGTCGATGCAGCCGCTGAGATGCTGCGACCCCGCTTCCGCAACCGGCAGGACTCTGAGTCGAACACCGGAGACGTCACTGGCTGCAACCACACCCGGCACCGCCGTAGACAGGCGAAGAAGCCCTCAGCAACACCTCTAATACCAGCCGGAGGAACGCCCCGCAGCTGACGTACTGGGCCTATTAGTTTAGGGAGAAAAAAGGTTGTCGGGGTTTGCAGCGTTCAGCTGCTGCCGAACAGATGCGCCTTCTCGTGGAACAACTGCGTGACCGTACTGCTTGGCTGCGCTCCGTCAGATGCCCACACCCGCGAAGTCGCCGCTGGCTGGTGAAGGCTCCACGAAGACTCGCGTTGACTTCCGAAGAACTCTTGATGTTTTGTTTCGTACCTGTGTGCCTTAGTTGCACACAAGTCCTGTTTCTAAGGTCGCCACGGTGTAGTGTAACGACGTAAGTTTTTTTTTTATAACCGATTTTCGTTTGATATATGACCATGTGCAGACTTCGTCACCTACGTCAGTTACAACCCACTTCAAAATGATTTATATTCTTTTTAAATTGTCATAGAATGGTTCTTGAACGAAACTGTAAAACATCAGTTGAATCGTATGCAAAGAATTACATCACTTGAGCCAATTTGTCTTTCGTAAACTTTTTCGATTTAAATTTCGTTTGTTTCTCCTCAGAAATTATATTGACACACGTTATCTTGATTTAATCGATATCAGAATCACACATTGAATAAACCTTTGAGATTCAAAGTTTCGATGAACGCTGTCAGAATTCAATAATCTCGTCAAATATATTATTAATCCGTTCCCATAATTCTTCATAAATAAATCCTCAGAACACGTGTTTCAACTTTAGTAGCATTCACTATTTTATTTGTTTACTACACATACAGATGTGAACTTGACCGTTGACAAACTAGGACTGACTTTTCAATAAGATTAAGCTCTATATGACGTCATTGTTGTCCAAAAAGAGTACAAAAAATTCATTTTTAATTTTTAGAAGCACGACGCAACAACTCGGTTCCAGTATCTTCTGTTGCTCCTTGGCTGTCGACCCGCGACGTATAGCGGCCAGCAATTTCCTCTCTGGTCGCAGCAACGAAGATGCTGTCTCCGTTCGTTGCGCCGCCCTCTCCGTACATGAAACATAAAAAATACAAAACTTTTAGATAATTCACAGCTATTACAAATATTAAGAAAAATACATAAACAAAACTAAATTAAACTTATAGTCACCTGCAAACTGGGCTGACAGTGGTGGATGGGTGACGCTTAATTTCGTCCCACTATACCATCTGAACCATTTGTGGTTTGGTACTTAATAGTACAGTAGGGAGCACGGGTCGTCTTAGTCCATTCAGAGCATTTATCCGGTGTGCACTTTTGGTTAAAAACAGTAAATTAATTCAGTTGCTATAAGATTTAACTTCTGTATATTTTTAACGTGACTTAATCGTCAATTCTTTAATGGATAAAATTGATTACCATTGGGCTTAAATAATCAGCATCAGTATGTTTTTATATCCAGTTTTAGTCGAATACAATATGAAATACTAGTCAGATGAGCTGGAACGTCGTGCTAATCAGCTACACTTAAGTACTGAATATCAGTCACACGTGCTCACATAATCAGTATGAGTCAGATGATTTTGTATATTCCATCTGCGTCAGATTATAAATTCTTACAGATTTCACTATTCATCGTACTCAAATCAAGTGTTGATGGTTTGGTGATAAGTCTAAATCAATAATGATACTCCTCGTGAGACCTGAGGAAGAAATATAGAATAAAAAAACATAAGTCACATGTCGAACCGTATTGATGTACCAAAACGTCTTCTGCCCCACAATGTAAGCGCCATTTGCTGAACGTAACAAGTTAAGGTTCATCTAAACGTGAAGTAATTCAAGTAATTACTTCGTATTCTACGAAATAATATCAGTATGAACAACTAATTCAATATTGTTTGGTGTACTGCAGCCGTATATTTCTGTGAAGACTCTGGATGGATATCAGTTGTTTCCAACAGAAATTTATTTCGCCAAGAGTACATCAAAGATGATCCGGAGCAGCAGACTCAACATTGTTTTCCCGAGCTGCTTGCACCCCCTCTGCCTGTCGCCGCGGGAAAATCCGTTCATTCCAAACTCCGCCGGATAAAAGCCCTCCTCTTGAAAAAGTGTTGAACATCGACCACCATCCCAAAGGAAAGACTCTCATTAAAGTAGATTGGAAATCCCATTACGAGCCTCCTTGGCTCGCCGCCGGCTGACACATTGCACCGATGGGAATGCACCCATCGCCACGAGGAGGAGAGGAACGAAAAAAAAGGGGAAGAGCGAAGGAGGAACCGCGAACGAGCCACTGGAATCAATAGCTCTCTGGATACACGTCGCTGCCGGAATGCGAATAGGCCTCTGAACCTGAGGTACACGCGAATTTTCAACTGAGGCTCGGCTATAAATCCGTTTCCACAGTTTAAAAAAGAGCACACTGAAAGCAGTAGGTTGAAGTTATCAAGCCAACAGTGCCAAAATCTCCGTTATTCATCGGACGATTGCTTTCCTCTTACGTGTGAACGGTGGCAAATATTCCGTTATAAAATGCCTTTCGGATAATAGATTCTGCCACTCTGCTCGACAGTATTGAGTCGCATGAAATGGTTTGGGCATTAGTCTTCGGTCTTGCTTGATGCCGTCTGCCTGTACCAACATCTTCTTCTCGTAATGTGACGTTGCAGACTTTTCCCGTCCCTTCGATTATCATCTCTAGGCGAGTGGCCGGACATCAGTTCCCTGAAACACGGCAACGCAGTTCTCAAAAAGCTTGAAATAATAATCTTGAGTAGTTAGATTTCCGAGTACTATAGCGAACAAAATATTTCCATTTTACCAACGTAGACGCTGGTAGCTTAGTAGGTGGAATGGTAGAAAAAGTAAGAGGTGTCCAGACAACAAATAGTTAAAGAAAATCAAACAGTTTTAAAAGGATCAAGTATGTAAACATACTGGCCATATCCAGAATGTAAATGTTGAACAAATCATACCCATCGATGTATTGCTTAAATAAAAAAGTACATACGTTGGTCTGTTGTGTAGGCAAGGGTCAGCTGATAGCCTAACCTTAACACATAATGAGGGGAAATGTTCTGGCCTTGTAGTGAAAAATCTTATAAATACCCTTAAATTACGAGACAGTCTGTGGGGTATCATGGCAGAAAATATACCTCAGAGACAACACACAACAATTTAGTACCAGAATATAAATGAATTGCACATTGTTCTTGGGACTGAGAGCTGGCTAAAGCCCGAAGTAAAACGCTCAGAGATATTTAGCGACTCTAGGAATGTTTATCGGACTGATTAGACGCCGTAGGAGGGGGATTGTTCGGTGCAGTCGAGAAAAATGTTGTCCCTACCGAGGTTGAAATTGAGTGTGATAGTGAAGTTATCTACTCGAGCATGACAGATCTAGGTGAAACCAAGTAGATTGTTGAATTCTTTTACCGACCACCCGACTGCATTGTAATGGTTCTAGAGTCATTCAAAGTAAGTCTAAGGTCATTTGCCCATAAATATACAGATCACAAATAGTAGTTGGTGGTGACTTTAATCTACGTGTACAAACTGGGACGTGTGTGAATTCATAGGAGGAGGCCGCATATAGGACGCTAGTGAGTTCTAGTTTGAGTACTGCATCGAAGCAATTCAGAGGCGAGCTGCTAGAGTTGTTGTTACCGGTAGGTTCGATCATCATGCAAGAGATACGGAGCTCAAGAGGGAATCCCTGGAGGGAAAGAGAACACAACTGAGAAAGTTTAGAGAACCGGCATTTGAAGCTGACTGCAGAACGAGCCTACTGCTGCCTACACACATTTCGTGTAGGGACCGAGAAGATAAGATACGAGAAATGGGGGCTCATTCTGAGGCATACAGACGTTCGATTTTTCCCTCGCTCTATCTGCAAGTGGAACAGCAAAGGAAACGATTAGTTGTGGTACAAGTTACCCTTCGCCACGTACTGTACGGTGGCTTGGGGAGTTTATATGTAGATGTAGATGTACAAACAGCTCTGGTGGAATGAAAATCACGAAGTAGAGGAGGACCCGCCTGAGATTGACATATGACGGCGATCTAATAAGGATCCAAGAACTACATGAGTATGAAAACAGCAAAAAACCGGAATCAATAGGACCAGACGGCATAAGTGAAGTGCTACTTAAATGCGAGGGATTATTTTCAAAACTTAGAGTTTTCCATTTATACAGTACGTGTTGAGAAAGGCGCCAAATTCCAAAACTATGGACGGCTGCAGATATCATATCAGTCTCTAAGAAAGATAAATGAAATGAATGCAATGATTATGGTTGTATAAAATTAGTGGACACAATGTATAACATTTAGGTCAAGGTCATAAATCAACGTTTAAAAATTATTGCTCAAATCTGGTATTCGAAGAACAAAATGGTTTCACAACGGCGAGGCCCTGCATTGATAATATTTTCACACACAAACAAATTGTAGAAAAAGAAAGAGATTTCAATATGGGAACACACTTTGAATTCATAAACTTACAGAAAGGCTTCGAACATGTACAGGATAAATCTTGTGGAACGTATTACGCAGGCATACATATCCTCGACAAATAATAAAAGTGGTAGAAAGCTTATATAGCGATACAGATATAAGAATAAAGACTAACTATGCTTTGTCAGGCGATATACCAATAAATCAAGTGGTTAGACAAGGGCATAGCTTATGGCCCAAGCTTTTTAATATATACATTTGAAACGTCCTCTTTTGAACAATTATACACAGGACTGTTCTTAACCTGACACACAATATTTTTTAGCGCAACGCAATCTGACTTTCAACACACAATGTTTTGTTAGCGCAACGCCATCTGACTTTCAAAATTCTCTACAAGAGAATGGCCCTGACTAACATTAAACTATACGTCTCACAAATCACTTACCTCACAAAAATCTTCGCTGCTCAAGCTACTGCAATACAGCGAGCGCCACTACTGCCAGCTAAATAAAAAATTCAAACTATGGAAGGCACTAACTACTGATAGGGATAGTTAGCAAATGAAAGATATTAATAGAGAACAAACAATGTATTTACCTTGATATCATGACAAATTACAAAACTCCGCCATCTCTCTCCCCACATCCACCACTGCTGGCGGCTCACCTCCAACTGCGCAACGTTACGCGCTGTTCACAGCCAGCTGCCTAACACTACAATGGTTGAGTATTACAACAATGCAAAGCAGCCACAGACTGCACACGACACAGCCGGTGTTTTTCATACTGAGGTGGCGTTACCAATAAAAAAACCTAAACAGCCTACTTACATAGCCCCCATGCTCCCCACAAAAAATTTTACAAATTTTGTTGGGCAGTGGCAACACATATTTGTTAAAATTTTTCATAATCGTAATTACAATAACAAAGAAATCAAATGCACACACTTATTGATACAATGTTGGTCAAAAGCTAAAATTTTTTTCTCACAGTCCATAAAGACAGTCCTGATCATTCATCACATTGCAGTGTTTTTCTCAAAGTCTGAGCAGTAAAAGAAAATGCACACGTAAGCAGTGGATTTCCATGCAGTCTTGAAGAAGTAGTGTTGCCCTTCCAACGGAAAGACAGTGCTGACTCTTGACATGCTGACAGGTAATGGGCCACAACAGAGCAAACCCACAGCGGAGTCAGTCGAAGTTTTGAAGAGTATTGGTGGGTAGGTCATCACAGAGCAGACCCACTGTAGTCCTGGTAGAGATTACGGTATTGGTGGGCCACCAGAGGTGCAGACCCACTGCAGTCCTTGTAGAGATAATGGTATTGATGGATCATCAAAGATGCAGACCCACTGTAGTCCTTGTAGAGATAATGGTACTGGTGGGTCATCAAAGATGCAGACCCACTGTAGTCCTTGTAGAGATGGCCAGCAGCCATCTGTTGTGACTGTGCAGGTGCACAATCACCATTGAAGAGTCTTGCGGATAATATAGCAAGTCCATAACCACCACTTGTGCACTCACAAAGTTTTTGGAATTGTCCTCAGAACCAGCAATGCTGTTATCCAGTCCCTTGCTGAATTATTAACACACGTGCAAACACTAACAGTCCCTACTTCTCACATATTGTCCATATACTATGACCAATAGAAACGTGTGCAGTGAAATGTAACTTACGAGTTACTTAATTTGATGACCTGGTGTCAATTACAATTTTATAACATAAGAACACAATAACAAAGGTACAAAACACATCATTCAAGAACATAACAATACAAATAACAGTTGCGGTAATAGGGGCTTTACAAAAGAATAGAAATAAACATATACATCAGTGTTACAGGAATTATGACATAATTTCATACATAAAAGATCAGAATAACTTTTGAAACATCAACTTCACACCTAAGCATTAACACAGAACACATAAATGTCTAAACATCTTTACAAAGTAAATAACATATTATCAATGCAAATTTTATTTGAGGATCACAGTATTCCTCATCATAGTGAATGTAGCTTAGTATTAGAAGAAGAAAAAATTCTATGAAACTACACAAAGACAGGAAGAAAACAAATACACAAGGGTACACAAACACATAGTGGGATAACACAATGGAAAGGACAGGGTTCGTTTTCAGTGTAACTTTTGATACTGCAGTATTTTGTGAACAAAACCTTTTTTGTTCTTGGAGATCTCTCTTCGTTCATCATTATTCCCAAATGGTCCTATCTGTACCTCTTTTCTGTATTCTAACCATATTTCTTTCAAAATAATTATTTCTCATTGTACAATACTCATTTTGGCCCTATCTGTTTCTTGTGGCTTCTCAATGCATTTCTTCCAATTCATCATAGTTAGTTTCTTATATAGTCTACCCCCTCTTAAGCTAACTTAAATCTACTGAGCTCAGATGCTAAACTAAGGGACGAGGCAATGCAGCAGCACATAACAAATTAACACAAACAGCAATGACAAAAAAAACGCAGATTTGCGAAGCAAGCAGCATTAAGAAATTAGCAAAGCAATTGTAATATTACAACTAATCTAAGGCAATGTGCAACAAATAATAACAAGAAATCATTAGTAAAACTGGCTTAACAGAATAATACAAAGTCAAATTCAATAACACTATGCCTGGCAAACAGCAGCAACTGATACCTAAACATGACATAGCTCAAGCAGAAAAAATAGTACACTAAAGATAACAATGCAGATAAGGGAAATGTATAATCACATCTTAATGTCTAAGTAATTAAAGTGGTGCACCACAAAAACTAATTCTACAAAAAAATTACTAAGTACTAGAAAAGAAAATTATGTATGCAGTTCCTGTGATTAGTCCCTTCTTATTGTTCTTTCCTTTCCAAGTGCTCCTTTTTTTTTTAAGAATGTGGATTACAAAATTATTATTTAATAGATCTGTAGACAGAAAATATTTAAATTAGTACATCTATAAAATTTTATTTTAACCAGTGCTGCAGTGCAGCTAGAAACTAGATATTAAATGAAATAAGCAACTATGTACAAAGCAAAGCATAAAAATATCATTCAGTAGTCATGAGGTATTTCATAAGTTAGTAGAAAAATCTCTCAACTAGAGAGACAGTAGTCATAATCAGGTGTATAGACATAAAAATATTTCTCGTCATTTCATTAGGCATCCAGTGTAATCATATGTTTTCAAGTTCGACCGTGTCGTTTTTACGATGCTTTCTACAAAGGAATGTCAGAAGCGAGGTTAATAGCTTCCCCCTTTTTTTTTTTCTAGCTGTGCCGCTGGAAGGCTAATGGCTTTTTTTTTTCGGGCGGCTGTCGCCCAGGTGGGTGCCCGCGACGCATTACGTGCAGGTGGTCACTGAACTTTCTTACCGAAATATTTACGACAGCAGTTTCCGCTACGACAGTCTCACATAAAAATATTTCACAGGTCAAGAATTAGCGTTGCAAATCTGTAGAAACAAAATCTTATTGATATAACAGTGTCCAAAAAAATTTTCGTTGGCATTGTGATACATTCACGCATTTACACACATTTCACAACTCTTAAAGTACGATTCTTGGTTTCCAACAACCTTTATCACAAATCAGAGTCCCTAAATCACTATTCATTACTCCTTACCTTATTACACATATACAAATTCGTCGACGCTTCTTCAATATTTCCTGTTAATAAATACGTAGCATAATCACATAACTCATATAGCATCAGCTTCTTGACCATAAACATACCTCAGCAGCATAATACACATCGTCGTCGTAAAAATAACATCATAACACCTCAGTCAAATCTCAAAATCGTCGTAGCTTCCTCCAATAATTTCAAAACCTAGAAAATTTCTCTGCTCATTTCAGTAGTGTCATCTACCTCAAACGTACTTTAAAATCATGCTCCCTTACCAAATATATCATTCAAAGCTCTCATAGTATCACAATGGGTCCAAAAAAATATGAACAGTTCACAAAGTATAGACAAAATACAATTTCGTAAGTGTGAAGGTATCCAACTGTGTAATTACGTAAACATCTGTCACTGATGTAGTAAAAAGAATGTTTGTTTCTCTGTCAAATAATCAGATAGCTGTGTAATTTATGTGTTAGAGAAATATGGTACCGATGTGTAAAGTTGTATAAGCAAATAACATATTAGCTAGGGCTCCTTGTGCGTGCCAAACACATGGTACACAAAGTAAGCGTGTACCCCCCTGAGGATAAATGTAATTATACCCTCAGGTGTTACAAATTACATCAATGGAATGAAATGTATCTCGGAAAACTATCTTTGTAATTCAAAAATATTTAAAAATAAATGTTTTAAGTACAAAATTAATCACTCAAATACGTGTCCTGTAGCGCTAAATGTGCGTCTTGTTGCAACATAATCTCTGTGGCAGTGTCGTAGTTATCGTCTTCCGAAAGCTAAGTTCTGCAGAAGTCAATGTACTTACCTCATGATAAACAAAAGTGAAATGCTTTGCGTATAGATATCTTAGTTATTACGCTTATTGCCTTGATGAGGAAAGTACTGTACTGTAACGTATTGTTGTGCTACGAAAAAGGCTGTCTCATTGTTGCTATACCACAAAAGTTACTACTAAAACATGTTTTAATTTCTTGAATAATGCCGAAAAACTGTGCAGATATAAAACAGATACACCGCAAAAGCAACATTGTAAATTGTCACTCATTAGTAACGTCGTGATAAAATCCTGTAGCTGTCACATAAACTAACCACTGTGTCATCTATTATCTCTCAGAAAGCACTTTAAATCCAGAACGTATTTTCAAATAAACCAAAATGTTGCATTAAAATCTCAAGTTAAAAAAGCACATTATCTCTCAATAAACGGTGTTACATGTGAAATGTGGTGTAAACCTTTACTCTTCCTAGTACGCAGAGTTTCAACTTGAACGTAATTATCATGCGGTATACGTCGGTAAAGAATGCTAAATCTTTTCTCAAGGTTAGCGTCTGTGTTATTTTTCTCGGAGCCAGCGGGCGCACGCGGCTGCCTGCTGTGCGAGTCATTGTCTGTTTCTTTGCTGGCGCGCGTCGTTATTCGGATTAGGAGACCGAACTTCTACAAATTCGCCTTGCCGAGAGGGCCCAGCTCTGTTAGAATCCCGCCAGTTCTGATGCAATTCAGGTCTGTCGTTACGATCATATCGTCTGTCGTCATGTCGGTAGATGCCATGGTTTCTTTCTTGTCGGTCACGAGGTGGAGAATTTCTCCCTGAATCGTAACTGCGCGCTGGACCGTTACATCTAAAGTTATTCTGTCTCCCGTGATAATAATAGTTCTGGTTGCCAAATTGTCTGTTTCTATGATTGTCTCTGTCATATTCATTACCGCGGAGAGGTGATCTTTCCCTGTAATTATTACTCTGCCAGTGGTTGTCATATGGGTGGTGTCTGTTTTGGTCACGATTTGCTTTGTAAGAATAGCCTTGTCGTGTCCAGTTATTGTTTCTGTCGTCACAGAATTGTGACGTATGTGACCTGTAGTGATTGTTTTCCTGTTTTCGCATTCCGCTATTGTGAGTGTCAATTTCTAATTCTTGTAAGAGTCCCTGAAATGCTTCAATGTCATCTTTGCAACGTCCTGCCAAAATAATATGTCGCAAATGTTCAGGCAGTTTGATTAAGCAAATTCGGATGAGTTCTGAGGGGCTGTATGGGTTTGACAGGTACTGATTCTTGTGCAACATGTCTTCAAAATATTTCACAAGACTGGAGAATTCAGATTGTTCGAAATGTTTCATCATTATGATGCCATGTTTTACTCGGTCTTGTGTGGCTTGAGACCAATATGCTGAGAGGAAGGCATGGTAAAATTCTCCTTCACTATGACAATCGTGAATGACCGAACGCATTCTTACAGCTGGTTCATTCTCCAAGTAGCCACACATAAATTCTAATCTGTGCTCTAATGACCAGTTAGGGGGAAAACAATGAGAGAATTGATGGAGCCACGCTTGTGGATGAATGTCGTTGGCAGAATTTTTAAACGTTTTGAATTTACGTGTAGTAATGAACAGCTTATAGTCAAAGTCATCATGTCGGCGAGTCGCATATCGGTCATTGTTACGTCGTGTCGGCGGTTCCATCTCAAAATTCGGTGTGCCTTGCCAATTTCTTTCATAATTTCCGAAGTGTCCTGTGTTATTATTTTGTGGTTGTTCCGTATTTCTATGTCCCTCTTCCAGTACTGGAGCGCGAGTGTCCTCTGAAATACGTAATTCTTGTATTACCTGTGTCAGCTGAACTTGTACTTCACGGATTTCTCTTTTGTGTTGCGTATTAATTTGATTTTGATTTTGTTTGAATTTTCTAATTTGTTCATACTCTTCTGTGTCAGTGAAGGCTACAGGTCTTGTGTCATTCAGATCATCATCTACCTTTGTAGATAAGTTAGTGACGTGATCCGAAAGTTCGCCTACTTTCTCCGATAGTGAACACATTTCCTCCGTGTGTTTTTCTGAACCAAGTTTCAGAGTGTCCATTTGTGTTGAAATCAAATCTACTGTGTCCTTCAAGTTTTCCTGAGTTTTTGCAAGTTGCATAACCGAATCGGTAGATGCAACTGAGTCAAATTTAGCTTGCAAGGTCTCATGATTTTCATTAACAGTAGTTTGCAGTTCTTTTATGGCTGCTTCGTGATTCTGTAGTGCATTTTCATGACGCGAAAAAATAGGTTGGAAATGCTCACAAATTTGTGTTTTTACGTCATTACAGACTTTTTGACATTTCGATTCAATGTGATGTAACTCAGTAGTTAAATCCTCACGTGTTTGTTCAAGAGTTTGCTCCAATGAGTCTAACTTTTGAAGATTTTGTTCCATTGCGTCTAACTGTTGCTGTGTTTGACTCTGATTTTGTTCCATTTGTTTCTGATTTTGCTCAATTGTGTCTAATTTTTGAAGCTTTTGCTGTGTTTGTCCCATTTGTTGTATTAATTGTAATAACAATGCATTGGTGTCTGAAACATGTTCCTCAGTGGTTTTCGGCAGTGAATTTGCACCGGCAACATTCACATTTTGACAAGCAGAAAATGTGTCTTGACTTATTTGAGAAAACGGTGAGGATCCAAAACCTGAATCTACAGTATTTGCGAGATCGTGTCCTGTCATTTCGGATTCCTGAGGCGAGCTGTTGCCGACCGACCGATCGATAATGCTTCCCTGCTCACTGATTGTTTCACTGTCTACGCCATTGTTTGCAGCCCGCTCCATTTCCCTATGCACAGCTACCAAATTATTACTTTGAACATCTGTTAATTCATTACACAGTGGTGCTGGCAAGCTACGCTCGTCGTCACTATTATTTCTCAGTTTGCTTTGGAGCCTAGTGTTACGTTTTTCACACGCCATTATTGTCACAGTATTTCACACGACAACACAGAAAAACACAATTTGAAGAGCAAAAATAAGAAAACACATTAACATAGCACTGAAAATAATATCTAGTTAATTGCAAGCGCAGCTGCGAAATACTTGCTGCAAATCTACATGCATGCCACAACTGTTTTACTGTACAACAATGAAAAACTACAACTACAAAGGAAATTCTCTCTATAATTACGCGCTAGCAATAAACAAAATCTACACTAATTACACAAACTACAAGGAAAAAATCAGAAGATTCCAGTGAGGTATCCTAGGCTAAGGGTCGACATATGAAACGTCCCCTTTGAAAAATTTTTACATAACTGTGCTTAAACTGACGCACAATATTTTTTAGCGCAACGCAATCTGACTTTCAACACACAATGTTTTGTTAGCGCAACGCAATCTGACTTTCAAAATTCTCTACAAGAGAATGGCCCTGACTAACATTAAACTATACGTCTCACAAATCACTTACCTCACAAAAATCTTCGCTGCTCAAGCTACTGCAATACAGCGAGCGCCACTACTGCCAGCTAAATAAAAAATTCAAACTATGGAAGGCACTAACTACTGATAGGGATAGTTAGCAAATGAAAGATATTAATAGAGAACAAACAATGTATTTACCTTGATATCATGACAAATTACAAAACTCCGCCATCTCTCTCCCCACATCCACCACTGCTGGCGGCTCACCTCCAACTGCGCAACGTTACGCGCTGTTCACAGCCAGCTGCCTAACACTACAATGGTTGAGTATTACAACAATGCAAAGCAGCCACAGACTGCACACGGCACAGCCGGTGTTTTTCATACTGAGGTGGCGTTACCAATAAAAAAACCTAAACAGCCTACTTACACATTGACGAAATGTTTGAAAACTGGAAGGAACAGATTGATCTGTACTTGAGATTATATCATGACACATTTTTAATATGATGCTTTTTGCAGACGAACTTGCAGTTGCATAGGATTGCGAGACATCGCTGCAAAGGTCCATCTGTTGACTGAATCTAATTTCTAAAGAATATAATATGAAAATAATCACTACAGAAACAAAAGGGACAAAACCGCTGAGGACTACGATCATCATACGAATCAAGACCACTGAACAAATTAGTCACTTCAGCTACTTTGGAAATGCTATAAGCTACCAGAATGAACTCGATATTGACAGCAGAGTGCAGAAATATCAAATTATAAGCGGAACAATTAATGGACCATTGAGAAATAAAGTGAGAAAAGACACAAAAATAAAAATTTATAAGGTAATGGGCACCTCCACACTGATGTTTGCTTTGACAATTGATAAAAAGCATGAAAGTAGAATCCAAGTATCAGAACTGAAATTTCTAAGATGAGTTCAGGGCTGTACAACATACGGAGAGATTAAGAAACCAACACATAAGAACAGAGCTTTCGATACATGCTATAAATGAGAAGATCAATTATAATCAACAAAGATGGGTAGAAAATTTACAAAGAATGCCAGACTGAGGACTACCAAAACAAACCTTAAATTTCAGACCTTTAAGGTACAAGACTGACAGGAACACCAAGAAAAAGAAGGATGGATATTTAAAAGAGGGAACAGGCCTCAGGCCTAGACCATGACAAAGAGAAAGAAAATATACGCGGCTAGAGTATGCCAGTAAATACAAACTGCGCTTACTTAACAGCAGCATATGCTTCTGAAATGACTCCCAATCTAATAGTCTATACAACAAATAAAATAAGTGAAGCCTTTGGGTAAACAACTTCATGTCCCCAGGAAACCAGATGAAAGACAAAGACGTGAACTGGGCGACGCTCTGGTCTAAATTCGCTGACAAATCCTTAAGTTCGAAGGTGGGCTCAGCAGCTTACATGTTGTGAATGAGTTACTTCCGACAGTTACGAGACGCTACAGAATAAACGCGGCTAATTACCCCTACTGTCAATACTTTAGACCTCTTGATACTGCCATACACCGAAAGGTGCCTTTCTCCTGAACTGACGGTCTATCGAAACGGATAAAATTTAAATCAGCAGGAAGATGTATGTCAAACCATTTCCAGCATCGAAGACAAGAATGCGCACATGGTTCATACAATGTTTTGTAAACTACGTCTTCACCGAGGGATGAGAGCATATCAATGACTTTGAACAACATATGATGAACGAGAAACAAAATATTCTCAATAGTACAGTAAAACGAGAAAATTTTTTATCGTTTGTACATATTGTTTAGATGTTGTATTTGAATCCAATGTAAAAGTTTTCTGATACCTGTCGTTGAATTCAATTTTTATTCAAGCTACACCAAACAAGTCTTGTAATTATGAAGTCACTGGTTTAATTCTCGTTAAGAGCAAACATCTTCATTTTTATTCAAAACACTAAATTCATTATCTAATGGAAAATTAATTAACAAATATTGAAGTGTAATTTCTTATTAAAAATAACATAATCTTGTTTTAAATTACAGGTTACATGAAAATCAGTACAATTTCATGGTGACATGCGGAATACCTTAGTGTTTAAAAAAACCCACGTACAAAATTCCTTCTATCTATAGAATAAAAATGTAATTCATTTTCTATTTCATGTTTCACATTTTCTGTATCAAATTTCGCTTTAGCATGAATATTCGTTCTTCATACGAATAGTAATTAAAAACAAAAAATTGTTATTGTGGCAACTCTGTTTTCTAAAAATTAATTGAGGATTGAATACCGAGCTCAAACGTTCAACATTTTGTATTTTCTCTCCGATGAACACACACTGTAAGGAGCCTAAAATAAAAATCTCCTCGAAATATTAATTTACCATCATAAAAATCATGACTGGAGCCCCAGAACAGGCATCTGACTGCTGTTAATAATCAATGAACATTAATATTCTCTTATCACCAAAATATAAGTAGCGCAAACACAAACGCAAGTAGAAAACAACAGCAGCGATTCTAGCGGCTTGGCAGAGAACTTCGAGTACCTGAAGCTTTACTGACCTGATGAAATAATATATTCGTAAAACGGCAACACTAAAATTATTTGTTTGTAAAATTCAATATAGCAATTTCGACCGTTTGGCCGTTTTGAAATTGAAATAATTGTTACATAGAACATGCTAAAACCTAGAAATCATCTGACATCACATGACAGAGGAACTGGTTTCATTGCATTTACTTCCTGATTACGACTTCTTGTGTCTCTTGCACTCATTATATTGCACTCCATTTGTTTTTGTTTGTATACAACAGAAGCTGGATTCGAGCATAGAGTTCTGTGAAACGAATGACGATTGAATTGACAACTTATTACATGTTCTTCAAATAACATTACAGGAAGTGCACTGCTAGAAATAACTTCGTTAGTCTTTTAAAATATTACTGTTAACTGTTGTAGTCGTAGCCTGTTACAAACATAAACACTTGAGTCAAAAATTTATACAGTGCTAAGACTGACCGATAAATTCTTTAAATTTTCTAGTTTCTCTACGGCTACAGTGGGTTATGGACTCTATAACATTTGACCCACTGTTCCCACTGTTCCACTTTATTACACATAATACATTTTTCAAAATAAATCATTAATAAAAATAATTTAACGCTCTTCTCCCATCACTCAGCAACAATTTACGATTAATATTTTCTTAACTAATATTTGAAACAAATATTTTAATTGGAATTAAAGAAACGTATGTAACTGGTTCATTACATCATTTTTACTAGAAATTGCTTCTTAGTCTATTTTCATCAATATTTCCACTTGTTAAAAAATACGGCATTTAAATAAAAGTAATTAATCTGTTACTACTAGCAAGACTTCAACAACCGCTTAGACAGTTACAAGTTTTTTGTGCTACGCATTAGGATACCATGTAAGTATTTTTGTTAGTAATAAGTGTTTTATGCACAACCACACTCAGGAAACTTCTAATCTTCGGTTTTATAGACATTTTTGAGAATTCCATGAAATTACTCTAGAAACTGATGTCTGAGCAATCACATTCAAATTTTTCAATAAGTATGAAGGAAATCGAAGAAGACCAATGTGTACGATTCCCTTGACAGAGTAGCACTTGACTCAAGATAATTTTTTTCTATTCCCATCCTCTTCTTCTCTTCTTGCTATCTATGGATCCCATTAGAACCATGGAAGTCAGTTTCGGATGCCTTAACATATGTCCTATCACACTTGTCCCCTCATCTAGTCGGTGTTTCTCACGTGTTCCTTACCTCGCTGCTTCTGCAGAGAAATTCCCCACTTATTACGTTACGAGTACACTTATTTTCGAAAACCTGTCTGTAACATTTCATTTGAAATGCTTCGACTCTCTTGTTCCGTGGTTTGTGTAACTCACTTTCACGATAGTTCCATTCTTTCTCGTATCAGACGTGATAGGATGTGTACGTGGTACACCTTTGTTCTTTTCTTACATGCCACGGTACAACAATCTCTTAGTTAATAATCCAGAACAGTTGAAGATATGCAAACAAGTTTGTCGATCAGCTACCAAATACAAAAATGTATATAGCCAGCCTCGGTAAATGTCTTATCCGTGCCGGCCGGAGTGACCGAGCGGTTCTAGGCGCTACAATCTGGAACCGCACGACCGCTACGGTCGCAGGTTCGAATCCTGCCTCGGGAATGGATGTCCTTAGGTAGGTTAGGTCTAAGTAGTTCTAAGTTCTAGGGGACTGATGACGACAGAAGCTAAGTCCCATAGTGCTCAGAGCCATTTGTCTTATCCGTCGAAGCATCAGTCGACGGAAGTTCACATCGTTTGTCAAGTAAACAGTGGGTAGCGGAACGAAACAGCACTGCTTCAGTGGCCTAGATTTCATACTTATCTCGTTCACGCGCTGCCTATGCGATGACAATCATATTGAAACTTTCTGACAGGCTGCAGCTTGGTGCGGGATCTGGACTCTAAACTGTGCTTCTTGTCTTCCGTCGGCAGATGCTCTACAGACTCACGATGGGCCCTCATAGATTCACTTGCGCCAGTATCTCAGCTCCTACCTAACGCTATGGGAACGGGTGGTGTGTCGTGCTTGAGTAACCGAGTCGGTAGAGCACTTTCCTGCGGAAGGCAGGAAAGTTCGAATCATGGTCCGGTACGCATTTATAGCCTGCCAGCAAGTTTCAAATCGAAGAACACTCTTCTGCAGGGTGAAAATTAATTCTGGGTAATAATGTTAGTCGCCACATCATTACAGTTCCTTCCCACAGTTAACATCCAAATGAAAACAATGGTTGGCGAATGTATTGGTAGAAATGAAACGCAAGAGAAACTGCTGTTCGGAATAGTAACATGTACAAATCAGAAAAATTCATTATAACTCACATTATCTCAGGCAAATTCAAGTTATGCCAGAGACAAAAGTGGAGGCAGGAAACGAGCCATTATGTCGCAAGTGGGTCAGGTAGACTACTACGTGCTGAGTAAGGAATAAGCTTTCAACAGGAAAAAGAGGACGGAAAACCTAAGGAAGAGAGACAAGCATATTCGTTAGCCCGTAAGGCATGTGGCAAGAAACTGTATCTAATTGACAAGAGCACATGGCGAGGCACCGATACAGCAGTTTACAGCCTGTTAAGTGAATGCAGCAGAATAAGGAGGACATATTCGGTTATTATGAACTGAGCTTTACGTCACAGCCTCCCTTTACGTACTCCAGCTCTCCAGCTCTTGTCATGACTTGATCACTGGGATCGATGGCATTCACAGAAATAGCACTCGATTACGTGATTACGGTACTGTAGTACTATGTCCTAGACGCTTCAGTACAATCTGTGAACTAGCCGATTATGTACTCAAGATGATGGCCTTCACCGGATGAACTCCATGCTGCTCGTCGTATACCACCTACTGACGGAGAAACTGACTGTCTTGCGACAACTCCACACCGCGGAGTGCTGTCAGTTCCGGATTTCAATGTGGAAACTAGGAACAGGACCTGTTGAAGACCCAGGCGCCTTCGGGTGCTGAAACCCACCAGGGGTATGGAGGAAATCAACCAACCACGCGACTGACAATAACAGGTACATCGCGGATGGGTCATCTAGGGTAACTCCAGCAGCCAGCGAGAGAAACACCTCACACTGCGCAGCCGCCGCCCCGTTCGCTGGCAGCCGCCGAGCCACCAGACTCAGTGACATCACCTCCTAGGCGCCATCTAGACGTCATCTAGTATCCATCACGCAGCCGAAGCTATTGCAGAGGAACGACGACTTATAAACATCGATAATAAATAACTGAAATCTAATAATGTTGACGCTTCACAGGCTCCCAACAGCTATCCTCACTTCACGCGCAGGTGTCTCCATGCGGTACTCTGTACTGCAGATGTAAAAATCGCTCCTTCGGGTCTGCAGTGTTTTAAGCGAATGTAACATGCCTGAAGCTTTGTTACTTGGCAAATTGTACTGACCGCCATGGTAATGTAGCAGAACCGTAGTGTGAATGCCGCCCCCCCCCCCCAAAAAAAAAACACACACACACACACAAACACACACACACACACACTCGCGCGCGCGCGTTTAGAGAGAGAGAGGGAGGGGGGGAGGGAGAGGGAGAGGGAGGGGTTAGAGGAGGGTGGTTGTAACTTTACTGCAGGAATTATCTAGTAAGCGTACTGTCGTCAAGCACCACACCCATTGGCCATCCAGTGACTACAGTGTATGGAACTAGAGTAGAAACAATACGTACACTAATCTTACCTCAACCGCTTATACCATTGCTAGCAGTATAGAAGTACCTTCCATCATAATAATGACATATTCATTGTGTCCACAAATATTTCATCTCCCACTTTCAGATGCAGATAAGAAGGGCATATCTTTCCTGAATCCATTTTGACTGATATTTTTATATACACAGCTATTAGACACCCGTGCTGAAAAGAAATGCCTGCGAATTTTTCTTATGAAAACTCTTAAACGTTTTTAAAGGAAACAAACCTTATTAACATTCTACATCCTTATTCTTCATGTCTACGCGCAGCTGAATTAGCAATAGACCAGGCTGCTGCAGAAGAAAGATTACCCTGGCCAGTTTGTTGATACCGTCCCTGTTGAGAGGTTCACATGGCTCTGAGCACTATGGGACTTAACATCCATGGTCATCAGTCCCCTAGAACTTAGAACTACTTAAACCTAACTGACCTAAGGACATCATACAACACCCAGTCATCACGAGGCAGAGAATCCCTGTTGAGAGAGGGAGTGGCAATCTCACATCTGCTTGCACTGCTTCATCATACTAAACTGAAGTCATCAGATATATTCTTTAAGTTTTGGAGGCAGATGAAAATCGGAAGGGGCCAAGTCAGGATGACAATGATTTCGAGGCGTCGCAATGTTGCTGATGTCGCAGCGCTCGAGCGTGGCTGGCATTCCCAAGCTGAAGCAGAGGGTGCTCCACGTGTGGACGAACTCCTAGAATTCGAAACTCGATTACGACACCCTGTTTCTCATACAGTGACACTGTTACATTACTCACCACCGTGTTACACTCTGAATCCCGGAGAATCTAACGGCAGAGGGCTGCAAACATGAAGACATGAAGAATATAATGTGGAATATTCAGACCTCGTACCAAGGAAGGCAGGACTGGGTTACGATTGTGGACGGCGCCGTAATCAGTTACCGTTGGTTACTTTGTTTTTCAATCACGTACACTTTACTTGGAAACAACAACAAATAAAAGGTGACAATAAATGATGAAGTGTTCCACAGCTGAAGGCCTTAGTGACAAGAAATTCAAAACTGTTCCTCGGCTGAAGGCCCCTATAGTGATAATTTAAAAACTGTTTCAAGGCTGAAGGCCTGAATAGCAATCTTAAGAACCAGTTAAACTACATCACCCTGTAATTACAGTTATTAAAACATTTTTTAAAGAATAATCATCAAAATTCCACTGCTAGTATACAATTGTCTAATGAAAATTTTAAGACAAGTAACATCACGGCTTAAGGCCTTAATGACAACAAATTAAAAATATTTAACGGCTGAAGGCCCCAATAGTAATAATTAAAATACTGTTTCACAGCTGTAGGCCTGAATAGCAATCATTTAAGAACCAGTTAATCACCTTCAAACTTGAAATTACAGTTATTAAAATATTTTTAAAAAATCATCAAATCTGACCAAACCAAGGGGGTGGGAGAAGAGGGGGGGGGGTGCAGACGTTGCTCCAAGGATCGATCTGGGGAAGTCCCTCAAAACATTGCAAGCAATGAGACAGGCAGCCAAGAGTTGCATTCACTTCACGAGATGGTAACTCAGACTAGTGGCAGCTTAAACACACGACCTAATCTATCTATTATGTCCCATAGTGCTCAGAACCAACCTAATCTATCTAACATCCAATGACCGATGCAACGATGGAATAACACACCCTCACCGGAACCGGTGATCAGCACTATATCTTCAGACTCCGGTGTTTAGAGCATCCGGAAGCAGAAAGGAACCACTACTACCACAGTAGGAAAAAAAAACACCACCCGGCCCACAAACCCAGAAGCTGTCGAACTACACGCCTTACCGGACAGCAGCGGCAAGGCGAGGATAAGTACACTGCCGTAACATACACTATGCTTCAGGGCAGGTAACTGGGGCGTTAGCAAACACTAGGCAGGAAAAAACCCACTGATTAAACTTTACAAATAACAACATATGGAATGCAACAATTAATAATCAAAGGTGGAGGAAGGCTAATTAGGTTCGCCACCCCCAAACGCTCCACTCGCTGCTCTTCGTCTTGGCGACACTGCGAGCAGCAACACGCAAGCAGATGGCGAGATCTCACAATGTGGAGGTTTCACTACTTGAATTAAGGTCCACTCAAACTTCCTGGGTCCGGTTGACAACGAGGTAGTACCCCTCGCGACTATAGCCCTTCCATCCGGCAGTGCACGCGTGCCGCCAGTGGTGCCGGCGTGTTCACGCCCTGCTCGTCCGTCTCCAACCGAACTGCCGACCCACACGACAGGGAAACACCACAACGTCGCCCAAACGGTAGCAACACTGTTACTAGATCTCGATAACCGCCGCTGCTGCCACTAGCGGACAGTCAACACTTGCAGATGGAGTGGCGGCAATGAACGCAAGAAGAAGACGACATCTGTAACTATACCTATCAAACGATGCCAACCCAGCAACGGCACCAACGCGAGCCACAGCACGGCTCAAATACACTCCTGGAAATGGAAAAAAGAACACATTGACACCGGTGTGTCAGACCCACGATACTTGCTCCGGACACTGCGAGAGGGCTGTACAAGCAATGATCACACGCACGGCACAGCGGACACACCAGGAACCGCGGTGTTGGCCGTCGAATGGCGCTAGCTGCGCAGCATTTGTGCACCGCCGCCGTTAGTGTCAGCCAGTTTGCCGTGACATACGGAGCTCCATCGCAGTCTTTAACACTGGTAGCATGCCGCGACAGCGTGGACGTGAACCGTATGTGCAGTTGACGGACTTTGAGCGAGGGCGTATAGTGGGCATGCGGGAGGCCGGGTGGACGTACCGCCGAATTGCTCAACACGTGGGGCGTGAGGTCTCCACAGTACATCGATGTTGTCGCCAGTGGTCGGCGGAAGGTGCACGTGCCCGTCGACCTGGGACCGGACCGCAGCGACGCACGGATGCACGCCAAGACCGTAGGATCCTACGCAGTGCCGTAGGGGACCGCACCGCCACTTCCCAGCAAATTAGGGACACTGTTGCTCCTGGGGTATCGGCGAGGACCATTCGCAACCGTCTCCATGAAGCTGGCCTACGGTCCCGCACACCGTTAGGCCGTCTTCCGCTCACGCCCCAACATCATTCAGCCCACCTCCAGTGGTGTCGCGACAGGCGTGAATGGAGGGACGAATGGAGACGTGTCGTCTTCAGCGATGAGAGTCGCTTCTGCCTTGGTGCCAATGATGGTCGTATGCGTGTTTGGCACCGTGCAGGTGAGCGCCACAATCAGGACTGCATACGACCGAGGCACACAGGGCCAACACCCGGCATCATGGTGTGGGGAGCGATCTCCTACACTCGCCGTACACCACTGGTGATCGTCGAGGGGACACTGAATAGTGCACGGTACATCCAAACCGTCATCGAACCCATCGTTCTACCATTCCTAGACCGGCAAGGGAACTTGCTGTTCCAACAGGACAATGCACGTCCGCATGTATCCCGTGCCACCCAACGTGCTCTAGAAGGTGTAAGTCAACTACCCTGGCCAGCAAGATCCTCGGATCTGTCCCCCATTGAGCGTGTTTTGGACTGGATGAAGCGTCGTCTCACGCGGTCTGCACGTCCAGCACGAACGCTGGTCCAACTGAGGCGCCAGGTGGAAATGGCATGGCAAGCCGTTCCACAGGACTACATCCAGCATCTCTACGATCGTCTCCATGGGAGAATAGCAGCCTGCATTGCTGCGAAAGGTGGATATACACTGTACTAGTGCCGACATTGTGCATGCTCTGTTGCCTGTGTCTATGTGCCTGTGGTTCTGTCAGTGTGATCATGTGATGTATCTGACCCCAGGAATGTGTCAATAAAGTTTCCCCTTCCTGGGACAATTAATTCACGGTGTTCTTATTTTAATTTCCAGGAGTGTATTAATAACTTTCATTTTATTAAACAAGTTTTAAGAGATTTCACATTAAAAATTTGTATGCATTACTTTTTAGCCAACTCTCGTAATTCCTTCGCGCACAACACAGCCATTTCTAAAAACGGCTCTGAGCACTATGGGACTTAACATCTGTGGTAATCAGTCCCCTAGAACTTAGAACTACTTAAACCTAACTAACCTAAGGACATCACACACATCCATGCCCGAGGCAGGATTCGAACCTGCGACCGTAGCAGTCGCGCGGTTCCGGACTGAGCGCCTAGAAGCGCTAGACCACCGCGGCCGGCCCAGCTATTTCTACTATTGCGGCTAATTGATGGCAATAATAGCAACCCTACTTTCAGTATTTTCTTTTTTTTTACAAATCACAACCGTTTCAACCTACGAAAAGGTAATTTTAACGTTCTAAATAAAAACATATCCTGTCAGATTAAAAAATGAAGCCGTTGAAAGATTTGGAAACGGGGAGAGTTTAGTAAATTATCTACGATAAGGGCTGAAGTTGAAGTGACGAATTAAAATATGTGTCATGTCCGGGACTTGAATCTGGGTCTCCTGCTTACTACGCTAATGTGCTAACCACTACATCTCCCCTGCATTCTGGCTGCAACAGCTGCATGGACCACCTCAGTTCGATACCCTCCCTAGCACAAACTTCACACACTCGGCCCATTTTCCCCTCCTTGAATCGTCAGTATTGCTGAGGCTCTCTGACCTGGGTATAGTACGCAGCTTTTTACGAAGTGGGGAAATCCTGGTCGTACCTCAGGCATCGGTTATCCATTGATGTGATGGGATTACATTTTCCTGTAGATATATGAGTCTCAACTTTATGTGCGATTAAACCATTACTTCGGCTTCTGTTATTGTGCATAAAGTTGAGAGTCATGTGCCTCCAGTTATGTTATTCGCATAATTGATCATGTACTTGTTGTTGCTGTTGTTGTGGTTTTCAGTCTGAATACTGGTTTTATGCCGCTCACTGCACTGGTATGTCCTTTGCAACCTTCTTCATCTCTGAATGGCTACTTGAACCTAAATCCACATAATGTACTGATGCCCTGGACTACCTCTTCAGTTTCTATACGTCTAATTCCTTCCAAACTGACATTTCCTTGATGCCTCAGCCTGCGTCCTATCAATCGAGTTCTTCTTTTAATCGAGTTGCGCCAAAAACAAATTTCCGCTGTTCGATTTAGTACCTTCTCATTATTCTATTTCCTCAACTAATCGTCAGCATTCTTCTGTAGCCATGTTTCGAAAGTTACCCTCTTACTACCGAAATGTTGGCCATCCACCTTCCGCTTCTGCACAAGGGTATACTACATACAAGTACATTTAAGAATGACCACATAACACTTAAAATTACATTAAATATTAAAATTTATAATTTTACTGAATTTTTTTTGTGCTACTGCACTTTATATCGTCTCTGCTGTGGCTCAAATGAAATAACTAATCGACATCTTTTGTTGTCTCATGTTCTGATCTAATTCCCTCAGCATCACCTGCTTTAATTCAACTACGCTCCATTACCCTTGTATTACTTTTGTTAATTGTCACCTGTCCTCCTCTAAAGACACTGTCCGTTCCATTCAGCTGCTCTTCGAAGTTTTTCGCTGTCTCCGACATAATTATAACGTCATCGGGAAACATCAAAGTTATCATTTCTTCTCACTGCAATTTCAATCCGTTTCTATATTTCTACTTCGTTTTGTTTACTGAACGTTCAACATACACGCTATATACAAGTACATAAGTATCTGGAATGATGATAAAATCAAACGTGTGCAGTTTATCGCTTTGTAATTAACGCTTCAGGTGCAGTGTTTGTAAATAGGTAGTAGCTTTAGACATTAATAATATTGGCAAGACTACGCTTGTGCGTGCATCACATCGCGGGAATCACTGATTTCCGGACCTATGCTTATTACGATTATTTTCTTGTTTCATTGTCCTCCACTCACTCCTTTCGTTTGTACATCCTGCATAAAGTACTGTTAGATTTGCATCATCAAGTTACGGTGTGTTGTAATTAAGTAATACTACAAGAAAGTATCAGCATACGTATCTATCTTCGTTTCCCCATATTCATTCTAAACACATAAAATGGAAGTGATAAAAAAAGAACAATTTATGGAGAAAATTAACAATACTGGACGTTGAGGATGAGCTAATTATTTTTTCACCCTCAAATAGCTAATAATAGGCTGCCATCCTCCCCCTTCTCTGCCAGAATCCAAAATGTTGATTATATTACGCAGCGCGTGGTACGAGGGCCATAAACTTTTTCGGCGCAACGATAATGCTTAATTATATGAATCGATACTTCTCCCCCATCACTTCCACTTCCCCTCTCGTTATTCGGAGATATTATCCTTTAAATTACAGCACACTTTAGGTCGGCTTCACCGATCGTATTTTAGAGGTTAATGATGCTCAACCCATGGTCAGTAATATGAAACACGCTTACGAAATCGCATGTGGTACTTCATTATGCCAAAACGTATTAAAGTCGGCATCAGTCTTGGTAGGGAGGCTTGCGTGCCTCAGCGATACAGATGGCCGTACCGTAGGTGCAACCACAACGGAGGGGTATCTGTTGAGAGGCCAGACAAACATATGGTTCCTGAAGAGGGGCAGCAGCCTTTTCAGTAGTTGCAGGGGCAACAGTCTGGATGATTGACTGATCTGGCTTCGTAACAATAACCAAAACTGCTGTGCTGGTACTGCGAACGGCTGAAAGCAAGGGGAAACTACAGCCGTAATTTTTCCCGAGGGCATGCAGCTTTACTGTATGGTTAAATGATGATGGCGTCCTCTTGGGTAAAATATTCCGGAGGTAAAATAGTCCCCCCATTCGGATCTCCGGGCGGAGACTACTCAAGAGGACGTTGTTATCAGGAGAAAGAAAACTGGCGTTCTACGGATCGGAGCGTGGAATGTCAGATCACTTAATCGAGCAGGTAGGTTAGAAACTTTATAAAGGGAAATGGATAGGTTAAAGTTAGATATAGTGGGAATTAGTGAAGTTCGGTGGCAGGAGGAACAAGACTTTTGGTCTGGTGAATACAGGGTTATAAATACAAAATCGAATAGAGGTAATGCAGGAGTAGGTATAATAATGAATAAAAAAATAGGCGTGCGGGTATGCTACTACAAACAACATAGTGAACGCATTATTGTGGCCAAGATAGACACGAAGCCCACGCCTACTACAGTAGTACAAGTTTATATGCCAACTAGCTCTGCAGATGAAGAAATTGATGAAATGTATGATGAGATAAAAGAAATTATTGAGATAGTGAAGGGAGACGAAAATTTAATAGTCATGGGTGACTGGAATTCGAGTGTAGGAAAAGGGAGAGAAGGAAACATAGTAGGTGAATATGGATTGGGGATAAGAAATGAAAGAGGAAGCCGTCTGGTAGAATTTTGCACAGAGCATAACTTAATCATAGCTAACACTTGGTTCAAGAATCATAAAATAGGGTTGTATACACGGAAGAATCCTGGAGATACTAGAGGGTATCAAATAGATTATATAATGGTAAGACAGCGATTTAGGAACCAGGTTTTAAATTGTAAGAAATTTCCAGGGGCAGATGTGGACTCTGACCACAATCTATTGGTTATGAACTGCAGATTAAAATTGAAGAAACTGCAAAAAGGTGGGAATTTAAGGAGATGGGACCTGGATAAGCCGACTAAACCAGAGGTTGTGCAGAGTTTCAGGGAAAGCATAAGGGAACAATTGACAGGAATTGGGGAAAGAAATACAGTAGAAGAAGAGTGGGTAGCTCTGAGGGATGAAGTAGTGAAGGCAGCAGAGGATCAAGTAGGTAAAAAGACGAGGGCTAGTAGAAATCCTTGGGTAACCGGAGAGATATTGAATTTAATTGATGAAAGGAGAAAATATAAAAATTCAGTAAATGGAGCAGGCAAAAAGGAATACAAACGTCTCAAAAATGAGATCGACAGGAAGTGCAAAACGGCTAAGCAGGGATGGCTAGAGGACAAATGTAAGGATGTAGAGGCTTGTCTCACTAGGGGTAAGATAGATACTGCCTACAGGAAAATTAAAGAGACCTTTGGAGAAAAGAGAACCACTTGTATGAATATCAAGAGCTCAGATGGAAACCCAGTTCTAACCAAACAAGGGAAAGCAGAAAGATGGAAGGAGTATATAGAGGGTTTATACAAGGGCGATGTACTTGAGGACAATATTATAGAAATGGAAGCGAATGTAAATGTAGATGAAATGGATGGGGCTTGCACCAATTGTTGTTTTGCTTGGAAATATCGCAGAGTAGGTCTACACTGATGTTTTAAGTACTTTCTTCGTTCCGACTGATGAAGGGCAATTCGGGGATGGCGATTGCACCTTTCAACACAACCGAGCACCTGTTCAAAATGCACGGCCTGTGGCAGAGCGGTTACACGACAGTAACATCCCTGTAATGGACTGGCCTGCACAGAGTCCTGACGTAAATACTACAGAACACCTTTGGGATGTTTTGGAACTCCGACTTCGGGCCAGGCCTCACCGGTCGACATCGATACCTTTCCGCAGTGCAGCACTCCGTGAAGAATGGGCTGCCATTCCCCAAGAAACCTTTTATCACCTGACTGAACGTATGCCTGGTAGAGTGGAAGCTGTCATCAGGCTAAGAGTGGGCCAACACCATATTGAATTCCAGCATTACCGATGGAGGGCGCCACGAATTTGTAAGTCGTTTTCAGCTAGGTGTACGGATACTTTTGATCTGATAGTGTATCTACAACCACACTTCTGCATATTTTTTTCAGATTTTGACAACTTTACTGAAAGGGAAATTTCTACTTTCTTTAACCACTAAACTGCCTGACAAATCGACTTTTCTTCAGGATTTCCTACCGTTTTCCCTTTGATGTAAAGTGACGTCGACGAGTCAAGAATTTAATTGCAATCAAACAAAAGATAGCATCACTCCTTCTGCCTAGTTTGATAATATTTTTATTTTTAATCATACACAGGGTGACACCGAAGGCTTCCGAGAAAATACCTGAGCTGTGCAGAGATATTGTCGTAGTTCCCTGATGGAAAAAACCGCAACACCGAGAAGGGGTTGTGAGATATAATCCAATGTTGGGTCTTTCTACAGGTGAAAGATGTCTATTCAAATTTTGCGCCGGTCACATAAAAGTGGTGCTAAAAGTTCCCCTACGAGGATGCAAATAATGTTTTCTTTAAATGCACACTGTAAAGGTCTTGTACGTTAATTGCTTTGAGATTGGACGTTGTCAGTTGATTTTAGTCAAGAATGCCTTGAAGTTGACAAAGAAGTCAGTAACAGTATCTCAGTGAGTTTGAACAAGGTCATGTAATAGGACCACGAGAAACAGCATGTTTCTCCTGCGATACTGTAGAATGACTTCGCAGGAGTGTAGCCACTGTACATGATTCCTCTCAGTGATGGTCACGAGAATGTACAGGCGCTAGAAGACCAGATTCAGAATTGCCACGAGGCGCTACTAAGAGGGAAGTTCATCGTGTTCGGTGTAGGGCTGTGGTGCATCGTACTGAATATGTAGTAGCAATCTGAGCAGCAGTTGGCACCACATTGGAAAAACGAACAGATACCAATCGGTTACTTGAAGGACAGCTTCGAGGCAGACGTCTTGTAGCGTGTTTTCCACTGACCGCAAACCATCGCCATTTGCGACTTCAGTGATGACAAGTGAGAGCTGATTGAATGGCACGTTACAGGTGCGTTGTGTTTTCTGATGAAAGTTAGTTCTGCCTCGGCGCCAGTGATGGCCGTGTGTTGGTTAGAAAGATGCAAGTTGAGGACCTGCATCCAAACTGTCTGCGTGCTATTGTCACTGGCCTACGCCTGGAGTTACGGTCTGGGCTGTTATTTCATATGACAGTAGGCGCACTCTCGAGGTTATCCCACGCACCCTGGCAGCAAGTTTGTACGTCCGTCTGGTGATTCGAGTGTGCTGCCATCATCGTCAACATTCCAGGTAGTGTTTTCCAACAGGATAACGCTCGCCCACATACCGCTGTTGTAACCCCCCACATGCTCTCTAGAGTGTCGACATGTTGCCTTGGCCTGTTGATTATCAAATCTTTCTCCAGAGGAGCATATCGTTACATCATCGGACGACAACTCCAGTGTCATCCACCAACAGCATTAAGCGTCCGTGTATTGACCGACCAAGTGCAACCGTCATGGTACTCCATCCTAGAAACTGAAAGCGCCTGTACAACACAATACATTCTTGCATTCAACATTCTGGAGACCACTTCGGTTATTAATGTACGAGCATTTCACATTTGTCTTGAGTTACCTCGCACTTAAGTTAATCTGTGATCTTGCAGTGTCAATATCTTAAATATGTTACCTACACCAATGCTTTCCCGAAATTTCATTACTCTACTTTAATTTTTTTTGCTGTATCGATTTTTTTCCCGTCATTGTATTTTGGTGTAGGTGGCCGGTATGCTCCTATGGTTGGTTACAATGTAATTGCATTTCTTTTGATTCTTGCCCCCCACCCACCCATTTATCTTTGTATCTCTATGGCACTTTAAAATATCGATGGTATAAGCTATGTGTCAGGTCCGGAAGTGGCTACATTCACTCACGGAATTTGCTGTTGACAACAGTGTAACTAACCTGTTACTACGGGTTATTCCTTATAATTGGGAATGGAAATACTTATTGCTTATGAAATTAACTTGAGAAGATTAGGGTCGCCACCGACGCTAACCATACAACTAATCGAAGGTTTGGTCAAGTCGGAAAATAAATTAATTTAATCACAGGCCAAAAACTCACAAAAATGCATACGTTGTGAGGTCGCTCATAGCGGATACGATGTAATTAATAGTATTGCTCGTGCACTGTTCACGACAATCAAACATTTAAAATAAAATAGAAAATGCATGAACACTGCATAAGATCAGCTCCCAGAAACGCACCTGAAAATATGACGTAATCTAAAGCATTTGTTATAAAATACAAGAGGAGACTAATCACTGGACCTGTGCATAGGGAAACGCATTGGATGTGCTAACGGGAAAGCTACGAGGTGAGTGGCTTAGGTGCAAAAATGTAATCTAGGAACACAAGAGAAAATTGTAGGTAAAATCATTTATTCCTAAGATAAGGATGTGAGGCATATACACGATTCCTGATAACACATGGTTTGTGGAGACACAATTTCTAGGTATAGTTCCCAAATTGCAACAACATCACATCAGACAATCATGTTAACATTATCTAAAATTAACATGCGATCGGACAGTTAGTGATGCCGGTAGCCCAACAACTATAATATTCTACCACGTGGTTGGCTCCCCACGGACGAAAGACACATAAAGCAAGGAAAATTTACGAGAAGGCAAAGCTCTAAATATTTAGAAAGGTGAAAGCTTATGCAGGCACAGCTGAAGGCAAACAGACATTCATACGGAAGCGAGTGTTCACTTCTTATCGACACCTTTGTGTGGCGCTCTTCCGGCGGATCCAAGTCTGCTACAGAAATTTACTAAAAGGAAAATCTGCCAAAGTTTTGTATTCCTTGCTGCGACAAGGCAAAGCAATCTTTCAGATTTGAAAAGCGAGTCCAAAAGCTAACAGGTCTCCTCTCGCCAAGTAACAGCGCGCCACGCGGTCAGTCTACCTCACCCTTCTTCGACTGGAGCACAGCTGTGGACGCTTCCCGTACCGGCGGCAGACTGCCTCCCTTTTTCCTCTCCAGCCTCCTCCACGCTCCGCGTGGACCGGAAAACCCAAAGATGCCATTTCCGCCACCAACCTAACGCAGGTGGATTTCTCACAAGTAGCGCAAACCTCTCTGCCTACTTGACCACTACGAGAGTTGGCTATTCTGTACAACTGCTGCTGAATCTGTACGACTCTCGCAGACTTTCTGCAGCAGACTACGCCACCGTCTAGCAACGTGACACACAACCACATTCATTCAATGACGCCACTATGAGAGTAAAGAGAAAAGAGAAACAAGGAAAAGAAATAAATGGTAATGAAAATGGGCTACCGGACTAATGAAAGGTGGCTACAGGACCCTTTCAACAGTAATGTCCACTTTACCCTTCGGATGGAACCTAACATTTAATTTGGTTCGGTTCTATTCCGTGTATGAGTCCCCGCCTTTTTTGCTGCACATCAAGACTGATACACAGGAGTATGAAGATTAAGTTGATTATCGGTTTAAAGACACTAAACATCTACGGCGATCAGTCTCATATTCATGATCCAGGACAGAAGCTGTGTACCCCATTTGCGTTAAAGTAAATCTCAGTGAAAAGTGTGACAATGTTTTCTAAATGTCCCGTCACCTAGTGGGATGTGGGAAAGCACCTACAAACCACACGTAACCCAGCCGGCTATCAGCCCCCGACGTTGACACGCGATTCGACATGCTCGCCTCCCCGTGTAACGGGAGGGTAACAGTCTTACTGAAAGGTGTACGGATGAATAATTGGCGGATATGGAGCTCATGTATGGGTTCAGCAAATGGACATACGACGATACGATGTTATTCTCAGCTGTTCCCGCGGTGACGACATCATCCCGAGAGCACAGCACTCTTCCATCTTTGGATTGTTGCATTGCTCTAATTTTTGTGTTGCATGTTTTGATGACTGCATATATCAGGTTTTTCTTTTACTGCTGTGAAAGTATTTTCACAAAAACAATAGTAATTGTTATAATCAACATAAAAATCACAATTTTATCAACACTTTTGAAACCATTCTCTTTCAAAAATCTCAAATCCAAATCATGTATTTGATATCCAGATTTTATACTCTTGTAACATCACAGACTGGTAATGTAGTACATCTTTAAATTCAAGGACAGAGAAACTATTTAATAAAAAGTTCTATGAACACTAATATAAAGAAAGGACTACTCATCTTCGTCTTTTTAACCATCTTCCAGGCACTTAAAAGTGATTTGCAGATCATCCATGTAGATGTAGATAATCTCAGGCCTCGGATTTTTACTAACAAAGTAAAGGCACTTTTTCACGACATCGCAACGCCTGTTTTATTTCACATTTTAACTAGTCATAATAGTAAATATACACCTGTCAGCATTTTCATATTAAAGGAGTTTTTACCCGCGCATTTATGAGACAAGAGACAAACTGTAAGGCTAGACGAAACAAAAACTAAGAAACGTACCGACTGCACCCTACTGACTGACGATCTTCAACGTATTCAGTTCTCTTTATTTGAACACGAACATCTAGAATGCTCTAGATACTGTAGTGTTAGAATTATTGATTATAAGGACCTCCGCCGTTGTACTATTAACAATTTTATGTACGCTTGCCTTTTTTCACTCTTGCAAAACCAAAGGTATAAAATACACTACTGGCCATTAAAATTGCTACACCAAGAAGAAATGCAGATGATAAACGAATACTCAATGGACAAATATATTATACTAGAACTGACATGAGATTATATTTTCACACAGTTGGTTGCATAGATCCTCAGAAATCAGTACCCAGAACAACCACCTCTTGCCGTAATAACGGCCTTGATACGCCTGGGCATTAAGTCAAACAGAGCTTGGATGGCGTGTACAGGTACAGACGTCCATGCAGGTTCAACACGATACCACAGTTCATCAACAGTGACTGGCGTATTGTGACGAGCCAGTTGCTCGGCCACCATTGACCAGACGTTTTCAATCGGTGAGAGATCTGGAGAATGTGCTGACCAGGGCAGCAGTCGAACATTTTCTGTATCCAGAGAGGCCCGTACAGGACCTGCAACATGCGGTAGTGCATTATCCTGTTGAAATGTAGGGTTTCACGGGGATCGAATGAAGAGTAGAGCCACGGGTCGTAACAAATGGCTCTGAGCACTTATGGGACTCAACATCTTAGGTCATAAGTCCCCTAGAACTTAGAACTACTTAAACCTAACTAAGGACATCACACACACCCATGCCCGAGGCAGGATTCGAACCTGCGACCGTAGCAGTCCCACGGTTCCGGACTGCAGCGCCAGAACCGCTAGACCACCGCGGCCGGCGCTGGGTCGTAACACATGTGAAATGTAACGTCCACTCTTCAAAGTGCCGTCAATGCGAACAAGAGGTGACCGAGACGTGTAACCAAGGGCACCCCATACCATCACGCCGGGTGATACGCCAGTATGGCGATGACGAATACACGCTTCCAATGTGCGTTCACCGCAATGTCGCCAAACACGGATGCGACCAACATGATGCTGTAAACAGAACCTGGATTCATCCGAAAAAATGATGTTTCACCATTCATGCACCCAGGGAAGTCGTTGAGTTCACCATCGCAGGCGCTCCTGTCTGTGATGCAGCGTCAAACGTAACCGCAGCCATGGTCTCCGAGCTGATAGTCCATGCTGCTGCAAACGTCTTCGAACTGTTCATGCAGATGGTTGTTGTCTTGCAAAAGTCCCCATCTGTAGACTCAGGGATCGAGATTTGGCTGCACGATCCGTTACAGCCATGCGGATAAGATGCCTGTCATCTCGACTGGTAGTGATACGAGGCCGTTGGGATCCATCACGGCGTTCCGTATTACTCTCCTGAACCCACCGATTTCATATTCTACTAACAGTCATTGGATCTCGACCAACACGAGCAGCAATGTCGCGATACGATAAACCGCAATCGCGATAGGCTACAATCCGACCTTGATCAAAGTCGGAAACGTGATGGTACGCATTTCTCCTCCTTACACGAGGCATCACAACAACGTTTCACGAGGCAACGCCGGTCAACTGCTGTTTGTGTATGAGAAATCGGTTGGAAACTTTCCTCATCGGTTGGAAACTTTCCTCATGTCAGTTCGTTGTAGGTGTCGCCACCGGCGCCAACCTTGTGTGAATGCTCTGAAAACCTTATAATTTGCATATCACAACATCTTCTTCCTGTCGGTTAAATTTCACGTCTGTAGCACGTCATCTTCGTGGTGTAGCGATTTTAATGGCCAGTAGTATAATAACAAAAGTTATTTTATAAATTTGCAAAATAGAAATTTTGGGATTTTAAAATATGCCTCCTGTGCAGGACAGTATATATATATATATATATATATATATATATATATATATATATATATATATATATATATATATATATACAAAATACTCAATTATTTAAGAAAAAGTTAAGTGTATTTTTAGAACATAGTAATAGTTTTCTCTTTAGTGAACATACGTAAATTAGATATCGTAAAGTATTCGAAACAAGTGGCGTAGCTCAGACGAAGTGAAATCAACCAGTTTTTATCACCAGAAACTTTTACATTGAATAATACAAATAATGTCTCAATATTTTACGAAATTCGAGTAGTTTGGAGAAGTATTGAATTTTCATAAGTACTTCAGTGCAACGTGTTAGTCCAGTAGACATGAACCTGCACTTTATAACAGCAATTAGAATGAACATTGCTGAGAAAAGAAATAGAATCCCAGGTTTTGGTGAACTGGCGATGTTATTGCGAACTACACTTGACATAGGAATCCAATAATTTTGCTATGTTATACTCTGTAACGGGCCACCGGAGGCCATGAGTAGGCAACAAGCCCGCGCAGCGTTAAGCCCCTTATGCTAAAATACTCAGAAAGTATCCGTGAACAAACTCAGAAATTTTGTCAGTAAACGTCGGGTTTACAGTGTATATCTGCATGCTGTTACCTATAACTCTTTTAGTTACATACTTTCTTTGATTCAGTAGAGTGCATTAGTAGAAAAGCTCCCTCATCAGTCTGGAAAATCCCTTTCCGATCGCTATGGATCACCGATTCTGAAGCACACAGATGACATTTCTGTAGAACTTATACGACACAGGACTACCTCAGAGTGGAAAAAGCAACTAGGCGAAGGAAGGAAGGCTCAAATGGCTCTGAGTACTATGGGACTTAACTTCTGAGGTCATCAGTCCCCTAGAACTTAGAACTACTTAAACCTAACTAACCTAAGGACATCACACACATCCATGCCCGAGGCAGGATTCGAACCTGCGACCGTAGCAGTCGCACGGTTCCGGACTGCGCGCCTAGAACCGCGAGACCACCGCGGCCGGCCAGGAAGGAAGGAAGTTTAGAGCTAAACCAACGGTCCAAAACGAGGTCATTCGAGACGGAGCACAGGCTGAAATTGTTTCTAGGATGGGGAAGAAAATCCGCCGTGCCATTTGAAAGGAACCATCCCGGCATTAGCGTCAAACGATTTACGGAATTAACGGAAGACATAAACCTGGATGGCAGGCCGAGGATCGGAACTGCCATCCTTTCGAGTGAGAGGCCATAGTGCAAACCGGAACCTCACCTCACTCAGTGCAAATTAACTAGATCATTGAAGCAGAAGCTAACAAGGAATTGACAGGGATAGCGACGAACATCAGCTGCGTGCTTTCCAAAGTTACGATCCCGCTATTCCATACAACCAAATTACACTGACAAGGGAACCTCCCCATCGCACCCCCCTCAGATTTAGTTATAAGTTGGCACAGTGGATAGGCCTTGAAAAACTGAACACAGATCAATTGAGAAAACAGGAAGAAGTTGTGTGGAACTGTGAAAAAATAAGCAAAATACACAAACTGAGTAGTTTACGGGAAGATAGGCAACATCTAGGACACTGAGAACGCGGGAGCGCCGTGGCCTGGTGGTAACGTGAGCAGCTGCGGAACGAAAGGTCCTTGGTTCAAATTTTCCATCGAGTGGAAAGTTTAATTTTTTATTTTCAGTTTATGTGACAAACTCTTATGTTTTCATCACTTTTTTGGGAGTGATTATCACATCCACAAGAAAACCTAAATCGGGCAAGGTAGAAGAATCTTTTTACCCATTCGCCAAGTGTACAAGTTAGGTGGATCGACAACATATTCCTGTCATGTGACGCACATGCCGTCACCAGTGTCGTGTAGAATATATCAGATGTGTTTTCCTGTGGAGGAATCGGTTGACCTATGATCTTGCGATCAAATGTTTTCGGTTCCGATTGGAGAGGCACGTCCTTTCGTCTACTAATCGCACGCTTTTGCGATGCGGTCGCAAAACACAGACACTAAACTTATTACAGTGAACAGAGACGTCAATGAACGAACGGACAGATAATAACTATGCAAAAATAAAGAAAGTAAAATTTTCACTCGAGGGAAGACTTGAATCAAGGACCTCTTCTTCTGCAGCTGCTCACGCTACCACGGGACCACAGCACTCGTGAGCTCACGTTCTCCTTGATGTTGCCTATGTGGCCCATGGACTACTCAGTTTGTATATTTTGCTTATTTTTTCGCAGTTCCATACAACTTCTTCCTGTTTTCTCAATTGATCTGTGTTCAGTTTATCAAGGCCTATCCACTGTGCCAAGTTATAACTAAATCTGAGGGGGATGCGATGGGGAGGTTCCCTTGTGAGGTGAGAAAAGTCATGGGAATTTCCCAATATGGTGTCAGACTGTATAGAGCAGCAAATCGAGGCGGCTTGGACTCAACAAGTCATTGTAAGCCCCCTGAAGAAACAGTGAACCATGATGACTCAATAGCTGCCCATAATTGTGAAACTGTTGCAGATGCAGGAGTTTGCGACCTCTCGACTATGTCCGAAAAATTTTCGATGGGATTCACGTCTACAATGTTATTAAAACCAATAGCGAACAATTGTGGCCCGGTGACATGGCGTATTTTCATCCATAATAATTCCATCATTATTTGGGAACATGAAGTCCAAGACTACAAATAAAGTAGCTGAACATAGCCATTTCCAATCAGTGGTCGCCTTGACCACATGACCCAGTCCATTTGATGTAGACACAGCCACCACCAGTTTGCACAGTGCCTTGTTGACAACTTAGGTCCATGGTTCAAAAATGGTTCAAATGGCTCTGAGCACTATGGCACTCAACTAAAAATGGCTCTGAGCACTATGGGACTCAACTGCTGTGGTCGTAAGTCCCCTAGAACTTAGAACTACTTAAACCTAACTAACCTAAGGACAGCAAACAACACCCAGCCATCACGAGGCAGAGTAAATCCCTGACCCCGCCGGGAATCGAACCCGGGAACCCGGGCGTGGGAAGCGAGAACGCTACCGCACGACCACGAGATGCGGGCTTAGGTCCATGGCTTCGTGGATTCTGTACCACACTCGAACCCTACCATCAGCTCTTACCAACTGAAAGAGGGAATCATCAGACCACAGCTCTCCAGTCGCCTAGTGTCCAGTCAACATGGTCACGAGCTCAGGAGAGACTCCGAAAGAGATGTCGTGCTGTTATCAATTGCACTGTCGTCGTTCGTATGCTGCCATAGCCCAATAACGTCATATTTCGCCTCACTGTCGTGACGGATACGTTCGTCGTACATCACTCATTGATTACTGCGGTTACTTACCTTAGTTTTGCTTTTCTGTCAGCTCTGGCAACTCCGAGCTAGCGCTCTTGGTCGTTAAGTGAAGGCCGTCGGCCACACCGTTGCGCTTGGTGAGAGGTAGTGCATGAAATTTGGTATTCTCGGCACACTCTTGGGTCAACGACTTCCGAAACGGAATGTGCCCTGCGTATAGCTCCCACTTCCAATTCGCGTTCAAAGTTTTTTAATGCCGGTCGTGAGCTCACAATCAAGTCGTACACAATTTCACATGAATCACCTGAGTTCAAATGACAACTCCGCCAATGCGCTGCCCTTTTATACCATCATCTGTATAATTGCTTATCGTTATTACATGACTTTCGCCGCATCAGCGTGGAGACACCACAGAAACTTAAATCTACAGATGCTCACTTGTATATTAACCCCATATCCACCGAGTGCAAGTCCACCGTACTAGCATGGTTTATATATAGGAATTTAATGACTCGTTCACTATTTTCACAATATTCATTGTCCGCCTCCGTAACGTAGCGGCAGCGTTACCGCCTACCACGCGCAGGGCCCGGGTTCGATTTCTGGGAGAGGGCTGGGTGTTGTGTGTCCTTTATCATCATTGACTCGCAAGTCGCCGATGTGACGTCAACTAGCATGAACTTGCAATACGAACTTGCAATACGAACTTCCCCGAATAGGGCCTCCCGGCTAACAATGCCATACGATCATTTCATTTCATTACATTATACATTGCAAAAATATTTCTCTTTCTCTGCTTCGTCCATCCTGTGTGGGGAGAACGGGGTATCTTGCAAAATTTTGTTTGGGTTTATGTACCGGTGTTTAGCTGTTCACAAAATCATATTGACATCTGAAGGTATGTAATGAAATTCAACAGTTCATACGTGGCTGCGAACGTCTATCGAGCAACACTGTGACACGTTTAATACACCTGACTCACTTTCAGGAGAACTCAGGTTGAGATCTCGCTCATGTCATCAAGCTTTCGGTTTTCCAGATCGCTTAAGCCCCATACTTTGATGATTCATTTCTAAACGATATAGGCAATTGCCTTCCCTGTCCTCCTTCAATCCGAGCTAATGGCAGAACGTTAATCCTCAGTCAGGTTCAGGTTAATACTGGAACTGGGAAACAATCTGTTTCAATTTCATTTTAAAACAGTAAAAGATCTCGCAGAGCAGCATGTTCCCTGAATATTGTCTGAAAATAAAACAGTGAATCAGGACTCAGTTACGTAAGTTACTTCGACCACAAACGAGTAAAACCGCTTTTCTTGTTAGACGTTACATCCTAAAAACAACCAATGTCTAAACAAGAAATTTTGCACGTCCCCTGCACTTTTGTCGTCGCATGTTATCTCTGTGCATGTAAATATATGTTGCAATGAAACAGTTCCTTATCGGCTAGATGATGCGCTCTCATATTGATGCGTAAAAAGTACGAAGATAGGAATTAGGGTGATACACAAGAATTCGAGCAATATAAGTAGATCACTTACAAGTTCTAAACTGTGGGCTTGAAATGAATTATTTCTGATAGTGAAATGTATTTTTATGCTTTGATCCCACGTTTTGAAGTAAAGTTCAGTCATTTTGAGAAATTGCTAACGTGATTCACAGTACTTTTTAACTTTTTTCTTGTGGTGTTTATTAAATTAACTGCTACCGTGGACGTATGTTGTGTTTTTCTTGCAATTCGTATTCCTATACGGAGACGACAAGAAATTGGTATCGTGCTTGAGATTCCAAGTATAAAGCGCTGTTCGTTTCAGAGCACGGTGATAAGTTAATAGTTATGGTGAAGTTTTAAAGCCATCGGCATCGAAGACCTTGAGATATGTCTCAAAGGAGAATTTTACTCTCCACATCAGTCTTTTCTTACCTTCTTTTTAGGCAGAATGCTCATGTTTTGCACAGGTTGGAAGCTTCAGACTCCAGGGCGTGGTTATGGTTGAGTTCTGTTGACTCTTTCTGTATTGCTTGTGGACAATGGATTACTGCAAAAGAACGCATATTGCCACATTATCGAAGTATTCATCATACCTCGCTATCGGCAGGAAGAGGAGCCTCGAAATTAAACGAGCTCTTCCGCAGCAAGAAATTATTTTATCCTCCGTGCGAGAACAATGCGGACACCACGTTGAGGGAGAAACCCTGCGCCGTGTCTCCCATACACGGGATCGGAATATGAGTTCTTGGAACAGAAAGGAACACGAAATGAATCAGGCGAACTGACAGTGAAACTCACAAGTCAGCACGTCGGAATATTTTGTAATTACTGAGGGGCCGCGAAGACAAAGAGGGATGATATGTTCTTACTCCGTCCCACACCCCGATCCCTCGTGACCGACAGGGGGACGTCCGAACAAAGCCTCTGCAAGGGTTTGATATTTCCGCTGCATGCCGACGCTCAGTGTTGCGTCCACTGCATCATAGACAGGAACTGAGGCGTTACTTAATTTAAAGAATGCAGTATGGTACACGGCTTTAGATTACGTTTATTATTTGTGTGTAAGATTGTAGTAATATCAAAAATATTACCTGCTTACCTCATACTTGTTTGTTTCTTGCAGCAAAAAAATGGTTCAAATGGCTCTGAGCACTATGGGACTTAACTTATGAGGTCATCGGTCCCCTAGAACTTAGAACTACTTAAATCTAGCTAACCTAAGGGCATCACACACATCCATGCCCGAGGCAGAATTCGAACCTGCGACCGTAGCTTTCGCGCAGTTCCAGACTGTAGCGCCTAGAACCGCTCAGCCATTCTTGCAGCAGTTTTCTGATACAGGCATGTCCACAACAGGTAATTTTTGTGCTATCTCTAAACCATCGAACAAAACTGCAGGTGTGGTATTGCAAACGATAAAAAACCATTGTCTGAAATCAATACTACGTCATATGCACCTCCAAGCAAGTTAGCCGTACTTCTGATTTCCCTCTGATGCCTGCTTCATATCGACTGAAAAATTTTCTATATGTTTAACATTTTACCTTTTTAATAGTGGCCTTATTATTTTCTAAATTACAGCTTGTATTTTCCTTCCATACTTTAAGATTAGTTGTAGTGCTCTTCTCTGTGGCCCATGTATACTGTATTCTTTATGTAGTGCAAGGCGTATTGTGGCGCGCGGTTACGTTCGTCCATTACCTGCACCTACCTGTGAACTTGTTGCAGATCGCCGGTAGGAAAGCCGAGCAGAAATCTACCGTACTGCAAGTTGCACCAGGATGCAAACAACGTAACTGTTCTAAGAATCGGGAAAAGGTCTTAATTTTGAATGAAAGGAGGAAATACTGTGTAGCGGGACTTTGAATTTCGCCGCGCTACATTCGTTCCCTCAGATAAAAATATCCCGTCGCAGCGGTATGAGCGCTCGACGGCAGAGAGAAAATACTAAAATTGTTAACTCTTTTTTGTTTTTTATTCCGTTTCAATTGTCTCTTGATAGCGGTAGCTTAAGGCAGACGTGATCGGATGCTGACGTAAAAACTTAATGGCTAATCTTGATCTGATTGTAATGTGTAGACACTGTGGAAGTTGTTAAGAAATTCGGTGGATGGAAGTAGCAAAGTGAATTAAATTGCATACAGTATCAAGATGATTTTAATTGGTATAAATTAGTGATTCCTGGACTATTGCAAGATTTCGGAGCAGATTTTTCACGCTGAAATGAAGGAGATTTTTGAAGACGTGGACGCCGCCCTAAAGAAGATAAGTTAATCTGGTAAGGGATGATCTCTCGCCTACGCCACTTCCCCCTGTCAGTTACATTCTGTTATTCTCCGTTTCTTTTCAATAACTTTTGTAGTGAAAATTGGTTTAACTTTTGCTCAAAAACGCCACAAGGACCACCCCAACAATAGCTTTTCCGAATAACGAAGTCCGATAGCTTTACTGTAATACAAAGTCCGATTTGCGTTTCATTTTTCCCCTATTTTCACGGTCTCTCTTCTCACATTTATCCTTTTTTTATTAACCACTACAACTGGCAAAACTTCGGTATATTCTGAACATTGAGATGTACACGTTCACTGCAAAGCCATGGCCACGCACAAACCCTTTTATTCACGTTAGAAAGTTTCTGGTAACGTATTTCCTGAAATCTGAACAGCTACTAAGCACGGTTTTTTCTTAAATGAAAATGCTCGCCATGGTATTAGATTTATCGGTGTCTAATTCACTCAAGATTTTAGTCACCGATCTGCCCAATATGCCACGCGGAATTACTGTCTTTTCCCATACACAAAATTACTTAAGAAACCCGTACTTTCTGAAAAACACACCGGAATAAACAAGCCTTGACATCAGAACACTTTTGAAACATGTACAGGGTGTTTCAAAAATGACCGGTATATTTGAAACGGCAATAAAAACTAAACGAGCAGCGATAGAAATACACCGTTTGTTGCAATATGCTTGGGACAACAGTACATTTTCAGGCAGACAAACTTTCGAAATTACAGTAGTTACAATTTTCAACAACAGATGGCGCTGCCGTCTGGGAAAATCTATAGTACGATATTTTCCACATATCCACCATGCGTAGCAATAATATGGCGTAGTCTCTGAATGAAATTACCCGAAACCTTTGACAACGTGTCTGGCGGAATGGCTTCACATGCAGATGAGATGTACTGCTTCAGCTGTTCAATTGTTTCTGGATTCTGGCGGTACGCCTGGTCTTTCAAGTGTCCCCACAGAAAGAAGTCACAGGGGTTCATGTCTGGCGAATAGGGAGGCCAATCCACGCCGCCTCCTGTATGTTTCGGATAGCCCAAAGCAATCACACGATCATCGAAATATTCATTCAGGAAATTAAAGACGTCGGCCGTGCGATGTGGCCGGGCACCATCTTGCATAAACCACGAGGTGTTCGCAGTGTCGTCTAAGGCAGTTTGTACCGCCACAAATTCACGAAGAATGTCCAGATAGCGTGATGCAGTAATCGTTTCGGATCTGAAAAATGGGCCAGTGATTCCTTTGGAAGAAATGGCGGCCCAGACCAGTACTTTTGAGGATGCAGGGACGATGGGACTGCAACATGGGGCTTTTCGGTTCCCCATATGCGCCAGTTCTGTTTATTGACGAAGCCGTCCAGGTAAAAATAAGCTTCGTCAGTAAACCAAATGCTGCCCACATGCATATCGCCGTCATCAATCCTGTGCACTATATCGTTAGCGAATGTCTCTCGTGCAGCAATTGTAGCGGCGCTGAGGAGTTGCCGCGTTTGAATTTTGTATGGATATAGGTGTAAACTCTGGCGCATGAGACGATACGTGGACGTTGGCGTCATTTGGACCGCAGCTGCAACACGGCGAACGGAAACCCGAGGCCGCTGTTGGATCACCTGCTGCACTAGCTGCGCGTTGCCCTCTGTGGTTGCCGTACGCGGTCGCCCTACCTTTCCAGCATGTTCATCCATCACGTTCCCAGTCCGTTGAAATTTTTCAAACAGATCCTTTATTGTATCGCTTTTCGGTCCTTTGGTTACATTAAACCTCCGTTGAAAACTTCGTCTTGTTGCAACAACACTGTGTTCTAGGCGGTGGAATTCCGACACCAGAAAAATCCTCTGTTCTAAGGAATAAACCATGTTGTCTACAGCACACTTGCACGTTGTGAACAGCACACGCTTACAGTAGAAAGACGACGTACAGAATGGCGCACCCACAGACTGCGTTGTCTTCTATATCTTTCACATCACTTGCAGCGCCATCTGTTGTTGAAAATTGTAACTACTGTAATTTCGAAAGTTTGTCCGCCTGAAAATGTACTGTTGTCCCAAGCATATTGCAACAAACGGTGTATTTCTATCGCTGCTCGTTTAGTTTTTATTGCCGTTTCAAATATACCGGTCATTTTTGAAACACCCTGTAGCATATCTAAAACCGGCAAATTATAACTTCCTTCGGAGCTCATACTACACACGACCGAACATTGAAAGGTCGAGCTCCGACTCCCTTAGACTGCTGTAATCATTCTATATGTCCAAGAGAAAAGACGCGCAAAGAATACCACGTTCTGATTGGTCACTTTTCTTTAAGACCAATAGAAAAACATTATTCTCTCGCATTAGTCCGCGCTTTTCATGACTAACCGATCGACAAATAGCACACGTTCGAATTGATATTTTTTTTATAGCTTACACTATTGACTATTTTCATTTGCACTCGAATTAGCTTTCCTTTTACTATAAACATGATAAAAAATTCTCTCTCGTATGCGTTCACTCTGTCTTAAAACTTTCTCACAACAGTTCGTACAGCTTTCATTAGTAGAACAATGATCTACATATTTACTTTAGACCACATTCGCGCATCATTCACATTACCAAAAGCATATACAAAACCGTAAAAACATAAATAAACAGAACAATTTACAAAATCATCCTTTTGACTCGTTTCTTGAATGTCTCTGAGCATCACTGGGGTCTGGTGGTCAAAATTCTTAACTACATTATAGTTCTTTCCGTTTAGTCCTGTCCGCTACTGTCCTCTAGCAGATGAAAATTAGAACTACGCTTCAGACCATCTTTCACTGTGCAGGCAGCTCTCCCGCTACACAGGCTCTAGACAGAAGCGATACATGGCGCAACGGCTCAGTCTTCATAACAATATATTCGTAAACAACTATAAAAGAATACTAACACCGAACGGGCCCACCTACCGCAGAGCAGAACGTCAGGAGTTACACTCTCATGGAAATTTGTATGGAATTACCAGATCACGATAATCGTGAAAATCACTGATATCAGTTACGAATGGAAGGGAGTGAAGCTGACTGAAGAACAAACCACAAAAATTGGTAACCAATACGGAATAGCTGTCTTATAATAATAAGCTTCTGGATAAAGTGGGCAAACTGTATAATCAAATCATTAGAATCAACATAGACTCTGAAGGTATGGAGAGAAATATCACGCCATATATCGACAGCCCACTTCAAGTAATAGCCATAATATTTCATAGAACATTGTACATTAAGAAAATACAATTAAACAAAGTGCCGGAGTCGTATGCCCTGAAATCGGCTCCTTTAAGATGTAGTCGCATCAGTAGGAAGATATTCACTATTTCGAGTGAGGTAAATCAAAACTACATTGGTCATCATCGAGACACCTGCGTATAACGTAACCCCAAATTAGCAAAATTTGTGTATTCGCTCGTATATAAGTCGAATTCCTGTTTTCTCTTTGTAAACCGCTGACGCACATACATCACCCCGACATGTTGTGCAGGTGTGTAGCTATTGTGACTTCATGTACTGCTCGGAACGTCATACCTGACGTTGTTTGTATTGATACACATAGTTACCATGAGCGGTATCTGAGGGTAAAATGCCGCACCTGAATGAAGTGCAGCATTCTGGTTGAAAGTAAAGCGCCAACAGCGACGCATTAAAGATGTCTGTGGAACCGTTGAGAGAACATGTCACGAAGGACGATCGCGACCAGCGAACGGATCCATGTCGTCACGTTACGCAGAGAAGGCTTTCAAACCAAGAAAGCCGCTCGGTGTGTGCAGCGGTGTTAGCGTGGTGTAGTGCGGAAGTGGAATCGCTTAAAATTGACATCTAATGCTGAAGACTTACACCGTATAAACCATACACATTTAAAAGGTGCACAAGTTCTTGATATCTACTCCTTTTGAATCAAAGGAACCGTTGGATGAGTGCTCCAGACCTCAATTCGACGTCCGGAGAGGCCACGGGGCCTCGTGTATCACACCAAACCGTTAGGAAATCATTGCATGTTGTAGATCTCTATTCCTGGCGACCATGGCAAGGACCACGCTGTACACCAAATCACCATGGGCTTTGTTGCAGACATTCAAGAAATCGTTCAGAATTGGTGCCCGAAGATTGGCGTCGGGTGTTATTTATGGACGAATCCCGGATCTCTTTGTAGCCTGTTAATCGCGTAGAACGTGGTCGGAGACAACCCGTTAATGTTGGGCACACCCTGTATTGTGTCCCACAAGTGGAACGAGATGAAGATGGAATGACGTTCTGGGATGGAAATACACTCCTGGAAATGGAAAAAAGAACACATTGACACCGGTGTGTCAGACCCACCATACTTGCTCCGGACACTGCGAGAGGGCTGTACAAGCAATGATCACACGCACGGCACAGCGGACACACCAGGACCCGCGGTGTTGGCCGTCGAATGGCGCTAGCTGCGCAGCATTTGTGCACCGCCGCCGTCAGTGTCAGCCAGTTTGCCGTGGCATACGGAGCTCCATCGCAGTCTTTAACAGTGGTAGCATGCCGCGACAGCGTGGACGTGAACCGTATGTGCAGTTGACGGACTTTGAGCGAGGGCGTATAGTGGGCATGCGGGAGGCCGGGTGGACGTACCGCCGAATTGCTCAACACGTGGGGCGTGAGGTCTCCACAGTACATCGATGTTGTCGCCAGTGGTCGGCGGAAGGTGCACGTGCCCGTCGACCTGGGACCGGACCGCAGCGACGCACGGATGCACGCCAAGACCGTAGGATCCTACGCAGTGCCGTAGGGGACCGCACCGCCACTTCCCAGCAAATTAGGAACACTGTTGCTCCTGGGGTATCGGCGAGGACCATTCGCAACCGTCTCCATGAAGCTGGGCTACGGTCCCGCACACCGTTAGGCCGTCTTCCGCTCACGCCCCAACATCGTGCAGCCCGCCTCCAGTGGTGTCGCGACAGGCGTGAATGGAGGGACGAATGGAGACGTGTCGTCTTCAGCGATGAGAGTCGCTTCTGCCTTGGTGCCAATGATGGTCGTATGCGTGTTTGGCGCCGTGCAGGTGAGCGCCACAATCAGGACTGCATACGACCGAGGCACACAGGGCCAACACCCGGCATCATGGTGTGGAGAGCGATCTCCTACACTGGCCGTACACCACTGGTGATCGTCGAGGGGACACTGAAAAGTGCACGGTACATCCAAACCGTCATCGGACCCATCGTTCTACCATTCCTAGACCGGCAAGGGAACTTGCTGTTCCAACAGGACAATGCACGTCCGCATGTATCCCGTGCCACCCAACGTGCTCTAGAAGGTGTAAGTCAACTACCCTGGCCAGCAAGATCTCCGGATCTGTCCCCCATTGAGCATGTTTGGGACTGGATGAAGCGTCGTCTCACGCGGTCTGCACGTCCAGCACGAACGCTGGTCCAACTGAGGCGCCAGGTGGAAATGGCATGGCAAGTCGTTCCACAGGACTACATCCAGCATCTCTACGATCGTCTCCATGGGAGAATAGCAGCCTGCATTGCTGCGAAAGGTGGATATACACTGTACTAGTGCCGACATTGTGCATGCTCTGTTGCCTGTGTCTATGTGCCTGTGGTTCTGTCAGTGTGATCATGTGATGTATCTGACCCCAGGAATGTGTCAATAAAGTTTCCCCTTCCTGGGACAATGAATTCACGGTGTTCTTATTTCAATTTCCAGGAGTGTATATGAGGCAACCGCACACCTCGTGCTGTTGAGGGCAACCTCAATGCTCTATGGTGTAGGGATTACATTCCACAACTAGTTGTGGGGCTTATCACATTCTGATTGCTATTTCTGCTTTGTGGATGATAATTGCGTGCTCATCGTGCTGTTCTCGTGAACACGTTCCTCCAGCATGCTAGATTCATCACAGTGGAATGGGCTGCCTGCTTCCCGGACATAAATGCAATGGAACATGGGTGGCACGATCGAAACGCGCTGTTTTGGACGCCAACAACGTAATCTGTTGCCAGTTGGCAGAGTCGACTTTTAACAGTGGGGTGATTTACATCAAGGTCAGCTTGACGTTCCACCACGTATTCGCGTTGCTCTGGAGCGTTGTGAACGCCTCCCCTTGGGAAAATGGAAGATTTTGTCATCATACAAATGTTTGTCTGTTTTTGATGATCTGGGCATATTGCGGATGAATGTATTCCCGTACCTGAGATCCAGTGGCTTTTTCTGTGACAAGAATTTCGAAATAAAACGGTGACGCAAAACTTTTTGTAACGTGTGTAGATTCTATCTAAAAGTACTTTTAGTGTCGTTTCCACGTTATTTTTCACTGATAACCTCGAAATCGGTGTTCATTGTGATGATCTTCGAAATTTTTCATCGTAAATCTGGTAATGTTTTAATCAGACCCAAGTGGCGAAATTAAACTAGTCGTGCAGCAGACATGATCCCCTTTTGCCATTGAATGTACCTACAAAATTATATCCTGGTACGACACATAGGTTAGGAGATATGACGTCATAAACATTGAGATGCGTGAAAATGAAACTGCAGGGCGAAATTCACTAGAGGTACAGGTGAAATATGTACAAATATCTGTGGAATACTGGTATACGGGAAATTTGTGTGCGCAGGCAAAGCCACGGAGAACCAATCGATCGACTTCATTCAAAGTTGGTACATATACTACTTACCTGAAAAGAAATACTGTGGTGGTAAGAATCTCCTGTTAGGGGTATGGCGAATAACGTGGAGAGAGAAGGGGATAGGACAGAGAAGAGGAGGAGGAGATAGAGAGAGAGAGAGAGGAGGAAGAAATGGACTTAGAGAGAGGAGAGGAGGAGATGAACAGAGAAAGGAAACAGAGTGGAGTTGGAATTTCAGACAGAGAGGTGGGAGGAGACGATGGACAGAGAGAGGTGAGGAAGAGGCAGATGAGGACTGCCTTAGAGGCGGGACAAAGACTTGGACAGAGGTTGAAGAGGGGATTGACGGAAAGAACAAAGGGGGAGGCGCAGACGGACAGAGTGGCAGGAGGAGATGGAAGGAGAGGGAGGAGGACAGAGAGGAAGAAGGAGGAGGAGGAAGAGGAGGAGGAGAAGACGAACACAGGGAGGGAAAAGGTGGATATGACTAGACAGTTGGAATAAATGGATTCACGAGCATCGCCGGGTACTCATCTACTAAGTGAATAAAATAAATGAGACACAAAAAATAAATATAATTATTTCGCATATGCATTCCATTGCAGCAGTTGGTTCTTCTTACTTGAAAGTAAATTTTATTGTAACTATCGAAATCAAGTTCAGATACATAGTTAATACTACTTTCATTTGTGCAAACTGTTTTACCCAGTGAACAATATAACGACACACTATGTAATTCGATTGCCAGTGTGGAGCCTAGGATATCGAACGTTAGACGTTTCCGACAGGTCACTATCTTGAGGATGTCTCATTTGTCCTCAATTTCTTCGGTGGCCATAGACCCACATCTGACCGCCATCTTTGTGTAATGGAAATGAAATGAGCGTTTGGCGTCATTCGCCAGGAGGCCCCTTACGGGCAAGTCCGGCCGCCTTATTACATTCGACGCCACGTTGGGTGACCTGCGCGCCGGATGGGGATGAAATGTTGATTAAGACAATACAACACCAAGTCCCTGAGCGAAGAAAATCCCCGACCCAGCCGGGAATCGAACCCGGTCCCTTAGGACGGCAGTCCGTCACGCTGACCATGCAGCAATCGGGGCGGACTTCTTTCTGTAATGATCGTGCACAACCTTGGAATGGAATTACTGTGTCGGGGCTATTCCCTGTGTGGGCTAGTAACGATGGCTGGTATTCATAGCATACACTACCAGCTCTTGTATCTTGCAAAAATGGTGTTATTAACATATTTCGTTCTCCTGTCTAGCATACACTTGATGAGCACAGCCTCGGAACCTTCCTTGCAATATAGTGTATATCGTAAAATCCCTTATCTCCAGCTGCTTCACAAGTCGCCTTGTTGAAAGGCATCCGCATCGGTACTACTCAGGTGTCAACGTACATAGGTACGTAAATCAATGGGTGGTCACTAATTTCCTGCTATAACCGAAGTAAGGTCTGGGTAATATCGTCGGCGGATGTTACGGAATTTTGCCAACATAGCCATTGGAACGTCTTGGCAACTATGCGTAATGTGCGTGCCGGGAATGTATCATTCACAAACAATAGACCAATAATTCCTACAGCTGAGTCGAGATACTTCACTACAACAGTGAATGTACTGAGTACAAATGTCTAAGTTAGAGGCTGCCTCTATTCCACTTGCAGTAAAATATATTAACGTTTACTCAAAATCGTTTGAGTTTGCATTTAATACATAGCTATGTACTACATAAGTATTCCATAGTAGTTATGTATAAAAAATCGAGAGTCTCGTGCTGTACTTTTACAACAATTGATATGTAAATAACGAAACGATTAAAAAAATAACCTTACGTTGACTGAGTGACTGAGTCTAGAAATTTGAAACTACCATCCTTTATTACGTTATTCCATTAGAAGTCACTACATTAAACACGCACCATTTGCATCCACAGGAGATGTGGCCTGAGACTGTAAAAGTGTTACAATGATCTATTTGCAAAAAATAGATCATTGTATCAGCCCCCATTCGGATGTCCTGGAGCGGACTACCAATGGTGAGGTAATCATGAGAAAAATGATTAACGAATGGATAACATTCAACGAGTCATAGCGTGGAGTGTCCATACTCCAAACGTGGTAGAGAATCTAAAAAATCTGAAAAGCAAAATGGTAAGGCACAGTCTAGATACAGTGGTGGTCTGTGAAGTGAAATGGAAAGAAGACAAGGATATCTGGGCAGACGAATACAGGGTAGTAACAATAGCAGCAGAAATATTGTGATGGGAGTAACAGTCATAATACATAGGAAGGTAATATAGAGAGTGAGTTACTGTGAACAGTTCATGGGTAGCGTTCTTCTGATCAGAATCGAAAGCAAAGCAACGCCAACAACAGTAGCCCAACAATAGATGGGAGATGGTAGTGCGTAATACAAAACTCATGGTCGGCTGGCACGTGATAATAGATGAAGGAGTAGAAGACAGAGGGAGAATATGGACCTTGTAGTAAGAGAAAGACATCGAGTTCTGCAATACATTTCGGATAGCAATAGTGAATCCACTGTTCAGAAAGGTGACAGTATACTTGGAAAAGGCCTGGGGACGTAGGAAGATAACAGCTTGATTTAATCACGATGAGACGGAGATTCCACCATCAGATAGTGGATTGTAAGGCGTACTCGGCAGCAGGCATATATTCAAATCACAAGCAAACGGGAATAATGAAGAGAAAGCTGAAGTGAATCGTCCAAAATAATCAATGTCCAAAAAAGTGGGAAATGAGAACATAAGGAATGATGAGATTCGTTTGTAGTGCTCTAAGGTTATCTAAGGTTATAGATACTGTTATGATAAATAATGTAGTAGACATTTCCATAGAAGAGCAACGGAGATCTCAGGAAAGGGCACTCACAGATGTTGAACATACAAACATAGGTACAAGCGAGGTAACTGCATGTAAATCTTGGGTAACAGATATAAGAATGAAGGAAGTCAAAAATATATCTGGGGAAGGACAGCAAAACATCAATACAAATCACGCACGAAGTGCACAGAGCCAATCAAAATTGCTGTGTATAAAATGAGACAATGTGAAATAGAAATGGTCGTCGAAATCACACTTACAAAAAACATAACTACTTTCGCTGAGATTAAAAGGAAGGGATCCCATATTAAGAGTAAAATGGAAATACAACAGCTAATCTCAGAAGAGACAGCACATAAGTAGAAAGTGTACATTGAAGGCCTATATAAGGGACAGAACTTAGTTGGTGGCTTTGTATATGACGAAGTGGTGGTTGATATGGAAGACATATGGGATACATTATTAGATTCAGAGGTTAACAGAGCTTTGAAAGACTTGTGATCACATTAGACGCAAGGTATAACAAAACATTCCATCAGAATTTCTAAAATAACTAGGGGAAGTGGTAACCAAACAACTATACTACATTGTGCGTAGAAACTGTGAGACTGGAAACACCGGGCCACCAGACTTTCGGAAAAATGTCATTCATATATTTCCGAAGATGGGCAGATACATTGCCATGTATCCCACTATCAGTTTCTGGGGCACAATAATACACGTAAGAATGGAAAACTCAACTGAGAATTAAATTACAATGAAATCCAGACCTTTAGCTGCTTACAGGCGTTGATAAATATCAACGTGGACGGTTGAAAATGCGTGCCCCGACCAAGACTCGAACCCGGGATCTCCTGCTTACATGGCAGACGCTCTGTCCGTCTGAGCCACCGAGGACACAGAGGACAGTGCAACTGTGGGGACGTACCTCTGGCACGCTCCCCGTGAGACCTACATGTGTATGAAGATGGTATCTGTTCTTTCGGACATGTCGCATACTTTCTTCATACACTTAAGGCTTACCGGCCAATGATCTTGAGTGCAGATGCACTCACCTTGCCCGAACTCTTACGGGAATCGTCATATTGACTGCCGCGAGTAATGAATATAATGGATAGGGGCATTAAAAATGTAATGTGTGGACAGTAACTTGAAAATGTAGGTCTTACGGGAAGCGTGCCAGAGATAAGTCCCTGCAGTCGCGATATTCTTTGTGTCCTCGGTGGCTTAGGCGGATAGAACTTCTGCCATGGAAACAGGAGACGGTTCGAGTGCCGGTCGGGGCACACATTTTCAGCTGTCCCCGTTAATATTTATCAACGTCTGTAAGCAGCTAAAGGTCTGTATATCACTGTAATTTCATTCTTCGAGAGGTGAAAGATCATCAATGGCATCTGTTCTTTCGGACATATTCAAATAAACTGAGAATTTGTTAGATGGAACCAGTCTTTCGAAAAGGTAAAATCCAGTTTTGGCTTTTTGCTTGATAATGGAAGCAAGATTTATGAAAAATGGAGAAGCTTACATAGGGTACGTCAACCTATAAAAAGCGTTCGACCGTGAAAAGTGGTGCAACATGTTCGAAATCCAGATAGAAATAGAAGTAAACTACGTGGAAAATTCGTTAATTTAAAATATGCACAAGGCTCAAGAGGGAACAATATGAATCGAAGACCAAGAACGAAGTTCTCGGATTAAAAATGGTGAATGACGGGTATGCAGCCTTTTTCAACTTATATATGGAAGAAGAGTGGGATTAAAATTTGTGGTCAAAGAATATCGATGATTAGATTCGTTGATGGACATTAGTAATCTCAGTACAAGTGAAGGAGGATTACAGAACCCATTGAAGGGAATGAACAGTCCAGTGACCACAGATATGGACTGAGAGTAAAACAAAAAAGAGGAAAGCAATGAGGAGCAGCTGTGAAATCAATTTATCGATAAGTTTAACATCAAAATTGGGGACCGCAACGTAGTCGAAGTTAAGGAATTCTGCTGTCTTGCAAGCAAAATAACGTATCGCCAAGACGAACCAAGCAAGGAGAAGACAGAAAAAGCAGACCAGCACAGGCAAAGAGGTCATTCTTGGTGAAGTCTACCAGCATCAAACATAGACATTAATTTGAGGAAGATATTTCTGAAAATGTGCATCTGGAGTACAGCATTGTGTGGTAATGAATGAAGGACTTTGGGAAAACCAGAAAAGAGGAGAATCGAAGTATTTGAGAAGTGGTGGTATAAAAGGAAGTTGAAAATTAGGTAGACTGAAATGATCAGGAATGAGAAGGTTTGTCGCAGAACTGACGAAAGAAGGAACAAGAGGAAAACATACAAAAGAAGAAGGCACAGGATGTCGGGACATAGGTTAAGACATCCTATGTACCTGTAGAAGCTAAAAACTGTAGGGGAAGACACAGAGTGAAATATGTCCAACAACCACAGTGGTGAGCCAAAACATAATGACCACTGCCAACCGCGAGGATGTATGCTGCCTGGTGGCGCTAAGGCACGTGAGGCGGTAAGAGAAGTATATGAGCGGAGCAGAGACGAATGTGGAATCATTCTAGCGACGGTAAGTGGCGCAAATGAGGAAGTCCGCCGAAGTAAGCAACTTTTGACAAAATCCAGATGGTTGTGGCCCAGCGCCTGGGAGCGAACATCTTGGAAACGGCGAAGTTGCTCGGTTGCTCGTGTGCTATTGTCGTCGGCATCTACGTGAAATGGTTGAACAACGCTGAAACCACGAATAGGTGACAAGAAAGTGGACTTCCATATCTCACCACATTACATAGGAATCAGAGGCTTGCTCGCTCTCTAAAGGAGGACAGGCGGCGATCTGTACCAGATATGACGTGAGTACAGTACTGGAGCAACCGCAAGTGTTTTGGAGTACATCGTCCAGCGCACAGTGTTGAACATGTTGTCCCGCAGCAGAGGACCCCAACGTGTTCCCATGTTGACCCAGCAACATCGCTGGTTATGATTACAGTTGGAACAGGATCATTTAGATTGGACGGCGGATCGATGGAGTCGTGTCACCTGGTCGGATGAATCCCTTTTATTGTTAAACCAGGTAGATATTCGTGTCCAGATACGGCGTTATCCAGGCGAACGGATGCTCGAAACATGCATCGCGCCACGGACTTAGGCCGATGCGAGCAGAACTATGTCATGCGGCGCATACACATGGGCTTCCATGGGACCTGCGGTTGTGATGGAAGGCGCCATGACAGCCTGTGGACACTACTAGCGACCACCTTAATCCCTTGTGCTTTATGTCTTCCTCAACAGCGATGGCATCTTCCAGCAGGATAACAATCCTTATCACAAGGCCAGAACAGTACAGAAATGATTTGTGGACCATGATAGGGAACTCACTTTGATGTCTTGGCCATCAAAGTCGGCATATCTTAATCCAATTAAACTCAGCTGAGACGCTATCGGGCGCCCGCTAGGCGCTCAAAAATCATCCGCCGGTAAATTACGGAAGGTTCGTGAGCTGCGAGTAGGCTTCTGATGACACAGACCTCTGAAAAACTACCAGGTACTGCTGAACCGCGTTCCAGAAGTGACCAACACGCTATTAAGTATGTGATCATAATATTTTGGCTCATCAGTGTAAATGACGATGTTAGATGCAAGATTTTCTCTGAGATGACGTCGTTGGTACAGGAGAGGAATCCGTGTTGGTATCATCAAACCAGACAGGAGACGACCCAAAAAAAAATCGTAAAAGTGTGTGGTGCACGGAACGTTGAGACCTCAACCTCTTTCTGGCAAAGTTACTACACGACCTGCAGGTAAACTGCTGTTGACTGAGGCACTTTTCATCACCTGCGTATACCACCACGCATCGTCAGTGGCTAGACGGAATGAATCAACAAATCGCCATACTTCACATCAGAAAGTTTATTCTGTTGATAGTGAATTCGTTTGTTTCATTCCCGGGCATTAGATTATTTCTTTTTAGTTGCCTGTAAATAACACACTCGTGTCGTTGGTTGCTCATGTTCTTCATTCGTATACGATTCCAGACCCAAGCACTGTACAACGACAAATTAAATCAAATCAAACGTTCGTTGTCTTATTTCACTTTTTCTCCTTTTGGTAACGTTTATTTGAAGCTGCGTATGTTCAGATGTGGAGCTTTGTTCTTTACCCAGTATTCTTGCTTTTTCTCACGTTTCTGCTACTTCGTTTTCTTCTGAAGAACTGTTACATTTCTTCTTCATCAGATATTTATTAACTATGGAAGTCATACAGAATGTGTTTCAGTCTACTGTTATTTAACTCGGTCATTCTCGTTCTCTTTATATCCTTTCCCGTCTGCATCAACCTGGTAGAACTGACATACTTGTTTTCACACTACATTCATAGAATGTTGATGACCCCGTTAGGAACTAATCTTTTCGCATGACCGTATGTAGCGACCAACAGTTTCGTAAAACATCGGAGACCTTCTCTGCCGCCGGCCGGTGTGGCCGAGCGGTTCTAGGCGTTACAGTCTGGAACCGCGCGACCGCTGCGGCCGCAGGTTCGAATCCTGCCACGGGCATGGATGTGTGTGATGTCCTTAGGTTAGTTAGGTTTAAGTAGTTCTAAGTTCTAGGGGACTGATGACCTCAGACGTTAAGTCCCATAGTGCTCAGAGCCATTTGAACTATTTGAACCTTCTCTGCCTGTGAACAGAGATATTAATTAAGACACCTCCGATAGTGTTCAGATGTCAGTTTAGCACACACAGTCTTTCCAAGCATTCTTTTGTCTCTAGGTTTCAAGCTAGGTGAGTACTGAGTTTCAGCTGAACGTTACGCGATAAGCATTGCTTGTTGTAAAAGTTATGTCTCAACTGATACGAGCTACTTTCACTCGTGTAGTGTAGAGAGAGCTATTTTATCTGACGCAGCTCATTTCATCAAAATCCCTTAACTAGCCTGTTTATGTTGGTACAGCACCGCTCACGCCGTTACTTCTGATTTAGATGGATACCTACTCAGAGAATGAACGTATGTTGCACTGTTTCCGGAGAAGCAGTAATTACTGCTATAAGGTCAACAAAAGCCACTCTACTATGTCTACTGTCTTACGACCCAATAGGACTGAAATATGGATATAAAAGGGGAACTAACTCCCAACTTCATTTTTCTTTTACTTCTTTTTACACAATTGAAGAGAAATGGGGAAAGCGAGCTACTTTGCCTGCCAGACTCGTAACTTCTTATCTGGTACATGAAACGCTATGGACGTCATTATCCTTATATACTTGACATTCAGCATTTATTCATGTCTGTGTAGGGGAAAACAGCTTACTTCGATATATAGGAAAGATACATCGTGTTTTAACAATCCTTTGAGAAACGGGTCGAAAGAAGCAGGTCAATAGCTCCGTTGGCAATGAATGGGAGGCATATGGACATGAAGCATGCCGAATTATGCCTGTAGTGGAAAGATTTATCAGAATTGCTGGACATAAATTCCAGCATAATTCCATCCGAATATAGGTCTGTTTCGAACAGATCTTCGCGCTTTAGGATGTTCCCCATAGAGAACATTAATCTTTACATTGAGCAGCTGGCACTAATTTCTTGAAACACTTATGTATCAACATGCATTGATGTGCACCCGACTTTTCATGTACCCACATGAATATCCATAGGTGTCATGACATACTGAATTTACTGCCGAAACGAGAATATTTAAAAATACATATAATGAAGGGAATACAGATGTCCCATAAATCAGGTTCCAGAAAGAGCAAATTAGCACAGAAAGACTTTGGGAAAGACAGATACCATCCATTGGAAAATTAGACCTATGGAGACAAGAGAAACACTTATAAATATACTAAGCAAAGACCTGAAGGGTGTAACGAGGAAGGAATACAGAGAAGGTACATGCAAGTGAAACGAACTAACGATATCAGTACAGAAAGGGAAAGGAAGCATACAAAGATGGGATGGGGGATATAATACTATGAGAAGAATTTGAGAGTCCCGGTATGGCTACGTCTCCCGAGGAAGACAAGATTGCTCCAGAATTATTGAGATCCTTGGGATAACATATCATGGCAAGACAGGTGAAATATCATCAGACCTCAAGGAGAAACTAGTAATTCAGATTACGTGGGACGTAGATGTCGACTGGTGCGAATGTTACCGAAGTACCAGTTTTATAAGTCATTGTTGCTGATTGTGGACACGAATTATTTACAGATGAATGGAAAACCGGGTAAAAGCAAATCTCGGGAAAGATACGTTTGATTTCAACAGAAATTTAGGAAGACTTGAAGCAATACTGACCTTACGATTAAACTTGGAAGATAGGTTGGAGGAACGTAAACCAGCGTTTAAAGCATTTGTAGATTTAGAGGAAGCTTTCGACAATATTGAATGGAACTTATTCTTTGAAATTATGAAGATAGCAATGATGAAATACAGAGAGCGGGCAGTTACCCACGAATTGTAGAGAAACCTGAGTACAGGCGTAAGAGTCCAAGGCCTTGAAAGGGAGATAGTGGTTCAGAAGGTAGTGGAACGTGGTTTTAATCTCTCCCCGACGTCATACAGTATTTACACTGAGTAAATAGCAGCAATTTGGAAAGGAAATTAAAGTTCAGGGGAAAAAATTCTATCCGAGACGTCCGAGGTCATGGAGAGGCAGTTGAACGGAAAGGAATGCTTGTCTTGGAAGGAGACTGTAAGAGGATCATTAACAAATATGGAACAAGAGGAATTACATGTAGTCGAATTAAATTAGGCGAAGCTGGGAGAATTAGAAGGGAAAATGAGACACTAAAAGTATAAGATATATTTTACTGCTGGGCAGCAAAATTACTGACGATGGCTGAAGCAGAGCGAATGTGAAAGGTGCAGTCTGCCAATAGCAACAAAAGCGGTTCTGTAAAAGAGAAATTTGTTAAAAACGAACACACATTGAAGCGTATGGCAAGTTGGAAATTTGGATGGATGAAGTAGTCAAGGCAATTAATCATGAGAAGCGGTAAATTCGGGTTCGAATTCCAGTCCGGCACAATTTTCAACTTTCGCCATTGAATTAACGCAACGCCCTGTCCAGCTGGAAGTCACGAATTCTCACCCATCCCTAACCTTTCTTTCCTCATTCTCTCTTTCAGTGAATGTATGCACCAGCCGCGTCATTTCATGTCTTTTCAGTCGGATATGTATTTGGAACTCTTTTTTCTTCTGAAGGTATTTTATGGAGTGTCGCCTCGTGCGGAAGTGAAGTTCAGACAAGACTAGAACGTAACCTTTTGAAGTGTATTGCAATAAGATAAAGGTGAAGATTAGAGGGGTTTACCGAGTGACAAATCAGGAGGTACGTAATCGAAATGGTGAGAATTTTATGGTATAACTTTGCTAAAAGAAGGGCTCATTTGATAAGATACATGCAGAGGAATCAAGGAATCTTTAATTCGGAAATGAAGGAAAGTTTAGGGTGTGAACATTGTACAAATAGGCCAGAAAGTGAGTGTAATAAGGAGGTTTACAATGGATGTAGACTCCAGTTCTGAAATGAAGAAGCCTGCTGTATAGAGAGCTGCAACAAGCCAGCCTTTGGCTGAAGACAACTGCTACAACACCAACGGAATTCACTGTTTCTGATCAAGTGCATTTCACTACACATGTATTATTTTTCTTAGATCGATCAAAGTTCCTATCACTAATATCACAGAAACATTTTTTTAATTTATAACATGACTGGAATCAGCGCTTCTGAAACCGTTTCCTCCGTCTCTGATGACTCATACATAATTGTTTAAGATACCAGATACTAGATCACGCGATTTGAAATTGGACGTGTAGAAAACTTAGGCCATTAATTCAACACCCTCCAAAATAATGGGTCGCGGTTGGGTTGTTTGGGGGGGAAGAGATCAAACAGTGAGGTCATCGGTCTCATCGGATTAGGGAAGGACGGGGAAGAAAGTCGGCCGTGCCCTTTCAAAGGATCCATCCCGGCCTTTGCCTGGAGCAATTTAAGGAAACACGGAAAACCTAAATCAGGATGGCCGAACGCCGGATTGAACCGTCGTCCTCCCGAATTCGAGTCTAGTGTGCCAAAATAATGTATTAGGAATTAAATGCCTATTAAATGAAACAAGAATAACAATTAATTCGTTTATATGAAGTGGAGAATGGGGAATGAAAGGGAAGCTATGTCCGACAGAAGAGACACCGCTCATACAAAAGAGCGCGAAGGCTCCTTAATCTTTGTTTCAGTGCATTAATACCGTCCGAACCGGAACGGGAATCAATGATTTGCGAATAGGGAATTAATGGACAAGAGATGCTGCATTTAAGGGTACGGTAAGTCGGAAATTTGGATAGCTGAGGTAGTCAAAGCAATTAATCATTAGAAGTGGTAAATTCAGGTTCGAATTCCAGTCCGGCACAATTTTCAACTTTTGCCATTGAATTAAGACAATACCCTCTCCAGATGTGTCACGAATTCCCACCCACCCTTAACCTCTCTTTCCCCTTTCTCTCTTTCAATGAATGTATGCGTTATCAAGAGTGGTGTCTTTTTAGTCGGATATTTCCGACAGAAGGACATCACCCATATATTCAATTAACTCGGTTTATTCCATATGAAATGACGAAACTTCAGAGAGTTTAGTGGTGTCATATGGACTTGATTTTATGTTGTAGACTGAAGCGGTGAGTTAAAAATGTATACCAATGCCGGGAATCGAATCCAGGTGTCCTGCTTATTAAGTTGGTGCGGTAGCCACCGAGCTACGTTGGCACAGCGGTTCACGCAACTACACCTGTTATCCTGGCACGACATTTTCCTCGATTCAAATTCACACTGCCGCCCCATATCTGCATGAGATCCGTAACGCCTCTCAAACTTCTGTACGAGAACTGCTTCATCCACTGATTTAGAGATCTGATGTTCAAATACTTTCCCAATCACGAGCCAGTGAAGGATCAAACCAGTAGAAGATATTAGTTTCGTTCTGTTTCTTTCCGTAAAATTTGGGAGCTTGTTTTCCATCTGCCATATGAAAGTAATGAATCAGCTGACCACTTCAGTAAAATGGATCCAGGTTGATAGCGAAATGAAGGATGAGAGAGAAAATTCTTAACTTTTTATAGTTTTAATAGATGGATGTTGGGATGTCTGTTATGTCACGTTTGCTTACGTTAGTACAAGGTGCAATCCGGATGATGATATCCAAAATATACAATACTCCACTGACAGGTTTCCGTCAGTTTCACAGAAAATTAAGTCTAGAAAATGTAGTAAGTTGTGGGAGATAGTTGCAATTGTTAGCTGGTACCACTTTGTAGACTGTCTGTGTAGAATTGCGTACACAGTAAAACTTTTTCAACTATCAGCATGTGATCTATATTGTCTGTGTATTTAATTCTGATAAATGTGATTCAGAATAAAAGAAATTGCTAGAAAGTGTGAATCAAGCAGTCGGTTACTGCAACTCAAAACTGTAAGAAAAGTCTGATGTTACCAACGGTGAAAAAGATCAGTAAAATACGTATGTTCATTATTCATTTCCGGCACTTTTATTACGTCTGAAGCATATTGGAACAAGGTAACAGTTCACTGTTGTCATGTATCAAAAGCCCGCTCTCCAGTGAATATTCTTCCGTTTGAGTATCCCTATACGTCTCTCAAAGTTTAACAGATGTCTCCTCGCAACTATTTAGGTCCATCCAATTTAATAACTCTCTACTGATTTTCATAACAACACGAGAGAACCTTTTGCTACATACATGGAAAACGATGCTACATTGTATATAACGATAGAAGAATCGTTACGATATTTGTACATATTTCGCAGTGGTCACTTTAATTGCGTGCTCAGGCACACTAATTAGTAAACCTTATTAGTAAATATGATTTTTCATTTCGTACTTTCCCGAACTACTAGGAAGAAGTTGTCCTTGTCAGTGTTTCGAACCAAGAGCTGAACTGAATATCCGTGTATGTATCGAGTATCTGGGTTTCCTCCTAACAAGGTTAATTGGCTAAAGGGCTTAACTCCATTACGGTTCCCATCCTTAATAGCTGACAACCGCATCATACTCAAGGTCATTTTTCTTTTCTCTCTTACTGCAGTCTCAGCTACATAGGTAACCTTAATTGGCAACGTGACGAAGTCTTAGAAACGGAACGTGTAGTAACTGGTACACCTGTTCAGTGTACGCTGCAGAGTACAAAAGTCTGCTTACACGAAAACGGATGTTTATGTTTCAACAACAAATGATTTTCCTTTTACTTACATCACACAAAGTCTTAATTTAGGGTACCTCTGTGCAGCTGTGTACTCCCATAAAAATTTACGAAACGTTAGTATTTCCGCACGTAGAGATTACGTAGGTGCACGAAACACCTAGAAGAAAGAGAGAAACCGCTTTTAGTTTGATTATATTGTAAAATCAATTGATACGACACGTATCTACGAAATTTCAGATAACAGGAAATTATACTTGAAATAATGTAGTGGTGAATTCTGAATGGTGTTATTTTCCGTACGTTTCATGAAAATGCGGTTCATTGATTTTTATTTTTAATTGTTTCACCTTGTAAAAGAAATCTTTCATCCCATACACGTGGTCTTGGCTAGTAATCAAAACGTCCAGCGTCTCGGGTTACATTCTGGACTCGACTTACATTTAGAAAAAATATTATCAGCATACGGAAGCGGAAGGCAACTGGAACAGCTATTTTAAAGACTCATCTTCTGTACCCAAAGGAAATGCGTCCTGTAACTGAAAAAAAAGGGCATGATGATCGCTCCAGAGTCAAATATTTCGGATTAGTTACCTATTCGGATCTGCTGGAGGGAACTAACAAGGAGAAAGTGCCCATGAGGACATGAAAAACAATGGAAACGGTAACGTACTATGAATCGGAGATTGCAATACACATATAACAGTCAAAGCTGACAGTTGTTACTAATGTCTGTAAATCATGATTGGCTTTGAGCTCATGAAACTAAAATCCAATAATTAAAAAAGAAAAGAAGCACAGGAAGTTGAGTACCTGGAGTAGGATTCGTTATGAATAGGAACCTAGCGCGAGGAGTGTATTACTGGGAACTGTTTCGCTACGGCATTACCCTTATCATAAGCAAAACACAAACATAACAAATCTGAACAACATGTCGAAGTCACAAACAGATCTACATACATGGATACTCTGCAAATCACACTTAAGTGCCTGACAGAGGGTTCAAATGTTTCAAATGGCTCTGAGCACTATGGGACTTAACATCTGAGGTCATCAGCCCCCTAGAACTTAGAGCTACATAAACCTAACTAACCTAAGGGCATCACACTCATCCATTCCCGAGGCAGGATTCGAACCTGCGACCGCAGCAGTCGCGCGGTTCCGGATTGAAGCGCCTAGAACCGTTCGGCCACCACGGCCGGCTCACAGGGTTCATCGAAGAACCTTCACAATAATTCTCTATCATTCCATTCTCGAACAGCGCGTGGAAAAAAACGAACAATTATATCTCTCAGTGAGAGCTCAGATGTCCCTTACTTTAGTGTGATGAATGGTTTTCCCTACGTAGGTCGGCGTCAACAAAACATTTTCACATTCGCAGGTGAATGGTGGTGATTGAAATTTCGTGAGACGATTCCGCCGTAACGAAAACACCTATGTTTTAATGATGTCCACTCCAAATCCTGTATCGTGTCCGTGAGACTCTTTGCCCTGGTTATCGATAATACAAAGCGTGCTTCTCTTCTTTGAACTTCCTCGATGTACTCCGTTAATTGCCGCACCGCGCAGCAGTACTCCAAAGAGGACGGACGACCATAGAGTAGGCGGTCTCCTTAACAGGTCTGTTGCATCGTCTAGGTGTTCTGCCAATAAGTCGCAGTCTTTGGTTCACCTTCTCTACAACATTCTCTATGTGTTCGTCCCAATATAAATTGTTTGGAATTTTAATTCCTGTGTGTTGAGTTGAATTTTCGCCCTTTACATTTGATTGATTTTTCACGTAACCGACATTTAACGAATTTCTTTTAGTCCTCTCGTGGATGACCTCACAGTTTTACTATTGAGGGTCAGTTGCCAATTTTTGCGCCATACAGATTTCTTTTCTAAACCGTTTTGCAATTTGGTTTGATCTCGTTCACATTGTTGCTTTCTCATTACTCTTCAGAGTAAACTATTGTTTCGTTATTGTCTCAAGATGGTCGGTGACGACCAAACTCGGTAACAAATTATATGTCAGCTTACTAGAAATTAAACAGCTTTTAAAAACAAGATGAAAATGTAGAGAGAGTGTTTGAGGAGACTGAGTGGGTTACTCAGATTGTAAAGGAAGATGGAAATTAAACATTGGAGATTAAAACACAGAAACAGGACAAGCAATTGAAGACATGTTCAGGGAAACTACGGGCTAGGCAGTGGGTACGAGAGAAGAGAAGAACACATTAAATTATGCAGTAAATTTCAGTTACAAACAGCAAATAAATTGTTCAAAAATCACCAAAGGAGGAAGTATAGTTGGAAAAAGTCTGAAGATATGAAGAGATTCCGGCTGGATTACATCACAGTGGGACAGATATTCTGATTTCAGATGCTGGATTAGAAGGTATACCTAGTGTCTGATATAGACTCAGGTCAAAATTTAAGACAGATAATGAGTAGGCTATAGTTCTAGAGAATGGACAAGGAGAATCAGTGTGATACGGAAGTGCTGAGAAACGACGATGCGCCTTTGAAATTTCCTAAGGCTCTCGTTACTGCAACAATGAATACCACAGCTGGTTTACGACAGAAGGAATTAAAAATTTTAAGGGGAAGAAAGAAATGCGGCAATCCTTGTCACATAGGAATGCAATCAATAGGAAGTACAGGGAAGCTAAAGCGAAATGGGTGATCGAAAACTTAAGAAAATGAAAAGGAAATGGTCGTCGGAAGGAAAGAGCCAGAATATAAAAAAGGTAAATTAATATTCGGTGAAATATATTGAAGCGCCAAAGAAACTGGTATAGGCATGCGTATTCGAATACAAAGATATGTAAAGAGGCGAAATACGGCGCTCCGGTCGGCAACGGCTATATTAGACAACAAGTGTCGGGTGCAGTTTTTAAATCGATTACCGCTGCTACAGTGGCAGGTTATCTAGATTTAAGTGAGTGTGAATGTGGTGTTATAGTCGGCGCATGAGCGATGGGACACAGCATCTCCTAGATAGCGATGAAGTGGGGATTTTCCCGTGCGAACATTTCACGAGTGTGCCGTGAATATCATAAATCCGGTAAAACATCAAATCTCCGACATAGCTGCGGCCGGAAAAAGATCATGCAAGAACGGGATCAACGACGACTGAAGAGAAACGTTCAATGTGTCAGAGATGCAACGCTTCCGCAGATTGCTGCAGATTTCAATGATGGGCCATTAACAAGTGTCAGCGTGCGAACCATTCAACGGATCATCATCGACATGGGCTTTCGGAGCCGAAGGCCCACTCGTGTATTCTTGATGAATGCATGACACAAAGCATTACGCCTCTCCTGGGCCCGTCAAAACCGACATTGGACTGTTGATGACTGGAAACACGTTGCCTGGTCGGACGAGTCCCGTTTCAAATTGTATCGAGTGGATGGACATTTACGGGTATGGAGACAACCTCATGCATCCATGAACCCTGCATGCAAACAGGAGACTTTTCAAGCTGGTGGAGGCTCTGTGATGCTGTGGGGCGTGTGCAGTTGGAGTGATATGGGACTTCTGATACATCTATATACGACTCTGACAAGTGACACGTACGTAACCATCCTGCCCCATCACTTGCATCCATTCATGCCCATTATGCATTCCGACGGACTTGGGCAATTCCAGCAGGACAAAGTGACACCCCTCCCTCCGCACGTCCAGGACTGCTACAGAGTGGCTCCAGGAACAGTCTTCTGAGTTTCAGCACTTACGCTGGCCACCAAACTCCCCAGACATGTACACTGTTGAGCATATATAGGATGCCTTGCAACGTGCTGTTCAGAAGAGATCAACCCCTGGTACGCTTACGAATTTATGGACAGTTCGACAGGATTCAGACATCAGCCGAGTCCATGCCACGTCGTGCTGCGGCAGTTCTGCATGCTCGCTGGGGCCCTGCATGATATTGCGCAGGTGTACCTGTTCCTTTGGCTCTTCATTGTAAAAACCAAACATATCTACATTGAGACTGCAACAGGAATTTCATTGATGAATGCAAAGCACAGAGCGGGTATGTGTAAACAGTACATTCAGGTCTTCTACGAGGAGGGGCAATGACGTGATGCTAGAATAAATGGGTGTCGATTTTGAAAACATCGGGAATCGAGTATTAAAGACAGAGTTTGACCAACGTTTCAAAGACACACAAACAATGGAGAAAATGTAGGTGAGCCCCCCTTCGGAATGTCTAAGAGCAATGGTGGCGACCAAATGATCATTCAATTTCGTGTGTAGAGTTTATCAGACTGGCGACAAACCGTCGGACTTTCGGAAGAATATCATTCACACAGTCCCGGAGACAGCAAGGACAGAAAAACGCTAGAACTCTCGTATAATCAGCTTAAAAGCTCATTCATTCAAGTTACTGACAAAAAGGAGAATAGTGCAATAGAAAAGGCCGCGCGGGGTAGTCCCGTGGTCGCAGGCGCCTTGCACGGTTCGCGCGGCTGCCCCCGACGGAGGTTCGAGTCCTCCCTCGGGCTCGGGTGTGTGTGTGTGTTGTCCTTAGCGTTAGTTTAAGTTAGACTACGTAGTGTGTAAGCCTAGGGTCTGACGATCTCAGCAGTTTGGTAGCACAGGAATTTACCACCACCAATAGCAATAGCAAAGAAAATTGAGAACCTGTAAGATGACGATTAGTTTTTCTTTGGTAACGGTAAACGGCCCAGACAGTCAGTTCTAGCATTTAGCGTAACAGTTAATACAAGACATAAAAAATTAGGACACATTCATAGGATGTGTCGATCTAGAAAAAACTGTTCGACAACGTAAAACGGTGCAAGATATTTGAAATGATCGGAAAATACATATAAGTTGTAGGGAAGACGAGTAATTTACAGTATGTAGATGAAACAAGATGGAGCAATATGACTGGAAGAAGTGCTCAGATTACAATAGTGTGTAAAGCAGAGTAAAGGTCTTTCTCTCCTACTATTCAACATGTTCCTCGAAAAATCAGTGACGTAACTATAAGAAAAATTTAGCTGTTGAGTGAAAAATCAGTACAACATGTTAGTAACAAGAATCGCTGATGACATAGTCACCCTCAGTTAAATTTGACGAAGGATTACAGCACTTGTTGAATGGAATGAACATTTCATTGAGCACAGAGTATAAATTGGAAGTAAACCGAAAAAATAGGGAACTAATTAGGAGTAGCAGAAATGAGATTATAAATAAACATCGAAGTGGGGGACCACGTTGTAGAGCGAAGCTAAGGAATAATGCTGGCATGGAAACAAAATAACGCGTATCGGACGATGGAAAGACAGAACTAGAAGTAGAATAGCTGCAAAAGATGGCATCTATCGCTGGAATACGTCGTAGAGTTCAGTACAATAGTACAGGCAACGACAGAGACTGGAATATAACTGACAAATAACGTTACAAGTGCTACGCTCTGATGAAGAGGTTGGCACTGGAGACGTCCTGAAGGATCTCGAAAAAACACCTGTTTGTATAGAGAAATGTTACCAATGAGTATTCTTCTCTTTTTATATTGGAGCTACAACATTCTTGCACATAAGAAAATTGCATTTTGTTGCTGATTAGAAGTAGCTATTCTTAACAATGAATAAATTAGGTTAACGTAAAGCATCTTCCCGACAGGATGGCGAAATAAAACTGTCACCACATACGTAATACTTGCTCACGTAAGTTCAACACAAACTCCTACGAGTGTAATATATTTTCTATAAGACCGTTCTTTGTTATCGACTTAAGAATTACTGTTTACAGCATGCAGGCACTCACTACTTCAGTACCATACTGATTTTATGTTCATAGAATTTCCATATATATTTCCGATTTCGCTGACGATACTTGCTTATTAATTAAAGCTTAGTGACGCTACACACCATTTTCAACTCGTTTGTTATCTCAGTTAATCTATCAATATTTGCGCTTCACAAACTCCGACAGTCCACTGCCGATTCAAGGACGTCGTTTGGAGCTCTAAAGCTTGTTCAGGTAAAAGGTTACAGACTAAATAAAGTATGACATTAATTGTTACGTTTTCTCGTCGCTGCCTCAGACTTTATTATTACTCTCTGCTTCGGTGTAGGATGATTTGATTTTTTTTTTTTTCATTTTCCATGCCTTCCTTCTTCTCATATGTCAGAATACAAACACGTTTTATATCAGTTAATTTATCAGCCAGCATTTTAATCATGAAGAGTATCGAACTGGAGCGAAGAGTAATATATTTTCAAATGTCTTCTTTAAACCACAAAACCCGCTTTGTGTAATGTAAAGAATTCTTTAAATATTTGAATGATACTATTTCAGCAGTTTCATCCAACTCAATAGTATCTTTGACATTTTATTTATTGGTTGATGACGACAGCTAACTCTTAGGTTTTGTGTCATAGCTTGTATGTAGTTCCCGCTCACGTGAAAGGTAAATTGTTATAACTTTATTAAGGTGTAATGATTCATGAGAGGAGAGACTATTTCACCCTGAACCCAGTTATTGTATGGAGATCTGTGTTGAAAATTTCCGTTCAGAGATAAAAAGTAACCTCGATGAACTGCTTTTATTATTATTATTTCTTTACTTTCTCAGACGTTAAGTCTGGTTAAGAATGGAAAGAGACGCGGACCTTGATCAAGCGTCACTTCCTATTAACTGTACGGTATGTGTTATATTGCATTTAGGAACTTTCGGGTAATTGAACATGTATCAATAATTACGGATTTCTGTAGTTGTATATATATGTTTGGATGTAGCTGTATTGCATTGATGTACTGGTGGATATTGTGTGGTATGACTCCTGTAGTTGATAGTATAATTGGTATGATGTCAACTTTATCCTGAGGCCACATGTCTTTGACTTCCTCAGCCAGTTGGATGTATTTTTCAATTTTTTCTCCTGTTTTCTTTTGTATATTTGTTGTATTGGGTATGGATATTTCGATTAGTTGTGTTAATTTCTTCTTTTTATTGGTGAGTATGATGTCAGGTTTGTTATGTGGCGTTGTTTTATCTGTTATAATGGTTCTGTTCCAGTATAATTTGTATTCATCATTCTCCAGTACATTTTGTGGTGCATACTTGTATGTAGGAACTTGTTGTATTAAAAGTTTATGTTGTAAGGCAAGCTGTTGATGTATTATTTTTGCGACATTGTCATGTATTCTGGGGTATTCTGTATTTGCTAGAATTGTACATCCGCTTGTGATGTGATCTACTGTTTCTATTTGTTGTTTACAAAGTCTGCATTTATCTGTTGTGGTATTGGGATCTTTAATAATATGCTTGCTGTAATACCTGGTGTTTATTGTTTGATCCTGTATTGCAATCATGAATCCTACTGTCTCACTGTATATATTGCCTTTTCTTAGCCATGTGTTGGATGCGTCTTGATCGATGTGTGGCTGTGTTAGATGATACGGGTGCTTGCCATGAAGTGTTTTCTTTTTTCAATTTACTTTCTTCGTATCTGTCGATGTTATGTGATCTAAAGGGTTGTAGAAGTGGTTATGAAATTGCAGTGGTGTAGCCGATGTATTTATATGAGTGATTGCCTTGTGTATTTTGCTAGTTTCTGCTCGTTCTAGAAAGAATTTTCTTAAATTGTCTACCTGTCCATAATGTAGGTTTTTTATGTCGATAAATCCCCTTCCTCCTTCCTTTCTGCTTAATGTGAATCTTTCTGTTGCTGAATGTATGTGATGTATTCTATATTTGTGGCATTGTGATCGTGTAAGTGTATTGAGTGCTTCTAGGTCTGTGTTACTCCATTTCACTACTCCAAATGAGTAGGTCAATATTGGTATGGCATAAGTATTTATAGCTTTTGTCTTGTTTCTTGCTGTCAATTCTGTTTTCAGTATTTTTGTTAGTCTTTGTCTATATTTTTCTTTTAGTTCTTCTTTAATATTTGTATTATCTATTCCTATTTTTTGTCTGTATCCTAGATATTTATAGGCATCCGTTTTTTCCATCGCTTCTATGCAGTCGCTGTGGTTATCCAATATATAATCTTCTTGTTTAGTGTGTTTTCCCTTGACTATGCTATTCATGAGAGGAGAGACTATTTCACCCTGAACCCAGTTATTATTATTATTATTATTATTATTATTATTATTATATTATTATTCATTTAATTACTGCTTTGATTTAATTATTATTATTATTACTATTACTGATTCAAGGAATTAGTTCTTTAGTATTCAGTCTCTCTAAGAAAAGAGTTTAGGTCTTTGAAATGAATAAATAACCAAACGGATCTCACTAGACGACGTTTATATTCAGGGGACTGTACATGGTAGACTAGAGATCTGCTGATGCACGATGACAGCAAGCTGTACCCAATGTCTCTGCCGGTCGTCGAACTGCGTGCTGAATATGTAGAAATCTTTACGTTCACTACGGTACAATTCTTCTTCCTATGGAAGCCTGTCCGTCGAACGGGATTTGTTTAAAAGTCTTTAAATTAATGACCGTATAAAGTTTGCAGCTTCGAGCTCGTAGGCATGTACAAATATTTGAAAATGTGAAACCATAAGATGGAAAATAATTTACGCAATACCCACCGTGTTTATTCTGCCAAAAATTGGTACATTGGTTTATTATTCTCACACAAAACCAGAAAATGTCTTTCAATTAAAGATGGCGGTCTCATAACAATGTCTTCTCTCTTAAGCAGTAATACGTTCGTTCATACTCATTAAGATCAAAACTTAGAGTACATCTTTTCACAGTGGTTAACATCGAGCCAAAGTTCTCTTAGTTCAAGGTACAGAGAATACGTCAGCGATAATGTTCCTTTCTCGCAGTCAGTTGCGCGTGAAGACGCTTCAAATTATATCTATTTCGGCCGCTGAAAATTCAATTTTGCGTCTAAGCAATGGGCATATTTCGATTCTCATGCAAATTCAGTTTGTATCTGAAGCCTATGTTATAGTTTTATATGCAATCGTTGATATTCTAATTCATCCTTACTAGGCGGAATCGTTTACGCAACCATATTGTTTTGTGTACTGTATCATTCTTCCTTCATTTAGTAAGGGGTTGGCTGGAACTCAACGCTATCGCGAACTGAATTTCGTTACAGAAATGAGGCATCGCTTATAGCAAACTGTAAAATTTTGTGTGGCTCTAATTTTACTAGTGTCATGTCAATGACGAGATGGAAAACTTCCCATATAATGCAAACAACTGAGAGTAGGTACGTCTTTTACATATTCCACATTCGAAATGGACAGCTGTTAAAGTGGAGGATCACCCGAACAACATGGTGAAGCCGAGAACAGGTGGGCAGGAATAATTTCTCTGCTTCTTGATACGACTTTTGCTCCATCTATTGTGCCAGAAACAAAACTATAGTTTGTCGATTATTCTTCCAGTGTACCAGTGCAGGTTTACGGTTAGCAGCGCTTCTCCGAGCTTTCCTACAGCGCGATGGGTAGCAGTAGGACGCAGTCGAATCCTCTCATCTCAGAACTGCGTGAGCTCCTCCTTGTATTACTCGATATTAATTTGGAGTTCGATAGCCCGAAGCGAGCTCTCGCTACCGGGTCTCGCACAGAAATACACGCCCGCACGAAGCTGTCTCTGGTCCCGGACCAAACACAATTTATTACGCAGCGCTGCGTCTCAGAAACACCGAATCCGGTTACCGGAGCGCAGCGCTCCCCGCGATGCCACGTGCATCTCATCTGCACTACTCCCTCAGAACTCCATTAGCTCCTCTTACAACCCCTCGCTCCATCGCACCAATCACTGCTTCCCTCTACCTGCATGTGGAGCCCGTTCACATTTCGTAAGCCAGGAGTCACATCGTGTTGATATGAAATAAGAAAGAGGCACCAGACACGTTTCCGTCTAAGACATGCAATAGGGGGCGTATATAAGAAGTGAGTATCTGTGTGCATTTTGTCGTGGTTAATGTTTTGGAGCCATTAAATATAGTGTAATATTGAAAATGTTATTCATGGCTGTCAATCAGCAGCTGAGAAGCACGTTTTAAGAATAGAAATAGTCGTCAGTTGCACAAATTTTTATTAAATTAACTTTTTGACTAGTAACGGCAAATTAATTTGCCATTAAAGAAAAGCATACAATTAAGTGTGGATCGGAAAGCAATCGTCAAGCAAACTTTGGACGATACAGTCTTCGTTATAATTTTTACATCAACCTGTCAAGCATTAAAAAGTAACGTAACAATACGAAGATATGGTGATCTAAAACTTCGCATCATAAGTAAAACATTAAAAAAATATTTAAAAAACCACGAGAGATATGACGATTAGCTGAACATTTCTATTCTTAAGACGTGTTGTATTACATAGGGATGTACTATTAGGTGTAAGGACATATCTGATGCTTACTTTCTGACAGAATAAAACAGTGTGGCCGACAACCAATCGTACTTGGCCCGTTGCTTTTCTCAGGCAAAAAACTCCACCGAATGAGCTACTCATACACGACTCACCACCCATCCATATGGCTTCTTGCACCAGCACTTCTGCCTTGATCTCAGCGTCCCATTCCCCCAAGATATTCGAGGGAACTTGCGTGAAATTTTGAAGATGAAAGGTATAGATTCCGAGTTCGAGTCCTGGTTAAAAAATGGCTCTGAGCACTATGGGACTTAACATCTGAGGTCATCAGTCCCCTAGAACTTAGAACTACTTTAACTAACCTAAGGACATCACACACATCCATGCCCGAGGCAGGATTCGAACCTGCGACCGTAGTGGTCGAGCGGTTCCAGACTGAAGTGCCTAGAACCGCTCGGCCACACCGGCCGGCCCTTAAACTGTCCTCAAGACAAGGGTGTGTCATCGTTTGCTGCTTTCTGAAACATAAGTTTCCATCAATGACTATCGTGAAATAATGTGTTCCATCGCTAGAAAAGTCAACATCTGAACACCAAGACGTTTTCGAGTGGTCGGTAACGATAGAGTCACGAACTTGGCAGTGAGTGGAGGACAAACGCCTGAGCACAGCAGATGTCGTCGGTAAATGGGACCAAATGTCCGAAATAAAGCAAGGTCGGTAATACGTAGGACAGTACGGTGTGTATTGGTTAGGTATATAGGACACCTATACCGTGCTGACATTAGGAAAGTTTCCAACCGATTTCTCATACACAAACAGCAGTTGACCGGCGTTTCCTGGTGAAACGTTGTTGTGATGCCTCGTATAAGGAGGAGAAATGTGTACCATCACGTTTCCGACTTCGATTTTAAAGGTCGGATTGTAGCCTATCGCGATTGCGGTTTATCGTATCGCGACATTGCTGCTCGCGTTGGCGAGATCCAATGACTGTTAGCAGAATGTGGAATCGATGGGTTCAGGAGGGTAATACGGAACTCCGTGCTGGATCCCAACGGCCTCGTATCACTAGCAGTCGAGATGATAGGCATCTTATCCGCAAGGCTGTAACGGATCGTGGAGCCACGTCTCGATCCCTGAGTCAACAGATGGGGACGTTTGCAAGACAACAACCATCTGCACGAACAGTTCGACGACGTTTGGAGCAGCATGGACTATCAACTCGAAGACCATGACTGCGATTACCCTTGACGCTGCATCACAGACAGGAGCGCCTGCGATGGTGTACTCAACAACGAACTTGGGTGCACGAATGGCAAAACGTAATTTTTTCAGATTAATCCAGGATCTGTTTACAGCATCAGAATGGTCGCATCCGTGTTCGGCGACATCGCGGTGTACGCACATTGGAATCGTGTATTCGTCATCGGCATACTGGCGTATCACCCGGCGTGATGGTATGGGGTGCCATTGGTTACACGTCTCGGTCACCTCTTTTTCGCATTGACGGCACTTTGAACAGTTGATATTACATTTCAGATGTGTTACGACCCGTGGCTCTACCCTTCATTCAATCCCTGCGTATCCCTATATTTCAGCAGGAATGCACGACAGCATGTTGCAGGTCCTGTACGGACCGTTCTGGATACAGAAAATGTTCGACACCTGCCCGGCCAGCACATTGTCCAGATCTCTCACCAATTGATAACGTCTGGTCAATGGCGGCCGAGCAACTGGCTTGTCACAATAAGCCAGTCACTACTCTTGATGAACTGTGGTATCGTGTTGAAGCTGCATGGGTAGCTGTACCTGTACACGCCATCCAAGCTCTGTTTGATTCAATGCCCAGACTTATCAAGGCCGTTATTACGGCCAGAGGTGGTTGTTCTGGGTAATGATTTCTCAGGATCTATGCACCCAAATTGCATGAAAATGTAATCACATGTCAGTTCTAGTGTAATATATTTGTCCAATGAATACCCGTTTATCATCTGGATTTCTTCTTGGTGTAGCAATTCTAATGGCCAGTAGTGTTATTGAACCAACAGACACACGTGATATTTGTCGATATACACTCATGCTCATAAATTAAGGATGGAATACACGACACAGACCTGTAAGTCCACGGAATAGCTGATATGTTGAGAACATCCTCCCGAAACAGATGTGCTACAAAACGCTACTGTTTACTGCGCATGTACCCTGACATCAATATGGGAAATGATCACCATGCACACGTACACAGGCTGCACAACGGGTTGGCATACTCTGGATCAGGTGGTCGAGCAACTGCTAGAGTATAGCCTCCAATTCTTGCACCAGTGCCTCTCGGAGCTCCTGAAGTGTCCTAGAGGTTTGAAGACTTGCAGCGATACGTCGACCGAGAGCATCCCAGACGTTCTCGATGGGGTTTATGTCTGGACAACATGCAGGCCATTCGCCTGATATCTTCTGTTTCAAGGTACTCCTCCACGATGGCAGCTCGGTGGGGCCATGCGTTACCATCCATCAGGAGGAAGGTGGGACTCACTGCACCCCTGAAAAGGCGGACATACTGGTGCAAAATGTCGTCCCGATACACCTGACCTGTTACAGTTCCTCTGTCAAAGACATGCAGGGGTGTATGTGCACCAATCATAATCCCAGCCCACGTCATCAAAACACGACCTCCATACAGGTCCCATTCAAGGACATTGAGGGGTTGGTATCTGGTTCCAGTCCGCCCCTGGTAGCTGAGTGGTCAGGGCGACGGAATATCATACCTAACGGCTCAGGTTCGATTCCCGGCTGGGTCGGAGACTTTCTCCGCTAAGGGACTGGGTGTTGTGTTGTCTTAATCATTTCATCTCCATCGACACGCAAGTCGCCGAAGTGGCGTCAACTCGAAAGACTTGCATCAGGCAAACGGTCTACCCGACGGGAGGCCCTAGCCACACGGCATTTCCATTTATCTGGTTCCTGGTTCACGCCAGATGAAAACCTGGTGAGAATCACTGTTCAGACTATACCTGGACTCGCCCGTGAACATAACGTGGGACCACTGTTCCAATGACCATGTACTTGTTCTTGACACCAGTCTTTACGGGCTCTCCTGTGACCAGGGGTCAGTGGAATGCACCTTGCAGGTCTCCGGGTTAATAAACCATGTCTGTTTAGTCGTCTGTAGACTGTGTCCGGAGACTACTGTTCCAGTGGCTGGGTAAGGTCTCGAGCATGGCTACTGGCAGTACTCCGTGGCCGTCTTCGGGCACTGATGGTGAGATATCGCTCTTGTTGTGGTCTTGTACACTGTGGACGTCCCGTACTGTAGCGTCTGGACTTGTTTCCTGTGAGCTGGAATCGTTGCCATAATCTTGAGATCACACTTTGTGGCACACGGAGGGCCCGTGCTACGACGTGCTGTATTTGACGAGCCTCCAGTCGCCCTAGTATTCTACTCGTCATAACGTCATGAATATGTGTTCTTTGAGCCATTTTCAACACACAGTCACCATTAGAACGTCTGAAAACGTCTGCACACTTACTCGCTGCACCGTACTCTGACGTGCACCAACACACCTCTGCGCATGTGGACTGCTGCCAGTGCCACCGTGCGACGACCGCAGGTCAAATGCACAGCATTGCCATATACCGAGGTGATTTAAACCCGCAAACCGCTCGCCAGAGCGTTGTTTCAACCCGTATCAACATTAACTTTAATTTATGAGCATGGGTGTATTTGTCGATTACAGTGCCATCTACCACGGTTAGGAAACAATGATTTAAGTAAATCGTCCATATTTTTTGACGTATAATCCGAGTATGCAATAAAATGGAGCGTTCCCATTTGAAAATAGAAAGCTGACCGAGCCCACGCGGAAGGTGTGGTTAGTTGGTGACCAGTTGTAACATAGACCGATGTAAGTTTTATTAACATAAACTTTCACGTAGAATATTCTTTTTCGTACGATTCGTAGTTTTGTGACATTTAATTGTTTCAAATTACAAGAAACCTCCTGTTGAAGATGTTGATCGAATTTTAGCTGGGAAGTTAAATAGGATTTATCCTACACTCTTCATCGCCGTTGAAACGAGTACCAAGTGTTTTACCAGTCATTTGGAAAATATTTTTGCTGTCATTGGGATCCATAGGGCTTGTAACATTTCAGCGAGCAGTAGGCAAACTTCTACCCCATTCGAAAGACAAAAATCTTATTGACAGTCATAAAATTAGACATATGGGAGGATTATATGCGAACTTTAATAAATGTATAGCTTAAATTCCATCTGGTTAATGGGAAACTGCAGGGGACAGGTAATGTTAGAACGGGCCAACCACCAGATTGATAAATTGCATCTGCAGCCCGCATCTCGTGGTCGTGCGGTAGCGTTCTCGCTTTCCACGCCCGGGTTCCCGGGTTCGATTCCCGGCGGGGTCAGGAATTTTCTCTGCCTCGTGATGGCTGGGTGTTGTGTGATGTCCTTAGGTTAGTTAGGTTTAAGTAGTTCTAAGTTCTAGGGGACTGATGACCATAGCTGTTAAGTCCCATAGTGCTCAGAGCCATTTGAACCATTTTTTAGCATCTGCAGTTACTGCAAAAGCCGAATCAATTTTCGTATTCCGTTGCGTTTTTGTTTAATTTTCACTTTTTTGAAACCTATGAAAAATACCTAACGAACAGGATTATAAATCTTAGAGGATTATCTTTCACGACTTGACATGTTATTGATGTAAAACATTTCAAAGGGCAAAATCAAGGGCTGCACGCAAATCTCTACACTCTGAATAAAGTAGGGGCACCATGTCTTTATACAGATTAATTCTGTTGCACAAATCACAGTCACATCTTATCAACAATAGCGACGAAGCCCTCGTTATCTTAGCGATGATTTTTTTCAATATTACGAACTTCGAACTCTGTGTACTCTCGCCTAATTTAAAACGTTAACAATATCCGCATGTACGAACAATATAAAACGGTCAGGTTCAGTATCCTTTAAATAACTTTATACGTGCTACTAGGCTTTCCTCTCATGAGAACGGACGTTCGGTCCGCCATAAATTTTGGGACAGGCCCTTGTTCGCCGCCGTTGCTCGTTAGTGCGTCCCTAGAAACCGCTAAATGGCAGATTGATTACCATATGAAGCACATACGCTGTTGGCTGCCACGGGCGGAAAGACAAATGGCTGCAATTCGAGCGCCGCTTAATGGTGCCGTATTAATGCATTCCGTAATTAGGGTATGCGCGAGATCGGTTACAAATGAATCGGCTGCTCCAAGGCAAACTGTCATTCTTTTCGCTAACTTGAAAATAAATCCGAATTATTTCTACGACATTTTGCCAGCACTGAGATAATATAGTCGTGCAGTCCGGTTGACTGTTACATAGGTTAGCAATAATGGCAACCGTTGGCGATTTCCAAACATTGCGTCAGCTCAAGGTATAGAAGTTACATCACTTGAGCTAAAGACTAGTTATAGGCTATCAGCTCTGTTTCTCCACGTGAACTGTCAATGGGCTGTAATATAGTCCCTATGACAACTAGTCGCTATTACTAACCTTTACAACAGCTATCAGTGGAATAATAGGTAACTGATGTACACTGTCCAAATCTCCATTCCTCTCTATCGATTTAGTTTCTGAAGCACAATGTCTGTGTTGAAGGAACTCCCCAAAAATGGTTCAAATGGCTCTGAGCACTATGGGACTTAACATCGGAGGTCATCAGTCCCCTAGAACTTAGAACTACTTAAACCTAACTAACCTAAGGACATCACACACATCCATGCCCGAGGCAGGATTCGAACCTGCGACCATAGCAGTTGTGCGGTTCCAGACTGTAGCGCCTAGAACCGTCAGCCACTCCGGCCGGCAAGGAACTCCCCGATGAGGTCAAATGAAGATGTAGGATTTCTGAACATGTAATGTGTTCGAGTACTATGGAGAGAATGATCTATCGACACATAACCACAACGGATTCAAAATGTATCGTTCTTGTGAAACACAAGCGGCCCTTTATTCACACGAAGTATTGAGTACTATCAAAAGGGGATTTCAAATTTATTCCATTCCCAGAAGTCTTATTACTCCATTTCTCACAAGCCTTTTACTGTCTACTTCAGTCATCGGATGATCAAAACCAATTGCAAAACGATTTAGACAAGATATCTACAATCCGTTAAATTTCGGTTTCGCAATAAATCACATAAATTTAGAAGCCGGTGATTCAATACCTACGGGTTACACTTACAGACAACTAAAATTGGAACCATAACGTAGAGCATAGAGTGTGTTCTACGGATGACGAACCAGACACAGCTTGTTATTGGTAGAACACTTAGAAAATGCAACAAATCCACTAAACAGACTCTCTATACTATCCCTTTCCTACCTCTTCTGGAGTACTGTTACGCGATATGGGATCCTTGTCACATACGACTGTCGGAGGACATCAAAAAGCTCAAAGAAGGAAATTTGGAAAGTTGTGTTAAGTTCCTATAGGACCAAATTGCTGAAGTCATCTGTCCCTAGCCTTACGCACTAACTACTCTGACTTAAACTAACTTACGATAAGGACAACACACACACAACCGTGCCCGAGGGAGGACTCGAACCCCCGATGGGGCGACTCGCTCGAACCGTGGCAAGGCGCCTCAGACCACGCGGATCAGAAGAAGGGCGACTCATTTTGTAGAAGAAAGAATGTCAAAGATACGACACCCAAATTTCAGTACCTATAAATAAAACATAGGCGTTTTCGTTACAGCGAGATCTTTCCACAAAATTTTAAACTTTATATAAATTCGATAATATTTTGTTGACTCCTGAAACCTTCCCTTGGAAAAATTTATGAATTACTGTGCTGGTAAACCCCTTACGTTATCTGATTTTCAAACAACTGAACAAAACTGAACGTACTCAGACATATCTCTCTTTACTTATTCTGATCATCACTAAACTGACACACAATATTTTTAGCACAAGGCAATCTGACTTTCAATAATCCCTACAAAAGAATACCCTGACTATCAATAACCTATACCTTTCATGAATTACTCACCTCACAAAAATCTTCGTTACTCGAACCACTGCAATACAGAGAGCGCCAATACTGCCAGCAAAATAAAGGATTCTAACTACAGAAGGCATTAACTACTGATAAGCATTCTACGGATCGGAGCGTTGAATGTCAGATCCCTTAATCGGGCTGGTAGGTTAGAAAATTTAAAAAGGGAAGTGGATATGTTAAATTTAGATATAGTGGGAATTAGTGAAGTTCGGTGGCAGGAAGAACAAGACTTTTGGTCAGGCGAATGCAAGGTTATAAATGCAAAGCCAAATAGGGGTAATGCAGGAGTAGGTTTAATAATGAATAAAAAAATAGGAATGCGGGTAAGCTACTACAAACAGCATAGTGAACGCGTTATTGTGGCCACGATAGACACGAAGCCCACTCCCACTACAGTAGTACCAGTTTATATGCCAACTAGCTTTGGAGATGACGAAGAAATTGAAGAAATGTATGATGAAATAAAAGAAATTATTCAGATAGTGAAGGGAGACGAAAATTTAATAGACATGGGTGACTGGAATTCGGTAGTAGGAAAAGGGAGAGAAGGAAACGTAGTAGGTGAATATGGATTGGGGGTAAAAAATGAAAGAGGAAGCCGCCTCGTAGAATTTTGCACAGAGCACAACTTAATCATAGCTAACACTTGGTTCAAGAATTATAAAAGAAGGTTGTATACATGGAAGAAGCCTGCAGATACTGATAGGTTTCAGATAGATTATATAATGGTAAGACAGATATTTAGGAACCAGGTTTTAAATTGTAAGACATTTCCAGGGGCAGATGTGGACTCTGACCACAATCTATTGGTTATGAACTGTAGATTAAAACTGAAGAAAGTGCAAAAAGGTGGGAATTTAAGGAGATGGGAACTGGATAAACTGACTAAACCAGAGCTTGTACAGAGTTTCAGGGAGAGCATAAGGGAACAATTGACAGGAATGGGGGAAAGAAATACAGTAGAAGAAGAATGGGTAGCTTTGAGGGACGAAGTAGTGAAGGCAGCAGAGGATCAAGTAGGTAAAAAGACGAGGGCTAGTAGAAATCCTTGGGTAACAGCAGAAATATTGAATTTGATTGATGAAAGGAGAAAATATAAAATTGCTTAAATAAAGCAGGCAAAAAGGAATACAATCGTCTCAAAAATGAGATCGACAGGAAGTGCAAAATGGCTAAGCAGGGATGGCTAGAGGACAAATGTAAGGATGTAGAGGCTTATCTCACTATGGGTAAAATAGATACTGCCTACAGGAAAATTAAAGAGACCTTTGGAGAAAAGAGAGCCACTTGTATGAATATCAAGAGCTCAGATGGAAACCCAGTTCTAAGCAAAGAAGGGAAAGCAGAAAGGTGGAAGGGATATATAGAGGGTCTATACAAGGGCGATGCACTTGAGGACAATATTATGGAAATGGAAGAGAATGTAGATGAAGATGAAATGGGAGATATGATACTGTGTGAAGAGTTTGACAGAGCACTGAAAGACCTGGGTCGAAAAAAGGCCCCGGGAGTAGATAACATTCCATTAGAACTACTGACAGCCTTGGGAGAACTAGTCCTGACAAAACTCTACCATCTGGTGAGCAAGATGTATGAGACAGGCGAAATACCCTCAGACTTCAAGAAGAATATAATAATTCCAATCCCAAAGAAAGCAGGTGTAGACAGATGTGAAAATTACCGAACTATCAGTTTAATAAGCCACGGCTGCAAAATACTAACACGAATTCTTTACAGACGAATGCAAAAACTGGTAGAAGCCGACCTCGGGGAAGATCAGTTTGGATTCCGTAGAAATGTTGGAACACGTGAGGCAATACTGGCCTTACGCCTTATCTTAAAAGAAAGATTAAGGAAAGGCAAACCTATGTTTCTAGCATCTGTAGACTTAGAGAAAGCTTTTGACAATGTTGACTGGAATACTCTCTTTCAGATTCTGAAGGTGGCAGGGGTAAAATACAGAGAGCGGAAGGGTATTTACAATTTGTACAGAAACCAAATGGCAGTTATAAGAGTTGAGGGCCATGAAAGGGAAGCAGTGGTTGGGAAGGGAGTGAGACAGGGTTGTAGCCTCTCCCCGATATTATTCAATCTGTATATTGAGCAAGCAGTGAAGGAAACAAAAGAAAATTTGGAGTAGGTATTAAAATCCATGGAGAAGAAATAAAAACCTTGAGGCTCGCCGATGACACTGTAATTCTGTCAGAGACAGCAAAAGACTTGGAAGAGTAGTTGAACGGAATGGATAGCGTCTTGAAAGGAGGATATAAGGTGAACATCAACAAAATCAAAACGAGGATAATGGAATGTAGACGAACTAAGTCGGGAGGTGCTGAGGGAATTAGATTAGGAAATGAGACACTTAAAGTAGTAAAGGAGTTTTGCTATTTGGGGAGCAAAATAACTGATGAGGTCGAAGTAGAGAGGATATAAAATGTAGACTGGCAATGGCAAGGAAAGCGTTTCTGAAGAAGAGAAATTTGTTAACATCGAGTATAGATTTAAGTGTCAGGAAGTCATTTCTGAAAGTATTTGTATGGAGTGTAGCCATGTATGGATGCGAAACATGGACGATAAATAGTTTGGACAAGAAGAGAATAGAAGCTTTCGAAATGTGGTGCTACAGAAGAATGCTGAGGATTAGATGGATAAATCACATAACTAATGAGGAGGTATTGAATAGAATTGGGGAGAAGAGGAGTTTGTGGGACAACTTGACTAGAAGAAGGGATCGATTGGTACGACATGTGCTGAGGCATCAAGGGATTACCAATTTAGCATTGGAGGGCAGCGTGGAGGGTAAAAATCGTAGAGGGAGACCAAGACATGAATACACTAAGCAAATTCAGAAGGATGTAGGTTGCAGTAGGTACTAGGAGATGAAGAAACTTGCACAGGATAGGGTAGCATGGAGAGCTGCATCAAACCAGTCTCAGGACTGAAGACCACAACAGCAACAGGCATAGTTAGCAAGTGAAAGATTTTGATTGAGAACAAACAATGTATTTACCTTAATAGTGTTCAAAAGTCATTATATATATATATACATATATACATACATATATATATATATATATATATATATATATATATATATATCAGTTCATGACATCCAGTCTTACAAATTTCGTTTTTCTGACGGACACACGTCCAGATCGTCCGCTTTCAAAACCATGCCATCTCTCTTCCCACGTCCACCACTGCTGGCGGCTCACCTCCAAATGCGCAACGCTACGCACTGTTCACATCCAACTGCCCAACACTACAATAGCGAATATTCCATCAATGCCAACCAGCCACTGATTGCACACAGCACAGTCAGTGATTTTCATACAGAGCGCTACGTGGCGTTACCAACGTAAGAACTTAAACAGCCCACTTACACTCCCACTTAAAGAGAGATAAACGACCATCGTAAATAAGTAAGGTCAGTCATAGCTGAAACAAAACGATCTAGGTGTTTTTTTTTTTTTCCACGTGCTGTACGAAAGTGGCGAGAGACGTTCTCAAAACGCTTCGGTGAAAGCTCTACCTAGAGCTTACGTGTGAATTGGCAGACTAGCGATGTAGATATAGACGAAGAAGACATGCGTGTATCATACAGACATACTGAGAAGTCATGGTCGTGTCTGCACATTCACTTGTCACAGTTCTCACAGGTCGGCGAAGATGTAGTGTTTTCCAAGGTTGGCACATTTTTTGACAGATGAGCAGATGGTAGCTTGTGTCTCTACAACACTACATCAGTTCTCTGCGAGTCACGGCGCGATGCCTAGTGGAGAGTACTTGAATTACCGAATCACTATCTCACTTACCATTTTATACGAGCTGTACCAGGACTGCAAACAAGAAGCCATGTTGTTGGTACAACTCTGCTACACACCCAGTTTTCTCTGCCTTAGCCCTGGTAGTCATTACGTAATACATGATGAGATAGTGTAGCTTGCCACTCATAGCTTCTGAGACGGAGGGTTGGACCAGGCCTGGTTTCTCGCGATGGATAACAGTCGTTTTTCTGGGACACAGCAGCCTGAGAGTTTTTATAGATGGTTTTCCACGGTCACTTAGGCAACTCCTGGGCTGGTCCTCACTATTTTGCTTCTGAAAATACGATACACAAAAACAAAATAGAATAAAAGGCAGAGTTAAGTTTGCCGGCCGTTGTGGCCGAGCGGTTCTAGGCGCTTTAGTCCGGAACCGAGCTGCTGCTACGGTCGCAGGTTCGAATCCTGCCTCGGGCATGGGTGTGTGTGATGTCCTTAGGTTAGTTAGGTTTAAGTAGTTCTAAGTCTAGGGGACTGTTGACCTCAGATGTTAAGTCCCATAGCGCTTGGAACAGAGTTTACGTGATTCGCGGGCATGTAGCAACATCGGGGACCGGAAGAGCATCCGAGCAAAAATCTCAAATGTAATAGAATTTGCCAAATCATGAAGACAGCTGACCTCGTACGACAGCATAAGCACTAGGAAAGAGAGAGAGAGAGAGGAGGGGGGGGGGCGGAGAGGGTGGAGGGAGAGTTCTTTTCTGAACTTACATCGGAGGAAGTAATGTTTCTAGCATTGGAACGTTGACTTTCGATTTTTGTGTCTAAAGCTCAATGCATCCACATCGCCTTTCTCACATCGTCTCCCTTTACGTTCTTCTGGGCGTGAAGCATGATATTCGCTGATTAGTCAAAACATTATGACCACTGTCCACCGCGAAGTTGGATGCCGCCTGGTAGCGTTGCTGGCGAAAGTTTGTAAGCGGAGCAGACACGGACAGGGGATCACCCTAGCGAAGATAGAGCCTGCATTTGGGGAAATCCATTGAGATAAGCGATTTTGTGAGCGAGTATCTAAAAGACGGAGAAGCTGGTCACATAATCACGTGCTACTGTTGTGAGCATCTCTATGGAAATGATAGGACAGTGAAACAGCTGTTAGGCGCTTAATGGTTGAGCCTCCACGACTATTCACGGAACGTGGGGATTGGATGCTTGTCTGCTGTGCCGAAAGAGCACAGTACTGGTACACGCAGAAGTGTTTCGGAGCACACTGTTTATCGTACAGTGTTGAACATGGAGCTCTGCAGCAGATCAAATTTTGACCCAGTGACATTGTCAGGAAGGATTGCAGTGGGCATCGGACCATCGGGATTCGATCATAGATCGATGGTAACGTGTCGGATCTTCGCGTGAGGCACAGTTTTGCTTGCTACACTAGGTCGATGGCCGTCTCCACAAACGCTGTCATCGAGGTGAACGGCGGCTCGAAATGTGCAGCGTGGCATCAACGCTGACTGGTGGGAACAGTATTATGCTATGGGAGACATTCTCCAGCGCTTGTACTGGACCTGTAGTAGTAATATAGGATACGCTGACAGCTGCGAACCACCTGCATCACTTAACGTCTAAAGTCTTTCCCGATGGCGATGCCATCTTTCAGCAGGATAACTGTCCGTGTCTCGGAGCCACAACCGTGCTACAGTGGTTTGAGGAGCATTATAGTGCACTCACATTGATGTCTCGGCTAACAAATCCGCCTAATGTAAATCCTACGAAATCTATCTGGGTGGCTATCGAGCAACATCACCTCGTACGCAAATCAGCGGCCCGATATTTAAGCGAATTTCATGACCCTTGTATAGACGTCTACCTCACAAATCTACCAACAAACTGTCGAATCCCTGATACACAGAATCAGGGATGTTTCACAGACGGATTAACAAGTTATTAAGCAGGTGGGCATAATTATTTCGGCTCATCAGTGTAATGTCTCCCTCTGTGTTTGTGATAATTCCTGTGACGCTCTCGCGGAAGTTGCAGACAACCGGTGACAAACATCAAAGCTTTCTTTGCCTCTTCTCAAGACTTCTGCCTGACTTGAAACCCCAAGCGACGAACATTACATATTTTTGAGCAAGAGTTTTGTATGCATTCCCCTACATGTATGAGATACACACATTTTCTTATGCTTTTTTGGATCACATTCTAGCGTCGACATTTACGAGGCCTAGATTTATGTGGTCATTCCAGCTCAAATCGCCCTGGACAAACACGCCTGCATAGTTGACGACTAAAGCTAATTCAGCGACTGCTCTCCGAACGGCAATCAGAACTCTGTTGTTAATACCGCACATTCCCCACCTTTTCTGGCCTTGAGGTTACTGCTACAGCTGATACTGCTTGTGGTTTCATTTGTGTGTAACATGTTTCTTGTCTGTGGTCATATGTTGTTCACAGTAAGCGCTGAAGATTCTTCATATTATTATTTTTTTTGTGACTTAAGATAGTTTTCGTACTAAAAGGGACTGTTTTATATGGTCATAGTATGGAAACATTCCCAGGTAGTGGTCGATTCATCTCTTCTTCTCAGCCATGGAATCTGTATTTGATGACCTTCTCAGTGAGAAGATAGTGTAAGAATTACAAAGTGATCAGTAGTGAGTAACCTACGACAAAGAGAGTGGAAATAAAATAGTGGCACCCTATAAAGTATCGCTTTTCTGTTGCGTCTGTAATAAATAACAGTATTGTTTTCATTGTTGCTATTACCCGACTCCGTGAATAAGACTCTTATCAGTGTTACATAGAGTATTGTGACGACTATTTTATGGTCTAAGACGCAGCGTCTATTTTATGAGCTGCCAGGAATAGTTTAGTTTAGTTTAGTTTTGTCATGTTCCGTAGTCATTTTTACGATTATTTTATCGATGTGATGTGGAGCAAGTCAGAATACAAGATATATATACACACATGAATAGTGCTAGTACTGATATTACTGAAATTTTTAGTTACACACACGCAACTACATTTAGAGGTACAAATTTTTTTTTACCAGTTCTGAAGCAGAAACTCGTCCATGGAATAGAAGGAGTTGTCCAAAAGAAATGATTTTAAGCTAGATTTAAAACTTGATCAGCTATCTGCCAGAAACTTTATGTTGTTGGGCAAATGATCAAAGATTTTTGTTGCTGAATAATGTACTCCTCTTTGAGCAACTGACAGCTTCAGTAACGGATAGGAAAGGTCATTTTTTCCTCTAGTGCTGTACGTATGAACATCACTGTTCTTCGAGAATTGAGATGGATTATTTATATCGAATTTTATTAGCGTATATATATTATATACTCTGATGATGCAGTTAAAATACCTAACTCCTTGAATGGGTGCCTACATGACATCCTTGGGTGAACACCACTAATTATTCTCACTGCTCTCTTTGGTGAAATCAATACTCTATGTCTAAGTGGTGAGCTATCCCAGAAAATTACTCCATAAGGCATTTTTGAGTGGAAATATGCAAAGTACGTCAGGAGGCTGATCTGTTTATTACCACGGCTAGCGAATATACGAAGAGCGGAAGAAGGTGAACTTAATTGTTTGAGAATCTCAGTAATATGCATATTCCACTTCAAGTTGTCATCAATGTGAACACCCAAAAATTTGGAGAAATCTCTCCTGTTAACTGAGCGCTGTTCATATGCTACATCAATTGTCGGTATGACTCTATTCGTTGTACGGAACTGGATATAGCGAATTTTATCAAAATTAAGGGAGAGTCGATTTTCTGAGAAACACTTAATAATTCTTTGAAAGACATCCTTAACAATATCTTCAGCTGCTTTTTCTGGACAGGGATTTAATATAACACTCGTGTCATCTGCAAAAAGTACTAGTTCTGCTTGCTGAACGTTATGTGAGAGGTCATTCACATGAATAAGGAACAGCAGAGGATCCAAAATTGAGCCCTGTGGGACTCCCTTTGTGATAACTCCCCGTTCTCTAGAATGTACCACTCTCCCAACATTATTTGTGTTATTCAGCACAACGTTTTGCTTTCTGTTCGTTAAGTATGGTTCAAACCAGCTGTGTGTATAGCCTTCAATTCCATAAAACCTGAGTTTTTCTAAGAGTGTGACATGACCCACACAGTCAAATGCCTTGGAAAGATCATAAAAAGTACCAACTGGGGATAATTTGTTATTTAGGGCTTGTACTATTTGACGGGTAAATGTGTAGATAGCATTCTCAGTCAAGTAACCCTTCCGGAATCCGAACTGTGATAGGCTGAGTAAATTATTTTCACTTAAATGTGAGACTACTCTTGAATACATAACTTTTTCGAATATTTTAAAAAATGAAGTCAGCAATGAGATTGGTCTATAATTATTTAAATCACTCTTGTCCTCTTTCTTATAAAGAGGTTTGACAATTGCGTATTTCAATCTGTCTGGAAAAATTCCCTTTACCAGAGAAGCACTACATATATCACTAAGGACTCCACTTATTAAATTATAACAACACTTCAAAACTCTGTTAGAGAATCCATCAACACTACATGAGCTCTTGTTTTTCAGTATTTTATCTTGACAAGGTAGTGAACAATTATAGGACGTTTGTAAAACTAACTTGTTTATGTATAGTGAGATAATTAACCACAAGTTATTTCCTTCCTGTTGAGCGTGCGTCGTTAAGTACGAAATTATACACTGTATTTCTCAAAAATTATTCAAACCTTTACGAAAACTTTAATAAAAAAACACACCACGATAGAATTATCCGAATAGGACGGAAATCGGCAGATGGGATGTACGTGTATAGACAAATAAATGAGTACTGTTTCAGACAACCTAGGTGATGTGTTCAAGAGAAAGAGCTTCACAAACAGAGGAGATCAACAACACGTTTGGCTTAGCACTGATTAATGCTGGTTGTCCTTCTGATGCATATCGTGCCAAATTCTATCCAGTTGGCTCGTTAGATCGTCAAAATCCCAAGCCTGTTGTGGGCCCCCGCCCATATTCTCAATTGAGGAGAGATCCAGAGACCTTGCTCGCCAAGGTGGGGTTTGGCAAGCACGAAGACAAGCGGCAGAAACTCGCACTGTGAGTGGGAGGGCATTATCTTGGTGAAGCGTGAGCCCAGAGGGTTTTGCCATGACGGGCAACAAAAGTGAGCGTAGAATATCGTCGACGTAACACTTCGGATGACAACCATAGGGCTCCCGTTCAAAGAAATGGTATCCCAGACCATCACCCCTGGTTATCAGTCCTTATGGCGGGCGACAGTCTGGTTGGTATCCCACTGCTCACTGGGGTGTCTCGAGACACGTCTTCACTGGTTCTCGGGGCACAGTTCGAAACGGGACTCATCGCTGGAGACAATTCTACTCCAGTCAGTGAGATTCCAGGCCTGAGACTTTTCCGGAGACTAGAAATCTACTCTGTAGGAATCAGCATGGGTTTCGAAAAAGACGATCGTGTGAAACCCAGCCCGCGCTATTCGTCCACGAGACTCAGAGGGCCATAGACACGGGTTCCCAGGTAGATGCCGTGTTTCTTGACTTCCGAAAGGCGTTCGATACAGTTCCCCACAGTCGTTTAATGAACAAAGTAAGAGCATATGGACTATCAGACCAATTGTGTGATTGGATTGAAGAGTTCCTAGATAACAGAACGCAGCATGTCATTCTCAATGGAGAGAAGTCTTCCGAAGTAAGAGCGATTTCAGGTGTGCCGCAGGGGAGTGTCGTAGGACCGTTGCTATTCACAATTGCATGGGGGCTTAATTAAAATGTAATGCAAATAATTTTAATTTCTTCTTTAGTAGCTGTTTGTCCGATTACGAAGTCTCGTAACGGTTGGCCCTGACTAGTATTATTACGCAATCTGACTGCATAGAACAACTACAAAGAATGAAATGGAAATTTTCATTAACACAATTAATTAAGTCCCCAGCAACTATAAAACCTACGAAACCAAAGCACAAGTGTAACTGTTCTGTGTGTGGAAGTATGACTCAACGTACGCATCTGGCACGGTTCTTCTTCAACAACACAAGAAATTTTAAATATCATTTATACTGAATTAATTAAAGACAATAGAAATACCATAATTACTCAAGAGAACCAGAATTACACTCTAATCCAAGAACACAAGCCAGATGCTTTGTTGACTGAACCTGTAATGACGCATTATTTAAAACATGGAAATAATGAAAAATAAATCAAGTTTCGTTACCTTCATATATTGACCAAAATCACTCTAATCATTACAATATATCTCCACACCGACTCGCTATTACCACATCTCAACAAGAACTTTTCAGTATCACATCTCAGCAAGCACTCCCTACTAGCACATCTCAACACGAACTGACTACTACGAGTCCTCGACAAGCACTGCCCACTACGACATCTCAATAATCACTGCCAGTGGAGGCGGCGGAACAATGCTCTCTAGCGATCTCTGGCGCTGTGGCTCAGTGTAGCCACCTTTCATATGCCCTTCCTCCACGGCTAGAATTTGATGGTATTTTTGCCAGCATTGGTGGTGAAAATAACACCAAATTCGTCAAAAAAAATACAGACAAAAATAAAAGATAATATTAATACATAAATATCATATAACTAGATAAAATTTTGGCTTTGCACTGACCTTTCAATAACCTATTATACAGAATACAGTAAGCAATACAAATTCTTTCATACATGTGACTTTACATAATAGTTTACACAAGTATTATGTGGTTAAACAATTCAATCAATAGCGTCAGCAATGACGAATATGTGCAGGTAAGAGTCTCATAACTTTTCACAACCAGTAATACACAAAAAATCAGTTTATACAAATATTCACACAAACGCTTTCCATAGCCCAAGAATAAGCAGTTGACAGTTCCAGCAGTAGCACCCAGCAATGGTCAACAGGTGCAAAAACCAACAAGTGACATTTTTTTTAGTAGAAACAGTCCATCAGTGGCACCCAGTAATGTTAAACAGGTGCAGACACCAACAAGTGACATCATTTCAGTAGAAGCAGTCCATCAGTGGCACCCAGTAATGTTGAGCAGGTGCAGACAGCGACAGGTGACATCTTTTCAGTAGAAACAGTCCATCAGTGGCACCCAGCAATGTTGAGCAGGTGCAGACATCAACAAGTAACACCATTTCAGTAGAAGCAGTTCCATTAGTGGCACCAGCAATGTTGAGCAGGTACAGATATCAACAGGTGACATCTTTTCAGTAGAAACAGTCCATCAGTGGCACCCAGCAATGTTGAGCAGGTGCAGACATCAACAAGCCACATTTCCCAGCAGAAGCAGTTCCATAAAATTCACTAGCACTGATCACACTGTTCATCAGAGTTTATAAGCAGAAATTAAACATGTCCTAGCGGCACCAATCATGTAGAAAAGGTACAAGTAACAGTCCATAATTTTTTACAATCACTGATCACACAGTTCATCAGCAGAAATTAAACATGACTAAATGTCACGCATCATGTTGAAAAGTGCAGCACCATCACTAATCAGACAGTTCAGGCATGAACAATAGTTTGAATACACATACAATGCTTTTACACTAAACATACAAATCATAACAAACACACAAATGATATCAGATAATTGTCCTATTAACTATTACAATACACAAATACCAGTAAACCTGTAACATTTATGGGTGTCAGTGCAAGCCACTACCAACAAATAAAATAATATTTAGGAGATAGGTGGGTAGGATTAGGAAAGGAAAACACACAAAACACACTCACTCATCTTTCATCCACATTAAGTACTACTGTGTAATTGAATAGTGTTAGCTGTGTAAATGTAACTCTGTCCAAGATTTGATGTTCATCATGTGTACCAAGTAGTAGTGGCAGCAATGTATAACAGTCAATAATAGTTAAGTCAACGTCATAGTCATCATGTCAAGACCAATGTTTGCCAAGCCAGATCAAAATGTACGGTTGCTGAACAACTGTCAGTGTACCAAGATATGCAAATGCTTCCTCTCTCAAAAAAAAGTATATACTGCTTTGTGATTTGACAAAGTGTGTGTGTAGACAATCTTCCTTCTACTTGAGTGTTCTAGTCTGCCATCTTCATCCTCCTTGTTCCATATGGACCAACAAAAAAAATATGCTCCTCACTTACTTTACCTATTATCAACCAAAACTCCAATAATCGTCAGCATAATCTCAATAATTCACTAATACCTCTTCAATACGTCGATACATATAAACCTTATCATCAATATCATTTACCTTACCTCTTGTCCACGAAAACTCCAATAATCATCACTTAATCTTAATACTTCAATAATACCTCTTCACTACGTCGATATATATAAACCTCAGCACCAATATCATTTCACTTTCATAACAACTCTCTCCTCTAGTCAGTCTCCTCGAACAAGTACAGACAAAATCCTAGTGCAACTTCAATTCATCATCCCATACAATCCGAAGACACAGTGTCTACACACAACCTCTGTGTAATCCATCTGACCCAAATTTTCTACTCATTATAAATTATAAGACACATTTTGGTTCCTTGTCCATCATTAAATAAAAGAAATGCATACATGACCTCTAACAGCCTTTAGTTTGAATAACTTTCAGTAATTAAGTACGATTACGGAGTGTGAATGATCATAATATTTCACAGTGTGTACACCACTTCAAAAATTATGGCAAACAGAAGCAAACATATGGAGTATTTCTTTTGTCAAGTGTCACTTCCTATTTCAATTACTCACGAAAAATGCAGTGTAATAACTGTCAATGGTCTAACCTAGTGTTGGTATGTCATGTCGTTAGCTTCCTTCCTATTAGCATAAATTTATACAGCTTCCATAAAACCTCCAGCTCATGTGACTTCTATGCAGTTTCTTGTACCAATGTCGTTCGTAGAATTATAGCAGTTCATTTTCTTATCTTAAAAATATAAGGCACTGAGCATAAGCAAAACATGCAATAGCGAGTAAATATACCAGTAGAGAACAGAATGTCAACAAGTGGATGCAGCACAATTCCTACAACGAGGCTCTGCCAAGCGAACAATCTATAATTAATACCACAGTGTAACCTAAACTCTATGTTCGTACACTGTACATCAGCATTGCTATATTCTAAATTGAAGAGTAGTTATGACAACAAAACAGAAATGCGTAAATATGCAATCCATACGCAAAGCAGCAAGTACATATCTTATATAATAAACAGGTCATTAGCATTATAGCATAAGCAAATAAATGTTCATATGTAACCTTAATAAGTAAACATGAAGGCGCAAGCAGATAAATCACAAAGTATAACTTACATACATAACCACAGTCAGCACAATTAATCAGTTGACAATTACAATTTAAATAAATAAGCACAGCAGGCACATAATAAAAAAATATGACATCAGTGAAAAGGCATAGCAGCCAAGCGATGCATAATATACATAAGTAACAACACTGTTCATTAATCAGTAATTGTCAAAATCAGTAAATGTACACAAGCACGTCGCTTCACAAGTAAATTCATGGAACATGAAATTTAGCACAAAGTCTGAATCACGTAATCGCGAGCAGCAAATTACATCTAAAATACGTACCTAAGTGGAATTATGTTACCTGAAAAATAAACTCAATTAATAGTTACCCTTTTTTAGTTTATTACCTTTTTTTAATTACATTCTTCCTGAAATTTTCTCCATAGCAAGTCGTCTTAACGTCGGACACACACAGAATTTACCTGAAGGTCTTAAATATATTATACAACCGTATCCTGAAAAATACTGAACGTTAATAACATAATTTATAAAGTCACCATAGCATTATACAGAATTTAGTCGGAAAAATTAGACTGTGTATTTATTTACGGCTGTCAGTGCATTCACACTGTGCGCTCGATCAGCTGTAGGCGCGTGACGTATGAAGTAATTGTTTGCGGTCAACGACAGCCTTGTGCGGCGCGCAGACTTCACTGTTGCTTTGAGTACGCGCCGCCGCCGGAACACGGCGCGGTATCCTTGTATTCTCTGCATGTTTACATGTAGCTGTTCGTTTCTCTAAAGTATGTCATTCCACAAAAATTTTAACGTTAGATATGTGATGTATTCCCTTAGAGCGTCGAGATTTAAGAGTTTCTACTTCGACAGTGTTATCATGAATAATTTTGCGAACTCTATATGGACCGTTATAAAGCAGAAAAAATTTGCGACACAAGCCTTTTCCTTTGTGAGACAAACGGTGAGACTTAATTAATACCTTTTGACCAACTGACAAAGTTTTTAAACGACCAGGACGTTTAGCTGATTTCTCTCTTCTAGCAGCCGCAGATGCAATATTTCGTAGAGCCAGGTTGACAACTTCAGAATGCCGCAGTTTCCGTGAAGGCGGAAAAGGAACGATTTCAGAAATGCTATTTGTTGGTACTTTATTTTTTAATATCAATAGAGGCGGTAAAGAAGTTGAGTCATTAGGAAGTTCATTCAGAATGTTTTGAAAAATATGAAGATACTGATCCCAAGTTCTGTGATTCTGATGACAATAAAGACGGCACAATTTATTGATTTCCTTCATCCATCTTTCTGAAGCGTTAGACTGGGGGTGAAAAAGTGAAATGAAAATTGGTTTAATTTTACGACGCCGTAGAGTACGAAGCCAAATTTTAGAGCGAAACTGTGATCCGTTATCTGATATAACCTTATCAACATGACCAACTTCTTTAAGAAAATGTTTGATGAAAGCGTTAGATACTGAACGAGCTGTTGCTTTGCGTAACGGTGTAAAACACACATATTTTGATGTCAATTCTACTGCTACAAAAATGTAGGCAAAACCATTAGTAGAACGAACCACTGGACCGAACAAATCGACTGCAGCCATCTCCTTTAATTTCGCTGGAATGATAGGAAACAACGGTGCTCTGTGAGAAATTGTTGGCGGCTTAGCCTTTTGACATAATTTGCATTTGGCAAGAACAGATCGAATACGTTTTTCCATATTACTGAAGTAGCAATTTTCTCGTAATTTATGAAAGCATTTTCTGGGGCCAAAGTGCGCATAACTAAAATGTGTGTACCAAATCAATTTATTGACCCACTCATCAGGAATGCAAACTAACCAAACAGAGTTGTCGACCGATTTTCGTTTGAAAGGAATATCATTGCGAACTAAATAATACTGTCTGATCGCTACGCTTTCCTTTCTCCTCCACTTCTCCTTAATGTCCTTCCAGATTGGATCCTTATTTTGCTCCTTAGCGATGTCCTGGAGCGAAGATGAAATAAAGTTCTCAAACGCAACACCTTGAATGTACATCAAACAATAATGGTTTTCTTTGCAGTCCTCTTCAGCACTTTGTTTCAAACCCATAGGTGCACGTGATAAAGCATCAGCAACAATATTTGAAGATCCCTGTATGTAAACAATACTAAAATCAAATTCCTGTAGATACAGCGCCCATCGTGACAATCTGCCATGAGTTAATTTTGTCGACATAAGAAATTCCAAAGCTCGATGATCAGTGTAAACCTTAGTATGTCTACCAAACAAAAATGTGCGAAATTTTGTGAAAGCCCAAACAACAGCCAAAGCCTCAAGTTCCGTAATCGAATAATTCTTTTCGGATTTAGAGAGAACACGACTTCCAAATGCAATAGTCTTCTGTACTACAACGCCGTTTTCTTCTATCTCTTGAAATAAATGTGCACCTAGGCCTTTGTATGATGAGTCCGTCGCCAAACAAAAATCTTTAGATAAATCCGGATGTGAAAGAAGTGGAGCAGCAACTAAAGCGTCACGAAGTTGTTCAAATTCTGATTGAGCCTCCTCATCCCAACACCAATTAGAATTCTTTCCAGATAGTTCACATAAACGAGGTGTGGCCAAATTGTCCAATCTAACAAAGCGTCTAAGAAAATTACAGACACCAAGGAAACTACGAACATCACGTTTTGTGGTAGGAACAGCATAATTACGAATAGCGTCTAGTTTTTCTGGATCAGGAAGAATACCTTCTGTAGAAATAATGTGACCGAGAAATTTCACCTGAGAACGACCAAATTCAGATTTTTCCAAGTTCACTGTCATGCCAACTCGTGCAAAAATACGTAATAATGAATCCAAAATTTTGTTGTGCTCACTCCAAGAACGTTTAGCAATAAGAATGTCGTCAACATATGAAGTAATATTGTCACGAAGATAAACAGGTAAAATTTCATTTAAGCTACGAATTAATGCTGCAGAAAATATAGTAAGTCCAAACGGTAATTTCCAAAGTCACTTTTGGGTAAAACAGTCAAATCCGGTTATTGTTTACCTACTGTCTAGATAGATTGATAGTAGAGGAGTTGTTTTTTTTTTTAGATGCAAAGAATAGTGAAAGAGTAGGCAGCGGCGCAGAAAACTAAAAGAGAAATAGCACCACTACAGCTCGGGGCCCTGTGAGCGCTACGACACATATTCACTTAGTGTAGTGAATCCCCTGAGGACTTTAATAGCTGCACATAAATTTCAGTTTGTGACTTACTGGCACATCTGGCGGAAGTGCGTACGTAAATTGATCTAACCATGAACATGGATGTATGTCATTCTTAGAATTGCGGAAGATCTTAAATTTCCGAACAGTCAAGAAGTGTTTACAGCCAAAGTTTTCGCCTCGTGGCGACAAAGACCTACCGCGTCTGTCCCAGTCCGAATGTCGATTATTGTCAAGTTCGCGCGCTTGGCGCTCTCTTGTTGCATCCCGTAAATGAAACAAATTATTTTCTTCAAACCCCTCTGCTATCTGTGATTCTAAATTTCTTCTACTGTCTTTTCCTACGATTTCGCGTTCAATTTGTTTGACTTGCTTTTTTAATGCCTCAAATTCCCTTTTCACGCGTTCATTAAATTTTCCCTGATTTTCAACATGCTTATTTATGTTCTGATACTCTTCGGTTTCTGCAAATGGCAATGGTGCTGTATCATCTGAATCTCTGTCCCCATGTAAACTAAGATTTGTCAATTTATCTGAAATCTCCTCAACTGTTTCCGATAAGTTTACGTCTTCCGTAAGTGTCGCAATTCGGGTTTCGGTATTGTCACATTTAGTAGTTGACTGTTCACACTGTTGCGTTAAGTCATTTGGTACTGATTCCTCAATTCTTTCAAATACTTCTTCATTATCGTGTGCACGTTGTAAATTTAACTCTGAAAATTTTTGAACTATCACGCGATCTTTTTCTTCCTGTTCCCTGTCCTGTTCCTCTTGTCTAATTCCTGTTGAAATTAAACTATTATTGTGAGCCTTCAAAATCGGTTGTACTTCTTCTCTAATTTCTTTCTTTGATTCATCTTTCATGTTTTTGAAACATGTCCCTGTTCGTGAGCCTAACTGTGTTTCCATTGTTTCCACCTCGGTTTTATTTGTTCCTATTTGTGATTCCCATGAGTCTAACCGTGTTTCCATTGTTCCCATATCAGTTTTAATTTCAGATCGTAACTGTGATCCCACTGTTTTTAATTCAGATCTTAACTGTGATCCCACTGTTTTGAATTCGGTTTTAATTGTTCTTCGTAGTGATTCTAACTGAGATCCCAAATTTAATATTGCACCCAACAACTGCTGCATATCTTCTGTCGTTAATCTCGTATTCTGAAAATTTTTTGATTGTGAAAAATTTTGAACTAGTTCTGGACTATTTTCCCTGCTTATTAAATTGTTTTCAACTCCATTAGTCATCATCCTGTTCTCCTGTGTTGGCGAGTTCGCCATGTTAACAGTTTCGTTATTCTGGCTATTTATCATTTTTGCCTGTTTCGTCGATCGCGTAATCATTTACAAAACATACAAAACTCGTCACAATACGAAAATTACAGAGAATTTAACACGTTATCACCAACAATACCATTCACACAAAATGCTTCCCACAAACACGATTAACGAACAATTGAAATAATTGCACTAATTGTCAAACCCGTAGACAAGATAACAAAATTAAATTCTGCAAAAAAATACCATTTGAAGAATGACAATTACCAAATCTACACATGCAAAATAGACTACAATTACTAAACTACAAATTACTACAACAATACTACTGTCTACTATTTTTACAATCAGAAGAATTCCAAGGGACGATCCGAAGCAGCGGTCGCCACGTGCATGGGGGCTTAATTAATATATAATGAAAATAATTTTAATTTTTTGTTTTTAGTAGCTGTTTGTCCGATTACGAAGTCTCGTAACGGTTGGCCCTGACTAGTATTATTACGCAATCTGACTGCATAGAACAACTACAAAGAATGAAATGGAAATTTTCATTAACACAATTAATTAAGTCCCCAGCAACTATAAAACCTACGAAACCAAAGCACAAGTGTAACTGTTCTGTGTGTGGAAGTATGACTCAACGTACGCATCTGGCACGGTTCTTCTTCAACAACACAAGAAATTTTAAATATCATTTATACTGAATTAATTAAAGACAATAGAAATACCATAATTACTCAAGAGAACCAGAATTACACTCTAATCCAAGAACACAAGCCAGATGCTTTGTTGACTGAACCTGTAATGACGCATTATTTAAAACATGGAAATAATGAAAAATAAATCAAGTTTCGTTACCTTCACATATTGACCAAAATCACTCTAATCATTACAATATATCTCCACACCGACTCGCTATTACCACATCTCAACAAGAACTTTTCAGTATCACATCTCAGCAAGCACTCCCTACTAGCACATCTCAACACGAACTGACTACTACGAGTCCTCGACAAGCACTGCCCACTACGACATCTCAATAATCACTGCCAGTGGAGGCGGCGGAACAATGCTCTCTAGCGATCTCTGGCGCTGTGGCTCAGTGTAGCCACCTTTCACAATATACATAAATGACCTTGTGGATGACATCGGAAGTTCACTGAGGCTTTTTGCGGATGATGCTGTGGTATATCGAGAGGTTGTAACAACGGAAAATTGTACTGAAATGCAGGAGGATCTGCAGCAAATTGACGCATGGTGCAGGGAATGACAATTGAATCTCAATGTAGACAAGTGTAATGTGCTGCGAATAAATAGAAAGAAAGATGCCTAATCATTTAGCTACAATATAGCAGGTCAGCAACTGGAAGCAGTTAATTCCATAAATTATCTGGGAGCACGCATTAGGAGTGATTTAAAATGGAATGACCAAATTAAGTTGATCGTCAGTAAAGCAGATGCCAGACTTAGATTCATTGGAAGAATCCTAAGGAAATCCGAAAACAAAGGAAATAGGTTACAGTACGCTTGTTCGCCCACTGCTTGAATAGTGCTCACCAGTGTGGGATCCGTACCAGATAGGGTTGATAGAAGAGATAGAGAAGATCCAACGGAGAGCAGCGCGCTTCGTTACAGGATCATTTAGTAATCGCGAAAGCGTTACGGAGATGATAGATAAACTCCAGTGGAAGACTCTGCAGGAGAGACGCTCAGTAGCTCGGTACGGGCTTTTGTTGAGGTTTCGAGAACATAGCTTCATCGAGGAGTCAAGCAGTATGTTGCTCCCTCCTACGTATATCTCGCAAAGAGACCATGAGGATAAAATCAGAGAGATTAGAGCCCACACAGAAGCATACCGACAATCCTTCTTTCCACGAACGATACGAGACTGGAATAGAAGGGAGAACCGATAGAGGTACTCCAGGTACCCTCCGCCACACACCGTCAGGTGGCTTGCGGAGTATGGATGCAGATGTTTAGATGTAGAGACGTGTCTCGAGACGCGTCGGGCAGTGATGGGATACCAACATGACTGTAGCCTGCAATGCGGCCCAAAAACCAAGAGTGATGGTCTGGGGTTCCACTTCTTTTCATAGGAGAACTCGTTTGGCTGTCATCCGCCACTTTCTTATAGGATAGTGGTACTTCGACGATATTCTTCGCCGCGTTTTTTTGACCTTCCTGGCGAGAAATCCATTGCATCAGCAAAATAAGCCCGTCCGCACACTACTTGTCTTTTTGCTTGCCAAACCCTACCTTTGCGAGTAAGGGGATCTCTCCCAAAATGAAGCATTATTGGCAGGCTCCTCCAATGGTATTTTTACCATCTAACGCCCCAATTGGCACAGTGTCTCTCTGGAGGACATTCAAGGACTCTTTCGCACGATGTCAGGCCGAATAATTGCTTGCATAAGGGCTAGAGGTGGACCAACGCGTTATTGCCTTGCTCGATTTGTGAAGTCCTTTCTCGAAATTGTTATCATTTATTTGTCTGTTTTGTGTTTCCGTGCCATTTGGATAAAGCGCTCTTGATGCGTCGACAATGTGCTACAGCGTAGGCCGTAAATTATGGTGTTAAAAAAAAGAGCTGGTTAGAAACTCACTGAATCTGTGTGGAGAGTAAATGACTGATCACCGATGAAAACCGGAATAATGTAGTCGTGCTGTAAGTTACTTGAAAACTATGAGAGCTTCAGAAGAATATTTTATGATATAAGTGTGCATACAGTATCTCAACGCGTATATGCGACATGTTTCTGTGCCGTACCAGGACTCGAATCCTTATTGCAACCGCAGAGCGTAACATCAGCGCCGACCGGGCAGCTTTATGGATGCAGCTTTATGGATCTACTCAAATCATTCACTTGTCACTCACTCTTCCCTCTAAGAGCAATGTTATCACAAAACCAATATCAAGGAACACCAGATATTGCCACTAATTAATTTGTGTTTAGTACTTTGAGGGATACAGTACGTAACTTACATTTTACAGCAAAAGAAGCGGATGGAGTCTTGTTAAATATACGAAATTTATTAATAGCCTGTATGTTTACGTGAACACTAAAAACTGTTAAAATTGAAATGGTCTCAGTCCAAAAGTTTATAAAGTTCAGTTTCGTTATAATCACTTCTCGCTGTGATCTACAGGGTCTTCATGAGTCACAAGTGCATACTGGAGCTCAGCAAATGAAACGCAAACACAAGATTACAGCCTGCTATTGGATATCGACACGAGGCCAAGGAGAGTTGGAGCGTGCTTCTCGCTGACTTTTCTGGGTCGACGCTTGTGATTAATGTGCCCCCATCTGGTCAGTTTGTCGATAGCTCTGCGTCTGACAATACCAATCAGCGTCTGCTATAGCTTGCCACAGATTGCGATCACCGAAAACTATTTCGGCAACATAAGTGTGCTGATACGCCCTTGGAAGAACTATGGAAACACCAAGCGAAGTTTGTACCTTAAAAGAGAATGTTTATTTTGAACACAAAATACGTTTATTTATATTCGTGAGTATTTATGAGATAGGTGAAATAACCTCACACTTCCAAGAAGACTGTAATAATTCAAATTCCAAAGAACGTAGATGCTGACAGGTGTGAACATTACCGAACAACGTTACCCAACAGACAGATTCATAATTCATGGCTGCAAAATTCTAACACGACTTCCTTACAGAAGAATGTAGAAACTGGTAGAACCCGGCCTGATGGGGGGGAGGGGGCTCAGTTTGGATGCCGAAGAAATCTAGGATCACCAGAGGTGATACTGACACTACGAGTTCTCTAAAAGTCTAAAGACTTAGGAAAGGCAAACCTGCCTTAGAAGAAAAAGTTTTGAAGATATTGATTATAATACTCTCTTCGTAATTCTGATGCCAGAAAGGATAAAATACAGGGAAAGGAAAGCTATTTTCGGCTTCTAAAGGTACCAAATGGCAGTAACGAGAGTCAAGAAGTTTGAAAGGGAGTGAGACAGGGGTGCAGCCTACCCCCAGTATTAGTCAATCCGCATATTAGGCAAGCAGCGCATTAAACAAAAGTTAAAATTGCAGTAGGAATTACAGTCCAGGGAGAAGAAATAAAAACTTTCAGGTTTGCTGATGACATGATAACTCTGTGACAGACATCAAAGAACTTGGAAGGACAACTGAACGGAATGGACAGTGTCTTGAAAGGAAAATATATATCAACCAAAGCACAACAAGGATAATGGAATGTAGCCTAATAAATCAGGCGATGCTGAGGGAATTAAATTTGGAAACGAGACACTTAAAGTAGCAGATGAGTTTTGTTATTTGGACAGCTAATTAACTGATGATGGCCGGTGGAGAGAGGATATGAATTGCAGACTGGCAATAAAAATAAAAAAATTCTGAAGAAGAAAATTTGTTAACATCGAACATAGATGTAACCACCTGAAGAGAAAGAATGGTGTCGTCTCTTACATAATTTCTGTATGAGGAGTCAGTTCAAAGATTGGTCGCCCCCTTTCCTTCTCGCCATTACATTTATCGCGACAGCCTGAAGGCATAATTCATTTTATATTACATTCCTTTTGAGAATATTGAGGATTTGTATTTGTTTGCCGGTCGCTGTGGCCGAGCGGTTGTACGCACGTCAGTCCAGAACTGCGCCGTTGCAACGGTCGGAGGCTCGAATTTTGCTTCGGTCATGGATGTGTGTGATGTCCTTACTTCAGTTAGGTTTAAGTAATTCTAAGTCTAGGGGACTGATGACCTCATATGTTAAGTCCCACAGTGCTTAGAGCCATTTGAACCATTTTTTGTGTTTGTTTAAAAGAGCTTGAGTAAATGAAAGAGGTAGTCCCGTGTTTAATTTATTAGTATATGATTACAGCTTCGATTACTTTGTCAAACGTTCGTAGAAAGTGAGGGTCACTGCAGAAAGAATATGATATGTCTGAAGAAGTAATACGAAGTAGAGGGTGTTACTTGTACATGTATGCTTGAGTATACCAAAGGAGCTCGACGTGCATTAGAGTCTAAATAAAATCTTACTGTTGTTTTTTTATCTCGGGATGTTACGTCAGACATCCTGAGACAAAAGCTGCCTGTAGTTCAACCATGCCTAGACGGTCAACACCGCGGAGACAGCAACGCCACCATGTTGAATAACGCTTTTCGTGCAGCCACAGTACGTTGTGTTACGACTCAAGCCGTGCGCAGTAGGCTGCAAGATGCGCAACTTCACTCCCGACGTCCATGGCGAGGTCCACCTTTCCAACCACGAAACCATGCAGCGCGGTACAGATGGGCCCAACAATATGCCGAATGGACCGCTCAGGATTGGCATCACCTTCTCTTCACCGATGAGTGTCGCATATGCCTTCAACCAGGCAATCGTCGGAGACGTGTTTGGAGGCAACCAGTCAACCTGAACGCCTTAGACACGCCGTCCAGCGAGTGCAGCAAGGTGGAGCTTCCATGCTGTTTTGTGGTGGCAGTATGAGGGGCTGACGTACGCCGATGGTGTTCATGGAAGACACCGTAACGGCTGTACGATACGTAAATGCCATCCTCACATCGTGCACATCTTGTGACTGCCTTCCTTCATATGGTTCAATTGGTTCTGAGCACTATAGTACTTAACTTCTGAGGTCATCAGTCCCCTAGAACTTGGAACATCTTAAACCCAACTAACCTAAGGACATCACGCACATCCATGCCCGAGGCAGGATTCGAACCTCCGACCGTAGCGGTAGCGCGGTTCCAGACTGTAGCGCCTAGAACCGCTTGGACACCCCGGCCGGCCTGCCTTCCTTCAGGATAACGACATAGCTCGACTAGAGTGGCCCACATGTTCTCCAGACATGAACTCTATCGAACATGCGTGGGATAGTTTGAAAAGGGCTTTTTATGGACGACGTGACCCACCGAACACTCAGGGATCTACGCCGAATCGCCGTTGAGGGGAGGGACAATCTGGACCAACAGTACCTTGATGTGGATAGTATTGCACGACGAATACAGGCATGCATCAATGCAAGAGGGTTTCATCAACAATAACAGAGGCGGAAATTATATTTATGTTGATCTCCATTCTAATTCCTGTACAGGTTCCGGAACTCTCGGAACTGAGGTGATGCAAAACTTTTTTTGAAGTGTCTAATAAGAAGTATAGTTAAGGCAAAATGTTTACTTTTATATTTCTGAGAAATTTAAAATCATTAATTGATGTTATTATGGTCATTCAGAAAGAAATAATCCAGAGCCTGTAAAACGAATATCGCTTGGGAGATCGTAGTGCCACTGCCTACGCAAAAGTGTGGTCGCTATAAGCACGCTGAGGACCAAAACTCTCCTCTAGAAGGACATGGGCGCACACGCGCATGTGACGACGAAGCGAACACCTGCAAACGTCGACCGTCCACTGCGTTCAGTACTGTACTGAAAACAGAGAGAGAGGAAGGAGTGTGGGGAATGGAAATTCATCTAAGAATGGCCCAAGTGCACGGTGAGTGCTACATGGCTGTTGCAAGGGACAGCGCGTGGCACAAGCGATTCAAGGAAAGATGGATGTCTTTGGCTTACGAAACACGATCTGAAACGCCAGACCGCATTACCGAAACCATTGTTCAGAACATATACGCCCTCATTATTGAAGACCGCGAGTTAAAGAAGTGAATTGAGCGTCGCAATAGCAACACTCCACCCTATACCCTTGGTTGAACCGTCAACAAAGGTCAACTGTTGGCCTCTACGGTAACTACATGGCGAGGTTCAAAGGAAATTGTAGAAACTACCCAGCAGAAACTAATTTCTTAAAGAAGTATTTGGATGATCGAGGGTAGAAGTCCTCGAAAATATAGGGTGATTCAAAAAGAATACCACAACTTTAAAAATGTGTATTTAATGAAAGAAACATAATATAACCTTCTGTTATACATCATTACAAAGAGTATTTAAAAAGGTTTTTTTTTTCACTCAAAGACAAGTTCAGAGATGTTCAATATGGCCCCCTCCAGACACTCGAGCAATATCAATCCGATACTCCAACTCGTTCCACACTCTCTGTAGCATATCAGGCGTAACAGTTTGGATAGCTGCTGTTATTTCTCGTTTCAAATCATCAATGGTGGCTGGGAGAGGTGGCCGAAACACCATATCCTTAACATACCCCCATAAGAAAAAATCGCAGGGGGTAAGATCAGGGCTTCTTGGAGGCCAGTGATGAGCCGGCCGTCCAGAACCTTTTCCTTTACACAAACACCCATTCTCTGTAAACTGTTTATACCAACGTTTAATATACCACCTATCAGGAGGTTTAACACCATACTTCGTTCAAAATGCACGCTGAACAACTGTCGTCGATTCACTTCTGCCATACTCAATAACACAAAAAGCTTTCTGTTGAGCGGTCGCCATCTTAGCATCAACTGATGCTGACGCCTAGTCAACAGCGCCTCAAGCGAACAAATGTACAACTAAATGAAACTTCATAGCTCCCTTAATTCGCCGACAGATAGTGCTTAGCTCTGCCTTTTGTCGTTGCAGAGTTTTAAATTCCTAAAGTTGTGGCATGCTTTTTGAATCACCCTGTAATGTAATCTGAAACGTTTGTCGCGAATGATTATGCTAAAGAATTTACATTAGCCAACGATGATACCAAAATATTTTACGTATGAAAGACTACCGTCTTCCAGAATTATTTATGTTGTAAGAATTGTTTTGTGACAAATGGATGGTAGACTTGTTATTGAAAAGGAGCAACAGTAATGCCTAATTTGTGATGGGGATATTATGCATGGCGAACCATGATGCCAGATTACAGCAGCCTGTATGAAGATATCATCGTGGTACTTGTCGGTGTCAGCTCAAGTTTGAAATGGGTGACATAATCATCGCTACTTAATGTACATTTTGTCACTGTAGGTTTTTTTTTATCAGCTGCTCTCTGCATTACATTCCCAGTCTTTAAAGTACTCACTACCATAATGTTTGCATTTCGCGGGTTTAGGAGTGTTTAACCAACTCAATTAGCGTACGTATAAGAGGATTTCGAATTTTCATCCGGCTATCCTGATTATTCAGAGGAATACTGGGAATGTTCCTTCAACAATGCTACGACGGATTTCCTCGTAGATTTTACCCAGCTGCGCTAGTGCTCTGTTTTTATTCACTTTCTTTAGGATGCGGACGTGAGACAATACTGACGCTGCCACTTATCTTAGAAGACAGGTTAAAGAATGGTGAACCAGTGTTTAAAGCATTTGTATATTCAGAGAACGTTTTTGACAAGGTGCACTGGAATATTCCCTTTGAAAGTCAGAAGGTAGCAGGGATAAATTAGAGAGAAGAGGTAAACACCTTGATGTTTGGCAGAGACATTGTAATTCAGTTACAGACAGGAAAGGACTTCGAAGAACCGTTGAACAGAATGTACAGTGTCTTGAAGAGACTTTATAGGATGAAACTTATCAAAATTTAAATAGTACACAATGGAAGATTAAATCGGGTGGTGCTGACGGAATTACATTAGGAAATAAGACACTTAACCTAACTGATTAAGTTTTTCCATCAGTCTTGTGACTGGTTTGATGCGGCCAGCAAGCTTCTTCATCTCAGAATATCAATTGCAGCTTATGTCCTCAATTATTTACTGGCTGTATTCCAATCTCCATCTTCCTCAACATTTGTCACCCTCTACAGAGCCCATTACCATTCCGGTAATTTCCTGATGTTTTACAGATGTCCTATCGTCTTGTCCCTTCTTCGTGTCACTATTTTCCATATATTCCTCTCCTCGCCGGTACTGCGGACAACTGCCTCATTTCTTACCCTATCAGACCACCTAATTTTCAACATACTTCTGTAGCACCACATCTCATCTGCTTCGATTCCCTTCTGTTCAGCTTTGCCCACAATCCAGGTATGACTACCACACAATGCTGTGCTGCAAACGTACATTCTCAGGAATATCTTCCTTAAATTAAAGCCTATGTTTGATGCTGGTAGACTTCGCCAGGAAGAGTGCCACTCTGCTTCTCGTGTCCTCCGTGTTCTGTCCACCACGCGTTATTTCGCTTCCTTGGTAGCACAACTTCTTAAATTCGTCTATTTCCTGATCTCCGTTTCAAATTTTCTCGCTATCTCACTTTTGATACTCCTCATCATTTCCGTCTTTTTTCAGTTTATTTTCAACCCATATTCTGTATTCATTAGATTGTTCATTTTATTCAACAGATCCTGCAATTCTCCTCCTTCCACTGCGGACACAAACATAATCAGCGAATCTTATCATTGATATCCTTTCAGCTTGAATTTTAATCTCACTCTTGGCATTTTATTTCCGTCATTGCTTCTTCGATATATACATTGAATAGTAGTTGCGAGAGACTGCTCCTTATTGGTTCTTGTACATATAGTGTATTACTCGTCTTACCCTATAGATTATCCGTATAATTTTCAGAATTTTTTCCGGGTCGATAAATTTTATGAACGTGTCTTGACTGTTCTTAAGTCTCGCTTTCACTATCAGCCGCAACGTAACTGCCTCTCTGGTGCCTTTATCTTTCCTAAACCCAAACTGGTGGTCATCTATCAGAAACTCTGTTTTCTGTTCCTTTCTTCTGTATATCTCTCTTGTCAGCAACTTGGATGCATGAGATGTTACGCTGGTTGTGGGATAATTGTCAGCTCTTGCTATCTTCGGAATCTTGTCGATGATGTTCTTCCGAAAATCTGATGGTATGTCGCCAAATCCATACGTTCTAGACAACGATGTGAATAATCGTTTTGTTGCCCCTTCCCACAATGATTTTAGAAATTCTGAAGGAATGTTGTCTGTCCCTTCTGGCATATTCGATCCTAAGGCTTCCAAAGCTCTTTTAAATTCAGGTTGTAATACTGGATCCCCTGTCTCTTCGACGTCGACTCCTGTTTCTTCTTCCATCAAGTCACCAGACAGCTCTTCCCCCTCAAAGAGGCCTTCAGTGTACACTCTTTCCATCTATCAGCTGTATCGTCTGCATTTAACATTGCCGCCCGTTTTTAATTTCACCGAAGGTTACTTTGGCTTATCTGTATACTGACTCAATTCTTTTGATAACGATCTCTTTTTCGATTTCTTCACATTTTCCATTTCGCCTTAGCTTCCCTGCCGTGGTGGCCGAGCAGTTCTAGGAGTTCTAGGCGCTACAGTCTGGAACTGCGCGACCGCTACGGTCGCAGGTTCGAATCCTGCCTCGTGTATGGATGTGTGTGATGTCCTTAGGTTAGTTAGGTTTCCGTAGTTCTAAGTTCTAGGGGACTGATGGCCTCAGAAGTTAAGTCCCATAGTGCTCAGAGCCATTTGAACCATTTTTTAGCTTCCCTGCACTTCCTGTTTATTTCATTTCTAAGTTACTTGTATTTGTATATTCCTTAATTCCGCAGCTACATAGGATAAAATAGACTCGTAGCTCTCCGACTAAAGGCTGACTGCCGTAGCATCCCCCATCCTCTCTACTTTTCTTCCTCTATTTGCAGGTTACGTGTCGCTGGTGAGATATCCCACATCATCTCTAATTTCTGTTAAAGAGCACGCACTCCCTCTATGAAAGTTTTTGAGGCGCACACCTTCTCCTTATGATATTAGCGTTCACTCGTGCTTGCTTCTAATTTTTATACTTCTTTTCACTGATTAATAACTTTACAGCTTCTGCAGTCGGTTAACCCTCCTACGAACTATATGGTTTGGACACCAAGTCTAATACACAGTACCCACTCCCCAGTTTCTGTAGTGAACCGTAACCCCAAGCGACCAATAATACTTCGCTAGAATCAAAGTACATATAGCGGCCGAACTAAACGCTTTCTACAAATTGCGTAACATATTGTTCGTATGTCCTTCAAACCTGCCTCTTTTTCATGTAAGACATTTTAGGCATTTTTGTAGTTTTTCCCTTCATTTCTTATTCATTACGTCTGCTTTCCCCTTTGCTTTGTGTACTGCTTTAAGGCGTAATGAATATAACCTATACGAGTATTTTGTACTCTTCGAGCGTTTATCACGTTGTAAGTATATACTGTTTGTCGGAAACTACCTATTTTCTGAAATCTAATATCTCGAATACTTTATCTCTCTCTCTCTGTCTCTGTCTCTCTCTCTCTCTCTCTCTCTCTGTCTCTCTCGTCTTCTTCTACTTCTTCTTCCTTCTATGGGATTTAAAACCAAATGTAAACGAGCACAGAATATGTCAAAGAAACGGTGTCTGGAGAAGCAAGTATGTTTACTGTTTTAAGCGAATAATTGGCATCACCGCCGATGGGAATGCGTCATATCTAACGACAGTTTTCCTATTCATTACTGTGGTCGTAAGACATATCACTTTCAACCTTTCTTACACTCGCCAGGCATCAACTATCATTGTGGCTCAACTGATTTGTTTTTCGTTCTTTTTCTTTTGTCTTTCAGTACACGGAGACTACGAAAATTTCACTTGCCAAAAAACCCGGTTATTCTTCCTAAGTGATTGCCATTAATAATGGAGCTGCCGCGAAATATGCGGAACTTTGTTATTGGAAATTATCCGAGCGATAACTCTTGAGGAAGTTCGAGGTTCTCTTTCGTGCTCTTGAGGCCACTGCGAAGTTCCCCAATTTTCCGAGAGCAATAAAGATATTAATAGAAGTTTAAACGAAATTCATAACAAGCGTCTTGTGCTTAAATGTACTCTTCTTCCTGCTATTAAACCTCATCCCCGCACTATGTAGTCCCTAAAGAACCACTGTCCAGACGATAAAATCGTAATTCACTGCTCCCTAAGAGAATATTCGCAGCTGTTAATCCTTTATGGGGCATACCTACTTTCTTTGTTAAAAGCAGCACACTCACACATTAGTAGGTTTTTAATAATGCTTGGAAACAGTGAAATATGTATATTTTTAACATCAATATACGAAATGTAAATTTCAACGAATACTTTTGCTTCGTAAAAAAGCAGTAACGATCCATTTAATTTAATTGAATGTTTGGTGGTTAATATTTCGACCATGATAATTAAATTCATGCATAAAGAAGTAGTGATCTGTTCAGGAAGGTGTAGCAACAAAATTAGTATTTAGAACCATTTTGCTGCAGCGACGCGCTCTGAGTACAATAACTGAACCGTTTCACTTCCCTTCCAAATTTATTAAAATGATATTGTCCCTGTATGTTACTGTGCGGTCAGACCTTGGATCACTGTCTGACAGTCTACCAGAACAATATAAAGAATGTGGAGATTTATTATCAACTGCTGATCATAAAGTTCATCGCCAGATATACCATTGGTATAGAATTCACATGTAGTACTTTAGTACTTATTGTCCATGTTCAGGACAGGAGGTAGCCGTTGTTAACGTAATCGCTATAAATATTTTAGCATGTAGCCAGTAATATTAGAAAATAATCCACAGCAACGCGTTTCTGGAGTCAGGCTCCCGTCAGCTGGCTGCCCCAGTTAATTCCACATAAAATGCACTTCAAAAGCACTCACGGTCAAACTAAGAAATCAAATAAAATTATCTGCACTTGTAGTCCTCGCCTTCATTTTAATGTGGCAACACCAGGCTCCCAGCTCCACTTAATCACGCTACTGCACATTCTCCAATGCGTTCTTTCCGTAAGGTGGTAAGCACATCACCTGCTTCCCCGTAGACCACTACTTCGTACTTGTCTCATAGATTTTTTTTTTTGTAGTTGATTTCGAGTGCTTTTGAAGTGCATTTTAAGTATGATTAACTGCGGCAACCAGATGATGGGAGCTTGACTACTGAAAAGCGTTGCTGTCGATTATGTTTTTAATACAGGGTGATTCTAAGTCACTGTACATTTTATACTTAAACAAATTTTTATTAACCAATATGTAACGGCACTGCAACTTATGCTACAATAGGACATAATTTTAGTACATTTCAATGTGACCAACTTTCATGTCTAGGCACCCCCCTCCCCCCCCCCCCCCCAGCGCTCCACTGTAGACCGAAAAACATCCCCAAGCATATCTGGTGTAATCTCAGCAGCTGCGGCTCGAATCCACTGTGTTAAGTGTTCAGTGCTGCGGATCTTCGCCTGGTATACCTTAGACTTGATAAACCCCCATGCAAAAAGGTCTAAGGGTGTCAAGTCAGGAGAGCGGGGTGCCCACATCCGTGGAGAGGCACGACCAATCCATCTGCCGGAAATGCTTGATTCAGATAATCCCGAACGACAAGGGCAAAATGGGGTGGTGCACCATCCTGTTGAAAAAAACCAGTATCCATAATCCCATCAGATGTCAACTGGGGCTCCAAAAAGTGTTCCAACATATCTAGGTAATGTGGTTCCAATAACGGTTTGTTCTGCGAAGAAGAAGGGCCAGTACACTGTTGACCTCGTTATCCCTAACCACACGTTCACTTTTGATGTGTCCCGTTGGCACTCCTACAGCACACTTGGTTGTTCGTCTGCCCAGATCCTGCAGTTGTGTCTGTTCACATGCCCACAGGTATGAAATGTAGCTTCATCACTGAACAAGACATTTTGCATCAAATTATCATTTTCCACAGCTTGTAGCAGGGCAAGACACATAGCTTGCCCGGCTGCGTAGTCCTCCGCTTCAGGCCATGTAAGACCTGGATATGGTACGCACGTTTGTGCAGTTTGTAACGAAGAACTCTCCATACAGTGGTTTGAGGAATACCTAGCTCCCTAATACGTCTCCTGGTAGATGCGGAAGTGCTACCTGTTATCGCATCCTGCACACTTTGCACGGTGTCTGGCGTTATGGCCGGCTTCCCTGGACGTTCTTCATCTGCAACGCTACCAGTACACTGGGAAATATTGACGAGGGTCTTGATAGCAAGCCTGGTGGGGCCTGTTTTCCGGAGTCGACGGGCAAAGTCTGTCCGCACCTGTTCATACGTCATTCCACAAATACGAGCAGAAACAATAGCGATTCGTTCTTCTTTGGTTAGCATTCTGTCGTAGTACCTGCAAGAAACAAATATTCCGTTCCCGTATCACTGAAATGTAAAGTGACTTCCTATATCATGAAATGTACAGTGACTTTAGAATCACCCTGTATTAGTGGCTGTATGCTAAAATAGTTAGAGAGATTATCTTAACAAATACTATTTCCGGTTCTCAAGATGGACCATATTAGAATACCTGAAGCAAGGGTGGCAGTATGGATTGTAAAATTTAGTTTTTATGAGGATCAACAGTCTCAGAACGCTTAATAAAAGAAAACTTCCTCCGCAGTCAGCTGTAAAGGGTCTTTATTTAAATCGTGCAATTAGCTAATTCTGACGACCTGTCATTTTCAAGCACATGTGTAATATTACGTATTACTTGTCGTAGTTGCCAACTACTTTTTTATTACGGTTTGTGTATAAATGCAAGAACTTTAAACGGAAACAGCATAAAACTGTCGGCAATATTAGATTCAGCTCATCACTGAGGACAATTCTACTTCAGTCAAAGAGATTCCAGGTAGAATGTGCCCGACATCACTGCAAACGGGCTTGTTGGTGTACAAAGGTCAGATGTAGTCGGCGCAAGAATCTTCGGTCCTCACGTTCTGTCTGCTCTCCAGGTCGACTGCTTCCTTCTTCGTGCTGTGTTCAGCCAAAGTTAATTCAATCATGTCAACAAAGTCGCACGCAAGAGTGGCATCGCTCCCATTCAAATGTCTGGCGATTCGCCGGTTATTCCAACCGGTTTCTTTGAGCCCAACTACAAGTCCTCTCTCAGTTGCTGACATCAGCGAAAATTGATCACGTGCCTTTCTGTAAGGCATATTCGTATTCACTTTCATACTGAGTACATGGAATGAAATTCGCAAAAACTTTTTGTCCTGGTATCGACATTTCCCTTGTTTACTATCCGTACGAAATGCTCCGTGAAACTGCGCTGCTGCGTCGTACATTTATCCACTGACCGCCAAAGTATTTTCCTCCGATACCTGTATGAACATAAATTTGTGACCAATTTGCATAACTACTCCGTGGTGCGTCGTTATTTTTTTCGTTTCTTTCTTTTTCTTAGTATGTATCAGTACAATGAAGAAACTGAACAATAATTCACTAAACACCCCCATCATGTAAGATTTCCACTATGAATTACTTTCATTAATCCTCATATAATGAAATTCTGCAAAAATTCGTGTATTGTGTAGATAAATGTCTGGGGTAAGTTTCAAATTCACAAATATTTTAAATAATTAATCTATTAAACACTTAACAAACATTTTTCTGGAAGAGTTCGGACAAACAAATCTAGCACTATTCACACACTTGTACCCAAGATTCCTGTTGTTCTGGCGATTACAAAGCTTGCTGTTCCTATTTCATACGTATCGGAAGATTTGTACTTCCTTTACAGATGTTACTTCAGTCCTGTTTCTGTATTGCTGCAGTTTAAGACTTGCGTATTTCATAGATACTTCCATGAATTCATCAAACATTAAAACCAAATATCTTCTATCTTAGGATTATAACCAGTATTCCCTGGATTATGTTAACATGAGATACCCATCTAGCTTTAGTTGCCTCTTTTGATTCCCAACACAATCCATTTTGCCGCTTCTAAAAAAAAAGTAAAAAAATAAAAAAAACTGAAACATCGTTACTTGCTTGGTCATTTGTACAGGAAAAGTCAGTACTTGCAACAGAGTCTTGGTCATCAAAGGAAGGTCGAGAGGTTGCTTTTTCAGGAAATAATAAAGGATCACAACTGAAAGCGTCGGAAGACAAATCATCAACACCTATTTCCTCTCCATGTACTTCTCCCCACGTACTAGCAAGTTTCTCTTCAAAATTTGGATCATTCCCTCTCTATACTTTGTTTCGTCTTCATTTTCGGGACGTAGATGGAACCTGTTGCATTTTTCCCACCTCTGACATATATTACAAAAGAGCTAGGCGTTTTAACAGTAAATGATGTCTAAAAATAAATCCGATTAGCTGCATCTAGCTCTACTGACCAAAAATATAAGTTACACTTTTAGAAATTCTTGTCGAATAGACAAGCAACAAAAAGCGTTATTGGAAATAAGGGTCCCACAGATACATTAGTATTTCAGAAAACAACTCTTCCTTCCAGTGTAACCGCCGCACTTTTATGGAACAGTCCAGCCATACAGATCTAGTACAATTCACACACTTACTGTACATACAATATTCCTATTGTTCTGCTAAAGATAGAGCCTGCAGTTTCTCACAAAACAAGACAAAAGAAATTTTATGTAGCTAGTGAGGTTTTCTCGCCTATAGCGTAAACAGTATTGTTAGTCTGTCATAATAACAATGCATGCGTGTCCCTCAGGCACATACTATCCTGTAAGTGTTAACTTAGACAACCATATGATGGGAGCTTGATTCTCGACAGGTGTAAATAATGTGGACTGAGTTCCTAGTATTAGTAGTTGCACGCTAAGATATAGCTATTTGAAGTACTATCGTTCTGCATGCAATCAGAGAGGCACTAGCAGGCATTAGGTCACGAATTAATCCGAGTATTTTTCTCATCTGCATCACCCACATGCTAAGGAGTATGTGAATCAGAATTAGAACAGGTATATTACAGGATCTGCAGGATCTCTGCCGAGTGCAGTCTCTGCCTAACCATTTCACTACAAAATAAATGATGCTAATGTTACCATTTATCGAAAATGATACTATAAAAGTCAAGGAATAATCCTTTATTGCACGCCACTATAACAGACACGTTACGAGAAAGCACAACTTGGAAACAAATCGTTCGAACCACGGTATCAAACGAAACCAAACGAGGAATTATATAGTATATTCGACCACGTAACGGAGCACAGAAAATGCGCACATTAATGCCCACATTATGTGAACAGAACATCTTATCGCAAACACAACCGGCTATATATTAGAGGCTGTAATATACCTTGAAAGTTACAATTTTGGAAACGAATGTACGTAAACGACGACAACAGAGGAAACGTAGCTCACAACAACCGACGACCACTAATTGCCGCAGAATGACAGAAAATCGGCTCTTGTAGAACGAACGGTATAGCTCAAACGGTATTTTTGATGACCGTCAATTTCGTATTTCGCAACACTGCTTACAGTACATATTCCCAGCGAACAACAATGGCCTTAACACAACAGTACGCCGGCCCATAAACAAAAGAAAGCGCCCAGTGTTTCATACATCAACAGAAACGCTTTGTTATCGGTTTTCTAGAAACAATAATAAGCCCCTGCCATGTGCTATCGGCTAGGAGAACAACATTTCAGCTCCTGTTTGAACCGCAAAACGTTGCCGATGAGGTACTACTGCAGCCATAAGGCTGAAATCTGACAGTAAATTAATTCTATCGAGACGCTTCTGTGTCATGGCCGAAAAATAGATCGCAAACATATAAATGATTATTCATATTTAGTATAACATGCATACACATCATTGCTGAGATAGAGTTTATTACAACGACAACTGCAGTTCATGGCATGGATTGCCTATACAAGGGAGATGAAGGCAATATGATAGAAATGGATGAGGATGTAGATGAAGGTGAGATGGGAGATATGGTACTGCACGAAGAATTTGACAGAGCAGTAAAAGGTCTAAACTAGAAACCGGATGTAGACCACATTCAGTCAGAACAACTGATCGCCGTTGGAGAGCCAGACTTGAAAAAACTCTTCCTTGTCGTGTGCTTCGAGACAAGCGACACACCTCACACTTAAACAAGAATGTAATATTTTCCATTCCAAAGATACTAGTTACTGACAGGTGTGAATTTTACTAAACTAGTAGTTTAATAAGTCACGCTTTCAAAATACTACCAACCTTTCTATACAGAAAAATGGAAAAACTTGTAGAAGCTGGCCTCAAGCAAGACCAACCAGTTTGTGTTCTGGAGAAATACCCAAGGCAATACTGAACCTACGACTTATATTACGTTAGAAGAAAGCTTTGGGCAATGTCGCCTGGAATACTCTCATTGGAATTCTGAAGTTAGTAGGGGTTAAATACAGGGAGCGAAAGACTATTTACAACTTGTACGGAAACCAGGAGGCAGTTGTATGAGTAGAAGGACATGAAAGAGAAAGTGATTGAGAAGAGAGTGATAGATGGTTGTAGCCTATCCCCAATGTTATTCAATCTGTACAACACTGAGCAAACAGTAAAGGAAACAATGAGAAAATGTGGTGTAGGAATTAAAGTTCAGGGAGAAGAAATAAAAACTTTGAGGACTGGCAGTGACACTGTAATTCTGGCTAAAACAGCAAAGAACTTGGAAGAGCATTTGAACGGAATGAACAGTGTCGTGAAAGGAGCAAATAAGATGAACGTCAACAAAAGCAAAACAAGGATAATGCAAAGTAGTCGAATTAAACCAGATGGTGCTGATGGAAAAGATTAGGAAACGAGACACTTAAAATATTAGATGAGTTTTACTGTTTGGGCAGCAAAATAATTGATGATGGCCGAAAGAGAGAGGATACGAAATGCAGACAGGAAATGGCAATAAATGTGTTTCCGAAGAAGCGAAATTTGTTAATTTCGAATATAGAAGTAAGTGTTACGAAGTCTTTTCTGAAATTATTCGTATTGACTGTACCCATTTACCGAAGTGAAGCACGGACGATAACGGCAAAATCTGGCGCACAATCTGACTAAAAGAAGGGATTGGTTGATAGGACAGATTCTGAGATATCAAGGGGACCACCAGTTTAATACTGGAGGGAAGTGTGGGGTGGGAGATAAAAATCGTATAGGGGACCAAGAGATGGGTGCAGTGAAGAGATTCAGAATCATGTAAGTTGCATTCGTTATTCAGAGATGAAGAGGCTTGAACAGGATACAGTAGCGTGGAAGAGCTACATCAAACCGGTCTTCGGACTGACGATCACAACAACATATGAATTTAATGGTTCGGTAAAAACGTACAGAAGGAGAAGTGCAATTATAACACAATGTTTATATACACCTTACTCCGCTGAATACAAATGTTTCTGAAACAGGTAATCTAAGGCTAAAAGTTATAGTAAAATTTTTATAGGAGAGTCATTGCCAGTTTATTAGCGAATTTAAAAGACCCATATAGTGCCCAGGTATAGCCTACTCCACACATGACAATAGTTTAGTTGTCTCATTCGAAGTTCAAATCTGCTTCTGTACACGTGAGACAATTCACAGTTCTGATAGGTTACAGTGTCAACGGGTATACATCGGCATTAAGATTGTGTTAATGTGTGTGAATTCCTAAGGGACCAAACTGCTTAGGTCAGCACTAAGAACTGAATGTAGTAAGCAACAACACTCATCTACATACTTTAAGGAGAACGTCAAAAAATTACCATATTAATGGAGTCGATCAGTAGAAAATTAATAAAGAACGTCTTGATTAACAGGCGTTCACAAACAAGTTCGTTATTTCCAGTTCTTTGCTTAAAAAGCAACTCTACGACATGTGTCGATACCGGATAGTCAACTGTTAACGAGAATCGTCTTCCACAGTGGGATGAGCCCATCTTACTAACGATCTAATAGGTATGGAGCTAACCATTTTTCGTCGGAGTCGTCCATCACATTTTTCTCACAATAACTGGGTTTTCCAACCTACGTCGGAGTAAAGAAAATATATAGCAAAAACCATTTGGTTTATCCGATTTCGCTATAAGATTAAATTTCATCAGTTTTTTACAACGGTTTAGGAAGGAGATACATGAATCCTGACGACTAATTCTGTCTGTAGTTATGTGGTCTTCCTCCGTGACGTTTCAGTGTTAGAACCGGATTTTCTTGTACAATCTTGCGTTCCTTTCTCATCTCACCGTTGAACTATGAAATAAATTACCTCGACGTTACACGGTATTTCATTGTAATTAATAACTCAGAGCATCATTTTGTACTTACGATACCACAAAGAGAGTAATTTCTGTAAGCATACCTCATTAGAGTATTATCTTCTTTACTAAAGAAATTCCAATTTTTTAAAAGTACAACAGTAATCCAATGGCTGTGTAACATCTACACAGCCCCGATAAAAATCGCTAGAAATTTCACCCGTTTTAATTTTTTACTACGTTATAGGCACAGTATTGTAATTTTTACAACCTTTACATTAGGTTCCTTTAATCTCTCTATATACTTTTGATTTTGCTTTATACAGATACTACAGCACTTATACAATACAGCTGCTTGACACCTACTTTCACAGATCTACTGAACATGACAGACGAGTTCGCTGACAGCTAAACTGTTTCACGAACGCAATTTAAGCGTAGGCAATTGGCGCTCGAATCCTGTAGGCAACGCGCCTGCCATCTGGCGACGCAAAGCGGAAGCTCGCCGCTGCAGTTCCGGCGCGCTCCGCTAGAGAGCAACAGCTGTCATTCCTTGTACTCCCGAGGTGATCACAGCCTCGCGCTTCGTAGTATTTTTTGGTGCCACTGAACAGTTTTCGTTTTGTCAAATAAAATGGCAACGGAGCATCTAAGTAATTACATTATAACTAAAAGCTAATTCGTTATCAAGATCTGATTGTCAGAACCCCGGCTTTCTGCCACTGAAATACACTATCATCGCATAAAAGTTCGCATCTTAAGGGTAAACTCGTTTTTTTATGGTTGTCCTCCTCTTCATGAATTCCTACTTTTTCACTTTTTGTTCATTATTTTAATGTATGGAATGCACATGAAAACGTCGGTTAGGATTTATGCTGACTGCTTGGAAATTGAAGTCCAGTGCAATATTTGTGGAAGCATGTACCATCAGCTCCACAGATTACCTGTGCTCCTGTTTGTACAGACATTTTCTGTCCTGCTTTGCGGAATAAACCATTATCAATACATTCTAGTACGCCCGTGAAGTAATTTATTATTCAAACATTGAATGTGTTTCAGAAAATGTAAAGAAGTCAAAAACATTCGTCAAAAAGGAAACAAATTGCGTCTCACTAATAGCGAAATTTAATAATTAAATTTTTGGTTCATACTTCTGAAGTGTTATCAGGAAATGATTTATCCACATAGACTGCAGGGTACAAATGTAAACCTAGCAGAAGTCTTCCCGACGCATCACTGATATATGAATGGAGTATCACTATTTGATATTTCTTTACGATTATAGATAATCAGTAGAAAATATTCGTTTCACCTTACGTTGTATTCTCTCTCCCTTTTCCTTCAACGAAGGGAAGACCTGTTTTTCTGGATTATAGTTTTCGAATTTACTCCAAATGAAAATCATAAAATTAACGTCAGTCATACTACTAAACATTCAGATAGGTGAAAACGGTTATCAGTCAGTTAAGTTCGGTTCGTATTTGCCGCCTGAAACATCTCTACTGGTCGTAAGTTTTGTAATTGACTGTGGGAGGTGTTAGGCGTTCAGGCTTCAGCAAGTAAGGAAATCGCGAGCCATCCTGCAAATGCGTGTAAGCCGGCCGCTGTGAGCGAGCGGTTATAGGCACTTCAGTCCGGATCCGCGCAGCTGCTACGGTCGCAGGTTCGAATCCTGCGTCGGGCATGGATGTGTGTGATGTCCTTAGGTTAGTTACGTCTAAGTAGTTCTAAGTGTAGGGGACTGATGATCTCAGATGTTACGTCACATAGTACTTAGAGCCATTTGAACCACTTTTTGAAATGCGTGTAAACAATATTTTCTTAGTCCAGCGGTTAGACTGGTACTTAGCTAGCGTTTGCGTATTTTTTTTCTTTAAATGAGTGTAATGGAGACATGTCCAAAGAAATCGTTCCAAGTGATGTGGATGCCGTCTAAGCAACTTGTTTGCTGCACGGTAAAAGACACGAGATCGTTCCCCATAACAATCAGTGACTTCTTCGGCTTGTTCGGGCCGTAGAAATTGGTTCCAAGTTCTTGTTTCTCTTTAGAGATGCCTGAAGAACTGGGGCCGTTCTTTTCAATGGTCGAAATGCGTAGTTCCTCATAAAGCCCAAGGGCACGTCTATATGTACTATTTTGCAGCGAATATCTGTAATAGGGCTAACTTCATGCCGAGACTATTACCAGGAGTATCTCCTTTCATGGTGATATTGCGAACTCTGTGACCACCTGCTTAATAAATATCGAAGCTTTAGAAAATTACACATTTTCGTCGCCAGCAAATCTCTACCGCAGAAAATAATCTTTTGTAACTTTGATCTTGTATAACTCAATCGGTTCGTCTACTAAGATAGCTTGTTAGCCTGATAAAGTGAAACATATCATTTTGATTTATGAGTGGACATTAAAATAATGATGTAAATTGTGGGTTAATGTAAATGGTGAGAAATTACTTTTCAGTCGTTTGCACTGGCTGACAGAAAACATGAAGCACTCAGAAGGATAGTAGGATACGTAATAAAACTTCACGGGTTACGAGGGTGTGTGATGTTATTTCAGTGACTGCAAAATCCAATCTAATTTACAAAGTAGTTGGCAGTAGGAACCGGCTTATGAATATGATGTGGCCTTCCTGCTGGCCTGGATGCACGCTCCGTGTCTCGTTCTAGAAGGGTGTGATCAAGCCCTTGTACCCAATCTGAGCCGTGCTGGCTCACTGCAGTTGTAGCTGGTCATTGACATCTTGGATAGTCACAAGCTGCTACGAGGTCGCGAATGGAACTGTGACCGGAAAATGTAGAAAGAATCTCTTTATTTCACGCCCATGATCACAAATATTGTGACAATATTTTATTCTGTGTACTCCGCAAGGTGGTTATTTCTTACAACTTTATATTTTCCTCTGAAATTGTCCACCAGCGGATATCAGAATTATTGTCACTTAACTTTTCCTTTTTAATAATCTAGTATTTATCTTATTTTGCTGCATGTCATTACTGTAATGACCCATACATCTGGCAATCCCAATGCCGTCTCTAGTGATTGTATTTTTCTTTCTATTTTACACTGTATAATTATACCATTGAATAATATGCGTACGCCTACAAAAGCGACATCAGCTTGCACTGGGCTACTGTACGACAATTTGAGTAGTAGCATTGTTAACAAGACGACTCTAGTATATATCACATTTTATATTCGTGTGACGATCCTGGCGCTGATTTTGTGTGTTTAATTTGACGATGCCACTATGGCTCCACTGTATTAGGATAGGTTTTTATGATACAGGTAAGCCTCGCCATATTTAAAGCGCATAATTGTCACATGTATGTCAGTAATACTTTTATTCATGGGCTATTTTGTGTTTTAAGCAACAGAAATCCACTAGTTGCATTTGTGTTTTGCTGACCGAAACCGGTCGCTTGAGATGCACAATATTTGCGATCGTAGACGTGAAAAAAAGATACGTATTCTAGATACAGTCACTGGGACGGAGTTCACGTCCGTGCTGGTACCACGCATGTTCTATTGGGTATCGATGTGGAGATCCTTGCTGGTCTTGGCAGTACTGAAACATCGCACACACAGTTTATGAGATGCTTGAGGTGTGTGCACGAATTGAAAAATGGCACCACGGTACTGTCGCTTAAGAAATAACACATAAGGGCGCAGTATGTTCGTGAAGTACCGTTGTGTCGTCAGAGTTCCCTTAATCACTGTGAACAGTGACCTGAAGTCATACCCGATTGCTCCCCACCCAACACTAGTAGCAATACCGCTGTAACTCGTGTAAATATTGGTTGCCGCCATACTCGCCATACTCGCCGGAGTAGTGCAGCATGCCGATTCATCGCCGAAGACTAAGCAGCTCCATTCGTTAGTAGCTCATGCTCCCGGGTCCGAGCAACACTCAAAACGCAACTGCTTCAGTTGCGGTGTTAACAGTACCCCATGCGTGGGGTGACAATTCTGTAGTTCAGCTGCAGCTACACTCCCACTAGTGGTGCGGGGTGACACAGAATGTTGCAGGGTGTTCATAACTTGTTCCCCGATGGAAGGCACAAATGTGGTGGAGTTACGACGTTTGCCTGCTGCCTAACACGATCAGTTGCTGATAACGCAGTTCCACACGAGTACGCGGCATCTCGGCGTCCATCACAGTGTTCACTCAATAGCCCCATATATCCTACCAGGCCTGGGGCCGCCGGTAAACACTAACAACACGCTCTGGTGGCCACTTTTTCCTGTCACAAGAAACTGCAACACTAATCATTTACATACCTGCAGGTAACATGTACGAAGCTACGTTGCTGTCCGAGCACGTCTTTTGGGTACTTCACTTTGTTTGTCAGGTAGTGTATTTTATAAAACATCAGAAGGCCATTTTTGTAATTGTATTAGCCTCACATGAGTTCATTATTTCATGAAGACATTCGTAGTTTCTACCTTTTTGATTCAATTTTCACATGTTGAGAAATGAGAAGGAGCGATCTGTTTTACTTGGTAAAAACTCTCTAAAGATCGCATAAACATCTATTTTCGACCACCGATATCGACAGACGTCGCTGTCATCTTCAGATCTTCAAAATTTATGTTAAAAACGTGTTCATTGTGGGTTGGAATCTCACGCGAGGCTGTCGTGTTAATAGATAAAATGTAGCTCAATTTCAAATGTTTGTCAGAAATAAAACATTTACAATCAAAAGCGCCTTGTGCACATGGCCATCTACGTATATGTAACGCTCACATTTGACGAAACACCTTTCGCTGTGCGCTACATAAACGGACATGACCATGTGCACAAAATGTTATTTGATTGTAAATGTTTTATTTCTGGCAAACGTTTGTATAATGCGCAACATTTTGGACGCTAATGTGTCAGCTTCGCGAGAGGTTCCAACTCACAAAGAACACGATTTATTATAAAAAAAATTGTAGACCTGAAGATGACAACAAAGTCCGTAGAAACCGATTCCTGAAAGTAAAGAAACATTTATGCGATCTTGGCTTTGTAATGTTTTCCATCTTTTCAATACAACGTTTAGAACTGCAGTTTCTTTCAGTTTCTTCTGGCAATTTTTTTGTATTTTATTTCGTTTTCTAGTTAATAAGTATATTAGAAATATTTACAGTGTACATGTGTAGCAGAAATACGTTTATTTCTTATACTCCCTGCTGAATATGGTAAAACATTAGCAAAAGTCTCAAAGAGATTACAAGACAAGGAAGTATGTTGGATAAATATACAGGGTGGTCCATTGATAGTCACCGGGCCAAATATCTCACGAAATAAGCATGAAACGAAAAAACCTACACTGTGCGAATTGCTATGGGTGGAGGTTATACTTAACATCCGACCTAAGTTAATAATTGGTTCCTTCTACCGCCCCCAGACTCCAATGATTTAGTTGCTGAACAGTTCAGAGAAAATTTGAGTCTCATAACAAATAAATACCCCACTCATACGGTTATAGTTGGTGGGGACTTCAACCTTCCCTCGATATGTTGGCAAAAATACTTGTTCAAAACCGGTGGTAGGCAGAAAACATCTTCCGAGATTGTCCTAAATGCTTTCTCCGAAAATTATTTTTAGCAGTTAGTCCACGAACCCACGCGAATTCTAAATGGTTGCGAAAACACACTTGACCTCTTAGCCACAAACAATCCAGAGCTAACAGAGAGCATCATGACTGATACAGGGATTAGTGATCACAACGTCGTTGTAGCTAGGCTCAATACCTTTTCTTCCAAATCCACCAGAAACAAACGCAAAATAATTTTATTTAAAAAAGCGGATAAATTGTCACTAGAAGCCTTCCTAAGAGACAATCTCCATTCCTTCCGAACTTACTATGCAAATGTAGGCGAGCTGTGGCTCAAATTCAAAGATATAGTAGCAACAGCAATTGAGAGATTCATACCTCATAAATTGGTAAGAGATGGAACTGATCCCCCATGGTACACAAAACAGGTCCGAACGCTGTTGCAGAGGCAACGGAAAACGCATGTGAAGTTCAGGAGAACACGAAATCCCGAAGATTGGCTAAAATTTACAGACGCGCGAAATTTGGCACGGACTTCAATGCGAGATGCCTTTAATAGGTTCCACAACGAAACATTGTCTCGAAATTTGGTAGAAAATCCGAAGAAATTCTGGTCGTATGTAAAGTACACAAGCGGCAAGACGCAGTCAATACCTTCGCTGCGCAGTGCCGATGGTACTGTTACCGACGACTGTGCCGCTAAAGCGGAGTTATTGAACGCAGTTTTCCGAAATTCCTTCACCAGGGAAGACGAATGGAATATTCCAGAATTTGAAACACGAACAGCTGCTAGCATGAGTTTCTTAGAAGTAGATACCTTAGGGCTTGGGAAGCAACTTAAATCGCTTGATACGGGCAAGTCTTCAGGTCCAGATTGTATACCGATTAGGTTCCTTTCAGATTACGCTGATACAATAGCTCCCTACTTAGCAGTCATATACAACCGCTCGCTCACCGATAGATCTGTACCTGCAGATTGGAAAATTGCGCAGGTCGCACCAGTGTTTAAGAAGGGTAGTAGGAGTAATCCATCGAACTGCAGACCAATATCATTGACGTCGGTTTGCAGTAGGGTTTTGGAGCATATACTTTATTCAAACATTATGAATCACTTCGAAGGGAACGATCTATTGATACGTAATTAGCATGGTTTCAGAAAACATCGTTCTTGTGCAACGCAGCTAGCTCTTTATTCGCACGAAGTAATGGCCGCTATCGACAGGGGATCTCAAGTTGATTCCGTATTTCTAGGTTTCCGGAAAGCTTTTTACACCGTTCCTCACAAGCGACTTCTAATCAAGCTGCGGGCCTATGGGGTATCGTCTCAGTTGTGCGACTGGATTCGTGATTTCCTGTCAGGAAGGCCGCAGTTCGTAGTAACAGACGGCAAATCATCGAGTAAAACTGAAGTGATATCAGGTGTTCCCCAGGGACGCGTCCTGGGACCTCTGCTGTTCCTGATCTATATAAATGACCGGGGTGACAATCTGAGCAGTTCTCTTAGGTTGTTCGCAGATGATGCTGCCATTTACCGTCTAGTAAGGTCATCCGAAGACCAGGATCAGTTAAAAAGCGATTTAGAAAAGATTGCTGTATGGTGTGGCAGGTGGCAGTTGACGCTAAATAACGAAAAGTCTGAGGTGATCCACATGAATTCCAAAAGAGATCCGTTGGAATTCGATTACTCGATAAATAGTACAATTCATAAGGCTGTCAATTCAACGAAGTACCTGGGTGTTAAAATTACGAACAACTTCAGTTGGAAAGACCACATAGATAATATTGTGGGGAAGGCGAGCCAAAGGCTGCGTTTCATTGGCAGGACACTTAGAAGATGCAACAAGTCCACTAAAGAGACAGCTTACACTACACTCGTTCGTCCTCTGTTAGAATATTGCTGCGCGGTGTGTGATCCTTACCAGGTGGAATTGACGGAGGACATCGAAAGGGCAGCTCGTTTTGTATTATCACGTAATAGGGGAGAGAGTGTGGCAGATACGATACGCGAGTTGGGATGGAAGTCATTAAAGCAAAGACGTTTTTCGTCGCGGCGAGATCTATTTAGGAAATTTCAGTCACAAACTTTGTCTTCCGAATGCGAAAATATGTTGTTGAGCTCAACCTACATAGATAGGAATGATCATCAAAATAAAATAAGAGAAATCAGAGCTCGAACAGAAAGGTTTAGGTGTTCCTTTTTCCCGCGCGCTGTTCGGGAGTGGAATGGTAGGGAGATAGTATGATTGTGTTTCGATGAACCCTCTGCCAAGCACTTAAATGTGAATTGCAGAGTAATCATGTAGATGTAGAACGAAACTCGCTCTGGCTTAAAGGGGGAAACCAGATGGCGGTATGGTTGGCTCTCTAGATGGCGCTGCCATAGGTCAAAAGGATATCATCTGCGTTTTCTTAAAATAGGAACCCCCATTTTTATTACATATTCGTGTAGTAGAAATATTAATGTTTTGTTGGACCACTTTTTTCGCTTTGTGATAGATGGCGCTGTAATAGTCACAAACGTATAAGTACGTGGTATTACGTAACATTCCGCCAGTGCGGACGGTATTTGCTTTATGATACATTACCCGTGTTAAAATGGACCGTTTACCAATTGCGGAAAAGGTCGATATCGTGTTGATGTATGGCTCTTAAGATCAAAATGCCCAACGGGCGTGTGCTATGTATGCTGCTCGGTATCCTGGACGACATAATCCAAGTGTCCGGACCGTTCGCCGGATACTTACGTTATTTAAGTAAGCAGGAAGTGTTCAGCCACATGTGAAACGTCAAATACGACCTGCAATAAATGATGATGCCCAAGTAGGTGTTTCACCTGCTGTCGCGGCTAGTCCACAGATCGGTAGCAGACAAATTGCGCGAGAATCGGGAATCTCAAAAACTTCGGTGTTGAGAATGCTACAACAACATGGATTTTATGCACCAGGAATTGCATGGCAACGACTTTGAACGTCGTGTACAGTTCAGTCACTGAGCACAAGAGAAATTACGGGACGATGACAGATTTTTTGCACGCGTTCTATTTAGCGACGAAGCGTCATTCACCAACAGCGGTAACGTAAACCGGCATTATATGCACTATTGGGCAACGGAAAATTCACGATGGCTGCGACAAGTGGAACATCAGCGACCTTGGCGGGTTAATGTATGGTGCGGAATTATGGGAGGAAGGATAATTGGCCCCCAATTTTATCGATGGCAATCTAAATGGTGCAATGTATGCTGATTTCCTATGTAATGTTTTACCGACGTTACTACGAGACGTTTCACTGCATGACAGAATGGCGATATACTTCCAATATGATGTATGAAACTTCCTGGCAGATTAAAAGTGTGTGCCCGACCGAGACTCGAACTCGGGAGTTCGAGTCTCGGTCGGGCACACAGTTTTAATCTGCCAGGAAGTTTCATATCAGCGCACACTCCGCTGCAGAGTGAAAATCTCATTCTGGAATATGATGTATGTCCGGCACATAGCTTGCGTGCGGTTGAAGCGGTATTGAATAGCATATTTCATGACAGGTGGATTAGTCGTCGAAGTACCATACCATGGCCCGCACGTTCACCGGATCTGACGTCCCCGGATTTCTTTCTGTTGGGAAAGTTGAAGAATATTTGCTATCGTGATCCACCGACAACATGCGTCAGCGCATTGTCAATGCATGTGCGAACATTACAGAAGGCGAACTGCTCGCTGTTGAGACGAATGTCGTTTCACGTATTGCCAAATGCATTGAGGTTGACGGACATCATTTTGAGCATTTACTGCATTAATGTGGTATTTACAGCTAATCACGGTGTAACAGCACGCCTTCTCAGAAATGATAAGTTCACAAAGGTACGTGTATCACATTGGAACAACCGAAATTAAATGTTCAAACGTACCTACGTTCTGGATTTTAATTTTAAAAAACCTGTTATAAACTGTTCGTCTAAAATTGTGAGCCATCTGTTTGTGACTATTACAGCGCCATCTATCACAAAGCGTAAAAAGTGGTCCAACTAAAACATTCATATTTCTTTACGTACTACATGAATATGTAATAAAAAATGGGGGTTCCTATTTTACAAAACGCAGTTGATATCCGTTTGACCTATGGCAGCGCCATCTAGCGTGCCAACCATAGTGACAATGTGGTTTCCCCCTTCAAGGTAGACAAGTTTCGCTCTTTGTAGTTATTTCGTTTGTCGCTCATTTCGTGAGATATTTGGCCCGGTCACGATCAATGGACCACCCTGTACAGGATGAAGAAAAAGTCACGCACTCGGAATTCGCAGTGCCGTTCCTCACATACTAGCAATACAAAGATGTCTGTCACAAAATTTTGTCTTGCACATATTTCGAACAGTAAATGGACGTTACAAAATGGTTCAAATGGCTCTGAGCACTATGGGACTTAACATCTGAGGTCATCAGTCCCCTAGACTTTGAGCTACCTAAACCTAACTAACCTAAGGACGGCACACACATTCATGCCCGAGGAAGGATACGAATCTGCGACCGTAGCAGCAGCGCGGATCCGGACTGAAGCGCTTAGCACCGCTCGGCCACAAAGGCCGGCGGACGTTACAGACTGGCCGTCTGGCAACAATCACATGTACCGTAACTAACTCTGTCAGCCAATGGCAGTATTGGTGTGCAGTTGGTGCAGTGCATATCATTTTGGGTCAACACGCAGGAGCTTAGGGTTTGATTCTGGGCCAAGGCTTATTTGCTTTTATTTGCTTAATGTAGTCTGCGTGGTATGTTATCTGGCGTCTTAACCGCCATACAGCTATTACTGTGGCTCTTCTACAAAACGTTTGCAGTTATATGCTATGAGTACAGAAATGATCATGTCTTAAAGAAGCCTTCTGTCTGCTTGGACACGTATTGTTTCACACCACTGCATATACCAGATTCCAAACATGTTTTATGTGTATCCTCCCCTAATTGTCCCACCGGTAAACGCCGAATATTATTCCTGCCATGTTCTCATCAGTTACATTTCGTTAGACCATACGTTACCAGCACGGTAAGTAACGTGGTTGCAAATAATTTCGATGGGACCACTGGGAGAAGGTACTCTGAAAACATGTTTGGAATTTAGTAGATGCAGTGGTGCGAAACAATTGGCGTCCACAACGTGCAAAAGGCATCTTTAAAAGCTGATCAATGGAAACGATTGTACTCCCATTTATTTGTAGTAAGTAACTGAAAACGATCTGTAGAAGACCCCTGTAATCGGTGTATGCCTGGTACCGTACCACGCAGATTAAATTTAGCAAATAAAACAAATACGCCTCAATGCAGAATCGAAACCTCCATCTCCTGCGTGCTAACCCAAAAAGGTATCCATTGCACCAACTGCTCAGCACTGCTCTGCATGCTCACAGAGTTAGCCACCGTGCTTGTGATTACAGTTTTGCCAGACTGTCAATATTTGACGTCTATTTACCGAGGGAAATATGAGCTGGACGAAATTTTGTGACAGACATTTTTGTATTGCTAGTATGTGGGGAATTTCTCTATGAAGTCCAAGTATGCGAAGTTTTCTTCACCCTGTATACGACCCTAAACTGCAGACAGGAGGTATATCCATTGCCTCAAGCCACCAAACTTACTACTCAGTGTGCTAAAAGTAATTTTTATAATATTTAATAAATAGGTTTATTTAATAAATAGGTTTGACAAGAATGAACCATCACTGAAAAAAAACTTATGACTGAAGTATATCGAAGATGAAAACTGTGGTTCACAACAAGTTAAATACTTGATTGCGGTAAATAAATTACAAAATGTATTAACATAGAACGTATTGAAAAATAATTCCAAAGCAATATCTTATAGTTTATGGCAGATATTATAGTTGGTTTTTGTATTATCTGTAATTAACTACGGATGTGTTTTGCTCTTTGTAATACATTAATAATGCTTGAAGTCTTAATTAAACTTTTCCTTGTTTTGAGAAAAGCAAACTCATTGATACTGTCGTTGAAGTCACCTTTTGCAGATGAATCGTTTTATCGACAAACTACCTAGATTTGATAGTCTCATTTCAACCATACACTGCCTTAAATAGCCTTACTTTACTGAAATTACGTCAACAAGATTCTGCAGGTGCTCTCGTTTTAATACATACACATTAAACTATTTGCAGATATTTGTATAAGCATCTACAGAACGCAGCATGTCATTCTCAATGGAGAGAAGTCTTCCGAAGTAAGAGTGACTTCAGGTGTGCCGCAGGGGAGTGTCGTAGGACCGTTGCTATTCACAATATACATAAATGACCTTGTGGATGACATCGGAAGCTCACAGAGACTTTTTACGGAGGATGCTGTGATATATCGAGAGGTTGTAACAATGGAAAATTGTACTGAAATACAGGAGGATCTGCAGCGAATTGACGCATGGTGCAGGGAATGGCAATTGAATCTCAATTATACAAGTGTAATGTGCTGCGAATACATGGAGAGAAAGATCCCTTATCATTTAGCTACAACATAGCAGGTCAGCAACTGGAAGCAGTTAATATCATAAATTATCTGGGAGTAGGCATTAGGAGTGATTTAAAATGGTATGATCACATAAAGTTGATCGTCGGTAAAGCAGATTCAAGACAGATTCGTTGGAAGAATCCTAGGGAAATACAATACGAAAACAAAGGACGTAGGTTACAGTTCGCCCACTGCTTGAATACTGCTCAACTGTGTGAGATCCGTACCAGATAGAGTTGATAGAAGAGAGAGAGAAGATCCAACGGAGAGCAGCGCGCTTCGTTACAGGATTATTTAGTAATCGCGAAAGCGTTACGGAGATGATAAACTCCAGTGGAAGACTCTGCAGGAGAGACGCTCAGTACCTCGGTACGGGCTTTTGTTGAAGTTTCGAGAACATACCTTCACCAGAGGAGTCAAGCAGTATATTGCTCCCTCCTACGTATATCTCGCGAAGATACCATGAGGATAAAATCAGAGAGATTAGAGCCCACACAGAGGCGTACCGACAATCCTTCTTTCCATGAACAATACGAGACTGGAATAGAAGGGAGAACCGATAGAGGTAGTCAAAGTACCCTCCGCCACCCACCGTCAGGTGGCTTGCGGAGTATGGATGTAGGTGTGGATGTGGATCTATACATTTGAAAAAAACTTCAAAATATCTAAGTGGAAAGCCACGTCAATTGTCTTCTCGGACCCCGTAAACCAAACATCATCATGATCATCTTCATCAGATCACCCGGAACTTGAAATCACTTATTCTCTGTAACAATATCTTGGCTATATTTTGCACCACAAACAGCTGCACCATTTTCACGACGAGATGCAGAGTTTCATTCGCGCTAAAATAACAACAAAATACTTAACATACAAGTAATGCCTACTTACAGTGGTCATACGACGTCACATGCTTGAGTAGAGTTAACTGGTGACTAATGGCTGACTATATGTTTTTTTTTTTTTTGCATGAGGGTTCAACTTGCTGAAAAGAGTATAGTTGTCTGTAGGCACGACGGCGAGCCACTTCCGTAATATTACTTATCATCCACAGAAGACTGATCCTTGAATTGTTCATCTAAACATCCGATCATACTCATTAAAACCAGGGAGTGGCTAACGTACTGGCTGAAGAGGCAAGTAAAATGCATAGGTCTAGTCCCTCATGCTGCCGAAACCAGCGCGTCTCGCTACTTCTCTGAGTCGGCAGGAAACGGCAAAAATGCGACGTCTTAGGTCAGACAGCGGATTTGAGGCAGCATCCGCTCACCGTCCTCTGACACGCTACAACACCGTAGCGAGGAAGCAGCACAGGGATGGCGGTTATCGCTGAAAACCGGTTTTCTATTGTACAAGTTCTTTATATCTCCAGTTTAACCTGACTGTTAATACCGTGCAAAATAATCGTTTTCTGAAATAACCAATTTTCAATATTTTATTACTGTTATTGCCAGTAAGAAGTATAGATTTCCAATAAAGATTGAAACATTCTGATGAAGGTGAAGGAATAGATTTCGATCAACAGGGGTTGAAGCTGTCGCAGAATTCGGACTCATTGTATCCAACAAAAATGGCGAGGATGAAGGAGATGGGCACTGAGTGAAAGGTCACGGGCTGATGGCTTCTCTGCATCGTCAATTTTGAAAAGTACCAATTTTTCATCCTGGGGCATCCACGACATTAATGGTTTACTTATTATCCCAAGTTAATAGCATGTCAATAAAAATACAGGTGTTTCAGTCAAATTTACCCTATTCCCAAGGAACATTGTGGATGTTTCCTTATATGATTTAGCAAGTTTCTAGGGCCTGCTTCTGGTTTTAATCTTTTAAAGCGAATGGAACATTGTACTTCATTGCTACTGTACTTTGTAAAATATTTCCAAACTGGGGATGGCGCCATCGTGTAACCGATGTTTGTGGACGATAGTGAGCAATCAACGTACAGGCCAGGTGGGTGCAAGTTGCGAGAGCTGCACGTAACCGTAATCGTAAAAGATGTTTTATTGTCGCACAATCGTGTATCGATTCTTATGTCATATTTTCGTTGCTAGTTTCTAACGTTCAGCGCAGCATTGTTCACTTTTCCCGGTTATGATAACAATCCAATATTTCAAATCAACGGAACTTTTAGGAGCGAACATTACATTTTTAAGAAAAAAAGCTTTTATCAAAAAAAACAAAAATTTTAGAACTCCAGCTGAAGCAAATTTCTGTCTGTTTCATCACCTGTTTATAGGCAAAATAACGAAAAAAACTGTTAAAACCGAGACCAAACAAGTATCGAAAAAGAACTATTAATCAGAACTAAAATACCAGTCTCACTTTTAACCGGTCTGTTTTTCCCATCCCTAAAACCACAAGAGCTCCGTTGTTCAATATGAGCGGACTGCGTAGGCGGCAGCTGTGTGAACAAAGCGCATTGTTGCCACATAAACTATGCTAGTGCTAGACCGATGCTAGTCGTTTATTTATTATGATACTTGTATTTGCAATGCAATGCAATGCAATTACAACAGTTACTTGATTTCCGACAGAACAAACGTAGTTTCGCTACGTATTACTTTGCTGACACCACGAGCCATTTCTGCATCGGCACTTCATCCAACTGGCTCTTGAAAGCGTCAGATGGCCAACCGCCTCTGCTAGCCAGCGTGGGAACTTACCGTAGGTACTGCAGCGCTTATACATCCACTTTACGTATGTGAAGTTGCAAAACTGGAAATAAAGTAAAATACGCTCCTGTCTGCCGATAATACCGTTATCTTGCCAGTATCAATGTTGATAACAGGCAAAATAGTCGAGCTTCTCTGTTTCCGAAAGGATGGTCAGTCAGTATACATAATGAAGCTCGTATCGAACCTTCAGCGCATGAGTAACACTGGCAGCTGGCCAGTGTTTTTCAATTCAGTTCTTGCTCCCCCTGTGTGCCTTCACCCTTGACGGGAGCCTGTCACGCCATGCCATGGCCCCGGCTAACTGCGTTAGGAGGCAAGACCTAGGTAACACCAGTTGTTCCAGCTTGTAACGACTTCTACCTTTTCGGAACTAGGCAACCAGGGTACAAAGAAGAATATCTGTAAACGCTACCCGAAGGGCATTGCGATTTGAGAGTCATTAGCGTCATTTTATGCCAATTACATCAGTATCTTCATAATGTGCGCTGCATCATTCACAGTAAAATGAGGCGACATTCGCAGTTTTATATATATATATATATATATATATATATATATATATATATATATATATATATACACTCCTGGAAATTGAAATAAGAACACTGTGAATTCATTGTCCCAGGAAGGGGAAACTTTATTGACACATTCCTGGGGTCAGATACATCACATGATCACACTAAGAGAACCACAGGCACATAGACACAGGCAACAGAGCATGCACAATGTCGGCACTAGTACAGTGTATATCCACCTTTCGCAGCAATGCAGGCTGCTATTCTCCCATGGAGACGATCGTAGAGATGCTGGATGTAGTCCTGTGGAACGGCTTGCCATGCCATTTCCACCTGGCGCCTCAGTTGGACCAGCGTTCGTGCTGGACGTGCAGACCGCGTGAGACGACGCTTCATCCAGTCCCAAACATGCTCAATGGGGGACAGATCCGGAGATCTTGCTGGCCAGGGTAGTTGACTTACACCTTCTAGAGCACGTTGGGTGGCACGGGATACATGCGGACGTGCATTGTCCTGTTGGAACAGCAAGTTCCCTTGCCGGTCTAGGAATGGTAGAACGATGGGTTCGATGACGGTTTGGATGTACCGTGCACTATTCAGTGTCCCCTCGACGATCACCAGTGGTGTACGGCCAGTGTAGGAGATCGCTCCCCACACCATGATGCCGGGTGTTGGCCCTGTGTGCCTCGGTCGTATGCAGTCCTGATTGTGGCGCTCACCTGCACGTCGCCAAACACGCATACGACCATCATTGGCACCAAGGCAGAAGCGACTCTCATCGCTGAAGACGACACGTCTCCATTCGTCCCTCCATTCACGCCTGTCGCGACACCACTGGAGGCGGGCTGCACGATGTTGGGGCGTGAGCGGAAGACGGCCTAACGGTGTGCGGGACCGTAGCCCAGCTTCATGGAGACGGTTGCGAATGGTCCTCGCCGATACCCCAGGAGCAACAGTGTCCCTAATTTGCTGGGAAGTGGCGGTGCGGTCCCCTACGGCACTGCGTAGGATCCTACGGTCTTGGCGTGCATCCGTGCGTCGCTGCGGTCCGGTCCCAGGTCGACGGGCACGTGCACCTTCCGCCGACCACTGGCGACAACATCGATGTACTGTGGAGACCTCACGCCCCACGTGTTGAGCAATTCGGCAGTACGTCCACCCGGCCTCCCGCATGCCCACTATACGCCCTCGCTCAAAGTCCGTCAACTGCACATACGGTTCACGTCCACGCTGTCGCGGCATGCTACCAGTGTTAAAGACTGCGATGGAGCTCCGTATGCCGCGGCAAACTGGCTGACACTGACGGCGGCGGTGCACAAATGCTGCGCAGCTAGCGCCATTCGACGGCCAACACCGCGGTTCCTGGTGTGTCCGCTGTGCCGTGCGTGTGATCATTGCTTGTACAGCCCTCTCGCAGTGTCCGGAGCAAGTATGGTGGGTCTGACACACCGGTGTAAATGTGTTCTTTTTTCCATTTCCAGGAGTGTATATATATATATAGTTAAGGCTCACCGGATACTTGACCATCTTCTTCTTCTGTGCGAATGCACAAACAGTGCCCGAACTCTTACGGGAATCGGCAACGCGCCGCGAGTAATGAGTATAATGGGCTGGGAGCACTACGAATGTAGTGCGGGACAATACGTTGCGAATGTGGGTTTCGCGGGAGGCGTGCCAGAGATAAATCCCTGCAGTCGCACTATCCTCGGTGGCTCAGATGGATAGAGCGTCTGCCATGTAAGCAGGAGATCAAGGGTTCGAGTCCCGGTCAGGGCACACATTTTCATTTATCCCCGTTGACGTATGTCAACGCCTGTAAGCAGCTACGGGTGTTCATTTCATTGTAATTTCATTCACAGTTATGTTAACGGTTCTGTGCATGCGAATTAGCATTAAGGACACAGCAAGGTTTGCTGGGACCGATAAACGCTGTTAGACGTAAAACACTGATTCTGGAGTCATCACATCCGAGGTATACTGTAACTACCTGATAATAATCCTCGCTTGTCGTAGAAGTCTGTAAAGGCAGATCCAACGCGCTACGTACAGAGACATCGCAGCAGAATTACACTGACGTAAAAAGATCACGACACGAAGAAGGAGTTGTGCGATATAAACGAAAGTTCAGAGGCGTGTTTTTACACCTGAAAAACGTCTATTTAAATTTCATGCCACTTGCTTAAGAATGGTGGTAGTAGCGCCACCAAGAGGTCGCAAATCAGGTTTGCATTCAATACACGCCATAGTGGTCGTGAATGTTAGTTACCAATGAGATTGGACGTGGTTTGATGAAAGTCAAGAATGCCTTTAAGCAGAAACAACAAGGAAAAAAAAACTCGAATATTAGAGCCTCACTAAATTTGAACGAGGTCGTGCAATAGGGCTACATGAAGCTGGCTGTACCCTCTGCGTTATTGCAGAAAGACTTGCCCGGAATGTAGCCACTGTACATGATTGCTGGAAGCAGTGATCGCGACAATGTACCGTCGCGAGAAGTCCATGCTCTGGAGGATCATGTGGCACTACCGAGAGGAGAGACCATCGTGTTCGGCGTATGGCTCTGTCGCATCGTAACGCATCTGCAGCAGCAATCTGAGAGCACTTCGCACCACAATGACACAACTAACTGTTATAAATCGGTTACTTCAAGGGCAGCTCCGAGCCAGACACACCGTATAATCCATCCTAAACCGCCACAATTTGCGACTTCAGCTGTGTCCAGCTAGAGCTGATTGGAGGGCAGTTGTGTTTTCTGATAAAAGCTGGTTCTGTCTCGGTGACAGCCGTTCGTCAGACGAAGGACAGCTGAGGGCCAGCAAACAACCTGCGTGCTTGCTATACACCTGGGTCTACATCTGGAGTTTCTGGAGTTCAATAATTTAATTTCGTCTTGTTTATTAATATCTTACTTGATTTTCTATTAGTTATAAGTTTTTATAATGCTGCACAAAAAAAAGATATCAAATGGATCTAAACAGAGCCCGCCTCCACGAGGCGGGACACGGGCAACGGTGTGAGTGGGGACGGGAGCCGGTGTGGTGTTACTTTCAGTCACTGCGGACCCCGGACCCAGTCACAGCGGCTAAGTGGCAATATACGACCCACCATAAGAAATTAGACGGTGGGTCATAAAATATAAGCAGCCAGTGAAAAAAAAAAATTCAATATGACAGCAAGAGCACTGTCATAGTTATCCCATGCACCCTGACTGGAAAATTGTACGTCGATCTAGTGATTCGACCTGTTGTGTGCCATTCCAAGGGGTGTTTTTCAACACGACAACGCTCGCCAAAATACCGCTGTTGCAACCCAAAATGTTCTACAGTGTCAACATTTGTTGCCTTACCTGCTCGATCACAACATCTGTCTACAGTCGAGCACATACGTCATCGACAAGCAGCATTAACCGTTCCTGTATTGACCGAACAAGTGCAACAAGCATGGCATCCCATCCCAAACACTGACATCCGGCACCTGTACAACACAACGCAAGCACGTTTGCGTGCTTGGATTGAACAGTCTGGTGTTTACACCATTTATTTATGTACCATAATTTCACATTTGCAATGGCTTATCTCGCGCTTTCATTAACCTGTGATTATGCAATGTTAGGTTGGCAGTGCGGTCTAACGCACGGCTTTCCGGGCTGGAAGGAGCGCCTGGTCCCCGGCACGAATCCTCCCGGCCGATTTGTGTGGAGGTCCGGTGAACCGGCCAGTCTCTGGACGGTTTTTAGGCGGTTTTTCATCTGCCTCGGCAAATGCGGGCTGGTTCCCCTTATTCCGCCTCAGATATACTGCGTCGGCGATTGCTGCGTAAACAAGTTCTCCACGTCCGCGTACACCACCATTACACTGCCACGCAAACATAGGGGTTACACTCGTCTGGTGTGAGACGTTCCCTGGGGGGTCCACCGGGGGCCGTACCGCGCAATAACCCTGGGTTCGGTGTGGGGCTGCGGGGGGGTGAAGTGGACTGCGGTAGTCGTCGCTGGGTTGTGGACCACTGCGGCTGCGGCGGGGACGGAGCCTCTCCGTCGTTTCTAGGCCCCCGGTTAACATACAATACAGTACAATACAATGCAATGTTAATCACTTAAATATGTTACCTAGACAAATGTATTCAAGAAATTTCATTAATCTTTCGTGGTGTCATTTTTTCCCGCTGGGTGTATTCCATCATTTTGATCGCAATTGTTTCTTTAAAAGTTTCATTTGCGCAGCCCGTAATTCTGCATCTTGGAGTTACCAGGTAGCAATGAAACTATGAGGCAATTGTGTTACAGTAACTTGCGTTTGAAGCATCAATCAGGCTATTGCAGGAGATATACTGCGGAATAAATGAGGAGCCATTCAGTTGCGGCTGAGATTTAATACAGAAACGACCCATGTCTGCTTGCGGGGGATGGTGAGCGCCTCGATCCATTGAGTGTCCGCAGACACTTAAAACTTGGCGAGGAAGCCCGCCAAGTTCTGCCCACGCTGGCCCGTGCTCTCTTTATCTCAATAATTGATGGATGGAGTTCTCCGTTTCACGTAGCTCCCCCCTTCCCATCCCGGCGCTCCGATCGCAGTCTGTGGCGGCGAGGTAAACGATTCGACAGCGGACACACAGAATCTTATGACTGTCTCACGGAACCCGTAATATGGCTGCCTCTTTCTACTGACGAGGAAAACACGACAAACGTCATACCCCAGTTTCCCAGAAACCTATCTCTGTAGAAGAATAGTAAAAATTGACGAACACGTCTCTGCTTATCCGTAGATATTCAACCCTATCTGAGAAAACGACGGTCAAATTGTTCGAAAAAACTGTGTGCTTTTTAGGGAGTAAACAGAATAATAGAAGCGATGGCACAGTGGTTGGTGTCACAGTTTCACATTTTTGAGGCCCGTGATTATTATTTTTGTTTTTGTTTCTCATTTATCTATGCATGTTTACACGAGAATTTCCGATACAGATTGAAATAACGTTGCAATTATTCATGTACTAATTGTATGTATGACGAATGAAATAAAAAGAAATAAAACAGAAAAAATGAATGGAAAACTGTTCCAATAATCTGTTGCAGGCACCAAAATTTCGGAAAAATAAACCGTTAATGTATCCAGAATGAGATTTTCACTCTGCAGCGGAGTGTGCGCTGATATGAAACTTCCTGGCAGATTAAAACTGTGTGACCGACCGAGACTCGAGACCTTTGCCTTTCGCGGGCAAGTGCTCTACCAACTGAGCTACCGAAGCACGACTCACGGTTGGTACTCACAGCTTTACTTCTGCCAGTACCTCGTCTCCTACCTTACAAACTTTACAGAAGCTCTCCTGCGAACCTTGCAGAACTAGCGCTCCTGAAAGAAAGGATATTGCGGAGACATGGCTTAGCCACAGCCTGGGGGATGAGGTTCGCAGGAGAGCTTCTGTAAAGTTTGGAAGGTAGGAGACGAGGTACTGGCAGAAGTAAAGCTGTGAGTACCGGGCGCGAATCGTGCTTCGGTAGCTCAGTTGGTAGAGCACTTGCCCGCGAAAGGCTAAGGTCCCGAGTTCGAGTCTCGGTCGGGCACACAGTTTTAATCTGCCAGGAAGTTTCAATCCGTTTATGGTTTGTCGCAGAATTATTGCCAACGCGTGAGCTTCATACGAAGAAATGTCGTAGTGGCAAACCCGCAAACCTGCCTTCGCACAATGCTCGTGGTATTCGGAGCTTCTACGTTTCCAATGTTTTTTTGGTCGGTATTAACCAAGGGAAAGCATAAAATCTTTTTGGAGAAAAAACATAAGAATAAAATATAACAATCAAGAACTGCTATCTAAGAATATCAGAATTAAAAAAGATTGCATTCCCTGACAATACCATACACACACATATATTGTATAATGAATGTATGACATTTATTGTGAAACCCAGTTTTAATTTTTCAATTAGTCCTTGTATCCTCTAACCAAATAAGAAACATTCGTGTAATAACCCTCTACAGACATGGGGGATAGATGAAAAAATACGAGGGCTGGAACTCAAATAGTGGCAACTATTTATTCACAAGCGATACAAAAGAGTTACATGTTTGCACCTGTTACTGTCCTTCGATGTATTCTCCAGGGTTGTGTAGAACCCGTTGCCAGCGATGTGGAAGGCGTAGTATATCGTTAGCAGAGCTTGTTCTGTTGATGGTGTGAACGCAGCGGTGAACTGCCTGTCGAGTCTCTGGAACAGTTCTGAAGCGAATGCCACGAAGCGGTTCCTTCATCTTCGTAATCAAATGAAAGTACGGGGAGTATGGTGGGTGGAAGAGTACTTCCCAGTCCCATCGACCGAACAGAGCAGCCACAGCTTGCGCTGTATGCGCCCGCGCATTGTCGTGCAAAATGATGGGCGGGTCGCGCACAAAGTGTCGCCTCTCCTTTCGCAAAGCTGGTCGCAGGTGATGCTCCAGAAACGAACAGTAATACTGTGCACTGACGATCTGCCGTGGAGGAACGTAATGTGTTAATATAACACCATCACAGTGGTACACGAGAATCACCATAGCCTTTCACCATACTGGGGCTCTGACACACTTTCGACTTTCTTGATGACCCATAATGACGCCATTCGTTGGATTGGCGTTTCAGTTTCGGCTCATACGATGTGGCCCATGTCTCATCCAGTGTTACGATACGGCGTACGAAAGCCTCTCCTTCGCGCTGATAGCGCTCCATGTGCGTCTGAGCAGCCTTGTAACGCACCCATTTCTACATTTCCGTCGAGTCATGCGGAACCCATCGTGATGCAATTTTTCGCATTCCCAGGTGTTCCTCAGGATGTGAAGCACAGTCGTATGCGCTAATCCGGTTTCATGGGCGAGCTCACAAATCGCGTGGCGTCGATCACTGTCCACTAACACGGCAACAACATGCACTTCTTCTTCAGAGATGCTAGGCCGACCTGCCCGATGCATGTTTGCCACAGTTTGCCAACCTTCGTTGAAGACTTTTACCCAACGTGCCACTGTTCTGTAGGGCAATGCCGATTCCCCGCACGCCTCTTGAAGACCTTGATGACACTGTCGTGCTGTACGACGTCTGGCACATTCAATCGTGATCCAAGTCCGTTGTTCTTGTTTCGAAAACATAGTGACACCGTTACGTTAGACCGCTCGCTCACAAGTGACTGTATTTCCCTCGACTGTGCGCACGCCGGTGACGTGGGATGGGCGAGTCGATTTGCTCGGGGGTAGGGTAGGTATGTCAACAACGTGTGCTATCAGCGACAATAGTAGATTCCATTGCATAGTGTCTCCACAGCAGTGTTGCCACTATTTAAGTTCCAACCTACGTAAAATAGATGAAAACAAAAATCTGGTTTCGAACACGGGACACAAAGGGAGAGTCCACGACGATACCAAATATGCCACCAGTCAGCCTGAGATTATCGTGTGCTAAAATACATTTAAATTTCAGTGGTAACTCTGACCGTCGTTACTCCAGAAACGGCCGAGTATCTACGGATAAGCCGCGACACGTATTCACATATTTTGGGTCCTCTTCTACTGAGCGAAGTTTCTGGGAAATCGGGTTAGGTGTCCTCCTCGAGAGCGCCAGTTAGACGTACACACCATTTTGTAAAATGGTTCTGTAATAATGTCTCACGAGTAATGAATGAAATTCGTAGCTATGCCGCGCGTCTCTTCCATAAGGAAAAATTGGAACAATTTATGCGAAACTTGGCCCATAAGTAGCATAAGAAAGTCGAGAAATGAAAAATATTTCATGACGTTGGATGCAGATTTGACATACATGGGCAGAAAACCTTTACACCTTTATTCTATTATGACATGATAGGATGTAGTCGAATTAAATCAAATGTTCAGTTTATGAGTACTTTGCTGTGGTGGCAATGTATCTGTTGTTTATTAATACCCAAACATGTTTGTAAATAGCAGTTCACGAAGTGTATAGTAAAATAAGAAAGATAATTTGTAAATGTGATTGATGGCTGTATGGCTATAGCCAAATGCCAATAAAAGTAAATAAATCAGACATTACTGAGGGAAATAGATTAGGACACGTTACAATGTTAGTTACTTGTTATTAACCACAGAACTTCATATTGGTCATTTTTGAAGTTAATTACTCAATTAGTTCCTGTAATAGTGTGTATTTCAACCACGTGGGCATTTCTGTCGGTCTGTTATGGTCAGAGGCCTTTGGCTGGTACGTACTTCTCAATTCAGTGAACTGTACAACAGCCGTATACTTCAGGATATTTAATTTCGAACGCAACCAGTTTCGGCAATCGATTTTGCCAATCCAGGCCCCATACGCTTTTTTCGAATCAGCAAGCTGATCGTATTGTGGCATAGAACTGGGTATCGTGAATCCGAATCGTTGTGCAACTGATTCATATGAAAGGGTGACACCAGCTCGTTGTTTGAGTCAAGAGAGATGTTATATTACACAAAAGTCAAAAACGAAAGAACTGATATTTGTTCAGATGGTGAAATTTGTTTGAGCGAAGAATTCTTGTTTTGTATATCATATGAAACTTGTAATTGTTTTCTGCTTTGCCGCAAACAACGTTTGTCGGTGAAAAACATAGCTGTACAACGGAGAAATGTCTTTATATCTACGTCTATAGTCCGCAGTACACCTTGCGATGTGTAGCAGAGAATACTTTGTGCACCAGTGTCACCTCCCTTTTTTTTTTTTTTCTTTTGTATGTCCATCCTTTTGGCAGGAGGTCTTTGGGATGACGGCCGTTTACTATTGTGCCAAAAAGAAACACTTACAGCCGGCTTTATGATTTATTTTGTTGCAACCAGTTTCAACGCTTCATTGCGCTATCTTGAGGCTGTTGTTGATGCGGTACGGGTTGATATGATCCCTGTATACAGTATATCACATCAGTTGCCACCATAACTGTATACGCAGATAATGTGTCAGCACTTCAACCATCAACTGCCAACTGACTCTTTTCCTGTTTCAGTCGCGCTCGGTTGGCGGGAAGAACGACTCTTTGCAAGCTCTCGTGTGGGTTCGAGCCTGTCTTATAATCAGAGTCCAATTTTATCTTCGTAATGTTTTCGCGAGTTATGCAGAACACCTCTCTGGCAGCATCTGCCACTAGAGTTGACTGAGAATATTCGTGACTCTTTCCTGCTTACTCAATGAATCTGTAACGAAACGTGCTGCTCTTCTTTGGATCTTCTCTATTTCCTATATCAACCCTGTCCGGTGCGGCTCCCATACTGACACGCAATACTGAAGTATTGGTCGAACGAGTGGTTTTCAACTTACTTCCTTTGTTGATGGACTACATTTACTGCCTATTCTTCCAGTGAACTTCAGTCTGTCATGTGCCTTACCTGCGGTTAATTTTACATGGCCATTCATCCCACTTCAGATCGCTCCGTAAGCATACTACTGGGCTTTTTATGGAAGTAAATGCACCCAGTGCCTGTTCTGCAATCACGTAATCATACGAAAACGCGTCTTTCTATCTGCGTATTCGCAACACGTTGTATTAGGTTATGTAGGGGTTTATTGCCACTACCGTGCATCAAGTGTCTCCAAGTCATCCCGCATTTCGCTTCCACTTTCTAATCTTGCGACTTCTCTGTATACAGGGTGTTACAAAAAGGTACGGCCAAACTTTCAAGAAACATTCCTCGCACACAAATAAAGAAAATATGTTATGTGGACATGTGTCCGGAAACGCTTAATTTCCATGTTATAGCTCATTTTAGCTTCGACAGTATGTACACCAACGTGATCAAATTGTAAATTTTCACAATCAACATGTGTGGGCTGACGAGAATCCGCACGCAGTTGTGCAATCACGCCATCAACTCAGATTTTCTGTGAACGTTTGGGCAGGCATTGTTGATGATGTCTTGATTGGGCCCCATGTTCTTCCACCTACGCTCAATGATTTCATACGGGATACTCTACCTGTGCTGTTAGAACATGTGCCTTTACAAGTACGACACAACATGTGGTTCATGCACGATGGAGCTCCTGCACATTTCAGTCGAAGTGTTCGTACGCTTCTCAACAACAGATTCGGTGACCGATGGATTGTGAGAGGCGGACCAATTCCATGGCCTCCACGCTCTCCTGACCTCAACCCTCTTGACTTTCATTTGTGGGGGCATTTGAAAGCTCTTGTCTACGCAACCCCGGTACCAAATGTAGAGACTCTTCGTGCTCGTATTGTGGACGGCTGTGATCCAATACGCCATTATCCAGGGCTGCAACAGCGCATCAGGGATTCCATGCGACGGAGGGTGGATGCATGTATCTTCGCTAACGGAGGACATTTTGAACATTTCCTGTAACAAAGTGTTTGAAGTCACGCTGGTACGTTCTGTTGCTGTGTGTTTCCATTCCATGATTTATGTGATTTGAAGAGAAGTAATAAAATGATCTCTAACATGGAAAGTAAGCGTTTCCGGACACATGTCCACATAACACATTTTCTTTCTTTGTGTGTGAGGAAGGCCGGCCGCGATGGTCTAGCGGTTCTAGGTGCTCAGTCCGGAACCTCGCGACTGCTACGGTCGCAGGTTCGAATCCTGCCTCTGGCATGGATGTGTGTGATGTCTTTAGGTTAGTTAGGTTTAAGTAGTTCTAAGTTCTAGGGGACTGATGACCACAGATGTTAAGTCCCAAAGTGCTCAGAGCCATTTGAACCATTTGTGTGAGGAATGTTTCCTGGAAGTTTGGCCGTACCTTTTTATAACATCCTGTATAACAGCGTTAACCTCGGAGAGACTCATGTAACTTCTGGTGTTATGTACTGGATCATTTATATATACGTTGTGAATATATATTGTGAAACGTAATAGTAACACTCATTTGCGGCACGCATTTGCGTCTGAAGACATGCTGTGTTCTGCTTGGCACAATCTCTCATATTCCGTGGGCTCGTATTTTGTTCATTAGGTGGCAGTGTGGAACTGTACAGAACGCCTTCCGGAAGCCAAGGAGCACGGCATCTATTGCTAGGTCTGTCTGACGATCGTATGTGATTAGAGCTGTTTTCGGAACCCATGTTGATTCCCACAGAGCAGATTGGAGGTATCCAGGAATGTCATAATACGCAAGCATAAAAAATTTTGCAAAATCCTACAATACACTGACGTGACGACAACGTCCTGTGCGATTTTCTTGTCATTGGGAACGTTTCGGTCCTGCAAAGAGCCTACTACAAGAGGAGCAAATTCTTTCGCAAACTCTGCACAGGCTCTTATTGATCTACCGCAATCCGCTTTCCGTAAACATCGCAGTCCATTGTCTGCCTTAATAAATACAAGAGGTTACCTGACTTGAAGCTGGCCGTGGATGCACAAGAGGCGACTGTCAGACTTCAGCAAGACCTCTGACACTGTCGACTCCGACATTTTATTTGCCAAACTTAGCAGCCTAAATTTCTCGCAAAGTGCACTGGTATAGTTTAACTCATACCTGACGTCTCACCAGCAATGTGTCAAGTCCGGCATCATAAAGTCACAGTGGAGGAAGGCAGTCGTAGTGTCTGAGTTCGATATTAGGTCCTGTACTGTTTTTATTGTATGTCATCAGCTTTTACCTACTGCAAATACCAAATGTACGCTGATAATCTCCAGTTGTATTTAAAAGTAAGCGCAAAACAATAAGCCTGAAGAGAGCTATTGCGAATCTCAATACTGACCCGTGTTCACTATCAAAATGGATATAGGGTTAAGCCGCGACCCATCCAAAATCCCAAGCGGTACTGGTTAGTCATTCTAGCCTAATTATCCCGAGAACAAGAGGAAAGCTTTTGTGTGTTGATCTCAACGCAGACACTAGTGCTAGATATTTACCTGCTACAATAGTGCTGTATACATTCAGAAGACATTAGGTAAAAGAACCGCCATGTAAACAGAGTATTGTGCGTTGGTGTATACAGTTTAGGGACACTAGTTGTCTCTGTAATCAGTAAGGTACAGAGGGACCAAGTGCGCCAGATGCAAGTGGAGGAGCCCGCATCTCGTGGTCGTGCGGTAGCGTTCTCGCTTCCCACGCCCGGGTTCCCGGGTTCGATTCCCGGCGGGGTCACGGATTTTCTCTGCCTCGTGATGGCTGGGTGTTGTGTGCTGTCCTTAGGTTAGTTAGGTTTAAGTAGTTCTAAGTTCTAGGGGACTTATGACCACAGCAGTTGAGTCCCATAGTGCTCAGAGCCATTTGAACCAAGTGGAGGAGGTGAGGGAAGATTCGTATAGCACACGAAAAATGTCAACGGTACTCGCGAACCACGAACTTGAACACCGTAGCAAGCTGTGTGACAGATTTTGTTGCGCCTGAGATATTTCAGACAGTACAGTCTGCAACTAGTGCAACAATTACAAATTTGGAGGTACCACGTGAGTATGTACATTTCGTCTCCAAGCTACTGCTCAACGACGAAGTAGCCTTCCATTTATCACAGAAGGTCAACTGACACAATATAAATGCGTGGGGCACTTAAAGTCCTTATAAAAATTCCTACCTATGAACGATATCGCCGAAGCATATTGTTTTCCCTGCTATGTCATAGACAAAGCTGTATGACCGTTTTTATTCTGTGGGCAGACTGTGACAGGAACCTCTCACCTTGATACATTGCAGTTGTGGCTGTTTCTACAACTTACTGCTAATTCCGAGAATTTCATCTTGCAACAAGACGGGTCAGGCTATGTTGGAACATCGATCTTCGTCGCTATCATAATGACCAAGGATGGTAGTGAATATGATGTGGATCTCTTTTCCTTGGCGTCCCAAGTCGTCTGACTTAACATTTTGCGACGTTTTCCTTTGGGGATACACCTTTAGCTTCCCTGGTCATTCCTTTGTCACACTCTGTGTCAGGTGTGGTCTGACAGACAGCAGTTTTTAAATAGTAATAAAAATTGCATTCAGCAGTTTCAGTGAAACAGTTCAGATTTTTTATGTAAAATGTTACATTAATTCTACACAAAAGTATATTCCAATGAAGTTTATTCTTACGGAAAGAAGGCCTTTAAACAAACACTGCACAAAATGACCATAATATTACAAGATAATGTTAATGATGGTGAAAATCAAATACCTTGCTCTACTAATTTTCCTTTTTGCTTTCTTTTTATTGTTTATTGTGAATGTAATAATAAAAATATAAAAACCACCATAAAACATTACACTAGTAATTTTCAAGTTTTCAGTTTCGTTCTAAAAGGTTGTCTTTACATTCGCTGGAAATTTTTACAAAGAAATCAAGCTAAATGGGCTTCTTGCAACAATGACAAACGTAAGACGTCTTTCTCTTCTTTTTGGGGTCACGGGTGGTGGAAGTTTTGCATTTTTTCAATCGCTCTACAAGAACTACTCTTGGTTCTGCTGCACCCAAAACACGGTTAATCGATGCATGATGTTCACCGGCTGTACTGTAGCTGTTGAATAGCTTTTTATTTGTTGTGTCACCTATGAGTTTGCGAGCTTCTTCAAACATTAAAACGGTACACCAGAGTATTGCCTTTGTAGGAATTGTGAAGGACAAACGCATTCACCCCACTAATGTCTAACATACGGATAAATAATGCCATTGGCCATCGTTGGAAGAGGATTGGACGACCTGCGATATTTGTTTCAAATAAATATATTTATAGCAGAACCCTTCGCTAAAAATTCAGTGCCTGCAATTCTTTCATCTCTTTTATCACTTGTTTCATCCCAGGTTATGTTTAGGTTCCTTCTAGCCTCTCTGTTCCGTAAATGGAAAGCTCACACTTGTTCCATTCCAGATTATGTTTAGGTTCCTCCTAGCCTCTCTGTTGCGTAAATGGAAAGCACACACTTGTGTTTCAGAGGGATTTGGTATCAGGTAATTGTGATTATAATAGGCAGACAGTGTTTGAAGACCCGTAGTTTTTCTTCTACTTCCTCAAAGGTTCTCCCTTGGGCAACAACTGAGGTATCATCTGCATAGATGAAAGGTCTTGTGACAGGTTCAAATGGTTGGTCGCTGGCATAGGTATTATATAACAATGGGGCTAACACACTTCCTTGTGGAATGCCATTATTCTGTATCCTCCATCGACTTCTTTTGTTTTGTAGAGTAACAAAGAAGCGTCTGTTTTGTAATAGGCATCTCATAAATTGCGCCAGATGATAGTCTTTCGTAACAGCATAGATCTTTCCTAATAATTACTTATGGTTGATTGTGTCATAGGCGGCAGTGAGATCGACGAATGCAACGCCAGTTATCTGTTTGCGTTCGCAACCGTCTTCTATATATTGCGTCAAATTCAGGATCCGTCCACAACAAGACTTCCCTGGACGAAGGCCCGCCTGTTATCTTATCAGTGTTTGGTCAATATGTGCTGAGATTCGATTAAGTAGATACTTTCTAGGAGTTTATAAAGAGGACACAGAAATGATATCGGTCGGAAGTTTTTAGCTTCTGTGGGCTGTTTTCCAGGGACACAATTTTGGTTTTCCTCCAGATCTTTGGTATTTGCGGTCTTGAGACACATATGTTCATCATGTCTAGAATTCACTTTTTAGTCGTTGGCCCAAACATTTTTACTTGTTCCATTGTTAGGTCATCTAAGCCAGCGGCTATGTTATTCTTCATTGCGTGTATTGCGGTTTCTAATTCTCCCAGAGAGAAAGGTGTGCCAATATTGTCGTTCTCTTCAGGAGATCTTTGATGTCTTTGGCTTACATACCTTTTCTTTATTTTCCCATTCAACAATAATTGTTGCGCTATCTGATTAGGCGTTACATCAGAAATAATAGTTGGAGCGGTCGATGGGTTATTGTCAAGTTTCTTCAACAGTTGCCATGCCTTTCTGCTATTTTGTTTCATATTAAGTTCTGTCATAAGACTGCACCATTTTTCTTTTCTTGTTGCTGATATGGCTGACATAATATCTTCCCCTGTTTATTTTGTTTCATCAGAAAAGGGATCTTCTTCGAAAACGCTTTCATATTTGTCCACAATGATCTTTGTATCTTTATTCAGACCTGGTACGTGAGTTGTTCTACATCCCCGAAGAATGTGGCTACTTGAGACAGTTTTAACTAAATTTATAAAAGATTCATATGGAGCTTTGAGAGCGAACGAATCTCTTATAGTAACATTGCATGTGTAAGTTTAAAGATTAAAATTCTATCGCCTGATAATAACAAGAAAATATTATTCAAGTAATTTAAAAGAGTGCAAAATATTTATAAAAACGTAAAACAAAATAACCTAGGAAGTGATTTAATATGTTAGGATGTAGCCGCATAGTAGCGGTGTTAAGTTTCAGGTTAATCACAGTGTTCGGCAGGAATTTCGCACTGCATAGTTGGCGGCGGCCCTCAAAAACTATTGGAAAGAAGCGGCCAGTGCGGCGAGTGGGGGTAGGTTGGCGGCTCTGCAGCGCTGCGCCAGCGTCTGGCCAGGGCGCGCCGTTGGGCCGCTTTTAGATTGCGAAGCCCCGTTTGAACTGGGCCCGCACGTGGGGGCCGCCCACCGGCTCTTTATGCGGACACATCAGCCCCGCCGGAGCAAGTACTTCATAACGCGAGGTCCGTAGTTCAACTTGCGCCAAACTTGTTAAATATCGGCGCCATTCTTCAGGGCGGGGCAAAGTTTCCGCTTTGATGTCGGTTTATTGAAGCCGCCTGGGAGGATGGCCCACCCTTTGTCCGTTGGCGGATAGCGGCTCTACGCTACGTATAGACAGCCAAGCCGCCACCGGCACGTCGCGCCGGACTTGCTGAAGGCTTACTGTCTTGTGCTATTGGCTGTCACATACGTGATCATTTACGCAGCAACAATGACGCTGGTGATTAAATATGTGACAGTAAATTAACAATGAAACAGTTGAATTAACAATTAAGCTGGTAGTCATATCTTTATTTGATTGTTAATGCGCAATACTTTAATTTTACATGTAACGTTTCATCATGCTATGACAAAGAAATCCTTTTTAACGTCAGATGAATAGCCAAGGACTTCCAGAGCAGTTCGTAGCCTTAGATGTGTAATTAGACAACTACAACTTAAAAGTAAGTAAATCTATTTATGTGACAATTTTTAAGTTGAATGACTTCTCTCCTGTGGTCGCCACATCATCGATAGATGGCAACATCTTTCTCTCCAAGCTCTTAAGTTTATTAAACACTGATAGCTATTTTCTAGTATGTGCCCGTTCTTTGGCCGGCCGAAGTGGCCGTGCGGATAAAGGCGCTGCAGTCTGAACCGCAAGACCGCTACGGTCGCAGGTTCGAATCCTGCCTCGGGCATGGATGTTTGTGATGTCCTTAGGTTAGTTAGGTTTAACTAGTTGTAAGTTCTAGGGGACTGATGACCTCAGAAGTTGAGTCCCATAGTGCTCAAAGCCATTTGTACCATTTTGCCCGTTCTTATGCATATGCATCGTCATTCTCATAAGTTGTCTGAAGTGGAAGTTACATGACTTTTGTAAATCCATTGTGCACATGACGATGTTCACACCCTCAAAAGAAGGTAGCATGCATGTATGTAGTTCCTGTCGCGTGCGTGACAAGTTTCACCCAGGGACTTTTTTTTTTTTTTGTTATGTTGTCGCTTGTACTGGTAGTCCACTCACGTGAATATGTGTAGCTTCGAGTTCGATTCAAAGATTAGTATTTCACCACTGGTGTTTGAAGGTGGTTATTATAATGGAGTAAAAGAATGAGTTTATGCACATTGTTGACAATCGTCACCTGCACGATTTTTATCAACGCCTGTAAGCAGCTAATAGTCTGGTTCAAAATGGTTCAAATGGCTCTGAGCACTATGGGACTTAACTTCTGAGGTCATCAGTCCCCTAGAACTTAGAACTACTTGAACCTAACTAACCTAAGGACATCACAAACATCCGTGCCCGAGGCAGGATTCGAGCCTGCGGCCGTAGCTATCGCGCGATTCCAGACTATAGCGCCTAGAACTGCTCGGCCACCCCGACCGGCTAATAGTCAGGATTTCATTGTACTTTCATTCTTCGAGAGCCGCAAGATCACCAATGGTATCTGTTCTTTCTTCATATAGGTAAGGATTACCGGCCAGTGATTTTCTTCAGTGCGGATGTACTCACATTGCTCAGTCAGAGTCGGTACTGGCCTCTGAAATAAAAAAACAACTGGGTGAAGGAATCAACTATCAACTCGAACTGATGTCCTCTGACGTCCGCCGAGATCAAATTCAACGAACAATACCAAGCATAGACGTAAAAAAAAAAAGAGACGGATGGATTCCGGGTTCGAGTCCCGGTCTGGTCTGGCCACATATTTCCAACTGTCCCCGTTGATACTTATCAATGCCTGTAAGCAGCTAATGGTCTGGATTTCATTGTAATTTCATTAAATTAAGCATAGTAATTAGAACTGGATTTACACATACGAAAATCCAGCACGCATCCGTTTAAGCACTCTGAAACACTAGGAACAGTATAGTTAATTGATTCGCAGTTAGTTTATTATATAATAAATTGTTTTCAGCACTCTTTACGGCTTTTAGAGTATCAGAGATATTCAAAAATTCTTTACTAAAAAGAAACATTGCGTGCGCTACCATCTGAGAAAAACATCTGGGACATAGAAAGAAGTAAAGTATGCAGACACTGTATTATTTGTCACTTACGATCAAAAATAATGCATCTCACGCAAAGAGCGGAGTTTTCAGATGCAGATTAATGTTGTTTCTCCTAGACAACTAGTAATATGCCTAAAGAATTTTAATGAGCCTTTTATTATATCTGCGTTTGGAAACTAATTTATATGGTGCAGGATTTTATGGTACTTAGATTCAAAAGTTAATTTTACGGTAATTGTGTATATTAATTACAGAAACGCGTTAAGTGCAATATTTTAAATCAATAAAAAATGGATTGTACGAGTATAATTAAAATACAATATAATTTCTTTCATTTCAACAAAATTTGTCTGCTTTATACTATAGCCGAACTGACTAATTGCCCTTTACAGAAGTGCTTAGTTACGTATTCTAAAACAGTTCACATGATTATATCATTCGGTAATATTAAAAAGATAACAACAATATGTCAATTCTGCGAAAGTTAAATTTGAAACAACTTTCTTTAGTATTGGTTACCACATTAAGAAAATGCTATAGTGCATTTCATTACAATGTGATGTGTGGTTGGTGAGTGACGAAAAGTGACTACTCTTTAAACACCGACTACAGATGGTGGGAATTGCTTGTATGAAGACCGCGAGTGGACTGTGCTGCACCATGCATATAACAGGAACGATTAACTTCTTGTGGTCATGTAGCACTTTTTGAAACTGACTGTCGAGGGTATTTATTTTCTTCATGTGCAACTTCTACCTTGAAGCTTTATGAAGCGTTGTACTGCAAAAGACTGTGCTACAGCATAACTCAAACATTAAAATCTCCTTCGACAAAAAAAATTAAGATATGTCTTCGTTGTATTTGATCTGTACATCAACTTTAATATCCTTAACATAAATCCCCCCCCCCCAAAAAAAAAAAACACGTTCTTGTACACTGCTTACATTTTGTATTTCGAAAGTCATCACTAACTTGATCGTATTCCTGCCATCTTCGATTCAGTGTCACCACGTTGGGCCGAAATTCGTCTCCAGGGATTTTCTGCAGCAAAATACTGTACTACAAATGGTTCAAATGGCTATGAGCACTATGAGACTTAACATCTGAGGTCATCAGTCCCCTAGAACTTAGAACTACTTAAACCTAACTAACCTAAGGACATTACACACATCCATGCCCGAGGCAGGATTCGAACCTGCGACCGTTAGCGGTCGCGCGGTTCCAGACTGAAGCGCCTAGAACTGCTCGGCCACTAAGGCGGGCAAAATGCTAGTTTACCCCAGGGAAGCATTGAGAGTTGACCGTGGCCGGCTGGGGAACGGCGAAGGGAAGTGACAATAGGCAGCTTAGGGCAGCTCAAGCTCTGAGAAAGCGGTAATGCGGCATGGCCTCCAGCCGCCTTAAGATGAGTGACAGTGAGTGGGTGGTTGAGCCCGACTTCATGCTGGTGTACCAGGAAACAGACGGAGAACTTGTACGCCTGTTGATAAATGTCTGTCATCCCGTCTTCTGTGAAACATGCGAGGAAGCCGCGCAAAGCTATGGTGGAGCAGTCAACAGAGGTCAAAATATGCGTGTTCGTCACTATAGCAACTTCACGCTGAATTCACGGTCCAAAGAGTCTGAAGCAAATCAGGTGAAGAGCGACAGGATTAATTCCCCGGCCTCCCATGGAAACGTAGGACCAAGGAATTTGAAGTACTCTCCTGAGAGTCAGATTTCCAGAAAACTTGGTGTTTCTGCAAACGCTAACCTTGATGGGTGGCCTGGGAGGAGCTATATAGCAGAAGTTGAGAGGAGGCATTGGTCGGCACTGGGAAATGACACATAATTAACGCGACTTGCGCTGCAATTGGCGTAAGTGATTTTGCTGGAGAGGAAACCGAGGTGAAGAGCGGACTGTGAGAAGTCTCCGTCGAGGTCTGCCGTTCCCAGCTTGCCTAGAGTGCGGACGTGGCGTTCTTTACTCAGCTTGCCAGAGAAAGAGTGAGCATCTCCGCAGTTTAGAACTTGGCAAACAGAACGATTGAGCTTGGAGATAGGAAGTTTTGGTTCAGCGATGTACTGAGCAAGATAGCTAGGAGGGAGAAGACGAGCGCAGCCTTACAGCACCACGAGGTCGGCCGACGTCCACACAACGACACCGTTCCGCCACGCTGTATTCGTTGATATTGCGCACGCTCTGGCCATTGATTAATTTGGTGGATCACGTTGGCAAAGTTTCCATGAGGGTTTCATGGGCCGTGTATTCTAGAATTCTTCTCGCACTTCGCATTACACCTGGGTCAGTCGATAGGCATTACTTTTGAGTTATCGCGCTTTACTCCACACAAACGCAATTTATTACCACTGCCTGTTAGGAGAGTCAAGTAATGTGAAGATTGAAGGTCGTGAGTTAAAATATATCTGTACTAATCGACTGCATCTGTTTTCAATCAAGTAGTTGAACTCCCAAGTCACTTTCTTAATTAATTTTATGTTCAACATTTGCATCTGTGTAACTCTTCAGGCTTTCCCGGCGATCTAATGACATCTTAGGTTGTCGGGTGTTCTGCAGGATATCAGCGTCGTACTTGCACGATATTTCGGTCACGTAGCTCGTAACCTTCATCAGGTGCGACCTGAGACTGCTCCTCGAGTGGACCTGGTCCAGTATTTATGCCTATGGCCTTCCCCCTCCACCAACGGCTGCAGGCGCTTCCTCTGTGGTCCACGCCCATTCCCTGCGACCTGCTGGGGCGTTGCTGCTCCGTTTTCCGTCCGCTGCGGTTCTAGGTGTTCCGTCTGCGGTCCGCGCCCACCAAACCCGCTCCTGGGGGATTCATCTATGGTCTGGGGTACCAAGCGTTCCCCCTGCGGTCCGCGCCCGCTCACCACGACCTGTTGGAGCGTTGCCACTCCGTTTTTCGTCCGCTGCGGCTCCGGATGTTCCCTCTGCGGTCCGCGCCCACCAATCCCACTTCTGGGTGTTCCACCTTCGGCCTGGTGCGCCTGGCAGTCCGTCAGGGGCTCGTTTTCCATCTCCATGTCTCTGCTTCTTCTGTTTCTGTAGTGTTGCAGCTGGCCCCGTTGCTCCTTAAACAATTCCAGAGCCGGATCCCAGGCTCTGCTTAGCTTGTACCATGTGTCACGGTTCATAAGATCGTCAGCCATTTTAATTTCTATCGATTCTCTTATAACACTGTCCCAAAATCTAGGTGTTTGTGCTAGAATCTTGGTATCCTCATACTTCATGGCATGATCTAGTTCTAGACAGTGTTCAGCAATGGCTGACTTAGTCACCTGTATTAATCTAGTGCGCCTCTGGTGTTCTTTGCACGTGATCTCCACAGTTCTTGTCGTCTGACCAATGTAGGACATGCCACATTGACAAGGTATATTGTAAATCCCTGGTTTTCGTAACCCCAGGTCGTCTTTGACACTCACCAGCAGTCCCCCAATCTTGTTGGATGGACAGAAAACACACTTGATATTGTGTTTACGGAGGATCCTACTGATTCTGGCAGAAAGAGAGCCAGCATAGGGCAGATATGCCACCTTCTTTGCTTCATCTTGCTCTTCTTCAGGAACCTGTGGTATAGTGGCTGGTTGGAGTGCCCTCTCAATTTGTCTGTCCGTGTATCCATTCTTGGAGGAAACTGTTTTGAGACGTTCTATCTCTATAGGTAGATTCTCTTGGTCTGACAGGGCACGTGCTCTGTGGACCAAAGTCTTCAGAACCCCATTCTTCTGTGCAGGTTGGTGACAGCTGCTGGCCTGCAGATATAAATCAGTGTGTGTTGATTTTCGGTACACACTGTGGCCAATTGATCCATCTGCTTTCCTCTGTACTAGTACATCCAGAAATGGCAGCTGGCCATTCTTCTCCAGTTCCATGGTGAACTTGATATTAGGGTGGCATGAGTTAAGATGTTCAAGAAACTCATTGAGCATGTCCATCCCATGTGGCCAGATCACGAAGGTGTCATCCACATACCTATAGAAGCATGTGGGTTTAAATGTGACCGTCTCCAATGCCCTCTCCTCAAAACCCTCCATAAGCATGTTGGCAACCACAGGGGACAGTGGGCTGCCCATAGCTACACCTTCAGTTTGCTCGTAATATTGGTTTCTGTACAGGAAATATCTGGATGTCAGTGTATGACTGAACAGGTCCAACAGAGCAGCGTGAAATTTCTCTGCAATCAGTTCTAGTGAGTCCTTCAGTGGGACCCTGGTGAACAGCGATACCACATCTTCAGTGCAGAGCAAGTTGCAGCTTCACTAGAACTGATTGCAGAGAAATTTGGCGGTGCTCTGTTGGACCTGTTCAGTCATGTTTGTATCTTGTACACTTTTCTTGGCCAGGAATGTCCTTTTTTGCAGCCCTACTCTGCTTTTGATGTCCTCCCTCTTCCGTCCGCCATTGGTTATTGTGCTCCCTAGGTAGCAGAATTGCTTAGTTACATGTAATTCTTGATCACCAGTCTGCTGATAAGTTTCTCGCTGTTATCATTTGTGCTACTTCTCATTATTTTCATCTTTCTTCGATTTACTCTTAGTCCCTATTCTGTACTCATTAAACTGTTCATTCCATTCAGCAGATGATGTAATTCTTTGTCAGGATAGCCATGTCATCAGAGAATCTTATCATTGATATCCTTTCACCTTGAATTTTAATTCCATTGGTGAACCTTTCTTATAGTCCCATGATTGGTGTTTCGATGTACAGATTGAGCAGTGGAGGAGAAATACTACATCCCTGTCTTACAACCTTTTCAATCCGAGCACTTCATTCTTGGTGTTCCACTGTTATTATTCCCTTTGGCTCTTGTACATATTACCAATGTCTCCTTATAGCTTATCCCTATGTTACTCAGAATTTCGAACTTCTTGCACCATTTGACACTGTCGAGTGCTTTTTCGTGGTCGCCAAACCCTGTGAATGTGTTTTGATTTTTCTTTAGCCTTGCTTCCATTAACTACTGTAAAGTCAGAATGGCATCCGTAGTGCCTTTACCTTTCCTGAAGCCAAACTAATTGCCATCTAACACATCCTCAATTTTCTTTCCCATTCACCTGTATATTATTCTTATCAGCAACTTGGATGCTTGAAATGTTAAGCTGATTGTGCGATCTCCGAAATTCTGATGATATATCGCCAGACTCATATGTTCTAGACACAACGTGACTAGTAGTTTTGTTACCACTTCCCCCAATGGTTTTCGAAATTATTATGGAATGTTGTCCCTTCTGCCTTATTTGATCTTAAATATTTCAAAGCTCTTTCAATTTCTGATTCTAATATTGGATACACTATCTCTTCATAATCTAGTCCTGTCTCTTCTATCACATTAGACAAATCTTCCCCCATATAGAAACTTTCAGTGTACTCTTTCAACCTACCTACTCTCTCGTTTGCAACAAACACTGGAATTCCCGTTGCACTTTTAGTGTTACCCCCCTTGCTTTTAATTTCACCGTAGGTTGTTTTGACTTTCTTTAAGCTAGGTCAGTCCTTCCGACGATCATTTATTTTTCGGTTTCTTCACATTTTTCATGCAGAAATTTCGTCTTAGCTCCCGCACTTTCTGTTTATTTCATTCTTCACAGAGACTTGTATTTCCGTATTCCTGAATATCCCTGAAAATTTTTCTATTTCCTTCTTCATCTTCTTTCATCGATCAACTGAAATGTTTCTTCTGTTACACATGGTTTCTTCGAAGTTACCTTCTTTGTACCAATGTTTTTCTTTCCGTGGTGGCCCTTTTTAGAGATGACCATTTCTCTTCAACTGGACTGCCTACCGAGCTATTCCTTATTGCAGTACTTACTGCCTTAGAGAACGTCAAGCGTATCTCTTCATTCCTTAAAAGTTCCGTATCCCTCTTCTTGGTGTGTTGATCCAAAGAATAATTACAAACTGGCAAAGCTAGGATAGTATATCTGCAACTATTCATTTTCGCAGAAAAGTATGTGATTAAGTTCGAGAACTGTTCAGAAGAAACTTTACTGGATTTGAAGTGAGATCAACTGGCGTAGCTGGTGGAGCAGTGGGAGGTGAACCCTATGTCCTCCTCTCATTGGAGTAAGTTGTTCATTTTCAGTTTCGGTAAGTATCGAAAGCAAACGAAAATGGGGGACATGAGGATGATCCACACTCCGTGTAGCAGACCATATCAGGCGGACAAGCTCCAATATATCTCACGTATTTTCTAGAAAGAAAAGTGGTATCGTTCACCTTCCATAGTTAAAATCATTTCCTATACATTATCTATATTCCATACGCAGAAATATACGACCTTAAACGCATAAAAAGTAAAGTATCCGGCGTTTACATTCTTCGCCACAAACTTTTCAAAATTTGGGCAGTGTTTTACTTTATTTCGAAGTATCGCAATTACCATGGGCAATAACGAACAGAAAACTAGTTCATTATCACTCTGAGATGTATGTCTACAAGATGCGGAAAAATCAATGTCTTCTGAGCATTTTCTTCAAAATCGAATGAGAGAAACGGCACAGCGGAGGAAACGTGAGTATCTCGAAACATGGTTTTTCAATTTTTATGCGAAAAGTAAAAGTTTTACTGGGAAATTAACTACAGCGACCGATGTATATTTGTGAAGTCTTCATAAAATAATGTTTTTTGAGACACATCGGATGACTTAATATTTGCCTGTCCGCGTATCGTGCGACACAAGTTTGTGCAGCTATCAGCACTCCGAGTTGCAACGTGCGATACGACACGATAAAATTTGATCACCTTTTTCACTGTGTTCGTGTGAGCGACACATCAGCCGCGACCACCGTTGACCACAGAAATCACGCTTCGTTTCCAGTTACACAGCATAAATATGACAAAGAAAAACAGAACATTTTCGGGAGTAATATTGTTTTCAAATGCAAACTTTTACTCTAACTTTTCTTATCGAGCATCGTTTGTCTGACAAAACGCAAATCTTTCCCCTCACCACGCCTGGGGTAGCATAAAACATTACTATCCGACATTATGCCAAATTCTTCTTCATGATGGCCCTATGTTTGAGTGTCAGATCAGACTGTTTGCCCACAAATAGAATTGTAGCGACCCCATCTCGCAGTTAGCTCCATACCACACTGGTTGCCGATGAAGTGAACGAGCAACGCGCGAAAAGAGCGCGCTCTCTGGCAGCCATTATGTCGCTAATTGTGAAACGTCCCCTTAGAAAAATTTATGAATGACTGTACTGGTAAACCCTTTACGTTATTTGATTTTCAAACAGCTGAGCAAAACTGAACGTGCTCAGACATTTCTCTCTTTACTTACTCTGATCATCAATAAACTGAGACACAATATTTTTAGCGCAACGCAATCTGACTTTCAATAATCCCTACAAAAGAATGGTCCTGACTGACAATAACCTATACCTTTCATTAATCACTTACCTCACAAAAACGTTCGTTACTCGAACTACTGCAATACAGCGAGCGTCAATATTGCCAGCTAAATAAAAGATTCTAACTATTGAAGGCACCAACTACTGATAGGCATAGTTAGCAAATGAAAGATTTTGATAGAGAACAAACAATGTATTTACCTTGAATGGCAAAGATCCCTGTTCCTAGTATACAATGAAAATGGTTTATCAGTTGTAACCACTGCTGTACCGTAATTCTTGTTTCGAATAACACCAATAGAAAAAGTACGAAAGCTTATATCTCTCTCATTATAGCTCTCCAATCCTCCAGCTGGTGAATCACCTCCTCGTACAATTGCAATGGTAAACCACGAATTACCACTGACAACCTCTGTAGTAGTGCAAGAAAAATTAATCTTATATCCTACATCCTACATCTTACATCCTAAATTAATCTTACATCTTACATCCTTAGCCGCTGCAGCTACGAAAGGCGGGTGACCTTGAACGAGCTTCGCCTTGCTGCCGCCAGTGCTCGACGGATCGCGCTCTGGTTCTAACAGAGCGCGATCCGCTGCTAAAGCGTCCGGAAGTGCGGCCAACGCCCATCCGGTCGGGCGCTGATTGGTTGCTGCGCTTCCTTATCAGCAGCGGCGTCAGCCGCTGCGTCATCTGCAGGCATGGAGGGGGCCCAGACTCTCCGTCCGAGTTCGAGTCTCGGTCGCGCACACAGCTTTAATCTGCCAGGAAGTTTCAATGTATTTACCTTATTAGTGTTCAAAAGTTATAATATATAAATCAGTTCATGACATCCATTCTTACAAATTTACTGTCTCTGATGGACACACGTCCAGGTCATCCGCTCTCAAAACTCCGCCATCTCTCTCTCCACATCCACCACTGATGGCGGCTCACCTCGAACTGCGCAACGCTACGCGCTGTTCACATCCAACTGCCCTACACTACAATCGCGAATATTCCAACAATGTCAACCTGCCACAGACCGCACACAGCACAGTCAGTGATTTTCATACAGAGCGCTACGTGGCATTACCAACATAAAAACCTAAACAGTCTACTTACAATACTACCACTAACACTAAACTCCGTCCGAGCAGGCCATGAAAACCGAACGGTTCGACTGGCTGCCGTGTCATCTTCAGCCCACAGGCGTCACTAGAGCCGGATACGGAGGGGCAGCACACCGCTCTCCCGGCCGTATCCCGATCTACATCTACATCTACATGATTACTCTGCTATTCACAATAAAGTGCCTGGCAGAGTGTTCAACGAACCACCTTCAAGCTGTCTGTCTACCGTCCCACTCTGGAACGGCGTAGGGAAAAACGAGCACTTAATTTTTCTGTGCAAGACCTAATTTATCTTATTTCATTGTGATAATCATTTCTCCCTACGTATGTGGGTGCCAACAGAAAGTTTTCGCAATCAGTGGAGAAAACTGGTGATAGAAATTTCATGAGAAGATCCCGTCGCAACGAAAAACGTTTTGTTTTAGTAATTGCCAGTCCAATTCAAGTATCATGTCTATGTCACTATCCCCCCTATTTCGCGATAATACAAAACGAGCCTTCTTTGTACTTCGTCGATGTCATCCGTCAGTCACACCTGATGCGGATCCCACACCGCACAGCTGCACTCCAGAATAGGGCGGATAAGCGTGGTGTAAGCAGTCTATTTAGTAGACCTGTTGCACCTTCTAAGTGTTCTGCCAATCAATCGCAGTCTTTGATTTGCTCGACCCACAACATTATCTACATGTTCGTTCCAATTTACGTTATTTGTGATTGTAATCCCTCAGTATTTAGTTGAATTTACAGTCTTCAGATTTGTGTGACTTATCGCTTAATCGAAATTTTGCTGATTTCTTTTAGTACTCATGTGAATAACTTCACACTTTCCTTTATTCAGGGTCAATGGCCACTTTTCGCACCATACAGATATCTTATCTAAATCAATTTTCAAGTCGTTTTGATCATCTGATGACTTTACAAGACGGTAATGGTGGCATCATCTGCAAAAAATCTGAGACGGCTGCTAAGACTGTGTACTATATCGTTAATATGAATCAGGATCAATAGAGGGCCTATAACACTTCCTTGGGGAGCGCCGGATATTACTTCTGTTTTACTCAATGACTTTCCGTCTTTTACGGACTGTGACCTTTCTGACAGGAAATCACGAATCCAGTCGCACAACTGAGACGATATTCCATAGGCACGCAGTTTGGTTAGAAGACGCTTGTGAGGAACGGTGTCGAAAGCCTTCTGCAAACTAAAAATATGGAATGAATTTGACATCCCCTATCGATAGCACTCATTACTTCATGAGCGTAAAGAGCTAGTTGTGTTTCGCAACAACGATATTTTCTGAATATGTGCTGACTATGTTTCAATAAATCGTTTTCTTCGAGGTACTTCATAATGTTCGAATAGAGTATATGTTCCAAAACCCTACTGCAAATCGGCGTAAGTGATAAGGACCTGTAAGCCGGCCGCGGTGGCCGTGCGGTTCTGGCGCTGCAGTCCGGAACCGCGGGACTGCTACGGTCGCTGGTTCGAATCCTGCCTCGGGCATGGGTGTGTGTGATGTCCTTAGGTTACTTAGGTTTAAGTAGTTCTAAATTCTAAGTTCTAAGGGACTTATGACCTAAGATGTTGAGTCCCATAGTGCTCAGAGCCATTTGAACCATTTGATAAGGGCCTGTAATTCAACGGATTACTCCTATTTCCCTTTTTGGGTATTGGTGTGACTTGAGCAATTTTCCAGTTTTTATGTAAGGATCTTTCTGTGAACGAGCGATTGTATATAATTGCTAAATATGTAGCTATTGTATCAGCATACTCAGAGAGGAACCTGAGTGGTATACAATCTGGCCCAGAAATCTTGTCTTTATTGATTTAAGCTGCATTGCGACACCGAGGATATGTACTTGTATGTATCCCATCTTGACCGTTGTTCTTTTTTGGAATTCAGGTATATTTTCTTCGTTTTCTTTGGTGAAGGAGTTTCAAAATGATTAAAATGGCTCTGAGCACTATGGGGCCTAACATCTGAGGTCATCAGTCCCCTAGAACTTAGAACTACTTAAACCTAACTATCCTAAGGACATCACACACAACCATGCCCGAGGCAGTATTCGAACCTGCGACCCTAGCGGTCGCGTGGTTCGAGACTGAACCGCCTAGAACCGCTCGGTCACAGCGGCCCGCGAAGGAGTTTGGGAAGACCGTGTTTAATAACTCTGCTATAATAGCACTGTCATCAGTGACTTCACCGTTGTTATCGCGCAGTGATTGCGCCTTGCCACTGGTGTGCTTTATATACGACCAGAATCTCTTTGCACTCTCTGCCAGATTTCGAGACGGGGTTTCGTTATGGAAATTATTAAAAGCATCTCGCATTGAAGTACGAGCTTCATTTCGAACTTCTGTAAAACTTTGCCAGTCTTGGGGCTTTTGCGCTCTTTTAATTTTGACATGTTTTCTTCGCAGCTTCTGCAACAGCGATATGACCCGTTTTGTGTACCATGAGAGATCAGTACCATCACTTATTAATTTATGTGGTATATGTCTATCAATTTTTGTCGATACTGTCTCTCTTATATCATTTCATAACTTATCTACGCTTACATGACGAGATCGGTAGGAGCGAAGGCTGCCTCTTCAAACGGCGTTAAGAGCATTTCTATAAGCTTTTTTTTAAAATAGATATACTTTGCGTTTGTTTTTAATGGTTGTAGGTGCTACAGCATTCAGCCTATCATCAACTGCCTTGTGTTCGCTAATCCCTGTGTTCGTCACGATATGCACTATTTGTCCAGAATTATTTGTTGCTAATAGGTCAAGTACACTTTCGCGACGATTTACGCTTCGAGTGCGCTCATGAACTAATTTCTCGAACTAATTTTCTGAGAAAGCATTCAGTACAAATTCAGATGACGTTTTATGCCTGCCGCAGGCTTTAAACGAATGATTTTTCCAGCATCTGGAGGGAAGACTGAAGTTACCAACGACAATAACTGTGTGAGTGAGGTACCTATTTGAAATGAGACTTCAGCAACTACATCTTCTGAATCGGAGGGTTTGTAAAAGGATGCAATTAATAGTTTAATGCGATTGTCAATTATAACCTCTACCCTTACTATTTCGCAGGAACTATGTACCTCAATTTCACTACAAGGCAAAGATCAGCAATAAATACTTCACCACCAACAGTATGTAATCTATCCTGTTAGATTGTCAGAAAAAATTTCGGCTGAACTTATTTCCGGCTTTAGCCACCATTCTGTACCTATAACTATTTGAGCTTCCGTGCTTTCTGTTAGGTCTTTGAGCTCTGGTTCTTTCCAAACACAGCTACGACAATATGCAACTACAATACGATCGTTTCTACAAATATTGTGTTTTACCTGTCACCTTTTAAACGAACGTCGTTTCTGTGGTTCCCTGAGACTCTCTAACCTAAAAAACCGCCCAGTCCCTTTCACACAGCCCCGCTACCCGTGTAGCCGCTTCCTGTGTGTAGTGCACTTCTGACCTATTAAGTGGAACCTGGAAGCCCACCATCCGATGGCGCAAGTCAAGAAATCTGTAGCCTACACGATCACAGAACCGCGCGAGCGTCTGATTCAGACACTCCACTCGGCTCTACACCAGAGGATCACAGTCAGTTCTATTGACGATGCTGCAGATGTTGAGCTCCGCCTTAATCTAGCAAGCAAAACTGGCAGTCTTTACCATTTCCGCTAGCCGCTCCAGACAAGAGAGAATCTCCTCCGATCAAAAGTGACACACGTCATTGGTACCGACATGAGCCACCACCAGCAGTTGGAGGCACCCTGCACTCTTCATGGCATCCGGATGCACCCATTCCACATCCGGAAAGACTACCCCGGTATGCACACGGAGTTCACACTGGCTTCCTTTCCCTTCCTTAGCAGGCATGTTCCTAAGTAGCCCCATTACGCGGCCAATGTAGGAGCTCCCAACTACTAGCAAACCCACCCCCTGTGAATGCCCAGTCCTTGCAGGCCGAGAAGCTTCCCCTGCAACAGAGTGAACGACTGTATCCTGCTCAGAGACATCGTCAGCCACATATAACGCCCGAAACCTGTCAAACGAACAAGGGAGGCCCTACGATCGGTCCCTGGGAAAGTTTTTCACTGCCTGCCAGACTTTGGAGTGATCTTCACTCGACCATGGTTGAGGGGTCAACCTCAGTGCAGGCAGTACCCGGGCGGCTACATCAGTGGACCGACCGGGTGACGTGTGGGACATGCTCAACGTCTCTCACATCCCCGCATCCGACCCTCACAGTGATGCCCATTGGCAGCAGCCTCAAGCTGTGTGACAGAAGCCAACACAGCCTGGAGCTGTGAGCAAAGGGTGGCCAACTCAGTGTCACGGACATGTTGCAGGATTTGGGATGGAAATTATTAAAACAAATGCGTTTCTCATTGCGGCGGAATCTTATTACTAAATTTCAATCTCCAGCTTCCTCCTCCAAATGTGAAGATATTTTGTTGATGTCGACCTACGTAGGGAGAAACGATCATCATAATAAAATAGGAGAAATCACAGGTCGCACGGGAAGACAGAGGTGTTCGTTTCTCTCCGTACACAGTTCAAGAGTGGGACAATAGAAAATTGTTACGAAGATGATTCGATGAATGCCAGGCAGTTAAATATGGTTTGCCGAGTACCCATGAAGATGTAGATTTACAAAAGTATTTTTGTGTATCTTCAAGACGTCTGTAGCTCTTTCAAGTAACTTCCTGGCAGATTAAGTAACTTCGTTAGAGGCAATAGAGTAGCACCATTGTCTCTCTCTTTCTCGAAATATTCCCGCACCATGCTTACTAACTCACGTGTCTGATTACGCAAAACATGAATAGATATCTGAACTTTCCGTTTATCAGCTACACTTTTTGCTCACTATCACTGCAGCGCAAAATAAACTCGCCACACACAGAAACAAAGCACACAACGAAACGAACCATGGAATCTACCCCCCCCCCCCTTTTCCGCTGCTGCTATTGTTCTCCAAAGCGCAAAATCTTTCCTGAAGATTTTACGGGAGTAAGATTACAATAAACGTTTTAGTTTACTTATTTTTTCTTGTAGCGTTGCCTCCGGTCTTCAAGTTTAGCTGAAATTCTCACATTTTGGGTTCTCATGGTTCAAGTGATCTATTTTGAAGAATGTCGTTGCAGAATTTTTGTTTTTACGTTAATTTATTGTGTCACTTTTTACTATATCACACATCCTTTTGAATTTTCACATCAACAAAGCCGAAATTACATTCGTCGCCCAAAATACAAAAATATGTCCAATCACATCAGAGGTATGCTTACTACTACTTCACTCAGCGGTAATAACAATATTCCAAAGGGTTTACTACTTTTCTTGACAAATGCATTTCTATTAAGCTCGGTTATTATTTCATAAATGAATCCAGAAATAAATATAATAAAAAGTATTAGATTGCGTAATTAATAATAGAAATTTTAAGTGTACAAATTACTTCGTAATTTCAAATGTTTATAAAAAAATTATTTTAACTCTATAGTCAGAGCTAGTACCTATTGATTTTAACATCGAAAATAAAGTAAATTCTTTTCATAAATTTTAGCTTTAATTATAACATATTGTGTATAAAATTATACGAAATTTTTCAGAAAAACGGATGAGACAATACTGACCTAACCAAAATTGCTGATGAGGATAAGTAATGCTACAGGAGGATGTTCCTTTACAACCACAACTGTTTAAGTTAGCGAGCGCGAGCGCCGTCTGCAACTGGCTACAGTAGCTGCTGCCTGCAGTAGCAGAGATGTGTGAGAGCGGTGAACGGAAAAGGAGGTGCGGTCAAGCGCGTTCTCTGATTGGCTGTTTCTATGGTAACAGAAATGTGAACAGTTAGACGTCAATCACTTTGTTATTCTGATCCGGAAAAAAAGAGACTGCTTTCGCTGCGCTTGTTCTACCTCTCTTGGAGTATTGCTGCACGATGTGGGACCCGTACCAGATAGGACTTACACAGGATTTCGAAAAATATCAAGGAAGGGCAGCTCGTTTTGCGTTATCGCAAAGAAGGGGAGAGAGTAACACTGACATGATACGCGAGTTGGGGTGGAAATCATTAAAACAAAGGCATTTTTCGTTGGGACGAGATTTTTTCACGAAATTTCAATCAACGCGAAAATATTTTGTTGACGCAAACATACATAGGAAGAAACTATAATCGTTTTAAAAAAAGAGAAATAAGGCATCGCACGGTGTGATTCTCCTCGCCCTAATCGAGAGTGGAATGGTAGAGAATGAACGTTCTGCCAGGTGTGAATTTTATAGTAGACATGTAGATATAGATGTAGACTAAGCGATCATCACAATACGACATACACACTGCAGATACATGCATTTTTTACATTTATTTTGTTACTACAATACATTATTCTCAATGACAGTGAAGTCAACAGTCGACCCAGCTTCTCTGACAGTGGCGGGAATGATCCAGTCGTCGACACGCTGCGTCATTTGCACTGTCGATATGAAATAGAGAAAGAGACAGACATATACGAGATGAACGTTGCACACGTTGACAGTATAGTTGACTAGAAGTCTGGCCACCGGAAGGTTGTCAAAAAGATTACCAAAGGCAGTCCGCGAAGATACATTTGCGGCCAATATTCTGGGACATTGTCATCGCATCTCTATTGAATAAAATCAATGACGATAACAGAGCAAACGTGATGATGACATACGCCGACGACCTGTTTGCTGGTAGTGTCAGCAAATTCAGGACTAGAATAGGAAACAAAGGGCACACGAATCTTGTAAGAATTAACAACTAATGTACAAACAATAAACTGTCTATAGCAGCTAACAAGACAGTATACCTGTTATTAAAGGGGACTCTTAAAAGGAAGCCCGTAACAAGACTAAACACTATCTCAGTTAAGAACAGGGAAGTAGCTAGATACCTTGGGATACATCTGGACACTGAACTGAAGATCAGTAAACACGCAGAAATACTGACAAAGCAATGACAATAATGCGTAAATTAGCTACACTTAACACTACCCAATTTAGACTTCCACTACAGACTGTGCGGATCTATCACATGGTGCTCTTTGAGTCAATAGTTTGTTTTGCTTCGAGCAATTGGCCACATCGCCTTAGACTGACGACATACAAAACGTTGTACTCGGAAGACGCCGACAAAAGAGTGTTCCCCTCAGAATATCCGGAGCTTTTAGAACACCATGCACAGAGGCACTGTGTGTGGCCATGGGAGTGTGCCCATTGACATCACTATTCGTCACCGAGCAGCGACATACTGGTTAAAGAAAGGTAGACCAGAAAAAATACAAGATATAATTGGACGCATCATGACTGATCGAAAGCTTAACAAATGCGGACTGAGACAAGACAGGAGGAATGGGACCAGACAGACAACGGACGACGTATCTACTCTTCTTTCCCTAACATACGAGAACGCATAAGACTAAAATACACAAGAGGAATGACCCATTCCCTGGGACATGGCCAATATGCTGCGCATCTCCATTTTGTAGGTCTAAAAGAAACTGACACCTGTGAATGTGGTGAATATGGCACCGTTGAACAGGTAGGTCTCCACTGCAACACGTTAACACCCCTAAGACCGAATGTAGAATTACAAGACCTATGAAACACAATGAGGGATCAGAACTTGTGGCACATCCTGAACAGACTAGCAGATGACGTATCTCAAAACATTCGTTAAGCTTACAGATAAAATAGACCATCCGTAAGAAGACTACAAAACGTAACACAAGCGCGACAAAAAAAAAAAAACACGTGGCACGAAACAGACACTGACACCGAATCGGGTGAAACAACAGATACAGGAAGTGAACGTGACACTCAAATATTAAAGTAACTACGCATACAAGGTCGAAAAACCAATTAAGAAATAACATAACCTAACAATGGAACAAACAGAGTAGTATAAATACTGTGTAATTAACATTAGGTAAGGATTAATTCGTAACACAATTAATGATGCAGAACTATTATCTAAAGCAAAAGGTATCAGTTTCGAAACCAAATATGAATAAAGCTGTTTCAGTAACGACAGGCTCGAAGTTTCCCCGAGCCCTCGTCGCCGAAACAGCTACATTTCCGGGGACAAATTTTCTTTCACTAACTTCCCTCACACCTTTCATTACTGCTTCTGTTCTCTTTAATCATTATTTATTTATGTTTCTCAACCTCTGTATTTTATTTTATAACCTGCATTTGTATTAACAAAGAATTAAAAAGAAACTGTGATTGTTAACACACTGTCATAGTGGTAATTTTGTTAGTAGTATTAATAACAAACTGCCCACAAACTCTTACATAGGTAGTGGCTAATAGTAGTAAATAAATAAATAAATACATAAAATGCTGAAAAACCACTTTGCATATATATGAAGTTACTAATACGGATCGTCGGCTGTAATCATTTAGACAGGAAGTACGTCTGTATGTAACCTCCAGTACCTTGGGAAATTACGCAGAGAACTACGAGCGTGGTTTGAAAAGTTCTCGGAAAGGAATAGAAAAAAGTACTTACATCACTGAGACTTCTTTCATTTTTCAATGTTGCCTCCTTGTAGATCAATGCACTTGGTCCTACGATGTTCCAGTGCCTTGATCCCATCTCGGAAATGCGTTTCCTCCAGGCCTGCGAAATAGTTGTCAACTCCGGCTATCAGACTGCGTTTGAAGTGAATCTTCGTCCACCAAGTAAAATTTTCAGTTTTTGGAAGTGATGTACGTGTGACGGAGCCGTATCAGGCGAATAAGGCGGGTGTGGCAACAATTCGTGCTTTAGTTCGTGCAATTTTGCCATGGCGACGGCACATGTGTGCGGGCGCGCATTGTCTTAATGGCTGCACCCATCCTGCAGATAATTTTTTCCGTTCTAATTCTTCAGTGAAAATGTGATACACCATTTCAGATGACATCTGGCAAGCGCGAGCAATTTCACGCTCTTTCAATCGGTGATCCTCCATGACGGTTTTGTGCACTTTGGAATGATTTCTGGTGTAGTGACACATCTTAGCCGACCACTGCGCGGATGGTCATCTAAGCTCTGCCGACCAAATGGAAAGTCATTTATCCACTTGGCAACAGTGGAATATGAAGTAGCAGAGTCCCCCAGTGTAGTCTGAAAATCGGCGAGAATGTCTTTTGCTTCCATACCTTTCTTTACGAAGTATTTAATTAGTGCTCGACTCCTAATTTTGTCCATCTTCGCAATTTACTACGCGGGAACAACTACAGAGCCACGTCACCACCACAGCTCTCTTCCAAGAGCACCGACGTTGCAGATGTTTACAGGCAACAGTCCAATATCACGTGAACAACTCGGTCCGCTAGGGCTGACCTTTCGTGGTGATTCCGAGAACTTTTCAAACCACCCTCGTACATAGGAGAGCGTTCAGTAAGTAATGCCACACTTCTCTTCTCAAAACAGGTTCATTTTATTCAAGAAACCATGCTATCCCCCACTGTATTGGCTACAGAACCTTATCTTTAAACATTATCTCCGTTTCGTGCGACGGCCTTACTCCACCTTACTGGAAGGACCTATATGACTGCTTGGAACCACTGTACTGGTCGATGTCGGAGCGAACGTGTGGTAACCTCCCAATCATCCATTTACTCCTGGTGACGGATCGAATCCTTCGCTGGGCCAAACAGTTGGAAGGTGCGAGATCCGGGATGAGGAAGAACTGTACAATGAAGTTTTGTCAGTTCCTCTCGGGTGAGCACACTTGTGTGAGGTCCTGCGTTGCCATGGAGAAGGAGAAGTTCGCTTGCATTTTTGTGACGATAACGCCTTGAGATGCCCAAAAGATCGCTGCCATGAATTTACCGGCTGAGTATTCGGCTTTGAGATTTTTCTTCAAAGGAGGGGTTGGGTGATGTCATTCCATGAAGTGCAATTTTTTTTCCGGTCCGAAGTGACGTAACCATGTTTCAGTCCCTGTGATGATGTTCCACAAGAAATTGGTACGATCATCCTCGTAATGCGGAGGATGGTCCTTCGTTGCTCTTTATGGTCTTCTGTTAGGCGGCGAGGTACCCAGCGGGCATAAACTCTTGAGTGCCCCAAATGGTGGACGAATGTGTCATCACTACCAACAGAGACGTCTAGTTGAACAGCGAGGTGTTCGATTGTGATCATCTGGAAAGAGAGTGTCCGCACGTTCCAACATTGGAGGAGTCACAACTGAGAGCGGCTGGCTGCCACGCAGGAGACAGGACAAGTTTGCGCGATCTTGTTGCGGTGATGACAGACGCCTCGTCCAACGACTCATCGTGCTTTTTTTTCATTGCCAGGTCTGCAAGTGCCAATGAATATCTGCGATAGACTGGTTTTCCGCCAAAAGAAAGTCAGTGACAGATCTCTGCTTGGAGAGCAGCTCCGATACAGACGTGATTTTCAAGTCTACGTATACCGCCGCTCGCTATCGAAACTGTATGAAACTATAGAGGCTGAAGAGGGAATATTCCACGATTTCCCACAGCAAATTTCGCATTTTATCAATCGAATTAGTCGAGAAAAAATGGTATCGTGTTACCTATTGAACGCCTCTCATGGATGTAACTGGTGTAACAGTGCCCTCTGCGATTAGAGATTGCAGTGACGTTTCATCAGTACGCCAGTGTAATGTTTGGTATTACTCCTCCAGAATTAACGCGACACGTGCACAGGAAACGTTTAATACAACCTTTCAGTTACTTGCTGTAGGATGGGAAAAATATGAAGACTAAATTGGGTACACAAACGCCATAAAGTAATTTTTCCAACGACTGCTGGACTGGTAGTAACAGCTGCACCATGCTGGTACCAACAGAAAGTTGGCACCCTCCCGTAAACGGGGCTAGCAATTCTGGCAAGTGCTGACTACCTCTGTCTTCGACGCTCAGACCTCACCGGCGAGGTCGCAGGCGCAGCCTCAAAGCCGCGCCTTTAACTGCAGGGGGACGCGAATTAACGAGCAGATAAGCGGTAACGAGTGCGAGAGCCGCTAACAACGCCGGCCGCCCCCACCTCCCTCGCAGCTCGGCCGCCGCCTGGCAGTTGGCGCCAGATTCCCGCCCCCTCTCCTCAGAAACAATGCCCGCGCGAGGCGACCCCACCCACCGGGCCTCATTTGCAGAAATGTTAATGAAAAGCGGTGGGCCATGTGTGGCTCGCATTGTTCGCTGTTCCCTCCCCCCGCCAGTTCTTCGGGACTGCCAGCCCTCTCCGGGCCCGTTCCACTGTAGGGTGGCTGTCGAGAGCCGACGTCACCCCCCAGGGGCGGACGCGAGCGTGCTGCGCTCTACAGCGCCACCGGTCTCGAGCTACTGGGGAGTGTTGGGCGCCCAAGTTCGCCGAGTGGAGTGGGTCGGCCCGTTCAGCTCTGGCGTAACTCAGCGTTTGAGGACTCGCCCGCTGTTGCTGGCGTAGACATCGCGTCGCGTCGCAGCAAGACGAATGAGAGACCTCCATGCGGCATAATGCACGGCTCCGTGGCAAGTGCCTTTATCTCGCCGAGAAGCGGCTGGAAGTGCCGTGCCCCGAGCCACCAGTTTCTCGAGAGATTTCGGCTGCCGCTCTGCTGTTGGACGTTTAATATTCCGGAAAAATTCACGAAAATCGGATTTCCTGGACTGGGGACGGAGAGACGTACCACGGGCGCAAGTGCTTTTATTCTCAACGGTATCTCCTACAGCTTCTTAGTGGTATAGGTACAGATGTTGTGATAATCGTTACCTTAATTTGTACCCACTTCATAGTGTTCGTTGGTTTTTGTCTGCATCTAATAAAATGATTCAAATGGCTCTGAGCACTATGGGATTTAACATCTGAGGTCATCAGTCCTCTAGAACTAAGAACTACTTAAACCTAACTAACATAAGGACATCATACACATCCATGCCCGTGGCAGGATTCGAACCTGCGACCGTAGCGGTCGCGTGGTTCCGAACTGAAGCGCCTAGAACCGCTCGGTCACAGCGGCCGGCTGCATCTAATAGTCTTCCAGCAAACACATTACATAAATTGCTACCTGATGTTTCACATGCTGCGAATGGAACAATGACCCAAAAATGTCTAATATATTTCTTTTATTTTACATCTGTGGTCACAGAAATGTAGGTCCTCAGACTACTGGTTCCGGTCAGCAATGACAGTCTTCAATTTGTTTTACAAAAAAAAAAAAAAAAAAAAAGAAAAAAAAACAACTCATGTCCTAATGTGTGTTGTGTGATTAGGGCCTCCCGTCGGGCAGACCGTTCGCCGGGTGCAAGTCTTTCGATCTGACGCCACTTCGGCGACCTGCGCTTCGATGGGGATGAAAATGATGATGAGTAGGACAATACAACACCCTGTCCCATGGCGGAGAAAATTTCCGACCGAGCCGGGAATCGAACCCGGGTCCTTAGGATTGACATTCTGTCACGCTGACCACTTTTTTTTTTAAACAGTTATCATGAATGGACAAAAGTTTGACATGATTGACTGTACAGTATGGTTGAAACTTATATTTACGAAGCTCCCAATAATAAATCGTACTTTGTTCCATGCAATGTAATGTACAAAAAAGAAAAAAAAATGCACTAGGCAAGTGCCGAACCCACGACCTTACATTTTCAAGTTTTTTTTCTTTTGGAACAGGAAGGCAGAGTAAACAAACATTCTTTATTCGTACAATTGTGCTTTTTTTTTAATAGGAAGGCAGAGTAAACAAATAATCTTTATTCGTACTGTTGTGCTGTCCTAGGAATAAGAAAAGTATCTAGACAACAAAAACAAAATGGAAACCATAAAATCAACTTAAAGGCCGCCCACTTTTTTTTTTTGTACATGAATAAAGTAAATGACAATCCTAGTCACGGGCGTGAGTGAAAAAGAAGTTATCATCTGCATCATAATCCCTGCAGCAAGCGGTGTCGCATCATAAATCTGACAGGAAGCCATTTAATCTTCACCATATCTGCCTTGGTGGACGGCATTTATTTCTCCTGCGTCGACCAGTTGAAGGACTATTATCTGAGGCGGTTTCGGTGTTTACAATCGTCTTTTGTTTTTGCTCCACGTTAACATAATCCAGTCATAACTGGCGCCAACAGGCAAGGGCCAGTTGTCTTCTCAGTGTGCAATATGCCAATATATTTGAACCGCGCAGTACTGTCTCTAGTCGTTCTGCTGCAGGAGTCTTCTCAGTTCTGGGACACCCCCAGCTGTCGGGCGGGTTGTGAAAAACACTTCCTAAAAAACTGGAAAAGTAAGTCCTGTATTTCGCATGACTCCGTATGAGCTCGTGTTGTTCTTGTAAATACATCCAATAATCCATCACTGACTTAATATCGTACGAATACAAATATTTCGTAGCATGTCCAGCGATCCAGTTGACAGCATACGTCTTTTGTTTGGGAAAAAACATCTTCTCCGGTAGAAAAAGTACATCCGATGTGATTTCTGTGTAGTTAGTCCGCCGAAAGAAGGCCAGTATTCGACGCATCAGTATCCAGACGTCCCTCGCTGCACCACACACTAAACCATGTTCTTCCGTTGTTAACAGTCCACAGTTTGTGCAAAGAGGAGAATCGACCATATGAATTGTATGTAATCGACTACTGGTCACAAGTTTGCGGTTTACAAGAATATACCACATCGATCTCGCTGCTGTTGACAGTAATGGAGTATGCACTGCACACCAAATGTGGTTCCAAGTTCTCGTTGGGTATTTGAATTCCATTATGTTGCGGCCATGGTGATCCATCAAGCGCCTATAGATCTCCCGGGTCGTGGGTATTCTCGTCGAAAGTATTCTCGTCGAAGGTATTTTCAGACGAACATCACTATAATCAACAAGAAATGAGGCAATGTATGCAAGAGAAAGCGAAATTTTGCCCACCGCTATCGGGGGTTCGTACGAAGGCGGAACAAGTACTATCAGAGCTGATGTTATGGTATACTTTCGTTGTTGGCAATTTCGTATCATCGCTCGCATGTAAAGCGCCAAAGCTTTGTTTCGCACGTTTGTGAGGTTGAGGCCACCGTTCCGGAACTGTAGGGTTAACGTGTCATATTTGATCTTAAATAACATCCCAGTACTAACATACCAACCAAAGGCAGCCATGAGGCGGTCTGCAATACCCTTCGGTATTGGTAGAATCTGCGCTAAATGGGGCATTCGTGACGCTATGTGAACGTTGGTGTATGCCACACGTTGGATCATGTCAAAGACTCGCAGTGAGTTGCGTATCGTCACCACTCACCTACCGGGGGGGACATGTCCTAACATACTGGAGCATTTGACGATGCCACGTTGGCTCCAGTATATTAGGACATGTGTGTAAACAAACAAGGATAACAAGTACAATTCGCCGGCTTAGCCTGTTGATGCATGGTAACAGAACAACAGAAGTATATTATACTAGAAATCGTATTTAATCGGCGTTCAAGATTATTTGTATCCGGAAAAGAAAGAGTATTCCCTCCTGTGTAAAGAGATTGATTCTTCAGCTAGCATTTAGTGTTAAACTTCCTATTTTCTTTGTGTCTCAAGTTTACAAAACAACAAAGTATTTAGTATTTAATCGACAAATGTAGTTTTCCCGGAACATGCAATCAAGCCTTTCTGTGAAATATAAAATAACTGAGAAATCAAACAATTTAAATCAATTGTGCCACTGTCGGCGTTGCGACCACTTTTAATTAATCTCCCCAATCATTCTGATGTATGCAGAAATATATACAATTAAAAAAACGAAAACGTATTTTATCTGTTTAAATCTTAATGCGTGGAAACGAAAAGAAAATACAATTAAAATAATTTCAATTTGTTTTCTACGTGGGAAGTTGTTCTATTTACAGAAAACCGACCAATAATTTTTGATACAATTTCATTTATCTTTCGTTCAACGTAAGCGACAGATATGATGTCCAACCACCAGCAAAAACAATTGCTTACACTGTATCAATTTAAATGGTACATATCTTACGCACTGCATGAAGAAAAGTGTTTTAAATATCAAATACTGTGGTACACCAATGAAAGAAACGGAGCAAATCTCAAGCTAACCTTAGTTCCAAATTGTTGAAGCTGCTTGAAATGATTCCCTGCCTGATGGAAAGTTGCAAATTTGACGTTCATTACAATAAAATTCATTTTTTCTCAGAGGATGAGACTGAAATGTAAAAGACTTCAGAGCGTTTGGAGATACCGTGGTACCTAGATATTTTCTTAAGTGTTTGGTGAAATGAAACAAGGTACGTTCCTTCGGTAAGTCCTTATAAACTTACATAGGACCCTTTCTTCTTTTTTACGGTTCACCACATATTACTTAAATCTTTCGAAAGCAATATAAACGTGGAACTGGTCGGTGATTATTAAGGATTAACTTAACTTACTTCTTTAAGATCGGTTTAGTATTAACATCATTCTATTGTCTTCCATATGATGGTAATTCAAATAGAAGCTGCATTACTTATTTCTTTGATGAAGTGGCTTTGAAATACTGTGTGAAATACCTAAGCCCTCATGAGAGCTTTTGCTTTCTTAAAAAAATTCTTATCATTCTAAAATTTATTGCATGTTTGTGTTCCGATTTGAGCACATGTCGAAACTAATTTTCGTTGGCTCTGAGATTACAATACTCATTACATTCTTTTTAGTCATCACTGTGCTGACTGGTTTGAGGCTGCCGTCCCGAATTCCCCTCCTGTAACAGCCCCTTCATGACATAGTAGCGCTTGCAACTACGACTTCAATTATTTGCTGGATATATTTTCCAATCTCTTTCTTCTTCTAAAGTTTTTACCCTCTACAGCTGCTTTAGTACCATGAAATCTATTCCCTCATCTCCTAACACATGACCTATCATCCTGTCCCTTCTTCTTGTTAGCGTTCTCCACATATTCCTTTCCGATTCTGCGGAGAACCTCTTCATTCCATACCTCTTCAGTCCACATAAATTTCAAGATACTGGAAAAGAAGGGATAGTGCTGGGTGCATCCGTACATAGTTTAGCTGTGATTCCTCTTTAGCTCTGTCAACACAATCACAAATTCCACAAATTCTACGGAATGAAATCAGTTTCCATTTCTTGGAGCAACTAGATTCAGCTACTCCGACAAAAAGGACGCAAATATTTTACTTGCTGTTTCTCCTGCTGAGTCATTACTCATTACACTAAGGTAAGTAGTTTGAAAGTGTGTGAATTCCATTAAAAATTCCACCACGATAGTTTATTTTTTGTAAGACCACCTAGTACTTACTTTTTTTTTTGAATCGTAGTGTTCTGACTGGTTGGATGTGGCCTGTCATTAACTCCTTTCCTGTGCCAATCTCTTTATCTCAGATTAGCAAGTGCAGTCTACGTACTCAGCTGGATGTATTCCAGTCTCTGGCTTTTTCTAAAGTTTTTTCCCTCTACTGCTCCATAGTACCGTATAAGTTATTGCCTGATATTTTAACAGACGGCCGGCCGGGGTGACCGAGCGGTTCTAGGCGCTACAGTCTGGAACCGCGCGACCGCTACAGTCGCAGGTTCGAATCCTGCCTAGGGCATGGATGTGTGTGATGTCCTTAGGTTAGTTAGGTTTAAGTAGTTCTAAGTTCTAGGGGACTGATGACCTTAGAAGTTAAGTCCCATAGTGCTCAGAGCCATTTGAACCAATCATTTTAGCAGATCACCTATCATCCTGTCACTTTTTCATGTCAGTATTTTCCACATATTCCTTTTCTCTCCTATTCTGCGTAGAACATTTTCTTCACCTCATTTTCTACACATCTCAAATGCTTCGATTCTCTTTTGTTCCGGTTTCCTCACAGCCCATGTTTCACTACCATACAATGCTGTGGTCCACACGTAGAATCTCACAAATTTCGTCTTGAATTTAAGGCCTATTCGTTAATGATAGTAGACTTCCCATGGGCTGGAAGACCCTTTTTTGCCAGTGGGAGTCTGCTTTTATTGTCGTTCTCCGTCCGTCCGTCACAGGTTATTTTGCTGCCTACGTAGCAGAGTTCCTTAATTGCATCTACTTCGTGATCATCAGACCTGACGTTAAGTTTATCGCTGTTCTCATTTCTCCTACTCCTCAGTACTTTCATCTTTTTTTCGATTTACTCCGAATTTATAGCCTGCACTCTTTAGACCAGTGGTTGTCAAACTTCGTCGTACGGGACGCAAGCGGTCCGAATCAAGTGGACCTCAGCAGTATTCTACAACAAAATGCTTCTACGAACTAACAGCAGGTCCAAGAACGATAAGAGATTCTTAAGAATGTATGTATCTTGCTCAGTAACAAACAAAAATACTTACAGATGCTGTGATGCTTTAAGATGTGCTTAATTTTAATTGACAATGATGAATTCCACCGTGAAGTATGTTAAGTTAGCCGCTTACGTCAGGGGCAAAGTAGTATATGGCACCCACTGCGGGCTTAATAAAAGTGAGAAGGATAATATTTTATCGCTTGTTTCCCAGTGCTGACAACTCACGAGCATTCGCAGCTGGTACCGATCAGCTGCTATAGTATAAATATCAAACGGAATTTGCGTGGATGCGTAAATGCGCATTATAGAGACGGTCATCTCTAGATGTTGGAAGCAGATAATATGGAATCAAATTAAGGCTGTTGTAATCCAATGCAAAAATAACACTCTAAACATTTAGTAAACACTTGTGATCTTGTCCCACATTGCAGTTACCGTTATTAATTAATATAATTTACTAACTAATGTACGTTACCGAATAATAGTAGGATTAGTGGCGGAAGGGGTGAGTAAAGTGCCCAGGGTGGTAAAAATCGCCGTTGCGCGGTTTTTGCCCTGAATAATGATGATACCTGCCGAGAAGTGGTCCGACAAGCTCTAACACACATCGTCATTGTTGTCAGTGAGATTGACAGAGGAACCTTGTTATGCTATCTTTTACTACAAACGAATTTTTATTTTTCAGTTTGTGAAATAAGTTATTTATTTTATTCTTGTTAGGGTCACTTGCATGAAGAATAATAATATTTTACCATATCAATGCTTAAAGACACCTTTTGGCATGCGAGTCTAGTTGCTTGTTATACATTTCATTTTGACTGATGTCGTCAGGAAAAGTGTCCGAGGTGTTCACAAGAACAAGAGTTAGGTGCTTCGAAAAAAAAAAAAAAAAACACGCTTCGTGGAACAGATAAAACTGACGTCTGAACCATTTTATGTACAGGGCTATCATCCGCCATTCTGTACCTTTGTGACTATTCTGGATTAATTAAATTATATTGCTTAAAATCGTCTCTGTCCTGTTGTATTTGGCATAATACTAAACTCCAATGAAAACGCGGTCTACTGTAGCCGCTTGCTATTGTTTTAGATATTAGGGCGTGAAGATGACTAGAAAATTTGCCGGAAATCCAAAAAAAAAAAACATGGTGTCCTGCAGCGATGACAATAATTACTGTACCCGCTTTAGTACGGAGAAATGGTCACTATGTAAGCCTTCAGAAAAGTTCATGTAGTTCCAATATATTTCTCCTTTTCCACTTAAAAATATTTGGCGTGATACGTTATAATATGTAGATTCAAAATGTGTAAGTGGTAAGTTTGTATCAGTGAAATTGAATTGCTCTTTGAGTGACCACTTCACAGCCCTCCCTCACCTTTCCTGTGCGGTCAGAGGTGTGTCCCCAAAGAGTGGGCTGTTAAGCAAAAACGTTTCACGACAACTGCTTTAGGGTGATCATTCCATTCAACAGATCCTGTAATTCTTCTTCACTTTCACCGAGGACAGCAATGTCATCAGCAAATCTATTCACTGATACAACTTTGCCTTGAACTTTTATTTTCTGCATTACTTCTTCGATGTATAGATTGAATAGTAGGGACGAACGACTACATACATGCGATACACTCTTTTAAATCCGAGCAATACGTTCTTGGACTTTCAGGCTTATTGTTCCCTCTTGGTTCTTGCACACATTGCTTATTACCCGTCTTTCCCTAAATTTTAGGCTTATTTTTCTCAAAATTTGGAACATCTTACACCAATGGACATTGTAGAACGCTTTTTACAAGTTGACAAATCGTATGAAAGTTCCTTGATTATTCTTCAGTCTTGCTTCCATTACCAAGCGCAACGTCATAAGAAACTCGCTAGTGCCTTCACCTTTCCTAAAGATCGTCATATAACATATCTTCAGTTTATCTGTTCCATTCTTCTGCATATTATTCTTCTCGGCAGATTGGATGCGTAAGTTTTTAAGCTGATGGAGCGATAATTCTCTCACATGTCGGCTCTTGCAATCTTCGGAACTGTGTGGCTGATGTTTTCCGTAAAGTCAGATGGTATATCCCCAGACTCATACATCAGGTCAGAAAAGGTGCTATAAAATTCAAGGGGGTTTGCTTCTCGCGCCGCGCGATAATGTCGTGCGTATTTCTTCCTTGTGCCCTACCCGAAGGCGGCAGATCGAGCAGGGCGTCGGCAACGTCATTGTCAGGCCGCTGACTTGCCAGATATAGAGTGCGGTAACAATCTGTCTTCACAGATGTGTCACTACACACTGTCCGACAGCCGCAGGAACTGCCGTGATGACGCGTGACTTACCATGTCTCCGTTATCTGCCGACGTGATAAAGAGAAGCACGTTCTTCTGGGATGGAATCTTGCAGTCTCGCTCGAACCCGCGTGCGTTCCACTCTGGCAGCGGTGCTCTGCAGGAGTCGTGCCTGCTTCTAGTTGACGGACGCTTGGCGCTCTTACGAAGGTTGTTGCAACGCAATTTCCATCAAGACCGTGCAGTAAAACTCGGAGGTCGATAGTAAAGCTCTGTGTCTCGTCCATACACCATGAGCATGCGACGATTAGCTGGTTTAGTGCAATGTCCACCACCGTATCGCGGAATCATAGTTATGACATCGACGTTCACATTTGTGCCGGGTATCAGTGGCGGCTAGATGCGAAGCCTCTTCTCGAAAAATGGCCCTCTGCTACGTCTCATACGTCTCGTCTGTTTTCATGTCAGGGTCACTGTGCAGATGAAGGCCTGATGGTCGGCGAATGCAGTGGGACACAGCTCGGCACCGATATTCGATGTCCAAAGTCCTAAATAAACTTATATCCTGCCCAACCAGCTGGCCGAGTGGCTGGTGAGGTAGTATATCCGCGTCGTTCACCGTGGATAATAGTCCATGTATCATGCAAACCGAGGTCCGTGCCAGTTGGGTTAAGGGCCAGACACGGGACAAGGTGAGGGATCCGATCCTCAGGGCGCAAGACTGTACTGACGTCCCAACACACCGCTAAGTGTTTTGTAGCGTCTTCAAACAATCACTTGTGTAATGGATTGTACAGTCTCGACACTTTGCAGTACCAGATGGAGGGTACAGATTCACAAGGCAGACCGCACCGATGGTGAGCGCAACGTCTCACGCTGATGGCAAAGACTGGATGTCCGCTGCTTTTAAGCCATCGCGTAGTAGTGTGGTCATACTACACCACCGTCAAGAGTTGCGTTGTCGTGGGCGCAAAGCGGGCTGCACCTCTTGAAGATGCATGACATCGATGTCCGCCGTCCGAGACATGTACTTTAACAGCTGGGTTTTGATCGTGGAACTAATGTCGTTTGCCGGCCGGGGTGGCCGAGCGGTTCTAGGCGCTACAGTCTGGAACCGTGCGACCGCTACCGTCGCAGGTTCGAATACTGCCTCGGACATGGATGTGTATGATGACCTTAGGTTAGTTAGGTTTAAGTCGTTCTAAGTTCTAGGGGACTGATGACCATAGATGTTAAGTCCCATAGCGCTCAGAGCCATTTGAACTAAAACATGATTCGACGAATTGAATTGTGTACTCAACAACAAGGGGGACACTTTAAACATTTAATGTGAAAGTTTGTAAGTAAATGTGAATATTCAATAAATTAATAACTTGTATTTCACTGAGTTTATTTCGGTATATTCACTATTCAGGTAGTGAAGGGAGACGAAAATTTAATTGTCATGGGTGACTGGAATTCGACAGTAGGAAAAGGGAGAGAAGGAAACGTAGTAGGTGAATATGGATTGGGGCTAAGAAATGAAAGAGGAAGCCGTCTGTTAGAATTTTCCACAGAGCATAACTTAATCATAGCTAACACTTGGTTCAAGAATCATAAAAAAAGGTTGTATACATGGAAGAATCCTGGAGTTAGTAAAAGGTATCAGATAGATTATATAATGGTAAGACAGAGATTTAGGAACCAGGTTTTAAATTGTAGGATATTTCCAGGGGCAGATGTGGACTCTGACCACAATCGATTGGTTATGAACTGTAGATTAAAACTGAAGAAATTGCAAAAAGGTGGGAATTTAAGGAGATGGGACCTGGATAAACTGACTAAACCAGAGGTTGTACAGAGTTTCAGGGACAGCATAAGGGAACAATTGACAGGAATGGGGGAAAGAAATACAATAGAAGATGAATGGGTAGCTCTGAGGGATGAAGTAGTGAAGGCAGCAGAGGATCAAGTAGGTAAAAAGACGAGGGCTAGTAGAAATCCTTGGGTAACTGAAGAAATATTGAATTTAATTGATGAAAGGAGAAAATATAAAAATGCAGTAAATGAAGCAGGCAAAAAGGAATACAAACGTCTCAAAAATGAGATCGACAGGAAGTGCAAAATGGCTAAGCAGGGATGGCTAGAGGACAAATGTAAGGATGTAGAGGCCTATCTCACTAGGGGTAAGATGGATACTGCCTACAGGGAAAGTAAAGAGACCTTTGGAGAAAAGAGAACCACTTGTATGAATATCAAGAGCTCAGATGGAAAAACAGTTCTAAGCAAAGAAGGGAAAGCAGAAAGGTGGATGGAGTATATAGAGGGTCTATACAAGGGCGATGTACTTGAGGACAATTTTATGGAAATGGAAGAGGATATAGATGAAGATGAAATGGGAGATATGATACTAAGTGAAGAGTTTGACAGAACACTGAAAGACCTGAGTCGAAACAAGGCCCCCGGAGTAGACAACATTCCATTGGAACTACTGGCAGCTTTGGGAGAGCCAGTCCTGACAAAACTCTACCACCTGGTGAGCAAGATGTACCAGACAGGCGAAATACCCTCAGAGTTCAAGGAGAATATAATAACTCCAATCCCAAAGAAAGCAGGTGTTGACAGATGTGAAAATTACCGAACTATCAGTTTAATAAGCCACAGCTGCAAAATACTAACGCGAATTATTTACAGACGAATGGAAAAACTGGTAGAAGCCGACCTTGGGGAAGATCAGTTTGGATTCCGTAGAAATGTTGGAACACGCGAGGCAATACTGACCTTACGACTTATCTTAGAAGGAAGATTAAGGAAAGGCAAACCTACGTTTCTAGCATTTGTAGACTTAGAGAAAGCTTTCGACAATATTGACTGGAATACTCTCTTTCACATTCTAAAGGTGGCAGGGGTAAAATACAGGGAGCGAAAGGCTATTTATAATTTGTACAGAAACCAGATGTCAGTTATAAGAGTCGAAGGACATGAAAGGGAAGCAGTGGTTGGGAAGGGAGTGAGACAGGGTTGTAGCCTCTCCCCGATGTTATTCAATCTGCATATTGAGCAAGCAGTAAAGGAAACAAAAGAAAAATTTAGAATAGGTATTAAAATCCACGGAGAAGAAATAAAAACTTTGAGGTTCGCCGACGACATTGTAATTCTGTCAGAGACAGCAAAGGACTTGGAAGAGCAGTTGAACGGAATGGACTGTCTTGAAAGGAGGGTATAAGATGAACATCAACAAAAGCAAAACGAAGATAATGCAATGTAGTCGAATTAAGTCCGGTGATGCTGTGGGAATTAGGAAATCAGACACTTAAAGTGGTAAAGGAGTTTTGCTATTTGGGGAGCAAAATAACTGATGATGGTCGAAGTAGAGAGGATATAAAATGTAGACTGGCAATGGCAAGGAAAGCGTTTCTGAAGAAGAGAAATTCGTTAACATCGAGTATAGATTTAAATGTCAGGAACTCGTTCCTGAAAGTATTTGTATCGAGTGTAGCCATGTATGGAAGTGAAACATGGACAATAAATACACTCCTGGAAATGGAAAAAAGAACACATTGACACCGGTGTGTCAGACCCACCATACTTGCTCCGGACACTGCGAGAGGGCTGTACAAGCAATGATCACACGCACGGCACAGCGGACACACCAGGAACCGCGGTGTTGGCCGTCGAATGGCGCTAGCTGCGCAGCATTTGTGCACCGCCGCCGTCAGTGTCAGCCAGTTTGCCGTGGCATATGGAGCTCCATCGCAGTCTTTAACACTGGTAGCATGCCGCGACAGCGTGGACGTGAACCGTATGTGCAGTTGACGGACTTTGAGCGAGGGCGTATAGTGGGCATGCGGGAGGCCGGGTGGACGTACCGCCGAATTGCTCAACACGTGGGGCGTGAGGTCTCCACAGTACATTGATGTTGTCGCCAGTGGTCGGCGGAAGGTGCACGTGCCCGTCGACCTGGGACCGGACCGCAGCGACGCACGGATGCACGCCAAGACCGTAGGATCCTACGCAGTGCCGTAGGGGACCGCACCGCCACTTCCCAGCAAATTAGGGACACTGTTGCTCCTGGGGTATCGGCGAGGACCATTCGCAACCGTCTCCATGAAGCTGGGCTACGGTCCCGCACACCGTTAGACCGTCTTCCGCTCACGCCCCAACATCGTGCAGCCCACCTCCAGTGGTGTCGCGACAGGCGTGAATGGAGGGACGAATGGAGACGTGTCGTCTTCAGCGATGAGAGTCGCTTCTGCCTTGGTGCCAATGATGGTCGTATGTGTGTTTGGCGCCGTGCAGGTGAGCGCCACAATCAGGGCTGCATACGACCGAGGCACACGGGGCCAACACCCGGCATCATGGTGTGGGGAGCGATCTCCTACACTGGCCGTACACCACTGGTGATCGTCGAGGGGACACTGAATAGTGCACGGTACATCCAAACCGTCATCGAACCCATCGTTCTACCATTCCTAGACCGGCAAGGGAACTTGATGTTCCAACAGGACAATGCACATCCGCATGTATCCCGTGTCACCCAACGTGCTCTAGAAGGTGTAAGTCAACTACCCTGGCCAGCAAGATCTCCGGATCTGTCCCCCATTGAGCATGTTTGGGACTGGATGAAGCGTCGTCTCACGCGGTCTGCACGTCCAGCACGAACGCTGGTCCAACTGAGGCGCCAGGTGGAAGTGGCATGGCAAGCCGTTCCACAGGACTACATCCAGCATCTCTACGATCGTCTCCATGGGAGAATAGCAGCCTGCATTGCTGCGAAAGGTGGATATATACTGTACTAGTGCCGACATTGTGCATGCTCTGTTGCCTGTGTCTATGTGCCTGTGGTTCTGTCAGTGTGATCATGTGATGTATCTGACCCCAGGAATGTGTCAATAAAGTTTCCCCTTCCTGGGACAATGAATTCACGATGTTCTTATTTCAATTTCCAGGAGTGTAGTTTGGACAACAAGAGAATACAAGCTTTCGAAATGTGGTGCTACAGAAGAATGTTGAAGGTTAGGTGGGTAGATCACGTAACTAATGAGGAGGTATTGAATAGGATTGGGGAGAAGAGAAGTTTGTGGCACAACTTGACAAGAAGAAGGGATCGGTTGGTAGGACATGTCCTGAGGCATCAAGGGATCACAAATTTAGCATTGTAGGGCAGCGTGGAGGGTAAAAATCGTAGAGGGAGACCAAGAGATGAATACACTAAGCAGATTTAGAAGGATGTAGGTTGCAGTAGGTACTGGGAGATGAAGGAGCTAGAGCAGGATAGATTAGTATGGAGAGCTGCATCAAACCTGTCTCAGGACTGAAGACCACAACAAACATATTCACTACGGCATACGTCACTCGCGGCTAACAATCATACGGCACTGCGGGGAGACTTTTTGAACACACCGTATACTAGTGACCGACGGACACAAGATGTCCGTCCGACGATGCCCCGGCCGCTGGCAGGATCAGGTGGTGGCTCTAATCTGACATCATTCTTTCCATCTTCACCTCAAGCGCTCAGTCACCAAGCTGGAGATGCGGTCCGGTAGGCGACGAATGACGTTCATCTGGTGTCTTAGCCGCAAACTCACAAGGGGGCTCGGCAGTGCGTTGAGCGTCGTCGAATTGTCTTCGACTTTGGGCGGACGCTGGAGTGGGGGTGGGGTCCACAACCCGGGCCGCAGAGGGATTGCCTTGATCTTCATGAATCGTGTTACCGTCCTGCGAAGCGTTTTCTGCGGGCAGTCTCCTCTTCTTTCGTCGTGTGCATGGCTTCTGCTTGCGGGAAGCCGTGTCTGCGTCCTGGGGATCACAATCAACAGTAGGCACATCCCGACTCTCCATGTCTGAAGCCGAATCGACCTTCAGTTGCCCTCCTTCCTCATGCGGATGAGGGGCAGAGCGGTCGCTGCAGGCCGAGGCGTCGTGGGCGCGGAAATCGGTCACGTGGGGATCGGTAACGGAACGGAGCAATGTTCGCGTTCGTCATGTACCTCGCTGCCTCAACGTATGCAATAGGCAGCGCCATCGGTTCTTATGCAGGCGTCGTGTCTCCACAAAGGATCTGGAGGAGGCGTCTCTGCAGGCATTCAGAGCGAACATGCCCTTCCTGCCCGCACCCTGAAAACGTCCGCGGTTGACCGTCATAAATGAAGATCGCTTGACAGCTACCAACCGTCACTTACGATGTGATGTGTTTTTCGCAGTTAGATTCTAACCTGACTCACTCCGTCCGGACCAGGGTACGTCTCGAACGTTTGCCACTTTTCTTCCAAGTGACTTAGAACCTCCCCGTAAGATCACGACGTCCACGAAAAGCCAACAATACTGGACGGACACGAACGGCCACCTGTCCAGGTGGTAGCCAAGCCCAACAGCGCTTAACTGGTGTTACCACTGCGACAAGACCGTTGGCATGCTACAGAAACGAGCATGTATACTAACTCGTTTTGATCTTCCTTATTCGACGATATTTTCGACGATATTTTCATTCTATTCACATGAATAACAAGATATGAATGAATATGAAAAATAATATTGGCCTGATCATCACATTTGAATATACCTAGGCTTTACAGTCTGGAAATGTTCCTAAGAGTTTCTAATTCCGTTCCATGATTTGTCTTGAAATTTTGAACGACTTCTACTTACCTATGTACAGCTGAATATTCCACTGAACATCATTTAGTCTAGATGAGAGCCCAGTGTGACCCTACATTGCTCAAAGAAGCATAATTTTTGATTTTTCTGTTTTTTTTTTTATTGTTGAGTTTCAGTGTATTGTCTATAGTGTGTCAGTTACAAAGGAAATCAGCTCTTTAAAAGTTTAACGTTTGTGTTTTGTAGTCATTATCTCAACTGGTCAGGTAAAGTTAGAAGCCATTAAGAAAAGGCACTCGGACGTTGTTAACAATGTTTATATCATTAGACACATAAAATCCTATATTAATTGAAATAGTATAGTCTGTGACTGATACACTACTGACCATTAAAATTGCTACACCAGGAAGATGACGTGCTACAGACGCGAAATTTAATCGACAGGAAGAAGATGCTGTGATATGCAAATGATTGGCTTTTCAGAGCGTTCACACAAGGTTGGCGCCGGTGATGACACCTACAACGTGCTGACATGACGAAAGTTTCCAACCGATTTCTCATACACAAACAGCAGTTGACAGGCGTTGCCTGGTGAAACGTTGTTGTGATGTCTCGTGTAAGGAGAAGAAATGCGTACCATCACGTTTCCGACTTTGATAAAGGTTGGATTGTAGCCTATCGCGATTGCGGTTTATCGTATCGCGACACTGCTGCTCGCGTTGGTCGAGATCCAACGACTGTTAGCAGAATATGGAATCGGTGGATTCAGGAGGGTAATACGCAACGCCGTGCTGGATCTCAACGGCCTCGTATCACTAGCAGTCGAGATGACAGGCATCTTATCCGCATGGCTGTAACGGATCGTGCAGCCACGTCTCGATCCTTGAGTCAACAGATGGGTACGTTTGCAAGACAACAACCATCTGCACGAACAGTTCGACGACGTTTGCAGCAGCATGAACTATCAGCTCGGAGACCATGGCTGCGGTCGCCCTTGACGCTGCATCACAGACAGGAGCGCCTGCGATGGCATACTCAGCGACGAACCTGGGTGCACAAATGGCAAAACATTTTTTCGGATGAATCCAGGTACTGTTTACAGCATCATGTTCGTCGCGTCCGTGTTTGGCGACATCGCGGTGAATGCACACTGGAAGCGTGTATTCGTCATCGCCATGGTGGCGTATCACCCGGCGTGATGGTATGGGGTGCCATTGGTTACACGTCTGGGTCACCTCTCGTTCACATTGACGGCACTTTGAACAGTGGACGTTACATTTCAGATGTGTTACGAACCGTGGCTTTACCCTTCATTCGATCCCTGCGAAACCCTACATTTCAGCACTATAATGCACGACCGCATGTTGCAGGTCCTGTACGGGCCTTTCTGGATACAGAAAATGTTCGACTGTTGCCCTGGCCAGCACATTCTCCAGATCTCTCACCAATTGAAAACGTCTGGTCAATGGTGACCGAGCAACTGGCTGGTCACATTATGCCAGTCACTACTCGTGATGAACTGTGGTATCGTGTTGAAGCTGTATGTGTATCTGTACCTGTACGCGCCATCCAAGCTCTGTTTGACTCAATGCCCAGGCGTATCAAGGTCATTATTACGGCCAGAGGTGGTTGTTGTGGGTACTAATTTCTCAGGATCTATGCACCCAAATTGCGTAACAATGTGATGTCATGTCAGTTCTAGTATAATGTATTTGTCCAACGAATACCCGTTTATGATATGTATTTCTTCTTGGTGTAGCAATTTTAATGGCCAGTTGTGTATTTACATTCTTAATGTATGGAGACTAAGATTCACTTTTGTTCAGTGATAAATTCGGTGAAGATACATAGCGAAATTAAAAATTTTCTACATTTGAGTCCAATTCTTTTCTGTTTGTTACGTTGTTAGTATTATCATTTGTACAGACGTTTTAATTCTACATTGCTAGTACACTAAGCATGTTATTTAGCTTATATACTGTGTCCTTTTTCGTCCCATCTATCTCCCCTTGTACTATTTCTCTCATTGCAGGCGTGGGTTATTACGCCAAAACAATTGCTTCTGCAACTTATGCCTTTTTGTATACTACTTTTCTTACATGATCTTTGTAGTACATCTTCACTACCTGCATTTATCATTTTTAACTTCTTTCTATAACACTGCTTTTCATATGATTGCAGTTCGTTCTCCTCTTTTTTTTGTATTGAAGATTTCTCCATCACGTAATTACGTACTTTAGAAGTGGACTTTCTTTAACTTCTTTTTTAGTTTGTAACTTTTTGTTTTCTTTCTATTATTTTAGGAGGGTAGTCAAAATATGTTCAGTATCAGATGGAAAAAAATCAAGTTCAGACAATGAATATCTGAGATGTCAGACCTTGTCTGCAAGAAATACCTGCCACAAAATGATTTCTTTATCTGAGGAAAGAGGAAGAAGTCACTGGATGCCAATATATGCTGTTGCTGGTGGGAGGAGCTTTCAGTGTTGGATATATAATTGAATATATTAATGTTGCTCTGTATATCTGATATAAATAATTTGCTGCTTGCCAATAGAATGATACAGGTGTTCATTCTTCTAGGAAATTAAAGAAGAATTTCTATTAACTCAGTTTATTAGATTTAAATTCTAAAGAATTGATAATGGTAGAAGCTCAAGAAATGAATTAAAATTTGTGCCGCAGCTAGATCTATCACCTGCGTCTTCTGTTCCAAGGGAGACGTGCTAATCATAACACCACGGCTGCAGTATGTTACACGCACACGACTCTAGTCCAATGCCGTCCCTAACACAAATTTCAGTTATTTTCTCCACAGTCCGAGTCCTGGTCATAGCACAAATTTTAATTAATTTCTTCAGCTTCCTTGATTGTCGAAGATAGAGACTCACATGTCTCAAGGAAATTGTAATTCCATCAGCTAAAGAAATAAGTTTTCGAAATTTAAAGAAATGGCTTAGCAACGATTGAAAGTAATAGACGATTTCCTTGGAAATCCTGGACATTGGGTCTGGAGTGCGATTGAAATGAATGCATGTCTGGATAAAACATTTACATTCATGTACAGGTCGGCCGGTGTGGCCGTGCGGTTCTAGGCGCTTCAGTCTGGAACCGCGTGACCGCTACGGTCGCAGGTTCGAATCCTGCCTCGGGCATGGATGTGTGTGATGTCCTTAGGTTAGTTAGGTTTAAGTAGTTCTAAGTTCTAGGGGACTGATGACCACAGATGTTAAGTCCCATAGTGCTCAGAGCCATTTGAACCATTCATGTACCGTATTGCCGAAGATGATTTATACAGGTACAAAACACTACACAAGTTATGCATTTGTATCTATGACTAGAGTTGAACGAATGTTGATCCTCTAAATGCAATCCAGTCTCCAGAATAAATATGGAAATTACTGAGTATCGCCACATTATTTGACTTTCTCTATAGTTCACCTCGCTGTTACAGCTGGATCTCACCACGGTCAAAGGTCCGCCTCGACAGCTGAGTGGTCAGCGCGACCGAATGCTGCGCAAAGGAGCCTCGGTTCGATTCCCGGCTGGGTCGGAGATTTTCTCCGCTCAAAAACTGGTTGTTGTGTTGTCTTCATCATCATGTCATCCCCATCGACACTCAAGTCGCCGAAGTGTTGTCGACTAAAAAGACTGGCACCAGGTGCCCGTCCTACCCGACGAGTGACCCTCACCCCACGACATTTCATTTCAGGTCGCTGCAGATTCATTCACTGGCTCTATACCAACAAATTGTGTGGGCATCTAACTCAGCCAGATGAGAGCCCGTTTTCTCCAGACTATGTCCACCCACCAAGTCGTCTACCTAAGAAGTCTGTCGAGATGTAGGAATCCGAAATCACTTTCCACAGAGTGCATCTGTGCGTTTTTCTAGTGTCATGTAATGCTGATTGGTTTCATTATAAATACTGAGAGTGCCGAACTCGTAAGAAGTTGTCTTAAGAGACACTGGTCTCCCTTCCTTTCTTCATTTCAGATGGTTACCCAGTTCCGAAATTCGTTATACTAGGCACTCTAAAACAGTGTCCTTCTCTCCCTCTCTCTGCCTACATTTGAGCTGGTCAATAAGGGTGAACCTCTGCAACGACAGCCGTGGTTCTTCCTCCTATTTCTATATTATTTAGGTTACTCAATGGAAGCTGTTTTTACATTTCGTCAAACGTTCTGTCTAGGGTGACCTCAGGGTGGTGTCGGCGTCTCAGGGTTGTCAAAGGTGCCTCAAACTTGGCTGTTCCAATTCCACTCTCTGAAGTGTAATCTTAACTCTCTCTCTCTCTCTCTCTCTCTCTCTCTCTCTCCCCGAAAAGACCTCTGGAGGCCCAATGGTACTAACCGGCCGTCGTGTAATCCTCAGCCGATAGGCATGAGTGGATTCAGGTATGGAGGAGCGGGTTGTCAGCACACTGACTTCCCGGCCATTGTCATCGTGACCGGAGCCGCCACTTCTCAGTCGAGTAGCTTCTCAGTTGGCCTCACAAGGCTTCCTAACGGCGCTCGACAAACGCGGACAGTCACCCATCCAAGTGCTAGCCAAGCCCCACAGTGCTTAACTTCGGTGATCCGACGGGAACCGGTGCTATCACTGCAGCATGGCCTTTGGCATGTTATCTTAACGTCCCATGTGTCTCGACGAATTCTGACTCCCTGCAGTTCTGTCCACAACAGACTCTCTTCTGGGACTCTACCAAAAAGCGGCATGCATCCTCCGACCACACACAGCTCGCTGAAAACAGTCTACGTCGTCCCTGGACAGCTTCGAGACACACTATGTATTGTGACTTTGGGGTGTTTGGCGCCAAGGTGTGTTCTTTCAAAGCACTGTCCAGTTCGACCACCTGGCGTGGTACCTTCCACGTGTGCGAGTAGTCATTCCACGAATTCTGCTGGGGACTGCTTCCCCTGCCACATATTCTACGTTGGTTAAGTACTGGCAGTCACTAGTGTAGATTAATATTTTATTTACCGGTACAGATTTTCCTATTCCAGTTTTTACTTTTTCGTTTGGGTTTTACATCAGATATGGAAGAGGTGAGAGATACGGTGGTGTTATACCATATAAGTGGAATATGGAGGATTAAGAAAAATTTGAGTGTCAGTGGAATCAGCATGTGTAGTTGTGAAACTTCCTGGCAGGAAGTGTGGAACTGTGTGCCGGACCGAGACTCGAACTCGGCACCTTTGCCTTTCGCCGGCAAGTGCTTTACCAACTGAGCTACCCAAACACGACTCTCGACCCGCCCCACACCTTTAATTCTGCCAGTACCTCGTCTCCTACCTTCCAAACTTCACAGAAGTTCTTCTGCGAACCTTGCAGAACTAGAATTCCTGGAAGAAGGTAATTGTGTGCTATCTGACGGTTTGAAGAAAATCCATCCCCTTGGATTCCTCCATGTGACTTTCCATCTTGACAGCCACCCATAACCCCAATTAGGAGATTTTGGTAGAGTACTATAATGATGATTTGTCCTTAATAGCATAATCTTTTAGCATCACCCCATGGTAGTCCCAGAAAACACTCAACGTAGCCTTGTCTGATGATGATAGGATATTCGACATTGCTTTGGTTTTTGGGTTCAGGACTTAGTGATACACTCTGCAGTTGTCCATGGTGATTTGTCGACAAAAGAAGGCATCTCGAGTGGCGTAACACAGCTGCAACATCTCCGCAGCTGCATCGATTCACGGGCATTTCTAATGAATGTGAGCAGTCTTGGAAGCCAGTGGGCGGTCGCTTTTGACATTTTCGGAATGTCGTGCACTACGACGAAATATAATTTATGACTGAGTTTCATCTTTTACAAAATCGCCTCGATTGAGACATGCCGGTCTTTGAGCACCGAGGCCTCCTCTTCAGTTCTTCAGTTGGAAGCAGTCTCTCATTTCGTTCTCCATCATTCAGACTTGTTCGACCACATTAAAAGTGTCTGCGACATGTAACCACTGTTCCATTTCCAACATGTACTGTTGAAGCATTTTCCAGTTCAAAAGCAGAAAACAAATTACTGCGTAATGGTCCACTGCGCTATTTCGTTTCGACTCTCCTACCGGTAATCTGCGGTACTAAAGCGCAGTAACTGCAGACATGCCCACTGGTATCGAAAATTAAAGCAACAAACGGAAATTTTTCACGGTGGCTTTTTTTTGCCAGAAAACTGTATGAACAAGTGATACTAAAGTAGAAACGAAGTAAAGAATGCGTAACGTAATCAACTGCAACGTGCAAAACAGTAGAAAAACATGTTCTTGGTTTTTTTCCAACTTCATGGATTTGCCCAAACATTCTGACAACAGGTTAATGTGCTCAGTATGGGCTGTGACCACCTCTGACAGCAATACAGGCCTGACTACGACAGGTCATGCTATGAATGATGTTACCAATTTCATGTTGAAGCAATAACGCCCATTCTTCCTGCAGAGCTGCTCACAAGTCTTGGAAAGTGGTTGGTGAATGCTGACTCGATGCAAATCATCTCCCTACTGCAAACCAGACCCATAGAGTACTATGGGACAGAAATCGGAAGAGCGAGCAGGCCACGCCAATAGTGCAATGTCTTCCATTTCCAAAAAAACATTAACCACCCATGCTCTGTGAGGTCGAGCATTATCGTCCATCAATACGAAGTCTGGTCCCACAGCACCTCGCAACAATCGCCCATGAGATCCCAAAATCTCACAGTTAAATCTAGCTGATTCACGCATACAATTTCATGACGAGGTGTTCGTGTTCGTCAACATAACCTCTGCCTTCGATATCGGTCTCTTTCCACAATGAGTTTCAAAATCGTGTTCCAAGTACCCTCCAAATGCGAATCATTCTCCAGACTAAATTGGGACTCATATGTGTAAAGAACATTGGCCCGCTGTCTGACTGTCCCGGTGGCATGTTGACGGCTCCACGCTAGACGTTCCCTTTTGTGAAGACACTCCCGAGGTAAACAACAGAAAATAGGTCTCCAACAATAAAGGTCACTCTGCTGAAGCCTTCCGTATACCGTTTGCCTTGACACGACACGTCCAGGGGATGCTGCGAGGGCAGATGCCAGTGGCAGTACAGTAGAAAGGCGGTAGCGTTGTGCCCTTCCAACCAAATAACGGTCCACTTGTTCTGATGTCACAAGTGGTCGTCCGTGTCCTCGTCTCTGGGATACAGTTTAGGTCTCACGAGAGAAACAATAGAACGATTCCCATTAAGCCATCGGGCCACATCAGTTTGCGACTCTCCTGCTTCTGTTCTTCCTATGGTCCTACACAGCAGAGAATGTGTAGCGTCTTCTCCATGTGACTGAGTACTCAGAGACTGTGGATAGGGGGCTTTCCTGCAAACACTACCCGACTTCATAGATGATCTGACGTCATTGCTGGCAAGGTTGTGCGTTGATCGGAGAGCCATCTTCCGTGCAGAATACGATCGTAACGACATCGGTTGACAGTTTGTATGATTATATCGTGAATTATACAGAGGATGGGGAAATAGCAGTTCGTTGCTTTAATTTTGAACATCAGTGTAGATGAAAACAGCAAAATAACTTTACTTTTCGTACTTTATAATTAAAATTTATGACTGCCTTCCGTTGTTTCAGGCTTTCTGGAGCCCGTATAACAACGTTTCTTGGATGAATACCACTTTGACTTCTTCCATTACATTATGTTTCCTAATTATGATGTTTCACTTCTCTTTCTGTAACCATTTGTCTCTTTCCTCATCTGCCAAACTTTTCATTTACCTCTTTTATTTACGCAAACTAATACAATTTCATTTTAATTCGTCATCTGCGTGTCAGTCATGTGACTCTGAGCTAGGACTTTGTGTTTCTCTCCGTTTAAAAAGAATTTCCCCCTCCCGATCACATACTGTTTAAAGTTTATAAAGTGAAACAGGTGTGCTGACTTCGATGTAGTGCATCGCGCTAGTAGCGACAGAACCAGCAGTTTAAAAAGAAAGTTTCACAACAACAGAACTATGCTTTTTTCTCAGGAGTTGCAATGTCAGAAGCCAAGGTCACGTTATGTGACAGTCATGCTACAGTACATACAGTTTTCTTGTTCGTGACTTTCTCCAAACTACATATTTCCACCTGTGTGTAATCTGTAACGGTTGTGTTGCAACTTTCTAAACATAATCTTGATGTTTTAATTATCACCTCGATAAAATAATTATTTTGTTTGTTTACAGGCAGATGCCTTAAGATATGGTAGACACTGAAGTCCCCATACCGCAGTACCGCAGCCCGGCGCTATCGAAGCCAAAAGAAAATGGAGCGCCCCATCTCCATTTCTTTCACTGGGTTGCGCCATTTGGTTTTGGCTTCGATAGTGCCGTGCTGCGGTACTGCGGTATGGGGACTTCAGTGTGTACCATATCTTCAGGCATGTGCCTTTAAACATACAAAACTTAAATTACGTAACTATTTTACCGAGAAGTTACCCGAAAGGTTATGACTGTGTACTATCTTTTTTTCTGCCTTCAGCTTAGCAACAAGTCGTATCCATGTCTACACATTAAAGACATTTTACGATCCGGAATAATGTAGAGGAAATATCTGCATTAATATCTATAATTTCTTTCGTCTCCTTCTTTCGAAGAATGAATAGATACGACAGAAGTTAATTTTGTTTCGTCATTGACAGCTGGAAAACGATTTTTGTTGACTGGTCCGCCATTAGCGGGTAGCCGCCATTACACTTGGGCGTTCTTAGTTTTACTATGATGTGACATGCTTAACATTATTAGGAAAGAATAAATCCAATATGTAGTATTGCAAGCACTCGCATATACTCGGAACAGTTCTGTGCGCCAAGGTAAATAAAAGCATTAAGGTAATTCTGAGAGTCATTCCTGTATGTATTATCAATGCAAAAAAAGGTTCAAACGGCTCTGAACACTATGCTGCTTAACATCTGAGGTCATCAATGTCCTAGAACTTAGAACTACTTAAACCTAACTAACCTAAGACATCACACACATCCATGCCCGAGGTAGGAGTCGAACCTGCGACCATAGCGATCGCGCGGTTCGAGACTAAAGCGCCTAGAACTGCACGGCCACACCGGGCGGCATTAATGGAAAAGAATTTAATGTTGCCAGAGCAGTGCACACAGAGGGCCAACCAAATAACTTGTTGTTATAGTATTCCTAGCCCCAAGTCAGATGCTACATGGTACATAGCTGTTTAATTCATATGGGACAAATCGCTCGGAGAAAGTATCGAAAGAAATCGGCATTAAAGTGACACGAGGAAATAAAGTATCAAGGAATACTGTAACTACTGGTAACCCCTTTGAATTCTGTATCGTGTCTGTCTCTTATTTCTTTGACTTGTAAAATCTCCATTTCCGATTTTTGTTCTGCATTTGATTTATTGTCCCTATTTTTCACTTTATCTTTTGATAAAAAGGAATAGATCCGATTTACATTTGTTTCGTTATTTGTACTCATTGTTTTCATTTGTCATGGATTCTGTATTGTTCTGAGCATTTCCTGGGAGGATGCAAATTATTACTAATCCTTACGAAACGTGTTCGGATGGGAGCATCCTACACTGTTTGATCAAAATTATGTGTACGCTTATTAGCGGACATTAATGTACAATACTAGTGTGTCTATGCTTTACCATTATGATGAATTTAACTCTACTGAGATGTCTGAATGTGGAGGAATGGCAGGACATTCCTCCTCAAGAGTGAAACTGAAGAAGGTAGTGAAGTTGAATGCTCTGGAAGGAAGTCGATACGTTCCTTTGGGTCCAGGTCGCGTCCTGGTCAGGGCATTCAATTTCAGCAATGTCCCTGGGCACGAACTATTACCTCACAAATGCTGTTTTATAACAGGATACACTACCATGCAAATTCAAACAACCATCGTCTACGACCTTTCCAAGACGGTACGCTGTATGCAAAGCTGTGTAATCCTTCCGCATTTAGCGCTTTTTTTTAAATGGTTCAAATGGCCCTGAGCACTATGGGACTTAACATTTAAAGTCATCAGTCCCCTAGAACTTAGAACTACTTAAACCTAACTAACCTAACGACATCACACACATCCACGCCTGAGGCAGGATTCGAACCTGTGACCGTAACAGTCGTGCGGTTCAAGACTGAAGCGCCTAGAATTGCTCGGCAACAGTGGCCTGCAGTGCTTTGTTTAAATCGCAGTTGTGGGTCCACTCCTTAAGCATGGTAAACACCACAATAAAAACCACCCTGATACGGTCACACGAACTCTCCGTACTTCACTTTGGCATTACACATTTGTTGATTCGGGGCACGGGACCAATCAGCGAGGTCATCAGTCCCTTAGGATTAGGGAAGAATGGGGAAGGAAGTCGGCCCTGCCCTTTCAAAGGAACGATTCTGGCATTTGTCTGAAGCGATGTACGGAAATAACGGGAATCCTAAATCAGGATGGCCGGGCTCCGGTTTGGAGCATCGTCCTCCCGAATGCGGGTGCTAACCACTCGCTCGGTGATTAAACTGTATGGTATTTGCCAAAGCCAAACATTTCCTTCGGTTTGTCACACGGTATAGAGTGATTCATCACTTCAGATCACTTGTTTCCAGTCATCCAGTAGCGTCGATTTTTACACCACATCAGCCGTCGCTTAGGACTGTCTTCAGATATTTATGGCTTATGGGGAGTGTCAGGAAGTCGTTTCTGAAAGTATTTGTATGGAGTGTACCCAAGTATGGAAGTGAAACATGAACGATAAATAGTTTGGAGAAGAAGAGAATAGAAGCTTTCGAAATGTGGTGCTACAGAAGAATACTGAAGATTAGATGGGTAGATCACATAACTAATGACGAGGTATTGAATAGAATTGGGGAAAAGAGAAGATTGTGGCACAACTTTACAAAAAGAAGGGACCGGCTGGTTGGACATGTTGTGAGGCATCAAGGGATCACAAATTTAGTATTGGAGGGCAGCGTGGAGGCTAAAAATCGTAGAGGGAGACCAAGAGATGAACTAAGCAGATTCAGAAGGATGTAGGTTGCAGTAGGTACTGGGACGTGAAGAATCTTGCACAGGATAGAGTAGCATGGAGAGCTGCATCAAACCAGTCTCAGGTCTGAAAATCACAACAACAACAATGGGGAGCTCCTTGAGCATTGCACCTTCTGCCTTTTGACTCTCAATGCACAATCAATGTGTTAGCTGGAATTCTACTAGCACCCAAGAGTGATTCTTATCGTTAATTTCTCGCGATTTGTTGAAAGTAACCTCAGCAAAGCTAGACTGTCGCTCTCCGAAGGTGCACGAGGGCTACCTGATCGTTGTTTAGCCGTGGGTGGTTCTTTGCGTTTGAACGTCACCGTCACATAACCAAGAACTGACCTGGACAGCTTTAGTAGGGATCGAATGTTCGTAATGGATCTTGTACTCTGGTGATATCCAACGATTAGTCCTGATTTCAAAAGCACTGAACACTACCGACCGACTCATTCCGATGTTACTGTTCTATGCGGACAACACAAAACTCCCAGACTCTTTTTATAATATCGTGTCCGCTTCTTGTGACATCTAGTTGTAAATTATGCGTTGCATACAGGTGTTCGGATATTTTTCATCACGTAATGTATTTAAGTATGACATGCGGCGTAATATGGCAGGTGTTACGCGCCAGGGTCTCAACTTGTCTTTTCCTGTGTGACGAGGCATTGCCGGCGATTTAAGCCCAGTGTAAGCCAGGCTTTTTAATTCTTCCGCGCTAACGAGCCGGCCGTGCCAGCTTCTGTCTGCAACTTCATTACGGCCTGCAGGGATTCTTTTCGAGAGGCGTCCCGCTTTGAGCCAGAGCCACGGAGGCTCCCCACATACGCTCCATGCCCACACGCGCGTCCCGAGAAACGAGCACGCCTCGCAGAATCGTCGCAAATTATCCTGTGTGTGCTCGTTCCGGCGCTTTCCCGTCTGTTCCTGCAACTGGGGCACTCGACGGAAACGTACTGCGCCTCTCCCCTTGCTCGTGTAAGAATACGCCTCCTCACTACGAGTGGTGGGCGCTTTGACAAAGCCCGCTAGACTGCCAGTTAAACAGGTGCACCGTTGCCTCTCCCGTTACCTTGTTTGCCTCACTATTTTTGTAGTAACATCGAGAAGATATGTGTCGAGGAGATATGAGTGGAGTGCTGGCTGTTTAACGAGATGAGTGTTTCGAAGGTTGTGTTGACAGAGAGGTGTGCGGAGAAACAAGTGCTTATGGGAAGAAACAAGTTTACACAGGAAAGAATGGGTAAGCTCCTATTATTATTATTAATTTATGGACTAAACTAATGCTGAAGGCGAAAAATCAACGCTAGCCATTAAATTATGTGCCATTTTTCTTTACTGATACGTTGTTTCAAAGGCAGTGCATGTAAAATACCATCTAAGAAAAAAGAGAATACTCTGATGAGAAAGACTTATTAACCCATTATGGACTGTGGGACAACGGCTGGCATGTACTTCTTTGATGCAATAACTTATCAACAGCCGCATGTATTTCAGAAATTTATTTTATGAGCCGGGCAGAGTGGCCGAGCGGCTCTAGGCGCTACAGTCTGGAACCACGCGATCGCTACGATCGCAGGTTCGAATCCTGCCTCGGGCGTTGACGTTTGTGATGTCCTTAGGTTAGTTAGGTTTAAGTAGGGGACTGATGACCTCAGAAGTTACGTCCCATAGTGCTCAGAGCCATTTGAACCATTTTTTTTTTATTTTATGAACTTCTTATATGCTACCAGTTTTGGCATTAAATTGGTGCCATCTTCAGGGCCCACACGTCATAGTCGTAAAATCGCTATACACGGGAGGAGCCATGTAACTGGATCCGTGAATTAAATCGCTATGCAACAGCTCTTGGTGGCCAGGCGACACAGGCTGGTAGTTCCTACATCGTGAAGTGCGTAATATGCTCTGCTTTATTTCCCCAGAAACCAAGCAGCTCCAAGTAAGTAGACGAGCAGTTTATCGTTGCCCAGGTGACTCGCGCATGGGATAAGGGTAGTTGTGGGGATGAAGACGAAAGGTTTTTAAAAATGATCAGAAAGACATGAAACAAAATCATGTACTTCTAATATATCCATGTGTATATACATTTCAATCTATCCAAAAAAGTGTTTTGCTTTCGTAATAGTCGTCCTGACTTATATGGCCGGCAGAGATAGGGACTGTATGCAGGGCCACATGACCAATGACTTTAACTCGACAAACATTGTGATTTCCCTAAATCACTTCAGGCAAAGGCCGGGATAGCTCCTTTCAAAGGGCACGGATGAATTCCTTCCCCATACCTGGGGAGCTGTTTGGGTCCGCAGCTCATGGTCCAGTGGCTAGCGTTGCTGCCTCTGGATCACGGGGTCCTGGATTCGATTCCCGGTCAGCTTGGGGATTTTCTCTGTCCGGGGACGAGGTGTTTGTGTTGTCCCCATCATTTCATCATCATCATCATCATCATCATCATCATCATCATCATTATTATTATCATTCGTGACACTGTATAGATTGTATTGTGGAAAAATTGGACTGTTCAAAAATTGGGACTTTGTACGGGTGCTGATGACCGCGCAGTTGACCGCCCCACAAACAAAACATCACCACCTCGCTGTTTGGTCCCCTCCCCCAAATCAACCAACCGACCAATCGACAAGCATTTAAAATTACGCTAAGCACGGCTTACAGTATGCACATTTCGCCGTTATAGCAATAGGTAAATCACAGCTGCAGGCGACTATGATAAATATGTTTGTCGATCGGGAAACTATATCCGTTTAGAAAAGTCATCTTATACGATGGGCAGAGATAATGGCCTACCGTAGTGGTCACAGATATTGTCTACGGCAATGCTGTACTCAAATAATTTGTAATAAGACATTGTGAGAAGGGAGTGCCTTATTGGCTGTTAATCAGGTAACTTTATAAAATTTGGGCATGAAACTGGGCATCCTTGATGCCCTTAAGCCTACGATAGTTAAAAGCCTCTTTCATGTTGAAATTTTCCACAAATAGTACCTTTCAGCCCAAAATTGGTATGCAGCGTCAGAAGCCCGTAGGAAAACCTTGCTACCTCATTCATCCCTGTGCGATTACTATGTATTAAAAAAAAGGGATATTGCTTTCAGAAATGGTATATGTATATCATGATCATGATCTGATGCGATCTGTTGTTCCTCTGGAAGAGAACAATGACGAAGTGCCGTGGGAACCTCAAGCACATTTTTGAAATTTGTGGTAAGTTCCTAGGGGACCAAACTGCTGAGGTCATCGGTCCATAGACTTACACACTACTTAATCTAACTTATACTAACTTAGGCTAAGGACAACACACACACCCATGCCCGAGTAAGGACTCCTACCTCTGATGGGGGATGGGGGGGGGGGGGGGAGAGCCGTGTGAACTGTGGCAAGGACAAGGAACGTTCAGGTTTGCTGAGGGTCGTGCTGAAGTGCTTTGTTAGAAGCCAACCACCAGCGCGTGAAAGTATTTCGTAATAACGCAGATTTGCTGAGTCAGTATCGTTGGCGAGTGTCGCATCCCAAACACAGCCTTGTCATGTATAGGGTGTTTCACAGTTCAGTTCCAGACTTCTACCGGTTGTAAACGTGGCTTAAGGATAAAGTTTTAGTAAGGAATCCATGACTGTAAATGTACCGTTTGGAGATGCAATAAGTTTTATTAACGAATCACTTCGAGTCACCCGCTTCACGGGGCGGTATATATCGAGCACATTTTCCGGATCAACTCAGTCCCGTAAACACCATTTTTGTTCAGCTACAACAACGACTGCGAAAAACTGGTATGTATTCAAAGAGCAGGGTTGAGTGGAACTCCACAGATATCCAACAGCGTTTGTGAACCGAGTGTATGAAAGCACGTCTCACAGACATACGTTGTAGAATGAACAACAGCGTCGCCACGTTTAGGAACTCCAGTAGAACACACAGGCTACAGCTTATTGTCTACGTTGTATGTGTACTCTGAAGTGGGAGACGTTAAAGTGACTTGATCTTCAAACTTACATGGTTTCGTTATGATAATTTTATCTAATATGTCCCCTCTACAACCCCTTGCAGCCTGTAACAGGAATTGCAAAGCGCCCTGCATGCACAGGATGTGACAAATGTTCAAATGTGTGTGATTTCCTAAGGGACCAAACTGCTGAGGTCATCCGTCCCTAGACTTAGACACTACTTAAACTAACTTATTTTAAGAACGACACACACACGCATGCCCGAGGGAGGACTTGAGCCTCTGGCGGGAGGCGCCGCACAATCCGTGACACGGCGCCTCTAACCGCGCGGCCACTCCGCGCGGCAGGATGTAACGAATATAAGGGCAGATATTTTTACATGTCGTATCCTAATATGTACAGACAAATCTTCCCACAAACATGTCACAAGCTTTATGACCTGATGTTTTCTGCTTGGTCATAGTGCATCACTGAGTGAGTATAGACTAAACGTTTGAAACCATGTGTCAACACTTCAACATCTGACCTGCTGCCCAGAGGAAAAGTATTGATTTGATGTTTCCTCGTGCTCGTGGTGTCGAAGGGACCGAGTTCATCCGGGAACTGTGCTCGATACATACCTTCAGAAGCTCTACGATCATTTACCGCACCGTGAAGCGGGTGACTCGAAGTACCTGGAGGTTATAACCTGCCTAAGAATTTACAACTTGTATTGGCTTATATTATTACTCTGCAAATGACGTACATGCTTTTGTAATGTTATTCAGTACACAGTCTCCAGTTACCAGTAGAAATATCACAATTATACCCATTACATCCTGGATGTTGCCGAGCGCCTAAGTTTTCACCTCAACTTTTTGCTGTACCGCTAAAGACACTTGGAAGCAGTTACATAAATTATGATAAAGAAGAATTGCGACAACTTCATTAATAACCGACATACAGGGCTCAACTTTGTTTTTGTAGTGGAATTGTTCTATTTTCCCTCCAGAATAGTAGGTGTCGATGACACAAAAGCAGTGTTGATAAAGAAACCACACAATAAAAATACATGGAAAGTAGGTAGATTTTTTGTTGCTGTGGCAGTTGAATGGCCCACCAGCAGGACATTTAAGCCACTCTCCAATTAAACTTGCACCACCTTGTTAACGCGCAACGTATGTTTGTGACTTCGACTTTACACAGGTATAAACATGTTTCGTACCAAACGGTCATTCAGCTGTCATTAAGATGAGACAATTAATAGAATGTCCCATTATGTTCCATAATTGGTAATATATCCATTAGAACATCTGATACTCGCAAACGAATCTTAGCTAGTGAGAAACTTTTTAGAACTTGCAGGATAAAGTGTACTATTTCGAATGAAAATCGAATGATTTCTTTCGTCATTTTATCCATGTTATGTTGGTTGCACACATGTAAAAATCAGTACATTAAAATAAAACGTTCAGTGACCAGTGCTACGAGTAGACAGATATTGTTACGTTGGGAAGCTCGTTGTCACCTACTACTACCAATTTGTTTATGGAAGATTTCGAGGAACGGGCCTTGGAGTCGACGGCTTCGAAACCTGCATGTTTTTTTCAGACGGGTAGTCATTACTTCCGTTGTTCATCCTCATGGCAGTGATAATTTGAACGATGGGACACGCCGTTTATAGGACGTCTTTTCACAGGTTCTTGTATCTGCAGGCTGATAATTGTCACCATCCAGCTCGATATGAAGAGGTACTTCGTACCATGGTTCGCACGGCCCATGTCATCTCATACCCTGAAAGTTTGTCAGCTGAGTTAGCCCATCTCCAATTCACCTTTAATCAGAACGGTTGTAGCGAAAGAAAGATCAAACGTCCGTTACTCTATCGACAGTGATGATAGTACCAAGGTAACGCCAAAGTCTATGTCCTTTTTGCCTTACGCAAGGAGCATTTAGAACAGTATTGGTTGTCTTCTGCGGAAATATGATGTGAAGTGTGTTTTTCGATTACCATCTGAGATCATGGTTCTTTGAGGGTCCGTGACATTGGTTTGCGTAAGGCGGGTGTCTACTGCAATTCCTGCATGTCATAAATTGGTCAGACAACCGGGACTGTTGAGGACCGGTAAACAGAACATAAGCGGAACACACGCTTACAACAGCCGAGCAAATCGGTCATTGCAGAATATTGTCTCGGCACCGATCATCTTATGGAATATGACAACATGGTGATTCTGGCAAGCGCTTACTGCTATTGGGATAATATTATTAAAGGAAGCTGTTGAAATTAAATTAGTAACTTAACTTATGAACGATGATGGTAGGCTTTGTCTAAATTCCACACGGAATCCTGCCCTCTCCTGAAAAAAAAAAAAAAAAAAAAAGACAGTGATTATTATCATCGCTATCGATAACCTCTGACGTCGGTCGTCTTTCGTTTGTAATGGCGCTAGGGTTTACATTGTGTGTATTATCCTTCCGGAGTTTCTCTGAAAACTGTGGTATTAAATTCTCATGCACAGCGCTTATTTGCTGCAGTTTTGCCTTGAAAATGTCAGGGTGTGCTCCAGGCGATAAATCGGCGATTGTCGACGACGTCACCCATCTGCATTCCCGTAACTTATCTGAACATCGTATACTACAGACTCATGAAATAAGGACTGTCTATGTTATACCACACACTGTCGTCCGAAGGCCTGATGAAGCCAACATAGATTTTCCGTTTGCCATTGTCGCTTTGTGAAAGTATCAGGAATAAACAAGACAGGGTGATTCAAAAATAACTTCACAAATTGAAAAATTCATATAAATGTACTGAAAGAAGATGTAGATTTGGGTTTAGTGTTACTTTGTATGGAAATTCATCAGTTTTTTTTACCTTAAACTAAAGATGTTGCATGTGGCAGCCGTTGGTTATCCTGCACACATCCCATCGGAAGTCAGTGTCTTCGCAAACTCGCTGCATCATGCAGGTGTAACTTGCTTAGTGGCAGCTTGAAGTCTTGCTCTAAGTTCAGGTAGAGAAGCCGGCAAAGGAAGTACAAACATGATATCCTTGATGAATCCCCATAAAAAAATCGAGTGGTGTCAGGTCTGGGGAACGTGGGGTCAATGCAATTGGCGCATCATGGCCAATCCATTGACCTGGAAAGCGGCCACTGAGACAATCCCGGGCGTCAGCCATTTAGTGGGGTTGTGCACCATCTTGCAAGAAGTAAACATTTCGTGCTTGGTCATCCTCATCGATCTGGGCTACCTAGAATTTTTGTAACATATCCAGGTACACTATCCCGTTGATGGTTCTCTCACGAAACAAAAGGGGCCATACACTTTGTTCTTGCTCAATGCACAAAAAACTTTCAGTTTAAAGCTATCACGAACATGTTGCCATGTTTGATGTGGATTTTCACTGCCCCAAACCTACAGTTATGTATGTTAACCTTGCCATTTAAGTGAAAAGTCGTCTCAGAAAAGATGATTTTTTCCTAGAAATGTTCATCCTCATGTAATCGATTTAACATATCCGCACAGAAGTTCTTGCGAGCAATTTTATCAGTGTCTTTTATTGCTTGTACGATTGTCAGTTTGTACAGTTACAAATGCGAACAGTTTCTCAACACATACCAAAGAGTCGTATGCGGAGTTTACATTTTGCGAGATCCACGACGGGTCGATTTCGCTCGCTCACGACGTCGTCAGATGTTCTTGGACGACATGAGGATTTCCCATGTCTTATCAAGCACCCTGTTTCTACAAAACATTTATGCCACTCATAAATTCTAATCCTACTAGGAGGACCTTCAATGCAGTTGGTACGGAAACTACGCTGAACTGCTGTCGCCGACTTCGATTCTACAAACCATAACACACTGCTAGCACGCCTGGATCCAGTGAAGGCAGCCATCTTTAACGCAACTGCCGCTAGCGCTCCTCACGGTGCGATTCGGCACTAGCGAACTACGCGAGACAAAACTTGACAAACAAATTGACATTATAATCACCTCTTATGGTACTACCAATTGATTAATATGAATTTTCAAATTTGTGACGTCCTTTTGAAACGTCCAATGTTTTTCTCAGTAATACTGTTACCTACTGACAGTATTCAAAATTGTATTGAAAATCACTACCATATATACATTTCTCTTGACGTAGAGAAATATGGAATGGGTGATACTTATGGCTATGAAGAACGCTTCTTTAATCGATACATGTTTCTCTTTGTGTTTTACGAGAACTGGCATGTGGATTTATTGTAATTACTTCTGTAGCTTCGTTGGTAGCAGTCCTTCTTCGCATGCTTTGTATTAGTATCAGTTTCTTAAAGTATTTTGGAGGTGTTAAGGCTAGATAAATTGGACAGCATCAATTTAGGAAATGTTCTGTGTACATTTCCGCTGCTCTTGATTCATTTGCCGCAAGAAAGAGCATGTGAACAATTCTTCATTAAGAATAGCCATAGTACTCCGAAAACGGTTTATGGTCAACTAACGACTCGATTATGTGGATGTCTTACAAGCAAAACTCTATAAATGAAGCGTAGCATTTCTCGTAACAAACCTTATCTACGTATCACTGCTTTCACTAGACATTGATCCCTCGGAGGGCAAAACATAACTGACAACATATCCACTTCTCGTCGGCCATTCAATGTTCGCAATAACGTCACAAAATTCACTATATTGAATGTATCATAAACGATTTCTTATTAGACGTACGAAAGACTTACATCAACGAATTTTTCTCATCAAGATATGCAGTTCTGGTGGCTTAAAATAATATAGTTCCACTAAAAATAGTTGATACTTTTACCTTCAACCGTTAATATAGTTGCTGTTTGTTTCATGAGTCCATGGTCATTCTTAGTCTGGGTGTAATGGGCAACAAATCTCTTTAACTGGAAAAGTTCTCCCTCTCTGTCTCTCTCACACTCTCTCCCTCCCTCTCTCTCTCTCTCTCAATCTCTCTCTCTCTCTCTCTCTCTCTCTCTCTCTCTCTATATATATATATATATATATATATATATATATATATATATATATATATATATATATATCCGCGAGCAATATTTGTGCTCAGATTGACGCTATATACTACACTATGCTAGCGACAAGCTTAAAATCAAAATTGGAGACCATGAAGTGGGCACAGAATAATACAGAACGGATGAAACAAGGAACATATAAAAAGGAGACTAGATCAGGCAGAGACGGCATTCCTCATTAAAGTAAGTCTACTAATATCAAATGTTGTCCTTCATTTGAGGAAGACATTGCTGAGAATGTACATCGGCAACACAGAATTATATGGAAATGAATAATAGACCGTGAAAAACACGAAAAGAAAAACTTTGAAGAATTTGATATAGGGTTCTGTAGATGTGAGTTGAAAATTAGAAATGATGAAGTTTTCCACATGGACAGCCTGGATAGGAACGTGTAGGGGAATGCAGTGCTATTCTGAGATGAAGGGATTAGTGCAGGAACGGTCCACATCAAATAAGTCGAAAGTCTGAAGAATAAAACAAAAGAAGTAAGAAATAGAAAAAAAAATCTGACTTCTAAAATGCAATATATACTGCATCTATGTTTGTTTTTAATCGTGGAAAGAGATTTCCAGATCTTTATCTGAATGGTTAGATAAGTAACGGCTTAGACCTGTGAAGCATTTGTTGTTAGCTGTACAGCCTCAGTAAAATGACCTAAACTAAGAATACAATAAGTGTTCATAGTGGAATCCTGTCAAGAAAATTGTAAAATTGTGATTTACGAGGTCAATAAGTGAACTGCCGAGGTGCTAGCATTGATAACTGGAGTAATAGACAGGCATTATTCCTATTTTTGGAAAGAAGGAGTTGTTTAATAAACACTTTATTGATATTAAAGTATACTAGGAGATATTAGCGTTTACTTGTTATTTCCTCAGAAACTTCTCATTTTTTTCCCACGCATAGTAAGAAGGGATAATTATGTCTAGTAAAATTTCGTGGACGTCTGTCGTCCATACACTCTTCTTCACAAAATTTCTATGGCTGCGAAAGCCTACTTCGTACGTCTCTGACGCTACACAGAGTATTTGCTGCGTCATTGCTTGCCGTTTACATTTCCAGTAAATATTTTAATCTCACTAAACACCTTCAATTTTACTGCAACCAAATACACCTTCTATTCTATTTTTGCTACTCCTCGTTACTCTAGTTTATTAAAGATAAAACATAGTTCTACCTTCTGCATCACAAGACCGCAGCTCTTGCAACCAAATACACCTTCTATACTTATATTTTTACCTACACCTCGTTACTCTAGTTCATTAAAGATAAAACATAGTTCTACCTTCTGCATCACAAGACCGCAGCTCTATCGTCTTGTTTCTGATTTCACGATGTCACACAATTACACCAAACACTAACATATTATCATTACATGACTACATACAGGCATTACCACTTTAATAGTAGAACGAAATAACCATAATGTGCCGCAAATGACACAACAATATTATCATACATCGATGATTCCACAATTACACGAACGAAAGACTGGAAGATAGGTTCCTCGAGTGCCTTTAACAAGTTTCTTTACGCAAGGAAACAAGATTCTGCTTTCGCCTGAGAGGTTCCCCACAGACGCTCTCAGCGATAACTTTGACTCCCGCTAAGACATTTCCCTCCGTAATTGCCATCAGGCGCCCTTTTCCCGCACTTGCACAAAAAATTACCTGACTGGGCGGGCGGCCGGAACGGAACAAGAATCAGCCGGCTTGCGTTTCTTACGACTCCATATTTATCCTCGGGAACTTCTTCCCAAGTTTTAACAGAGTTAGTTCCATTTCCGCGAGCAGCGGTTCTTTAATTCAATCGCGCTGATTGGTCTCCAATTACGCCGATAGTGATCCACTCAGCGCTCGCTCGGCACAGCACCGGAGAGCCAGATTTCCGGGAATTATCGAGGAGTTCCGCAGCGGCGGGACCGAATAAAAAGAGTCGCTCAAGGATTTCAATTACAGAGACAATTGTGGTTCGAGGAGGGTAATCCTCCGCACTCGTCTCTCCGAGCACCCGAAATGTGACGCGGGCAGACACTCCCCGGAGTATCGTTCTCCCCGGGATCGCGACACCGCTCTTAATAGACGTAATTGCGCCTGGCGTCAGAGACTTTGACCAAATTTCAGCATCCTAGATCTATATTTACGAGGATGTTATAACTGGCTATTATAGCTCCGGTCTGTGGCAATAAAAGAATTACATTCATTTATATGACATCCCAGCTCGGAAATGAATGTACGCTGGTCCATTAATAACAAATAACCTAGCATTTATTCTGTAATGAAAATAGTGAAATATACCAAAATTCAAAGAAGCTTGTATCAAAAATTCCATATGATGTTACTCATTATGATCCAAATACAAATAATAGCCACCACAATTCACAAATTTCTCAGTAACCTCCCATTTTCTTCTATATTTCTATTTTCTTGAATTACTAGGTCCTTTTGGAGATTCATAAAGTATTAAACTGTCATTAATTTCTTCAATCGTTTATCATTAACGCCATGTTATGAATAATGTGAGGGGAATTTATTTGTTTATAAGCAAGTGGTTGAAAAATTAAAATAACACAAGAATTAACACTCTTTTTTTGTTCAACAACAGTTACGATAAAAAGAAGGAAATGCTAGTAATTATTATAATAAGAATGATTTTCTTCTGCATATTTTTGTTGGTAATTACTTATGAAGCCGATATATAATGTTGAAAAGTTAAATTTTGTTCCAGTATAGTTCCTCTGAAAACATAATCACATGCATAACCAAGTCATGACACAAAACCACATTAAATCACACCCCTGAATCCTCACATGCATGTCTTTCAAGTACTAACCCGATAGTCCATTCTCCCCGTTCACCTTTCGATACTAACCAGTGAACAGTTTTAAGTCATCGTCCGGTGCTGCCCTCCAGTGACAAAAACGAGTTATCCACACGACATACGAGTTTCCTATTTCGGTTCACAGTATTTTCGGGAAAAAGCGATGTGGAAGATAATATTTCATAGTTTTGACGCACCGGGTCACTCAGCAGTGTTAGTTGTTTACTTTACTTCCATTTGCTTTCGAATTCTTTAATGCTTCATTCTCAGGCCCAGTTATTGAAACGAGATATACCCGCAGTATCTCTTGTTTCTGTACCACTACATTCCCTAATGTAATAGATGCTGTATAAGACTCAAGAGTGCCTGACGACGGAGCCAGAGAGAGCCTCTAAATCGATAAATAAGCAACAGACACAGTTGAGTGGAAAACTAGTATGAAAATACATATGTGCTCCAAGATAAAATAATTTACAACTGAAGTCAAAGTTAACAACTGTCAACGAAGCAACAATAATATGTAATATAGCACTGTCTAAAATGCATCTTTTAGTTAGTACGGCCCATTCTAAGATGTTACTAGTGAACGGTTAGGAGATTTTATTTTCTTTACTTAAACGTTTATTTCATATGTCAAGTGCTCTCAGGTCTTTTCTTGGACAGGAAGATGTACATCTTCTTGACTTAAAAACGTACTTAGCAAAAGTCCTGTATATAATAATAATAATGATTCCAGTTTCAATAATAATGATAATAATAATGTAATAACAATAATATCAATAATAATAATCATAATAATTCGTGCTAATTAACGGCCCAAGGTGTTTACAGTCACCGTCTCTAAGTGCAGTTAGGTAATTTTGAGGGGGCGCGTCCACGTCAAGAGGATGAGCCCAGATTTCGAGGTGGTGGTGAAGTTATGGGGATTGAGTATTGCGTGGTATAACGCGGCTGGAGTTTAAGAGATTACTCAGGAAGAATCAATACGCAAAGATGTGGGATACGGGAGTACCAAGGAACGACGAGATACCCTTTGAGTTCCCTAAGGCTGTTGATACAGCAATATAGAATAGCCCAGTAGACAGTACAGTTGAAGAGGAATGGACATCATAGAAGTTGGAAAGAAAAACATAGGTACAAAGAACGTAACTGCGAAGAAATCATGGCCAACTACACAAATACTTCAGTTGATCGATGAAAGAAGGAAGTACAAAACCGTTCAGGGAATTTACAGAATACAGAAGTACAGGTTCTTGAGGAAAGAACTTAACAGGCAGCGCAGGGAAGGTAAGAGGAAATCGCTGGATGAAAAATGTGAAGAAGTCGAAAAAGAAATGTTAGTCGGAAGAACTGATTCAACATGTAGGAATGTCAAAACAACCTTCAATGAAATTAAAAACAAAGAAGCATTAAGAGTGCAACGGGAATTCCACGGTTAAGTGCAGAGGAGAGAGCCAATAGATGGAGAGAGTAAATGGAAGGTATCTATGACGGGGAAGATTTGTCTGATGTGATAGAAGAATAAACGGAATGTGATAGGGGCTCCAGTATTAGAATACGAATTTACGAGAGCTTTGAAGGCCTTAAGATCAAATAAGGCAGAAGAAATAAAAACTATTCACGTTGGAGTGTAGAATGTAAGAGTCTGGCGACACATTATTTGTCTTTCGGAAAAATATCATCCACACAATTCAGAAGACTGCAAGAGCTGCTGACATTGCGATCGTGAGTGAAAATGAGGAAGAATTACATGATATGCTGTATGGAATGAACAGTCTATTAAGTACAAAATATGGATTGAAAGTAAATCAAAGAAAGACGCAAGTAATGAGAAGTAGTAGAAATGAGAACAGCGAGAAACTTAACATTAGGATTGATGGCCACCAAGTAGATGAAGTTAAGGAATTCTACTACCTAGGCAACAAAGTAACCATTGACGGAAGGAGCAAGGAGGACATCAAAAGCAGACTATCTCTGGCAGAAAGGGCATTCCTAGCCAAGAGAAGTCAACTAGTATCAAACATAGGCCTTAATGTGAGGAACAAATTTCTGAGAAGCACGTCTCGAGCACAGTATTATATGATAGTGAAACATGGACAGTGGGGAAACCGGAACACAAGAGAATCGAAGCTCAATTAGTTCAAATGGGTCTAAGCAATATGGGACTTAACATCTGAGGTCATCAGTCCCCTAGACTTAGAACTACTTAAACCTAACTAACCTAAGGACAGCAAACACATCCATGCCCGAGGCAGGATTCGAACCTGCAACCGCAGAAGCAGCGCGGTTCCGGACTGAAGCGCCTAGAACCGCTCGGCCACAGCGGCCGGCGAGAATCGATTTGAGATGTGGTGCTACAGACGAATGTTGGAAATTAGGTGGACTATTAAGATGAGGAATGAGGTGGTTCTGCACAGAATCGGACAGGAATGGAATGTGTGGAATACACTGACAAAGAGAAGGGGCAAGATCATAGGACATCTAATAAGACATCAGGGAATGACTTCCATCGTACTAGAGGGAGCTGCAGAAAGCAAAAACTGTAGAGGAAGGCAGAGATTGAAATACATCCAGCAAATAATTGAGGATGTAGGTTGCAAGTGGTACTCTGGGATGAAGAGGTTGGGACAGGAGAGGAATTCGTCGCAGACTGCATCGGACCACTCAGAAGACTGATGACTCAAAAAAAAAAAAAAATCGCTGCACACATGCCCAGAGAAACGGGCGAAAACCACATCGGGAAGGAACGCGGAGAAGATGGACTTTGATACAGCGAACTTGGGGTAAGTGGAACCTCATTCCCAGAGGAACCCACTGGAGGACGGACAGTTCGTGAGCCCATTTAAGCGATCCAAGTCTGGAGTTTAGAAACTGAACCTGTACTCCACCCTAGTAAATGAAACCACATTCAAAATTTCCCTGTCTGACCTTGGAACGGGTTGGATCAAAGCGAAGGCGACAACAGGCACGAAAAGAGCAACGAGAATTGCAGCACCGAATATAGAAGGAACTGACACAAAGAACCATGAAGTCTTTAACGAAATAAAGTTCCTTGACTTTGGGATAGTGGGCCTAACAGAAACCAAAGGGAAATGGCATGGTAGAAAAGAGAGGGATGAATATGTACATTTAAACTGGTGGAACAAATGTGTAGCCGTCATTCCCGTAAAGAAACAACGAAAAAAGTTCTAATCACCTTGGAATATCTCAGCAACACATAATACATCAACAACATGATTCTCCAACTACAGTGGAAGCTAAAGATTATCACCTATTCACCAATTATGATTGTTAAAGAGATAGTTTTGCTAGGACACTTAAAGGCAAGAACGGGGTGTAAAGGCCACGAATGTATAGTGGGACAATATCGTGGAAACACCTTGAATAAGTTGACAGCATTCTGTCTGCAAAATGACTATTTCTTAACGGCTGTTCAAACGTAACGATATCCATAAATATATATCAGTGAAAACATACCTTGATCTTAAATCCCTTACAGAGTATGTCATAAAATGCTACAGCTTAATTTCTCTGATAGTGCAATGAGATGGTTTGAAAGTTACTTAAAAGACAGACAGCAATGTGTTGTCCGCGTAAATGAAAAATCTTCTTGGAAACATGTTTCCTCGGGAGTGCCACAAGGATCAGTCTTAGGACCACTTTTGTTTTCTTTATATGTCAACGATATTTCGTCGGTTCTCTCCTGTAAATATCATGTCTATGCCGACGATCTCCAGCTCTACCTAAGCGTCAGACCTGAAGATGTAAACACTGCAATCGCTCAGATGAATGATGATCTGTCTTCAGTAGTGACATGGGCGATAAACCTGGGGCTTAAACTAAATGCAAAAAAGACTCAAGTAATCTTAACAGCCCATCAGAAATTACTAAGTTCACATTTCCGCGAACGGCTACCTCCTATTCTGCTCGACGGTACTCCAATACCATATCAGAAAACAGTTAAGAACTTGGATGTAACTTTGGATGAGCATCTCAACCGGGCGGAGAATACAGTCGCAGTGTGCCGAAAGACTTGTCTCTATGCTCTCAAAAAGTTTCGGAACATATTTCCTCGGGACTCGAAACGCCAGCTCGTGCAAGCACTCGTTCTACCGAACCTCCACTATTGTGATGTGATTCAACAAGGCACGAGTAGTGAAAACAAAAGACGGTTAGAACTAATCATGAATGCCTGTGTGCGTTTCACCTGCAATATTCGCCGATATGATCATGTTAGTGCTTCATACTCCGAGCTAGGATGGCTGCGGCCGGACAAAATGCGTGACTACCACACTCTATGTCTACTTCACCGACTCCTCGTCGCGCAAGCACCCGAGTACCTTGCTTCAGAGATTGAAAACCTGTCATGCCATCATAATCGAAACACGAGGCCACTCTTATTTGGTATCCTAACTGATGTGTCGACAGAAGTGCCGACACAGTGTGGTTTGAGGGGACCGCAATGCACGCTATAAGCTCACGAAGGATGGCGTGAGGTCTGAAACAGGATACGTAATGAATGCTATAAAGAAAAGTACGTAGCTTCTGGAATACTTAACTTTAATCCATCCTTGTGTTACATCTGGAGATTGTGGCGATACAAGTGAGACTCTTTAGATACAAGCTATGTAAGGCTAATGGCGCCTTGCTAGGTCGTAGCCATTGACTTAGCTGAAGGCTATTCTATCTGCTCTGCAAATGAGCGAGGCTTCGTCAGTGTGCATCGCTAGCTACGTCGTCCGTACAACTGGGGCGAGTGCTAGTCCGTCTCTCGAGACCTGCCGTGTAGTGGCGCTCGGTCTGCGATCACTGACAGTGGCGACACGCGGGTCCGACATGTACTAATGGACCGCGGCCAATTTAAAGCTACCACTTAGCAAGTGTGGTGTCTGGCGGTGACACCACACTAACTGTGCCCACTCACAAAACAAAAACTTTTGCAAACTCCTTCTCAGTTGCCGCTGTCCGCCTCTGGAACAAACTGCCCCTTACCTTGCGCAAAATTCAATCTCCTGCTGCTTTTAAGAAGAAGTTGAAGCATTTCCTACTATCATCCTCATAACGTTCTCCACAAAATTAATGTACAAGGCCAATCCTCTCATCTGTCAAATAGAAAAGCTAGCGTCTCCTATCTTGCTCCTGAGATGCCTTCCTCTTTATCTATCTCTATTAGCCACGCAATCTACTTTTCCTTTATATTTCCTTAATTATGTTTGATCATGTCTCTCTATTCTTCTCCTCCCTTCACCATGAGTCTCCCTCATACTCCCTGCTGCTAGCACTTCTATCTAAAATCTGTCTCTTCAATAATGTCTAATTATTACAGTACTTATGATCTACGAATATAAACTCTATATGTATGTATTTTTCCAGGTGTAGCTTTCTAATTGTTTATTTCACTTTTTGTACTAGATGTAGTTTAACATGCCTACTAAAACATATGAATGTAAAGTAAGTAGAATGCCTGGTTAGATGTAAGAGAGGGCCTGATGGCCCTAATCTTAAATGAATAAATAACCAAGCAAATAAGATAGATAGTGTACAAGATGTGAAGGCTGTGAGAAGTGCAGAGCATGGATAGAACATTTTTAGGTAATGTGTAAGATCTTTTTCAGGATTATCAAAGACAGAGAGATTGAACTGAACACGGAATCACAAAAAGCCACTGATATTTAATACAACTTACAAAGTCACATTCTGAGACTACCCATTTTTTGTAATAGCTAAGGCTAGCAGGAAAACTTGCCGCTTTTGAAGAATCTTCTGCGAAAAGATATATGAAACGTTTCAAGAAGAAATCCACAAGGCACCTCACGAAGCACTTGGAGAAAGAGCAAATTAAAAGAGAAATAGAAACTACGAAGAGATTAATAATGGTGTGGAAAATAAACGAGCAAATAAAACCTAGAGCGTATTAAAAGCAATGAGGACACAGGATAAGGATCAAGCAAACATATACCTCATTACACTACAAGAATGGAAACACTACTAATAACTACCAGCTTACAACAGAGCGGCATTCACTGAGAACCCAACGGAAATTGAAATTATCAGTGATGGTAACCCACATATAACCCCAAAGGAAGTGAAATATCCAACTAATTCCATGTCCAAGAATAATCAATATAAAATTATATAGTATTGTGCACCGTCGGAACATTTTGACAATTGTGTTACGGGTTACAAGCTCCAGAGGAGTAATATCCTAAAACAGAGGGTAGAAGAAGAAGGAATTCAATCTGATCTGAGCTGGCCACTGCTAAATTGATGGAGTATTGATCCTTAAAGACACAGTTGATAAAATGACAGTAAGGGGTCCTATCTCCCACATTATCTTCGTGGACCTCCAAGAAATTTATAACAGGCTCCCAGACAAGTTGTGAACAAGTCCGATCGGTAATGGGGTGCCATAAAGCTATGTGAAAGGTGTCATATTGTTCTACGGCAATGTTAAAAATGAGAAATCAGCTATCTCAAGAGTTTGACGTGAAAAGGGTCTATGCCAGGGACGCACGCTCGCCCCTACATTGCTTAGGACGTATATGGAGGAGGCCTTGAAACCTTGGAAAATGAAATGCGGACGAATGGGTATGCCCATAGACGAGCAAGTGATAGAAGCTGGGGTTGAGGAAGATGCTAATTACAAACTTCGCAAGTTAAAAAAAGAATACGAGAAACAGAGACTTTCAATAAAAACATATATTCCAGATTATCTGGAGATGGGAGAAAATTCTGTTAATGACATGTGAGTGCTGATATTGTTAAACAACGTCGTAAGTAATCGCAACCTGTTAATGACGTACATGTGAATGCTGATATTGTTAAACAACGTCGTAAATAATCGCAACCAATATGTATTTGAAGCAGGTTACTGTACTCAGTCATTGATCTACCTCTGCAATTTGTCGCAGTTTTAAATACTTAGGAGTGACACTGTAGCCGATCTGTGTAAGTAGGGACTATACGAAACTGGCCATGGAAATCGCACCACAAAACAACTAATTGATATCATCTGGAAAAACAACACAATGCGCAGAACAAAACGTGTTATCGATTAATCCATTGTTGAAAGTATCACGACATACTGCGCAGAGTTTTTCGGACTAACCCAAGGCAAAAAGACGCCCTGCTGGCTGCCGAGGTGGATGTTTAGAGATGGTGTTGTGTGTTTTACAGGGTTAATCATGTTAGAAATGACAGAGAGATTATGAACAACGAAATGTTCTTGCAATAGCTGCGCCTGAGCTGCAGTAACACCCAAAAATAGTGATGGCGCCAGATATCAAACGATCACCTCTTCAAGTCAAGTTGTGCGATAAATTTCCATTCTCCACAGATACATTCGTTACCCACGTATGATCCACCTATCTAATCTTGACCATTCTTCTGAAGCATTATATTTCAAAAACATAACAATATTAATTATGAAACAATGATGAATATGTGGAATTTTAGAAATGTCCGTTTTATTAAGAATGTGTTAAGCAGTTTCCTCATTACGACATCTGAAATTTATGGCAGCATTTCAAACGGAATTAAATGTGGAGAAGGGCTGGTCAGAGGAATAACAAGAAACAGTTAAGATAACATTGGCAGATATGAACGAAGAAAAATGAGATGGCTATGAGAACAGCGTGGCTATTTTTGATAATGTGACACAGACACTTGTTTACTGTTGAACGGAAGAGGAAAGGATTTGTTGATATACATATAGGTTACCTACGCCAATGATAACACATAAAGCTTGTCCCCTATTGAGTGCAGAATGGTTTTGGGTAAGACGTAGGTTAGTAGGTAGTTCGTTCCAAAACTGTTCCTCTGATATCGAGAAGGGAATGGGGAAAAGGCTTAGTGATACATGCATGCGTACTACCAGTATGATGCATGGATTCGATCTGGTGCTGCAGATATGAAATAATGATAAGCATTCTATAGGCGGGGTTAGTAGTTGAGGATATGAGTGACTAAGAAAACCATAGGCAAATCAGGCCCTGCAAACTCACATTGCCTAACAGGTCGCATTCATCGAAACGGAACAAAGCAAGAGATCTTACTCAAGTACTCATGAGTAGCTAGAATTGTTTGGAACCATCAGTACTTGTGCTATTTTGAGCCACAGTAACGAAGATTTGGCAGATCTAAAGACTGTAAAAACGTTTGTTCTACTGTATGTACGGAAGATTGGGATTTCCTGCATCTTGTGGTACTTCGTCCTACCTAATATAAATATTAAACCGAGATTACGCCGAGATCTTTCACTGTTTCTTAGTTGGATAACTGGATATTATCAAGATGTACTGAAGGAACTGCATCCCGATAATACGGGCTGATAAACTATCGGTATTGTTTGAGAAAAACCTGTGAGCTCTTCGGGATTTGTTTGTTGTTCTTGTTGTAGTCTTCAGTCCTGAGACTGGTTTGATGCAGCTCTCCATGCTACTCTATCCTGTGCAAGCTTCTTCATCTCCCAGTACCTACTGCAACCTACATCCTTCTGAATCTGCTTAGTGTATTCATCTCTTGGTCTCCCTCTACGATTTTTACCCTCCACGCTGCCCTCCAATGCTAAATTTGTGATCCCTTGATGCCTCAAAACATTTCCTACCAACCGATCCCTTCTTCTAATCAAGTTGTGCCACAAACTTCTCTTCTCCCCAATCCTATTCAATACCTCCTCATTAGTTACGTGATCTACCCACCTTATCTTCAGCATTCTTCTGTAGCACCACATTTCAAAAGCTTCTATTCTCTTCTTGTCCAAACTGGTTATCGTCCATGTTTCACTTCCATACATGGCTACACTCCATACAAATACTTTCAGAAACGACTTCCTGACACTTAAATCTATACTCGATGTTAACAAATTTATCTTCTTCAGAAACGATTTCCTTGCCATTGCCAGTCTACATTTTATATCCTCTCTACTTCGACCATCATCAGTTATTTTACTCCCTAAATAGCAAAACTCCTTTACTACTTTAAGTGTCTCATTTCCTAATCTAATCCCCTCAGCATCACCCGATTTAATTTGACTACATTCCATTATCCTCGTTATGCTTTTGTTGATGTTCAACTTATATCCTCCTTTCAAGACACTGTCCATTCCGTTCAACTGCTCTTCCAAGTCCTTTGCTGTCTCTGACAGAATTACAATGTCATCGGCGAACCTCAAAGTTTTTACTTCTTCTCCATGAATTTTAATACCTACTCCGAATTTTTCTTTTGTTTCCTTTACTGCTTGCTCAATATACAGATTGAATAACATCGGGGAGAGGCTACAACCCTGTCTCACACCTTTCCCAACCACTGCTTCCCTTTCATGTCCCTCGACTCTTATAACTGCCATCTGGTTTCTGTACAAATTGTAAATAGCCTTTCGCTCCCTGTATTTTACCCCTGCCACCTTCAGAATTTGAAAGAGAGTATTCCAGTTAACGTTGTCAAAAGCTTTCTCTAAGTCTACAAATGCTAGAAACGTAGGTTTGCCTTTTCTTAATCTTTCTTCTAAGATAAGTCGTAAGGTTATTATTGCCTCACGTGTTCCAACATTTCTACGGAATCCAAACTGGTCCTCCCCGAGGTCGACTTCTACTAGTTTTTCCATTCGTCTGTAAAGAATTCGCGTTAGTATTTTGCAGCTGTGACTTATTAAACTGATAGTTCGGTAATTTTCACATCTGTCAACACCTGCTTTCTTTGGTATTGGAATTACTATATTCTTCTTGAAGTCTGTGGGTATTTCGCCTGTCTCATACATCTTGCTCACCAGATGGTAGAGTTTTGTCATGACTGGCTCTCCCAAGGCCATCAGTAGTTCTAATGGAATGTTGTCTACTCCCGGGGCCTTGTTTCGACTCAGGTCTTTCAGTGCTCTGTCAAACTCTTCACGCAGTATCTTATCTCCCATTTCATCTTCATCTACATCCTCTTCCATTTCCATAATACTGTCCTCAAGTACATCGCCCTTGTATAAACCCTCTATATACTCCTCCCACCTTTCTGCCTTCCCTTCTTTGCTTAGAACTGGGTTGCCATCTGAGCTCTTGATATTCATACAAGTGGTTCTCTTCTCTCCAAAGGTCTCTTTAATTTTCCTGTAGGCAGTATCTATCTTACCCCTAGTGAGACAAGCCTCTACATCCTTACATTTGTCCTCTAGCCATCCCTGCTTAGCCATTTTGCACTTTCTGTCGATCTCATTTTTGAGACGTTTGTATTCCCTTTTGCCTGCTTCATTTACTGCATTTTTATATTCTCTCATCAATTAGATTCAATATTTCTTCTGTTACCCAAGGATTTCTATTAGCCCTCGTCTTTTTACCTACTTGATCCTCTGCTGCCTTCACTACTTCATCCCTCAGAGCTACCCATTCTTCTTCTACTGTATTTCTTTCCCCCATTCCTGTCAATTGTTCCCTTATGCTCTCCCTGAAACTCTCTACAACCTCTGGTTTTTTCAGTTTATCCAGGTCCCATCTCCTTAAATTCCCACCTTATTGCTGTTTCTTCAGTTTCAATCTGCAGTTCATAACCAATAGATTGTGGTCAGAGTCCACATCTGCCCCTGGAAATGTCTTACAATTTAACACCTGGTTCCTAAATCTCTGTCTTACCATTATATAATCTATCTGATTCCTATTAGTATCTCCAGGATTCTTCCAGGTATACAACCTTCTTTTATTAATCTTGAACCAAGTGTTAGCTATGATTAAGTTATGCTCTGTGCAAAATTCTACAAGACGGCTTCCTCTTTCATTTCTTCCCCCCAATCCATATTCACCTACTATGTTTCCTTCTCTCCCTTTTCCTACTGACGAATTCCAGTCACCCATGACTATTAAATTTTCGTCTCCCTTCACTACCTGAATAATTTCTTTTATCTCGTCATACATTTCATCAATTTCTTCATCATCTGCAGAGCTAGTTGGCATATAAACTTGTACTACTGTAGTAGGCATGGGCTTTGTGTCCATCTTGGCCACAATAATGCGTTCACTATGCTGTTTGTAGTCGCTAACTCGCACTCCTATTTTTTTATTCATTATTAAACCTACTCCTGCATTACCCCTATTTGATTTTGTATTTATAACCCTGTAATCACCTGACCAAAAGTCTTGTTCCTCCTGCCACCGAACTTCACTAATTCCCACTATATCTAACTTTAACCTATCCATTTCCCTTTTTAAATTTTCTAACCTACCTGCCCGATTAAGGGATCTGACATTCCACGCTCCGATCCGTAGAATGCCAGTTTTCTTTCTCCTGATAACGACGTCCTCTTGAGTAGTCCCCGCCCGGAGATCCGAATGGGGGACTATTTTACCTCCGGAATATTTTACCCAAGAGGACGCCATCATCATTTAATCATACAGTAAAGCTGCATGTCCTCGGGAAAAATTACGGCTGTATTTTTCCCTTGCTTTCAGCCGTTCGCAGTACCAGCACAACAAGGCCGTTTTGGTTAATGTTACAAGGCCAGATCAGTCAATCATCCAGACTGTTGCCCCTGCAACTACTGAAAAGGCTGCTGCCCCTCTTCAGGAACCACATGTTTTTCTGGCCTCTCAACAGATACCCCTCCGTTGTGGTTGCACCTACGGTACGGCCATCTGTATCGCTGACGCACGCAAGCCTCCCCACCAACGGCAAGGTCCATGGTTCATGGGGGAAGGGGATTTGTTTAAGAACCAGATTTCTTGTATCTGTCTCGATAATGATGATATTTTCGTGATGCCTTCTCCGAACCACAGACGCTCATTGATATCCATCGGAAAGGAAGTAAGCGCGCTTAATATGGATTTCAGATTTTACAGCTTTACGAATTATAGGACTAATGGTTTGCGAGGAACTATGACATCCTGTGTTTTCATCAGTTCTTACCATTGGATTAAGTAATAAAACTAACAAAATAAAGTGTGGAATGTAGGAGGTGAGATTCTGGTGGAAGTAAATGTGTGAGGGAGAGATCTTGAGTCGCATTTGGTAGAGCATTTGCCCATGAAACGCAAAGGTCACGAGTTCGACTCTCGGTCCAGGACACAGTTTTAATCTGCCAGGAAGTTTCATATCAGCGCATACTCCGCTGCAGAGCGAAAATTCATTCTGGCAACATCGTGCAGGCTGTGGCTGAACAGTATCGCCGGAATATTCTTTCTTCCATTAGTGCTAGTCTTGCAAGTTTCACAGGAGAACTTTTGTGAAGGTTGGAAGGTAAGCGATCAGCTGTTGGTCGAAGTAAAGCCGTATTGGTGGAAGTAAAGCTGTGAGGACGGGTGGTGCTCGGGTAGACCAGTTGATACAGCACTTGCTCTCGAAAGGCAAAGGTCACGAGTTCGAGTCTCGGTTCAGCCCGCAATTTTAATCTGCAAGGAAGCTTCAACAAAATAGAGATTTTGTGACCAGCTGTTGGTCTAATAGTCAAAAAAATAGTTCAAATGGCTCTGAGCACTATTGGATTTAACATCTGAGGTCATCAGTCCCCTAGATCTTAAAACTACTCAAACCTTTCTTGGACGTCACATATCCATGCCCGAGGCAGGATTCGAACCTGCGACCATAGCGGTCGCGCGGTTTCAGATTGAAGCGCCTAGAACCGCTCGGCCACACCGGCCGGGCGGTCTAATAGTCGCTTGCCAGTTACTCGTGTGAAATAATATAATGAAAAACATGCATCAGTTCATTGTTGTAGAAATTCATTCCTACGCTATGGCAGTTTATTGAAAATCTAGGTGCTAATGAACGAAACCTGACACAAAATTACGAGATTGATAATGTGATAGTAATATGGTTCTTGCCAAATATGTTGATGGATAATGGCTACCTTCCAGCAGAACTAATGTGACTCGATTGCAGCAGCCTCCATTCCTTTCATTACTCGAAACATTTCCGCGTGTAAATTTGCGTGAGGGTGTTCAAGGTTACAGCCGGTTTTGCCTTCCGCCTGAGCTTAAGAGAACCTGCAGTGCATTATTCGGCCTTTTTCAGCAATAATATGCTTTAATAATTGGTGGTTGCTGGATGGTACTTTTTAAACGTGTCCCATGTTTTAAACCAATCCAGTGAAAGTGGAGAACGAATCAAGAAATGAGAACACCTTTCTTCTTTACTCAGAAATCTAAAAGAATTATACATGCTGACAATTGTCGTTACGTGTTGTAATAAATCATCAGTCACGTGCTGTGTAAGTCCTTACATATACAGAGTCTAATTATAACCAACATTTTTGTACTTCATAGAGGCTTAAAGCCGGTATCATCATAATAATACAAAAAAATATATGTTCAGGTTGGACAAAAATATGGAAACAGCACGACAACGCGTAGTTGAAGATTAATGCAGATGCTCGCCAAGCCTGCAGACTGCGCTGTTGTATTTCACCAAGAGAGGCACATGTACAATTTCCTCGATAAGTTGCAGGTGTCAACCGTGGTCAGAACTGCCTACTGACAGCATCGCCGTCCACCGCACTTCAGAACCTCCCACCAGAGCGCCACCGGTGCGAGCTCGCTATCCACCGCTCACTGTTGGCCGTGGAGTGATGCCTTGGTATCAGAAATGAGAAACTCGCAAGCAAGTCCTGAGACTTCATCACCGAACTCGCCGTCTCCGTTTGCCCGTAGACTGGAATCGTGAGTCCCCGTCGCTACCCACTTGTCACTTGCATGCGTTGTCGGGTACAAGCGGACTCGCTTAGAAAAGAGAGCGAATACACGAATTAGCAAGTATAGCCGCGGACTCGCAGCGTTCCCGCTACATACGAGGGTTTGTCCAGAAAGTTAGTTCCGGTCGGTCGCGAAATGGAAACCACGGTGGAAACCAGAAAAGTTTTATTTGCAACAGTTAGGTACACATTCCACCCACTTCTCTACGTAGTCGCCGCTCCAACTTCGAGTTTTGTCGTAGTGTTGTATCAACTTCCCAATATCCTAGAAAGCAGCCGCCTGTGCTTTCGGCCAGTTATCTGCACTGGTCTGCATCTCGTCGTATGTGGAAAAATTTTGTCTTCGTAGCCAGCTGTTCTTGTGGGCAGAGATGAGACTCAGGGGGAGCCAATTACGGACTGTGTTGTGGGGGATCGAACACTTCTCATCGGAAACGCTGCAGGAGCATCTTCATTGCCCCTGCAGTGTGCGGCCGAGAATTGGCATGATCAAGGAACTGCTATACAGTTGTGTTATGTGGGCTGCATGACTCAGGCGAAATCTCTAACTAGGCCTTCATATTTGGCGGGAGACGCTATTCCCTACGCATCTTTACGTGCTCACTGTTCACTCAGAACTGAAAAGAGAGACGCGACACGATCGAAGGGCATACTAGAGACACTGCCCAACACTTCTGTGCAAAGCTTTACTGGATTTTCCCAGTGGTTTCCATTTCGCGACCGGTCGGAACTTACTTTGTGGACAACCCTCGTACATCAATCAGTGACTTCCTTAGTATATTTTCAGGTCATGTTCACTACTCATACAAAGACGGTGGTGACGTTCAGTTTGTGGCTCAATTGTTTTGTTGTTGTAAAACACGTTTGCTTCCTGTCTACATTACTTCTGTGTGTTTCTGTACTTTACATGCTGGGAACACTGTTCGATAGATCTTGGAGTTGACTTCACTGAACAAAATCTGATTATATTCGACATTGTTGTTCTTGATAATGGCTTAAGGCCAAAATCATCAAAGTAATATAAAACAAAGGTGTAGTAATATAAAACAAGGAAGTATGTGCAGTCAAATGGTGGAAATTCATTCGAACATTATTACACGACTGTGGCCTAAAAATAAGAGCATATTATCATATACACAGCATACACAACCGTTCTGAACGACATTTCCACCATTGAACTGTAAATAACTGTTTATTCATTTCATACAATCATGACTTCAGCTTTATAGGCATTTTCAGGTGCAATTTGAAATGACACCATATGTCCGACCGAGATGAGTGTCACAAACAAGGTTTATACCAATCGGTTAAACGTCCTGTTTACACATACGAAGACTATTTATTTCAATATTTCATATCTATTTAGAGAATGTCTAACAATTACGTTGACATAAATACAGTTTGTTACCGTTACCGAATCTGTAACGACAGCACCAGGAAAGAGGACATGCAGAACAAAGGTTTTCCATGGTAGACGTGGAATGAGTAAAAATACAAACATTTTTTGCATTGGACGAAATTTCTATGCTCCGTCTGGAGCGTGGACTGCAGCGTGAAACTTATTCCAGATATCACCCCTCCCCCCTCCTCACTGTAATGGAAAACATTTGCGGTTTTGTACTTTGCTTCATATAACTTTCGTCTTACACCCTCCACCGTCTCATAAAACAGTTTCGTTGAAGGTCATCTGTTCCTGACAATCGGTCGTTTCGCCTTGTTAGTGTTACTTTAGAACAGCCAGATGGCGTGCGCATCTTCCGTAATAACAGTAAGTCACTACCAGTCTCTCACTCCTAAAGGCGTCATTCAATAAGAGAGAACGAGTGGACGAGTATGAAGCGACAGCAGCGACACAGTTCTCAGACGCGACATGTTCGCGGAACTACAGTGGGAACGAAGGGAGCTCGTTAACACTGATGTAACAGCGGCGCCTTGATTTGTGAAGGACGCAGCCGGAACATTAGACTCGTACTCTCTACGTTTCTATTCTCAAGTTCCGCCACGCATATACCCTACAAGAGGACGCGTAATTGCCACGACCTCACTGCAAGCTGCTCTGATTCGCCGGCGCATCCTTTAAATCAGCTACAAATCAGAGCTCCCCCCCCCCCCCCGGCCCCTCCCTCCTCCGCTCCTCAGATTCAATGGGTCTACATACGTAAGAACATCAGCGTGGAAGACTGCAATGAGGAACTACTGAATACATCAATGTTGCACCAAGCTGCTAAGCATTACTAATATTGACAGTCTTTTAAAAGAGTATCGGCATTCAAGACTATTTACTGCAATCAGAGAACATTCTTATGAGTTGTGTATAGCTTAGCAGCACATAAAAGACCTACAGCATTCAATGTTATGTATAAATCTTTAAGCGTACACAGTGTAAATAAGTTTGTGTGTTACCTTTTTGTAGATGTCTGCTCGTATTTAATTTCGCTTTTGCCTACCGATATGACAGCAGTGTTCAGTGTAATTGTGAGCGCATTACGTCGGAGGTAAGTGAATGCGAATGTGGACTGATTGTTGCTGCTCGAATGTTAGGTGCTACTGTAACTAAGGTAGCGGAAGCGCCTAGTGTTTCGAGAGGCACCGCATCGAAAATTTATAAATTACCCGGGGAGAGTGGTAAAAACTCTTCCGCTAAGTCACTACTCGGGCGAAAGTGTGTTGAGTGATTGACGGACGGTCTCGAAGAGAATACTGACGAAAAGTAAGAGGACAACAGCTACAAAAAATCAGAACAGTGTCGCATCGGCGAATCCTGTCAGGGCCAAAACAGCATGCAGGGAGCCCCAGAGGCAGAGAGTAGTAAGGCAAGATGGAATTCCAATATCCAAGATGGGGTGATGCAAGTGGCCGTACAACGAAATCGCGCTGCTAGGCTATAAGATCCGGACTATTCTGCGGTAGAAGAAAGTCATTTGGTCAGATGTGTCGTTGAAAACTATCTCTGGCTGGATTTATGTACACATGTGAAAGAAGGAGGGGGGGGGGTGTACGATTATGATCTGAGGAGCCATACCACGATGTTCTATGGGTCCTATGGTTATTCTTCAAGGTCGCATTATTGCTAAAGTTTATGCGACCATTTTGGTAAATCAACTTCATCGCTGACTGGTAACGCTGAGTTTCCAGACGACAAAGCCTCTCTCCGCATAACTCACTGGTTTTGGGAGCACGAGGATCAATTGTCGCTTCGCGCCCGGCCGCCACAATCGCCAGATATGTATATCATCGAGTCTTTGTGATCTACTTTGGAGACAACTGTGTTTGAACAAAGTCCATCTGCATCATCGTTAACTGAACTTGTCACTGTTTTGCAGGAATAATGGTATAAATTTTCGCTGTAAACACTACAGGACCTGCATTTATCTACTCAGAGATGACTAGAAGCTGTTTTGTTTGCAACTACACCGTATTAGGCACGGTAATGAGTTGCGTTTTTCGTGGTTCGATATTTAGGTCCACCCCCTGTACATCACCCATATACCTGTATACAAAATTACCATAAAAGTTAAAAAGCTGACACTGATGGTAGTAAAACATTTCACAATTTTTTTGTGAAGAGGTACGTGCACTCTAACAATCGCTATATTTGTGTTCCACGTATATCCGATGTTATACTTGATATACAAGATGCTGCAACCAGACATTTTACATCAGACATTTAGATATTTTCTGACCTATTCAAGATATCGTTATTCTGTTCTCACTCATATCAATTATGTAAAGTTCTTGAATAATTTAGTGAAAACATTTTCATAACTACATTAAATACACACATATTGGTACCGTCTTTTTCAAAATGAGCTGTAGTTCTGAAAGAGACGAGTTCAACGGCATGTAACTCTTCAAAATCCGACATCTAGTTTTGAAGTAGCCGCAATGCTTAGAACCTAGGATTAACCAGCTTTGCGTATGAAAACGATTCCTGCCTTGTACTGAAGTTATCGTTGTTATACGGAACTTTCCAGTTGACATAATGGGGCACCCCAGCTTGACGCACCTAAGGGAGTCTAGTAACATAAACTGAACAGTGTAGGCAAGTTTGATTTAAAAATGGCACTGATCACACCTAGCTACTTGTGATTCGACCGACACATCGGATGGAAATCAAACGTCATAATATCTTCGGATGATTTACAAGCTAACTATGGTAACGGTTCTTCTCCTGCTTCTGCCGGACTTGAAAGAATGATGCACGAAGTTGAGTAGCTTTTTGAAACAGGAACCCGAGACATAAAGATTGATGAGCTTAATTTGAAGATAAACACCTACATCGCTAAGTGACATCAGCTACAGGGCTGAAAAGGAAATCGCAAATATATGTAACCGTAGACACTTCCTTAAAATTCCATTCGTGATCGACACAGACAGAATGAAAGGTAAGTTTCCACTATTCTATTTTTGTTCCCGTTTGTAGGGGTTCAGAGTATTTCCTCATTACCCGACGCGACAAAAAAAAAAAAAAAATGAGAAATGAGAAATGTATGTGAAATCTTATGGGACTTAACTGCTAAGGTCATCAGTCCCTAAGCTTAGACACTACTTAACCTAAATTATCCTAAGGACAAACACACACACCCATGCCCGAGGGAGGACTCGAACCTCCGCCGGGACCAGCCGCACAGTCCATGACTGCAGCGCCCCAAACCGCTCGGCTAATACCGCGCGGCCGACGTGACATAACTTTCAGTTTTGAAGTTCATAGCAGACAGATCCTAAGTTCTATATATTTAAATAACTGCGTAATTAGCTATCGGATTTTAGAGAGTGAAACAGTTGCAGCCATCTGTTTTAGAAATATCATAGTAGTAGCAAATAATTATATTTTCATTCGGAAAAGCGAAGTTGATGCCAAAATTTCTATAATTAATAAATTTTATGTAAAGTGACTATACGTCATTTAGCGAGGACTTCGTCACAATTCATCTGGTTGAAAACAGAGTTATATCTCGGAGGGACTGTTTAGTTGAATCAGCCAATGCCAGTGGTTCTTAAAATGAAAACGAAGTGTTCCCTTGAATTAAAAATACCAAATTAAATTACAATCTGTTTAAGTATTACTGTATATGAAAAGTTCTACCGTCTGTTGTCTAAGCGTTCTGTTGAAAAGATTTCACACAGGTGCAGGAGAATCAATGACATACGTTTCAGTGTGTGTGTGTGTGTGGTGTGAACTTGAATTTTCTCTGCCTCGGGATGACTGGGTGTTGTGTGATGTCCTTAGGTTAGTTAGGTTTAAGTAGTTCTAAGTTGAAGGGGACTGACGACCATAGATGTTAAGTCCCATAGTGCTCAGAGCCATTTTTTTGTGAACTTGATATTGGGGAACTGCAAGGTAACACATTGATCCAGTGAGGATACTGCACTAACTAGTCGGTAATTATCATTAGTGATAAGAAGGCAAATACGACCACCATAGCAGGTGCTAGGTGCTTCGCAGGTCCTTCGTGTAACAACATCATAGGCTGTTACACCATCAGTGCCGATGCAATTTAGTGCGCCCTCTTGCGTTTATATGCGAGAACCGCCGACGGCAGGCAGAGAAGCCAGTGCGTAGGAGCTTGTTATTTTTACAGTACATTTCTCTGGAAACCTCACACACAACCGCCGCTCTTCTCATCCGCATTCGAAGTCGGCTATTTGAGTCCTCTAAGCCCCAGCTGGATCCCCTTGCATCTCCACCACCTAGGGCACACCTTTGTCCTTAGACTTCCGCGTCTGAGGCGATGCGTCGTACTAGACGGCTTCTCAACTGTAGTGTCAGAGTTAGTACAGTCGTGCATTGTTTTGTACAAGCTGCTGAAAGCTGTAATGGAGCGAAACATGTACCTAGGGAGACAACAAGTTTAATGAGAGTGCAAGTGTAGACGTGGAAAACAGCAGGGAGGCAAGCAGATACGAGTGCTGACAAAGTATCCGCAGAGGCAGAGTAGCCCTTTGTACATGGTCCTGTCGACTGCTGCCCAGGCAGTGGTTGGCGACGAACTGGCGCCCGGCAAAACCGTTCATCACCACAGGGTGGGCGCTAATGGTCGAGACGCCCTTGTGCGCCTGAAGATAAAGGAGTCCGACAAAAATTGAGAGAACGAAACACAGCCCTGCATTTAAGTTATGTACCTCCCATTTAATACACTTCTGAGTGGACCACTTCATAAAGTGGTCCACTCAGAAGGAATGGTGTGCAACACGCCACGCTACGGAGACATGTAGAACAGTGGATACATAACAAGTGAGGCGTGCACTTAGGCCCAACAGCATCCTTTCTTCTGTGGTAGGACAGGCCATGTTAGGCAACGGTCAGTCGTTGCGGAGCCGTCATACGAATTGTAAACGTGGGATCAAGTACCACTATGGCTCGCCGACATTGCAGGGTGGAATATCGCCGTGTGAGCGGTTTAGGAAAGGCTTCCACCCTTGGTCCGACATTCAATCAATGATAATGCCTTTTCGAGCGTCAGACAAATCGCTCCCTTCCAACACTACGACAACGACTGTATTGGTAGTGCTGTCACCGGCTGTCTGTGGGTGGTTATTGCGCGTTCACATAGAACTAAGGCGTTGGTCAGATGAATGTGAGTGGACCGTGTATTTACGTGCGCGCTCTGAATTCTCTTACGTTATTACGATGATCATTTCTCCATACATAGACCGACACAAAAAAATATTTTCACATCCGGAAGAGAAAGATGGTGATTCAAATTTCGTGAAAAGTTCTCGCCGCTACGAAAAACGCCTTCTGTTTTAATGATTGCTTCTCCAGCTCGCGTATTATATCCGTGACACTCGCACCTTTATTTTATGATAATGCAAAACATGCTGCCTTTCTCTGAACTTTTTCGATGTCTTCCGTCAGTCGTATCTGTGCGGATCCAATACAACACAAATGGTTCAAATGGCTCTAAGCACTATGTGACTTAAATCTGAGGTCCCCTAGACTTACAGCTACTTATATCTAACTAACCTTAGGACATCACACACATCCATGCCCGAAGCAGGATTCAAAGCTGCGACCGTAGCAGCAGCTCGGTTCCGGACTGAAGCGCCTAGAACCGCTTCGCCACAGCTGCCGGACATACAACACAGCAGCACTCAAGAAGAGGTCGGACAAGCCTAGTGTAAATAGTCTTTTTAGTAGACCTGCTGCATCAGCCAAGTGTTCTGTCAATAAGACGCAAGCTTTGGTTCGCTTATCCCATAAATCGTAGACGTGATCGTTGAAATGTTCAAGTGTGTGTGTAATCCTAGGGGAACAAACTGCTGAGGTCATCGGTCCCTAGACTTACACACTACGTAAACTAACTTAACGCTAAGGACAACACTCACACCCATGCCCGAGGGAGGACTCGAAACTCCGGCGCGAGGGGCCGCACTATCAGTGACATGGCGCCGCTAACCACGCGGCCACTCCGCGAGGCCGTGATCGTTCCAATTTAAAATATTCCTAATTATAATCTGTAAGTATTCAGTTGGGCCGGCCGCGGTGGTCTCGCGGTTCTAGGCGCGCAGTCCGGAATCGTGCGACTGCTACGGTCGCAGGTTCGAATCCTGCCTCGGGCATGGGTGTGTGTGATGTCCTTAGGTTAGTTAGGTTTAAGTAGTTCTAAGCTCTAGGGGACTAATGACCACAGCAGTTGAGTCCCATAGTGCTCAGAACCATTTGAACCATTTTTATTCAGTTGGTCGTACAATCATTCGATTTGTGCGATTTACTATCCTTATAGACCACCTGACACTTTTCATTATTAAGACTCTGTTCCATTTTGTCGCCATACAGGTATCTTGTCTAAATGATTTTGCAATTGATTTTGATTTTATGATGATTTTGCTGGACGTTAAATGACAGTGTCATCTTCAGATTGTTTCATAATCCGTTTATATAGAATAGGACCAGCAGATGATCTCGAACAGTACCCTGGGGAAGAATCACATATGTGGTACTCGATGACTTTCCCTCAGTTACTACAGCTTGTGACCTTTCTGACAGGAAATCACGAATCCAATCGAACTCCATAGGTGAGCAATTTGATTAGAAATCGCTTGTGAATAACAGTGTTGAAAGCGTTCTGGAATCTAGAACTATGAAGTAAATATGAGATCGCCCGTCGGTGATACTCATTACTTCGTGTAGCTGTGTTTCAAGTGAAGATACTTTTTAACTCCGTGACGACTACTTGTCAATACGCCGCTTTGCTCGTGGAAATTCATAATGTTCGAATACAGTACATGGTTCAAAATTCTACCGCAAATCGACGTGCTAGTGGTCTGTAATTTAGCGGATTACTCCTGTTTCCTTTCCTGGGTATTGGTGTGACCTATGCAACTTCGCAGTTAGTAGGTGCGTGTTTCTTATATAGCGAGCGGTTGTACTATTGTTTCAGCATACTCTGATCTCATTGTCATCGACACCTATACTTCCTGTATGATAGCTATATGTGTCATGAGTCCATTTTCCTTATACACACAATAATAAAAATTTTACAATCAATTCCGTATCTTCATTTGATGTATGATATGCCGATCCCAGTGCACGAGTTATTGGCTGCCGTCGCTTTAATGGGTCGGAGGGCAGTGATCTCTATAGATAGGTATCCTTTTATACCTCTGTCAGGAGTCACTCCCTCTTTTACGTCAGTTTTACAACCGCGCGGAAGGTATCAGCGCGGACGCGGCAAAAGCCTGCTCGGTTACCGCCACTGACCGCACAGCGTCGTGCGTCTACGCTGGCCAATAACTGAAGCTTGTAGGCCCGCACCTGCGCCAGGCGATAACTCCAGGGCAGACAGGTTGCTGGGACAGGGGCGGCAGCGCGGGGGGGAACACGCCGTGGTCGGCGCCTGTGTGGCAGGCACCGCCCCTCTACCGGAGGAACAGAGGCGCGGACCTGTTCGCGGGGGCACAGCAGGTACGGCACCCGCTCCGCCGGCTGTCTGTATTTCAGGGCGAAGTGGCCTGGTGAACGGGGGCGGTGCTTTCGGAGGCGAGGCACAGCTATGTTGCAAGTGAACGCTGGAAGCGCCGAAGGAGTGCATAGCTAACAATACTACGTATCTGGCGGCGTTCCGTGTATTTGTTGACGGGGTAGGCTGTCACGCAGGGGTAGTGCAGCACGCGAGCGGCGGATCGCAGCAATACGTCGCCAGGCCGCACGATCTGTCGGCAGATCGCAAGTGTGCGGGTAAATCGCAGACTCTACCGATCAATCGGTTCCCACGCAATTTGGTGAGTCGCTTGCTGCGTATGACAATAAGAGATCAGAAACGGAAGAGTCGAATGTTGCGTGTTGCATACTTCACACATCAAGGCACCAACGTTACATAACGGACATCCTTCATCCCTGTTGTAGTTTCGCGCGTATGAAAAGTCTGAGAACGGTTACGCTACCGTGACTTCATTCTCATCGACTCGTTTTATCTTACTGAAGTATGCCAGAGTGCAAGGCTAGTCGTGACTTATTGTTAGTACACGAGTTGCCACTGTAAAGAAACACTGCCAAGGAGTAAAGACCGAGCGTCGGGATCAGATGGCTTTAACTAAGCCGTGTTTTAAGAGACTGTGGAGTGTGTAAAACGAAAATTAATTGAGGCATAGTACACAGTTGCATACGTGTTCAATTAGCGAAGGAGCAACGTGTGGAATAAGTTCTATGCTATAGTGTACGTTTCAGATGAAAAACATACTAATTTTGTGCAATGCAGACACAGTTGCTGCATTCCTGTTTATTCTAACTTCACCATGAGGTGGAGCATCAGACGAAAACTGGACAGTGAAGAGCGTCACTGTTACATCCCTATATCAGAAAGCATGCTATTTCCGTATCATGTCAGCTTGCATCTACTTAAGTTAAAAGCCAGTTTTGTAACCTATCAGGCATTTCAGTAGTTTTTTTAGAAACCTGTTATAAATTTATTTATTAATTAATCACTTTGTAGGGGAACACCTTAGTCTCACGTTATGCTTTCTGGTACTGTCGCTACAGTTTCGGTAACGACTCGGAATTTAATATATGTCAACGTTATATATATATATATATGTGTGTGTGTGTGTGTGTGTGTCTGGTTTGTTTGTAAAGGCAACAATATTCCCTGCTAACCAATTAGTCATTTTCTTCATATATGATAACTGCGATGCCCAGTGGTTTGTTATGTCATTTAGGCAGGTAGGACAGTTCGTGACATTTCAACTTGCACTAGAGAACGGCTATAAAGCCGAAATCACGACTATGTAAAATAAATTTACAGTGTAATGACAGCAAGTTATTTAAAAAAAAAACTTGCGTACGTAATGGGAAAGACGGAAGTTCACCGTTATACTTGTGAACTCGGCTACTCCGTCTCCTTTCTGAGCAAGACGAATTCAGGTGTACCCGACAACAGACTTAACGGACAACTGGGCAAAGGTGGAGACGGAAGAGTGCAGTCTACCAGCATACGGAGAAGGCGTGCTCAGAGATGACATACCATACTCGTTGGCAGGTTTAAAAGAATTAAATGGGGCTTATTTCCGCTCTCTAGGACAGCAGGGTTGCCTGACTGCGACAGGATTGTCGAGGTATTGCGCGTGATCATGGACGAGGAGACTTAAAATGTGTAACCGCACTTACGGGCGTGTGCGTTAAAGAGTCCGCGTCCGAGACGGGGCGGTACGTCCGCCTCCGCTCGGTTCCGGCTGACAGATGGAAATGGAAATGGGCGTTTGGTGTCATTGGCCTGGAGGCCCTTTACGGCGCAGGTCCGGCCGCCTTGGTGCAGGTCTTATTACACCCGACGCCGGATGGGGATGAAATGATGATGAAGACAACACCCAGTCCCTGAGCGGAGAAAATGCCCCACCCAGCAGGGAATCGAACTCGCGCCCCTTAGGACAGCAGTCCGTCATGCTAACCGTTCAGCTATCGGGTCGGACGGCCGACAGATCAATTACAAGGACGGGGTTGTCGACCAAATTGGATGGGGTTTTTAGACGGTTTCCCACAACCCACTAGCTGAGTGCCAGGCCCGTAGCCACGTCCCGTCTCAGATACAAAGCTACACAAACATTCAGAAAACATTCTCACATTTGCCTGTAGAATTTATTCCAGACGCATGCAGAAAGAGATCATCGTTCTACCAAGGTGGGGTCAATACGAGACTGATGACCTTAACTGTTTTGTCTCCTTAAAACATGCAATCAGCAGCAGCAGCTGCAGCAGACTTCGAAAGGTAAGTTACACATTATTATGGCAGACAAGTAACATTTATTGAATGCTGGACCGGCCGGGGTGGCCGAGCTGTTTTAAGCGCTACAGTCTGGAGCCGCGCGACCTCTATGGTCGCAGGTTCGAATCCTGCCTCGGGCATGGATGTGTGTGATGTCCTTAGTTTAGTTAGATTTCAGTAGTTCTAAGTACTAGGGGACTTATGACCTCAGAAGTTAAGTCCCATGGTGCTCAGAGCCATTTGAACCATTTTGAAAGTACGAGCTTTACGGTGGAACTTTTATTCAAGCAGCAAAACAATGGTTCAAATGGCTCTGAGCACTATGGGACTTAACTTCTGAGGTCATCAGTTCCCTAGAACTTAGAACTACTTAAACCTAACTAACCTAAGGACATCACACACACCCATGCCCGAGGCAGGATTCGAACCTGCGACCGTAGCGGTCGCGCGGTTACAGGCTGTAGCGCCTAGAACCGCTCGGCTACCGCGGCCGGCATTCAAGCAGCAGAAACAACTGACAAAAGTCAAATTGAATCTAAAGTTGCCATTATATTAAGATGGAGCATACATTTAAAGGTACTGACGCCCTCAGATTTTGCAATGATTAGCATTTCGAAAATTCTGCTCCAGAAGTAGAAATCAATCGAAAGTTCATAGCTGTATATGGCGCTACATCTGGTGATCTTGAGTTATTTATGAAACAAGTGGACGCATTATTAAAGCTTTAAAGCTGTATTCAGAATGACGTAATATTAAAGCAACATTTTAATTTAATTGCTCTAGAGCTGTATTTAAATCCTTATTATTTCATGTAATCCAACTTCCTGCAGCAAATTACAACATGAATTATTAAAACCAGTAGCGCTGCATTTGTTAACTTTTCTACAGGGTGGTCCACTGATCGTGACCGGGCCAATTATCTTTCGAAATAAGCGTCAAACGAAAAAACTACAAAGACGGAAACTTGTCTAACTTGAAGGGGGAAACAAGACGGCGCCTATGGTGGGCCCAAAAGATGGAGATGCCATAGGTCAAATGCCATAGGTCAAAATGATATCAACTGCGTTTTTTTTTAAATAGGAAACCACATTTTGTATTACATGTTCGTGTAGTACGTGAAACGTCCCCTTAGAAAAATTATACATGACTGTGCTTAAACTGACACACAATATTTTTGGCGCAACGCAATCTGACTTTCAAAAATCCCTACAAAAGAATGGCCCTCACTAACATTAACCTATACGTTTCACAAATCACTTACCTCACAAAAATCTTCGTTACTCGAACTACTGCAATACAGCGAGCGCCACTACTGCCAACTAAGTAAAAGATTCAAACTACGGAAGGCACTAACTACTGATAGGCATTGTTAGCAAATGAAAGATTTTAATAGAGAACAAACAACGTATTTACCTTATTAGTGTTGAAAACTCATAATATACATAGCAGTTCATGACATCCAGTCTTACAAATTTCAAAACTCCGCCATTTCTCTCCCCACATCCACCACTGCTGGCGGCTCACCTCCAACTGCCGAACGCTATGCGCTGTTAACATCCAGCTGCACAACACTACAATAGCAGACAACAATGCAAACTAGCCACAGACTGCACACAGCACAGCCAGTGATTTTCATACAGAGCGCTACGAGGCGTTACCAATAAGAAAACCTAAACAGCCTACTTACATAGCCCCCATGCTTCCCACAAAAAATTTTACAAATTTTTTTGGGCACTGGCCAATACATATTTGTTAAAATTTTTTTCATTAATTACAATAACAAAGAAATCAAATGCACACACTTATTGATACAATGTTGGTCAAAAGCTAATATTTTCTCACTGTCCATAAAGACAGTCCTGATCATCCATCACAGTAAAATTGCAGTGTTTTTTTTTTCTCAATGTTTGAGCAGTAAAAGAAAATGCACATGGAAGTAGTGGATTTCCATGCAATCTTGAAGAAGTTGTGCTGTCCTTCCAACGGAAAGACAGTGCTGACTCTTGACATGCAGACAGGTATTGGTCCACAACAGAGCAAACCCACAGCAGAGTCAATCGAAATTTTGAAGGGTATTGGTAGGTAGGTCATCACAGAGCAGACCCACTGTAGTCCTGGTAGAGATTACGGTATTGGTGGGCCACCAGAGGTGCAGACCCACTGCAGTCCTTGTAGAAATAATGGTACTGGTGAGTCATCAAAGATGCAGACCCACTGTAGTCCTTATAGAGATGGCCAGCAGCCATCTGCTGTGACTGTGCAGGTGCACAATCACGATTGAAGAGTCTTGCGGATAATATAGCAAGTCCATAACCACCACTTGTGCACTCACGAAGTTTTTGGAATTGTCCTTAGAACCAGCAATGCTGTTATCCAGTCCCTTGCTGAATTATTAACACACATGCAAACACTAACAGTCCCTACTTCTCACATATTGTCCATATACTATGACCAACAGAAACGTATGCAGTGAAATGTAACTTACAAGTTAATAATATGATGAACTGGTATCAATTACAATTTTATAACATAAGAATACATTAACAAAGGTACAAAATACATCATTAAAAACATAATAATACAGATAACATTCGTAGTAATAGGGGCTTTACAAAAGAATAGAAATAAACATATACATCAGTGTTACAGGAATTATGACATAAGTAAATACATAAAAGATCAGAATAATTATTGAAACATCAACTTCACACGTGAGCATTAAAACAGAACAGAATTAATAATGTCTAACATCTTTACAAAGTAAATAACATATTATTAATGCAAATTATATTTGAGGATAACAGTATTCCTCATCATAGTTCATGTAGCTGAGTATTAGAAAAATTCTACAACATAAGTCTTATCAGATAAACATATAAAGACAGGAAGAACATAAATACACAAGGGTACACAAACACATAGTGGGATAACACAAGGAAAGGACAGGGTTTGTTTTACTGCAGTATTTTGCAAAGAAAATTTTCTTTACTTCTCGGAGATCTCCCTTCGTTCTTCATTATTTCCAAAAAGTCCTATCTATACCTGCTTTCTGTACTTTTCTCGTATAGCCTCTCAGTGCATGTCTTCAAATTCATTGCAACTCATTCTCTTATAGGCTACCCCCTCTTAAACTAACTTAAATCTACTGAGCTCAGATGCTAAACTAAGGGACGAGGCAATGCAGCAGCGCAAAACAATTAACGCAAACAGAAAAGACAAAAAAAAATGGAAAATTGCAAAGCAAGCTACAGTACATCTAAATTACCAAACAATGCAACATTACAACTAATATGAGCCAATGTGCAGCAACAAGAAAAATAAATCAGTAGTAAAACTAGCTTAACAGAGTAATACAAAGTGAAATTTAGTAGCACTATGCCTGGCAAACAGCCGCAGAAAATGCAATAACTTATATCTAAACATGAGAAAGCTCAAGCAGAAAAAATATTACAGTAAAAATGGCCATGTTTAATACCTATGTCACTTCTTAACACTAGAGTGATGCATCACTGTAACTTGCTCCAGCAGACAAGTTACCAAGTCACTGACAAAAATTATGTATGCAATTCCTGTGAAGTGGAAATGTCTTTTTGTGCTCCCTCATTTTTTTTGGAGTACATCCATCATAAAGTTATCTTTTACTGGATCTGTAGGCATAAAATATTTATATTAGTATATCTAAAAAATTTTATTTTAGCCAATGCTGCAGTGCAGCTAGAAACTAGATATTAAACAAAATAGGCAAATCAAGGCATAAAACGTCATTCACTAGCCATATGGCATTTCATAATGCAGTAAACAATCTTACAACTAGCAAGACCATAGATGTGAAATGTTTCTCATCATTTAATGAGGCATTTTAATAAATATCATAAATTACGAGCTCCACAGTGTAATCATGTTTTCAAGTTTGAGCGTGTCGTATTTGCGATGCTTTTCACAAAGAACTGTCAATAGCGAGGTTAATAGTCTCTCTTTTTTTCTCCACCTGTGCCTCTGAAAGGCACACACTAATGGCTTTTTTCCAAGCGTCTGTCACGCAGCTGGGTGCCCACAATGCATTACGTGAAGGTGGTCACTTAACTTTCTTACCGAAATATTTATGACAGCAGTTTCTGCTACAGTGACAGTCTCATATAAAAATATTTCACAAGTCAAGAATTTACGTTACAAATCTGTAGAAACAAAATCCTATTGATATAACAGAGTCCAAAAAATTTTCTTCGGCATTGTAATACATTCGTGCATTTATATACATTTCATAACTCTTGAAGTACGATTCTTGGTTTCCAACAACCTTTTTCACAAACCAGAGTCCCTAACCACTACTCATTATTCCTTACCTTATTCGTCGACACTTCTTCAATATTTCATCATAACAGATACGTAGCATACTCAAATAACTCATATAGCATCAGCTTATTGATCATAAACATATCACAACAGCATAATACACTTAGTCATCGTAATAATAACATCATAACACCTCAGTCAACTCTCAAAATCGTCGTAGCTTCCTACAATAATTTCAAAACCTAAAAAAATTTTCTGCTCATGTCAAAAGTGTCATCTGCCTCAAACGTACTTTAAAAATCGTGATCCCATACCAAATATATCATTCAAAGCTCTCATAATATCACAATGGGTCCGAAAAAATATGAAGAGGTCACAAAGTACATACAAAATACAGTTTCATAGGTGTGAAGTTATCCAACTGCGTAATTGCGTAAACATCTGTCACTGACGTAGTAAAAAAAATGTTTGTTTCTCTGTTAAATAATCAGGTAGCTGTGTAATTCTGTGCTGGAGAAATATGGTACCGATGTGTAAAGTTGTATAAGTAAATACCATATTAACTAGGGCTCCTTGTGCTTGCCACACACATGGTACACAAAGTAAGTGTGTACCCCCCTGAGGATTAATGTAATTATACCCACAGGTGTTACAGATTACAGCAATGGAATGAAATGTATCACGGAAAACCTTTGTATCATTGTACTTCAAATATCTTTAAAAATAAATGTTTTAAGTACAAAATTAATCACTCAAATACGTGTACTGTAGCGCTAAACTGTGCGTCATGTTGTAAGATAATCTCTGTGGAAGTCTCTTAGTTATCGTCCTCCGAAAGCTAAGTTCTGCAGAAGTCAATGTACTTACCTCATGATAAACAAAAGTGAAATGCTTTGCGTATAGATATCTTAGTTCAAATGGCTCTGAGCACTATGGGAATTAACATCTGTGGTCATCAGTCCCCTAGAACTTAGAACTACTTAAACCTAACTAACCTAAGGACATCACACACATCCATGCCCGAGGCAGGATTCGAACCTGCGACCGTAGCAGTCGCGCGGTTCTGGACTGAGCGCCTGAACCGCTAGACCACCGCGGCCGGCATCTCTTACTTATTACGCTTATTGTTGTGATGAAGAAAGTACTGTGCTGTAACGTATTGTTGTGCTACGGGAAAGGCTGTCTCCTTGTAGCTATACCACAAACGTTAATACTAAAACATGTTTTACTTTCCAGAATAATACATAAAACTGTGCAGACATAAAACAGAAACACCGCAAAAGCAACATTGTAAATTGTCACTCATTAGGAGCGTCGTGATAAAATCGTGTAGCTGTCACATAAACTAACCACTGTGTCATCTGGTATCTCTCAGAAAGTACTTTAAATACAGAATGTATTTTCAAGTAAACCAAAATGTTGCATTAAAATCTCATTAGCAGTACCAGTATATGTCCTAAGTATGTAAGCCTGATAGTCGTTACATAATCGTGCAACTAACAAGCAAGAGTGTGCAAATACAATAACACTTTGTCGTCTGTTCACCATAACAATGCATTCGTAATTTCTGTTTAAATATGTTCTCTTGGTTCTTGACTGGATATTTAACTTCAAACATTGTTGCATGTTAACAGTTTCTTAAGTCTGACAAAACATACTAGAAATGTGAATTGAAAAATTTTATGGCAAAGACTAAGTTAAAAAGCAGATTATCTTTCAATAAACGGTTTTACATGTGAAATGTGGTGCAATCCTTTACTCTTCCTAGTACGCAGAGTTTCAACTTCAACGCAATTATCATGTGGTATACGTCGGATTCTGTAAGGTCCATTGTAAACTAGAAAGAATTTGTGACTCAAGTGTTTCTTCTTATGAGACAATGAATGAGCATTAATGAGAACTTTCTGATCAATGTATTATTTCTTTGCATTTGCTTTACCATGTAGTTTTCTCCTTTTGTCTGCTGCAGATTTTATATTTTTAATAGCCAAATCAATTATGTCCTTGTGTCGAAGATTATGTGTATTCGAGAAAGGTACAAGCTCTCTGATTCTGTTCGGTGGTTCTTCATTCTTCAGTACAAGAGTAGGTGGTAAAGCAGTGGAGTCATGAGGCATTTCATTCAGCACATTTCGAAATAAGTGTAAATATCTGTCCCAATGCTGATGCTTTCTGTGAGAATAAAGTCTGCAAAGCTTACTGATTTCTTTCATAATCTGTTCAGACGGGTTACAATGTGGTGAGTACAATGAAATAAAAACAGGTTTGATTTTATGATTCCGAAGCATGCGTGACCAAATAGCAGATCTGAATTGCGGTACGTTATCTGAAATGACTTTACTAACGTGTCCATCTTCACGTAAGAAATTTTTAACAAAGGCTTTGGATACAGACCGTCCAGTGCCTTTACGTAACGGTGTGAAAGAAACAAATTTTGAAGTAAGTTCAACAGCGACTAGAACGTACGAAAATCCATTAGATGTTCTGACAAGCAGTCCCAAGAGATCAACAGCAGCAAATTCTTTAAATTTAGAAGGAATAATAGGAAACAACGGAGCACGATGTGAGATAGTAGATGGTTTCGCCTTTTGACAAAGTTTACAAATAGACAAGACTCTTCAAATTCTTTTTCCATATTGTTAAAATAACAAGTCGTTCGAAGAATATGATAACATTTTCGTGGACCAAAATGTGCGTAGCTGAAATGAATGTACCAAATCAGCTTATTAACAAAATCCTATGGAATGCAAAGTACCCATAGCATGTCATCAACAGTGCAGCGTTTGAAGAGTATGTTGTTTCTAACCAGATAATAATGCCGAATCTGAGTGTGCGGCTTTTCAGGCCATTTACTTTTGATGTCTTTCCAAATCGGATCTTTATCTTGTTCATGAGCAATGTCCTTTAAAGATGTGGTGATGAAGTTTTCAAAGGCGACTTTCTGAATGTAAAGAATACTGAAATTTTTTTCGAGGTTGCCTTCTGTGTTACTTTTCTCAAGCCCAGCCGGTGCACGTGACAGTGCGTCCGCAACAATGTTCTCCTTGCCGGGAATGTAGACTACTGTGAAGTGGAATTCTTGCAGAAACAGTGTCCAACGTTTTAACCTGTCATGATTTAATTTTGAAGACATAAGAAATTGTAATGCACGATGATCACTGTATACTTTTACGTGCTTACCAGAAAGAAAGAAACGGAATTTGTTAAATGCCCAAACGATAGCTAAAGCTTCTAATTCAGTAACGGAATAATTTTTTTCAGATTTTGTTAGCACTCGGCTAGCAAAAGCAATGGTTTTCTCAACAGTAGTGTCATTTTCTATGGCTTCTTGAAATAACTGGGCACCAAGACCGACTTTAGAAGAATCCGTGCTAAGGCAGAAATCTTGTGACAGATCTGGATGAGCTAGTATTGGCGCGTTAAGTAGCGATTCTTTCAAAGAATTTAATTCCAACTGTGCTTGTTCGTCCCAGTTCCAAATAGTATTTTTTCCAGTGAGAGAACAAAGTTTTGGTGTAACAAGAATTAGTATATTCAGAAAACGACGGTAAAAATTTACGAGACCTAGAATACTGCGGACTTGTTTTTTTGTGGATGGAACTGGAATGGCTCTGATTGCTTCTAACTTTTCAGGATCCGGCTGAATGCCTTCAGAAGAAATAATATGTCCCAAAAACCTCACCTTTGACCTACCGAATTCAAACTTTTCCAAGTTAACTGCAAGTCCAGATTCTGCAAAAATATGTAACACGCTGTTGAAGATGCGATTGTGTTGTACCCATGAGGCTTCTGCTATCAGAATATCGTCCACATATAAGGTGATGTGACGTTTTAAGAACTCAGGTAATATGGAATTTAGCCCGCTAATGAATACTGCCGAAGAAATGTTCAGACCGAAAGGAAGTTTCCGAAACTGATAACAAACGCCGAAACAAAGGAAAGCTGTGTATTTTCTACATTCTGGATGAAGTTCGATCTGATAAAAGCTGGATCTGAGATCAATGGGAGACAACACTTTTACACCATTAAAATTCCAACGTTTGCGGCCTGTCTGTTTCAGGAATAATGATAGTATTGATTTGTCTCGAATCTAAGACAAGCCTGATCGATCCATTTTTCTTCTCAACAATATGTAATGGATTGTTGTTTGAGCTTACTGCAGGCTCAACAATGCCCTCGTCAAGCATAGATTGTATTTATGTTCTAACACGGTCCCTATAATGTGCTGGAATTACGTATGGTCTAACACAAAATTTAGTATGCTCACGAACACGAAATTGGTATTGAAATCCCTTGATAGTTCCTGTTTTGTGAGTAAAACGGTGGGATGTGCTTGTAAAATCTCAAAAAGGTCCTGCCTATCAGTCTCATTACAATTCTCAATTGTTTGAATTTTATTCTGAATTAACTCATTAGTTTCAAATATGCCGTCGATATCATCCCTGTCAGTACTTGCAGAGTGATTGTTAGTGTCTAGTTCCGTAGAAAATTCCGAACTGTTGTCTAACAGAAGGCAAAGCCGATTAATTTCCTCGTCATGGTTTGAGAGCCAATCTTCAAACTTCAAAGCTATTGAGCTACCTTCTTTCTCTAAACTTATTTCAGCATCGTGAAAGCTTAAGATTACTTTGTATTCATTCAAAAAGTCTACTCCCAATATAATTTCCGTCGACAATAATGGAACAATAGGAAAGTTCATAGAGAAGCTGTGGCTTTGACAAAAGAATTCTAAGTTGGTTTGTAGGCGTACATCTACACTTTTTTCAAAGATTGCACCTTGTAATTTAATCTTACGTAACGGAAGTGTGGGACAATCGTTCGATTTGTTGCATTTGCTAAAAGCTGTTTCACTAATTACTGAAATGGGACTGCCAGAGTCAAGTACTGCCGTAAATTTTACATCATTTGCAGTAATGTGAATCACAGGATATGCAATGTTGTTATGTTTTACATCGTGCTCCTGGAGTAAGATGCCCTAATGTCTTCCATTTTTACGTAATTACTAGCCACGGCAGCTGCGTCGTCAGTTTCATAAGTACGTTTTGTGGCTGACAGCGGTATGAGTCATTGCCTATTGTGTCTTTGTTGGCGCGCGTCGTTATTGGGATTTGGAGACCTAACTTCTGAAAATTCACCTTGTCGATAGGGCCCTGCTATGTTTGAATCCCGCCAGTTCTGATGCAATTCAGGTCTGTCGTTACGATCATATCGTCTGTCGTCATGTCGGTGGATTCCATAGTTTCTTTCTTGTCGGTCATGTGGTGGAGAATTTCTCCCTGAATCGTAACTGCGCGCTGGACCATTGGGTCTAAAGTTATTCTGTCTCCATTGATAATAATTATTTTGGTTCCCAAATTGTCTGTTTCTCTGAATGTCTCTGTGATAGTTACTACCACGGAGAGGTGATCTTTCCCTGTAATTATTACTACTCTGCCAACGGTTGTCATACGGGTGGTGTCTGTTTTGGTCACGATTTGTGTTGTGAGAATAGCCTTGTCGTGTCCAGTTATTATTCCTTTCATCGTGGAATTGCGACGGATGTGGCCTGTAATTGTTGTGTTCCTGTTTTCGCGTTCCGCGATTGTCAGTGTCCCTGAAAAGCTTCAATGTCGTCTTTGCAACGTCCTGCCAAAATAATATGTCGTAAATGTTCAGGTAATTTGATTAAGCAAATGCGGATGAGTTCTGAGGGGCTGTATGGGTTTGACAGGTACTGATTCCTGTGCAATATGTCTTCAAAATATTTCACAAGACTGGAAAATTCAGATTGTTCGAAATGTTTCATCATTATGGTGCTATGTTTTACTCGGTCTTGTGTAGCTTGAGACCAATATCCTGAGAGGAAGGCATGGTAAAATTCTCCTTCACTGTGACAATCGTGAATGACCGATCGCATTCTTTCAGCTGGTTCATTCTCTAAGTAGCCACACATAAATTCTAATCTGTGCTCTAATGACCAGTTGAGAGGAAAACAATGAGAGAATTCATGGAGCTACACTTGTGGATGAATGTCGTTGCCAGAATTCTTAAATGTTTTAAATTTACGTGTAGTAATGAACAGCATATAATCAAAATCATCATGTCGGCGAGTCGCATGTCGGTCATGATTACGTCGTTTCGGCTGTTCCATCTCAAAATTCGGTGTACCTTGCCAATTTCTTTCATAATTTCCGAAGTGCCCTGTGTTATTATTTTGTGGCTGTTCCGTATTTCTATCTCCCTCTTCCCGTATTTGAGCACGAGTGTCCTCTGAAATACGTAATTCTTGTATTACCTGTGTCAGCTGATCTTGTACTTCGCGGATTTCTCTTTGGTGTTGCGTATTAATTTGAGTCTGATTTTGTTTGAATTTCCTAATTTGTTCGCACTCTTCTGTGTCATTAAAGACTACCGGTTTTGTGTCATTCAGATTATCATCTACCTTTGTAGATAAATTATTTAGCTGATCCGATAGTTCAACTACTTACTCTGATAATGAACTAATTTCCTCCATGTGTCTTTCTGAACCAATTTTCAGAGTATCTACTGTGTCCTTTAAGTTTTCTTGAGTTTTTGCAAGTTGCGTAACCGAATCGGTAGATGCAACTGAGTCAATTTTAGCTTGCAAGGTCTCATGAGTTTCATGAACATTAGTTTGCAGTTCTTTTATGGCTGCTTTGTGATTCTGTAATGCATTTTCATGCCGCGAAAAAATAGGTTGAAAATGCTCACAAATCTGTGTTTTTACGTCATTACAGACTTTTGACATTTCGATTCAATGTTATGTAACTCAGTAGTTAAATCTTCACGTGTTTGTTCAAGTGTGGTGTCTAACTTTCGAAGCTGTTGCTGTGTTGGTCTCTGATTTTGTTCCATTGTGTCTAACTTTTGAAGCTTTTGCTGTGTTTGTCTCTGATTTTGTTCCATTGTGTCTAACTTTTGAAGATTTTGTTACATTATGTCTAACTTTTGAAGCTTTTGTCCCATTTGTTGCATTAATTGTAATAATAATGCACTGGTTTCTGAAACATGTTCCTCAGTGCTATTCGGCAATGAATTTGAACCGGCAATATTCGCAGTTTGAAAAGCAGAAAATGTGTCTTCACTTATTTGAGTGAACGGCGAGGACGCAAAACCTGAATCTACAGTATTTGCAAGATTTTGTCCTGTCATTTCGGATTCCTGAGGCAAGATGTTGCCGACCGATAGATCGATAATGCTTCCCTGTTCACTAATTGTTTCACTGTCTACACCATTGTTTGCAGCCCGCTCCATTTCCCTATGCACAATTACCAAATTACTACTTTGAACATTAGTTAATTCATTACTCGGTGGCGCTAACACATTGCTTTCGTCTTCACTGTCATTTCTCAGTTTACTTTGGAGCCTAGTATTACGTTTTTCACATGCCATCATTGTCACAATATTTCACACGATAACACAGAAGAGCACAATTTGAAGAGCAAAAATAAGAGAACTCGTTAATTGCAAGCGCAGCTGCGAAATACTTGCTGCAAATCTACATGCATTCCACAACTGTTTTACTGTACAACAATGAAAAACTACAACTACAAAGGAAATTCTCTCTATAATTACGCGCTAGCAATAAACAAAAGCTACACTAATTACACAAACTACAAGGAAAGATCAGAAGATTCCAGTGAGGTATCCTCGGCTAAGGGTCGACATATGAAACGTCCCCTTAGAACTATTATACATGACTGTGCTTAAACTGACACACAATATTTTTGGCGCAACGCAATCTGACTTTCAAAAATCCCTACAAAAGAACGGCCCTCACTAACATTAACCTATACGTTTCACAAATCACTTACCTCACAAAAATCTTCGTTACTCGAACTACTGCAATACAGCCAGCGCCACTACTGCCAAATAAATAAAGGATTCAAACTACGGAAGGCACTAACTACTGATAGGCATAGTTAGCAAATAAAAGATTTTAATAGAGAACAAACAATGTATTTACCTTAATAGTGTTGAAAACTCATAATATACATAGGAGTTCATGACATCCAGTATTACAAATTTCATAACTCCGCCATTTCTCTCCCCACATCCACCACTGCTGGCGGCTCACCTCCAACTGCCGAACGCTATGCACTGTTAACATCCAGCTGCCCAACACTACAATAGCAGACAACAATGCAAACTAGCCACAGACTGCACACAGCACAGCCAGTGATTTTCATACAGAGCGCTACGTGGCGTCACCAATAAGCCTACTTACATACGTTGTAACTTTGTGGCTTTAATTTGCTATGAAAGCGGTACTGATAGACAATAAAAGCGGGTTAAAAGCTGTGATGTGTCTGGGAAAGTTAACCTTGCATTACTGCGCAACTGTTTCTCCAAGTATCCAGTCTAGTTTACCAAATTCCCAACCAGACTAACATTAATTATAATCTTTTATTAGTCATATGACAACCAGTGATATATATATATATATATATATATATATATATATATATATATATATAAGAGAATATAAATAAAAAGAAATAAATCAGTTAATATTTGGAAATTTATTCTAACATTGATCATTGAAATTTCAACATATTAAACTTGATTCATAACTAAACTGGTACCTTATTTAGTACTGTGAAAATGTGAGATTGTAATCTTATGGAACACATCAAATATGGAGTCAACATTGGGAGACTGCATACAACACTGCATTCATAAAATAACACACGAAGAACGTTGAAACATATGCAAGAGGAAATTAACCACAACCAACCGATTCAATTTTCACCCAAAGAAGTTACATTCGTACCGCAGTCCTGTCCATCATGTAATTACCACACACTAGTATACTAAATTCATACTAACTCTCTGTGAAATCTTCCCGAAAAGAATAGCTGAGGACTACTTTGATGATTACACCACATGCTTCACGTGGTCAACTTGGTTTACACAAAGAGTGTAAACCACAATAATTTTCATAATTAAAATAAATTAGATCGAAAAGCAATTTACAAAAGAAAAACCTCGAATTGGTTACTATCGTCTTACTATTAACCTGATGGGTCAGACAATTGTATAAGCACGTGGTACTGCTCTCACAAAGTACACCCCACGTGGGTTGAACATAAAGGAAAGTTGCTATATTGAAAAATATTGTCAAGACGAGACGTTATAATCTCATGCACATTCGCATTGAAGATTGATGATGCTAGTTAGAGTTACTGATCAACACGTGGTTCCACTTTACTCACAAAGTAGTGACAAAGCAACTACCGGAATATATTCTGAACTTCACACTCGAATTACAATGCGTTGCAATTTAAGATAACATTAGATATTTTAGAGCTAAACCTGAAATAAAGGTGATTAAATTTTCAGTTAGGCTGATCTTAAGAAATCCATTGTCCTACGGACTTAGCAGACATGCGATTAGCCGGAGATCTTACCACTTCAGACGCTCTGACCTGGGCTCCTACCTGAGGGGTGCCTCACAAATACAAACGGAAGTGACCAGAGAGGCAGCTTCCTATACCAACATGACAAGGGACGGACAGGACCATACTAAGAATAGAAACCTCTGTACTTCTAGAAAACGTAGCTACCTGTTCCGACGTTGGTCCCACTGTTGTCTAGTAGACAGGCTTGTCTGCTACTATAAAACATGCAACTAGAAATACATTTGCTCATTCATTCTTTCACACAGAAGGGAAGGGGGATGACAGTATCTTATCTTATACAGTATATAAAAGAAAGCGGATGTAGGTTTCGTATGAGACTGTGTGACATGAATTACATATAAACTGTGTTTTAAAGTGTAGTATTGTGACAGATCGTTCTTGTTTATGTGTAAAAGTAATACGTTTCACTGCTCAGTCTCCTCCCAGATAGTCAGAAACAACACAGTATATTTAGAAGAGGAATTTATGCCGTAAATAACAACGGATTTAAGAAATTAACATGAAAGGAATCCAACAGGGACCTTTCATAACCCCAACGCTCCGGGAAAAGACTGTGCAGGGAATATTTTGGCCATGCTAGGACATTCCCAAGCAGGTTTCTCACACCAAACTTAAACTAAAAATGTAAAGAAAAGGCAAAAGGTCACCAGCTACTTGCTAAAACACAATAATTTCAACACATCTTTAGAATCTACCAATTTCAAAGAGAAAAAAAATCTGTGACACCTATTTAAAAGATAGTGTACACCTAATTCGGTCAGCAAGTAAAAACAATGGTCCCTGTGTCATTAATATGAAAACAATTTCTGGTTGTTACCCTTATGGAGTTCACCAGTTTTTGTTCATTGCAAGAGCTAACTCATCACAGGAAAATTTATGACTGTTTATTAACAAGTAAAATTTATGAAAATAGCAAAGGTGCCACAGCTATTGAAAAAAAACATGAAAATAACATCAGTATTTTACAGCAGTCCGCAATCCGCAAAAGCAAAAAAAATTATAGAAAAAAACATGTTTTATAAAGTGGTTATCGCAAAAAAATTCTATATCTTATAAAACTAAAATTTGTAGAATTAAAATAACTTTGTGGCACTAATTTAATCACTCTACTATATTTCAGTTAGTTAGCAAACAATGAGCGGTGTGTCATTATACTGAAAATACAATTAATCATGTGTTTGTTACCCTTATGGGGTTCCTCACTATAAATATGCCCCAAGCAAAGGCTAATCGATCACAGTCCAGTGAGAATGAATAGCTATCTGACTGATAAACGAAGCAATGCCACACGAATGAATTTACCCGAAACAAAATATCACAAATCTAATACATCACACAAGAACAAACATTGATCAATAAAACAGCTCTGAAAGTACAATAGTCAACGTCTAAAAACAAAACACCAATAAATAAAACACCTCCAAATACAAGAGTCAAAGTCTAAAAAAACAATAAATAGAACACCTGCAAAATACAAGAGTCAGTCTAATAAACACCAATAAATCGAACCCCTGCAAGACACAAGAGACAAAGTTTCTCTGAAAGAACACACGTATATGCATTGGACTATGAACTGTATAATCACTGTTCACTGGCACACTCAGTAGTCCCACTGTTCCGAGGCACAATCTAAGATGGGGGGGGGGGGGGGGTTCGTCGCCGCAGCTGTCAGTAGGGAATTTTGTCCATCTGTTGCGTGCAATCCCGCCGTCTCTGCCCTCTCCTGAAGTGTCTCTTGGTGGCCCGTGTCATGTACATCTCGGTTTGGTTCCATGTTTGTGTTGTCAAATTCGTGCGGTATCCCCGTTTGACACGCCAGGTTGATATTCCTGGGCAAGGATGACACTTAATGGCTCTTCTTTGTGCCACCCTTAGCTACCAGAGAACATCGAACTATGATTTACTGTCGCTTGACAGTGGGCATCCGTCAGGAAATGTCGATAGGCGTCGTTGACGTCTGCAAGTTTCTCTGGACAGTACCTGTCAAAAGGCTCGACGCCCGTTAATCCTCTGTCTTTCGTCGTTTCACCGCGGCCGTCTCGTCACGGTCGCGTGCATGTGGTGCATTGCCAGCAGATGGATTTCCGCGCGGTGGACTGCTCGGCCATCTCAGGTCATCGCCTCCACGCAGGGTCGCACTGGTGTGGCCAGCCATTAGCTCCGAGTGCAAGGGAAAGTGTTTGCCGCGTACCCATCTTTTGTGGCCGACCGCGCTCCCGATGTGGCCTGGTTTACAGTGTGTCCTGCTGGGAAACCCGCCAGTTTACAACTAGCCCTCCTCCTCGCTGCTCCCACTGTCTTGTAAGAGTTTAGCCGGTTCGCTTTCACGTTCTCAACTGCATTCACAGAAATTGTTCATCATAGTTATGTGATTACAAAATGTCATACATAATACCACTTAGTATTGTCTTTCACAATTTTTAAGAACAAAAGTGAGACTTAATTTTTTTTAAAAAAAGTTAGATGAATCGACAATATAAAAATAAATGTTAAATGACTTGACAAAATAAAAAATAAAAGTAAAATGAGAGTATAAAAATAAAAATTACATGAACTGACAATATAATGCCTAAATCGACATCACTAATGTGGTTCACTTGCGTTTTAAGAAATCAAATGCTACTTATTAATTCACTAAAATGAATAGGAATATGCCTTGTGGATGTATAGGTCAGGACAGCATAGGGTTCACATGTTATTTACACACACACACACACACACACATACACATGCACACCTGTTGTCTATACTGCAAACTAACTACCCGTAAACGTGTATTACTCAAAATTCTACTTCAATCCACTACTAGTTAATCCAGTAAGCTACTTCAATGTTACTTCAACACAGTGTTTATACCACTACAACATTGTTCTAAATCGTCCTCTTCCTGACGCTCACGGCATATGTATTGTCACATGATAAATATGGAGAAACTTTCATTAAACATACACAGTAAAAAGAACAATGGTTATTTGCACGCCAAAACATTTATACCAGTTGACACACCTGCTAAGAGACTCGCAATTATACATTTATCATACTCATATATTCACACATAAAACAGTAAGACAATTTCATCCAAAATTACGTTATCACAAGAATTAATCACACAGATGACACTGAGAAGGGTAAATATTTTCCTCATAGAGGTTATACTACATTTTCTTACCCATTTTGCTTCAATTTCGTTCCTTCTTTAAGTTACCTTTCGCTTCCAAATCAGTTATTTCGCCTGTGATGGTTATTCTTGATTCATTTCTCATGAATGGCAAAATTGTGGTCTCCTCTATTCTGTAAAACAGTTTCATCTTAACATATTGAACTTACAACAGACACAAAAGATCCGAATCCTCCTGTAGTTTAAATGACAAATGTGTTGCTTCATCCTTGTTACATTAAACCAAGCTTTCCTTCGGTCCCGTAATCAAAATTATTTAATCTTCCTCTACCTTCAAGAGGGACATTTCTTCAGTTCAACTCATATAGGCTGCAATGCATAGGCTGTAATGCTCACAGCATCAGCAAAACACATAAACGTCACTTTTCTAGGACAAGTATTAAAGCAGAATAATTTTTCAGGCTCTGTCTCAACATCAATCAAGACTACAGAAAGGATCCATATTTCTGTTCCACTCTCCATTTGCTGAAAAAATGCTCGTATTTGACTACCACAATAATATTTCAGGGCCATGTAAATTACACAAACCACAAATCTTCTTTCACCCTGAAGGGAATCAATCTACTTACGAAATCCACAGACAGCACTTTACGTACTCAGCTATATAGAACAAAAAAGACATGTATCATCAATATTAACATATTAGCATATATTGGGAAGCCATTGGTTAAACAATCGTATTATCACAACCTGTTTTCAAGATTCCAAACTTACTCATTCTTTTCTCAGAGTTCTCCTATGTTAAAATATTCATACAGCACGCATACTATAGTAAGAGACCCTCATTTATACTGTCAGATATAGAATAGTAATAGATAGATAGTAGCACTGAAAACAGAAATTGGAAACAAGGCTACTAACAGCTGGGGACCTGGGTTTGCCAGACCCATATTACCCACATCGGATATTCCCCTGAGTTTTGCATTAATTCAACACAGATCTTGCTTCTCTCAGGAGCGACTCTTTTCAATTTACACAAAAAAACCATAAACAGCATTTCAATCGTTCACAAAGAAAGCGTTTATCTTCACATTTGAACAAACCTAAATCCTAATTGCACAAGGAAAGACAAAAAAAACTAAAAACATCACTTTAATCAATCACATAGAAACATCTTTATCATTATTTTTTCCAACATATTATTCAAAATTCATACATCACAAATTTTAACTAATCAATTCTTTCTCCTCACCGTCCTCTCTACTTCTCACTGTCCTTTCTACTCATTTGCCATGTCGCTCATTTGTTCCGATGGGGCGCCTTCTGCGCTGATCGTTTGTCATTGCCGGTTTTGTCCATTTCCATTTGCTGAATTATGTCTAGGGTTAGCCGGCCGAATTTCAACATCATGATGTGCTCCGCCTACAGTCCTATTCCCACCGTATTCATCGTAGTATCAATTCTGTTTGCCGTACCTGTAGCGTTCACGATCTTGTCCACGTCCTCGATCATTCCCGTTGTTCCACCTGTGTTCGCGACTGTTACCCCAGTTTGTATACGGCCGGTCCCGATTATTGTTCCATTCGTGTCGCGACGACCAGTCACGCCGTTGGTTAGTACTATGGCCATGACTGCGATCGCGCTTGTGTGCCCCGTAATAACTTTGTGCCTGATTAGGCGGGCATTCTGCTGTATTATATTCCAACTCTTGTAGAAGTGTCTTAAACGTTTCCACGTCCTCTTTGCATCGTCCCGCAAGAATGACGTGGCGCAAGCACATCGCCAATTTGGTGATGCATATCCTGATTAGTTCCACAGGCCCGTATGGGTCGTATAGAAATTGATTTGCCTGCAGCATGTGGTCGAATAGGCATGCTGTGCTACCGAAACCAGACTGGTTCAAATTTGGCTGCGTAATTATGCCATGCTTGACCCTATCTTGTGCCGCTTACGACCAATAGGCAGACAGAAAGGCTTGTCGAAACTCCCAAGTTGAGTTACAGTGATGCACTGCCAACCTCATGTGAATCGCCGGTTCGCCTTCCAAATAGCCACACATATATTCTATCTTATGTGAACTTGCCCAGTCGGGGGGAAGACAGAACACAAATTGCTCAAGCCATGCTTGTGGATGTATTCCTTTTTGCGAATTTCGAAATATCTCAAACTTTCTCACCGTAAGGAAATGTTTGAAATCAAATCCCCGCATTTCCTCCCGGCGAGGCCCTTGAATGTTTCTATTTTTCTCATGTCTGCCCCTCAAAATACATTCTTCCCTGTTGTCAAAATCTCCCTCGTGGCCGGAGTCCCTCTCTGCACTGTTCGTATGGCTATTTTTAGTGCTATTGGCGAGTTCGGAATCACACCCAATGCGGCTTTCCAGATGCGCCACGCGTTCTTGTAATTCGCCTGTTACAGCTTTGTGCTGCCTGTTCACTTCGAACTGTCCCTTCTGATATCTAAGAAGTGAACGCACTTCTTCGGTCTCTGCGACCGCTACCTGTGTGGTATTGTTATCGCTCTCTGTCACCTTCATCGAGCCTACGATGTCCGCTAATGCCGCAATCTTATCATGTACTTGTCTGTTGTCCTCCGCCCCAGTCTGCTTCAATTGTTCTACTTGCTGTTCGAGTACGTGAATCGCTTGACTGTTGTCCGCTACTGTGTTGCTAACGGACACGGGATACTGCATTTCCGCCTCCTGGACCCTCGAGAGTACCTGCCGGCATTCCCTTTGGCATTCTTCTCTCAGCGCTTGGAAATTCCTAAGATTCCTAAGTAGCTGTTCTTCGCTCTCTTTCGATTCCGTATCGCGACTCCGCTTGCCCTGTTCTAAGGCTTGCAGACGATCATCGATTTGTTCAAATGTACGGCCTAATTCTTTCATAATATCACTTTTTATTTCACTTGCCAGATTGTTTATTCTTTGTGAGATATCATCGGACACTCACTGCATCGACTTGTCGACTTTATTTGTCTGCTGAATTAGGTTTTCGTCTATTTGTTCGCCTAGCTCGCGGATCGATTTTTCAGATTTCTGCGTCATATGTTGCCTAGCTCGCAGATCGATTTTTCAGATTTCTGCGTCATTTGTTCGCCTAGCTCGCGGATCGATTTTTCAGATTTCTCTGCCGTTCCGATATTTTGTTGCAATAAGGCTTCCATGAGTTCTGCCAAATCAATTTGGTTAGTTGGAGGCAAAGTAATTTCTGGCTCTGATGTGAGCCCGTTCGTCCTGTTTTGTATATATATATATATATATATATATATATATATATATATATATATATATATAAATCAGTTTGTACTTGGATATTTATTTTAACATTGATCATTGAAATTTCAACATATTAAACTTGATTCATAACTAAACTGGTGCCTTATTTAGGATTGTGAAAATGTGAGATTGTAACCTTACGGAACACATCAAATATGGAGCCAAGATTGGGAGACTGCATACAACACTGCATTCATAAAATAACACACGAAGAACGTTGAAACATATGCAAGAGGAAATTAACCACAACCAACCGATTCAATTTTCACCCAAAGAAGTTACATTCGTACCGCAGTCCTGTCCGTCATGTAATTACCACACACTGGTATACTAAATTCATACTAACTCTCTGTGAAATCTTCCCGAAAAGAATAGCTGAGGACTACTTTGATGATTACACCACATGCTTCACGTGGTCAACTTGGTTTACACAAAGAGTGTAAACCACAATAATTTTCATAATTAAAATAAATTAGATCGAAAAGCAATTTGCAAAAGAAAAACCTCGAATAGGTTACTATCGTCTTACTATTAACCTGATGGGTCAGACAATTGTATAAGCACGTGGTACTGGTCTCACAAAGTACACCCCACGTGGGTTGAACGTAAAGGAAAGTTGCTATATTGAAAAATATTGTCAAGACGAGACGCTATAATCTCACGCACATTCGCATTGAAGATTGATGATGCTAGTTAGAATTACTGATCAACACGTGGTTCCACTTTACTCACAAAGTAGTGACAAAGCAACTACCGGAATATATTCTGAACTTCACACTCGAATTACAATGCGTTGCAATTTAAGACAACATTAGATATTTTAGAGCTAAACCTGAAATAAAGGTGATTAAATTTTCAGTTAGGCAGATCTTAAGAAATCCATTGTCCTACGGACTTAGCAGACATGCGATAAGCCGGAGATCTTACCACTTCAGACGCTCTCCGCGGACAGACTGACCTGGGCTCCTACCTGAGGGGTGCCTCACAAATACAAACGGAAGTGACCAGAGAGGCAGCTTCCTATACCAACATGACAAGGGACGGACAGGACCATACTAAGAATAGAAACCTCTGTACTTCTAGAAAACGTAGCTACCTGTTCCGACGTTGGTCCCACTGTTGTCTAGTAGACAGGCTTGTCTGCTACTATAAAACATGCAACTAGAAATACATTTGCTCATTCATTCTTTCACACAGAAGGGAAGGGGGATGACAGTATCTTATCTTATACAGTATATAAAAGAAAGCGGATGTAGGTTCCGTATGAGACTGTGTGACATGAATTACATGTAAACTGTGTTTTAAAGTGTAGTATTGTGACAGATCGTTTTTGTTTATGTGTAAAAGTAATACGTTTCACTGCTCAGTCTCCTCCCAGATAGTCAGAAACAACACAGTAAATTTAGAAGAGGAATTTATGCCGTAAATAACAACGGAGTTAAGAAATTAAAATGAAAGGAATCCAACAGAGACTTTCAACGTAAAGAGATATGAATGTTTTAGTTGGACCATTTTTCCGCTTTGTGATAGATGGTGCTGTAGTAGTCAAATACATATGGCTCACAATTTTAGACGACCAGATGGTAACAGGAAGGTTTTTTAACTTAAAATACAGAACGTAGGTACGTTTGAACATTTTATTTCGGTTGTTCCAATGTGATACATGTACCTTTCTGAACTTATCATTTCTGACAACGCATGCTGTTACAGTGTGATTACCTGTAAATACTACATTAATACAATAAATGCTCAAAACGATGTCCGTCAACCTCAATGCATCTGGCAGTACGTGTAACGACATTCCTCTCAACAGCGAGTAGTTCGCCTTCCGTAATGTTCGCACATGCACTGACAATGCGCCGACGCATGTTGTCAGGCGTTGTCGCTGGATCACGATAGCAAACATCCTTCAACTTTCCCCACAGAAAGAAATCCGGGGACGTCAGATTCGGTGATCGTGCGGGCCATGGTATGGTGCTTCGGCGACCAATCCACCTGTCATGGAATATACTATTCAATCCCGCTTCAACCGCATGCGAGCTATGTGCCGGACATCCATCATGTTGGAAGTACATCGCCATTCTGCCATGCAGTGAAACATCTTGTAGTTACATCGGTAGAATATTACGTAGGTAATCAGCATACATTGCACCATTTAGATTGCTATAAAATGGGGGCCAGTTATTCTTCCTCCCATAATGCCGCACCATACATTAACCCGCCAAGGTCGCTGATGTTCCACTTGTCGTAGCCATCATGGATTTTCCGTTGCCCAATAGTGCATATTATGCCAGTTTACGTTACCGCTGTTGGTGAATGACGCTTCGTCCCTAAATACACTCCTGGAAATTGAAATAAGAACACCGTGAATTCATTGTCCCAGGAAGGGGAAACTTTATTGACACATTCCTGGGGTCAGATACATCACGTGATCACACTGACAGAACCACAGGCACATAGACACAGGCAACAGAGCATGCACAATGTCGGCACTAGTACAGTGTATATCCACCTTTCGCAGCAATGCAGGCTGCTATTCTCCCATGGAGACGATCGTAGAGATGCTGGATGTAGTCCTGTGGAACGGCTTGCCATGCCATTTCCACCTGGCGCCTCAGTTGGACCAGCGTTCGTGCTGGACGTGCAGACCGCGTGAGACGACGCTTCATCCAGTCCCAAACATGCTCAATGGGGGACAGATCCGGAGATCTTGCTGGCCAGGGTAGTTGACTTACACCTTCTAGAGCACGTTGGGTGGCACGGAATACATGTGGACGTGCATTGTCCTGTTGGAACAGCAAGTTCCCTTGCCGGTCTAGGAATGGTAGAACGATGGGTTCGATGACGGTTTGGATGTACCGTGCACTATTCAGTGTCCCCTCGACGATCACCAGTGGTGTACGGCCAGTGTAGGAGATCGCTCCCCACACCATGATGCCGGGTGTTGGCCCTGTGTGCCTCGGTCGTATGCAGTCCTGATTGTGGCGCTCACCTGCACGGCGCCAAACACGCATACGACCATCATTGGCACCAAGGCAGAAGCGACTCTCATCGCTGAAGACGACACGTCTCCATTCGTCCCTCCATTCACGCCTGTCGTGACACCACTGGAGGCGGGCTGCACGATGTTGGGGCGTGAGCGGAAGACGGCCTAACGGTGTGCGGGACCGTAGCCCAGCTTCATGGAGACGGTTGCGAATGGTCCTCGCCGATACCCCAGGAGCAACAGTGTCCCTAATTTGCTGGGAAGTGGCGGTGCGGTCCCCTACGGCACTGCGTAGGATCCTACGGTCTTGGCGTGCATCCGTGCATCGCTACGGTCCGGTCCCAGGTCGACGGGCACGTGCACCTTCCGCCGACCACTGGCGACAACATCGATGTACTGTGGAGACCTCACGCCCCACGTGTTGAGCAATTCGGCGGTACGTCCACCCGGCCTCCCGCATGCCCAATATACGCCCTCGCTCAAAGTCCGTCAACTGCACATACGGTTCACGTCCACGCTGTCGCGGCATGCTACCAGTGTTAAAGACTGCGATGGAGCTCCGTATGCCACGGCAAACTGGCTGACACTGACGGCGGCGGTGCACAAATGCTGCGCAGCTAGCGCCATTCGACGGCCAACACCGCGGTTCCTGGTGTGTCCGCTGTGCCGTGCGTGTGATCATTGCTTGTACAGCCCTCTCGCAGTGTCCGCAGCAAGTATGGTGGGTCTGACACACCGGTGTCAATGTGTTCTTTTTTCCATTTCCAGGAGTGTAGAACGCGTGCAAAGAATCTGTCATCGTCCCGTAATTTCTCTTGTGCCCAGTGGCAGAACTGTACACGACGTTCAAAGTCGTGACTATGCAATTCCTGGTGCATAGAAATATGGTTCGGATGCAATCGATGTTGATGTCGCATTCTGAACACTGACGTTTTTGAGATTCCCGATTCTAGCGCCATTTGTCTGCTACTGATGTGCGGATTAGCCGCGACAGCAGCTAAAACACCTACTTTGGCACCATCATTTGTTGCAGGTCGTGGTTGACGTTTCACATGTGGCTGAACACTTCCTGTTTCTTTAAATAACGTAACTATCCGGCGAACGGTCTGGACACTTGGGTGATGTCGTCCAGGATACCGAGCAGCATGCATAGAACACGCCCATTGGGCATTTTGATCACAATAACTATACATCAACACGATATCGACCTTTTCCGCAATTGGTAAACGGTCCATTTTAACACGGGTAGCGTATCACGAAGTAAATACCGTCCGCACTGGCGGAATGTTACGTGATACCACGTACTTAAACGTTTGTGACTATTACAACGCTATCTATCACAAAGCGAAAAAAGTGGTCTAACTAAAACATTCATATCTCTTATGTACTACACGAACATGTAATACAAAATGGGGGTTCCTATTTTAAAAAAATAAAAAAAAGAACCCAGTTCATATCCGTTTGACCTATGGCAGCCTCATCTAGTGGGCCAACCATAGCGCCATCTGGTTTACCCCTTCAAGCTAGACGAGATCCGTTCTTTGTAATTTTCCGATTGATGCTTATTTCGTGAGATATTTGGCCCGGTCACTATCAATGGACCACCCTGTGTAGACACATGGCAATGTCTAAAGCACTGTGAAAGTATTTGCAGCTATAAACAAAGTCTACTAAATAAACTGAACCGCTAAAGAAACTGGTGTGTGCATGTGTAGCCGGCTGCGGTGGCCGAGTCGTTCTAGGCACACCAGTCCGGAACCGCGCTGCTGCTACGGTCGCACGTTCGAATCCTGCCTCGGACATGGATGTGTGTGATGTCCTTAGATTTAAGCAGTTCTCTGTCTAGGGGACTGATGACCTCAGATGCTGAGTCCCATAGTGCTCATAGCTTTCGGAGACTAAGGCCTACTTGTGTACCGTTGGTGACTGCACCATACAAAGCTTTACGCCTAGTCGGGACCCGTCAGCATCTACATTGGACTGTCGATGACTGGAAACATGTTGCCTCGTCGGACGAGTCTCATTTCAAATTGTATCGAGCGGATGGACGTGTAAGGGTATGGAGACAAACTCATGTATCCATGGACCCTGCATGTCAGCAGGGGACTGTTAAAGCTGGTGGAGGCTCTGTAATGGTGTGGAGCGTGTGCAGTTAGAGTGATATGGGACGCCTGATACGTCTAGACACGGCTCTGACAGGTGACACGTTCGTAAGTATCCTGTCTGATGACATGCATCCATTCATGTCCATTGTGCATTCAGACGGACTTGGGCAATTCCATCAGGACAATGCAACACCCCACATGTCTAGAATTCCTACAGAGGGGCTCCAGGAACATTCTTCTGAGTTTAAACACTTCCTCTGGTCTCCTAACTCCCCACACATGAAGATTATTGAACATATCTGGTATACCTTGCAACATGCAGTTCAGAAGAGATTTCCATCACCTCGTACTCTTAGTGATTTATGGACAGCCTTGCAGGATTCAAGGTGTCAGTTTCCTCCAGCAATACTTCAGGCATTAGATGAGTCCATGCCACAGCGTGTTGCGGCACTTTTGTGTGCTCGCGGGGTCCCTATACGATATTAGGCAGGTGTACCACTTTCTTTGGCTCTTCAGAGTAAAAAAGGAATTGAGGACTTTAAGAAGTGCAGAATACAGACACATTTGAAATGTAATATGATAAAGATACGTGTATTTTAATGAACTTTTATTGAATTCCCAATGTTACTTGGTTGTTTGATATTTTTACTATCACAAGAAATACTACATTTGTAACCATCGACAAATAAACGACCAGACGTACACAGTTTCTCTTAAAATCTATGCCTCATGATTTCCGAAACTCCTCACGTGGGGTCGATGAAAAATATAACAGATTATATAACGTAGCCTTCAACTCCCTAGTAAAGCGTTTCAAAATAAGTTTAATAAAATACAATTCCAATTGTTTTGGAGGTATGCTGCGCAGCACATTTAAAATGTCGTTCTTTATTGTCTTCCTTTGCTACTCAGGAGTTTGAAATTTGGCTTAAGGGTGTCTACAATCTTCTCCTGTAATGGAAAAAAGGCGTTCACCTTGGGATGTGACGCTCGGGCTCGGCGTCCCTTCAAGGTGTCGACACCTGTCGAAAGAAAAATCTAATGTGAGATGGATTAATGATTTCTCATTAACAGAAAATTTGACCATAATTCTGCCCAACGCCACCGTGCACGTTTCTGTGCTTGGGTTCAGAAGCGCGACGCTCACCGTGGAAGTCAGGTAATTTGCTTATGTGTCGCCCAGAAAATCGTATCAGGCGACGACGTTTCAGAATTCACAAGTAAAGACCTAAGGATGTGGCCTTAAAAGGGCGTCATGGAGCCACCCATTTCCTTGGGGCGTTGATTCCCACATATTTCGATCGACAACGACAGTTCGCGATGTGTCGAAATGATTGCCTGTGACACCGGCGCCTAGGAAGTAGTGAGGCTCTTTGTGTCCAGGAACCTCTAGCAGAGGTGTGTGGGTGGCGCCGAGGGCTTGCTCGCACTGTGAGGGAGGAAGAGGAGCCGTTTGACATTCTATTCACTCTTGTGTCAATGTCTGAGCGCACCGTGTTCATGCCACGGAAAGACGTGAAACCGCATGCATGAAAAAGCATAGAGAACGTATGCTGCTTCGTTTCGCGTTCTGATTTCGTCGTATCTTTTTAGGCTCCATCCTAAACCCTAGAGCAAAGAAAGCGGTCGCGCTACACTACAAAGGAGTCAAACCAATTTCAATGTGGATGAAGTCTCAAGATGTCTTTATAGAAGAGCTGAATCGTCTGGGAGGGGGTAGGGGGGGGGGGGGTAGGGGGTTCATCAGTATTCGTTTGCGACATCGAAACATGAGGGAGTCAACGCCCCAATGGAAAGATTGGTTTTATTGACGCCCGGTATGCCACCTTCTAAGACGTTTTTGTGTCGATTCTCAGTGGCGGTCTGTCTGAAACGTTTCCACGGCAAGCCATTCGAATACCGCATGATTTCAGCGCTGGGTGTCGCTGTTCTGAACTCCATGATAGAGGTGTCAAGGTAAATGTGGCTAAGAGGGGATGTGGCAACCTTTCCGTAATCCGACAGGTCCACTGTGGCGTTGTGCGAACTGTGGTGAAATTTGGTGCCAAAGCGACATCTTTAGCCCACCTTACAACTCATATGAACTTCTGAGCTCTTGGCCGATCTCACACACTTTTGCACCACAACAGGGGAAGCTTGTAGGTACCTCGGAGTCAAATTTCAAACTTCTGCGTCGCAATGGGAAACAATTACGTGTTTTCGAAAACATAGAGATCCACTGCCAAGCTGCTAAACTTAGCTGTTCGTTTACCGCAGCAAGACTTACCGATACAGTGGCATTTGAGATACTGGATGGAACTAGTTGGTAGATCACTCGCCCGTGACGGAGGCGAAGCGAGCGATCGATTGCAGGCGATATCGCCAGCGATGCGTGGCCCGTGTACGGGGCTGTGGAACACGTGTGAGCACACAAACAAGTGCACTTGCGGAAGAGCGTAGACGTCACCGAGTCCGCCCGACATGCCGCTTTTCACGCACAATAATCGGCAGGGGGGGTGTCGGTCCTGGAATACCCTGACGGACTGCCCGCTATCTGCCCGATTCAGTCGCCCTCCTCTCGCTTCCATTTCCACCTCCAGTTACTGCCGCTTCCCTCTTTTGATACCCGTGTGATTCGTTTGGTGTTATTGCCCCGGCCGAACGGACGCTCCCAGGAAAAGCCCCGTTTCACAGCGACAAAGCCCTTCGTTCACCGCTTCGAGGAGCGCAGGATGCAGCCGAGCTGTTACTGGGGAGACAACTGGCGGTGGGCGGTCGAGATTTTTACGAGCGGCTCGAAAGCAAGAATTTATCGTCTGCTATTTCTCTCTGGTTTCCTATTCCTCTTTCGCCCAAAGTCGCTCCCGCATCATTTTTCAATCCTTCTGATGTTTAGTCACACAGCTGTGTCAAAAATATCAGTGGAAACAAACGTAATACTCGACAAATTCGCAAATTATATGCGTAAAAATGCAGTGAAAACTGACATTTGAAATAATTCAAAAGCCAAGATCGCTTAGATACTGTTTACTGGATAACCGGTTGAAACGTCCCCTTTAGAAAAATTTGATACAAGACTGTGCTTAAACTGACACACAATATTTTGTTAGCGCAACGCAATCTGACTTTCAGAATTCCCTACAAAAGAATGGCCCTGACTAACATTAAACTATACCTTTCACAAATCACTTACCTCACAAAAATCTTCGCTACTCAAGCTACTGCAATACAGCGAGCGCCACAACTGCCAGCTAAATAAAAGATTCAAACTATGGAAGGCACTAACTACTGATAGGGATAGTTAGCAAATGAAAGATATTAATAGAGAACAAACAATGTATTTACCTTGATATCATCATATATATATATATATATATATATATATATATATATATATATATATATAGCAGTTCATGATAAAATTTCAAAACTCCGCCATTTCTCTCCCCACATCCACCACTGCTGGCGGCTCACCTCCAACTGCCCAGCGCTACGCGCTGTTCACAGCCAGCTGCCTAACACTAAAATGGCGAGTATTACAACAATGCAAAGCAGCCACAGACTGCACACAGCACAGCCAGTGATTTTCATACAGAGGTGGCGTTACCAATAAAAAAACCTAAACAGCCTACTTACACGGTTTCAGCATACTAAGGGTGCCATCATCGGATGTGAACGATGGCACCTTTAGTGTGTTGAAACCGGTTATCCAGTAAACAGTATTTAAGCGATCTTGGCTTTTGAATTACTTCTACAACAGAGTGATCGCCCCACTACGCACTATGTGTTCACTGCAAAACTGACATTGGTAGCAGAAGAGTGCCATTTCATAATGTAAGGTACGCAAAATGTCAAAGATACTAAAAGAGAAAAGTCCATCATCACTCAAGCAAAGTATAGCCTCATGCTCACGAATGAAGTTTCCAGATGTGCAGCGCTGTGAAAATAATAGATACATTATTGAGGTTTATCAAGGCAAAGACCTATTGTACTCGACTGACACCCATGCTGTTTGTCCCGTCAGTGGCAAATGTGTTGTCCATCTGTTGAGATTGGATGACATTAGATGCACTTCTCATTCCAATTGATTCATAGTGAGGAGATTCTTCAGATTGTAGAACATGTCAATAAACACGAATACAAAATAAATATTTACAAAGACAACAGGTATGTTTATGTACCTTACAAAGATCCCAAGCGAAATGCTCATTGTGGCTTTGGAGCAGGTCAAAAGTCTTAAACATGTATTCACTTATAATAAGACTTGTCACAAAATATGTAAATGTTCTATATTCTTAAGCTATTGTAGCCACGCATCATAAAATAGAAGAAGCATTTTGCAACATTTATCTACAATGATTGTGCTACTGCGCTCAATTTATACGGAAGCCAGATTGTACTTATTACTCGTATTATGTGATTTTGTTAGTAACATATAGACATCGGTCCGTTCTGCTGAGAAAATCACCAATGAAGGAGAAAGAGCTGCCAGCAAATAAATCCTACAAGCTATTCTTAAACTGAATTTTGTTGGTAGTTAATCGTTTTATGACTGCTGGCAAGTTATTGAAAGTATGTGCTCCTGAATAGTGGACAAAAAAATGCCCTATCCGGTGTAGTCAGTCCATTATTATGTATACTGGTTGCTATTTTCATGATTCATAGATGAACAGAAGAGATGAGATAGGAACGAATGATAGAATTAAGAATATTGGAGGATATATATGTTGCTTAGCGATGTGATTTGAATAACTCATGAAGCTAAATCATAAATGTACAGAACTTAGCTGAAACTTAATCTGCAGGACAAGTCAACTAACATAACTTTTTCAGCAGTTTATCGCTTTCGTGTTTCTTTCCAATTCTAACATACTGTTGTTATTCGCACCTGTACAGATTAAGAGTTAACCATATTTAATTAGAAATTGTAGAATATTTGTAAATCCAAAGACACATAACAGTAAAACAATTCCGAAACATTGAGTATCAAATAAGACACTTTTGTGTCTAGGGAGGTATAAGGCTGTGTTGCAGCGAGGGAGGTGTAAGGCTATGTTGCAGCGTATCGCCATTTTTGCTTAAATTTGTATGTAGCAGAAGTATTGATTTTAGAGATTTCCTGAATTTCAAAATCGCGGAAGACATTCTAGCAAAAGGAGTGAACGCCTCCTCCTAAAAGACAACATTACGAGAAACCTGCAACCAGCGTATCAGAAACTAATTGATACACGAGGACCTTGTTTGCAACAAAACCATTTGTATCAAATACTAAAGTAAGATGAAGGAAGAAGTAACTGAAAGTTCGTGTGGAGCAGAGTAAGATCTGGATGTGAAATGTGGACTCTCGGGTAACCGAAGAAGATGTTGATGAAGAAGAAGAACATACTAGAAGTAAATGAATTGTTATGCCAAGGGGTAATGTTAAAAATGAGTTTCACAGAAAAAGCTAGAAATGGAAAGGTAGTAGAAATGATGGAGCAGAAAGAGATCAATGGGACACAGATTATTGGCTCAGTGCTAAGGCTTCTATAAATAACTATCCTCCAGCTGGGGCAGACAAATATTCGAAAGTTCAAAACAGATACAAGAGAATTTTGGGTGTATTTGGTGTGCAGAGATGGAACGTTTTGCACAAAATGGATGAAAATAGAGGACGTCAGTAAATGAGGCGAAAGACTAAAGACTCAACAAAATAGTAGAACACCCACCATTTGGTATATAAATTCATCTGATCCCTTAATATGTCAGCCTAAACCCAGTGGCATTTTCCATATACTACTATTAAGAAGTCCTCATCATGTTTTTGAGTCGTCTTGTGATTCATGTAGTTTATTGTTCTAATTACATGAAGAGTCCTACCTCACATGTCGTAACATCAATCGAATGGTTTGCCAAAACTGTGTTCCACATCTTATTTTGATTTCACTATCATGCGTTTCATACTGTAGTGAACGTCTGTTGGACCACGGAAGAACCAGTTTCAGATATTAACCTTGTATAAAGCAGTTTCTGCAAACACCGACATTATAATCATACCCAAGTGACGCCTATCTCGCATACAGGTGTGGAAAATTTTTGTCATGGATGTGGCAATTGAAGTGACGTCATAGATGTTCAAGGGAGAATTTCGAGACCACAGTCGTACTCTTTTGCCTTTCCTACGATTGTGAATGCATACAAAGGAATATTATCGAGCTAATAGATTCGCCCCATAATGACCATCTCGGAGTATGCATTAGTAACCCAAGCTCTCAATAATGTCTTTCTTACAGATAAATTTTCATAAATGCCAGCCTATAAAGTATTTTTGCAATTAAGACGCCATTCCCACTCACGTTCTTCCAGACATTGTAGAAGACTTCGATCTATCTGAATTTTTTCTACTTTTTGTGCAGAATTGTATGCGGCCCCATTAAGTCACAAAGGAGGCAAGTAGTATCAGGCGTCCCGCAGGGTTCGGTATTAGGTCCTGCATTCTTTTCATTGGTTGTCAATGATGTGTCATCAGTTTTGTCCTATAGCAAATACCACATGTATGCTGATGACTCCCAGTTGTACCTAAGTGCAAAACCAATAAGCCTGAAGACATCTATCGAGTATCTCAGTGCCGATTTCGGGTAGCGTTAACTGTTTGGTGAACTAATCGTGTTATAATGTGGACACCACAGACGTTGCATATCACACTGTAATCCAGAGGTTAGGCAACGTCACTTCGAAGTGCTATTGGAGATTGTTTGATGTTTAATCGCGTATATTATGTGAAATCCCATCCCTGACAGGGTCATCAGGGACTGATCTGAAGAAATAAGAACAGAGGATTCAAATGACCTGATTCCGGTTCACTCAGAAACCATGGTCTAATGTGCCACAGAAACCGACTGGTGCAATGGAGTCATAGGTTCCATCATTTGCTGTGCTGGGAAGTTCATGAACGAGGAGTCTTATAAGTATTTTCCGTACCGGGTTTGTTTTCCTTAACGCTATACATAAAATGCGCAACATAATCAAAGGAACGCTTTTTCGAAACCCCGTAGTTTCCACCCACTGCGAGCCTCCAGTTTTCAAAATTTGGCTCAAGGGTGCATAAAAACTTCCTGTGTAATGATGCAAAAGCGTGGCATCTTTCGACGTCAGTCTCTGGCTCGACGTTGCTGCAAACAGAAAAGGCAACAGCTCAGAAGTTAGTGTGTCGTATAAAGTGGGCAACTGGTATCACATTGGCACCAAGCTTCAGCAAAATTCTTCCCAACGCCACAGTAGGCTTGTAACACCACGGGAATGTTGTCATAGCCTGCTTCCCCCATTTAACCCCTTCTTTCATTGCTTCTGCGACGGAGGTTAGAACTGCGAGGCACAAGGATGAAATCACACGGTTTTCTTATGAGTGGCCGAGGAAAATGTCCCTGACACACTGCCGCTCAGAATCGGTACTAAAGGCCGTCAGAGGGTGGCAAAATTACTTCAACGAATTGGGGCGTTGATTCCTACACATTTCGCTGTCGGAGCTATGAGCAACTGGAGACGGTCTTGACAACTTTTGACACTCCTGATGCCCTCGGTCATTTCAACCCTTTTCTAAGAGCATTGTGGCGCTGCTTCTTCTTTAAACGTGAGCTGATTCCTTTGGTGCGCACCATGACCGCAGTTTTGAACTTGTTTATAGGTTGGAACCACCAGGGACCTTTCACCATCACTCCACGAAACCTGATCGTGTTCCGAAGCCCCTAAGGGTTCTTCTGCGTTTTCATCTCCCCTATTTCACGTTCCCCTGTGGCGTGACCACTGATGTGTGACACTGAAACAGGCGTGAATAAAACGGAAAAGGGTCCTTCTAAGAACCCCCCAGCTCGGGAAAACTCCCGGTGCCACTCACCCGTCTTTGTTGATCGACTTGATGTTGTGCGTGTACAGACAGAAAACAAGACATGCGCCCGCTCTTCCGCCGCTACACTGCTGCTTATAGTGGGCCATCTGAAATCGCAGAGTGCCGAAGGGGTTGCCTGTCTCCAGGTGCCTAGTACTTCGCCATGGGTTCTGCCTGTACAGGTAAATTTTTAATCTTCCTGTAACACGACAGGCAACGGCCTTGCCGCAGTGAATACACCGGTTCCCGCGAGATCACCGAAGTTGAGCGCTGTCGGGCGTGACCGGCACTTGCGTGGGTGACCATCCCGGCCGCCATGCGCTGTTGCCATTTTTCGGGGTGCACTCAGCCTCGTGATGCCAATTGAGGAGCTACTCGACAGAACAGAAAACCATCACAACGATCGGGAGAGCAGTATGCTGGCCACACGCCCCTCCTATCCGCATCCTCAACTGAGGATGACACAGCAGTCGGATGGTCCCGATGGGCCACTTGTGGCCTTGTAACACGACAACGGTCTAAAAAACCACAAACATGTATTTTCGAGGATGACATATCACAGACATTTCATTGTCCCCTTGAGAATGGCTACAAAATCTAAATCATTATTGTGTGCAATAAATCAACAATTAACACTCAAATGGCGAATAATTACTTTAATGGGGGTAGCACGTCAAACGGGCCGACTTGGAGCAGGAGAGGCACGACAGGACGTTTTATTTTCTACTGTCTATACTTTTACAAATAAATTCATAAAACTTTGTCAGCATGACCAGGAAGAATTCAGGATTCACACTCATAGCAGTGGAAGTGCAAAAACATAACAAACAAATTTTTTTTAGATATGAAGTTTCATAATTTTTTCACTTACTGTTGGCTGCATTTGTTGCTATAGGTACATTTTTCTTCACAAGTAAGAGAGATTCTTTGATGAATTTTGCACAACATACAAACCATACTTACAGGTGTATGAAACTCTAGAATTTTCCAAATCTATTGAAAACTGTGGTAAAAATTGAGATAATTAACTACAAAATTAGATTTTTTTTCTAAACATAAGGTTTAAAACGTAACAGCTTATTCATTTTTTCATAAATTAAATAGATTTTAGAGTTTCAGACACCTGTAAGTATGGTTTGTATGCTGTGCGAAATTCATCGATCAGTCTCTCGTACTTATGAAGAAAACTGTACCTATAGCAACAATTGCAGCCAATAGTAAGAGAAAAAATGATGAAATTTCATATGTAAAAAAAATTATTTTGTTATGTTTTTTAACTTCCGCTGCTACGACTGTGAATCTTGAATTCTTCCTGGCCATGGTGACAAAGTTTTATGAATTTACTTGTAAAAGTATAGACAGTTGAAATTAAAATGTCCTCTGGTGCCTCTCCTGCTCCAAGTCAGCCCGTTTGACGTCCTACCCCCCCCCCCCCCCCTAAAAGTACTAATGTTCTATTTCCCTTGCTACATAAGTAGCTCCAATTTCTTTAATCTTGTACGAAGTGTTTACTAGCTTATTGACTATCTGAGTCCGCAGCTCGTGGTCGTGCGGAAGCGTTCTCGCTTCCCACGCCCGGGTTCCCGGGTTCGATTCCCGGCAGGGTCAGGGATTTTCTCTGCCTCGTGATGACTGGGTGTTGTGTGATGTGCTTAGGTTAGTTAGGTTTAAGTAGTTCTAAGTTCTAGGAGACTGATGACCACAGATGTTAAGTCCCATAGTGCTCAGAGCCATTTTGACTATCCGAATCCAGAACCAGTAATAATGTTATATGAGGGTACTATGTACATATGCACACTCAAAAAATTGTGGTAAAATTTGGTGCCATGTGGAATCATAAACACAGCTGACACGTCACACGAACTTCTGAGCTGTTGCCTTTTGTGTCGGAAGTGTTAATACGTTGCTAATTTAAGCGTCGTCGACCACAAGTTGATGACGCAGGGCGCCATCCTATTGCACCGCTACAGAGTAAGTTTGTGCGCACATTTGAGCCAAATTTGTAACTGAAGCCTCGCAATGACGGGGAATTACGCGGTTCCAAAGAGTGTTTCTTTAATATTCTATTGCGCAGTGTAGATTTAGATTTAGTTTTTACACCAACCTTGTGTTTTGGATACGAAACTTTTCACGACGAAGCCCATGCATAAAAAGTTCTCGGCTCACTTGCCGTTTCAAACACGGATCAGATTCCAAGCTTTCGATGGTATCCTCCATCATCTTCGTCAAGGACTGAAACCGATTATCAATCGAAAGCTAGTAACCCGGTTTTGTTCCAGAAGACAATGACGGAGGGTATCATCGAAAGCTTGGGATCAGGTCTTGTCTCTGATGACGATGAAAGGATATCATCGAAAGGTTGGAATTTGACGCAGCAACTGTATATTGTGTTTTGCTCACACACTATAAACGTACAGAGACGTATTGCTGCCCCTTGTTTGGAAGTAAATCCGACAGCTGCCACGCTATCGCTGTGGCAGTGGTAACAACACGGCGCCGACAACAACAGCCGTACGCAGGGGTAAGGCGCCGCTGCGGCGTCGCCAACAGCACGGGCGCCACTCGAGCGATCAGACGGGCCCTGGGACGGGGAACAATGGTCTGCGGGTCCTAATTGCCGACGGGGACGGATCTGGACGAGCGGCTGCGGCAGCGCCATTAATCTGGTGCCGAGCCGCGGGGGCGCTGCAGGCGCATGAATCAGCGTCGCGTGCGCCGGCCGCGAGCGCGCCGCGGCCGCACAGTGGCTCACAGCACTTGCGCCTTGTGCGCGGTGCTGGGAGCGCGCGGGGTGAGAGAGGTCGCTGTTTAGTTGTCGGCGACCCCTGACGTGTGAGTCATCAGTGCGAGCGGGTGTAATGCGCTCCTGCGGCTGCACGACTCGCTTCACTGCGTCCGAAATGTTGCGTGCGAGAGGGAGCACTGACTTCATTCCGCCGGTCTTTATACGACAGAGCGGGGGTGCGACTGATCCAGATGCAAGCACTGGAGACTCAGCGCTTTTGTACAGGGGGTTTCAGGACGATAGATCACTCGAAGACGATCATTTTTCGTTAAGGAATGTCAATGTTGGAGAATTAAGAAGGTACCAAAACACTGGCTGAGAACCAAAGTAATCTATACATCTTTAAAATGTGCACTAAAAAATGAATTAGTACGTATCGAGTTATCAGTCTTCTAGATTCAGCCTATAGATTACAAAATAGTTCAAATGGTTCTGAGCACTATGGGACTTTACATCTGAGGTCATCAGTCCCTAGAAATTAGAACTACGTGAACCTAACTAACCTAAGACATCACCCACATCCATGCCCGAGGCGGGATTCGAGCCTGCGACCGAAGCAGTCGCGCGGTTCCGGACTGAAGGGCCTAGAACCGCTCGACCACAGCGGCAGACTATAGATTACACTAAGGAGCCAGAACATTAAGATCATCTCTTGAAAAGTTTGTTTGTGCGTCTTCGGAACGAAATAAATCACTGATTTTGCGTATCAGGGATCTGACAGTTCCTTGGTAGTTTAGTGGAGGTGTGTGGCATTATAGAGGGTGAAAAGTATTTAAACCGACAAACTCTGGGAGGTTGTAGGTGACATCAAAACAAATATTTTTCCTCTATGTCATTTTTTCCTATGGAGATTATTTAAACCGGTGGAGGCCGTATTACGCTCTTCAGTTGTTAGTGGCCTTATTACGATCTTGAGTTGTTAGAGGGCGTATTACGCTCTTCAATTGTAGGCAACTGCTGTCCACCAATGTAGTAGCGCATTCTCTCTGTTTAGTAATGGAACGATACAGCTGGAGTGAGTACACTGATATGGTTGGTGTGTATTACGTACCGCACCACAACGCACGAGCTGCACAGCGGGTTTATCAACGACAATATCCTAATCGCCGTATCCCGCATCATACGACCTTTGCTGCTGTGTACAAAAGTCTGCGTGAGACCGGGTCATTTAGCAGACTACCTGGACAGGGACGCCTTCGCACGGTAAAAACACTGCAGTTTGAGAAAGCTGTCTTGCAGCATGTGGAGCGGGATCCTTCACTCAGCACTCGTACAATTGCGCGTAACATGCGGACGAATCAGACGAATGTAAGAGCAGTCCTTCGAGAGCAATTGTTACGGCCGTTTCACTTACAGCGTGTCCACAACCTGGAACCAGTTGATTATGCACCCAGAGAACAGTTTTCGCAGTCGTACCTGGAACAGTGTGAAATGCATCCTACATTTCCATCCTCTGTGTTGTTTACCGTTGAAGCAACGTTCGGGCGTGATGGAATCTTCAACATACACAGTTAGCATGTTTGGAGTGAGGGTAACCCACATGCCACAGTTACCAGCGCTCATCAAGTGCGGTTCATCGTTAATGTGTGGGTCGGTGTTGTTGGGGACTGTTTAATTGGGCCGTATCTGCAACCTAGGCCATTAAATGGCAGGAACTATTACAATTTTCTCGCCATAATTGCTGTAAGACGTCCCGCTCCCTACAAGCCAACGCATGTGGTTCCATGACGGAGCGCCGGCATATTTCAGTCGTCGTGTGCGTCGATTCCTGGACCGACGGTTCCCAGAAACGTGGATTGGCAGAGGCTGACCTGTACCGTGTCCTGCTCGATCCCCATATATGTCCCCTCTGGAATTTTTTGTATGAGGAGAGATGCGCAACCTTGTTTACGCAACTACTTTTGCATCAGAAGAGAATCTGGTTGCCCGGATAGTAGCAGCAACAGGAAGAATTCAGGATACTCCTGGGGTTTTTGCCCGTGTCAGACAGAACATGATCCGACGCAGTAACCTCTGTTTACGCGTCAATGGAGGCATTTTTGAAAGGCTACTGTAATTGAAATTGGGTTGTGTTAATGTGTTGTCTCTTCGTGATAAGAAATGGAAAAGTGTTTGCTGGGTTAATTAATTTGCCACCAGAGAAATCTTCCTCTACCGGTTTAAATACTCCTCATAGGAAAAAATGATATTAGGGAAAAATATTTGTTTTGATGTCCCCTACAACCTCCCAGAGTTTGTCGGTTTAAATACTTTTCACCCCGTATGTCTACGCACAGGTCATCTGATTCACGTAAATAACGGGCCGCTGAACAGCGTTCTCGGTAGCGACCAAGATGGGTCCCATAGGACTTACATCAGGTGAATCTGGTCGCCGAGACATCAGCGTGAGTGAGATGTAGTGCTCCTCAAACTACGATATCACTCTTGTGGCTCAGAGACGAGGGCAATTATACCGCTGAAAGATAACTTCGCCGTGGTGGAAAACATCAAGCATGAAGGGATGCGGGTGGTTCGAGCTGTCAGCATGTCTTCGATTACCACCAGAAGTCCCATGCAAGCACAGGAGAGTGTCTCCCATAATACAGGGTGATTCAAAAAGAATACCACAACTTTAAAAATGTGTATTTAATGAACGAAACATAATATAACCTTCTGTTGTACATCATTACAAAGAGTATTTAAAAAGGTTTTTTTTCACTCAAAAACAAGTTCAGAGATGTTCAATATGGCCCCCCTCCAGACACTCGAGCAATATCAACCCGATACTCCAACTCGTTCCACACTCTCTGTAGCATATCAGGCGCAACAGTTTGGATAGCTGCTGTTATTTCAATGGTGGCTGGGAGAGGTGGTAGAAACACCATATCCTTAACATACCCCCATAAGAAAAAATCGCAGGGGGTAAGATCAGGGCTTCTTGGAGGCCAGTGATGAAGTGCTCTGTCACGGGCTGCCTGGCGGCCGATCCATCGCCTCGGGTAGTTGACGTTCAGGTAGTTACGGACAGATAAGTGCCAATGTGGAGGCGCTCCATCCTGCTGAAATATGAATTGTTGTGCTTCTTGTTGGAGCTGAGGGAACAGCCAATTCTCTAACATCTCCAGATACTGTAGTCCAGTTACAGTAGCACCTCCGAAGAAAAAGGGACCAAATACTTTATTGGCTGAAATGGCACAGAAAATGTTCACCTTAGGCGAGTCACGTTCATACTGAGTTGTTTCCCGCGGATTCTCAGTGCCCCATATACAGACATTGTGACGGTTGACTTTCCCGTTAGTGTGGAAAGTTGCTTCATCACTAAACACAATCTTTGAAACGAAAGATTCATCTGTTTCCATTTGAGCAAGGATAAAATCACAGAAATCGATTCTTTTAATCTTATCAGCTGCAGACAGTGCTTGAACCAATTTCAGACGATAAGGTTTCATAACTAACCTTTTTCGTAGGACTCTCCATACAGTTGATTGTGGAATATGCAGCTCTCTGCTAGCTCTGCGAGTCGATTTTCCTGGGCTGCGAACAAATGCTTGCTGGATGCGTGCTACATTTTCATCACTCGTTCTCGGCTGTCCATAACTTTTCCCTTTGCACAAACACCCATTCTCTGTAAACTGTTTATACCAACGTTTAATACACCACCTATCGGGAGGTTTAACACCATACTTCGTTCGAAATGCACGCTGAACAACTGTCGTCGATTCACTTCTGCCGTACTCAATAACACAAAAAGCTTTCTGTTGAGCGGACGCCATCTTAGCATCAACTGACGCTGACGCCTAGTCAACAGCGCCTCAAGCGAACAAATGTACAACTAAATGAAACTTTATAGCTCCCTTAATTCGCCGACAGATAGTGCTTAGCTCTGCCTTTCGTCGTTGCAGAGTTTTAAATTCCTACAGTTGTGGTATTCTTTTTGAATCACCCTGTATAATACTGCTCCCACCAGCCTGGATCCGTGGCGCGCTGCACGTTTCGAGCCTCAGTTCACGTCGATGACGGCGTTTATGGATGCGACTAGCCATCTCGTATAGCAAAAATGTGATTCACCATAAGAGCACATACATTTCCATTGAGCTACGATCGAATCCCAGTGCAATCGTAATTGACGATGTCGTTGGGTCACCATGTGAACACGTAAGGTGATCAACTGCGGAGTTCCATGTTCAACAATGTACGATGAACGGTTTGCTCCGAATCGCTTCTGCGTGCATCAGCATTGTGCTCTTTAGGCAGGGATCTTACTTTACAGACCAGCGTCCGAACACCACTTCCTGTGAAGAGTCGTGGATTCCCACCCATTTAGCGCCTAGTGGTGGTTCCACTGTCCTTCTGCCTCTTTCCGTACATGCTCACAACAGTGTCACGTGATCTCTCGATCAGCTTCACCATTTTCGAGATACTCTTTCACATGCGAAGTATATTAATAATCTGCCCTTTGTCAAAGTATCTTATCTAAATGGATTTCCTCATTTGCAGCCCATGTCTTCGCTACGGTCAATCCTTGTCCGTGTCTGCTCCGCTTACATACTTTTGTTACCGCGTCACGTGCCCGGAACGCCACAAGACGGCATGCAACATCGCGATAGACAATGGTGCATGGGGGCTTAATTATTTATGAATGCAAATACTTTTAATTTTTGCTTTAGTAGCTGTCTGTCCGATTACGAAGTCTCGTAAACGGTTGGCCCTGACTAGTATTATTACGCTATCTGACTGCATAGAACAATAACAAGGAATGAAATGGAAATTTTCATTAACACAATTAATTAATTAAGTCCCCAGCAACTATAAAACCTACGAAACCAAAGCACAAGTATAACTGTTCTGTGTGTGGAAGTATGACTCAACGTACGCACCTGGCACGGTTCTTCTTCAACAACACAAGAAATTTTAAATATCATTTATACTGAATTAATTAAAGGAAATAAAAATACCATAATTACTCAAGAAAACCAGAATTACACTCTAATCCCAGAACACAAGCCAGATGCTTTGTTGACTGAACCTGTAATGAAGCATTATTTACGACATTAAATAATGAAAAATAAATCAAGTTTCGTTACCTTCATATATTGACCAAAATCACTCTAATCATTACAATATATCACCACACCGACTCGCTATTACCACATCTCAACAAGAACTTTTCAGTATCACATCTCAGCAAGCACTCTCTACTAGCACATCTCAACAAACACTCTCTGCTACGAGTTCTTAACAAGCACTGACTACCACGAGCTCTCCCCAAGCACTGCCCACTACGACATCTCAATAATCACTGCCAGTGGAGGCGGCGGAACAATACTCTCTAGCGCGATCCCTGGCGCTGTGGCTCAGTGTAGCCACCTTTCATATGCGCTTCCTCCAAGGGCTAGAATTTGATGGTATTTTTGCCAGCATTGGTGGTGAAAATACCACGAAATTCGTCAAAAAAATACAAACACTCTCTGCTACGAGTTCTTAACAAGCACTGACTACCACGAGCTCTCCCCAAGCACTGCCCACTACGACATCTCAATAATCACTGCCAGTGGAGGCGGCGGAACAATACTCTCTAGCGCGATCTCTGGCGCTGTGGCTCAGTGTAGCCACCTTTCATATGCCCTTCCTCCAAGGGCTAGAATTTGATGGTATTTTTGCCAGCATTGGTGGTGAAAATACCACGAAATTCGTCAAAAAATACAGACAAAAATAAAAGATAATATTAATACGTAAATATCACATACTAGATAAAATTTTGGCTTTGCACTGACCTTTCAATAACCTAATATATAAAATACAGTAAGCAATACAAATTCTTTCATACATGTGACTTTACATAACAGTTTACACAAGTATTATGTGGTTAAACAGTTCAATCAATAGCGCCAGCAATGACGAATATGTGCAGGTAAGAGTCTCATAACTTTTCACAAACAGTAATACACAAAAAAATCAGTTTATACAAATATTCGCATAAACGCTTTCCATAGCTCAAGAATAAGCAGTTGACAGTTTCAGCAGTAGCACCCAGCAATGGTCAACAGGTGCAAAAATCAACAAGTGACATTTTTTCAGTAGAAACAGTCCATCAGTGGCACCCAGTAATGTTGAATAGGTGCAGACACCAACAAGTAACACCATTTCAGTATAAGCAGTTCCATTAGTTGCACCAGCAATGTTGAGCAGGTGCACACAGCAACAGGTGACATCTTTTCAGTAGAAGCAGTCCATCAGTGGCACCCAGCAATGTTGAGCAGGTGCAGATATCAACAGGTGACATCTTTTCAGTAGAAGCAGTCCATCAGTGGCACCCAGCAATGTTGAGCAGGTGCAGACATCAACAAGTAACACCATTTCAGTAGAAGCAGTCCATCAGTGGCACCCAGTAATGTTAAACAGGTGCAGACACCAACAAGTGACATCATTTCAGTAGAAGCAGTCCATCAGTGGCACCCAGCAATGTTGAATAGGTGCACACAGCAACAAGTCACATTTCTCAATAGAAGCAGTTCCATGAGTGGCACCCAGCAATGTTGAGCAGGTACACACAGCAACAAGTGACACCATTTTAGTATAAGCAGTCCATCAGTGGCACCCAGTAATGTTGAATAGGTGCTGACCGCAGTCCATAATATTCACTTTCACTAATCACACTGTTCATCAGCAGAAATTAAACATGTTCTAGTGGCACCAATCATGTAGAAAAAGTGCAAATAACAGTCCATAATATTCCCTATCACTAATCACACAGTTCATCAGCAGGAATTAAACATGACTAAATGTCACACATCATGTTGAAAAGTGCAGCACCATCACTAATCAGACAGTTCAGGCATGAACAATATTTTGAATACACATACAATGCTTTTACACTAAACATACAAATCATAACAAACACACAAATGATATCAGATAATTGTCCTATTAACTATTACAATACACAAATAGCAGTAAACCTATAATATTTATGGGTGTCAGTGCAAGCCACAACAAACAAGTAAAATAATATTTAGGAGATAGATTGGGATCACTTCTGTGGGATTATAAAAGGAAAACACACAAAACACACTCACTCATCTTTCATCCACATTTAGTGCTACTGTGTAATTGAATAGTGTTAACTGTGTAAATGCAATTCTGTCAAAATTTTATGTTCATCATGTGTATCAAGTAGTAGTGGCAGCAATGTATAACAGTCAATAATAGTTAGTCAACGTCATAGTCATCATGTCAAGACCAATGTTTGCCAAGCCAGATAAAAATGTACGGTTGCTGAACAACTGTCAGTGAGCCAAGATATGCAATTACTTCCTCTCTTCAAAAAAAAGTATATACTGCTTAGTGATTTGACAAAGTGTGTGTGTAGACAATCCTCTTTCTACTTGAGTGTTCTAGTCTGCCATCTTCATCCTCCTTGTTCCATATGGACCAACAAAAAAAATATGCTCTTCACTTACTTTACCTCTTATCCACCAAAACTCCAATAATCATCAGCATCACATAATCTCAATACTTCACTAATACCTCTTCAATACGTCGATCATCAATATCATTTACCTTACCTCTTGTCCACGAAAACTCCAATAATCATCAACTTCACATAATCTCAATACCTCAATCATACCTCTTCAATACGTCGATATATATAAACCTCAGCACCAATAACATTTCACTTCCATAACAACTCTTTCCTCTAGTCAGTCTCCTCGAACAAGTACAGACAAAATCCTAGTGCAAACTTCAATTCAGCATCCCATACAATCCGAAGACACAGTGTCCACACACAACCTCTGTGTAATCCATCTGACCCAAATCTGCTACTCATTATAAATTATAAGATACATTTTGTTTACCTTGTCCATCATTAAATAAAAGAAATGCGTACATGACCTCTAACAGACTTAGTTCGAATAACTCTCAGTAATTAATTACGATTACGGAGTGTGAATGATCATAATATTTCACAGTGTGTACACCACTTCAAGAATCATGGCAGAAGCAAACATGTGGAGTATTTCTTGTGTCAAGTGTCACTTCCTATTTCAATTACTCACGAAAAATGCAGTGTAATAACTGTCGATGGTCTAAACCTAGTGTTGGTTTGTCATGTCGTTATCTTCCTTCCTATTAGCATAAATTTATACAGCTTCCATAATACCTCCAGCTCATGTGACTTCTATGAAGTTTCTCGTACTAATGTCGTTCGTCGAATTATAGCAGTTCATTTTCTTATCTTAAAAATATAAGGCACTGAGCGTAAGCAAAACATGCAATAGCGAGTAAATATACCAGTAGAGAACAGAATGTCAACAAGTGGATGCAGCACAATCCCTACAACGAGGCTCTGCCAAGCAAACAATCTATAATTAATACCCAAGTGTAACCTAAACTCTATGTTCGTACACAGTATATCAGCATTTCTATATTCTAAATTAAAGAGTAGTTATGACAACAAAACAGAAGTGTGTAAATATGCAATCCATACGCACAGCGGCAAACATATATCTTACGTAATAAACAAGTCATTAGCATCATTCAGCATAAGCAAATAAATGTTCATATGTAATCTTAATAAGTAAACATGAAGGCGCAAGCAGATAAATCACAAAGTGTAACCTACATACCTAACTACAGTCAGCACAATTAATCAGGTGACAATTATAATTTAAATAAATAAGCACAGCAGGCACATAATAGAAAAATATGACATCAGTGAAAAAGCAGTGCAGCCAAGCGATGCATAATATATACAAATAACAAGCCTGTTCATTAATCAATCATCGTCAAAATCAGTAAATGTACACAAGCACGTCGCTTCACAAGTAAATTCATAGAACATGAAATTTAGCACAAAGTATGAGTCACGTAATCGCAAGCAGCAAATTAGTCTAAAGTACGAACCTAAGTGGAAATATGTTACCTGAAAAATAAACTCAATTAATAGTTACCCTTTTTAGTTTATTACTTTTTTTTTCGAAATTACATTCTTCCTGAAATTTTCTCCATAGCAAGTCGTCTTAACGTCGGACACGCACAGAATTTACCTGAAGGTCTTAAATATTTTACACAACCGTATCCTGAAAAATACTGAACGTTAATAACATAATTTATAAAGTCACCATAGCTTTATACAGAATTTAGTCGGAGAAATTAGACTGTGTATTTGTTTACGTCTGTCAGTGCATTCACACTGTGCGCTCGATCAGCTGTAGGCGCATGACGTATGAAGTAATTGTTTGCGGTCAACGACTGCCTTTTGCGGGGCGCAGACTTCACTGTTGCTTTGAGTATCTGCCGCCGCCGGAACACGGCGCGGTATCCTTGCATTCTCCGCATGTCCCTTGGAATTCTTCTGATTGTAAAAATAGTAGACAGTAGTATTGTTGTAGTAATTTGTAGTTTAGTAATTGTAGCCTATATTGCATGTGTAGATTTGGTAACTGTCATTCTTCTAATGGTATTTTTTTCTGCAGAATTTAATTTTGTTGTCTTGTCTATGGGTGTGACAATTTAGTGCAATTATTTCAATTGTTCGATTAATCGTGTTTGAGGGAAGCATTTCGTGTGAATGATATTGTTGGAGATATAGTGTTATTCTGTGTAACTTTCGTATTGTGACGAGTTTTGAATGTTTTTAAATGATTACGCGATCGATGAAAAAGGAAAAAATGATGAATAGTGAGAATAACGAAATTGTTAACATGGCGAACTCGCCAACACAGGAGAAAGGGATGATGAATAATGGAGTTGAAAACAATTTAATAAGTCGGGAAAATAGGCCGGAAACAGTTCAAAATTTTTCACAATCGAAAAATTTTCAGAATACGAGATTAACGACAGAAGAGATGCAGCAGTTGATGAGTGCAATATTAAATCTAGGATCACAAATGGGAGCAATGGAAACACGGATGGGAACAATGGAAACACGGTTAGGATCTGAATTTAAAACAGAGATGGGAACTTTGCGGTCTGAAATTAAAACTGATATAGGAACAATTAAAACTGATATGGGAACAATGGAAACACGTTTTGACTCACTGGGATCACAGTTAGGATCTGAATTAAAAACAATGGAAACACGGTTAGATTCGCGAATAGGGACATGTTTCAAAAACATGAAAGATGAATTAAAGAAAGAAATTAGAGAGGAAGTACAACCGATTTTGAATTCTCACAATAATAGATTAATTGCAGTAGAGATTAGACAAAGGGAACAGGATAGAGAACAGGAAGAAAGAGATCGCGTGATAGTACAAAAATTTTCAGAATTAAATTTACAACGTGCATGGGGGCTTAATTATTTATGAATGCAAATACTTTTAATTTTTGCTTTAGTAGCTGTCTGTCCGATTACGAAGTCTCGTAAACGGTTGGCCCTGACTAGTATTATTACGCTATCTGACTGCATACAACAATAACAAGGAATGAAATGGAAATTTTCATTAACACAATTAATTAATTAAGTCCCCAGCAACTATAAAACCTACGAAACCAAAGCACAAGTATAACTGTTCTGTGTGTGGAAGTATGACTCAACGTACGCACCTGGCACGGTTCTTCTTCAACAACACAAGAAATTTTAAATATCATTTATACTGAATTAATTAAAGGAAATAAAAATACCATAATTACTCAAGAAAACCAGAATTACACTCTAATCCCAGAACACAAGCCAGATGCTTTGTCGACTGAACCTGTAATGAAGCATTATTTACGACATTAAATAATGAAAAATAAATCAAGTTTCGTTACCTTCATATATTGACCAAAATCACTCTAATCATTACAATATATCTCCACACCGACTCGCTATTACCACATCTCAACAAGAACTCTTCAGTATCACATCTCAGCAAGCACTCTCTACTAGCACATCTCAACAAACACTCTCTGCTACGAGTTCTTAACAAGCACTGACTACCACGAGCTCTCCCCAAGCACTGCCCACTACGACATCTCAATAATCACTGCCAGTGGAGGCGGCGGAAAAATACTCTCTAGCGCGATCTCTGGCGCTGTGGCTCAGTGTAGCCACCTTTCAATGGTCATAATATTTTGAATTATGAGTGTATATGCCAAAATCTTGAATGCAAAGCTTAAAAATACCATGGAAAAGTTAATATCTGAAGAACAATCGGGTTTTAGGAAAGTACGATCAACTATTGACAGTGTTTATACACTGCAACAAGCTATAGAAAAGAGACAAGGTTTCAGTAGGGAAATCGATATCGCTTTTGCTGATTTTGAGAAAGTTCTCGTTAAAGTGAGTAGCTAAATACTGTGAAAGATCATGGCTGAACGAGGCTATCCATCTCACACGTTAAATGGAGTCCATATACAAAAACCAAAATTGTTATAGACACCAGATATATAACAACAAAGCCAATGAACACAAACAAAGGAAAACGACGAGGATGCTCTATGTCCCCAACACCTCTTCCATATGCGTATGAAGTTACCAGTAAATGGAAAATGTTGAACATAAAGAGAGTTCTTTTACATCATGACACTACACTAAATGTAATTTCATATCCAGAAGACGTAGCTCTGATTACAGACACTGAAGACCACCTTTAGATGTGAGTTCATAAGTTGAATCAGATAGCCTCAAATTACAGCCTAGCTTTGTCAGGAGATGAAACGAAAGTGGTGGCTTTTAACGGCTGACAACCAGTAAGATCTAAAATAGTCTTGAAGAATAAGATTTTAGAGCAAGTAAAACATTTTAAATATCTAGGATACGACATCACGAATATAGCCATGACGTTGCCAAAAATTAAATGAATTTACTTCTGTATGTGGAACCATCGTAAAAAGTTTGCAGAATTAAGCCAGGAAAGAAACCCAGCTGAAGTTTAGCACAGTAAAAGAATTCCAGCACCAATCCTTACTTATGGAAGTGAAGCTTGGGAAACAACAAGACGATAAGAAAGTAGAATACACTCTCAAGGAATTAGATTTCTAAGAAGTGATTTACGAATATACAACCTGAACGACAAAATAAAGGAAAATAGGACAAAATGGAAAGAACAAGTAGACTGCATTAATGGAGAAGGATTTCCAGTAAAGACTCTACATTATAAGTGCACTGGAAGAACAAACACGGGAATACTATGCACGAGATGGGCATCGTAACAGGTAATTTGCCTAATACATGACGTGAAGAAGAAGAATTAGACATATACGTTTTGGTCCGCCATATATGACTTACGCGGTTGAACATGATGGGCGCCGTCACCTGCTGTGGAACGGCTAGCGAGGTTATCATTCTGCGGAGTCGTACCAGTCGTGTCAGTCAGCGTGTGTTGCTTGAGGGGCAGTAAAATGTAAATGGAACACCCACCAGAACGGGACCATGGAATGGTTCTATTCAGAACCAATCGCCACACACATTAAGACACTCGTCCCACTGGGAGGCGAGACTATCAGTTCCTGCTTCGTAGAACATGCTCGGCCACTGAGAGGTTGAAAACCGCACCCACTCTTGCATTTCCTCGTCCGTCTGAAACCGCCGTCCATCTGTGTCTTTCTCCAGGTCATCAAATATGCGAAAATCACTCGGTGAAACCTCCGGGATGCACGGCAGATGCTACAGTGCTTCCCAAACAAATCGCTGAAGGGTAGCCTTCCAACGGCTGGCAGTGTGAGGGCGAGCGTTATCGTGCAACATGGTGACTCGGTTCGATTGCATTCCGACAGCCCGAGGGCAAACGACAAAGCCAACAATGGAAACATCCCCCATCTCCCCCCCTCTAAAGAAATCCGAAGCTGTTTTGGTAAGGTAATGTTGACCTCCTTCTTCAACTGCAGGAGTTTTCCACTTGTCGAGTTCCTAACGCATGGGATCACTGAGGCGTAGCACCGTATAACGATCCTGCCTTGCAGGCGGTTAAGTGGGAGATGTGTCTCAGAGCTGGATAGTGACAGATGGTGACGCGAGACTGGACGCGCACGTAGTTTATGTATCAGCCGATAGAGGACAATATTGAATAGGGGGACTGATTTTAGTTTCGATTGTGCCCACTAGAGTGCACTAAAGTAATAGAATGTTTTTCATAAACTGTTCTAGTATTTTCATAAAGTATTATTATGTCTTTTTGTGTATGTAAAATGATATAAATGTGTTTTAGCAGTATGAATGTTGCGTGAGTGTGGTTTAAGGTTAATATGAAGATAATTGTTTAACGAGTTATGTAGTAGGATTTAGTGTGGGAACATTTCGAAGAAGTATGGATATGGACAAAGGGGATTTTTGTAGAATAGATTTGCAAAGTAAGTAAAGGGAAAGTTAATTCATGTATAAATAACAATAGTAAATAACTTTATGCACAAGCAAAACATCATCATATTTGATAATTACGTCGGTGAAAAGTGCAGTCGTTACGTTTAGTATTTTGCGATTGGTTATTGAAGAAAACCGCGGACTGACGCGGGAGAATGTTGTTTTGCTATTGGTTGTTGAATTAACTGACCAATGGTAAAGCAATATTCTTCGCGCGTCTTTCTCTGCTGGTAGAAAACACTTAGAGTATTTTAGACAAGAGTCGGTGTCTAGCCATAAAACAGTTCGGATATGTGTAGTAGTAGTTCCGATGGAAACGATAAGTTGCCGGATCTAGCAATGTTTCATACATCAAAAGTGTGGTAAAGTGACGGCATTATTATTCCGATGGGCGTGTAGAAATTTCGGAATTTTAAGTGAATTTTGTGACGAGAAAAGACATATATTCCGCGTGGCGTATTGAGCAGGTCGGTGGCTAAAAAAATGTGACTGCATTCGGTACCGCCGGCCGGTGTGGCCGTGCGGTTCTAGGCGCTTCAGTCTGGAACCGCGTGACCGCTACTGTCGCAGGTTCGAATCCTGCCTCGGGCATGGATGTGTGTGATGTCCTTAGGTTAGTTAGGTTTAAGTAGTTCTAAGTTCTAGGGGACTGATGACCTCAGATTTTAAGTCCCATAGTGCTCAGAGCCATTTTTTTGCATTTGGTACCGACAGACTTAATATTTGCCGATCATTATCAATCAAAAACAATCAGTATTTCTGTAGCTATTAAGTTTTCGGGAAATGCAACACCACAAATTTGCTAACGTGAGTGAAAGGGATTGTGAGTGACTGTGTTAAGACTAGTGCGGGCTTGGCAGTGATACTTGTTCACCTACGTTTCAGAATATATTAACTGAGGACAAAATTTCCAACCTCTCATTTGTGTGAAAACTTTGTCTCGAAACGTAGATTAGTGCAGCCTGGTTCACGTCGAAGTACAGTAGGTTTCACTCGGCTTTCCTACTGATGATCTGCTGAGACAATGTTAACAGGTAGGTGCAGGTTCGTCGTAAAGGGACGGAAAGAACCGCACCGCCGCACCACAATCATTGGGCAGTGCTGTGAAGATACTTTACAGGAACTGCGACGCACCATGAAGCGTAAACGACCAGGAATGCTGTCCGGCAGAATCCTCCTGTAGCACCATAATGAAAGCCCCCACACTGACAATCTTACGCAGGCAACGCTTCAGCGTTTGCGCTGGGCAACAGTTCGACATCCTACGTACAGCCCGGATCGTTCACGCTGCGATTTTCACATATTTGTCGACCTGAACAAAGACATGCGTGGATGTCGGTTTCAGTTGGACGAGGAAGTGCAAGAGTGGGTACTGTTGTGAATTCTTCAGCAATGGAATACATTTCTTAACGCGTGTGGTGATTAGTTTTCAATGGAAAAATTCCATGGTCCCATTATGGCGGGTGTTGGTTTTCATTTGACTGCCCATTATAATACTGCATCTTACCAGTGCTCCGTTCAGCTTGTGTTGTTGTAATACTGTAGCTTCATTGTCAAGCATCGTACTAGTCCTCAACTCAGGTTTCCTTATTGTTATTACTCAATTAAACACAAGATATGGATCTGACGATCTCACTGAGATGCATATGTCCTACGGTGAGACGAGGGGAAATGGAAGAGGAGCTCTTTGTATCTAAGAAAATCTTTTCCCTAACAGAAGACACCCACACAACATCAAGTTTGCTGCAGTTCATGGACGCTTACGAGAAACAGACAGTTTGCATCCTAAGTCTGTTCTTGGTGGTAGGTGCAACGTGAGAACACCATATTTCGAACATTCAAGCATCACATGCTATACGAACGGATCACATATACGTTCAGAGAGCGTTGCTGGGATACAGCCTACACACGCACCATCTTCAAAGGGTGCAGGTTTCAGGACTACTTGATTACTGAGACCGTATTCAGTTTGTGCAATGGTTCGTACTCAAAAGAGTGCTTTACTTACAGCACCTGGTGGGTATTTTAACACCAGGACCTTGCCCATCTTGGTTTATGAGAACTAACTTGCAGTTATCGGTACATCGCACCAACAAAGAATATTCGTAAACACGTGGTAGGGAACTGTAGTTAATCATCTTCTAGGACCTGTAGTACTGCCACCTAGGTTAAATGAAGCAACGTACTTGTATTTTCTTCAGGCAACACTTCCGTAATTGCATGACAATCCACCGCTTACTTTGCGCAGAGACCTATGCGTGCAGAACGATGGAACCCCAGCACACGTGAGTGCCGCAAGAGCTGAACGGATAGCCCCAATCACTGATGCATTCCACCAAATCCGACAGGAGCCTGACGCAGTCTCCAGTGCTGGACGGGCATTCACACGAAGATGTGTGGCCTGTATTAAGGCACAGGTGGGACTGTTTGAACCATTCATGTAAATTACTGTAGATTCAAATAATAATAAATGGGAATTTTTGTGGAATTTTAGTTATTCATTATTATAATCTTAAGGTCACACTTAAGACTATATGTTCCTTGATAAGAAATGATTGTGTTCGTGTGACCTAACTTCCCTCAAAAGTTGTCGGTTGGCCTTGAAACACCCTGTGGTGTTTTCCAGTTCTCCATTCGCATATGCAAAAAATACCGATCTGGTGACTATCAGTTTGGCCGTAGGAAAGGTAAAAGAACCAAAGAAGCATTTCTTGCATTGTCTTAATAGTGTAAGCAACAGTTAAGGAAAATCAAGACACATTCATACATTTGTCGACCTAGAGAAAACGTTCGACACTGTAAAATGCTGCAAGATGTTTGGATTCTTAGAAAAATAGGTTTCATCTTTAGCGAAGTACAGGTAAAAAAAACAATTTCTAGAGAACGAAGACAGATCAACAAGGATGGAGGAGCTAGGACCAAGTATTCTGATTAAAAACGTGGAGTAGGAGAGGGATGCAATCTTTCACCTCTCCTGTTCAGACGAAGCATCCATTAAGTAATGACGAAAATAAACGAAAGATTCACGAGTTCAGTTAAAATTCTGCGTGAAATGGTATCAGTGATAAGATTTGCTGCCGACACTTCCATCCTCAGCCGCAGTGAGAAAGAATTACAGGAGCTCTTGAATGAAATGAACAGTCTAATAAGTTTATAATATGGCTTGAGAGTTAACCGAAGAAAACTGCCTATTGGCTTCTGTCTCGGGTTCTTCGGCCGACGTTTATCTGATGATTTTACTGACGTTTCGCCAGCATGAGTGGCTGGCATTGTAAAAGCTTCACCCTCCATGGCCGGTGGTGAACTGGAGCCGAGCTCGCGGCCGCAGACTATATGTACCTGGCGCGCCAACGTCCGAGGGCTTCTCCGCGGCCATTTCCGGTGCGTTTCTCCTCTTGCCGCCTGCGACGGTCGTTCGCTGCAGTACGACGGAGAAGACTGTTTTAGAATTCGAGAAGGTAGAGGACGAAATAAACAGGGAAAATATGAATAAAACGCTAAAAATGTAAAAAATAACAAAGCTGCTGGTCCAGGAAATGTGAGACTGAAACTCTTGATATATGAAACTGAAAATGTAAAAGAATATTTGTGTGCAGTTATTAATAAAATGGATCAATGAGAGTATATACCTACAGAGTGGAACATGTCTTTTGCTACTAATATCTATAAAAAGGGAACGAGAATTATTTTTCAAATTGCAGGGCAATTAGTGCGGTCTCTTGTAGCAAAACTTTTCTCTACTATCCGTAAGGAAAAGGTTGCAAAGAGTGTGACAAACCTCTAAGAGCAACGAAGTGGCTTTAGATCAGGTAGATCATGTTTGGATAACATCCACAGACATAGAATAACACCTGAAAGAACATAGTTACAGGGAAATGCACATGACTGCTGCGAACTTGGAAAAAGCGTATGATCTGTCATGCAGAGACTATAACTACGGGGAAAATGGATTAATGTAATTACAAGAATGTAAAAGGAGACTGAAGCAAAAGTAAAGATGAGAAGCAGAATAACGGAAAGCTTTAAAATCACCAAAGACCTGAAGCAAAGTTGTAGTCTACCTATTTCCTCTTTAACACACCCAAAAAGAAGGATCAGAATGGGACGACCACACTACAAGTTGACTCACCAAGGTCTTTGTTGGTTCACTTTCCTGAGTCACTGTGGGCTTCGTGTGGATCAGTAGTGCATGTTGCGAAGGTTATCGCTCTCAAGGTTTGTAAATGATTGTTGATCTGTAAATTAAACTTGGATGAAGAACATGTCGTTTGCAGTTTCCATAGTCCCCATTCGGAGAATTATACACTACTGGCCATTAAAATTCCTACACCACGAACATGACGTGCTAAAGACGCAAAATTTAACCAACAGGAAGACGATGCTGTGATATGCAAATGATTAGCTTTTCAGAGCATTCACACAAGGTTGGCGCCGGTGGCGACACGTACAACGTGATGATATGAGGAAAGATTCCAACCGATTTCTCGTACACAAACAGCAGTTGACCGGCGTTGCCTGGTGGAACATTGTTGTGATGCCTCGTGTAAGGAGGAGAAATGCGTACCATCATGTTTCGGGCTTTTATAAAGGTCGGCTTGTAGCCTATTGCGATTGCGGTTTATCGTATCGCGACATTGCTGCTCGCGTTGGTCGAGATCCAATGACTGTTTGCAGAATATGGAATCGGTGGGTTCAGGAGGGTAATACGGAACACCGTGCTGGTTCCCAACGGCCTCGTGTCACTAGCAGTCGAGATGACAGGCATCTTATCCGCATTGCTGTGACGGATCGTGCAGCCACGTCTCGATCCCTGAGTCAACAGATAGGGACGTTTGCAAGACAACAACCATCAGCACGAACAGTTCGACGACGTTTGCAGCAGCATGGAATATCATCTCGGAGACCTTCGCTGCGGTTACCCTTGACGCTGCATTACAGACAGGAGCGCCTGCGGTGGTGTACTCAACTACGAACCTGGGTGCACGAATGGCAAAACGTCATTTTTTCGGATGAATCCAGTTTCTGTTTACAGCATCACGATGGTCGCATCCGTGTTTGGTTGCATCGCGGTGAACGCACATTGGAAGTGTGGTGTCACTGCTAGACACCACACTTGCTAGGTGGTAGCTTAAATCGGCCGCGGTCCATTAGTACATGTCGGACCCGCGTGTCGCCACTGTGTGATCGCAGACCGAGCGCCACCACATGGCAGGTCTCGAGAGACGTACGAGAACTCGCCCCAGTTGTACGACGACGTTGCTAGCGACTATACGGACGAAGCCTTTGCTCTCATTTGCCGAGAGACAGTAGAATAGCCTTCAGCTAAGTCCATGTCTACGACCTAGCAAGGCGCCATTAGCCTTAGATAGCTTGTATCTAAAGAGTCACACTTGTATCGCCACATCAAGAACGATGTATTCACAACAAGGATAAATACAAGTTAAGTATTCGAGGAGCTGCATACTTTTCTTATTAGAATTCACTACTTATCCTGTTCCAGAATTCACGCCCGTCTGCGTTAGATAGCGTGCATTTCGGCCTCCTCTATCTACAAGGTGTTGGCACATTCACCAACACATCAGGAAGCGTGTATTCGTCATCGCCATACAAGCGTATATCCCATCGTGATGGTATGGGGTGCCATTGGTTACACGTCTCGGTCACTTCTTGTTCGCATTGACGGCGCTTTGACTAGTGAACGTTACGTTTCAGATGCGTTACGACCCGTGGCTCTACCCTTCATTCGATCCCTGCGAAACCCTACATTTCAGCAGGATAACGCACAACCGCATGTTGCAGGTCCTGTACGGGCCTTTCTGGATACATAAAATGTTCGACTGTTGCCCTGGCCAGCACATTCTCCAGATCTCTCACCAATTGAAAACGTCTGGTCAATGGTGGCCGAGCAACTGGCTCGTCACAATACGTCAGTCACTACTCTCGATGAACTATGGTATCGTGTTGAAGCTGCATGGGCATCTGTACCAGTACACGCCATCCAAACTGTGAGTGACTCAATGCCCAGGCGTATCAAGGCGGTTATTACGGCCAGAGGTGGTTGTTCTGGCTACTGACTTCTGAGGGTCTATGCATCCAAATTGCGTGAAAATGTAATCACATGTCAGTTGTAGTATATTATATTTGTCCAGTGAATACCCGTTTATCATCTACATTCCTTGTTGGTGTAGCAATTTTAATGGCCAGTAGTGTATCCTTCGTCGATAGCCACCACTGCGGAGCTTCTGATGAAGTGATATGGTACAGGCAAAAGATGTCGGAATGCAGGATTCGCAGATCACTTCGTTGAGTGACTGCATCTCTAATGACCTCGATGTCGATGGACGCTAAACCCTAAGATTCCTTCCCTTTCCTTCTACCCTCCTTTCCTGTAAACATGCGTATTATGTGCTACAGCTGCTAAGATGTCAGCTGCATGTCGCTCATCAGTTGCTAATCAGAGCCTTTTACGTTTTTTACTATAGACTTTTCGTGTTTCCTGAAATGCCTGCGTTCTCTTTGTACAGGTAGATTACGCCGGTGTTGCATGATTAGGATATCACTTAATATGCATATGCACTGCTGCTCTCATATCTGGGCGACATTTGCCGTAAATAAAAACCGTATCAGCTTTGAACACCACGCTCTGTCCCCTTTCAACCTAAGCAGCTTTTGTGGAAACAGTTCATTGTATCATTCAACGTCGATGAGTTATTCAAGTGGCCTGTCTTCTTAATTACTCTTTATATACGTTATACGACTTGCCTTTTGCGACGATCCAGTTTTAATGTTTGTACTTCCTCTCCGTAAATATTTTAGATAAGTCGCCTATCACTAAAACTTTTATCCATTCTGACGCTGTAAGTGTACCCACAATCGGGTGAGGTAAAATGTAAGCATTTTCCGTCTCTGGAAACATGATAGGTACCCCTCCTGTTCACCACAAAGCGTTGGATCTTCGAGGGTAACGAACTTGCTGCAGAGGACGTCGGTCCATAGTTAATTACGGTCGGCAAGACTTTGCGTAAGAGGGATCGCGACTTATAATTGCGTCTTCCGGAAACGAGCTCTTCGGACAATGGCACGAGGCCATTATATTTGTAGGCGCTTGGCGGCACACAGAGGGTAGCTCTCTCTCATTATAAAAAGTGTGCTGTCACCGCGGCCGATCCCTAGGCGGTCCGCGACTCGGGGGAAAGTTTTGGTCTCGCCTCATTTCACCCCGACTGTCTGGTCGTTCGCCCGGAGAACAATGTACAAAGGGGTGCACGGTGGTCCGACAGACGCTGCCTCTGTTTTCACCGGTCGTTTTGCTGCGTAGTGTGCTAAATAAAGTGGCGGCGCGATGCAAGGCAACACACCACTTTTTGGAAAGGACGATATTTTAGTCGAGCTGACGACTCACAATGGTTGATTGGTTTGAAAATAATAAATTGTCTCACACAATCACAATAATTTCAATCGAAATAAGCAGTTTCGGTCGGCAACGGCCATCCTCCGATCTACAAGGTAAATAAGTTTAAAAAAATTTTACTTCAAAACTAAAGTAAGTAAAATAAAGTAAAATAAAATGTCATATCATATCAGAAAACATATGCATGGCTCAATACCCCCACTGCGAAAACCACATTTGTGTATACCAACAATAAATCTGTAGAACTATTTGTCTGTCTGAATACGCTTCTCCAAAACTACTAGACGAATTCTCACCAGGTTTTCGCAGGTAATTTGAGTATAGCATCGGGCACCGTGTAGGCTTTATGTAACCAAATGAGGGTCATGGAGAAAAACATATCATAACTGAGAGTTGTATTCATACTATCGTTAAATTGCGAATGTAACTATGTCTCTTACGTTTTCACGACTAAACTGCTGAACCAGTTTCAATGAACTTTGGCATGGAGATGGCTTGAACCCTGAGGGAGAGCCCAGCCTGCTTTAGAAAGTTTGTAGTACAAGATAGTTATTGATTCGAAGAATATTACGCGAATCACGGAAAAATATTTACTCTCTCGAAAAGTTATTTACGCTTTGATTTTCCATCTTTACCACAGCTGTGAAACTGCTTTTATTGGATGATATATGCTACACGGCACGATTCAATGTAATGAGTACAAGCTAATATAACCTTAAATGTGTTTGATCCATACCTCCACACTATCTGTTGCCTAATGCACACTTTGCGCAATGTATAGCTATTTCAATAGCTCTATGCATAGGTGCATGCTCATGTCCAAGCCCATTTGTGGGCACAGCTTGGCAGCAATGCTTCACTTGCTGGTGTAAGGTCCACTGCGAGAGTTTGGTTGAGGGGAGAGTGTGGGGGTGCGCATCACAAGCTATGCTTACCCAAACAGGCAGGTATGTGCGGGCAGCTGATTTTATTGCACTTACAGTAGATTATTTACTCACCACTACTCATCATAACAAATCTATAGATATCCGAACACAGCCATGGTAACATCTAGTTGTCAATAAATGTACTTGATGAGAATGGTGTGTATTTAAATACGAATGGTGAAAATATATAAGCATACTTACAATACTATAGGAGGACATAAATACATAATTTCACCATTTCACATATACCGTGATGGTATACTATTGGAAAGGTTAATCGTACTGTTTCGTCTCTTGTATGAGCAAAGCATTGAAAGGGTGAAAAGCGATTACAATCGAAATCAAACAAATAATCGATAGTCACAGAGCACAAGTGCATGTCAAGGCAAAATAAGAATGGTCGCCAGCAACGAATGAGCAAAAGTAATTTAAAGTTCCAGAGTTATAGTAGAGATTTTCCGGTGTTAACGAACTGCAGAAAATGTTTGTTATTGGATACAAATGCAGTAGAATCCCTAGCAAAGTAGACTTTCATGAAATATGCTACTTTCTGGAAAATACTGGCAAATACTGTGCAACAAACTGCTTCACACTAACTTGTTCCATTCACATTCTGCAAGTAATGAAAACTGATTTCTGCACTAGACCACATAATAGGGGAAATGACTAATAATTGGGCGATGGGGTGGCCCTGAAACTGTACTTAAAGAGTACGTTTGAAATCAAGTATTTCATTTAACTACCATGAATACCATTTGTATTTGTATTGATTTATGTTCCTGTTGATGAGCCTCATAATTGCACAGGTCATGATGTACTGATAAAGACCCCGAAACTATTATTCTTTTTGACCAGGTGTTTCAGAGTAAAGATTTAACTGGACAGACACTTAAACACAGTGTACTCAAACATTCAATAAACTACCTCTCACAATTTAATGATGCCCCAAGTACAGCATGTGGGACAATTAAACTCTCCTATTAAATATTTTTCTCTGACAAACAGAAACAAGAATGGATACTAGCAACATATATGAACAAACACAAATAAACAGATTGAGTACTAACCTATTATCATATACACACGGTGCAGCCTTTTGATTTGTTGTTCCTTTTAGTCAGTTTAGTAAACACTGTCTCTACTCAAAAATTTTGTACTTATTGAAACGATTAAATGATTTTAATTATTCTTTGTATACATATATAATGAACAGGATAAGTTGCTACTCACCACAGAGCGGAGATGTTGAGTTGCGGATAGCCACAACAATTAGGCTATAAAAATAAGTAAGCTTTCGGCCAAAAAGCGTCTTCCATATTAGATAACATACACACACACATCAATGCAAACGCAAAACACACACACAGATATAATTCCTGTCCCTGGCTGTCGCTGAGCTAAACTCACGTATAAAGTTAAACAGTATTTTACTTTAAAATGACTTTAAGATCCTTAACTACCACGTGGACCTCTTTAAGGAAATGCCTACCTTCAAAGCTGTAGCACTTGCTTCAAATATTCAACACTTATTTAATACGATTTCAGTTTCTTATCTCAACATTTTAGTTTTGGTTTGAAGCTCGGACTATTCATGGAATTAGAATATAAACCTAAAGAGGTTAACGATTAGGATAAATCACGTTAAGTGGCATAAGATTCACTTTAACACATATAACGCGCAAACATCAGGAAATACTGGTTTATGCATCAAAGTACAAAATCAAACATTACATTGCCTGAAGGTGTGCGTGGTCTTCTCCGGCATGAAGCAACACAGAATTACGCCATCATGGAACTTGGTGCAAAGTATTATATTATTTCTCCTTGGTGTCGTTATCATGCCTTTTAGTGCAAACTGATCAGTGCCATGAAGATGCTGCTAATAATCGTTTAAATCTGAGGCATTTTAATCCTTTCTTCCAACAATTTTAGTTTTACTGAGCACTTTAGGTGTTCACACTTCCTTGGCTAGGCACAGACGCCTTGCGACACAAAGGCTTGGCATGTTAATTGACGCCTATCCATCTTTTCTATTTCCACCTAAACCATTCTGTGGAGGAGGGACTTCCCATTTTTTTGTAAACCGATGGCGAGTAGAAACTCTCCAACAGAAAATTAAGAATGGAGACATACCTGTAGAAGACAGAAAAGGATTACATACTAATAGGTCTCATGCAGTTGATAATGATATTCACAATTTAATACGAGGCCATATAAAGAGTTTCCCGAAAATTCCAAGTCACTGCAATTGGAATGCGTCGGTTAAAAACCACTTAAGCCCTGATTGATCTGTTACAGAAATGTACACACTATTCATTAATCAAAACCCTCAGATCACAGTCAGTTTGACATTGTACGAGGGCAGTTCAATAAGTAATGCAACACATTTTTTTCTGAAACAGGGGTTGTTTCATTCAGCATTGAAATACACCAGATTATTTCCCAATCTTTTAGCTACACAACACTATTTTTCAACGTAATCTCCATTCAATGCTACGGCCTTACGCCACCTTGAAATGAGGGCCTGTATGCCTGCACGGTACCACTCCACTGGTCGATGTCGGAGCCAACGTCGTACTGCATCAATAACTTCTTCATCATCCGCGTAGTGCCTCCCTCGGATTGCGTCCTTCATTGGGCCAAACAAATTGAAATCCGACGGTGCGAGATCGGGGCTGTAGGGTGCATGAGGAAGAACAGTCCACTGAAGTTTTGTGAGCTCCTCTCGGGTGCGAAGACTTGTGTGAGGTCTTGCGTTGTCATGAAGAAGGAGAAGTTCGTTCAGATTTTTGTGCCTACGAACACGCTGAAGTCGTTTCTTCAATTTCTGAAGAGTAGCACAATACACTTCAGAGTTGATCGTTTGACCATGGGGAAGGACATCGAACAGAATAACCCCTTCAGCGTCCCAGAAGACTGTAACCATGACTTTACCGGCTGAGGGTATGGCTTTAAACTTTTTCTTGGTAGGGGAGTGGGTGTGGCGCCACTCCATTGATTGCCGTTTTGTTTCAGGTTCGAAGTGATGAACCCATGTTTCATCGCCTGTAACAATCTTTGACAAGAAATTGTCACCCTCAGCCACATGACGAGCAAGCAATTCCGCACAGATGGTTCTCCTTTGCTCTTTATGGTGTTCGGTTAGACAACGAGGGACCCAGCGGGAACAAACCTTTAAATATCCCAACTGGTGAACAATTGTGACAGCACTACCAACAGAGATGTCAAGTTGAGCACTGAGTTGTTTGATGGTGATCCGTCGATCATCTCGAACGAGTGTGTTCGCACGCTCCGCCATTGCAGGAGTCACAGCTGTGCACGGCCGGCCCGCACGCGGGAGATCAGACAGTCTTGCTTGACCTTGTGGCGATGATGACACACGCTTTGCCCAACGACTCACCGTGCTTTTGTCCACTGCCAGATCACCGTAGACATTCTGCAAGCGCCTATGAATATCTGAGATGCCCTGGTTTTCCGTCAAAAGAAACTCGATCACTGCCCGTTGTTTGCAACGCACATCCGTTACAGACGCCATTTTAACAGCTCCGTACAGGGCTGCCACCTGTCGGAAGTCAATGAAACTATACGAGACGAAGCGGGAATGTTTGAAAATATTCCACAAGAAATTTCCGGTTTTTTCAACCAAAATTGGCCGAGAAAAAAATGTGTTGCATTACTTATTGAACTGCCCTCGTATAAACGAGTATTTGACCATTATTTCAGTTTGACTTTTGATTCACCAAGGTCAGATGACAGTGTGACATCATCATCATAATTTTCTAGGGCCTTTGTACCACTTCAACGCATGGTGGGCCTTGTTGCTATTGATGTGGTGATGTTAGTGTCAGAGGGCATCCGGATGCCCTTCCTGGAGCCACCCAGTACCCCCTGGGACGAAATTAGTGTACCCCAGGGCTCTAAAACAGATACGTTGTCCATATTAACACATATCGTGACAACTTTTCAGAAACTAACCCTTGGTGAAGAAAGGAAGCTGATAATTTGGTCAACGGTTTTGTTGGCCAGAACAATTGCTGCATTGTTTTCTTATACAGGGTGTTACAAAAAGGTACGGCCAAACTTTCAGGAAACATTCCTCACACACAAATAAAGAAAAGATGTTATGTGGACATGTGTCCGGAAACGCTTACTTTCCATGTTAGAGCTCATTTTAGTTTCGTCAGTATGTACTGTACTTCCTCGATTCAGCGCCAGTTGGCCCAATTGAAGGAAGGTAATGTTGACTTCGGTGCTTGTGTTGACATGCGACTCTTTGCTCTACAGTACTAGCATCAAGCACATCAGTACGTAGCATTAACAGGTTAGTGTTCATCACGAACCTGGTTTTGCAGTCAGTGCAATGTTTACAAATGCGGAGTTGGCAGATGCCCATTTGATGTATGGATTAGCACGAGACACTAGCCGTGGCGCGGTACGTTTGTTTCGAGACAGATTTCCAGAACGAAGGTGTCCCGACAGGAAGACGTTCGAAGCAATTGATCGGAGTCTTAGGGAGCACGGAACATTCCAGCCTATGACTCGCAACTGGGGAAGACCTAGAACGACGAGGACACCTGCAATGGACGAGGCAATTCTTCGTACAGTTGACGATAACCCTAATGTCAGCGTCAGAGAAGTTGCTGCTGTAAAAGGTAACGTTGACCACGTCACTGTATGGAGAGTGCTACGGGAGAACCAGTTGGTTCCGTACCATGTACAGCGTGTGCAGGCACTATCAGCAGCTGATTGGCCTCCACGGGTACACTTCTGCGAACGGTTCATCCAACAATGTGTCAATCCTCATTTCAGTACAAATGTTCTCTTTACGGATGAGGCTTCATTCCAACGTGATCAAATTGTAAATTTTCACAGTCAACATGCGTGAGCTGACGAGAATCCGCACGCAATTGTGCAATCACGTCATAAACACAGATTTTCTGTGAACGTTTGGGCAGACATTGTAGGTGATGCCTCGATTGGGCCCCATGTTCTTCCACCTACGCTCAATAGTGCACGTTATCACGATTTCATACGGGATACTCTACCTGTGCTGCTAGAACATGTGCCTCTACAAGTACGACACAACATGTGGTTCATGCACGATGGAGCTCCTGCACATTTCAGTCGAAGTGTTCCTACGCTTCTCAACAACAGATTCGGTGACCGATAAATTGCTAGAGGCGGACCAATTCCATGGCCTCCACGCTCTCTTGACCTCAACCCTCTTGACTTTCATTTGTGGGGGCATTTGAAAGCTCTTGTCTACGCAACCCCGGTACCAAATGTAGAGACTCTTTGTGCTCGTATTGTGGACGGCTGTGATACAATACGCCATTCTCCAGGGCTGCATCAGCGCATCAGGGATTCCATGCGACGGAGGGTGGATACATGTATCCTCGCTAGCGGAGGCATTTGGCATTTGTGGGGGCATTTGAAAGCTCTTGTCTACGCAACCCCGGTACCAAATGTAGAGACTCTTTGTGCTCGTATTGTGGACGGCTGTGATACAATACGCCATTCTCCAGGGCTGCATCAGCGCATCAGGGATTCCATGCGACGGAGGGTGGATACATGTATCCTCGCTAGCGGAGGACGTTTTGAACATTTCCTGTAACAAAGTGTTTGAAGTCACGCTGGTACGTCCTGTTGCTGTGTCTTTCCATTCCATGATTAATGTGATTTGAAGAGAAGTACTAAAATGAGCTCTAACTTGGAAAGTAAGCGTTTCCGGACACATGTCCACGTAACATTTTTTCTTTATTTGTGTGTGAGGAATGTTTCCTGAAAATTTGGCCGTACCTTTTTGTAACACACTGTATATAGACCAGAAATTTATTATCTTTGGCCGTAGCTTCTTACAACATGACCAGGACTTTGCCCGCATTGAACGTCACGAAAACGTATTTAAAACTATAGTTTCTGAAAACTGGAAACATGTCATTGCCAAATGTCGGATGGATAAACCATTCTCTGTGACCGAAATGAGCCACAACGACTTCGAAAACAGCCGGTGAATGTTGGCTGGACTAAAAAAGGCAACGTGAAAATAATACAGTTTATGTGGCTCAGAATGTCCCAGGATGACCTTTTTTCACTTTATGCAAGGTTATCAGAGAATTCCCTGCAACTGTGGAGTTGTCATCCAGTGTTTCCACCTACTTTCGAGTTACTTGACCCCGATCAGATGCTGTTCATGTACCTGATGTTGCTTCTGATCACCAAAGAGAAACAAGTGGATCAGATAGACATGATTCAGTTTATGGATAAACAAGAACATCGTGACTTCTACCAGAAACTGCCCTCAGAATAAATCTGCTACATGTTCTGTTTCAATGTGTCGATTGTAGATGAAAGGTCTATTTTGTTAACGGCCAGCAGCAAGTTTGATGTAATTAATTGCGTTGAACATTACTCAGTTGAATTACAAATACAATACTACCACATTCACAAGAAGTTTCTATCTGTTGTGTGCTCCGTTTTAAAGTGTGCTGTGTCACATGTGTTGATTAGTGTGTATTGTTTAATGCTGTACAGTATGCTTGTAATAATAAATGTCTGATTCTGGAATGTTCTTGTGTTATTGGTTAATTCTTCACCAATTACTACAATTGGCAACATCCACTAAAGTGCAGTGGAATAACGTGGTATGTAGCCACTGCAGCATTTCCCAGTTCAACCAGTGTAAACACGGAACAAACACACTTTCTGTAAAATCACTAAACGCAACATACCATGTTCTTCTGGGCGTCCATTCAATTAATTATTAATATACTATGTAACTGATGTCTTACGTATGTGTTACATATGCCAAAAGTTTCCTAGTAAGGATACCATCAGTGACATATCCCATAACGCTCACCATATAGGCAGGTGTAATTATTCTCGAATTTTACTAAATACAATTAATTTTTACATATCTTACATTACAGTGAATATTATTTCATGTAATATTTAAGCCAAAACCGTAATGTAGTTTTCTGTCAAAGAAAATTTTATGTTACGATGAGTAAGAAATACGAAAATTTGCAAGTAGGAGAGAAATACACAAGAAACACACTTTTAACACTCTATTAGATAAAATACAATTACAGAATATTTTATTAGATAGAAATTTTATTGATAAGTTTAAACACTTCACATATTTCAGACTATAGGAGTTATTTATATATGGGAAATGTTAATACACTCCTGGAAATTGAAATAAGAACACCGTGAATTCATTGTCCCAGGAAGGGGAAACTTTATTGACACATTCCTGGGGTCAGATACATCACATGATCACACTGACAGAACCACAGGCACATAGACACAGGCAACAGAGCATGCACAATGTCGGCACTATTACAGTGTATATCCACCTTTCGCAGCAATGCAGGCTGCTATTCTCCCATGGAGACGATCGTAGAGATGCTGTATGTAGTCCTGTGGAACGGCTTGCCATGCCATTTCCACCTGGCGCCTCAGTTGGACCAGCGTTCGTGCTGGACGTGCAGACCGCGTGAGACGACGCTTCATCCAGTCCCAAACATGCTCAATGGGGGACAGATCCGGAGATCTTGCTGGCCAGGGTAGTTGACTTACACCTTCTAGAGCACGTTGGGTGGCACGGGATACATGCGGACGTGCATTGTCCTGTTGGAACAGCAAGTTCCCTTGCCGGTCTAGGAATGGTAGAACGATGGGTTCGATGACGGTTTGGATGTATCGTGCACTATTCAGTGTCCCCTCGACGATCACCAGTGGTGTACGGCCAGTGTAGGAGATCGCTCCCCACACCATGATGCCGGGTGTTGGCCCTGTGTGCCTCGGTCGTATGCAGTCCTGATTGTGGCCCTCACCTGCACGGCGCCAAACACGCATACGACCATCATTGACACCAAGGCAGAAGCGACTCTCATCGCTGAAGACGACACGTCTCCATTCGTCCCTCTATTCACGCCTGTCGCGACACCACTGGAGGCGGGCTGCACGATGTTGGGGCGTGAGCGGAAGACGGCCTAACGGTGTGCGGGACCGTAGCCCAGCTTCATGGAGACGGTTGCGAATGGTCCTCGCCGATACCCCAGGAGCAACAGTGTCCCTAGTTTGCTGGGAAGTGGCGGTGCGGTCCCCTACGGCACTGCGTAGGATCCTACGGTCTTGGCGTGCATCCGTGCGTCGCTGCGGTCCGGTCCCAGGTCGACGGGCACGTGCACCTTCCGCCGACCACTGGCGACAACATCGATGTACTGTGGAGACCTCACGCCCCACGTGTTGAGCAATTCGGCGGTACGTCCACCCGGCCTCCCGCATGCCCACTATACGCCCTCGCTCAAAGTCCGTCAACTGCACATACGGTTCACGTCCACGCTGTCGCGGCATGCTACCAGTGTTAAAGACTGCGATGGAGCTCCGTATGCCACGGCAAACTGGCTGACACTGACGGCGGCGGTGCACAAATGCTGCGCAGCTAGCGCCATTCGACGGCCAACACCGCGGTTCCTGGTGTGTCCGCTGTGCCGTGCGTGTGATCATTGCTTGTACAGCCCTCTCGCAGTGTCCGGAGCAAGTATGGTGGGTCTGACACACCGGTGTCAATGTGTTCTTTTTTCCATTTCCAGGAGTGTAAATCAAATTTCTTTGTTCATAGAAAGAACTCATTACGGATTTGTTCAGTCACTATGTTTTGTGTTACATGCTCTCATATAGTCTTTGTGTCAAAAGAATTGCATTACTGTAAATTTCATTGGCTGAGGTACTTATGTATGATGTTTTAAATTTCTCATTGAAATACGTCAATAGCTTACGAAATTTTAATCAGCAGTCCACCAGATCAAAACTTTTTGTATACAGGACCTCTCACGTGTATATTCATTGATAATGTAGCTTATGGAATGGTAGTATTGAACGACAGCATGTGATTTATGTTACAACTTCATTTTATTGTACTGCACACTTCTGAAGAACCATCCTAGTATATCTAAGGACTGATTAAATGAAATCACAGGAAACCTAAATCTGGAGCGGAGGCGGATTTGAATCATCGCGTACACTGATGCGACTCCAACGTGTCAACCATTGTGCCATCTGGCGTGGTGGTAGCTCCACAGGATGAGACTGGGATGGGGCTTTAGGGTGAGAATGAAAGGAGGGCGTCTGGTGCGTCACTATTTGTGGGATAGTGTATGTCTAAATTTGTTTTTTATGGTAAAAAGACAATGAGTTGCTGTTCTTCTGTTATTGCTCTTTTGTTTACTGAACTTATTTTCATTTTTATTTAAGGTCAACTGTATGAAATATTCTTCCTTTACAGTCGGTACACCCTTCCTTTTGCTGTTTTCCGACAAGACTATCATGACTGTTTTTATCTAAGTTTGATGATGATCATCTTTAAATAAATGTTTGTGAATGTGTGAGGCTCCTACAGTCACTCTTCAATATCTCTAAGTGTTCTTTATATCTGATATTAAAATTTCTTGCAGTCATTCCATATTAACCTTTAACAGCTGAAAATGTAAAAGTGTTGGATGACTACAAGAGATTTTAGTGTCAGGTACAAAGAACATCTAAAGGAACTGGAGAGTGATTGTACCTTCTTCACATATCAAGGACACTTACTGGGATTAAAATAGTTATGGGAATCTTAAGCCATCACAATAAAAGATGGGAAGTGCTGACCGTAAAGGAATAATATTTCATAAATAAAAACGGAAATACGAAAATTAAATGACCATAAGAGCAACAGCAGAATATGCAAACAATATGCAAACTAATCCATGGTTTACCATAAAAAAGCTGAGACACAGACATACCAAGTGCCCCACCACCATCCCTCCTCTGTCACCATCCCAACACTCCAAGCCACTCATCCCCTACAGCTCGTATGATCCCTTAGTAAGCCCTGGAGCCTGAAATCGTGAAATGTGCAAATAAATGTTTAAATGTGACACACAATTTGGAATAAACCCATACTACGTGCATTTAGTACAAACAGAACAACAAACTGATGCATGAGCAGGACATAAAATGAATGTAGCTTAACTGGAAAAAAAGGAAGGCAAACACAACTATATGATTCTAAACAGAAACTGATTTAAAAGAGCTGCTGAGATTCACGACAGACATAATACCAAAATATGCATACTTAAATAATAGACCATTAAAGACGGCTAGTTTGAATAGCAGAAACATGTTTCGTTCATACAAATAAACTCAACTGCGTAAGGCCAAAAATTTCTTATCTGCTGAATCCAGGAGATAACTGGTAATCTAAACAACAAGATATCACACACATTTGAGAAGACGTCTTCTTGATATGTGCCACGCAATCAATCTACGTGTATCACTGCGCAATAAATTTCGTGGTATGTACGTTAATATGTATTTAGTGAGGTACATATCCCATTCTGAAGATTACTTTGTCTTGTGGTAAGATGATCTTGTACCTCACTTACTTGTATAATGGAGTTTAGCCGGTGAGGTAGCTTCACTGAGCACCAGCGATGGTCTTACTGTCAGGAACAGTTTCCTGATAGACTCTGTGTCTGTAGTCTAATGAAAGGACGCCCATAAGTACTACATCTAGAAGAAAGTCCATGGACCATTACGTGGAATTTCCTTATGGGACCTAGAGAAATCAGTACCGCCACATACTAGTCAACTTAAGCAATGAGAAGGTACTACAGAATAATTGGAAGAAAGAGAAGACAAAATCTTCTTGCATAATAAATATTGGAGGGAGCTGGACGACAAAATGATCTTGACATAATTGTTAACACAAACATCAAAAAAAGTTTTGCACCACCTCAGTTCCGAACTCTTGAAGATAGACGTCGACTGTGGATATTTTATCACGGACATAGTCCCCTTGACTGTTCAGAGAAGCCACTAAACCAGCCCAAAGAAGTAAACAATCATGCATGAGCAGCGTCTATTAGACGGAGGGGGTTGGACAGCCGGTCAATTCCAGTCATTCCACCAAGAAGGAGGTACATGGCTCGTGTTGTCTGTAGTTCAACCACGTATGGAGGGCCAATACCGCGGTTCGATCGCGTCCGCATTATTACTTTGTACAAGGAAGGGCTCTCAACAAGGGAAGTGTCCAGGCGTCGCGGAGTGAACCAAAGCGCTATTGTTCGGGCATGGATGAGATACAGAGAGGCAGCAACTGTAGATGACATCTGCCGAGAACTCTTCCGGGTTGTCGATGACATGTTTAGCTTGGGCCGCCCAAGGGCTACTACTGCAGTGGATAACCGCTATCTACGTGTAATGGCTCGGAAAAAACCGTGACAGGAACGCCACCATGTTGAATAATGCTTTTCGTGCAACCACAAGACGTACGACTCAAACTGTGCGCAATAGACTGCATGATGCGAAACTTCACTCCCGACGTCTATGGCGAGATCCATCTTTGCAATCACGACACCATGCAGCGCGGTACAGATAGGCCCAACAACATGCCGAATAGATCGCTTAGGTTTGGTATCACGTTCTCTTCACCGATGAGTGTCGCATATGCCTTCAACCAGAAAATCGTTGGAGACGTGTTTGGAGGCAACCCGGTTAGGCTAAACGCCTTAGACACACTGTCCAGCGAGTGCAGCAAGGTTGAGGTTTCCTGATGTTTTGAGATGCCATTATGTGGGGCAGAAGTACGCCGCTGGTGGTCATGGAAGGCGCCGTAACAGCTGTACGATACGTGAATGCCGTCCTCCGACCGATAGCGCAATCATATCGGCTGCATATTGGCGAGACATTCGTCTTCATGGACAACAATTCGCACCCCCATCGTGCACATCTTGTGAATGACTTCCTTCAGGATAGCGACATCACTCTATTAGAGGGGCCAGCATGTTTTCCAGACATGAACCCTATCGAGAATGCCGGGTATAGACTGAAAAGGGCTGTTTACGGACGACGTGACTCACCAACCACTTTGAGGGATCTACGTCGAATCGGCGTTGCAGAGTGGGACAATCTGGACTAACAGTGCCTTGATGAACTTGTGGACAGGATGCCATGGCTAATACAGGCATGCATTAATGCAAGAGAACGTGCTACTTGGTGTTAGAGGTACCGGTGTATACAGCAATCTGGACCACCACCTCTGAAGGTCTCGCTGTATGGTCGTACAACATGCAATGTGTAGTTTTCATGAGCAAGAAAAGGGCGGAAATGATATTTACGTTGATCTCTATTCCAATTTTCTGTACAGGTCCCGGAACTTCGGAACGGAGATGATACAAAACTTTTTTTGGTGTGTTTAGTAGATCGATGTTAAACTACTATTAGCGTAGCTTTTAAGTACATTGATTACAAGAATAAATGACTGATGGGAGGAAAAACATGTCTGCCTTATGAAATCGGCATGAATTTTCTAAAACCTTAAGACATTAGACTGCTGGTTAGGAGGTGCAGTGGTCTTGTTTAGCAGTGGCGGCCTTATATTGTCAGAGTAGCAAATCATTACAACAGTCCAACCAAAGAAATAAGTACGTTTGAATGTTGATACTGAATTATTGAATTATGGCCTTTTCATTTGTGGAAAATATGCCGGGAGTTATTTACAAGGAGTGGACAAAAACTCTGGAAACTCAACAGACACAACACATTATCATGCCTAATACGGTGTATAAAAGACTGTAATTATCCAAAACAGCTTCCAGCCTGCTCGGAATGGATATATACGAATTCTGTATTTATTTTAAAGGGAATTTAGTGGCAAGATCAGAAGGCGATGATGAAGTGGATATCGATCACATATCCTTCTGTCCAAACCAGACCGCAAAGGCTCAATAATGCTCACAAAAGCAGTCCTGGACGATTCGAGCTGTGTGGTCAGGGCTTCTGTCGTCTTGGAACACAGCTTCATTTGGGAAGACTCATCGTACCGTGGGATGGAGCTGAAAACCCAAAACGATCACATAATCCTTGGCAGTAATGCAGCACGGCAACGATGGGGCCAAAATGGAATACCGATATATTGCTGCCCAAATCATCACCAAACCCCTACAATATTTCACTATTGGTACGTAAACTTGGAGAGATGTTGGAAACTATGTGGAACTAGACTTATCCCACCAAATGATAATTATCAATCGCTCCATCGTCCTTGTATTATGGCTTCGGCATCACGCTTCTCTGTTACGGGAATTTGCAGGAGCTCGCACTGTAACTCCCTGGTTATGGAGATCCGTGTTGCCTTGGCGATGACAGGGTTCGCGAGTGCGACATTCAGTTCTGCAGCGATTTTGCATCTGTCGTCCCCTTATTTTTCGTCACAGTCCTCTTCAGTTACCGTCCGTCACGATAACTCATCACACACTTACGTCCGCGTTGTGACTTAGCGGATGATGAATTTTCTCTTTCCCTATATGTGGTCTAAATCTTCGATACGCGGCCTCTTGGAACACCAAACACTTCAGCTCCCATGGTTACAGAAGCATCTACAATACGAGCACCAACAATTTGTCTAAGTTAAAAATTAACTCTTCTCCGACATAGTGCACTCACACGTACACAGAACAGAACTGAGATCATGGCTGCCACTTGAAACCTACTGGGGAAACTGCACAGCTGCGGCCCGTGGTAAAATAAAACAGCGCAACCTGCATTTTTGGCTAGCATATGTGTTTAAGCATGCGTTTCTAGCGGCGTTTACAAATTTTTGTACACCTTTTCCTCAATGAACTGGTAGAATAGCTGGTCAAAGATGCATCTACATGACAAGAGAACGTTAAAGAACAGAAATTCCCTTATTTTTCATGACATACCTGTAAATGCTGCAAATTGCAGTTGCGACAGAATGGGAACAAAACTGATGAAAGACTATGATAAGAATACAGACATGTATTGATGACAGCGAAGAACTTGTCAGCCAGTTCACTTGTACATTTTAACTTTAGACTGATGCCAACGGGACACGAAAAACTGAACAGTGTGTCATCGTTTCAGAGCACTCAACGACGTCATGTGTGTATGCACAGGAGTTAGTGAAACAGTAGACCATGTGTGATGGGGAAGTAGTAATTCAGACATAGAAAGACAATCTACTGCCAAGCTGAATAACAGAACGGGGAAACTGGCTGGCTTCCATAAACTCTGTCGTTCATTAGAATTTACGAATTTTAAATTTTAAATTTTCGTATAAAGCCCGGAATTAATTTTAGCACAGTAACAACCGTCTGCTTATGGAAAGGATCATAATTAAAAAACTAGAACATGTAGTGTTACTCTTTTTAATGGTAGTAGTCACTTAAATTAAAAAAGGAACTCTGGTTTCTATTGCAATTGATGTAGTACTTTCACGAACTGCAGTGGTACATATAGACTAATAAATAATCAAGTTATCTCGAAGTCTATTGTTGAACATGATCAGTGTTTGTCTTTCAGTGGTCATTAAGCTTGCCGAAAAGAAATGTCAATCAACTAGAAAAGTCAGTAGGCATGACATCAGCATACGGTGACACGAGATAGAATGATAACTGTGTTTGAATATGACAACCTGAACGTAAATCTGCACTCGATGAATGTAGCCCAGTCACCTATTACTTTCCATCAGGCCAACCTCTAAATGATACTCTAAGATCCACGCTTGCTAGCAAGAGGTACTGTAATGTATTATCCATGTGCCCCCGGGGAGGCAATTAAGTGTGGGGCACATCTTATAAAAATAATTTAGAGTGCAGAGACAGAACCTGGGAAAGCAACTGTAAACTGGAATGGTATTACTTGTAAAACAATAATAGCTATGTTTTGTATGCTTCTTTTTCTTTGTTCATGTTCCATGGTTTATTTACAATCGGGGATGGTAATATTTCCGTGAAATACTAAATTATTGAGGGAGTTGCTTTGTACATTGAAACTCTCAGATCTGGAACTGTGAGATACTTCCTGAGACTTAGTTGAAAAGGACAGTTCTTTCTTGAGAGTGAATGCGTATGTAATTGTGACTTCGTGTGTGTGTGTGTGTGTAATTCTTTCTATTGCTATCACTTTAATATTTATTTGGGTCTCATTCTATCCTCTACCTGTGTGCTTTGTCCCATTTACTTCACGTGTTCACGTTTCATTCAATGAGCCTTCAGCTCCAGCTGTTTCTGATTCCATGTGTATACTTTAGTTATTTTAGATTCCGTATTCTTTTTTTTCCGTGTGGAATTAGTGGTGCATTTTTGTGTTGTCGAAACTTGCTTTGCTCGTATGCAGGACGTGTTGCTACGAGCAAGTCGAGTGCTCAACTTCTACGATTCACTGCTTAATCAGCACACTGCATTTGCCTTAATCCTTGTCGATTTTGTTTCAATTACTTATTCAGTTTTCATCCGTTACGGTAATTCGCGTGTTTGCTACTTTTGTTAGGATACTCAGTCATGTGGAATTTTTGTTTCGTATTAGTGTAGTGCATATTCTTCGGATCATTTAGTGTATTCCTTACATGCGCTTATTTCATTCAGTTTTCATCTGAAGCCATTCGTTACGAACCCCTCTGCCGTAATTTTCTGCTAATTTTACTTTCTGCTGTGTGGATCCAGTTGCGAGTGTGTTAGTCTATTCTTTCCTTTCCTGGAGTTTCGTATTTGATTTAAACAAGAGAAGTCCTTTATCATCTATAGCGATATCAGTTTAGTGCTTCCTTATGAAGTAATCAGACAGAGCAACTGTTAATAGTGGGATACTCCTTCTTAGATGTTAATACCAGTTTTCATGAAAATAAATGTTCATTATAAAAGCTTATGGTTGTCTCTGCGCGTAATTCCTACAAATATTCTCACGTGACTTTCCTAAACATGATCATCAGCGTTACCAGATCGCAGTTAATGATTTTAGATGATTTATTTTACCTGTGCGGAAAGAGGCTGTGATTTTAGTGGCAGTACCGATTGTGTACATGACTACGTCTTAAAAGGCCACCTGTCGCCACTCACCGGAAGTCCACTTGCGTTACTGTCGTGCAAATTCCAGTCTTCTTCGCCAATGAACAGCAGTCAGCATGGGTGCACGAAGGAGGCACGTACTGCGGTGGTCCACACGCAGCAACATTTGCTGAACAGTGGTTGAGGAGATATTCTTAATAGTCACTTGGTTCATCTGGGTGGTTAATTGCTCATCAGTCCCACGTCTATTAGTCCGTACACGCCTCAGCAGCCATCGTTTACCCCTCTCGTCTATTGCCCGTGGTGCCCCACAGATGCTTCGACGCCGGTTTTGAAATGTTTCATTTTTTCGTGCACGGTATGTTTTAACTACGACCGCGCGCGATCCGGTTACAGACTTGTCAGTTTCGGAAATACTTCAACCCTGTCAGTGAGCATAGCCTGTTGGATGTCAGATACATCGCGCTCCGTTTTCGCATTACGAGAACGACTACAGTGTTGTCTGCGTCTCCTTCCCCCCCCCCCCCTCTCCCGGCCACACCGTCTTTTTCTCGGCCACGCTTTATATATCCTCCACGTATAGTGCTTCCATCTGCCGTCTACGAATGGTCGTTTACCAGTGACGTAGAACACAGACTATGGTTGGATTAACGTGACTGGATGGTGTAGATTCGTCGCAGATTGAGCACTGTAAACACCCAAACACAGGGGCATGACGGCCACTTATAACCGCAGTGTCCCATTTCCTGCTCTGGAATTTGGTGAACTAATTCCAGTACTGTTATCAGTACTGATAATCTACGTTACTCCGGGAGGCTGTAATTAAAGTGCAGCTACTCACGCTGGTCCAGTGTGGCCTGTAATTATCGTATGGCAGCGAAACCTGGCTGATATGCTAATGCGTTAATGGAGAACCGATTTACGTTGGAAAACTAATTAGTTGCAATTGTGGCCACCAGGTGCAAATATGGTGCTATACACTTTTTATGACGTATAACACCCACGCTGTCATTTGACAAGCCATAACGTGGGTGAACACTAAAGCTATCGAGAAGAGAGACCGTGCGCTGTTAGTGAAACTGTTGCATGTGAACGGCAGCAATTACACTGCGCCATTAAGAGAGTGTCGCACACTGAAGGGTCTGAGTAGAGGCCCGATGTCATTAAATGGTTTAAAGAAGATGATACTAAAATTAGAAAATACCAGTGAGCTGGGCATATCTAAAAGAAAGCGTCCAGCAGGAACACGTTCAGTCTCCACCTGATCCGAAGGCCATTCTTTTAGTCACAGCACCAAATTTGCACGTTGTAGGCAAAACTGGAGCTGAAACTTTCTGGCAGATTAAAACTGTGTGCCGGACCGAGACTCGATATCGCCAACTTTGCCTTTCGCGGGCAACTTCTCTACCAACTGAACTACCCAAGCACGATTCACGCCCCGTCCTCACAACTTTACTTCCGCCAGTACCTCGTCTCATACTTTCCAAACTTCACAGAAGCTCTCCTGCGAACCTTGCAGAACTAGCACTCCTGGAAGAAAGGATATTGCGGAGACATAGCTTAGCCACAGCCTGGGGGATGTTTCCAGAATTTCTCATCCTGGAAACATCCCCCAGGCTGTGGTTAATCCATGTCTCCGCAATATCCTTTCTTCCAGGAGTGCTAGTTCTGCAAGGTTCGTAGGAAAGCTTTTGTGAAGTTTGGAAGGTAAGAGACGTGGTACTGGCGGAAGTAAAACTGTGAGGACTGGGGCGAGAGTCCTGCTTAAGTAGCTCAGTTGGCAGAGCAGTTGTACGTAAAAAGGCACACAGTTTTAATCTGCCACTGAGTTTCATATCAGCGCACACTCCGCTGCAGAGTGAAAATCTCATTCTGGAAAATTGGAGCTATTGTTTTCCAGCGTGAATCGGTTTCGCATTAACGCTTTAGAATATATACCAATTTTTGTTGCCATACGTAATTACAGTCCACACTGGATCTATGTGAGTCGCTCCACTTCAATTATAACCACCCGGTACTAGCGTGGAGTACATCAAATTAGACTAACGAGTGTGGTCTTAGAAACAGCTGAGCATTGAATGTTTTCTTCTTTGGATGCTCCTCCTACTAATCGGGCCGGTCGCAGTGGCCGTGCGGTTCTAGGCGTTTCAGTCTGGAACCGCGCGACCGCTACGGTCGCAGGTTCGAATCCTGCCTTGGGCATGGATGTTTGTGATGCCCTTAGGTTAGTTAGTTTTAAGTAGTTGTAAGTTCTAGGGTATGATGACCTCAGATGTTAAGTCCCATAGTGCTCAGAGCCATTTGAACTATTTGAACCTACTAATCGATTTACTATTCCTCCATATCCCGACAGACATCTTAAAAACCTGTCGTATCACCTGCAAAAGATTTTCCATATTAATTCGCACTTTGTGTTGTTGTTGTGGTCTTCAGTCCTGAGACTGGTTTGATGCAGCTCTCCATGCTACTCTATCCTGTGCAAGCTTCTTCATCTCCCAGTACCTACTGCAACCTACATCCTTCTGAATCTGCTTAGTGTATTCATCTCTTGGTCTCCCCCTACGATTTTTACCCTCCACGCTGCACTCCAATACTAAACTGGTGATCCCTTGATGCCTCAGAACATGTTCTACCAACCGATCCCTTCTTCTGGTCAAGTTGTGCCACAAACTCCTCTTCTCCCCAATCCTATTCAGTACCTCCTCATTAGTTATGTGATCTACCCATCTAATCTTCAGCATTCTTCTGTAGCACCACATTTCGAAAGCTTCTATTCTCTTCTTGTCCAAACTATTTGCCGTCCATGTTTCACTTCCATACATGGCTACATCCATACAAATACTTTCAGAAATGACTTCCTGACACTCAAATCTATACTCGATGTTAACAAATTTCTCTTCTTCAGAAACGCTTTCCTTTCCACTGCCAGTCTACATTTTATATCCTCTCTACTTCGACCATCATCAGTTATTTTGCTCCCCAAATAGCAAAACTCCTTTACTAGTTTAAGTGTCTCATCTCCTAATCTAATACCCTCAACATCACCCGACTTAATTCGACTACATTCCATTATCCTCGTTTTGCTTTTGTTGATGTTCATCTTATATCCTCCCTTCATGACACCATCCATTCCGTTCAACTGCTCTTCTAAGTCCTTTGCTGTGTCTGACAGAATTACAATGTCATCGGCGAACCTCAAAGTTTTTATTTCTTCTCCATGGATTTTAATATCTACTCCGAATTTTTCTTTTGTTTCCTTTACTGCTTGCTCAATATACAGATTGAATAACATCGGGGAGAGGCTACAACCCTGTCTTACTCCCTTCCCAACCACTGCTTCCCTTTCATGTCCCTCGACTCTTATAAGTGCCATCTGGTTTCTGTACAAATTGTAAATAGCCTTTCGCTCCCTGTATTTTACCCCTGCCACCTTTAGAATAAGCAAATTTAATATGATGTAGAGTGCCAAAAACTGGCACGACCATTTACTGCACAGATACTTGAGGACTATATATGGGAGCGCACAACGTAAATTTTATAGCCAGGTGGAAAAACCCATATACTAAAGAAATACATTCAGCAGCAATTACTCCTTACCTGTATTAAATTCTGAGCCGTTAATATCACGGGGTCCCCATAGATTGGCTTTCACGTTTTTTACGCATCAGTTGTCTATGTGACGAAAATCGGACACTGAGATGATATTATCGCGAGTGATAGCGAGCGAACAGTTGTTGAGAGTAGCTGGACATTTTCGTATTAATCGAGTATTTTTGGTAATTTGACTTTTCACAGCACGTAATTGTTGCTTGCTTGCGCACTGAAGGGATTTTGTCAGACCTTTGTATGGGAACATTGAAAGTAATATTCGTATTTTTGTTGTGAGCAGATACGTGCTTATTGATTGAAGACGTTGTGGAATAACTAAATATTTTGCTAATCAAACTGTCGAAGGAGGGACAGTATGAGTAAATGGTCAATTTTCAGGACATAGTATATTAAAACTTTCTTTTTTTACACCGCTTAAAAACGTAGTCGTGTTCTTTTCAACTATTTTACTGTATTGCTGGATGCAGAATATTCGAGAAGTTGCAGCGGCAAGACGAGGTAAGAAGTTGTCTGTCGCGTGCAGGAGCAGTACAGTATTAATTATTAGGAGATGTTAGAGAATATCTTAAAAATTGCAGTTAGGTAGATGACAACTGAATTTTTATGATTTACAAAAAGAGTAGTTAATTTCCGTTTTCTGTTGTCAGTCAGAATACTGATTGTCAAAGACAGAGCTTCGCACATTTCTCGTACGTCTGTTACCATAATAATATTATTTTATATAAAACTTTCACCAGGCTAATAATAATTACAGCTTTTGATAATAAAACTTCCCGTGATAATTATTTTTTCCATTTTCGTTTGTCGCATGTTAATTCACTAATAAAACAATTTACGCAGAACATGTCCTCCTCACTTTCAGTGCTGTTAGCTTCCCCTAACTCCACGTATACGGGGTGAACATGACTAAAATCGACAAACTGAAGGAACTGATTCAGGCCGGCCGCAGTGGCCGAGCAGTTCTAGGCGCTTCAGAATGGAACCGCGAGACCGCTACGATCGCAGGTTCGAATCGTGCCTCGATCATGGATGTGTGTGATGTCCTTATGTGAGTTAGTTTTAAGTAGTTCTACGTTCTAGGGGAATGATGACCTCAGATGTTAAGTCCCATAGTGCTCAGAGGCATTCGAACCATTTCGAACGGATTGCTGACTGAAAATGGAGTAAAACTGTACTACCAACATATGTCCGAAAACGGACGGTCCGCGTCCAACGACCACAAATTTTGCCGGAAGATCTACATTACATCCACGTCACAAGCGAAGTCCGAAGTGGCTTTCATGGAACTGCAGGTGATAGGGATTGCAGCGGTTGTCATACAAGATACTCGTAAGCGATAATCGAAATCTGGCTTACATCATGTTGGCAGGCTACTTACCTTAAGCTTCTACTAGGGTAGGTGTCAATATCTTGTAGAACCCGCTACACCAAATTTGGTGTACGCACAGTCCGCCGCCTCCCTGCACGTTCGTCTATCTGAAAGGACCCAAAAAGAGCGTCAAATGACGTCTAATGTGTTTTGTTGTCTGTAAGGGTACTTGTTTTAGTACAGGTGTGCCGCCTCTCGACTGTTTCAATCTACTTGGCTGTATACATGAACATCTCGGCTTGTTCTCGACATGAGTACCACACCATTCTGCTGCTCACAGTACACTGCGTCAATCAGACAGCCTGAAACACACAATAAACGCACGGCACATGGTCAGAGGAAAGACCACTCGTCAGCGCCATCTACTGTGACAGCGATGCATTTTGCGGACACATGTTCATAGCACCTTTTTTTCCATTTCCAGTCAGGAATACGTCCCTGCTATTCGTCGGTTTTATTACTGCTCGCGCTGCGTGGGGAAAAATTACTAGAACTAATGTTTTCTTTTAGAATTCATTATCGTACACGTGATTCAAGTTTTACGTTTGGAAGACTACGCAGGACCCATTCCCATCGCCATAAGTCTATAAAAAATGTTTCCGTTGCTTCCCATTTCATCTTCAGCAATAACATTAGAAAATACAGGATAAACTGCGTTTGGCTGCAACGATATCTTTACTCACCAGAAAATAAGAACTGTAGTCAGACAATGAAGTCGACCAGGTGTGAGCGGGACTTGCGCACTGATGGTCCCCTATAAACCTAATTACGTCTGCAGACAGTTCATCCATTCTGGGGACTGAGAAACTTGACGATTTTTGCCTGTTGTCGATATCGATAGCGGGAAGATATCAATATCAGGAATTCCAGGGGTTTCGGGAATATTTTAACTTAAATTTCAAGTTAAACTTTTTGGGTGATTTCACATTTGCTAAGATTCTTTTTCATTTATATTACTAATTCTGTAGTTATACTGACATGCAATGCTAACGAACAAAACCACTTCCCTTTTCCTTTACTTGTACACACACCAAAAAATTTTTGCATCACCTCCGTTCCGAGAGTTCCGGAACCTGTACAGAAAATTGGAATAGAGATCAACATAAACATCATTTCTACCCCTTTTATTGCTCATGAAAACCACACATTGCATGTTGTACCACCATACAGCGAGACTTTCAGTGGCAGTGGTCCATATTGCTGTACAAACCGCTACCTCTACTACGCTAGTAGCACGTCCTCTTGCACTGATGCATCCGTGTATTCGTCGTGGCATACTATCCACCAGTTCATCAAGGCACTGTTGGTCCAGATTGTGACACTCCTCAACGGCTATTCGCTTTAAGTCCCTCAGAGTGGTTGGTGGGTCAAGTCGTCCATAAACAACCTTTTCCAATCTATCCCAGCCATGTACGATAGGGTTCATGTCCGGAGAAGATGCTGGCCACCCTATTCGAGCGATGTCGTTATCCTGAAGGAAGTCATTCACTAGATATGCACGATGGGAATGCGAATTGTCGTCCATGAAGACCAATGCCTCGCCAATATGTTGCCGATGTGGTTGCACTATTGGTCGGAGGATGGCATTCACGTACCGCACAGCCTTTACGGAGCCTTCCATGACCACCAGTGGTGTATGTCGGTCCACGTAATGTAACCCCAAAACATCAGGGAACCTCCACTTTGCTGCACTCGCTGGGCATTGTGTCTAAAGCGTTCAGCCTGACCGGGATGCCTTCAAACACATCTCCAATGATTGTCTGGTTGAGGTCACATGCGACACTTATCGCTGAAGAGAACGTGATGCCAAACCTGAGCGGTCCATTCGGCATGTTGTTGGGTCCATCTGTAATGCACTGCACGCTGCCGTGGTTGCAAAGATGAACCTCTCCATGGACGTAGGGTGTGAAGTTGCGCATCACGCAGCCTATTGCGCGCAGTTTGTGTCGTAACACGACGTCCTGTGGGTGCACGAAAAGCATTATGCGTCATGATGGCGTTGCTGCTGGGTTCCTCCGAGCCATTATCTGTAGGTGGCGGTCATCCACTGCACTAGTAAACCTTTGGCAGCCTGAGCGATGCATGTCATCCACACTTCCCGTCTCTCTGTATCTCATCCACGCCCGAATAACATCGCTTTGGTTCACTCCGAGACGCCTGGATACTTCCCTTCTTAAGAGCCCTTCCTGGCACAAAGTAACAATGCGGTCGCGATCGAACCGCGGTATTGGTCGTCCAGGCATGGTTGAACTGCAGACAACACGAGTCGTGTACATCCTTCCTTGTGGAATGTCTGGAACTGATCTGCTGTCGGGCCTCCTCCGTCTAGTGGGCGCTGCCCATGCATGATAGTTTACATCTTCGGGAGGGTTTAGCGACATCTCTGAACAGTAAAAGGAACTGTGTCTGTGATACAATATCCACAGTCAACGTCGATCTTCAGGAGTTCTGGGAACCGGGGTGAAACAAAGCATTTTCTAATGTGTGTATTTTTTGCTAAAGTTCATGATTCAAGGTCAACGGTAAGTAACCATCGGGTTTGATGAATCAATTTGCGAGTATCAAAATAAGAGACGTAAATGGCCGTATCTTTTGATTGTACTGATTTAGAAGCTTAATTTTTTTTACACTGCCAAGGGACTGTAGACCGTATTATGCGACATGAATTTCAGTTTGTTACGTCTACTCATGCCTGAGAAAACTGGTCTTAACAGTCGGACAGACAGAGACACAGACTGAGAAAACAGTGTTCTTTAAGTCAGTGGTTGTCAAACTTATTGCTTAAAAACCAATATTGATATTATGGAGCGGCACACGGCGCATACGTACCGACTTGTTCTTGAGTGGTAACCTACATATGGTTCAAATGGCCCTGAGCACTATGGGACTTAACATCTGACGTTATCAGTCCTAATAGAACGTAGAACTACTTAAACCTAACTAACCTAAGGACATCACACACATCTATGGCCTACATAAAAAAATGAATATGTTATCAACCCCCCCCCAATAGACGATCTACAGCAAGGGCGCAACAAGTAGGCCGCCGGCTGCCAAGTACTGATCGTCAGAAGTCGGCACCATTCGGAATATTTCCTGTCAACTGCTCTCTGTTCCAGATTGCTGACCCACCCCCACCCTCCCCGTCCCACTCCCCTCATCCCCGGCAGCAACCCTAAAGTTGTGATATTATAATTACCACATAAAATGTAATAAATGGTAGTTGTAGGTTTGTCATAAGTTGTATTAAGAAGAATCATTTTTTTTTATTTCTCGATGGTGACGAGTTTCAGATATCTGTGTCCATTTTTAAACCATCTGTAAGTGTGACAAATACAGGCGACGGCTCATGCACAAAAAGCTTCCCCTGCAGTGATCAATGTGGTGTTATGGCCGACTCAACAGCAGTAAAATATTGTGATCAGAACGGTACTATGGGCGCATAGTACTGTTCTGATCGCTGCAGGGGCAGTTTTTTGTACATGAGCTGTCGCCCGTGTTTGTCACACTTTTGGATCTTTCGCAAATGGACTCAAGTGTCCGAAACTACTTACTAGCAAGAAATAAAAAAAAAAGGTACTTCTCAATGCAACTTCTGACGAAACTACAACAATTAATTTCAATTATGAGATAAGTTGCAGACCTAATTTTCACCTGCAGCATGCCGGAAATTCGTAAAAATATGTACCTGACAAAGTGTTTCGTTGTCTGTGTGACCGTTTGGTTGGTTGGTTAATTTGGGGGAGAGGACCAAACAGCGAGGTCATCCGTCCCCTCAGATTAGGGAAGGGTGGGGAAGAAAGTCGGCCGAGCCCTTTCTAAGCAACCATCCCGGCATTTGCTTGAAGAAATTTGGGGAAATCACGGAAAACCTAAATCAGGATGGACGGATGCGGGTTTGAACTGTCGTCCTCCCGAATTCGAGACCAGTGAGCTAACCACTGCGCCACCTCGCTCGGCTGTGCGACCGGATTATTAACTGATTAATGACTGTAAATATACTTGTAATAATGAATTAAAGATGGTCTTCCATTTTACAAGTACTTAGCTATGTTTTGCTTTAATGCCTAAACGTGTTTCATTCCTAGGGGGATTTTTTCCTGAAATACAAGCGTAAAGATTTTATTTAAGTTGAGAAACATGCTGCACTGGTTTTTGTAGTTGTACTCTGTCTTTCGTTTACGAGTACATTTTGAAAAAGGCGCCGAGTTTCCAAAATTTCTGTGGGAGCATATCAGTGGCGGAATGTAGTATACGTTTTTGGGGAATGTCGATATTTTTTGGAATGATTACCTTGTTCAACGAATCCCGTCGGTAGGCCCTCTTCTTTGTACTAGCTATAAATGCGATAACACCGCTTCAGTCTACAATATGAGCTCTCACGTCCTCCAAAGCCATTGTCTCAACAAACAAAATGATGACAATCCAGATTACGAGAAAATAATTTCACTGAAATGTTAATAAAATAATTCGATCCTTCTACCGACCTCCCAATTCAGATGATACAATTGCTGAAAGGTTCAAAGAAAATCTGAGTTTGATTTCTAACACATAACCGACTCATGCGATTGTAGTTGGTGGTGACATTAACTTGCCCTCGATATGTTGGCGAAAATACACATTTAATTCCGGAAGAATGCACGAAACATCATCCGAAATTGTGCAAAACGCATTCTCTGCAAAAATTTTCGAGCAGTTAGTTCATTAGGCCACGCGAATAGTAAACTGTTGTGAAAACACACTTGAACTCTTGGCAACAAATAATCCTGAGTTAATAACGAGCATCAGAACGGATACAGGGATTAGTGAACACAGGATTGTCGTAGCGAGATTGAATATTGTAACCCCCAAATGCTGCAGACGTAAATGAAAAACATACCTATTCAAATAAACACATAAGAATACACTTGACACCTTTTTTGAGAGACAATCTCCACTCCTTCCCAATTAACAATATAAGTATAGACCTGATGTGGCTTGAATGCAAAGAAATAGAGTCGGCAGCAACTGAGAGATTTATACCAAATAAATCGATAAACGACGGAGCTGATCGTCCTTGGTACACAAAACAGGTCAGAACACTGTTACAGAAACAACGAAAAAAAAAAACATGCCAGATTTAAACAGATGCAAAATCTCCAAGATTGGCGATCTTTTACAGAAACTCGAAATTTAGCGCGTACGTCAATGCGAGCTGCTTATAATAGTTTCCACAACGAAACTTTGACTCGAAACCTGGCAGAAAATACAAGGAGATCCTGGTCGTAGGTGAAGTATGCTAGCGGCAAGACACAATCAGTGCCCTTTCTCCGCGATAGCGATGGGTGTACTATCGAAGACAGTGCTGCCAAAACAGAGTTACTAAACACGGCCTTCCGAAATGCCTTCACAAAAGAAGACGAAGTAAATATTTCAGAATTCGGATCAAGAACAGCTGTCAACTATGAGTAACGTAGGAGTAGTGAAGCAGTTTAAATTACTCAATAAAAGCAATTCTTCTTGTCCATGGAGAGAGTGTCACTGAAATGATACAGAATTTTAGGTGGACACCATTAAAACAAAGGCGTTTTTCGCTTCGGAGCAATCTCACCAAACTCAAATTGCCAACATTCTCCTCCGAATGCGAAAATATTTTGTTGACGCCGAGCTACATAAGGAGAAACAATCACCATGATAAAATAAGGGAAATCAGAGCTCTCACGAAAAGATATAGGTGTTCGTACGTTCCGCGCGCTTTACGAGATTGGCATAATAGAGAATTGTGACGGTGGTTCGATGAACCCTCTGCCAGACACTTAAATGTGATTTGCAGAGTATCCTTGTAGAGGTAGATGTACATGTACAACAAATGTTAACGAATGGGGAGTACTTATTATATCGTATAACTTGTCAGGAGACATAGAACAAGCCGAAAAGACTGGATTTCGTTCACAATGTAGTACGACCATTATTCTGGTGTGTGCCTTTGACTTGGCCAGACAAAGGCACGGAACCCAAAAAGTATGTTGCTTTGTTGCATTTGCACAAAGACATCTGAAACAAACAGATGTTTTAACTTCCATCTCAGTGCTTTAAGAGTTCATTACTTTTCGACAAAGGCAAGTGAGAAATATTTATTTCATTTTGTTTTTATCAAACAGATAATTCTGTGGATGCGGTGCCGCAGCCTCGATGCACCCACGTAGTCGGCACGCATGCATTTTGTGTGTCCTTTGGTTGCCAAGCAAAATCAGTCGCAATTCTAAATTAATACACCATAACCTCTGCAAACATAAGGATGTTACGACTTCGTCTGATGAGAACCTTGGGCCCCACTAATACTTGATTGGGGCCGCATGCTGCCCGCGGTTTCACGATAGTTATTATATGGGTCCCGTTTTTGCCGATTGAGGTACGGACGCCTGATAATGAATTGAAGTATGACCACCATTTCCCTAAAATGAACTGAAGACATATGGTTATGAAATGCAGTGTGTTGAGAACTTTATTTCACAAATAAGTTGTCTGTTTCCGGCGAAGAGTGTCTAGCAAGGGAATGGTCAGACTTGTCATGCCTAAACATGTATTGCTTTTTTTAGCACTGTTATTTAACTGTGCAATAGGTCCGTACGCAAAAACGTTGCTGCTGACATGAACTGGAAGTCACCGAAAAAAAAATCACGAACATGGCTGTTTCCTGCTTGGCGCTTCCAGTGACGGCTGGCCACCCCTGGAAATGGCGAGTCGCGAGCGTTGAGCGCATGGTCGGCAAGTGCGGCCGTCTTACCGCGGCGTTCACTACAGAGGAGTATCGCTGCACGGTTTTGGTGGAAAGGGGTAACGAATATTCGTTTCTGTGGAATGCACGTCCTTTTAATTTCTGGTACGTATTTCGAAACATACCGTCCTGAAACTGGTTAGAGATGTAAAAGATGTTCTGTACATATTCATCTATACTCCGCAAGCCACTTTTCGGTGAACATTCAGTCTCCCCTCACAGGTGATGGCGAACCCTGAAAATGTTTGGTACTTACCATGCAGATATACCACAGACGCCAAATGAAGCAATCAACAGAAAACACGCGTGAAGACTATGTGTTGTGCGACATGGTTGTGAAACTTCTAGTCGAGCATACAAATGGCGCAGACATGTGGCTAGAAACAACTGAAACACTCGATATTGCAGACTGTGACATCGACGAAAGTTGCACTCATGAAGACTCTTCGAGTGATAGTGCCACGTACCATCATCAATTATCGCCGAAAGTAACACCAGCAACTACAATTACCTTATCAGACAAAGAAAAAGCGGTGACGTATTGGTTGAACGAAAGTGGTAAGAAACGCCTACGTGTCTGTACTGTTCAAAAAGTATCGCTTTGTTCGTTCTGAATGTGTATTGTATAGATGGAAAAAGGAAGTCGCTGGACGACGTAAGAGTCGACTGGAAATTGCGACGGAGATAAATGCGCGACTTTTTGAGCTATTTACCGATGCCAGACAAAAGTCATTTAGTGTCAGCGATACAACTTTGCGTGATTGGGCGTTAGAGATTGCCAACGCGATAGGCGCTAAAGAATTTACAGCTTCTCAAAGTTGGATTAGTCGCTTCAAAAGATAACATAAAATTGTGGCAAGAAAAATAACAAAATTTGTATCGAGAAACAGGTCGGAAAATGAAGTGACACAAATCGAAATGACAGAAGATTTTCTTACGAATGCAAAACATAAGATCGCTAGTTTTAGTGAATCGTACGTGTACAATGCAGATCAGTCAGGTTTTCAAAAAGAAATGGCTGCGAAAAGAACACTGCCATTGAAAGGGGAAAAACATATTGAGGCGATTGCGCAGTCCACGACTACGCTCATAATTAGTCTGAATGGTTCATTGCTGCCTAAACTACATGTCTGTCTTCAAGAACGAACTGGACGTTTTGGACCACGTGTCAAAAGAACAATGTTCTACGCAAACAATCTTGTGGTAGACGCATCGAAGTCTGGAAAAATGGAAAACGTTACACTTTTCATGCGTCATGCTTTTCTTCCGTTCTGCGGGAACAAATCTCTTCTCCTTCTAGATTAGTGGTCAGGTCATAAAAGGTCTGATTCATTAAAAGCTGTATTTCGAGCCCACCCTGACAAAGAAGCAGAGATCAGATTCCACCCGGCACGACGAACGTAATTCAACCTTTAGACAGAGATTGGATTTGGATTGTTTGGAGGAAGAGACCAAACATCGAGGTCATCGGTCTCATCGGATTAGGGAAGGACGGGGAAGGAAGTCGGCCGTGCCCTTTCAGAAGAGTGGTGTCACCGCCAGACACCACACTTGCTAGGTGGTAGCTTAAATCGGCCGCGGTCCATTAGTACATGTCGGACCCGCGTGTCGCCACTGTCAGGATTGCAGACCGAGCGCCACCACAAGGCAGGTCTCGAGAGACGTACTAGCACTCGCCCCAGTTGTACGACGACGTTGCTAGCGACTACACTGACGAAGCCTTTCTCTCATTTGCCGAGAGACAGTTAGAATAGCCTTCAGCTAAGTCCATGGCTACGACCTAGCAAGGCGCCATTAGTTACTTCATGAATCTAAAGAGTCTCACTTGTATCATCAAGAATGCTGTATACCAAAGGACGATATAAAAGTTAAGTGTTCTAGTAGCTACGTTCTTTTCTTTATCACATTCATCACGTATCCTGTTCCAGACTTCGCGCCAGTCGGCGTGTGTGTACGTGTGCCCTTTCGGCTACCCGTCACTGTGGACTGGCTGCCTTGTCAGTCCACTGCAAGAACTATCCCGGTATTTGCCTGGAGCAATTTAGGGCAATCACGGAAAACCTAAATCAGGATGGCCGGACGCTGGATTGAACCGTCGTCCTCCCGAATGCGAGTCCAGTGTTTAGACAGAGAATTTTTCCGTCAGTGGAAGGCATTTTACAGAAAACTAACAGAGAAAATTATTGTGTGCATATCACTGCAATTTCCTGGTCTATCACCGTGACAATATTCTCAAGCCGCAATAAGTAGTACATTATCAATTTTCCTCCCCACGGTTTCAGAATTTGATTAAATATGCGTGGCACTCCTCGAAATATACTAATACTAGGCCTGATTCATTCCTAACACCAGCCCAGTTTTGTCTACGGACATCTGACAACGTCTGTGATTCGCATGGCTGTTATATGTCGTCTTTGCTTGTATGTTCTTGGTGCACAAAAACCTATGTTTTGGACATTGTATCAATATTTCGCATTTTTGCGGTAATTACAAGAAATAAAATTTGGAGGTGTTCTAAACCGTATATTTATTTGTGTCTATTTCATAGCTATTTGGAAAGAATGATGTAGATAACATATCTGCCATATTTGTCAACGAATGTTTAACTATCATACGATCGCTTTCACTGGGGGAATCAGCTCTCCCACTGCTGTGGCAGGACAGCGGCGCTTAGCTAACGCCACCATGTCCCTAGATGGCGTTGGTATAGCGTAGCGAGAGAGGTCAGGATTGTACAAGAGGCAGTTATAAGCGCGGAAACCATGCGACAATAATGTCTTACTTAATAAAATTGTTTACAGACTTCCAGGTCATGTCAGCAGCTAAAATTCTGCATACAGACTTCTTGCAATGTTAACTCACAGTGTTAAAAAAGCAACACAGATTTCGACATGACAAGTCTGACCATTCCCTTGTAAGTAAAACAGGGGCCTTAAAATATGAATCGTGGCACGTTTCACAGAAACAATCAAAAGGTTTCCAGGGAAACATGTGTGTTTTGGATAATACGTGTTTCTCAGTTATCCGTGCAGATTTGGGCGCACTTTAATCCGAATAATCGGGAGCTTTCTGATTCGCAAATAGTTTAAAGCGTTGGTTAAGAAATAACTCTGCCTTACCGACCGATTTCGGCGAGGAAGCGGCGCCCAACAGCGAGTTCAACACTGGTTCGATAGATGGCAGCGCCGGCGTGCCGCGCGCGCGGGCGCCTGGGAGCCGGCGAGCAGTGGCGCGCGTTTTGTGGCGGCAGTAGGTGGCCGACAGCCGCGCAGTGCATGCCGAAACTAGCCATTGTGCGTCGGTGCGTGTGTGACGCGCGTGGGACGCCACGTCGTAGTCGGAGAGCACGTGCCGCGAGCGCTCGGCATGGTCGACAGCAACACCGTCATCGAAGGCACCGTCAAGTTCCGAGATGGCAAAAAGGTGATTAGCTCGTCACGTTCTCCCTCAACGGAAATCATTTTCAATTTTATTACTTGCGTATACGGTAGTACCATCAGCTGAGGATGCGGTCTGCATCTAATTTTAGTAGCTCTTACAGCGTTCCACAGCCCATAAAATATCTGTAAAACTTTAAATTTATAACTATTTCGAATTAGGACGTATAAACATAAACGGATATGGAATATACATTGGTAACACATTTACTGGCAAGCAATGTAGTGTCGACAGGAGAAAGTGATATGAATAAATGGTTCCTATTTAATACCGTACAAGTGGGACAACCGCCCCTGACTAGATCGTGTGACGATCTAAATGCAAAATGGTAAGGAAATGTCAAATTATTGATGACGAAGTTCTAAGACGTCATTATGACTGCCGCTATGAAACTGAATACCTGATTTGGTGTAAACAGTGATACTGTCAATTGTTAAAGGTCATAATCGTCCATTAATAAGGGACAACTGGCTGCCTGATCTACTGTAGGGAATTCGTGCAACGGCTGAGCGATCTTACAAGTACAGGATTTTCTATTGCTTACACCATTATATTACTGGAAGACCGGAAACTCTCATTGTCAGACAGAGAGATCTCGTCGCGAAACCGAAGTATTTGATTGATACAATTTGAGTGCAAATTTCTTTTTTAGGAAGTGTGGAGAGCACCGGTGACAAATGATGTGCCTGGAAATCCGTGATCAGTGCCGAAGCGTTTCCGTAATACAGAAACAAACAAGAAAAACGATGTGTCCCACGTTGTTGAGTATATTATGTAGAGAAAGGTGCTAATTGATTGTGATATTTGTAAACAACTAATGCGGTAGTAATGGACAGTAGTAATGTACATGGCAAACAATATTCTCGTCATACTACACACTAGAAGTTTCTCTTTCCATCAATTATCCGCAACACACTCAACCTGAGGTAAGTTGCTCAACGTTGATGATGCAAGACTCGTATTCGGGATGAATGGGGGCTCGAATACCTTTCAGTCGATCACATTTACGTTCACTGTAGTTTCCCCAGTTTGCTTCACGTTTATAGCTGGGTGATTTCTTAGTAAAGGGCCACGGACAATTTCCTACGTCATCCATGTTCACTCCAGAGTTGCGCACCGTGTCCAGCTATATAATTGCCGACAGGATGTCGACGACGTTCACCTCTCTGAACCATCTAGATAGCGGTTATCAATAAGCATTGATACCAAATTGGTAACACATCTGGCATTCGTTTGCAAATCTAATAATTAAGGTGGTCTCAGGCAATAACGATCCATCTTTCACGTAGCGAAGAGTGGAGAACATAGTTCGTGTGTGACACAGTCGCTTCATCTCTGAACTGCAGTTCTGTTTAAAACTGGTATCTGATCATGGACCTGTAACTTTCTGAGGATTATCTCAACGGAATGGAGAAAGACCATATTCATTAATGTTAGGGCTACCACGCAGTACAAAAGAACTAAAAATATCACCATAGTCTACACCGTAACCACATTTCCATGGCTAATCAAGCATGTACTAAGGCGACGATCAATTCACGCAGTAACTAAATAATATGGTACAGAGCGGCGGATTTGTTAGTAGTAAAACTGTCGGAGGAAAAAGAAAAACAGTAAGAGAATAATGACAACAGAATGTCAGGCGAAAAACCTTCCAGTAATTGAAACTAAAAGTTCATTCAACGTATTATGACCCGTCTTATAACCAGACACTTATCTTCTGCTTCTTCTCATATGGGTATTGACCAGGCAAAGTCCCTGACCTTCATAACGCATCGGATGGATGTAGCTTATTAAATCTTCCTTGATTACGATTTATCATCTGTTGTACCTTAAACTGTGCTGTTATTCAAATCAATGCTCTTCAACTTAATGATTACCTCCAAACGAGTACTTCGTACCTTCACGTGAATCTACGAGGGCACTTGGAAAGTATTTTCCGATAGGTCGCGAAATGGAAACCACTGTGAAAATCCGACGAAGCTTTGCGTAGGTGTGTTGGGCAGTGTTTCTAGTACGACCGTTGATTGCGTCACGCCGCTCTTTTCAGTTCTGAACGTACAGTTAACACGTGAAGATGCCTAATGCATGCGTTTCCCGTCAAGTTCGATGGCCTGGTGAGAAATTTCGCCTGAAGCTATGCAGCCCACGTAACAAAACCATCATTCGTTTCCTGCTTCAAGACAATTCTGAGACGAATTCTGCTGGGGCAATGAAGATACTTCTGCAGCGTTTTAGATGGGAAGTGTTTCATCACCCACAATACAGCGCTAACTCGCTCCTTCTGAGTTTCATCTCAGCTCACATGAAACCCTAACTAAGAAGACAACATTTTGGCACAGACAAAGAGCTGTAGGCCAGCGTAAAGAATTGGCAGAAAACGCTGACGGCTGCCTTCTATGACGAGGGTATTGGAAAGTTGGTACAATGCTACGACAGGTGTTAAGTCAGATGTACGACTATGTAGATAAGTAGCTGGAAGTTGTAGCTAACTGTTTCTCATAAAATATTTATGATTTTCACTGTAGTTTCCATTTCGCGGGCGATTGGAACTTACTTTCCGAATACCCCTTGGCTTTGAAATTTCCTCACCTATTTCTTCCAAACCGAGGCCTGAACTTCTTTTTCCTGTCTTTTATCCGGTATCCTCACGGAGTCGTCGGGTTAATCAGTATGTTTATTTTTTTATTGGTTTTTAGTACGTGCCCACACAGCCATTTCAACAGGGGAATGTTCTTTCTGACGCTACGAAGGAAAGGACAACACTACAGCCTGTCCCCTAGCGGAGGAAATCCCCGACCCGCTCGGGAATTGAAACCGGGCCCCTTCGCTTAGCAATCCGCAGCGGTGACTGCGCACCCACCGAAGCAGACATGTTAATCTGCATTTGATAATTTTAATGGTATAGGGCGACCGGATGCTCTTTCTCTCGCCACTGCCCCCCCCCCCCCCCCCACCTCTCCCAACCCTCACCAAGACGGTAAATTGTATACCCCTTGCGTTTGTGTCCAGTGTTATCGATATGAAAGTGTGAGACAATATTTTCTAAATGTTCGCGGATGCTGTAACTGAGGCGATACGTGGTAGCAGCCCGTTATTCTCCTAGTCGGATGTGGAAAACGGCCTAAAAACCGAATCGAAGCTGGCCGGTTCACCGATCCTCGTCGTTAATCCTCCTGGCGGATTCGATCCGGGGCCGACGCATCTCCTCGACTCCCGGAAACGGCGCGCTAACGCTCGCGCTTCTCCGGACTGTGGATATGGAACTAATGGCTAATATTCAAGACCCTTAGCCCGTATTCTGTTCGGAAAATTTCTGAATTACGCTCCACGTATCCAGAATAGTATACGTATACAACGCTCACTTGCTTACGCAAGCATTGCCTTCTCCATATATATCCGTTTAAGCGTTATACTAAAAGAGAAAAAATTGCGCAGTCCTATCATCTAAGCACGTTTAAAACTACTTACTCACAGCCGAATCCATACATTGCACACGTTTACAGTAAGTTTTATGAACGTTAATGGATCATGACAGCAGCTTGTTAACCGCAGCAGACCTATCTAAATGCTTGCTGCAGTTTTGGTAGCAGTAACTCTGTATGTTGTGTATGTTTGCCACTTATTTGCACCACTGTACGATAAAGGAGGATAAGAATGTTGTGCTGTTTAATCTAGACAAGACGCCACTCACTCCGTCTCAACTTTGAGAAGTTGCGCGTAATATTTTATGGCTTTCTTCGAGGAAAAACTTTCGCAACAGATATGCTTCTTGGCGTGTAATATTGCTCATGGTGGTAATTATCAGACCATTTAAGCAAGGGGAGTCCAACCCGCGATCCGCGGGCCGCATGCGGCCCAAGTCAAGTATCAATGCGGCCCAAGAAATTAGCATTTATCACACGTTCGATAAAAAAAAAGTTCCATAATATTCCGATTACATAAAGTTATGTCCCACCACATGATGCTATTTCTCATTGGTCCATCCCGTTTATTTTTCTTTCTTTTTCCTTTTTTTTATTATTAGTTATTGTTAGTGTAAAGTATATTACGTGCTGGGCATAAATGCTTGCCTTCTTCCACTGTGGCCCGCAGAAGGTAAAACGCTGGACACCCCTGATCTAAACGTTTAGCCGAATTTATGAAGGTCCAGAATCAAGGCTTTAGGATCCGGATTGGACTGAGAGTTCGTAACCTACATCGCCTGCCAGTAAATGACAGCTAGGACAGAAGGTGGTAGCGTAGTACAGCGGACTTTTTCTGTTGTTCTAGTGGAAGTCCCGTTGGTGTGTGATGAGAAAGCTGTCCCCAGTCGCAGGTATGTACTGTATGTAAGCGCACGCAGTTCCTCCTAGACACGCCGGCGGAGCCTGCTAGCTATGCTGCCCGCCACACGCATGAACCTCGATTTCTTTGACTGCCTCTGTCGGCCTGTGTAGCAGTACTTCGGAGAAGCTACTTTGACACTATTGAAGATATATAGCTTAAAAGCGCAGCATACAGTTCGGTGGTTTATCAGCTTCATCATTTTTAAGCAAAAATACTCATTCATTTAATACATAACTAGAAGAGTTTTTGTGATGCTGCACGTAAGGATCTCATAAATTGGAGCCAAATGATGATGAGGTACAAAATTCCATTTCTTGTTAATGAGAAACGCACTATTTTAACTCTCGAAGGACAATTTTAATTGGTACCCATTTCGACTCTAGTGGTGATTTCATAAGAAATCCTAGTAAACGTTTGAACTTATTGCGTCTCAAACTATGTAAATAAAAATTTAAATCTTAGTTTGCTCAGTACTGAAATCTCCTAAAGTTCCTGCCGATTGCTTCTAAATTTTGTCACAACATTGTTTTCGAATACGAGCGTGTTTTCATATACCTTCTGCAGCACCATCTTACATAAATACATGTTTAATATAGAAAAGGGAAACGTTTTACCACAAATCTCGAGAAGTACCTGAACGATTTTACTTTTATTTTTATGTGATACTGTAATGAACATTCTAAAGGACATAAGCAGTATTTTTCTTTATTTGGATTTCCGCCATTTTACAACATATGAATACATATTTAATATGATATTAGCAAAAATTTACCCAAAAGTACTTGACCGCTTTTTTTCGGATTTGTACTGAATACTCTAACGAACCTTCCGACAGACACAGCCTATATTATTAAATATACATATTATATAAATACGTATTTAATATATGAAGTGGAAATCTTACTACCAAAGATCTCGAAAAGTTCTTCACCGAAATACTTCAAATTTTTATACATTAATCTAATAAACGTTCAGAGGTACATGGGTAATATACTGACAATACAAAATTGTCTGTGACAAAATTTCGTCCTGCGCGTATTTGAGGCAGTAAATGGACGTTAAAGACCGGCAAGCCGGCAACACTGTAATCACGTGTACGGCAACTACCTCTACCAACAGTAGAGTTATGCAGTTGGTATAGCGGACAAGATTTTGGGTTAGTATGCAGGAGGCCGAGGGATCGATCCTGGGTCGTAGATTCTTTTTATTTGCTAAAAGTAGTCTGCGTGATACGGTATCTGTCGTCTTAAACTTAATACAATGATTACATTGGATTTTGCACAAAACATTTGCAGTTACGTATTACGAACTCAGAAATGGAAATACAATCGTTTTCATTGGTCAGCTTTTAAAGAAACCTTTTGTATATCGTGGACGCGAATTTTTCGCACCACTGGATCTACTGTATTCCAAACCTGTTTTGTGGGTACCCTCCCGCAATTGACCCTTCGATTAATACCAACTATTAATCGTGTCACTTTCAGGTCATTACAATCCGTTAGAGTCTTACGTTACCAGTAGAGCTAGCAACGTGCTTCGCAAATAATTTCGATGGGACAATTGGGGCAGGGTACACAGAAAACAGGTTAGGAATCTAGTAGTTGCAGTGTATAGGAATTTTTAATGTAGGTGATATATAAATTTATATACGATATACAATAAGGAAACGTTGATAGCCTCGAAAAGTTCTTGAAAAATTTAGTTCAGGTTCTTACATAGTATTCCAATAAATACTTTTTGAAAAAAAATTTGCTCGTTTTCTGTTAAACCGACTGAGAGAAAGCAAATTCTGTGCTTTGCTCTGCTGTGAATATGTGCAGTATCGTTTTCATTCTGGAAGTCAGCTTTAACAACGATAGTCGGATATTTAAACAACCAGAAAAGTGGTTTACTCACATACATGCACAGTGTGCTGTTTTGGTTCCACACAGACGATTTAAATAACAAAAGTTGTATTTGTGTATTTGTGGCTTAACAGCATATGACTGGATAACACTACGGAACCTGAATTTTCAATGACGATAAACAAGGCTCAGGATCAAAGAGAGAGAGGGGGGGGGGGAGGAGTAGATGGACAGAGAAAGGGGGCAGGAAATGTACACAGAGAGGAGGAAGAATGCGGTCAGATAGATGGGATGGAGGAGGTTGAGGAGGAGAGGGCCAGAGAGAGGGAAGAGGAGCTGATGGACAGAAGCGGGATGAGGGGCTGGACAAAGAGAGGAGGAGGAAGACATGGACAGAGACAGAAGAGAAAAGGAGATTAGGACATATACACAATTCCTATACATTTTTTGCAATTACGAAGCATTGCCGAGCTCGCTAATCTAGATATATATTCTGGCAAACACTGTGAACAGCGTCGAAATGGGTACGTACCACTGTAAAGATTTCTTCTCCTTTTAGTCGCGTATGGAGCGCGGGAAGACTGATTCCTTAAAGGCGACAGTGCGTGCAGTAAATAGTTTACCGCTGTATTCGCGGTTCCTACGAGAGGGATACGAACGGGGCTCTGTCTAATATATCGTTCACCTAATACTGGTACTTGAAGTTTTGCAAATATGCTTTTGTGGAATATTTGGCATCTACGTTCAAGGTCTGCCACTCCTGACTTTGACTTTCTCAATTAAGCTCTCCTGTGACGATTCGTGTGGACCTTCTTTGATCTGTAGCCCTTGCTAGTCTTACTCGGTAAGGGTCCAAGACACTTCAGTAATATTCTAGAATTGGTCGCAGGAGCGTTGCAAGCAACCGTTATTGCAGACTTATTGTATTTTTGCTGTATCCTACTAGTAAACCTAAGGGTACCACCTACTTTTGCTACGATTGAGTGTATGTGCTCACTCCATTTCATATTACTACATGTCATTACTCCCATGTTTTGCGTGAGTTCGCCAGTTCCAGCTGTGGCTTATTAGGCCATTATCGTCTCATCTTTTCTTAGCATATGTGCAGTCTGTGTGAACAGACACTTCATAATGCCTTCATAATGATTTGTAAATAAGTGCGCTATTACTGGACAAATGAGGACTGAAATGAAAACACTAGAAATATCACAACCGAAATCAAATGATAAAGAATAGTGAAATTGAAAAGGATGTCTTACCGTTTATAGATAACTCTCATTAATTTGACACATGCAACAACTACAGTAGTGGATAAGTTGGATTAATAATTCAAATAACTCAGAGCGTGTTCTGCTTTGCTTACTGGGATACTAGTGAAGAAATGAGAAACACCGAATATGCAAATAATTTTCCTGTTACGCCCTATTTACTTTTTTTTGTTCATATCACATTAGCTAATCAGATAACAAATGGCTCTGATCACTATGGGACTCAACTTCTGAGGTCATTAGTCCCCTAGGACTTAGAAATACTTAAACCTAACTAACCTAAGGACATCACACACATCCATGCCCGAGGCAGGATTCGAACCTGCGACCGTAGCGATCACGCGGTTCCAGAATAAAGCGCCTACAACCGCTCGGTCACACCGGCCGGCAAAAGCCACTGCTAATGCAAGTTTATGATTCGTTGCTGGCTGTCGATCATCTGTTTATTGACAGATATGGTCTTTTGTATGCCTAACCATACGTTCTCCCTGTTGACTGTTGACTTTGCAGGGTTGTTTTACTTAAATGGCGTTGGTTGTTGCTTGAGAAACAAATTGGAACACTACACCATCTAGGCGCAAAGGAAATGAGGCTATTAAGGAACTGTGTTCTCGGTGTATTAGTGCAATGATTGACGTTTTCCACATGCTGTTGCATGTCTCATCAAAATCGATCAACTCAGTGGCAGAGGACAATGAGTTTGCGAGAACGTCATTCTTGCACTTCGCCGGAAAATGTCGTCTGCGAGGTCTGGCACGAAAGAATGAGACTGGTGCTGCAGATCTCTCTGCGTATCACGTTTGCCCAATTAATGACAGTTGCCGTAAGAGTAGGACCATTTGTGAGTTAACAGATGCCTAGCCCGCCTGGCTAGCCGCGCGGACTAACGCGCTGCTTCCCGAGCGGGAAGGCGTGCCGGTCCCCGGAACGAATCCGCCCGGCAGATTAGGTTCGGTGTGCAGGCCAGCCTGTGGATGGTTTTTAAGGCGGTTTTCCGTCTGCCTCTGCGAATGCGGGCTGGTTCCCCCTATTCTGTCTCAGTTACACTACGTCGGCGATTGCCGCGCAAACACTGTCTCCGCGTACGCGTACATCATAATTACTGTACCACACAAACGCTTGGGGTTACACTCGTCTGGTATAAGACGTTGACCGGGGAGGGGGGGAGGGGGAGGGGGGAGGGGGGAGGGGGGAGGGGTTATGAACCACTGAGGGCTACGGCAGGACGAAGCCTTTCCGTCGTTTCTAGATTCCCGGTTCAATACACACACACACAAAACAAACGCCGTCGTACGTTATTTCATCTGGTCGAAAGATTTCTACTTTTAGTTTCCTGTGAGTGTAATATGTAGTAATATGTCACAAGTAGTATACTTATAAAGTGATCACGTTTGTTTCTTTAGCGTTAAGGTAATAACCGGCTGTCTATCCTAAGAAATGTCCTTCAAATTAGTGAAAACACTGTGAATTTCGTATACAAATAGAGTCATCCCAAGCAAACACTGCTCATCGGTTTCCTTGGTGGCCCATTGTCGAAGGAAAACATCGTTTTGTTTGTCATTGGTTACAGAAGTATTTTATAATGTGTCGTTGTGAGCCCAGTCCTTGCAGGGAAGTAGTGCTATGTGGTATCCTGTTCATGGACATTTATTAACAATGACCGCAATGTACGATTACTTTCAGTTTTTTCTACATCTACATTTATACCCCGCAAGCCACCCAACGGTGTGTGCCACTGTCATTACCTCCCTTTCCTATTCCAGTCGCGTATGGTTCGCGGGAAGAACGACTGTCTGAAAGCCTCCGTGCGCGCTCGAATCTCTCTAATTTTACATTCGTGATCTCCTCGGGAGGTATAAGTAGGGGGAAGCAATATATTCGATACCTCATCCAGAAACGCACCCACTCGAAACCTGGCGAGCAAGCTACACCGCGATGCAGAGCGCCTCTCTTGCAGAGTCTGCCACTTGAGTTTGTTAAACATCTCCGTAACGCTATCACGGTTACCAAATAACCCTGTGACAAAACGCGCCGCTCTTCTTTGGATCTTCTTTATCTCCTCCGTCAACCCGATCTGGTACGGATCCCACACTGGTGAGCAATACTCAAGTATAGGTCGAACGAGTGTTTTGTAAGCCACCTCCTTTGTTGATGGACTACATTTTCTAAGCAATCTCCCAATGAATCTCAACCTGGTACCCGCCTTACCAACAATTAATTTTATATGATCATTCCACTTCAAATCGTTCCGCACGCATACTCCTAGATATTTTACAGAAGTAACTGCTACCAGTTCGCAGCTACAGAAGTAACTGCTACCAGTTCAGTACCAGTTAGCTTCTAGACAAAAGTGGTTGTAATAACTGGGAGAAAAACAAACTATAATCAAAATATCTGGTATGAAATCGGATATTTAACAGTCACTCAGAATACGAAACACGTTAAAAATTCTGTTCCGAGGGCTGCATGTAGTATTCATCTCTACACGATCCTCATGTTATGACACTTCAGAAAGAAAAATTTCTGCTTTCAGAATGATGATCCCAACTGAGATAAAGGTTTTGATGTTGTATTGTAACAAATCTCCAAACGCTGAACATGACGGCAACAGCAGTGTCAGGCGTCAATAGATCTTGCGTCATCATGGTTTTAGAAGGTACTTTGCGAAAAGAGCTGTTGCTTTCGTTGATGGATCTACAGAGAAGTTCGTATACTAAAGCGAGGAGACGACCGCATGCAAATGGATATAATAGTCATTTCACTAGGCTATGTCTGTCCTTTGACGTCACTGTCCTTCATCACTACAAAATGTTTATGCGATGCATTTGTCATGACGAGAAAACAGTGAATCACCATGACAGGTCGTCAGATTTGAAACTGGTTTATTGTACGTCATATTAAGTTTGTTGATCGCACCGTAGTACCATCGTGTTCTTCACTGTGCGTATAAGGTGTCTACATACATATCACTAAACATGCCACAAACATTATTAGCAACACTACTGTCTGTGTTTCCTATGCTGTGATAATATGCTCGTAGAATAAGGTGCAACTCCGTTCATGACACTGCTTTTCCCCGCTATGCATAACGAGTACAGCCGGTGGCATTTGCCCAGTTAACATACTGAACACGTACCACTGCTTAAATGTGCATCATAGTTACAGCACGTTTGGTACGTTGTAACTTCAAACATCAGCCGCATGTGCTACTTTATTAAGCCTTCTGCATCTCTATCTGCATAAGGGTCTGATACGCCACTGCATAGGGAGGGTCACCTCACATCAGTTTTAGCCTCTCATGTCCTATTTCACTCGCATGTGGACCTCTGCTAAAAGACAGTCTACAGGGCGTGCCGTAATAGCGGAAACTGACAAGGTTGAAAGTATACGATAATGCAAGCAAGGACGTTCAAGCAGTTTTCGAGGTAACTGCGAATGAATTATTACGCCACTGACTTCAAAATAAAGTATTGCTCTAGATACTATAAGTGCATTAGCAATGTACAATTCCCTATTAAATGCCGGCCGAAGTGGCCGTGCGGTTCTGGGCGCTGCAGTCTGGAACCGCGAGACCGCTACGGTCGCAGGTTCGAATCCTGCCTCGGGCATGGATGTTTGTGATGTCCTTAGGTTAGTTAGGTTTAACTAGTTCTAAGTTCTAGGGGACTAATAACCTCATCAGTTGAGTCCCATAGTGCTCAGAGTCATTTGAACCATTTTTCTAAATCATTATTGTGTGCAATAAATCAACAATTAACAGTCAAATGGCGAAAAATTACTTTAATGGGGGTAGCACGTCAAACGGGCCGACTTGGAGCACTATGACCGCAATTTTGAACTTGTTTATAGGTTGGAACCACTAGGGACCTTTCACCATCATTCCACGAAACCTGATCGTGATCCGAAGCCCCTAAGGGTTCTTCTGCGTTTTCATCTCCCCTATTTCACGTTCTCCTGTGGCGTGACCACTGATGTGTGACACTGAAACAGGCGTGAATAAAACGGAAAAGGGTCCTTCTAAGAACCCCCCAGCTCGGGAAAACTCCCGGTGCCACTCACCCGTCTTTGTTGATCGACTTGAGGTTGTGCGTGTACAGACAGAAAACAAGACATGCGCCCGCTCTTCCGCCGCTACACTGCTGCTTATAGTGGGCCATCCGAAGCCGCAGAGTGCCGAAGGGGTTGCCTGTCTCCAGGTGCCTAGTACTTCGCCATGGCTTCTGTCTGTACAGGTAAATTTTTAATTTTCCTGTAACACGACAGGCAACGGCCTTGCCGCAGTGGATACACCGGTTCCCGCGAGATCACCGACGTTAAGCGCTGTCGGGCGTGTCCGGCACTTGCGTGGGTGACAATCCCGGCCGCCATGCGCTGTTGCCATTTTTCGGGGTGCACTCAGCCTCGTGATGCCAATTGAGGAGCTACTCGACAGAACAGAAAACCATCACGACGATCGGGAGAGCAGTATGCTGGCCACACGCCCCTCCTGTCCGCATCCTCGACTGAGGATGACACAGCAGTCGGATGGTCCCGATGGGCCACTTGTGGCCTGAAGACAGAGTGCTTTTGTAACACGACAACGGTCTAAAAAACCACAAACATGTATTTTCGAGGATGACATATCACAGACATTTCATTGTCCCCTTGAGAATGGCTACAAAGTCTAAATCATTAGCCGGCCGAAGTGGCCGTGCGGTTAAAGGCGCTGCAGTCTGGAACCGCGAGACCGCTGCGGTCGCAGGTTCGAGTCCTGCCTCGGGCATGGATGTGTGTGATGTCCTTAGGTTAGTTTGGTTTAACTAGTTCTAAGTTCTAGGGGACTAATGACCTGAGAAGTTGAGTCCCATAGTGCTCAGAGCCATTTTGAACCCTATTAAATCCGTATCTAATTGGGCTCATATACCACGAATGGGCTATGTTTCAGGACTGTGGTGCTGGGGATGAACCAAAATATTTGAACACTGCGAGAAATGCATGCATTAAAATAAATATAGATACTAGCCAAGCCTACATGTTGTGCTGTAGTATTTGACCATGAACGGCACCTGTTCCCATTGTGTTGGAAGTGTCAGATGTGGTCAGAACAGTGTTCTGAGTAGTTGTGAGTGCGTTACATCGGAGCTAATTAAACTCCAAGGTGGGAAAATTGTTGGTACTCGAATGGTGAGTGCTTCCATAACCAAGGCAGCTGAAGTGTTTCAAGAAGCACTGTATTGAAGATTTAAACCGCATTAAGGGGAAACCGGGAAAACGTCATTCGGACGAAAGTGTGCGTAGAATGATCGTGGGCGGACGGTCACTGAAGAGGATTGTGAAGAAAAACAAGAGGATGAAAGCGGCAAAAATCACTGCAGAACTGAATGTCCGACACATGAAGCTCCATTATCAGGGAATTGTAGAGCAGGCTGTAATTCCAAATCCATTCATCAGTGACCGGGAGGCTGAATCCCAAAACCACTCATCAATGATGCAGTTGCTCATTACAGGAAAAGGCGACGCCGAAACTGCAAAACCTGGGCTATGGAGCAATGGCAGAAGGTCCCCTTTGGTCGGATGAGTCTTTTTTCGCACTGTTTCCAACTTATGGCCGAGTTTACGCCCTATGAGTGAAACATGGAGCCATGGCTACTCTGCAAGGTCGCATTACTGCCAAGGATAATCTGACCGTTGTCTTTGTGGTCAATTTTGGAGAAAAGGATGTGGGATCGCCGTCCTCCTCCATCACTGTTACCTGAATGTGCCACAATTGTTTGGGAAGAATGGTATAAAATCCCCCTGAAAACAGTACAGGTCCGGTATTTATCCATTCCGAGACGGCTGGAAGCGTTTTTTAGTGTTTCGTATCATTATCCACTCCGAGTACATGCCCGGGGCAGTGCAAAGTCACATTTTGCCTCTATTGTAAGACGACAATTAACGTGCTTAGATGGACCATGTTGGATGGGTCGATCAGGGCTTGTATCTTGCCTTTCAGGATCACCTGACCTCACCCACTCGATTTGTCTGAGGTCACGTCAAGTGTGAATGGTTGTCGCCTGCACTGATACGATTAAAGTATGGAAGCATTAGATTTTAAAGTCTTATCAGGCTTTCGGTGATGATCCAGAAATTCATGAGGACTTGGAAACTCACAGCGGAGACAAGGGCTTTATTGCACGAAACTCTGAGTACGACAGGTGGGATGCCTTCTTTAACAGGTAATATCGTCCAGTATTCTGTTACAAATGTAAAGCAGTGTGTATGACTGGGATCTCCTCCCAAACCCCTGGATCGACTTTAACCTAATCTGGCACAGAAACTACAGGTCTCACCCATGTTCAGTACTATGGTGTTTGTAACCTCATAGCTCGAATAGGAGCTGAGATGCGGACAGAAATGTGATTTTTGCAGGCCCTGGCATACAGGGTGCGTCAGGTGGAAAGGTACATGCTTTGAGGGGTGATAGTATTAGTGATTCTGAACAAAAAACTTCATAGGGACGTATGCCCTCTTCCGAAAGGACCCGAGTTAGAACTCATTTAAAATCACTTTTGTATCTTTTTCTTGAATAACTCGAAAACCGCACCCTCCAGCGAAAACTGGTCGCAGTAAAAAAACTATATTAAATTTCCTACAAAAAAAGTCCTATTAATTTTTTCTCTAGAACTAATAGTTTCTGCGAAGAGAGCGCGAGAATGTTGAAAAACTCGCTCGACGCGCATGCGCACTAGCTCACGTAGTTTTTGTAGGCCAATTTGAGGTTTACAACGTGCCACAGTAGTATAGAGCAAGTTGAGACGAACAGTTTGATACGGGACACTTGTGATCTATCAAGTCAGGAAACTACGAGTTATTCAAGAAAAACGTACAAGAGTGATATTAAAATTGTTCTACCTCGGAAACCATTCGGAATAGGGCATACGTCCATATGAAGTTTTTTGTGCGGAATCACTGATACTATCACCCATCAAAGCATGTACCTTTCCTCCTGACTCACCCTGTATAGGTTGCACACCTTGACAGGTGAATTCTATGGAAACAGTATCAACCTGCCTTTGCCTTATTTTGCATTGAAGCACACAACGGTTTCCCTGACACTTGCTTTTAGGCTGGAGAGAGAGAGAGAGAGAGAGAGAGAGAGAGAGAGAGAGAGAGAGAGAGAGAGGGGGGGGTGGGAGGGAGGGTGGGGGGTGGGGGGGGGGGAAGGACGAGATGAACTCGGAGAATTGAGAGTTGTAGATGAACAGTGATGGGGGTAAGAGATGGTTAGAGACAAGGGGACGGAGGAATTGCTCAGAGTGAGTGGAGGCATCATATAGGCTGCCCTAGAGAGAGGAGAAGGAACTGAGAGAGAGGGAGGAGGAGATGTACTGGGAGAAGGGAGAGAAAGAGATAGACAGTGATGTTGAGGAAAAGGGGATGGTCAGAGAGAGGCGAACTGAGTAGTTTGTCACAAAGATGGGAGGCGGTGCTGAATATTAAAGGGGAGGGGAGAAGATGGACGGGGAGAGGTAGGAGGAGGAAATGTGTGCAATATGTATTGAATACGTACGCAAACGAAGCTAAGCGGGAAACGCTAGTTATGACTTACAATGTGATGCAGCAGTATTTTATTTCTTGTTAAGGTAGACCACGGATTAAATCTGTGCTCAATTAGACTAGGTCTTCGTCCAATAGTGTACAGCTCAAATGTGTTTGTACTGCACAGGACAATATTCCATACATAATTCAGTACAGGTTGGTAACCACACATTCGCAATTATCTCGGAACGCTTTAGCTCCCATTATCGTATACTTTCATCCGCGTCAGTTTCGCTATTAATTATGATACACACCGTATACTCCCCAGTGTACACTGCAATCTGGCTTACGTTACTCTCACAGTTCCTGCGCTAGCTGTACAGAAAAAAAAAAACCTGTTAAACTGTTGGTCTACCTCGACTCTAAATATACCGAAGAGAATTTCGCTCTCGCGAGGTTATGTTCCCGAGAGCAACGTTATGCTTCATCCGAAAACTCCATTTACGGTCCATGAATTTTCCCGTTGCACTTATGTTTGTGCTGCATCAGTTTGTTACAATTTAAGAGGCACATCTCTGAATTCGTTCGATGTCTGCTGTAGTACACATTTGATGGGTCTCGAAACACCGAAGCTACATTTTGGAACTGAGGACACTACTGCACTTATTTTCTTTACATATGCTCTTCACATTTGTAAAATCCGCTTAACATAGTACCTAGGTCTCCAGTCGCCTTTCTCTACCACTTATTTCAGAGATCGTCGCATTCGTATAATTTCGCAGAAATTTACCGATAACCATCTAATTGGATATTATAGGTTTCTCAGTATATGACATTGGCGTTATCTAGCCAATATGTTCCGTTAGTGAGATACCACCTGAACTCATCGTCAGGGAATAATCTTAAGAGACAGAGCATTAAGGGAACCATAATCGTTCCAATTACATTTCAAAGGGGTATATACCGTGTTCGTACCTTTCTGTGGAGCTTTCTCAAACAAGTTTTAACGTTTTGGATTACATCAGCTGAAATGCTTCGAGTCAGTCACATTTTTATGTAGGTAATTACATATTTCAGTTATCACTGAAAATGGTTCAAGACATACGGATAGCCGGCCGCGGTGGTCTAGCGGTTCAGGCGCTGAGTCCGGAACCGCGCGACTGCTACGGTCGCAGGTTCGAATCCTGCCTTGGGCATGGATGTGTGTGATGTCCTTAGGTTAGTTAGGTTTAAGTAGTTCTAAGTTCTAGGGGACTGATGACCACAGATGTTACGTCCCATAGTGCTTAGAGCCATTTGAACCATTTTGAACATACGGATAATGGAAAATTCCGCGCTAAACATCAGATATATTTCTCTCTTCTTTGGCCACTTATCATACAATTTTCGAACAGAGTGTACCATTTTCCAGTAAGGCTACCTTATGTGCAGTGCGCGAAGTCCACGCCGTCTGCACCAAGTTTGCTCGACCTTTGGTCAACGTAGCGGAAATTATCCGTGTTTCATTGTTTCCGTCATTAGGCGTACTTAAACTGACAAGGGGATCGTGCCTAGCCGTCATCACCAATTTTGTCCAAATTTGTGGTACAAGCAGGGCTTGGCCAGAAATAAAAGTGACAGAGTTGTGAGCTACAGATGGCAAAGCGTTTAGAAATATCTAGTATTTTTGGCACATGTCGGGCGAGATATGGCCCATTAATGCTGGCACAGTATAGAGGCAGTTGCTGGCGCAGTGAAAAGAGTGTAGAACGGTAATCGAAGGCTCAGGAGATCGTGTCCTTAAGTGAGATTCTTTTTTTATTGTCATTTTTTATGTTTCCTTCAAACAAGCCGAAGTAATTCTAAGTATTTTGTATTTGTTAATATTTTCATAAACGCCATGACGAGGAAAGGCAAAGGAAAATTTAGTATTCAAATAAATGCACAGTAAATGGTTTAGGACCTACACGAGAACTTCGTGTATAAAATTATGTACTTTCATTATTTTACAGTTGAAGATTTACACGTGTAGGGATAATATTCATCGTTGAAACAATGAAGCATTAATTTTCGTGGCACCTTACACACGTTATAAACACAATTTTACAGTTAAACGGTTGTTTTAAAGGCTCTGTACAAATACAGACTTGAATTACGTTCATAAAAAGTTCACTCCCATCGTACAGTGTGGTGGCAAACCAAGTGTAACGCGTCATTCCGTCAAACATGGGCGTGCATAAAAGGTGATGTCCAACAGAACGTACGGTATTTTGATACAGTCTTCTCGGGACGTGATTTCTTTCCCTCCCTCGAAGAGATAACAGCAGTTTTGAAGCTGTTTGGTTAAATTTTTTGGCTGACGATAAAAATAAATGTCGCAGGATTTCATAAGTGGAGTGCATTTGGGATGAATCTAGTACTGCACGATGACATTCCTTATTCATCGTGAAAAATCTCATCGCACAATTATGGGCTTGTTTGTCGTCCCCGATAGTCACTTAACAGAAGAAATTTGTTCTACTGCACATACGGTTTCGTCTTATTAAAAACAATGTATTGAACATTATGTCAGTTTAAAACTGAAAAAATAAGTTTTCATGTAATGACTCGATCCCAAAACCTACGATTCACCGTTCTGTTCTCTTTCCGTTGCACAGCCCGCTGCGTGTAGAACACGCCGGCTTAAATATGCTTACGCTTCACACAGCTCGCTCCGAGAAGGCCTCTTTTTTCTCTCCCTTCACGCTTGGCTATCTCGAGCTCCCTCTTCCTTTGCTTTCATTTCTGCCAAGGCCTGCATATTCCATCCATTTGGACGACATCGACGAAATCGGCGTTGACTAGCAGGTTCAGTAGCTTTTTGAGGTCACAACATTTCCATAGAGCAAATTCTACGCTAGATATAGAGTCTGTAAAAGTAAGTAAAAACTTAACCGAAGTTTCATGTAGAATGAAACTTCAGGCGAACATTTCTTTTCCTACTTCGAAAGGGAGAGCGTGCTGCTGTAATTATGAGTTGCTGTAAAGTCAGGGTGTTTGTAGGCAAACACAAGCGGACAGATTGTGTGGCAGACGGAGTCCTAGTGACGAACGTATATGGAGGAGATTTCGTTTCCAGCAGTTGTCTTACAACCAATTGCCTTGAAAATCTTAGTCGTAACTGCAGAATGGGTAGCAATGTTATTTAATTCGAGGACAATAGGGTCCAAACAAAAAATTACGGTCTGTTATATGTGCAAGGGGGTTTCTTATGTGTATAAGATAAAAACGATAGATAGAGGGCCTTTTGCACTGTGCCTAAACCATAGCGGATGTCACCATCCACACATTATAGAAAGACAACTGACAAGAACAAGAGAGAGGTTGGACTACACTTCGGGAATAATGACCTAAAGAGAATGGTCACAAGTCGGTGACATCTTAAACTCTTATTTTGTTTACTTCAGATGTACTACCCAGGGGGTTTTTGATCGTTTATTTTACAGGTGTAGGCCTTCATTACATTTAAACAGCACCATATTCTTGAAACGGTGGTGTTCATTCGAGGCAAGACCGAACTTTCGAAAAAAAAAATGTTCAAATGTGTGTGAAATCTTATGGGACTTAACTTATAGGTTATAAATCCCTAAGCTTACACGCTACTTAACCTAAATTATCCTACGAACAAACACACGCACACCCATGCCCGAGGGAGGACTCGAACCTACGCTGGGATCAGCCGCACAGGGATCAGCCGCACAGTCCATGACTGCTGCGCCCTAGACCGCTCGGCTAATCCCGCGCGGCCGAACTTTCGACAACAGATTGTCGTATTACATCGAAAGCCCTGTGGCATATGTTATGCCTGGCGGGCCTTATGCATTTCCCGCTATATCGATAGCAGGCTTTGGAAACTGGGGGCTGTTCGAAACTGTTGGCTGTTCACTATACCTAATCGTAGTGGCACAGACATTACTTTGCCATTTGGGGTCAACAGAAGCGTCCGATCTTACCCGTCGGCTTTGACCCGTGACGTAAGCGTGTTGTGGTGTGTGACGTCATTACGGCGCGGAGTTTGATTTGCGATTGTGGCGTGTTTGTAGATGTCTTGTTTTTCTTTGTCGTGCTCTCTGGTGGTGTGTTCATGGTTTTCGTTTGTTTCGTTTGTTTCGTGTGGTGGGGTCAGTTTTCTGTTGCTCAGGTGTTGGATTTGAAGCGGAATTTCTAATAGTGAGTTAATGGTTAATTTAATGCTCATTGCTGTACGTCGGGTGAGTTTGTTATTAAGTGTATTCGGTTGTGGTTTTTTGTTCAGGAATGGATATGAAAGACCGGATTAATAGTTCTCGGTTGAGGGCTATGATGGGGGAGACAGCTTTAGAGCTGATTAAATTTCTTCAGCTATTTGGCTTAATTGCCGAGGTCGTGAAGTGCGGTGTGTGCCGTGAACCTATGAAATTGGTTAAAGTTCCGGACTCTCGGACCAGGGACGGATACATGTGGTGTTGCCGGAAAGATGGCATATGGCGTTCTGTAAGGCGTGGTACCTGGTTCGAGAAGTCTAGATTGGCCATGCGTGAGATTGTGCTTATTACGTATTATTTTTGTTACAGTTGCGGACAGAGTTTTTGCGCGTTTGAGACTGGTGTGAGTGAGAGGACTGTTTTAGACTGGTATTCCTTTTGCCGCGAGGTGTGTTCCGAATTTATTAAGTACAGGGGTAAGTTGGGTGGGCATGGGGTGCTTGTGGAGGTGGATGAGTCGCAGTTTGGTAAAAGGAAGTATGGGAGGGGGAAGTCTGTGGCTGGTCTTTGGGTGTGGGGGGCTGTTGTTCAGGGGGGTGGGGGTACTGAATGTGTTTTTAGGATTGTGGAGGGGAGGTCGAAGCCTGAATTAGTGGGGTTAATTGAGGAGTATGTAGAGCCGGGGTCCACAGTAGTTTCAGATGCGTTTTCTTCATATAGGGGGTTGGGTGAGAGGGGATTTAATCATTTAGTAGTGAACCACAGTCTAGAGTTTAAGAATTATGATACTGGGGCTTGCACTAACACAATTGAGGGGATGTGGGGAGCGGTTAAGTCAGTTCTTGGGAGGGGGAAGAGGCGCTCTTCCAACCTTCAGTCTCATTTAGATGAGTACTGTTGGCGGAAGAGTGTCCCAGAGGGCTATTGCATTCTTCGGGTTTTTTTAAGGGCTGTGGGTAAAATGTATAGACCGAAAGTGGTTAGTTAGGGTGGGCTGGGTAGGTGGGTGGGTGGTTTATTTTGTTGTATAGTGTTTGTGTGTTGTATTTTGGAGTTGTGGGGGAGGGGGTTGACGTTTGGGTGGGTTGGGTTTTTATTTTACTTCAGTATTTTTTCGTTGGTGTGTGTGTGTGTGTTTTTGTATGTGTGTGTGTGTGTGTGTGTGTGTGTGTCTGTGCGTGCGTGCGTGTGTGCATTTGTGTGTGATTGTGGTGGCCAATCTAGTTTGTGGAGCTGGAACTTTTTTGAGGTAAGTTCCGTTTTTTTTTTTTGGTTATTTATGTATGTTTTGTGTATTGGGTATAGGTTGGAAACATCCGATCTCACGCGTCGGCTTTGACCCCTCACGTAAGGGACCTACACATTGATCTGTAGCATAGCCCTGAATACGAGGTTAGGTTGGGAGTTTTTTTTTGGAATGCGGCCGCGGCAGCGGCCGCCTATGATTCGAAAATATTGATTTGACACTAATGAACATGTATACGTAATATGAAGCAATTTGATGAACATATTGATCTGTAGCGTAGCCCACTTGAGGTTAGGTTGGGAGTTTTTTTTTGGAATGCGGCCGCGGCAGCGGCCGCCTATGATTCGAAAATATTGATTTGATCAATATGTTCATCAAATTGCTTCATATTACGTATACATGTTCTTTAAACACGTATTGGTATTTGGTCAGTTTTGTGATGTTGATTTACTTCGTTGTTTTGCGTGGTTTTGAATGGCGGTCGGTCGCTACATTTCTGTATATTTAGTTTCTCCGCACCCAAAAACCCCTAATTTCCCACGCTTGTCCCGTTACAGTCATTAGGCTTTTTGTGAAACTTGTGTATTTCAGTGTTTACAATACGTATGCGATGTTTTTATATCCGCCATATTGGAATTGTTTATACTCGTTTCCGCGGTATTTGTGACGTCATGGGTCAAAGCCGACGGGTAAGATCGGACGCTTCTGTATTTCCGCCATTTGTTTATTCTTCTCAACATTGCATCCACTTACCCAACTCAAAAATCATTTTACTACTTTTTTTATTAATAAACAAAACGACACGTGACACGTCACTGCAGACACAGGCGAAAAGATTTCCGACACTGCACCACAATAGACCAATAACAAAGGTACGAATATATTGTCTTCAGAAATATGAGATTAACTGGAAGAACTTTCTAATAATTGAAACCAGTACTTCATACTGAAACGGGAATATTCAACACTTACGAAACCAGCAATCGGCATTTCCACTGTGTACAGGATGTTTCTATTGTTTATAGGGAAGTGGTCTTTGTAGGTTCAAAAAATGGTTCAAATGGCTTTGAGCACTATGGGACTCAACATCTGAGGTCATCAGTCCCATAAACTTAGAACTACTTAAACCTAACTAACCTAAGGACATCACACACATCCATGCCCGAGGCAGGATTCGAACCTGCGACCGTAGCGGTCACGCGGTTCCAAACTGAAGCGCCTACAACCGCACAGCCACACCGGCCGGCCGGTCTTTGTAGGTGATTTTCAGGATATGCAGAGTGTACTAAACCTCATTTACACATAGTACTTTAAATACTAGTTACCTTTAAAAGTCGATAAATGTGATATATACACTTGACACAGATTGCGACAGTATGTGGTTATAAGATAGGTGGTAACATTCTGGTTACATCCATCTAGTTTATATACGTAGAGCTACTGAAATGAAATGGAAGACACACGTGAAAGCAACAGTGAGGAAGGAGAGTGGAAATTTGGTTGTGAAGATTCTGCATACGAGACATCGGTGTGACCTATTTTCGAATACTGCTTCAGTGCCTGTAGTCCTTATCCTCTCGAATTCATTAAGTGAATTCACAGAAGTCTGCTGCTATCGCTACACGTCTGTTAGCATCAATCCTGCAAATTCAGGGAATCGAAAATCAAGGAAGAGTAAAGAACAGTTCTGCTACTTTAATCCTGTAACACGCATTGAGACCATCACACAAATGTAGCGTAGAGGCATGCAGTCATTTGACTATCGAAGTACCCATTTCTATGCACTATACAGGGTTAGAGGAAAACATTCCAACATTGTAGATCTGTACGATTATGTGACGTACTGTAAGTCGACTTTTAAACGTCGCTTTCGTTTGTTACCATGGGTAACAGAGCTGAATAGCTAACGCCGGTCTCTGTTACATAACGCCACATATAGCCTCATCGATAAGCTGTACACCCTACGTCATAGAAACTGCTATTTGCATCGGTATAATTTTCAGCTTAATGTCGACATAATTGGGAACGGTCGTTACGCGAAACTATGCGCGGACCGCTGCGCTTTTACGTGAAGATTTGTTATTTCGCACAAATTAATAGTTGTTTTTGTCCCGCGTCTGCATAATACTCGCTATTCATAACATTTAACGGCACGCTGATGCGGACATTTTAATTAAATATAAATAACAAAATTCCTGGCTGCGCTTTCATTTAAATAAATAAAAAATCTAGCGTTATTTGATTTTCATGGACACATTTGGACACGTAATTAGCTCTGACGCAGTTTTAATAGGCTTACGGTAATCAGAATTCAGCCGAATTTAGTCCTGCGCCGAAGCCCTATGAGAATTAGATTTTTTCCTCATATAACTCTCACTGCCGGTGTTGATCGTGCTGACTGAAGCTCTTTTGACGCGTATAATGCGGGCTGCGTTTAAAGGCGATGAAAAGGAAACGAAGGCTGAAGTTCTCCCTGAAATCGACACCTAGGTCATTACATGCGAAGGAGAGGCACGTACCTCCAAAGGTTTCAAGTGAAATTCGTCTGTTGCTTTTGTTTTAAGGAATCGTTCTGCAAATATTATAGGGAAACCGTGGGAAAAACATATTTGCATGGATTTACTTGTATTTATACATCACTCTTTCTGAATACGGCACTGCATCATTCACTTCGATTTACAGCGGAAAATTCAGTTAGCTATTTGAGTTTCTTTCACGGTTGGAGCTGCTGAAAAAAACTAATGCGTCTACATTTATATTACTAGGTTCGTGGCAGGACGTACTTTTTATTCTACAACGTGTTAAGCCTTCTTCCGACTGCAGTCTAAGAAGATATTTTGGAGGAATATTTTTGATTCTCTTCGAGAGCTGTTAATTGCATAATTTAGCAGCGTGAATTTCTCGCGAAGTGTACTGCAGTGGTTTCACTCATACCTGGCTGGCATCTTGCCAGCAGTGCGTCATGCACATCTAAGTGCAAAAACAAGATTCCTGAAGACAGCTATCGCGAATCTCAATGCCGACCTGTGAGTAATATTAGAATGGGTGCAAGACCTATAACCAAAGCTCAACCTATCCAAAACCCAAGCGGTGATGGTTAGTCATTCTACACTCATTAGCCATAAATAGTGGGAATCCCTACCCTCTGAACCCTAAATGGGACAAATATCAACTTCGATCCATCAGAAAAGAGTCTGGGGGTATTAACAGATGTAAATTGGTCTGAGGGCGTAACTACGATGTGCAAGAGAGAATCAACATCTCTCATCTGATTTTAGATTCTTTGATCACATTTCACCAACATATACACACCTATCATGACAGCGTGCAGACAAGGGCAGGGATTTTCATACATACTGTCTTCTCTTCTGCCTTAGCAACGTATACTGCCCCACCACCTTCCCCCATATACCTTTTCTCGACCTAAACGCTCTTGTCTAAACAACTCGACAGGAACAACTGCTCCCATCAGAGCAAAATCCTTTCTGTCCCGCTTCATAGTTCAGCCACTTTCAGTCCTTCTCAGTAGCAGGAACCCGACTCTGAAATAATCTCCTACATTATGTCAAAGAGCTGAATAACATCTCCAACTTCAGAGTACAGTTAATAACATCCTATAAGTTCATCTTTATACAGATAGTTTTGGGACATCTGCTGTTCAAAATAAAATGTAGAATCAAAAGACCTTCAGCCGTCTAAATTTCTAATTTATTTGAGCAACCGGGTTTTGCGCTACATTAGATCTCCGGGCCCCTTACAGCCGTGTTGGGAAATCCCACTTCTGGTTCAGCCAAAATAAGGCGCAGCATTCAGTGACTGGTATCCGTATACTTCTTCCTAGCGTAGCGGTCAGGGGCCTGAAGATGGCGTTATGTAGAGCTGAAACTGATTGCTGAAATAATAACTGGAAAGTTAGCCGGCTGAAGATGACAATGATGTATCTACGAAAGCAACAATATGGATTACCATTGTCCCTGTACGTATTCGTTATCCGTGTACTTTCTTCTCTGAACCAGATTTTCCTCATTTCCCAGCATTATTAGCTGGTGCAGTCTCCTTAATTTCCCTTCCCCAAAACTCGCTATGTAAGAAAACAACTACTTTATACACTTATGAATTCTTTTTATATCTGCCATTATCCTAATTATTATTGTAATTAATAGTGGCAGCAGCGGTAGTAACAGAAGTGTATCAGTATTAGTTCATACTTAGTATTATTTACGCACTTGTCACTGTAGACACTCAAACCCTTCCAGTACTGTTTAACATATAGTTGTTATTTCTTAGGTTACTAAGACGTACAAAAGCTACTGTAAGTATGAAACCATGGTTCGATGTAAGAGAGGGCCTGAAGGCCCTAATCAGATAAAGTCAAATAAATAAAAATAACTAAATAAATAATTTCTATTAGCATCACATCTATACAGATAATGAGCTGAAGAGTATCAGCATCTAACTAACGAATTGCAGATTGCCATTTTCTTTGCCTACTGTTCAGCCTGCGTGGTCGTTACATATCATTGTTCCTCAGAGTTATTTGCGTGGCTTGTATGACTTAAAACGTGACGCATTAATCCTGTTGTAAAAGTGTACTATGCCTCTTGCATGTTCTTACATAATGGAGATCACTGTAACCACGTCTCTGCTGCCGGTATGTTAGATACGAACCCTTTTTGCTATTTTTCTGGTGAATTCGCGGATAACGGCGTTTTCAGTAGGGAATTTTCCTATATATATGCATGGTACGTGCTGAACAATGATTTGCGAATAAGAACGTAACATTACTTTACGTTGTCTGTAATGACTTATTAACATCATCATAGAGGTCATATCAGACGAAATTAAAAAGTGTAATACATTCTAATAATTCAACAATTAGAACAATGATTTGTGAATAAGAAAGTAACATTACTTTACGTTGTCTGTAACGACTTATTAACATCATCATAGAGGTCATATCAGACGAAATTAAAATGTGTAATACATTCTAATAATTCAACAATTAGAACAATGATTTGCGAATAAGAACGTAACATTACCTTACGTTGTCTGTAATGACTTATTAACATCATCATAGAGGTCATATCAGACGAAATGAAAATGTGTAACACATTCTAATAATTCAACAATTAAAACAATTATTTGCGAATAAGAACGTAACATTAATTTACGTTGTCCGTAATGACTTATTAACATCATCATAGAGGTCATATCAGACGAAATTAAAATGTCTAATACATTCTAATAATTCAACAATTAGAACAATGATTTGTGAATAAGAAAGTAACATTACTTTACGTTGTCTTCAACGACTTATTAACATCATCATAGAGGTCATATCAGACGAAATTAAAATGTGTAATACATTCTAATAATTCAACAATTAGAACAATGATTTGCGAATAAGAACGTAACATTACCTTACGTTGTCCGTAATGACTTATTAACATCATCATAGAGGTCATATCAGACGAAATGAAAATGTGTAACACATTCTAATAATTCAACAATTAAAACAATTATTTGCGAATAAGAACGTAACATTACTTTACGTTGTCCGTAATGACTTATTAACATCATCATAGAGGTCATATCAGACGAAATTAAAATGTCTAATACATTCTAATAATTCAACAATTAGAACAATGATTTGCGAATAAGAATGTAACATTACTTTACGTTGTCTGTAATGACTTATTAACATCATCATAGAGGTCATATCAGACGAAATTAAAAATGTGTATTACATTCTAATAATTCAACAATTAGAACAATGATTTGCGAATAAGAACGTAACATTACTTTACGTTGTCCGTAATGACTTATTAACATCATCATAGAGGTCATATCAGACGAAATTAAAATGTGTATTACATTCTAATAATTCAACAATTAGAACAATGATTTGCGAATAAGAACATAACATTACTTTACATTGACCGTAACGACTTATTAACATCATCATAGAGGTCATATCAGACGAAATTAAAATGTGTAATACATTCTAATAATTCAACAATGAGAACAATGATTTGTGAATAAGAAAGTAACATTACTTTATGTTGTCCGTAATGACTTATTAACATCATCATAGAGGTCATATCAGACGAAATTAAAATGTGTAATACATTCTAATAATTCAACAATTAGAACAATGATTTGCGAATAAGAACATAACATTACTTTACGTTGTCCGTAATGACTTATTAACATCATCATAGAGGTCATATCAGACGAAATTAAAATGTCTAATACATTCTAATAATTCAACAATTAGAACAATGATTTGCGAATAAGAACGTAACATTACTTTACGTTGTCCATAATGACTTATTAACATCATCATAGAGGTCATATCAGACGAAATTAAAATGTGTAATACATTCTAATAATTCAACAATTAGAACAATGATTTGCGAATAAGAACGTAACATTACTTTACGTTGTCCGTAATGACTTATTAACATCATCATAGAGGTCATATCAGACGAAATTAAAATGTGTAAAACATTCTAATAATTCAACAATTAGAACAATGATTTGCGAATAAGAACGTAACATTATTTTACGTTGTACGTAATGAATTATTGACACAATCATAGAGGTTATACCGGAGGAAGTAAAAATGTGCAATACATTCTAATAATTCAACATTTAGCGTAATTTTATGCAGGAATTTCACTTTAATTTCTGTTAAATTTGCGTTCTTCGCTTTCGATGCCTAATTAAATGCCAGGCTACTTCCTCTGAAAAGGTAGTGAGCAATTCCATTGCCCATTCTTGTAGAATACGATCTTTCGCCCTATCCCAAATGTTCTCTTCGTCTCTGCAACATTGAAAGCTAATCTTACCGAAGTCTGAAACAACCACACTGAAGAATTCGGCAACCCACTGCTTTAGAACTTGTGGAATCCAAAACAGTCTTCGATCGCTAAATATTTCCTTTCTGGCGAGTTGCGTTGAACGTTAATCTTGCTGCGTCGTTTTTTTTTTAACAAAACAAAACATGAATCAATTTATTAGCCATGTTTAATTTGTCTATAAATAAAGACTCATGGTCAAATTGATTATTTATGTCCAGAAACATAAGTTAAAGTTTCTCGATGCTCTTTGTGAAAGACCATGATTACGTTTTGATGAGTGGAAGAAAATGAACCGCCTTCGGACTGTAGACCTACAGTCACCACAGGTAGGCCACCACACCATTCGCCCCGATTTACTATTTTATTTATTTTGACCTCCTCACCTCTCAGTGGTTTGGTTTTTGACTACGAACCTGGTGCGTGATATTGTTTTCAACTAAGAATGCTGTTTTAATGCAGCGAACCCGGTTTGACAGTAAAGAAATCACCACTCTTGCGGTTCATTTTAATTCCGCCCATTAAGAAGTTTAATGGCTGTGGCTGCCCGCATTATGAAGTTCTGTCTGGTGCCATTGTTCGTCCTTTAGTTTAAGACGTTCAAGAAGTTACCTAACGGGTTCTTACTACAAAAACGAATTGTATGTAGTCTACCATACAGCAGAAATATTGCTTTGGAAAAAAATATAAAATTGTGTGAAACACAAAGTCTTTACTTCCATGGGCACTGACGCTAATTCATTTAATTAGTAATATTACAAGTCGGATATTTTGCTACGTAACGTGTTGATGCAAGAAATCACAGATGCTTTCCACTGTAACAAATGCACAAAACAAGCATAGTGAATGAACTAAAGAATCAGTGGACTGTCGCAGGATTTTATATCTTTTTCCTGATAATTAACAGTCGCGCTCAAGAGAAACTACAGTGCATGAAAGTGTTGTAGAAATATTAGTCTTGCGAATTTTTGCAGGTGTTGGCAAAAGTATATCAGTCATTCTTTTCCTTAAGTGGTGACCTGCACTTAGTGCAAAGGGAAATTAACAGCTGAAACAAGTTCTTGTTAAGTATAGATCATGGCGCCGTTGGGTTGGTGACAGCTGTGTTGTCGTTGGCTGTCGATCCGAAGCCGTCGCTCCATCTCGCCGCTCGCTATCGGAATTTTCACCCACAAGCGGAGCTCGCGTCGTGTCTCCTGCTTGTTTCCGCTGCCGGCGCCAGATGGCGTTGGCGGCGCCGGCTTCCTCACTTTCGTTACCGCCTCGTTCGAACGAATGCATCGCACGGTGGACACACGGCGCTTTCAGCAGACGTTTTGCAGTGCGGTGTACTGGAGCTTTGTACACAGACCCAAAAACAACAATCCACATGATTTAAATCCTGTGCGAATTCCGTGAATCATTAAGTCGCAAGTGAATATCTGCACAGAGTAAGTTACGAGTACTTCTCCACTTCTTCAGTGCTCGTGATTCTCGACAACATTTCAAGGCAATATGGTTTAAAAACTTAAAGGAGACGCGCTGATACCACGACATCAACGTTGGCGTACTTTTGTGCATTCGCTGTAATACACATCTGGTTCTTGAGTTCTGAAGTATCGTATATTTCGACAGCGGTACTTCATCCAAGGTACGTGAATACGTCAACAATGCATAAAGAGTTTTAGGAATTAGCAGAGTTGACGTACACAAACGTGATACTGAGAGCATGTCCATAGTTTTTTCATCAATAAGCGTCAGATGAAGATTCTATATTGTGTATCATGTCCATTCGGGAAAGAACGCTATCGCTTCCTACAATCTCACGTTATTTTAGTTTGTCAATCTTCATCACAACAATTACCTGTTCAGTTGGGATTTGGCTATTGATTAGACGCCCTCTTTTCAGTTGCCGTACTAGTCCGGTTAGTAACTGATGTCAACTAACTGAAATCATAAATTCAAGAGCAGCATTCCAACTATGGTTTACTGATATGTACTGTAAAGAGGTGTGATAAAAGATTGGCAACTGGAACGGGACGGAAAAACAAGAAGCAGAGGCTTCTATACCACGAAATCCCGTTCACATTCAGTGTCTATGCACCTCGTATCTCCAACAGCCAGACTAAAATTTAACCACGGATTTTTCTGTAATCGTCTTCAAAGGACACACACACACACAGAAAAGCACTTTTGGCAACGGGAATTGGACGAAAATACAAGATGCAGAGGCTTCTATACCACGAAATCCCGTTCACATTCAGTGTCTATGCACCTCGCATCTCCAACAACCAGACTAAAATTTAACTACGGATTTTTCTGTAATCATCTTCAAAGGACACAGTAAAGCACCTTTCTGCTCTTGTGGGGAAGGAGGGTATGCAGAAAATCTTTTCTTTAGTTGCCCAGACTACATGAAAAAGTTATAATCGCTTGAGAACTTTTGGAGCTTGGTTGTCCGGTGTCGACTTGTGTGACGGCATTGTTAGGAACGCGGGATCACAAACTTTTCAACGCGATGTACAGATTCACTGTTGCCTCAGGTATCCGCATCTGAGGCCATCATTATCACATGCTGTACAAAAGCTGTGAGATTTGCAGTGGCCACACTGTATTGATCTATATAAGTAACAACGTAGTGTTTGGCCGGCAACGTGAGTGTGTGTGTGTGTGTGTGTGTGTGTGTACTCGTGCGTGCGTTCGCTCGCTCGCTCAAACAAGCTAATATTCTATTGTGTGAAAGTCCTAATAAGCAACTCTGCACTCAATTTAATTTACTTGGAAGTATGGTTTAGTTTTTTTATTTGCAAGTTCAGGGGATCCTAATTGCTGTAGCCAGCTTTGATGTGGGACGAGTGAGTTAGTTTACAATTATATTTTCATGGTAAAACATTTGACAACTTGCAGACGGTTTACGTGATTGTCTCTTACACTAAGCTGAAGGTTTACATTTTTCTTGTTAGGTATCGTGATATATGTTAATCTCTTTGTCCACTCTCTCTCTGAGGCATATATTAGGCCTACAGTATTACATATTCATAAGTTCTGTTTTGGTTAAGGAGGAGTTGCCAAGCATATATGACTTCAGTTTGTTTTGCAGTAAAATGGAAATGAGCGTTTGGCGTCGTTGGCTGGGAGGCGCCTTAAGGGGCAGGTCCGGCCGCCTTGTTGCAGGTCTTATTACATTCGACGCCATCATATTGGGCGACTTGGGCGCCGGATGGGGGATGAAATGATAATGGAGACAACACAGAACCCAGTCCCGGAGCGGAGATAATCCCCGACCCAACCGGGAATCGAACCCGGGCCCCTGACCATTCGGCTATCGGGGCGGACTGTTTAGCAGTTAATTCTGTTACCTATAAAATTATTAAATCTTTTTGTAAGTGCTAAAAAATTTTAATACCTCAAACTTCTCTGTAACACTCTGAGCCACACAGCTCGAGGTCAGATGTGAAGAACTCGATTGTAAGCGGTGGGAATAGACGGCAGATGAGAAACAGTTGTTGCACTCAAAACGTAGTACGTGATGTGCTTTATTCATATTAGTTGATAGTCGCGCGATAAGCCGAGAAGTGGGAACTCTTGTCTCTAATTTCAGTTTCTGGCTAATGGCAAATTTGTCATGAAATGTGCATGTAAATATCGATATGTGCCAAATACAGAGCTGCAAGAAGTAGCAATCTTCCGGTGTTCATGCCAGGAAAAGGCTTTTCAGGGCAGATTTTTCCAATGGGAGGCTAGTATGGGCAACTATGACTCAGATAAAAGTCCTACATATGGTCTCGAACGCAAATAAGCTTCAAAAGTTGTTGCTAATCACATTAATATTAATATTTATGTATGTAAGTTGAGTCCCTAAGTGAAATTGTCCTGAATCATAAATTTATTCTTGAGGTTGTTGTACTTTATTATTGTCAACGGCCGTGCTTAGGTGAATACAAATGTTCCTTTCAGATCATAAAAGATAAGCACCCTGGGGTGTGATTAACAACTGGATAGGGTACCATCTGGGCCGCCTGTAGCTGTTGACCTTCCAGGGTACACTTAGCCTCGCGATACGAATTGAGGAGCCACCTAAGTGAACTTTCTCCAATCCACAACGGTGCCACGAGTTGCGGACATATTACTGGTTTCACCGTGTGCTAATTCCGAAGGTCTTTGTCTAATTAATGGGAAACCGGTCCAGAACGTGGAGATCGGAGGTACAATGTTGGTTCAGGCGCAAATGTTTCGCAAGACACCGTTCAGCGTAGACTGTTGAACATGTTGTCCTTTCCGTAGTCGACCTCTACGGGTTCCCATGTTCACCCATTGAGACTGACAATCATATATGCAGGGGACACAAGATCATCGACACTGAACCGTGGATCGCCGGCCGTGGTGGCCAAGCAGTTTTAGGCATTTCAGTGTGGAACCGCGCGACCGCTACGGTCGCAGGTTCGAATCCTGCCTCGGGCATGGATGTGTGTCATGTCCTTAGGTTAGTTAGGTTTAAGTAGTTCTAAGTTCTAGGGGACTGCTGACCTCAGATGTTAAGTCCCATAGTGCTCAGACCCATTTGGATCGACGCAAACGCATCACCTCATCGTATGAATCACGTTTCTTATTACATCAGGTCGATGATCGTGTCAGGATTCATCGTCGCCCAGGCGAACGCCTGCTCGAAAGAATCATACGCGGATACAGTCCATGGGGATCTATATTACGCGACGGGAGAAGTTCTCCTGGGCTGCATGGGATCTGTGGTAGCAATAGAAGTCTCAGTAACAATAGTGGACTGCGTGAATAGTATACAGAAACCATGCATCTCTTCCTGCTAGATGTGTTCGCCAATGGTGACAGCGTTTTCCACCAGGACAGTTGTCTGTGTCACGAGGTCATAATAGTGCTACAATGGTTTGCGAAGTGAGGTAGCGAACTTACCTTGATGTCTTAGCCACCAAGTTCGCCCGATCCAAATTCTCCAGTCCTGAACAGAATGGAATACATCCGAAACACTACCGGGCGCTAGCTCTAGATTCACAAACCACTTGCCCATAAATTATGGGATTGTGTGTCTTGCGCATAGGCACCTGGTGCTATATACACTCCTGGAAATGGAAAAAGGAACACATTGACACCGGTGTGTCAGACCCACCATACTTGCTCCGGACACTGCGAGAGGGCTGTACAAGCAATGATCACACGCACGGCACAGCGGACACACCAGGAACCGCGGTGTTGGCCGTCGAATGGCGCTAGCTGCGCAGCATTTGTGCACCGCCGCCGTCAGTGTCAGCCAGTTTGCCGTGGCATACGGAGCTCCATCGCAGTCTTTAACACTGGTAGCATGCCGCGACAGCGTGGACGTGAACCGTATGTGCAGTTGACGGACTTTGAGCGAGGGCGTATAGTGGGCATGCGGGAGGCCGGGTGGACGTACCGCCGAATTGCTCAACACGTGGGGCGTGAGGTCTCCACAGTACATCGATGTTGTCGCCAGTGGTCGGCGGAAGGTGCACGTGCCCGTCGACCTGGGACCGGACCGCAGCGACGCACGGATGCACGCCAAGACCGTAGGATCCTACACAGTGCCGTAGGGGACCGCACCGCCACTTCCCAGCAAATTAGGGACACTGTTGCTCCTGTGGTATCGGCGAGGACCATTCGCAACCGTCTCCATGAAGCTGGGCTACGGTCCCGCACACCGTTAGGCCGTCTTCCGCTCACGCCCCAACATCGTGCAGCCCGCCTCCAGTGGTGTCGCGACAGGCGTGAATGGAGGGACGAATGGAGACGTGTCGTCTTCAGCGATGAGAGTCGCTTCTGCCTTGGTGCCAATGATGGTCGTATGCGTGTTTGGCGCCGTGTAGGTGAGCGCCACAATCAGGACTGCATACGACCGAGGCACACAGGGCCAACACCAAGCATCATGGTGTGGGGAGCGATCTCCTACACTGGCCGTACACCACTGGTGATCGTCGAGGGGACACTGAATAGTGCACGGTACATCCAAACCGTCATCGAACCCATCGTTCTACCATTCCTAGACCGGCAAGGGAACTTGCTGTTCCAACAGGACAATGCACGTCCGCATGTATCCCGTGCCACCCAACGTGCTCTAGAAGGTGTAAGTCAACTACCCTGGCCAGCAAGATCTCCGGATCTGTCCCCCATTGAGCATGTTTGGGACTGGATGAAGCGTCGTCTCACGCGGTCTGCACGTCCAGCACGAACGCTGGTCCAACTGAGGCGCCAGGTGGAAATGGCATGGCAAGCCGTTCCACAGGACTACATCCAGCATCTCTACGATCGTCTCCATGGGAGAATAGCAGCCTGCATTGCTGCGAAAGGTGGATATACACTGTACTAGTGCCGACATTGTGCATGCTCTGTTGCCTGTGTCTATGTGCCTGTGGTTCTGTCAGTGTGATCGTGTGATGTATCTGACCCCAGGAATGTGTCAATAAAGTTTCCCCTTCCTGGGACAATGAATTCACGGTGTTCTTATTTCAATTTCCAGGAGTGTATCTCCGTGAACCAACATTTCAAATCCGTGCAATGGCGAATCTCTGCAGTATTGTGTGGTGGTTTCTCAAAGAGCTTATATAGGATTTCTAGTAAAGATTCATTCCTCTTTGCATCCTATCGATTGTGTCACTCCCAGTCATGATGTCGGTGAACTTAATATACAGGGTGCTCCATTGATAGTGACTGGGCCAAATATCTCACGAAATAACCATCAAACGAAAAAAACTACAAAGAACGAAACTCGTCTAGCTTGAAGAGAGAAACCTGATGGCGCTATGGTTGGACCGATAGATGGCGCCGCCATAGGTCAAACGGGTATCAACTGCATTTTTTTAAATAGGAACCCCCATTTTTATTACATATTCGTGTAGTACGTAAAGAAATATGAATGTTATAGTTGGACCAGTTTTTTCGCTTTGTGATAGATGGCGCTGTAATAGTCGCAAACGTATAAGTACGTGGTATCACGTAACATTCCGTCAGTGCGGACGGTATTTGCTTCGTGATACATTACCCGTGTTGAAATGGACCGTTTACCAATTGCAGAAAAGGTCGATATCGTGTTGATGTATGGCTATTGTGATCAAAATGCCCAACGGGCATGTGCTATGTATGCTGCTCGGTATACTGGGCGACATCACACAAGTGTCCGGACCGTTAGCCGGATAGTTACGTTATTTAAGGATACAGGAAGTGTTCAGCCAAATGCGAAACACCAACCACGACCTGCAACAAATGATGATGCCCAAGTAGGTGTTTTAGCTGCTGTCGCGGCTAATCCGCACATCAGTAACAGACAAATTGCGCGAGAATCGGGAATCTCAAAAACGTCAGTGTTGAGAATGCTACATCAACATCTATTGCACCCGTACCATATTTCTATGAACCAGGAATTGCATAGGGACGAATTTGAACGTCGTGTACAGTTCTGCCACTGGACACAAGAGAAATTACGGGACGATGACAGATTTTTTGCACGCGTTCTGTTTAGCGACGAAGCGTCATTCACCAAGAGCGGTAGCATAAACCGGCATAATATGCACTATTGGGCAACGGAAAATCCACGGTAGCTGCGACAAGTGGAACATCAGCGACCTTGGCGGGTTAATGTATGGTGCGGCTTTATGGGAGGAAGGATAATTGGCCTCCATTTTATCGATGGCAATCTAAATGGTGAAATGTAAGCTGATTTGCTATGTAATGTTCTACCGATGTTACTACAAGATGGTTCACTGCATGACAGAATGGCGATGTACTTCCAACCTGACGGATGTCCGGCACATAGCTCGCGTGCGGTTGAAGCGGTATTGAATAGCATATTTCATGACAGATGGACTGGTCGTCAAAGCACCATCCTGTGCCCGCACGTTCAGCGGATCTGACGTCCCCGGATTTCTTTCTGTGGGGAAAGTTGAAGGATATTTGCTATCGTGATCCACCGACAACGCCTGACAACATGCGTCAGCGCATTGTCAATGCATGTGCGAACATTACGGAAGGCGAACTACTCGCTGTTGAGAGGAATATCGTTCCACGTATTGTCAAATGCACTGAGGTTGACGGACATCATTTTGAGCATTTATTGCAATAATGTAGTATTTACAGGTAATCTCGCTGCAACAGCATGCGTTGTCAGAAATGATAAGTTCACAAAGGTACATGTATCACATTGGAACAACCGAAAGAAAATGTTCAAACGTACCTACGTTCTGTATTTTAGTTTAAAAAACCTACCGGTTGTCAACTGTTCGTCTAAAATTGTGAGCCGTATGTTTGTGACTATTACAGCGCCATCATTCACAAAGCGAAAAAAGTGCTCCAACTAAAACATTCATATTTCTTTACGTACTACACGAATATGTAATAAAAAAATGGGGGTTCCTATTTTAAAAAACGCAGTTGATATCCGTTTGACCTATGGCAGCGCCATCTAGCGGGCCAACCATAGAGCCATCTGGTTTCCCCCTTCAAGCTAAACAAGTTTCGTTCTTTGTAGTTTTTTCATTTGACGCTTATTTCGTGAGATATTTGGCCCGGTCACGATCAATGGACCACCCTGTATACAATTCTGGGTATGTGCTTTTGCATTATCCATATTTATTACTACACATACAACCTTGAGATACATCTGCCTTTAATCTTGAGGTGCTTATACTGAAACCGCTTGATACCTCTTCTTTCTCTGTACATGAAGTGGATCAGCATTGTCCAGTCCCATTACTGAGACCACCTGTCAAGAGCTTAAATAACGAACCACATTTTGGAGCACGGATCGTTGCAAGAGCTACAGGAGGAGAGCCAGCGATGTTCTAGAAGATACAGGCAGGTACTTGGATCAGTGCCAACTCTAGTGCCGTGGGTAAGGAAACATGGTGCGAACAGGCCGACTGAGAATGTCCTATAGATTCTCGACTTGGTTTCATTCGGGGAAGTTTGATGGTCAGGAGAGTGACATAAACCCATCTTTGTGCTCTCCGAACCACACAGGTACACTTCGAAATGTTTGACACGTTGCACTATTCTGCTAGTAGTTGATATAGTGACGAGAAAAACAAACTGCATGTACTGGAGGACATGGTCCCAAGGATAGATACATACCTGTTAATCCACTGCACCTTCCGAAATTACGACGTAAAACATGATTTATCTGAAATGTCAGCCTGTCCTACTTGGTGGATGTCCAGTTGCAAGTTCCAGTCTTCGTAGCCGATGAGCAGCATGGGTGCTGGAAGCAAGGCCTGTTGCAGAGGTCCACTGGCAGCAACGTTCCATGAACATTAGTTAAGGAGTCACTGTTAGTAGCCCTTTGGTTCACCTATGCGGTCAGTTGCTCAACAGTTGCACTGTACACGTCTCCACAGCCGCCGATCTGTCATGTCATCATCTATGGCCGGGGGTTCATCACAGTTGCCTCGGCGCCGCTTATACCTAGTGCCATTTTACCTTGCACGATATTTTGTAATCACGGCGTCAAGCATAAAGTTAGAAAGTTACCCGTTTCGGAAATGCATCAACTCTTGGCCCGAAAGCCTTTTTGGATGTCAGGTAAACCTCCGCTGCTTCCGCATTACGATACCGACTGCAGTGTTTTCCACATCCCCCGACACGCTTTATCTACCCTCCAGTGCTAGTGTTGCCACCTGTCGTCCGTGAGTAGTTACTGCACGTTGAAGTCGAACAAAGGCTGTGGTCACATTAATGTGACTGGAACGTGATTAAGGCCAAATGGCCGCATACTGAGGACATTAGCTATACAGAGCTACAAGTTTAATAATGTAAGGATATGAGAGTAGGTTATTACACCAATAGGATGGGAGGTGGTGATGCACAATGTTTGATCATCACACCAAATATCTTCTCGTCCCTATGTACACTTAAGAACTGATACTTCTCAAAATATTTATACTTCATTTCAGATGCCTTTCCTCTCGTCAAAACTTGCAGAAATAACACTATAATTGCAATTTTTAACGAAGCGAAATTGTTAACAAAATTTCCATAGAGTCACAACCAGCGCCTCGAATTCTCCAATTCTCCACACCAGAGGACTACCTATCTCCATACTATGGATGACTCTTCGTCAGCCCTTCGTAACTTTTACAGCTGCGTTTTCGATCGACTTTCTTCTTTTATTTTCGGAGCTATTAGTATTGACTTTCTTTCTCTGGTATCCATCTTCCACCTTTAGTTTTGATCAGCTTCCTGGTGGATTAAAACTGTGTGCAGAATAGGAACTCCATTTCGGAATCTTTTCTTCCCCTCTTACTAACCGAGTCGTCCAAGAACGATTCACAACCTGCCCTCGCAACTTCAGTGCTACCACTAGCTTTTTTCCTGCACAGTTCCGAAACGTGCACACACCCGACGCAAATTTACGGATTCTTTCTTTCACAGTTCTTTCACAAGCGTCAGTTGAAATGCCTCCAAGATTTCGGAACCAATAGTACTTTCTTGCTCCAATCTTCGGTCTCGCCTGTTTCTCGTATGAAATCAGATGATGGCATTAAAGAAGCTTAACATGATAATAGCGGACTTTGGCTAGTGCGTTGCCACTGTTTACGTCTGCACAACAACGCTTCCCCCTACATGGCGACTGCACGTGACAGCGTTTGGTTCTAAGGGCCCCAAGCCGCACGAAAAAAAATCGCAAGTACAGGACGATCGTTTGTGTTCAGGACAACAGCCGTCTCTTAATCATCATTCTTGTGATGTTGGAAGGTACAGCACTTCCAAGTTACGGAATTTCTGGATTGCGAATGATATCGTATAATAGTGACGCCTACGTCAAGAAATCGCAGCGACACACTTTGTGTAAAAACAAGAAAATAAAGTTGTTTAAAGGGGAATTTTGATTTTATATTGCTTATAGAGACTAAGAAAGTTACCTCAAAACTTCCTGAAATATTTAAGATGACGCAATGATGATAACAGTAAAAAAAAGGCAGGTAATCATGCTACGTAGTCAATGCTTTTACCCTACATACGAGGTGCGGCTAGAAAAAAACCGGACTGATGCTGGAAAAAACATTTATTTACAATTATTTACAATTTCATGTTATCTCCTTCAATGTACTCTCCTCCTCGGTCTCTACACCGCTCCATACGAATTTTCCACTGTTCATAGCAATGCTGCAGATCATTTTCGGTAAGTCCATACATTACTTCCGTCGCTTTTTCTTTTACTGCTTCAACAGTCTCAAATCTAGTTCCTTTCAAAGCTGACTTGACTTTAGGGAAAAGAAAAAAGTCACAGGGGGCCAAATCAGGTGAGTAGGGTGGATGATCTAAGATGGGAATGTTGTGTTTTGCCAAAAACGTCTTCACTGACAACGCACTGTGGGCTGGGGCATTGTCTTGGTGAAGGATCCATGACTTTTTTCTCCACAAATCGTTCCGTTTTCTCCGTACTCGCTCACGTAGGGTAGCCAGGACGCTAATGTAGTAATGCTGATTCACTGTTTGTCCCTCTGGTACCCAATCAATGTGCACAATCCCTTTGATGTCAAAAAAAACAATCATCATTGCCTTGAATTTCGATTGTGACATTCGTGCTTTTTTTTGTCGTGGAGAACCAGGAGTTTTCCAATGCATCGATTGGCGTTTAGTTTCGGGATCGTAAGTAAAAAACCACGATTCATCGCAAGTAATAACATTTTGTAAGAAGGTGGGATCACTTTCAATGTTTTCCAGGATGTCAGAACAAATCATTCTTCGGCGTTCCTTCTGTTCAATTGTGAGACACTTTGGAACCAATTTTGAACACACTTTGTTCATGTTGAAACTTTCATGAAGAATCTGCCTAACACTTTCCTTGTCAACTCCTGTTAACTCAGACACTGCTCTGATTGTTAAACGGCGATCTTGTCGAACAAGTTTACCGATTTTTTCAATGTTTGCATCAGTTTTTGCTGACAATGGTCTGCCAGCGCGAGTGTCATCACTGGTGTCTTCGCGGCCATCTTTAAATTGTTTAAACCACTCAAACACTTGTGTTCGCGATAAACAATCATCGCCGTACACTTGTTGTAACATTACAAACGTTTCACTTGCAGATTTTCCTAGTTTGAAACAAAATTTGATGTTAACACGCTGTTCTTTCTGTACACTCAACATTTTCCGACGCACAGACAAAACGTCAACTACTTAAAACAGACGCCACGGGCAGACTGAGTGCAGGAAGCAGATGAAACTTGAGCAGTAGGCGGAGCGAAAGTCACGTGACAGGCCACGCGTCTTTCAGCCTTATTGCATTCGTTTTATTGTTTCACCAGTACTAGTCCGGTTTTTTTCTAGCCACACCTCGTACATATTTAAGGAACGAAGTTTTTAAAATGAGCTAGGCACTTCGTTTTACGACATTCTGGAGCCTTGAAAAATGAGTGTTATACTTTGATTTTTAGTAACCACGAGAAGCGAAAAGTTATATTAATGTGAGATTCACGAGAAATATGATTTCTTCGACTACCTAACCGTCGGGTCAGGGGTCGACTGCGAACTATATTGTTAGTCTACGCATTCCTGGAGATGTTGGTCTCATTTTGCTACTATTTGCGACAATATTCATACATACAGTGTGTGCTGTGTGATTATATCCCGCAATTTAAACGCTCTCAGATTCTGTTAAAAAAGTACAAAATATTTTCTATGGAGGGTGATGCACAGTTGCAATATGCTTAAAGTACGACGTGGTGGGACCTCCAAAAGCTGTTACAATAACATTCATTTCCAGACAACTGGTGTTTGTCGGACGACAATGTGAAAGTAACAGATGAAACCTAAAATGAGTTTAACGCAGATATTTTGGTGCCAGATACGTAATTTCATATTTAATTGCAACATCTGTCATCCAATGATATTATCTCATACACCTGAAAAAATATTCATTACAACAGCTAATTCTCTATTTCACAGTCAGTAGACGTTAACATTTGAAAATAAAGTACGCATATTAAGCACGCAACACATGATTCACCCATTTCCTACTTGTAACTGCTTAGTTGTTCAGGAACTCGCTATGTATACCAGGGATGACCGAAAAAATTTGGAATTCTTTCATTTTAAAATCATAATAGGGCAGAAAAGATGGTAATTAAAGAAACAAATTGGGGAAAAAAATAGTATCGATTCATAAATTCCGATAGTGCAGCCGCTCGAAGTAGTCGAGAATTTCCACAAAATCACGATTTCCTGTATCACTTAATCTGAGACATTGTAAACGTAATACGTCTATTTGAATATTATTCGAATCTATGAAAAATGAGAAACAAGATGGTTTAAATTAGAAACAAGATGGTTTAAATCCTTCGAGGTTTCCGTGCGTGTAACAAGTATCAAGACTAACATAACGGCAAAATTCTAAGCCAAACCACGCATACGTGCTCACAGGCGGCTAAAGTCACGGAACCCGGTGCCTGAACGGTGAATCAACATCAAGAAGTCCGAAAACTTTGAGAGGGCCTACAGGTGAAAATCTAAGTGGCTGCGAGAAACTGCTTGTGATAGGCTTCAAGAATAGGGTGGGGGGGGGGGGGGGGAATGTTGAGCCCTTGCACACTTTTCAGGCTTTCACTCCAGCCAGCCCTGAAACAGAAATTATGTATATTATCTTAGTCCATTTTTAAATGATAGAATTGATTTTTTTATGTGCTGCTAGCTTTTTCTCAAATTACAAAAGTTACTCCGGAAAATTAGGTTTTGTCCAGCTGTGTAAAGATGTTCCAAGGTACAATATGGTAATGTACCCAGAAACAAATATTTTGCTGACATTTAAAACCGTTGTAACATAGAAAATATTGTCAATATATCATTTAATCGACTGTCTGTAACATTATTACTCTATTACATGTCATCTGTCTAGACATGTGGCCGATAGCTGGTGTATCTGTCAGTAAAATCCGCACTATACCTACCAGTACATTTACTTGATATTACTGACATTGTGATGAAACGTTACAGCTTCTTGCCTACTGAAAAGACTGAGGTTGGCCGTAGCCATGAGTCGGGATAAAACAAATCACATAGAGAACTTGGTTTGCTGTGAATTTTAAAGGAAAATCGCCGGACGAAAACACTCAGAACTATCATGCCGCCAAACCTCAATTTCCAGGCTCAAGACTACTCAGATATGTATGGTTAACTGGATTGATGTGATTTATCTTCTCCCCCATTATTGACAAAAAGTTTGTGACTATGCGATTAAAGCACATATTCAGTATGGTTCAGTCAGTAACTGGGCTACATTAATCCCTCCCGGATCACACACAGGCAGTTGAACGACGCGTGAAACTCGTGGCAGATGTTTGGGAAAAGTTTGCGTTGCTGAGTCTAGGGACAGCTTCATTAGGAAGACTCTACTCTTTTACTGTCAAGATCTGCCATATCTAGCTTCAATAAAAAATCTGCTTTCCAAATATCTTTCTAGACTTTTCTTTGACAAAAAGACCACAGTTTTTTCAGTGTTTCAACTAAAAATAATTTTTGATTAACAACAGTACTGAGTTACAAAAATAATTTGTTTTGAAATATTTTAATTTTTGTAATTGAAGTTATCTACGTTTTTCCAAGTTAATATTTTCCATTTTATATATAATTTGATGACAATAAGCGACCTAAAGACGTTGGTGAATTCAGTTTACATTTCAACTGTATTTTCTGTGGTTGTAATAGATTCGTTGGTGGCAAGTTGAAAAATAGTTCAAATGGCTTTGAGCACTATGGGACTTAACTTCTGAGGTCATCAGTCCCCTAGAACTTAGAACTACTTAAACCTAACCAACCTAAGGACATCACACACATCCATGCCCGAGGCAGGATTCGAACCTGCGACCGTAGAAGTCGTGCGGTTCCAGACTGTAGCGCCTAGAACGGCACGGCCTAAGCGGCCGGTTGAAAAATAGTACAAATTATCATACAAACGTGTATTTTTGTAAATTTCCATTTAATTTAGAGCTTATACGTTACCAGAAGATACGAAACGATCTGATTTACTGGCACGGCTTTTCTTCATGTCTCTGGCTGATAACAATTTGAAAACAAAGACGTTGAATATTTTTGGTCCATCGTATTGTAGAGTCGCTAGATATAAGTAACATTATTTGAGAAGTTTCTCAATCGTATGTTTCTTTAGATGACTTCACTATGACTTACCCAATATATATATTTTTAGCTGCACTAGGAAGCCCTTGGACCTTTTCTCCTGTCGGTAGTCCGACAGATTTCCCTATATCACCAGTTAGATTTCTGGCACTTCGAAAAAAAATGGAGAGATAGAATTAAATAACGGAAAATCCTGCAGTGGGATCAGGGTCTTTGCGGATGACAGGGAAGTATGGGCCGACGAGACAGCTGCCGCAGAAAGGCTTTCGCCGCTAATTAAAACAGCACGGCCGGGACCGAAAGTTTGGCAACCGGTTGGATACCGGAGAGTGGGTCGAAGGAAGCCGCTGGGTCGGGGTGGGCAGAAGGCTGCTGGACCACCGCCGCCCCCACCACCGCGTCTCGCCGCCTCCGCACCAGTCCGCCCCCGGCCTGTGAATGGGCGCAGCTGCCCGTGGCCGCTCCTCTACTCTCTCCATTCAGCCGGCAGCAGGTCGGTTGCCACCGATACAGTGCGACACCAGTCGAGCCCCGCACACACACACACACACACACACACACACACACACACACACGTGTCCTACTCCACCTCTTTTTCGCCTTCAAGTCCTGATTGAGAAAGTTGTTGGATTAGCGGGGCCGGAGTGTGGGGGGAAGAGCCAGCGCCGCGCCGGCTGTGTTTGATTCCCAGACCAACTTCTCGCCAGTCCATCGGTCAGTGGCTTGCGCAGGTGCTTCTTTCTGTTGCTCTGGCAGCTCTCTTCAGAGCTCGCCTAAACGAAAAGTTTTCAATTAACGTCGAATTGTGTTCACCTCTGAACCCAACACTGTACATACAACAACTCTTAATTTCTTATTTTAGCTGATTAGGAGACAAAAACTACTTCGACGGCAAACACCGACTTGTGCAGATAACAAGTATGTTTTCCTCACATTTCGATGAACATTTAACAGACCAGTTTACTTGATGATTCGCAGCGAAAACCGACTTTTTGTATAGATGCGTTTCGGACTTCCACCCATCTTCAGTAGTAGTAGCAGTAGTAGTAGAGAGTTGTTTTGGGCGCACGACAGCAAGTTCTTCAGCGCCCGCTCAGTAACAGATTGAGACATGTGTCAAGAAAATACTCAAAACAGTAAGATAAAACAGAACGTAAAACACAGGTAACAAGGTTTGAAAAATATGTGCCTACCCCCACCGGAACGTGGGACGAAGCATGTCGCCAGCAGTAAAACATCGATAACACAGGAAGAAAGTGGGAGAGGGAGCTAAAACAATACAGCAGATGGAAGTGTCTGGCTGACCGCAAGGAAAAAAGGGAGGAGCCCGCCACTCTGCAATACACTAAAACCTCCAGATTAAAAGTTTAGGCCAGAGTCTAGACACATCTTCATTTGGTACAATACATTCACATCTTCATTTAGTGCTGCTTCTCGCAGAGGCCCGGTGTGTGCTCTAAATAGCGTATGGCGGCGGAACTTGGTAGACACGCTAGTGCGATAAAGTGGAATGTTGAAAAAAAGTTAGTTCCAATTCTGACGACAAGATGCAAATTTGGCTCTGTGAATGCAAGAAAGAGGTATAAAAATGTTTTCTTATGTAATGGATCAAGAAAGGGATTTGGGCAGGAAAGATCGAACAAGTGCTGATTTTGTTAGTAACTGCTGCTTACGCAGTTTGTTTCAATTTGGGCAACGGAGATGTCGACGAGATGCTGCATCCGTAAGAGGATGTGATCAACAGTTACTCGCAGCAGATTCAGTGTAATTCAACCAACGTGTGCCTGCGTACTGGCGTCCAGCTCAGGTAGAGACTGAAATAGTAAACGAGTTCTTTTGGACGTCCCCAGAGCCAAAAGTCACATGGATTCAAAAATGGTTCAAATGGCTCTGAGCACTATGGGACTTAACTTCTGAGGTCAGCAGTCCCCTAGAACTTAGAATTACTTAAACCTAACTAACCTAAGGACATCACACACATCCATGCCCGAGGCAGGATTCGAACCCGTGACCGTAGCGGTCGCGATGTTCCAGACTGTAGCGCCTAGAACCGCTCGTTCACTCCGGCCGGCTCACATGGATTCAGATCTGGCGATATTGCCGACCATGCATTTGGGAATCCTCTGGAGATAACACGTTCATGGGCGAGCGACATGAGGTGTTAGCCCATCTGATATGAAAATATATAGTTTTCACACAGCTGCGTTCTTCCAAAGCAGGACTCACATGCGGTGCAAGGAGTTCTCGATATGTGCAGACGGCATAGTACACATGGAAGGTACTCTGGTGTATTCTCTTCGAAAAAGAACGGACCGAGAATAAAAGTGCTTACAAATCCACACAACACAGTTACATACAGTGAGTGTAACGGCTCTTTGTGATCAGTACGCGGTATAACAGTACTCCAGATTCGGAATTTCTGTGTATTCACTGCACCCTGTTGTGCAAAATGTGCCTCATCACCCCCTAGAATATGGCCGGGCCACATGTCATCAACTACGATCCATGTCGGAAGTCAAAGAGCAAATTCAGAACATTGCCGTGGATCGTCATGTTTCAGCTGCTGCACTATCTCGATCTTGTACTGGTGTCAGTGTAGCTTGGAGCGCAAAACTTTCCATGAAGATGACCCTGGAATGGACATCTCTCGTGTCACTGCATGAGCGCTACCACTAGCATAGTACAACAGGATAGGACGCTTTCCTCTTTGAGGTTTCACACCAAACTCACCCACCTTTTTCGAATTTCTTTTATCGCCTTCTTTAAACCATTTAACGACTTTGGGCGTCTCCTTAGACGTTTCAGTTGACGATACTCACTCAGCATAATTGTTGGAGTTCACATAAAACAGTCAACAGCACACGGTCTGTCTTCTCGATAGCCATACTGTTGCCTCACCTTATGCCTTGTTAAATGACAGGGATGTCATACCGACATACAAATGGTGTACAGCACCAGGTTTGCACTTGGTGGCCAAAATTGGAATTAATTTTTTTCTAGCGTGATTCGGTTCCGCATTAACGCATTAGCGTATTTACCAAGTTTCACTGCCAAACGATAATTGCAGCCACACTGGACCCCTGCGGGACACTGCACTTTAATTATAACCATCCGGTACCTGCTGCACTTTGAATACTGCAGCAGCTCTGTGCAAAGTAACAATTCGTTTACAGGGTTATTCAAAAGTACCTCAAGGGTTTCAGAAGAAGACTGCTCGAAAAACGACACAACATACAGAAAAATGAACCATATTTGTCGACAGGGACCCGCCCGGTTACTCATTTATTTATTTATTTCATTAACAGTACAGAGTAACCCACCGCCTTGAAATGTAAGGTGGGTCGGACGCTTCTAAATCTAATAGCAAAGACTTCTCTTTTTTATTCTTATTGGTATACAGTTGTTAATGCATTTTTTTAAAATAATATAAATAGCATAATATACAGATATTTCTCTGATGTTACAGCGAATTGAATGCTTAACAATTGTTAAAATGGTTCCATACGATTTGTTACTACCTACTTGATGAGAATACAATTTATACAATGCAAATGTCGAAGAAAAATAAAAAAAAGAGAATGTAACACAATGAGCGTGGTTCAGAATAATTTGTAATATAGAGAGAGCATGTTGGTCAGTAATGGCCTATTTCTGTCTATTTCGGATGTGAAGGTCTCGGTAGAACCTCGAGCTATTGTCATCTGAAATGGTTTGCGCTAATGTATGTTTACACAGATTATACAGATTAAATGCTGTTTGAGCACTTCATACATGGAATACATGAATTTTAGCTTCACATGAGAAATACACTTATGTTTGTAACTTGTTAGTTGAAATAGAACATAGTTCATTGCTGCTTGAATGCATTAATCCTTAAATAACTTAATACATTTCTGATATATGAAATTCATTTATTATAGCTTTGAATGGAGAAGAGAATATACTTCAGTCTGCACACAATAAGGCGAGCAATACATTACTGCTTGTGTGCAGTATACTTTAAACACTATGCAGGATGCCATTGGGGAGGAGGAGCCTCGGAATAAAAGTTCTTCGAGCCTTTTCCTTCCGAGCGTCATTACCTTATTACTACAGTCTTAGTATGCAGTGCCGGTGTTTATTTGTTTTATGATTGTTGTGTTGTTTGAGACTGTGTTGTGGCATGCAGTGTCATACATTGTTGGTTTTGGTCCCTTGTATGTTGATCCCGTCTGAGTCATGACCACTTAGTGTTCCTTCCTCGGTTTCGGAATCTGTGGTTGTGTTTGTGTCCTCCCATGTGGTTTGTTGTGTTGTTTGTGCTTGTCTACGCCTCCTTCCATATCGGTTTTGGGCGCTTGTATTCTTCGTGCAGAGTGTTCAATACAATATCGGCTACATTATTTATTGTGTTCCAGTCATCGGGATTACATATTATTCTGGCGATGTCATTGTCATTCTGTATAGCTCTCACTAGTGCTAGCGTGTTGCACAGCAGGATGACATGTTGTGGTCTCGGCGGAGGTTCGAGTCCTCCTTCGGGCATGGGTGTGTGTGTTTGTCCTTAGGATAATTTAGCTTAAGTAGTATGTAAGCTTAGGGACTGATGACCTTAGCAGTTAAGTCCCATAAGATTTCACACACATTTTTTTGACATGTTCTGGTGTCCCAGTTTCTCCGCATAAGCATACTTCATCGTTAGTTAGTCCCATACGGTTTAAATGTACCGGATATGGCCCGTGGCCTGTCAGGAAATGGACCATCCCCCGGCTTGGGTCGACATGTTTCAGTTGAAGTCTTTCGTGTACATCGGGAAAGAAAGAGTGTACTCGGCGACCCTTATCTGCTGCATCCCACCCTCTCTGCCATGTCTGAATCCGCCATTGTTTCGTTCTTGTTTTGTTCATAATGTTGGTTCCCGTAGTTTCGGTGATTTTATCGAGCCTGTCCCTCTTCTGCCAGTAAAGTGCACCTCTGTAACTTATTCTTTTGTCTATAGGGCAGGTCCCCATCACAACGCAAAGTGCCTCTATTGACGTGGTGTTGAAGGCTTCGTTCATTCTCAGGAGTACACTACGTCGACCGCCCGGTTAGTCACAAGCGTTAGCACGCCGCTTCCGACATTCGGGGAGGCGAGCCGGCTTCGAATCGAATCCGCTCGGCGGGCTAACGACGAGCGCCGGTGTGCTGGCCAGCCTCGATGTGGTTCATAGGCTGTTTCGCACATATGACTAGGTGAATACTGGGCTAGTACTCCCTTCCCACCTAAGAGCATTTCCAAATCTTTCTCATACTTTCACTTGGATAAAACCAGACCCAAATGAGGGCACATAATCCCCGTCACGGAGGTACGGGATGGGGAGGGTGGGAGGGTGCCACGGGCGGCGCCAGGAATTGCATCCCGCCATCCCCTACAACCAACAATGTGAAATCCTGACTATCATGCCGAAGATACAGAATAATACCGAGAAGAAGATCAGTGGAGAGAGCATCTCTCCTAGTTTCGATTCGTAATACGATCCGTAGCGTAGTTGTAGAGCAGGCCGTCATTGTGAAGGCCTCTCAGAACATATAGGAGAATGATTACCTACATGTCTTCGCATCCAAGTAGTTCGCCCGTGCCCATAGCCAACCCCATGACTGGATTTCCAGCGAAGCCTGCTGTAGTAACTTCGAGTGCTTGTATGCCTGTGCTCTTCCACCCTCACTGACGTTGGCAGCGTCGCAAACAGTACTCGTATTTAAACACCTGTAATGTTCAACTTGTGAGTTGCTCTGTCCATTGATATGTGACTATTTTCTGTATGTCTTGTATTTTCACGCTGTTATCTTCTACTTATTTACTTATGAATAACGTTGTGTATTTACGTTTACTTAATATTTTGGCGCACTTACCTTCATTCTGTAAACTGCGTCTACATTTCTCGTTTTTATATAAATAGCACACTCAATATTTACTTCACTGATGCACTGATGTAGCGCGGAATTCACCTTGTGTCGATTTTTTGCTTATACACACAGCAAAAATGTTTTGCATCACCTCCGTTCCAAGAGTCCCGGAACCTGTATAGAAAATTGGAATGGAGAACAACATAAACATCATTTCCACCCTTTTTATTGCTCATGAAAACCACACATTGCATGTTGTACCAGCATACAGCGAGACCTTCAGTGGTCGTGGTCCAGATTGCTGTACACACCCTTACTTGTAATGCCCTAGTAGCACATCCTCTTGCGTACGTCGTGGCATACCATTCACAAGTTCATCGAGGCTCTGTCGGTCCAGATTGTCCCACTCTTCAACGGTGACTAGGTGTAGATGCCTCACAGTGGTTGGTGGGTCATGTCGTCCATTAAAGGCCCTTTTCAATCTATCCCAGGCATGTTCGATAGGGTTCATGTCTGGAGAATATGGCTGGCCACTCTAATCGAGCGATGTCGTTATCCTGAAGGAAGTCATTCACAAGATGTGCACGATGACGAATGCCTCACCAGTATGCTGCCGATACGAATGCACTATCTGTCGGAGATGGCATTCACGTATCGTACAGCTGTTACGACGCCTTCCATGATCACCAGCGGCGTACTTCGGCCCCACACAATGCTACCCTAAAACATCGGGAAACCTCAACCTTGCTGAACTCGCTGGACAGTGTGCGGTATTGACCGTCTTGGCATGGTAGAACTACAGACAATAAGAGCCGTGTACCTCCTTCCTGGTGGAATGTCTGGAAGTGATCGGCTGTCGGACCACCTCCGTCTAATAGGCGCTGCTCATGCATGGTTGTTTACATCTTTGGGTTGGTTTAATGACATCTGTGAACAGTCAAAAGGACTGTGTCTGTGATACAGTATCCACAGTCAACGTCTATCTCAGAAGTTCTGGGAAACGGGGTGATGCAAAACTGTTTTTGATGGGTGTACATTTATTGTGAACTACTTGACTGCTTGAATAGGACTCATTCCAGTACATAACTTATACTGGGTGTTTCCGCAATAGCGTGCAAAAATTGAACAGTAAATAGAGGATTCTCCACTGAACAGTTTGAGATAGGGAACATGGGTCGGAGAAGCCAGCTTGAGGAGATAATAGGAATAAAATCACATTCTGTGTACTTTTGTATTTGCCTTAGTTATAGTCAACTTCAAATACCGTCACTGACACAATGAACGTAACATTTTTCCTGTACCTTAAAAATGTGCTGAAACTGACGGCCATCAACCTCAATGCAAGCATGGCATCGGGGAACAAGATTCTGACAAATATCCCCGCATCACATCAGAGGCTTCTACAATTCTGGCAACTAATTGCATCTCCGTATCCACTAGGGCTCACACACAAGTGACTTTAGATATCCCCGCAGGAAATATTCTAGGGGATTCAGGTCAAGTGACCTCGCAGGCCAGTCGGAAGAGCAGTGTGCTGACCACATGCCCCTCCATGTCCGCATCCAGTGACGACGGTGTTCTGAGGATGACATGGCGGCCGGTCGGTACCGTCGGGCCTTCATGGCCTGTTAGGATTGGGTTTAGTTTAGTTTAGTTGCAAATTTAATAGAAGAAAGTTGTTCAGTCTGACGCATCTTTCCGCAATTTCGTGATGTTAGTACACGCCTTACGGAATATACGTAAAACCAAACAGTGTAATTTGCAGAGCTAATCACTGTCAACCGAAAAGAAATAATATTTAGAGTTACGGATATATTTCGCCTCACTGTTATTCGTCCTCACTGAAGTGCTGACTTCCCCGGAACAGTGAAGCACTTTTTCAGCAGGCTAGCGGGCTGCGACGGTCGGGATTGGAGTAATCTGCAGAGTCGCGTCCGGACTTACGGCGGCTGCGGCTGTTTATCCAGCTCGGATGCAGGAACTCCGCCAGCTCACCGTGAGGTTTACACAGCGGCCGACCTGGGGCCACAGCGGCCGCCGGCCGGCCTATTCACAACAGCGGCGCGTGGGCGCCAGCGCTGGCCCTGCTGACCTGTCCTGTCTGTCCCCTACTCTCCTCTCCATTTCAGGCCGCTCGCTATTCAGCCGCCTGCTGCCCCACGCTGGCCGCTTCCAGCACACTCCACTGGCCCCGAGGAAGCGCAGCGCCCGATGAAAATGCGGCTAAAGCCTGCAGCGGCGGCGGAGTAGTAGCACTTCATTCTGCTGGCACATAAATGGGCACGATGCCCTACCAGTATCGATTTACTGCTGATGCAAGATGTTTCGTTCCTTCTTGACTGCTGCAGCTGCTTTCCCACTGAACTACTCCTTGCAGACGTTTTGTGGGATGCGGAGTAATGAAATCAGCAGTTGTTGATAATTCTTCCGGACTATATGGCCGTGGTCCATGGAATACTTCTGTTCCTAACGTTTCGTCCAATACTACGTTGGACATCCTCAGAGGTATGGCTGGTCCTGTTGAGTCCTGCCGACTGACGAGTCGGGCGTCGGAGAGCGGCCTAAATACTGAGGAAAGTGGGCGTGGTCTAGTTTGCACATAGTAGCAGACAGAAAACTAGGCAAAGATAAAATGTAACTATCGATAATAGTCCATCGAAGATAAAAATCACTTATCGCCTCTGTAACGCCACTGTCCATATCTCGCTTAATTTCAAGGCCTCTTCTTTTCTATTAAAATTATCTTCATGTTTATAAATTTCAATAGCCTCCCTATTCAGTCGTGGATAATACACTCCTGGAAATTGAAATAAGAACACCGTGAATTCATTGTCCCAGGAAGGGGAAACTTTATTGACACATTCCTGGGGTCAGATACATCACACGATCACACTGACAGAACCACAGGCACATAGACACATGCAACAGAGCATGCACAATGTCGGCACTAGTACAGTGTATATCCACCTTTCGCAGCAATGCAGGCTGCTATTCTCCCATGGAGACGATCGTAGAGATGCTGGATGTAGTCCTGTGGAACGGCTTGCCATGCCATTTCCACCTGGCGCCTCAGTTGGACCAGCGTTCGTGCCGGACGTGCAGACCGCGTGAGACGACGCTTCATCCAGTCCCAAACATGCTCAATGGGGGACAGATCCGGAGATCTTGCTGGCCAGGGTAGTTGACTTACACCTTCTAGAGCACGTTGGGTGGCACGGGATACATGCGGACGTGCATTGTCCTGTTGGAACAGCAAGTTCCCTTGCCGGTCTAGGAATGGTAGAACGATGGGTTCGATGACGGTTTGGATGTACCGTGCACTATTCAGTGTCCCCTCGACGATCACCAGTGGTGTACGGCCAGTGTAGGAGATCGCTCCCCACACCATGATGCCGGGTGTTGGCCCTGTGTGCCTCGGTCGTATGCAGTCCTGATTGTGGCGCTCACCTGCACGGCGCCAAACACGCATACGACCATCATTGGCACCAAGGCAGAAGCGACTCTCATCGCTGAAGACGACACGTCTCCATTCGTCCCTCCATTCACGCCTGTCGCGACACCACTGGAGGCGGGCTGCACGATGTTGGGGCGTGAGCGGAAGACGGCCTAACGGTGTGCGGGACCGTATCCCAGCTTCATGGAGACGGTTGCGAATGGTCCTCGCCAATACCCCAGGAGCAACAGTGTCCCTAATTTGCTGGGAAGTGGCGGTGCGGTCCCCTACGGCACTGCGTAGGATCCTACGGTCTTGGCGTGCATCCGTGCGTCGCTGCGGTCCGGTCCCAGGTCGACGGGCACGTGCACCTTCCGCCGACCACTGGCGACAACATCGATGTACTGTGGAGACCCCACGCCTCACGTGTTGAGCAATTCGGCGGTACGTCCACCCGGCCTCCCGCATGCCCACTATACGCCCTCGCTCAAAGTCCGTCAACTGCACATACGGTTCACGTCCACGCTGTCGCGGCATGCTACCAGTGTTAAAGCCTGCGATGGAGCTCCGTATGCCACGGCAAACTGGCTGACACTGACGGCGGCGGTGCACAAATGCTGCGCAGCTAGCGCCATTCGACGGCCAACACCGCGGTTCCTGGTGTGTCCGCTGTGCCGTGCGTGTGATCATTGCTTGTACAGCCCTCTCGCAGTGTCCGGAGCAAGTATGGTGGGTCTGACACACCGGTGTCAATGTGTTCTTTTTTCCATTTCCAGGAGTGTAGTTCGTGGCAGCACTTAAAACTGTAGTTTCAGAAAATTTAACTGCATGGCCACCGGACTGAAGTGCAAGTTCCGCAACGGCCGATTTATCTATTTTACCCAGTCGGCAAAGACTTTTAAGCTCCTTTACCCTCGTATTCACACTTATTTTCGTAGTACCAATATAGACCTTGCCACAGATACATGGAATTTTATACACACCGCTAGATGATAATGGTGGCCTTCTATCTTTAACAGAACGAAGTACTTGTCCTATTTTTCTGGTAGGTTTAAATACCGGTTTCACTTTATGTTTCAGAAATATTTTGCCGATTCGATAAACGTGAAGAAAATTTTAATAGAAAAGAAGAGGCCCTGAAATTAAACGAGATATGGACAGTGCCGTTACAGAATCAATAAATGATTTTTATCTATGACTGACCATTACCGGTAGTTACATTTTATCTTTGACTAGTTATCTCTCTGCTACTATGTGCAAGCTAGACCACGCCCACTTTCCTCAGTATTTAGGCCGCTCTCCGACGCCCGACTCGTCAGTCGGCAGGACTCAACAGGACCAGCATACCTCTCAGGATGTATTGGACGAAACGTTAGGAATAGAAGTATTCCATGGACCACGGCCATATAATCCGGAAGAATTATCAACAACAGTACCATCCGGTCGTGAAAGCCTACATTGTATGAATGAACTCAGCAATTTCTTAGTGTGCAACTCATGATGGCGCGGTTTAAAACGTGTGACTAAATTCTTGGAAACATTCGCCATACAAATGTGATATACGGACGTTGCTCCGGAAACGCTTTATTTCCATGCTACAACTCGTTTTATAGTTATGCTGAGTACCCGGCGTTTATCAAGTAAGTATCTATTCCAGTTTTGTATTAAATCATCTCCTCCTTCCTTCTGTCTGTGTTCATCTCCTCCTTCAGCCTGTTTCTGTCCATTTCTTCCAACCGTTCGCTTTGTCAACCTTCCCCACCCCTCATTCTCTGTCCATCTACTCCTGTTCCTTTCTCTGTCAATTTTCTTCTTTCCTGTCTGCCAATCAACTCCTCCCCCCTCTTTTCTGCTGCTCCTTCCTCTTTTGTCGATATCGTCCTTCCCCTATATTTCCACCTCTTCCTCCCTCATGTCCTTGTCCATCGCCTCCTCAACCACTCTCGTTCCATCTCCTCCTCCCCACCTCTCTATCCATCTCTTTCCCTTACCTCTCTCTGTCCATTTCCTTCTACCACCTATCTGTGTCTTTCTCCTCCTTCACCCTCGCAGTCTGTCCATTTCCTTCCCCCGTCCTTTCTCCACGTTATCAAGCTCACTCAAATATAAATCTGGTGGTTCTAACCCCTACAGTATTTCTATCCAGACTGTAACTAACATGTGTACTAAGCTTGGTTGAAATCGTCCCAGTGGTTTATGATGGGCATCCAACCCATGACTTTACCCTTGATCACACATGTCAGGTTCCTTTTTTTTTTTTTTTCGTATCATCAGTCTTCTGACTGCTATGATGCGGCCTGCCACGAATCCCTCTCCTGTGCCAACCTCTTTATCTCAGAGTAGCGCTTGGAATCTACGTCACAATTATTTTCTGGAAGTATTTCAATCTCTGTCTTCCCCTGTAGCTCCATAGAGTACCATGGAAATTATTCTATGATGTCTTAACAGATGTCCTACCATCCTGTACCTTCCCCTTGTCAGTGTTTTCCACATATTTCTTTCCTCTCCGATTCTAAGCAGAATCTCCTCATTCCTCACCATATAACTTTCGTCTGTAGAACCACACCTCAAATGCTTCGGATATTTTCTGTTCTGGTTTTATCACAGTCCATGTTTCATTAGCATACAATGCTGTGCTCTAAACGTACTTTCTCAGAAATTTCTTCCTGAAATGAAGATCTATGGTTGATACTAGTAGACTTTGTCGTCCAGGAGTGCTCTTTTTTGCCAGTGCTAGTCTCCTTTTGCTGTCCTCCTTGCTCCGTCTGTCACTAGTTATTTTATTGCCTAGCTGGCAGAATTCCTTAACTTCATTTACTTCATAACCATCAATCCCAATGTCAAGTTTCTCGCTGTTTTCATTTCTGCCACCGCTCCTTGCTTTTGTCTTCCTTCGATTTACTCTCAATCCGTATTATGTACCAAGGAAAATGTTCATTTCTTACAACAGATCTGTGATTCGTCTTCACTTTCTCTGAGGATAGCAATGTCATCAGCGAATCTTATCATTGATATCTTTTCACCTTGAATTTCAGTTCCACTCTTGAATGTTTCTTTTATTTCCATCTTTGCTGCTTCGATGTGTAGGTTGAAGAGTAAGAGGGAAAGGATAGAGCACTTCGTTCTTGATCTTCCACTCTTATTATTCCCTCTCGGCTCCTGTACACCTTGTATATTACCCGTCTCTCCCTGTAGCTTGCCCCTAAATTCCTCAGTATTTCGAACATCTTGTACTTTCAGCATTGCCGAACGCTTTTTCCAGGTCGAACATCCTTTGATTTTTCTTTATTCTTGCTTCCATTGTCAGCTGTAACTTAAGAACTGCCTCTCTGGGGCCTTTACCTTATCTAAAGGCAAACTGATTAACATCTAGCACATCTTCAATTTTCTTTTCCGTTCTTCTGTAAATTATTCTTGTCACCATCTTGGATTCATAAGCTGTTAAGCTGAGTATGAGATAATTATCGCACTTGCAGCTTTCCTGTCTTCGGAATTTTGAGGATGACATTTTTCCGAAAGTCGGATCGTCTATTGCGAATCTCACACATTCTACACACCTACGTAAATAGTCGTTTTGTTGCCAGTTGCTCAACGATTTTAGTAATTCTGATGGAATATTATGTATTCCTTCTGCCTTAATTGATTTAAAGTCTTCCACTACTCTTTTGAATTCTGATTCTAATACTGGGTCTCCTATCTCTTCTCTATCGACTCCTGTTTGTACTGCAGTTACATCAGTCGAGTCTTCGCCCTCACAGAGGACTTCAGTGTACCGTTTACAACTGTCTGCTCTCTCTCTCTCTCTCTCTCTCTCTCTCCTTTGCATCTAACACTGGAATTCTCGTTGCACTCTTAATGTTACCACCCTTGCTTTTAATGTCACCGAATGTTGTTTTGAATTTTCTATATGGTAAGTCAGTTCTTACGACTGTCATTCGTTTTTCGATTTCTTCACATTTTTCATGCAGCCATTTTGCCTTAACTTCCCTTCACTTCGTGTTTATCTCACTCCTAAGCGACCTATATTTCTGTAATCCTGAATTTCCCTGAACAATTCTGTACTTCCTTCTTTCATCGATCAACTGAAATATTTCTGCAGTTACTCATGATTTCTTCACTGTTATCTTCCTTGAACCTACGTTTTTCGTTCCAGCTTTTTGGATTGTTCTTTTTGGTGATATCCATTTCTCTTCAGCTGAAGTGCCTACTGAGCTATTCCTTATCGAAGTATCTAAGCCGTAGAGAACTTTGGGGCGTACTTCTTCATTTCTTAGTATCTCCGTATTCCATTTAGTTTCGTACTGATTCTTCGTGCCTAGTCATGTAGTCTTCAGCTTACTCTTCATCATAACTAAATTATTATCTGAGTCTATATCTGCTCCTGGGTAATCCATATAGCCCAGTACCATCTGTGCCTGACCATGATGTAATCTAACTGAAAACTTCCCTTATCTTCTGGCCTTTTCTAAGCATACTTTCCTCTTGTGATTTTTGAACAAGGTATTCGTTATTACTTGCCAATATATGAAGGGCTTATTTCAATAGTGGTACAAGTCCATTTTTGATCATTCTGAGATACAGAGTCCTAAAGTAAAAATAGCGCTGAAAAATCTGCAGTTGAGATACCTGAAATAATTAAGTATATATGAAGGGCTTATTTCAATAGTGGTACAAAATCTGCAGTTGAGATACCAGAAATATTCAAGTATATATACTTGAATACATCTGGTATCTGAACTGCAGATTTTTCAGCGCTCTTTTATCTTTAGGACTCTGTATCTCAGAATGAACAAAAATGGACTTGTACCACTATTGAAATTAGCCCTTCATATATTGCAGAACTCAATATGTCTTCCTCCTTTCTCATTCCTAACACCAAACTCATATTTTCCCGTAACACTTTCTTCTGCTCCTTCCCCTACAATCGCATTGCAGTCACCCATGAGTATTAGATTTTCATCTCCCTTTACATATCGAATTACCTGTTCATTATCGTCATATACTTTCCTACCCACTCATCACCAGATTACGACGTCTTCATGTATACCTGAACTATTGTTGTTGGTGCTGGTTTGCTGCCGATTATGATGAGGACAAAATTATCACTGAGCTTCCCACAGTAACACACACTCTGTCTTACCTTCCCATTCATAACGAATCTTACTCCCGCTATACCACTGTCTGCTGTTATTGATATTACCCTATACTCACCTGACAAGAAATTCCTCTATTCTTTCCATTTCATTTCAGTGACCCCACTGTATCTGTATTGACTCTTTGCATTTCCCTTTTCTGATTTCCTAGCTTCCCTACCACGTTCAAACTTCAGATGTTCCACGCCCCAACTCGTAGAACGTTATCCAGTCGTTGGTTATTCAATCTTTTTCTTATGGTCTCTTATCCCTTGGCAGTGTACTCCAGGAGATCTGAATGGGGGACAGTTTCGGAATCTTTTGCCACCAATGGAGAGGTCAACATGACACTTTCTGCAATTACAGACCACATGTGCTGTAGATACTCCTATGTGTCTTTAATGCAGTGGGTTTGCATCACTTTGCGCATCGTCATGCCGTTCATCATTGCTGATGCATTCTCCTTTAGAGGCAGTCTCCCACCTCAGGGACAAGAGAGTACCCTGAACATCTGTCCAGTCCTCCGCCCTCTTCGACAAGACCGTTGGCCGACTGAGTGTGACTCCTTTTGCCGGAAGTCTTTTCGTACAAAATTTAAGCTGTGGCGGCGTTCGAACCCAGGATCGAGGATGTTTTTATTACTAATCAAAGCCGCTATTCATAGCTCACAAATGTAACACATTACACACGTACTTGTACTAATTTTCAAGTGAATCTCTAGTGAATTTCGCCCTGCAGTTTTACTTTCACGCAGCTCAATGTTTATCACGTCTTGTCTCCTGAAATATGTCTTGTACAATGATATAATTTTGCAGCTAGTTCCAGCTTTGTACGTGGTAACTGCCTGCGAAATGAATTATGAAAAGAATTCATAGTGAAGAAATAATAATAAAAAAAGCGTCATGCATGATCCGGCGTTTTTCACCCATCTTAGTGTTTTTAACTTCATCTCCAGCACTATGTTTAGTATAATGATGCACGTTTCTAGGTGTATTCAGCAGTATATGTTGCTACTGCCTGCGAAATTTTGTTGTGACCAGAGTTGGTAGCAAAAAGCTAATAAATCATATATGATGCAGAAATTTTTTTTACGTATTTCAATATTTGACGCTATATCTCCTAAATTATGTGTCGTGCAACTATATATTTTTATAAACACATTCAGAAACATATGTGGATACCTCCTGTAAAATATGTTACGAAGATAAATTTAAACGTCATGCTCAATGCAGCAGTTTTACTGCATGACCTGCGAAAATTAGTAAGCGATAAACTTCTTCCATTTCATCATTTTGTGGAGGAGGGGGTCCTCGGCGTGTACAAATTTCTTAGTGTTTTCAAGTTATGTGTAATATTTGTTGCAAATCTCTAAGTGCTCTCAGTATGTGACTAAAGAACGTTTAGCCATGCGTCGTAGGTGCTACTTACATCCACAACGATGATTTCTATACAGTAAATTATATGTGTACGAAGTTTGATTGATTGATTGTTTGAGGGGGGGGAATAGACGGGACCAAAGGGAAAGGCTATCAGTTCAGCATTGGTTGAAATCGTTCTAGTGGTTTAGGAGATGTGGAACATACATACATACATACATCTATCGATTATTATAATATGTACGGATTATTAATCACATTAATCATGGGAAACACAAAGAAACAGAACTGCCAGCATTATACGAAACGTTTTCTTGTATGAATTGTTCCAAATACCAGCTTGGCTAAGGTTGGTTAGAATATGCAGTAAGTTGTGTTTCGTTGTTTCACCACCAGGGTATCTTGTTCCAAATGAATTATTTAATATGTGATTCACTTCATTGTTTGTGATAATACATGACTACATTCATTGCTCTACTAGCATCAAACATGTAGCAACAAACGTTTAGTGTTGAACACGGACCTCGTTTCGAGTACAGTGCAATGTAAACGCACTCAAATGCTGAGGTGGCAAATGGCCGTTTTATCTACGGATTAGCATATGATAATGGCCGTGGCGCTCAACGTTCTTATTAGGATACATTTCCAGAACGACGTGCCCCGACTGGATGATGTTCAAAGCAGCTGATCGCCTTTTGGCTGATCATTGGACGTTTAAGTTAATTACCACCCTTGATGAGCTCTTACGAGTTCCCGATACGAGCTTGAAGCTAGAAGAACAATGAACCTGATCGCATTTTAATACAAGCAATGAAGTGAGTCACATGTCAACATGATCTTCGTTGAATTGGAATAACAGACACTGGCGTTGGACCTACGAATTAGAAAGTACTGTACGTTCCAAAGAAATGTAACAAATTTGCTATCTTGAACATTTCATGTGAGAAAACGTTTAGTGTATTCATCTCTTGGTCTCCCTCTACGATTTTTACCCTCCACGCTGCCCTCCATTACTAAATTGGTGATCCCTTGATGCCTCAGAACATGTCCTACCAACCGATCCCTTCTTCTAGTCACATTTTACCACAAATTTCTATTCAATACCTCCTCATTACTTATGTGATCTACCCATCTGATCTTCAGCATTCTTCTGTAGCACCACATTTCGAAAGTTTCTATTCTCTTCTTGTCTAAACTATTTATTGTCCACGATTCACTTCCATACATGGTCACATTCCGTACAAATATTTTCAGAAACGACTTCCTGACATTTAAATCTATGCTCGATGTTAACAAATTTCTCTTCTTCAGAAATCCATTCCTTGCCATTGCCAGTCTACATTTTATATACTCTCTACTTCAACCATCATCAGGTATTTTGCTCCCCTAATAGCAAAACTTCTTTACTTCTTTAAGCGTCTCATTTCCTAATCTACTTCCCTCAGCATCACCCGTTTTAATTGGACTACATTCCATTATCCTCGTTTTGCTTTTGTTGATGTTCATCTTACATCCTCCTTTCAAGACACTGTCCATTCCGTTCAGCTGCTCTTCCAGGTCCTTTGCTGTCTCTGACAGAATTACATGTCATCGGCGAACCTCAAAGTTTTTATTTCTTCTCAATGTATTTTAAATCCTACTCCGAATTATTCTTTTGTTTCCTTTACTGCTTGCTCAATATACAGATTGAATAACATCTGGGAGAGGCTACAGCCCTGTCTCACTCCCTTCCCAACCACTACTTCCCTTTCATTCCTCTCGACTCTTTTAACTGCCATCTGGTTGCTGCACAAATTGTAAATAGCTTTTCGCTCCCTGTATTTTACCCCTGCCACCTTCAGTATTTGAAAGAGAGTGTTCCAGCCAACATTGTCAAAAGCTTTCTCTAAGTCTACAAATGCTAGAAACGTAGGTTTGCCTTTCCTTAATCTATTTTCTAAGATAAGTAGTAGGGTCAGTATTGCCTCACGTGTTCCAACATTTCTACGGAATCCTAACTGATCTTCCTCGAGGTCGGCTTCTACTAGTTTTTCCACTCGTCTGTAAAGAATTCGCGTTAGTATTTCTCAGCCGTGGCTTATTAAACTGATAGTTCGGTAATTTTCGCATCTGTCAACACCTGCTTTCTTTGAGATTGGAATTATTATATTCTTCTTGAAGTCTGAGGGAATTTCGCCGGTCTCGTACGTCTTGCTCACCAGATGGTAGAGTTTTGTCACGGCTGGCTCTCCAAGCGCTATCAGTAATTCGAATGGAATGTTGTCTACTCCCGGGGCCTCGTTTCGACTTGGGTCTTTCAGTGCTCTGTCAGACTCATCCTGAGTATGAAATTAAATCACACAAAGGCAGCAAGAATATTGATAAACTAAAAACCGGGCTAAAACCCGCTAAACAACAGTGGATGTGCCACGCACAGCAATGTAGGCCAGCCATCAGTAAACCGTTTAAACAAAACCAAATTAATTAAAACCTAAAATCAAGTAGTACAATGATCCCTACGACCCAGTGGATAGCTTCGAATGTTCGTGCAGTCCAGTGTGTGTTTGTTGGGGCTTACGGGTGCTTAGAGTCGAGGCCATTAGCGCCATGACACGCATTAAAAGAAACGAATGTGGACAAATTTAGCAAAATGGAAGTATACACGCAAAGAAAGCGGGAAAAGATGCAAAATGTTGTATAAGAAAATAAAACGTAAGGAAAACGAGAAAGGAGCGTCAACGGTGTCACAGGAAATTGTCACTAGCTGGCCATTTACGTATAATATGGGTGTGCCAGTCATCCTGTGAACAAATTAAGACTCTCTCCCTAAATTCTTGGTAAAAACAATGGAGAAGTCACGGAAGTTTAAAACTTTAGCCACACGCACTTGAGTACTTCCTAAAAGAGATGGCTGATCAAAAAATGGCTCTGAGCACTATGGGTCTCATCTGCTGTGGTCATAAGTCCCCTAGAACTTAGAACTACTTAAACCTAACTAACCTAAGGACAGCACACACAACACCCAGCCATCACGAGGCAGAGAAAATCCCTGACCCCGCCGGGAATCGAACCCGGGAACCCGGGCGTGGGAAGCAAGAACGCTACCTCACGACCACGAGATGCGGGCATGGCTGATCCGTCGGCAAGTCAGCCCCGCCCGCTGGGCAGAATGAAACGCAATCCAATAAAACGTGGCGCACAGTGACCTGGACGCCACAAGTACCACACATTGGAGGGTCCTCTCGCCGGAGCAGGAAGCCATGCGTCTTAGGACTGTGGCATATCCGAAGGCGAGTGAGGAGAACCTCGTCCCGTCTACGGGGCTGGAAAGAAGTGCACCACACACGCTTGACCAAACGGAGCTCATTGTCAGTCCACACACTACTGTGACTGTGCTCACCATGTAAGTCGAATGGACACCACTACCTAGGATTCCGTAATTTCGCTTTGCTAGTGAATTCTGTGCCCGTAAATAGCAGAGTAAGTTCCAGGACCGCCATTTACCAAATGGGGGCGGATTGACATGACATTTATAATTCAATGCGATAATAAACTCAACATTTAAATGTATTCTGTGGTTTATTACAAACACATTTGGAAAAAATAAAGCATTCAAACCAATTCGGCTGATATCAGAATTGCAGTAACATACCTTCAGATGAGAATTGCAGAGCTAAAACTATGAGTTAGCAAGTTACTCAGTGAGGTGGAGTTGCTTAATAACCTCGCATCTGGCTCTATGAAATGTATGACAGCCTGACTATAGAAGGATCACAGTGACTATTTGTCTGCAACAAGAACCTAAGATTCCCAAAGACCTGAGGGTGCACTGATGAATATGAGACAGTGTTGTGTACGTAGTTGCGCGTAGTCAGCGCGTACACAACTTTCCCACTAGAGCGCGCCCCGCTAAGCACAACAGCGCAGGCGCAGCGCTCGTCCGTCTCCGCACTACGAGATGGTGCTGCCATAGGGACGGACCAAATTCTGCTTCCATCGATCCGCATATTAATATGTAACGCAGCCAGAGAGATTGCTGCTAATGTAGATCCTTTTCTACTTGCGGATCACACTCGCACAGTGATACATGAACGCGCGAGGTATTATAACGAGAGTACAGACCTCCAATTAGCCAGTCTGCATTTGTCTGCACCAGTCTGTACCAGTCTGCATTACTCTGTACCAGTCTGTACGAGTTCTACATTTGTCTGTACCAGTCTATAGTCAAGTTTCAGTCTGCGCCTAATAAGATTACCATATTCCTATACATAGCCATGAAGATAAATGTATAGACACTTTTGTCAAGTATCAGAGATACACTCCTGGAAATTGAAATAAGAACACCGTGAATTCATTGTCCCAGGAAGGGGAAACTTTGTTGACACTTTCCTGGGGTCAGATACATCACATGAACACACTGACAGAACCACAGGCACATAGACACAGGCAACAGAGCATGCACAATGTCGGCACTAGTACAGTGTATATCCACCTTTCGCAGCAATGCAGGCTGCTATTCTCCCATGGAGACGATCGTAGAGATGCTGGATGTAGTCCTGTGGAACGGCTTGCCATGCCATTTCCACCTGGCGCCTCAGTTGGACCAGCGTTCGTGCTGGACGTGCAGACCGCGTGAGACGACGCTTCATCCAGTCCCAAACATGCTCAATGGAGGACAGATCCGGAGATCTTGCTGGCCAGGGTAGTTGACTTACACCTTCTAGAGCACGTTGGGTGGCACGAGATACATGCGGACGCGCATTGTCCTGTTGGAACAGCAAGTTCCCTTGCCGGTCTAGGAATGGTAGAACGATGGGTTCGATGACGGTTTGGATGTACCGTGCACTATTCAGTGTCCCCTCGACGATCACCAGTGGTGTACGGCCAGTGTAGGAGATCGCTCCCCACACCATGATGCCGAGTGTTGGCCCTGTGTGCCTCGGTCGTATGCAGTCCTGATTGTGGCGCTCACCAGCACGGCGCCAAACACGCATACGACCATCGTTGGCACCAAGGCAGAAGCGACTCTCATCGCTGAAGACGACACGTCTCCATTCGTCCCTCCATTCACGCCTGTCGCGACACCACTGGAGGCGGGCTGCACGATGTTGGGGCGTGAGCGGAAGACAGCCTAACGGTGTGCGGGACCGTAGCCCAGCTTCATGGAGACGGTTGCGAATGGTCCTCGCCGATACCCCAGGAGCAACAGTGTCCCTAATTTGCTGGGAAGTGGCGGTGCGGTCCCCTACGGCACTGCGTAGGATCCTACGGTCTTGGCGTGCATCCGTGCGTCGCTGCGGTCCGGTCCCAGGTCGACGGGCACGTGCACCTTCCGCCGACCACTGGCGACAACATCGATGTACTGTGGAGACCTCACGCCCCACGTGTTGAGCAATTCGGCGGTACGTCCACCCGGCCTCCTGCATGCCCACTATACGCCCTCGCTCAAAGTCCGTCAACTGCACATACGGTTCACGTCCACGCTGTCGCGGCATGCTACCAGTGGTAAAGACTGCGATGGAGCTCCGTATGCCACGGCAAACTGGCTGACACTGACGGCGGCGGTGCACAAATGCTGCGCAGCTAGCGCCATTCGACGGCCAACACCGCGGTTCCTGGTGTGTCCGCTGTGCCGTGCGTGTGATCATTGCTTGTACAGCCCTCTCGCAGTGTCCGGAGCAAGTATGGTGGGTCTGACACACCGGTGTCAATGTGTTCTTTCTTCCATTTCCAGCAGTGTATATGTGAGAATAAGATTAAGGTACCAATACCAAAGGAACATCAGATTGTCAATTGTAAATAGCATCCACAACCAAGTTAAGTAATTTTTATGCTTGTTATTATTTTAATAAATGTGTGTGAAAATTAATCAAGTTCTGTTTAAAGTTGGTCACCGTCAATCTGCTACTCTAAGTGTGCAAGTGGCATTTCTATCTTCTGACCTAACGGCAGAAAATAAACACGCCACGATAAGACCACGAGACATATTGCTGACACTCGCCTACTTCGTTAGAGCGACAAGTCAAATAATCTGATGGTGTGTGTACTGAAGATCTTACAGTACGCACACCACAGACAGTGAAAAACATCACAAATTTCAACTACAAACTCTTGCGTGTACAAATATGATGGAGGTGTAAGCGACGCTTACCATAATCTTCTAAGTAGCCCCTGCAGAGTGGGGGCACGGTGCCCGTCTGGTATGAACTGCAGAGCTACGTTCGTGCAGTTGAGTACTCGAACACTGGACCCCAGGCGACTCCGCCAGTTGAGAGCACGTCACGCCAGAGTGCCGATCTGTTCGCCTCTTAGTTCAGTAAATTCTAGACATCGAATTCCCGTCTACTAACTCATCTTTTTCTAGTCTCCCAAAATCACCTTGCTCCCTTCGTCCCACCAACATATCCCTTCCATTAACTTCTCTGAACACGGTAGCAAGCTGATAGGCCGATACGACTCGGCTTTATCACATCTCTTACCCGATTCGTGGATGGGGACAACACTACATGTTTTCAGCGTGTCTGTTTACGTTGTTGCACATTTTGAGCAGCGTCAATTTCCCTCTATGTAGGATGAGTCTTAGCGTTGGGTAGTCAGTATAACGTCCGCAGCTCGTGGTCTTGCGGTAGCGTTCTCGCTTCCCGCGCACGAGGTCCCAGGTTCGATCCCCGGCGGGGTCAGCGATGTTCCAAGCCTCGAGACGACTGGGTGCTACAAGCTTGCCTAGTCGGCGGTGCGAGTCTCCCGAATCTTCCCTACGCTCCTCGGAGTATGGCACCTCATCATCACCAGTCAGTATAACACGGGCCAGACCCCGACCCGTATTATACGCTATCTGGAGTTCTTCAAAAGAAAAGAGCTGTGTCATTACACCGTTATTCTCTTAGTATTCTTCCTAGGCTTCCTTGTCCGTTACATCAGATGCGCTATCATACACAAGAACTATTCTAAAAGTTCGTCGGATGGTGAAGGTGTGTACACGTCCAGTGTCAAACCGTTTTCTTTATCTTTCTTGTTACATTTCAAATGCTGATGAATTTTGTTTCTTTGGAGATTGCTGTGCATAAATTTCGCAACAATTTTCGTTTTTTGTACTTGAAAGTTTTCGGAGCTGTAGCTTGTGTCTTAAGAGCATTGGTGTCATTAGAAAGATTTATGTATGTTCTTAATTCATCCCTGAGTTCTGAATCCCACCAGCGGAGTGGTGGTCTATGAGGAGTCCACATATTTCCTTTTTGAGGTATTGAGACTTCCGCTGCTTCACTGATAAGCGATACCAAAACCCCATAGTCTCTTTCAGTATTTCCAATATCGATGATTTCAGTCTTTCTTCCAGTAGTGTTTCGTGTAGGTTCCTGGCTTTGTTTGTGTTCCGTTTCTAGCTGATTTTGTGTTTGACGGTCTATCTAGGCTAATCATTTATAATAATTTGAATTGGCAAGTGATCCGAACCTAAAACATTCGGTGTCAATTCCGATGTTGTCCCGGTAAACAGTGCTGGGGATGCTATTCTGAAGTCTACCAAAGTAGGGACTTTATTTGGTCGGACTATTCGTGCTGGTGAGCCGTCATTTAATACTATAAGGTTTTCCGAATCTAGTACATCCACTAGTACTTTTTTCCGTTGAGTTGGCAGTTCTGCAGCCCCACAAAGTACGGTGGCCGTTAAAATCACCTAGTAGCAGAAGGTGTTTCACGAAGGGGTCGGTTATTATTGTTAACTGTTGTTTGGAAAGTCTGTCGTTAGGTGCTTTCTATGCTGAGAACAAATGCAGATGGAGGTCCTTGATTCGCAGATGGATACCCACCACTTGCGATGCATATTTCTGAGTGCCATTACTGACAAGGGAAAAGTATATGTCTTGCTTTACCAACAACACTGCGCCACCGTAGCTGTCATGTCTATCTTCTCTAATGGTAGAATAGCTGGGGAGGGCAAACGAGTCGATCGGTTTTAGTCACTCCCCGGTGATGGCGCAGATGCCTACTTTAACCTCGAGCAGAAAATGTCGAAGGCTGTCTTTGTTTGCCACAGGGATCTTACATTCCACTGGATGATTTTTTAGACCATTTTGAGGTACAAGGAGTGAGGTCAACATATTTTTGGTCTACATCCAGATAGAATCTGTTTATAGTACTGAAGTGAGCCCATTATTAGCCTGCTGGTACGATTTATCATTCACCACAGCCATAGTTTTACTTTAAATGTTGTTATCGAAGTAGTTCCCAATATCACTCTGTTTGTTAAATCAGAAATGTGGTGGCTGAGGGTTAGAACCCACTGAAACAAAAGGAAGGAAGGCACATAAACGTCCACTAGGCAACGAACTGCAAGAATATAAACAAACTGTAGGAGCTGCTGTGATCTGAATATCACAACACAAAATGGCGACAGTTTTGTTACATTTTCGCCGTTCACATTTATAATTTTACTAAATCGCCTGATGGCAGTAGCTTCACAGCAACACGTCATTGCCATTACCAATTTGTTTGCCGTAAGGATTCTTTCAACATGATTTATGGTGGCGTGTTTAGCGGTGAAGATTTTCAGAATATAAACCTCCAATTTTCCTGCGGCCGTAATAGCGTTAATGTGCTTGAATACTGACTTACATTCCCGTGTAACAAGTTTGTCTAGTGCCATAGTGTTGAGCCTGCTTATGTTTTGGTCTCTAGTTTCAGAAAATAAGATAAAAGATACGTTGTCGGTAGTTGCGTATAAGGTAGCAGTGGCACCTACATATTCGTGGGTGTTGGTTCCTTCTTGAGTGCCGTCGACACGTAACACTTTCTCCATTTTGTCTCGTTGGCTCTCGTGCCCTCCGGCCCTCCCTCCACGGTGCAGTTGTAGGTACATCGAAAGGTGAGTGTGTGTCTGCGTTGTGTGACGCGATTAATACGTCGCTCACCACATGCGTGCTTGATGTGCATCAGCATCCATTGCTACACAGTATGGCTAGTTTGGCGAAGTTTGTGGAGCAGGGAGGCTGCCATCCACCATCCACATTGTTGATCTCTGCATATCACAAGTGTTAACGATGTGACAGAGCCTATGGACGTATAGCAAATACCTGCAAAAACTATCACTATTTCCACTGCACCAGCACAAACCGAGTAGGAAGTGTACGTTGTAGTCCCTTCTGCGTCACCGAGCTAAAGGAAGCTACACTAAGTGGTCAAAAGTATCCGGACATGTGGCTGAAAATGACATACAAGTTCGTGGCGCCCTCCATCGGTAATGATGGAATTCAATATGGTGTAGGTCCACCCTTCGCCTTAATGACAGCTTCCACTATCGCAGGCATACGTTCAATCAGGTGCTGGAAGGTTCCATGGGGAATGGCAGCCCGTTCTTCACGGGGTGTTGTACTGAGGAGAGGTATCGATGTTGGTCGGTGAGACCTGGCACGAAGTCGACGTTCCAAAACATCCCAAAGGTGTTCTACGCGATTCAGGTCAGGACTCTGCGCAGTCCAGTCGATTACAGGGATGTTATTGTTGCGTAACCAATCCGCCACAGTCCGTGCATTTTGAAGAGGTGCTCGATCGTGTTGAAAGACGCAGTCGCCATCCACGAATTTCTCTTCAACAATAGGAATCAAGAAGGTGCCTAAAATATCAATGTAGTCCAATGCTGTGATAGTGACACGCAAAACAACAAGGGGTGCAAGCCCCGTCCATGAAAAATACGACCACAGCATAACACAACCACCTCAGAATTTTACTGTTGGCACTACACATTCCGGCAGATGACGTACACCGGACATTCGCCATACCCACACCCCGTCACCGGATCGCCACATTGTGTACCGTGATTCGTCACTCCACACAACATTTTTCCTCTGTTCAGTCGTCCAATGTTTACGTTTCGTACACCACGTTAGGCGTCGTTTGGCTTTTACCGGCGTGGTGTGTGGCTTACAAGCAGCCGCTCGAACATGAAATCCAAGTTTTCTCACCTCCCGCCTTGCTTTCATAGTACTTGCAGTGGATCGTGATGAAGTTTGGAATTCCTTTGTGATGGTCTGGATAGATGTCTGCCTATTGCACATTACGACCCTCTTCAACTATCGTCGGTCTCTGTAAGCCAACAGACGAGGTCGGCCTGTACGCTTTTGTGCTGAACGTGTCCCTTCACGTTTCCGCTTTACAATCACATCGGAAACAGTGGACCTAGGGATGTTTAGGAGTGTGGATATCTCGCGTGGAGACGTATGACACAAGTGACGCCCAATCACCTCACCACGTTCGAACTCAGCGTAGCGCCCCATTCTGCTCTTTCATGATGTCTAATGACTACTGGGGTGGCTGAAATGGAGTACCTGGCAGTAGCTGTCAGCACATTGCACCTAACATGAAATAAGTATGTTTTGTGGGTGTCCGAATACTTTTAATCACATAGTGTATGTTTTACATCTGAATTAATCACTGGATTAAACAACTTTGTGTAATTGCATTCGTCCAGTATAGTTTTTCACCTTATGACGCGGAATGATATTCAGAAAACTTTTATGTCAAAACAAGCTTTTCTAATTTTGAAGAAAAGTAAGAAGTCTTTCCGATCAAAGTATCAGGATACACAAGGTGTTCCGTCAGAGGGTAAGTTTGGACACCATGTACTAAAGGGAGCTACAGAGGGTAAAACCGAAGAAGAACACCGAGACTGTAATTCGTCCAACAAATAATTTCGTGGTGGTGACAAAAAAAAAGGCTTCGATATTAAATTTATTCAGTTATATTGCTGTTGACTTTTTAAATATATTATCCTGAGAGGTGCTTCAACATGAGAAAAATGTTTTCTGTACCCGAGTTTGTTTCTACTATGCCATCACTTTCTGGTTATAGGTCATTAGTAGAAAGTCTTATCCTCTCTGGGATGCGCTTCGGTTACATGAAGCAAACTTAGGAAAAATGATGGAGGTGACACCACTCGTTCACAAGTTAGTGGCGGATGAGCACTTCAGTTATTACACGCGTGTCTCCGTAGAGGCGGTCCGCCTTTCACGATGCAGTAGGTCGTAGGAGTCCATTACTCTGAAGCGTATACGCAACAACGAGCTACAGTTTAACGCTTTCTCGGGTCACAAGCAATAGCTCTAAATTAATCATTTTTACTGGAGACCATTAACTTCGTTCCAGTCGTAAGTGAGTGAAGGTCATTTATGCTCTAAACCAAGACGAGAACAAGATGGAAGCACATGTAATGACACTTGACAAAGGGGAAAATTTCATATATGAAAGGCTTGTTTTCAGGCAAATGAGAATTCAAAGCGTGTTTAGCGTGTGACTGACCGTGTACTATTCGCATTTTTGTAACAGGTGTAGCCGCTCTCGTACGTTTATCCATTTTACCACATTATTGTAATATGACACTGTGGTATGTTTTTTGTCTCGAAGTTCTATTTGAATTGCTCCTTTACAGTCACATGGAAGTGGTATGATATGTCAGAGACGAAGTTCATTCATAATTGCAAATTGGCAAACATTGTAGCAGCTCGAAGTTTCTATGCAGAAAATGGTATGGCTTATTTAGATAACGATAGTACAGGAGATGGACAAAAATATGGAAACATCGCTCAGAACGTTACCATAACCATACCTAGGGCGGTGCAGGAAAAACGTTGGTATTCAAAAGAACTTAGAGAGGTCTCGGATTCCAAAACACAGGACCTGTATGATTTCAAGGGAATTTTATAACAGCCTTTCTGCAAAACAGGGCTAAATTCAGGTGAGAATGAAGGAGGTGTATAGTCACGGTGCACCCTTCTCTCCAAGGTAGAGCACGAAGGCTGTGTAATATTCATATCTTGTGAATCTGGTGACCAGGGGAAATGCGACAATTGATCATCGTGCTCGCAAAAGTATTCAAAATGGTTCAAATGGCTCTGAGCACTATGCGACTTAACTTCTTAGGTCATCAGTCCCCTAGAACTTAGAACTAATTAAACCTAACTAAGCCGGCCGGAGTGGCCGAGCGGTTAAAGGCGCTACAGTCTGGAACCGCACGACCGCTACGGTCGCAGGTTCGAATCCTGCCTCGGGCATGGATGTGTGTGATGTCCTTAGGTTAGTTAGGTTTAAGTAGTTCTAAGTTCTAGGGGACTTATGATCACAGCAGTTGAGTCCCATAGTGCTCAGAGCCATTTTAACCATTTTTAAACCTAACTAAGCTAAACACATCACACACATCCATGCCCGAGGCAGGATTCGAACCTGCGACCGTAGCGGTCGCTCGCCTCCAGACTGTAGCGCCTAGAACCGCACGGACACTCCGGCCGGCCACAAAAGTACTCCTGAATGTTGCACGATCAGAGGCCCTGTCGTCTTGGAACACAGCGTCACTATTGGGGAACAAACATTGTAAAATGGAATGGACCTGATCAGCGAAACGGCCACGTAATCGTTGGGAGTAGTGCAATCTTGCAGAGTGACCATGGCGCTCATGGAATACAACGATTCGGGTGCCCAGATCATCACCGAACGCCCGCCACGTTTCACTATTGGCACGTCAGCTCTGCCAGACATTGGAAGAAGTGTGAAACAAGACTATCCGACCAAATGAATTTCTCCTTCACCTCCGTAGTCCGCGATTAATTGCTCGGCGCCACGTTATTACATCATTTATTGGTGGTTTTGGAATTCTTGATCGCCCTGCAAATGGAGGCTTACGGAGTTCCCTTCGTGTTATGTAGGAGCTGACAGGATTCGACACTTAGCTGTGACTTCTGTAGCCGTCGTGCTGTTAATATAATTCACAATCATCCTCAATGACCTACCGCCGCGATCACACAACGCACATACTCCCGTCCACGTTGTGACTTAGCGGATGCTGTTTATCCGCTTTCGCTGTATGCAACTTCAATCTTCGATACAGTGCTTCTTGAAACGCCAAACGCTTCAACTGCCTTTGTTACAGAAGCACCCAATGCACGAGCACCAAAAATTTGCCCACGTTCAGATTCACTAAGCTCCGACGTAATTCACTCACATCTGCACAGAACACTGTTCCGAACACGACTAGCACTTGTCGCCATTGAGGACACTACATGGATGACGTTCGCAGTACAGTACTGCAGCGCAGTCTGCAGTCTTGACCACCATGTGCGTTTATGTTCAAGCAAACATCTCTCACGGCGTTTCATTGTTTTGTCCAATCCCTGTACAAGCTAAAAATAGCTTCCGACTCTGGGATCCCACCTAGGTTTTCGAGAACTTACTATTCTCTTGGTTATTAGACATACGCCGGTTTTGGTACTATCTTCTTATACACTAAGTGATCAAAAGTATCCAGACACCTGGCTGAAAATGACTTACAAGTTCGTTGCGCCCTCCATCGGTAATGATGGAATTCAATGTGGGGTTGCCCCACCCTTAGCCTTGATGACAGCTTCCACTCTCGCAGACATACGTTCAATCAGGTGCTGGAAGGTTTCTTGGGGAATGGCAGCCCACTCTTCACGGAGTGGTGCACTGAGGAGAGGTTTCGATGTCGGGCGCCGGGCTCTGTGGTCGAGCGTTTCTAGGCACTTCTATCTGGAACCGAATGACCTCTACGGTCGCAGGTTCGAATCCTGCCTCGGACATGGATGTGTGTGATGACTTTAGGTCAGTTAGGTTTAAGTAGTTATGAGTTCTATTTGACTGATCACCTCAGATGTTAAGTCCCATAGTGCTCAGAGCTATTTGAACCTTTTGATGTCGGTCGGTGAGGCCTGGCACGAAGTCAGATTTCCAAAACATCTCAAAGCTGTTCTACGGGATTCAGGCCAGGACTCTGTGCAGGCCAGTTCATTACAGGAATGTTATTGTCGTGTAACAACTCCACCACAGGCCGTGCATCATGAACAGGTGTTCGATTGTGTTGAAAGATGCAATCACCATTCCGAATTGCTCTTGACACCGTTGGAAGCAAGAAGGTGCTTAAAATATCGGTGTAAGCCTGTGCTGTGATAGTTCCACGCAAAACATCAAGAGGTGCAAACCCTCTCCATGAAAAACATGACCACACCGTAACACCACCGCCTCCGAATTTTACTATTGACACTACACACGCTGGCAGATGACGTTCACCGTGCATTCGTCATACCCACACCCAGCCATCGGATCGCCAAATTGTGTGCAGCGATTAGTCAATCCGCACAACGTTTTTCCACTGTTCAATCGTTCAATGTTTACGCTCCTTACACCAAGCGAGGCGTCGTTTGTTATTTACCGGCGTGATTTGTGGATTATGAGCAGCCGCTCGACCATAAAATCCAAGGTTTCTCACCTTCCGCCTAACTTTCATAGTATCGGAAGTGGATCCTGATGCAGTTTGGAATTCCTGTGTGATGGCCTGGGTAGATGTCTTCCTATTCAACTGTCGGCGGTCTCTGTCAGTCAACAGACAAGGTCGACCTGTACTCTTTTGCTGTACGTGTTCTTTCACCTTTCCACTTCACTATCACATCGGAAACAGTGGGCCTAGGGATGTTTAGAAGTGTGGAAATCTCGAGTACAGACTTATGACACAAGTGACACCCTGTCACCTGACCACGTTCGAAGTCCGTGAGTTCCGCGGACCGCTCCATTCTGCTCTCTCACGATGTCATATGGCTACTGAGGTCACCGATATGGAGTACCTGGCAGCACAATGCACATAATATGAAAAACGTAAATTTTTGGGGGTATCCGGATACTTTTGATCACATAGTATATATTCCCAATTAGTAACCTCTTGCAGTATACCCTACGGGCTTGGATTACCCTGAGAAAAAGCAAAAGCTCGTAGACTGTATGCTCGGAAATTTCCGTGGGGAATGAAAGAAAGAAAGACGAAGTAGGAGATGACCCGCTCACTCCTTTTATAACGTAAACTCTCTGTTCGCGGCTGAACGGTAAAGGGTTGTGCGGAAGTACGGAATAAATGGGAACTCTTATTCAGTTTGACATTAAATATTCACTCCTATCCGCTCTTCCCTGGGGTTTTCGCTGTTCTATGCCACTTGCTACAACGCAGTTGGCCTCGATATTTTTGGGAAACAATTTTTGAATAATTAATTAAACTTGCCTAGAGCGGTATGCAGCGATGAGGAAAATGTAATGTCTGCCTCTCTCTACAGAGAATTCACACAGCAACATTACGTTTGCAGAGAGGGAATAGTAGCAGCATAGAGCAAGTGATGCAGAAAGGCATCAGATTAGTTGGACATTACGAGTGAGTTATTTAATATTACTCGGTTTTTATTTGGGGTAACGCATTGGAATTGGACATAATGCCTCGATGAGATTAATACCTGAAACTGTGCTTACTTCAGCGTAACTTAATAATAAAATTCTACATGTGCTTACAAAAAGTACATAATTGTCATTTATCGTTTTTTTTAATCGATAACTACAAATATTAAAAAAGACGCTACTCTGTTGAAGGAAATAATCCGTTCCAGGAGCTGCAGAACGAGACCTGAAGTTATTTTGTAACATTCCACCGTGTGACTAAAAACAAACTGTAAGTTTAACGTTCGATTCCCACAATAGTTATGCCAAAAAGCAATTCAGGTCATACCGCACCACGCACAGGCAAACGTACTGTCTCCGCCATGTATCTTTTGCGGAGACTGATTTCCCTGCGGTCGCATAGGCGTGCGGCGACACGGCTTTTGCGATTAAAAGCGATCAACGTTTTCGCTGAAAGCCACAGCCCGCATGATTAAAAACTACGATTTATCTCTAGCGCTCGGCTGACCACGGCGTCCACTCCAATTTACAGCAGTAATGACGGATAGCGAGCCATATAAGCGGACGTGATCTATCAAGCCTCGCTAAATAATATCCCCGTGGTTGCTGTGGGGAAAAAAATATCTGCCGTATTTTGCCATCTTCATAACAACATTATTGTCGTTTCAGCGATGGGCACAGAGAAAAGTAATTGTAATACTGACCTGCTGAACACTCGTTCAAATCAGAATTCACGTTTGCTTGATACTTGCGCGTCATGCGCCATGAGTAGCATATTCAGCAATCGGTATCTCGAATTGCTAGTGTTCAAATTACCTCATTATAAATGATGAGACACCAAATTCATACATAATTTTTAGTTTTAAAATCCAAGATAATTTGTTAAATAAGGGTTTTTCGTTTCAGATGCCAATGCCACATACACTACTGGCCATTAAAATTGCTACACCACGAGGATGACGTGCTACAGACGAGAAATTTAACCGACAGGGAGAAGATGCTGTGATATGCAGAAGATTAGCTTTTCAGAGCATTCACTCAAGGTTGGCGCCGCTGGCGACACCTACAACGTGCTGACATGAGGAAAGTTTCCAACCGATTTCTCATACACAAACAGCAGTTGACCGGCGTTGCCTGGTGAAACGTTGTTGTGATGCCTCGTGTAAGGAGGAGAAATGCGTACCATCACGTTTCTGACTTTAATAAAGGTCGGATCGTAGCCTATCGCGATTGCGGTTTATCGTACGCGACATTTGCTGCTCGAGTTGGTCGAGATCCAATGACTGTTAGCAGAATATGGAATCGGTGGGTTCAGGAGGGTAATACGGAACGCCGTGCTGGATCCCAACGGCCTCGTATCACTAGCTGTCGAGATGACAGGCATCTTATCCGTATGGCTGTAAAGGATCGTGAAGCCACGTCTCGATCCATGAGTCAGCAGATGGGGACGTTTGCAAGACAACAACCATCTGCACGAACAGTTCGACGACGTTTGCAGTAGCATGGACTATCAGCTCGGAGACCATGGCTGTGGTTACCCTTGACGCTGCATCACAGACAGGATCGCCTGCGATGGTGTACTCAACGACGAACCTGGGTGCACGAATGGCAAAACGACATTTTTGCGGATGAATGCAGGTTCTGTTTACAGCATCATGATGGTCACATCTGTGTTTGGCGACGTCGCAGTGAACGCACATTGGAAGCGTGTATTCGTCATCGCCATACTGGCATATCACCCGGCGTGATGGTATGGGGTGCCATTGGTTACAGGTCTCGGTCACTTCTTGTTCGCATTGACGGCACTTTGAACAGTGGACGTTACATTTCAGATGTGTTACGACCCGTGGCTCTACCCTTCATTCGATCCCTGCGAAACCATACATTTCAGCAGGATAATGCACGACCGCTTGTTGCAGTTCCTGTACGGGCCTTTCTGGATACAGAAAATGTTCGACTGCTGCCCTGGCCTGCATATTCTCCAGATCTGTCACCGATTGAAAACGTCTGGTAAATGATGGCCGAGCAACTGGCTCGTCACAATACGCCAGTCACTACTGTTGGTGAACTGTGGTATCGTGTGGAAGCTGCATGGGCAGCTATACCTGTACACGCCATCCAAGCTCTGTTTGACTCAATGCCCAGGCGATTCAAGGCCGTTATTACGGCCAGAGGGGGTTGTTCTGGGTACAGATTTGTCTGGATCTATGCACCCAAATTGCGTGAAAATGTAATCACATGTCAGTTCCAGTATAATATACTTGTCCAATGAATACCCGTTTATCATCTGCATTTCTTCTTGGTGTAGCAATTTTAATGGCCAGTGGTGTATTTGTTGAAGAACAATTCCATTTCGCACTCTGGCTGTTATGCGAGGAGCGTTGAATAACTAATGCAACTCATTTTTTCTCGACCGATTTCGGTTTAAAAAATGCGATATTCCGGCTTAAGCCCCTATAGTTTCATGAAGTTCCATTAGGTGGTGGCGCTACACAGCCTCCAAAGTAACGTCAGTAATGGAGGTGCGTTCCAAGCAGAGAGCTGTTACTGAGTTTTTTTTTGGTGAAAAACCAGGACATCGCAGATAGCTATAGACGCTTTCAGAATGCCTTCGGAGATCTGACATTGAACAAAAGCACGGTGAACTGTTGACCGAGACGTCTGTGATCATCGCTACAAGGCCGCGCCAGTTTGTCAGATGTCTCCCTTACTGGCCGGCCGCACATAGCCTTGACTCCTGTAATGTAGGAACGTTCGGACACACTCATTAGAGGTGATCGACGGATCGCAGTCAAACACCTCGCTGCTCAGCTGAACGTCTCTGTTGGTAATGCCGATAATCTGGTCCACCAGTTAGTGTACTCAAAGGTGTATACCCGCTAGATTCTTCGCCGCTTCAGAGAAGACCATAAAGAGCAACAAAGGACCATCTGTAATGAATTGCTTGCACTTTACAAAGCTGATCATGACAATCTTTTGTCCAAAATCGTCACAGGTGACGAAACATGAGTTTGTCAGTTTGAGCCGAAAAGACAACAGCTATCCTGGGAGTGGTGCCGCATCACGTCTCTTCCTAAGAAAAGGTTCAAAGCCGCACCCTCAGCTGGTGTAGTCATGGCAATGGACTTCTGAGACCCTGTAGGGGTTATTCCGTTTGATGTCCTCTCTCATGGTGTAACAATAAACTCTGAAGTGTACTGTGTTGCCCTCAGGAAGCTGAAGAAGCAACTGCAGCGTGTTAGTCGCCACACAAAAATGCAAATGAACTTCTCCTTCTCCGTGACCACGCATTGCCTCACACAAGTCTGAGCAATCGAGAGGACATTGTAAAACTTCATTGGACTGCTATTCCTCACCCACGGTACAGCCCGGATGTAGCACCTATTTGGCCCAATGAAAGATGCGTTCTGCGGGATGCACTTTTCTCATAGGTCGGCTACCTGAAGGTCCTTCCCCATTCTCTCTTCCCCACAACGTCACAAGAAGAAAAGTCAGAGCACTTCAACAGCGCACCTTATTAATCACTGGCAGCGAAGTGTGCAGTTTTACCACTACATTGCGTACTGATGTGAGTTACTAATAATACTGACAGGAGATAGGCATATGTATAGAAACTATATATACCTGTGCACACTATTCTTGATTGGTTGGGGGGAAATTGATTCTTAGTCATCCTGTGTGGCGGCTGTAGCACTTTTCCCGGAAATGCGACTTGAGCGATGCTCTCTTTCCTTTTTGCAGGCAGATTATACATCCTCAGCATTTCCTGTCCAGTTCTCTTTTGTGAGTAGACAAAATGACTTCACTTAGCTCATTTGTATATGGTGAGCAGCTGATAAATGAGCTTGTGTGTAAAAATGTTCAACATGCGAAACTTGCAGACACCTACCACACTTACGATCCTGTCCAGAGGGTAGCATGCTGTCACTATGTGTTCGACAATGTCGATTTCATTGTCCCCGCTGCCATTGGCTGCCGTACTTCGCACAGCATGATGGGTATCAAGCGCGTCGCCTAAAATCTGAAGACGCCCAGTTGCTTAAATTGTCTCCCTTTGCTTCCGAAGCTCGTGGTCTAGTAGTTCGATTCCCGGCCGGGTTGGGGATTTTCTCTGCCAGGGGACTGGGTGTTTGTGTTGTCATCATCCTCATCATTATTCGTGACAGTGGCTACTTTGGACTGTGTAAAAAAATGAGCTGTGTAAAAATTGGGACTTTGTACTGGCGTTGATGACCGCACAGTGAGCGCCTCACAAACCAAACATCTTCATCATCTCCCTCTGGGCCGGCCGCTATGGCCGGGTGGTTCTATGCGCTTCAGTCCGGAACCGCGCTGGTGCTACAGTCGCAGGTTCGAATCCTGCTTCGGGCATGGATGTATGTGTTGTCCTTAGGTTAGTTAGGTCTAAGTAGTCCTAAGTCTAGGGGACTTAATGACCTGAGATGTTAAGTCCCATAGTCCTTAGAGCCATTTAAACCATCTCCCTATTGAATGCAATTAATCCTCGTACGTGTTATGGTACGTTGGTTACTTCAACATAGGTCAACTAATGCATTACAGCAGATTAATGTTCTAGTCTTGAACATGATCAGTTCCATTCCACCAGAGATAGTCACACCCATCTGTGTATGTGTGTTACATGGCTCTACTCGGTGCAGCCTATTCTACAAGTGCCACAAATTCATGAGTGGAAGAGATATATTGAGTCAACCAGTAGCAGAATTATAATTGAATAATTGTGAAAGGAGTTCAGTAGTTTTCCGGTAGATCATTAATTTATTTACAAGTGACTACAACACAACTGCGTGACCTTACGATACGCTATCAGCAACACCAAGGTGCCACGTTCAGCTATCCAATCCCTTTCCCTCAACAGCACGAAGATCATCGATAATATCACACTTACAAATTATGCACTTCTCAGCCGCTGTTCACTGCGACATATTTTATATTCCAGTTTAACAACTGCAAATACATTATGTGATCAAAAGTATACTGACACCTGACTGAAAATTACTTACAAGTTCGTGGTGCCCTCCATCGGTAATGCTGGAATTCAATATCGTGTTGGCCCACCCTTAGCCTTGATGAAACCTTCCACTCTCGCAGGCATACGTTCAGTCAGGTGCTGGAAGGTATCGTGGGGAATGACAGCCCATTCTTCACGGAGTGCTGCACTGAGGAGAGGTATTGATGACTGTCGGTAAGGCCTGACATGACGTCGGCGTTCCGAAACATCCCAAAGGTGTTCTGTAGGATTCAGGTCAGGACTCTGTGCAGGCCAGTCCGTTACATAGATGTTATTGTTGTGTAACCAATCCGCCACAGGCCGTGCATTACGAACGGTGTTCGATCGTGTTGAAATATGCAATCGCCATCCCCGAATTGCATTTGAACAGCGGGAAGAAAGAAGGTGCTTAAAATATCAATGTAGGCCTACGCTGTGATAGTTCCACGCAAAACAACAAGGGGTGCAAGCCCCCCCTCCCCCCTCTTGGCTCATGACGTTCACCGGGAATTCGCCATACCCACACCCTGCCATCGGATCACCACATTGTGTACCGTCATTCGTCACTCCACGCAACTTTTTTGCACTGTTCAATCGTCCAGTTTTTACGCTCCTTACACCAAGTTAGGCGTCGTTTGGCATTTACCGGCGTGATGTGTGGCTTACGAGCAGCCGTTAGACCATGAAATCCGGGTTTCCTCACCCCCCGCCTAACTGTCATAGTACTTGCAGTGGATCCTGATGCAGTTTGGAATTCCTGGGTGGTGGTCTGGACAGATGTCTGCGTATTACACATTACCACCCTCTTTAACTGTCGGCGGTCTCTGTAAGTCAACAGACCAGGTCAGCCTGTACGCTTTTGAACTGTACGTGTCCTTTCACGTTTCCACTTCACTATCACGTCGAAAACAGTGGACCTAGGGATGTCTAGGAGTGTGGAAATGTCTCGTACGGACCTATGACACAAATTAGACCCAATCAGCTGATCACGCCGGCCAGTGTGGCCGAGCGGTTCTAGCCTTTTTAGTCTGGAACCGCGCGACCGCCGCTACGGTGGCAGGTTCGAATCATGCCTCGGGCATGGACGTGTGTGATGTCTTTAGGTTAGTTAGGTTTAAGTAGTTCCAAGTGTAACGTCCCCTTTGAACAATTTTACAGGACTGTGCTTATACTGACACACAATATTTTGTTAGCGCAACGCAATCTGACTTTCAAAATTCCCTACAAAAGAATGGCCCTGACTAACATTAAACTATACCTTTCACAAATCACTAAATCACTTACCTCACAAAAATCTTCGCTGCTCAAGCTACTGCAATACAGCGAGCGCCACTACTGCCAGCTAAATAAAAGATTCAAACTATGGAAGGCACTAACTACTGATAGGGATAGTTAGCAAATGAAAGATATTAATAGAGAACAAAGAATGTATTTACCTTGATATCATCATATATATAGCAGTTCATGACAAATTACAAAACTCCGCCATCTCTCTCCCCACATCCACCACTGCTGGCGGCTCACCTCCAACCGCCCAACGCTACGCGCTGTTCACAGCCAGCTGCCTAACACTACAATGGCGAGTATTACAACAATGCAAAGCAGCCACAGACTGCACACAGCACAGCCAGTGATTTTCATACAGAGGTGGCGTTACTAATAAAAAAACCTAAACAGCCTACTTACACAAGTTCTATGGGACTGATGACCTCAGATGTTAAGTCCCATGGTGCTCAGAGCCATTTGAACCATTTTTGAACCTTACCACGTTCGGAAGGCTGTGAGTTCCGCGGCGTGCCCCATTCTGCTCTCTCACAATGTCTAATGGCTATTGAGGTCTCCGAAATGGAGTACCTGCCCGTAGGTCGCAGCACAACGCACCTAATATGAAAAACGTATGTTTTTCGGGGTGACCGGATACTATTGATCACACCTGTAAGTACTCACATAATAATCCATATAAACACGAGTTCAGTGAAGTCACTTTGTGGACTTACAAAAGAGAACTGAAGAGGAAATGATGGGAAGTTATAACCTATCTGTAAACCGAAAAGCGAGCGGAGCTCGAAGGGGAAAATTGCCTTTGCTTGAGGAACGCTGCAGCTGCCATACAGGATGTCTAAGAATCAAATTCGCCTCTAGCGGTAGAGAAAAGTGTGCGCAGATTTACGTAGCTTTTGTCCATATGCGTTACCTGCGTTAGTATTGTTATTAACTCATATCTGTATTCCATCTAGTGCTAATGCACTATGTGGAAAGCTAAGTCACAAGGCGCGCTGAAGAAGGTCGGTATAGCTTTGTGAAACACCATATAGTTGCATTAGTGATGTTGTGGGATATGCATAGTGAGGAATTGTCTGCTCGATGGTTATTTTCTAGACTTACGTAGGACGGAAATGTATGACCAGAAACTGACCATCACCGCGCGGGATTAGCTGAGCGGTCTAAGGCGCTGCAGTCATAGACTGTGCGGCTGGTCCCGGCGGAGGTTCGAGTCCTCTCTCGGGCATGGGTGTGTGTGTTCGTCCTTAGGATAATTTAGGTAAAGTAGTGTGTAAGCTTAGGGACTGATGACCTTAGCAGTTAAGTCCCATAAGATTTCACACACATCTGAACATTTTTTGAAACTGACCATCCGCTTCTCGCGCTTCTACATTCAACCCCCGTCGTCTTCGTCCTTTTACACCTCCAGAACACAACTTATCCCTTAACAAGGCTTCACTGCACCTAGAAATGGAACAGAGATTTAACATTTGATCTTAACCCACCTCATTTAGCACTAAACAGTTCTTTGAAACTATTAAAACACCATTTTCAATAATGTGCCATTTTTGGATCCCCAGCAAAGATGGAACTATTAGTTCTAGAGAGAAAAGTGAATAGGAGTTTTTGTTGGAAGTTTAATTACATTTTATTCGTGGCAAGAAACATGTTCAATAAAAACGACAGTTCCGTGTTATTCGAGGAAAACGAAAAGCAACCTTCCAACGCACATTATTTCCTATACCTTCATTCTTACTGTTAGACTGGTAAACGGATGGTTGTTTTGGAATGTGATTTGGGAAAGACAGGCGATGAAGGCGTGATTCAGAGGAGTTGTAATTTGTGAAAAAAGATGTTATTACAAAGTATTTATGTAATTCTGTTCTTGCACCTAGTCCACTTAATCCTTTAACAGTATGTTATTTTCAGATGAAGCACTCAAGTGTTATTCTTGTAATTATGAAACGTTATTTACATAAATTAGAGTGTGGCTCGGAGGCCGACTGGTAGTCTTTCAAATTGACACCACTTTGGGGACTTGTCTGTCACCAATCTACTCCAACTATCCAACAAGTGAAAGGGGTCCTAGATCGTAACGTGGAATACAAACGACATCTCATTCTTGGTGATTCCTCACATCGTTGTGAGGTGAAGGGCTAGTTAAAGGCACCCTTAAAATTCCCATCGTCCGACCGGGATTCAATGTCTCTCGCTTTTTCCATACACTCTAACTATAAACCACTGGATCTGAAACAGAGAATTAAGTTGGATAGTGTACTAAATCTACCACCACATAAATTAACTTCGAAAGGGGCACTGACAATTGGATCTCTACAAACCTTTCACTAGTTCTCAACCAAATTTACACTGAAAGTTCACAATTTATCAAGCAATATCTCTCTAATTCAAATGCGTCCATCAAGCTGATACAAGTAAGTATAAATTATTGGATTCGAGATTTATCGTAGCTTATATCCTCTAAACAGGAACATCCTCAGTGGTTGAGTTGTTGTTTAAATCATTGAAACGGAACAAACAACAAATACACATAAAAGGGTTATAATGAAATTATTTCTGACTTGCAGGTAATGTTCTTTACTTTGTTTCGACTACAGAAGTAGTACAAGTGATAAAAATAAAATTTAGTAAAGCGAATCTCATGATCAGCATTCTGCATGGGAGACTGTGAGGACCATCAACAATATTACAGAGTTGGGAGTTGATATCTTGTCTGTAATATAACTGAGACACCTACTCTGAACTTGATACTGATGAGTAAACAGCAAATTCCTCTGAAACATACTGTTTAGATCAGCTCCCATTTTCGTACATGGTGAGTCGAAATACGACAAAGTTCTCTGGTTCCAGGTGCCATGCATGTTGAAAATACATGAAGTTTCTATAAGTGGTATACATGGCCCCATTCCGATGAGCATGGAAATGTGGCGCCTTTGTATCACCTTGAACCATTAGTGGTACTCTGTTGCACTTAGGTTATCTGAATCAAAAATTTCAAAACTTTTCAGAAGCTTAGAAAGTTGTAGTACAAATTTGAAAGTTACTTCTAAAACCTGAGGTTCAGGCACGTTCCGGTTTTGATCTCACAGCCTTTATGAATCAAGACACAAAGGAATTAATGATATTAGCTATCTGTGTGAACTGATTTAAATCAATGGAGAAAGTTGAAAATTTGCGTCAGATCGAGATTTCAACCCGGCTCTTCTGCTAACTAGGCACATGTGCTGACACTGCACCATCCAGCCATGGCGGTCAGGGCAATTACATACATGGACTACCTTAGCACACGTCCTGTCAGACCCAGATTTTCAACTTATCCAGTGGTGAACACATCTGCCTGATAACCAGGAGACCCGGATTTGAATAGTGGTCCGGCAAAATTTTTCAGTGTTCCCCTTTGATAGAAATCAATGCCCATAAACAGTAACGGCATTGACCCACCATGGTGGCTGAGAGCGCTAACGCGCTGCTTGCTGGACTCGGGTAGGCGCGCTGGCCCCGAATCGAATCTGCCCGGCGGATTAACGACGTAGGGCTGGTGTGCCGGCCAGCTTGGATGTGGTTTTTAGGCGGTTTTCCAAATCCCCATAGGTGAATACTGGGCTGGTCCCCACGTTACGCCTCAGTTCCAGACATTTGCAACACATTCGCATTATTCCACGGCTTACATTAGACACAGACAGCTGGGGTGCACTACTTCCTTCCCAGCGGGTACGTGGTGGCGACAAGAAGGGCATCCGGCCACCCCTTAAACTTACCATGCTACATATGATTAACCATGGCTGACCCTGAGTAACTACGGCACAAGGCTAAGAGAAAGAAAGAAAGACAGTAATGGCATTAATTCTTTATGTCTTGTACAAATTTAGTTTGAAATGACAAGTCCACAATCGCCATACCTACAAATGGCGTTACGTGAAACTTTGCTGGGTTCCTTAACATTTGAGGACGTACACTTGATCACTCTTGTATTACGAGGGTTGTTCGGAAAGTTAGGAACGATCGGTCGCGAAATGGAAACCACAGTGAAAATCAAAACTGTTTTCTTTGCACATTTAGCTACACCTTCCAGGTACTTCTATACGTAGTCGCCGCTGCGATTTAGACATTTGTCGGAGCGTCATACCAAATTTGAGAGATGATATTCAGGACGAGCCAATTAGGGCTGTGTTGTGGGTGATCGAACACCTGCCATCGAAATGACTGCAGGAGCGTCTTCACTGCCCTTGCAGAGTTGCGGTGAGAATTGCCATGAAGAAGGAAGTGCATGGCAGTTGTGTTAGATGGACTGTATTCAGTAAGGCGAAGCCTCCCAGAGGGCCCTCCTACTTGGCCGGAGACATTGTTGTTCTGGGCACCTTTACTCGCTCACAGTGCGCTCACAACTGAAAAGAGCGTCTTGATGCGATCGACGGGCATACTAGAGACACTGCCCAAAAAGTTTGTGAAAAGCCTCGTCGAATTTTCACAGTGGTTTCCATTTCGAGACCGATCGTTCCTCACTTTCCGTATAGCCCTCGTATCTTGAGTTTTTCGTGTAATTTTCAGCTAGTGATATTTCTTACTGACTACTGTGTAGCCAAACGGACGCACGACGTCTTCTGTGATATTATAAATCCTGAAATTTGTCTTGAATGAATGAAACAGAAGGGTATAGGAGAAAGAGTTGTCACATGGTATTACTGGAGTAAAACGAGTAAAATGAAAGTCTTCTGTTACCTTCAATAATTACCGACCGAAAGAAACACATATTTGCCCGTTTATAGACGACTGAATAGAGCGCCCGAGTTTCGTATTACCTCTTGCAATACAGCACCACACATTAGTTTTTTATCTTCTTGAATAAGTAACTCACATTTAAAAGGCCTTTCGCAGGAAATATGCATGCGCAATTTATGCAAAAAGATGAGAGGAACGGCCCGGCGGTAGGAACGGGAAACTATCTCGCAGACTCGCGCATAACAGAAGCGCCCGCAACAAAGGCCTTTTGTGCTGGGCGCGAGCGCGCGCGCACCGCTGCGCTCTGGCGGCGGCCGGGAGAAGCACTTTGTTACTGCGTGTTTCCGGTCGCTTAAACTCGTCAGATAGCGCCTCCATTACGGAGGCGGCCTATTTGCATTCCTTTCCCGTCTCCCTGCGCCGGGATCTGCGTGTACCCACCCACCAACAGCGTACGAGTTCAGTTTTCAGATGAATAATTTCCCTTTTCGTTTTCCACTTTTTTACTTATTGCACCCCTTGGCGGCCTGTTGGCGAGAGAAAGATAGCGTCTGAGAATTCAGATAAGCAACTCGCCACGAAAAAGTGAAAGGTATTGTGTTCGCACAACTGTTTGTCGAAATGGAAGTCAGAAAAAATGTATCTGTGAATTGTCTGGCACTATTTGTGTACATTATAAGCTATTATTAGTCGGCCACTATATTATTGCATCTGGGAGTAAGGACTATTCGTCAACTTATCGCGAGTTTTTGCTTTGATATTTCACGAGAATACGCTGAAACATTTGATAGTATAGGCAGTGCCATGCGTTCTCCTTAGTCATCACTATACTTGTCTATTGTAAAGTGGCCACGTGTTTGTGACAACAGCCAAAGGAAGCCTAGTGTACTAATGTCGTCGGAGAGAATTTCCTTACGTATGTACACTCAGCAAAAGTATTATTACACTGAATTACCGGATCACTTTTTCGAAACCCCATAACTACCTCCCATTGGGACGTATACGTTTGAAATTTGGGTCAAAGAAGCCTACATCCTCCCTGTGACGTCACCACGGTCCTCTCTGTGACGTCACCTCAGTTCGGAAGTGCATTGAGCTGTGAGATGGGTTAATAACCTCACATTAGGACCACATTCACCACAGTCTTGCCCATGCCTACCCGGTCATGTGTGACACGATGGGAAGGTCGTCATAGCCCCTCTTACCCACATTGCACCCCTCTTTTTGAGGATGATTGCTCAAAACTACTTCCAGCTATCGTGTCTGTAGATAAATTCCGGAATGGTTTCTTTGAAAGGGCACGGCCAACTTCCTTCCCCATCTTTCCCTGACCTGATGGGATCGATGACCTCGCTGTTTTGTCCCCTTGCCCAAATCAACCAACCAGCCAACCTTCTTTTGAAGTCTCTGCGATGGAAGTCAGAACCACCCAGTTTTCAAATAACACAGTTTTCTTATGAGGGGTCGAGGAAAACACTTAACACACGTCGGCGCTCAGAATCGACACGGAAGGGCCTGGGAGCGTAGTATAAAGGGCGTCAGTGGAACCGCCCCTTTCCTTGGGACGTTGATTCCCAGACAATCCGAGGTCGAAAACGACACTTTTCTGTGAGATGATCAACAGGAAGATAATCTTGACAACTTTTGACACTGCTGACTCTATCAGACTTTTCAGCCCTTCTCGAAGGGTATTGTGAGGCTGCATATTCATTGAACGTGATTTGACCCTTTTAGGGCTCAGCGCGACGACAACTTCTGTTCTAGTGTACAGGGTGGAACCACTAGGGACCGTTCAGGACGATTCAACGAAATTAGAACGTGATCCGAAGCAGCAAAGCATACGTATGATTTTTCAGCCCTCGTGTTTTCCGTCCTCCTGTGGTGTGAACACGCGGGAGTGCAAGTGTGTAAGTAAATCGTCAAAGGGTCCCTTTAAGGACCCACAGGTCATCAACAGACTCGGCGTCACTCACCCATCTTTGTCGAGCACGTTGGAAAAATACTTTCCGGAATTTCGACACCAAATCAGCCTGGAGGCTGCTCTAGCGCCTGAGTCATAGGCAACACCTTCGACACCCCTTGGGCATGGTTTAACTACCCTCAGGCGCTAGAGGAACTACGGTGCGGAACTGGCTTCGAAATTTGTGATAGGAGTGAATTGTTGGTAAGAGGGGCTATGACGACTTTCTCATCGTGTGAAGCGTCCATGGTGGCGCTGGACAGAACTTAGGTGAAATCTTATGTTTATGTAACACCATTAACCCACCTTACAGTGTAGATGAACATCTGATCTGTGGCCTTTTTTTGGCATGAGTCGACACCTTGCCGTGAGAAGCGTCGCGGATCCCAAGGGTGACGCCGCAGGGCTCCGCGCTTTTCTACGATTACAGAGGAAGATTGTAGGCAACAACGAAAATTGACCCTTTAATTAGTTTAACGATGTAGTATTATCAAAATAAGTAACAATAGCTAATTTTTATCTAGGGAAATTACTATAATTACTGGATGTTCGTATTTCTTACCACACCATAGTCAACTGGGTTGTAGCTGTAACTATTAACCTACACTGAAGCGCCAAATAAACTGGTATAGGCATGCATATTCAAAATACAGACATATGTAAACAGGCAGAATACGGCGCTGCGTTCGGCAACGCTATATAAGACAGCAATAGTCTGACACAGTTGTTGGATCGGTTGCTGTTGCTACAATGGCAAGTTATCAAGATTCACCGTCGTTTGAATAAGGTGTTACAGTCGGCGCACTAGCGATGAGACATAGCATCTCCGAGGTAGCGATGAAGTGGTGATTTTCTTGTACGACCATTTCACGAGTGTACCATGAATATCAGGAATCTGGTAAAAGATAAAATCTCCGACATCGCTGTGGCCGGAAAAAGGTCCCGCAAGAACGGGACCAACGACGACTGAAGAGAATGATTCAGTATGACAAAAGTCAACCGTTCATCAAATTACTGCAGATTTCAATGCTGGGCCATCAAAAATGTCCGCGCGCTGAACATTCAACGAACATCATCGATATGGGCTTTCGGAGCCGACGGCCCACTCGTGTACCCTTGATGACTGCACGACACAAAGCTTTACACCTCTCCTGGCCCGTCAACACCGACTTTGGACTGGAAGCATGTTGCCTGGTCGGACGAGCCTCGTTTGAAATACTGTCGAGCGATGGACCTGTACGGGTATGGAGACAACCTCATGAATCCATGAATCCTGCCTGTCAGCAGGGGACTGTTCAAACTGGTGGTGGCTCTGTAATGGTGTGGGGTGTGTGCAGATGGAGTGATACGGGACTCCTGATACGTCTAGATACGACTGCGATAGGTGACACGTTCGTAAGCATCCTGTATGATCACCTGCATCCATTCATGTCCATTGTACATTCCGACGGACTTGGGCAATTCCAGCAGGACATCGAGAATTCCTGTAGAGTGGCTTCAGGAACACTCTTCTGAGTTTAAACACTTCCGCTTGCGACCAGACTCCCAAGACGTGAACATTATTGAGCATATCTGGGATGTGGATAGCCCTGCAGTATTCATAGGCCAGTTCGCTCTAGCACTCCTTTAGTCGTTCGTCGAATCCATACCACGTCGTGTTGGGGCACTTCTGACTGCTGGCGGGGCCCTGCACGATATTAGGCAGGTGTACCAGTTTCTTTGGCTGTTCAGTGTAGATATGATAGCTTACACTATGAATAGGTGGAAGGGTCACTGTTGGCATTCATAGTAGTCCGCAAGGTCATCCTTGCCACTGGACGGGTCATCCTGTTCGGTATAACTACCACACCGCCATCAGTGACTGTAATAGGTTACTAAATTTTATCAATATCTGAAGGAAAAGACATTGCTGATGAACTTTACAACTGTACCAAATTTACCAACTTTTGTTTGCAATTACGGAATCTTTCTGACATTAGCTGCGTTATGTATGACATTGCCTATTGGTCACACTTGAAAATTCGTGAGAGACTAGACTCGAATCCGTGTTTCCCACTTCTCGGTAGCAGTCGCTAGAAACACTTTGGCTGTGTGAGCAAGCTTTGAGGACTGACCCAAACTTCCGCATGTCATACTGTCTACGACTGCAACAGGCAAATTTCTTCAAGATATAAGCCAAGTTCTCATTCAAAATGTTTGAAAATCGATTTTTATTGCATCTGTTGAAAGGTATACGTGGGACGTTCTTAGCAGGAGACGCCTGGCTCATGTAGGAAACTTGTGTAGTGACATACGTTTACAAAATGTTTTATATTGCAGTATGCATGCCAACATATTCGCCGAAAAAGCTGACAAACAACGTGTACAGGCTGCCGAAAGCAGCACATTCAGCTCAGCCAGATCGACTATTGACACCAAGAAGGCCGGCCGAAGTGGCCGTGCGGTTAAAGGCGCTGCAGTCTGGAACCGCAAGACCGCTACGGTCGCAGGTTCGAATCCTGCCTCGGGCATGGATGTTTGTGATGTCCTTAGGTTAGTTAGGTTTAACTAGTTCTAAGTTCTAGGGGACTAATGACCTCAGCAGTTGAGTCCCATAGTGCTCAGAGCCATTTGAACCATTTGACCCCAAGAAGAACGAGGGAATTGCTCTCCAGGAACAATTCGAGGTAAAGTAAGGATTGATATGCTGTACTGGAATTGCAGACTAAACACAAGAAACTAAAACACTAATTTAGGTCGAAACTTGTCAAAAGATTATATTTGGTCCGCCATATTGGATTACCCATTTTGAATTTTGAAAATCTAAGTTAAGATTTGTGTTCAGCGCCAACAAAAAATATATAATATCATGTAGTTTGTATGCAGATTGAACTAATAATAGATATAAAAGATTTCCCTAAACTTTAAATAGGTTTTTCTCGACAAACGATTTTTCAAAACTGCGTGCGGCAGAAAATAAAAACGGTTTAAACTATTTACTTCTGCCTTTGACCTCCGAAAAGCAAACACTTTTCTTTGGGGGCTTATACCTATGGTATTCGAAATTTGTTAATATTAAATATTTTTTGCAAAGCCATAAAGAGGAAAAAAAATACAAATCGAACTCAAAGTTTGTGTTAGTACCATATCGTTAAATTTCAGTTTATTTTATTGGGTTTAGGTTTAAGCTCCCATAAATTTAATGTAGTATCGACTGATGTTATCCATTTTTTAGTATCGAAAAATCTAAAATGCAGTTCAAACTATGATCAGTCATAATCGCCAAACAGATCCTTCGTATGTCTTTTCATTGTCTCGGAAAGAAATATCCAAACATTGCCTATTTTTTGTTCATTTGAATGAGAACCTGGCCTTCATCGGAAAGATTCCGAAGTTGAGAATACAATGCCCTAGATTGCAGCAATATTTATGGTTTCCTTTCTGGGCAGCCGGTCCATTTTTTCAAGGGAGGCAGGTCATTTGAGGCCTCCACGGTGAGCAGACACGCGTAGGTAGCTTGGGAGCACGGTAGCGATGGGTGTAGATATGCTGTAGCACCTGGATGTCGATAAATGGGATTTTTAAATGATATACACTCTTCTTTGCTTCACTGTTTGAATGAAAATAAGAGGAAGGCAGCGAGATCTCTCGCACTATGCACCCAAAAACTAAATATGCAATTCCCAGAACCAAAGGCCTGCAATAAACAATTGTGTACAAAGTGTTTGAAAGGGAAGTTGAGGAAAATGGAAGTCGAGCATGTACTGTGCAAATGATATAGCATCATGTAAATCGTCCTAGAATGAAAAAGATGTGGCAGTTCAGTGCTACACTACACAATTTCCGTTCCTATCAACAGCAGAATATAAATGTAGATGTAGAAGTAATGCAGTGAGAACTCGGGACACCTATCGCAGGGTTAAACCTGCCGTATCTTTTTTTCTTTTTCCCTGGTATCTTGTGGCGGTGTCGGCACTTTGCACCGAACAGGACCGGAGTGGCCGGCCGTTCATCGACGTTTGAACTGGGATCATTAGAGCGGCTATCTCCATTTGGGACAGCGGTCGTATTATTTTACGTTATTCGCAGCCGGCGGGTTCTCGGCGACGGGAAATTGCGTTATTACGCAGTGGATCACATGCGAGCAGGGAGGCGGTGCGCGGTGCGGCGCGGCGCGGTCCGCGCGGCAGATATGCATCAGCATTGCAAATTGGCAGATGAACGGCCGTTTGGCGCTGCCAGATCCGCCGGCCGGAGAGACGAAGGGCCGAAGCGCCCGGCGCTGGCGTTCTGCTGCTCGCCCCGGATGTCTGCGTCTGCGGCTCGCGTCGCACGTGCACCGGCTCGGTGCTACCTAGAAGTCACTTGCCATCGGCGGCACTGTGGTCCAACCGTAACGGAAATACAGGGTGTACATAAAGTCAGAGAACACTGTCAATTATTTATTGCACATCGTAGAGATGTCATATATATTATATTTTTAAGAGAAACTCTGAAAGTTTTTTTTCGATACGCGAACCACGAGTGAATCCGAAAGTAAAATTCTATGTACCGACTTGACAGAAAATCCTAGGAAGTTCTGGTTTACGTTACAAAAACAGAAGACAGACGACTACGCGAATTTCCACTATTCTGTTACTAAAGCGCGATGCTGCAACTCTCAAATACTATAATACACCCGAAATGTATTAATTAAACAATGCAAGTACCCAAAAACACGCAAAGAAATTAAGAATTAAACTGTGTAACAAATAAGTGGGCTAAGAATATACGACCTGCCACTGGCAGCTGCTTATCAAACGGCGGCAGGGAGCACAAGCTAAACAATGTCAAAGTTAGCGTAAGGAGGGCTATGCGTGAAGCGTTCAGTGAATTCGAAAGTAAAATTCTATGTACCGAATTGACAGAAAATCCCAGGAAGTTCTGGTCTTACGTTAAATCAGTAAGTGGCTCGAAACAGCATATTCAGACACTCTGGGATGATGATGGTATTGAAACAGAGGATGACACGGGTAAAGCTGAAATACTAAACTCCTTTTTCCAAAGCTGTTTCACAGAGGAAGACCGCACTGCAGTTCCTTCTCTAAATCCTCACACAAACGAAAAAATGGCTGACATCGAAATAAGTGTCCAAGGAATAGAAAAGCAACTGGAATCACTCAACAGAGGAAAGTCCACTGGACCTGACGGGATACCAATTCGATTCTACACAGAGTACGCGAAAGAACTTGCCCCCTTCTAACAACCGTGTACCGCTAATCTCTAGAAGACCGGAAGGTTCCAAATTATTGGAAAAGAGCACAGGTAGTCCCAGTCCTCTAGAATGGTCGTCGAGCAACTATAGACCTATATCACTGACGTCGATCTGTTGTAGAATTTTAGAACATGTTTCTTGCTCGCGTATCATGTCGTTTCTGGAAACTCAGAATCTACTCTGTAGGAATCAACATGGACTCCGGAAATAGCGATCGTGTGAGACCCAACTCGCTTTATTTGTTCACGAGACCCAGAAAATATTAGATACAGGCTCGCAGGTAGATGCTATTTTCCTTGACTTCCGGAAAGCGTTCGATACAGTTCCGCACTGTCGCCTGATAAACAAAGTAAGAGCCTACGGAATATCAGACCAGCTGTGTGGCTGGATTGAAGAGTTTTTAGCACACAGAACACAGCATGTTGTTCTCAATGGAGAGACGTCTACAGACGTTAAATTAACCTCTGGCGTGCCACAGGGGAGTGTTATGGGACCATTGCTTTTCACAATATATATAAATTACCTAGTAGATAGTGTCGGAAGTTCCATGCTGCTTTTCGCGGATGATGCTGTAGTATACAGAGAAGTTGCAGCATTAGAAAATTGTAGCGAAATGCAGGAAGATCTGCAGAGGATAGGCACTTGGTGCAGGGAGTGGCAACTGACCCGTAACATAGACAAATGTAACGTATTCTGAATACATAGAAAGAAGGATCCTTTATTGTATGATTATATGATAGCGGAACAAACACTGGTAGCAGTTACTTCTGTAAAATATCTGGGAGTATGCGTGCGGAACGATGTGAAGTGGAATGATCATATAAAATTAATTGTTGGTAAGGCGGGTACCAGGTTGAGGTTCATTGGGAGATTCCTTAGAAAATGTAGTCCATCAACAAAGGAGGTGGCTTACAAAACACTCGTTCGACCTGTACTTCAGTATTGCTAATCATTGTGGGATCCGTACCAGGTCGGGTTGACAGAGCAGATACAGAAGATCCAAAGAAGAGCGGCGCGTTTCGTCACAGGGTTATTTGGTAAGCGTGATAGCGTTACGGAGATATTTAGCAAACTCCAGTGACAGATTCTGCAAGAGAGGCGCTCTGCATCGCGGCGTAGCTTGCTGTCCAGGTTTCGAGAGGATGCGTTTCTGGATGAGGTATCGAATATATTGCTTCCCCCTACTTATACCTCCCGAGGAGATCACGAATGTAAAATTAGAGAGATTCGAGCACGCACGGAGGCTTTCGGGCAGTCGTTCTTCTCGCGAACCATACGCGACTGGAACCGGAAAGGGAGGTAATGACAGTGGCACGTAAAGTGCCCTCCGCCACACACCGCTGGGTGGCTTGCGGAGTATAAATGTAGATGTAGACCCGACAGACCTCAAAATGTTAATCGAATACTTACCATAACCGTCCAGCATGACATCGTCGACTGTGGTAATCGCTTCCCATGTTCTCTCCAAGAACTCTGCTACACCACGTGGTAGAGGCAATCCATACACCATATCTTTAATGTGTCACCGCGGAAAAAAGTCACACGGAGTGAGATGTGGTGATCGGGGAGGCCATTTCAGGAAACAGCTGTCCCCTTCTGTGGCATGGCCGATCCATCGATGTGGCAGCTCAGTGTTCAGGTACCCACGAATCTCACGATGAAAATGGCATGGAGGACCATCCTGCTGAAAGATGAACGGAGAGCCGATTGCATTTGAGGCATCAGTCATTTCTGGAACACGTCCAAGTAGGAATATTCAGTGACAGTGCTCTCGGCGAAGAAGAATGGCCCGTAAAGTTTACGACATGACAAGGCGCAAAAAACATTTTTCCTTTGGGGAATCACACTCAAATTCAATGCATTTGTGTGGATGCTTTGTACCCCAGATTCGACAGTTATGCCTGTTCACTTTCCCATTAGGTGAAAAGTGGCTTCGTCGCTAAAAAATAAACGATCAACAATGCCATACCCATCCTCATTCAGTTGTTGCAACTGTGAACAAAACTAAAAACGCTCGTCTATGTCGTCGTTATTGAGCTTCTGCACTAATTTCAAATTGAATGGTTTCATAGACAGCTTCTCTCGCAGGACTTTCCACGCTGTCATTGGAGCCATTGCGAGTTCACGGGCTGCACGACGCACCGATTTCTTTGGACTCGTAGTGAAAGTCTCCCGTACGCACTCCACATTCACTTCACTCGCACTGGGACGTCCGCTTCTCTTTGCCGGGCACAAGCAACCCGTTGTTAACGAATTTGTTTTGCCAGTGGTAAATGGCCTTCCTTGTTGGTGGCTTCTTACCGTACTTGGTTCCAAACATCCGTCGAACAGCTGTAGCACACTTGTTTTTGTCGAACTCCAACACACGGAACGCTCGCTCCGTACCTGAACTCGCCATGTTTGCGACTAGCGCTCACTATCGGCAAATTACGAAACTACGCTGTGGCGGTGTACATGAAAAAAAAGAAAAAAACATGTCTTTCAGGGTTTCTCTTCAAAATGACATGTGTATGATATCTGTAAAAAAATGTTCGTTCTTGTGCAAGAAGTAATTGAAAGTGTTCCCGAACTTTATGTGCACCCTCTACATTCGCAAGCTCCTGCCTATTTGCTGCTGTTCACCTCTAGAACACGCTGTCCTCTAGCGATGTTGCTTCTTGCTCAAAAGATGCAAATAAAGTATCTAGTCATATATCCTGCCTGTTGCAAATTTCCTGTAAGCAGGTAAACGAAATCCTACCTGCTAAACTCATGTCAACAGACCATCATGGCAATAATCTCCTCAAAACTCATGTATGAGGTCTGTTGAAAAAAATCCGGATCTTTGCCCACAAAATTTTTCCCGGGTTACCTTTTACTTATTGTGCATGGTATCTCCCAAAGCCGTTTGCACTTCCGGAAGCTGTCTTCGTACGCCTCTTGGCGGATTGGCTGGATTGGAGTTGTCGGTAGACGTCGAAGGGCGTCTGAACGAGGGTCATCTTAAACTTCCGTCCGTCTGTGAATTTTTTTTATCTCGTCTATCATCACTGTTCTTCGTCCTTTCAACGAAGTTTTCAACTTTGAAAATAAAAAAAAAATCGTCAGTGGCCAGGTCTAGACAGTACAGAGAATGAGGCAGCACAGTGATTTAGTTTTTTGTGCGATAGTTATGCAGCAACAGGGATGAATCTGTGGGTGCATTATCGTGATGCCAGAGCTATGAATTGCCTCGCCACATTTCTGACCGTTTACTTCTCACATTTTCTCGTAAGCGTCACAACACGACACGAAAGTACGACGGATTAACCGTTTGTTCCTATGGCCCGAATTCATGATGAACTAACGCTTCAAAGTCAAAGAGAACTATCAGCATGACTTTCGCATTTGACCTGACCTGATGAACTTTTATTTGGTCTTCGACAACGTTTCCCGATCGATTGTGAGGACTGAAGTTTGGTCTCAACATCATAAACGTAGACCCACCTCTAACCACCAGTTACGATTCTCTTAAGGAACACCTCGTTCTCATTTGCGCGATCCAAAAGCTCTTTACAGACTGCGAGGCGAAGGCCTTTATCATCTTGACTCATGAGCCGTTGGACGAACTTGGCGGCATTCAAAGATGATGATGTCAGGATTTCATGACGTGATCCAACTGAAATGTTACGTTCTTCTGCAATCTCCGGACGTCGAAGGGCGTCCTAATCGAGTGCCACTTTTAACTTCCCTCCGGTCATTTTTAAACCCCGTGAACCATTCGTAACACGGATTACGGGTTAAGCTATGGTCACCGTAGGCTTCCTGCCCCATTTGGTGTGTCTCTGTAAAGGTTTTCTTGCATTTATTGCAGATGCATTGCGCCTCGAACTTTGTCATCTCGCAAACTGTGCGACACAACGTTATACTCAATACGGCACTGAACAATAACTGACATGCTACAATGGAACTTAACGGCAGGTACACGTTAAATACAGGCGTGTTGAATGATGCCAACCGCATTTCGTTCCAACACACCAGTGGCGCGAAATTGCGAATGTTTCGGAATTTTCTGAACAGACTTTGTATTTCTGTTGCCAGAATAAACGATACTAACAACGGACAGACGGGAAGCCACATGTAAGTGACAGGCAAATCAATGTATGAAAATCAAAAGCAAATTAAATGTGAGGTAGCGTTCTAACACTATGGATGGAAATCAACCTGCAGTTCTGTTTTACACGCCATTGTGTCGTTCTTTTGAGGTATAATTAATAATATTGCTCATAGGTATTATAAAAATGGATGTATATTTGCATATTCCACACCTCCTTCTAGACCAGTGAACCGATTTCTGCCAAACTTGGTACTTTATCCCATGATGTGCGGATACCTATTATTTATTCATTATTTGAGACTGAGAGCTCTTAGAGACTCTCTGTTAACTTTACACATACTTGCAAACCTTTACTAACTTTTTATCGCTGACGATCCTCGCACTTACTGCATTTTCGCTGTTCGTTTAGTAAAACTGCAGCATAAGTTTTAATTTATTGCTCCTTTAGTACTAACTATACTCACAACACATTTTGCCGATAGTATTCACGTAAACCGCTGAATGTACCAGAAAATTATATCATTGTTCGCAACATAGTTAAGGGGACATGAGGTCGTAAACACTGCCACATCACGCAAGACGTTTAATTTTAGTACTTCGTTGGTATAAACTCTCTTGACAACACTTTTTGTATACAGCATCCATATCTGCCGCTTAATGTACCTACAGAAATATGCGATTGTGCGACACGTAGTTAGTTAGATATGAAGTCAAATGCTCATATGCTTGAAAAAGTGCCGCATCGTTCGTTACGTTTTAATCTACTATTTCTTCACCACTAACTGTATTCACAACATGTTTCGGAGACTATATCAAAGATACGTCGCTGAATGTACCTGGAAAAAATATCATTTTACTACATATAGTTCAGGAAATATGTTACAAAAATCGAGATGAGTAAAAAACTGACATATAATACGTGACGTTTTAATTTATTACTTCTTTACTATCAAATCCTTTCGCAACACAGTTAGCAGACACTAGACACATATACCACTGGGGGTACCTGCAAAATTATATCGTTGGACAGCAAATAATTCAGGAGATACAACGTCATAAACATTAAGCCCTGTTAAACTGAAATTCCAAGGCGAAATTCGCTGGAGATACAGGTGAAACATGTCGACAAATACGTGTGAAATACTTTAAATGTGTGAGAACTGCATTTGTTATGTGCGTATATGGTCAAAGCCACGGATAAAATTCTCTTCCTAAGCCCCTAGAAGGACTTCTTAGTTACGATCTGGAAAGAAATATTTTGGGAGTAAGAACCACCAGTGACGTATTGGGGTGAGCATGATAACGTGGAGAAGGAAGGAGGAGTTGAGCAAATAACGTCAGGGAAGGAGGGGTTGATACTGATATTGGGAAGATCAGATGGAAAGAGAGACACAGAAAGATAGAGAGAGAGAGAGAGAGAGAGAGAGAGAGAGAGGAAGCGGAGGAGATAGAGAAACGGGTGAATCCAATTTGCTACACAACATTTTTTTCGTCGTTTTTGAACTTATGAGTTTTGAAAAAAAAAAAACATTATTTTTTCAAACCCAAACGTGGAGTTACTGGTTATCTTGGAATGTATTCAGGAATGTATTCACAGTATGAAGGAAAAAAAGACGACTTGATAGTCTGAAAAGTATATTCTTTATTTTAAGTGCACATATTACATCACTCATTGCCGTCTCCGCTGCGCCCGCATGGGTGGGTCATCAGCTGCGGGCATAGCTGGTCAAACGGACTGATTGTGGGTCGATTCTCACCGCCAGCCGTCACGTTCTGATCAAACGCAGGGCTTCCGCGCCGCGTTAGAATTGGCAGACTTCAGTGGCGTTACGTCTAGAGTGTATGTATTGTATCGTGGTTAAGAATAAAGTTATGTAAAGTAACTGGAATTTGTTCAAATGTTGATCACCTGTTCGACCTACGAATGTCACACCCTGCCCCCGCCCATCTTGGACTAGAATACTCAGTTCACAACTGAGTCCATCGCGAACGTAGATCCTAGGTGTGGAAATTTCGAAAAAAATGTAAATCATAATTACCCTTATTTATTTACGATGATTTAAAATGTACATGCATTAGGCACATATACATATAGAATTAAGGATATGCGTACAGTTTATGCATATATACAGATGTATTCATATAAAAGTAATCTTTCAGTTAAATTTCTGCATTAGAAAACGAGCTGTACTTCTACTGTTTGAAAGAATCAGTATGGTTGAAACGAAAAAATGCTAATCCTCCATCAATTTTAAAGACTTTCGGCCCAAACGTTTTCTGGAATACCACGTAATAATCAACAACTCCACATAAAGGCTTGCAAATATAATGACTTCCTTCAAAACTTGTTGTTGTTGTGGTCTCAAGTTCAAAGACTGGTTTGATGCAGCTCTCCGTGCTACTCTATCCTGTTCCAGTCTCTTCATCTCCGAAAAAGTACTGCAACCTACTTCCTTCTGAATTTGCTTAGTGTATTCATGTCTTGGTCTCCCTCTACGATTTTTACCCTCCACGATTCTCTCCAATACTAAACCGGTGATCCCTTGATGCCTCAGAACGTGTCCTATCAACTGATCCCTTCTTCTAGTCAAGTTGTGCTACAAATTCCTCTTCTCCCTAATTCTGTTCAGTACCACCTCAGTAGTTACGTGATCTACCCATCTAATCTTCAGTATTCTTCTGTAGCACCACATCTCGAAAGCTTTTATCCTCTTGTTGTCTACACTGATTATCGTCCATGTTTCACTTCCACACGTGGCCACACTACTTACAAATACTTTCAGAAAAGACTTCCTGACGCTTAAATCTTTACTCGATTTAAAAAATTTTTCTTCAGAAACGCTTTCCTTGCCATAGCCACTCTACATTTCATATCCTCTCTTCTTCGACCATAATCTGTTATTTTGCTCCCTAAATAGCAAAACTCATTTACTACTTGAAGTGTCTCATTTTCTGATCTAATTCCACCAGCATCACCTGATTAAATTCTACCACATTCCATTATCCTTGTTTTACTTTTGTTGATGTTCATATTATATCGTCCTTTCAAGACACTGTCCATTCCGTTCAGCTGCTCTTCCAGGTCCTTTGCTGTCTGTCACAGAATTACAAGGTCGTCGGCAAACCTCAAAGTTTTTGTTTCTTCTCCATGGATTTTTTCCTTTACTGCTTGCTCAATATACAGAGTGAATAACATCATGGATTGGCTACAATCTTGTCTCACTCCCTTTTCAGTTACTGCTTCCCTTTTATGCCCCTTGCCTCTTATAACTGCCAGCTGGTTTCTGTACAAATTTTAAGCAGCCTTTCGCTCCCTGTATTTTACACCTGCCACCTTCACAACTTAAAATTCAAAACTGTTGAAAAAAATTTCATTTAGGAAACTGGACTTACCCACTGCATTCAGCGTGCCAAGATGTGTTATGAAGCTGTGTTTCAGCACCCTTTTCTTCGAGCGGGTTGAAATTTCACCCTACCTCCCCTGAACTACTGCTAGTGCTTGCCCACAGCGCTCCGAGGTTGGACCTCCGTCGTTCACTTTCGGCGGCAGAGTCAGCTGCAGAAGACATCACGTCCTTCTCCTTATTGACCAGAGATAGTCTTCAGCCACAACAGCACTTGCAGCGACACTTCTCTGCCCAGAGTCGTTCCTGAAACGGGCCAATTATTTGCAGCGATGGAGTGATTAAGAGTCTAATTTCAGTTCAGTATGTGAGCTCGGACACTGGTAAACTCGAGGCGGACGGCCCCAAGGCCCGCACTGACTGTGGACCCATACAGATGATACTGCAGCTGCCACTCATTGATTACTGTCCAGATAAATGTTATTACAGTAACCGGTATTGTAGCATGTTTAGGAGATGGTGGCCGACCGGCCTATGGCCTCGACGAAAGACGTCGTGTCCGAAGAATGATCGCCTTTGGCGACTTTTTCTTCGGGGATGGCAAGGTATGGGAAATAGTTTCACATTATTGGAAAGGTACTTATATTTCTTAATGACAGGTTTCGTTCACAAAAAGAAACATATAATGTGGGCCGCTCACAAGTTTTGTTTCTGTTGTTTAGAAGTACAGGGATAAATCGTTCAAATGGCTCTGAGCGCTATGGGACTTCACATCTGAGGTCATCAGTCCCCTAGAACTTAGAACTTCTTAAACCTAACTAACCTAAGGACATCACACACATCCATGCCCGAGGCAGGATTCGAACCTGCGACCGAGTTCAAGGATACAGATGAACGTGACGTTCTAACAGATCGAAATCGGTCATTAAATGAAGCAAAAATTAGCGATCAAAGATTGTGTGGTATTGCACAACGTCTTAAACGTTAGGCTCCTGTAGTTTTCAATGTGTTCATGTTTGGACATCTTTTGCTCACGGCGCTCTGTAGAGCTACACCAACATCGCGCACGCTTCATTCCATTTTCCAAAGGCTCCCAGCAGAACTGAGAAATGTGAGTAGTTAACACCGCCTATTCAACTAATAGAAGAAATATTCCATTAGGGTGTACTGTCTTCCTACTAAGCTGCCGTTACTTGCTGTAATTGCAAGCAGCTCCGATGTATCACGACTTTCATGAAGTTTAGGACGAAATAATGAATCCTTGTACAGTTGATAATACAGGGAGGCCTTCCACAGGCCTACATATTTTCTGTTGTGCATAATATTTACATGCAAGGTCAGCGTGTTAGATAATAGCATATTTTCTGAAGTACCTACGTATCTACTTCCTAATTTAAATTTACAGCTGATAAATGGGAATGATAACAACTAGCGAAGGGAGTGGGTGGTTCGCGGTACTTGCTTCGCCGTTTGGGCGGTCATCGCTAAGGTCAGAAATGTATACCAAGCAAGACTGTCGAAGATTGCGATGTAAATGCAGTGCAAGCGAGGACAGACCAGAATCCTAAGTATTGCAGGTTAGATCCAGTACAACAGCGGGAGCGAGATCGCAGAGCAGCCTAAAGAATACCTAACGACTTGTTGGAAGCTGGACTCGTCTACTGTAGGCCTACTCATGTTCCGCGCAGCGCTGTTTATGTTTCGTGCGAAGCGAGACGCCGCATCCAAAGGGCGTGGTGGCGCTACGTCCATGGAGGGAGTACTCGTCTGAATGTCGGTGGGGTACTCCTGGACGCAATGTGGCCAGGATACTAATTGCTGGCAAAGTCTAGCAAAGAAAACTGTCAACACAGCTAAACTAATGCAGTTTAGTAGACATCATAATATTTATAAATATTTGTTTTTGAGATTTATTTGTTCTTAAATGAGATAAAATAGCGCCACGCCCTTAATCACAAAAGTTCACAACTTCAGATTCCAGAAACGGAAATTTATTTCTTTATCTTCGTAAACAATATTGTAGAAAAAGCACTTGCTGAGCCGTATTTGTTTGAAATTGCATTTGGTGCTTGCCAGTGAGTGTGTGATAGTTGTGCGCAGTGACACTTTCGTCGAGATGTAATGTACTGATGTCACTGCGGAGAGCACGGCCTTCCAGATAGTTTTTTGCTTTCACATTCGTTGGTTCCGACAACTGTCACTCAAAGTGTCGCCTAACAACCTAACTTAGGCTGTCACCACAACCACGTTTCTCGCATCCACTTTCGTTGCTTTCGGCAACTCACAAACTCACTCACTTATTCCAACCTAACCTAGACTTCGAACTAAGCCTCAGGTCAGATTGCCATCAGGCCCACCTGCGAAAATCATCCCAGGAGGAGCCCCAGTCTCCGCAGAAATATCTCCACGCAGAAATATCACCTCCCAGACTTGGCATCCCAGGTGGTGTGCAGATTGGCGACACATTCGTGTTGTCATGAGTATCTTTTCTGTTAAGACATCAGCGAATAACTTCCATGGTACCAGCGGAAGCAGTGTAAGGTACAAACTGTAGAAGAGAACAGAGACTTGAATACACCCGTCAGATAATTGAGGACGTGCAGTTCCTACTTTGGGCTGAAAAGCTTGGCACGGGTGGCCCACCACGTGCAATTACACGTCCTCAATTATTTCCTGGGTGTATGCAAATCTCTGTCTTCTTCTACAGTTTTTACCCTCTACTGCTCCCTCTACTACCATGGAATTCATTCCCTGATGTCTTAACAGTTTTCCTAACATCTTGTTTCTTCTCCTTGTCATGTTTTCCACATGTTTCTTTCCTCTGCGATTCTGCGCAGAACCTCCTCATTCCTTGCCTTATCAATCCACCGAATTTTCAACATTCGTCTGTAGCGCCACATCTCAAAGGCTTCGATCATCTTCTGTTCCGATTTACCCACAGTCCGTGTACCGCTATCGTACAATGTTGTGCTCAAAACGTACATTCTCACAAATTTCTGCCTCAAATTTAGGCTTATGTTTTATATCAGTAGACATCCTTAGGCCAGGAATGCCTTCTTCCCCAGTGCTAGTCTGCTTCTTTGTGTCCTTGCTCCGTCCATCAAAGGTTATTTCGCTGCCTAGGTAGCAGAATTCGTCTACTTCGTGAACCCCAACTGTGATGTTAAGTTTCTCGCTCATTTCTACTACTTCCCATTACCTTGATATTTCTTCTAATTAGTCTCAATCCGTGTTCTGTACTCATTAGCATTCATCCCATTGAACACATCTTGCAGTTATTCTTTACTTTTACTGAGGATAGCAATGTCATAAGCGAATCTTATCACTGATATCTTTTTAGTCTGAATTTTAATCCCCTCCTGAAACTTTCTTTTATTTATGTCATTGATTCTTACACTCGTTTTACGCCGAGCAATTCGTTCTTGGTCTTCCAGTCTCATTGTTCCATCTAGCTTTTTGAACATATTGTACAACTCGCCTTTCCTTATTGCTTATCCTATTTTTCTCAGAATTTCGAACATCTTGCCGCATTTTACATAGTCGAATGCTTTTTCCAGGTCGACAAATCCAATGAACAGGTTCCGATTTCTCTTCGGTCTGCTTCCACTATCAACGGCTAAGTCGCAACTGTCTCTCTGTGTGCCTTTACCTTCGTTAAAGCCAAACTAATCGTCATCCCACAAATCTTCCATTTCATTTTCCATTCTTCTAAACGTTATTCTTGTTAACAACTTGAATGCATAAGCTGTTAACCTGATTTTGCGATAATGCTCGCACTTCTATGCTCTTAATGTCTTCATAATTGTGTGGATGATGTTTTTCCGGAAGTCTGATGGGACACCGCCTGACTCATACATTCAAACAACGTAAACAGCCGTTTTGTTTGTATTTCCCCAGTGGTTTTAGAAACTCCGATGGAATGTTATCTACCCCTCCTGCCTTATTTGACCTTAAGTCGTCGAAAGCTCTTTTAAATTTTGTTTCTAATACTGGATCCCCTATCTTTGCCCTGACGAGTCCTGTTTCTTCTTCTATCACGCCAACAGACAAGTCTTCTCCCTCTTAGAGTTCTTCAATGTACTCTTCCACCTCTATGCCCTCTCCTCTGAATTTATCAGTGGAATTTCCTTTGAGCTTTTAATGTTACCACCCTTGCTTTCAGTTTCGCCTAAAGTTGTTTTGACTTGGTTCAAATGGCTCTGAGCACTATGGGACTTAACTTCTGAGGTCATCAGTCCCCTAGAACGTAGAACTACTGAAACCTAACTAACCTAAGGACATCACACACATCCATGCCCGAGGCAAGATTCGAACCTGAGGCCGGCTGGGGTAGCCGATTGCTTCTAGACGCTACAGTCTGGAACCGCGCGACCGCTGCGGTCGCGGGTTCCAATCCTGCCTCGGGCATGGATGTGTGTGATGTCCTTAGGTTAGTTAGGTTTAAGTAGTTCAAAGTTCTAGGGGACTGATGACCTTTGAAGTTAAGTCCCATGGTGCTCAGAGGCATTTGAACCATTTTTTCGAACCTGCGACCGTAGCGGTCGCGCGGTTCCAGACTGTAGCGCCTAGAACCGCTCGGCCACTCCTGCCGCCTGTTTTGACTTTTCTGTATACTGAATCCGTCGTTCCAGCAATCGTTTTTCTCGATGTTTTCACATTTTTTCATGCAGTTGTTTTTCTTAGGTTCCCTGAACTTCCTACTTATTTCGTATCAAACTGACCTGTATTTCTGTCTTCTTGACTTTCCCTGAGCATTTTTGTACGTCCTTCCTTAGTCGATCAGTAGAAGTATTTCATGTGCTATCCATGGTTTCTTCGCAGCTGCCTGCCTTGCACCTAAGGTTTTTTTTCCAACTTCTGTGACTGCGCTATTTAAAGACGTGCATTCCTCTTCAACTGTGCTGCCTACTGAACTATTCCTTATTGCTGTATCTATAGCTTTAGAGAACATCAAGCGTAACTCGTCATTTATTAGTACTGCTGTATATCACTTCTTTGTGCACTGATTCTTCCTGAATAATCTCTTAAACTTTAGCCAACTCTTCATCAGTACTAGGTTTTGTTCTCACTTTATATCTGCTTCTGGGTGCGCCTTACATTCCAGTATCTCATATCTGAATCTCTGTGTGACCATGGTATAATCTAACTGAAATAATCACGTAACTCCCTGCCTTTTCTAAACATACCTCCTCATCTTGTGATTCTTGAACGGAATATTCGCTATTACCATCTGAAATTTATTCAGAAGTCAATCAGTCTTTCCTCCGTAACTTGTTCTTCTGTGCACTCCCATACAACCGCCCATTCCTATCTACCGTGACTATTAGATTTTCATCTCCCTTTACGTAATGAAATAGCCATTAAATATCCTCATATAATATCTATATCTCTTCATCTTCTGCTTGTGCTGTCGGCATGTATACTCTACTATTGTTGTCAGCGTTGGTTTGCTGTCGATTCTGAACTGTTCACAGTAACTCACACTCTCTCTCCTACCTTTCTATTTGTGACGAATCCTACTTCTGTTATAACATTTTCAGAAGGTGCTGATATTACTCTATACTTATGTGACGAGATATCCTTATCTTCCTTCCACTTCACTTCACTGTCCCCCATTATATCTAGATTGACCTTTTTGTATTTTCCTCATCAGATTTTCTAGCTTCCCTACCACGTTCAAGCTTCTGACATTCCTGGCCCCAGCTCGTAGAACCTTATCCTTTGGTTTCTTATGAAATATTTTCTCAGTGTCACCTCCCCCTTGGCAGTCCCCACCCGGAGATCCAAATGGAGGCAATCCTTTGCCAATGGAGAGATCGTCACTTTTCAGTAACTGCCCACATGTCCTGTGGATACACATTGTGTCTTAATGTAATGATTTGCATTGCCCTCTGCACCCTCATGCTGTTGATAATTGCTGATTCTCCTCCTTTTAGGGGCAGTTTACCACCCCAAGGGCAAGAGAATGCCAGGAGCCTCATCCGCTCTTCAGCCCTCTTTCACCAGGCTGTTGGTTGAATGAGGGTGACTTCTTATGCCGGACAACCTCGGTGGCCATTGATGATGATTTTTATTCCAAATTTAAGCAGTGGCCGGTTTAGACCGCGGGATCGAGGATGTTTTGATTATGAAGCAAAGACACAACCCCCTTAGTTCACGGGTGCTATATGAATTTAATTATTTACGATACCTTACAGTATTGTAAAAGTACAGCTAAACTTCAAGAATGGGAAAATCATTTCTGAATTGATATACGGCATTCCAAGAAATGTGAAATACAAACGGGGCGTTTCTTCTGTAACCTAAATTTAGCTTGTTTAAGCTAAGCTATGACTGAGTGTATTCCTCTCCATTATTGTGGATATCGTTCTGGCCGTGTGAGGTTTCGTTTCCGAAGTCGTGTGGTTCGTTTTAAATAAGGAAATTTGAACACAGCTCGCAGGCAGCGATTGGTCAATACTGATGTAGCTAGATAAGCCCTGAGTTTATATTTATGAACTTATCACCATTGCGGGTGATGACCTTAAAGGTTGTACCATCCAGCTGTTAGAAGTGGTATCTTGGAATAAAGTTTACCCTCGTGCTTATATATAACTGATTCAATATTTTGGACCACAGAAATTTTATATATTGTTTTCTAAGAAATATCTTTAGTGGCTAGTAGTATGATCTAATAAGTTATTTTATATCTGTCACGTTGCCTTTGGAGTTTTAGAATGTACGTGGGACTCCTCGTGATAGTAATCTAATGCAATGTAATTTTAAGTTGTTTTGTTGCTATGGTTGTTAAATGTTTAGCTTTGATATTAGTAAGTTCTGTTTTAAGGCATACCCCCTGTATACAATAATTATTTTACGGATTATGGTTGTGGATATGTTAATGTATTCAAATAGCTCACTTCGAGTTAGGACTCGGTTGTAATACACATATCTGAGGTGGGACAGGAGGGAAGTTAATAGCCACAGGCACAAGTCAGTTCCGTAAAAATTATAACCCACAGCTTGTTGTTGTTGTTGTGGTCTTCAGTCCTGAGACTGGTTTGATGCAGCTCTCCATGCTACTCCATCCCGTGCAAGCTTCTTCATCTCCCAGTACCTACCGCAACCTACATCCTTATGAATCTCCTTATGTATTCATCTCTTGGTCTCCCTCTACGATTTTTACCCTCCACGGTGATCCCTTGATGCCTCAGAACATGTCCTACCAACCGATCCCTTCTTCTAGTCAAGTTGTGCCACAAACTTCTCTTCTCCCCAGTCCTATTCAATACTTCCTCATTAGTTATGTGATCTACCCATCTAATCTTCAGCATTCTTCTGTAGCACCACATTTCAAAAGCTTCTATTCTCTTCTTGTCCAAACTATTTATCGTCCATGTTTCACTTCCATACATGGCTACACTCCATACAAATACTTTCAAAAATAACTTCCTGACAGTTAAATCTATACTCGATGTTAACAATTTTCTCTTCTTCAGAAACGCTTTCCTTGCCATTGCACAGTCTACATTTTATATCCTCTCTACTTCGACCATCATCAGTTATTTTGCTCCCCAAATAGCAAAACTCCTATACTACTTTAAGTGTCTCATTTCCTAATCTAATTCCCTCAGCATCACCCGACTCAATTCGACTACAATCCATTATCCTCGTTTTGCTTCTCTTGATTTTCATCTTATATCCTCCTTTCAAGACACTATCCATTCCGTTCAACTGCTCTTCCAAGTCCTTTGCTGTCTCTAACAGAATTACAATGTCATCGGCGAACCTCAAAGTTTATATTTCTTCTCCGTGGAATTTAATACCTACACCGAATTTTTTCTTTTGTTTCCTTCACTGATTGCTCAATATACAGATTGAATAACATCGGGGAGAGACTACAACCCTGTCTTACTCCCTTCCCAACCACTGCTTCCCTTTCATGTTCCTCGACTCTTATAACTGCCATCTGGTTTCTGTACAAATTGTAAACAGCCTTTCGCGCCCTGTATTTTACCCCTGCCACCTTCAGAATTTGAGAGAGACTATTCCATTCAACATTGTCAAAAGCTTTTTCTAAGTCTACAAATGCTAGAAACGTAGGTTTGCCCTTCCTTAATCTAGCTCCTAAGATAAGTCGTAGGGTCAGTATTGCCTCACGTGTTCCGACATTTCTACGGAATGATAACTGATCTTCCCCGAGGTCTGCTTCTACTAGTTTTTCCATTCGTCTGTACAGAATTCGCGTTAGTATTTTGCAGCTGTGACTTATTAAACTGATAGTTCGGTAATTTTCACATCTGTCAACACCTGCTTTCTTTGGGATTGGAATTACTATATTCTTCTTGAAGTCTGTTTCATACATCTTGCTTACCAGATGGTAGAGTTTTGCCAGGACTGGCTCTCTCAAGGCCGTCAGTAGTTCTAATGGAATGTTGTCTACTCCGGGGGCCTTGTTTCGACTCAGGTCTTTCAGTGCTCTGTCAAACTCTTCACGCAGTATCGTATCTCCCGTTTCATCTTCATCTACATCCTCTTCCAATTCCAGAATATTGTCCTCAAGTACATCGCCCTTGTATAGACCCTCTATATACTCCTTCCACCTTTCTGCTTTCCCTTCTTTGCTTAGAACTGGGTTTCCATCTGAGCTCTTGATATTCATACAAGTGGTTCTCTTCTCTCCAAAGGTCTCTTTAATTTTCCTGTAGGCAGTGTCTATCTTACCCCTAGTGAGATAAGCCTCTACATCCTTACATTTGTCTTCTAGCCATCCCTGCTTAGCACTTTTGCACTTCCTGTCGATCTCATTTTTGAAACGTTTGTATTCCTTTTTGCCTGCTTCATTTACTGCATTTTTATATTTTCTCCTTTCATCAATTAAATTCAATATATCTTCTGTTACCCAAGAATTTCTACTAGCCCTCGTCTTTTTACCTACTTGATCCTCTGCTGCCTTCACTACTTCATCCCTCAGAGCTACCCATTCTTCTTCTACTGTATTTCTTTCCCCCATTTCTGTCAATTGTTCCCTTATGCACTCCCTGAAACTCTGTACAACCTCTGCTTTAGTCAGTTTATCCAGGTCCCATCTCCTTAAATTCCCACCTTTTTGCAGTTTCTTCAGTTTTAATCTATAGATCATAACCAATAGATTGTGGTCAGAGTCCACATCTGCTCCTGGAAATATCTTACAATTTAAAACCTGGTTCCTAAATCTCTGTCTTACCATTACATAATCTACCTGATACCTTTTAGTATCTCCTGGATTCTTCCATGTATACAACCTTCTTTTATGATTCTTGAACCAAGTGTTAGCTATGATTAACTTATGCTCGGTGCAAAATTCTACCAGGCGGCTTCCTCTTTCATTCCTTCCCCCCAATCCATATTCACCTACTATGTTTCCTTCTCTCCCTTTTCCTACTGACGAATTCCAGTCACCCATGACTATTAAATTTTCGTCACCCTTCACTATCTGAATAATTTCTTTTATTTCATCATACATTTCTTCAATTTCTTCGTCATCTGCAGAGCTAGTTGGCATGTAAACGTGTACTACTGTAGTAGGTGTGGGCTTCGTATCTATCTTTGCCACAATAATGCGTTCACTATGCTGTTTGTAGTAGCTTACCCGCATTCCTATTTTCCTATTCATTATTAAACCTACTCCTGCATTACCCCTATTTGATTTTGTGTTCAGGACCAGAAGTCTTGCTCCTCCTGCCACCGAACTTCACTAATTCCCACTCTATCTAACTTTAACCTATCCATTTCCCTTTTTAAATTTTCTAACCTACCTGCCCGATTAAGGGATCTGACATTCCACGCTCCGATCCGTAGAACGCCAGTTTTCTTTCTCCTGATAACGACATCCTCTTGAGTAGTCCCCGCCAGAAGATCCGAATGGGGGACTATTTTACCTCCGGAATATTTTACCCAAGAGGACGCCATCATCATTTAACCATACAGTGAAGCTGCATGCCCTCGGGAAAAATTACGGCCGTAGTTTCCCCTTGCTTTCAGCCGTTCGTAGTACCACCACAGCAAGGCCGTTTTGGTTAGTGTTACAATGCCAGATCAGTCAATCATCCAGACTGTTGCCCTTGCAACTACTGAAAAGGTTGCTGCCCCTCTTCAGGAACGACACGTTTGTCTGGCATCTCAACAGATACCCCTCCGTTGTGGTTGCACCTAATCTGTATCGCTGAGGCACGCAAGACTCCCCACCAACGGCAAGGTCCATGGTTCATGGGGGTCTTAGCAAATGCTAATATTGTTATTTGACCAGAATCGATTTCCAATGCAATGTAACTGAGTGACCAGAATGGGTCTTAAATATGGAAGTATTGTATCCTGCAGACGTAACCTCGTTCTAAATGCTACTCATTGTCTTAATGTATCCTTCTAAACTGTTACGCTCTATTCCATGGTATATAAGTTGTTTCTCGATTTTTTTTATTGACAAATGGTGCCTGGAAATAACGATCAATTTGATCATTAGTCATACAACATAAGAAGGCCTATTCGAATAACACATCGAAACTAAATCTCCTCATCTGCAACGTATTATCACTTGAGGGTCACTTTATTTTGCCAAAACACATGCTTCGAGAAGAGTGGAAAACTATTTCGTCCTCGGTTTAGCCCAACGTTATTCTTGATGGAAATATGCAGTAATCGCAGCAAATAGTAGAACTGGCACACTACTGCGCTGCGCAACAAAATTAAAGGATCAATTTTTCGAAACTCCGAACTGGCTCCCACTGCGACCATAAGTTGGAAATTTGGCTCATGGTACCTACAAAACTTCCGCTGAAGGTTTATAAAATCGCAGTGCCCTGTAACACCACCCTCGGGCGACGCTTCAAACGGCAAGGCGTCGACACAAGCGAAAAATAGGCCACGGCTCACAGGGTCATATCAACTGTTTTCTGACCTCTTATGGCGTGATGATGCTGTAGTGCAGCGTTAACAGTTTGGCAACATTCTTGCGAATTTGTTGAGCTCGTTACATAAATACCTGTCATAAATTTCGGCCCCAATTTTCCCTGGTGGCCACTCTAGCAACTGAAGGTAGGCCTTCTAACCCAAGAATTATCGAAGAGGTGGCCTAACCCTCAAGCGCTGAAGAGACGGACAGGTTAATTTGGTGACGAAATTTCTGAAGTTACGTATCTAAAGCGCTCAACCGATGTGCGTGGTTGCCACCGAGGGTGTTGCCAAATTGGAGGGGAGTCTTAGAGGGACTCCTTGCCATTTTATTGACGCACATGTTAATGTTGGACTCCAACTTGATCACGCCAGAGTGGGGGTGGAAAGCAGAGGGGTCGAAAAAGCATAAGAACCCTTTGCCGCTTCCGATCACTTCCAAATTTCGGATTGTTTTGAACAGTCCGTATTGGTTCCAGCCTGTACACAAGAACAAAAATTGCGGTCAGGCTGCACTCCAAAGTGGTGCGACCGGATTCAGTGGGAATTGAGACCCAAAATGTCCTTAGATAAGTGTTTAAACGTCCGATGGTGCCAGCAGTTTCGAAGGTTGTCAAGATCATATTTGTGCTGCTCGTCGCACAGCGAACTGTGGTTTTTAACCATGAAATGTGCGGGAATTAGTATCCTAGCAAAACAGATACATTGCTGACCTTTATACAGCCACTTAGGGCCTCTTCGTGTCTATTATGAGCGGTGTTGTATCCGAAATGTTCTCCTCGGCTTACCACAAGAAAAAAAACAAAAACAAACAAAAACGCTTGATTTCAAAGCTGGGTGTCGCGATTCTGACCTCCATCGCAGAGACTTCAAAAAAGAGGTAAAATGTGGGTAAGAGTGGCTATGGCGACATTCTGCTCATCTGACACGTCCACGGTGGTGTTGGACAAAGTTGTGATGATGTTCAAATGTGTGTGAAATCTTAAGGGACTTAAATGCTAAGGTGGCTCTGAGCACTCTGGGACTTAACATCAGAGGTCATCAGTCCCGAGAACTTAGAACTACTTAAACCTAACTAACCTAAGGACATCACACAAGATCCATGGCCGAGGCAGGATTCGAACCTGCGACTGTAGTGGTCGCGCGGTTCCAGAGTGAAGCTCCTAGAACCGCTCGGCCACTTCGGCTGGCTAAGGTCATCAGTCCCCAAGCTTACACACTACTTAACCTAAATTATCCTAAGGAGAAATACACACACCCATGCCCGATGGAGGACTCGAACCTCCGCCGGGACCAGTCACACAGTCCATGACTGCAGCGCCCTAGACAGCTCGGCTAATCCCGCGCGGCAGTTTTGCTGAACTTTAGAGCCAATGTGACGTCCTTAACCCACCGTTTGCGTACGCGAACTTCTGATGTCTAACTTTTTTTTCTCATACAGCGACGCGTTGCTGTTTGAAGTGTCGCCGACCACGGGGATGACTTACAAGGAGACGGCAAGACCGTGGGGTCGGGGATTTGTACGAAATTTTGTGTGGTGAAAGAGGATCCCTAACACCTCACGTGGTTAAAATATTAGGACGCACTACCCGGAAAATCCCGGGAAAAATTGATCCAAAGTTTCTTAGGTGCCTTATGAGTACAAAATGTCAGTACACTGCCGAGCCGCCGTCTGGCCTCGGTGTTTAGTGCTCGGATTCTTACGCCAGAGGTCTCGTGTTCGATTTCTACTCTATCACTTTTTTTTCTGTTTCATTTTCTTGGGTTATTCCACCAATTATTCAGAAAGTTTCCAAAACCTACATTATCTTTAACAAATTACATACATTATTGAATAAAAATTATTTTCTTTTTGTCCAACAACACAATTCATGGCGGTGGGTTTTCCAGTTTTCATTGTAAAGCATATGAGGACAAACATTGCCTTTTTCATCAGAATAACAAAGTCGATTGGTAAACATTCAATTTTTATACATATAATAATTATAAACAAGAACCGCAGTGGTAATTATCGTAAAAACAAACAAATCAATAATTTTTGTGACATCTTGCGCAACATATAAAAGCGGATTTTTTACAGTCACAGGACGTTTGCAATAAATCTCTACAAAAACATGCCTCATTAACATTTACGAAAATGTTTCGAGTTTCTGACAATTTTGAGGCAAACCAGGCCTATTAAATCATGTCTCGGAATATTCGTGACGATAATTGATGGTGAATTATAGAATGAATTTATATACAATCTTCCCGGGAATTAATTTCAAGATTCTCCTGTAACAATGCGCTGCAATTTTGCAAGCAACAGAAGGGAAAAAAAAGTGCCGGAGAAGGAATCGAACCCGAGACCTCTGGCGTAAGGGTTCGAGCGCTAAACACCGAAGCCAGACGGCGGCACGAAAATGGACTAACATTTTATGCTCATAAGACACGTAAGAAACTTTGGATCGATTTTTCTCGGGATTTTCCGAGTAGTGGGTCCTAATATTTTAACCACGTGAGGTGTTAGGGGTCCTCTTTCAGCACACAAAATTGCGGACAAATCCCCGACCCCACGGTCGTGCCGTCTCCTTGTTAGGGGGCGCCACTTTTTTGCAGCGTTGCAGAGGAGGGTTGTAGGCGCCTTTGAGCCAAATTTCAACCGTACGCATAGCAGTGGGAGGCAGCTGCGGAGTATCGAAAACAAGTGATGCTGTAATTCTGCTGCGCAGTGTAGTTGCTTCGCTGGAATCTTTAGGGATGAACAGTCTCCACTGCCGGCGTAACAGCGTACTTGGCGGCTGCTGTCTAATTACCGCCCCGGTAATGGAGCCACGCACGCACACCCCCGAGGCGCGGCCACAGCTGCTGCCGGCGTCCCGGGCGCAAGTTAAGCAGGCCGGCGCGGCGGCATGGAGTCGCGTCGCAGCGCCGACAGCCCAGCCGGCGGGCTGAGTGATGGATGGGCCCGCAGAGTAGCGCGCCGTCCGTCACTCCGAATCCCGGCGCTCCTCTTGTTTACCTCCGGCTTCCAGCGGCGCCTGCGGAAGAGTGTCCGGTACCGAGGCACCGCGTCCGTGACTGACACAATGAAGAAACGCGTCAGATATAACGCTGCATATCAAACTACCGCCAACCCAGCACCTCCTGCCAACACTCCCCCAACTCTCCAAGCACCTAGCGCACGCGAATGCTCGCAGTTCTTGTACTGCCCAGGAACGTAGTCGCTTCCTGGGAAGGGTGTTTCAAAAACATACGTCTGTATCCACTCGACTGTATCTTCTATGCCAATCATCTGATTTTATGAACTAGGTTCGAGGAAGCTGTTGTCGCTTCAGTTTGTTACCTCCACTGTTTCCTGGGCCGACATACGTCCCTTACACCTTTGAATCGTCGCTGTTGTGGTCTTCAGTCCAAAGACTGTTTCACGCAGCTCTCCATGCTGATCTATCCTATGCAAGCCTCTTCATTTCCGAATAACTACTGCTACCTACATCCTTAAGAATCTGCTTACTGTATGCATCTCTTGGGCTCCATCTGCGAGTTTTACTCCCAACACTTCTCTCAAATACTAAATCGGTAATTCATTGATGTCTCAGAATGTATCTTGTCAGCGGATCCCTTCTTCTAGTCAGGTTGTGCCACAAATTTCCTTTTTCCCAAATTCTATTCAGTACCCCCACATTACTTACGTGTTCTGTCCATCCAACCTTCAGCATTACATCTACATCTACATCCATACTCCGCAAGTCACCTGACGGTGTGTGGCGGAGGGTACCCTGAGTACCTCTATCGGTTCTCCCTTCTATTCCAGCCTCGTATCGTTCGTGGAAAGAAGGATTGTCGGTATGCTTCTGTGTGGGCTCTAATCTCTCTGATTTTATCCTCATGGTCTCTTCGCGAGATATACGTAGGAGGGAGTAATATACTGCTTAACTCTTCGGTGAAGGTATGTTCGCGAAACTTTAACAAAAGCCCGTACCGAGCTACTGAGCGTCTCTCCCGCAGAGTCTTCCACTGGAGTTTATCTATCATCTCCGTAACGCTTTCGCGATTACTAAATGATCCTGTAAAGAAGCGCGCTGCTCTCCGTTGGATCTTCTCTATCTCTTCTATCAACCCTATCTGGTACGGATCCCACACTGCTGAGCAGTATTCAAGCAGTGGGCGAACAAGCGTACTGTAACCTACTTCCTTTGTTTTCGGATTGCATTTCCTTAGGATTCTTCCAATGAACCTCAGTCTGGCATCTGCTTTACCGACGATCAACTTTATATGATCATTCCATTTTAAATCACTCCTAATGCGTACTCCCAGATAATTTATGGAATTAACTGCTTCCAGTTGCTGACTTGCTATTTTGTAGCTAAATGATAAGGGATCTATCTTTCTATGTATTAGCAGCACATTACACTTGTCTACATTGAGATTCAATTGCCATTCCCTGCAGCATGTGTCAATTCGCTGCAGATCCTCCTGCATTTCAGTACAATTTTCCATTGTTACAACCTCTCGATACACCACAGCATCATCTGCAAAAAGCCTCAGTGAACTTCCGATGTCATCCACAAGGTCATTTATGTATATTGTGAATAGCAACGGTCCTATGACACTACCCTGCGGCACACCTGAAATCACTCTTACTTCGGAAGACTTCTCTCCATTGAGAATGACATGCTGCGTTCTGTTATCTAGGAACTCTTCAATCAATCACAAAATTGGTCTGATAGTCCATATGCTCTTACGTTGTTCATTAAACGACTGTGGCGGACTGTATCGAACGCCTTGCGGAAGTCAAGAAACACAGCATCTACCTGTGAACCCGTGTCAATGGCCCTCTGAGTCTCGTGGACGAATAGCGCGAGCTGGGTTTCGCACGACCGTCTTTTTCGAAACCCACGCTGATTCCTACAGAGTAGATTTCTAGTCTCCAGAAAAGTCATTATACTCGAACATAATACGTGTTCCAAAATTCTACAACTGATCGACGTTAGAGATATAGGTCTATAGTTCTGCACATCTGTTCGACGTCCCTTCTTGAAAACTGGGATTACCTGTGCCCTATTCCAATCCTTTGGAACGCTACGGTCTTCTAGAGACCTACGGTACACCGCTGCAAGAAGGGGGGCAAGTTCTTTCGCGTACTCTGTGTAAAATCGAACTGGTATCCCATCAGGTCCAGTGGCCTTTCCTCTTTTGAGCGATTTTAATTGTTTCTCTATCCCTCTGTCGTCTATTTCGATATCTACCATTTTGTCATCTGTGCGACAATCTAGAGAAGGAACTACAGTGCAGTCTTCCTCTGTGAAACAGCTTTGGAAAAAGACATTTAGTACTTCGGCCTTTAGTCTGTCATCCTCTGTTTCAGTACCATTTTGGTCACAGAGTGTCTGGAAATTTTGTTTTGATCCACCTACCGCTTTGACATAAGACCAAAATTTCTTAGGATTTTCTGCCAAGTCAGTACATAGAACTTTACTTTCGAAGTCATTGAACGCCTCTCGCATAGCCCTCCTCACACTACATTTCGCTTCGCGTATTTTTTGTTTGTCTGCAAGGCTTAGGCTATGTTTATGTTTGCTGTGAAGTTCCCTTTGCTTCCGCAGCAGTTTTCTAGCTCGGTTGTTGTACCACGGTGGCTCTTTTCCATCTCTTACGATCTTGCTTGGGACATACTCATCTAACGCATATTGTACGATGGTTTTGAACTTTGTCCACTGATCCTCAACACTATCTATACTTGAGACAAAACTTTTGTGTTGAGCCGTCAGGTACACTGTAATCTGCTTTTTGTCACTTTTGCTAAACAGAAAAATCTTCCTACCTTTTTCAATATTTCTATTTACGGCTGAAATCATCGATGCCGTAACCGCTTTATGATCGCTGATTCCCTGTTCTGCGTTAACTGTTTCAAATAGTTCGGGTCTGTTTGTCACCAGAAGATCTAATATGTTATCGCCACGAGTCGGTTCTCTGTTTAACTGCTCAAGGTAGTTTTCAGATAAAGCACTTAAAAAAATTTCACTGGATTCTTTGTCCCTGCCACCCGTTATGAACGTTTGAGCCTCCCAGTCTATATCCGGCAAATTAAAATCTCCACCCAGAACTATAACATCGTGGGGAAATCTACTCGAAATATTTTCCAAATTATCCTTCAGGTGCTCAGCCACAACAGCTGCTGAGCCAGGGGGCCTATAGAGACATCCAATTACCATGTCTGAGCCTGCTTTAACCGTGACCTTCACCCGAATCATTTCACATTTCGGATCTCCGTCAATTTCCTTCGATACTATTGCACTTCTTATCGCTATAAACACGCCTCCCCCTTCACTGTCAAGCCTGTCTCTGCGGTATACATTCCAATCTGAGTTTAGGATTTCATTACTGTTTACATCTGGTTTCAGCCAACTTTCTGTCCCTAGTACTATATGGGCGTTGTGACCGTTTATTAATGAGAGCAGTTCTGGGACCTTTCTATAGACGCTCCTGCAGTTTACTATTAGCACATTAATATTGTTATTCCCTGTTGCATTTTGCCTACTCCTATCTTGCCGCGTCTCAGGAGGCGTCTTGTCGGGCCTATGGAGGAAATTCTCTAACCTAAAGAACCCCCATGTGCACTCCACACGTACTCCGCTACCCTTGTAGCCGCTTCCGGCGTGTAGTGCACGCCTGACCTATTCAGGGGGACCCTACATTTCTCCACCCGATAGCGGAGGTCGAGAAATTTGCACCCCAGATCTCCGCAGAATCGTCTGAGCCTCTGGTTTAAGCCTTCCACTCGGCTCCAAACCAGAGGACCGCGATCGGTTCTGGGAACGATACTACAAATAGTTAACTCTGATTCCACCCCGCGAGCGAGGTTTTCCGCCTTCACCAATTCCGCCAACCGCCTGTACGAACTGAGGATGACCTCTGAACCCAGACGGCAGGAGTCATTGGTGCCGACATGAGCAACAATTTGCAGTCGGGTGCACCCAGTGCTCTCTATCGCCGCCGGTAGGGCCTCCTCCACATCTCGGATGAGACCACCCGGCAAGCAGACAAAGTGAACACTGGCCTCCTTCCCCGACCTTTTCGCTATTTCCCTAAGGGGCTCCATCACCCGCCTAACGTTGGAGCTCCCAATAACTAATAAACCCCTCCCCCCGTGTGCCTGCTCGGACCTTGCTGAAGGAGCAGTCACATGTCCACTCACAGGCAGAGCGGGCGATGCCACACCGCCAGCCTCCACATTTACCCTCCGCCTCGTGCGCCGCGAACGTCGCTGAACCCGCCACTCCCCTTGGGGAGAGGGTGGCCCAACCGCGCCCGGTACCCGCGAAGATGTCTCGACAGCAGGGACAGTGGGTGAAGCATGTAACACCTGGGGTGTACCTTGCGACGCACCAGACTCCCCACTGCCGCTACACTCCGAGGCAGCAGCTTGAAGACTGCTGACCGCGGCCATCAACACGTTCAGCTGTTCGCGAACAGTGGCCAGCTCCTCCTGCGTCCGTACACAGCAGTCACACATCCTATCTATTTACTGAAGAGAGTTAATCAACTTTTAACTAGACTGCTAATTCACTAAAGGCGGCTGATTATTGACTAAAATCTGATTGCTAGCCACTTCTTGTAGAAAGCAATGAAAATAGCACTACCTGTCTCTGGACTGTATTGAAAACTAACACTAGCACTACTGGCACTATGGTTGACTTAAGGGACTCTCTCTGACTGTATTCAAAACAAACACGAAATCTATGGAACACTATTAATAGCACTCGACAATTAAAGCTTCCTAAAAGCAAAAACACACGGAAGAAGAAGTGACAAATAAGAAAAATACAGTTAATACTCAAATTAAGGTAGCTCGCTGCACAGCAGACGTGAAGCAGACGGCGGTTATTCTGTAGCACTACATTTAAAAGCTTCTATACTCTTCTTCTCTAAAATGTCTGTCCTTGGTAGGTGAGAGGTCAGCGCGACGGAATGTCATGCCTAGCGTTTCCCGGCTGGGTCGGAGATTTTCTCCGCTCAGGGACTGGGCGTTGTGTTGTTCTTATCATCATCGTTTCATCCCCATCGGCACGCAAGTCGCCAAAGTGGCGTCAATTCGAAAGACTTGCACCAGGCGAACGGTCTACCCGACGGGAGGCCCTAGCCACACGGCATTTCTCTAAAACGTTTATCTTCCATGTTTCACTTTCTGTTGACACCTGAAGCAGAAATATGTACTAAAACATTTTTCTGTCTTTTTTATTATTAAAAAAGACGGCCTTACTTGAAAGCAATAAAGATTTCTGGTAGGTAATCCAGATGGTGGTAAATATAATCTGAAATGATCAGAAAAACCTATGGAAATACCAAAACTGAATTTTGCAGAAACGCAGGAAGGAAAACGGCAGATTTCTGATTTGTTTCGAAATACTTTGCTGCTATGACCGAAGTGATGCACTGCTGTGCCTACCTGAATGTTAGAGCGTAAGTAATGACGAAGTCGTTGGTACTAACTGCGTGGTCTTAATCTACCAAACTGCCACCAAACGCAGGTAACACCTAGCGCCCACATACGTTTCAAACCTATGCAGATAGTGTGAGTTTCCCAATGCCAGCACGTCATCCACACACTGCATCGTGCATACGAATCGATCTGCCTGCCAATGTTCCATGCAGATAGTGTGAGTTTCCCAATGCCAGCACGTCATCCACACACTGCATCGTGCATACGAATCGATCTGCCTGCCAATGTTCCATTTGTCTCAAAATAATAACGAACACCCATGTAACAAGGAATAGGAAGATAATGATCTTTTTTTAAAGTTTTAGTGTATTTTGGAACTATTTCGTTTCATTTTAAGTCACTGAGCGAATAATTTAGCGGTGGTCGAACATCCATACTGTGGCACAGTAAGCTGGGGAACTGGAATGTGGCTGGGTGTTGTGTGGGTGTAAACTCCGAAGCAAACGTCATTCAGTTTGTTAATAAATATAACCAACACAGAATAAAAAACAACCAAAGACCTCAGCACTCAGAATAACAAGAGAATATCACTTACTACCCAACTTTACATAACTGGCACTACTGGAATCAGTCAACTTTATCAAGGAGGAGGGGGGCACAGACTGATATGCCAAAATAACGTTACACGAATACCTGACTGAATAGAACAAATCAACCCATCTGAATTCATTTAGCCTTTCAGTAATATACACAGTTTCCAATAGACAGTAAAATGTGAATACGTGAATATACAATAAGAGATCTTACTCAGAATCAAATCCTAAAATACATCCAAGCACAGCTGACATTTTACTTAAAGCTTTTCTTTTTTGAGTCATCAGTCTTCTGACTGGTTTGAAGCAGTCGCCACAACTTCCTTTCCTGCACCAACCTCTTCATCTCACTTGTAATCTATGTTCTCAATTGAAATTTTCACTCTACAGCGGAGTGTGCGCTGATATGAAACTTCCTGGCAGATTAAAACTGTGTGCCGGACCGAGACTCGAACTCGCGACCTTTGCCTTTCGCGGGCAAGTGCTCTACCGACTGAGCTACCCAAGCACGACTCACGCCCCGTCCTCACAGCTTTAATTCCGCCAGTACCTCGTCTCCTACCTTCCAAACTTCATAGAAGCTCTCCTGCGAACCATGCAGAACTAGCACTCCTGGAAGAAAGGATATAGCGGAGACATGGCTTAGCCACAGCCTGGGGGATGTTTTTATGTCCTCAATTATTTGCTGGATATATTCCAATCTCTGCCTTCCTCTACAGTTGTTGCCCTCTACAGCTCCCTCTAGTGCCATGGAAGTCATTCCCTCATGTCTTGACAGATGTCCTATCCTCCTGCAGCTTCCATATATTCGTTTCCTCTCTGATTCCGCTCAGAACCTTCTCATTCCTTACCTTATCAGTCCACTTAATATTCAACATTCGTCTGTAGCACCAGATCTCAGATGCCTCGATTCGCTTCTGTTCCAGTTTTCCCACAGTCCACGTTTCACTACCAGACAATGCTGTGCTCGAAAAGTACATTGTCAGGAATTAAGGCCTATGTTTGGTACTAGTAGACTTCTTTTGGCCAGGAATGCCCTTTTTGCCAGTGCTAACCTACTTTTTATGTCCTGCTTGCGCCGTTCGTCATTTGTTATTTTTCTGCCTATGTAGTGTAATCGCTTAACTTCATCTACTTCGTGACCATCAGTCCTAATGTTAAGTTTCTCACTGTTGTCATTTCTGCTACTTCTCATTACTTTCGTCTTTCTTCGATTTACTTTCAGTCCACATTCTGTACTCATTACACAGTTCATTCATTCAGTACAACACATAATCCTTCTTCACTTTCACTCAGGATAGCAGTCATGAGCGAATCGTGGCATTGATATTCTTTTACCTTGAATTTTAGTCTCAGTCCTGAACCTTTCTTTTATTTCGGCCATTGCTTCTTCGATTTACAGATTGAACAGTAAGGGCGAAAGACTGCATCCCTGGGTTACATCCGTTTTAATCCGAGCACTTCGTTCTTGATTCTCCACTCTTATTATTCCCTCACGGCTCTTGTACATGTTGTATATTACCTGTCTCTCCCTAGAGCTACCCCTATTTTTCTTAGAATTTCAAACACCTTGCACCATTTGACACTGTCGAATGCTTTTTCCAGGTCGATACATGCTATGAACATGTATTGATTTTTCTTTAGTCTTGCTTCCATTATCAACAGAAGCGTCAGAATTGACTCTCTGGTGCCTTTACTTTTCCTAAAGCCAAACTGGGTGCCATCTAACACATCTTCAGTTTTATTTTTCGTTGCTAGACTTAACGCAAGAGAGGCAAAATCCACAGTAATCAACCATATGTACACTTCACAGCACACAGAAGAACAGTAAAACAATGAAAACCAACAGCAATGGCAAATAACATGTCGCTAGGCACACTACGACAAAATAGAAACATTTCAAGTGAAAACAGAATGCCTAACAGTGGCCTCATTGGGTTTCATAAACGTAATTTATACGTGATCTAAGCAAACCACCCTAGACTCAGTCACGCGAACTACAAACTAGCATTGTCCACACCAAACACGGTTTCCCCTGCGATATACGAAAACATGCTATTGCAACCAACTCTTCGCTCTGAGCTCCACTGTGTTCCCTGGTTTCGCAGAGCCATTCACTTTCAGCTGCTGTGGCCAGAATGACGTGTTGACAGCCTCAGTCATTCATCCACGTGGCTGCCTTGGTGCTCTGCCCCACGCTTCGTGCTTCATCTCTACATGTTACTGTCGGCGTACACCAAGTTGCTAGTGGTGTTCACCTTTGCTGGCCGTTTCCGACTGCTTCCGTTCCACAGCGGCTTCGCGTCCGATAGCTACAGTGACCATCATATCCTCCCTTTACGTGTAAAAATACTGACACTGACAACTACGTGGGGCAGCCACACTGATACAACACCAAGAACGGCCGGCGTGCCATGCATGGCCCTGGAACCGCACTCACAACTCGTCCACTACTGTCCATGGCCCCTTGCCACTGGTTTTAAGTTTTTGTCACTTCAGTTCTGGTAGCCAGACTGCCAGTCACTGCCCCCTTCAGCAGCACTTCGCCTCGGCATGCCCATGTGTCCACATCGTAGGAACTGTCGGAATTCAACTGTGCCATGAATTAGCAATTTACTGCACAATACATTTTGTCGAAATTAAAGAAATTACAATGCACTTCAGTTGCATTCCTTCTTCTGGGACACCTAATTGGTATCGGTTTTATTGATTTAGATTATCACACTGAAGTGCACCATCTCTGAGTAATAAGTATATTTAATGTTAGCTTGTCATATTTATTTATTTATTTTATTTATTAATTAACTTGAGATGAAGAGGACCTTCAAGCTCTCTCTTACTTTGGGCCAGGGTCTCACACATACAGTACCTTTTTGTACATCATAGTTACCTAAGACATAACAATAATTTTAATATGACAAGTAGTACCAAAATGCTTTGAATGTCTGTAGAGATAGTATGAATAAACAGTACTGACTATGAAAAAATTTAACCAATACTGCCAGTATTGCTACTACTGCTGCTACCATTAGTAATATCAGTAATAATAAAATAATAATACTAATGATACTGAAAGATACGAGGAGAATTTATATACGTGCAAAATAGATGTTTTCTGGTATCCTCTGCAGTCTCAGACTGATATTAAAAGTAGGGTGATCTACTGCTATTGTAATTACTTAGTGTTAATGCTAGTTAACAGTGAATGACCATCAAACATTTTTTCAAGCCGTAGTGAATTGTTTATATATGGCACCATGTAAGATACATCAGGTCTTAAGTAGGACATTTCTACACACAATTTTGCAGTTTCTTATTGCTTCCTTACAAAAAAAAAAAGAAAAGTCATATACATTACACATATTACTCCTATTACCTGTAGATTTCAAGATAGATCAAAATACACACTTGATATCAAAACTTCCAACAGATGTAAGTAAACAGGTCGAAATACTTAAACAGAAGTGCCACAAAAGAATTTTAAGAAGTATTTTTGATTCTGGTTATATTACCACGTGGACTGGTATTAGTTAACATTATTCGTACTAATTTAATTTTATTTAGTGTGGAATGTGTAAAGTAATTCCTATCAGTAGTGAAGCAATAGATCACTTTTCACTGCTCACACTGTACAATTGTAATGCCTCTGCAGGCTTCTGCCCAGCAGTTTGGCCGGTCTTCTAAACATCGCAGTCATGCTTAATAATAAAGCTAAGAAAATATAACGCCACTTCCACTGACGCAAACAAACTTTGCATTGAACTGCGTAGTATCACGTATGATATTCAGACGTTTAAAGCTGATAAATCCGTGATAAAATTATCAGGGTTATTCGGGAAATACGGTCCAATTGCTCGCGAAATGGAAACCACAGTGACAGTCAAAAAAGTTTTATTTGTAACAATTAGCTACTTATTCCAGCTACTTATCTACATAATCGCCGCTCCGATTGAGACATGTGTCGTAACATTACACCAACTTTCCAATACGTCTTCATGTAAGGCAGCCACCTGCGCTTTGTGCCATTTCTCTACGCTGATCGGCAGCTTGTTGTCTGTGCCAAAATGTTATCTTCATTGCCAGCGGTTCATGTGAGCAGAGATGAAGATGAGAGGGAGCCAAGTTCGGGCTGTATGTTGGGTGATGAAAGACTTCGCAACGAAAACGCTGCAGGAGAGTCCTCATGGCCCTTGAACTGCGCGGCCAAGAACTGTCACGAAGTTACGTTATGTGGGCTGCGTGAAATCAAGCGAAACCTCTCACACGCACTCATACCCTGCGGGAGACACTATTTTACAGGCTTCGCTACGTGCCCACTGCGCGCTTAGAATTGAAAAGAACGACGTGACGCAATCGACAAGCATACTAGAGACACTATCCAACCCATATATGGGACTTTCACTGTTGTTTCCACTTCGCGATAAATCGACTTTACTTTCCGAATAGCCCTCGTAGTTAGCTATTAACTGATAAATGTCTGTGCAGATTTAATAAATTAGTAACACTTGTAAAAATACTTGTAATTTTTTAAATATCACTTTACCTTTATTTCGCCGAGAGACGCTGCGCAATTGCAGTATCCGAAGTTCGCTGTTAGTGCTGACATCTGGTGGTGTTCGGCAGAAGGATGAACAAGTGAGCTGCGTAAGTCCGATGTGTATCGTACATGATATCAGAGGTCAGAAAATTTAGTTGTTTATGTGCTCCAGCAAAAAATAAAACCTGGAGGTATCGTATATGATGTTCCTTGATTGAAGAGGATAAAAGAGAGTTCTGTGGAAGGTAAATTTAAGAAGACTGCACCAGCCAAGCTCACTGGGCTGTGAGGAAGACTTGGTTTGAAAGAAGGGTTGTTGTTGTTGTGGTCTTCAGTCCTGAGACTGGTTTGATGCAGCTCTCCATGCTATTCTATCCTGTGCAAGCTTCTTCATCTCCCAGTACCTACTGCAACCTACATCCTTCTGAATCTGCTTAGTGTATTCATCTCTTGGTCTCCCTCTACGATTTTTACCCTCCACGCTGCCCTCCAATGCTAAATTTGTGATCCCTTGATGCCTCAAAACATGTCCTACCAACCGATCCCTTCTTCTAGTCAAGTTGTGCCACAACTCCTCTTCTCCCCAATCCTATTCAATACCTCCTCATTAGTTACGTGATCTACCCACCTGATCTTCAGCATTCCTCTGTAGCACCACATTTCAAAACCTTCTATTCTCTTCATGTCCAAACTGGTTATCGTCCACGTTTCACTTCCATACATGGCTACACTCCATACAAATACTTTCAAAAATGACTTCCTGACACTTAAATCTATACTCGATGTTAACAAATTTCTCTTCTTCAGAAACGCTTTCCTTGCCATTGCCAGTCTACATTTTATATCCTCTCTACTTCGACCATCATCAGTTATTTTGCTCCCCAAATAGCAAAACTCCTTTACTACTTTAAGTGTCTCATTTCCTAATCTAATTCCCTCAGCATCAACCGACTCAATTCGACTACATTCCATTATCCTCGTTTTTCTTTTGTTGATGTTCATCTTATACCCTCCTTTCAAGACACTGTCCATTCCGTTCAACTGCTGTTCCAAGTCCTTTGCTGTCTCTGACAGAATTACAATGTCATCAGCAAACCTCAAAGTTTTTACTTCTTCTCCATGAATTTTAATACCTACTCCGAATTTTTCTTTTGTTTCCTTTACTGCTTGCTCAATATACAGACTGAATAACATCGGCGAGAGGCTACAACCCTGTCTCACTCCTTTCCCAACCACTGCTTCCCTTTCATGCCCCTCGACTCTTATAACTGCCATCTGGTTTCTGTACAAATTGTAAATAGCCTTTCGCTCCTTGTATTTTACCCCTGCCACCTTCAAAATTTGAAAGAGAGTATTCCAGTTAACATTGTCAAAAACTTTCTCTAAGTCTACAAATGCTAGAAACATAGGTTTGCCTTTTCTTAATCTTTCTTCTAAGATAAGTCGTAAGGTTAGTATTGCCGCACGTGTTCCAACATTTCTACGGAATCCAAACTGATCTTCCCCGAGGTCCGCTTCTACCAGTTTTTCCATTCGTCTGTAAAGAATTCGCGTTAGTATTTTGCAGCTGTGACTTATTAAACTGATAGTTCAGTAATTATCACATCTGTCAACGCCTGCTTTCTTTGGGATTGGAATTATTATATTCTTCTTGAAGTCTGTGGGTATTTCGCCTGTCTCATACATCTTGCTCACCAGATGGTAGAGTTTTGTCATGACTGGCTCTCCCAAGGGCATCAGTAGTTCTAATGGAATGTTGTCTACTCCCGGAGCCTTGTTTCGACTCAGGTCTAATATTGTCCTCAAGTACATCGCCCTTGTATAAACCTTGTATATACTCGTTCCACCTTTCTGCCTTCCCTTCTTTGCTTAGAACTGAGTTCCCATCTGAACTCTTGATATTCATACAAGTCGTTCTCTTTTCTCCAAAGGTCTCTTTAATTTTTCTGTAGGCAGTATCTATCTTACCCCTAGTGAGACAAGCCTCTACATCCTTACATTTGTCCTCTAGCCATCCCTGCTTAGCCATTTTGCACTTCCTGTCGATCTCATTTTTGAGACGTTTGTATTCCTTTTTCCCTGATTCATTTACTGCATTTTTATATTTTCTCCTTTCATCAATTAAATTCAATATTTCTTCTGTTACCCAAGGATTTCTATTAGCCCTCGTCTTTTTACCTAATTGATCCTCTGCTGCCTTCACTACTTCATCCCTCAGAGCTACCCATTCTTCTTCTACTGTATTTCTTTCCCCCATTCCTGTCAATTGTTCCCTTATGCTCTCCCTGAAACTCTCTACAACCTCTGGATCTTAAAGTTTATCCAGGTCCCACCTCCTTAAATTCCCACCTTTTTGCAGTTTCTTCAGTTTCAATCTGCAGTTCATAACCAATAGATTGTGGTCAGAATCCACATCTGCCCCTGGAAATGTCTTACAATTTAAAACCTGGTTCCTAAATCTCTGTCTTACCATTATATAATCTATCTGATACCTTTTAGTATCTCCATGATTCTTCCAGGTATACAACCTTCTTCTATGATTCTTGAACCAAGTGTTAGCTATGATTAACTTATGCTCTGTGCAAAATTCTACAAGGCGGCTTCCTCTTTCATTTCTTCCCCCCAATCCATATTCACCTACTATGTTTCCTTCTCTCCCTTTTCCTACTGACCAATTCCAGTCACCCATGACTATTAAATTTTCGTCTCCCTTCACTACCTGAATAATTTCTTTTATCTCGTCATACATTTCATCAATTTCTTCATCATCTGCAGAGCTAGTTGGCATATAAACTTGTACTACTGTAGTAGGCACGGGCTTTGTGTCTATCTTAGCCACAATAATGCGTTCACTATGCTGTTTGTAGTAGCTAACCCGAACTCCTATTTTTTTATTCATTATTAAACCTACTCCTGCATTACCCTTATTTGATTTTGTATTTATAACCCTGTAATCACCTGACCAAAAGTCTTGTACCTCCTGCCACCGAACTTCACTAATTCTCACTATATCTAACTTTAACCTATAAACGTAAATCTGGTGTGGTCAGGGCCTCCCGTCGGGTAGACCGTTCGCCGGGTGAAAGTCTTTCGATTTGACGCCACTTCGACGACTTGCGCGTCGTTGAGGATGAAATAATGATGATGAGATCAAAACAACACCCAATCCCTGAGTGGAGAAACTCTCCGACTCAGCAGGGAATCGAACCCTAGCCCTTAGAATTGACTTTCTGTCGCGCGGACCACTCAGCTACCGAGGGCGGACTGAAAGGAGGATGTAAAGGGGCAACGAGTGCATACAGGGATAATGATATCGTTATTGCAGCTACAGATGATCTGTCATTAATTGTCTTTTGAAACTGGAGTTGTTCTCTAATATGCAAATCAAAAAACGTGTTGCATCACCTGGGTTCTGAGAGTTCAGGAACCTATACAGAAAATTGGAACAGAGATCAACACAAATATCATTTCCGCAATTTACTCTTATGAAAACCACATATTGCATGGTGTACCACCACACAGCGAGACCTTCAGAGATGGTGGTCCAGATATCTGTACACACCGGTACCTCAAATACCCAGTAGCACGTCCTCTTGCATTGATGCATACCTGTATTCGTAGTGGCATACTATCCACAAGTTCATCAAGGCACTGTTGGTCCAAATTGTCCCACTCCTCAACGGCTATTCTGTGTAGAACCCTCAGAGTGGTTGGTGGGTCACATAGTCCATAAACAGCCCTTTTGAATCTATCTCAGGCATGTTCGATAGGGCTTATGTCAGAACATGCTGGACACTCTAGTCGAGCGATGTCGTTACCGTGAAGGAAGTCATTCACAAGATTTGCACGATGGGCGCGCGAATTTTCGTCCATGAAGACGAATGCCTAGCCAATATGCTGCCGATATGGTTGCTCTATCGTTCGGAGGATAGCATTCACGTATCGTACAGCCGTTGTGGCGCCTTCCGTGACCACCAGCGGCGTATATCGGCCCCACTTAATGCTACCCCAAATCAACAGTGAACCTCCACCTTGTTGCACTCGCTGGACAGTGTGTCTAAGGCGTTCAGCCTCACCGGGTTGCTTCCAGACACGTCTCCGACGATTGCCTGGTTGAAGGCATATGTCACACTCATCGGTGAAGAGAACGTGATGCCAATCCTGAGCGGTCCATTCGGCATGTTGATGGGCCCATCTGTACTGCGCTGCGTGGTGTCGTGGTTGCAAAGATGGGCATCGGGAGCGAATTTACTCATCATACAGCCTACTGTGAACAGTTTGAGTCGTAACATGACGTCCTGTGGCTGCACGGAAAGCATTATTCAACATGGCGGCTTTGCTGTCAATGTTCCTCCGAGCTATAATCCTTAGGTGGCGGTCATCCATTGCAGTAGAAGCCCTTGGGCTGCCAGAGCGAGGCACGTCATCGACAGTTCCTGTCCCTCTGTATCTCCTCCATGTCCGAACAACATCGCTTTGGATCACTCCGAGACGCCTGGACACTTCCCTTATTGAGAGCCTTCCCTGGCACAAAGTAACGATGCGGACGCGATCGAACCGCGGTATTGACCGTCTAGGCATGGTTGAACGACAGACAACATGAGCCGTGCATCTCCTTCCTGGTGGAATGACTGGAACTGATCAGCTGTCGGACTCCTTCGGTCTAATAGGCGCTGCTCATGTGTGGTTGTTTACATCTTTGGGCAGGTTTAGTGACATCTCTGTACAGTGAAAGGGACTGTGTCTGTGATACAATGTCCACAGTCAACGTCTAACTTCAAGAGTTCTGGGATCCGGGGTGATGCAAAACTTTCTTTGATGTGTGTAATGAAGGAAGTTATTAATGAAATGTTCATCGCGAAAGTGGCTGAGTGATGTAGTGGGATGGAAAGGAGTTTGCTCTGATGGGAACGGGCGTTCCTGCCATATTGTTGACACAAGAGCGTTCATGTTGGAGTGAAATGTGAGCGACAGTAGACGAGACAGAGTGTATGAAAAACTCTGCGCTTGTTTGCACGCAACCAGGTCAGCTGTGCATATAACGTCGAAATATTATCGGAAAGTCGAACGTCAGAGATAAAACAAACACAGGTGTTCATAACTAGTTCTGGGCACTACGTACTTTCCTGAGGATGAAGTTGCAGGATGAGAGTGCTTTAATCAATAATTGGAAATATCAGTGTTTGTACAAACTGCTTCTTCATTCAAAGAGTTAAAAACTTTTTATGTCTTTGTTGGTCAGTCCAGTTTAGATTTTCATTTGTTATTAGTCCTGGACTCCTTGCTGAGGGATAGAAGTTGATATTTGTCCCATTTGCATTTTACACATAGAAATCCATCAACACATAAACTAACTTGTGTACTAGGTATCCTGTGACACGTGTGACAGATTCTAGTGCAGTACAACCGTAGATAGACATTGTCCTTGAAGCTGATGCTGGTGAGCGACCATCCTTCCCCATGAAATGACGTCAGCTTAATAGGTTACCAGACATCTGGTGTAATAGCAGAGCAGCGTCCCATTTTTTTTTTTTGATTAGCATCAAAATCTACCAGTGATGGAAGACACTGCGGTGTCGCATATAGCCGGCCGCGGTGGTCTCGCGGTTCTAGGCGCGCAGTCCGGAACCGTGCGACTGCTACGGTCGCAGGTTCGAATCCTGCCTTGGGCATGGATGTATGTGATGTCCTTAGGTTAGTTAGGTTTAAGTAGTTCTAAGTTCTAGGGGACTGATAACCACAGCACTTGAGTCCCATAGTGCTCAGAGCCATTTTTTTTTTTTTGTCGCATATAACAGTATAATTGCAGCCAGACATTTTCCCTTAAAACTGGTGCTGTTGAGCGATCATACGTCCCCGTGGAATGATGTTAGCTCATTCGATTGCCAGGCGACTATTGTAATACAGGGTCGTGTAAATAAAATTGGTCCGGCTAACAGAGTTCCAGGGTACAAAGAAAGACACCAGAGGAAAGGAAATACAGTAGTAACCTGACTATAGCGGATGTTGAAAGTGACCGACATTCATCTCTTGGCACTTTTCGGCCGTGGTTAGCAAGTAGCTGAAAGCGGATCGAAGCTGGACCGCTGGAATTGGTGCAGTCTCATACATAATATTCTGCTACAGTTCTTGACAACTATGAGGGTTGTTACGATGCACCTTAAACTTGAAGTTTCCGCTTACAGAGTAATCGCACATTTAGAGATGAAGTGACCTGGGTGTATAGCTAGGACCGCGACCAGATTGGCCTCTGCTACCAAAGCTGTGAGGCTTGAAGATTGTACGATGGTTGCCCAGAAAGTAATGCACCGCATTTCTTTTCTGCCGAAAACAATGGAACTAATGCGAAATATTACCTATGTACAGGGTGATGAAAAAGTAACGATAAATTTGAAAACTTAATAAACCACGGAATAATGTAGATAGAGAGGTAAAAAATGGCACATGCTTGGAATGACATGGGGTTTTGTTAGAATAAAAAAAAAGGATTGCTAGACGCGTGAAAGATCTCTTGCGCGCGTCGTTTGGTGATGGTCGTGTGCTCAACCGCCACTTTCGTCATGCTTGGCCTCCCAGGTCCCCAGACCTCAGTCCGTGCGATTATTGGCTTTGGGGTTACCTGAAGTCGCAAGTGTATTTTGATCGACCGACATCTCTAGGGATGCTGAAAGACAACATCCGACGACAATGCCTCACCATAACTCCGGACATGCTTTACAGTGCTGTTCACAACTTTATTCCTCGACTACAGCTATTGTTGAGGAATGATGGTGGACATATTGAGCATTTCTTGTAAAGAACATAATCTTTGCTTTGTCTTACTTCGTTATGCTAATTATTGCTTTTCTGATCGGATGAAGCGCCATCTGTCGGACATTTTTTGAATGTTTGTATGTTTTTGGATCTAATAAAACTCCTTGTCATTCCAAGCATGTGTGTCAATTTGTACCTCTCTATTTACATTATTCCGTGATTTATTCAGTTTTCAAATTTATACTGACTTTTGGTCACCCGGTATTATTTGAAGACTCCTGAGTGAGCGCTCCAAGTTTCCGTCACTTCCGGCAGATAGCGTAGCTGCAGGATAGCCTCAAGGTGCCGTCTGTAGGTAATGTACGTTACAAGCAACGTGCCGTCATCGAATTTCTCTCTGCAGAGAAAGAAACTGTGGGAATATTCACAAATGCTTGTGCTAAGTCTATGGAGCATATTCTGTCGACAGAAGTACAGTTAGCCGCGGGGTACAGAGGGTGATGTCACCACAAGTCGGTTTGGCGGAGCTCTACGATTTGTAGTGGTCGGGGAGATCATCCACGGCTGTCGCACCTGACATGTTGCAGCGAGCTGATGTTGTCATTCACGAGGACAGACGCATTACGACTCGGCAGTTGGCGCTGCACCTGTCAATCAGCTAAGGAAGTGGAAATGCAATTATGCGTACTCTTGGATACTCAAAAGTGTGTGCAAAATCCGTCCCGCGGTGTTAACGACGGATCACAAATCGCACAGAAAAAACAATAGTCTCGACTTGTTGCAACTTTTTGAACCAGAGGGGTAGGCCTTCCTGTCCTGGATTGTGGCAGGTGATGAAACCCGGGTTCATCATTTTGAGCCAGAAACAAAACGACAGTCGATGGAATGGCGCCAGTCCCACTCCCTACAGAAGAAAAAATTCTAAGCAACAGCTTCCGCCGGTAAGGTCATGATCGCCATCTTGTGGGAATGTGAAGGTGTGACACTCATTGATGTGATGCCAAGGGGCGGCACCATTAATTCAGAAGCATATGTCAACACATTAACGAAATTCAAGACGCGCTTCCGGCGATTTTGGCGTCACAGTAACCCAGGAGATGTGCTACAACAGGATACCCTCGGTCCCACACAAGTCTTAGAATTGCTTAACACATCGGAAAACAGGGGTGGACAGTGATATCCCATCCACCCTACAGCATTAACCTAGCCCCATCGAAATTCCCATGTTTTGCGGCCATTAAAGGATACCATTCGTGGAAGACATTTCGAGGACGATGAGGAGCTGATTGACACAGTGAAGCAGTGGATCCACCACCACGACAAGGATTGGTACCGACAGGGCATACGAGGTGCGACATTAAAGTAATGAAACTGATTTTCTTTGCAAGATGTGGCAACCCTGCAGCCTTGCGTAGGCATAATATCTTTGACTTTGTTCTATAAGATGCTTCTAGTCCAAGTGACACGTCAATGTAACTGCTCAGTCGTGAGATGTACTGTAATAAGTTAACACGTGTTTGTGTCTCTCGTCACGGAAATGGAACCGCATAATATCGCGCAACAATATGGCTTTTCTTTTTGCGTTAAATTGGGTGAAAACGCGACGACAACTTACGGTAAGCTTCAGAAGGCTTTTAGAGAGTAGGTTATGTCAAGAGCTTAAGTTTTTCGATGGCATAAAATGTTTAGTGAAGAACAGAACGAATGTTGAAGATGAAGACCGCCGTGGACGACTATCAGCCTCACGAGCGGATGTCAACTTTGAACAGGGTGCGCCAACTCGTACGATCTGATCGAAGGTTATCAATAAAAATGATTGCAGAAGAACTGAACATCAATCGAGAAACGGTTCGTCTAATAATAACTGAAGATCTGCATCGCGATAATGCACCATCCAATTCTGCTGTGTCAGTACAGCCACCGTATTCACCAGATATCACTCCGTGTGACCTTTTTTCTATTTCCAAGAGTCAAAACGGCGATCAAGGAACACCATTTTCAAACAACACAAGATGTCCAAAAATCTGTGGCGAGGATCTTGGAGGATATTACAGAAGATGAATTCCAGAAATGTTACCATCAATGGCAGAAGCGCTGGAAAAAGTGTGTGCAATCAGAAGTTAACTACTCTGAAGGGCCGGGCGTGGTAGCCGAGCAGTTCTAGGCGCTACAGTCCCGAGCCGCGCGACTGCTGCGGTCGCAGGTTCGAATCCTACCTCGGGCATGGATGTGTCTGATGTCCTTGGGTTAGTTAGGTTTAAGGAGTTCTAAGTTCTAGGCGACTGATGACCTCCGATGTTAAGTCCCATAGTGCTCAGAGCCATTTGAACCATTTTACTTTGAAAGAGACAAACACTAATCGTGACTAAAACGGTAAGCAACATTTTTTTCTCATCAGTCTCATTACTTTATTGTCACACGTCGTATATGCCCTTGTTTCACACTGAAGGAAGACCATAGAATGGTATGGAGATTACGTGGAGAATATGGTGTGCAGATAGAACGCTATTATGTTCAATAAAGAACTGTTGAAGAAAAAAAATTCAGTTTATTTGTACTTTGTAGGCAATCCTCGTATGAATGTGCTCCACGGTTCGGCCGGCTGTACGTGCAGTTGCTCCATTCTGTAGGAAGTAACTGTAGGTCTTTTCCCCTCCGTTAATGCCGTCACAAATTGACGTCATGCCGTATCCAATCGCCCGCGCCACTCTTACTTGCCCCACCCTCTAGCAGAGCGGCGCTGAGCCACGCGGGCGGCGGCAGCAGACGGCGAACGGCGTCGTCTTGACGCCGAGGGGCGTAGTCCGGCGCCTCGTCTCGGTGGCAGTTTGTCTGTTTGTATCGGCCGCCGGTGTTTGCCGAGCACTCGGGGCGCGCAGTCGCTAATTAGACGACTGTGGAGGCGGCCGGGCCTGGGGGCGGCGGCGGGGGTGGAGGCGCGGGCGGAGGCGGAGGCGAGCGCCACCTTGAGCACGGCGGCGGGGCGCGCATGAATATGGAACAAAGACCTCCTGCACGGGGGGCGCGCAGCTTTATTGCGACACGGTGTGGGGAAAACGCGACAAGTGTCGGCACACTCGCTGTGCTCCACGTGGCCCCTGGCTCAATAATTAACTCTCACCGCCTGCAGCCCCACGCAGGCCTCGAACAGCCTGCGCACTAGCGGCAGTAACTACTAATGGTTAGCAAGTGAACGGGGCATCGAGGTGTGCTCCCTGAGGGATAAATCCTTACAAAACTGAGACACAGATTTTTCCTAATACAGGGCGATCCCAGAGTCCACCGTCAATGTCAACGAGCGTCGTTGAGGGATATTTTCAGTTCACGTTAAAACCAACAGTCGAGATCGCAATAATATTTATTTACCGATTTCGGCTTATCTTAAAGCCATCTTCAGAATTTCTGGCCCCCTGTGGCTGCTGCAGGAGGCACCTCGGTTTTGTCGTGCCACCACGATCGTACAATGTCAGTGGAGGATCGTGGAATCGTGAGAAAACCGAGGAACCGCCAGCACCAGCCACAGGGGGCCAAGAATTCTGAAGATGGCCTTAACGTAAGCAGAAACCGGTAAATAAAAAATACTATTGCCATATCGACTGTTGGTTTTAACCTGAATGTCACGCATTCCGCGGCCTCTCCCGCCGGATCTTCGAGTCCTCCCTCGGGCATCGGTATGTGTGTGTTCCTCATAGCGTAAGTTAATTTAAGTTAGTTTAAGTAGTGTGTAAGTCTATGGACCGATGACCTCAGCAGTTAGGTTCCTTAGGAATTCACACACATTTGCTCATTTTTTTGAACCTAAATATAGCGCCAAGTTGCTGTACTCCGTAGACAATGCTGTCTAAATTTCTGATATCTTCAGTTATTTTAGGTTTCCGTGCCTCAGTCTGTAAAAGTGGAGCCCGTATAGGACCTCTGTTGCGTCCGTATATCTGTCCAGTCGTCTGTAAAGACCCCTTCATGTCGGTAACATGTAGACGTCTCAAGTTCAAGTTTATGACAAGGTCCTTCGCGGTACAATAAATTTATGCTGACTCAATGCAACATATTTTGATACAAACTCACTCATCAAAATCTATAGGGTACTTCCCGTTGGCCTAGGATCATGAAATTTGGGAAGAAGCAAGGTTCACAGTAACAGCAAACGAAAAAAGTCCGCAAATTGTTAACTTATAATATATGACACGAAAAAAATGTTTGTTTTGTCATTTATTATCCGACGTCAGACTTGAAATTAAAGCGATCTCTATCTCTCCATACAGGGTGACTTGGAAGCAATGGTAAAAGCCGTACATCAGGCAAGGAATGACTTTATTGAGCAATAAAGTCAGGCAAGAGGCAGGCGACCATTATTATAATAATCAGTAGCTCTCCATTTCGGAATATGTCCGTTATCAGATATCCAGCAGCGACTAGTCTGCGAATGTTTGTTTCACAAAATGGTTCAAATGGCTCTGACCACTATGGGACTTAGCTTCTAAGGTCATCAGTCCCCTAGAACGTAGAACTACTTAAACCTAACTAACCTAAGGACATCACACACATCCATGCCCGAGGCAGGATTCGAACCTGCGACCGTAGCGGTCGCGCGGTTCCAGACTGTAGCGCCTAGAACCGCTCGACCACCCCGGCTGGCTTTGTTCCACATAAAACTTGGAAAGTGACATCGACGTGCAATAATCTCTCCTGGATACCTGATGATGGACAAATTCCGAAACCCTTCATATGAACAATAAAGTCATTCCTCGCCTCATATTTGACTTTTACCATTACGATCCTCTCAATATAAATGGAGAGCTACTGATTATTATAATAATGGTCGCCTGCCTCTTGCCGGACTTTATATCATGTTTTTATTATTGAAACTATAACATTCTCGAAAATCTTAAAATCTCTCGGAGCGATATTCTGCCAGTATCAGTGTCAACAACACGGAAAAATGGTCGACATTTTCGATTCTCGAAATGGATGAACTGTCTGTATACATAATTAACTCCGTACGGTACTCTATGTGAACGAGTCCTAGTCGTCCCAGGCTAATTTTTTGATATTAGAGACCGATGTTCTACGGCTGCTAGTTACGCAGTTACTGCATTTCAATGTTTTCTTAACCTTATTTATCGTCGTACACAACGGGCAAAATGTAACTGGCCCTGAAGATACGAGGGCTATTTTTTCTTCAAACTACGATCCGTAGCGAAATTAAAATCTACTGAAACTTTGCACAGATGCCTGTCGTGATACGTTGCGCTTTTCAGTTCACAGCCCATTGTGAACATTTCTTTGGTAAAAAATGGTAGCTCCGCCAAGTGTGAAGTCCTGTTGGGGTGCCGGCCGGAGTGACCGAGCGGTTCTAGGCGCTTCAGTCTGGAACCGCACCACCGCTACGGTCTCAGGTTCGAATCCTGCCTCGGCCATGGATGTGTGTGGTGTCTTTAGGTTAGTTAGGTTTAAGTGGTTCTACGTTCTAGGGGACTGATGACCTCAGAAATTAAGTCCCATAGTGCTCAGAGCCATTTGAACCATTTTGAACCTGTTAGGGTGCTACGTCAGTCTTCATGCAGCCACCATTACGTAACTGTCATGCGTTTTCCCCTTCGTGACAGTTCTCAGCCGTAGACTGCAGCAGCAACGAATATATCCTGCGCATTTCCGATCGGAAGTATTTGATCACCCACTATACAGATTTGACATTGCTTGCTCTGATTTTCATCTCTCTGTTCGCATGAACCGCTGGCTATAACAGCATTTTGGCACAGACGAGTTCCAGAACAGCGCAGGGGTTTGGGGATGTTGCAGGCCTTCTATGACGACGGTATTGGAAAGTTAACTAAACGGAAACTATACGTAGCTGTTTTTGACGCTGAAATAATACAAGAGCTGCATTTGAAAATTTATGACCAGACCGGTACTCGAACCCGTCTGCTCTGCTTCTGGCGAATGGTCCCCGTGACCACCTCAGCCATCCGAAGACTCTTCCCTCCGACTGAAATTCGCAGGTGCTGCTTACAAATGATGTTGCTACCCTGTCCATTTCCCAAGTTCCCGTGAACGAACGCCTTGACCGCCACGATCATCCAGACACAGTTCTCATCTGACACAAATTCCAAACTGCTGCTCACCACCGATATTTTGACCCCATTCAGTTGCTCTGTTTCTCGCAGCCGGACTGTGTTCCCACACGGAGGTGAACGATGGTATTCTTCTGCATTTAAATAGTCATGTACCAATCGAGGCGTATCTATACAGTATTTTGAAGTTGGGACCATGCTACTACATATATCTAAGACGGAGCGGTCCCTATGTACAGAAATAGTTGGAAAGTGTAGCTAAATGTTGAAAATAAAATATCCTTTTCCTATAATTTTTTGTAGTACATGCTGCATATTATTAATTCTTGTACCGTTGTTTCGCCTGACAACATTCCAGCCATTCTCAAGGTGACGCGATTGTTAAATTTGTAAAACACTTCACCCTGTGGGGTAAACATGCAAGAGTAAAAGATAACACTGTTAGTAACAAGAGACTCAGTGACAGATAAAACTTTACACCTCTAAGAGTAAAACAAAGCAAGGGAAGGGTCAACCAATACACAGTGCTTACGAAGCATTCGGTTAAATATTGTGGATGGCCTGTGTTGTAATGCCGGGCATTCAAGGTCTTGAATAATATGTCCTTTGAAAGCGCAGACGAGAAGTGAGCGTTTTCCATGATTAGTCAATTTTTGATTTTCATTGTGGATGCTATTTCATGACCTATCGGAATTTGGAAACAAAATGGAAAAAAAGTAAAAGAAGCAGCCTTCGTATGTAATGCACCTTAAGCTAAGCAACAGAAGTTACGAGAGACGTTCAATAAGTAGTGCAATACAATTTTTTCTCGTCCAGTTTCGGTGGAAAAAATACGGAATTCCTGATATGATATTGTGGAATATTCCCGCTTCATCGCCTATAGCTTTATCTAGTTCCGATTGGTGGCAGAACTATACGTACTCTTCGAAGTGGTGTCTGTAACGGAGGTGCGCTGTAAGCAGAGAGCTGTCATTGAGTTCCTTTTGGAAGAAAACCAGAGCATCGCAGACACTCAAAGGAGTTTGAAGAATATCTGTGGAGACCTGGCATGAACAAAATCACTGTCAGACCTTGGACGAATCGTCTGTCACCATCGCAACAAGGCCGATCTCCCCCGTGCCATTCAGCCACACACAGCTATGCAATGTTGGAACGTGCGGACACTCTCCCTGTAGGAGATCGACGGATCAAAATCAAACACCCAGCTGAGAAACTGGACATCTCTGTTGGTACTGCTGACACAATCGTCCACTAGTTGGAGAACTCAAAGGTACGTGTCGGCTTGGTTCCTCGCCGCCTACCAGAAGACCATAAAGAGCAACTTCCCTGTTTGGACCAATGAAGGGTACACGGCGCGGGAAGCAGTACGTTGATGACGCGAAGGTTATTGATGCGGCAAAAGGTTGGCCCCGACTCCTACCAGTAGAGTGGAACCAAGCGGACATATAGGCACTCGCAATAAGGTGCCGTCAGTCCTTCGCAATGAACGGAGATTCTATTGAAAAATATGGTTTCCTGCCGAAAGTTAGGATAATAATTACGGGTATTCGAATTGTTAACAAAACCAACTTGCTTTCAGAAAAAAAAAATATGTTGCCTTATTACGTAATGAATGCCCAGCGTACAAGCTGCCACGGCAGTGGATGATGGAAGTTGGTTTGCGTAACTTACGGTGCATGAAATATTTTCTGGACTAGTTTGCCCACCCTGTACCTGTGCTGTTCTGAAAATATCTCCGTAGCAATACAAATGTCAAGAATAAACTCATTATAGTCACAGCAGTATGGACGGTCTCCTGCCAGAGAGCTGTCCAAATATGCCTTGCTTATGCATTCACTGACTGCTCTGGAAGAGTGGCATAAATGCGCTATGCTGAGCTGTTTCCGCAGCAGTGTAAGTTACATCACGGTACGTTTGCATCTCTACTGTTCATAGACACCTGCGACATACTAATCCCTTTTTGTGATTGCATACTACATGCTTTTCCGCTATTTGAAGCTACGGAGAGGGTTCAAGAAGCAGTGTGACGATTTGCTTTTTTCTTAAAGCAGGTTGGTTTTATGCAGGATTCCAATACACCGTATTATTTCCCACTCATTTGGCAACATGACCCTATTGTTCAAGAAAATATCCGTTCAATTCGATGGACTTGCGACACCTTACTGGGGGGGGGGGGGGGGGGGGCTGCATGCTCGCACGGTACCACTCTACAGGTTGTCGTCGGAACCAACGTCTTGCTGCATCAATAAACTCTCCATCATCCACGTACTGTTTCTCGAAGAAATCGTCCTCCACTGCGACAGACACATGAAATTCGAAAGATGCGGGATCCAGGTTTTAGGGTGGATGAGGAAGAACAGACCAATTAAGTCCAAAGGCTGCAGCTTTGAACTTCTTATTTGGAGGAGAGGTGGTGTGGTGGCGCTCCATGGACTGTTGTTTGTTTTCAGCTCGAAGTGATGAACTCATGTTTCACCAACTTTGATGATTTCCGAAAGAGAAATGTCACGATCAGCCTCGTATCGCGCAGTCATCTCGGCACAGATGGTCCTTCGTTGCTCTGTATCGTCTTCCAGGAACCCAATGGGCACACTGGGTACTCCAATTGGTGGAAGAATGTGTGAGCACTAGCAACAGAAACGCACAGCTGATCAGTGAGGTGTATGATCGTGATCCATCGATAACCTAAAATGAGAGTGTCTGCACGTTCCTACAATGCGGCCGGCTGGAACGCGTGACCTTGTTGCGATGATCACGACACAACGCTCGATGACTTTCCGCGCTTTTGTTCACTGCCAGGTCACCGTAGACATTCTGCTTTCTTTTTCCGCCAAAGGAAACTGAGAGGTCTCTGCTTGGGCCGCGCCTCCATTAAAGATGCCATTTTGAAGGCTATGCACAAAGCCGCCACCTATTGTAACTCCATGACGCTATATGGGCTGAAGTGGGAGTAATCGACAACGTCCCACAGCAAATTCCGCTTTTTTTCAACCGAAATTGGCCGAGAAAAGGAAGTGTTGCATTACTTATTGAACGCCCCTCGTGTTTTCGGGGGAGCAAAGATAAATGGCGTCGCAAACAGAGTAAATGGTAATTCAGTTTGCCAGGTTTCGCAGGGCCTTTGTGTATTCGGGACAGTAGATGCCGTGAAGAGCAGGATGCGAATCATCAGCGGACGATGTAGAACCTCGACGTCGACGTCCATTGCAGAGTTCCAGCCTTGAGCTAAAACTGTGGAAATACCAGTAGGACGTGATGTGGCCGGTCATTTTTCTTCCTTGGTACTTACATGCTTATGCTGTTTCCTTCCACATCGACTTGGCACACTATACTTTCTTGCAACTTTTGGCTTTATTTGGCAGATTGTCCGCAGCTCGTGGACTTGCGGTAGCGTTCTCGCTTCGAGCAAACGGGGTCCCAGGTTCGATTGCCGGAGGAGCCAGGGATTATTCCTGTCTCGAGATGACTAGGTGTTGTTGTGTTGTCTTCATTATCATCATTCATCTCAGTCACGGTCGGAGGAAGGCAATGGCAAACCACCTCCGCTAGGACCTTGCCTAGTTCGGCGGTGCGGATTTACCGCATCGTTCCCTACGCTCCTCGGAGTATGGGACCTGATCATCATCATTGGCAGATTTCAGTCACTGTGATTTACCTCACATAAATCCTTCTTGCCGCACAACGAAGTGTGTTGCTATTCCTACGTGCACACTGTCTCTCTGCAGTCGTAATCATCTGTTGCTGAAATTCAGTTAAATAGCGTGAAAAATAGCAATAGGGCTCATTAATGCGAAATATTTTCCTGTCGCGATAAACATCCCAAACTTCCAGAGCTGTGTCATCTGGATTTTAATATCCTACCCGCCTTTCATTGCTGCTGGATACAGTACTTCGTGACAAAGTAAATGAGAAATGAATTACATAAGAAAAAAGTGAGATAAGATTTATTTTCTACACCATCTTTGCCCAGTGTAGTCCGATTCTATAGTATTACGAAACACTTATAACTTACAATGAGCACAATTCTGGTTGCAGTCAATGATGAAGTCTTGCTTCCATTGTCACCTGCAACGTCAGCACTGCATCTCTGGTGCATTTAGATTTCCTAACTGATCGTCGTCTAGCAGATCCTCAATATCCTTTTATATTCTTCTATGTATTATTTTTATCAGCAACTTCAATGAGTGACTGCTAAACTGATTATGCGATAATTCTCGCACTCGTAGGTTCTAGCTGTCTTCACAATTGTGTGGATGACTTTTTCCGATAGTTTGATGGTGTTTTATCACTCTCATAAATTCTAGGCAACAACGTGAGTAGTCATTTTGTTGCCGCTTCGTCCGATGATTTTAGAAATTCCTACGGAATGTTATCTATACCCTCTGCATTATTTGATCTTAAGTCATCAAAAGCCCTGTTAAATTCTGATTCTAAATGGGATTCTCCATCTCTTCCCTATCGCATCCTGTTTCTTCTTCCAGTACGTCATCAGACAATTCCTCCCACTCATAGGTACATTCACTGTACTCTTTGCACCTATCCACTCTCTCCTCTGTACTTAACAGTGGAAATCCCATTGCAGTCTTCATGTTAACTTCCTTGCTTTTAATTTCACCGAAGTTTGTTTTGACTTTTTCTGTGTGTTGAGTGAGTTCTTCCGACAGTCATTTCTGTTTGGACATCTTTAAACTTACAAGCAGCCATGCACGCTAGCTTTCCTGCACTGTCTATTTATTTCATTCCTAAGTGACCTGTATTTCTGTATTCCTGAATATATGTGAAAATTTATGTACCTCACTCATTCATCGATCAGCTGAAGTATTTCATCTGTCACCCATGTTTCTTTGCAGTTACCATTCTTGTAATTATATTTCTCTTTCCGACTTCTGTGACGGCTGTTTTTAAAGCTGTTCATTCTTCTTCGACTGAAATGCCTACTGAGCTAGTTATTATCCCAGTATCTGTAGCCTCAGAGAACTTCAAGCGTATCTCTTCCTTCCTTAGTGTCATGGCGCTTAGCGAGGGTGCCAAACATTATGTTTCCGTGTGGTAGACAGACATACAAAATACGGTTCTGTTGAGAAAGTTGCATGGGAGCTGAAGCATAAATCAATCATGGAATGAATAAACGAACATCGCTGTAAAATAGTTGTACTGAGGATACTCAACATATACATTGAGGATCTGCATGTGGTGCAGTGGTGCTGACATGCACCCTTGTAAGTCTCTGTACCACTGCACCTGACTGAAGTTTAACTTCTAGTCCTAGCCGTGAGTCAACGTCTCGGAGGCGAGGTAAGAACTGAATAGCGACGTACATAACTGTGCTGCCAAGTGGCTCCGCTGACATCGTCGCAGAAAAGACAGGCTGGGTCCCGTAGAGTAACTTGTGAGTAACTGGCAATAATTGGAGCTACTACTGCAGACGTGGTATCGATAGCGCAAAGACACCACACTTAGCATTTCCGAATCCCACGTCCTTGCGCATTGATTCTGCAGTCTCCTCTTTATCACTAGTACGTTGTGATCTGAGTCTCTGTCTATTCCTGGGTACGCCTTACAACACAGTATCTGATTTCTGGATCTCTGCCTGATCATGAAGCAATCTAATTGAAATCTTCCCATATCTACCGGTCTTTTCTAACAAGGGAACCTCCCCATCGCACCCCCCTCAGATTTAGTTATAAGTTGGCACAGTGGATAGGCCTTGAAAAACTGAACACAGATCAATCGAGAAAACAGGGAGAAGTTGTGTGGAACTATGAAAAAAATTAGTAAAATATACAAACTGAGTAGTCCTTCGGAAGATAGGCAACATAATGGAACATGTAAGATTGGGAGCCCCGTGGTCCCGTGGTTAGAGTGAGTAGCTGCGAAACGAGAGGTCCTTGGTTCAAATCTTCCCTCGACTGAAAATTTTACTTTCTTTATTTTCGCAAAGTTATGATCTGTCCGTTCGTTCATTGACGTCTCTGTTCACTGTAATAAGTTTAGTGACTGTGTTTTGCGACCGGACCGCAAAAACGTGCGATTAGTAGACGAAAGGGCGTGCCTCTCCAATGGGAACCGAAAACATTTGATCGCAAGGTCATAGGTCAACCGATTCCTCCACAGGAAAACACATCTGATATATTCTATACGACACTGGTGACGGCATGTGCGTCACATGACAGGAATATGTTGTCGACCCATCTAACTTGTACACTTAGCGAATGGGTAACAAGATTCTTCTGCCTTGCCCGATTTAGGTTTTCTTGTGGATGTGATAATCACTCCCAAAAAAGTGGCGAAAACATAAGAGTTTGTCACATAAACTGAAAATAAAGAATTAAACTTTTCACTCGAGGAAGGACTTGAACCTAGGACCTCTCGTTCCATAGCTGCTCTCGCTAACCACGGGACCAAGGCGCTCCTGGCCTCACATTGTCCTTTATGTTACATATCTTCGCATGGACTACTCAGTTTGTATATTTTACTAATTTTTTTCACAGTTCCTGATGTGTTGGTGAATGTGCCAACACCTTGTAGATAGAGGAGGCCGAAATGCAGGCTATCTAACGCAGACGGGCGTGAATTCTGGAACAGGATAAGTAGTGAATTCTAATAAGAAAAGTATGCAGCTCCTCTAATACTTAACTTTTATTTATCCTTGTTGTGAATACAGCATTCTTGATGAGACATTTCATACGATAACTATCAAACTATGTAAGGCTAATGGCGCCTTGCTAAGTCGTAGCCATTAACTTAGCTGAAGGCTATTCTGTCTCTCGGCAAATGAGAGCAAAGGCTTCGTCCGTATAGGCGCTAGCAACGTCGTCGTACAACTGGGGCGAGTTCTCGTACGTCTCTCGAGACCTGCCGTGTGGTGGCGCTCGGTCTGCGATCACACAGTGGCGACACGCGGGTCCGACATGTACTAATGGCCCGCGGCCGATTTAAGCTACCACTAAATCTGAGGGGGGTGCGATGGGGAGGTTCCCTTGTAAGCATACCTCCTCCTCTTGTGGTTCTTGAACAGAGTATTCGCTATTACGAGCTGAAATTTATTGCAGAACTCAATTAATCTTTCTCCTCCTACTTAGCCCATATTCTTCCATAACCCCTTCTTCTTCACCTACAACCCCATTTCAAACCCCAATGGCTATGAGATTTTCATCTCCCTTTACTTTATAAATTATCCGTTCAATATCCCCATATACTTTCTCAATTTCTTCACTTTCTGCTTGCGACGACGGCATGTATACCTGAACTATCGTTGTCTGGGTTGGTTTGCTGTCGATTCTGGAGAGAGCAACACTGTCGCTGATCTGTTTACAGTGACTCACTCCCTGACCTGCCTTCCTATTCATAACGAATGCTACTCCCGTTATACCATTTTCTGCTGCTGTCTACATTACCCTATACTCCTCTGACCAGAAATCCTTCTCTTCTCTCTCTTTCACTTCACTGATCCCCACTGTATCTAGACTGAGTCTAAGCATTTCCCTTTTCAGTTTTTCTAGCTTCCCTACCACGTTCAAGTTTCTGACACCAGACCCCGACTCGTAAAATGTTACCCATCCCTGATTATTTAATCTTTTTCTCGTGGTCACAACCCATTGGCAGTACCCTCCTGGAATCCCGAATGGGAGACTAGTCAGGAATATTTCGCCAACGGAGAGATCTTCATGATAGTTTTTAGCTACTGGCCACATGACCTGTAGATAGACATTATGTATGTTTAATGCAGTGATTTCCATATGCCTTCTCCAACCTCCTGCCGACGATCGTTGCCGATTCTTCTGCCTCTTAGAGGCAATTTCCCACTCCAAAACGTTAATATACACTTTTACAACACGCCACCGCCTATCCCCCAGGTGTGCGTTATGGACATTAAGTTAGCCTGTCAAAACCTACAAACGTACATGTTTAGGTCAGTGGTCCTAAACACACGGAGCTTTGGAGATCTTATAACTATTTAGAGGCATTTATCTTGCAGGAGAATATGAACAACTACGTTGGCCTGTTTCGTGAGGCTTTATTTATACATAACATTTAAAGAACTGCTACTGTATTCTGAAAATCATACAGACGTTTAAAGGAGTTTCTTAGCTGGAAATTGTCGATGTTACCACTGACTAAAATATTCACCGCATTTCCAAAGTACCCTTCACAACATGACTGTTGCGACAGAATAGGCAGACTCCAATCCGTAAACTGAATAATGTGAAGAGCTGTTATACTATTTGATAAGAACTTTCACACCTCACTACAGATAAGCAAAATAACGTCAATAGTCGCTGTAACGCTTAATAGCCTCATGTCTCGTTGTACTGACTAACATTCAGATCTGTAATCAAAAAGTAGTTCAAATGGCTCTGAGCACTATTGGACTTAACATCTTAGGCCATCAGTCCCCTAGAACTTAGAACTACTTAAACGTAACTAACCTAAGGACATCGCACACATCCATGCCCGAGGCAGGATTCGAACCTGCGACCGTAGCGGTCGCGCGGTTCCAGACTGAAGCGCTTAGAACCGCTTGGCCATACCGGCCGGCGAAAAAGCGTCATTTTCAGGTCCAAGCATAATCTGTCATCGACGTACGAATCACAAAGGAGTCTTCAAACGAAAACAATGCTGTGACAACTGGTGGGCTTCTTACTAGAAGTTATGTAATCCCTCTGATTTTGGCTTTATTGCACTCGACTTTGTTGGTTGCACGTGCTGGCGTAACTTGCTTAATAAGCAGTACTGTTTCCATTAGGAGACACCGTTAGTCGTTGTCATTGTGGTTTGCACCCTGATGGCAGAATATGCATGGCGCCAGAGGCTGATCCTTTTTCGAGTCGAAACTGGTAGCATGTTTCAAATTAATAACGTTTGAATTACAACACAGCTGTTAGTTTGAAATTCCTTTATTCAAGTACATATAATCTTTCGGTCCCTTTAGATATATGTCAGTCCTCAGCCTGGCACTAACTGCCCGCCGGCCGAAGTGGCCGCGCGGTTCTGGCGCTGCAGTCTGGAACCGCGAGACCTCTACGGTCGCAGGTTCGAATCCTGCCTCGGGCATGGATGTGTGTGATGTCCTTAGGTTGGTTAGGTTTAACTAGTTCTAAGTTCTAGGGGACTAATGACCTCAGCAGTTGAGTCCCATAGTGCTCAGAGCCATTTGAACTAACTGCCCACGGCCTTGCTTTCACCTCGCTCTGTATGTTTCATAAATGACGTCAGTACATCTTGTTAGTAGGTGCGGCCACAGTGGCAGTCACGCCACACAACAGGCGTCGTGAATGCAGCGCAGTAGTAATGTAATGGGGTTGTGCTATACGCGTGCATATGTATGGGTGCCGGCGTGCGCGTGTGTTTGCAGGCGCGTGTATGTTTACGCGCTGCGCGGTCGACCATCGTGACACGGCGGCCGGAATTATGCGTCAACAATAGGAAGGCGGGTCGCCGCACAATCGGCCAATTATATGACGATTAATTCCGGTAAGCCGTGAGCCGCGACGTAATGACATATTGGCCCAAGTGGCGCACCCGTTGTCGCACAAATTGACGGCCGGATGAGTGTCGATGGCGGCTGCCTTGTCGGGGCTCGTATAATCTGCTCCTGCCCGGCTCATAAAATAATAATCTGAGGTATATTCCGCTCGGATTACCGGCGGATTCTGGGCGCCATCACCCACGTAATAATTCACTTGTCCCTTCCGACAGATTGACACCGTATGGCAGTATCGCTGATGTAATACCTTTGAACATTAACGAGTATTTGAAAGTAGTCAATAAACAAGAGTAACAGTTTTGCCCAGAATAAAGTTGTTCCTTCTCATGATAAATTTTGGAGTGATAACTCACTAATTGTGGTCAGCCAGTGAATATACGATAAATCACTTGGTGCTGACGATCCAAAGTTTACGTTTATAGCAGAAGATGATAAATCACTCGGTGCTGAAGTTCCATTGCTTACTTTTGGTGTAGATTATCCTCAAATTGGTGCTACGAAGATAAACGGTTTTTCTAATCAGTCGGAAGTCTGCGTCGGTAGCTGCGGTGTAAGCGCGGCTCATTGTTAATCAAAGGATCTCGGGTTCGATTCTGGCGCCGGTCGGAGAATTTCTCCGGTATGGGTCAGGGTGTTGCGTTCTTACATTCGTGTCATCGTTACTGAGAAGAGAATCGTCTCAAACGCATTCTCGTATCATCTTTCCACTCCTGAGAAGGCTGAATTTGGTGAACTGAATGCCACTAAACCGAAATTTAACAAAAAATGAACAAAGTTGGTCATACGATGATCCGGAAAATGGAAAGTATTATGTCTTCAGCGAACGTACCAAGCTGATGGTTATTTAGAAGCCAATGGGGTATTGACATCTACCGAAGTTTACTCGGGAAGGTGTTAATGCGAATGCCCCCCTCCCTCTTCCACAGTAATGCAGAAACCCAAATCTACAAGTCATATGAATAATGGTCGAGCGGTTCTAGGCGCTTCAGTCCGTAACCGCGCTGCTGCTGCGGTCGCAGGTTCGAATCCTGCCTCGAGCATGGATGTTGTGATCGCCTTAGGTTCGTTAGGTTTAAGTAGTTCTAAGTCTACGGGACTGATGACCTTAGATGTTAAGTCCCATAGTGCTTAGAGCCATTTGAATGTTCGAATCCTGCCTCGGGCATGGATGTGTGTGATGTCCTTAGGTTCGTTAGGTTTAAGTAGTTCTAAGTCTAGGGGACTGATGACCTCAGATGTTAAGTCCCATAGTGCGGAATAAACGTACGTTGTGGTCGTTGATTGTTCAGGATTGCAGAGTCACGTATCCATTTTTCTTTTGAGGTGATTTTAACTTTACAAATAACGAACAAAAATTTTGCGAATTGTTGCTTATTTGGCCTGTAGAAATGAACAATGGAACGGGTAAGATGCACTGGACTATACCGCGCGTCAGTACTACGTCCTTCACACTAGATAAAAACAATACAACGTCTTCTTCAATGCTAAAGGTAAAACTGTAAAAGCGTCGTGTCTGTCTGTGTGTGTGTTTGAAGAGGGTAATATCCAAAACTACTAGACGAATTTCTAGGGGTTTTCGCAGGTAACTTGAGCGTAGCTTGGGGCATTATACAGGCCTTATTTCATCAAAATTGTAACTCGATAAGAAAAGATAGCGTAACTTCATATTTTATCCAAACCGTCTGCTCTGCTTGGTATTTCGCAAGTTTAGTCAGCACGGCGTAATATACCAAAGAATCAATTTATGTCGCTGTTAGTTTCGTAGTGGATCAAAAAGCCAATGGATAGCGTTGTTAGTATTTTGAACTGTTACAAATGTGTTTTCGCAAATTTAGGTCAATGACAGAATTAAGATACACCATCTTATCTTTACGAATGCAAACTAAAAGCGAATTTACTTGGCTAGTATATACGGATTTACTGATTTTGCTTTGTGTGTTAATCAAGTTAAATACATCGCATTGTTTCTTTCGAAAAAGTTTATATTCTGTACTAGGAAAAACGAATTTATTAAGTCTGATTTGTAATTTGGGAGCCTACTCATTACGTTTTGATTTCGTTTTGTTTAAGAATAAAAATGCCTAGAGAACGGTCGAATTTTTCTGAATATACCAGGACGACCAAAAGACTGAGGATTATATGGTCTCAAGACTCCAATGAACATTGTGAGGCGAGACTTTCTGCTGCTTAAGAACATCATACTTTTAACTCATTCTTTGGAAACTCCTACCAGAAGTGAGGCACTCCGTAATTCTGATCGAGAGCGTCATTCACTATCTTGCTCCTCAGAACCCTTTACTCACAGGGGTTTCAAGTTATTACTCTTCACTATAACATCATAGAGGTGAGAGTGTAAATAATCTTCGAATGCCAGGTTCCTCAGCTAGTCTTAATGTTAATGCTGCATCTGTAGTGTCAAAGCCGGCCGGAGTGGCCGTGCGGTTCTAGGCGCTGCAGTCTGGAGCCGAGCGACCGCTACGGTCGCTGGTTCGAATCCTGCCTCGGGCATGGATGTGTGTGATGTCCTTAGGTTAGTTAGGTTTAATTAGTTCCAAGTTCTAGGCGACTGATGACCTCAGAAGTTAAGTCGCATAGTGCTGAGAGCCATTTTTTTTTTTTTTTTTTGTAGTGTCAAAGTGTCTGCTTACTACGCTCATAGACATCAGGCACAAATACTGCCCATTTTCTCCTCAAGCTCTTTCTTTTATTCGAGTGGGTTGTCACGTCATTCCTATGACATAAGGCAAGTCTACGTCAGAATTCCAAAGTGTCTTACGAATAACATTAAGTTTCATATAATTATCATTATCATTTATCGCCTGTGAGAAGGCATTTGACAAAATGCACAGAAAAATGCTGTGGTCAGTAATGGATAAAAGAGACTTCCCCAGGGACCTGAATAAAGTATGAGAAAATTTTTATTGAAAAGCACCAAATTGGTTCAAAAAATGGTTGAAATGGCTGTAAGCACTATGGGACGTAACATATGAGGTCATCAGTCCCCTAGAACTTAGAACTACTTAAACCTAACTAACCTAAGGACATCACACACAGCCATGCCCGAGGCAGGATCCGAACCTGCGACCGCAGCAGCAGCGCGGTTCCACATTGAAGCGCCAAGAACAGCTCTGCCACAGCGGCCGGCCGCTTCGCACCAAACGAGTGCCGGTCGCGGTCTCGCGGTTCTAGGCGCGCAGTCCGGAACCGTGCGACTGCTACGGTCGCAGGTTCGGATCCTGCCTCGGGCATGGATGTGTGTGATGTCCTTAGGTTAGTTAGGTTTAAGTAGTTATAAGTTCTAGGGGACTGATGACCACAGCAGTTGAGTCCCATAGTGCTCAGAGCCATTTGAACCAAACGAGTCGGAAAACCGTTGACTGAAAAGAAAAACAAAAAACACAGACCATTCGTCGCAGTGTTACAAATTGTTACAGCTTCACATATATTGGAATTTTCTACCATTTCCTGATGCCCATAAACGCCGCAGTTCATTGTGTTGTAAAAATTTTAATGTCTGTTTCTAAATTACATGTGCTATTGTTTGTATTTTATTTTATACTAGTTGACAATCCTGGTATTGCCTGGGTATTAATTTGCCAATTTTTTATTAGAAACGAAAAAAAATGAACAGTTTGTATTGCAAACCCGACAAAATTTCGTTCACATGTATTCGTGTAAACACCTTTGAAATTATGAATTAGTACAAACATTTCGGACAATTTCTGTACAATGGACTCAGCATCTTCTCATGTCTACTACGCTATTTGTAAATATTTGTATGGCAGTGCCTTTTCATAACTCTAGAGACAGTTGTATGCGCTTCACAACTGAAAGCTGTCAAAAGCACTGCCAGGTGTCGGGGATTTCACTAAGTTGACTCGACTGTAGGAGTGTCTTAGTAGTAAAGAATAAATGTATTGAAACATCATGCACGATGAGGCATTTTTCACAAATCTCATTGTTTACGGCGTAATTTGTCTTAAACTATATATCGTACAATCATATGTTTGTGTAGATACATTCAGCGTGATGTGTGGATACGTCTGCGAAATATGTTTCGAATAGTATTAGTAGCAAAGAATTAATAAATTGAAAGGTCAAGCATGATGCGCAAGTCTTTCACGCATGACAGTGTTGATGACGTCGTGTCTCTTGATCTCCATGTAATACAGTGATATGATTTTGTAGATACGTTCAGCACTACGTGTAGATACTGTCTGCAGAATGTGATGCGAATAGTTGGTTGGAAATATATAATAAAATCGTCATATGTCCTGAACTATGGTAGATAGGATAAACTGTTGACGGACAGTAAGGTCCCGGGTTCGATTCCCGGCGGGGTCAGAGATTTTCTCTGCCTCGTGATGACTGGGTGTTGTGTGATGTCCTAAGGTTAGTTAGGGTTAAGTAGTTCTAAGTTCTAGGGGACTCATGACCATAGATGTTAAGTCCCATAGTGCTCAGAGCCATTTGAACAATTTGACAGTAAGGGGTATAAGTAGCTAGATTGGTTGATATTTTCTCTCCAGTGGTTTAGGAGGAGATGTGGAACATACACCAATTCTGAATGTACTGTGTGAATCACGGGAAACTGAAGGAACGACCTTAGCATGTTTGTCACCATAAAAAAAAAAAAATCCAAAGGAACTCCTCCTAGTCAACGCAAGGCCTCACAAAAGACTGCATATCCGAGAGGAGTATTCAGTGATTAGTGCAACACTTTTTCTGTTCGGCCAGTTTCGGCTGAAAAAAATGAGGAATTTGTTGTGGAACAGCATGGAATATTCTCGCCTCAGCCGCTGTAGTTTCATGACGTTGCGATAAGTAGCGTTCAAAATGGTGTTTGCAACGGAGATACGTTCGAGGCAGAGAGCTATCACTGGTGAAAAACCAGAACATCGCAGATATCCGTAGGCACTTCCAGAATGTCTACGGAGACCTGACAGTGAACAAAAGGACGACAAATCGTTGGGCGAGGCATCTATCATCATCGCAAAACCGTCGCGTAAACGTGTCCGATCTTCCGCGTGACAGCCGGTCGCACGCAACTGCAATGTTGGAACATGGGAGCACTCCCATTCGTGGTAACTGGCGGATCAAACACGTCGCTGCTCAACCGGAGTTGTCTGCGGGTAGCGCTGCCACACTCGTCCACCAGTTGGGGTTCTTAAAGGTGTGTGCGCTCTGGGTTCCTAGCCACCGAACAAAAGACCCCAATGAAGGACCATCCGTGCAGTGTTATTTGTGTGTTACGAGGCTGATCATTAGAATTTTTTGTCGATCGTGGTCACAGGCGATGACACACGGGTTCACCTCTCCGAACCGGAAACAATACGGCAATCCATGGAGAGGCGCGACACCACCTCTCTTCCTCAAGACAAAGTTCAAAGCTGCACCCCAAATCGGTAAAGATCACAGCGACAGTCTTCTGTTTGATATCCCGTCTCGTGCTGCAACCATCAACTCTGAAGTGTACTGCGTTACCCTCAGGATACTGAAGAAACGACTTTTGCATGTTTCTCGCTACAAAAAAATGCAAACGAACTCCTTCAAAACAACGCAAGGCCTCACACAAGTTTGCCTAACCGAGAGGAGCTCATAAAACTTTATTGGACTGCTCTTCCTCATTCTCCCTACAGCGCAGATCTCACACCTTCGGAGCTTCATCTGTTTGGCTCAATGAAGAAAGCAGTCTGTTGGCAGCTGTTCGTGCGTGATGGTGAGGTTATTGATGCTGCAAGACGTTGGTTCCGACGACGTACTGTAGAGTTTACCATGCGGGCATACATACACTCCCGGTAAGGTGGAGTAAGGTCGTTGCATTGGACCGAGATGATATAGAGCCATTGAGGTTTGTAACTAAAATACGGGGGTTGGAACTTTAATAGTGGCAACTATTTAGTTAGAGCTCGTACAAAACAGATACGTGTTTCAAAGTCTTACTGACCTTCAAACTAGTCACCAGCATTGTGTATAACCCGTTGCCAACGATGTGGAAATCGTAGAATACTCTTAGCAGTGCCAGTTGTGTTGACAGTTCTAGCGGCGCGGTCTATTGCCCGACGAACTTGTAGCAGTTCTGAAGCGATTTCCGTGAAGTGTTTCAAATGTGTGTGAAATCTTATGGGACTCAACTCCTAAGGTCACAAGTCCCTAAGCTTACACACTATTTAACGAAAATTATCCTAAGGACAAACACACAAACCCATGCCCGAGAGAGGACTCGAACCTCCGCCGGGACCAGCTGCACAGTCCATCACTGCAGCGCCCAAGACCGCTCGGCTAATCCCGCGCGGCTGTGACGTGTTGCCTTCAGTTTAGAAATCGAGCTGAAATTACGAGGGCTTAAGTCAGGACTGTGCAGTGGGTGGCATAGCACTCTTAGCAGCCCCATCAGTTAAACAAATCAGTAACAACTTGCACTGTACTTAATTGAGCATTGTCCTGCAAAATGACGGTCAGGTCCTGCAGAGACTCTCATCACGTCTGTCTGTACGCTGTTCATTTTTGGAACACTACCTACGACCAGCTTAGAGACAAAAGTGATGACACTTTCTGCAGGACCTGACCTTCATTTTGCAGGACAATGCTCAAGCACGCACAGTGCAAGCTGTTACTGATTGGTTTGACTGATGGGGCTGCTGAGTGCTATACCATCTACTGCACTCCCCTGACTTAAGCCCTCGTGAGTTCAGCTCGATTTCTAACACTTCACGGCATTCGCTTCAGAACTGCAGCAAATTCGTCGGGCAATAGACCGCGCCGCTCGAACTGTCAGCACAACTGGCACTGCTAAGAGTATCCTACGACTTCCACATCGCTGGTAACAAATGGTTCAAATGGCTCTGAGCACTATGGGACTTAACATCTGAGGTCATCAGTCCCCTAGAACTTAGAACTACTTAAACCTAACTAACCTAAGGACGCCACACACATCCGTGCCCGAGGCAGGATTCGAACCTACGACCGTAGCGGTCGCGCGGTTCGCTGGTAACAGCTTGTTCACTATGCTGGTGACTACTTCGAAGGTCAGTAAAAATTTGAAACACGTATTTATTTTGTACGAGCTGTAAATAAATAGTTGCCACTATTAAAGTTCCAACCTTCGCAGTAGGGAATAATATGGTGAAATGTAATCCTGAATAAAAATAGCCTGCTTTTGCAAAAAAAGTGTTGCATTACTGACTGATCGTCCCTCGTACATACATAATGTTTTTTATAATGTGTATGTAATGTGCTTGGAACACCATTCGATTAATAAATAAATGACAGCTGTACTCTGAGCGCGAGGATGCGGAGGAGGTCATTTCCGTACAAGCTACCCCATGACGCACGTGCCATCCCGGCAGCTTATAGAAAGGAAGAGCCGGAGGGCAGAGCGGCTACCCTCCCACGCCCTGCGTGCGCGGGCCTAATGTTTCCGCGCCACCCACGCCTCGCCTCCCTCATCACGGGTCGCGCTCCGCGCACGACACGCGCTGCGCTCTAATGGCGCACGCTTATAATTAAAGCGCGCAAGGAGACCGCGCCGCGTAATGGAGTTCTTACGGAATCTCCTAATGGATCCCGCGGAAGCGCGGATGACGCTGTTTGAGAAAGGCGGGCCGTCCTCACGCGCGTGAGCGACGTACCTGCGGGCGTGCGTGATTTCCGCTGCGAGTCTCCCAGCTTCCTCAGGCCCCTTCAAGCTGTACTCGGGCCCGTCAGGTGCATCCGGCGACGGACGTCTCGCGAAAGCTTTCTGGAAACGTCAGACGAGGACGACACTTGAGTTTTGTTGTTGTACCGGGTGATTCAAAACGAAAAAGATTTCAGTTGTTTATTACAGATAAGCTTTGACAGAAAGAAACATATTGCGCCTAACACTGGATACAGAATGATTCAAAGTTTTATATTCACACAGAAGACATACCATACAGTCACCATGAACTCCAAGCGTTCCTCGAGAAACATCGATATGGTAGTCCGCTTCAATACACACACGAACAGCTTTACTGAATCGACAGCTTCAACAGTTCGATTCCTCAGCTCCTGTAGAGAAACTGCCACAGGTGGGACCAGGACTGTGTTTTTTACGTACCACCATATAAAAAAAACCGTGAGGGGTCAGTTCTGTGACCGGGGAGGCCAAGAACAGTGAACAAGATCTTATTGTCGACCTCTTCCAATCTAAGCTTGTGGGATGGTGTTCGTAAGATGAAGCCGCACCGCTAGGTAAAAGTGAGTCGGGGTCCCGTCATGAAGAAAAAAAAATTAAATCATTGCAATCTTTGTGAAGTTAAGGAAACAGTCAGTTTTACAGCATGTTCTGGTGTGACGTTACTGTCAGTTTACTGCAGTCCGGAGTGGCCGGCCGATTCTGGGCGCTACAGTCTGGAGCCGAGCGACAGCTACGGTCGCAGGTTATAATCCTGCCTCGGGCATGGATGTGTGTGATGTCCTTAGGTTGGTTAGGTTTAATTAGTTCTAAGTTCTAGGCGACTGATGACCTCAGAAGTTAAGTCGCATAGTGCTCAGAGCCATTTGAACCATTTCTCAGTTTACTCCATAAACATTGGGAATAGGAACGGCACAAAACACATTCAGTTCCGGTTACTTGACGTCCATAATTTTGTATTGTATTCTTTTCAAAAACCATATACCAAGAGTGCTTTGTAAACACAATTACAGGATTACTAATTCCGGCAAAGCGTATTGCATCCCCAGATACATCAAACAGGATAATAGTAGCTACAGAGTGGTGTAAGCACTGTATGATGTACCTATCACTGACTGGATTTATGGATCTGAGGATGGTAGTACATATTGCCGAAACTAGTAGTCTAGTAATCGTGTTTCCACAGCGATCTTAGCAAAATAAGTTGGTTATCAAGAGAAGACTACAATACCGCTGGCCGGAGTGGCCGTGCGGTTCTAGGCGCTACAGTCTGGAACCGAGCGACCGCTACGGTCGCAGGTTCGAATCCTGCCACGGGAATGGATGTGTGTGATGTCCTTAGTTAGTTAGGTTTAATTAGTTCTAAGTTCTAGGCGACTGATGACCTCAGAAGTTAAGCTGCGTAGTGCTCAGAGCCATTTGAACCATTTTTGAACTACAATACCTTCAGTTTCTACGAGTCTCTTTCGAGAAGTGAAATGCAAAATTTCTGCCTTCTGTTATGGTCACCGGCATGCAATTGCTGCAGAAACTGCAACTTATAAAGCTTCATATGCAGGCGTCATTTCAGAACACGCCACAGCGTTGTTTCAGGAATTTGAAATTCCTGGTATTCCCGGCTTGTGGACTTCCGAGGGCACCGTGTCAACCCATCTCGCATACGCTCATTTTCGGAAGACGTGCGTGAACGGCCAGTGCTCTTCCGATTGCTTATGCAACTGATTTCCAAGGAATTTTGTATGGCAGTCATAAATCTGCTTGTGCAGAGGCGGCTTCTTGCAAACTGCTCGTTGCACTTGAACGATGGATTGACTTCGCGTGAATCCCAACTCAAAAATTATTTGTCTTGTGGTATAGTCGTCATGTTGCTACAAACTACACAGTAGCTATGCCAAACCTTTAGACCTTTCTCAATCCAGCGACATGCGCAAAATGTTCTATCTTTTATAATTTGTCTGCAATAAACAATTGAAATCTGTTCTTTCTTTGTAAATCATTTGGTATATATTTGTATTTCTGTAAACTGAGATGACAGTGAGAACTTCAAGAAATCAGAATGTGCGAGAACGTCTTCAAACGAGGGAGCAGATGTAATCTGTCAGTGAGACCGTATGACAATCGTATCTTACTAATTTTTTCATGATTGCAGTATATGAAGTTCATACTAAAATATGAGTCCTCCAAAGACGTTAGATGCAGCCATAAAAAAATCGAGAAAATCGACTTTGAAGTTTCCCGAGCGTCTTCAATATCGTCAGTTTTTCTCTTTCTTTCTTTCTTTTGCTAGGTCGTGTGGCTTTGTGCCAGAAAAATCGCTTGACTTGTTGGCGATCCTGATAAATCTTCATTTCTGCGTGGAGTACATTACATTAATATGAAGTTTTTTTTTTTTTTTTTACTTCGTCATCAACAATCTCTTATAAAAGATCTGCGGTAGCGTTCTCGCTTCCCACGCCCGGGTTCCCGGGTTCGATTCCCGGCGGGGTCAGGGATTTTCTCTGCCTCGTGATGGCTGGGTGTTGTGTGCTGTCCTTAGGTTAGTTAGGTTTAAGTAGTTCTAAGTTCTAGGGGACTTATGACCACAGCAGTTGAGTCCCATAGTGCTCAGAGCCATTTGAACCAGAGCCATTATAAAAGATCGGTAACTATGAATTTATATCTGCAACTAAAACTGAATTTTTGTGTGTGGTATGTAATTCTAGAAAGAAGTTTGTTACCAATAGAAATGACAATTAGTTAAGTGTTGATTACCACATATTTGATGATTTTTATATTTAAATGATGTAGGTACTCGAAATGGACGGCAAAAAGGAAAAACAATTATTGACCAAAACGCCACTCGAACCAGCAGTTACCAGTCTCGAGCACTACAGATCGTTTTTCTTTCATCGTTATATATTTCACACTTGACAGAAATACACGTTTGTTTAAAATTTCATATCGGTCAGGAATCGAACCATGGGTACCCAGGTGGCAGGCGAACAGTGTACCACATCGCCACACTGGCTGTTGAAAAGTTTACCTTATTTTATGGTTTTAAAGTCGCTCAGGAAACTGCAGAGTCAAATTTCTCAGAAAGCTTTAAGGAATGCATTGACTTGTTTTGGGAGAGTGATCTTGAGTTTCGTACTTCACGTACCGAAAACATAAAAACTTATAAATATCCGAGTGCGGGATGGTGTCGTCGTAAGTGGTGCAGGAAAGCGAGCACTCGACGCTTAGGAAAAACAGAGAAATTCGCCGAAATGTTTACGCTCCTACGTGAGCGAGGGTGTGCCACCTGCGCAAACGTTGACACCATCTGTGGCAGCGTGACGTAATGATGACGTGCACAAACTATCAGAAGCCGTCCTTGGACTGTGTTACGTCAGACACTTGCTGCAGACGGAGACGATGGTGTTAACTGTCGAAAGCTTGCTGTTTTAGCCACGTTTGACTTGGAAGAAAATCCGAGAATTTATTTTACGACAGATCACATTGTAGGATGCACTAAGCCCTCTTAAGGAAACATCTAACTCCCTCACGAGTAGACCTGATTACTTAAGTGGTTTTACACTACTTTATACAAGATGAGATGTGAAGTCATAAAGCATTAATTATCATTTCGAAAAAAATAAAGTAACATAATTTATTTGTTGTTTGTTTTCTGGTACATTGCCACAGTCGTGGTACCACAATGAAATCCCCACGTCACAATACCTTAGTATGCAGCTAGAGGATATAAGACCACACGGACAACTGACTGACAAGTCAATCATTTTTGAAGTCGTATCTGGAACAACGGCGATCTTGTGTCTTCATATAATAAAAAAAACAATCAGTCTAGATTGCAGGTGGTATTTTTTTTTGTAACCTGTTTCATAGATACACCATCTTCAGACCAGTATGTACCCTTATCGTAAATTACTGGCTAGCATAGGAATGCTACGGGCTGTACAGAGAGAGCTCCCCCATCGATCCGCACGCAATCACCTGAAGAATCAGTAACATTAAGACGCTTAAAATAGCATACGTATGATTATAAAAACTTCATATAGTGCATTGTATAATTATAACGGTAGTTACAATCGACAAAAGAATTAAAACTGTTTCATATAATTGAAAATGATATTAACTGTAAGAGAAGCCACAAATAAAGGCTAATACTCTATGAACTGCCCTCTGTGCGCAATAGTTGAAACTGTTAGATCGTGTATATTTTACCAAAGATTATGGCATTGGTAGCGCAGACATCGACGCGTAGATGTGCTGAGCAGGACACCGCCTGTTACCAACTCACACTACGGCCGCCGCTCCAGTCAGTAAATGATATGTGTTTCGCTGCATACTCGTCGCTTTATTGCAAAACAGTCATATGCGCGTGAGGACGGAGAAATATGAGATTTAAAAAATTAAACAAAAACATAACAAAACCGGAAAAAACATGTTTAAAATATAGTGGATTTACCGTCTGTCACGAAGTGACCACACAAGCAGGTAATGATTTAAATCTGTTAGTAGCTCACGAAAATAGATGAGAACTAGGCGCTAAGAAATCAGAGAACATAGCATTCCTGTTTGTTTTAGTCTAAATAGGAGAGCTCAATCTGTAAATGATAAAAACTGTACAATAAGCACTCCATAAAATATACAGCGTGTATCACGAAGACATCCAAATATTTTAATATGTTATTCTACAAGTATAACTAAAGAAAAAAGTTCGTATAAACATAGGTCCGCAAATGTTTAGTTACGAAGTTACGGCTAATGAAAGATTTTGCTTGAAATTTAGCAACTTTGCTATATGATGTCATCGCATATCTGTACGAGGTTAAAATAAAGCACGGTAACTACTTATTTTGTTGTTTTTGGTCTGGTGAATCTAATAAAACATGTCCAAGACGTGTATCTGCAGTAGTTTTCCAGAACATCCAGGGAGGCGAAGGGTGTTATACAAGTAAATTTGTTTACCTTCCATTAAGAATTCATGTCATTGTTGGCAACCGTTAGTGTATTGTTTCAGTGGTTTCCTAACCTTCAAAGAAGTTAGTTTTCTGTATTGTTCAGTGAAAGAACATAATAACAACAGTGTATTTAAGTGAAACGACACAGTAACTGTTGTAGTTTGTAGATTATTTATGAAATAGAGATGCCTTTCAAATTTACGACAGAGGAATTCGCCGATATGGTGTTTATTTATGGCAAATGTGATGGTAATGCTACGGCTGCAGTTGACGAATATCGCGTACGTTATCCAAGTCGGAGGATTCCGAATGCACGACCCATTAGCGAGTACACGACGTATCTCAACGATTACGCATTCCACAATCTAAGGTATGGAATACACTGAAGTGTAATAATCTGTATTCTTACCATAAACAAAACGTGCTTCATTTACATCCTGGAGATCCTGCCCGTCGCTTGGAGCTGTGCAACTGGTTACATACTAATCGGCAGTTACACAAATGCACTTTATTTACTGATGAGGCACAGTTTACTCGAGTTGTTATAAACATCGTACATAAAGAGCACGTATGGTCCGCTCGCCCGGCTAGCCGCTCGGTCTAACGCGCTGCTTTCCGCGCGGGAAGGCGTGCCGGTCCCCGGCACGAATCCGCCCGGCGTATTAGTGTCGAAGTCCGGTGTGCCGGCCAGCCTGTGGATGGTTTTTAAGGCGGTTTTCCATCTACCTCGGCGAATACGGGCTACTTCCCCTTATTCCGCCTCAGTTACACTATGTCGGCGACTGCAGCGCGAATACTGTCTCCGCGTACGCGTACACCATAATTACTCTACCACGCAAACATTTGGGGTTACACTCGTCTGGTATGATCGTTTCCCGAGGGTGTCCTCTGGGGGCCAAACCGCACAATAACCCTGGGGTCGGTGTAGGGCGGCGGTGAGATGCGTGGACTGGTATGCCTGTTGTGTGGTTTGAATCACTGAGAGCAACGGCGGGACGAAGCCTCTCCGTCGTTTCTAGGTCCCCGGTCTAATCCAAAATACGCACGACACACGGATGGTCTGAAGCAAGCCCACATGCAACAGTGCAGCTCAATTTCCAGCAGCGATTTAGCATAAACTTGTGGTATGGTATAATAAACACACACATTGGACCATTCATTTTTCCAGTACGTGTAACTGGCGAGACGTACTTTCAGGTCCTTCGAGAAAAAACGCCCCACTTGCTCGAAGATGTTCCACTTGCTACGCGATTGAAAATGTGTTTTCAACTTGACGGCACGCCTCCGCATTTCACCAACGGCCGTTACTACACTTTTAAATGAACGTTTCCCCAAGAAATTGTTCTCATAAACTATGTTTTTCATCCATCCCAATACTAATTTTTGTGTATAGGGACGGATGGAAACATGGTTTATGACAACCAAGTCAATAGACGTGAGGCATTAGTTGCTCGCATTATGAATGCAATAGACGAAATTAAGAACAAGAACAAAATCAGCTCATACACGTGCAGCTAAATGCATTGAACTGGTGGAGACATCTTTGAACATCTATTGTGAATGTATTGTGACATTACATATACACTGTACAAGTTCCTTAACACTGAGCTTTCTTTTATTCTGTTTAACATGGATTCACGTGTGCTTTGGTATTAATAAAAGCCGACTATCTGGCATATTCATACAGATTCACTTAACTCTATTGCCATAATTTTTACAAAATTAAATTCGCTACAGCTTCTGTTGAAAACGTGGTGCAATTGTATGTAATTAAAAAAAATTGGCCCAGGTATTTAATAAATTAAAAATTTTACGAAATTTCGTCTTTGCTTATCTGGATGTTCTGGTAAACTACTGCAGATACACGTCTGAAGCATGTTTTATTAGATTCACCAGATCAATACCAACAAAATAAATGGAAATCGTGCTTTACTTTAACTTCGTACAGTTTTGCGATGGCTTCATACTAGCGAAGTTGCTAAATTTCAGGCAAACTCTTTTATTAGCCGTAACTCCGTAACTAAACATTTGCGGAACTTTTTTTCTTGTAAAATACGATATTAAAATATTTGGATATCTTCGTGAATCACCCTGTACACTGCAAGAGTGCTCGAAATAAACCTATGTTACTAAAATAAGAAAAATTAGAAACGATCAACAAAAAAGTTTAAGACAAGTGAGCAGTATGAACTTTATAATAAAGCAAATAACAGTCCATCTCCATAGATGAGTGGCCAGCATGGCCCATTGCCATGCGAGGAGCCCGGTTTCGATTTCCGGCTGGGTGTTGTGTTGTCTTCATCATTATTTCTTCCTCGCAGACTCACAATTCGCCAAAGTGGTGTCAAAAAAGACTTGCCCCAAGCGACCGTTCTACCAGACGTGAGGTCTTAGCCACACGAACATTCATTCGTGAAATAAATCATAAAAATATTTCTCTTTGAAATCGATTTCTTCGTACCAGACGCTTTGGTGCCGTTTTCCTATAGTGACTGCAAATCTTCATTTCTTCCAGAACATCTTATAAAAGAACTTTAGGGTCGTTATGTAAAATTTACATTGTCATTGATTGTCTCCAGTGAGAGTGTACTTTATAACAGATGATATACAAACAGGGATTTATTGCACGCAACTCCAATAGTATGCTCCTTAAAACTCTCCTGATCTTCTGTTTTTTGTGGCTGTGTGTCATATGTACTGATTATGACATTCGTTATGCAATCTTCGTAAGCACTAGAGTAGTAACATATGTTACGATGATTGCCTACAACACGTTTCAGATTTTCTATGATGGGAATCCTTAGTGAAGTAACTAACGTTAATGATTTTATTCTCAAATAATCTACATATTTCGTCTGATACGTGACCCCATTTGTAAAACTCGGTTTTTCTGTACTTAATGTATTCGGAGGGTTTTGTTTCATTTTATTCAAAACTGCGTCGCACCAGCTCTTGCTGTTTGTATCAAGACAGCATTTTCTTTGTTCTCTCATTAGACTCTAGGAGTAGGTTTAACATTCTGTAAAACATACCAGTGAAAAACGCTGTTTTATACTTGTATGGATGGCAAGTTTTGGCATTAGTAACAGCTTACGTTGTAGCAGACATTGTGAAAATGCCTTCCTTTACACTTAGCAATAGTCAAGTAAAGGAAATTTATTTACTTTCATATTCAAGATCAACTGTGAATTGTAATTCAGGATGCGTGTAAGGTGTGTGCCAAGTTACCTGTTTCGTCTGTTCCACCTGTGTGCAATATTAAAGTGCCGCTAACATATTTCTTATAGTAGATACATTTGTCATTAAATTTCGGATTTTATTTGAATAATTTTGTTTCAGCATGATTCACAAAAATATCAGCTATTGCGGTGTTTTCAAAGTTATGTGTATCGAACGCGGTAAGCATTACATTAGGCAGACACGCCGTAATAGCAATATCCGCTTTAAGGAACACACTACTGGAGATGCATGCAATAAATGATTGTTTGTATAACTTCTATTTGCATATCTACTTACACTGATTACCCAAACAATTATGACCACTAAATTAATACTGTGTTTGTCCACTACTGTAACGTAATACAACAGCGATTTTTGATTGTACAGATTCGCCAAATCCTTGGCAGGTATCCGATGGTATAGGGTTCCAGATTGATGTTTTCTGATTGCGGTACTGGAGCCCAGTAGCGTCCCAGTTGTGTTCCATCGGGCAAATGTGGTGGTCAAGTCATAAACGGATATTGACTATCCTGCTCCACGACCGGACTGCTGTGCGATTGAGTTCTGGATACACGGACACTTATCCTGCTGGAAGATGCTATTGCCATTAAGGTACGTGTCAAACATGAAGGACTACAAGTGCCCCGCAAAAATATCCATGTAGTCCATGTGATGCCTTCTATCTCTACCACAGGTCCCATGGAAGCTTTGGACAACGTCCGCGTAGTATCATACTGCCCCCATCCAGAGCTGCCGCAGTGCATGTTTCGAGCACCTGTTCGCCTAGATGATGACATATCTGGACACCACTATGGATCTCGTCTAACAATGAACTTGATTCATTAGAGTAGTTGACCTGTTGCCATTGATCCAAATTCCACCAGCGCTGATCCCGTCTTTCAACCACTTCCCACAGATGTACACGGCAGTAGCATGCGAACAGCTGACCTATTCCCCATTTCCGAGTATGCTCGAACCCAGACGTCGGTCCATAACAAGCTGCTTACAGTGAAAGTTTCTTATGTCAAAGGGGCTCCCGTCTTGAGAACTTGTTCTCTCTTGAATGGTTCCCTGTTTATATTTCTTCAGCTTCTATACTTCCCTTATCACGCCACATACTCGCAACGTCACCAGATGGCATTCGCAGCATTGAGAGTCGCACGGGCTGTCGCCAAATAATGTTTTTGCTAAAGCAGTGTACACAGAACACTGGATATTAACTGCACAATGGGTGGTGGTGGTGGTTAGTATGTAACGTCCCGTCGACATCGAGGTCATTAGAGACGGAGCGCAAGCTCGGGTTAGGGAAGGATTGGGAAGGAAATCGGCCGTGCCCTTTCAAAGAAACCATCCCGGCATTTGCCTGAAACGATTTAGGGAAATCACGGAAAACCTAAATCAGGATGGCTGGAGACGGGATTGAACCGTCGTCCTTCCGAATGCGATGCACAATGGGTGCCGCAGTGTGGAGCGCACTTGTATTAACGATACTGTGTCTTATGCTATTCCTTTTTTGGCCCGAAAAGGAAAGGGGGGGGGGCAGGGAGGGAAATTACTGCTTCTATGCCAGTCAAAGCCTCCTAATCTCTCTTCTCCGTCTCGCGATTCCTACACGACAAGTATACTGGTCATCGAAAGCATTATGACCACTGGCCACCCCGATGGTCGATGCTGCCTGGTGGCGCAGCGGAAACGCGGCCGCAACAACAGACACGAACAGGGAGTCACCATAGCGAAGATATGCATTGCAAATGGGGAAACCCATAAGTGACGTTCACAAAGGTCAGATTATTATTTCAGAGCCTGTGAACGAGTATCTCGAAAACGGCGAAGCTGGTCGAATGTTCAGTGCTACTGTCGTGAGCATATACGGAAAGAGACAGGACAGTGAAACTACCACTAGGCCCTAAATAGCCGGACTTCCAAGACTATTCCCGAACGTGGGGTTCAGAGGCTGGTCTGCTCTGTAAAGCAGTGTAGATGGTGATCTGTGGCATCTCTGCCGAAAGAGCACAATGCCGGTGCCCGCATAAGTGTTTCAGAGTAGCTCTCATCGTACATCGTTGAACGTGGAGCTCCACAGCAGACCAGCCCAACTTGTTCACATGTTGACCCAAAAACATCGCTAGTTACGACTGCAGTGAGCACTGGACCAACGGGATTCGACTGTCGATCAATGTAAACGTATCGGCTCTTGGGGTTAACCACATTTTTGCATCTCCGTCATCGAAGCGAAAGGCGGCTCGAAAAGTGCAGCGCGCCATGGACACAGGCTTGTGGCTGCAGTATTATGCTGTGGGAGATAATCTCCTGCGCTTGCATGGGACTAGTGGTAGTAACCGAAGACACGCTGGCAGCTGCGAACCAGCTACATCCCTTCTTGCCTGACACCTTCCCCACGATGGCGACGTCATCTAACAATAGTGAAACTGTCCGTGTCGGAGCCAGAATCGTGCTACGGTGGCTTGAGGAGCAGTATGGTGAACTCACGCTGATGTCTCGGCGATCAAATCTGCCTGATGTAAATCTTATAGAAACCACCTTGGTCCTCTCGGGCGCCTTCACCTCGTACTCAAATCAGCGGTCGGTTGTTTACGAGGATAATGTGACCTATGCACAGACATCTAATGCCACATACCTCCACTAACCTACCAGCAATCTGTGGGATTCCTGATACGCACTATGTATGTATTTCATTCCAAACACGGACAAACAATCTATTAACCAGATGGTCATAAGGTCTGGCTCATAAAATGGTTCCACGCTCTTTCCCATATCTCGTCCAGGTAACGACACTGATTCAGACACCCAAGATATCGATGTTATCTGGTCAAAGAGGTTGCCCAGCACCTCAGAAAAGGCAGCGCTCGTTTCGAAACCCCTGGCTCCGCCGCCTAGAGCTCAAAATGCCTTTACAAGCAGCGGCCGGGAGCTCCACATACATGTCGTTCACCGAGTGAAGAGTGTCGATATCATCCTCGTGAGGCGTTATCGGAACGTGGCTGCCTGATACCGGACAGGTCTGCAGATTTCTATACGGACTATTTATTGCTGTTCTTGTATCGACCTTGGGAGGACTTACTGATTCTCTGCTACCATTCTTCTATTGTCAAGTTTGCTAGCTCACGCCGTTCCTGTTCGTTGAGCGTTTTGTGAACTGCAAGTTTTCTATGGTTGTATAATGTGGTATTAATGGAAACTGTGTGCGCTGGTACACATTCGGCAATCAAGTCTGTACGAATATCTTCCTTGAATAATGTTTCACTGCATTTAAAAGCCAATTCCACCTTCGGTGTTATACAATCACTATTATTTATACCACACGATCCGCTGATTTCGCCGACGTACCATTTTCATCTCGCACACCTATCGTCGTAATTTGCCACCGTCACCCACACTCATTTTAAACCACACAGTCGGCTGATTTCGCCGATGTGCAATTGTCTTTTCCTACTCCTATCCTTGTTACCGTTATTTAAGCCGCACGATCAGCTGATTTCGCCGATATGCTATTTTCACGTCTTACTGTTATCGTCGTAATTTTACACCGTCATTATGTTTGGCTGTAAACAAATACGCATCTGTCATTCTAAATACTCGTCGCTGTTGTAAAAGACCTGAGAGAACAACGTTTCATACCATCGTTACGGTATTTTAAATTGTTTAAATAAAGGAATCTTCCTTTAACCTGAAGTTATGGTATCAGAAGTACGTTTTGTATACAATAGTTGTCTGTAATAATTTTGACTTCTACTGTTTTTCATATATTTACGTTAATATACGGGGTGATTCAATGATGATGTTAGTAACTTTCAGGCATGATGTCGAAATCTAAACGTATCAACTTCAGATGTGGGATCTTAATGCGGAAACGACTGAGTGAAAAGTAATAGGGGGAAACCTCTCTTACGTAATTGACAGTGAAACACATGTACCGATATTGTTGTTGCTAAGACGACAAGGAAAGAAACTTTCAGAGTTGGTAGTATGGAAGAAGAAAAAAAGTAATGCCGTTCTTTATTGACTGCCCTTTTGCAGTTATTTTAACAAAAGGCAATAGCCGGCCGCTGTGAACGAGCGGTTCTAGGCGCTTCAGTCCGGAACCGCGCGTGGGTACTACGGTCGCAGGTTCGAATTCTCCCTCGGGCATGGATGTGTGTGATGTCCTTAGGTTATTTCTAAGTCTAGGGGACTGATGACCTTAGACGTTAAGACCCATAGTACGTAAAACCATTTGAACCATTTGAACAAAAGAGAATCGGTCTGGATTGCAAATTTTATTTATTTATCTGGTAACCAGCTTCATTGTTCGACAGACTATCTTCAGGGTTTATATAGATTATTTATTTATTTAATTGGTTATATTCAAGGTTGATACAATTCTAATACTAAGATTTATTTTTTAACTTTTATTTTTCTGAATATTTACCCTAGCAATATTATTTTTTAAAACTAAATATACTAAATATCAGACCATCTTCAGACCAGTAAGTGTCTCTGAAATTAAGTAATAAACCAGGTCAGGAATAATACGTCTGTTCGTCTTACACAACATTAAATAAACATCATAGTCACAAAACAAAAATATGTCGTGTATATACCTACTGGTGCTGCGTGGGGTCAATACATAGAACCGTTGCACGTGCTAAGAGGCAGCTGGCCTCAACTCCTGGTTAGCATAGGGATGCTACGGGTCAGTAAGAGTTAAGTCCCATAGTGCTCAGAACCATTGGAACCATTTTTTTCGGATTTTAAATCTCTATAAGAAACTGTTTAAGTGACGAGTTTTTAATCCGCATGCCATTCATTCGAAAAAATGGTTCCAATGGCTCTGAGCACTATGGGACTTAACATCTGTGGTTATCAGTTCCCCTAGTACTTAGAACTACTTAAACCTAACTAAGCTAAGGACATCACATACATCCATGCCCGAGGCAGGATTCGAACTTGCGACCGTAGTGGTCGAGCAGTTCCAGACTGAAGCGCCTGGGCCGGCCGAAGTGGCCGTGCGGTTAAAGGCGCTGCAGTCTGGAACCGCAAGACCGCTACGGTCGCAGGTTCGAATCCTGCCTCGGGCATGGATGTTTGTGATGTCCTTAGGTTAGTTAGGTTTAACTAGTTCTAAGTTCTAGGGGACTAATGACCTCAGCAGTTGAGTCCCATAGTGCTCAGAGCCATTGGAACCATTTTTTTGAAGTGCATGGAACCGCTCTGCCAGAACGGCCGGCAGCTACTCATTCGAGATGTAGCTGAACCCACGCCCCTCTGCCACCGTCACCCACCTGACCGCGACGGAGTCGCGCCTGGTCGAGGTATGGTTGTGCACTTTTCGAGTGCGTGCCGCTATGCTGTACACGTAGGCTTTGGATATATGGTTTGTTGAAACGATCACAGTAGAATAAGCTGTTAAGCGTTTTTAATTGTTATTGTTGCATTCTGTTGTTTGTTTTTATCAAATTTTGATAAAAAATAACATCTAAACGTAGACAAGGAGATCTTTGTTCGTATTTATACCGAAAAGAAAGAAAGAAGAGGGCGAGTTGAGTGAAAATGAACCAATAATACTTGGAAAAAACAATGTCAAAAAAAAGAAGGAACACGTTGAAATGTGTGTAAAATCTTACGGGATTTAACTGCTAAGGTCTTCAGTCCCTAATCTTACACACTACTTAACCTAAATTATCCTAAGGACAAACACACACACCCATGCCCGAGGGAGGACTCGTACCTCCAACGGGACTAGCCGCACAGTCCATGACTGCAGCGCCTGAGACCTCTCGGCTAATCCCACGCGGCAAAAACAATGTCGGCGGCTTACCATTGTCGACTCATAGTTCAGCAGCTACGTATTTCTGATTATTTTAAGGCACTTAAATGAGATTCAAATAATCACTATCAGTCCAGTTCGTGACTTTTATTCAGTTGAGTTCCTTGATCATTAGGTCGGTGTGGTGTGGGTGGCTGTGGACTGGACTCTGGCACTCGATCTTCCCTACTTGCCCTACAAGGGATACCGTGTAGGAATATTTCAAATCATATAAAACCAATCATCTCGTCTGATCAGTTTTTAATTCTTTTTAAACTATCTTTCTTCGTGCGCCCGCCGCCGGCATGAAGGACAGCATATCGGACCGTAGAATATCATCGACGTATCGCTTTGCTTTGCTGTTAAGGGTGCCGTGGGTGAGAACCAAGGGGATCCTGTTATGAAATGAAATGGCATGCCCCTTCCCCCTTGGTTGTCGGACCTTGTGGGGGGCGATAATCACGTTGATGTCCCACCGCTGTCCGGAGCGTTTCCACACACGTCTACACTGGTCATTGGGGCTCAGTTCGAAGCGGCTCTCATAAGTGAACTCAATTCTGCTACAGTCAATGAGATTCCAGGCCGGATGTGCCCGACAGCACTGGAAATGGGCCTCTTGGTTCACAGAGGTCTATGGCAGTCAGTGCAGGCAGCGCCGTGAGCTCAGCCCCATTTCTGTGAGCCACCTATTAATGGTCCTTGAGATCAATGAAGCACATCAGATCGATGATAATGATGAATCCGGGGCTCTGAATGCCTCTCTGACGACTGCTCGGCCCACACGTTCTGTCGTCTGCCCAAGTCCACCGCTTCCCTCACGACACTGTGTTCGGCCATGGTTCACTCATTCCTGCCGACATCATCGAATAGTCATATCGCTCCTATTAAAATGTCGAGTCATTCGTCGATTATTCCAACTGGCTTCTTTGACATCAGCTACACATCCTGTCTCAAATATCGACATCCATGTATACTATTCACGCACCTGTCTGTGAGGCATAGTTACTGTCCAATCGAGTACACGGAATGAAATTCGCAAATACACTCCTGGAAATTGAAATAAGAACACCGTGAATTCATTGTCCCAGGAAGGGGAAACTTTATTGACACATTCCTGGGGTCAGATACATCACATGATCACACTGACAGAACCACAGGCACATAGACACAGGCAACAGAGCATGCACAATGTCGGCACTAGTACAGTCTATATCCACCTTTCGCAGCAATGCAGGCTGCTATTCTCCCATGGAGACGATCGTAGAGATGCTGGATGTAGTCCTGTGGAACGGCTTGCCATGCCATTTCCACCTGGCGCCTCAGTTGGACCAGCGTTCGTGCTGGACGTGCAGACCGCGTGAGACGACGCTTCATCCAGTCCCAGACATGCTCATTGGGGGACAGATCCGGAGATCTTGCTGGCCAGGGTAGTTGACTTATCCCTTCTAGAGCACGTTGGGTGGCACGGGATACATGCGGACGTGCATTGTCCTGTTGGAACAGCAAGTTCCCTTGCCGGTCTAGGAATGGTAGAACGATGGGTTCGATGACGGTTTGGATGTACCGTGCACTATTCAGTGTCCCCTCGACGATCACCAGTGGTGTACGGCCAGTGTAGGAGATCGCTCCCCACACCACGATGCCGGGTGTTGGCCCTGTGTGCCTCGGTCGTATGCAGTCCTGATTGTGGCGCTCACCTGCACGGCGCCAAACACGCATACGACCATCATTGGCACCAAGGCAGAAGCGGCTCTCATCGCTGAAGACGACACGTCTCCATTCGTCCCTCGATTCACGCCTGTCGCGACACCACTGGAGGCGGGCTGCACGATGTTGGGGCGTGAGCGGAAGACGGCCTAACGGTGTGCGGGACCGTAGCCCAGCTTCATGGAGACGGTTGCGAATGGTCCTCGCCGATACCCCAGGAGCAACAGTGTCCCTAATTTGCTGGGAAGTGGCGGTGCGGTCCCCTACGGCACTGCGTAGGATCCTACGGTCTTGGCGTGCATCCGTGCGTCGCTGCGGTCCGGTCCCAGGTCGACGGGCACGTGCACCTTCCGCCGACCACTGGCGACAACATCGATGTACTGTGGAGACCTCACGCCCCACGTGTTGAGCAATTCGGCGGTACGTCCACCCGGCCTCCCGCATGCCCACTATACGCCCTCGCTCAAAGTCCGTCAACTGCACATACGGTTCACGTCCACGCTGTCGCGGCATGCTACCAGTGTTAAAGACTGCGATGGAGCTCCGTATGCCACGGCAAACTGGCTGACACTGACGGCGGCGGTGCACAAATGCTGCGCAGCTAGCGCCATTCGACGGCCAACACCGCGGTTCCTGGTGTGTCCGCTGTGCCGTGCGTGTGATCATTGCTTGTACAGCCCTCTCGCAGTGTCCGGAGCAAGTATGGTGGGTCTGACACACCGGTGTCAATGTGTTCTTTTTTCCATTTCCAGGAGTGTACTTTATGCACCGGTATCGACATATCCCCTGCTTGCTATCCTTGCCATCTGTAGGGTGAACTACTGCTGCTGCGTCACAGATTCATCTAACGGTAGCCAAAGTTTGTAATTTTGCATTTTGATGAAGTGTAGTGTATGCGAATACGAACAATCGCCGGCTTTATAATGGAATGAGGACAGTGAAAATTTGTGACGGACCGGGACTCGAGCTCGAATTTCTCACATTACGTGAACGGTCGTCCTAAGCGCTTTGGCTATCCGTGGACGACTCACGGCCAAATCCAAACTTCCAAACGTTGGCGTTGCTGCGACACAACCAGTATTCCTAAACACGTTATGTGATTCCCGTACAGGGGAGGACATATTGATTGAAAGACACTGCCTAATATTGGCGGATAAATGCCGTATTGCAGTGACTATGTTGTTAAGATGATTGATGCAATATTCTTTCACACAGGCGTGCAATGTTTCTTAGGAAATGCACTGTTCTTCTTAACAACACAGGCAATACAGTATCGTTTGCATTTTCCGTCGATAACTGTATGAATATGAATTTGTGATCAGTTCGCATAACTCCTTCGTGCTGAGTCGTTCTCTTGTCTTAGAGTGTTTAAAAAATCACTACAAATCTTCGGAAACCATTGCGCTACTGATTATCACAGTATGACGATGTTAAAAAGTACATATTTCGGAAGTTCGTATGAAAACACTGAAAAATCAACCAGTATTATAATCGAAATGGTCAAAAAAGAAATGATTAAATCAAATGAAGAATGACTGTTTCCTAGAGTAAGACGATCATACTACGTGATCGAGAAAATATACCGTTAAGATCCCACTGAGTTGATGGTACATTAAGTGATGAAATCGGCCATTTCACATTGACTCAGGTGACTCACCTTTCCAAAAGCAGAGACAGCTCTAAAAATGCAACATATCTGAGTAAAACAACTTAGATGACTGATTTTTGCCAATCTGTCATAATGAGAAAGGTACTCAACAAATTCAAAGAAGCAAAATGTTATGCTGTCTTTGGCGACAAAACAACTGATGCCAGTGGTACAATTCAGTGTACGTATCAGGTATGAGGATATACAAAAGAGCACGGTACCCGAAGAGTTCATATGCTTTCTGTTTGCAACTGACTTGATTTCAGCGATCAAATCGTTCAACAGTTAAATCGAGTTGGCCTTCAAGTTCAGAATTTCAGAGGTCAAAGTTATGAAGAAGTGTATGTCTGGAAAGTTTAGTGGCGGCCAATCCCGAATAAAGCAGCTCAAACCACTGGCGACTTGTACGCATCGTACAGCACATAAACTGAACCTAATTACCGTGGAGGCCTGCAGCTTGTCTACTGTTGGCAATACGACGAGAGGTGTAACTAGTGTTACCAATTTTGCGCTTGAGTCAGCAAAAAAGTTGCACGTTATGAAGAGAGGTATCCTTGAAAAATTACCCAGAGGCCAAACGAGTTAAGCTGCAAAATCTTAGTGATTCACGCTGGCGTGGGAAGCATGATGAACTCCTTCAGATCAAAGGGCTCTTTCACTTTATCGTACAGTACCTTGAAGAAACGAGCAGAACTGCTCCCTCATCGGGAAGTGCAAGTCTTCTGGCTTCAGTTCAACGATTCGACTCTCACTTACCTTTGACGGTAACCGCAATTCTATTTGAAATCACTCTTTGGCTTTCACAGCAACTTCAGGCTGTGGCAATAGATCTTAACCTTTGGTATGTGATTATTATTATCGTATGCATGAATTACAATAATACACATTTAGCAAAACAAAGAAATATGTATAAAAATGAACATGTGAAATTATATAAAGTACAAACGTTTTAAAACGGCTCAGACTACACTCGGATGGTGATGGACTCGATCCAGCGGAGTGCCTCGTGGGATGCTTGATGGAGCTTCTCAGTGCCACTAGGGAAGCGTCTGATTGGACAGTCATTCACAATGTGGCTCATTGTTTGGGTGTCACCAAAGTCACACACACTGTCACTTGAAAAGCCCCACTTGTGCATGTTGTATTTGCACCTACCCTCTTCAGTCCGATATATGTTTAACTGCACCCACACCTCCCTTGGTTGGTGGAAGCCTGGAACTGGAACTGTTGGATTGTCTACAAGGTCGTGGTTTCGGATTCTTGCAGCTTGCCACTCACGTTTCCACTCTGCGTCCTGGTCGAATCCTGTCGATAGCATTTTGACTCCCATTTCATATGCTGGTCTTATAGATTTGAGGCGTTTCCTGGGCAGTGATAGCAAATTGTCATGAAGAGGGATCCAGTTGTTTTCAGAAAGTAGCTGACAGAGGTTGTAAAGAGCAGCCCTTCGACGGAGGTCTAGTAGACAGATGTTTGACAGCACTGGGAGCCAGCAAGTAGGTGTAGACCGGACTGTACCGGACTGCTATGCGATGGTGGACAGTGTAACAAGAACACTGGAAGGGTAGTAAGAAAGTAAATGTGAAGAAATTTTCCAAGAGGCATGTCGTAGTGTAGAACCTTTGGACAAGCCAACGGAGGCACCCAGAACCGTTAAATGTTCAATTGATCACCCAAATACAGAAGCACCTGATGCCAAGGAATATTACAAGTAAAATAAACATTTAAAACATACGCATGCCTTTTTCCATCTTGCAGCATCTGTTTCTTTTATGTTATGTTCTTCCGAGCAGCATAATAATGTCATGTCGTGTACTGTTTCAGGTAAAATGTATTACTTCCTTTCATCGACTTTGTAAAGGGGCAGTTGAAGTGTAACTTCAGTTCTCTACCTATTTATTCTTACACCAATCGGCATCGTAAAAACAAAACATCTGAACTCGGTAGTCGAAACAACATGTGTTTATAGCACAGATGTACTTCATCCTCTCTCGTTATCGGCAGAAATAACTCTTTGGAAGGAGTTTTGGAGAGCAGCAGAGGCGTACAAGAAACAAATGAGTTTTTTCCCAAATACAACAATTCGGTTATAAATTCTCGCTACATTACCAGTATTCACTTGTAATCTGAGCACAGCTTCTCTTTGCTTAAACTAACGACAGTGACTGAAGACAGGTTGAACGGTTTAGTTGCCATTTATAATCACCGAGATATATCTGTGAGCCTACAACGTGTCGAAGTCATTTGCAAAAAGTTATCCGAGGAGACTTGCTACGAGTTAAATGAAAGAGCGAAATAAAATGTTGTGTGCCTTTTAGCGTTTACGTTCATGAGAGCTGTCCTCAGTTGGATCAAGCCGCTTCCAAACCAAAATCCTGGATCTGCTACTGCTGATAACAATGTAACAGGCTGTGGTAGTTTACCAATGATTCCGTAATTGTAACTACATAATAATTATTTCGTGTAGTTCAATGTGGCTGAATGGCCTTGGTGCATATGTTTCAATTAGACGCCACTTCGGTGACTTGCGGATATCAGGTTTCACTTATCAACATCGTTGGTGCTATTAAAATGGTGTCCAGCGGAATTTTTATCACGTCTATGGAAGGCTTGTTCGAAGAGGTCGTGACGCCAGTTCACTACAACGAATAGCTGCAACAGACATGTAAAACAAATGTCGAATTTACCACCTTGATAGCAAGGAAAATTTTAGGATCTCTAACCCGGCCGTTTGATAATTTTCTCCTGTTAATGGGCAACATCCTGCACACATGTGCCAGTTAGTGGAAATTCTTAGCAGCTCTGCTGCTCCTTCCCGTGTTCCATCGACGACACCTTCTTGTAGACACTCGCGTGGTATCAGAGTAATATGAGAGCACCGTGTACCAGTCTCACATTTTAAGATTACTGTGAATGTTGGACGTCCCAATAAGCTCGCTGTCATTTTAGTTACTATTGAAATTAGGCATCCAGCGTAGCCCAACAGTTTTCGATAGTCTGCCTTTTTCGAAACCGTCACGTATTTGAAAAGATAACAAATATGATCGATCTTAGTTACGAGCCGCAAGAACCCCCACTCGTACTAAACTTCCAGAAATGCCTCATTTTAGCCGGTTAGTCCGTAGATGGTGGTGTAAGGGGCGTACAATATAGCTGGTCACGCTTTCCCACCCGAGTTTTGAGACAATTAAGTCAGACCGTCCTTGAACTGACTTGTTGAGCCGGCTCGTAGAAATTCTTCCTATCTGTAATATGGAAATGCCCTCGTAGTATATGTCCTCTTGCAGAGGCGCTGTACTACTGTATATGAAGTGGAAATACGTGTTTGTGTAAATAAATTTTACACGGGAAGCCTTTAACGTGCGTTGATTTAGGAAACACCAGAAAATGAATTTGTTCACATTGATTGTAAGCTAACTATTAGCAGTACGGGAGCACGGTCTACTGCATGACAAAATCGAAAGGCATCCTATCGATGACTCCCGACTATTGCGCACAGTCTGTAACTTGAACATACAGTCGGTATGACCGTACATCTTCGATTATGCCAATGATTTTCATTTATTTATTACTATCAACATTACCGAGCATTATAGAATTACTGAAAGATATTATTTATGACCCGTATGATACGCCTAATGTCTGAGTGGCAAAAGGTAGCTTTGTTAGCAAATATTTATTGATAACAGTTACTTAATACGGGCCAGAATAAATGTACGTTCCCTACGTATCTCTCTGCTGACGTCACAAGAGATTTATGCATCGGCACCTCACCCCACTGGCTCTGAAAGCGCCTCATGGCCAACTGCCTCTGCTAGCCAGCGTGGGAAACTACCGCTCGCTTCTCATTCCGTACGTACTGCAGTGTTGACACATTCACTTCGAGTATGTGAAATAGCAAAACTATAAATAAAGTAAAACCCGCTCATATCATATCTGCAAATAAGGGCTATCTTACAGAGATCACCATGTAGTACAGTGTCGAACAACTTTCGCAACTCTACCAAGACTTACGTAATCTATTTTGTCTGATATTTGCAAGAGATTGGTGACGAAATCACTTGCTTCATTGTATAACGATGAAAGATCTGACTGTCCTTGGCCTCGTTGAAATATCCGTTTAGAGATTTCCATCAGTGAATTGGAAAACCCACTGGAAACCTTGGGGTGTCTTGATTTTCCGTAGCTCAGTCCCGTAGCTGATTTCACGTAATTTAACGCCTGTTGTAAAGCTCACAAGCAAACATGTATTTATTAATGGACATTGGTACTAGCTATTCAGCTGTTTCGGAAACAGGAAGATGCTTATTATATCCTGTGCCAAAGCGTTGAGAAGATTCCAACACACAAAGATTGAAATTGAAAAGAAGCAGGACGACGTTTGGCGTATCTAGCTGGTAGCGATCCGCCCTCTCCTGTTGTGAGCGTTATCATTTGCAGGCCACCAAAACGACGTCGGAAACGGCGACCACGACAGCACACGTATTGGCTGCTCCAGCGGTGATTGAATTGTCAGTTCAATACCCTGGCGGCGCGGAACTACTCAGACAAGTTGTCGAGAGCAAATAATATTGGCGCGGAGAAATCACCGCCGGAGACAGAGGAGCAGAAAAAAAAGTCTATTCTTGCCGTCTGTCGCTGGCGGGTTGGCTGCGGGCAGGGTTGTCGGAGAAGGAGTAGCGACTGGGGTGGCTGTTGGGGGAGGAGATGGGGGGAGGGGAGGGGAGAGGATGCGGAAGGGGTGGTAGCCTCAGAGATTGGATCCGAATTGGGTCGTGGGCAGCACAATGCGGCCTGAATGGAGAAATAAGGGCATCTTCGGGAGTGGAATGCGCTCAGGAATAACACTGAGGGAGGGGTAAGCGCAACAAGGTATAACGGGCCGACGCGTTAAAATGTATACGAGAACTCCACCAGGAGAAAGAAAGGTGCCTCCCTCTTATTGCACGGTGGCCATGGATTCCCAGGAGCAGCAGTGTGCGACAACTAAATAATGTCTTGTTTATTAAAATCCCCTTAGCACAGTGCATGAATGTGTGCATGACCGATTTCGACTTTTAAAAGACGTCAAGCAATAGCACTCAGCTCGCGTCCTTGGTGACTGTGTTGTGTAGAGTCTTCCACATTCTGCACGTCTGATTCAATTACAAAGATACTCTAAAACTGATACGACACCTGTGACACTTGTGAAATTTACATCATCAGATCGGAAGCGGGTTTTGGGAAACGAAACTGGCCATCACCTGATGTAAATACCTGTATGTGACCTGGACGGAGAACGAATGTATTGAAAATCACGTAATCAGGATTTTCTTTAGGACCAGACGTACGATTGTGCATTTATATGTTTCATACGGCGAATACGTGTTGAGATGACGTGACTGATTCGTACATGGTTTAGACAAGGGTCGTCAAGTTTTCTGTGATTTTTTTTTATCTCTACACTACATACACATGTCTTTTTTATATACTACACACACCCACCCACACACACCCACCCACCCACATATATATATATATATATATATATATATATATATATATCCGTCAAAACTGCCAGTTACACAGACACAGACACACACACACACACACACACACACACACATATATATATATATATATATATATATACGGAATATATATATATATATATATATATATATATATATATATATATATATATGTGTGTGTGTGTGTGTGTGTGTCTGTGTAACTGGCAGTTTTGACGGATAAAACATCGAAGTCAGAATAGAACAACTAGACAACTAGGCAACAAGACAAGTCCTAGCATAAATCCGAGGATAACACATGAGACTATTAAGTTTTTTGGGAATTCAGGTCCGCCCGCCTGTGATGCAAAAGACAGTTGTTTACAAATGCCCAGTTCTCGGAAATACAAAGAAGTCTTAAGTAATAATATTATTCAAACGAAATTAGGCCAAAAAACTGTTTATGTCACTTGTGCCTATTATCTTATTTTTATTCAGTGCTGGTCTCTTTACAATACTGTAGCTTGTGATCTGCAAGTGAATGGTGTTACTGTGATCTTGGCTGGCAAGTTAGCATCATTGTAAAATCACCGATGCAAGGTATCTGTAATGACCGACATTTCCTTGTACGCAGACAGGCGAAGAACCTTCAAAATTCAAGAAGGCTGAAATAACGCCTTTAGCAAAGAACACAAATAAAGACACTCATCACCATTATAAGTAATTGGTGGAAAACTGTTAAACAAATTAATTACAAAAGGCCGAAGTGACTTGTAAATACTGTTATGGAGAAGGTCATTTTGGATTTAACAGAAATGGAGGGCCAAGTGAGACAATATGGACAGTACGACCCTGCATCTTATCACTGAACGTACACCCAACAATGTGAAACCTACAGCTATGGCGAAGACAAAGAATGAGTGCAATGCAGTGAGCAAAAGGTACTTGTACAGATACCAAATTGCATTTATAAGGGTCCAACTATATGAAAGGGATGTAGGATTTGAGAAGAGGTTTGTAACCTGTCCTACAAGTTATTCAATCTGAACAAAACGCAAGCAGTAGAGGAAACCAAAGAGAAATTAGCAAAAGGAATAAAATTAATTGGATATGAAATGAAAACATTAAGATCGGTCGATAATATCACAATCCCGTCAGAGATGATAAAGATCTTGGAAGATCAGTCGAACGGAATGGGTAGTGTATTGAAAACAGGTTTTACCACAACCATAAAGAAGTAAAACAAAAATAACGAAGTGTAGCCAAATTTAATCGGGCGATGCTGATGAAACTAAATTAGGAAATAAGTGCTAAAATAGACGAAGTTTGCTATTAGGACGGCAAAATAACTGACAATCGTGGAAGCAAAATAAATATAAAATACAGGCTGTCAGTAGCATGAAAAGCTGTTCTGCAGGTGTGGAATACGTTAATATATAATACAAACTTTACTAGAATCTATGTTCTGCAATTATTTGTGAACGATGAAGAATACAGACAAGAAGAAAGCTGAGAATTAGATTAGTATGTTGTATACTGAATGAATAGGTATCGAATAAAGTAAGGGAGATAAGATCTTTATTATGCAACTTGATTAACGAAGGATCCGTTGATATGACATATCATGACGTTTCGAGAAATAGATAATTTTCAATATAGGAAAGTGTGGGAGACAAAATTATAAGGAAGACCAAGGTGTGGCAACAGTGTGAAGTTTCTAAAAGATGTAGTTAGATAAAAACGGATAAATTTACACAACGTAGGCAAGTGTACCAAGCCAGCTTTCGAACCGAAGACTACAACAATAACAACAATCTACAACACTGGAGCATCTGTTTCGTTTTGACGATTGGAGGGATTGATTGGAATTTAATCTTGCTCATAAAAACTTTTACCATTCGCTCAAGAAAATTTAGCAAATCCATTGTAGGCGTATCTCGGTGTGAGTAAATCAGAATGTGAACCAGTTCCATCTAGAACACAAGTTCAGTTTGTAATCATCCGTTTTTCTTTTGTTTTCTTGTGCGAGAAAACTAGCCATTTTACTGTGTCTAAGACTTGGAAAAAATTTAACATTGTTCCTGCACATTACTGTTTCCTTAGGGGCGTTAATATCTGAAAAGTCATACTTTAGGCCACTGTTTCTAAGCCGGATGACATTATTGACACACTGCCTGCGAATCACAATAACCACACCCATATTTCGCGCTTGCTTTGTTTACCATTTTAAGCATGCTTATTCTGTATTTAATTGATTGCAACAGTTTGTTTGGACAAAGTTTGAAAAAAAACAACATCTACGACTTATGTAAAGGAATCATATAAACGTTAACGTTCAGCAGTTATTGGGGATCCACTGAAATCCTAATTCTGGAAGGCTGGAAGCGAAATTGAGAACTTACCAACTGGAGTCGTTTTATATTGTGCAGGGTAATTCATAATTACTGTTACAAACTCTGCAGACCGTTACGTTACATCAAAACCAGAAAAAGGTTCGCATAGACATGTATCGGAAAGTCTACCGTTTTAGGGATATTAATGAAATTCTGCGTTCAACGACTTTCCAGATGTACTGCTACCGCTTCAATGCACTCATTCGAAGTATCTAAATATTCGAGCTACAGTTCAAGTTGGACATCAGCATTAATTTACAATTAATGTGTGGGCCAGATCTTTAGATCACGGCCTCGTAGGCCATACATTATACCAGCGTGTATCACAGCTGCTCCTTTAGTGAACGCTATTAAGAACATTCTCTAAGACTTATTACAAAATTTGTCCATGAAAAGAAGAAGGAACGTGTAGTTTATGCATGATGGGACTCCAAAACATGTGACTCTCATTGTTCGAGATGTACTTGCTGATATTTACCGTGACGGATTGATATATAGAGATTGACAAGGTCGATGGCCTACACGTTCTTTCGATTTCATTTACATGGGTTTTTATCTCTAGAACCATCATCAACGATTATTTTATGCAGCGGGCAACCCAGATGCTGAAATACTTCTTGGGCGAATCAGAAACACTTTATCGGCATATCATCGTCAGAGAGTACTTTAAATCTTACGACCGTCCGTTCCGCATGCTTATCTAGAAGCTAGAGGAAAACATTTTGAACATTTATAACGCGTTGATGGAACTTTCAGCCTCACAATGTGTAACAGATTCCTTGCCCTTAAAGCTTCATTAAAGTTTCTGTAAGTTTTACTGAAAAAACTAAGGACTTTTGGGCATATGTTTATATGAAAATTTTTTTGTTTTGGTGTAAGGAACCTCTCCCAAAAGTCTGCAGTATTTTTGAATCAAACTATATATTGCTTATGTCTGTTCTTTGTGACAAATAACAAGGTTTAAAGAAAATTAATATCTTATTTCTCCAAGAATGTAACGTCAATTTTTGCTGTACCTCTATTAATTTTCACTTTTGATGACTTCCAGACGAGTCAATATCTTTGGTTACGACTCTGTGTGTTTCCCGTCTGTCGCCAGAACCGTTTGGATTCGGAATGCCGACGCGGCCTGCAGGCTAGCAGCCATAAATCACGACAAGATTATGCCCCCGTAAAAGCGTCACAGACGCGATTAATCGTAATGAATGAATTATGGAAATCCATCAGCGGCGATCAATTTTATTGCCCCGTCTCAATCACGCAGAGTGATGTGCCCTGCAAACAAATTGATGTTTACGTGCTGTAATTCGTTTTGCAACGGTGGTATTTACTAATTGCAACGCCAAAGTGTTGCCGTCGAAACGAATTGGCTCGTTCTGTTGCCGGCCCATCGTAGATGTACAATCCGATTTCGGCAGGGATTGCTCATTTCTGACTGATTAGAATATTCTGATGCCAATGTTATTTAGTACCTCCCTGATTTCCCAGTTTTTCAAAAACGGAAATTAGTTACTTGATTGTTTGTCGGCTAATACGTTTAGCGAGAGAAATGTTAATCTACACCTTAATTCCATTACGCATCAAAGATAAAATTAATGCTGGCTACTTTTCTTACACTTGAAAACTAAAATCAAAAGAAATTCATACCAAAATAATTACAATTACTTTTGTTATTGACATATCCACACCCTTCTCTGATAAAATTCAGATACTATTATTATTAACAGTAATAGGAATAAAATTATAGGAAAATAATAACTAAAATATTGCTCTAATAACAACACACTGAGTAATAGCAAACCAAAGCGTATGTAAAATATATGCTGCTTGCCATAGGAAATACTGTTGCTTGCCAAAGTACGCACTGCAATAGAATCTAACATGTAACCATATAGCATTAAGTTTGTTTACGTCAACCAGGAGGTATGCGATCTGTTGAAAATTTTTTGTTTACGTTAGGGACTGAAAACCCATAAGTTCAAGATCGCAAATGAGATCTGCTTTATTCCGATTGATTACTAGTTTTGGTTAACTACAGACTGTTCCCATTTCACCACAGTACCTGCCACACATGCGTGTACTATGTATATGCCGAATGTTGTGTTTCTTGAATGTCGTAAGAGGTATCAGTTGCCATGCTATTCCAATGTACCACATTAAAGAAACATATATATGATCATCTCTGTTACAAACTTATGTAAATACTGATTCTACCACGTTAAAGAAATGTTATGGCCGATGGCTTCTGCAGTACTTGCTAGCAGGAGACACAGTGGCTGCGCCAAAGACTGAGACGGCGTGGAGTTTTACAATTATTTATTGAACTTTCTTTACAATTTCTCTCTCGTCGTCGCTGCCCAGCCCTGCGGATCCCTCCGCTTGGCTGCTGCTGTGTAGATTCTCAGCCAACGCGCGCAACGCGCGCTGCCGATCGCATTCGGAGCCTCAGGCCACCAGTGCTCCGCTGAAGTCAGGATGCCCTGTGGTTGAGATGAACTCGTCGCCGCTCGGCAGCCGCGTCGCCGTGAGGTCAGCTGCCGACGCCTGCTGCACCGGCGGCTGGGAAGCCGTCAGTCGCGATGTCCGCGAGGTCCCGTCATGGACGGACCGTGCGGCGTGGCCGGGATGCCGTGAAGTCCGGGCGTCAGTCCCCGGCGGCGCCTGTGACCAAGACCGCGCTACGGCCGGTCCTGCTGGAAGTTCTCGCTGTAGTTAGTCAGCCATGGTGCCGACCAAACCAATGCCGCCCCCAGAGCTGAATTTGACATCTGGCAGCGAACGGATGACTCCTGCGAGCTGGAACACACTTCCGGAATCGTCACCTACGAAGATTGAACATTCGGACACGGACCACGTCCATCCTCAAATCCGAACTACTTCCTAATGGCTTCTGTTCGTTGCTGCCTGCGCTCCACTATTTATATCCGGCAGGAGGACGGTTTTTACCCTCGCTGGTAGCTTCTTGTTATTACTCCAGCAGTATATTGCAGCGTAACTTAGCGTGCTGGCCTGACTTCTCCTTACTCAGCACTCTCCAGGCTTCGCTCGGCGCTCGGTCTATGAGTCCTTGCGTCAGCTTGTTGGTAGACTGCAACTGTCAGCAACGCTATATTTGCCACGCTTGCTTCGCAACGCCTCGATCGCCGGCTGCCTCTGTTTTGCCATTGTCCAGTGCGTGAAGCAACGCATACTACTTGAGGCCGCATCAGAAACATATATGATGATCTCTGATACAAAATGATGTTGTACCGGCATAACACCTTTGGCAAGGAGATATAATTCGTATTTAGTCCTTCTAGCGGATATTTCCTTATGCATACATCTTTTATTTTCAATTCCGTTTCTGTATATTAATGTATATTTTCAGTTTCATTACTACGGCCACGAACGATGAGAATTTTTTTTAAATTGCCATGTATGGATAGTGTCATGTTAAGGAAAATTGTAACGATGTGTGAAGCCGCAATGGCACCAACGCAAATTGAGAAAGTTTTATGATATGCATCCTGTGTGTAGTTTTTTATTTCCTTGGCACGATGGTATCTACCAGTAGAACAATACAACGTGTCTCACAGCTCGCAGTGTACGTGCGTGGTCTAAAGAGCAGGTAGATGAGTTTGCCTTACTGCCCCAGCCACCAAACTCCCTGGATTTAAACCCAGTCGAGAATCCAGGGGGTCACCTCAGTCGGAATGTTCGCGCCATGGATCATGGATCATGGATTCTCAACGGAGAATCCCGTCACAGCTGGCCACAGCACTGGGGTCGGTACCTTCCATAACCCTCATTAACACTCTTCCTGCACGCCTTGCAGCGCTCTGCACTGCAAGAGGTTTTTATTCAGACTTTTGACAGGTGGTCACACTAAAGTGACTGGACAGTGTTGAATGACAACAGAAAATTCCCTTGATCAAATTGCCCCATTATTCAGGAAGTATTTACCCGTGAGGGTACTATTGTAACACGATCTTACTTTATTTCAAGAGTAAGTGAACACGATATGACCTACTGTTCCCGGCGGAGGTTCGAGTCCTCCCTCGGACATGGCTGTGTGTGTTTGTCCTTAGGATAATTTAGGTTAAGTAGAGAGTAAGCTTAGGGACTGATGACCTTAGCAGTTAAGTCGCATAAGATTTCACACACATTTGAACATTTATGACTTACTTTGTGCAAAGGTTAATTAGGGCTTAAAGAATGTTTAAATTCGCATTAATGATGGAGTTTCTTGCGAAAGGAACTATTACTGGACATACGAAACGTTTCATATATTGAATCTTCTAGGCGAAACATGAACGAGCATGTTTGACTTATAACTGTTACGTACTTTTCTGAAAAAATACTCAAAATTTCTGCGAAGATCGTGACGATAGCTCTTCTTCTGCAATCTAGAAGAATCGGACGATAAGTACTCCTAGTAATCTTATGCTGACTAAATGCGTGCAGCACACGGAAAACAAAAAATGGCTATGAGCACTATGGGACTTAACATCTGAGGTCATCAGTCCCCTAGAACTTAGAACTACTTAAACCTAACTAAGGACACCACACACATCCATGCCCGAGGTAAGATTCGAACCTGCGACGTAGCAGTCGCGTGGTTCCGGTCGGCACACGGAAAACAATTTTCACTGAATAAATTCTCTTGTTGAAAGCAAATGATTTCAGTAGGAACTCCGTTACCGAATAATTTATAAGTTCATGATCGCATGGCTTCTAGAAAAGAAAAGTTGTACAAATGGTCTCAGTGGAGTTAACCCTAACTAATGTAAATAAAAAAAGACACACTAGTGTGATTTTATTCCTATGATCTTCTTAAGCTGGCTTCACCGACCTCAGGTTCCCTAACTCATATTGTTCAGTAGAGCATCCTCTATGTCCTGTTACTTTTTTGCTCGCTCATACGGAAACACCCTGCATATTACTTTATTACCCGTCTCTCGTGAACAGATGATACAGATCGCAATTCTCTTTACAATATTTCAAATAAAAACTCAATTCGTAACGACCACTTTCACTCTCTCTCATTATGCCTCAAAGCAATCACAATTCCAACTTCCATCACCGTATGGAGTAGAGCTAATCTTTGTTGTTACTTGTTCACATACACACCATGCTGCTCCCGCATTGCATTGACTTCTATGAATTCCTATTGGCTGAGCCATACAGCTTACCAAAGAGCGTAGTTATGACAGACCGCTATATCTGAGCAACAGCTGACTACACCACATGAATCAATCGATTATGCCTGATAGCGAATTAGCAGGCGCGTAAAACACGGGGAAATGGAAGTTGAAAGTATAGCAGGCAACTTCCGACCCACATCTCTAGTCTGCAAGATGTGTGTGAATAAAGACCTACACTACTGGCCATTAAAATTGCTACACTACGAAGATGACGTGCTACAGACGCGAAATTTAACCGACACGGAGAAGATGCTGTGATATGCAAATGATCAGCTTTTCAGAGCATTCACACAAGTTTGGCGCCGGTGGCGACACCTACAACGTGCTGACATGAGGAAAGTTTCCAGTCGATTCCTCATACACAAACAGCAGTTGACAGGCGTAGCCTGATGAAACGTTGTTGTGATGTAAGGAGGAGAAATGCGTACCATAACGTTTCCGACTTTGATAAACGTCGGATTGTAGCCTATCGCGATTGCGGTTTATCGTATCGCGACATTGCTGCACGCGTTGGCCGAGATCCAAAGACTGTTAGCAGAATATGGAATCGGTGGTTTCAGGAGGGTAATCCGGAACGCTGTTCTAGATTGCAATGGCCTCTTATCACTAGTAGTCGAGATGACAGGCATCTTATGAGCATGGCTGTGACAGATCGTGCAGCCACGTCTCGATCCCTGAGTCAACAGATGGGGACTTTCGCAAGACAACAACCACCTGCACGAACCGTTGGACGACATTTACAGCAGTATGGACCGTGACTGCGGTTACCCTTGACGCTGCATCACAGACAGGAGCCCTGCGATTGTACTCAACGACAAACCTGGGTGCACGAATGGCAAAACGTCATTTTTTCGGAAGAATCCAGGTTCTGTGTATAGCATCATGATGGTCGCATCCGTGTTTGGCGACATCGCAGTGAACGCACATTGGAAGCGTGTATTCGTCTTCGCCATATTGGCGTGTCACCCGGTGTGATGGTATGGAGTGCCATTTGTTACACGTCTCGGTTACCTCTTGTTCGCAATGACGGCACTTTGAACAGTGGACGCTACATTTCAGATGTGTTACGACCCGTGGCTCTACCCTTCATTCGATCCCTGCGAAATCCTACATTTCAGCAGGATAATGCACGACCCTACGTTACAGGTCCTGTACGGGCCTTTCTGGATACAGACAATGTTCGACTGCTGCCCTGGCCAGCACATTCACCAGATCTCTCACCAACTGAAAACTTCTGGCCAATGGTGGCCGAGCAACTGGCTCGTCTTAATACGCCAATCACTGCTTTTGGTAAACTGTGGTATCGTGTTGAAGCTGCATTGGCAGCTGTACCTGTACACGCCATCCAAGCTCTGTTTGACTCAATGCACAGGCGTATCAAGGCCGTTATTACGGCCAGAGGTGGTTGTTCTGGGTACTGATTTCTCAGGATCTGTGCACTCAAATTGCGTGAAAATGTAATCGCATGTCAGTTCTAGTACAATATATTTGTCCAATGAATACCCATTTATCATCTGCATTTCTTCTTGCTGTAGCAATTTTAACGGCCAGTAGTGTACGTGAAAGAGCACATCGACAGGGCAGTCTTCAAGAGTTGCTATTCACGCTTGGATAACAATTCGAGACACGATCCCGGCAACTAACCTAAGGAGAAGAATCCGCCTGAAGCATTCCCGCCCGAAGACCGCAGTCTTGGGATAACAGTGAATCTGCGCGCTGAGTGGGGGGCGGAGCGCAGGAAGGCGTGGCCGTTCGCCGATGGCTGATGTATGTGTCCGCTGCCTACCACTTCATCTTGCACTTGCTCGCCCAAGGATTATGCAGCCCGCGCGCGCAGAAGCTGCATAAATGCATACGGGATTAGACCGCCACCTCCGGCCTAGCTAGCCCGCATCCCCGCTACCGGCGCAGCGAGCATGCATAATAAATATCGGGGCATCCCCGGTCCGACAGCACGTGTCGGCGGAGCTCCGCCAATCGCCGCTCGTACCGCACCTACTTCCCCTTCCTCCGACGTAAGGCTACGAAATCCGTTCTGCATCGCGAGGTTAAACACCGTTTTGCTTTGCCACCACCAGTTCCTACGTCCGTAGCATACACTAACTGCACCTGTGTGCAGGATATGCGGTGGCGTTACTTGAGACCGGCCTTCGGCAGTTGTACACCATGGGGGACGCAAGCAGTTGACTTCAAACTGGCACGATGTGTACTACATTCTTGCATACGCGAGTGATTGGGAACCTCACAGTATGAGTGGGAGTGAAGCCGTGTACATTCTGTGTAAAGGAAAGATTGTGCAAGGGGTTTTCCATTTGTATGTTCTGTGATTGTGAGAAGATCGTCTGTGCCATCTTGCAAGAACAAGAAATGTGTACTAGAACACAGCGGATGGTGCCCTATCGACACTGCTGTGTACTGTTCTGTGATATTGCGATGGTCCTAATTCCAAAACTGTCTTGTGAATATCGAACTGTTTCTATGTGTGACATGCGAGGTCTGAACGGGTCTGCGGGACCTGGGTCCGAGAGGGCTGCTATATTGTTAGCTCACCACTTAATTTGAGCCATAAAATGGGATTGGTTGTAACAAGACAAGAACATACACCCAATGCGACGATGTCTGGTGAAGTACGTACAGTCAGCAATGCGATCATTGTTACGGCTTTCTTTCACTGGACAGAGGAGGAGGAGGAGATTAGTGTTTAACGTCCCGTCGACAACGAGGTCATTAGAGACGGAGCGCAAGCTCGGGTGAGGGAAGGATGGGGAAAGAAATCGGCCGTGCCCTTTCAAAGGAACCATCCCGGCATTTGCCCGAAGCGATTTAGGGAAATCACGGAAAACCTAAATCAGGATGGCCGGAGACGGGATTGAACCGTCGTCCTCCCGAATGCGAGTCCAGTGTGCTAACCACTGCGCCACCTCGCTCGGTGCCTGGACAGAGGAGACAGTTGTGTTGGCAGAAGTTGTGATGATACAGTGGTTTGTAGACTGTACCACCGTTCTTCTTGCGCCACACGTTATATGACATGTAAGTTGTTAAAAATTTCATAATAATAAAAATGAGAAAAATTTGTATACTTTTTATTCTGATATAACACTGTATAAAAATACATGACCTTTATTCTGTTTTATGACACGAGCGTGAGGTGAGCCATCTACCTGTCATGACGCAGCCATCATCGTTGGGCTACAGTGATGTCGAAACGACACCCGTTTTCCAAAGGTGACGTCCTAAAGCGACTTGTCCGTCCCTAAATTAACAATGATGACTAATGAAGTTTGTAATCTGAATTGTAATGGATAAAAATACGTATGCATTTCTTGTTCGGATTTGGCCACGACCATCTGTAACCTGTTAATATACGTTGATTATGTTTGAGACGTGGCTCTATTACCAGTATGTATAATACCTCTGTAATAAAGTTTTACAAAGTGAACAAAAATATTTTGAAGAATGTGGAAGTCTACTAGAAGATTAATTTTATGTGTTATTAGTCTGAAAGCAAAAGTTCTCTGAAATGAAGTCGAGGTTTCACAGAGTTAGTCATTTAACACGTAACGCAAGAATTGATACGACGCAGTACCTCTGGTTTATGAAGGATACGCTCTTGAGATCGTGTTAACTTTATTTCTTGATAGTTCAGTGAAAGTGATATCTAGGAGATATTTCAAGGCGAAACGAATTCTATATCCCTTCTGGAACGAAGAAATATGAAGTTTACGGTGAAATAAACGTTCAGGTGACAGTTCGTAAATAACCAGGCAGAGATAAACTCCGCCACTGAATCGGAGCTTAAGCAGGAATATCGCTGGACATTAGAAATAACGACAAATGCAGTATTAACGTGGAATTTGATCTTATTCATCAAACAACTCTGATAATATCTTAAAGCCGAAACATTCCTTAAAACTGAAAATGCAGATTAATTGAGTTATTACTTCAATTAATTACATAGTATTTCAAAACTGAATATTAACGAACCAGAGACAGAAGAACGGCTCCGAACTCGCATGATGTTAATATTCGTGAGTTACTATATCGAGGAAATAAACAAGACAGTGGCAAGACGATTTTGAAATATAATACAGGGTGATTCAAAAAGAATACCACAACTTTAAAAATGTGTATTTAATGAAAGAAACATAATATAACCTTCTGTTATACATCATTACAAAGAATATTTAAAAAGGTTTTTTTTCACTCAAAAACAAGTTCAGAGATGTTCAATATGGCCCCCTCCAGACACTCGAGCAATATCAACCCGATACTCCAACTCGTTCCACACTCTCTGTAGCATATCAGGCGTAACAGTTTGGATAGCTGCTGTTATTTCTCGTTTCAAATCATCAATGGTGGCTGGGAGAGGTGGCCGAAACACCATATCCTTAACAAACCCCCATAAGAAAAAATCGCAGGGGGTAAGATCAGGGCTTCTTGGAGGCCAGTGATGAAGTGCTCTGTCACGGGCTGCCTGGCGGCCGATCCATCGCCTCAGATAGTTGACGTTCAGGTAGTTACGGACAGATAAGTGCCAATGTGGTGGCGCTCCATCCTGCTGAAATATGAATTGTTGTGCTTCTTGTTCGAGCTGAGGGAACAGCTCTAACATCTCCAGATACTGTAGTCCAGTTACAGTAGCACGTTCGAAGAAAAAGGGACCAAAAACTTTATTGGCTGAAATACCAACGTTTAATACACCACCTATCAGGAGGTTTAACACCATACTTCGTTCGAAATGCACGCTGAACAACTGTCGTCGATTCACTTCTGTCGTACTCAATAACACAAAAAGCTTTCTGTTGAGCGGTCGCCATCTTAGCATCAACTGACGCTGACGCCTAGTCAACAGCGCCTCAAGCGAACAAATGTACAACTAAATGAAACTTTATAGCTCCCTTAATTCGCCGACAGGTAGTGCTTAGCTCTGCCTATTGTCGTTGCAGAGTTTTAAATTCCTAAAGTTGTGGTATTCTTTTTGAATCACCCTGTATATTACATCTCCTCTTCATTATAAAAAACTTAAACCTCCGATAATCGACCATAAAGATAGATCTTACGATCTAATTAAATGTTATCTTCGGAACGATACAGCAGTGTGAGTCTGTGTAGCGAATCACGTATTTCCTCATTAGCCGCTCGTACTCGACAGGTGGCACATCCCGTTACGGCGTAAGAAGACTCTCGAAAGGACTGTAAGACACACCCATCAATCACTTTGGATACAAGAGTGGCACCACGTCATTTGATCCAGACGAGTCGCGGTTCTGCGTACAACATCGCAGTAGACGTATCCGCTTGTTGAGTCTCCGAGGAGAACGAACGTTGCCAGATTGCATACATTGTTCTCCATGCCCAGCACCTGGCCAGTTGATAGGGGGTGCCATGGAGTACACAACGCGACCATCTCTTCTTCGTTCAGTCGGTTCTTTGTACAGTAGAGTTTACATTACCGACGACTTCAGACCTGTAGCTTTGCCCAATTGTCAATGTCTCCGCAATGCTATTTTCAGCAACATAGCGCTAGATCGCTTGTTGTAATGACCCACCTCGCTACAGAGGAAATTCTACAGCATCCGTAGCCAGCACGTTCTCTCTACACTAACTGGAAACATTTGGTGGCGGAAAGGCGACAGTCAGTCGTCGTGCCTCTCGCCAATCACTACGTTTGATAAATTCTGCTATGTGAGTGAAGTAGCAAGGAATGACATACCTGTGTCCGTCATCCATTTCAATTCGACTCGACGCTGAACCCTGTTAGAGCTGTTATTGCAGTGTTCCTTACGAAATATTGCACCTACTACTGCTATAATTTATACCTTCTGCTATGCTGCATACTGGCAAACCATACGTGTTATAAAAATGTGTGTGTGCGTTTCGCCCGCATCTCGTGGTCGTGCGGTAGCGTTCTCGCTTCCCACGCCCGGGTTCCCGGGTTCGATTCCCGGCGGGGTCAGGGATTTTCTCTGCCTCGTGATGGCTGGGCGTTGTGTGATGTCCTTAGGTTAGTTAGGTTTAAGTAGTTCTAAGTTCTAGGGGACTGATGACCTAAGATGTTAAGTCCCATAGTGCTCAGAGCCATTTGAACCATTTTTTTTTTTTTGTGCGTTTCGCATCGCCCCTAAAACACTGGATCGATTTCAACCAAACACACGTGCCTTACTGACCGGCAGCTATAGTGTGTGGAGTTAAGAACCACCAGGAGCATTGACCACTATTAGTGAATTTCCAGAATTTATCCATCAAGTATTTGTCAATGAGAGGACTTAGCGATTTGTCACAGTGTTTACAAATAATCTGAAACCTTTACGAAATATTTTCTCACTGACAATCTCTATAAAATGATAAAACGTAAAACGTTTATCGGTTACTACGTTTCTGCTGTCGTGTGGCTAGGGCCTCCCGTCGGGTAGACCGTTCGCCTGGTGCAAGTCTTTCGAGTTAACGCCACTCGGCGACTTGCGTGTCGATGGGGATGGAATGATGATGATAAGGACAACACAACACCCAGGTTTTTTTTGTTCGGGTCTCCTTCCTCCCCTTCAACCCGTCCTTTACGCTCGCCAATTTTTGCCATCTCGGCCCGGCTTGTCCGCCTTTAAAGAGAGAATGTAACCTGATGATGTGGAAACACGCTTCTTCTGAACGGCAAACTAAGTATGCACCTTCTGTTGAATTTTCTTTGCAACATGGCTGGAACGAAAATAAATGTGAATTACATTGAGAAGGCATTCACAAAATATTATGGAAACGTAACTGCATCTATAAATTTCTTTCTCCGTGCGTGGAAAAACGGAAAGACGCTAACTCATTGTTGCTGATATGTAGAATTTTCTTCTTCAGAAAGGTAATGAAGTAAAGTAGGCGTCTGCTGCTTGCTTTTACACATAATTATCATAAATATGTCTTCTTGTGAAAAGAAAAGGAAACAAAGAAATAAACTATGCAAAGGTTATTTGTCAGTTTCATCACTGTGTTTTATGCTTCCCTCAAAACAAAGTAAGATATACACATAGGCTTAACTGGTCTCTGTTTACTTGCTGTTGGAAAACCTCCTCCTACTGCGTGAAGTACAAACTTTAACCAAAAATCATTCGTATAATATACGATATGTTTGGTTGTATAATGTAAATTACTCATTTCTCTTGTTTACTATATTGTTTTAGTTAAACAATTTGCGTAATTTTCTTCGTATTTTTAGTACACATCAACTTGTGGTTTTCAGTTGTAAGGTGTACCCAGAAGTCCTCCCTATTACTTGATTCTTTTGTTCGGATGTAATGCACCGTTTGGCTTTCAACCAGTTGATTGCGTTTCGTTTTGTTTTAGGGTAAGGTACACTGTCAGGGTTCAAAAATTCAGCAGGCGTAACGGCGTTGGACGTGGTTCTGGTGACGCTCGCTATCTGTTGTCTTATGTAGAGCCATATGTCTTTTTCCATGTCACACAACAATCTACGCTTTTCGGTATCTGGTATATTGTATAATGTACACAGCGGTAACTCGGCCATTTGAATAGAGTGAAGTTTAGAGTTCGTCGTAATTTTCCTGTTGACAGCAAAGTACCAGCTCGATTTGACATACGTTGGCAGGTTCCGGCAATGAATATTTTCCCATATTCTTTCCGAGTTATAACAAGGATACTTTTGTTCTACATCGCTTCTGGGTTTGTCTTTCATCAAGTTATTGTAAAGTTCTTTCACTTTCGTGATGTCTTTTTCGGGGATCCTTGCCTATCTGTAGCTGTATTCCACTAAAAAGTAGTTCAAGTGGTATAGTCCTTTGGGTATGTGTTGGACATTTATAGGTGCACTGACGTCAGCAGGAGCTATTTCGTTTAACAAATGTGCAGCAAGGGTACCACTTGGTTCTTTCCATTGTTTGTATGTGTCAGAACGGTATAATGCTTTTGCTTTTTTGCTGACATCGGTGAGATTTAATCCACCACATTTAGTTGGGAGCATTAGAATGTCATATATGACTTTCAAAATACGTCCGCAGCTCACAAAATGTCCTAGTGCAGATGCTATGCTTTTAGACAAAGTTGCAGGTGGTGGCAGAACTTGTGCTACGTAATTAACTTTGGAAGTGATGTATACATTTTCCACTGTTACTTCATGAAGTAAATCGAGTTTCCTAATACTATGTGCTTGTACAGAGGCACATATGCTGTTACGTAATTTTCGATAATTCGTAGCAATAGTGCGCTTGATATTTCTTTTAGCCAACATCATCAGCGTACGCACTGCACACAATCTTTTCTCCATGTATTTGTAGTCCCTGTAGATGTTTCATAAGGGAGGTAATCAGGGGTTCGATGGTGATGGCGAAGAGTGCCATTGACAACGGACTCCCTTGCCTAATGGAGCTGGTGACGTCAATGTGTCCATTGATGACAAATCTGGCTGAGTTGTTTGTTAATGTATTTCTTACTACTGCAATGAATCTAGGTGGGAAGCCCATTGCGCCCATGGTCCGAACGAGAACACTATGATTAACCCTGTCGAAAGCTTTATCAAAGTCAAGTGAGATGAGCGCACTTTTTATTTTGTAGACGTCGGCCGTTGACATTAGGTCCCTGTAATCACAGAAGGTCTGGAGAATTTTCCTATCTTTGCCAACATTTGTTTGATAAGGGCCAGTGACACTGGTCATTGTGGTTTTCAGCCTGCTAGCGAGGATGCGGCCATAGATTTTGCAATCGCTGTTTAAAAGCGTAATTGGCCTCAGAGCGCTTACAGTTTTCGTCTGCATAGTTTTTGGCACTAACACTACGAGTCCCTCACGATGTCATTTTCAGCGTTTAGTAGTTCGTTGCAGATGAGCGTAAACTTGGCTTTTACGAGGCCACTGAATTTGCAATAAAATTCTGCCGGAATTCCGTCTACCCCTGTAGCCTCATTTTTCATGCTTCCATATAAAGCTTCTTCGACGTATTCTTCAGTCACGTCCGAGATGAGAGGCTCTGCTTCCACCTGGCATACATTGCCTTGAAGGTTGATCATTAACTCGTCTTGAAGCTGTTCATCAACTGGTTGACTAGACATTAAGGATTCAAAATGCTATACGATTGCCTCTTTAATCTCTGTTTGCTTCGACAGCTTCCTTCCATCATCAGTTGTTATTTGAGATAATATCTTGCGAGACGCCCTTTTACTTTCACGAATGACATGATAAATGGAAGTGACCTCGTGCTGTGCTATATTCTGGGCACGCGACCTTGTTTGGTAGCCTTGCCGTTGTTTACGCCAAAGTGCCAAAATATTTGCTTTAATTTTGTTAATTCTTTCGTACTTGTCCACAACTGTTGCATCGGACTTGTTCAAATCCCTCAGACACTGAAAATAGAATTCTTTAGTTGACTTGTACTAAAAGATTTTGTCTATTGAGTAATTTATGAAAAACCTCCGTATTTTTGGTTTGGCATGTTTCAGCCACCAGTCAGTGCCAGAGTTGTACGAGTAAATTTGCTTTCACAGTCTCTTCATACTTTGTAAAATGACTCCTGACAAGCATGATCTTCCAGAAGTGACTCGTTGAACTTCTGTGTGCCTCTACCTCAGTAGGTCCCTTGATTTATCAGATTGATTGTGCAAATGTACGCAGCATGATCCGAAAAAACTGCAGGCCACACATCGGACTGCAAAATGAGGTGTTTCAAATTGTGCGTTGCGTATAACCTGTCTAGACGGCTCCCCAAGTGACTTGTGACTTGTGGTGTGGGTGAAGCCAAGGGCTGCACCGTGCATATGCTCCAATAAGTCTATTAGTCTTAAGTCATTAACTATACGTTCCCCTTGATTTATCAGATTGATTGTGCAAATGTACGCAGCATGATCCGAAAAAACTGCAGGCCACACATCGGACTGCAAAATGAGGTGTTTCAAATTGTGCGTTGCGTATAACCTGTCTAGACGGCTCCCCAAGTGACTTGTGACTTGTGGTGTGGGTGAAGCCAAGGGCTGCACCGTGCATATGCTCCAATAAGTCTATTAGTCTTAAGTCATTAACTATACGTTCCAGTTCAGTACACTTTTTGAAATTGGGAGTTTGGTCTTTGGCGTGCAAAACACACTTAAAATCTCTTCCCATGATAAGGTGTTCATATCGTTCCAAATAGAGGGACAACTTCGTCTATAAAGAACTCTGCTCTGCGGTGCTTGTTGCTGGATCCTGAAGGGGCATACACGTTAATTAGTCGTATTTTGTTTATTGTGGCCGCTATGCCTCTACTGTTTGATAGTTTTACCACATCTTGGACTACTATGCCATCCTTTGTGAGCAGAGCTGTGCCCATTTCCGTTCCATGCCCTGGGTTTGTAATGCCATTGAAGCCAGGTACTTTACCAAGCTCAATGTCTGTCACTTCTTGTTAAAGGATAATGTCACTGTCAGAAGCGTATATAAAATCTGTTAAGTTCTGTAATTTAAAGGAACTATGAATCTTATTAAGGTTTACTGTAGTGATCTTGTATGCTTGTATGTAAGACATTGTTCGTTCTACTTGATCAAACTTTAAAAAACATTCTTCCCTTTCTTCTCGCAAGCGTCAGCTTTAAAACGCATTTTAAAAATATCCACCGGTAGCAAACGTTTCAGTGGTGTGTTCTTGTTCTTTAGAAAGTTCGTTCACAGAGACGTCTTCGTTGAAGAAATCTGCCACCTTTCGGGCTAGCGTACAGTCTGCTAGTTTCTGAAAGTTCTGTAATTTGTTCATCCGCATTGTTATGGTCGCTTTCGTCTGCCCAGCTGGCAGACGTTGTCGTCGTGGGTGGGACGAGTGAATCTTCAGGAGAGTGACTTGTTTCTTGGGGGTGGGTGGATGCTTTCTTTGTTAGCTTTCCTTGGACGTCTCGTTTTTCCAGCGCAGTAGGGGAGCGCTCCTCAGAAACTGGTGTCGCTTTCGTGTTGCTATAGATCTGTTTGCTTAAGCTGCTACCTATTTCCTTCGCTTTTTGTCGGAGTATGGGAGCTGTCTGCTCTGCACCTTCGCGCGCCAGCCGACATTTCTTATTTTTATTTGGGGAATTGCCTCTCGACGAACTTCCTTTAGTATCCAAGTTAGTTTCGCTTTCCGGCAAGGTGTGTCGGTCTTCAACTTCCGGCCGATCTGCTTCCTTTACAGTTGCAGGTGCCTGTTTCGGTGGAACTTCAACTGTTTCTGTAGATTGACGGGACTCTTGAAGGTCGTCAGCTGTGATGGCACTGACGTCCAACGGAATTTCAGTTTCTGATATACTTGTATTTGCACACGATTCAGCGGCTGAGGAAGCATTCGGCCGTGCACGTGCCAAGGCGGCTTAAGTTCCAGGCAGTGTTGTCATCGCCGGTGGCCTGGCGGCCTGGCCAGCCGGCAGCTGTGTAACGCGCCGCTGTGTACATTCTGCACGAACGTGCCCAGGCTTGTTACAGGCGGCACAGGTTCGCTGTTGGTCGTCATAAATTAAAATCCCTCTATACCCGCAGACATTGATATACGACGGGATGTGCAGTTGTAACTCTACTGAAGCTGCGGTACTCCATTTAGTACTGGCAATTTAGGCGCGCTTGACCATTTCTCGGAAAAGTTGCTGACAAGCGAACCTCCCCATCGCACCCCCCTCAGATTTAGGTATAAGTTGGCACACTGGATACGCCTTGAAAAACTGAACACAGATCAATCGAGAAAATAGGAAGAAGTTGTGTGGAACTATGAAAAAATAAGCAAAATATACAAACTGAGTAGTCCATGCGCAAGATAGGCAACATCAAGGTTAATGGCGCTCAGAAGCGCCGTGGTCCCGTGGTTAGCGTGAGCAGCTGCGGAACGACAGGTCCTTGGTTCAAGTCTTCCTTCCAGTCAAAAGTTTAATTTCTTTATTTTCGCAAAGTTATGATCTGTCCGTTCGTTCATTGACGTCTCTGTTCACTGCAATAAGTTTAGTGCCTGTGTTTTGCGACCGCACCGGTAAACCGTGCGATTAGTAGACGAAAGGAGGTGCGTCTCCAATGGGAACCGAAAACATTTGATCGCAAGGTCATAGGTAAACCGATTCCTCCACAGGAAAACGCGTCTGATATATTCTATAAGACACTGGTGACGGCATGTGCGTCACATGACAGGAATATGTTCTCGACCCACCTAACTTGTACACTTGGCGAATGGGTAAAAAGATTCTTCTACCTTACCCGATTTCGGTTTTCTTGAGGATGTGTTAATCACTCCCAAAAAAGTGATGAAAACATAAGAGTTTGTCACATAAACTGGAAACAAAAAATTAAAAGTTTCACTCGAGGGAAGAGTTGAACCTAGGACCTTTCGTTCCGTAGCTGCTCTCGCTAACCACGGGACCACGGCGCTCCTTAACTCCCATAGTCATTTATGTTGCCTATCATCGCATGGACTACTCAGTTTGTATATTTTACTAATTTTTTTCACAGTTCCACACAACTTGTTCCTGTTTTCTCGATTGATCTGTGTTCAGTTTTTCAAGGCGTATCCAGTGTGCCAACTTATACCTAAATCTGATGGGGGTGCGATGGGGAGGTTCCCTTGTGAGTACTTTCCCGAAAGGTGACATTAAAGCGTTAATTTGTTCTGTTGTAATCTCAAAAGGCAACTCGAAGATTCGAACTGTGCGAACGCCGACCCCAGCATGTGCAACGATGACTTCACCAACGCTTCCATCATAATGCTTAAATTTCATGACACCTCCGGAGCCGGCAGAGGTGGCCGAGCGGTTCTAGGCGCTACAGTCTGGAACCTCGCGACCGCTACGGTCGCAGGTTCGAATCCTACCTCGGGCATAGATGTGTGTGATGTCCTTAGGGTATTTAGGTTTAAGTAGTTCTAAGTTCTAGGGGACTGATGACCTCAGAAGTTAAGTCCCATAGTGCTCAGAGCCATTTGAACACCTCCGGAAGGCTCAACTATTTTCTCACACAACTCGGCACTACGCAATTTTACAAACACAACAAGAGCTACAATCGACAGGTGGATCCCTATTATATCATTAAAGGAGAGCTTCTATCTTCATCTAACCAATTCTCTACTTCAAACGACTTGGTTTGAGCATATCGAGGATCAAAAGTAAGTTTCAATGTATCTTTTCGACTTGGTTGGCCATCATTGCATACTACTCATTGCATCTCGAAGTGTTCTATAAACCGAGCTTTAAGCTGCAGCAAGCGCAAGACTTACCAGGCGGAAGCACAGACGGTGCAGCGCACACCACACTACGTCCTACCTCCACGCGGTCCGCCGGCTAACTGACCACTTAGTTACTAGGCACTTTTCTGCTGCTCATGCAGTAAAAGTACCGCATGAGGCATGACGTTCTGATTTATTCCTTATTTATTACACATTGTGTTCGCGACAAATTTTACAGGCAGTATGAACATATACCATGGAATGTAACTGCAAAATTATGTCATTGTACGACACATAGTTTAAGGGTATGACATCATAAACAATGAGACGCATGAAAAGCTGCCGTATCATGCATGATGTTTAAATTTATTACTTGTTTGCTACTAGCTCTGTCCACAGTAAATTTCACAGAAAAAATCCACATATGTCGCTAAATGTACCTACAATATTATATAAATGTACGACACATAGTTCAGAAGATATTACATGATAAACACTAACAAGGGGAGGCCGCCAATTGTGAAATTCAGATTCGATTCATACTCCGCATAATAAAAGCTCATGGCCAGAGGTGTAATGTGGCAAAGCACCAGGATGCACTTCTCAGCCGTTGTCAAGAAAATCGACAGTTAAAAGAAACCGTTGCGGTGAAATACTCTCTACGATCAATAATTTTCTACAGCGTCGTGGTGCAGCGGTAAGTGCTCGGGTTCGTAATCCGAAAGTCGCCGGATCGAATCTCGCGCTATGCAACCTTTTTTTTAGTATTTGTTTTTTGTAATTCATACATATATATATATATATATATATATATATATATATATATATATATATATATATATATATATATATATATAATTCCCGGCAATCAGTTGCAACAATTATGCATATAATAAGTTGTTGAAAGTCGTTTGTCGTGGAAAAACTGGCGACTTCGAACATAATTATGTTTTCCGGAAACAAAGTTGTATTTCACAAATGTTATTAATTGTCTTCATAATGTTAACCACGTATAGTTACCGGAAGACGTAGAAATGATATTCCGAAACGAATACGTATAGCGTAAGTCAAACGTTCGAATTAGAATAGAGACCCCACGAACACAAATTTGCTGTGGCAGGTATGAAATATAAACTCCGTTACTCGCTCGTTACACTTGAAGGACAGATGCTGAATGGGCCGAAACGAGCCGCCGCATAACAGCGTAGTTGCCTGCTAACTTCGAAAGAAGGTAGATGCGGTCCCTAGCGCAACTTATAACATCGTCGAAAATCAGTGCGGACGGGAGAGCTTTGGTACACCCTGTTAAACAAACGGAAAAATGGAGGCGGTACAGTTGGAGAGCGATTCGCCTTCACCAACATGCATAAGCAATTTATATATACACTCCTGGAAATTGAAATAAGAACACCGTGAATTCATTGTCCCAGGAAGGGGAAACTTTATTGACACATTCCTGGGGTCAGATACATCACATGATCACACTGACAGAACCACAGGCACATAGACACAGGCAACAGAGCATGCACAATGTCGGCACTAGTACAGTGTACATCCACCTTTCGCAGCAATGCAGGCTGCTATTCTCCCATGGAGACGATCGTAGAGATGCTGGATGTAGTCCTGTGGAACGGCTTGCCATGCCATTTCCACCTGGCGCCTCAGTTGGACCAGCGTTCGTGCTGGACGTGCAGACCGCGTGAGACGACGCTTCATCCAGTCCCAAACATGCTCAATGGGGGACAGATCCGGAGATCTTGCTGGCCAGGGTAGTTGACCTACACCTTCTAGAGCACGTTGGGTGGCACGGGATACATGCGGACGTGCATTGTCCTGTTGGAACAGCAAGTTCCCTTGCCGGTCTAGGAATGGTAGAACGATGGGTTCGATGACGGTTTGGATGTACCGTGCACTATTCAGTGTCCCCTCGACGATCACCAGTGGTGTACGGCCAGTGTAGGAGATCGCTCCCCACACCATGATGCCGGGTGTTGGCCCTGTGTGCCTCGGTCGTATGCAGTCCTGATTGTGGCGCTCACCTGCACGGCGCCAAACACGCATACGACCATCATTGGCACCAAGGCAGAAGCGACTCTCATCGCTGAAGACGACACGTCTCCATTCGTCCCTCCATTCACGCCTGTCGCGACACCACTGGAAGCGGGCTGCACGATGTTGGAGCGTGAGCGGAAGACGGCCTAACGGTGTGCGGGACCGTAGCCCAGCTTCATGGAGACGGTTGCGAATGGTCCTCGCCGATACCCCAGGAGCAACAGTGTCCCTAATTTGCTGGGAAGTGGCGGTGCGGTCCCCTACGGCACTGCATAGGATCCTACGGTCTTGGCGTGCATCCGTGCGTCGCTGCGGTCCGGTCCCAGGTCGACGGGCACGTGCACCTTCCGCCGACCACTGGCGACAACATCGATGTACTGTGGAGACCTCACGCCCCACGTGTTGAGCAATTCGGCGGTACGTCCACCCGGCCTCCCGCATGCCCACTATACGCCCTCGCTCAAAGTCCGTCAACTGCACATACGGTTCACGTCCACGCTGTCGCTGCATGCTACCAGTGTTAAAGACTGCGATGGAGCTCCGTATGCCACGGCAAACTGGCTGACACTGACGGCGGCAGTGCACAAATGCTGCGCAGCTAGCGCCATTCGACGTCCAACACCGCGGTTCCTGGTGTGTCCGCTGTGCCGTGCGTGTGATCATTGCTTGTACAGCCCTCTCGCAGTGTCCGGAGCAAGTATGGTGGGTTTGACACTCCGGTGTCAATGTGTTCTTCGTTAGTGTACAGTGTACTCACACAAACCTTAGACCCAAGACGGTTGACTGAATGACCAGTATGCATTTTACTTGTGCTTCCATTTGTTTACGGTGTATTCCAGCAAGTGGACGAGTTGCGTTAGCCACGGATACCGGCACTGTGTGGTAGCACAGGAGAGTCAAGTTTCGTGTTACGTTTTTCATAAGACGGGGTTTACATGAATGGTGCAGTCTTTGAATATGTCATGAGGAGATGAAATAGACTGCTCAACATAAAACATACAGGATGACTTAGGAGGGTAGCTACATTTTTGAGGGGGTGATAGTATTGGTAACTCTCAACAAAAAACTTGCAATGAACGTATGCCCATTTCTTAACGGTATCTGACATACAGCTATTAGAAAATCAGTCGCACGTCCTTCCTCACGAATGAGTACAATACAGTGGCAGGTTGCTAGATTTGTTACAGGCAGGTTCGAACAACATGCTAGTGTTACAGAGATGCTTCGGTAATTAAAATGGGAATCTCTGGAGAGAAGGCGTGGATCTTTTCAAGGAACTCTACTGAGAAAAATGTCATTTGAAGCTGACTGCAGAATGATTTTACTGCCGCCAACATACATCTCGCGTAAGGACCACCAGGGTAAGATATGAGAAATTAACCTTCATATGGAGGCACATACCGACCATGGATCGACTCCGCTCCGCGGATTAATGACAAGGGCGGGTGTGCTGGCCAGAGTGGCTGTGGTTTCCAGGCGGTTTTCCTCATACCGAGCTGGTCCCCACGTCCCACCTCAGTTACGCGGCTTGCAGACATTTGCAACATCCTTGCACTATTTCATTGTTTACACTCGACGCCGACAGCTGTGTTACAGTGGTTCTGTCCTGGAGGGGAGGGGGAAGGTGGCGGCAGGAAGGGCATCCGGCCACCCCTGAAACTGACAATGCCAAACCCGAACGAACCACGCGAACCCTGCGGAAACTGCAGACAGAGACGCAAGCCAAAAAAGAAGACAAATGGAGGCACATACATACTCGTTTTATCTGCGAGTATTACATGAAAGAAAACTGCTAGTAATGGTACAGAGTACCCTCCAACATGCACCGTGGTGTGGCTTACGGACTAGTCGACTTCAGTCCGAAGACTGCTCTGATGCAGCTCTCCGTGCTACTCTATTCTGTGCAAGTCTCTTCATATCCGAATAACTGCTGCAACTTATATCCCTCTGAATCTGCTAACTGCATTCATCTGAACGATTTTCACCACACACGCTTCCCTCCAACATTAAGCTTGTGAACGCTTGATGTCTCTGAAATTGTCCTATCGACCAATCCCTTCTTCTAGTTAAGTTGTTCCACAAATTTCTTGCCTTCCCAGTTCTATTCAGTACTTCCTCATTAGTTACTTGATAAACACATCTAATCTTCAGCATTCTTCTGTTGCACCACATTTCAAAATCTTCTATTCTGTTTTTGTCTAAACCGTTTATCGTCAACATTTCTCTTCCGTACATGGCTACACTCAATACAAATACTTTCAGAGAAGACTTACTAACACTTAAATCAATATTCGAGGTTAACAAACTTCTCTTATGGAGAAACACATTTCTTGTCGTTGCCAGTCTACATTTTACGGCCTCTGTACTTCGGCTTTTATCAGGTATTGGCTGCCAAAATATCAAAACTCATCTACTACTTCAAGTATTTCATTTCTCATCTAATTCACTCAGCATCACCTGATTTAATTCAATTACACTCGGTTATCTTTGTTCTGGTTTTGTTGATGTTCATCTGATATCCTTCTTTCAAGTCACTGTCCATTCTGTTCAACTGTTGTTGTTGTTGTGGTCTTCAGTCCTGAGACTGGTTTGATGCAGCCCTCCATGCTACTCTATCCCGTGCAAGCTCCTTCATCTCCCAGTACTTACCGCAACCTACATCCTTCTGAATCTCATTAGTGTATTCATCTCTTGCTCTCCCTCTACGAGTCCGCAACTCGTGGTTGTGCGGTAGCGTTCTCGCTTCCCGCGCCCGGGTTCCCGGGTTCGATTCCCTGCGGGGTGAGAGATTTTCTCTGCCTCGTGATGACTGGGTGTTGTGTGCTGTCCTTAGGTTAGTTAGGTTTAAGTAGTTCTAAGTTCTAGTGGACTGACGACCATAGCTGTTAAGTCCCATAGTGCTCAGAGCCATTTGAACCATTTTCTTCCTCTACGATTTTTACCTTCCACGCTGCCCTCCAATACTAAATTGGTGACCCCTTGATGCCTCAGAACATGTCCTACCAACCGATCCCTTCTTCTTGTCAAGTTGTGCCACAAACTTCTCTTCTCCCCAATACTATTCAATACTTCCTCATTAGTTATGTGATCTACCCATCTAATCTTCAGCTTTCTTCTGTAGCACCACGTTTCAAAAGCTTCTATTCTCTTCTTGTCCAAACTATTTATCGTCCTTGTTTCACTTCCATACAAGGCTACACTCCATACAAATACTTTCAAAAAGGATTTTCCTGACACTTAAATCTATACTCGATGTTAACAAATTTCTCTTCTTCAGAAACGCTTTCCTTGCCATTGCCAGTCTACATTTTATATCCTCTCTACTTCGAACATCATCAGTTATTTTGCTCCCCAAATAGCAAAAAAGGGTTCAAATGGCTCTGAGCACTATGGGACTCAACTGCTGAGGTCATTAGTCCCCTAGAACTTAGAACTAGTTAAACCTAACTAACCTAAGGACATCACAAACATCCATGCCCGAGGCAGGATTCGAACCTGCGACCGTAGCGGTCTTGCGGTTCCAGACTGCAGCGCCTTTAACCGCACGGCCACTGCGGCCGGCCCCCAAATAGCAAAACTCCTTTACTACTTTAAGTGTCTCATTTCCTAATCTAATTCCCTCAGCATCACCCGACTCAATTCGACTACATTCCATTATCCTCGTTTTGCTTTTGTTGATGTTCATCTTATACTCTCCTTTCAAGATACTATCCATTCCGTTCAACTGCTCTTCCAAGTCCTTTGCTGTCTCTGACAGAATTACAATGTCATCGGCAAACCACAGAGTTTTTATTTCTTCTCCATGGATTTTAATACCTACTCCAAATTTTTCTTTTGTTTCCTTCACTGCTTGCTCAATATACGGATTGAACAACGTCGGCGAGAGACTACAACCCTGTCTCACTCCCTTCCCAACCACTGCTTCCCTTTCTTGTCCCTCGCCTCTTATAACTGCCATCTGGTTTCTGTACAAATTGTAAATAGCCTTTCGCTCCCTGTATTTTACCCCTGCCACCTTTAGAATTTGAAAGAGAGTATTCCAGCCAACATTGTCAAAAGCTTTCTCTAAGTCTACAAATGCTAGAAACGTAGGTTTGCCCTTCCTTATCTAGCCTGTAAGATAAGTCGTAGGGCCAGTATTGCCTCATGTGTTCTAACATTTCTTCGGAATCCAAACTGGTCCTCCCCGAGGTCGACTTCTACTAGTTTTTCCATTCGTCTGTAAAGAATTCGCGTTAGTATTTTGCAGCTGTGACTTATTAAACTGATAGTTCGGTAATTTTCACATCTGTCAACACCTGCTTTCTTTGGGATTGGAATTATTATATTCTTCTTGAAGTCTGAGGGTGTTTCGCCTGTTTCATACATCTTGCTCACCAGATGGAAGAGTTTTGTCAGGACTGGCTCTCCCAAGGCCGTTAGTAGTTCTAATGGAATGTTGTCTACTTCGGGGGCCTTGTTTCGACTCACGTCTTTCAGTGCTCTGTCAAACTCTTCACGCAGTATCGTATCTCCCATTTCATCTTCATCTACATGCTCTTCCATTTCCATAATATTGTCCTCAAGTATATCGCCCTTGTATAGACCCTCTATATACTCCTTCCACATTTCTGCTTTCCCTTCTTTGCTTAGAACTGGGTTTCCATCTGAGGTTTTGATGTTCATGCAAGTGGTTCTCTTATCTCCGAAAGTGTCTTTAATTTTCCTGTAGGCAGTATCTATCTTACCCCTAGTGATACTCGCTTCTACATCCTTACATTTGTCCTCTAGCCATCCCTGCTTAGCAATTTTGCACTTCCTGTCGACCTCATTTTTATATTTTCTCCTTTCATCAATTAAATTCAATATATCTTCTGTTCCCCAAGGATTTCTACTAGCCCTCGTCTTTTTACCTACTTGATCCTCTGCTGCCTTCACTACTTCATCCCTCAGAGCTACCCTTACTTCTTCTACTGTATTTCTTTCCCCCATTCCTGTCAATTGTTCCCTTATGCTCTCCCTGAAACTGTGTACAACCCCGGGTTTAGTCAGTTTATGCAGGTCCCATCTCCTTAAATTCCCACCTTTTTGCAGTTTCTTCAGTTTTAATCTACAGACCATAACCAATAGTTTGTGGTCAGAGTCCACATCTGCTCCTGGAAATGTCTTACAATTTAAAACCTGGTTCCTAAATCTCTGTCTTACCATTATATAATCTGTCTGATACCTTTTAGTATCTCCAGGATTCTTCCATGTATACAACCTTCTATCATGATTCTTGTACCAAGTGTCAGCTATGATCAACTTATGCTCTGTGCAAAATTCTACCAGGCGGCTTCCTCTTTCATTTCTTAGCCCCAATCCATATTCACCTACTACGTTTCCTTCTCTCCCTTTTCCTACTATCGAATTCCAGTCACCCATGACTATTAAATTTTCATCACCCTTCACTATCTGAATAATTTCTTTTATTTCATCATACATTTCATCAACTTCTTCGTCATCTGCAGAGCTAGTTAGCATATAAACATGTACTACTGTAGTAGGCGTGGGCTTCGTCTCTATCTGTGCCACAATAATGCGTTCACTATGCTGTTTGTAGTAGCTTACCCGCATTCCTATTTTCCTATTCATTATTAAACCTATTCCTGCATGACCCCTATTTGATTTTGTGTTTATAATGCTGTAGTCACCTGAACAGAAGTCTTGTTCCTCCTGCCACCGAACTCCACTAATGCCCACTATATCTAACTTTAACCAATCCATTTCCCTTTTTAAATTTTCTAACCTACCTGCCCGATTAAGGGATCTGACATTCCACGCTCCGATCCGTAGAACGCCAGTTTTCTTTCTCCTGATAATGACATCCTCTTGAGTATTCCCCGCCAGGAGATCCGAATGGGGGACTATTTTACCTCCGGAATATTTTACCCAAGAGAACGCCATCATCATTTAACCATACAGTAAAGCTGCATGCCCTCGGGAATAATTACGGCCGTAGTTTCCCTTTGCTTTCAGACGTTCGCAGTACCAGCACAGCAAGGCCATTTTGCTTAATGTTACAAGGCCAGATCAGTCAATCTTCCAGACTGTTGCCCCTGCAACTACTGAAAATGCTGCTGCCCCTCTTCAGGAACCACACGTTTGTGTGGCCTCTCAACAGATACCCCTCCGTTGTGGTTGCACCTACGGTACGGCTATCTGTATCGCTGAGGCACGCAAGCCTCCTTACCAACGGCAAGGTCCATGGTTCCATTATTCCAAATCCCTTGTTTCCTCTGATAAAATTGCAACGTCGTCGGCAAACGTCAAAGTTTTTATTCTCCCTGAACTTTAATTCCTACTCGAAATTTTTCCTGGGTTTCCTTTACAGCTTTCTCAATGTACAGATTGAATAACATCGGGGATAGGCTATAGCCCTGTCTCCCTCCCTTCTCAACCACTGCTTTCCTTTCATGCCCCTCGATTCTTATAACAGCCTTCTGGTTTTTTTACAAGTTGTAAATGGTCTTTCGTTTCCTGTATTATTTTTTTTACATTGTGCCTTCAGGATTTCAAAGAGAGTAGTACTCCAGTCAACACTGTCACAAGCTTTCTCTAATGCCTACGCATGCTATAAACGTAGGTTTGCTTTTCCGTAACCGATCTTCTAAGATGTGTCGTAGGGCCAGTATTCCATCACGTGTTCCTACATTTCTCTGAATTGCAAGCTGATCCTCCCTGAGGTTGGCTTCTACCAGTTTTTCCATTCTTCTGTAAATAATTCGTGTTAATGTATTATATTTAGTACACTAGATACGACAATATCTCCAATAATACCTCGAAATCTCCTTACTGTATTCATTTGAACGATTTTCACCCACGCACTTCCCAAGGAACCTTACGAAAATGTTTGAACGTCCCAGACGCCTCTCTTTGCCTCTTTCCTTTCGTTTCGCGTCGGTATCGTGTACACCTCGACCGCTTACGTTACCAAGGGTTTCCTTGTTCACGATATTGGATGGTAGTCGCCTAACCACAACTGCGGCATCAAAGAAGCGGCGGCCTTTGGAAAGGACGGCGATGCGAGTTTTTTTATGGCGTTCGCGCCGGCCACCTCCGAAGAGGCGAGAGCACTGCAGGCTGGCTCCGCTCCTCCTCCGCCCTCGGGGCATCGGCCAGCCCTTCGGCCTTGGCCCTTCGGCCGACCGCAGCAAAGGCGCGCCCCGGCTGCCGCTGGCTGGCAGGTGGAGGTGGCTCGGCCCTTGCCGCATCAAAGTGCCGGCCTCTCGAGGCGCGCACCGCGACCACACCAAAACAAGCGCCCGGCCACTGTCTAGCGGGACGCCGGTATCTCGCGCAGCCATACTAACTCCCGCTAACACGTCTGAGTTTGTGATTTTCCCTCCTCCATCAAGCTGTAACTTTTGTGTGTGCTTTTCGAGTTGCTGAAAATTACGCTGCCAGTGCATCTTCCAAATGGCAGCTCATGCAAAATTATAGCAGTGTGCTACAATGTGGTGACCTGTAACCTTTCGACTTACTATGGCAGTAGTCGTAACAATAATCGTAACCAAACTGAACATATTAGTTTTACTTATACATACTGAACCGTTATAATACGAGGGTCACTCCAAAAGAAATGCACACTATTTTTTTTTAAATCCATCTTTTATTCTACATGTTTGAAAGTTTTAGTGTGTAGACACATCCTTTAGGAACAATATTTTCATTTCTCCACACAATTTCCATCCCTCTCAACTGCCTTACGCCAGTTTGGAAGCAGCGCCTGTATACGCGCAAGGTAAAATCCTGGACCAACCTGTTGGAGCCACTGTTTGGCAGCTTGCACAAGGGAGTCGTCATCTTCAAACCTTGTTCCACGAAGAGAGTCTTTCAGTTTCCCAAAGAGATGATAGTCACATGGAGCCAGGTCAGGACTGTAAGGCGCGTGTTTCAGTGTGGTCCATCCGAGTTTTGTGATCACTTCCATGGTTTTTTGACTGACATTGGCAGTGTTGTAGGGGAAGGAGTGGAAGAAAAGGTTACAGGAGAATATGGGCTTGGGACGAGGAATGAAAGAGGAGAAAGACTAATTGAGTTCTGTAACAAGTTTCAGCTAGTAATAGCGAATACCCTGTTCAAGAATCACAAGAGGAGGAGGTATACTTGGAAAAGGCCGGGAGATACGGGAAGATTTCAGTTAGATTACATCATGGTCAGACAGAGATTCCGAAATCAGATACTGGATTGTAAGGCGTACCCTGAAGCAGATATAGACTCAGATCACAATATAGTAGTGACGAAGAGTAGGCTGAAGTTCAAGACAGTAGTCAGGAAGAATCAATACGCAAAGAAGTGGGATACGGAAGTACTAAGGAATGACGAGATACGGTTGAAGTTCTCTAACGCTATAGATACAGCAATAAGGAATAGCGCAGTAGGCAGTACAGTTGAAGAGGAATGGACGTCTCTAAAAAGGGCCATCACAGAAGTTGGTAAGGAAAACATAGGTACAAAGAAGGTAGCTGCGAAGAAACCATGGGTAACAGAAGATATACTTCAGTTGATTGATGAAAGGAGGAAGTACAAACATGTTCCGGGAAAATCAGGAATACAGAAATACAGGTCGCTGAGGAATGAAATAAATAGGGTCAGCAGACTGATGACCAAGAAAAAAAACAAAACAAAAAAATGGCAGTGCATTGTCGTGCAACAGCAAAACATCCTGCTTTTGCCGATGTGGTCGAACACGACTCAGTCGAGATTCAAGTTTCTTCAGTGTCGTCACATATACATCACAATTTATGGTGGTTCCACTTGGCATGATATCCACAAGCAAGAGTCCTTCGGAATCGAAAAACACCGTAGCCATAACTTTTCCAGCAGAAGGTGTGGTTTTGAATTTTTTTTTCTTGGGTGAATTTACATGTTGTCACGGTAGATTGATAATTTTTACTTATGGACCGTCTGACAGCAACTGATTAAAACACAGTTTTAGTGCCATACGCGTTTCGCCTTTATTTTCTGCAAGACATCATCAGTGGCCTGGAATATGTACATATGTTAGCTATTTAATTTACATTTTAGTCACTGTGCCTATAGGTTATAACAGTTCTGGTGGTTGGTATTTCTTATTAAGTAGTAATGTTTTGAACTGTACTTACAGGTTGCGTGGACAATTTCTTATATATTACGCTCCTGTTGCATTTTTGGTGTTGTTCTTCTTCTTATGAATGCCAATTTGCGGTTTTTTCCCACATTCCACAGCACTATGAACTGCACAAAGCAAGGAGATAAGTTGGGCCACAAGATGTTGGGTAAGACCCATGCACGACTAGTGTGAAAATAAATGTGCATTAAATACGTCTTACCTCAGAAACTAAACGGAATAAGGCATATGTCCATATGCGTCCAATTTGTATTACCTCGGAAACTATTCGGAATAAGGCACGTGTCCATACGAAGTTTGATGCTTCAAATGAGCTTTCCTGTCAAAATGCTGAATATTGGTTTTACAACATAACACAGAAAAGGAAGGCCGAATTTCTAAATTTCACTTTTAAGAAATCGTTCACGCAGGAGAATCATACAAACGAACCTTCGTTTGACAAACGCACAGAGTTCCGTGCGGATGACATAGTAATAAGCATCCCCGGCGTAGAGAAACAACTGGAAGAGTTGAAAACGACTGTAAAAAAGCGGAGGTGACGCCTGTATATAAAAAGGCTAAAGGAACGGAACCGCAAAATTACAGACCAACATGCTTGACACCGGCTTGCTGCAGAATTCTAGAGTATATTATGAGCTCGAATACAATAAATTTTCTAAAGATCGCAAAGCTTATGTCTACGAATCAGCAAGAATTTAGAAAGCATCGCTCATGCGAAATCCAGCGGATGAAGGGCGACAGGCAGGTTGCATATTTCTAGATTTCCGAAAAGCATTCGACACGGTACTCCAATGCAGACTGTTAACGAAGATATGTGCATACGGAATAGGCTCAGAGATATGTGTTTGGCTCGAAGTGATAGAACCCAGTCTGTTATCCAAAACGGCGAGTGTTCATCGCAGACAGAGATATCAGGAGTGCCCAGGGATTATGAATCACCTTGAAGAAAATGACTTATTGATACATAACCAATACGGATTCAGAAAATATCGTTCTTGTGCAACAGAGATAGCTCTTTATTCCCATGAAGTAATGAGTGCTGTCGACAAGGGATCTCAGATCGCTTCCATATTCCTAGATTTCCGGAAGGCTTGTGCTGTCGACAAGGGATCTCAGATCGCTTCCATATTCCTAGATTTCCGGAAGGCTTTTGATACCGTTCCTCACAAGCGACTATTAATCAAATTACGTGCATATGGAGTATCGTCTCAGTTGTGTGACTGGATTCGTGATTTCCTCTCAGAGAGGTCACAGTTCGTAGTGATAGACGGTAAGTCATCAAGTAGAACAGAAATGCAATCTGGCGTTCTGGAAGGTAGTGTCATAGGCCCTCTGCTGATTTACATAGATGATCTAGGTGATAACCTGAGCAGCCCCCTTAGGTTGTTTGCAGATGACGCTGTAATTTACCGTCTAGTAAAATCATCAGACGATCAATTCCAATTACAAAATGACCTAGAGAGAATTTCTGCATGGTGGAAATTGGCACTAAACAAAGAAAAGTGCGAGGTCAACCACATGGGTACTAAAAGAAATCCGATAAAATTTGGGTATACGATAGAGCGCACAAACCTAAGGGCTGTCAATTCGACTAAATTCCTAGGAATTACAATTACGAGCAACTTAAATTGGAAAGACCACATAAATACTGTCGTGGGGAAGGCGAAACAAAGACTGCGCTTTGTTGGCAGAACACTTAGAAGATGCGACAAACCCACTAAAGAGACAGCCTACATTACACTTGTCCGTCCTCCGCTGGAATATTGCTGCGCGGTATGGGATCCATACCAGGTAGGATTGACGGAGGACATCGAAAAAGTACAAGGAAGGGCAGCTCGTTTCGTGTTATTGCGCAGTAGGGGTGAGAGTGTCACTGACATGATACGCGAGTTGGGGTGGCAGTCACTGAAACAAAGGCGGTTATCTTTGCGGCGAGATCTATTTACGAAATTTCAATCACCAACTTTCTCTTGCGAATGCGAAAATATTTTGTTGACATTCACCTACGTAGGGAGAAATGATCATCATAATAAAATAAGAGAATTCAGAGCTCTAGCGGAAAGATTTAGGTGTTCCTTTTTCCCACGCGCCATTCGAGAGTGGAGTGGTAGAGAAGTAGTACGAAAATGGTTCGATGAATCCTGTGTCAGGCACTTAAGTGTGAACTGCAGAGTAACCATGTAGATGTAGATGTAGAAGTGTGATACAACCGTTGCTATTTTCTATATACATAAAGAATATGGCAGACAGGGTGAGCAGAAATCTACGGTTGTTCACTGATGATGCTGGTGTAGAGGAACGTGTCGAAGATAAGTGACTGTAGGTTGATACAAGATGACATAGAAATCATTTCTTGTTGGTGTGATGAACGTCAGCTGGCCCTTAATCTAGAGAAATGTAAGTTAATGCCGATGAGTAGGAAAAACAAACCCGTAATGTTCGGACACAGCATTAGAAGTGTTCTGCTTGACAAAGTCGTTTAAATATTGGGCGTAGCGTTGCGAAGGAATATGAAATTGAACGAGTATGTGACGATTGTGGTAGGGAAGGTGAACCTTTGAATTCGGTTTATTGGGAGAATTTTTGGAAACTGTGATTTATCTGTAAAGGAGGCCGCATTTAGGACGCTAGGGCGAACTACGCTTTGTTACTGCGTAAAGTCAGCACCGGCACCTCTCTCGGGAACGACAGAGAAGAGACGGCTGTGAGAATAGGTCAGCCAATCTCCCTTCCAGGACGACAACGCGACAGCAGCGGCCCCTACGTGAAGACGACATAAGCTCCGCTCCCGATAGCAGCTTCAACGTTAGCCACTTCGTTAGCTATCTCTATATAGCATAGACTTGTTTTGCATGTCGCCCTTTGCTTACGACACATATCAAAGTTAAGTAATTGTAATTGTCTTTTGAAATAAAACTCATCAATACGAGTTAGTTGATTGTTTGTCTGTCGAACAGAGTATGCCGGATTCCTAGACACAACACCCTTGAGTACTGCTGGAATATTTGAGATCCGCAATAGGCCGGATTAAAAGAAGGCATCGAAGCAGTTCAGAGCTGGGCTGCTAGACCTGTTACCAGTGAGTTCGATCAGCATGCAAGTGTTACGGGTAAGCTTCAGGAGCTCAAGTGGGAGTCCCTGGAGGGAAGAATACATTCAGTTCGAAGAACGCTACTGGAAAAGTTTATAGAGAACTGGCATCTAAAGCTGATTGCATAACGATCCTACTGCCGCCAACATATATTTCGCGTAAGGACCCCGATGAAAAGATACCAGAAATTTGGGCTAGTGCGGAGGCGTATAGACACTCGTTTTTACCTCGCTCTATCTGCGAGTGGAACAGGAAAGGAAACGACTATTAGTGGTACCCTCTGCGGCGCACCGTAGTGTAGTTTGCAGATTATGTATATAGATGTAGCTGTAGATTCATCACTTCTCCTGGTGTAAGGGGTATCATCAACGTTAGACGGTCAGTGAGCACTGCGCAGGACATGAAGATGTGGTATACTCGTGTGAGACAGCTTTATCAGCTCTTGTCAGTGTTTGAAACGGGCTTCGTTGTGAGTTTCAGGTGGCCACATGGTCGAATCGTGCCATTTGTATGATACTCAGATGTGGCAGCCGTCAGATGCTGGACTACATGGGCAGGTGACAGCCAGCATACTCGTTGTCAAGGTTTCGATAGATCACATCTGACCATCACAAGGAAGGATCGTCGTATTGTCCACCAAGCACATCGTAATCTCTTTACACGCGCGTGAGTCATCCGAGAACAAGAAACGGACATTCTGTGTCATCCCGCACCATGGGTCGGAGGCTAGCAGCAGCCGGAGTAGGGAATTACAGTCCCATGCGTAGGCTGTTGTAAGACATCACAACAAAAGCTGTTGAGTTAGAAGTGGTGCTGTGACCGGGAAAACTCAACAGCTTACGAATGGCGTCGCATTATCTTCAGCGACGAAGTGCGATACTGCACTACCCAAGGACCGTCGTCAGCGGCTATGGCGGTGCAAATTTTCAACACGACAATGCTCGCCCACACATGCCACGCATCTCTTTGAACTAACCGCATGATGCTGATGACTTCCGTGGCCAGCAACATCCTCTGATCTGTCTCCAATAGGACATGCGTTGAGTTTTCCCGGTCACAGCACCACTTCTAACTCAACAGATTTTGTTGTGATGTCTTACAGCAGCCTACGCATGGGACCGTAATTCCCTACTCCGGCTGCTGCTAGCCTCCGACCCATGGTGCGGGATGTCCGTTTCTTGTTGTCGGATGACTCACGCGCATGTAAATAGATTACGATGTTCTTGGTGGACAATACGACGATCCTTCCTTGTGATGGTCAGATGTGATCTATCGAAACCTTGACAACGAGTATGCTTGCTGTCACCTGCCCATGTAGTCCAGCATCTGACGGCTGCCACATCTGAGTATCATACAAATGGCTTCGCTCCACTGTCAGTCTCTAGGATATCTAGCATCGGTTACAACATTTCTCGGCCAGCTAGGTTACAAAGAGAGTAGTGTCTTTATGACATCCTTCCCAACTCAATCACTGCATGTATCCAGACCAACGAGGGTGCTACGTTACACTAATAATTGGGATAATACAGTGAAGTTCTTTGGTAAATTTACTGAAAATAACACTACATAGGCCAGTGAGTCAATCTCAAAAATAGTGTAGTTACTTAAATATTCTCGGTGTATTGATTCATTATACACTGAAACTCCAAAGCAACTGGTATAGGCATGCGTATTCAAATACAGAGATACGTAAAGAGGCAGAATACGGCGCTGCGGTCGGCAACGCCTACATAAGACAAGTGTCTGGCGCAGTTGTTAGATCGGTTACTGCTGCTTCAATAACAGGTTATCAAGATTTAAGAGAGTTCACGAGTGTACCGTGAATATCACGAATCTGGTAAAACATCAAATCTACGACATCGCTGCGGCCGGAAAAAAGATCCTGCAAGAACGAGATCAACGACGAATGAAGAGAATAGTTCAACGTGACAGAAGTGCAATCCTTCCGAAAACTGCAGCAGATATCAATGCTGGGCCATCAACAAGTGTCTGCGTGCGAACTGTTCAACGAAACATCATCGATATGGGCTTTCGGAGCCGAAGACCATCTCGTGTACCCTTGATGACTGCACTACACAAAGCCTTATGCGTCACCTGGGCCCCGTCAACACCAAACATTGACTGTTGATGACTGGAAACACGTTTCCTGGTCGGCCGAGTCTCGTTTCAAATTCTATCGAGTGGATGGACATGTACGGGAAGTAAGTCAACCTCATGAATCCGTGGACCCCGCATGTTAGCAGCGGACTGTTCAAGCTCGTGGAAGCTCTGCAATGGTGTGGGCGTGTGCAGTTAGTGTGATGTGGGACCTCTGATACGTCTAGATACGACTCCGACAGGTGATACGCACGCAAGGATCCTGCCTGATCATCTGCGTTCATTCATGTTCATTGTGCATAGCGATGGACTTGGGTAATTCCAGCAGGACAGTGCGACACCCCGCACGTCCGCAATTGCTACGGATTGGCCCCAGGAACCCATTTCTGTGCTTAAACACTTCCGCGGCCACCAAACTCCCCAGACATCAACATAACTGAGCATATCTGAGACGAAATGCAACGTGCTGTTCATAAGAGATCTCCACACCCTCGTACTCTTATGGATTTATGAACAGCCCTGCAGGATTCGTGGTGTTAGTTCCCTCCGGCACTACTTCAGACATTAGTCGGGTGCATGCCACATCGTGTTGCGGCACGTCTGCGTGGTCGCGGGGGCCCTGCACGATATTAGGCAAGGTACCGGTTTTCTTGGCTCTTCAGTGTATCTCATCATTTATGTAGCACGATCGTCTTCACACAGTACTTCAACAGTCCGTCCGGGCGCAATCAAGTTTTCTTCGAATTTTTTTCATTCTTACGCTCCGTGTCAGTGAATGGGATCGTAAGAGAGAATATGCCCTTTTCAGCTGTACATTATTTGTGGGAAGGGAGACGGAAAATTTTTAATTTACTGTGTTTTTAGTGATTCGTCCTCAATCGGTAAAAACGAAATCAATTTGTTGTCCGTCTGTCTGACTATTAAAAACCCTGTTTCTCGGGAATGTATCACGTTGAAATTTATGTCAGCTACAAAGGTCTACGGTTCTTCTCGGAGTAAAAAAACTGAAGCTTCTAAGTCAATGCAATCAAAAGATAGTGTAATTTATGTCATATTTTGATACTTGCAACCTCACTCGTCAAAACCTATAGGGTATTTCTCGATGGCCTAGAATATTGAAATTTGGCCAAAAGAAAGGATTCACATAACAGGTAAATTAATATTCCGGAAACTGTAAATCTGTAATTATATCACCTGAAAATAAGTTTTTTTTGCCATTTCTTGTCTGCCTCTGTGTCTCTACGTCCGTCTGTTAAGACCCCTTTTTCTTAGGAGGAAGTAGACGTATCAATTTGAAGTAAATGTCTCATATTAAACCCTATATGCATTTGGCGCTGTTATAAATGTGAGCTTTTACGTCAACGCAACCAAAACTTATGGCCATTTAGGTCACATATTTTGATACCCGCAAAGTCAATCAAAACCTATAGGGTTTGCGAGAAGCAAGGTTTCACAGTACAAGCAAAGGAAAAAACCGCCAATTGTTAATTTGTAGTTATATCACATGAAAAAGAAGATCTTTTGTCATCCAACATCCAACTTGAAATTAAGACAATCAGTAGTTCTGTGTTCAGGTTGACTGAGTCGCAATGGTAACAGTCAAACTGTGGTGTCACCGCCAGACACCACACTTGCTAGATGGTAGCTTTAAATCGGCCGCGGTCCATTAGTATACGTCGGACCCGCGTGTCGCCACTGTCAGTAATTGCAGACCGAGCGCCGCCACACGGCAGGTCTAGAGAGCCTTACTAGCACTCGCCCCAGTTGTACAGCCGACGTTGCTAGGAAAGGTTCACTGAGAATTACGCTCTCATTTGCCGAGACGATAGTTAGCATAGCCTTCAGCTTAGTCAATTGCTACGACCTAGCAAGGCGCCATTTATCCTTTGCTATGTATCTAATGAAGCATACCTCACGCCATCCTGCGTGAGCTTATAGCGTGCATTTCGGCTTCCTCAAACAACACGGTGTTGGCACTTCAGCCGACACTTCACAAACCACAGGACAGGAATGACTTTCTTGCTCATATGACGATTTTCGGAATTTATCCATCATCAGACTTCCAGGAGCGACGTCTGCGAATGTTGAAAAGCCAAATCTGTTTGCATTAGTCGCTTCTGGATTGCTGATGATGGTTAGAAGCCGAAACGTGTCATATGAGCAGCGAAGCCTTCCCTTGTATAAGGTTTGACTTCTACCATTCCCACGAAATAAACCATAATGGAGACTACTCTCTGTTTGAATAACGTTCGCCGCCTCCCGCATGACTTTATCACATTTCTATTAGTGAAATTAAGACACTCTCGAAAAACTTAGGATATCTGTGACCGATATCTTATCAGTATCAATGTCGATAACAGACAAAGATTGTCAAGATTCTTGATTCCCTGCATGGATGAACTGTCTGTACACATTATTAAGTTTGTACGGAACCCTCAGTACGTGAGTCCTTCTCGCACACGAGCATTTTTTTCTTTTTTGAGATTTGAGGTTGATTTTGGTTTGAAGGGTCAGTTTTAATTTAGGCATTTGCACTACAAGTGAGGGATTGGCTTTCTTATAGCAGATAGTTGATGTTGTAGATCAGTCCTGCATACAGTTCTACGAGTATATCGATGTACTCTTTATGCAGGGCAATTGTATGTGGCGGATAACTGGACAGAAATCTTGGAAGATCAAAATTAAGATTTTATCTTTAATTAGTCCCATCGTCAGTATATTATTGCACTGTCTGCCTTGTACGATTTTACCAGCATGTTCGATGACTCGGTATTTTGAAACTTCTGAATAAGCTAGTTCGTATGTGGCGTTGTTTGCTGAATGTGAGCTACACTCCTGGAAATTGAAATAAGAACACCGTGAATTCATTGTCCCAGGAAGGGGAAACTTTATTGACACATTCCTGGGTTCAGATACATCACATGATCACACTGACAGAACCACAGGCAACAGAGCATGCACAATGTCGGCACTAGTACAGTGTATATCCACCTTTCGCAGCAATGCAGGCTGCTATTCTCCCATGGAGACGATCGTAGAGATGCTGGATGTAGTCCTGTGGAACGGCTTGCCATGCCATTTCCACCTGGCGCCTCAGTTGGACCAGCGTTCGTGCTGGACGTGCAGACCGCGTGAGACGACGCTTCATCCAGTCCCAAACATGCTCAATGGGGGACAGATCCGGAGATCTTGCTGGCCAGGGTAGTTGACTTACACCTTCTAGAGCACGTTGGGTGGCACGGGATACATGCGGACGTGCATTGTCCTGTTGGAACAGCAAGTTCCCTTGCCGGTCTAGGAATGGTAGAACGATGGGTTCGATGACGGTTTGGATGTACCGTGCACAATTCAGTGTCCCCTCGACGATCACCAGTGGTGTACGGCCAGTGTAGGAGATCGCTCCCCACACCATGATGCCGGGTGTTGGCCCTGTGTGCCTCGGTCGTATGCAGTCCTGATTGTGGCGCTCACCTGCACGGCGCCAAACACGCATACGACCATCATTGGCACCAAGGCAGAAGCGACTCTCATCGCTGAAGACGACACGTCTCCATTCGTCCCTCCATTCACGCCTGTCGCGACACCACTGGAGGCGGGCTGCACGATGTTGGGGCGTGAGCGGAAGACGGCCTAACGGTGTGCGGGACCGTAGCCCAGCTTCATGGAGACGGTTGCGAATGGTCCTCGCCGATACCCCAGGAGCAACAGTGTCCCTAATTTGCTGGGAAGTGGCGGTGTATCCCCTACGGCACTGCGTAGGATCCTACGGTCTTGGCGTGCATCCGTGCGTCGCTGCGGTCCGGTCCCAGGTCGACGGGCACGTGCACCTTCCGCCGACCACTGGCGACAACATCGATGTACTGTGGAGACCTCACGCCCCACGTGTTGAGCAATTCGGCGGTACGTCCACCCGGCCTCCCGCATGCCCACTATACGCCCTCGCTCAAAGTCCGTCAACTGCACATACGGTTCACGTCCACGCTGTCGCGGCATGCTACCAGTGTTAAAGACTGCGATGGAGCTCCGTATGCCACGGCAAACTGTCTGACACTGACGGCGGCGGTGCACAAATGCTGCGCAGCTAGCGCCATTCGACGGCCAACACCGCGGTTCCTGGTGTGTCCGCTGTGCCGTGCGTGTGATCATTGCTTTTACAGCGCTCTCGCAGTGTCCGGAGCAAGTATCGTGGGTCTGACACCCCGGTGTCAATGTGTTCTTTTTTCCATTTCCAGGAGTGTATAACTTGTTGCTAATCTTTTAGAATGCTCTTTCTGTGTTGAATAATCTTTTTGTTTGCTTTTTATTAGCCACCCCGACAAGAGCTGCGCATTTAAGAACGAGTCTAATTACTATCTTGTATGTATGAACTAATGTTTCTTTTGATGCCCCGCATCTGTCTTTTAATCAGTTTTAAGATCCCTAGTTTTCGTCTAACTTTTGCTGCGATGGTGTCTATGTGACGCTTCCGTGATAATAAGCTATCGTTTCAGGTGTTATTTCTTGCCCCTAAAACTTAATTTTTACATCTTCTGCTGGATGATTTTTATTTCTTGTAAAGTTCTCGTGTGTGAAGGTAACATGTTGATTTTTTGGTGTTTTTTCTCTAGTTTACTCTGAAGGTGACTAATTAGTTTTTGTTGTATGTTATGTACAGTTATATTTAATTGTATTTTGTCTGTCTGCTAATATGAAGTTGAATTCTGGATTAGAGAAACAATTAGGCTCGTATTTAAGTTCGCAAGTAATCTCGTAATTCTTGAAAAGTCATCACCAACACAAAAGTTAATCAGAACTGCCCCATTTGCAAATGTATTGCAACGCTCGTGGCGAGGGCACCGTCGCTCCTGTTAGATTTAAGAAAACCGTCCTGTTAGAAGTTGTACAAGAATCGGACTGCGAGAGAAACAGAACTATAAATAGCCACCAAAAATGCTCTGTCCGTAAAGTAAGTCGCTGCTGAAATGTTAATTGTATCAAATGTAAATTACAAATGGTCTACCTTTTTGCGCAATGAATAAACGCTGCGCTCCTTGTATCTCCAAACTACTGGGACTGCTGCTGCTATTCTAGGTAAAAAATAAAAATCCAAACTACTAACAACGCCAAGTGCAATGCGTGCTTTACACTATAGAGGCCTCCACAAAATTTATGTGTTCATAAATCTCATTACTGTAATGATAATTGTCAATTAAATTTCTGTTACTGAGAAAACAAAAGTATACACATGAAACTTGAAATACAGAGATGAATGCTGATTGATGGAAAAACAATAAAGGAACAGTATTAACATAACTTTGCACCACTAAGACAAAACATTTGAACACTTGAAATATTAAAAAGTCTCTTTACAGCAATAGAGAAGAAATCTGAACAAATTCTCCTTACTTTCTTACAAACACGTATGCTATCCATCTTTGAATAAGAATCAGTAAATCACATATTGTTATGTTATCATAAAAATTTCCAATTTTAAATCCTTGACCAAATTAATTACTACCCTTGGATGTGTTGGAAAATGCGCTATTACAGTACCGTTTGAGGTCTCCAGAGTGAAATTACAAAATATCTCTCCAAAAATGAAAAATAAGAAAATTATTGCCGGCACGCAGCACAGTCTAAACACATGTTACTCCATCACAATATATATCTCGACTCCTTCTCTCTCTGTCTGTCTCTCTCTCTCTCTCTCTCTCTCTCTCTCTCTCTCTCTCTCTCTCTCTCTCTCCAAGACTGCACTCCACTTACAAGCAAAGGTACTACTACCATTCTCCCGCAGCTTTACTTTTCCTCGGGACATCCTAAATATTACCAAAATTATAACTTTCTGTACAAAACAAAATCCTTACAACTGCTATATTGCGTGTAAGTTAGTGGTAGGTTTTCTGTCGTATTTTCATGGCACAAAAACAGTTTCCCTGCGTGTGACGCTAATTCTTTGTCCCAGTGAGTTGGGCGAACTACATCGACAGTGTATATACTGCACAGTATCATTCTTATTAACGTTTTTTTTAAAAAAAAACAAAGCGACGTAGATGGCGCAGAGGCAAGTAATTTAATATAAGACAGATGAGGCCACAAATGTTGCGAAATACCAGAAAGGCGGATCACAACTGTTGAATGTCTGACGTCACCGGTGCACGTGCAGTGATTGGGCTTTTGATACTATCTTCGGTGGTAGAGGGCTCTACTAAACTACTCATTTTTCGAGCACCTTCTGTAAATGTGATCTGTTGTAAAAGTAGAATCACAAAATTGTTGTCCAAACTGTAGCCGGCCACAGTGGCCGAATGGTTCTAGACGCTTCAGTCCGGAACCGCGCTGCTCCTATGTTCGCAAGTTCGAATCCTGCCTCGGGCATGGATGTGTGTGATGTCTTGGGTTGGTTAGGGTTAAGTAGTTCTTTAAGTCTAGGGGACTGATGACCACAGCTGTTATGTCCCATAGTGCTCAGAGCCATTTGAACCAAGAATTGCCCTGTATATTAATGAAAATAACGTGCTTTCGTGACGTAAGACCATCTGCAACTGGAAGGAACACTGCAGGTTGTGCGCCTGTCGTCTAGGACAAGACTGAGTATTTGTACAGTTTGGTCGGTAATGACGAAACTGATCACTGTACAGTCTGGAGCAACACACAGAGTCCAATGCCCTTTGTTTATCTCGTTAAGTACAGAGCTGGTGTGTAGTCCGTGATTTTCACTGCTCATGTGATGTTGCTACTCATTCTTAGTTTACAGCCAGTGATGGATGCTGTTTTTTTAAATCTACTTCTATATCAGCAATTAACTATTGTATTTCCTTTAGTTTTTCATCAAATCATAGGGGATGTGTAGTATATAAACGAACTAGTTCAAGTCAACTTCTCCGTTAGGAACTGTTCGGAGCGGTCTTTATTTCAGTGAACTCTACTTCTTTTACTCCTCACTTCATAAATGAATTTCTCCTCTCTTGATACTGAAGACACCTAACTCCCGCGACCCAAGCGTTTGTAGTTCTGGAGTCCTAACGGTGAACTGAGCGAACTGCGTCAGATCGGAAGACCGAAAACGTTCCATTAGTGCAGTTGAGGATCTAGTCCCGTACCGCGCGAAATTCGTCGGTATGTAAGATCGAAACCATCCCGTTAGTCCACTCCCGTCTCCAGTATCCTTATCTAAGTATTACTTTCTCATCTTAAGAATTAATTTTGGCGAACTATTAAACAAGACTGAGTTTTTTCATGACCTTAACAGATAAGAAAAAGAACTAAGGAGCAGAAAAAGCGCTTGATAACAATGAGAATATTTTAATCTTTGGTGCTTCCCACTACCCAGGTTCCCAAATATTTAAAGCCCTCAGCCCATCCTGACAAACAGTTCGCAGGTAAAAAAAAGTAGAAATATGCACATCGCTTTGTTATTAAAAATCATTCAATTTTTATGGTCAATTAAATTATAGAAATTAGCTTCTAATTTTATTTGGATAAGATAACAGTATTCAGATCAAAAATGCCAGTAAATCTGAAGAAAGCAGTATTTGGTCAATGCATTCTTCCTGTGATGACTGCGAGACATGGACACTGAACTCATTTACAAAAGGGAAACTTAGGACAGCACAGAGAGCCATGGAGAGATCAATGCTGGGCTATACAAGAAAGGATAGGAAAAGGGCAGATGACATCCGGTCTGTGACGAAGGTTAACGACATCTTGGAGACAGTAGGTTCCTTGAAATGGCAGTGGGCTGGCCACGTCGCAAGAAGAAAAGACAACAGATGGATGAAGTTAGTACTGGAGTGGAGTCCGAGAGAGCACCAGAGGCCTAGAGGAAGACCACCAGACAGATGGGACAAAGACATCAAGAAGATCGCTGGTAACACCTGGCCGAGAACTGCCCAAGACCGTCCCACTTGGAGAAGACTGCTGAAAGCGTACCTGAATCCACGACTCGAGCAGGCCACATCATTTAATGATTGAGTTGGCTGTTGATGATGATGATGATGAAGATAACGGCTCTTGTTTACTAGTTCATTTCAACTAGTTCAATAACATAAACTGTCTCAGAAGGAATAGCTCCGCAAGGACTACTTACAACAGAAACTCCCCATTGCGACCCTTCAGATTTAGTGCTAAGAGAGCCCAGTGGATAGCCTGTCAAAAACTGAACAGAGATCAAGAATGAAAACAGGGAGAAGGTGTACTAAACTGTGAAAAAAAAAAGCAAAATAGAAATAGTGAACGGTCAAAGCACGAGAAGTATAAAACAGGGCAGTATCCAAGCGCCAGACTGTCGTGGTTAAGTGGTCACAGTGTTGAGCTGCTAAGTGGGCAAGCCGTTTTCAAAGGTCCCATGTACCTTTCTTTTTCTTTCGCAGTACGCTGCATTCAGGTTTGTGTCTGTGTCGTGGCGTTACATCCGTTTGCACGAGGCCCACGAGAGAGACAGGCCGCGGCGCGTACATCACGAAGGTAGGCCTGCGATCGCTCAATTCAGCACACGAACTACGTTTCTACACCTGTAGACTCGTAACTAGGTGTGTACGTACAAACGAGAATTGCATCTTCTAGTGGAATCTGCTAGCATGGAGTTTTACTGTTATTGGTCTTACAACGTTCGGAAGTCCATACACCTACTTGTAATTTGTTACGGCTGTACTGGGGTACAATGAAATTAAAATCATGCCAAAATGATTATCAGTTGCAAAAGGCGCCATTTCTTGTGTAAAGTGAGTACTGTTAAGCAGAAGAGACTAAACAAGCCGTTATAGCATTTATATCGAGTACTGATCTTAAATCAAATTTTCTTGCAACACTGTTAGTCAGTAAGTCTTTATAATCGCAGGTTGCAGATGCCATTCTCGTTAGTACGTACACGCCCAACCGTCAGTTAACAGGTTTAGAAACGCATTTTGTCTGATGAGGTGAGCGAGCGAGCAAGTTCTGGCCTACTTTCGTGACATATGTGCCGCCGCCTGTCTTTCTCGTGGGCATCGCGTTTGCAACAACGAGGTGTAAGGAAGGGGACCTATAATGGAAGTTGATTCTGCTCAACTACTCTATTAGCAGCCGAAAGGAAATGCCTTTCGAATGGGAACTGCAAAAGTTTGATGACATGGCGACAAGTCAGCCGAATCCTACACCGAAATCACGTGTTGCGTGTCATACACGGCGTTACTGTCAGTACGTGTGTCATATGATAAAAATATATCATCAACGCACCTAATTTGTACGCCTGGTGAGTGAGTTACACCTCCTTGCCCGATTTAGGTGTTCGTATTAATGCGAATGTGATCACTCCCAAGGAAATTGTGAAAACGAAATAGTTTGTCACATAAGCTGCAAGAAATGAACGCAACAGTTTCACAATCAGGCTTTTTCCCTGTGCTCTATGGAAACATATGTTTGTACGTTTTTGAAGTTGCGTTCCGGTTTGGAAGTTTTGACCCGTGAATTCCTTTGTTTTAACATAGTTCACACCCGTTTATTTGTTGTTTTCATATCTGTATGACCTCTACGTAGTGTCTCGCATGATCTCACTGTACGTCACATGTACTTTCGACGGTAATGTACTTTTGCCACACGATTCATATCCTATAACCAATGTATAGTTTGACAGTGGCCAAGACTACAGAAAGGGAACAAACATTTCATTGACCGGACGGACAGGTCAGAATTTTTGGATAAAACGGTATACGACACGGAGAGTACAGAACCTGACCCGCCTGCTTTGTAGTCCAACACTGTGACAGCTTAACCATGACGCCTTAGTCTTTTTATACTGCTGTATGTTCACTTCTTGTGCTTGGACTTTTCAGTGTTTCCATTTTGCTTTTTATTTCACAGTTCACTACACTTTCTTGATGTTTTCATTCTTGATCTGAGTTTTTGACCGACTATCCAGGGGGGGGGGGGAGGGGGGGGGGGGCGCTGGTGAGTTTCCTTTGTTAGTGCATCTCTACAAAATATCGAATGCACCTCTTCCATACAGATTCAAAATACATGCTTACTCCTTTCTGTGAAAGAAAGAGCCATGATGGATTCGAAGTATGTTACACTTACATTCAGTTTATCGTGGGCATCCTTCACATACACATTCAAAGTGCGTGCCTATTACTGTCCATATAAGAAAGCGTCATGACGGATGCATAGAAAGTTTCTCCCACGCATCGTAAAAGAAATAATCGTAACTGTAAGGAAATAGTCGATTGACCGATTTCCACTACATAACAACTTCGTGCCAGGAATGGCTCTCAACAAGGGAAGTGTCCAGACGTCTCGGAGTGAACCAAAGCGATGTTGTTCGGACATGGAGGATATACAGAGAGACAGGAACTGTCAAAAGGCTCTGAGCACTACGGGACTTAACATCTGAAGTCATCAGTCCCCTACAACTTAGAGCTACTTAAACCTCACTGACATAAGGACATCACACACATCCATACCCTGGGCAGGATTCGAACCTGCGACCGTAGCTGTCGCGCGGTTCAAGGCTGAAGCACCTAGAACCGCTCGACCACAACGGCCGCCAAAGGGGTAATGATGATACGAAGGTCTAATAATAATAACAACTTGTAAGGGTGCATGAGGGATTTCAAAACCACGCTACCATTTCATATAAATACAGAACATTCGTGAAGAAATAATAATAACTTTTATGGGTGCATGAGAGAGATTTCAAAACCACGCTACCATCTCATGCAAATACAGAACAATCGTGAAGAAATAATAATTATAATTAACGTCGTAAGTAAAATTATCATCGAAGGTCTAATAATAATAACTTATAAGGGTGCATGAGAGATTTCAAAACCACGCTACCATTTCATACAAATACAGAACACTCGTGAAGAAATAATAATAACTTTTATGGGTGCATGAGAGATTTAAAAACCACGCTACCATTTCATGCAAATACAGAACAATCGTGAAGAAATAATAATTATAATTAACGTCGTAAGTAAAATTATCATCGAAGGTCTAATAATAATAACTTATAAGGGTGCATGAGAGATTTCAAAACCACGCTACCATTTCATACAAATACAGAACACTCGTGAAGAAATAATAATAACTTTTATGGGTGCATGAGAGATTTAAAAACCACGCTACCATTTCATGCAAATACAGAACAATCGTGAAGAAATAATAATTATAATTAACGTCGTAAGTAAAATTATCATGTAAATGATGCCTGTTTTATAAGCCTTGAAGCACTAAAGCGACTGCGGGAGCAACTATCGATTCTGCTCCATGCACCTAGTGAAGCAGCCCAGTGATGAAAGCTGACAATCTCAGTTTTCCAGCTTTGGATATTAAGTTAACACTTCATAAATATAACAAATTAATAAATAATGTAGTGTGAACTCGTCTACTACACACATCAAAAAAAGTTTTGCATCACCCCAGTTCCCAGAACTCCTGAAGATAGAAGTTGACTTTGGATATTGTATCACAGACATAGTCCCTTTGACTGTTCAGAGATATCACTAAACCCACTAAAGAAGTAAACAACCATGCATGAGCAGCGCCTGTTAGACGGAAGGGGTCCGACAGACGATCAGTTCAAGTCATTCCACCACGAAGGATGTACACGGCTCGTATTGTCTGTAGTTCAACCACGCCTAGACGGTCAATACCTCGATTCGTTCGCGTCCGCATTGTTACTTTGTGCCAGGAATGGCTCTCAGTGAGGGAAGTGTTCAGGCTTCTCGGAGTGAACCAGAGTGATTTTGTTCGGATATGGAGATACAGCGAGATAGGAACTGTCAATGATATGCCTCGCTCAGGCCACCCAAGGGCTACTATTGCAGTGGATAATCGCTACCTGCGGATTATGGTCGGAGGGACCTTGACAACAACGCCATCATCTTGAATTATGCTTTCCGTGCAGCCACAGGACGTCGTGTTACAACTCAAACTGTGCGCAATAAGGCTGCATGATGCGCTACTTCACTTCCGACGTCCATGGCGAGGTCCATCTTTGCAACCACGACACCATGCAGTGCGGTACAGATGAGCCTAACAACATGCCGAATGGACCGCTTAGGACTTGCATCACGTTCTCTTCACCGATGAGTGTCACATATGGCTTCAACCAGACAATCGTCAGAGACGTGTTTGGAGGCAACCCGCTGAGGCTGAACGCCTTAGAAACACTGTCCAGCGAGTGCAGCAAGGTCGATGTTCCCTGCTGTTTTGGGATGGAATTATATGGGGTCGACGTACGCTCCCGGTTGTCATGGAAGGCGCCGTAAAGGCTGTACGATACGTGAATGCCATCGTACGACCAATGGTGTTGGACGACAATCGCGTCGCCATCGTGCACATTTTGTTAATGATTTCCTTCAGGATAACGGCATCGATCGACTAGAGTGGTCAGCAAGTTCTCTAGGCATGTGTCCTCTCGAACATGCCTGGGACAGATTGAAAAGGGCTGTTTATGGACGACGTGACCTACCACCGACTCTGAGGGATCCACGCCGAATCGCCATTGAGGAGTGGGACAGTCTGGACCAACAGTGCCCTGACGAACTTGTTGATAGTATGCCACGACGAATACGGGCATGCAGCATTGCAAGAGGACGTGGTACTGGGTATTAGAGGTAGCGGTGTGTACAGAAATCTGGATCACCACCCCTGTAGGTCTCGCTGTATGGCGGTACATGAGTAGTAAAAAGGGCAGAAATGATGTTTATGTTGATCTCTACTCCAATTTTCTGTACAGGTTCCTGAACTCTTGGAATCGAGGTGATGCAAAACTTTTTTTTGATGTGTGTATTAAAATGGATACATGTTACGTCCTGGGAAGATGCAGACCGACTGCTGAGACATGGCATTAGCAGCACTTAAAATGGGAAAGAGGCAAGTCCCAAGGGGGGCCTGTAGGGAACAGGTGGGTACGCAGGCAGAGGCAAGTCATGAGAAAAAAGCTGATAAATGCCTTAAAAGTTAAATAGATCAAACCATACTGGAATTCTATGACTAGCAGGGTTGCGAAATAAAAAGACACGTATAAAGTATTACGAAACGAGAAAGCACAGCAGACAATTGTTAGACAGAGTATGACCAGTCTATCTGGCCAATAAAAAAGTATTCCAATCATTGCAGCAGGTTTTATACACTCCTGGAAATGGAAAAAAGAACACATTGACACCGGTGTGTCAGACCCACCATACTTGCTCCGGACACTACGAGAGGGCTGTACAAGCAATGATCACACGCACGGCACAGCGGACACACCAGGACCCGCGGTGTTGGCCGTCGAATGGCGCTAGCTGCGCAGCATTTGTGCACCGCCGCCGTCAGTGTCAGCCAGTTTGCCGTGGCATACGGAGCTCCATCGCAGTCTTTAACACTGGTAGCATGCCGCGACAGCGTGGACGTGAACCGTATGTGCAGTTGACGGACTTTGAGCGAGGGCGTATAGTGGGCATGCGGGAGGCCGGGTGGACGTACCGCCGAATTGCTCAACACGTGGGGCGTGAGGTCTCCACAGTATATCGATGTTGTCGCCAGTGGTCGGCGGAAGGTGCACGTGCCCGTCGACCTGGGACCGGACCGCAGCGACGCACGGATGCACGCCAAGACCGTAGGATCCTACGCAGTGCCGTAGGGGCCCGCACCGCCACTTCCCAGCAAATTAGGGACACTGTTGCTCCTGGGGTATCGGCGAGGACCATTCGCAACCGTCTCCATGAAGCTGGGCTACGGTCCCGCACACCGTTAGGCCGTCTTCCGCTCACGCCCCAACATCGTGCAGCCCGCCTCCAGTGGTGTCGCGACAGGCGTGAATGGAGGGACGAATGGAGACGTGTCGTCTTCAGCGATGAGAGTCGCTTCTGCCTTGGTGCCAATGATGGTCGTATGCGTGTTTGGCACTTAACGTCTGAGGTCACCAGTGATCCAGATCTGAGAACTACTTAAACCTAACTAAACTAAGGACATCACACACATCCATGCCCGAGGCAGCATTCGAACCTGCGACAGTAGCGGTCGCGCGTTGGCAGACTGTAGCGCCTAGAACCACTCGGCCACTCCGGCCGGCTACCTCCATTCAACAGGCCCCTTAATTCTTCTTCACCCTATCGTTGATATACTTTCGCCGTGAATTTTAATCCTGGTCTTGAAGCTAGGATTTATTTCAGTTATTTGTTACTCAAAGTATAGACTGAACAGTAGGGACGAAAGACTGAATTCCCGTCTTACAAATTTTGTAATTCGAGCTTTTCGTTCTTAATCTTTCATTCTTATTATTCCCACTTGGTTCTTCTACATGTCATACGTTATCTGTCTTTCCTTCAGCTTACTTCTATTTTTTCTCATAATTTCGGTCATCTTGCACTATTTTACATTGTCCAGGACCGTTCTTAATGACTCCTCTTGGTTCTTATACGTATCGGAAGTTAACCATCTTTCCATGTAGCTTACTCCAACTTTTCTCAGAATTTCAGTCATCGTGCTCTGTCTGCATTGTCGAAGCCCTATGAAGGTGTCTTGACTTTTTTTTTAATCCATTAGCAAATGAAACGTTCAATTTGTTAGCTGGTACAGCTTGAAAATTCCCTGACGAGCAGTTTACGACCGGCTGCCCGGCAATTACGACACATCAGGGGGCCTGGGTAACAAGACTCTTGCGAAAGTAACGTTCCCTTAGCACGATTCACTTGACTGCACTTGAGAGCTGCTGCGTTGTGGTACTATGTGATCTGTCGCGGACGTGCGGTTATTAACGGAGAATTAGCGCAGTGGCGTTTGCGCGGCTCTGGCGAGCAGGTGGTATTGGCAGGTGGCGCAGCGGCGCTCCGTTCCGCGTGCCGGGCCGCCGGCCGCCCAGCCTGTGACGTCTGGCCGCTCTGCACGCACTTCACGCGTTAGCCAGATCAGAGGCGCGGGCCGCCCCTTTGAGGCGGGCAGCCGGCAGAGCACGCGCCCGGCCCCGGGCGCGCCGCCGCGCACGTAGCCGGCAAATTGTCCCACACTCCGGCATCGCGTGCCGGCCCGCAAAAGGAAATCTCCTCTTGCTGCTGCTTTTTGTACTCTTTCCCGTTACGCGAGGAGAAACGAGAGGCGAGGGAGTGCACGTAACCGTTTCGTTACGCCCTCCACTCTGCACCGTCTCTTTTCTTTTGTTTTCTTGCGTTTTGACGTCTCATTTCCATCGTCGTCCTTACAGAACACTGCTCTTACATAGAGCGCGCTCGCGAACACACACACACACACACACACACACACACACACACACACGTAGCGATGTAATCAAGCATTGTACTTAATATGAAATCTCCGATACTACATGGTATCGATCATCGCATCATACATTAAAAAACCGGTCTTTTGTAGAAAATCGATCGTTATGGCTTGCGAACAATTATTTTATTGAACACAAGTATAATATTTGTTTATTACAAGTAACCTAAAAATTAACATGTCATTTTTTCCATAAATGTTTAGACAAATCTATATAACATTTACGTATCAGTTGATGTAAGATTGTTAGAACGTTTCGTCGAATATCTGTGTAAATGATAGAAACTTTTGGAGTGCATGTACAGCGTGCATACAATTACCCTTTCGCTAGTTGGAAGGCCCCCACGAAAAATGAGTGATCGTGGAAAATGAAACTTTGTGGAAACTTCTGTAAGGATATCATCATCGTTATCATCATCATCTTGAACAAAAAAAAAATGGCTCTGAACACTATGGGACTTAACTTCTGAGGTCATCAGTCCCCTAGAACTTAGAACTATTTAAACCTAACCAACCTAAGGACATTACACACATCCATGCCCGAGGCAGGATTCGAACCTGCGACCATAGCGGTCGCGCGGTTCCAGACTGTAGCACGTAGAATTGCTCGGCCACTCCGGCCGGCCATCTTGAACAGTTTCCAATCCCAGGATAGATCTGTTGGGAAGATAAGCTTCGCCATCTAGTCCTATCTCCCCAGCATCTTCTTGTGTTCATTCTGGTCCAGTCCTTGCCTCTTTTTTCAGCACATTCCTCCACAACTTTCAGCCATCTATCTCTTTTATTTAACAATGAAATTCGCCAAACAGCCGTGCAGTGAAGATGTTATTATTTTCGCCACCAGTTTCGGCAATTCATTATGTCGAAAATGGCAGTGAAAATAAAATAAAATAATACCTTAATTGCAGGGATGTTTGGCGAATTTCTTTGTTAAATATTTGACGAGCCGCTGTCCCATGTCCACAGTGGGTGAATAGAGATCTATCCCTCTTTCTTTCTCTTGGTCGTTTGTTATGCATTTCCATTTCATGTACCGTCTTGAGAAACCCTTTGTTTTCCGTTATTTTTAAGTGCCCATACTGTCTTAACCATGATGTTCCTATACTGCTTTGCAAAGGTTCCTCTTCCACATTTGCCCTTACTGTTTCATTCCTCATCCTGTGTCGCCTTGGTACTCCTATACTATTATAAGTGTTGTAGTGTCGGCAGACTTGCCAACACTACGTACACTAATTGAAAGAGGCGGCCAAGATGCACGCGCTAACTCACGAAGGATGGATTGAGGTCTGAAACAGGATACGTGATGAATGTGATAAAGAAAAGAACGTAGCTACTAGAACACTTAACTTTTATATCGTCCTTTGGTATAGAGCATTCTTGATGATACAAGTGAGACTATCTTGAGATACATGCAATGGTACAAATGGCGCCTTGCTAGGTCGTAGCCATTAACTTAGCTGAAGGCTATTCTAACTGTCTCTCGGCAAATGAGAGAAAGGCTTCGTCAGTGTAGTCGCTAGCAACGTCGTCGTACAACTGGGGCGAGTGCTAGTACGTCTCTCGAGACCTGCCTTGTGGTGGCGCTCGGTCTGCGATCCTGACAGTGGCGACACGCGGGTCCGACATGTACTAATGGACCGCGGCCGATTTAAGCTACCACCTAGCAAGTGTGGTGTCTGGCGGTGACACCACATTCCTCCCCCGCAAATCGGCGAACGGTCGTGTGATAAGGCTTCCGCCCGCCGTGGGGAGGACCCCATGTTGACGTATGCGATGGGGTGGGGAGCCTAACAACAGGCGAGGCTGTGCCACCCGCACCCTGCCATTCGGTCCGAGGGGAGCTAGGAAACGCCTGAAAACCTAGTCCAGGGTGCACGTCAACATGCGGTGTATGCGCCCGTAATGAGACAGGAGGGGCCGAAGGGTCGACCTCCATTGCGTCGGGGTATCCGACGCGCGACGACATCTGGTCCGGAGCGGGCAAGAGTTCCATGGCGGAGTAAATCTGGTCACGTGAAGCGATCGGCAGCGCGCGACCCAGGGAGGCGCTGGGCGGCTGCAGCGAAGCGTCCACTGCGGGCGGCGCCGGCGGGAGAACAGGCGGCGGCGGCGGCGGCGGCGGCGGCGGCGGCGGCGGCGGCATGTCGCCATGAGGCAAAATGGAAGGCATCGTCGGTAACACCTGGGGATGAGGCGAGCCAGTAGATGGGTCCCCAAGGCGCTGACCGGACGGCACCGTCGCTGAAAGCAGACGGGGAGCGGCAGAACCCAGGCGACGACAGAGGCGCAGCTGATTGAGATGCCGACGCACCTCACCAGAGGCCCCCAAAACCAAATACATCGCGCGGCCGAGGCAGCGAGGAATGCGCCCTGCGAGCCAACGCCGTGAACCTCGATAGTTGCGATAGAAGACAACGTCGCCAGGAGCAAAAGCAGGAGTCTGCCGCTGCACAGGAACCTGATGCGGCGGATGCAGCAAAGACAGCAAGTTTCGATGAGGACGACCGTGGAGCAACTCAGCCGGCGAGCGACCATCGCGGGGCTGAGAGCGATACGAGGACAAAAAGAGCAACAATGCGTCCTCCCGAGAATGTGACTCTTTCAATTTCAACATCTGTGACTTGAAAGTCCGGACCAATCGTTCAGCGGCACCGTTTGACTGTGGCGAAAACGGCGCAGATGTCAGATGTTGAATACCATTGGCCTTGCAGAATGACTGAAATTCGGCAGACATGAATTGTGGGCCATTGTCGGAAACAATAGTCTGCGGAAGACCTTCAATGCAAAAAATAGCGGATAACGCGTGGATTGTGGCAGAAGAAGTCGTGGAAGACATCCGGGCAACAAAAGGAAAATTACTGAAAGCATCGACCACAACCAACCATCGAGCATTCCAGAATGGACCGGCAAAATCTATGTGCAAGCGTTGCCAAGGGGAAGCGGCGTTCGGCCATGCAAAGAATTTCCGCGGCGGTGCGGATTGTTGTTCGGCACACGCCATGCAAGAAGAGCTCATATTCGTAATCGCAGCATCGATTCCGAACCAAGTACAGTGCTGACGAGCAAGTTGTTTCGTGCGCACTATACCCCAATGTCCTTGGTGAAGAAGCCGTAAGACAGAGGACTGTAACGAACGTGGGACCACGACTCTGGACTGATCATTATAAGAACGCAACAACAAAACACCACGTCGTACAAAAAGTCTCTCCTTGTGAGCAAAAAATCGGCGAACCAACGGATCCTCGATCCGTGGCTTTGACGAGGGCCATTGCGTAGCAACAAAACGCAAAACAGTAGCAAGGACAGGGTCAGCAGCTGTGGCTGTAGCTACACGACGAAAATCAATCGGAAACGATTCGACCACGTCATCGGTTTCCGCATCAATGAACATGCAAGCAAGTTCGGAAGAAACGAATGCTTTATCCTCAGCAACAGGCAAACGGGACAACGCATCAGCGTTTCCGTGCTTAGCAGTGGACCGATACAAGATATCGTAGCGATGGGCGACCTCAGAACGCAATGCGTGGGGAACATGGCGCGCTCTGAAAAATTTCGGTCGCGCGTTCACTTTCAGTTCCAAATGTGCTTCATAGTTCTTAGCGCAACCAAGGCCCGGTGCAAAAATGTCTGCAAATTCTTTACATAGACAAGAAACATTGTCTGAAGGCACAGTCTGATTCACTGATATTACCTGATTGACTATAGACATGTTAAACAACTGAAATGAATCGAAACCAAACAAGTTCACTGCAGTAGAAGAACGAAGAACGTAAAAAGACACAAGTTTTGTTTGTCCCTTGTATGTTGCAAGAAGGCTGCACTGTCCCAACACAGGGATAGCTTGTCCTGAATAGCACGCGAGCTGAACATTTGCTGCACGCAACGGAGGGGCGCCCAGTTGTTTGTACGTGGCGTGATTGAGCAATGAAACTGCAGCTCCGGTATCGAGCTGGAACGGTATCACTTGTCCGGCAAAGTCCAAATCTACAAAAAGTTTATTGTTGAAAGGTGGCTACACTGAGCCACAGCGCCAGAGATCGCTAGAGAGCATTGTTCCGCCGCCTCCACTGGCAGTGATTATTGAGATGTCGTAGTGGCAGTGCTTGTCCAGGACTCGTAGTAGTCCGTTCGTGTTCAGATGTGCTAGAAGAGAGTGCTTGCTGAGATGTGATACTGAAAAGTTCTTGTTGAGATGTGGTATTAGCGAGTCGGTGTGGAGATATATTGTAATGATTAGAGTGATTTTGGTCTATATATGAAGGTAACGAAACTTCATTTATTTTTCATTATTTCCATGTTTTAAATAACGCGTCATTACAGGTTCAGTCAACAAAGCATCTGGCTTGTGTTCTTGTATTAGAGTGTAATTCTGGTTTTCTTGAGTAATTATGGTATTTTTATTTTCTTTAATTAATTCAGTATAAATGATATTTAAAATTTCTTGTGTTATTGAAGAAGAACCGTGCCAGATGCGTACGTTGAGTTATACTTCCACACGCAGAACAGTTACACTTGTGCTTTGGTTTCGTAGGTTTTATAGTTGCTGGGGACTTAATTAATTAATTGTGTTAATGAAAATTTCCATTTCATTCTTTGTTATTGTTCTATGCAGTCAGATAGCGTAATAATACTAGTCAGGGCCAACCGTTACGAGACTTCGTAACCGAACAGAGTTACTGAAGCAAAAAAATAAAATTATTTGCATTCCATATTAATTAAGCCCCCATGCACGTGGCGACCGCTGCTTCGGATCGTCCCTTGGAATTCTTCTGATTGTAAAAATAGTAGACAGTAGTATTGTTGTAGTAATTTGTAGTTTAGTAATTGTAGTCTATTTTGCATGTGTAGATTTGGTAATTGTCATTCTTCTAATGGTATTTTTTTTCTCTGAATTTGATTGTTGTCTTGTATACGCGTTTGATGATTTAGTGCAATTATTTCAATTGTTCGTTAATCGTGTTTGAGGGAAACATTTCGAGTGAATGGTATTGTTGGAGATAAAGAGTCATTCTGTATAATTTCCGTACAGTGACGAGTTTTGTATGTTTTGTAAATGATTACGCGATCAATGAAAAAGGCGAAAATGATGGATAGTGAGAATGACGAAATTGTTAACATGGCGAACTCGCCAACAGAGGAAAACAGTATGATGGATAATGAAGTGGAAAACAATGTAATAAGTCGGGAAAATAGTCCGGAACCATTTCAAAATTTTTCTCAATCAGAAAATTCACAGAATCCGAGATTAACGACAGAAGATTCTGAAATAGTATCGAACACAGATAGCTTTACAGCCATGACGAAAGAAGTTGGTTTCGCGGGAAATGTTGGGGGCGAAAAGAATTTCGAACCGGCTATTACGGAGCAGTTGATGAGTGCTATATTAAATTTGGGAGCACGAATGGAAACAATTAAAACAGAGATAGGAACTTTAGCAACACGGTTAGACTCACAGGGATCACAAATAGGAATAATTACAACTGGTATGGGAACAATGGAGCAGTTTCGATCTGAATTTAAAACAGAAATAGGAACAATTAAAACTGAGATGGGAACAATGGAAACACGGTTAGATTCACGAATAGGGACATGTTTCAAAAATATGAAAGATGAATTAAAGAAAGAAATCAGAGAAGAAGTACAACCGATTTTGAATGCTCACAATAATGGATTAATTGCAGTAGAGATTAGACAAAGGGAACAGGATAGAGAACAGGAGGAAAGAGATCGCGTGATAGTACAAAAATTTTCAGAGTTAAATTTACAACGTGCACACGATAAGGAAGAAATATTTGAGAGGATCGAGGAATCCGTACCATATGACAGATTAAATAACCTAACACAACAATATGGACAGTTAACTACCAAATGTGTCAATACTGAAACCCGAGTCGCGACACTTACGGAAGACGTAAGTAAACAGAAAGAAAAAATAGGTGACTTATCGGAAAGAGTTGAGGAGATTTCAGATAAATTGACAAATCTAAGTTTACATGGGGACAGAGATTCGGATGATACAGCTCCATTACCATTTGCAGAAACCGAAGAGTACCAGAACATAAATAAATATGTTGACAATCAGGGAAAATTTAATGAACGCGTTAAAAGGGAATTTGAGGCATTAAAAAAGCAAGTCAAACAAATTGAAGGCGAAATCGTAGGAAAAGACGGCAAAAGAAATTTAGAATCACAGATACCAGAGGGGTTTGAAGAAGATAATTTGTTTCATTTACGGGACACAACAAGAGAGCGCCAGGCGCGCGAACTTGACAATAATCGACATTCAAACTGGGACACACGCGGTAGGTCTTTGTCGCCACGAGGCGAAAACTTTGACTATAAACACTTTTTGACTGTTCGGAAATTTAAAATCTTCCGCAATTCTAAGAATGACATACATCCATGTTCATGGCTTGATCAATTTACGTACGCACTTCCGCCAAATTTGCCACTAAGTCACAAACTGAAATTTATGTGCAGCTATTAACGTCCTCAGGGGATTCACTACACTAAGTGAATATGTGCCGTAGCGAGCATAGGGCTCCGAGCTGTAGTGGTGCTATTTCCCTTTTAGTTTTCTGCACCGCTGCCTACTCTTTCACTATTCTTTGCGTCTATAAAAACAACTCTTCTACTATCCATCTATCTAGACAGTAGGTAAAGATTAACCGGATATGACGATTTTACCCAAAAGTGACTTTGGAAATTACCGTTTGGACTTACTATATTTTCTGCAGCATTCATTCGTAGCTTAAACGAAATTTTACCTGTTTATCTTCGTGACAATATTACTTCATATGTTGACGACATTCTTATTGCTAAACGTTCTTGGACTGAGCACAACAAAATTTTTGGATTACTTATTACGTATCTTTGCAAGAGTTGCCATTACAGTGAACTTAAAAAAAATCTGAATTTGGTCGTTCTCAGGTGAAATTTCTCGGTCATATTATTTCTACAGACGGTATTCTTCCTGATCCAGAGAAACTAGACGCTATTCGTAATTATGCTGTTCCTTCCACAAAACGTGCTGTTCGTAGTTTCCTTGGTGTCTGTAATTTTCTTAGACGCTTTGTTAGATTGGATGATTTGGTACACACATTTTAGTTATGCGCACTTTGGTCCCAGAAAATGCTTTCATAAATTACGAGAAAATTGCTACTTCAGTAATATGGAAAAACGTATTCGATCTGTTCTTGCCAAATGCAAATTATGTCAAAAGGCTAAGCCGCCAACAATTTCTCACAGAGCACCGTTGTTTCCTATCATTCCAGCGAAATTAAAGGAGATGGCTGCAGTTGATTTGTTCGGTCCAGTGGTTCGATCTACTAATGGTTTTGCGTACATTTTTGTAGCAGTGGAATTGACATCAAAATATGTGTGTTTTACACCGTTACGCAAAGCAACAGCTCGTTCAGTATCTAATGCTTTCATCAAACATTTTCTTAAAGAAGTGGGTCATGTTGATAAGGTTATATCAGATAATGGATCACAGTTTCGCTCTAAAATTTGGCTTCGTACTCTACGGCGTCTTAAAATTAAACCAATCTTCATTTCACTTTTTCACCCTCAATCTAACGCTTCAGAAAGATGGATGAAGGAAATCAATAAATTGTGCCGTCTTTATTGTCATCAGAATCACAGAACTTGGGATCAGTATCTTCATATTTTTCAAAACATTCTGAATGAACTTCCTAATGACTCAACCTCTTTACCGCCTCTATTGATATTAAAAAATAAAGTACCAACAAATCGCATTTCTGAAATCGTTCCTTTTCCGCCTTCACGGAAACTGCGGCATTCTGAAGTTGTCAACCTGGCTCTACAAAATATTGCATCTGCGGCTGCTAGAAGAGAGATATCAGCTAAACGTCCTGGTCGTTTAAAAATCTTGTCAGTTGGTCAAAAGGTATTAATTAAGTCTCACCGTTTGTCTCACAAAGGAAAAGGCTTGGGTCGCAAATTTTTTCTGCTTTATAACGGTCCATATAGAGTTCGCAAAATTATTCATGATAACACTGTTGAAGTAGAAACTCTTAAATCTCGGCGCTCTAAGGGAATACATCATATATCGAACGTAAAAATTTTTGTGGAATGACATACTTTAGAGAAACTAACAGCTACATGTAAACATGCGGAGAGTACAAGGATACCGCGCCGTGTTCCGGCGGCGGCAGATACTCAAAGCAACAGTGAAGTCTGCGCGGCGCACGAGGCAGTCGTTGACCGCAAACAATCACTTCCTACGTCACGCGCCTACAGCTGATCGAGCGCTCAGTGCGAATGCACTGACAGATGTAAACAAATACACAGTCTAATTTCTCCGACTAAATTCTGTATAAAGCTATAAGGACTTCATAAATTATGTTATTAACGTTCAGTATTTTTCAGGATACGGTTGTATAAAATATTTAAGACCTTCAGGTAAATTCTATGTGTGTCCGACGTTAAGAGGACTTGCTATGGAGAAAATTTCAGGAAGAATGTAATTTAAAAAAAAAGGAAGTAAAAAACCAAAAAGGTAACGATTAATTGAGTTTATTTTTCAGGTAACATATTTCCACTTAGGTACGTACTTTAGACGTAATTTGCTGCTCGCGATTACGTGATTCATACTTTGTGCTAAATTTCATGTTCTATGTTTCTAGTGAAGCGACGTGCTTGCGCACATTAACTGATTTTGACAATGATTGACTAATGAACAGGGTTGTTATTTGTATATATTATGCATTGCTTGGCTGCACTGCTTTTTCACTGATGTCATATTTTTTAATTATGTGCCTGCTGTGCTTATTTATTTAAATTGTAATTGTCACCTGATTAATTGTGCTGATATGGTTATGTATGTAGGTTACACTTTGTGATTTATCTGCTTGCGCCTTCATGTTTATTTATTAAGATTACATATGAACATTTATTTGCTTATGCTGATATGATGCTAATGACTTGTTTATTACGTAAGATATATGTTTGCTGCTGTGCGTATGGATTGCATATTTACACATTTCTGTTTGTTGTCACAACTACTTTTCAATTTAGAATATATCAATGCTGATATACTGTGTACGTATATAGAGTTTAGGTTACACTGTGGTATTAATTATAGATTGTTTGCTTGGCAGAGCTTCGTTGTAAGGATTGTGCTACATCCACTTGTTGACATTCTGTTCTCTACTGGTATATTTACTCGCTATTGCATGTTTTGCTTACGCTCAGTGCCTTATATTTTTAAGATAAGTAAATGAACTGCAGTAATTCGACGAACGACATTAGTACAAGAAACTTCATAGAAGTCACATGAGCTGGAGGTTTTATGGGAGCTGTATAAATTTATGCTAATAGGAAGGAAGCTAACGACATGACATACCAAAACTAGGTTTAGACCATTGACAGTATTACACTGCATTTTTCGTGAGCAATTGAAATAGGAAGTGACACTTGACACAAAAAATACTCCACATGTTTGCTTCTGCTATGATTCTTGAAGTGGTGTACACACTGTGTAATATTATGATCATTCACACTCCGTAATCGTACTTAATTACTGAGAGTTATTCGAACTAAGTCTGTTAGAGCTCATGTATGCATTTCTTTTATTTAATGATGGACAAGGAACCAAAATGTATCATATAATTTATAATGAGTAGCAGATTTGGATCAGATGGATTACACGAGAGGTTGTTTGTTGACATTGTGTCTTCGGATTGTATGAGATGATGAATTGAAGTTTGCACTAGAATTTTGTCTGTACTTGTTCGAGGAGACTGACTAGAGGAAAGAGTTGTTATGGAAGTAAAATGATATTGGTGCTGAGGTTTATATATATCGACGTAGTGAAGAGGTATTATTGAAGTATTAAGATTAAGTGATGATTATTGGAGTTTTCGTGGACAAGAGGTAAGGTAAATGATATTGATGATAAGGTTTATATGTATCGACGTATTGAAGAGGTATTAGTGAAGTATTGAGATTATGCTGATGATTATTGGAGTTTTGGTGGATAAGAGGTAAAGTAAGTGAGGAGCATATTTTTTTTGTTGGTCCATATGGAACAAGGAGGATGAAGATGGCAGACTAGAACACTCAAGTAGAAGGAAGATTGTCTACACACACACTTTGTCAAATCACTAAGCAGTATATACTTTTTTTTGAGAGAGGAAGCATGTGCATATCTTGGCTCACTGACAGTTGTTCAGCAACCGTACATTTTGATCTGGCTTGGCAAACATTGGTCTAGACGTGATGACTATGACGTTGACTTAACTATTATTGACTGTTATACATTGCTGCCACTACTACTTGGTACACATGATGAACATCAAATCTTGGACAGAGTTACATTTACACAGTTAACACTATTCAATTACACAGTAGTACTTAATGTGGATGAAAGATGAGTGAGTGTGTTTTGTGTGTTTTCCTTTCCTAATCCTACCCACCTATCTCCTAAATATTATTTTATTTGTTGGTAGTGGCTTGCACTGACACCCATAAATGTTATAGGTTTACTGGTATTTGTGTATTGTAATAGTTAATAGGACAATTATCTGATATCATTTGTGTGTTTGTTATGATTTGTATGTTTAGTGTAAAAGCATTGTATGTGTATTCAAACTATTGTTCATGCCTGAACTGTCTGATTAGTGATGGTGCTGCACTTTTCAACATGATGTGTGACATTTAGTCATGTTTAATTTCTGCTGATGAACTGTGTGATCAGTGATTGTAAAAATTATGGACTGTTACTTGTACCTTTTCTACATGATTGGTGCCACTAGGACATGTTTAATTTCTGCTTATAAACTCTGATGAACAGTGTGATCAGTGATAGTGAATTTTATGGAACTGCTTCTGCTGAGAAATGTGACTTGTTGCTGTGTGTACCTGCTCAACATTGCTGGGTGCCACTGATGGACTGCTTCTACTGAAAAGATGTCACCTGTTGCTGTGTGCATCTGCTCAACATTGCTGGTGCCACTAATGGAACTGCTTATACTGAAATGGTGTTACTTGTTGGTGTCGGCACCTGCTCAACATTGCTGGGTGCCACTGATGGACTGCTTCTACTGAAAAGATGTCACCTGTTGCTGTGTGCATCTGCTCAACATTGCTGGTGCCACTAATGGAACTGCTTATACTGAAATGGTGTTACTTGTTGGTGTCTGCACCGGCTCAACATTGCTGGGTGCCACTGATGGACTGCTTATACTGTAAAGATGTCACCTGTTGCTGTGTGCACCTGCTCAACATTGCTGGTGCCACTAATGGAACTGCTTATACTGAAATGGTGTTACTTGTTGGTGTCTGCACCTATTCAGCATTACTGGGTGCCACTGATGGACTGTTTCTACTAAAAAAAAATGTCATTTGTTGGTTTTGCACCTGTTGACCATTGCTGGGTGCTACTGCTGGAACTGTCAACTGCTTATTCTTGAGCTATGGAAAGCGTTTATGTGAATATCTGTATAAACTGATTTTTTGTGTATTACTGGTTGTGAAACGTTATGAGACTCTTACCTGCACATATTCGTCATTGCTGACGCTATTGATTGCATAGTTTAACCACATAATACTTGTGTAAACTAGTATGTAAAGTCACATGTATGAAAGAATTTGTATTGCTTACTGTATTCTATATAATAGGCTATTGAAAGGTCAGTGCAAAGCCAAAATTTTATCTAGTTATATGATATTTACGTATTAATTTTATCTTTTGTTTTTGTCTGTATTTTTTTGACGAATTTGGTGGTATTTTCACCACCAATGCTGGCAAAAATACCATCAAATTCTAGCCGTGGAGGAAGGGCATATGAAAGGTGGCTACACTGAGCCAAAGCGCCAGAGATCGCTAGAGAGCATTGTTCCGCCGCCTCCACTGGCAGTGATTATTGAGATGTCGTAGTGGCAGTGCTTGTCCAGGACTCGTAGTAGTCCGTTCGTGTTTAGATGTGCTAGTATAGAGTGCTTGCTGAGATGTGATACTGAAAAGTTCTTGTTGAGATGTGGTAATAGCGAGTCGGTGTGGAGATATATTGTAATGATTAGAGTGATTTTGGTCAATATATGAAGGTAACGAAACTTCATTTATTTTTCGTTATTTCCATGTTTTACATAATGCGTCATTACAGGTTCAGTCAACAAAGCATCTGGCTTGTGTTCTTGTATTAGAGTGTAATTCTGGTTTTCTTGAGTAATTATGGTATTTTTATTTTCTTTAATTAATTCAGTATAAATGATATTTAAAATTTCTTGTGTTATTGAAGAAGAACCGTGCCAAATGCGTACGTTGAGTTATACTTCCACACGCAGAACAGTTACACTTGTGCTTTGGTTTCGTAGGTTTTATAGTTGCTGGGGACTTAATTAATTAATTGTGTTAATGAAAATTTCCATTTCATTCTTTGTTATTGTTCTATGCAGTCAGATAGCGTAATAATACTAGTCAGGGCCAACCGTTACGAGACTTCGTAACTGAACAGACAGTTACTAAAGCAAAAAAATAAAATTATTTGCATTCTATTTTAATTAAGCCCCCATGCATTGTCCTGCTAACGACAAGAGCGACTGTTATGTGCAAATTGAACTGACACTGGTACAGAATCACGTGCGACGGGACGGGACTTCCGTCGACGTCGATGCACACTTTTTGTGGGACGAACACAGTCACTGGTAGCGAGAGGAACACGGGCCGGGGTGGAATTAACTACATGAATGTCCATGGGCGAAGGTTCACGAGCCCGATTGTCCTTGGTTCGATGCCGGCGCGAAGCAAAGGGCCTGGAACGGTTGTGAGTGTCTGATCTGAGCTTTTTCTGCCAAACACTTTGAACATGTCCTTTCTTATTACAGAAAAAGCAAATAGCTCGGCGTGACGGGCAATGGTCACGCGAATGTCTAGTTGCACACCGCGGGCATGATTTCACTGCATTTGCTTGCTTTCGCGGGACACGTGGCGGTGTGGACGTGCGCGAAGGCTGTTTACAGGTCCGCGCAGCGCGCCCGGCAGGCCGGTTAATGCGACACACTGCTGGCGAAGTTTCAAATGATTCCTGAGCAAAGTCAAGCGTGTCTTGCCTATCTAAAATGTCTATCACTTGTTGAAGGGAGGGATTAACTAGTTTCAAAATCTGTTCCCGTATGCGAACATCAGAAACGTTCTGTGCTATTGCATCACGCACCATAGTATCTGAATAAGGGAGTCCACAGTCACATTCAAATGCACACTCCCTAGTAAGTCCTTGCAAAGTTGCAACCCACTCCCTATTAGTTTGACCAGCCGTACGTTTTGTACGGAAGAACGTATACCGTTTTGCAACGACATTAACTGTTTCTTTGAAATAGGCATCTAAGGCAGACAAAATTTCTTCGTATGACAGAGTTGCTACGTCGCGCCGGGGAAACAATTTCACTATCACACGGTAGGTGGACACACCTACACACAAAAGCAAAAACGGCTACCGCTCATTACCTTGAATTCTGTAGGCGGCGAGATGAAATCCAAATTGTCGGGACCATTCTGTCCAAGATTCGTTGGCAGCATCAAAACTACGGAAGGACGGTGCAATGGCGTGTTGTGGCTGCGGTAGCGATGAAGCGGCGGCGGCCGCATCGTTTTGCAGCGCACGTTGACCCTGGACGAGCTGTCCCAGGGCATCCAATACCGCCTGCGTCTGCTGATTCTGCAAGCGATAAAATTCGGACAGTACATCTGGAGAATGTGGCGAAGCCATGACACAAGCAAATTAAGACAATACGAACGCGAAAGTCCCTCTTTTGACTCGTCGCCAATGTTGTAGTGTCGGCAGACTTGCCAACACTACGTACACTAATTGAAAGAGGCGGCCAAGATGCACGCGCTAACTCACGAAGGATGGAGTGAGGTCTGAAACAGGATATGTGATGAATGTGATAAAGAAAAGAACGTAGCTACTAGAACACTTAACTTTTATATCGTCCTTTGGTATAGAGCATTCTTGATGATACAAGTGAGACTATCTTGAGATACATGCAATGGTACAAATGGCGCCTTGCTAGGTCGTAGCCATTAACTTAGCTGAAGGCTATTCTAACTGTCTCTCGGCAAATGAGAGAAAGGCTTCGTCAGTGTAGTCGCTAGCAACGTCGTCGTACAACTGGGGCGAGTGCTAGTACGTCTCTCGAGACCTGCCTTGTGGTGGCGCTCGGTCTGCGATCCTGACAGTGGCGACACGCGGGTCCGACATGTACTAATGGACCGCGGCCGATTTAAGCTACCACCTAGCAAGTGTGGTGTCTGGCGGTGACACCACAATAAGCAACCTCATTTCACATGTCTGTAATCTGATCATATCTCTTTTAACCATTACACATTATCAATGTTGCTGATGTGTAGGTCACTATTGGGGTAACTTAAATATTCAATATGGTTAGCTTTTTCGTGGGATATCTTCGTTCCTAGCCCGGATCCTAATAGATCGTAGGAATGCTTCTACCTGTCTGTCACGTTCATTGATCCTTTTGTAAGAACAAGCAGGAGATAAATAACGAATAACCCATTGCAAGAAACACATATAAATTTCCTCCTGAGAGGAAAGAATTTGTTAATTGCGTACCAAGGTGATCGGGTAGGACGTAATTCCTAGCCCCAGGTCGATAGGTGGGGTTCGCACGTACCCCCTGGTACAGGTCAGGTCCAGAGAGGGATGACTGTATGAGCTGTTACCTTCCCAGCTGCCAATTAGTCCCTCTGTCTGGAGTACGGGAGCTGTGACCTGAGGTGTGGACAGCCAACTAAGGCGGGTGAGCCGCTCTCTGAGAGGAGCACCAGTTGGAAGCAGTGCGCCATCAGAGGCGCTCGCTTTCATGGGGGACTTTTTTTGCAGTGAGCCAATCACTTCCATCTCAGTCTACCTCTGCCAAAAGTAAACGCATGAGGCCAAAGATTCTACGACTCTGCCAGCTGCACCTCATTCCCTCGTGGTGTCACATACCGAAGATCACGCGTTCACTACAGTTATTATTCAGAATGATCATGATGCAATTGCAGGCCATGTGAAATCTTGCTCTCGCTTATGTAACACAACTCTGCTTCTGGAGACTAACTGTGGTTCTCAAGCCGAAAAACTCCTTACTGCTTCGATCCTCCACGGCTATCCAGTTTGTGTCAAGGGCAGTTGTATGCTGGGTTCTTAGTTATTTACACTCGGCTGCTTGAGGGGGCAAATATAAAATTCTCTGTCTGCAGAAGAGAGCTGTAAACTTGGTACTTACACCCACTCCTTTTCTCACATTTTTGGATCGAGTAACCCTTCCATCGAAGATTAAGGCAGGTTATTAAGTCATCATGGTCCAACGATACATTCCAAACCCGTTGCGTTGCTACCAGAGTCAACGTTACAACCACACTCGCGTCTCCACTGTATCAATCGTAATAGCGACAATGCCGCCTCGTTCCCTGAGTGTCCCTTGCATCTCCATGAGCAGGCCATCCAGGTGATCCAGGTGAAGGAAAAGTATCCTCCCCTGTCGCTCACAAGTTGTTGGTTAGTCGAAAGCCCTGCATTTTACACTTCGGCACTTATAGTACCATTCCTGCTGCGCCTCGCTCCCTGAAGAATACGGCCATGCAGTCTTATGACCTCCAGTTCAGCACTGTATTTGTGAAACCACCCAGTGTCACGGTAGCATTCCCGTCTGCTTCTCCTACAGCTGCACAACACCCGCCAAATCTTCTTCCCCGGCAGCGAAATCACCTGCTACACAACCAACAAGCCATGAAAGACAAAGAAACTATCCTGTGAAAACTTTTTATGTCTCTACAGCAAAGAAACGTCTGAGTCTTCGTCTGCCAACCATTAAGACTCTAAGAAATCGAACAGAGGCAAACGGTTTTCTCCTTCCCTGCCTCGCAGATCCTCTTCAACAGAGTCGCCGAGTGATACCCGCACCCGACACACCTCCTATCATTTTTCTGCCCTGGAGTCCTCACGCCGACCCAGGGAGAATGCCGAAGCCTCCGTAGATTTCATGGAACAGGGTCCTCCAGCCTTTGCGCACTGTAGCAGTGAGTCTTTGAAGAATGGCACTCAGCAGCAGCCGAGGTGAGGGCCCTTCGTTTGTTCCCTGCTTTCCATTCCCCATAGTGATCCTTCTCCAATGGAACGTCCGTGACATTAGATCCAACAAGGAGGAATTATGACTACTCTGAGAATAGAGGCTTCCAGTTGTTTTCTGCCTCCAACAAACGAAACGAAACTGTGTCCTCGTGACCACTTCGACCTCTCGCATTTGCTCTGGTTCACTTTGAGCCCTCCCCCCCCCCCCGACCTCCAAGACCGGGTTTCCATCTCAAAGGGGAGTTATGCGCTTACTCATTCAGGATGAAGTCCACCACAGCCAAACTACCTCATCGAACACCCAGATGCAACTTGTTGCAGTCCATACATTCCTTCCACGTTTCGCCTTTTCTCTTTGAAACATCTACATCACTTCATGATTTGCTGTCACCTCTTGGCCGACCTTCTCAATCAGCTCAACCTTATCTGTCTTAACATTGTAGTGCCCATGTTGCTTCCAGACTCCACTCACATCTATTCCCATTTGGAACTCTCGTTCTGCACTGCCCAACTTTCCCGTCATCTCGAGTGTGCCGTTCTCTGTGACACATGCTCGAGTGTCACTTTTCCTTGCACTATGCTGACTCCTATCCTACGTGCGAATAAACCCAATTGGCGACGTTGTAAGGCTGACTCGAGGCTTTAGAACTCCTTGGTGACTTCCACAAACAACATTTCCCCATTTATGATGATCAGGTAGATTACCTGACGAAAGTTATTCTTCCCACTGAAATATGTTGTTCTTTGCTACACTGTAATCGAGTTCCATTGTGGACTGATGCATGCCGCAACATAATTCACGCACAGAGACTTGCTCTTCACCATGTTAACCGTCATCCTCGATGGCGAACTGTATTTGTTATAAACAGTTTCGTGCACAGAGTCACCGTATTCTTCAGGATAGCAAAAAAAGCTGGATTACCTGTACAAATTCCTTTTACATTTTCACTCCCTTTTCTGTCAAGCGGGGCAATCTCTGGCAAACCTCTGGAACCAAGGTTAATTCTCCGACCATAGAAGATGGTGTCATTGTGGACCCTATTACTATTGGCAACACCTTGGGCTGCTATTTTGAGGAGCTTTCGAGCTTTACCCGTTATCACCCCGCCTCCTCCCTCGGAAACGAGTTGAGGAGGCTCAGGTGATATCCTTCTCCGCTCAAAATCGTGGATGCTACAAAGGTGCCTCTATTGTGAGGAAGCTTGACTATGCGCTCACCTCACCCCAGTCTTCCGCCCAAAGACTTGTCAGTGTTCACTTTCAGATTTGCAGCACCTTTCTCTTGTGGGCAAGCACTTTCTTCTTTGTACATACAACCGTGTTTGGGCAGAAGGCAGGTTTCCCAGACGCTTGGGTGAAGCCGCTGTCACATCCATACCTGGTAAGGTCAAACAACTGCCTTCTAGCTACCGTCCCATTTCCCTCATCAGCTGTGTTTGTAAGGTGATGGCTTACTGGTGTGGTGGCTCGAGTCTTGCAATCTACTAAGCACTGCACAAGTGGATTTTGTGCACACCGTTCTGCAGTTGACCATCTCGTCGCTTTGTCAACCCATGAGATGAACGTTCTTCTGAGGAAATGCCAGACTGTGAGCGTGTTTTTTTGATTTGGAAAAAGCCTTCGACACCTGCTGGAGGTCTGGTATCCTCTGTACTCTATACATGTGGAGCCTCCGAGGCCGCCTGTCCTACTTCCTTCAGGAATTTTTAAAAGACCTATTTTTCAATGTATTTCTTGGTTCGGCCTCGACAGACACCTCTATCCAGGAGAATGGGGTGCCTCTGGGCTTAGTCCTTAGCTTCGTCCTCTTTACTATACCCATTAACTCTATTTTGGACTGTCTCAAGCCAGAAGCTCCAGTCCCGTTTTCGTCGACGACTTCGCGATCTGTTAAGGTTCTCTACAGCGGCGTCTTTAACGATGTGTTGATCATCTTTACTCGTGGAGCATCGACAGTGGCTTTCGCTTTTCTACTGACAAAACCATTTGTATGAATTTCTGGCGGTGCAGTCGGTTTCTTCCACTGTCCTTTCATCTTGGGTCTGTTGCTCTTCCGTTCGCTGGAACTACGAAATTCCTGGGGCCCATGCTTGATAGGAAACTTCGTTGGTGCTCTCAAGTGTCCTACATGGCCACACGATATACCTAGTCCCTCAGTTTCCTGTGTGTCTTAAGTGGCACTTCCTGGGGAGCGGATTGGACCATCCTCCTCCGTTTATACAGATCCCTTGGCCGTTAGAAAGTAGACTATGGATGTTCTGTTTACTCCTCTGCTCATCCGTCCATCTTTTACCATCTAGAAACAATCCACCATCATGGAATATGTTTGGTCACTGGCGCCTTTTAGACTGACACGTTTGAGAGTCTCTATGCAGTCTAGGGGCAGTCTGCCTTCGGCAGTGACACAGTGCGGACCGTGTTGCCTGCCGGCCGCGCTGTGGTGCGCGGGCCTGTTTGTTTACGCCGGAGCAGCTTCGCGTGTGCGGTGTTGTGAGTCTAGAACGAGATGGCACACTAGTACAGAAAAACTACTTTGAAGTTCAGTTTTGCGAACGACTATACACGACCAAAGGCACACGAGATTGAACGTCTCTTAAGAGAAGAGGTAAAAATCGATCCACAGGAAATCGTGGGAATCAATTTATCGATCGTTTCATGCGTCGTCTATGTCAAGCTTGTTGACGAGACTGCTTGCGAAAGACTTCTACAACGATCACCGAACGGGTATCGTTTCTGTCATGCCGACGGGAATGTTGGTGTGGTTACAGTCGATCACGAGGGAATGGGGATCCGCACTATACGAGTCTTCGAACTTCCGTTTGAGGTCCCGTCTGAACTTGTTATCGACGCCTTTCGACCATACGGTACAGTTCTATCCCATGTGGCCGAAAAATGGACGAGTTTTACCACGTACCCCGTTTTAAATGGGGTGAGACAAATACGGATAGAACTGCGAAAGCACGTCCCCTCTTATTTGTACATAGGAGGTTTTCGAGACATTTTAATCTATGATGGGACACCTCGCACTTGCTCGGGGTGCGGGAAAGAAGGTCACGACCGCTCTGAATGCCTCTAGCGACGTTTAGTGCAAACTACACGGGATGACGTTTCGGCGCCACAACAGATGACTGTCTTACCGTTGACCTTTGTGGAAGCCCTGAGAGGCGACGTGAGGGAGATTTCCGATGGGCACCAGCAGCTGCCCCCTATAGAGAACATGGACACCAACGGACTGGAACTCCGACCACCGGTTCCACCACAGCAGACACAGGACACCACACAAGAGATGCAGCTGACGGCCGCTCCAGGCTCATCCGTGGTGGCTGCCAATGCTTCCACCGAGAGCGTGATAGGCCAGGCCCAAGACGGAGGATACGCAACCCAAACAGCCGAAGCGGAAGCAAGGCAACGGAAACAGCGTTCGCCGAAGAGAAGAAAGAAGCGTCGACTGACTTCTGCTGACGATACCCATAGTCCCGAGGGGACAGTGGACGACAACGACAGTATCGACCTGAGACCAGTGGATTCAACAGATACCGATATGACGGTGCAGGAATTACACAGCGACGATAACTTGAACTCTCCTTCTGGTGACCGCAAGGTAGAAGTTGAGATGACAACTGTACAACATCAGAGCGGTGACAACGTTGCCTCCCATCCTTCGACCAGTTCCGGAAATATGCTGGGGGACTGGGCACAAGAAATGGACCAGCAGGAACAGAATGAAAATACGAACGCGACGATTGAGGATAGTCCTGGCCAGAGGCAGGGAGGGGTCGGGAAATGTTGAATAACTTGGTGTGGTGAGGAGCGCCGGGGGTGCAGATAGACGCTTAATGACACCGCCCTACAACTGATGTACACACGCCAGGCGTACCGCATTGCAACGATAAACATTAATGGCATTCGGACACCGCTTAAAATTCAAATGCTGAAAGATATGTTACGAGCTGCGGACGTGGATATTGTACTCCTACAAGAAGTGCGTTTCACATCGCCGCCAGAGTTCTACGGCTACGAGGCACATTATTCAGTGCACGATGAAAGTGGATGCGGTGTGGCGATTCTCACCAGGGAAGGAATAGGACTGGAGGACGTCATGTCTCTCCCTTCGGCACGTGGCATAGCGATCACAGTCGACGGCGTTCGTTTCATCAATTTATACGCGCCATCTGGCTCCACAAAACGAAGAGAAAGGGCGACCTTTTACACCGAAGAGATAGCACCGTTGTTCGCTGGACGTTATGATAACCATATAGTGGGCGGCGACTTTAATTGTGTCGTCGACAAAAAGGACCAAGTACCTCATTATGTGCCATGCATGGAACTGCGTGCGTTGATTACCGAAATGGCGCTTCTGGATACCTGGGAACTGCAGCATGGCGACAGACCGGGTTATACGATTGTAACGGGACACTCGGCGAGTAGACTTGATAGAGTGTATTTGACACGGGCTCTACGGACGGCGATACTGGATGCCGAAATCTGGCCAGCGGCTTTTACGGATCATATGGCGTACGTCTGTACGATTTCACTAACACGTCAGAAGATATGGCAGAGTAAGGGTTACTGGAAAATGAATTGTGCACTTTTACGTGACACTGCATGTCGCCGGTCGATAGAGGCGGCCTGGGAGATCTGCGTTCGCCGCCAACGAGCATACACCTCGGTTCTCCAGTAGTGGATCAAATGCGCAAAACCAACGTTACGGAGAACGTTGATACGATACGGGCAGGACAAATCGCAGTGGAACCGCACGACGGCTGATTTTTATTTTACAGCCCTGAGGGAGCTGATGACCCAACAACCATCGCCGGAAAGGCACACGGCCATGCGCAGGATAAAAGACAAGTTATTACAACTGACGAGACTAAGAATGGAAGGTATAATGGTCCGGGCGAGATTGGCGGACACAGTTGCTGCCGAAACCCCTTCCATGCACCACGTAGTACGTGAACGCCAACGACGACGCAGGACATTGATCAGGGAACTAATCTCTGAAACTGGCCAGCGAGTTGTGCACCAGCGTGATATTGCGCATGTGTTTACTGACTATTTCCGCCAGTTATATGGACCTGTACAAGTGAACCACGAGACACTACATGATGTCATCTCGGAAATGCCAGATAGAGACCACCACTGGATGCAGAGACTTTCATCACAGCGATAACAGAGGACGAGCTGACGGATGCAATTGCCAGGGGGGCTCCGAACAAGTCCCCAGGACAGGACGGCTTCCCAATTGAATTTTACCGCGCATTTGCGTACCTCATGGGACGGACCTGGATTCAGATGTACAACGAACTCCTCTTACCGCAGACTGAGATACCTGCCGAATTCACGGAGGGTATCATCATCCCAATACCCAAACCACACGGTGGCAGAGTGCCAGGAGATTATAGACCACTCACTCTCTTAAACTGCGACTATAAGATTTTCGAGCGCATCCTTGGGGCTCGCCTGCAGTCTTCAATTTCTGATAGACTCCTCTTAGATCAAACTTGCCTCGGCGGTAAGAGTAACGTACATACGGCGCTCGGTGACTACCGAGATATCATCGCATTAGCAGCGGCATGCCGAGTGCGTGGGGCACTCGTCGCTATTGACTTCGACAGAGTGGATCATACCTTTTTGCATGCGGTGATGGGCAGATTGGGAATCCCACAGGCCTTCATTCTAGTGATCATGCGACTGTTACACGGCGTGCGATCAAAGGTCTCGGTGAATGGGCGGGGCACTGACTACATTGTTATTTCAAGGTCAGTTCCTCAAGGTGTCCCCTCTCGATATTTTTGTATGCAATTGCTTTGGAACCCTGTCTATATGGTCTCCGAAGACGGTTGGAGGGAGTGCCGTTGCCACAACTGACCTTTCATTGCCGCGTTTATGCTGGCGATGTGATGCTGGTGGCAAGGACAGGCGACGAAGTACGTACGGCGTTGGCATGGATACAGCGATACGGGATGGCGGCAGGAAGCGTGCTTAATCTACAGAAATCACGCTGCATGAATGTCGGTCGAGGATTACAACCTGGGGAGGAAGGGCCGCTCATGTTAGTTAAGACCATAAAATGTCTAGGTGTTACGTTCCACACGGATGTGCAGCGGACAGCAGCGGATAACTACCGACGCATATTGAAGCTGATGCGGACAATGGTGCTGTTACAGAAATTAAGAGCGTTGGATATGATTCAGAGGGTGACCTATGGTAACGTATACCTAGCACCGAGACTCACTGACGTAGCGCATGTCCTGCCTTTAACGCGCACACTGGCAACACGGATACAAGCAACTTTCGGAACCTACGTGAGTGTGGGACACCTGTTTAAGATCCAATACACAACGCTTACTCTACCACCTGGAGAGGGCGGACGTGGTCTAGTGAACTTATATGAAAAGGCACGGGCGTTATTCGTCAGTACGATTTTCCGACAGTGGCGCGGTCAATTTCGCAATATCTCGGGTGCGTTGGCCGATGTACTAGCGCCCACTTCAGTGCTGCCCCCAGTCAATGTGGGCCATATTTCACCGCAGCTGTCACATTTCAAGTCTTTTTTTTTTTGGAGCTTAGCTATGTCAGAGATTCATTCCCAACGACACGACTACCGACGACGCGAGATGTATATCAACTCTTACTGCGCCGGTGCCCCAGGAATACACTGGAAAAGAAGTACCCAGACAAGAACTGGCGACAGATATGGCGCGTTATACGGAACGTTTACCTCCCAACGTCGGTACGCTCAACATGGTATGTGGTGGTAAATAGGAAGTTCGCAACGAATCAACGGCGGCCCGCGATTCATTTTGCAGACACTCCACTATGTTTAGGCTGCGCAACAGTGGACACTGATGAACATCGTTTAGCATGTAGTGGGACGGCCCCAGTGTGGCACTTGGCACAACAGATATTGGCGTTCCTGTTACGCTCCGCCCCTCACACAATTTCATCAGACACACTTTTTTTCTCCCAAGAATCTTATTTTCCGGTCCAAAAAACCAATGCAGTGACATGGGTACGAGGAATGGTGGTGGGCTACGTGTTTAACGAATCGGAAAAGGACAAAATTGATTTTTGGCATTTTCTCCTGGATGGACACATGAAGCTGCAACAGCATAAGAAATATGGGCAAGACTTCGCTAATTACTTGCGACTTACATTTACCGACCCGCCGGCCAGATGGGGTGTGACGGGTGAGAGATGAGATAGACGAAGAAGCCGAGATAGTCATCGATCACACTTACGGACCCTTAGTTAATTTCGAGAAGACGACCCAGTCTTACACCAACGTCTGGAGAACGAGTCGATGGCTCTCTTGCTCTATCGAACGTCGGGTCGTGAGCAGCTGTCGCCCCCGACAGGAATTTCATTTCATTGCTACAGGAGCACGTTTCTTTTGTATTTGTACTGTCCGCAATGTCTTCATGTCTTTCATTTGGGCATTTTCTGTTTTATTCATTTCCTTAATTAATTTATTTTCTAATTAGCCACTATTTGTCAACATATGGACATTGTAGACACTATTTATGCGGTAGTACAACAAAATGTATGTCAGCAAAGGTGGTAAGCCTGACATAGGAAAAAAAAAGGGTAGCGTCTTTGATTCATAATCAAAACGTCTTCGGTCCTGGGTTCGATCCCCGACACTGCCTAAATTTTGATAAATAATCAGCATTGGCGGCCGAAGACTTCCGGCATAAGAAGCGGATAGAGGTTCAGAGCACTCTCTTGTCCTAGGGGTGGGAAATTGCTCCTAAAGGCGGAAGAATCAGCAATGATCAACGACATGAGGATGCAGAAGGCAATGGAAGCCACTGAATTAAAGACACGTAACGTGTATCCACAGGACATGTAGCCTGTAATTGAAGAAGTATCATGATGATCTCTCCTTTGGCAAAAGATTCCTGAATAGTCCCCCATTCGGATCTCCGGGAGGGGACTGCCAAGGGGGAGGTTACCATGAGAAAAAGATTGATCAATCAACGAAAAGATGACGTTCTACGAGTCGGGGCGTGGAATGTCAGAAGCTTGAACGTGGTAGGGAAACTAGAAAATCTGAAAAGGCAAATGCAAAGGCTCAATCTAGATATAGTAGGAGTCAGTGCAGTGAAGTGGAAGGAAGACAAGGATTTCTGGTCAGATGAGTATCGGGTAATATCAACAGCAGCAGAAAATGGTATAACAGGTGTAGGATTCGTTATGAATAGGAAGGTAGGGCAGAGGGTGTGTTGCTGTGAACGGTTCAGTGACCGGGTTGTTCTAATCAGAATCGACAGCAGACCAACACCGACAACGATAGTTCAGGTATACATGCCGACGTCGCCAGGTGAAGATGAACAGATAGAGAAAGTGTATGAGGATATTGAAAGGGTAATGCAGTATGTAAAGGGGGACGAAAATCTAATAGTCATGGGCGACTGGAATGCAGTTGTAGGGGAAGGAGTAGAAGAAAAGGTTACAGGAGAATATGGGCGTGGGACAAGGAATGAAAGAGGAGAAGGACTAATTGAGTTCTGTAACACGTTTCAGCTAGTAATAGCGAATACCCTGTTCAAGAATCACAAGAGGAGGAGGTATACTTGGAAAAGGCCGGGAGATACGGGAAGATTTCAATTAGATTACATCATGGTCAGACAGAGATTCCGAAATCAGGTACTGGATTGTGAGGCGTACCGAGGAGGAGATATAGACTCAGATCACAATATAGTAGTGATGAAGAGTAGGCTGAAGTTCAAGACATTAGTCAGGAAGAATCAACACGCAAAGAAGTGGGATACGGAAGTACTAAGGAATGACGAGATACGTTTGAAGTTCTCTAACGCTATAGATACAGCAATAAGGAATAGCGCAGTAGGCAGTACAGTTGAAGAGGAATGGACATCTCTAAAAAGGGCCATCACAGAAGTTGGGAAGGAAAACATAAGTACAAAGAAGGTAGCTGCGAAGAAACCATGGGTAACAGAAGAAATACTTCAGTTGATTGATGAAAGGAGGAAGTACAAACAAGTTCAGGGAAAATCAGGAATACAGAAGTACAAGTCGCTGAGGAATGAAATAAATAGGAAGTGCAGGGAAGCTAAGAAGAAATAGCTGCAGGAAAAAAGGTGAAGACATCGAAAAAGATATGGTTGTCGGAAGGACAGACTCAGCATACAGGAAAGTGAAAACAACCTTTGGTGACATTAAAAGCAACGGTGGTAACATTAAGAGCGGAACGGGAATTCCACTGTTAAATGCAGAGGAGAGAGCAGATAGGTGGAAAGAATACATTGAAAGCCTCTATGAGGGTGAAGGTTTGTCTGATGTGATAAAAGAAGAAACAGGAGTCGATTTAGAAGAGATAGGGGACCCAGTATTAGAATCGGAATTTAAAAGAGCTTTGGAGGATTCACGTTGGTGTGTAGAATATATGAGTCTGGCGACATACCATCTGACTTTCTGAAAAGCATCATCCACACAATTCCGAAGACGGCAAGAGCTGACAAGTGCGAGAATTATCGCACGATCAGCTTAACAGCTCATGCATCGAAGCTGCTTACAAGACTAATATACAGAAAAATGGAAAAGAAAATTGAGAATGCGCTAGGTGACGATCAGTTTGGCTTTAGCAAAAGTAAAGGGACGAGAGAGGCAATTCTGACGTTACGGCTAATAATGGAAGCAAGGCTAAAGAAAAATCAAGGCACTTTCATAGGATTTGTCGACCTGGAAAAAGCGTTCGACAATATAAAATGGTGCAAGCTGTTCGAGATTCTGAAAAAAGTAGGGGTAAGCTATAGGGAGAGACGGGTCATATACAATATGTACAACAACCAAGAGGGAATAATAAGAGTGGACGTCTGGAGTACAGCATTGTATGGTAGTGAAACATGGACTGTGGGAAAACCGGAAGAGAAGAGGATCGAAGCATTTGAGATGTGGTGCTACAGACGAATGTTGAAAATTAGGTGGACTGATAAGGTGAGGAATGAGGAGGTTCTACGCAGAATCGGAGAGGAAAGGAATATGTGGAAAACACTGATAAGGAGAAGGGACAGCATGATAGGACATCTGCTAAGACATGAGGGAATGACTTCCATGGTACTAGAGGGAGCTGTAGAGGGCAAAAACTGTAGAGGAAGACAGAGATTGGAACACGTCAAGTAAATAATTGAGGACGTAGGTTGCAAGTGCTACTCTGAGATGAAGAGGTTAGCACAGGAAAGGAATTCGTGGCGGGCTGCATCAAACCAGTCAGTAGACTGATGACTAAAAAAAAAAATGCAGGAGCTATCGTATTACCAATGTCATATTGGCGTGATGTCCTCCTCAGTGGGTACGCCTGCCATTAGTCTGCCATGCCTGGCCATTCAAACAGTACCTCCTTTTTCAATGACTCTTTTGACCGCCATTAAGAGGCACGCCCTTCTTCTCTATTACCTCCTGGAGCTCGCTTCCAGCTACTGTACCAGCTGCTTAACTTCACGATACCTGCCACGTTCATCATAGGTGTGAAAACTTTACTGCCTGGGCTTCGTGCGCCGGGCAGTGTTCATATTGGACTTCATTCGCTTTAAGTTTCCCAGCCCTCGCCGGCAACATGTTGACAGCACATTCGTGTACCCTGATGACTTCAAGGCTGACTGTGGTCTGAGGTGTGCCTCCGTCATTGGCAACGACCTTCTGCTTTATCATCTACCACAACACGGCACAATTTGTACAGCAGGGCTCTTCGCCCTCTGTCAGGCCACCCTGAACGTCAGGTGACATAGGCTTTTTTATCATATGCTCTGATTCTCTCAGTGCCCACTAGAGCCTCTGTGTGCTGTACACAGTCCATCATAAGTGCAACGGGTCCAAGAAAGCGCCCACTTGCTCGATGATGAGGGACTCACCGTGATGTTTATGTGGGTTCCTGGTTACGACGATCTGGTTACGACTTGAAATGAGGCTGCTGACGCTGCTACCAAGACTGCAGTCCTTCTACCTCGGCCTGCTAGCTCTTCCAATCGTTCGGATGATCTTCGTGTTGCCGTCTGTCGACAGATGGCGTCACTTTGGCATCAACACCGGTCTCCTCTTTACGTGTACAAGCTACAGGGAATTAAATTTCTCCCAACGGCGTGACCTATCTCCTCTCGGCCCAAGAGAGGTGTGTATATACGGATGCAGTAGCATAAAAAATCTTTGGTGACAAGGATTGCCTCTGCTTATAATACACCCCTTTTTCACGACACTCGGGCGTTCAACCCAGCAATGGGCAAACAAAAAGGAACCCATGGCTCCAATAAACATGTCCAGCGCACCTCTGGACGAACCATTAGGAGTGGAAAAGTTTTATGGACTATGACCGTACAACCTGGAAGACTCACCAGCAGCTAGGACAATCGATCGTGAAACCCTTCACTGTATGATCGGAGACACAGGAAAGCCACTGCAGCTTCTTTACTTCTGATCTACGGGTGAGCCAAAAATTAAATTGTGTTTATTTTTTATTTATTATAGCACAAACAGGGCCATCAGGCCCTCTCATACATTTAACAAGGCATTCCACATACTTTAATTCTACATTTCGTCTTTCTGTGGTTGAGGAATCTCTTACGCAGTAGCCGTCTTTTGCGACTGCAATAAAAGCCTTTCGGAAAAACGACATTCCGGTTAAGGAGGCGGTGACTGACTTATTACAGTTTTTATCACAATTACCTTCTTATTGTAGAGTCGAAAGTCTGTAGGCTATGACTGGTTATTATTGTCTCATAAAAAGTGGTAGTGTCAAAAATAAAAATTTTGGACCCGACCAGTTTCACTTTACTGAAAGCGTCTTCAGTGGTCAGATATGTTGGCTCCTACATTATTTTCGTGAGATCTTCACTCACAGCTGTTCCATTTTTAGCACAGTCTCCTGCACTTAGACACAATATTATATCGTTTGCATGCTTTTGTAAATCCATATTCACGATGTGTATTTTAGTTCAATCGCTCGAAACATACCAAGTATACGACATCTCTCGAAACACGGCGCATGAGATAGTCTGAGTATTAAAAAGTTAAAAACGAAAAATTTTTTTTTGTCACTGCAGTATAATGTGTTAAACGTTGAGTGTGTGTGTGTGTGTGTCGAAGAACGCCTGGAAGCAGTGTAGGAGCCAAAGAAACCTGACCATTGAACAAGCTTTAAATAAAGGCGTAACGAATCTGGTACGGATATGACTTTATTATAGTCACCATTTCCATATATATTGCAGGCCGACTTCCATGGAATCCGTGATATTAGCAAAGGAGTTAAGGAGTTAGTTTCTTTAATGTCTTATAAATTTCTCTGTCTTGTAGATAGAATTTTGTTTTAGCTGCCAATAGCTTTAGTTTGAGAATTTTTTAACTGGTCTTCGATAAAACTTGCTAATTTGATTTCAGTTCCACATTATTAGTGCGTAGTAGAGTAGTAATGTAACACATGACCTGTTAAATACAGCACTGACAAGATTTTCTCAATTGCAACAATTTTAAATCTGAAAAGAATCTTTGTTCCCAAGTACACGACATGTTGTACCTTATAACATTTTTTCACATTTGGAAATACCTTACTTTTATGGCGTAATTTTTTCAACTTCAGCAAAAGTCTGCAGCAAACATAAAGTGTATCATTTCGAAATGGAATAAGAAAACAAATCAAGCTTCTATTTCAGGGCCAGCTGGAGGCGAAATTCTTGAAACTGTTCCAATGTGCAAAACCCTCCCCTACACATTGATAATAAAATTTGACGATTACTGAAATCCAATCACTTGACATAACCTTCATTGTTTATTTACCTGGAGTCTCTCAAAAACAGATTCAATGTGGTGTCTTATTTATTTACCAGGTTTTAGTTGAAGTGCAGTTTCACAATTTGAGTGCATATATGGCTAGTATTCACAATTACAACGTGTACGTAGCAGCACTGTGAAGAGATACAGTGGAAGAACGAAAATAATAATGGCTGAAAACGGCAATCAATAACAATTACAGAAAACATTATCTAGATTGTTAATAAAATAATGAAAGAGGTAATAAAAGAAAACGTAATTCGTCGTAGGCTACATGTAAGATCTTTATTCGATCGTGCAATTAGCTCATTTATATCATGTTTCATTTTCAAGCACATCTGTGGTATTACGTATTATGTACTGTTATTATTCAATTACTTTGCTAATTTTATAAAAAAAATAATTTGATAAATACAATATATACTACATAATATCACACATGTGCTTCAAAATGATAAATAGTCGATATTAACTAACTGCACGATTTAAGTAAAGATCGTGTACATAGATCCTATTGCGCAGTATGTTTTCTTTTATTAAGTATTGAGATGCAGTGCATCAACACAGAAACAGAAATGTAATAAAAGTCAAATATCTAGACTTCTCACTTCATGTTCAAACAAGGCATGATCTCAATCATCATTGGGGCAAGTGACAAGTGTACTAGTATTCAAGGTAGTTTGCAGAATCTATGACACATAATATGTACCATCAAACTGTCGAAAGAACATAATCCACGAAATCCTGAAAATAAGAAACGAAAAATAGATGTAAGAAGAGTCACACAATCCGTTTGACAGCTCATACATCCGAAATGCTGCCAAGAATAACATACAAAACAGTAGGAATGTAAACTGAGTAGCTGTTCGACGACTGCCAGTTTGGTTTTAGTACAAGTGAAGGCCCAGTTTCAGTCATCATAGTCGATATTTTTGGAAAACATATAACAATGTTGTTCACGATTTAAATGAAAAACAGGACCTGATACGTTTTGGTGCGTATAGCACAACACGTTTCGAGCATTTATTCTCATTAACCAGTAGATATATATGTATTGCTATTGTGTGAATTTCGGCGCAGTGAAGGAGACGGAGTACCTTACGACTGCAGGCAAGATGAGCAGAACAGCACACATGCAGACATCACATAATCAACCAGTGTAAGTAATGCATTTGATAATGAGAATAAATTCTCGAAACGCGTTATGCTACGCATAAGAAAATGTAACTAGTGCAGTACGTTTTTCTAATCGTAGAGGTAAAATCATCTGAGAGAGTCTAACGTTGCTTTGGTAATGGAATCAAACGTAAGAAAAATGAAGATACTTTTATAGTATTTGTCGACCGATGAAAACCTTCCGACAATGTAAAATAGTGCAAGACCTTTGTATTACGAGAAAATGTTTATAAACCATGGGATAAAAAATTGAGTAAGGTTCACTGTGTGGAAGACCCAACAAAATATATTAAGACGAATGGCAAAGAGAGGTGTGCTCGGATTTGAAAGGGTTATGTAACATTCCTATTGATCAAACTGTATGTCGAGAAATTAATGACGAAAATAAAACAAACATTCAGCAGTAGCATTAAATTTAAGGCACAAGAATATCAATCAAAATCTTTGCTGATAACAAGCCTAGAGGTAGTTGTTTTATAAGCGAGTATTCGGCTCTCAACTGTCTTTTGGGAGAGAGTATGATGCGTCTAGTTATTTAAGCTGATCACTATCTCTTGAGGAAATCATAGTTCAGATCTTATTTTCTCAAAGCAGGCTTTATAGTATGTATATCATTGGGACAGAATTTGGCTATTACTGTTGAAATAGTGCTCATTGGAAAATAGTGCAGGAGTCCTTAAAGAGTATCATAACTTGTGTATGGACTACGTAGTTTGCACCACTCGAAAGAGCTCACCGTGAAAGTTCTCCGGAAATCCACTAGATGTCTCTATCTGTACTTCAGCAGCTGAGGTACCCGTATTGCGCGAGGTGGACAGTGGAAACGGAAATATAGTAAATTCGGTAATTTGTTGTCTCTGTGGAATTGTGACGACCGTTTACGTGATGACAATATGGCCTGTTGCGGGATGTTCGCAATGGTGACGATTCAGAGAAAATCCAGACGAATCTATCTACGACTTCCGTTTTCCCATTGGCTAAATATTGCAATTCAAGAATTATTTCCTCAAATCTTGATGATCAGTAATTTTTGTAGATAGAGAAATGCCATTAACTTTCAATAACGACTTATAATTTTTTAAACATAAATTTTTTTCCATCGTGAAGCTGAAGTGTTTGAACCAAATGAGTACAAATAAACTTACATCAAATTTCTGTCGGTTTTATTTTGGGAGATAGGAACTTTCAGAGTTATAGTGGTAGACGCAGAGTGTTTTACATCATTGGCAGTATTCACATGGAGTTTCTGCTGGCAGAATGTTCACCGAAATGATGTGTTCAGAACAGTGTCTTTTGCCCTGAATGCACAACTCAATATGTTTTCTTACTGATCTGCGGTCGAGATATGAAGTTTGTGGAATCACGGAACAACAGGATTCCCAGATGCGCCGTCTGAAATCATCTCTGATTGCTCATTCCACGTCAGCAGCCTTAGCAGATCGAACCTCGTTTCCTTGCGCATTCCCGTCCGCCTTCTTTACGACACCGTAAAAGTGCATTGTACAATCACACTAAATATGACTTCCAACAGCGCATAGAGGAAGCTGGTCGCTTCGTGACACAAGAAACTTTACATCTTGTGTGCAGGTTGTTTAGAAGGTGCAATGATTTGTGCGTTCAGGAGAACTGGAATCAGAACACCATACTTACATGAATGTTTTGCCGCCATAACATATGTCGGAACACAGCATGTGCCATCCAAACCCAGAAATGTGAAGGCCTCTAGCTTCCTAATTAAAAATAATATAAATTTTATTTATACCTAGGCGGTTTGAATACATTAGTTAGTATAAAACAACATTACGATCTTTTCAATAAATTATTACCAATTGCTATAACTCTCTGGAAAAGAACTAAGTGATCAAAATTTTTTTAAGTTACAGAGAAAATTACTTATATGTATGGGGCAGTTAAAACTAAACTTTCTGTAGTTGAGACGTCCCCCATGAAAAACGCGTGCTTGTGGAAAAATGTGTAAGGATATGCGGAAGAGAAATAACAAGTAAACCATGGAAAGAAACACATTTAAATTTCCACATGAGAGGGTAACATTTCTTAAGTGCGTACCAAGTTTACGTTACTGGCTACAAACGTTGCTCAGTCTAATGACCTTCTGAGTTGGTAAGTAACCTGAAGTTTGTACGGATACCATTTCACAACATTTCGCAAAACTTCTCAAGCTGTAGACCATGGAAAGTTCAGTTCTCGTGACACAGCACATGTACTGCTTGAAGATGGCACATTGCATCCAGCATTCTCAGCCATGGCAACAAAAACTTCAACAATATGTGGCGCAGTTGCCATCGGTCTCTCCCAGGAGCCGTTCCAAATCACCAGTTAATTCGAATTCCCAAATCATGTTCAGCAATCTCACCACGTAAAGAAAACCTCCCCATCTTCATTCGGTACATCGATACTACCGAATAGCAGCAGCGATACTGCTGTTGTTTTGTTATAACAGCTTGACGAGTAAATCTCTGCTCACTATGTCCAGAGTCATATCGACCGTCTGCAATACTGTGATGCTTGTCTTTCAGCCGTACATCGCCGTACCAATGCGGGAGCCTAACGGCAAGTCATGACATTAATACACTACTGATAAATGTATCGCACAGTCTGAAGACCGTTCCAATACGTTGGATATACGTGCGATAAATAGTTTTCCGTCTGCACTGCCTCAATAACAAGTAAATCATGGAAAGAAACACACTTAAATTTCCTCATGTGAGGGTAACATTTCTTAATTGCGCACCGAGTAGCGAAAGTTTAATTGTAGGGTTGATTTGTTAAAAAGAGAAGTTCATGTGCTGGGGCTTCTCGGGGATGTTTACTTTAAAACCTTTTTGAACATTTTAAAAGTGTTAATACAACGTTTGCAGTGGCACTCCTATCCACCAACAATCTTTTATTAAATGCTTTGTTAATTAAGTTGAATACTACACTGAAGAGCCAAAGAAACTTGTACACCTGCCTAATATCGTGTGGGGCCCGCGAACACGCAGAAGTGCCGCAACACGAAGCGACATGGACTCGACTAATGTCTGAAGTAGTGCTGGAGGGAACTGACACCATGAATCCTACAGGGCTGTTCATAAATCCGTAAGAGAACGAAGGGGTGGACATTTCTTCAGAACTGCACATTACAAGGCATTCCGTGTATGCTCAATAATGTTCATGTCTGGGGAGTCTGGTGGCCAGCGGAAGTGTTCAAGCTAAGAAGAGTGTTCCTGGAGCCATTCTGGGCGTGTGAGGTGTAGCATTATCCTGCTGGAACTGCCCGAGTCCGTCGCAATGCACAGTGGGCATGAATGGATACACTTGATGAGACAGGGTGCTTACGTACGTGTCACCTGTCAGAGTCGTATCTAAATGTATCAGGGGTCCCATGTTATTCCAACTGCACACGTCCCACACCATTACGGAGCCTCCACCAGCTCGAACAGTCCCCTGCTGACATGCAGGGTTCATAGATTCATGTGGTTGACTCCATATCCGTACGCGTCCATCCTCTCAAAACAGTTTGAAGCGAAACTCGTAAGACCAGGCAACATGTTTCCAGTCATCGACTGTCCAATGTCGGTGCTGACGGGCCAGGCGAGACGTAACGTTTTGTGTCGTGCAGTCCTCAATGGTACAGGAGTGGGGCTTTGGCTCTGAAAGCCCATATCGATGATATTTCATTGAATGTTTCGCATGCTGACACTTGTTGATGGCCCAGCGTTAATACCTGCAGAAATTTGAGGAAGTGTTGCACTTCTGTTAGGCTGAACGATTCTCTTCAGTTGTCGTTGGCCCCGTTCTTGGAGCGTCTTTTTCCGGCCGCAGCGATGTCAGAGATTTGATGTTTTACCAGATTCCTCATATTCACGGTACACTCTTTAAATGGTCGTACGAGAAAATCCCCACTGCATCGCTACTTCGGAGATGCTGTGTCCCATAGCTCGTGCGCGCGACTATAACGTCACTTTCAAACTCACTTAAATCTTGATAACCTGCCATAGTAGCAGCAATAATTGATCTAACAACTTCACCAGAACCTTGTTGTCTTTTATAGGCGTTGCTGACCGCAGCGCCTTATTCTGCCTATTTACATATCCCTGCATTTGAATATGCATGCCTAAACAAGTTTCTTTGGCGCTTCAGTGTATTTCTCAGTTTACAATTTGTTACAAAAAGAAATTACACTAAAGTGAAAAGATGTAATTCTGAACTACAGGGCACAGAATAAGGGATAACTTTTAAATGCTTTAACTCACAATTTGTATAACTGTCCCAAACTTTGAAATGATTTCGTTGTACGTCCGTCTTCTCCCTCTTTCCTCGCTGTTGGTCTCTAGACCGGAGTCCCGACCACGAGGCTGTCAAGATTGCATGTACTTTGAAGAGTCAAAACGTGTCGATGGTGGACTATTCCATTTTACAAAAAGTAGTGAAGAAGCTGCTTCTTAACAGATGATCGGGTTCATTAGATAACAGTGGAATTGTCTTGATGGTAGTTGTCAACGGAAGCCATTTGTAGGATACTTAGCTTTGTTTTCACAATTTCCACCGAAGGTCTTACAGTTGTCAAAAACAGGAAAAGGTCAGGAACAAGGCACAATGGTGTTCGTGTACGGCCAAGCAGGTGGAAACGGTCGAAAGACAACACGGCTATAACAAGACGAATCCTCTCACAGGCACCAACCACATCACACAACATTTCCAGCTATTTTTATGTTATCATGGGTCTTTTCAGACAGACTAACGTGCTGGGAGGCGGCGGACTGTGCGTACGCCATATTTGGAGGACCGGTTTCAATAGAATATTAAGACGAACCCTAATGTAAGCTCAAGGCAAGCTGCCCGCCAACATGGTGTAAGCCAAAGTACGTTTATGTGTATCCTGCATGACAACCGCTATTACTCTCTGCAATCCCGTGGAGGCCACTTTGAACATCTGTTGTGAAGTGGATGCGATGTAGCTCTGTACTGTCTTCCGGGAGGATTAACTGTTGCACGCACACCGACCATTTCCACAAACTCTTTCACAGGACCCTTTTCCACCCATTTCCAGTCATCAATCTGTCCCTTCAGATTGTCTGATTTATTACTGCTCACCTTTATATACACTCCTGGAAATGGAAAAAAGAACACATTGACACCGGTGTGTCAGACCCACCGTACTTGCTCCGGACACTGCGAGAGGGCTGTACAAGCAATGATCACACGCACGGCACAGCGGACACACCAGGAACCGCGGTGTTGGCCGTCGAATGGCGCTAGCTACGCAGCATTTGTGCACCGCCGCCGTCAGTGTCAGCCAGTTTGCCGTGGCATACGGAGCTCCATCGCAGTCTTTAACACTGGTAGCATGCCGCGACAGCGTGGACGTGAACCGTATGTGCAGTTGACGGACTTTGAGCGAGGGCGTATAGTGGGCATGCGGGAGGCCGGGTGGACGTACCGCCGAATTGCTCAACACGTGGGGCGTGAGGTCTCCACAGTACATCGATGTTGTCGCCAGTGGTCGGCGGAAGGTGCACGTGCCCGTCGACCTAGGACCGGACCGCAGCGACGCACGGATGCACGCCAAGACCGTAGGATCCTACGCAGTGCCGTAGGGGACCGCACCGCCACTTCCCAGCAAATTAGGGACACTGTTGCTCCTGGGGTATCGGAGAGGACCATTCGCAACCGTCTCCATGAAGCTGGGCTACGGTCCCGCACACCGTCAGGCCGTCTTCCGCTCACGCCCCAACATCGTGCAGCCCGCCTCCAGTGGTGTCGCGACAGGCGTGAATGGAGGGACGAATGGAGACGTGTCGTCTTCAGCGATGAGAGTCACTTCTGCCTTGGTGCCAATGATGGTCGTATGCGTGTTTGGCGCCGTGCAGGTGAGCGCCACAATCAGGACTGCATACGACCGAGGCACACAGGGCCAACACCCGGCATCATGGTGTGGGGAGCGATCTCCTACACTGTCCGTACACCACTGGTGATCGTCGAGGGGACACTGAATAGTGCACGGTACATCCAAACCGTCATCGAACCCATCGTTCTACCATTCCTAGACCGGCAAGGGAACTTGCTGTTCCAACAGGACAATGCTCGTCCGTATGTATCCCGTGCCACCCAACGTGCTCTAGAAGGTGTAAGTCAACTACCCTGGCCAGCAAGATCTCCGGATCTGTCCCCCATTGAACATGAAGCGTCGTCTCACGCGGTCTGCACGTCCAGCACGAGCGCTGGTCCAACTGAGGTGCCAGGTGGAAATGGCATGGCAAGCCGTTCCACAGGACTACATCCAGCAGCTCTACGATCGTCTCCATGGGAGAATAGCAGCCTGCATTGCTGCGAAAGGTGGATATACACTGTACTAGTGCCGACATTGTGCATGCTCTGTTGCCTGTGTCTATGTGCCTGTGGTTCTGTCGGTGTGATCATGTGATGTATCTGACCCCAGGAATGTGTCAATAAAGTTTCCCCTTCCTGGGACAATGAATTCACGGTGTTCTTATTTCAGTTTCCAGGAGTGTATATACAGGACGTCTCTCCTAGCAGCGCCGGCCGGAGTGACCGTGTGGTTCTAGGCACTACAGTCTCGAGCCACGCGACCGCTACGGTCGCAGGTTCGAATCCTGCCTCGCGCATGAATGTGTGTGATGTCCTTAAGTTAGTTAGATTTAATTAGCTCTAAGTCCTAGGCGAATGATTACCTCAGAAGTTAAGTCGCATAGTGCTCAGAGCCATTTTCTCCTAGCAGCTGTTAGACGCTTTTTCTCTGGTGTTACCGTAGATATTTGCAATTTAGTTTTTGCAACGTGTCGCTGGAGTGAGCACGAACAAACACAGCTCGTCTTGTATACCATGCGACACCCAGCATCGACTCAAAGCGTCTGTTTCTTTCCCAGTGCAAACAAAATTATTTTTTAAATCCTAAGCTTACGTGGCCATTCGATACAGTGGTCCCAAATTAGTTTAGTACGATATTCGTGTTATCGATTAAAATTGTCGCAGAAGAAGCTGCGTAACACAGTCACAGTGGTGTAGTGGCTATGATACTAGACTGTTGTATGGAGGGTCGTCAGTTTAAAACTCACCTGAACTGTACAATTTTAATTTCTATATTCGGTTCGAGTACATTCTAGAACTATCCACAAATGTCAAGAATCATTGTATTGGAATGTTCTGTAACTGTATATATACCGTGTGTGTTCTGGCCGGAGGCTGTTCGCTCCGCACTCTTATATGTTCAAGTGCTGAATAAACCTTCGTTACGTGAAGTGAGTGTTCGTCATTCATCTAATTACACGTTCTTCTACGTGAAAATATTAACAGGGACGGTAAACCATGAGAAATAGCCAGTACTCTAGCAGCGACCGGGCAGCAACGCTGCTGCAGGGCGGTAACTCAGCACGGGCAGATGGTGCTGTCGCACCTGGACTACTGGCTATTCTTCGTGCTTTAGCGTCCCTGACGGTACATACCGATAACACGCCTGTCGTACTGGGTTACTTTGGAACTCTTCTGTCAAGTGGGCACGTAAAAAAGAAATGTTCAAATGCGCGTGCAATCTCATGGGACTTAACTGCTAAGGTCATCAGTCCCTAAGCTTACACACTACGTATCCTAAATTATCCTAAGGACAAACACACACACTCATGCCCGAGGGAGGACTCGTACCTCCGCCGGGACCAGCCGCACAGTCCATGAGGGCACGTAAAATTCCACTTTAAAAGAAAATTTGTTTGTAACAGGGAACAAAGTCGACACAGGGCTTTGCATGAAAGACTTGATGCGCAGAATTGGTTTTTGCCGGCTCCATCATCACATAAAAAAAAATATATATTCTGTAGCATTGTTGGACAGGGGCCCCATCCAGGGAAGTTCGGCCGCCGGCTTGGAAGTCTTATTTCAGGTGACGCCACACTGGGCGATTTGCACGTCGTTGATGATGACATGATCATGAGGACAACGCAACACCCAGTCCACGAGAGGAGAAAATCTCCAACCCGACTATGAATCCAACACGTGTGCACTGCATGGTAGGCAAACATATTACCACTCAGTTAAGCAGGCGGACTACACTTCACAAAAATTAAGTTTGCAAGCAACTCCCTATATATCTGAGAAAAAGTGATGACTACAAATTTCTGAGTTCGCGAAGAATTCACTATAGTGTCCAAAGGCTGCGAGTCTAATAACAGTCTGTGACCGATCCACCGGGTGATCAAAGAGTCAGTATAAATTTGAAAACTGAATAAATCACGGAATAATGTACATAGAGAGGTACAAATTGACACACATGCTTAGAATGACATGGGGTTTTATGAAAAATACAAAAGTTCAAAAAAATGTCCTGATCACAACAGCAACAATTACCATAACAAAGTAAAACAAAGCAAAGTTGATGTTCTTTACAGGAAATGCTCAATATGTCCACCATCATTCCTCAACAATAGCTGTAATCGGGGAATAATGTTGTGAACAACATTGTATAGCATGTCCGGAGTTATGGTGAGGCATTGGCGTCGAATTATGTCTTTCAGCATCCCTAGAGATGTCGGTCGATCACGATACACATGAGACTTCAGGTAACCCCAAAGTCTGGGGACCAGGGAGGCCAAGCATGAGGAAAGTGGCGGCTGAGCACACGATCATCACCAAACGACGCGCGCAAGAGATCTTTCACGCGTCTAGCAATACGGGGTGGAGCGCCATCCTGCATCGTACGTTCCAGCAGGTGTTTATCAGCCAGGCTAGGGATGATGCGATTCTGTAACATATCGGCGTACCTCTCACCCGTCACGGTAGCAGTTACAAAACCAGAATCACGCATTTCCTCGAAGAAAAAAGGCCCAATAACGGTAGATGTGGTAAATCCAACCCATACCGTGACTTTCTCGCGGTGCAGTGGAGTTTCCACGACAGTTCTAGGATATTCGGAAGTCCAAATTCTGCAGTTGTGGGCGTTGACAGACCCTCGGAGCGTGAAATAAGCTTCGTTGGTCCACAACACGTTACTCAACCAATCGTCATCTTCCGCCATCTTTTGAAACGCCCACACCGTAAATGTCCTCCGCTTCACTAAATCACCAGGTAACTGTTCATGATGCTGATGGATTTTGTACGGATAGCATCGGAGGGTAAGCCTCAGTGCCAACCAAACAGTAGTGTATGGAATGCCGGTGCGACGTGCGACTGCACGAGAGCTGACTTCCCCGTGCATAGACGAACCTGCTACAGGCTCCATTTCTTCCTGAACTGTCTCAGCAGCATTACGCCTTGTGCTCGGTCGGCCACTATGGGGTCTATCGTCTAAACAACCCATGGCTTCGAACTTCGAAATCATTCTCGCCACAGCTGCATTTGTCTACGGACATTTACCCGTTCGAATCCCCTTCCTATGGCAATAGGATCGTAACGCTGAACTAGTACATTTCCCATTCTGATAATACAGCTTCACTAAAAGCGCCTTTTCAGGTAACGTCAACATGCTGCGACTGCTGGCGCATCTGATTCTCTCTCTCATTACAGCTCCTTCTACACACGATTGTCATGCGCAGTCACTGACGTTTTGCTGTCCAGCGCCATCTGTCGGACATTTTGTGAACTTTGTTTTTTTTTCCTTGTTTCTAATAAAACCACATGTCATTCCAAGCATGTGTGTTAATTTTTACCTCTCTGTCTAAATTATTCCGTGGTTTATTAAGTTTTCAAATGTATACTGACTTTTTGATCACCTGGTATATCGTCGTTAAAAAGCGGCACGTGATTCGAATAATGTCTTATTGCTGCCCAGGAGCTGTATGTAGAAAGTGAAAGATCTAGAAATTCATGGTACCCTTCCCATCCCTAAACTGAAACATTCCTTTAATGTAAATAGACATGCCCTTGCTCTGTGTCAGTACAGATTTATGTAATTGTAACATCTGTCATTTGCAGAAACTAGTTCACTTTGCTGATGTCCTAACTGCTCCAAATGATCCTTTTACTTTTGTTACAGACTGTCTGCACCTGCAGCTGTACCGCGACAGCAAGGAGAGATACAAACAGGGCCAGACGAAGGCCTCTCTGTCGCTGCAACATTTCCTCGCTATTGAAACAGGTATTTGTTCTCCGTGCCCTATCTTCTCTACCAATACAGATTTTCGTTTCACATTTGCCATCAATAATTCAGTAATCTTATTTCGAGGATGGTAGAATGTCTTCCACTCAGTTCCAGAAGAATTAGACAGTCATAGTAACATCTTGGTATAAAATATATTTCGGAAAATCTTCCATCTTCCTCCTGAAAATCTTTGGGAGTTTTGTGTGCGCCGCTACGCGTGTCGTAAAGTATTGCATTAGCATGAGAACATGATCTGAACACAAGAATACATCTGTTAAGTTTGTGCGTCTGTGACACCTGCCGCAAATTGCCTATAACTACTTATACAGGGTGTTTCAAAAATGACCGGTATATTTGAAACGGCAATAAAAACTAAACCTAAACGAGCAGCGATAGATATACACCGTTTCTTGCAATATGCTTGGGACAACAGTACATTTTCAGGCAGACAAACTTTCGAAATTACAGTAGTTACAATTTTCAACAACAGATGGCGTTGCGGTCTGGGAAACTCTATAGTACGATATTTTCCACATATCCACCATGCGTAGCAATAATATGGCGTAGTCTCTGAATGAAATTACCCGAAACCTTTGACAACGTGTCTGGCGGAATGGCTTCACATCCAGATGAGATGTACTGCTTCAGCTGTTCAATTGTTTCTGGATTCTGGCGGTACACCTGGTCTTTCAAGTGTCCCCACAGAAAGAAGTCACAGGGGTTCATGTCTGGCGAATAGGGAGGCCAATCCACGCCGCCTCCTGTATGTTTCGGATAGCCCAAAGCAATCACACGATCATCGAAATAATCATTCAGGAAATTAAAGACGTCGGCCGTGCGATGTGGCCGGGCACCATCTTGCATAAACCACGAGGTGTTCGTAGTGTCGTCTAAGGCAGTTTGTACCGCCACAAATTCACGAAGAATGTCCAGATAGCATGATGCAGTAATCGTTTCGGATCTGAAAAATGGGCCAATGATTCCTTTGGAAGAAATGGCGGCCCAGACCAGTACTTTTTGAGGATGCAGGGACGATGGGACTGCAGCATGGGGCTTTTCGGTTCCCCATATTCGCCAGTTCTGTTTATTGACGAAGCCGTCCAGGTAAAAATAAGCTTCGTCAGTAAACCAAATGCTGCCCACATGCATATCGCCGTCATCAATCCTGTGCACTATATCGTTAGCGAATGTCTCTCGTGCAGCAATGGTAGCGGCGCTGAGGGGTTGCCGCGTTTGAATTTTGTATGGATAGAGGTGTAACTCTGGCGCATGAGACGATACGTGGACGTTGGCGTCATTTGGACCGCAGCTGCAACACGGCGAACGGAAACCCGAGGCCGCTGTTGGATCACCTGCTGCACTAGCTGCGCGTTGCCCTCTGTGGTTGCCGTACGCGGTCGCCCTACCTTTCCAGCACGTTCATCCGTCACGTTCCCAGTCCGTTGAAATTTTTCAAACAGATCCTTTATTGTATCGCTTTTCGGTCCTTTGGTTACATTAAACCTCCGTTGAAAACCTCGTCTTGTTGCAACAACACTGTGTTCTAGGCGGTGGAATTCCAACACCAGAAAAATCCTCTGTTCTAAGGAATAAACCATGTTGTCTACAGCACACTTGCACGTTGTGAACAGCACACGCTTACAGCAGAAAGACGACGTACAGAATGGCGCACCCACAGACTGCGTTGTCTTCTATATCTTTCACATCACTTGCAGCGCCATCTGTTGTTGAAAATTGTAACTACTGTAATTTCGAAAGTTTGTCCGCCTGAAAATGTACTGTTGTCCCAAGCATATTGCAACAAACGGTGTATTTCTATTGCTGCTGGTTTAGTTTTTATTGCCGTTTCAAATATACCGGTCATTTTTGAAACACCCTGTATCTACGGTATGTAGCGCGTTTAAAAATACGTACCAGTATGTTGTATCAGAGAACTCACACTACCGTACTCTAACCCATTAAAATAGCTATTGGTGAGGAGAATACGAACTATTGCACAATCAACCTATAATTGCAGTTCTCCTCATTTATCCAATAATGTCTCAGGAGAGCATATTCGCCTTCGTGCCAAGGAATCCTGTTTCACTTCCCAGTCTATCAGGCAATATAAAGTCACTCATATTCTAATAGGACATCAGCGACAGCCTTCGGCGTCTTCCTGTAAGGCATGTTTCATAACATTTCCATTTCCTTGAACCGTATACTAGGTTTATTCGGAAGAGAACGACGTATTCCTTTTGCATGCTAGATCAAACACAGTTTCTCTCAATCCGCTGAGCAAATCTAATCTTCCATTAACTGTACCAACCAGATCACCTAGATTAGAAACTGAGCTGTTATTTAACAAATCTTTCATGAAACCGACTGATGTTAGCTTTTGTCTGATTCGAAACATTCCCCTTTCCTGTATGTACAATACTCCCAGGTGTGGTTTTCTTCATTTTTCTGACCTGGATTGTCCTTCTGTGACTTTGACAAACATTCCAGCTGCTAATGATGGGGAAAACAAGTCACGTAAGAAATAAGAAAACGTAGGCTGGGAGCATAAAGTTATCTGACTTTTGCAAAGAACTTCCGAATTCACAAAAGAGAGTGGACATGTATGTTGTAAAGGTTGGAGTGGAAGCGATGGGTGGGGGTAGCAACCATATTTAGTATTATATAAATATATCCTATTCCAGAAGTGTGTCTAGTAATTTTAATTTGACTCAATTTTTTTAAGAGGAAAGGTATTTGTTTGCTTATAAGTAGATGAATTAAAATAATATGCATGTATTCATTTACATACAGGTAGTTGAATCACGACGACTTATGAGAGGAGTACTATTGTTTGTTTTAGTTTAAGGTTGTGCCTAGATGGCATTATTAACAACAGGTGGGTAAAATAGAATTATTTGATATACATATTAGATATACTTCTTAAACAGGAGACATTAATATGATAAAACACGTAGTTGCTGCGCTATATGCTGAATGAACCATGAATTGTTTGGCAGCAACTGCAATATCTTATTGTGACTTTTCTCGTGCAGCCTTGTCGTCAAAACACATCAGTAGTATTGACGGATGAGTGAGTAATTTCGAGGACAAAATTAGAAAGTCTCCCAATAAGATTTCACAGATTAAATACGCCGAGAAAGCCTACAGTCACATACTGCTTTAAATCCTTTATTAATCTAAGTGAAACTTTGATTAGCAGCCATTCCTAAATCTGTACTTGAGTTGCTATTTATTGCAATGTTTGTACCATCTGCAAACGAAGCAAAGTTCTCATCTGGCTATGTAACAGAAGAGACGTAATTAATGTGCAGAAGAAAAAGCATCAGACACAACATCGAAGCTTGACGAACACTACATCTGATTAATTCCCAAGACTAATTCCTTACTCCACGTACATTTTGAAACGACACCCGTTGTTTCGTGTTAGCTAGGGAAGACCTGAACCATTTTGCAGCACTGCCTGTGAAACCATAACATTCTAGTTTACTGAAGAGAACACTGTGATTCACACAGTCAAAGGCTTTTGACAGGCCATAGAAAATGGCAGTAGGCTCTAATTTGTTATCTAATGAAATATGTGTCCAAACCCTCAAGGAACCCAAACTGTGTCTTGGACAACATATTATTTGCGTTAGGATGCGTAAGAAGTCTCTTGAACACAACCTTTCTAATATTTTGAAAAAGCTAGCCAAAGTGAAATTTGTAAATAGCTTGCGGGTATCTCTTTATTCGCCTTCTTATAAACAGGCTTTACTTAAGCATATTTTAGCCAGTCTGAATATGATTCCACTGATAAGGGATTCATTACTCAGATAATGTAAGACAGAACCCAACTCACATGAGCACTCTTTCATTGACTTCATTGATATGTCATCATAACCACTAGAATATTTCGATTTTGAGGATTTTAGGATGGATGCTACTTCTTTCAGAGAAATGTGTCACTTCCATTTCACTGAAGTTATTTGCAGAGACTGGTCTCAAATATCCCATTGCATTGTTCGCTGAACCTGATAACCACAAACTGTTAGTAACAGAAACAAAGTACTTGTTTAAGAGGTTTACAACACTACATGCACTTGTTACCAGAGCCTCATTTATTTTTAGAGGTATGTGTTCCTTCTCCTCTGTAGCTCAACCTGTCTCTGTCTTCACCATTTTTCACATAGTTATTATTTTGGATCCTGATGTAATTATCTTTTTCTTATAATACAGTTAATTAGATTTATCGATTACTTGCTTCAATATTTCGCAGTATTCTTTGTAAGACATCACTCCTGTCGAGATAAGAACTGTTCCTAGATAGTAGATAAGGCTTCCTTTTTATCCCACATGATACTTTTACTCCTTGTGTAATCAATGTTTTATTTGTAGACTTTCGTTTGATTTACCTTTTGGGGAGAACAATTTTCAAATGAGGAAGTAACTTTATTAACGAGTCAGAAAAATTGTAAGCATATATCCAGTTCATGTCTTTGAACAGTCTCCTATAATGCTGTTTTTGAGTGATTTATTAACCTCCTGTACTCAGATTGAATGTATTTTATATCCTGATAAGTTTAAACAATCAGCATAAGATGCTGCGTGTCATGATCATGAAGCCAACTTATTAATCGTTTCCTCATACGACTTTTTGAGTAGATTTGTCTACAAAGATGTTGTCAATTGCAGCCTCAGAGCATTAACATACTCTGGTTGTGATGGTCTCAAAAGGAATTAAATTGAATTAGAATATCACTGATTGCAATAATTGTTCACTGACAGGTCTTTTCAATAAATCCACATTAAAATCGCCAGCAGTCACTACTTCCTCGTTTTTACTGTGTTATGGGACAATTGAGCTTCCAGATTTTTTATGAAGGGATTAAGGTTTCCTGAAGACGCTTTGTATAATCTTACGATTATAAACGACTTATTACGAAACACTACTTCTGTTGCACAATCTTCTAAATACAGCTCTGAGGAAATTTTTTACTATCAGTATTCTTGAAATTAAAATAGTTTCTGCCAAATGTGGCAACTCCTCCTTTCTCTATAGTTTCTCTACAGAAGTAAGAGGCTAACATGAATCCCGTAAAATCTGACATATCTGACATGTTCAGAGAGTCAGATTGTACCAACTGGTTTTGCTCAATGAACAATGCATTACACATCGCATGGAAATATCTGTCTCAGCTCCCACCCCACAACAGACAACTGCCTCCGACCCAGCAGACCAAAGAGCTACGGTAGTTCACGAGTTCACCGCATGCAGTTCAGTCAGTAGGAGCACAGCATCATGATGATGTGTGTTTTCCCAGCTGCCCGTGTGCCCCAGCCTACCCTATTGGCGAGAATTTCAAATTTTGGCAGGAATTTCGAATTTTGGCGCAAATTTCTTTGTCCCATGGTTGTGCTGATGTGCCCAACCCACGTGGGAATTGGCCGGAAAAGAGATCAGGCTGTTCTGGGCTGCTGGAGAGAGGAACGAATGTACTTTATTTATTTTTTGAACAGTTTATTTAGGGACGGTTCAAATGGGTCAAATGGCTCTGAGCACTATGGGACTTAACATCTATGGTCATCAGTCTCCTAGAACTTAGAACTACTTAAACCTAACTAACCTAAGGACATCACACAAACATCCATGCCCGAGGCAGGATTCGAACCTGCGACCGTAGCAGTCGCGCGGCTCCGGACTGAGCGCCTAGAACCGCTAGACCACCGCGGCCGGTATTTGGGGACGGATTCCACATACTTTATTTATCATACTAATACATAACACTCATCCTTACATGCTTGGGGTCACAATATACAATTTACAGGCCTGGAAACTACTCGTAAATAACGCAATACACTGACGTGCAGAGACGCAAAAACTAGCAATCAACTACATAACATACAGACGTGCAAACTAGTCATAGATCACCGAAATAATGCATATGTAACGCCATGCAAATACGCTGACAACGCATAAACGCACGAAAATAATACAGTGCACCAACACGCAGTGCACGTAAAAAATGCAACATTTCAACCACTCGAACACATATTCTACTGGATGGAAAGTTCAAGTGCACCTACTAACACATGGAAACTGTTCAGATGCGAGAGAGGAAGGTTAGGTTAGTGTACTTTTTTATTTTTGTCGGGATCTGACGCAAATATCGATCCTAATAACGTAATTCATCACAATGATCGGTCATAATTACACAGCTGTATGTATAGCACTACAGAAGGATGGCATAAAACCGCAATATAGCTAAAAACTGACGATACCATACAATTGGTGTTATCCTGCTGGGAAAAAATTTTGCAATACCACTCGAAACCAAAACAGAAACACTAAGACTTTACCTTACACCTAAAAGCTGGCGCGCGGGATTAGCCAAGCGGTCTAGGCGCTGCAGTCCTGAACTATGCGGCTGGTCCCGGCGGAGGTTCGAGTCCTCCCTCAGGCATGGGTGTGTGTGTTTGTCCTTAGTATAATTTAGGTTAAGTAATGTGTAAACTTAGGGACTGATGACCATTGCAGTTAAGTCCCATAAGATTTCACACACATTTTGAACTTACAAGCTAGGCGGAAAAAGGCTGCGGTTTAAGTTACTGTCTTTATTCTTCTTGGTGGGAAATGTGTTCAACTGACTAGATGGTGTTGTTGGACAGAGAGGAGTTTGAAGTGTATATTACCTATCGCTGTTTGATGTCAGATTTCACTACACACGCCTACTAAAAATCACACTACTGCCCAGCTAACTGCAGCCATTACATGCTACTACAGCTGGTGGAATAAAGGTGTCACAGCTCTAATTACACATCTAAATTGTTGTGAAAAAATAACAGCACTCTTATCGAGCAGGTCACAATGCAGCACAGGCACTGGGGAAAACCGTCGCCCTAAAAGACTGCAGAGGGTTGGGAGTTGGATCTGCTTTCTCCTCCGTGTACAATCACAAACTGCCGAACATCGACGCCCTCTCACCATCTAGAGGGTACATGGAACGAGGGAGGGAGCTACTCCACCCACAACAGCGTCGCTGCTCGTGATGGCACTGCCCGCCTTGAAGCGATGGTCCTTTGCCAACATAAAGGAGGTATAGTTAACTAAACAATGGGAGATAAAAGTGTGGCTTTCCCAAATGCATCTTCGTCGTCTGAAGTATAGTTGCACAGCCGTCCCTAATGGTTAGGGGACGCAGCTGCAGCGACGAGGTGTCACAGACTAGGCAGGTCCCCAACGCCTCCAATAGGCCTCTCGTCTGGGATGGAAAACACTTTTGTTTAACATCACGTAGGACGCTCCAGTTGGGACCAGGGGAGAGCCAAGGTCTCGTAGAGAACTCACCCGCCATTCTGCGCCGAATTATTTAACATCAACTCAACTCATATAATAAAGTCTCTATTTTTAAGAAAAATAAACAAGAACATGCACAACGATACTAAATGTCCTGTTTCCACAAAAATAGAAAAGTCCATTTTTATTTAGTTTTATGTGAGAAATCGGTATAGTTTTTTACGTTCGACTGTGAAACGTATCTCGACTGCGAAGAACTTTACGTGGAAACTCGAGAAAAGTAAATGAAAATGATATTTCCACTCGCAAATGACTAGGTCGGTGATGTAACAGATTCCAAATCATAGTTATCATTTACAAAGTCATCTAAGGTGTCTCTCATATGTAGAGGACCAGCAAACATACCTCTACCCGTCTTTGACCTGCTAGATGCACTCAGCACACACCACAATCGATCTTCTCTCAACCAAATGAAGACGGGAAATGTGAAGAAGCAGTCAATATGACAGTTTACATGGGTGGGAATAATGGTCTACCGCAAACACATGTCCAAATTGAATCTTCTCAAATTACCACGCGATCACGAAAGCTGTCCAACACATACTATAGTTCAATTCTTTTACCTTGGCGGCTCGCGCATGCCCGCCCAGACACGGGAGATTGCTGCGTTGCAAGTTGCACACGACGCACGCGCCAAGAGAAGCAGCGCCATAGTATAGTATAGTTCGCAAGCTTACGTTTAGGGGGGAGCGCGCAGTTCATGAAGTAAAGCCACCACGGCCGCATTAACCCTTTCGCTCCTACAAAGACGTGCTCCCTGCCTTCCGCGCTGTGCGCGATTTTGTCACTGCACTGCTCGCCTGTGCAGACACTTGGTGTTTCAATTGCTTTGACACTCTTATCATTCGATTCCACAAAAACTATTTGGTCCAAAAATTAGATTTTTACACATCTTCTTGACTGATACCTTCCCCCATAAATGATTTAATTTTGTTTCGATGTTCAACGCAGTTATTATGCAGCATTAAATATAGTAAACCATTGCACGAAATTTTGAAGAGTTTGCAGATGTAAAAGTCCATAGAGTACACTTTCCGTATGGTCGATTTTAGTTACCACAAGATATCTGCCGGCCGCGGTGGTCTCGCGGTTCTAGGCGCGCAGTCCGGAACCGTGCGACTGCTACGGTCGCAGGTTCGAATCCTGCCTCGGGCATGGATGTGTGTGATGTCCTTAGGTTAGTTAGGTTTAAGTAGTTCTAAGTTCTATGGGACTGATAACCACAGCAGTTGAGTCCCATAGTGCTCAGAGCCATTTGAACCATTTTTGAACAAGATATCTAAATTCCATATAAAATTTACTGTATAACAATATCTCATTTAATTTAAGTACAACGTAGGTGTCGTATGTACTATTGAGAAATATTCCATCTTTCGCGACTGTAACAAAAGTTTTATTTACACTGGGCACGTCTGGCTTTATTTTAAAGCACTTCAATCAATCAAAAGGAAGTAGACAAAATACATTAAACAAAACTGTGGACTTACAAAAACATTAGGACTTGAATATACCGTCTATTAGTGGAGTGCTCTGAGCTATGTCAAATATAGTTTTTGTGTGTGGCACACACAAACAATATTTATCTGCTAAAACACTGATCAGCCAACACAAACGTTGAATATTGTGTTACCGCAGCACAAAACTACGAAAGGTTACTTGGCAATGGAGGAGACAAAATACTGTCCCCTGAAGATGCTTTAAAAGAGAGATGCGCGTCTGGTCTAAATAAGTCGCTTATTACAGTTGCAGAAGAGGAATATATTTCAATAGCATTGGTAAAACTGCGACTGTGGAACAAAAACAAGAAAGAGAACATGAGTACCATTGTGTATGTGCCATACCTTTCATTGATTGAAGTGCTTTAAAATAAAGCCAAACGCGTCCGGTGTAAATAAAACTTTTATTACAGTCGCGAAAGACGGAATATTTCTCAATATTACATACGTCATCTATGTGGTACTTAAATTAAATGAGAAATTGTTATACAGTAAATTTTATATGAAATTTAAGTATCTTGTCCACATTTTATTCTCAACATTATGGCAACTAAAATCGACCATACGGAAAGTATACGCTATGGACTTTTACCTCTGCAAACTCTTCAAAATTTTGTGCAATGGTTTACTACATTTAGTGCTGCATAATAACTGCGTTGAACATCGAAACAAAATTAAGTCCTTTATGGGGAGGAAGGTATCAGTCAAGAAGACGTGTAAAATTTTTGGGCCAAATAGTTTTTGTGAAATCGAATGATAAGTGTGTCAAAGCAGTGGAAACACCATGCGTCTGCACAGGCGAGCAGTGCAGTGATGACAAAATCGCGCACAGCGCGGAATGCGGGGAGCACGTGTCTGCAGCAGCGAAAGGGTTAACGGAGAGACAAAGCGCTAGAAACTTCAAAAAATTGCACTCAAACGAATTTAATTCGTGAAGTATGGCACTTTGATACTGTTTTTAAATAATGAAAATATTCAGCACTCTAATAGGTTTGAACTCATAACCTTTCACATAGAACACAAACACCTTAACCGTTACGCTAAAGCAACTCGTGTGCCTATACAATGCCGTGAGGACTCTAACATGTCACGCAAAATACTGACAAACACTGTTGGTATGACTATGAATTACTCAGACTTCGTCGGAGTACAATAGGAAATAAACAATTACCGCTGTTCTTTATTGCGAAAAAGCGGTTCGTGAGATTGATACAAACACCTTTCCTTGTTATCGCCTGAATTAGGAGTCTTATTGCTTGTTTCGTTTAATTAATTAATAGAATATAAAGCAATTGGTATAAAGAATGCTTTTTCCAAACTTTCTATAAAAGAAAGTCTGCTATCAAGACATTGCTTTTGTTCTATTACTTTATTTATGACTGAACGTTTCTAAAACTGAAGACACTCGTCCATGCTCTGCACTGCAGTCGAGATCTGGCAATGTCGTTCTCTGTTCATTGGCTGACTGTGTTTTGTGACGTCAGATGCGCAGAACGAACCTAAACTCGGCCGCCACCATAAATGACGCGCACTTTAAGTGTTAATCCGCTATTCGTCCGTCTAGAGGACGAGATGCTTAATCCAACTACGTTCCTGCAATGCAACAAGCCTCTCCATTCGGAGAGGAAACGTGAATCACTCCCGCCACAGACCACCACCGCCGCCACGCAAAGCATCCTATCAAATGGGTCAGTTATGTACACTCCTGGAAATTGAAATAAGAACACCGTGAATTCATTGTCCCAGGAAGGGGAAACTTTATTGACACATTCCTGGGGTCAGATACATCACATGATCACACTGACAGAACCACAGGCACATAGACACAGGCAACAGAGCATGCACAATGTCGGCACTAGTACAGTGTATATCCACCTTTCGCAGCAATGCAGGCTGCTATTCTCCCATGGAGACGATCGTAGAGATGCTGGATGTAGTCCTGTGGAACGGCTTGCCATGCCATTTCCACCTGGCGCCTCAGTTGGACCAGCGTTCGTGCTGGACGTGCAGACCGCGTGAGACGACGCTTGATCCAGTCCCAAACATGCTCAATGAGGGACAGATCCGGAGATCTTGCTGGCCAGGGTAGTTGACTTACACCTTCTAGAGCACGTTGGGTGGCACGGGATACATGCGGACGTGCATTGTCCTGTTGGAACAGCAAGTTCCCTTGCCGGTCTAGGAATGGTAGAACGATGAGTTCGATGACGGTTTGGATGTACCGTGCACTATTCAGTGTCCCCTCGACGATCACCAGTGGTGTACGGCCAGTGTAGGAGATCGCTCCCCACACCATGATGCCGGGTGTTGGCCCTGTGTGCCTCGGTCGTATGCAGTCCTGATTGTGGCGCTCACCTGCACGGCGCCAAACACGCATACGACCATCATTGGCACCAAGGCAGAAGCGACTCTCATCGCTGAAGACGGCACGTCTCCATTCGTCCCTCCATTCACGCCTGTCGCGACACCACTGGAGGCGGGCTGCACGATGTTGGGGCGTGAGCGGAAGACGGCCTAACGGTGTGCGGGACCGTAGCCCAGCTTCATGGAGACTGTTGCGAATGGTCCTCGCCGATACCCCAGGAGCAACAGTGTCCCTAATTTGCTGGGAAGTGGCGGTGCGGTCCCCTACGGCACTGCGTAGGATCCTACGGTCTTGGCGTGCATCCGTGCGTCGCTGCGGTCCGGTCCCAGGTCGACGGGCACGTGCACTTTCCGCCGACCACTGGCGACAACATCGATGTACTGTGGAGACCTCACGCCCCACGTGTGGAGCAATTCGGCGGTACGTCCACCCGGCCTCCCGCATGGCCACTATACGCCCTCGCTCAAAGTCCGTCAACTGCACATACGGTTCACGTCCACGCTGTCGCGGCATGCTACCAGTGTTAAAGACTGCGATGGAGCTCCGTATGCCACGGCAAACTGGCTGACACTGACGGCGGCGGTGCACAAATGCTGCGCAGCTAGCGCCATTCGACGGCCAACACCGCGGTTCCTGGTGTGTCCGCTGTGCCGTGCGTGTGATCATTGCTTGTACAGCCCTCTCGCAGTGTCCGGAGCACGTATGGTGGGTCTGACACACCGGTGTCAATGTGTTCTTTTTTCCATTTCCAGGAGTGTATTTGATCGTTATAATTACAATAAATTGTTAGGATTGCGGTTTCAGTTGAACAACATTTGACAATGACTGAAGTATCGGAAATATACCCTGAAGATGGCTGTGGGTCTGCGAATAGAAAAATCTGTACCATTCTTGTGACTTGACATACTCTTCACTTTGCTATCACAGTATTCCACGTCAAATCCATACCATCGTTATGAGTGGACATAGTCATTTCGTTTGCACATGTCCTGTCGCAGTAACTAAGCTTAGCCTGTTTCTACATGGGTTACAGAAGGTAGTACATATAGCTTTCTCTGACTTCTACTCAGTTCCGACTAACATTGGAACGACCAAATCCGCAAAACTGCAGGGATTGTACCGCAGAGTCTCAGGGGCAGTTGCAAGATGCATAGGGAGTACCTAAAACCACGTTGGAATTTTACAGTACCAGGTAGGTTCGGGAAAGGTGACTCGATTTGAGGTACGAGAGTGACAGAAATGTGATTCGCTAGTGGCTGTAATCATTAAAGGACTTCTCCATAGGATCCAACGCAGGTATGTGGTAGAATGGAAAGACTTGATTCCAAATCCCACATCTACTGAAAGCGTAGCACTAGAGATCTTAAACGCTAGTGTTCATATCTTACGACCGGAATCGGCACATCATCTACTACTGTTTGTGATCCTTCTCAATCAACCATTGGCTATATCAAGTCGATATATAACTGAACCTCTGACATGGCATAGAGACAGAATGTGTTACAAATACTGGAGAAATATCTAGCGGCGGCGGCTTGAGGGAGTTGCTAATACCTGTTTCATACCATGCTCATTAGCCGAATCACTTTCAAAATTCGGTAATTTTATTGTGAGGCTGCACCATCAGCGACTTGTAATTGTTGGTCTGATACTACACATACCGGTGATCACCATCTATATTCAGTGTCACGGTATTTGTCTGGAAAAACCACTACATTCAGAGGTAATGCCATATGTAGATTTTTAGCACACTGGACTCGCATTCGGGAGGACGACGGTTCAATCCCGTCTCCGGCCATCCTGATTTAGGTTTTCCGTGATTTCCCTAAATCATTTCAGGCAAATGCCGGGATGGTTCCTTTGAAAGGGCACGGCCGATTTCCTTCCCAATCCTTCCCTAACCCGAGCTTGCGCTCCGTCTCTAATGACCTCGTTGTCGACGGGACGTTAAACACTAACCACCACCACCATCATATGTAGATTTATAAAGCGAATATGGCTTTTAACATGGGTACTTGTATGCACCTATAGAACCAAGACCGCTTGTGATGGTGACATGGTTTTGTTTTTTAGCATCCGGCTGTTTGTAACACAATTACATCTCTCTTTCTAGGACACAGTGGTACCACTCGCAAGAAACGTTGTGAGACATATCCATCCATTGTTGATTTTCGGTCAGTATTATTTCGTATCGCCAGCAGTGAGTTATGGACGATGTATTATACTTCGTAGTAGGGAATGTGTGATGGGTTAAGCTTGAGCATCAGGCTTATAAAGTATGTGTTTGCGTGCCAACATGTGCAAAGGAAGTGACTATGTCCAGTCATAAGGATGGTATGGATTTGACGTGGAATACTGTGATAGCAAAGTGAAGGGTATGTTAAGTCATAAGATATTTCTATTTCCAGACCCACAGCCATCAGCCGCGTGCATTTCCAATACTTCAATCATTGTCGATTGTCGTCCAACTGAAACCACAATCGTAACAATTTATTGCAATTATAACTATCAAATACATATCTGACCCATTTCGTAACATGATTCTGTGTATGCATGCTTTACGCGACGGCTGTGGTGGTCTGTGTCGGGAATGATTCACGTTTCCCTCTAACGTCAGGAGCCGTGCGAATGGAGAGGCCTTTTCCATTGCAGTATCGTAGTGGACTTAACCATCTCGACCTCTAGACGGCCGAATAGCGGACTAATACTTAGAATGTGTTGGACAGCTTTCGTGATCGCGTGGAAATTTGAGAACATTCAATATGGACATGTGTTTGCCGTAGACCATTAATCCCTCCGACGTAAATTGATCGACTTACTGCTCCTTCACATTTCCTGTCTTTATCTGGTTGAGAGAAGATCGATTGTGATGTGCATCTAGCAGGTTAAAGACGGGTGGAGGAACACCTTAGTTGACTTTGTAAATTATAACTATGAACTGGAATCTGTTATGTCACCGACAACAGTATTCGCGAGTGGAAATACCAGTTTCCTCTATTTTTTAAGGTTTTCATGTAAAGGTCTTCGAGACGGGATAGCCGGCTGCTGTGGCCGAGCGGCTCTAGGCGCTTCAGTCCGGAACCGCGCTGCTGCTACTGTCGCTGCCTCGGGCATGGATGTGTGTGATGTCCTTAGGTTAGTTATGTTTAAGTAGTTCTAAGTCTAGGGGACTGATGACCTCAGATGTTAAGTCCCATAGTGCTCAGATCCATTTGAACCATTTTTGAGACGGGATACGTTTCTCAGTCGAACGTAAAAATCTGTACCGATTTCGCTCACAAAACTAAATGAAAACGGGATTTTCCTGTTTTCGTGGAAAGAGGACAATTATTATTGTCGTGTATGTTTTTCCCCACATTTTTTTTAAATAGTTGCCTCATGATATGGGTCGGGTTGATGTTAAATAATTCAATGCAGAACGGCGGGTGAGTTCTCTACGAGACCTTGGCTCTCGCCCAGTCCCAGCTGGAGCGTCCTACGTGGCATTAAACAAAAGTGTTTTTCCATCCCAGAACGAGAGACCTATTGGAGGCATTGGGGACCTGTCTAGTTTGTGGCAGCTCATCGCTGCAGCTGCGTCCCCTAACCATTAGGGGCGTCTGTGTAACTATACTTTAGAGTACCCAGAAAGCCACTCTTTTATCTCCTATTGTTTAGTTAACTAGACCTGCATTTGTATTGGCAAAGAACCATCGCTTCAAGAAGGGCAGAGGCCATGAAGAGCCGCGAGGCTGTTGTTGGTGGAGTAGCTCCCTCCCTCGTTCCATGTACCCTCTAGGTGATGAGAGGGCGTCGATTTGCGGCAGTTTGTGATTGTACACGGAGGAGAAAGCACATCCAACTACCACGCCTTTGCAGTCTTTTAGGGCGACGATTTTCCCTAGTGCCAGTGCTGCGTTGTGACCTGTTCGATAAGAGTGCTGTTATTTTCTTCACGACAGTTTAGACATGTAATTAGAATTGTGACGCCTTTTTTCCATCAGCTGTGATAGCATGTATTGGCTTCAGTTAGCTGGGCTGTAGAGTGATTTTTAGTTACCGTGTGTAGTGAACTCTGACGTAAAACAGCGGTAGATAATATACTTTTTAAACTCCTCTATGTCAAACACCACCATCTAGTCAGTTGAACGCATTTCCCATCAAGAAGAATAAAGATAGTACCTTAAATTCCAGCCTTTCTCTCCCTGGCTTGTAGGTGTAGGGTACAGTTAGAGTGTTTCTGTCGCTGGTTTCGAGTGGTATTGCAAAATGTTTTCCAGTAGGATAACACCAGTTTTATGATATCTTACGTTTCTGCTCTATATTGCGATTTTAGGCCGTCCTAGTGCAGCCCTATGCATATAGTTTTGTAATTATAACCAATCTTTGTGATTAATTACGTAATTATGATCCCTATTTGCATCAGTCTGAAGTGGTATTGCGAAATTTTTTCCCACCTGGAAAACACCAGTTGCATGGTATCGTACGTTTTTGAGCTAAATTGCAATTTTAGGCCGTCCTTGTGCAGCACATGGATATAGTTGTGCAATTAGGACCAATCTTTGTGGTAATTACATAATTATAATCTATATTTGAGTCAGTTTGAAGTGGTACAGCGAAATTTGTTTCCCAACAGGATAAGTCCAATTCTATGGTATCGTTAGTTTTTTGAGCTGTATTGCGATTTTATGCTGTCCTTGTGCAGCGCTATGCATATAATTGTGTAATTATGACCGATCTTTGTGATTAATTACGTAATTAGGATCGATATTTGTCAGATCCCGACCAAAATAACTAAAGGACACTAACCTAACCTTCCTCTCTCGCATCTGGACAGTTTCCATGTGTTAGGGGGTGCACTAGAACTTCCCATCCAGTAGAATCAGAGTTCGAGTGGTTGATACGTTGCATTTTTTATGTGCTCTTTGTGTTTTGTAGACTGTGCGGCTGGGCCTGGCAGAGGTTCGAGTCCTCCCTCGGGCATGGGTGTGTGTGTTTGTCCTTAGGATAATTTAGGTTAATTAGTGTGTAAGCTTAGGGACTGATGACCTTAGCAGTTAAGTCCCATAAGATTTCACACACATTTGAATTTTTTTTTTTTTGTGTTTTGTTCACTGCACTATTTTTGGGTGTTTTTGTTTTGTGAGCGTGTTTGTATAGCGTTACTCATCCATTATTTCGGTGATCTATGAGTAGTCTGCATGTCTCTATTCTGTGTCGTGGATTATTTTGGTAATTTATGAGCTGTTTTGCGTCTCTGTACATTAGGGTACTACATTATTTGCGAATAGTTTTCAGGTCTGTAAACTGTATATTGTGACCCCAAGCGCATCAGGGTGAGTGTTTCATATCAGTGTAATACATAAACTATGTGAAATCCATCCCTAAGTAAATTTTTCCAAAAATAAATAAAGTACACTCCTTCCTCTCTCCAGCAGCCCAGAAGAGGCTGATTCCTTTTTCTACCAATTCCCATGAGGGATGGGCATATCAGCACAGCCCTAGGACAAAGAAATTCGCGCCGTAATTCGAAATTCCCACCAAAATTAGAAACTGTCGCCAATAGGGTAGGCTGGGGCACATGTGCACCTGGGAAAACACACATCATCATGATACTGTGTTCCTACTGACTGAACTGCATGATCACGTGATATATCTCGGTAAACTCGCGAACTAACTCAGTTCTTTGGTCTGCTGGATTGGTGGGAGTTGTCCCTCGTGGTGTGGGAGCTGAAACAGATATTTCCATGCATTGTGTAATGCATTATTAATGCATCTCAATGCAAAGCATTAATTTGCAGGACTGTAATCTTCCACTTCATATGTTCAAGCATAAATGCTCGCTTCCATTCTTCGTGCAGTGAGCTGTGGATGCACTCCTTGGCTGAATGAGTGCAAGTAATACAGCTATTAAAACTTCCACCATGTGGCACTAACATCTCGCTAATTGAACACATGCTCCTTTTGCACTGACAGCATAACAGGTACTGATATCGCATACTCTTGTGGCGGTAACACCACACTAAGCCGCTGCTGCTGTAGGTAGATAATAAATGTAAAAACAATTCAACAAATCTAAACAAATTTAAAGAAATTTATACAAATAGAGGCATATTTAAACAAATTATATTCGAATTGAATGATATCATGAGCAGACTCTAGTGGGGGCCACACCATACTGACTCCCCTCAGCTGCAGAAGTAAGCTCTTAGAGCAATATTCGTAATTCCCAACCATTTTCCAAGAGGATGATGCATCATCAATAAAAAAATTCGGAAAGGGCGGGGAGACAGGGGACTGCGGCAACCCCTAGAAGCACAAAACTTAATTTCACACCAAAATTGAAACTTCCCGCAAGGGTGGCGTGGCACTTTCCTGCCAAAAGGCGCCATGTTCGATAATGGTACTCATATCGTCAGTGGTCCTCATAATGATACTCATCAGCTGATGTCTCGATCGCCATCTTGGATGATGTTAAGCGCTGATGCCAAGTCTACAGACCGCCATCTAGGATGACGTCATCACCGCCATCTTGGATATATCTGGCAACAATGGAGAGTTGGTGACGCCCCCCCTTGTTCTCCTACTCTCTTCAATGCACTGTATCTTGTCAGTAGAAATTTTTGCAGTTAGTTATATATTGTTGAGGATAATATGTGTTATTGCAACTTATCTCGAAATCAACAGTCCTTTAAGTGTGATCTCCTTTCGTATTTATGTGAAAACGGAAGATACTACATAGTAGATTTTCCTGTGTGCACAATGTAGTATTTAACATCAGTGAAGTAACCTTAAACGGAGCTGACCCTTAGTCAAATGCTATTCCTCCTCAAGGAATTACTTCATCTTCATACCTAGAATGTGCTCTACCACCCTACCTTAGACGAAACCAGGGTAATTTTGATTTATTTACGAGTTCGGTTCTTTTATCCTTCATATAAAAGTGTAGTGGCCAACATTATTTTCCAATAACGGAATTGTCTTTCGGGTATGAGTCATTTTCAGTAAATACACTCCTGGAAATGGAAAAAAGAACGCATTGACACCGGTGTGTCAGACCCACCATACTTGCTCCGGACACTGCGAGAGGGCTGTACAAGCAATGATCACACGCACAGCACAGCGGACACACCAGGAACCGCGGTGTTGGCCGTCGAATGGCGCTAGCTGCGCAGCATTTGTGCACCGCCGCCGTCAGTGTCAGCCAGTTTGCCGTGGCATACGGAGCTCCATCGCAGTCTTTAACACTGGTAGCATGCCGCGACAGCGTGGACGTGAACCGTATGTGCAGTTGGCGGACTTTGAGCGAGGGCGTATAGTGGGCATGCGGGAGGCCGGGTGGACGTACCGCCGAATTGCTCCACACGTGGGGCGTGAGGTCTCCACAGTACATCGATGTTGTCGCCAGTGGTCGGCGGAAGGTGCACGTGCCCGTCGACCTGGGACCGGACCGCAGCGACGCACGGACGCACGCCAAGACCGTAGGATCCTACGCAGTGCCGTAGGGGACCGCACCGCCACTTCCCAGCAAATTAGGGACACTGTTGCTCCTGGAGTATCGGCGAGGACCATTCGCAACCGTCTCCATGAAGCTGGGCTACGGTCCCGCACACCGTTAGGCCATCTTCCGCTCACGCCCCAACATCGTGCAGCCCGCCTCCAGTGGTGTCGCGACAGGCGTGAATGGAGGGACGAATGGAGACGTGTCGTCTTCAGCGATGAGAGTCGCTTCTGCCTTGGTGCCAATGATGGTCGTATGCGTGTTTGGCGCCGTGCAGGTGAGCGCCACAATCAGGACTGCATACGACCGAGGCACACAGGGCCAACACCCGGCATCATGGTGTGGGGAGCGATCTCCTACACTGGCTGTACACCACTGGTGATCGTCGAGGGGACACTGAATAGTGCACGGTACATCCAAACCGTCATCGAACCCATCGTTCTACCATTCCTAGACCGGCAAGGGAACTTGCTGTTCCAACAGGACAATGCACGTCCGCATGTATCCCGTGCCACCCAACGTGCTCTAGAAGGTGTAAGTCAACTACCCTGGCCAGCAAGATCTCCGGATCTGTCCCCCATTGAGCATATTTGGGACTGGATGAAGCGTCGTCTCACGCGGTCTGCACGTCCAGCACGAACGCTGGTCCAACTGAGGCGCCAGGTGGAAATGGCATGGCAAGCCGTTCCACAGGACTACATCCAGCATCTCTACGATCGTCTCCATGGGAGAATAGCAGCCTGCATTGCTGCGAAAGGTGGATATACACTGTACTAGTGCCGACATTGTGCATGCTCTGTTGCCTGTGTCTATGTGCCTGTGGTTCTGTCAGTGTGATCATGTGATGTATCTGACCCCAGGAATGTGTCAATAAAGTTTCCCCTTCCTGGGACAATGAATTCACGGTGTTCTTATTTCAATTTCCAGGAGTGTATTAACTGAGGACAAAATTTCCAACCTTTCATTTGTGTGAAAATTTTCTCTCGAAACGTAGATTAGTGCAGCCTGGTTTAGGTCGAAGTACAGTAGGTTTCACTCGGCTTTCCTACTGATGATCTGCTGAGACAATGTTCACAGGTAGGTGCAGGTTCGTCGTAAAGGGACGGAAAGAACGGCGCTGCCGCTCCACAATCATTGAGCAGTGCTGTGAAGATACTTTACAGGAACTGCGACGCACCATGAAGCGTAAACGACCAGGAATGCTGTCCGGCAGAATCCTCCTGTTGCACCATAATGAAAGCCCCCACACTGACAATCTTACGCAGGCAACGCTTCAGCGTTTGCGCTGCGCAACATTTCGACATCCTACGTACAGCCCGGATCCTTCACGCTGCGATTTTCACATTTTTGTCGACCTGAACAAAGACATGCGTGGATGTCGGTTTCAGTTGGACGAGGAAGTGCAAGAGTGGGTACTGTTGTGAATCCTTCAGCAATGGAATAAATGATTAGTTTTCAATGGAAAAATTCCATGGTCCCATTATTGATCTCGAGATTACTAGACCTTATCCCTTCATATTTTCACTTGGCTCACTACTTCTTCGATACACGTGTCAAACAGGTTGTTTAACCAAATATTATAGTCTTTTGAACAAAGTTTGCAAGGTGTAGCTTACTGCCAACTTGCCCATCTATTTCCGCCTCTTATTTTGAGAAAAATATAAATCATTTATTGTTCTGTGCGTTTATGATTTGTAATTCTTTGATACACGGAAAATTTCATCAGGTCTCCAAATTCCTTGACTCTATTCCACTGTAGACTCCTCATGACTACATATGCTGATAAAGCAATTATCATTATGCAGCTAATTACCAGAAATTGCAATTATTTGGAATTTCTTACATTAATAGAGTGTAGCTTAGGACCATGTTACAGACGTTGAGTGCTATATATATTACGTATTTGTATTATGCGTATGTTTGTAATACAAAAGTTTCTTTTATTCAATGAAAGGATAATATCTTTATGGAGCTCTAATGCTTAAAAATATGAAACTGACTAGAAAATCCGAATCTCTCTGATTACTAATTATTTATTATATATTTGACCAGAATTGTCAACATATACTTGTTCCGAATGATCAGAGAGCTATGTTAGGTATATAAATTTACCTTTCTTAAGCATGATACAGTCTACAAAATCGTTTATTATTTGTATGAATAGGCGCAAAAAGAAAACGTAAAGACGAATTTTGAAGTGTTATGTCCATTGTAGAAAGTTTGATGATTTGCAGACATTTCCGCCTTCTTCTGCTGTGTCTTAAATTAGAATGTTTAATGTCATTCACGAGCCAGTAATGTGTGAGGATCTGATAATATTTCGCTCTTTTTTTCAGGGTTCACTTTAGATAAAGAATCGAATACGATAGCAATAATTTGTCAAGACGTAACTGTAATTCTGGCGTTCGATACAAGAGAGAGGTTAATGCAATGGCAGGTGAAGATATCCAGCAACTTAGGAGAAGGTAAGTTAGCATACACATGCCTCTTCACTTCCATAATCGCTAGCACGGCGTAATACACCTTACACGCCGAAAATATTTTATTATTTAAATATAATTAACGTCTGAAACATCTCGTTGTAGAAAATATATGAAGGTAGTTCTCCTACAAATAATAATAATTACGTCCCTTTTTAATATAACTTAATTTCACAAGACCTGTAAGTATCAGCACCGTAATTTTAGCTCTACGTAAATTTCATAGCTTTGCAGTGGAACTAGTGAATGTGACACGTTGCATGGCTACATCCTTTGTAATTTCATTGGCTGTAGTCATAACAACCGTTGGTATCGACAGTTGTAGAGGGCAGGCGTACTGTCGGTCAGCGAGGTTTCTCGGAAAAACTCTTCAGCTCGTCATCATATAACACATAATGCTATTGAAAGGTACAGGTATGACGCTCATTCAAAGTAACCTTTATCGAGTGGGTTTAGCCATAGAAAAGCAACAATGCTCCCGCAGAGAGTTAATCCAGGACAAAAATGTTAGGTTTCTGCAAGCTCCAAACAGGTTATTTCACTCCATTTTTTTACTGATTCTACCGTTGTAGAAGGCAGCACTTTCTAACACAGAGCATTAGGAGTTTCAATAATATTGTTGTGTCCACTGAAACGTCAAAGGAACTGGTATAGGCATGCATATTCAAATACAGAGATATGTAAACTGGCAGAATACTGCGCTATGGTATGCAACCCCTATATAAAACAACAAGTGTCTGGCGCAGTTATTAGACCTGTTACTGCTGCTACAATGACAACTTATGAAGATTTAAGTGAGTTTGAACGTCGTGTAATAGTCGGCGCACGAGCAGTGGGACACAGCATCTCCGAGGTAGCGATGAAGTGGGGATTTTTCCGTTCCACCGTTTCACGAGTGTAACGTGAATGTCAGGAATCCGGTAAAACATTAAGTCTCCGACATCGCTGCGTCCAGAAAAAGATCCTGCAAGAACGGAACCAACGACGACTGAAGACAATCATGCAACGTGACAGAAGTGCCACCCTTCCGCAAATTGCTGCAGATTTCAGTGCTGGGCCTTCAACAAGTGCCAGCGTGCGAACCATTAAACGAATCATCATCGGCATAGGCTTTCGGAGCCGAAGCCCCACTCGTGTATGTATAATGACTTCACAGCACAAAGCTTTACGTCTCTCCTGGGCCCATCAACACCGACATTGGTCTGTTGTTGACTGGAAACATGTTTCCTGGTCGGACGAGTCTAGTTTCAAATTGTATCGAGCGGATGGATGTGTACGCGTTTGGAGACAGCCTCATGATTCCATGGACCTGCATATCAGCGGAGGCAGTTCAGGCTGGTGGAGGCCCTGTAATGGTGTGGGGCGTGAGCAGTTGGAGTAATACGGGATCCATGGTACATCTAGATACAACTCTGACAGGTGACACGCACGAAAGCATCCTGTCTAATCACCAGCATCGATTCACGTCCATTGTGCATTCCGACGGACTTGGACAATTCCAGCAGCAGAACGCGACACCACCCGCACGTCCATAATTCCTAGAGAGTGGCTCCAGAAATACTCTTCTGAGTTTAAACACTTCCTCTGGCTACCAAACTCCCCAGACATGAAAATTATTCAGCATATCCGGGATGCCTTGCAACGTGCTATTCCGAAGACATCACCATCCCCTCGCACTGATACGGATTTATGGCCAGCCCTTCAGGATTCATGGTGTCAGTTCCCTCCAGCACTACTTCAGACATTAGTCGACTCCATGCCACGTCATGCTGCGGCATTTCTGCGTGTTCTCGGGGTTCCTATACGATCTGGGGCTAGTGTACCAGTTTCTTTGGCTCTTCAGTGTAAATAAACAATGTTAGATCAAGAGAAAGTTTGTATTGCAATTGAAATAAATAGAAGACCTAATCACTCCTGTACGCGTTTTGATATAACGAATTACCGAAAATTTTTGTTGAAATTCATGGTGAAAATATTTAGCTGTCATTTATATTGCGCAGTGGTACTAGCTTCTGCCGTAGGCCATTTTCAAGCTTAGCAGATATAAATGATACGAGTATTATGGTTCATAACCCGAACTAGTAGCTCTATGCAAAATGAAAGGCAGCTGAAGAATTTCACCCAGAATTTCGACGATAATGAAGCAGCTTATTTTCCCCATGTGCATGAAAAATGTTCTCTGAGAAGTATTTCACTAGAAATATTATTCAAAACACTGTTATGCAGGGCTGTGACCTACAGTTACTGATATTATCACCAGGAACTATTACTGCTCCCACAAAGTAGCAGCATGAATGCTAATAACATTCATAAAGCGAAAGACTCTGGTGATTCAGCGACATGTCATCCCGTTTCGGCATCCTCGATAGTCAACAGAATAGTCCTATTCTTATTTTAATGTGGTTGTTAGTTGTGATTTTCAGTCCAAAGGCTGGTTTGATGCAGCTTTGCACACTGATCTATCTCGTGCAAGCCTCTTCATCCCTCAATAATTACTGAAACCTACATTCATTTGAACCTGTTTACTGCATTCATCTGTGTCACTCTACAGCCTTTACCCACCAAACTTACCACTGTTAATAGTTGTCTTTACGTTTGTGCCTCAGAATGAGTCCTATCAACCGATCCGTTCTTATAGTTAACTTGTGCTTAAATTTCTTTCATTAGTTATTCGATCTACTCATCTAATAAGAAGCGTTCTTCTGTAGCATCACATTTCAAAAGCTTCTTTTCTCTTCATACCACCCTATCGCCCACGTTTCACTTCCATACAAGGCTACTCCGCCGACAGATAAGTTCAGAAACGAATTCCAACATTTAAATTAATGGCATTTATTCTCCTAGTAACATACGAGTCTTAACTTTGTCTTCGATAAGTACAGAAGGTGAAGTAATGAATTAAAGTTTATGCCAAGGCCAGGACTTGAACCCATGTTTTCTGCTTATTAGGCATTGTGGTTGTCACAGCTGCGTGGACTACCTAGCCCATTGTCCTCCCTAACGTAAACTTCACACCTTCAGTCCATTTTCCGCTTCTTCAATTATCAATAAGTTTTTCCAGCTCAATAGACCACCTGCGCCTCATGTACAAACAGGATTTCCCCATTACGAGCAAATCTGGGGAACTTTTCCAATATTGGAGACCCTCGGTAACATTGGCGATCGAAGAAGGAGAAATTGGGCTGAGGGTGTGAATTGAAGTTTGTGTTATGGAGCGTACGGGACTAGAGAACTCAGCACAGAAGCGGTGCCCCCACTGCCATGGTGGTGCAGTGGTTAACGCATATACCAAGTAAGCTGGAGACACAGGTTCAAATCCTGACACTGGCACAAATTTTAATTCATTACTTCAGCTTCTGTCCTTATGGAACTTAAATTTATATTCATTGTAAGCAGATGTCTCTGCATCAGAACTGATTTTCTTGCTATCGCCAATCTGCGTTTTAGATCCATCCCACTTCGTCTGTCATCAGTTATTTTGCCACCCAAACTCATCGGACACTATTCGTGTCTCTTTACCTAATCTAATTTCACCTGATCATCTCAAGATCCCAAATTTAATTCGACTGCGTTCATTGCCCTCTTTTCATTTTTGTTGATTTTCATTTTATATTGTCTTTTCAAGACACCGTCTATTCCATACCCTAGGGGTTATCAGATGAGAATAAGTTGGCAGTACATCTCGCTTTGGGTAGACTTCCATGTCCTCTTGTAGCCATGTATATCGGCACATGATCTGCGCTAGTGTAAAGAGCCCACTGTCCCACAGACGTGCAGTTCCTCATCCAAATGTCGTCGGCGCCTCCACGCGCCAAGATCGCCGCTGGACCAGCGCGCCTTCACGTCCAGGAGCAGCGCTTCTGCCTCACTTCTGGCGTACCTCCCAGGCTACTCGGCTTCTGGGACATCAGCCAGCTCAGGTGAGGCTCGCATATTATTCAGTAGCTCTCTGGGGCTATTCCACAGTCAGACACAGAGTATTCATTCCACAGAAATGCTCTGAAAGGATAATTTAGGTAATTTAGGATTAAGTTTTAGTTTAGTTTTAGCTGGTTACATGCTCCATGGATCATTTTTCATTTAATTACAAAAATAAAAAAACAGGATGTATGTGAGTTAGAAATTCCTGTCCACAACCTTTTACGTATTATAGTAATAGAAATTCTTCTACTGAATGGAAGGAGTTGACAAGGAGAAACTTTCTCAGTTTCTTTTCAAATTTTATTTTGCTGTCTCTCAGACAGAGAAGTGATACAAAAGTTTTGTTGCATCATTGTGCACCACTTTTTGTGCTAAAGACAACAGGTTTCATGAGGAAATAAATAAACTGTTAAGCAGTAGTCAGAATGCCCAACACCTGAAACAGATGTCCACAAGACGGCCATAGATGAGCACCACATATTATTCTTAGAGTATGTTTTTGCGCAATGAAGACTTCCTTTCTTAAACATGAGGTACCCAAGAATATTATTCTATGTGATGTTATTGAATGGAAATATGCAAAATACAACTTACTTATTTGTCTCGCTCCTCTTGATTTGGAATGATTCGAAGCGCAAATGTGACTGAACTAAATTCTTTTAGGAGCTCCAAAATGTGTTTTTCAAATTTAAATCCTTATCAATTTTTTTCCAAAATTTTTCCAATATTTTTCCAATTTAAATTCTTATCAATATCCATCTCTAAGAATTTTAAAGTTTTCAACCTGTTGGTTATTTCCTCACTATGTGTTAGATTTATTGTTGGTGTAGTGCCTCTTGATGTGCAGAACTGAATACGTTGTGCTATTTCAAAATTGAAGATGAGACCATTTGCAGAAAATTAATGATTCTTTAAAGAATTTTGTTTGCCACTTCTTCTGTTTCTGTATGTATGCTTCCATCGATTACAATACTAATGAAATCTGTAGAAAGTACTAATTCTGGTTGTTGTATATTAAGTGGAACATCGTTTGCATGTATCAGGAACAATAGTGAACCTAAGATTGAACTTCAGGGAACACCATACGTGATTTCTCCTCAGTCAAGAATATGTCCCTGCAGTATACTGCTTGAACAGTAAGTATAGTTTTCTTCATTCTTTTGTTTAGATATGACATTATCCATTGTTAGGCTGTACCATCAGTCCCATAAAACGTTTATTTGCCTAGGATAATATTGTGATTCACACAGCCAAATGCCTTAGAGAGGTCGCAGAAAATACCAGCCGACGCTGTTTTATTACTTAATGCTTGTAAAATATGGCGAGTTAACGTGCAAGTGGCATTCTTAGTAGAAAAACCTTATGAAACTCAAACTGTGATTTGTTAAGGATACTATTGTTGCTAAGGTGAGATACTATTCCAGAATACGTCACCTTCCGAAAAATATTGGAGAATGATGTCAGCAGTTAAACAGGTCGGTAGTTATTGAGGACTCTCTTATTATCTTTCTTGAAGAGGGGTTTAACGACAGCACTTGACGGAAGACAGGAAGTCTTTATAGAGATCACCGACCAAGATATACTGATTTAAGGATCATTGGTTCTTCAGACAGATTACGGCTGTCGGAAGATTGCCTTCATCGGATCTGTCATAAGGAAAAATACGGCGTGTAAATAGAGAAGACTTATACATAAACATAAGGGAAGAATCAGTATATTTTACTACGAATAGTAGCACTTGAATACACCAGGCATAAGTGTGAACTGCCATTTCAAACCTACTAGTGAAGGATGAAGTATACACCCGTCACTAACTGGCACTTGTATCACGTCATTACCACACTGTACTGTAATACAAGTGTAAGAGGCTCAAGCACAATATGCATTCGATACAGATCTCTATTTTTACTTTTCTGTTGCCATAATTCAGTAAAACATTATACAGGACGATTCAGCTGCCCCTACCGACGTCGTTTTGTGCAACCGGCCCTATGTTTGTGTTACAAATTGTTTCCAGACTAACGACAGCCACATAATCTATATAAATTCCCTCTCAGAGCGTCTGGCGTCTGTTGGTAAGAGAAATCATACTGCAACACATAAAAGTGCCGGTTGGCCGTGCGTTACACTGAATTTTTGGACCAAAATGTTACTTACTATCGTAATGATCCGAGTCTGTCAAATTTTTCCTTGAGTAATTAGCGGCGTAGTCATACAGGTTTTGGATGTTTCTGTAAGTTTATTCCGTTTATAGTACTTAATCTTTCGTAAATAGTTCTGAAATGTTGCATTATGAAGTGTGTTTCACCATTTAAAACAACGAAATTAACAGGAGATATAAACATGAGAATCACGAAAGTAACAACTTCCTGGTGTATAACCCAACGAAAAGATTAATATATGACTCCCCATGTCAATACGCTAAAATAGTTTCATAAACAAAATTTTTACAATAACTCTAAGATATCTTCATATACTTTACCAGCTATTCTGTTGCATTTTGACAGTATTCTTCACACTTCCAGAGCGAAATGGCCAACAATATTGTTCGGTCATGCGGGGCTGCATAAAACAACATCGATCGGGGCAGCTGAATCCCTGTATAGCACAACCTTAGGGAATCTTTTATAGCTTTGCATATAGCTCTCGTAAAAATGTTTGAAACTGAATTAATATAAGGAACAACCAATATGAGACAACTTTCCGTTTCTCCTCCCTCTCACTGAACACCGTAGAACCTACACCACCCACAAACTCGACTCCAGTCATCGTATTGGTTCCTCTGCAATTTTCAATCTGAGTATGTTGCCGATTCTCTACCGACACATCGTAATAGTCCTGTACCTACACAATCACATCTTCTCCCAGAGAAATTTAAACCTGTTCTCTCTCCCAGACCATGAAATCCATCTCCAGATTCACCCATCCTACCAACTATAATTCCAGCCTACCCACCCCATCTCTTGAAGGCTCCATCTTTCTTTCCTTCCTCAGCTTTCCCTCTTCCTCAGATTTATAGAAGGACGTCAGTCAGTCGCTAAAATACGCAAGGTGTTGAAAATCTATATTTCCACTATACTGAAGTCATCATCTGCTCATCACCAGAAGAGTCATACAGGTACCAACTTGTCATAATATAAAGTTGTCTTGTTTCTGCCATACAAAGACTAGTGGAATTTTGTCACAAATTTATGCTCTGACATGCTGGTAGGTTTATGACTCTACTAGTAAAGGACCGATGAGGACGATGTTATAGTCGAAATCTATATCTACAATAAACTATGGATTTTTGCAACTGACTGCTATTCTTCTTTAAATATGGATACTTAGAGGCCGCTGTGCATGCGGGAATCCAGTAGAGTCGAATTTAGTTTTCCTCCTCCTTTTCCTCTCCATCTTTCCATACCACTTTTTCCCCATCACATTTTGGTCCTACCAACACTCGCAACTTTTCCTCCCTTCCTGTCTCACCAACATCCACTCTTTCTCCATCGACACTACCCATCGACCCTCCACCCTTACACCCACATTGTCCAACCCAAATAAACAAGTAACTTTTCCGCTCCAACAACAGACTACCCCACGGAAGATCCTTCAGCTTTCAGCCACAGTGTAGTCCTCCATTTTTAAGCTCTCAGCGTTTCACATCTTGTTTTAAGTGTTGTAAATGTATTATTACCGTTTTCGTTTTACTTTTTCATATTGTTGTTTCAACTTAAAAACTGAGAAAATCAATTTTCTTCGGTATAAAATGTTCCATAAATTCATTTTTACAAATTTTAAAACCACTCGTAGATATCTTGATTAATAGTCTAACCTTCTATATAATTGTTTTTCTTTTTTGTGTTTGTTACACATCCTTTGGCCACAGACGCCACGCCTTACTGCCCATGTAGGGCGACAGAAAAATTATCCACATTTAAAACAAGAAAAACCAAATTATTCTCCGTACAAATTAAAATAAGGAAAGGGTGGGAGACGCTTACAAATTTCGTTCCAAATAAAACAAAACCAAAACACAAAGATATTAAAAATGGCACAATACGGAAATTGGTCAAACATTAGAGAAAATGTTAAATTTGGTTAAATGTTAACAGGAAAATTTATACTTCATAAAGAGAGCCAATAATAAAGTTATGGCGTCCATTGCCATTGTGCTAGTATGGAACTACGGGTGCACTTCAGAGATGTATAATAACATGTATTTCCACGTGCTATGGTAAGTGACCTACACGTTGCGACCACACAAAGCTTAACGTGGCTATTTCGTTATATAAAATGCTGTTAAAAACAGCTTATGCTAAACACTATGGTTGACATATAGAGAAGATGTACTCAAATAAGGAGGTGATCCCCACAGTTGTTATTAGAAGTTTGTCTGTCACCTTCCTAATGGAGTGTTAGGAATGATACGATAGAATAAATAAGATGATGAAGTTGAACAATTTCCCAGTCGAGAAAAGTAAAATACGTTAAATGGTTACCCTCATAGCTGCATTACAAAACAAAACCTCAAAAATTTATCATTGATTCTATGGCCCCCACGCATTGTTCCCTTAGTTTGCTTTACATTTCTGTCTCCACCATCATTTCCATTACCTTACCTTTAATATCCGATCAAAATAATCCACACAGTGGACATTAATATGGGGTGTGTCCATCCTCCGTCTTTATGACGGCTTGCAGTCTGCTAAGAGTACATTCAATGAGGTATCTGAATGTCCATGGAAGAATGACAGCCTACTCCCACTGAGAGCCGAAATCAGAGTGGGTAGTGGTGCTGGACGCTGGGCCCCGAATGTCGGCGTAGTAACTCATCCAAAAGGCGTTCTATTGGACTCAGTTGCCGTGCGTGGTCGCCGCTTTGTCTCAGGCGCCTTGTCACGGCTCGCGCGGCTCCTCTCGTCAGAGGTTCGAGTTCTATCTCAGGCACGGGTGTGTGAGTTCTCCTTAGCGTAAGTTAGTTTAAGTTAGACTAAGTAATGTGTAAATTTAGGGACCGATGACCTCAGCATTTTGGTCCCATAAAATCTTACCAGAAATTTCCAAAATTTGGACTCGGAGGTTTCGGTCAGGTAGTGAATTTCAGGAATGTGACTGTCCAAAAACCATGATTCAAGGTCACTGCGTTATGGTAGGATGTATTCTCATACTGATAACGAGACCTTACTCTACGGTACGCAGTAGATGATGCTGTAAAATGTATTAATATCTTTGAAACTGAAGGTGGAGGGGGTGGGGTGCGGGGGAGTAGGAAAGGAACTGATGATATCAGTTGCATCGGCGATTTATGCGGAATCAGCAGCGACGATGTCCAAAAGCACAGACACCACACACTTACGTATGTGTTCTTATCCTTCCGGATTTAGCGCAATAAGAGGATCACTAGCCAAGGCGAGAAACACCCCCACATCGTAACACTACTTCCCTCGTACTTCAATGTTGGCCGTGCACACGACGGCGAGCAACTGTCTTCAGGTATTCGCCATACCCAAACCCTTCCATCGCGAACTGCCCCAGGGGTAGTGTGATTTATCACTCTAAGTCACTCGTTTCTAATCATTCACTGTCCACTGGCGTTGCTCTATAGACCACCATAAGCGTCGCTTAGCAGTGACTGTAGAACTATGTGGCTTATGAGGAGCTGAGGAACTGCTCGACCATTAAGTCTCGACTCATAGTCATTGTTTTAGCTGGACTGGTTAGGAATTCACGAGTGATTTCTTCAGCTGATTTCATGTGATTTTTTTACGACCCTCTCCGTCAGTACCTGGTCCTGGTTTAGCTGAGTTTCTCGGTCGTTTTTTCGTTTCACACACGCTTCGGCAACAGTAGTCTCGGAGAGCTTTGTAAGGACAGAAATGACCCTAGTGGATTTGATAGTCTGGTGACATCCAATGACTTGTCAACGTCATTTCTCCAGAGCCATTCATTCTGCTTCTGCTGCTTGTTCACTGAAAACACACTGTTCTACGTCTCGTTTTATATGGTGGGTTCACCTGTCGTAACATGTATTGGGCAATTTTCCGTTACACAGGGGTGTTCTGATACTTTTGATGAGATATAAACCATACGCGATACCTACAAAGTGTCACTGATACTAAATACTTTCTACATGGAGACCTTTAAATGTGCAGCAAAAGTGGAGGAGATACAGTCATACCGGCCATCAAGTTTGACCAACATCAAACTAGGAAACCAGTTACCAATAGGGAATATTTGGGACAGGATTTCCCGTTCCAACAACCCCTGTTAAGATAAGGAAATCTCCCTAAAATTCTGGGTTGAAATTTGAGAGATAGGAAGGATTAATCAATACAAAGATTAATTAATAACAACATCTTGTTGTATTCCTGTTATCCTCCGCCAATTCCGAGGCTCCGCTTTAGATTCTCGAGCTTGTAGAAGTTTTTTGTGGAAAATGGGGTGCTGGCCCATTGACCCAACCCCCAACTTGGAGGACCAGGGTTTAATGTCAGGGTTTACTCCTCTAGGAGTGTTGGCTTCACCACGCCTATAGAGACCCCCTATCCTAGGTGAGGTGGGAGACATTTCGTGTGGCTTCTCCGTTGAGGCCTGTCCAGCTTGGGTTACCTGCAAGTAGCTACGCTACCGCAGGCATAGCCCTCAACTTCACTGGAGCACGCAAACCCTCCCGCCCGGTACTGAAGGTACTCTTGGAAGGGGGATACGAAGTATTTTTGTTTTTTATTTATTTGTTTATTGTTCCGTGGGTCCAAATTAAGGAGAAGTCTCCATTGGTCATGGAACGAGTCAATACATGAAATTATAACACGATAGTAGAAATAGATAAAATGAAACATAAGAAACATATTCAGGCGACAATTCGTAAGTTTAAATAAAGAAAATCAACAATGTAACACTGTGCTTAATTTTTCAGCTCTTCCAGGAGCTCCTCGACAGAATAGAAGGAGTAAGCCATGAAGAAACTCTTCAGTTTAGACCTAAAAGTGTTTCGGCTACAGCTAAGATTTTTGAGTTCTTGTGGTAGCTTATTGAAAATGGATGCAGCAGAATACTGCACTTCTTTCTGCACAAGAGTCAAGGAAGTGCATTCCACATGCAGATTTGATTTCTGCACAGAATTAACTGAGTGAAAGCTGCTAACCCTTGGGAAAAAGCTAATATTACTAACAACAAACGACATTAAAGAAAATATATACCGTGAGGGCAATGTCATAATTCCAAGACTATTGAATAGGGGTCGACAAGAGGTTCTCGAACTTACACCACACATAGCTCGAACAGCCCGTTTTTGAGCCAAAAATACCCTTTTGAATAATCGGAATAATTACCCCAAAAAATAATACCATATGACATAAGCGTATGAAAATATGCGAAGTAGACTACTTTTCGTGTTGAACTGTTACTTATTTCATATACTGCTCTAATGGTAAATAAAGCAGCATTTAGTTTCTAAACAAGGTCCTGAACATAGGCTTTCCACAACAGCTTACTATCTATCCGAACGCCTAGGAACTAGAACTTTTCCGTCTCGTTTATAATATGCCCATTCTGTCTGATCAAAATATCGGTTCTTGTTGAATTGTGAGTTAGAAACTGTAAAAACTGAGTCTAACTGTGATTTAGCATCAAATTATTTTCCACAGGCCATGAACTTATTTCATGAACTACATTATTTGATACTGTTTCAATATTACAAACAAGGTCCTTCACTACCAAGCTGGTGTCATCAGCAAACAGAAATACTTTTGAATCACCTGTAATACTACATGTCATATCATTTATATAAATAAGAAACAGCAGTGGCCCCAGCACCGACCCTTGGGGAACGCCCCACTTATCAGTGCCCTACTGGGACTGAACATCACTACCACTCTCAATATTGCGGAGAATAACCTTCTGCTTTCTGTTCTTAAAGTAAGAGGCGAACCAATTGTAAGCTACTCCCCTTACTCCATAATGGTTCAACTTCTGCAGTAATATTTTGTGGTCAACACAGTCAAAAGCCTTCGTTAAATCAAAGAAAACACCTAGCGTTCGCAACCTTTTATTTAATCTGTCCAAGACCTCACAGAAAAAAGAGAATATAGCATTATCAGTTGTTAAACCATTTCTAAAACCAAACTGTACATTTGACAGCAAATTATGTGAATTTTAATTTATTTCGGGGACAATGATATCCGGTGTCCCAGACAAAAGGTAAAATTGAGTATGTGTGTGTATGTATGTACGCATATTTCATGTGAGTGTGTTTTTTGTGTGTGTCTATGCCTGTATGTATGATGTCATCAGGGTACGAAATTTCATCCTCCGGTCAGTAACAGGACAGAGAGAGTCAGCAATCTGCACGACTGTTCCAGGCGCTATGGCGTGGTGGAGGGCAGGTTCGTGTTTGAGGGTGGCTCCCGCTGCGGGAAAGGCGAGGGAGTGCACGTGTGCGTCACGGACCAGGGCGACGAGATCACCAGGACCTTCCAGATGGCGGCCCAGGGAAAGGTGGCCACCAGGAGGAGGCCGCGGAACGTCTCCGGTGAGTAGCGCCAAGTACTTCTGGAGGAAGCCAGAAGGACGTACACAGATACGTCAGTTTCTTTGTAGTTGTTTTACTTAGACACGACTTTCTGATTTCGTTTCACCAATTCCTCTCGCCTGGCTCATTATTAAACTTTCTTCATTTCCCCTTTCCACAAAACGACTCGTCCTCTAGAATCCCAGAATAGGTTCCTGAAAATTAGAAATGAATATAACTGAGCTATTGGCAGAGGTACAGATGTAAGGGCACGTCGTGTGTCGTGCATGGATACCTCAGTCGATAGAGCTCTCACCAGCGAAAAGCAGAGGTCCCAGGTTTGAGTCCTGTTCCAGAATACAGTTTTAATCACCTTGAACCTTGACAATAGCTCCTCCCTGTAGTTCTCCCACGTGTACACGTCGATTCGTTTTACTGCCCCAATTTCCTACCACCGCTTAGAATATACATACCACTTCACTGCTGTGACTTACATTACCGATTGAACTACACATATCGGCTCTACATCATGTAGAACGCTCCAAAACGGTGAGTGTTCTCTTGTAAGGAACTGTCTAATGTTTTGTCCAGTGAACTTACACTGATGAACCAAAATATTATGACGACCTACTTAATAGCGTTTTGGTCCATGGTCGGGAGACAGTCGAATATCGATGCTGCGTGGCATGGGTTAGAGAAGTCCTTCATAGGTTTTTGGAGGTATGTGGCTCTAGATGGTTGTGCCTACAAGTCATGCAGTTCAGGTAAATTACTGGTAGGGGTTGTTTGGTAGCCGATAGCGTCCCAGATGTAGTCCATCCATTTCAGGTCAAGATAAATGGTTTGCCGACCCATCAGTTTGAGTTCACTATCATTTTCCTTAAACTACTTGTGATGAGGACAATTATCCAGCTAGAAGATGCCATCGCCGTCGGAGAAGACATGAAGCCGGAATGGATGCAAGTGGAAAACAACAATATTCACGTACTCAGCAGCTGTCATGGCAGCTTCAGTTACTACCACATGTACGATGATTACCTAACATTTTCAGCTGTATTAGACACGATCTCAGAATCTAAACACTGTTTTTCTTCTTATTACAGCAGTTTATTCAACCAGGTCGCATAAACATACACAATGATTACTAGTTCCAGCGAAATAAATCGCCCTCTTCAAATCACTGTACAGAAAAAAGTTTCGATGCAGATGATCTGAAGAACTTCTGCGATAAGAAGAAAAACAGAGCGTACCACAAGTATCGTGGGAGCCCAAGTTATTCATTCCAACAGGAAACAAGTTTCCACGAGTCCACAATCAAACCTCAATAAATCCATTCCCACAGAAATGATAATTGACGATGTCGTTGAGTTACTAGTGGAACATGTAGGAGTCGTCTACTGCAGAGCGCCATGATCAACAATGTACATTGAGCGGTGTGCTCCGAAACACTTGCGCCAGCACCAACATTGTACCCTGTCGTCAGATCTGGCCTATCCTGCTTTACAGAGCGAGTATGCCTCGACCTTCACGTTATGTGTTCCACCACGGATGGCTATAATTCAACATTCCATGTTCAACACGTTATAACACGAAAACTAATTGCCGTACGAGTACAAAACTTGGTAGCATTAAAGTCCAGAGTATTGGGTGCGTTATTTCGATGCGTCACAGCGTCACCGTCCAGTTCCAGCTTTGGCCACCTGGTGCCGTGATCAGTCATCGTGATTGATAGTCTCACACCCCTGACCAGTCGCAGCGTACTTGTTGACGTGTCAACATGAACAAGGACAAAAGGAGCAGGGCATTATTGGTAAGTTCTATTATCAAAACAATAGTAAAGCTGCAGCTGTACTTCGATAATATCGCCGGCTGAAAGGATTACGGAAGGATCTTCTTTCTCCACCTGCTGTGCGGAGTATGATGAAGAAGTCAGAATCAACTGGGGAACTTAGCGTCGCTCTGGAAATGGTCCGCCCACCGGTTGCACCACAGATGGTTGATGACATCGCTGTTGGTATGGCAGACAACGCTGCGTGCAATTCCCGATCGTCAGGCAATGCGCGTGCTTTGTCACGACAGTTGAACATCCCGTGGTCCACTGTAAGGAAGGTACTTCGAACCATTCTCAAATGGTATCAGTACAAGATCCGTATCGTACAGCAGCTTGCACCATAGGACGCACAACGACGTGTTGACTTCGCTCTCCACTTTCTCGTAAGGATTGAAGTTGACGAGGGTTATCTCTGCACCATCCTATGAACAGACGAAGCTCACCTTTCTCTGACGGGTGAGGCGAACGCACAGAATTGCCGAGTGTGGGAATCGTCACCTCCAGTCACTGTGCATGAAGTTCCACTGGATGGTGCGCGTGTCACAGTATGGTGTGGCTTGACGGCTACATTTGTCAACTTTTTTGAACAGGTTGTCGCTCGAGGACCAATGACGTTCAGTGTATCTGGCAAGCGTTACTGCCATATGCTTCGCCAGCATGTCATACCCGCCCTACAGGAGAGAGACGCATTGAACTCTATGGCTTCCATGCACGATGGCGCCCCACTGCACATCGCTCGTGGAGTTCACCCGCTTCTACGAAACACTTTTAGAAACGATCGAATTATCAGCTGATCGTTTCCAAATGGTTGGCAGACACGATCACTAGGTCACATTCCCTGTGATTTCTGGTTGTGGGGCTACCTGAAGGATAGGGTTTGACAGGGGAACATTCACACATGTGCTGATCTGAAGCGCAGCATATCAAGAGAGGTAGCCAGCATACCTACGGAGACGCTTAGTTCTGATGTACACAATGCAATCCTGCGCTTTCAGATTCTTCTGGACATTGATGGGAGCCATTTGAGCTCCTTTTGTTGAGTTAATGGCAATGGTATGTAATGGTATGAAGTAACGAGACAAAATATTAAAAGTGAACTGATTCTGCATTATTTCTCTTCCCCATGTCAGTGACATTATTTCTACCACATTTTGTGCTCGTACGGTAATTAGTTTCCGTGTTAAATAAGTAAAATTTAATTATATCCACCTGGTATGTTGCATATTCAAGGCTACAAATTCCTTCAGCCTATGTTGCAGACGATTGTCAGTTAGCTTCGCCGTTCATGAGGTTTTCGTTCCACTGACGCACAGTCAAAACAATCTGTGATTTTTCAACGTCGAATTTGTTAGGGTATTTCGCCTTGTTGTTTTTGTGGTCTTCAGTCCAGAGACTGGTCTGATAGAGCTCTCGATGCTACTCTGTCCTGTGCAAGATTCTTCATCTCTGACTAACTACTGCAATCTAGGAGGGTTATTCGCGAAATGGGATCCACAGTGAAAAGCCGATGAAGTTTTGCACAGGAGTGTTGGGCAGAGTCTCTAGTATGCCCTCGATCGTGTTACGTCGTTCTTTTTAGTTCTGAGGACGCAGAGAGTACATAAATATACCTAGAACAATAGTATCTCCCACCAAATACGAGGGCCTGGTGAGAAATTTCGTCAGAAGCTATGCAGCCAACATTACGTAACTGTCGTGCGATTTCTTCTTCAAGCCAATTCTCAGCCGCATTCTGAAGGGGCGGTGAAGATGATCCTGCATCGTTTTCAATTGGATGTGTTTGATTACCCACAATACAGCCCGTAATTGTCTCCCTCTGAGTTTCATCTCTGCTTACATGAACCGCTGGCTATGAAGACAATATTTTGCCACGGACAATGAGCTGTAGGCCAACGTAGAGAATTGGCGGAGAGCACTGGCGGCTGCCTTCTATAACGAGGGTATTGGAAAGTTGGTACAATACTACGACAAACGTGTAAGTCGGATCGACTACTATGGAGATAAGTAGCTGGAAATTCTACCTAACTGTTGAAAAAAAATACAGTTTTGATTTTCACTGTGGTTTCCATTTCGCGACCTATCGTTCCTTTCTTTTTGAAAAGCCCTCGTACATTATCCAGAATCTGTCTAGTGTATTAACCTCTTGATCTCCCTCTACGATTTTTACCTTCCACTCTTCCCTCCAATGATAAATTTTTCATTCCTTGAATCCTCAGAATGTGTCCTGCCAGCCGATCCCTTCTTCTAGACAAGTTGTGCCAGAAATTGCTCTTCTCCACAGATCTATTCACTACGTCCCCATTAGTTTCGTGATAAACCCGTCTAATCTTCAGCATTCCTCTGTAGCACCACACTTGTATTCTCTTCTTGTCTAAACTGTTTATTGTCCATGTTTCACTTCCATACATTGCTACACTCCATACAGGTACTTTCAGAAAAGACTTCCTGGCAGTTAAACCTATACTCGATGTTAACAAATTTCTCTTCTTCAGAATCGCTTTCCTTGCCATTTTATAATCTCTCTACTTCGACCATAGTCAGTTATTTTGCTCCCCAAATAGCGCAACTCATCTACTACTTGAAGTGTACCGAGCGAGGTGGCACAGTGGTTAGCACACTGGACTCGTATTCGGGAGGACGACGGTTCAATCCCGTGTCCGGCCATCCTCATTTAGGTTTTCCGTGATTTCCCTAAATCGCTCCAGGCAAAATGCCGGGACGGTTCCTTTGAAAGGGCACGGCCGACTTCCTTCCCCATCCTTCCCTAATCCGACGAGACCGATGGCCTCGCTGTTTGGTCTCTTCCCCCAAACAACCCAACCAACCCAACTTGAAGTGTCTCATTTCCTAATCTAATTCCCTCAGCATCACCTGATTTATTTCGACACATTCCATCATCCTCGTTTTCCTCTTGTTGATGTTCTTCTTATATCCTCCTGTTAACACACTGACCATTCCATTCAACTGCTCCTCGAGGTCCTTCGCTGCCTCTGACAGAACTATAATGTCGTCGGTAAAACTCCAAGTTTTTATTTCTTCTCCATGAATTTTAATTACTACTCCAAATTTTTCTTTTATTTCCTTTATTGCTTGCTCAATACACATATTCACCTTATCCGACCCGTGTTGTCGCTAGAATGATCTCCCTTTCGCCTCTGATCCACTTGTACATCTATCGCGTGACGTGCACGCAAGGCCACCAGGCGGTAGGCAGTGGTCCTTTAGCTCTGTCTCGTCGGTGTATACCACTAGAGCCCTGCAGACGGGTGGTTACACGGAGAGAGCCGCCGTCGGTGTCTTAGGCAGCGCCGCTTGTCCCGTAGCACCCAAGGAGCGGTCGCGGTTCAGCTGTTACGTGGGCACGGACGGCAGCGACTGACGCCGGGCCGTCTGCGGCTGCCGCTGCGGCGGGCACGCTAAGCGCGACTCTCTGTCTGGTTGTGTCGCAGCGGCGAGCAGTCCGCGCCGCCACCGCCAGCCCACCGACGTCATCAGCGCCGAGGCTCTGCAGCAGCGCCTGCTGGCGGCAGAGGGCGCCTTCGCGCCGCCCAACGGCAGCGCCGCCTGCTGCGGCCTCTGCCAGCACGACGCCTGCGCTCTCTCCCGCCAGCCCAGCACCGAGAATCTCGTCTGCCACTGCAGGTACCACAGCGCACAGTAGTTACTCATTACGTCCAGGGTGAGCTCTTAGTGTAACAGGCAGGTGTTGTATTCTCCAACAGTTTATTGAACATAACTTCTTCTACAATACAATAGCTGGCTGTACAATAGATGTAGACGTCCGTGGATCTAGCCGGAGATGTGGTTCCTCTCGGTCGGCTGGTACTTCGATCGACGGTGCAGTACAGCGGCTTCGGTGATATCTTCTCGGAGAATCTGCTGTAGCGGTTGCCATTAGCAGTGGACGAAGACTGGTCTGCCTTTTTTTCTTTTTTTTTTTTTCTTTATTGTGATTTCATTCCCCTGCCCCATATGGGTAGCGGCACAATCCGCCGCTCTTCAGCCGAGTGACAGGACAACTTAAAATAAGAATAAAATGTTACATGCACAAGGCAATAAACGGGAACTTAAAACAGAATAACGGGGGAAAATGGAGGTAAAAAATATAGACTAACACGGAGACGTTCATGGAGGACAGTTAAGAAAAGTCACCAGAAAGTTAAAAGACACAGTTGGCGATTCTTCAAAACTCAGAGAAGACACTGAATGGACATGCACACGTTAAAAGTCGGCCACAGTAGTAAAAACACTCCGGAACAACACACTTAAAACCCACTTGGAGCACACACGACGAAGAATAAAACTGCCAGGCCAGACCTGCCGAGGGAAAGGGCACAGAGGATGGAAAAGAAGGGGAGAACAAGGGGCAGCAGGGGAAGCGGCGGGATGAAGAGAGAAGGGGCATCAGTGGGTACACGAAGAGGCAGGAGACACAAGGGGCGGGAGATGAAGAGGGAAAGACAGGGCAGGAGGGAGTGCAGAGACACTGAAAGGAGGCACAAGAGATGGAGGGGAATAGGAGGGGGAAGACGCTCAGGGGGAGGGGGAGGAGCTGGTCTGCCTTCGACCGACCGGGCCTATATAGAGACCTGAAGCCAATAGAAACTCGGCGTAGGAATCCGTGGCCGCGTACGTCGTGGCGACCTCTGCAAGGGAAGGTTCCTATTAATCGACTGGAATCTTCGGTGTGTTTACCTGATGTCTTTGCCTGTTTGGCTGTTGGTTTGTTTCCCTCATCGCGTAGCTGTTATGCGGTGCTGCCTGCCATATAGGGGAACCCGATGGCAGAACGTACAGCAGAAGAGTGGCGACGGACGTAATAGTGGATATACCTAAATCTACAGGGTGAGTTGGAAAGGGCATTACGACTTTTGAATTATACAGAAATTTATTGAGATAATTTACAGAATCGGTAGATTTGTCGTTCTGTAGTAAAAGGACCCCAAGCTTCACGTAAAAGTGTCAAGTGTCATTTTGTTTCGATGTGAGTACTATTTGTGATGCGAAAAATCTGCCACTGATAAACAGTTGCTTCCTACATTCCTTGCACCAAATCGGGCGTAACTTTAGCAACATCAGTGTAAAGTCAGTTTTTCACGTAGGTTAAATTGTTTCTTAGGGGAGGAACATACACATCGTCTTCACTGCGCTTGCTGATAGCACAACGCGTCTTGTACTCGTCCACCGGGTGCTCGGGGTCACAGTACCAAGTTACGACACCTGAAGACGGACATAGACGAGCCCAAAACCAGTCGTGTTCTAAATAAAACAACCTTACAACTGTAGTAGTTTTTCAACCTCTGGCCCAGAGAAGGAATTGCAGTGGTGTCAAGTCGGGAGCGAGGTGGCAATGCGACTGGCTCTTTACGGCCAATTCACCAGCCTGAGAAGCGATTATCGAGGAAAACTTGAAATCCCGTGAAGAAATGAGGTGGTGCACCGTTTTGCTGGTAGCAAACCATCCCACCTCTGTACTCTTTAGCGATCTGCGTTGCAGAGTTCGCTTCGTAAAACCAAAACACACAGCGGACACGCTTCGCACCAGTGGAAGCAGCCGTTTTAAATATACACAATGCTGGCGCTCCTAGTGGCAGGATGGGTTACTAATGTACTACGTGAACAACAATTGTGTTTATTTGCTACATTATGACATACCTAACTACTCTGCAAGTCATCTCAATAAATTTCTATATCATTCTAAAGTTGTAAGGCTCCATTTTGATTCATCCTGTACAGTGTTATTCATAAGTGCCTCCACCCATGTCAGAAGACGACTTACTGGGCACAAATTACATGGTGGCCGAGTTAAACACATCTTAATATAAAATCTAAGAATTTGAGACATAATTGACTCCTGCCTCGGACATGGCTGTGTGTGATGTCCTTAGGTTAGTTAGGTTTAGGTGGTTCTAAGTTCTAGGGACTGATAACCTCAGAAGTTAAGTCCCATAGTGCTCAGAGCCATTTGAACCATTTTTATAGTTAAGGCTCACCGGCCATTTGACCATCTTCTTCCATGCGGATGCACAAACAGTGCCCGAACTCTTACGGGAATCGGCAAAACGCCGCGAGTAATGAGTATAATGGGCAGGGGCGCTATGAATGTAGTGCCGGACAATAAGTTGGCAATGTGGGTCTCACGGGAGGCGTGCCAGAGATACGTTCCTGCAGTCGCACCATCTTGTGTGTCCTCGTTGGCTCAGATGGATCGCCGGCACGGTAACTCAGCGTGTTCGGTCAGAGGGTTAGCTGCCCTATGTAATAAAAAAAAACTGAATTAATGGATCAACGACGAAATGAAACGGGTGTCTTGCGACGTCCACCCCTAGCAGATATAACGAACGAAAACGAATAAAATGAGATCAAATAAATGATGGATAGAGCGTCTGCCATGTAAACAGGTGATCCTGGGTTCGAGTCCCGGTCGGGGCACAAATTCTGCCCCCGTTGACTTATATCAACGCCTGTATGCAGCTAGGGGTATTCATTTCATTGTAACTGAGACATTTATTGTGGTTTTCTTCTGTGTTTGCTGGCGGCAGCAGGTACCACGTGTAAATGCGCGGAACTGCTTCGTTCATGTAAACGCACCTCAGTAGCGATGTGGATTCCACAGCAGAAGGTGTTCTGTGAGCTTTCTCTCGCGGAACTGAAGTCTGTTACACTGGTCCAACAGCGGGTTTGGAGTGAGTATGGACTGCGACCAAATGATAGTGCTTCCACCTACGTAACAGTCAAGAAATGAGACAAGTTCCTTTGTGAAACCAGGCCACCATGCCAAGCACAAAGTTCCAGAGGGTGCTGTTGAATTAATCTGTACTGTCGTCCAGGAGAGCCCTCGTAAGTCAATCCGACAAGCGAGTAGGCAGTTACGGTTACCTTGTTCGATAATTCACTATGTCGTCAATAAAAGAATGTAGCTACGGGCGTACGTAATCCAGCTTCGTCGCAAAATGAAGCCTCAGGACAGGCCGTGTAGGAAGGCATTCGTGGAGACAGCTCTGGCATGGATGTAAACGAGGCATTCATGTATAGTTACTCGTACTGATAGAGCGCGAACATGACTCAGGGTTACAGGCGCATTCTTCTTCCTGGAAACTCCGGTAAACGCAACAACGTACGTAGACACGTTGGAGACAACAACGTACACAGACAAGTTGGAGGTGCTGTGGCACAACTTCCTATTGACGTGATGGTCCAACAAGATGGCGCACCATACCACTTTGCGAGCATTGTGAGGGATGTCTTGGATCATGTTTTCACAGATCCGTGGATGGGAAGAGGGAGTCCATAGATTGCTTGGCTAACTAGAAGCCCAGGCATTACGCAACTCTTTTTTGTTTAGGGTTTTATCAAGAGTCAAGTGTAGCAGACACCAGTTCATGAACTACCACATCTGCACTATCGCATTCGTGCAGCTATCGCAAATATTACGCCTGCAAAACGCTTGGAGAGGAGTGGGATACAAATCAGATGTCTCTCGCGCCACTAATTGTGCGCATATCCATGTGTATTTTTTGTGTACAAACATTTTGAGTTAGCGTACCATCAATAAATATCTCAATTATTTTTCAAGTTACTACGTTTTATACTGTTATATGCTTTACTCGGACACGTTATATAAGACATACAGAAAGTTATACATATCAATGGATACAGCATCCCTGCAGGTTTGCAACTCATATAACAGGTACTCATTATGAACACCATTTGTAACACGGCAACGCTTTATTGAAGTCGTAGTTCCTTCTGCCGGGAAATGCGCAACGCGGCTACCCATTTTGGAAAGGTGTTTATAGGGTTGCCAATGTGCAGGTGCACACTAATTCGATATGTGAATAGAAAGCAGACGATTTGTCTAGATGTTCCGACAAGCGTGCACCCTAACGGTATGCTCTGCAACTACGTCACTGCGCACATTATGTACTGAAACTTAGAAAGTTACTCTTTCTCTCCAATGACGTGTGTCATATTTCTGTAAGTCTGACAACTTTTGCACAGTCGCCCCTTAAAACCTAAGAGATAGTTATGAATGAATCACCCCGTATGTCTGTATGTATCTCATAGCGTATATAATATGATGCATACTTTCAGGAGAGAAATATAGTAGGACCGACTATCAATCTGTAAGAACTTTCCGGATTTAGTATCTGTTGCCAATCCATCCAAATTTCACTGGTGCGATCTCTGTAAAATTCATGTCCAGGCTTCTTTGCAGTCTTCCCAAATAATTCATATCATGCTCCTGCCGATGTGTTGACCACATACCCATTGATCCATCAATGTTTTCTCAACAGTAGATGTTACTCATTCATTGGCAGTGGAAAGTTATCACACACGATATTGATCTAAGTATTTTAGCCTTTTTAGTCCTTCTTTATGAAGATCTGTAATATTTTAAAAGTTATTAACGTTTCAAATGGTTCAATGAAATAGATGTTAGTGGTAAACTGTCTCTATGATGACGCTTGAAGGAAAGGAGTGCTGCCGCACCATAGTTCATCGTGTAAATTAAGCTGACAGCAATTTGAATTTTGACAAAAACATGATTTTAGAGAGACCTGAAGTTTTTGAGCTTCTGTCAAGACACACGATGTCTGTGTCTACGCTAACATCACCAGAGCGAGCTCCCATGATACTCTTCAGATTAATGGATTACATCATCTTAATTTAATCTTCTTTCAAGCAGTAAGAATATTGTTTAAAGCGAGTAAACGTTTATCTTGCAACATCCTCTTGCGTGAAATTTTCATTTTCCAGTAATTTACTCCTTAATGATATTTTTTGCTCATGAAATAGTCGCTATATGATATAAACTGTCAACTAAAACAGTCTAAGAGACACAAAAATTTCTTCCGTACTAATTTCATCTCTTGGTCTACAGTTCACAGAGGATTCCTATTTTTCGACCTGGCGTATCGTAAATTTCGACTGGCTCTCTTTTACCGATTTCCACAGGCAGAGTGGCTTCAGTGGTCAAAATTTCATCCTCCACTGCAGATGGTGGACTGCAGTCCAGCCCCAGACCTGAGGTCGTATATACTTCCCTCGTCATTAACATTGTAGTTCTCCACTTTTCACCTGCGACAGTCCTACGCTACAGAGGGGAAATCAAGGCTTCTTCCCTTTTCCACTATTGATGCTAATGTCTTACTTGTGAATTTTTATGTCTTCTCATAACTAATTCTTCTCCATACCCAGAACATGCTTGACGGGTAATTTTACCCAGTTGTTGCTGCGACTCCATTCATGCTTTGCCACGGCTTATTTCTCCAGATGTCTCAACTTCTAATGCAGCTTATGTTAGAACATTCTGGTACTGATAGATCGTCCAGTCATTGCAACATACAATTTTTTACGTGTGCATGGTATGTGTTATACTACCGACACGCCGACTGAGTTCCGTTTATCCTCCGTCGATCTGAGACACTCTCTGATCTTCATAGTCCAATCAAATAATGTGTACGTTCATCTTGGTGCAAAACAGAAAGCTACAATCGAGATGTGTCTCAGACTACCTTAAACCATTGGACGAGCCTCAGTCCAAAAGCGCATAATGGGGAATGATTGGTATCTTGGACATCTCATTATATATCCTTTCATTGGCAATAAATCTGCAGAACCTGTGTTCACGTATTCATCCCCAAAGAATCAGCAACTGTTAAAACATAGACAGTATGGCCTGCGGAGAATGTTTTGCTTTTATTTAATCGAATTTTGTGTGCTGTTTACAAACTGCAACTTCTTCTACGCTTTTGACAATAATTATAACCATATATGCATGGCATTTACCGAACTTACTTCTGACCAAAAAGCGATTCTGACAGCTGGAGACCAAATGTTTTGTCAATCATGCCTTTTCCGTTCTTGTGGATACATTTCCTTAGCAACTTTTAACTACTAACAACTATTTCTTTATATCTAACCAAGAAGTCAAATACCAATTGTCATGACTTTAGCTTTAATTTTTTTAATGTAACGAAATATTTTCTTTTAAAATTTTTTTTTATTTCTAACCGAGAACTCAAATACCATTTGTCATAGATTGTAACCTTGAAAATGCTTTAATATTTTAGTAATTATTTATTTTCAAAAGAATTTTCATCCACTATTTTACCCCTTTGGTGGTTGAATTTCCAAAAGTGCTGAAAGACGTATTTTTTTTACTTTCTGACTGAGAAACACGAGACCAGGTTTCGTAGTTCTAGCTTCTAAATTCCCTTAATAGCGACATACTTTCCAAAAGCCCTATTTTACCGCCTTAGGAGCGGCATTTCGGACAATCCCTTCTTATACATGCCTACAGTATAAGATCCACACTTCTCCAAATTTCAAGTTTCTATCATTAGTGGTTTGGGCTGGGCGTTGATGAGTCAGTGAATCAGCCTTACCACATTCACCCCTTTATTTCTTCAATTTCCAAAAACAGTGAAACATGTATTATTTCGCCTCCAACCGAGAAGCCAAACACCAATTTTCAAAGATTAAGCTTCAAAAATAATTGCACAATGAAATATTTCCATAAAAACTTGCATCCCCCATTTCACCCCAGTAGAGGTTGTGTCTCCAAAAACAGTGAAACACGTATTTTCTTATTCCTAAATGAGAAGCTAAATTAAAATTTTCATAGATTTAGGTTTAAAAATGCCTCGATTAGAAAATATTTTTAACAATCTCATCTGCTATTTCACTCCCTTGGGGTCTAGTTTCCAAAACCACTGAAAAAGAATATTTTAATTTGTAACCGATAAGTCAAATAACAGTATTCATAGATGTAGCTTTAAATACTTTACTAATTCTTGAATAATGACATATTTTCAAAAAAAGCCCTCACACACTGTTTTAATCCCACGGTGCAAAATTTGCAAAATTGCTGTAACACGTATTTCTTTATTTCTGACCGAGAACGCAAATACCTATTTTCGTAGATCTAGCTTCGAATTTTCCCTGATAACGACATTTTTCAAAAAAGGCTTTTATCCACTAATCACTCGCTTACGTTTGGAATTTCTAAAAATCCCTTCTTAATTGAGGTATACAGTATAAGATCCACACCTTTTCCAAACTTCAAGTTTCTGTCCTCAGCGATGACGAGTATATATAAAAGTCAATGTCCCGAGTTGGTTCAAATGGCTCTGAGCACTACGGGACTCAACTGCTGTGGTCATCAGTCCCCTAGAACTTAGAACTACTTAAACCTAACTAACCTAAGGACATCACACACATCCATGCCCGAGGCAGGATTCGAACCTGCGACCGTAGCAGTCGCACGGTTCCTGTCCCGAGTTGCTTTAAGATTGTATTGTTGACATATTTGAAGAAACTTGCTGAGGTTTCAGAAGTTCCCAAGTGGTGAGCGCCATGGAAATAACTATGACTTGTAAATAACAGACTTCAGCTATCAGTCGTCTTTTTTAAATTAAATTTTATTGGCAGATCTAGATTTCAGCTAGAAACTAGCCATTCTCAATACAGTATCATTTTTGATCAATGCATGTAATGCCTGTTGGTCGGGCTTCATCCACAGTTCAATGAACATGCATTGATCAAAAATGATAGCGCATTGAGAATGGCTAGTTTCTAGCTGAAATCTGGATCTGCCAATAAAATTTAAAAAGGACGACTGATAGACGAAATCTATTATTTACAAGTCAATATAACAATCGCTGCGTGCAACAGCCTTCTGAATGGAAGGTCAGCTGATTAATGACTATGACGTTAAAATGACCGTTCAGTAGTGGTTGGGAAAGATGCGGCCTGCTTAATATGAAGTTAAAAAAATTGGTGTTTGTGATGGTAAATGCTGTAATATGTACAGAAATTGTGCTGATGTGTTGATTAAGATATATATTTTGATGAAGTAATAAGTAAGTTTAAAAACACAGCTGTGTTTATGTAATAAAAAAGGTACGTATTAAAATGGCCTCGTATTTTTGGGACAATTGAGAAAGATGTGAACGTTAGTAGCTCATTAAGCTATCCGTGTACCGAAGCATGCTGCTGTAGCACGGCACTGCTCGAATGAAACGGATGTTGCGCAGGCTGCACGGGACGGGAGAGGGCGAGCCGCCCATGTGGATGTCGACGGAGACGACGCCTGTGGGCTGCGGCGGGGCCGGCCAGCTGCAGCTGGAGCTGGACAGCAACTACGGCTGCGGCGACGCGGGCTCCGTCAGCGACCTTTCCTCCGACCAGCACTACTGCTGGCCGCCCGCCGCGGGGCACGGCGCGCTCACGCCCGGTGGGTGCCGCCACTGTGCCACTGTGCTAGCCGCTCTGCTCCTGCTCACCTCTAATCTGCCTGCAGTGTGCGCGTTTCAGTAGAAGGGGAAAGCGGGGCAAAACTTTTAATTCATATAAGTAACGTTCAGTAGTCAATAAGCTTACATATTCCCTAACACATTCGACAACATGATAGTAGTCCGTTTCCAGCTTTGAATAATATACATGAGCGCAAAAGATAATAACCTCGTTAAGACCATTTAAATTAATGAAATAACTTGAAAATAAGATAAATGTTTATTCTTATGCAAATACGTAAATGAGAACACACAAGGGATAGGCAAAATAATGTGAACAATAGTAGTAATGGGATCGTTGTGTTTGATCATCAGCTACGCAGGTAAGGCACGTGCTGCGCTGGACTGAGAGTGTTTAGTACGGCCTAGAGATGATAGTGTTTGGTTTGTGGAGCGCTCAAATGCGAGGTCATCAGCGCCGGTACAAAGCCCCAATTTTTACAGAGTCCAATTTGTATTCAAGTCATTGTAGCCACTGTCACGAATGATGATGATGATTAAATCATGAGGACAACACAAACACCCATTCCCTGGGCAAAGAAAATCCCCAACCCGACTTGGAATCGAATCGGGGATCTCGTGATCCAGAGACGGCAACGCTAGCCGCTAGACTACGAGCTGCGGATTAGTACGAACTTTGCATCAGTGCAGGTTGTTTACGATTAGTGCATTCTTCATATCTGCATTCAGAGGCTGAGGTCGACGTGCAATGAAAGCCCCAACAGAATTCCAAAGATGGCAGACTGCGAGGGACCGATCAACTGGAGCGTCAGTAACCAAAACAGCCAACTTACTGAACGTTTGAACATCACGTGTTTCAACAGTCATGACAGCCTGCACAAAACATGGAAAGACATCATCGTGTAAACGTAATAGTTGGCGCAAAGCAAAACTAAAATACAGAGATCGTCGTACGCTAACACGAGTAGTGTCAAAACAGCACAAAAGTGCCGTGGCTTAAGTGACTGCAGTGCTCAACGGCCATCTTCAAGACGCCGTATCTATCGACAATATCCGCTGAGAACTACATAAAGCGAACATTCATGGATGCGCTGCTATACCGAAAACATTAGTGAGAACAAGCAACGCAAAGTAGCCTAAAACATGGTGTCAGGAGCATAAATCGTGGATGCCTGATAAGTGGAAACACGTCATAGGGTTCGACGAATCAATGTTTTCGTTATTTCCTACACCGGGTTGGCTTTATATCTAGAGAACGCCAAAAGAAGCCTACAACCCTGATTGCTTGATTCCAGTGGTTAAGCATGGATGTGGAAGTGTGATGGCGTGGTCAGCCATATCATAGCATTCTGCTGGTTCCATCATAACTCTCAAAAGCCGTGTTACAGCCAACGATTATGCGAACATTTTAGACGATCACGTGCACTCCACGATTCAAATGTTGTTTCCCAACAATGATCCCATATTTCGGGAAGACAATGCACACATTCCCACAGCACGATAGTACAATCGTGGTATGAGGAGCATGCAGCGTCTACCCTGGGTAGCACAGTCCCCAGACTTGAACACCATCGAACCGTTGTGGGTGGCGTTCCAGTGCAGACTCCGGAGCAGATTTTCGCCTCCCTCGTCACTACGGGAGTTAGAAGAGGTTCTGATCGAAGATTGGCATAACATTCCATTGGAAACCACAAAATCATTATATACCAGTAGAAGAATTGCAGCTGTATTACGAGCAGATGGGAGTCAAACTCCTTGAACCGTGATTTATTTTCAAAGAATATTCTTAAGAATTTATTTTATTTACTAGCGATTCATCAAGGACATTAACACATTTAATCACACTATGTAAGCATGGAAGTAGTTGCCAGGGAGTAAGTGATAAATTCATAACCAAATTCCTTGTAACAAATGGGAATTTATTTCACTTTAATATTTCCTAAAAGCATTTTTTAAAAGAAACAGATTTAGAATTATAATCAGAAAGCACCCTTTAAATATCAAAGTTATAAGTTATTCAGAGGCAGAAAGAGACAATTTTTGACTGTATGGGCTCCATTTTGACACGGCGGTAGTTACGACCGCTCACAACAGCCTCTGAAAGACTACACTGGTGCAAATCTACAACACAGCAGATAACTTTAAACTAAGAGTTCTAACAATTTACACAGGCACACAAACTATGCACCCCCATAGGAGGGATGGAAATGGTACAAAACACTAACAATTAAAATATTAACCTTGCTACCGAAGGTGCAACTTGATTTTAACTTCTAATAAAACTCTTACGGTGAAAGGGTGGCAACTTTATATACTAAAATGATCATTTAAATAAAATCCCATGAAATGCAATCTTATATAAAATTCTACAAGATTGGCCAAACAATAATTAAGATGCTCTACAGTACACAGATACCGCCTCTCAAGATCATAGGCAATAATATCAAAGTTTCCAAAGATCAAAACCTATATCTGGTATTAGGCCGTTACACTCGAGACAATAACTTCGTTAACACACCAAACGACAAACATGACAGAGGCAGCTACTAACGTACGGTAGATTGATAGGGAAATTTCTGAACAACCCGAACCGCAGGTTGCTCTAACCCGCCCCTATTCCACAAGGGAAAAACGGACCACCCAATTTATGAACAACCACCTTCCCGCGGGTGGGCAAACGGAGAAGAATGGTGGGACGACCTCAAAGCAAAACGGCTGGTGACCTCGCCAACAAAACAAATAGAATTTAACAAGAGTAAATCAAACAACATATCAACAATCACTTAACTTCTAATAAACTGCGATTTCTCGAGAAAACCTGGCGCAGCACCACCAAATCGCTCTCCCGAACAGTCCGCTGCCAGCCGCTTCAACGGACCAGGAAGGTGCGCCGATCTCCCGTCTCACGGCGTCGCAGCTCGCACAGGCCAGACTGATGTCGTTGGTTGACTCCTGTTGCTTTCGTGTCGACCGCGAAGCCACTATCCCTCGCTATACGCCGCGGCCCGCTGGACTCACGTGGCGACCTCATGTGCGCCGACGCTCAAGACGGACAATTCATCTTGTGTCTCAGTGCGCGACCGACCAACCGATCGATCCAACCGTCAATGACGATTGCCTGGGCAAACTCGAGCAGACTGGCGGCAAAACGCGCAGACTCAGATGCAGGAACTAATCCCCGACCGGGCGACCACTCGCTGAGTTCTCTTACTGGCAGAATGGAAAGACCCTCATTTTTCCGGCTTTAAAAGTTGATCCGAACGACAGACATACTAGCACTCCGAACGACAGACAGACACTAACTGCCTAACAAATGCGGACGAGAGACAGACTAGCTTGCTGTGGACGAGAGACTGACCCAGACTGACCGACTGGCGAGCTCATAGCGATTGCCAAAGCGACGCCACCATCCGAAACGGAGGGCGACTGCTTCACACTACGCGCTGCGGTGCGCTCTTCAAAACAGCAATTTTTACCACGGCTCACTCCTTATTAATAAACCATTCGCAAGTAAGTACAGGTGTTCACATTATTTTGCATGTCCCCTGTATAGAGATCGTTAAAAATATAACAAGGGACACCATAAATCTCCTGTAATCACAAATACCGATTTTTGATATAGAACCTCAAATTGTTCAATTATTACTCTAATACAGGAAATGTTCTCTGTAATCGTAACTAATAAAAGATGAAAATACACGTTATTAAGAACAGAAATAGAGGACGAAGCAATTGTCTTCTTCGTCAGCAATGGAACGTAGTTCATCAGCTCAGGCACAGCAAGATAAGCACTGGATCCATCCATTCTCCGATAATGAGCCTGATTATCGCTTACTATGAAAGACGAATGCTAGGTCTGCGCCTTCTTCGCCTAAAGAAGTTGAAGAATATTGTTTTTAATTATTTTACCAGTTGGTGTAGCCGCTCCGTCTGTCGTTTCCTGCATCTTGAACTGACATGTGGCTTCGCTTCTTCACCATAAACAGTTTTCGTTTTGAGTGTCTCTTATGTTCTTTGTCTCTCCTGCTTTCTCTTCAGCTTACAAATAATTTCTGCATGGAGACGGAGACAATATTACTGTTTTGCCCTTTTCCCTGTTGGTGATTGTCTTTGCACTTTCTACCAGTTCAACCTTGGGATGAGGCATTAGAAGCTGTGGTGACACATAGGATGACAATGGCGTACCGGACGTTATGGCAACCCCAAACAGTCCGCCTGACGTCATTTCCGAAGTCCTGTAAGTGCTATCAATTCATCTTGTGTTTATCGAATTTATTTGATAGAAGGTTGAGTAACTTTGTCTTGGAGCACACTGACTTGAAGGACGCTATCTTCAGATGTCAGAGCTACTGATACTTCCTCCTGTGGTGCTTTGCCTTGAGGTTATACATTTTTCTTAAATGCGCGGGGCAAAACTGGGCTGTTCCGGTATTGCATCACGTGCTGTTTTCTGTTTTGCTCCCCTCCACAGTGCTAAACTGAACAGAATATTGCGTTGGAAAATTAGCATTCACAGTATGTTCAGCATAAAAACACTGGAATAATCTGAGAAACATGATCAATCGAATAACGTACCTATTTTTCATCAGGTGACGCTTCTCTTCAAAACACTGCTCCAAGAAGCACAAAAATCGATGAAAATTTCAGCAAGAACATTGAAAAGGTGTAGAATGGAAAGCAATAGACATCCACTAATAACGACTACCTGAAATTCCGCGACATGACGGTTGCTAGTAGCTCCGAGCTTTATCAGACCAATGCCACCTCTAAAAATGGTTCAAATGGCTCTGAGCACTATGGGACTCAACATCTGTGGTCATAAGTCCCCTATAACTTAGAACTACTTAAACCTAACTAACCTAAGGACATCACACACATCCATGACCGAGGCAGGATTCGAACCTGCGACCGTAGCAGTCGCGCGGTTCCTGACTGAGCGCCTAGAACTGCTAGACCACCGCGGCCGGCAATGTCACCTCTGGAGTTACCCAGTTTCATTCACAACTCTCCCCTTTATACCAATTCCCAATTCACTCATCATCAAGCGTCATGGTGGGCGCCAACAACTTGGTAACTTGTATAGTACTGAGCCCACTGTGGGCGCTAAAATGAATTGAATGGGAGCTTTTCTAGAAATATAGGGAAATATTAACTGATTAATTGTTTGTTGGGCGCGAGGCTCGATCAACATTAATCAAACCAAAAGTCACCACTTCACAGGTTGCGTATAAAACGTCAGAATGACTGAGAGGTGAACACATACAGTAATACCAAAACTACTTATTAAAAGTACAAAAAGGAAACGAGAAACGTCATTTGAACAAATTGACCATAAGCTCGGCACATCTATTAGTGGGAATCAATGTCATGTGTGTTTAGCTCTTCCCCTTCATGAGGTCTTGAATGCTGCTGTCGACACTTTCATTGGCTACACATCTGTTGAGGAATGGCAGCATTGTCTTCTTCAAGAGCAGAAACTAGAGACGGTAATTACGTCGGATTCTGTGGTGAAATCGATGTTCTAACTCATCCCAAAGGAGTTCCACAGCGTTCCCTTTGGGGCTCTGAGCAGGCCAGTCTATTTCAGGAATATTATTGTGCACGAACTATTCCCTCACGGAAACTTCATTTTGACGATTCTGCACAGTGGATCCGTGTTCAGGTGACGACGGTTCATGGCGTCCGACTATCCAGAGTTTGGTTTTCCGAGACTTCTCCAAATCCTGCCACACTTAGTGTTTTCTTATGCGCAGTAATGAATCACACCCTATGCAAGACAACACCTCCTTACCTTAACACCATCTATCCCATACTACACTGTCCGACCTACAGATGATGGCAGATAACGTTCTTTAGCATCCCCCTGATCCAAACACTTCTATCAGATTGCCAAACGGTGTGATTCTTGGATAACACGAATTGTTCTTTCCACCGGTTTCATGCGATTTGTTACAACCACCTTCCATGAAGCTGGACCCTCCTCTTCGTCAGCGCATGACGTCTGCATGATTTTGGTGTATCTGTGTTTGTTTCTGCGAGTTTAGACTTCGCAGTCACCTCTCCAGCAGTCAATTTGGCCATCTTTTGAAGGACTGAAATTTCCTTGATGGATGTGTTCCTCAGGTGAGATCCAGTGACTAGTCAACATTCGAAAGCACGCAATTCTCCTGACTCACCCATTGTGCTGTAACTGCTTCTCTGCTGACCAGATAATACTCTCCGCCTCCTTTTACATTGGAGGGTCCGCGTCTCATGACATCTGGTGGTCAATTTTTCATTGCGTAGGGGTGCCCTCATACTTCTCATGTTATAGTGTACAGGATCACAGGGATCTTGGACTAGGTAAACGCAGTACAATTGGTTATTCTGTGGAGCTGCCTTGACAGTTACATTTCACTGTAGTCTTGAATTGGCTGTCGGCTGTCGGTCAGCTTCGATCGGCGGTGGCAGGTGTCTTGCACTGCTATCTTCCCTTCATTTGTGCGAGTGGACAGTGCATGGTAGTTGAATGGCCTGTTCCATTTGTACAGGTCAAGAAGATTAATGCAAGGGTCCACTGGCGAGGGTCGCACGATTGGCGCGTTTCCTTTTCGGGTAGCACCATTACGAGTGGTAGTTAGTTGGATCAGCGCGAATTTTGGATGATCCTGGACTACAGCGGCAGCACCAAGTGAATCGGAAATGAACCGGATGACAGTGATTATCAGAATGACTCTGTGTCAGAAGGGTCAAAACTCAGATCACTGCTGGAATAAAACTGTAAAAACAGCATGATGTAATGAGCAGTGACTGGCGACAACAAGGAAAACAAAGTTGAATTCTCACGAGTTGATCAGATGGATTGGAATGAAATCCCTAATAACTAGATAGTGAATCTGGATAACACGGAAGGGTAAGTGCAGACGAAGTGCTGACAACCAATCCCAAGGCGAAGCCTCTCTAAAGGACCATAATGAGTTCTCTGCCATCAGCCTACATCGAAAAAGACTACCGCATGTGATATCATAATTTAATCACTCCACGCTATTCAGCTCACCGGTTTTCATCCAGTCTCCTGTAGTGGACTGTTAAGGCAGCCAGTCCACAGTGAAGTAGCCGAAAGGGCACGCGTCAACTCACGTCGTCTGGCGTTAAGTCTGGAACAGGATACGTGATGGATGTGATAAAGAAACGAACGTTGCTACTGGAACACTTAACTTTTATATTGTCCTTTGGTATACAGCATTCTGGATGATACAAGTGAGACTCTATCTGGAGGTACATGCAACGTTACAAATGGTTAATGGCGCCTTGCTAGGTCGTAGCCATTAACTTAGCTGAAGGCTATTCTAACTGTGTCTCGGCAAATGAGAGAAAGGCTTTGTCAGTGTAGTCGCTAGCAACGTCGTCGTACAACTGGGGCGATTGCTAGTCAGTCTCTCGAGACCTGCCTTGTGGTGGCGCTCGGTCTGCGATCCTGACAGTGGCGACACGCGGGTCCGACATGTACTAATGGACCACGGCCGATTTAAGCTACCACCTAGCAAGTGTGGTGTCTGGCGGTGACACCACAGTCTCCCTTTCCTGCTACTCCAGAGCGCTGGAAGTTTATCGACAAATCTTGTCATTGGATGACGATATATCAGTGTTACCAAACAGATGATTCCTCCTGACCAGTTCCTGTATTCTCGAAACTTCGTTCTAGGTTGCCAACTTTCAGCTGTTATGGATGAACCTTAACGTACATGCGACCAGCAAGCGATCTCACGTCCTTTTCCTTCAGGTGTATCACAAACAGGCTTACCACCTTGAGGAGTCACCAGATTTTTTCAGGGCGGTCGCACACCTGCAGAAATGTTAGCTCCCCCGTTATTTTTCTCAAGGAGGTACAGGTCAAAGCGAAAGAATTAATGATCCCAGCGGAAGCAGCCGGTGGCGACGAATCCCATCAGTCGATTATAAGCCTTTCACCGTAAGGTCTCTGCATTGCGAAACAGTGCTTTTCTTGGTATGTCCACATTGCCCATCACTTTTGTTTGGGGGAAAGGTTTCCACAGATCGCTTTTTTGTGCGTAAAGCCAGTGCATTGCTGTCCCTGACAGCCCGTTATACTCTGGCATTCACTGCTATGCAGGATGTGAGTAGCTGACCATCCCAAATATGTTTTCCTCCCGAATCAAAATAAAGAAAATATCAAACCAATTTTTATTACGTATACGGGAAACATTAACCAGGACGACTGCGTTTCTTATAACTACGTTCGTTACGAAGATATGAACAGCGGTGTGTCTTTCATAAACAGCACCCTGTATCTTCCATTTTGGTAAACCACATCCTATCCCCAAAATCTGATCAGAAACGTAGCACGTTAGCACGACGTTATTGGAAACGTAAAACAAAACTGACTTCACTCTCCGGCACTAGTACAGGGCTACGTAAATTATCCAGCTGCAATCTGAACTGCTGATTATGCTGTGGTGTAAACAGCAAAGTGTCGACGTTGAGTGACTGTTCAAGTATATAAGATGACTTAGACAAGATTTCAGGTTGATGTGCTTAACGGTAAGTAAGTCTCATGTAGAATACAGTACCTTAATGCAGATGAATAGGAAAAACAATCCCGTAATGTTGTAATACAGCATTATTAGTGTGCTACTTGACGAATTCATATTGATTGAATATCTAGTATCTAGGGATAACGTTGCAGAGGGATATGAAATGGAAGGAGAATGTGAGGATTGTGGTAGGAAAGGTGAATGGTCGAATTCATTTTATTGGGAGAATTCTAAGAAAATGTGGTTCATCTGTAAAGGAGCCCGCATATAGAAGACTAGTGTGTCCCGTTCTTGAGTATTGCTCAAGTGTTCAGAATCCCCAGCAGTTGGGATTAAAGGAAGACATCGAAGGAATGCGTAGGCGGACTGCTATATTTTTTATCCTTAGGTTCGGTCGACACATGTTTAACGGAGCTGCTTTGGGATCACAAATGGGAATGGTGACGTTCGTTTCGAGGAACGCTACTAAGAAAATTTAGAGAACTGGGATTCTGCTGACTCCAGACCAATGCTATTGCACCCAACTTACATTTCCGCAAGGACCACGAACATAAAGTGAGAGCTGTTGAGGGTGTTACGGAGGAATATAGACAGTTGTTTCTGCCGCACCTCCGTTTGCTTGGAGAGTGGTGAAGTACATGATTGTTAGTGGTAGAACGTACCCTCCGCCACACACCGTACTACGGCTTCGGAGTGTGTATGTAGATGTCGCTAAGACATACTTTGTGTTCCAGCGTGTCTTTAGAGGAACAGCAAAAGAAAACTCCACACAATTCGTATCGCGCTCTCTTTAAGGGAGAATGGAAAGACTGGTAGAAGCCGATCTCAGGCAAAATCAGTTTGGATTTCGAAGAAATGTAGGAACACGCGAGGCAGTACTGAGCCCACAACTTACCTTAGAAGATAGGTTAAAGAAAGGCAAACTTATGCATTTACAGCATTTGTGGGCTTAGAGAAAGCTCTTAACAATTGTGACTGGAATACTGCCTTTGAAATTCTGAAAGTATCAGGTGTAAAATACAGGGAGCGAAAGGCTATTAACAACTTGTAGAGAAAAGAGATGGCAATCATAAGAATCGAGGCGCATGAAAGGGGAACAGTGGCTGAAAAGGGAGTGAGGCAGGGTTGTAGCCTATCTCCGATGTATTTCAATATGTACATTGAGCAACCAGTACAGAAAACCAAAGAGAAATTTGGAGTAGGAATTTATGCTCAGGGAAAAGAAACAAAAACTTCGAGATTTGTCGATGGATTTCTATTTCTGTCAGAGACAACAAAGGACTTTGGAAACCAGTTGAAGGGAATGAACAGTGTCTTGCTATGAGGATATAAGATGAACATCAACAAAAGCGAAACAAAGGTAATGGAACGTAGTCGAAGTAAATCGGGAGATGCTAAGGGAATTAGATTAGGAAGCTAGACACTTAAAGCAGTAAATGTGTTTTGATATTTGGGCAGCAAAATAACTGATGATGGCTGAAGTTGACAGGATATAAAATGCAGACTGACAGTGGCAAAAAAAGCGTTTCTGAAGAAGAAACATTTGTTAACGTCGAATACAGATTTAAGTGTTAGGAAGGCTTTTCTGAAGTCATTTGTCTGGAGAGCATCAATGTATGGAAGTGAAAAATGGAGGATAAACGGTTTAGATGAAAAGAGAATAGAAGCTTTCGAAATTTCGTGCTACAGAAGAATGCAGAAGTTTAGGTGGGTCGATCACGCAGCTAATGAGGAAGTACTGAATAGAATTGGGGGGGACAAGGAATTTGTGACAAAACTTGCCGGAAAGAATGGATCGGTTGATGCGTCTCATTCTGAGACATCAATGGATCACCAACTTAACACTGGAGGGAAGTGTGGGGGAGTAAAATTTGTAGGGTAGACGTTGAGATGAGTACAGTAAGCAGATTCAGAAAGATGTAGGTTGCAATAGTTAGTCGGAGAAGAAGAGTCTCGTACAGGATAGAGTAGCGTGGAGAGCTGAATTAAATCAGTCTTCGGACTGAAGACACCCACAGTAACAACAACAACAACAAGGAAAATATTCCTTGTAAGCGATATTTGAAAATAATTTCCAATAGATACACCTGAAATTTTGTGGCCTACGTATGTCGCTGGGTGGCGTGCAATTGCTCAGTGGCTTTTCGGCGCTTGCAGCTATGGGCCTGGACCGGTGCGTGAGCTGCATGAGCAAGCTGGGCGCCATGTCGCGCTCGTCGACGGCGACCACGTACCCCAACACGCCGGCGCAGCCCTTCAGCCCCGCCTGGACCATGGAGCCGCCCGCCGAGCTGGAGGAGCCGCTGCCGCCGCAGCAGCAGCCGCCCCCGCCGCCTCCGGGCAGCAGCCAGTCCGAGTACTGCGTGCCGCGGCCACGCCTGCTCAGCCCCACGTCCTCCTGCAGTACAGCCCCCACCTCTGCGGCTGCGCCTCCTGCCAGTGGTCAAGCCACCGCAGGAGGCCACCCTCCCCAGCCCCCTTGCAGGTATGTGCATATCACGCTGGGACCAATTATACACGGCCATTCCAAACTATAACATAAAAATACCGAACCTTCATAAAGCTACACTGACGAAATTGAAATGCAACACAAAAAAAAAAATTAATGTAGAATAGTGAAATTTCAGAAATGTACCCGCCAGGTTAGCCGAGAGCGCTAATGCTTTGCTTCCTGGACTGGGGTAGGCGCCCTGGGCCCGGATCAAATCCGTCAGCCGGTTAACGACGGAGGCCGGTGTGGCGGCCAGCCTGGATGTGGTTTTTAGGCGGTTTTCCACATCCCAATAGGTGAATACCGGGCTGGTCCCCACGTTACGCCTCAGTTACACGGCTCGCAGACATCTAAACACATTCGCACTATTTCATGGGCTACGCTAGACACAGACAGTTGGGCTATACTAATTCCATCCTGGGGGGTATGGGGTGGTGGCAGGAAGGGCATCCAGCCACCCCTTAAAATAACCTTGCCTATTCCGATTAACCATGCCGGCCCTGCGTCATTACAGGAACAAGGCACAAGTAAAAGAAAGAAAGAATGAAATTTCAGAAATATGTCTGTCTATGTAACATAAGTAACTGGTTAACATCGCAAGGTCATAAATTGATGTATTCTCGAGATAAGTCGCTGCAGTAATTAAACGCAGGTACTTTAATAACCGGTGTAAGTGACGCCATGCTAAACGTAAGCATACAAACGTGAATGCAATGTGTTGTAAAGGTGCTGTCGTCCGATGATGTCCCATATGTGCTCGACTGCAGACCCATCTGGTGATCGAGCGGGCCAAGGTATATGTCGATACTCTGTAACCTGTGGGGGGCTAAGACAGCGGAAGGTGGGTGAGCGTTATCCTGCTGGAAATCACCCCCTGGAATGGCGTTCGTGGATGGGAGAACAACAGGCTGAATCACCAGACTGACCCAGAGATTTTCAGTCAGGATGCGCGGGATAACCACAGTAATGCTCCTTATGTGATACGTTTTCGCACCCCAGACCATAACAACAGGTTTCGGTCCACAACGGGTTGTTTGCAGGCAATCAATTCGCCTGCTTCTAACCAAGACACGACTACCATTGACGCCGAGGCAAAACCAGCACTCATCAGAAAACACAGTAATCCCTATTCTGCTCTGAAATGGTAAATGGGGATGGTTTGGAGTTAGTGGAATGCACACTGAAAGGCGTCTCACTCGGAGCTGTCCTTGAAATAACCAGTTTGTCACAGTTCGTTGTCTCACTGTGGTGCCTACTGCTGCTGAAATTGCTGCTGCGTATGCTGTACTACGTGCGGGAGACATGTGATGGTCTCCCCTGTCGGTAGTGCCACGTGGCCCTCTGGAGCCCGATCTTCCTGCGATTGTACATTATCGTGACCACCAGTGCCAGCAGTCATGTACAGTGGCAACATTCTTCCCAAGTCTTCCTTCAGTACTGCAGAAGGACAATCCAGATTCTCGTAGCCCTATTGCACGATCCCATTCAAACTCAATGAGATGTTGATAATGGCGTCTTTGTCGCGTTAAAGACATTGCTTGCTTACATCAGCTCACCACGTCCCGTGTCAAACGTAACTAACACTCACGACCGTTACAGCAAGCGTCCTCATCGAGTTGCTACTAGCACCACTCCTACGTGACTGGAATTTGAGCAGACATCGTCTTTCAGACGTACATACTCGCCCACCGTCTTTCGTGTATATCGCATATCTCCTTCTTGGTGCTGCGATATTTTTCTGTTTGTACATTTCCACACAATTCTTTAACATAACAAAACCAAATATCTCTTCACGGAGGAACCCTTCGTTTTGACACGTTAATTGCCTCTTGCCTTTGTTTCTCAGGAAAGACGAGTGGATTACGTCAAAAGGCAAAATAACTTTAATAAAGAAATACAGGGCTACCATAAATGAATCAATCGTTTTCTCAGCTACAAATTTTTCATTACGTTACATGTACAAATATGACTGATGTAGAAACAAAAGCGTGAACTCGCCATGTCTGCTTCTTCACTCTACAAATGTTCCACGATTGCCCGTCTGGTCACAGGAAACACGTCCAAGTAGTAATCAAGCCCTTTCCATATACTGTGTAGCAACATCCTGTCGATGGTCATCACAGCGGCACTGATGCGTTCTCTCAGCATTTTAAATGTTCTTCGCATTAGGAGAACATAAAGACGGTACTCAATGTACACCCAAAGGAAAACGTCACAAGGCGTGAGGTCAGGTGACCTGAGGAGCCAAGGAAACAGAGCCGCATCTTTATCAATACGCCCAGTCCAAAGACGTGGAGGTTCGTCGCTCAGATAGCGACGAGCATCGATGTTCCATTGAGGACTGCCCCGCCTTCTTGCAAGATAAAATTCTCGGAATCGGCAGTCAGTTGTGTAGAACACCATGATGGCAACATACGAGTACGAAGGTAAGAGCTACCAGAAAAGCCTTTTCATACAAGGAAGACGGCCATACACCTTCGTCTGAGACACTGGACGGAAGAAAATTAACCTGCGGCGAATGTCATTCACGTGCTACACATGCCCCACACTCTCAGGTTCTCACACTGTGGCGATCAAGCTTTTCAGATAAATTGAAGGCTGCTTCGTCACTGAACATTGGAGGCCAAATCTTCATCCTCCAGCGCCTCCTGCGGTGTGATACAAAATTGAAGACGCCGACTACAATCTTCTGTTTTTAATTTGGGACGATCTGCAGACCATACTGTTTCAAATGGAACTGCCATCGCAAAATCTGTTCAGTGCCCGCTCATTGCGTCGTTTATTAATAGGCAAGGAATATTCGGTTCCATCCATGTCGCAAGTTTAATGTCGGGATTTAACACGTATAACCTGATAACATAGCTTCTACTCTACGAAATCGGTCGTTAAATAAATTCATATCCATATAAATTATATAAGTATAATTACATACACATGTATGTTCCACATCTCCTAAACCGCTAGACCGGTTTCCACCAAACTTGGTTCACAAATCTTTTACTATCAAATGGGTGGTTGTGGGACTGGAAAAGACCACAACGTGGTAATACCCATATTTCAGTCAAACATTATTTGCGAGTGAGAGTACTCAGAGACTTGCACGTAATTTCAAATCTTTACGAAATTTTTTTTTTCGCTAACGACCCGCAGAAAATGATGAAAGGAAAAAAACTTTGTTTTCTTAATCTCTTCTGAGTGTTCACGCAGTAAAACTACCACAAGTAGCATGAAGTTTTAGTTTATTTCTTCTTTACTGCTAATAATATTCGTGCATCTTTTGCAGACATTATTCACATATGCCACTGAATGTATCAGAAAAATTACTTCATTGTACGACGTTTAGTTTAGGAGATAAGCCGTCATAAACGCTGAATAACTGGAAAAGTACCTCGCCATGCAAGACGTTTAAACTTATTTCGTCGTTGCTACTAACTCTGTTCGCAATACTTTTTCCATATAGTATCCACATATGCCGCTGAACGCAGCAACAAAAATATACCAGTGTAAGGCTCTGAGAAGTGAGAAAAAATGTCACTTCATGCGCGACATTGTAATATATTACTTCTCTTCTACTAACTGTATTCGCAACACATTTCGCAGACAGCATCCACACATACAGCTGACTGATCCTAGAAAAATATATCACATTAGGACAAATAGTTTACGACATATGACGTCATGAACACTGAGAGGCGTTAGAAACTGCCGCATCGTGCACGACGATTTAACTTATGAGTTATTTACTACTAAGTCTATTCTCAAGATATTTCGCCGACGGTAGTCACATGTACCACAGAGTGTACCTGCAAAACTGTATCATTGAACAGCACATAATTCAGGATATACGACGCCATAAATATAGAGCTGTGTGAAAATGAAACTACAGGGCGATATTCCCTAGACATACAGCTGTACAATTGCATTTGAAATATGTTAAATTTGTATGAAATATATTTGGTATGTACGTATACGAGTAACACTATGGGTAAGAAGCTCATGCTAAACACTTGGGACCAAGTTTGGGACACATATTAATTACAATCTGGAAAAGAAATGCAGTAGAGGGTAAGAACTTGGAGCCTCCTACTGGGTGAGTGTGATAACAGGGAGAGGGAAGGGAGGAAGAGGAAGTGGCAGAGTGGGAAGGAGGAGATAGACAGAGATAGGGGGAGATGGAGAAGAGAGGTGAGGAGGTGGACACACAGAGGAAAGAGGAGGTGTGGGACGGACAGAGGGGAGAAGATGGGTAAAGGGGCAGGAGGAGATGGACATAGAGGTAGAGGGAGGAGGAGACTGATCAAGAATGGTGGAGAAGGAGACGGGATTAGTGAGGTGAGGAGGAAAGTGTGGGACGGATGTGGTGGACAGAGAGTGGATGGATGGATAAAGAGAGGAGGGAAGAGAGGTGGATAAAGAGAGAGAGAGAGATTAGGTAGAGACAGAGAGGAGAAGGAGGTGCATAAAGAAAGGAGGAAGGAGGATCTGGACAGACTGTCAGAGACAGAGTGAAGGAGGAGATGGACAGAAAGAGGAAGGAGTCGGAGATGAAAGACTGAAATAAATACTGGACAATTTCGGGTTATAACTGCTTATGTCTGCGATGTCCCTCATACAACTAATGTATGACCTTTCAAAAGATAACGCAAGACTGAATGTTGACTGTGCTGTACAGACTTAACTCGATACAGAGGAATGCGTTGTTGAGACCACACACCCATTGGAAATATCTGGTCGTGGGGAGTCGGAACACTGGCACGCCAACGCTCGACCGCCGATGCGTCTGATCCACTCTGACACAGAGATGAAACAGAATGCAATTATGATCCCGTATCTGTGATCGGAGGTTAAATCCAGGTTAGAGCCAAATGTACGTATCGTGCCCTATACATCCCTAAATCACCCAATCATTCATTTTTGCTATTTTACTGTACATACACAATAAGTAAAATTTCGCTATTTGCTATCCGTCGTGGTGTTGCGGTTTTAAAGGGAGTCAGTGTATACTTTTGAAAGAGCGCTATACGGTAGGGACCAGCGACGGTAAGAGGTTGGTAACGGTGTGCAGGTGCTGCCAGTGCTGCCCCCCTAAGGTGACGGAGGGCGGCGACCGCGCAGACTCTCCGCCCGGCGGCTGCAAGGCGCGCCTGCGGCCGCTGCCCCTGGTGACGACGCACCTGCCGCAGCAGCCGGCGCGCCGCCAGTGCAGCTGCTCCGTGCTGCGGACCACCGTCGCCGTCATCGAGCACCACTCCGCCGCCGCAGACCCCTCGGCGCTCTACGACACGCCCAAGGCGCTGCTGCCCGGGCCGCCGCTCAGGGTGCGTTCCCACTGCCTTACGGCAGCATCCTGACGATAGTGCATTAATATTCCAACAACTATAAATCAGCCTTTACGTACTTTTGTATCTGCCTCTGCACATTCCGCACGCCGTCATAGGCTCCATGGTGGAGGCTACCTCGTACCACTGGTGGTCATTCACTCTCCTGCTCCACTAGCATAAGAAACGAGATAAAAACGACGAACTGTAGCCTTCCGTACGGGGCCTGATTTCTCTTGCCTTCTCCGTCCTTTCGCGAGATGAAAGTTGGTTACAATAGATCCTTCTGCAGTCTGGGGCTAATTCGGATTCTCCAAACTTCCTCCAAGGATACCCCTTTTGAGTTCACTGACCCTTTCCGCACTAATCAGTATCTAACCTACCTAGCAATACACCTCTGAACATCTTCGATGTCTTTCTTTAATCCAACCTGTTAGGGAATCCTATACACTAGAGCAGTATTCGAGGATCTATAGCACATGTACCGTGTACATTGCTTTCCTTCTGGAAGAGCTACACCTTCGTAGAATTCCCTTATAAAATTCTGTAGACCATTCGTATTCCCTACGCCCGAAATCATCTGCTTGTTTCGTTTCACGTCGCTTTCTAACGATCTTGACAGACGGTCATGGAAATGGAAAACGATTGTGACGAAAAAAAAAAAAGACAACGGCCGGCCGCTGTGGATGAGCGGTTCTAGGCGCTTCAGTCTGGAACCCGGGGGACCGCTACGGTCGCAGGTTCGAATCCTGCCTCGGGCATGGATGTGTGTGATGTCCTTAGGTTTGTTAGGTTTAAGTAGTTCTAAGTTCTAGGGGACTGATGAACTCAGATGTTAAGTCTCATAGTGATCAGTGCCATTTGAACCATTTGAAATAGGACAACGACAGCTGCATAGTCACTGCAGATATGAACCTTGTACTCGCGAAACATGTCAGCACCAATTTGGAATTGCAGTGAGAGATGGAATTACAAAATCACAAATCAGTGATGCAAATGACTCTAACAAATGGTTCAAATGGCTCTGAACACTATGGGACTTATCATCTGAGGTCATCACTTCCCCAGGAACTTAGAACCACTTAAACCTAACTAATCTAAGGACATCACACACATCCACGCCCGAGGTAGGACTCAAACCTGCCAGCGCAGCTGTCACGCGATTCCAGACTGAAGCGGCTAGAACCGCTCGGCCACATCGACCTGCATGACTGTAACAGGAAAATGTGGTGCTGAACCCATAAAACATGGACTACGGAGTAATGGAAGAATACTTAGTCGGATGAACCTTTTTTACACGGTTTTCAACTTCTGTCCGAGTTTACGTCGCGTACGCCGTTCCAGTACCACGACGCAGTCTGTTTGTAGCCATGAGATAAGCACGACAGGGGTTACGTGATTATTTTGGCAGCCATATCTTGGTATGCCATGGGCGACATGTGTTTATTCTAGAGGTCGCATTACTGCTGACGATTATATGACCACGTTGGTTCATCAGTATCATCCCGTGGTACAACAGTTGTTCCACAATGGTGGTGCTGTTTTGCAAGATCACACGCCTCCTGTGCGCACTGCTCGCTTTGTCCAGAACTGGTTTTGTGAGCAAGAGGATGAACTGTCGCATCTTCCTTGGCCATCAAAGTCAACAGATCTCAGTATTATTGAGCACTTGTGGTCTTCTTTGTAGACAAGGGTGCGTGACCCCTGTCGATCTTCATCATTGTCACCAAAAAGTGCCACTATTTTTCCGTAAGAAGACCTGTATTTATCCACTCCGAAAACATTGGAAGCTCTTTCGAACGCCAACGGGTTTTCTACACCGTATTAGGCTCGGTAATGTGTTGTATTTGGTATTTCCGTATTTTTGACCACCACCCCCACCTGCGTCAAGTGCCCGCAACTCCGCTGGTCAACGTTGAGCACAGAGTTGGGTGGTACGTACTACTGGCATAAGGCAGCCTGGGAGAGGAAGCACCACACCAAATAAGGACAAAATATCATTCCTATCAAGATTTTTATTTACACTCCTCAGGAAAAACAGGCTTAACAATTAGGTCAACGGACCTCGATACCTTAACGCAGAACTATGCAAAAATTTAAGAACAATTTCGGATAATCGATCAACAATGTTATCAAGTATTTGAGGGAGATAAAATAACAAAAGGTTTTTGTTCACTGAATATAAGTAGTTGTTCTCAACTCTCGAAAAGGCTTTCCTGGGAACATGAAGAATGAAAACTGAAATTTACAATAAATCTTAAACTCTTTCCAAAAATACATAAATTTCGTGTCCCACTATTTAGTACTGCCGAAATATTTACAGCGAATTTCAGTAACAGAAGCGAGATAATATTTCACCAATTGAAGTTACATAACGATCTATTCAAAGGTTCTAAGTAAAAAGTCTTCAAGACATCTTTAGAGCTTGTTTGACTAAAATACCATTAATAGTTGATGTTTACCTAGAAAGGAGGTCATTAAAAGGCAAAAAAGTAATTAAACCCGCCTGGTATGAAACCGCAACACGCCGGGTAGTGTGTCTGGACGAACGCGAAATTACTTAGGGCAGACCCGATGCGCTGCTCACCACACTCCTTTTCTAAGCAGTCAGTAGGAACACGCGTCGAGACACAAACATACAATCATAGCTTGATGAACAGAGAAATAATTTTTAAGTAAAACGAGTAAAAATTAATCGTCAGATTACATGCTGGCAGCGGAGACAAAACATTTGAGGAAAGTCGCAAAAAGATACTAAGGTAGCTGGCCAAGGCAACCACCCCACTTACACCTGATAGTAAAGAAGTTCAGCGGCCAACCTAGATTCAGACTTAAATCAGACCACGATGCGGAAGCGATAAATACTTAACCATCTGGCGGGTCGGAAAACGTAGGTGTATAGAAGAGACGATGAACCTCACCTACACAAACACACGCTCGGCTTGGAAGTGTTACCCGTCAAAATACAAGCAACATGAATTTCCCTGCTGAGGTGGTGAAACTCGAAGGCTCTAAATAATTAAGGAAAACGACTTGGCGGTTTACTACACAAGGTGCTAGACAAGAGAAATGTTTTGGGCATCGTGATAAATCACACTGAACATAAAAGAAATTTACAAAATCTCAATAATTTTAAACGAACGATCAAATCGTAACTATAAGACAATTCCAGAATGAGATTTTTACTCTGCAGCGGAGTGTGCGCTGGTATGAATCTTCCTGGCAGATAAAAACTGTGTGCCGGACCGAGACTCGAACTCGGGACCTTTGCAAAGGTCCCGAGTTCGAGTCTCGGTCCGGCACACAGTTTTTATCAGCCAGGAAGTTTCTAAGACAATTACTGAACGGAAACTGTTATTATTTTGATGCGAGCGACAGGCTCTTCGAATCGCTTGGCCAGACGCAAGGACAGGGAACAACGACAACAGGAGGCTCAACCGTATACGATATAGAAGCAACAGGGCGCAAACACGACGCGCAGGAAGTTGACCAGTCAGAACTGTCACTCCCACAGGGGCACACCCAGATCAGTCTTTACGAACACCGCGTGGTCTCGGCACCGAAGCAACGAACTAGACGCAGCTCACCGAGTATACAAACCCGCTGTAGAATGAGAAACAGTGGAACGATTTGAAGCCGCCAGGAAATCTGTTAATGACGACTACCCACAGCTCCGATCCAGCCCTGGCTGGCCAAAGGGATAATGCGACCGCTCCTGCTTCCGATGCACATCCCTCGTGTAAGTAACGTGCTCAGCCAGATCAATTTGGAAGTCGCTCTGGAGATAGAACAAAGTCTGTTCGATGCCCGCAGACTGCGCATATCCATGCTGCTTCCCTTACTGCGTCCTTTAGAAAACGGTCTCAAAGCACTCGCGGCAAATGAGCCACGCCCCCTTCAAGCCAAAGATTGTTTTCCACGAGACTGGGGACGAGCTACCGATAGCGCAGCGGTTCAGTGGGCAGTTGCCACAATTTTTGGGCTTAGTAATCAAGCCTTCTACACGAGAGAATTACTTCACTTCCCGATTTTGAGATCAAGCAAATCGTTTTTGTCTGTTACAATAATACTTTTCTCTCCGCTTATCCCTAACCTTAAGCTCTATTCGGTAGTACGTATACTGTTTCTTGTTTACCAAGGGTCTACTTTTACACTAGTGGCCATTAAAATTGCTACACCAAGAACAAATACAGATGATAAACGGGTATTCACTGGACAAATATATTATACTATAACTGACATGTGATTACATTTTTACGCAATTTGGGTGCATAGATCCTGAGAAATCAAACACCTCTAGCCGTAATAACAGCCTTGATACACCTGGGCATTGAGTCAAACAGAGCTTGGATGGCGTGTACAGGTACAGCTGCCCATGCAGCTTCAACACGATACCACAGGTCATCAACAGTAGTGACTGGAGTATTTTGACGAGCCAGTTGCTCGGCCACCATTGGCCAGAGGTTTTCAATTGGTGAGAGATCTGGAGAATGTGCTGGCCAGGGCAGCAGTCGAACATTTTCTGTATCCAGAAAGGTCCGTACAGGACCTGCAACATGCCGTCGTGCATTATCCTGTTGAAATGCAGGGTTTCTGCGGGGATCGAATGAAGGGTAGAGCCACGGGGCGTAACACATCTGAAATGTAACGTCCACTGTTCAAAGTGCCATCAGTGCGGAAAAGAGGTGACGGAGACGTGTAACCAGTGGCGGGTGATAAGCCAGTATAGCGATGAAGAATACACTCTTCGAATGTGCGTTCACCACGATGTCGCCAAGCACGGATGCGACCATCATGATGCTGTAAACAGAATTTGGATTCACCCGAAAAAATGACGTTTTGGCATTCGTGGACCCAGGTTCGTCGTTGAGTACACCATCGCAGGCGCTCCTGTCTGTGATGCAGCGTCAAGGGTAAACGCAGCCATGGTCTCTGACCTAATAGTCCATGCTGCTGGAAACGTCGTCGAACTGTTCGTGCAGATGGTTGTTGTCTTGCGAACGTCCCCATCTTTTGACTCAGGAATCGAAACATGGCTGCACGACCCGTTACAGCCAAGGGGATAAGATGCCTGTCATCTAGACTGATAGTGATACGAAGCCGTTGGGATCCAACACGGCGTCCCGTATTACCCTCCTGAACTCACCGATTCCATATTCTGCTAAAAGTCATCGGATCTCGACCAACGCGAGCAGCAATGCCATGATACGATAGACCGCAATCGCGGTAGGCTACAATCCGACCTGTATCAAAGTCGGAAACGTGATGGTACGCATTTCTCCTCCTTACACGAGGCACCACAACAACGTTTCACCAGGCAACGGCGGTCAACTGCTGTTTGTGTATGAGAAATCGGTTTGAAACTTTCCTCGTGTCAGCACGTTGTAGGTGTCGTCACCGGCGCCAACCTTGTGTGGATGCTCTGAAAGCGAATCATTTGCATATCACAGCATCTTCTTCCTGTCGGTTAATTTTCGCGTCTGTATCACGTCATCTTCGTGGTGTAGCAGTTTTAATGGCCAGTGGTGTACATCCAGCCGAACGGGCAGCGTCATTAGAATTCAGTGAGTGCCACGTTCCATTGGGTAAGGCCGTACCTCCACTGTCTTGCAGGACGACGCAGGGGAGACGTACGACACGCCGCGACAGGTGCGCGAGCGCCTGGCCATGGCGGACCACTACGACGTGCCGCCGGCGGCGCGGCCCGCAAGCTGCCCCTGCCACCGCGTGCTGTCCTGGGTGCGGCTGCCCTACTGCCGCAGGGGCAGCGGCGTCGACCACTCGGCCACGCAGGTACGTAGCGTGCACACCCTCTGTCGCATCACCTCAGTGCTCTGACTTGTAGTCAGTCACTGTTCGAACGCTCTTGAAATAACAGTAGCAATACGTGGAGGAGGGAGCGGTCATGTGCTGGGCCACGAAAGTTTTTTCACAAATTTCCCAGACGTATAATCTTCACTCAAGTTAGTCAAATCTTAAAAGAAATGTGTCGGGTGATCAAAAAGTCAGTATAAATTTGAAAATTTAGTAATCCACGGAATAATGTAGACAGAGAGGTAAAAATTGACACACATGCTTGGAATGACATGGGATTTTATTAGAACCAAGAAAAAAAAAAACAAACAAACAAAGTTCACAAAATGTCCGACAGGTAGCACTGGACAGCAAAACGTCAGTGACTGCGCATGACAATCGTGTATAAAAGGAGCTGTAATGAGAGAGAGAATCAGATGCGCCAGCAGTCGCAGCATGTTCACGTTACGTGAAAAGGCGCTTTTGGTGAAGCTGTATTATCATAATGGGTAATGTGCTAGTTCAGCGTTACGATCCTATCGCCATAGGAAGGGGATTCGAACGGGTAAAGGTCCGTTGGCACACGCAGCTGTGGCGAGAATGATTTCGAAGTTCGAAGCCATGGGTTATTTAGACGATGGACCCCGTAGTGGCTGACCGAGCACAAGGCGTAATGCTGCTGAGACAGTTCAGGAAGAAATGGAGCTTGTAGCAGGTTCGTGTATGCACGGGGAAGTCAGCGCTCGTGCAGTCGCACGTCGCACCGGCATTCCATACGCTACTGTTTGGTTGGCACTTAGGCGTGCCCTCCGATGCTATCCGTACAAAGTCCATCGGCATCATGAACTGTTACCTGGCGATTTAGTGAAGCGGAGGGCATTTGCGGTGTGGGCGTTTCAAAAGATGGCGGATACGACGATTGGTTGAGTAACGTGTTGTGGACCGACGAAGCTCATTTCACGCTCCGAGGGTCTGTCAACGCCCACAACTGCAGCATTTGGGCTACCGAAAATCCTAGAACTGTCGTGGAAACTCCAATGCACGACGTGAAAGTCGCAGTATTGGTTGGATTTACCACATCTACCGTTATCGGGCCTTTTTTCTTCGAGGAAATGCGTGACTCTGGTTTTGTAGCTGCTACCGTGACGGGTGAGAGGTACGCCGATATGTTACAGAATCGCATAATCCCCAGCCTGGCTGATAAACACCTGCTGGAACGTACGATGTTTATGCAGGATGGCACTCCACCCCATATTCCTAGACGCGTGAAAGATCTCTTGTGCGCGTCGTTTGGTGATGATCGTGTGCTCAGCCGCCACTTTCGTCATGCTTCGCCTCCCAGGTCCCGAGACCTCAGTCCGTCCGATTATTGGCTTTGGGGTTACCTGAAGTCGCAAGTGTATCGTGATCGATCGGCATCTCTAGGGATGCTGAAACACAACATTCGACGCCAATGCCTCACCATAACTCTGGCGATGCTTTACAGTGCTGTTCACAACATTATTCATCGACCACAGCTATTGTTGAGGAATGATGGTGGACATTTTGAGCATTTCCTGTAAAGAACATCATCTTTGCTTTGTCTTACTTGGTTATGCTAATTATTGCTATTCTGATCAGATGAAGCGCCATCTGCCGGACATTTTTTGAACTTTTATGTTTTTTCGTTTCTATTATAACCCCATGTCATTCCAAGCATGGGTGTCAATTTGTACCTCTATATCTACACTATTCCGTGATTTATTCAGTTTTCAAATTTATACTGACTTTTTGATGACCCGGTACATCAAACAGTTAGCAATCAAGAATCAATACGTTTTTTGAAAGACATCCCATTGGCCGTTGACTGCAGAATTTTTTTTGTTTCGCAGTTGCCTTTGGGCCAAGTATCAATTCGTACTGCAAAAAATTTCGCTTCAGTACTTATCAGACATTTAAATCCTCCGACGCCTATAAATGTCACCGCCAGGATTTGAAAGTCTGACACAGTCCGAACCAAAATCTTTTGCAATACCACTCACCAGTAAAAGTGGCTCAAAGGCGGAAATGGCAATTGTGAAATAAGTAATTTCCATAGTAAACGGCGGATATGGTGTCATTCAAAAAATTCTACATATCTGTGAGCCCCGACCATGAGAAGTTAATAATCAGTATCAGTTCAAATAACATCAAGATCAATATTTAACAGGGAAGAAATTTCGTGACGATAGTTTGAAATCATAATTTTATACACACATAAAAAAAAGTTTTGCATCACCTCGGTTCCGAGAGTTCTGGAACCTGTACAGAAAACTGGAATAGACATCAACATAAACATCATTTCCACCCTTTTTATTCCTTATCAAAACGACACATTGCATGTTGTACCACAAAACAGTGAGACCTTCAGAGGTGGTTGCTCAGATTACTGTACACACCTGTTCCTCTAATACCCAGTAGCACGTCCTCTTGCATTGTTGCATGCCTGTATTCGTCTTGGCATACTAGCCACATACTCATCAAGGCACTGTTGGTCCAGATTGTCCCATTCTTCAACCGCGATTCGACGAAGATTCCCCAGAGTGATTGGTGGGTCACATCAGCCCTTTTCAATCTCTTCCAGGCATGTTCGATAGGGTTCATGTCTGGAGAACATGCTGGCCACTCTAGTCGAGCCATGTCCTTATCCTGAAGGAAGTCATTCACAAGATGTGCACGATGGGGACGCGAATTGTCGTTCATGAAGACGAATGCCTCGCCAATATGCTGCCGATACGGTTGCACTATCGCTCGGAGGATGGCATTCTGGTGTCGTACAGCTGTTACGGTGCCTTCCATGACCACCAGCGGCGTACGTCGGCCCCACATAATGCCATCCCAAAACAGCAGGGAACTTCCACATTGCTGCACTCCCTTGACAGTGTGTCTAAGGCGTTCAGCCTGAACGTGTTGCCCCCAAACACGTCTCCGACGATTGTCTGGTTGAAGGCGTATGCGACACTCATCGGTGAAAAGAACGTGATGCCAATCCTGAGCGGTCCATTCGGCATGTTGTTGGGCCCATCTGTACCGCAGTGCATGGTGTTGTGGTTGCAAAGATGGACCTCGCCATGGACGGCGGGAGTGAAGTTGCGCAGCATCCAGCCTATTGCGCCCAGTTTGAGTCGTAATACAACGTCCAGTGGCTGCACGAATAGCATTATTCAACATGGTGGCGTTGCTGTCAGCGTTCCTCCGAGACATAACCCGTAGTTAGCGGTCATCCACTGCAGTAGTAGCCCTTGGGCGGCCTGAGCTAGGCATGTCATCGACAGTTCCTGTCTCTCCGTATCTCCTCCATGTCCGAACAATATCGCTTTTCTTCACTCCAAGACGCCAAGACACTTCCCTTGTTCAGAGCCCTTCGTGGCACAAAGTAATAATGGGGACGCGATCGAACCGCGGTATTGACAGTCTAGGCATGCTTGAACTACAGACAACACGAACCGTGTACCTCCTTCCTGGTGGAATGACTGGAGCTGATCGGCTTTCGGACCCCTCCGTCTAATAGTTGCTGCTCATGCATGCTTGTTCACATCTTTGGGCGGGTTTTGGTGACGTCTCTGAACAGTCAAAGGAACTGTGTCTGTGACAGAATATCGACAGTCAAAGTCTATCTTCAGGAGTTCTGGGAACAGGGGTGATGCAAAATTTCTTTTCATGTTTGTAATTTTTACAAAATATGGGGCGAGCCACCTAAAAAACTAACACCGCAAATATTGTAGAAATAGAAAGTGCTACTGATGTGTGATTTTCACAGAATGGATGGGTAGTCATCGGTTCATATTGTTAGCCAACGAACAGATTGTAATAATACTTAGAAAGCGTAATTTTCTGCAAACATACACTTGTACAACAATATACTTAGTTAATACACCAACAAGTTTGCACCAAACATTAAGTTTCTCATTTGCATTAATCCTCCTACGATTCCTTGTATAAAGTGAAAACGGCTTGTCTGTTGTAACAACACATGTACCATAATTACGGTTAGGTATAACTCCAATTGCAAAAGTGCGATAAGAAATAATGTCTCTCTCATTGTAGGCTTCCAATCCTTCAAGAGGTTTCTCAGTACCTCTCAAAACAGCAATTGTTAACCATGCATTGCCACTAACTACTTCTGTTGTAGTACAAGAAAATTGAATCTTGCAACCAACAAAAGTAATAGGTCCTTGTAGTAACTCCTGTTGACCAGTCTCATTTGGTGTAATTGAAAACGTATCCACTGTCTTGTACACTGGCATTCTGCTCCTCCTCACGTATCTTCTGCGACGGTAGCCCATGGCTGTGTGCTCGGTGCGGCTGCCTCGAGTCGAATGAGCCTGCAGCTGCCTCGGAAGCGGAAGCGCTGATAAGACGTCACGCGCGCCTTATCGTGACGTCACTTCCGCTGATAAGTTTGATTTTCGAGCAACACGGGCCTAGTAAAACTAGGGCCCGTGTTCCGTATGCCTGGCTTGGCGCAATGGTCAGCCCTGGCGTAGCGCTCACTGTACAGCCCTGGTCACGTGACTTACGCGGCGCGCAGCAGGCTAAGTCAGACAGCCATGAAAGAATACTTAGAAAGCGTAATTTTCTGCAAACATACACTTTTTAAATGGGGCGGTACCTTTTGTCATTAACAGACTAAATTTAGGGTAAGTTGGAATTCGTTGCAGGAGACTAGTGTGAGTCGTTTACGAGATATCGTATTCTGAAAAGTTCCCACACTGACACTTGTACAATAATTGTGGTAGCACAGGAAGACACACGTTCCGTTCAAAATGATTCATGTCACGTAAAGCTAAGATACACTTGAAATAACAGTGACATTGTTTGGCCTTATAACAGCTTACATAAAGTAACAAGAGTACTCTCACCACATGAGATATCGATTTGAAATTATATTAATGGCCTCTAGTGTCGTTACTCTCAACAAATAAATTTAACTGGAAAATCGTCAATTTGGCTTACGAGGCACAGCTTTTCAACGTTTCACCACTCACCTAATTTTACTTCCAACTTCACCGAAGCCCCATCAGTGGCATTACAAAAAACGCGTCACACCTGTTCAGTGTTTTACCATTCACTTAATTTTATTTTTAACTTCACCGAAGGGCCACCAGTAGCTTTACACAAAAATAGGCGTATTAGCGAGTCACTCAAACCCAGCTAAGTTTAATAAAATTCCGGCTCACCAAATTGAGTAGGACTCCAATGTTTTGGTGGAATTCCCACTCGCCTTTCGGTGGAGATACACTGATGAGCTGGAACATTATGACCACATATCTAATAGCTGGTATGTCCACCTTTGGCATTGATAAAAGAGTTGACGCTTCGTTTCATGCCGGCCTAGTGGCCGAGCGGTTCTAGGCGCTACAGTCTGGACCGCGCAACCGCTACGGTCGCAGGTTCGAATCCTGCCTCGGGCATGGATGTGTGTCATGTCCTTACGTTAGTTAGGTTGAAGTAGTTCTAAGTTCTAGGGGACTGATGACCTCAGATGTTAAGTCCCATACTGCTCAGAGCCATTTGAACCATCTTATTTTGCATCGTTCATGGAAGCGATGAGGCCTTGGTAGGTCCCTGGAGGAATTTGGCCCCACATCTGCAAACACAGATCATATAAATCCCGCAGATTCCGGGAAAGGTGCGATGAGCTCAGACGCCAGTGGCATCCCAGATGTATTCGATCAGGTTCAGATCTGGTGAGTTAGGAGGTCCGGACACCAAATGGAACTCACCACTGTGTTCTTCGAACCACTCCATCGTACTCTTGGCCTTGTGACATTGTGTATAATCTTGTTGAAAAATGACGATACCGTAAGGAAACAGGATCGTTATGAATGTGTGTAGGTGGTCTGCAACCAGTGTACGATACTCCTTGGCCGACATAGTGCCTTCCGCGAGCTCCATTGGACCCATGTATGCGCACGTGAATGTTTCCCAGAGCATAATGGACCCACTGCCAGCTTGTCTGTGTCCCGCAGTACAGGTGTCGGAGATGTTCCTCTGGAAGACGAGGATTCACGCCCTGTCATCGGTTGATGAGCAAAGAATCGGGATTCATATGACCATGCAACACTCTGCCAATGCGCCAACTTTCAGGGTCGATGGTCACGTGCCCATTTGTGTTGTAGTTGCCGATGTCGTGGTGTTTAAGTTGGCACAGGCACGGGTCGTCGGCTGAGGAGGACCGTCGTTAGGAGTGTTCGGTCTGTTTGTTCAGAAGCACTTGCAGTATGCCCAGCATTAAAGTCTGATGTTAGTTCTGCCACCGTTTGCCGCCTGTCCTGTTTTACCAGTCTGCCCAGCCTACGACGTCCGATATCTGTAGCGTGGTGGCTCCAATCCGCAAGCCTTCACCATTCTACACACGAACAGCACTCTCATTAACATTACGTGCATTGCGTTTGTCTGACTAGCAGTCATTCCTCGCCAGATGACGCTGCTATCGCTTGAACGGCTTTGTATCGATAGTAGGTCGTTGGGCATAATGTTGTGGCTCATCAGTGTAAATGCTCACCACTAGTCGTCGCACTGAACAGTGAGCAAGCACATGCATGCCTCCGTTAATCGAAGCCAAAGATTTGAGACCGAATCCTCCACCGGAAAACATGTCTCTAGTGACAGTACAAGTATCACATGACAGGACCTAATTTGTACGTCTCGTGAATGAGTAAGATATGACTCTTTGCCCGATTTAAGTGTTCGTATGAATGTGAATGTGATCGCTCCCAAGGAAATGTTGAAAACATAATAGATTGTCACGTAAGCTGCAACAAATGAACGCAACAGTTTCACAATCACACAGTTTCTCTGTGCTCTGTCAATCTTTTGGAAGTTGCATTCCCTTTTGGAAGCTTTTACTCATGCATTCCTTCGTTGTAAAATAGTTCACAACCGTCTCCTAGTTGTTTTCATTACTATGAGACATCTATGTGATATCTCGCCTGCTGTTACTATTGATCACATTTACTTGAGACGATAATGTATTCTTACCACATGACTTTCACAACCGTCTTCTTGTTGTTTTCATTTCTATGAGACGTCTATGTGATATCTCGCCTGCTGTCACTATTCATCACATTTACTTGCGACGATAATGTATTCTTACCACATTATTTATATTCTATAACCAATGTATGGTAAGACAATGGCCAAGACTACAGAAAGAGAAGATACATTTCAATGTCTAGACAGACAGTTCATAAAGTTGTGGAAAAAAATAAATAGCACGAGGGAGTTTAGAACTCTTTTCACCCGCTCCATAGTCCCACAGCGTGACTGCTTAAGCACGACGCCATTGCTGCTACACTCTATGCCGTCTCGCACTTGTTAAGCTTAGACCATTCACTGTTTCTATTGTGATGTATTTTCATAGCTCAGAACGCCTTCTTCCTGTCTCATGCTTGAACTGTGTTTAGATTTGAGGGTCTACCTACTGAGTCATCTTACGACTAAACCTGAGTGGGGGTGCGATGGAGAGGTTCCCTTGTGAGTAGCGAATGTGTACGGAGCTTCTGCAACTTATCGATACGAGCCAGTACGTGACTCAACTCTGGTTTGGGATTTCCTTTTACTCTTTGAACGTGATATCTCTGAGTATATTCAGAACCACACGCACGCTTATGATCATCTTGATGTCGTGTTGATGGTCTCGAATCTTCCTTCCATTTTCCCAAGACAGATTCCCCAGTTTTCTAGGAGTATCCAGAGTGTAATACGTCAAAGAACCTCGAGGAAACAATCAAAAATAAAAATTTGAAACCAAGAAAGTTGCTCGGATTGAAAATAGTGTCCTACTGTTCATGTAGACGTCGAAGAAGCAACGATGAAATTAAAAGATAGTTTAGCAATGCTATTAAGATAGTCAGGGTGAAAGGATATCCATGATAACATTCACGGATAACGTTATTCTCCACAGTGAAAATGAGGCAGAATTACAGGACCTGTTGATTGGAATGAACAGTCTCAGCACAAAATGTGGATTGGAAAAAAAAAAAAAACCGAAAACTGACGAAAGTAATAACGAACAGCAGAGACGAGATTAGTAGTAAACTTAGCAGGGGAGCCCGAATAAGAGGACGCGAAGAAATTCTCCAACCTCGGAAGCAAAATGACGCACGACAAAGGAAACAAGGTAGACATGAAGACTGGCACAGGTGGAAAAGCATTTTTCGCCAAGAAAAGCCTACCTTTGCCAAATATCGGCATTAATTTTGAGCAGAAATTACTGAGAATATACGTATCGAGCAGCGTATTGTGTGGAGGTGAATTACGGACTGCTGGAAAATTTGAAAAGACGAGAACGTTGTGTATTAGGTAGACAGATTAACGAATGACGAGTTTCTGTACAGGTTCAGAAAAGGAAATTCATATGGGAAACACTGACAAGAAGAGCCGACAGGATGACAGGACATGTGTTAAGACACCAAGCAATAGCTTCGATTGGTACCCGATGGAGCTATACATTCTAAAAACTATTGGGGATGACAGATACAGGGTTATTCACGAAGATATGCCAATATTTTAATATGTTATTCTGTAACTAAAACTAAAGAAAAAAGTTCTGGGGAACATAGGTCCGCAGATGTTTAGATACGGAGTTACGGAGTTATGGCTAATAAAAGATTTTGCCTGAAATTTAGCAACTACGCTAATATGAGTCCATTGCAAAACTGGACGTGGTTAAAGTTGTTGTATATCCAACCTTTGTACCTGCACATTGAGTGTACTAATGTGTGCAAAATCTGTTTACCGCTTAGCGCGCAAATGGACAAAACATCTGAACTGTCTCCTCAAGCCCGGGGTGTTAAATAGATATTGTAAATAAATATGACCCTGGCCCTGTAAGGTAGCTAATATCAGGCGTGGATCGCAACAAAAATCATTAGAAATGCTGCTCTCACGTACTTAGAATGCATGACTTAATAAAAGTGAAAGTTTGGGTTCTTGTAGAAAGACAACGCATCTATTGGATTTTTTTTATTCTGTACATAATTTATCAACTTTTGCTTTCATGGGTCAAGTGTTAAACAACAATCATGTTCCTTTACTTTTGACACTCAATGAGAAAATAATTAACTTTTGGACATATTGAAACGACGATTATTAAAATCGTTATCTATACACAAGAAAACTTTTTATCACACGAAAGAATGATTATTAAAAATCCTCATCAACTGATTTAAATCTACGTTGTCGTAGCTGGTCAATGCACTGAGTTGGTGGAGAATAAATTTTCTTTTTGAAGCAATGAGAAAACTCTCATGTACTCAATGTAAGGGTACATTAGTATCTTAGCTTTTGATATTCAATGGTCAAAGTGTACGCAAGTCGGAGTGAGCAAAATCTAGACTCAGCATTTACTTTACCCAGTGGCATCTGAATGACGTTGTATCCGTGCTGTATTTGAAATGCTAATTCCCAACTCTGCCCTTGACTGAATTCATCAGTCACAACTTCCCTGCGTTCCGTAGAACGTTAATCTTTCCCTAGTCGAAATAATGGCTGTCGCACACCCCCTATGGGTTGGAGCAACATGTACAATTTCTTTGCCCACAAAAATTCCCGCAGGAATGATTAACTACTGCTTTGGTATCTGTCGCCACGATACGTGAAGCGTATCGTCCTCACTTCGCTGAAAGCAAAGCTCTCAATGCCCTCGCTTATTTCCACACACTTGGGCGGTCTGCCACGAGATGAGAGAGAGAGAGAGAGAGAGAGATAGACCCTTAAGGCCTCAAAATGCTTTTATATAATGGGGATTTCCCCACCGTGTCCCGTCTGCGTAGCCAAGTATGGCTTCAGTCAATCACCGTCTCGCTAGAGGTGAATAAAAATTTTTATTTTCCTTGCTGGGTCGCAGCCTAGCACTTTAAAGACGTGCAGACACTTACCCTCGGTCCCAGACTCATTTACGTTAAAAGGAATAATGCATAGTTATGGCCTTATCTGTTTCTGCGCTGAAGCTCGCCGTTCTCTTGCTAGATGGGAGTTTTACGATATCATTAACCGCCTTCTCGGTTCGCCTCCAACTTGTTTGTTCCTGCCAATATTGGTAGATATTGTTTTGTTAGTTTTCGGTACATGAGATTAACTGAAATTGCCTTTTGTTGATATAATATGATTATTATTTTCTGAGGCTCTCATACTGTACCATTCTGTCGTTATGGATCAAGCTGATGTAAGGTCCATAAAATCCGGACGCCTCACAAAGTAAAGCACGATTTCCATTTATTTTGTCGTTATTGGCGTGGTGACTCTAATAAAACATGTCCCAGGCGTGTATCCAAAGCAGTTCTCCGGAAACATCCAGAGAAGCAAAGATTATTATACAAGTAAATTTGTTTACTTTCCATTACGAATGTATAAACGTTTATTTCATTGTTGTCAACTCCTTAGAGAGTTGTTCAGTCGTTTCCTAACCTTGAAACGAATTAGGTTTGTGTATTGTTCAATGAAAGAACATAATACAAACAGTATATTTAAGTGAAACCACATAGCATCTGTTGTAGTTTGGAGATTATTTATGACATAGGGATGCCTTTCAAATTTACGACAGCTGCAGTTAACGAATATCGCGTGCGTTATCCAGCTCGGTGGATTCCGAATGCGCGAACAATTAGTGGAGTATTTCGAATGTTACAGGAGACAGGTTCTCTACTAGCGCTCGATAGATGAAGACGATGATGAGGATATTATGGAAGCTGTTCAATGCAGCCAGGGTAACAATACACGACGGATCTTCAACAACTAGGCATTTCACAATCTAAGGTATGGCGTACACTGAACTACAATAATCTGTATCCTTACCATAAATAAAAAATTCGTCATTTGCATCCAGTAGATCCAGCACTTCACTTGGAATAGTGCAACTGGTTAAGTACTAATTGGCAGTTACACAAATACATTTTACTTACTGATGAGGCACTGTTTACTCGAGATGGTATAAACAGTTTACATAACGAGCAGATATGTTCTGAAGCAAAACCACATTCAACAGTGCAACGCAATTTCCAGCAGCGATTTAGCATAAATGTGAGGTGTGATAAATCAACACACACTTTATTGGACTATTCATTTTCCCAGGACGTCTAACTGCCGAGACGTACTTGCAATTCCTTCAAGAAGAAACGCCCCGCTTGCTCGAAGATGTTCCACTTGCTACACGATTGCAAATATATTTTCAAGATGACAACGCGCCTCCACGTTTCACCAACACATTTAAATCAACATTTTCCCCGGAAATTGATTGGTCGTGGTGCTACACAAATGGATTGGCGTGCGGTGTAGCCACGCTGTCTGGGGCTCCTTGTCACAGTTCGAGCTGCTGGCCCCTTCGTTGGTTCGAGTCCTCCTTCGGGCATGAGTGTGTGTGTTGCCCTTAGCGTAAGTTAGTTTAAGTTAGATTGAGTAGTGTGTAAGCCTAGGGACCGATGAACTCAGCAGTTTGGTCCCATAGGAACTTACCACCATCAAAACCAGCAGTAGATTTTTATGTATGGGAATGGATGAAAGACATAATTTATGAGGATAAAGTCAGTATACCTGAGGCATTACTTGATCGCATTGCGAATGCAATTGACTAATTTAAGAACAAGACTGTGAAACTGAAACGAGCAACAAAATAGACGTGCAAATAATGGCATTGAACTCGATGGAGACTTTTTTGAACGTTTATTGTAAATGTATTGTCAAATTGTATGTACACTGTATAACTTCCTGAACACTGAGCTTCGTTTTTTCCGATTTAACTTGAATTCACATGTGCTATGGTATTAATAAAAGCAGATTATCTGACACATTCATACACTTTGAGCTAACGTTATTACTATCATTTTTCCAAAATTAAATTCTCTACAACCTCTGTTGAAAACTTTGTGCAATGGTCTGGAATTTAAAAAGCAAATTGGGCCAAGTAATTAATAAATTAAAAATTTTACTAAATTACTTATTTGCTTCTACGGGTTTTCTGGAAAACTGCTGCTGATACACGTCTGGGACATGTTTTATTAGATTCACCAGACCAATAAAATCAAAATAAATGGAAATCGTGCTTTACTTTAACCTCGTCCAGGTTGCGATGGCTTCATATTAGCGAAGTTGCTGAATTTCGGGCAAAATCTTTCATTATCCGTAACTCCGTAACTAAACATTTGCGGACATCAGTGTATATGAACTTTTTTTAGTTTTACTTGCAGAATAACATATTGAAATATTTGTATATCTTCGTTAATTATCCTGTATTGGAATACATACAAATCATTGACGACGTAGGATACAAATGCTGCTCTGAAATGAAGTGCAAGAGAGTTATTAAACTAGCAAATGACTTAAGTTGTCCACGAATCTCATTTCCAAGGTTCACTCAAGATCGTGTTTACATATTGACTGCAGTAAGAGGAGTGTGCTACCGAGACTGTCGTCTTCTAAATGTGAAGTGTGATAGTCAGGGCTGTGATTTCGACGTTGGTCCTTCGATGAATTCTGCGGTCATGCTGAAACCAGCAAAGTGTATGAAACCGTTTCGGGCGACCTCATCTGTAAGATGTCACAGGCTTAAGAGAGAGAGAGAGAGAGAGAGAGAGAGAGAGAGAGAGAGAGAGAGAAAGGCACCCAATGAGAGTTTTGGGTTAGACAACGGAAAGTCCTTCCGCCAGAACGAACCAACGTCATACAATTTCTACTGTAGAAGACAAATTATAAGAATAGTTTTTGAAACTGTGACGTAATGTTACGTCTAATGAAGGGGTCATTACGAAATACTAGTGGAACTCCAAGTATTCAGTACGCCTGCTGACCATCCGAATTCATGTTTCACGACATGAATTTGCTTTCCTCTTAACTCAACTGAAAGGCTTGGAGCAAGGTATCGTTAGCTTCGAAACCCATTGTGCAGGTGACGAAATGTGCCCTTAGGACAGAGCAACGCTATGGAGGGATATAACAGAAAAAAGAATGATGTCAGTGTTTTTTAAAGAGTGTCAGAACACATGTTACCGCATCTGAAATACTGTACGCTGACTACTTTATTTATTATTACTACTAGAAGAGTAAACATAACAAATGAGGACACTATAATGGATTTCGCGTTTCTCAAGTCAGACACGTTCCAAGCGTCTCCAAGTGCGCGATGCATCGGTGAATAATTCGTTAGACCCCAGCTAAAGCGCCAGTAGGCAGATAGATACTTTCACGTTCCCACGGCGATCTTTCGTCACTGCTCGCAGTGTACGGCGAACCAGTGCAACCACTTCCACTGGTTGACCCCAGAGTAGCTGTAGTTCAATTTTCAAATCATCGTATTCGACAGGTTTTTGATCGTTTCTCATCGATTCTGCTGTCACATGAGATGACAATATTAATTATCCACTCCTCCTTTTTATCCACATCTCCGGTATTTACGTTCCAGCGTTCGATGTGACTGAAGTCGGAAGTACCACAGTTACTTGCATGTTCGGTTTTGACAATTTTCTCTGGTTTTTGGCCCTACTAGTTACTCGCCGCCGGCGGACGGTCATTTTGCCACACATTCCAATAGATTATCCGTGACACAGCATTCTGCTTATATTTTTCCGCTCAATTGGAGCGATAGTTTCACAACAGTTCAAGATATAGTTCATAATTTCCTCAAATTCTTTGCAGAATCTGCCTTCTGTGTCTTCTGCCGGTTTCTTTATCCTGGCTTGGAAGGCGTTGTCCTTCTGTAGCAATATTTCCTTCTTTAGAATTCCGTTGGTCAGATAAGACAGTGTCTTTTCTTCATATTTTTTTCCGTCGATCTTCTCCAAAAACTGCCCGTACAATGCGTTACGGTAACACTCAGGCTGTCATTTCGACACTGGAGTGCAGCATTCCGGAACTTATTTGTTGTTCGGTGTACTTTGAAAAGCTTTCTGTTGTTGATTTCGATAAGACGTGTTGCTTAGCTGTATTTCACGTGTCAACGCATTCTTCTCTTCTTCCACTCCCCCATTTGTAAATGTCCTCTAGCACTTACTTCTCATTATTACACTTTAAGGCAAAAAATGAGGAGTCAGCAGCGCGTTGGTCCACCTCCGGCTCTTATGTAAGCAGGTATTCTTCTTGGCACTGATTGATGGCGTTGTTGGATGTCCTCCTTGGCTCGTTAGGTCGCAAATTTCCGAACTGGTTGGTTAGTTGATTCGGGGAAGTGGATCGAACATGGAGGCCATCGGTCCTGCCGGATTAGCGAAGGATGTGGAACGAAGTCAGTCGTGCCCTATCAAATGAACCACCCCAGCATTCTCCTGAAGCGATTTAGGTGAATCACGGAAATGCTATCACAGGATGGCCGGAACGCGTGTTTGAACCAACCATCTCAAAGCAAGTCAGTGTGCTAACCACTGCTTGGGGGAGCCTGCCCATAATGCTCCAAACGTTCTCAGTTGGGGAGAGATCGGGCGAGCTTGCTGACCATGGTGGGGTTTGGCAAACACGAAGAAGAGTAATAGAAACACTCACCGTATGGGGTTGGGCATTATCTTGCTGAAATGTAAGCCCAGGGCGGATTTCCATGAGGGGCAACAAAACGAGGCCGAAAATATCGTGGACATACCCCTCTGCTGCAAGGGTGCCGTGGATGCCAACCAAAGGTGTCCTGCTATGAAATGAAATGGCATTCAAGACCATTAGTCCTGGCTGCAGGACCTAGTGGCCGGAGACAGGCTGGTATCCTACCGCTGTGCGGGGCGTCCGGAAACACGTCTTCGATCGTTATCGGATCTCAGCGCAAGCTGGACTTGTCAGTGAATACAATTATACTCCCGCCAATGGGATTCCAGGCCGAATGTGTCCGACACCGCTACAAACTTGCTTGATGGTGTACAGGGGTCTACGGTAGTCGGCATAAGGGGCCCGTCGGCTCAGCCCCTTTCTGTGAGCTGCATATAAATGGTCGTTGTGGTCACTGAAGCACCAGTTGCACTTATGATCCATGATAATGATGAATCCGGAAGTCTGAGTGCCTCTGTGATGACTGGATAGTCCTCACGTTCAGTCGTATCTCCATGTCGACCGCTTCTTTCTTGATGCTGTGTTTGGCCAAGGCTCACTCTTCCCTCTCAATATTGTCGAATAGTAACATCGCTCCTATTCAAATGTCGAACGATTCACCGACTACTCCCCACCAGCTTCTATGAGCCCAAATACACGTCCTCTCTAAAACGTTGACATCTGCGTACGTTGTTCACGAGCCTATCTGCGAGGCACAGTTACTGACCAACTGAGTACAAACAGTGAATTTCGCAAAGAATTTATGACCTGGTATCGACATTCTCCCTGTTCACTATTCTTGCCAGCTGCGCCGTGAAACTCCGCTGTAGCGTCACACATTCGTGCTTCGTCCGCCAAAGCTTATAGTTATCGATTTTCCGTCGACACCTGTGTGGACAGCCGTTGGTGACCAATTTGTATAAATTCTTAGTGATGAATCCTTTTTATTTTCTTAGATTGTAATCATGTACTATATATACATAGTGTAATTGGTACACACTATTTTCGTAAGGTTGCCTGGGAGTGGAAGGACCAGGCCAAATAAGGGCTGATCATCATTCGTCCGAAATATTTTCATTAACATTTGCCAGCAGAATGACTTCATTAATTAGGCAATTAGGAGCTTCACATGTTAAGACAAAACTATTAAATTAAATAGAATTACTTAAAAACAGTTACGGATAATCGATAAACAATGTCTTAAAAATTTTCATTGAGATCGAATAACGAAAGGTTATAGCGTTAATTCAAATACTTACTCTCAACTCTCCAAAAACCATTCATAGGAACATGAAGTATGGAAATTTAAATATACAACAAATTTTCTCTTTTCAGAACTATGCAAATCTCGTGTGCCACTGGTTACTATTGCAGAAATGTTTACAACAGATTTTAATAAGAGAGACAAGACAATATTTCACCAATTAAAGCAACGTAACTATCTCCAAAGTTTATGAGAAATTAGTCTTCATATAGGTACACCACAAACATCTTTAGAACGTGTTTGATTAAAATACAACAAATAATTCAGGTTTACCTAAAAAAGGAGCTCATTAAAACGAAACAGAAAAAATTAAAGTAGCTCGATATGATACCGCCACACATCGGCCAATGTGATCCCAACGAATAGACCCGAAATTACTTAGGCTGGGCCCGATACGTTGCTCAACCACACTCCTCCTGTGCTAAGCATGCAGTGGAAACACGCCCCAAGGCACAAACATACAGTTATAGCATCAGGAAGAGAGAAGCAATATTTAAGTGAAACGAGTAAGCCGGCCGCGGTGGTCTCGCGGTTCTAGGCGCGCAGTCCGGAACCGTGCGACTGCTGCGGTCGCAGGTTCGAATCCTGCCTCGGGCATGGATGTGTGTGATGTCCTTAGGTTAGTTCTAGGGGACTGATGACCACAGCAGTTGAGTCCCATAGTGCTCAGAGCCATTTGAACCATTTTTTGAAACGAGTAAAACTTCAGTCATCACGTTACACGCTGCCAGCGTAGACAACGTTTATGACAAATCGCTAAAAGATAATAAGCAAACTGGCCAAGTCAACCACTTCCACTTGCATCTGATAGTAAAGAACTCCAATGGCCAACTGAGATTAAGCTTCAAATCATGCCAAGAGGGGGAAAAGATAAATACTCAACTGTCCTGCGGGACTGGAATCATAGATGGAATAAAGACGCGAACGATTGGCTGATGAACCTCACCAACGTAAACACAACCTAGACCTAGGATTGTAACCCACCAAAATATAAGGAACAAGATTAGCCCCAGTGCGGAGCATAAGCTTCCGGGCTCCAAATAACTAAAGAAAGCGACTTGGCAATTTATTACAGAAGGTGCTAGCCAAGATATATATTTGGAGGTGAAAATTAATGACACTGAACACAGAAGAAATTTATAAAAACCCCAATAATTTCAAATACGCAGTCAAGTTCTAAGTCTACGACTGCTACCACATGGAAGCTATTATGTTTGATACGTGCGACACGCTCTTCAAGTCGCTTGGCCAGACGCAGGAAAAGCGAAGAACCATAACAGTGCACTGAACCGCATCTAGTATAGAAGCAGTGGGACAAAACACGCGCAGAAAGCGAACCAGTCACAATTATCGCGGGTGGAAGGGTCAGTCTTTACGAAGGCCGTGTCGTCTCAGCACCGAAGCAACGAACTACAAGTAGCTTACCGAGCATACAAAGCTGCTGTGGGATGACAAACAGCAGAAAAACTTGAAACCACCAGGAGACGTGTGGGTGACGACTACCCACCGCTCTTCTCCACACATGGTCGGCCAAAGGAATAATGTGTCCTCTCCCACTCACTACCTGTGAAAAGAGGAGGCCTGAAGACCATAATCTTTCCAGGTGAAACACGTCTAAAATAAAACTGAAATAGTACCGGATGCTTCACTGACGTCTAATAGCTTCTCACCAGTTCTCATGATGTGTGTGAGTGTGCGTGTGTGTGTGTGTGTGGGGGGGGGGGGGGGGTATAAAACTCATTACATAACTATTACTTAAATGTGAAACGTGGAAACTTGCTATTTGCTGTACTCGACGTCTGGGGCACACACAAAAATTATTCCACCTAACTTCAGCCTGGCTTATGGGCGTTTGTACTGCTAATGACGCCCACGCATTCGGAACCCCCGTAAATCAACTGTACCTTTTGCGTTTCTCTGAACACGGGGAAATGTTCCTGAACTACATCGAGTATTGTGGGCACCTAGAAAAGAAGACAGTAAATTACATTCAGCTATCGCTAATGTTAAGGGTCTTTCATTAAACGCTGTTCATAAAAGTCCAGAAACACACAGAAAATCGCGAAGTTGATATCCATGTCAAGTTAACGGTGGTGGAGGTAGCAACAGACATAAATATCTTCGATGTAAAATTGATTCATAGGTGTACTAAACTTTGGAGGATGGATAAATATGAGTGGATTCAAGCGCTGGTTTCTCCTTAAAAGTATTCACACAAATTCAAATAAGTTAACTATGTTTTGCAGTTATTGTAATATCCTGCTGACAATGCCAATCTGAACGTAAAAATACTGTATAGTATTAGACTATTGTGAAATAATGGAACTGTAATCTATTTGTCGTGTCCATATCTTAACACAATTCAGATATTTTTCAGCCATTAATTTCCACATTTCATTTGATAATAGCATCTAATGAATAAAATTTTATTTCTTCGCAGGTACCCATCACCAGGGTACCACTCAGCGGTCAGGGGAAGATGCCAGTCGTCAATCAACGAGGGGAAATAGCGATCTACGCAACGGTCGACAAGTCTAAAAAGACGAACAAGCGCACCCGAGAAGCGGCCGTCAGCTCGACGACGCAAGATGGAGTCACACCTGCTGCTTTACCCACGACCGAACAACAGGCTTCAAAGGCTGACCCTGATGTCAACAATTACGTCAACGTCGACGGGGGCGTTTGTCAGGAAGACAATACCGATGGCAACAGTACGGTTCCCAGTTTTGACGCGACTAATTATGAAAACATCGACTTCGCCCAGTCACTTGAGTACTACGAGAATTCTCGGGATATCCTGTCGAAGGTTTCATTGGTTGCTCAGAGCGGCGACCAGAATTCCAGTGACAGTGCCCTTGATGACGGTATTCGAAATGGTTTGACGGAAGGAGCCGTGACGTTCTGCGCGAAATGTGGTCACGAGTGCGCAGACACTATTGCCGACCACTCTGACAATCAGAACGGTAGCAAAGTGAATCCCAGTGCTTCTCTAGCTACGTGTGAAGGAAAAGTTGCGAAACCCGACGTCGAAGACGATTATTTGATGATGGAACCGACGAAGAATGGGCGTGCGGGAGAAAGTGGAAACACCTTGGAGGCCGTCAGCGGTACGACGAATGGCAGCTTCCCAGGCTACCTCCCTATGTCCCCTATCACGAGTGTCAACTCGTCCAGTAACAAGATAGAGACACTGAAACTGCAGGTGGACCACAATTCCTTAAACTGCCCGTCGGTTGAGAAGTCTGTGAGTGTTCCCAGCCTGCTGACCGGTGAAATGGAGCGGTGCGTCAGGAGGTGCGACTTCTCGTGCCAGCGGGTGGTGTGCGGTTCTACGGTGACGGTGGTCCACCACCAACAGGTGTTCCACCAGCACCAACACTACAACGGCGACAGCCTGCGGCGACACCTGCTGACGCCCAGCGAGGAGGCGCGGCACCGCGGCAGCTTCGCCTACAGGAAGCGCTCCAGCTCGGCGGACTCGTCGAGGTACCTGGACGAGTTCGACGAGCGCGACGGCGCCGAGCACGACCGGCCCATCTCGACGTCGCAGTCCAACTTCTGTATCCCGGCGGCCCAGGACGAGCCGTCGCAGACGCCGCCCGTCCCGCCGAAGAGCAGTGCGCTGACGAAGCAGACCGCGAGTGTGGTGTGTGGTGACGGCTCGAAAGCGGAGGGTATAGTGTCGCCGTTGAGTGGCGTAGTGAACGTGACCAGTGAGCAGGAAGTGTTACCTAAAGTGCACAGTGCGAAGCGCGAGTCCCGGGTTGTTGTGGAACCGGCTGTCGAGGTTACGGAGTGCAGCACAATAGAGTCTACAGACAGCCCAGCAGCGGATTCGGACGCACCAGGTATGTCTCCTGCATTTATTGTATTGTCTTGCTCTACAAAGTCTACACTATATGCGTGGACGTGCGAAGTTATAAATATATATTTGACGATGCTGGTGCTGATGTTCCATTTAAAATTTGACGATGCCACTATGGCTGCAGTACAATAGAACTTTGTTTTTATAAAACAGATCTGATGATGGTCATTATAGACCGAAACCGGTAATCTGTAAACAAACAAAAAAAAAAAGTTTTTGACCACAGACGTAAATGAAAGGAAACTTATTATAAATACTAGATTCACTTTTCCTTTCTAAAAAGGAAAAAGGTGAGAAAATATATACACTGATGAGTGCAAACATTGTGACCACTTGTGTATACAGTTTTTGTAACTCTATCCTTTTATCTGAAGGTCTTGGGGACCACGGCCGTTCACAATTGTATGAAAATGAAACACCTACAGCCGTCTTTATGATCTTTTTTACTGTGTAGCTACCAGTTTAGGTACTTCAGTGCGCCATCTTCAGGCCTTATCTGATGCTGAAGGAGCTATCGCGAACCTATATACGCTCCAACAGTGGCAAACACAACTGGTCTATGCAGACTATCAGTAACCGTGAAAGTCCGCAGCTCGTGGTTGTGCGGTAGCGTTCTCGCTTCCCACGCCCGGGTTCCCGGGTTCGATTCCCGGCGGGGTCAGGGATTTTCTCTGCCTCGTGATGACTGGGTGTTGTGTGATGTCCTTAGGTTAGTTAGGTTTAAGTAGTTCTAAGTTCTAGGGGACTGATGACCATAGATGTTAAGTCCCATAGTGCTCAGAGCCAGAGAGTAACCGTGAAGGGCGGCCAGGGCGGCCGAGCGGTTCTAGGCGCTACAGTCTGGAACCGCGCAACCGCTACGGTCGCAGGTTCGAATCCTGCCTCAGGCATGGATGTCTTTGATGTCCTTAGCTTAGTTAGGTTTAAGTAGTTCTAAGTTCTAGGGGACTGACGACCTTAGAAGTTAAGTCCCACACTGCTCAGAGCCATTTGAACCATTTGTAACCGTGAAGTCAGAACACATGATGATTGCTGTGCTGACATCAGGGTTACAGATAGTCTGCGTAAACCAGTTATGTTGGTCACTAATGGAACGTATATATGGTTCGTGATAACCCCTTCAGCATAAACTAAGGCCTAAAGATGTCATACTGAAGCGCCGAAACTGTTAGCTACTCAATAAAAAATATCATAAGGACGGCATTAAGCGTTTCATTTTCTTAAAACTTGTGTATTAAGCGTATTGGTCCGCCTCCCTAATGCAACACGGCGACGACTCTGAATGACATGAATTTGTCAAGGACTTGAGAGGTTTCATGAGGTATGTGGAACAAGACATCTACGCCCGGTTAACGCAGTTCCGGTAAATTGCGGGCCAGTGGTGTGTGGGTGCGAAGCCGGCGCCCCATAGCGTCCCAGATATTTCATCAGCTTCAGATTGGTTAATTGGTTGGTTCTTGGGGAGGGACAAAACAGCGAGGTCGTCGGTCCCATCAGATTAGGGAAGGGTGGGGAAGGAAGTCGGCCGTGCCCTTTCAAAGGAACATCTCGGCATTCGCCTGAAGTGATTTAGGGAAATCGCGGAAAACCGAAAGCTGGATGGCCAGATGCTGGTTTGATATCAGCTCCGGCTCAAGTGAATTCCGCCAACGTGGTATGTGGCACCGTCATCAAGGAAGAGATCAAGCATGAAGTAATGAGGGTGGTCCCCAGTAATGTCCACGAAATCCACAGCTGCCATGGTGCATCAGATTACTAAAACAGGTCCTGTGGAAGCATAATACTCTCTCCACTAGCCTGTGATCGTAGCACGGTGTATCTTTCGAGCAGACGTCCGCCTCGATGGCGGTGTGTCACGACAAGACAATCGACATTGTGTCACAAGAAACCACTACCAAAGTCTTAATAAGTACGGTGATGAGACACTGGTGCGAAAGTTGTTACCGTTCGACAGCTAGAGCGATACCAGCGCTCCAAGCGGTGAGAAAGCAGACGGTCACATGCGTCGTAAGGATAATTCTTCTTCGTAATTATTTTCTGCTTAATTAACGGAGTAGTTGTAATATTTTTGCGTTCCATGCGTTAGTAAGTTACCAAAAGGCATGAAGTACGCTGAAATATGTGTAAAAACGGCCGTATAGTACTGATTCAATGACACAAACCACAACACATTCACGAAGAAGTACTTTCGAATATATCTATATTTTTGGCTTATTTCGCTGCAAGCAAGAGAATATAAACAAATTTGAGGCATCGGAAGCATATATTTTTATTGTTATGATGATAGCCACGTTGCTTGACACTTGAAACTTCTTATAGAGTCCAGTGATTCGCCCTTTATTACTCTTCATTCTATTTTCCAATACACGAATATTTTTGGAAGCGTAATTACTTTTGCTTCAAAAGCGAATTTATTGAAGATTCTTAGCGTTTGTGACTCAGATTAGAATCAATTGTGGATTTGCGTCTCCTATGTTGGGAAACAGTTCTATGCTTCTGGCGGTTTGCTGTCACGTCTGTGTGGTTTTGCCTCAAGCTACAGTTGCGGTGGCTTTTTTGATACGTTAAATAATGTACGTATTACACTCCATACACGTTGCACATTCACTGATTTGGGTGAAATTGTAGCGAACAAAACTCTGCTTTGTTGGATAGATATACGGCCTCTCTCTGTAAAAGGTCAGGGCTTCTGGTGTTGACTTTTGTTAATAAAGAAAAACGGCGTTAGTCAGTAAATGTCTGTGCATTACAAGAGAATCGTAAATAAAATCTCCTGTAAGGCAACGTTTCATATCTCCCAGGGGCCTTAGGAAATTAAATAACCACACACCTAGTGTAATTTTTTAGTTGCTGTCGAGTTTTATGAGACTACATACACTCCCTATTGTAAAAATTATATTACAAATCAATATAATCATTAGTATTCGCATTCACACAATATCATATTCAGAAGTGTCACTTGTTGACCGCTTGAGTCGCTGCTGAAGCTGGAAGTAAAAAAAAAGGAGACGGGGTGTCGCGACTGTTATGCTGGACATTGCTATTACATTGATCCAGTGTCCATTTTCCATGATCCCCTCCCCACGGCAATCGTAGTTGACTCCGCAGCAGACCACCTACCCGTGTTTCAATCTTGACACAATGAAAGTCTTTGGGTCAAGATTGAAACACGGGTAGGTGGTCTGCTGCGGAGTCCAATGATCAACAATGTGCTTTGGATGGTGCGTTCCGAAACACTTCTTTCTGTGGCACTGTAATCATATCTGCCACAAATCGCAGCCCATCATGCGTTATAGTGCGGGGCAAGCCTTCGAGGGCAAGCTTTCGACCTTCATATGGTTCCACGTCCTTCAAACACTTCCCACAGGTGCTCACGTGTGTAGCTCGCGAACAACGACTAGCTACGCCGTTCCAAGATGCTAGTTCTCAGGCGCCGTGCCAAAGCGTTCTGGCCTTACTCGAAGTCTCTTTTTCAGTTGATTTCGCCATGCTATCGAGTATCTTCTCTTCTCGGTGAGTCACATAAGACTAATGCTTTTATTTCGTCAACGGTTCCTGGTATCGAATCGAGGTTTTCGGTATTGTGGTAATTTGTCGTAAGGTCTAATGGGACCAAACTGCTGAGGTCATCGGCCCTGAGGTTTTCGGAAAATGATAGTACGCTAAGGGCATGTACTCCTGTACCCATAGAGATATTGAAGAAAGTTCAAGTATGAAATAGGATGAGTACAGAGGTATAAAACATGCAAATGTTGATGTTGAAGCTCTCCACAAAAAAATCCAAGAAGTGAAAACTGGAAAGCAATGCGGCCAGAGTCACCTATACCGCTGAAAACACCGCCAACCGAAGCTATCATGCGAGGCTTCGTCGTTATATGTAGCAAAACAGGACTACGCTGCTAAGATAAAACTCATTTCCCATACGACGTAGATGCAGGTTCAACTACGATTTTTGTATTTGGAACTACGGCAATGCTAGTTTCAGGCATATCAGGCGGAGCTTAGCAGAAATGTGTCAAATGTGTGTACGTTACTTGGTTTTTGCGAAAATAACTACAGTGTTGTCATGCAGTTTTCCATTTAAAACCTCGTTGTTGCTTACTTGCCAAAGCCGAAACAGAAACGTCATTAATTTATACTTCACAATGATAAACAGCCTCATTTAAGGAGAATCGGAAACTACCGTATTAGTTTCCTTAGATTCGAAAAAAACCTGGCCTGCCTTTGCGTGGAGACTACTGAATGTTTCTTAAAGTAAACCGTCTGCTTTCGCGCAAATGTGTCTATAAATAGTATTCGTAATTGTAATTAGAAGGAATGTACATAAAATAAACTACACAGTTTATTCATAATGTCACCCACAAGATAAGTACTTTTCTTAACGAAACGTCGTTTTCCACTTAACGTAAGTATGTGCTCAAATTGTTTACCATCGACTTCAAGACATATTTTCTGTCGCCGTTCAACAGATAAGTTAACAGATGAAAGTACATTGGATAATATTCCGCTGCTCGCTGTGGTGACTCGACGGCGTATATCGTCTTGGGTAGTTGGACGGCGGAGAGGCTTCGTAACAGACCGCATATCTGAGTGCTCGCCATAGAAATCAAGAGTGAGTCAAATCGAGAGAGCTGGCCAGCCATTGTACTGCAGCATTCCGTGCTACCCAACGGCAAGATTTTTTTTTTATTCAGTATTCGCGTTGCTTTTCCGGGTGAGTGGGATGGGCCGCCTCTTGTTCGAACCATATGCACAGTCGCTTATTGAGTGGTACGTCTACTTGAAGAACAGAATGTTCGTAGGAAAGTAGGCATACGATGCCGGACGATAGGTTTTCGCTTCTTACTGTACCTGACGAAGCCAAGGTGGCTTTTCAGCTGCCCAATAGTGTACGTTACGTTACCTCACCGTGGTTCAAGAACGTTACTTAGTCATTGAAGTACATATTCGGAAAATACTCAGTACCGTTCTCCAAGCGGTGCAGAGCAGCCAGTAAAATTCTATACAGCTGTCGTAATCACCTGATGTAGATTCAGATGGAATATGTCTCAATGCGAATGACGCTGGTCTGGCTGGTTCGACATTCCTTCGCAAAACGGCTCGTGGCACCATTCGCAGTATGGAAGTTGTATGTCTGAATTCTCCTCGCTGTGTACATGTCTGCATGCAGGCGATTTTGTAGCAGAAATTACCTGTCTGCAAATGGTGCAGTTCCTTCTAGTTTTGCAGTGCTGGCAAGTATACAGTCTAGAGATTGGATTCAGCGACGTAGCCTGGCATGAGAGCGTTTACATCGCAGTAGCGGTTCTAGTCGACTGGCATTTTAGTTTTAGAATATTTCTCACATTCTTTTACGAAGAGTTTCAGCCTCAACATGAACAAGCGTTATATCACTTTACTCGTCTTTTCAAGCTCTTTCGAGTATACCATTCTATTCTAAAAAAATCATGCTTACTTCAATATCTTGATGGAGAGGACTTTTTATCACATACCAAAGTACATGCCCGTTAGCATACTATCATTTGCTGAAAACCTAGTTTCGATATCTGAAACAGTTTACGAAATAGGAGTGGTTTTCTGTCTTATGTGATTATATATTTTCATTGCCCGCAACGACACCAAGTGACAGTCAAATCTGACAGTAGGAAGTGAGCATAATGTTTTGGTTCATCAATGTATATTTCCTTAAAATCTGAATACCTAATTTGTTTCGAGATTTAAGAGTTCCATCTTGTGTTTGTGTGAATTGCTTGCTTTTGAACCTCAGGTTTTCTCCGTTTGATTAGTTGTTTATATTTTTCTCGCTCCAACCGAGTAGTCAGTTCTGCTTTGCACACGATGCTTCAACGAATGGCCCAGCTGGATCTTTCAGATATTCTTATGCAATTACAATATAAGATGTTTTGAAATTTACATACTTATTTTTTTTCTTTCTGTTCTTGCCAGGGCGAACAGAAAGAGGATTCTCAGATTCTCAGTTCTTTTAAAGCAAATCTCAGAGGATCTGTACGCTAGATTAGGGTCCACATGCTGAATCCACATGTACCCACTCGAGATGTTGACCACATATGAGGCATGAAATGATTGACGAAATCATAAGAGACTGAACTTGCATCCAAACGAGAAAAAAAACGAGAGCCTCAACAACAAACTTTAATAGCATATAAAAAGAGAAATTTATCATTACGTTTACGATAGCACGAGATTTTCGATCTTAGATGCCGCTAGAGGAAGATAAGCTTTCTAATTTACACGTTCTCATGGTACCAGATTCAGATGGAAGTAAGAATCTTTCATGAGCAATACAGAAGAAGAAATGCACATCTGATATAACTGAATTCGATAATAATAATTTTGCTTCGGATAAAAGAAAATGAAGTCAGCCTTGGCGAAATATTTTATTCCTATAGTGAAAGACCATTTCATTATCTGCGACCCTCGCCGTTCACTGATAAATACTTTCGTAAACGAGCAACATAAAGACGTAGTGCTGTGTGTGAGCTGTCCTTGGCATATGACTACTTGTCGATAAATGTCTATGCCACGTGACCGACCGAATTACACTCTGTAGCAACACAACACTTTGCAGTAGATAATGATATTGAAATGCAACATTTAAGAGCATACAAAGTAAATGTTAGGGTCACCACGGGATGCTAAACATTCAGTTTATAAAAGAGAAACAGGTATGCTTCAATAAAGATTATTAAACTGAGTAAGGGAGCACATCCTGTGTGCTGCCCTCACTTCCACATTATCTTAACTAGGCCATAAAACAAGCAAAGAACATTCTTGAGTACACAGAGTAGTCAGTAACAGTCAGAAAAGGCTGTGTGTTGCGGGAGAGTTGTGCTGAGGTATAATTGTTGAGAAAAAATTCAATACCTTGCGCCGTTACCGAATTAATTAGTTTCGTAGGTAACCGATCAGGTCATCGTGCGCGAAAATAGAAAGATTTCCAGAGACGGTGTCACCAAACATGTTCTTCTTTTGATTTTCTAAAATTGAAAAAATGTAACTTTTGCTCGCCTGGCTTAAATATATCACTTCCGAAATGACACATTTTAACTGTAATGATCATTTGAACAAGTGGTAACTCACGGACCCACGGATGCATTATTGCAGTTTAGTGGCTGTTAGTGCTTAAATATGCGCGCTCAACAACCTGACTGGCTAACTTCAATGCTAAATAACTCGGAAACGGCGCAACCTGTAGAATTTGTTTGGTAACAATAATTTCTCAGCACGTCCTCCCCTGCAATAAACGATAAGCTTTTCAGACAGTTTGTGACAACCACCACGACAATACAGACAAATGGCGGTGTATTCATTTAAAAGAAACTTCTATATTATTTCCAACGTTACTGTTGTAGCTTTACACTATTAAGACGCAAGAGACGTTTGGCACAAATAAGAAAGTAAAGCACTCATTTCTCTTACGGCTCTCTCAGAAGCTCCTGTTCTAACGGATTTCTAAACCTTCCCTGTTTCAAGTGGGATGGAAATTTCTCTGATATGATAATTCCTGTGGTTCATGGTGTGGGTTCCTGTAGTCATGTCCTAGTTCATGAACCACGGCCAACGTATGAGTGGCCAACTAAGTGGTCCCGACAGTCGGGATACCAGTTACTTTGGAATAAGGCTGGACATCTCGGACATATTCTGAGTCGTGGTCACCTTTGTGCTCATACGGCAAAGACTACCAAATCCACCGCTTAGTCCCTCAACCGTTAGGGGTAAAACTCAATGGGACTCGGGGCAAGTAAGGCTAGCAACCTGCTTCCCTGGTACTTTAAATATGATGCTGGCAACAATCAGAGCAAAATGCCTCTGACCTTTGGAGGTGACAGAGTCCCACCTCTAACTGACAAACCAGGGACTCCTAAGATACGACTTGGCAAACAAATGGTAATGAGATGGGGAGCTATTAATATCAATATCTGGGAAGAAGGTAGAGCTGGCAGAGGCTGCAAGTAAGATGGGGCTGGACGTTTTAGCTGTTAGTGACATTCGGGTAAGGGGTGAGAAAGAAGAGGAAGCGGGAGAATACAAGGCCTACCTGTCAGGAGTCAAAGCAGGAATAGCACAATCGGGTGTAGGGCTTTACACCAGGAAAGAAATGGAACGAAGCGTAGTTGCAATAAGGTATGTAAACGAACGACTGATGTGGATAGATTTGACAGCGTCTAGCAAGAAAATTAGGATTGTGTCAGTATAATCACATTGTGAAGGGACAGATCAAGATAAGATGGATAGTTTTTATGAGGCACTCAGTGATGTAGTTGTTAGAGTAAAGGACAAGAACAGTGTTCTGCTCATGGGTGATTTTAATGCCAGGATTGGAAATCGAACAGAAGGGTATGAAAAGGTTATGGGTAAATTTGGAGAGGATATGGAGGCCAACAGGAACGGGAAACAACTCTTGGATTTCTGTGCCAGTATGGGCTTAGTAATCACAAACTCCTTTTTTAAACATAAGAACATTCACCAGTATACTTGGGAAGGCAGGGGAACCAGATCTGTCATTGACTATATAGTAACAGATCAGGAATTCAGGAAGGCTGTGAGGGACACACGTGTATTCAGGGGATTCTTTGATGACACTGATCATTATATAATCTTCAATGAAATTGGGATTGTGAGGCCGAAAGTGCAGGAGGTCAGGTCCATATGTAGGAGGATAAGAGTGGAGAAACTTCAGGGTAAAGAAATCAGGCACAAGTACATAACAGCGATCTCAGAAAGGTACCAGTTAGTTGAATGTAGTCAATTACAGTCATTGGAAAAGGAATAGACAAGGTACAGGGACACAGTACTAGAAGTGGCTAAACAATGTCTTGGAACAGTAGTGTGTAAAAGTAGGATGAAGCAAACAGCTTGGTGGAATGACACAATCAAGGCAGCCTGTAAAAAGAAAAAGAAGGCGTATCAAAAATGGCTACATACTAGAACCCAGGTAAACAGAGAAAGTTATGTTGAAGAAAGAAACAAAGCCAAACAGATAATTGCAGCATCCAGGAAGAAATCTTGGGAAGACTTTGGAAACAGGTTGGAGACTATGGGTCAAGCTGCTGGAAAACCATTCTGGAGTGTAATTAGCAGTCTTCGAAAGGGAGGTAAGAAGGAAATGACAAGTATTTTGGACAGGTCAGGAAATCTGCTGGTGATTCCTGTGGATGCCTTGGGCAGATGAAGGGAATATTTTGCTCAATGTAGGTGACAATACGATCAGTTATGTTTCAGATTTCGAGGTAGAATGGGATACGGATGATGATGGAAATAGGATCACATTTGAGGAAGTGGAGAAAATGGTCAATAGATTGCAGTGCAATAAAGTAGCTTGGGTGGATGAAATTAAGTCGGAATTCATCAAATACAATGGAATGTCAGGTCTTAAATGGCTACACAGGATAATTGAAATGGCCTGGGAGTAGGGACAGGTTCCTTCAGACTGGACAAAAACAGTAATTACACCAATCTTAAACATGGAAACAGAAAATATTGTAACAACTACAGAGGTATCTCTTTAATCAGCGTTGCGGGTAAAATCTTCTCAGGTATTGTTGAAATGAAAGTGCGAGTATTAGTTGAGGACCAATTGGATGAAAATCAGTGTGGGTTAGGCCTCTTAGAGGTTGTCAGGACCAGATCTTTAGCTTGCGGCAAATAGGCGTTATGAGTGGAATAGGGAATTGTATCTATGCTTTATAGATCTAGAAAAGGCATATGACCGGGTTTCTAGGAGGAAGTTATTGTCTGTTCTACGAGATTATGGAATAGGAGGCAAACTTTTGCAAGCAATTAAAGGTCTTTACATGGATAGTCAGGCAGCAGTTAGAGTTGACGGTAAATTGAGTTCATGGTTCAGAGTATTTTCAGTGGTAAGACAGGGCTGCAACCTGTCTCCACTGTTGTTCATATTATTTATGGATCATATGTTGCAAACAATAGACTGGCTGGGTGAGATTAAGATATGTGAACACAAAATAAGCAGTCTTGCATATGCGGATGATTTAGTTGTGATGGCAGATTCGATTGAAAGTTTGCAAAGTAATATTTCAGAGCTAGTTCAGAAATGTAAGGACTATGGTATGAAGATTAGCATCTCCAAAACGAAAGTAATGTCAGTGGGAAAGAAATATAAACGGATTGAGTGCCAAATAGGAGGAACAAAGTTAGAACAGGTGGACGGTTTCAAGTACTTAGGATGCATATTCTCACAGGATGGCAACATAGTGAAAGAACTGGAAGCGAGGTGTAGCAAAGCTAATACAGTGAGCGCTCAGCTACGATCTAGTCTCTTCTGCAAGAAGGAAGTCAGTACCAAGACTAAGCTATCTGTGCACCGTTCAATCTTTCGACCAACTTTGTCGTATGGGAGGGAAATCTGGGTGGATTCAGGTTACCTTATCAACAAGGTTGAGGTTACGGATATGAAAGTAGCTAAGATGATTGCAGGTACTAGTAAGATGGGAACAATGGCAGGAGGGTGTCCACAATGAGGAAATCAAAGAAAAACTAGGAATGAACTCTATAGATGTAGCAGTCAGGGCGAACAGGCTTAGATGGTGGGGTCATGTTACACGCATGGGAGAAGCAAGGTTACCCAAGAGACTCATGGGTTCAGCAGTAGAGGGTAGGAGGAGTCGGGGCAGACCAAGGAGATGATACCTGGATTCGGTTAAGAATGATTTTGAAGTAATAGGTTTAACATCGGAAGAGGCACCAATGTTAGCACTGAATAGGGGATCATGGAGGAATTTTATAAGGGGGCTATGCTCCAGACTGAATGCTGAAAGGCATAATCAGTCCTAAATTATGATGATGATGATGATGATGATTCCTGTTTCTTTACACATTTGATATTTTCACGCAGTGATTTCGTACTACGACTGATGAACTAAATCGCAAATTGCCTTTCCTGTCCGTCCGAAACACAAGTCGTTTCCTTGAGTACCGATCTTCCTTGGGTTTTCGACCATTTCAGAACAGTTTTCCAGTAACACGGTGCACGGTCGATACTGGTGGTTGTTGTCACAGTTATGATCAGTGTGTTATCGTCTTTATGTTTTGAGAGCCGTTGTAACCACGTGACTGGAATGCGCAATAGAGAGCCGTTGCTTAACATTTTCGCCTCCAAGGTGTTAACCTGGGTTAGAGGACATCTCTGTCGCTGTTGTAACTCATCGCCTCGACTTTGTACTAAGTCATTATGCGGTCATGTTCCAAATGCGGGAGCGTCCGCGAGGCTATGCGGTCACGTAGCCTATATTCACATTTCAAGTGTTACGAGAGGTAATCATCTCGCAGTCTGTACACATATCAGTTTCCATTTTATATTGTACATTACTGGTAACGAAAAAGCATTGTCAATGGTGCACTCTTGATTTTTCTTGGTCTTCTGTTCGATGCGGCCCACAACGAATTCCTCTCTTGCACTAGCCTCTTCATCTCAGAGCAGCAGTTGAACGCTATGGCTTCAACCTTTTTGTTTGATCTGTTCCAATCTCCGTCTTCTCTTAAAGATTTTATTCTCTACTGCTCCCTGTAGACCCTTTACGTCCCTGTATGTATGTCCCATCATTCTGTCCCTCCTTCTCGTCAATGTTTTCCGCATTTTCCTTTCCTAGAGGTTTTGCGGCGAACCTTTCCATTCCTTATCAAACCAGTCCACCTAATTTACAAAATTCTATATCACCACATCTCGAGCTCTTAGATTCTCTTTTTTTAGGTTCAAATGGCTCTGAGCACTATGGGACTCAACTGCTGTGGTCATAAGTCCCATAGAACTTAGAACTACTTAAACCTAACTAACCTAAGGACAGCACACAACACCCAGCCATCACGAGGCAGAGAAAATCCCTGACCCCGCCGGGAATCGAACCCGGGAACCCGGGCGTGGGAAGCGAGAACGCTACCGCACAACCACGAGATGCGTGCTCTCTTTTTTTTTTTTTTAGGTTTTCCCACAGTCCGTGGTCCGTGATCACTGCCATACAATGTAGTTTTCAAACATACATTCTCAGATCATACAATGTAAACTTTCACGGCCGGTATTGTCTTCACTTAAAATTTCCGGGCTGATAGGCCGTGGTCGAAGTAGAAAACTGTCTCCTAACGTTTCGTCTCCGACTGCGGGAGACATCTTCGGAGGTAAAGCGGCGAACTGCGAAGAGGACTCGAGGAGGCGCTGATTATATAGGCAGTACAGAGGGCGCCACTGTCGATCACGTGGCGTCGGCTATGAGATTGTCTCTGGTAATGCCAACATTCTCGATTGAATGTAATCGACCGTCACGCTTGCGGTGCAACGCTGACATCCAAAATTTTATCCAGTTTAACACCTTCGTCTTTCCTGTTAAAATTATTACGATGTTTATCAATCTCGATAGCCTCTCTATACAAGCGTGCATAATAATACGAGGTTTTTGATATGACGCTCGTCTCGCTGAATTTTATTTCATGATCACCTTCCTGGTAAACTTGTTCCGCTACGGCCGATTTATCCGTGTGACCTAGGCGGCAATTCCTCTTATGTACGACAAGACGGGTGTTCACACTTCTCTTTGTAGTACCGATGTAAACCTGTCCACAACTACAAGGAATTTTATATACCCCCGGTGTAGTCAAAGGGTGCCGTGCATCTTTTGCCGACCTTAAAAATTCTTTTACTTTTATTTTACTTTGGGCCATAAGGTGTATAGAAAGCCCACACATACTGATCGTTATCTACACAAAGATTCAAACCACCACCCTAGACAAAAAAGAGGTGTAATGAAAACATTGGTAGACAGGGCGCACAAACTTTGTGAACCTGTTAATTTAAAAGATGAGATTGAACATCTACGGTCAGCTTTCGTGAAGAATGGCTTTTCTAGCAAGGATATAGATCGAGCACTTCGCTCTAGGCAGAGAATCAGGAGTAACGACGAACAACAGTCGTCCAGGGGCAAAGTATTTCTTCCGTTCATTAGCAAGGTCACAGATCGCATTGGGAAAGTTTTAGGCAAGTATGGGGTGGAAACTACTTTCAGACCTACTAGGAAAATAAAAGAATTTTTAAGGTCGGCAAAAGATGCACGGCACCCTTTGGCCACACCGGGGGTATATAAAATTCCTTGTAGTTGTGGACAGGTTTACATCGGTACTACAAAGAGAAGTGTGAACACCCGTCTTGTCGAACATAAGAGGAATTGCCGCCTAGGTCACACGGATAAATCGGCCGTAGCGGAACATGTTTACCAGGAAGGTGATCATGAAATAAAATTCAGCGAGGCGAGCGTCATATCAAAAACCTCGTATTATTATGCACGCTTGTATAGAGAGGCTATCGAGATTGATAAACATCGTAATAATTTTAACAGGAAAGACGAAGGTGTTAAACTGGATAAAATTTGGATGTCAGCGTTGCACCGCAAGCGTGACGATCGATTACTTTCAATCGAGAATGTTGGCATTACCAGGGACAATCTCATAGCCGACGCCACGTGATCGACAGTGGCGCCCTCTGTACTGCCTATATAATCAGCGCCTCCTCGAGTCCTCTTCGCAGTTCGCCGCTTTACCTCCGAAGATGTCTCCCGCAGTCGGAGACGAAACGTTAGGAGACAGTTTTATACTTCGACCACGGCCTATCAGCCCGGAAGTTTTAAGTGAATACATTCTCAGAAATTTCTTCTTCAGATTATGGCCGATAATAGCGGGCTACCCTTGTCTAGGAAAGCCCTCTTTGCCTATGTTCTTTTTATATCCTCCTTGTTTCATCCGTCGTGTATTATTTTTCTTCCAAGGTTGTATCGTAAATTAACTTCGTTGACATTGTGGCCCTCCAATCTTTCTCTTCAGTTTATTCATATTATCATTTCTGCTACCACTATTTAATTTCATTTTCCTTCGATTTACTCTCAGTCCATATTTTGTAGCCATTAGATTGTTAATTTCATCCAACATATACTGTAACTCTCCATTGAACACATCGTGCAGCTCTTCTTGACTTCCACTGAGGAAAGTAATGTCATCAGCGTACCTTATGTCCGCCCCCTGTTGCTGAGTGGTCAGCGCGACAGAATGTCAATCCTAACGGCCCGGGTTCGATTCCCGGCTGGGTCAGAGATTTTCTCCTCCCAGGGAGTGGGTGTTGTGTTGTCCTAATCATCATTTCAGCCTCATCGCCGCGCAAGTCGCCGAAGAGGCGTCAAATCGAAAGACTTGCACCGGCGAACGGTCCACCCGACGGGAGGCCCTACCACACGGTCTTCTTCTTCAGCGTATCTTATCATTGATATCATTTCTCTCTGAATTTTAATCGCACTCTTGAACCTTTCTTTTATTTCCGTAATTGCTTCTTCGACGTACATGTTGAACGATAGGGGGGAAACGCCACATTCCTGCCTTACACCATTTTTTAATCAGAGCACTTAGTTCTTCGTTTTCCGGTTCACAGTTCCCTCTTGGTTCTTGTACATATTGTGTATTGCTAGTATTTTCCTATAGCTTACCCCTACTTTTCTCAGAATTTAGAAAATCTTACACCATTTGACACTGTCGAATGCGTTTTCATGGTCGACAAATCCCATGAACGTCTCTTCATTTTTCTTTAATGTCGCCTCCGACCGCAACGTCAGACTGCCTCTCTGGTGCCTTTACCTTTCCTAGAACCAAACTGATCTTCATGTAACAGATTCTCAATTTTCTTTTTCATTCTTATGTATATTACTCTTGTCAGTAACCTGCTTGCATGAACCATTAAGCTGATTGTACTGCGGGTCTCTAACTTCTCTAACTTCTCTATCCTTGCTGGTTTGAGAATTACATGGGTGATCTTCTTGCGAATGTGTGAAAGTATATCTTCTGTCTCATAGATTCTACACGCCTACGTGAGTCGATATTTGGTAATCTGTCCACCTACACGCTCTCTGCTCTGCGCCATCAGTGGAATTCCCAATGCCCTCTTAATGCCGTCACCCTTTCTTGTAATTATTACACGGTGGATTTGACATTTCTATACGTTGAATAAGTCTTTTTATCGTTTCGTCACATATTTTCCGCAGTTATTTCACCTTGGTTTCTTTGCACTTCCTAATTGTTTCATACCTAAGTGAATTTCCCTGAACATTTCTGTACTTTCTACTTTCGTCAATAAATTGATTTTGTGTTAACAAAGATTTCTTGGTGGTTACCTTTCGTGTTTCTATGTCCTGCTAAGGTGATTGTGCGGTTCAGAAATGTCTATTACTCTTCAACTGAACTGCCTTTTATGGTATTCCTAACCGCAGTTTCAGAGAGCATCAAACGTAGCTCATCATTTTTCAGTACTACAATATACCACTTCTTTGCACATTGATTCTATCGGACGACTCACTTATACTTCAGCTACTGTTCATTATTACTAAATTACGATCAAAATGTATATCTGGTTCCAAAATATCTATCTGACCATGACGTAGTCCAGGGTGATTCTTTCCGAATCTATGGACCTTTTCCAAGTATACCTCCTCTATAATTTTTTAACACTGTACTCGCTATTGCTAGCAGAAATTCATTACAGAACATCGCTATACAGACTCCACGAAAAGCACCCTGATTGCCACATAATGTCAACCGGCCTCTGTGTCACTTCCAATCACGTGGAGTCATTTGAATGCGGCACTGACGGACATGCATAACTGCTTTTCAAAACATCGTATAACGAGTACCAAAATGAAGTCTGCTCAGTTTTAAAAGTTTATCGAAGTTTGTCGTTACGAATAGCACCATCGGTCTGCGCCACATTGAGGCATATGTCTGATTATCGAATAGAAATTTTTAGTGCTTTTGCTGTGGTTCTGCTTCCCAGTTGCTCAAGTTATTCCCATTTATACTTCAAACAGCTTCTAGCAATGTGCAATGAATGTGATGTTGTGTAGTTACTATTTTAGCCACTTTCACAAACAATGCGAAAATGCTGCAGCTTTCAAGAAAGCTTGAATGTCGTTTGATACAGATTTTAATTTCTGTCCTTGACATAAGGTTTGTGTTTCGCAGGCGCATGTTACAGAGTTGCTTAGCCGCTTAAAGTACTCTTCATTTGCGATGCGAATGTAGTCATACGTAAATGGTGCCTGAATTGAAGGAACGGGCGTCCGTTCCCTACTTTCATTCTGTAACGTCATACAGTGTCACATTTTGCGTTAATTCATTATGCCACACTAAAATTATCGACTCCCAGATGGGTGATGTCGCATTGTTTTTGCTTTGAATTCAATGACATGTTGCAGATGTCTGTTAAAAGAATTCGAAACAGTAACTGTATCTCTTCTGTGTATGATTATTCCTTGATAAAATTGGTCTTCAGTGATATACCTCTCTTCTAAATCAAAATAAATTCCGCAGAATCAATACTGGAAATACGAAGAGCAGAAGTTCGTATTTCGACTTACAGTCCATTCCGCAAGAATGTGTACGCCATAATTCTAAATATAACAGCCGCAGTGATATCTCTGGTAGTGGTCTCGAATCTGTAATCAATGCGCTCTTGCGCTGTGTGTAGATAAACAGTGTGAGGGTTGAATGTTTTGTTTTGTCGGTTGCACTTCAAAATCATTGCAAGATATCTAAAGCGTCACGAGGCAGTGTTCCTTATAAATCATCCAAAGCGACTAAAGCTTTCACATGCAGCTGCTGCTAAAACTCTGATAAAATCAAAGAAATTCGTTGTGAAGTGGGTCAAACGATATTTAAAGTGTGGAAATGAGGATGATTTACCAGAGAGTGAGGGCTAAGGTACCAAGCTACACTACTGGCAATTAAAATTGCTACACCACGAAGATGACGTTCTACAGACGCGAAATTTAACCGACAGAAAGAAGATGCTGTGATATGCAAATGATTACCTTTTCAGAGCATTCACACAAGGTTGGCGCCGTTGGCGACACATACAACGTGCTGACATGAGGGAAGTTTCCATCCGATTTCTCATACACAAACTGCAGTTGACCGGCGTTGCCTGGTGAAACGTTGTTGTGATGCCTCGTGCAAGGAGCAGAAATGCTTACCATCACGTTTACGACTTTGGTAAAGGTCGTATTGTAGCCTTTCGCGATTGCGGTTTATAGTATCGTGACATTGCTGCTCGCGTTGGTCGAGATCCTATGACTGTTAGCAGACTATGGAATCAGTGGGATCAGGAGGGTAATACGGAACGCCGTGCTGGATCCCAACGGCCTCGATCACCAGCAGTCTAGATGACAGGCATCTTATCTGCATTGCTGTAACGGATCGTGCAGCCACGTCTCGATCCATGAGTCAACAGTTGTTCGCATTGATGGCACTTTGAACAGTGGACGTTACATTTCAGATGTGGTACGACCCATAGCTCTACCCTTCATTCGATCCCTGCGAAACCCTACATTTCAGCAGGATAACGCACGACCGCACGTTGCAGGTCCTTTACGGGCCTTTCTGGATACAGAAAATGTTCGACTGCTGCCCTGGCCAGCACATTCTCCAGATCTCTCACCAATTGAAAACGTCTGGTCAATGGTGGCCCAGCAACTGGCTCGTCACAATACGCCAGTCACTACTTTTGGTGAACTGTGGTATCGTGTTGGAAGCTGCATTGGCAGCTGTACCTGTACACGCCATCCAAGCTCTGTTTGACTCAACGACCAGGCGTATTAAGGCCCTTATTACGGCCAGAGGTGGTTGTTCTGGGTACTGATTTCCCAGGATCTATGCACCCAAACTGCGTGAAAATGTAATCACATTTCAGTTCTAGTATAATATATTTGTCCAATGAATACCCGTTTATCATCTGCATTTCTTCTTGGTGTAACAATTTTAATAGTCAGTAGTGTATAATCGATATTGGCAGTGATTGGATTAATTATTAGGTAACGGTGCTGTTAGTAATAACACGTATTTTCATGTAAAGATATGTTTTGAATGGCGTTTTTGTCCAATGAATACCCGTTTAGCATCTGCATTTCTTCTTGGTGTAGCAATTTCAATGGCCAGTAGTGTATAATCGATATTGGCGGCGATTGGATTAATTATTAGATAAAGGTGCAGTTAGTAATAATATGTATTTTCATCTAAATATATGTTTGAATGGCGTCTTTTATTTCATACAGAGTACGGCGGACACGTTCTTGAGGAACTGACTGTACTTTCGTCTAGATTCTGTCCATTATTAACGAATACCTATCTGCAGTAAATTGCTACTACTAATAATATTCAAGATGTTTCTGAAAGATTTATGTGAGGTCAACCCCTACTTTTCACACATGATTATCTTAGTAAAAGTAATTAATCAATATATTACTAACAATATCACGTCACGTGAGTGATTTATATCTGTCTTCTACACATCGATGGCGCAGTTAAATATGTACCATGAACTATTTTTGTTTGAAGGTGCTCACTGCACTATCCTTGTAGTTTTATGTACATGATATTTTCAAATTTCGTCTGCTTGCTAAATTAAATTATGTTTAAAAACTTTATCGTATTCTGCACCTGAGGCCCATTGCATTTACGATCTATAGAAGAATCGTGTTTTCGTTTTAAAATATGTACTGATGATTGCTTCCATAGTTGACTACTCAACGTGTCTAGCTCCCAAGCGTATGACTAGGGTCCTGTTACCGGTGTTCAAAATGGTTCAAATGACTCCGAGCACTATGGGACTTAACTTCTGAGGTGATCAGTCCCCTAGAACTTAGATCTACTTAAACCTAACTAACCTAAGGACATCACACACATCCATGCCCGAGGCAGGATTCGAACCTGCGACCGTAGCTGTCGCTCGGCTCCAGACTGTAGCACCTAGAAACGCACGGCCACTACGGCCGGCTATCGGTGTTCCCAGGGGTTATTTTTTTGTTACGGAACACTATTCACTCATACTCGTGATGCCAAAAGTATGGCTACTTGAATGAGAATAAGCGATTCCCAGATCTGGAAAGCAGATAATGGCTGAGAAAACGGTGTGCTGACATCATACACATCCATACGGCGCCCAAATTATGCCAGTGGAAGATTACGAAATAGTGACATTCTGCATCACATGGCTTTTGATGCCATTGGTAAAAATATATGTGAATTTATTGTTCTGGTATATTCCATATATCTGAATATCTCCTCTGTATGAGTCCAACGAACGAACGTGTAGCGGAAATCGACAATTTCTCTGACGCTGAGTTTGTTAGTTTTCGAGCCACGACTCTACCTTTTGGCTTTATTATATAGTGGGAATTAGTGAAGTTCGGTGGCAGGAGGAACAAGACTTTTGGTCAGGTGATTACAGGGTTATAAATACAAAATCAAATAGGGGTAATGCAGGAGTAGGTTTAATAATGAATAAAAAAATAGGAGTGCGGGTTAGCTACTACAAACAGCACAGTGAACGCATTATTGTGGCCAAGATAGACACAAAGCCCATGCCTACTACAGTAGTACAAGTTTATATGCCAACTAGCTCTGCAGATGATGAAGAAATTGATGAAATGTATGACAAGATAAAAGAAATTATTCAGGTAGTGAAGGGAGACGAAAATTTAATAGTCATGGGTGACTGGAATTCGTCAATAGGAAAAGGGAGAGAAGGAAACATAGTAGGTGAATATGGATTGGGGGGAAGAAATGAAAGAGGAAGCCATCTGGTAGAATTTTGCACAGAGCATAACTTAATCATAGCTAACACTTGGTTCAAGAATCATAAAAGAAGGTTGTATACCTGGAAGAATCCTGGAGATACTAATAGGTATCAGATAGATTATATAATGGTAAGACAGAGATTTAGGAACCAGGTTTTAAATTGTAAGACATTTCCAGGGGCAGATGTGGATTCTGACCACAATCTATTGGTTATGAACTGCAGATTGAAACTGAAGAAACTGCAAAAAGGTGGGAATTTAAGGAGATGGGACCTGGATAAACTGAAAGAACCAGAGGTTGTAGAGAGTTTCAGGGAGAGCATAAGGGAACAATTGACAGGAATGGGGGAAAGAAATACAGTACAAGAAGAATGGGTAGCTCTGAGGGATGAAGTAGTGAAGGCAGCAGAGGATCAAGTAGGTAAAAAGACGAGGGCTAATAGAAATCCTTGGTTAACAGAATAAATATTGAATTTAATTGATGAAAGGAGAAAATATAAAAATGCAGTAAATGAAGCAGGCAAAAGGGAATGCAAACGTCTCAAAAATGAGATCGACAGAAAGTGCAAAATGGCTAAGCAGGGATGGCTAGAGGACAAATGTAAGGATGTAGAGGCTTGTCTCACTAGGGGTAAGATAGATACTGCCTACAGGAAAATTAAAGAGACCTTTGGAGAGAAGAGAACCACTTGTATGAATATCAAGATTTCAGATGGCAACCCAGTTCTAAGCAAAGAAGGGAAGGCAGAAAGGTGGAAGGAGTATATAGAGGGTTTATACAAGGGCGATGTACTTGAGGACAATATTATGGAAATGGAAGAGGATGTAGATGAAGATGAAATGGGAGATAAGATACTGCGTGAAGAGTTTGACAGAACACTGAAAGACCTGAGTCGAAACAAGGCCCCGGGAGTAGACAACATTCCATTAGAACTACTGATGGCCTTGGGAGAGCCAGTCATGACAAAACTCTACCATCTGGTGAGCAAGATGTATGAGACAGGCGAAATACCCACAGACTTCAAGAAGAATATAATAATTCCAATCCCAAAGAAAGCAGGTGTTGACAGATGTGAAAATTACCGAACTATCAGTTTAATAAGTCACAGCTGCAAAATACTAAAGCGAATTCTTTACAGACGAATGGAAAAACTGGTAGAAGCGGACCTCGGGGAGGATCAGTTTGGATTCCGTAGAAATGTTGGAACACGTGAGGCAATACTAACCTTACGACTTATCTTAGAAGAAAGATTAAGATAAGGCAAACCTACGTTTCTAGCATTTGTAGACTTAGAGAAAGCTTTTTACAGCGTTAACTGGAATACTCTCTTTCAAATTCTGAAGGTGGCAGGGGTAAAATACAGGGAGCGAAAGGCTATTTACAATTTGTACAGAAACCAGATGGCAGTTATAAGAGTCGAGGGGCATGAAAGGGGAGCAGTGGTTGGGAAAGGAGTGAGACAGGGTTGTAGCCTCTCCCCGACGTTATTCAATCTGTATATTGAGCAAGCAGTAAAGGAAACAAAAGAAAAATTCGGAGTAGGTATTAAAATTCATGGAGAAGAAGTAAAAACTTTGAGGTTCGCCGATGACATTGTAATTCTGTCAGAGACAGCAAAGGACTTGGAAGAGCAGTTGAACGGAATGGACAGTGTCTTGAAAGGAGGATATAAGATGAACATCAATAAAAGTAAAACGAGGATAATGGATTGTAGTCAAATTAAATCGGGTGATGCTGAGGGGATTAGATTAGGAAATGAGACACTTAAAGTAGTAAAGGAGTTTTGCTATTTAGGGAGTAAAATAACTGATTTTTGTCGAAGTAGAGAGGATATAAAATGTAGACTGGCAATGGCAAGGAAATCGTTTCTGAAGAAGAGAAATTTGTTAACATCGAGTATAGATTTAAGTGTCAGGAAGTCGTTTCTGAAAGTATTTGTATGGAGTGTAGCCATGTATGGAAGTGAAACATGGACGATAACCAGTTTGGACAAGAAGAGAATAGAAGCTTTCGAAATGTGGTGCTACAGAAGAATGCTGAAGATAAGGTGGGTAGATCACGTAACTAATGAGGAGGTATTGAATAGGATTGGGGAGAAGAGAAGTTTGTGGCACAACTTGACTAGAAGAAGGGATCGGTTGGTAGGACATGTTTTGAGGCATCAAGGGATCACAAATTTAGCATTGGAGGTCAGCGTGGAGGGTAAAAATCGTAGAGGGAGACTAAGAGATGAATACACTAAGCAGATTCAGAAGGATGTAGGTTGCAGTAGGTACTGGGAGATGAAGAAGCTTGCACAGGATAGAGTAGCATGGAGAGCTGCATCAAACCAGTCTCAGGACTGAAGACCACAACAACAACAACATATGCTTCTTTACAGGTCTGTGTTAACCACTTGATAAAGAGGTATAACTTGCTCTAACTAGATTCTATTTGTATGTCTACCGAAGTAGGAAATGTTTCGATTTGTAAATTCGCAGTTTCAAATGGTTCAAATGGCTCTGAGCACTATGCGGCTTAACTTCTGAGGTCATCAGTCGCCTAGAACTTAGAACTAATTAAACCTAACTAACCTAAGGACATCACACACATCCATGCCCGAGGAAGGATTCGAACCTGCGGCCGTAGCGGTCTCTCGGTTCCAGACTGTAGCGCCTAGAACCGCACGGCCACTCCGGTCGGCAATTCACAGTTTATGCCGATCGTATAGCTTTCTGTAAGTCATTTGATTCAAGAAGTTACATATCCTCTGATCGGTGTCTAAGGCTCTTATGACAAATATTGCACCTATTAGCTGTAAGAACCGACTCGCTCTTGGTAGCACCACGAATCTTGATAAATCTGTGTTTCGTCGGCAGTAAGATCTAAGACATACGAGTGTATTCATTCAACGTGTTTGCAAGGGAATTTGCGATTGGAGGCATCTCGTCGTAAACAATGGCCCACGTCATCATCATCATCATTATCATCATCGGCATTGTCTCGACAGCCCATTGTGAGATTACCTTTCTGCAGAAGAATATTCCTTTCTTCCCTGTTTAATGACGAATTCCTGCAATTTGTAAGACCAGTTCCTCTTATATCCCCTCCGACACCTTTCTTTCACCTTACACTTAATCTTCCAGCTGTCCTTGTTCATTCAGGCAGTATGCTGAATATCTTCTTATTCATTCTATCGACAACTCTCAAAATATGTCCTGACCAGTCGAACCGCTTGTAGCTCACAATTTCTCGTTGATTATACAGAGAATATAATTCACAGTTGAATCTAGACACCATTTTCTACCATTCGCCCAAATACGAGGGTTTTCCAGAGTGTAAGTTCCGATCGGTCGCGAAATGAAAACCACAGTGAAATTCAGAAACGTTTTATTTACAGCAGTTAGGTACACCTTTCACATACTTCTCTACGTAGTTGCCGCTCCAACTTCGAATTTTGTCGTAGTGTTATATCAACTTTACAATATCCTCGTCATAGAAAGCAGCCGCCTATGGTTTCGGCCAGTTATCTGCACTGGTCTGCAGCTAGATGTCTCTGGAAAAATTTTGTCTTTATAGCCAGCGGTTCTTGTGAAAAGAGATGAGACTCAGGGGGAGCCAATTACGGACTGTGTTGTGGGTGATCAAACACTTCTCATCGGAAACTCTGCAAGAGCGTCTTCATTACCTCTGCAGTGTGCGGCCAAGAATTGGCATGAAGAAGGAACTGCTCGACAGTTGTGTTATGCGGGCTGCATGACACAGGCGAAATCTCTAACCAGGCCGTCATACTTGGCGGGAGACGCTGTTCCCTACGCACCTTTACGTGCTCACTGTTCACTCAAAACTGAAAAGGGCGATGAGACACGATCGACAGGCATACTAGAGACACTGACCAACACATCTGAGCAAAGCTTTACCGGATTATCCCAGTGGTTTCCATCTCGCGACCGATCGAAACTTACTTTCTGGACAATCCTCATATACCAAGTTTCTTTTCGTTGAATTTTATTGGGATGTCGATGTTTCATTACAATACGTTAGCACATGCCAGACTAATATTTTTTAAATGATAACTTTAGTTTTCTTCAACAGCGTCTCGGATTTCAGATGTTTTCTGAGGCTATGGTATATCTTGTTGGTAGATAACATTGGTTTTAGGATATCAGAGCTGATATTGTTCTTACAGTTTACTTCATATGAAATAAAATCTATGGATGGGAGCTCATAGGACAATCTTTTTTAAGATACGGGCATGTACTTGATTTTCCCTGGATTTATCTATAGGTTCATCATTTTAGCAGCTCTTTCAAGAGTTGTAAAGGACTCTTTCATTGCTCTTGACTCTCTTGCAATAATATCGGTATCATCTGCTTATGACAGTAACTGAACTGATTTGTACCGAACGGTCTCCCTTTTACTAATGCACAAATCTCATATATCCTTTTTGCGGGGTTATATTACATAGAAGGGACAATAACGCGTCTTCCTACTTTACTCCATTATTTTGTGGTCACAGCACTTGATGACATATCCAGTATACTAACTTTCCTTGGGATGTTTTCCATAGTTGCCTTTACTAAAGTGATCAGTTTGTTAGGGATCTCTAACAGCTCCGTTGCTAGGTACAGCTTCCTTCTGTCAGTAATGTCGTACGTTGAAGTCTATAAAGAGGTGATATATCAACCCCATATTCCTTACATTTTTCTAGTATTTGCCGTATCACAAAGATCTGTACATCGACAAGTCATTCTTAACGAAATCGACATTGATAGCCACTAACAGCGTCTCTAACAAAGGATACAAGCCATTTAAAGCGGATTTAGGTGACATTTTTCATGCTGTAGGTAATAGGCAAAAATCACCTGTAGTCAGAACGCAGCATGATATCGACTTTCTTGTGTATTGGGCATATAATCCCTATATTTCATGCCTCAGGGATGGTATCATATATCCGATTCTTAATTACAAGTTGGTGGAAATGTTTGACAAATTATTTTCTTGCTTTTTAATGACTTCTATTTGGTAGGTCCATTCTTTTTGTTCTACAGCTTCCTGATGGCTGCCTCCACTTCCTCAGCACTCGGTAATCGTTCCTCTGTTTCTGGTTTCCTTGTATTTACACAGGGTAAATTCCTTGGTTCCCAGCTAGTCCACTGAAAAGTAATACCTCTGATTTTTTTCCATGAAAACTCTCAAAGTTTTTAAATGAAGCTAACGTTATTAATATTCTGCATTTTTATTCTTCATGTCTGCATGTCTCTTTCTCAACATAGTCACCCTGGCGACCAACACGTTTATCCCAACGAGAGACCAGTTTGTTGATATCGTCACTGTGGAATGTCTGACATTGTTGATGGTGTCACAACCTCACCTCTGCTTGCACCTCTATATCACCAATAAAGTGAGGTTCTAGAAGTTGTTCTTTATGTTTTGAAAGGAGATGAAAATTGAAAGGGGCCAAGTCGATAATGTACTGAAGACGATCGATGACAGTGAATCCAAGGCGCCAATTCTGAAGATGTCGCAGCGTTCTTGTGTGATTTGACATTGTCGTGCTGACAGAGAAGGTGCTCCATACGTGGAGGAGCCCTCTGAACTCGAAAATCCATTACAGCTACAATTCTGAGAGCTGGGTTCTCAGGATGGGGCAGGGTAAGGTTACGATTGTGGACGGGGCCGTAATCAGTTACTCTCGGTTGCACAACAGATACTTAAACTTTATTTAAAGAAATTAAAATTTTAAAACAATCTCTAAAAAAACACAATTGACTGTATGACGGCTGAAGGCCTTTCACTAAATATTCCTCAATTTTGGGGCTGAAGGCCACCAACAATACCTCAAAGGACAAACGGCTGAAAGGCCTGAATTAGAAGTCAGAAGAACAATTCCTAATAGCACACATTCCAACAAATACTTAGCTTTTAAAAATAGGTTTTCTTCAAAATAAAACTTATTATAACACAGCTGAAGGCCTTACTATGAAAGAAGTGAAACTATTGCTCAGCTGAAGGCCACACCAACAGTAATTAGATACTCACAAATATCCCTAAAACAAACATCACAATCAAATGAATCAGGACAAGCGGTTCTCAGAAAGTGTTCCACGGGTCGGCCTGGAAAGGTAACTCAAACATAAGGTAAGGTAAGACAGGCAGCCAAGAGTCGTACTCACGTAACAGGGTCGCAACTGAAAGTAGGGGCAGCTTAAGCGCCGTCCGACCGATCTCCCACCGTATCCATCAGCACCTTGCTCAACACCACCTCCTCCCTCTTACCCAGTGTGGCTTCCGAACCTCCTTCTCTGCTGAAGACCAACTCCTCAACCTTGTTCACCTTCTGTCCCTCCAGCTCAACTCCCGTCGCTCCGCCATTTTTGTTTCCCTTGACCTCCAAAATGCCTATGACCGTGTATGGCATCCCAGTCTCCTCTTTAAACTCCAAACCTACACCCTGCCTATCAATTTTGTCCGTCTGGTCGCTTCCTTCCTCTCGCACCGTCCTTCCTATGTCACCCTCCACAACACCAACTCCCGTATCTTTTATCCCACAGCTGGTGTCCCCCAGGGCTCTGTCCTCTCCCCTCTCCTTTATCTCTTGTATACAGCTGATATGCCCAAGCCACCCCCACCAGTCCACCTTCTCCAGTATGCTGACGACACCGCCTTCCTGGCTCTCTATCCTACCCTTCAACGGTCTCAACGTACCCTCCAAACCCACCTTAACCAGTTCACCACTTGGTGTAACCAATGGTTCCTCCGTCTCAACCCATGATTTCTACCTCCATGATTTCTACCTCACCCTTTATGGTCGTCCTATCCAGCTCACCCCCACCCTGAAATACCTTGGCCTCACCCTCGACCGACACCTCACCTGGATCCCTCATCTCCATCCAGCAGAAAGCCCATTCCTGCCTCCGCCTTTTGAAACTCCTGTCTGGCCGGACATGGGGATTGCATCCTTCTACCATCCTCCACACCTACAAATCCCTCATCTGTCCTATCCTCTGTTATGCCAGCGTTGCCTCGATCTCCGCCCCCACCCGCTTTTACAAGGCCCTCCAAATCCTTGAACGCCATGCGCTCCGCCTTGCCTTCCGTATCCGCCTTCCTTCCCCCACACGGCTCCTGTATGAACTGATCCCCTTCCCCCGCCTCCTCCTGTTCCTCCAACATCTCCGCATCCTTTACATTGTTTGCAGTCTTGATCCCCCCCACCCTCTGGTTTCCTCCTTCCTCTCCACCCCCCGCCTGTTGCCGCGCCTCTATCGCTGTATCCCTCCCTCTCTCCACCTCCACACCCTCCATCTCCTTCATCAGGGCAACTTCCAACGCCTCCCCCTCCCGGATGACGAACTTCGCTGTGACATATACCCTTCCTTCCAACTGTAACCTGGCCTTGTTCCCCCCCCCCCTCCCCAGGGCCCCCTTTTTCCTCTTCCCTCCTTCTCCCAGAGCGGATTTTCCTCCATTCCCCCTCCCCTGAGACCCTGCACCCCATACTGGCCTCTTTCCTTCCCACATCCCTCCCTACCTGGCCCTCTTCAGCGCGCCCCCCGCTCATCTCCCCCATCTCTTCCCCTCCCTCCCCTCTTCAGGTCTCCCTCATCTCCTATCGCCTGGCAGATCCTCTGTATTGATCATCATCAGTGTGCCACATCAGTGTTGTGCTTAGTGCTGTTTCTCCTGTGCGTCAAGAGGTGTGATTTTAATTGTGTACTGCCTTGAGGTTCGCCGTCAGTGTTACGTTATGTGCTACGCCATCCGTCGATACCTTTATGCTCCAGTCATACTGTGCCTTGTGTTCTTTTAATCGTCGCAGTGTGTGGCCTTTTGTGTGTGCTACTTTTAAACAGTTTTTTATCTCCATTTTACAGTCTCCCCGTTTTTTGTCTATTGCCTTCCATGATGTTCCCCCTTTTTTATATCTATGTTCACCTTATTCTCTCCTTTGCTGTTTTTAAGTGTCTTCTGTTGTTTTGTTCTATGTCTTTCGGCTGAAGAGCAGCGCATATGCTGCTGCCAGCCCGCCCCGATGGGGAATTGAAATACAATAAAGAAAAAAAGAAAAAAAAAAGACCGACCGACTAACCAACACGCCTAACGTCAGATCACCGGTACAACAGTGGAATATTTTTAGCCAAGGACCAAGAGACAGACAGCACTACGTATTTAGAAAACACCAAGTCGGAAGGAAGCACTAGATCTGAGGTAGACCTCCCAAAAAATATGCACAGTACAATATAAGAGGCTGTCGAACTAAACGCCGTGTCGGACAGCATCAACACTATGAGGAAAGGTACACTGCCGGAAACATACGCTAACCTCCATGGTAGGTAACTGGGGCGTTAGCGGCCACAAGGCAGAAAATACCGCTGGTTGCACTTCAATAATAAGATTAATAGTAATTCAGTGATGAATAACACATAGAGAAACATGGCTGCAATATTTCACCGCCTCGAAACACTTCACTCGTTGCCGCCAGGCTCAGCGGTCCTGGGGGCAACAACCCGCCGACCAAAGGCGAGATCTCAGAATAGTCGAGGTTGCATTAGCACTTAACTCTTCACTTACCTTAAACGTCCAGGGTTTGATGTGCAACAAAGTCGTCGCTCTCGCAGCTACCCCTCCTCGATCTGGCAGTGGCAGCACGCCGCCAGCGGCCCCTGCTTGCCCTGGCGCTGCATGGACCTGCTCGCTGCTGCGCCCTAACCGGACTGATGTCTGCTCCACACAACGCGACCCGGAAAAAAAAAATACTAGCGGTCGCTCCAAAGATAGTACGACAGTACTCGATATCGATAAGCGCTGCTGCTGTCACTGATGGACAGGCAAGCCAGCAACTTAGTGACGCCAGTAAACTGAATAACAAACGAGATGCCATAACCGCAATGACAAGATGCCAAGCAATAGACAGCATGAACAAGAGCTGTGCACCTCTAAAATTCGGAGACCCCTAACGACATAGGGCTGCAACTTTCCAGACTTGGAGAATGAAGATGTAGAGTGTCGATAACGTTTGTTTTGTTTAAAAAGCTTGAGGAGTTGCCAACTAAAAAAGTCCGAGGCAGTACTTTTTAGCATACCGTCATAGGTGTTGGTTCATCACTGTTGAGAACTGAGTCACCTGTATTCCTACATAAATTTGTAGGTTGGAAATCCTTTCCCCTCTTATTTAACTTTTGACAAAATGCTCTCACCTCATTCAAGCTTTTCCATTTCATCCAATTATTTTCTTTCGTGCTCTATCTTTTTCTTTTCGTGTGGCCTCTTTCCTTCTCTTCCCGCTGTTTTATAATCTGCAGATCTTCGCGTATGGGTAGTCTATTGCACTAACTTGTACACATCGTTTTAAAGTGCTATTACGTGTGTACGCTATTCCTCAAACAAACCGTTGCGTATGGCCAGATCTACTCTTCCTGGACCTTTATATGCAGGTTTTGCAAGGATATCTTATAGGATCTTCCATATTTCCTTGATTTTCTCACTGTCGGGAACTGTGTCAGCTCTTGCTTGAATGAGTTGGAAAACCTTTGAGCAGTTTCGGCCTCCTCTATCTTACTAGTCCGGAGTTTTTCTCGCATGAGATCCACGGTCCTTCTTTGTATTAGATATTTCAGTTCTGATTGTTACAATTACAAGCTAATGATCAGAGTCATCAGCACCCCTACATTTTCTAACATCCACAAAGTTCGACAGACGTCTTGCATCTATTATGAGATAGTCAGTTTAGTTGAAAGTGTCTCCATCTGCAGAGTTCCGCGCCATTTTATGTATATCTTTATGGTTAAAAGTTGTACTACACACTACCATGTTTCTCGAGGAGGCACGTCGGACCTTATTGCCATTTGAGTTGTCACATAGACTGTATTTTCCAATACAACACTGACATTCATACTGTTCTCATATTTTAGTGTTCATATCTCCAAGAACTGCTTTACAGCTTCCTCTCGGACGTTTATTGTATACATCATCTAACTCATCATATAAAGCATCCTTCTCTTCTTCACTCTTCAATTGGTGTACGAGCACAAATGAGACTATAGTTAAAGAATTTCCCTCTGAGTCTGAGTCCGCACAATCGGTGTTATTTCGTCTGGAAGTCTGATATATTTTCCTTTCATTTATAATGAAACATGTAGGAAACATGTGATGTTTAGTTTGACAGCTACCCAATGACTTGTGATCCTTCTTCTCTATTACTATGCGTTTCACATTCTGAACGGCTTTAATATCCAGTCTGTACTTATCCAGATCATCATGTAATTTTCTTAAGCCTCCAGCTTGATAGTTAGTTCCAACATTTCATGAAGCAAGTCTCAAGTTCTTTCAACGTCTGCCAGTTCGCCGTAAAATGTCAGTCCTGAGTCGTGCTGTTTCTTCATTAGATTTCTTAGCATTTCATTTTTATAAGTTCGGTTGTCATCCAACACCAGCCCCCGCGGTTCTGGAGGGTCGATGTTTCCTTTTTGGATTGAGTCCCTTCGCTGCAGGGTCTCCATTTTAAAGCGTAATGAACTCACTTTTTCGCCCATCCGTGACTTTGCAATGTACTCTAAGTGGAACCGCTGTTCAGGGACCATAACGTGGACGTACATGCATCACACTCGGTGAAATACATGGCATTTCCGGTGTTTTGTTAATAACTTCCACCAGCAGAAAATGCACCCATACGGCCACATACTACCCGTTTGAATCTGAATGGTACATCGTAGTCTCCTTTTTCCCTGTATCAAAATATTGCACAAAGGAGTTCAAGGACTACTTTTTTAGAAACCTTGTCGTTTTCCCCTATTGCGAAGCAGAAATGTGAAACTTAGCTTAAAGGTGCCTACAACCATCTTCTGTAATGGTGTCAAAAGGCGGTACAATACGACGTCATGACGTCACCCTTGGACTCGGCGACGCTTCAAACAACAATGTGTCCTGATATAAGGATAAAAAACGTCAGAGTCAGAAGTACATGTGACGTGTAAGGTGGTTAATGGTATCACATTGACACGAAATTTCACCAGGTCTGCTCGACGCGACTGTAGACGTTTCACACAATGGGAAGGCCATCATCCCCCCTCTTTTAAAAAGATCTCTCCCCTTTTCTTGACACCTGTGCAATGAAGATGAGAACGGTGACGACACTTGAAATCACTCTGTATTCTTATGCGTGGCCGAAAACGCTTCAGATATACCCATGCTCAGAACCGACACCAAAAGGCCTCAGTAAGTGTCATGAAGTACGTCAATGAAACCACAACTTCCCCTGGGGGCGTTCATTTACACAGATTTCATGGTCGGAGACGACGGTTAGCACTGCTATGAGCAACATTCCGCACCGTCCTATGTCGACTACCCATGAACTCTACGTACTGCACCATTCTCTTTTCCTGTACATTTGCGTTGCTTTTGTTCATACTCTGACTCAGTTCCACACAAAAGGTCGATGCCACACGTTAGTCCCCATCTAACGCATTGTCAACAATCGACAGTGAAATACGTACACCGACCACGTCGAGCAGGTCATCGACTCACGTGCAAATAAACAATGACTCTTACATGTGCACTACCCTTTCACATTTCTGCCTGTGACATATTGTCACAAAACCAAATTAGAAAGTGTATTCATTCTTATAGAATGAGATTTTCACTCTGCAGCGGGTGTGGGCTGATATGAAACTTCCTGGCAGATTAAAACTGTGTGCCGGACCGAGACTCGAACTCGGGACCTTTGCCTTTCGCGGGAAAGTGCTCTACCATCTGAGCTACCCAAGCACGACTCACGACCCGCCCTCACAGCTTTAGTTCCGCCAGTACCTCGTCTCCTACCTTCCAAACTTCACAGAAGCTCTCCTGCGAACCTTGCAGATCTAGCACTCCTGGAAGAAGGGATATTGCGGAAACATGGCTTAGCAGCTGCAGAGTGAAAATCTCATTCTGGAAACATCCCCCAGGCTGTTTCCGCAGTATCCTTTCTTCCAGGAGTAATAGTTCTGCAAGGTTCGCAAGAGATCCTCTGTGAAGTTTGGAAGGTAGGAGACGAGGTACTGGCAGAACCAAAGCTATGAGGACGGGGCGTGAGTCGTGCTTGGGTAGCTGAGATTATAGAGCACTTGCCCGCGAAAGGCAAAGGTCCCAAGTGCGAGTCTCGGTCCGGCGCATAGTTTTAATCTACCAGGAAGATTCATTCTTCTATTCTGACAAATGTCTGCTGAATGTGTCCTTTGGATGTAAGACAAATGCTGGAGAATGCACATTCTCTCTCAATGATTTTGAACTGGGATAGCTGTTACACGCTCATTCACACTCTCAGATACGTAGCATGTATTCAGGTTTTCCTATCTGCAACAAATTTTTGCAAAACTAAATTAATTATAGCCCTAAACCTCCGGATCTTACTGAGATTTTCGATAGCCTCCCTCTGTACCACTGAGAGCTTGCCTCGTATGTGACTCTAATACGCACTTCAATGTATCGGACGTCGAATTGCCCACTCCAATCTTCGAGGTGGGGGAAAAATTAATTAATAAAGAATGCAGTCACTTTTTTATTGCCAATTATACTCACCTTCAACTGCATTTCATAGTACTGTTTCCATATTTTATGATTGACGTTACTTCTTCTAAAAAAGATAGAGAATATGTTAATGTGTTGCGGAAATTATCGGCTTTGTAAGTGTGTGTTGAATGCGTATATAATAGAGTGTTGAATGCGTATACATATTAGTTTTCTATTGCTACACTGTCTTAGCAAATCAAAAGATCTAAATGTTGGATGTGTTTGACATTTCGTAAAATGAGTACACGGCGAAGAAGAAGGTCAAAACGCTGCAATGTTAAAAACATAGTTTGAAATCCACAGCGGGAGCGGAGAGCAAACTATGGTACAGATCATACGTAATGCGCATTACTGAATGAGCTGTGGAATGCCAGTGTGTTTATACTACAGCCGACCAAGAACAAAGCCTGGATTAACAGTATATGGTAGTCAATACTCTGAAGTACAGGAAACCTCGATATCTGCAGTCTGTAATTAAGGGAAAGAAACTGGTTTTTGGAGGTACTAAAACGTGATCGCCACTCATGTTCAGCAGTGTTCTGCAGCGAATAAAAGGAGTTTGAACTCAGAGCCTGAAGTGGAGAAATATACTGTCTCTAGCTAGGAAGAAACTGGGGATGGATGAAAGTTTGCTGCATAGAATTTGCTGATGAATATTTGGTCCTATCAGAAAGTCGAGAAGAAGCGACCAAACAAATAAACAGCTTGAAAAAATCAGCTGACAAGTAAATTCAAGTAACAGTTCTTTGTAGCACAGATATACGGAAAGGATAAAGAAGTGCCTGTACTTGGATCAAACGTTTTTATCGTCACTGGCGAGTTCAATTAATTTATAATGCCACTATCAGAATAAGAAATGAAAGCCGCTTCTAGTGAGTTCTCCCGATAACAGTGGGTAAGTTTGGCTGTGGCTAACGTCTGGAGAACTTTACTTGCCGTCATATGCAATGCCAGCAGGGAAGTACAAAAGTGATAGTGTAACGATATCAGGGTCCTTCTCGCAGTAAGCGTGTGATCCCCTCATTGTGCTTAGGAAAAAACTAAAACGGAAGCATATGATCACATTTTACACTGATGTGTACTGTGTGAAGGAGAGGAACTGTTCGGAAACAGTCATTTTTTCTATAAGCATGACAATATAGTCTGTCATAAAGTAGGAACTGTGAGATAATTAACTTGTGGACAATAACATTTCTGAAATGGGCTGGCCTGTGAAGAGTCCCGACCTGAACTCAGTAAAACACCTTTGGGATCACTCAGAACGTCGACTTCACACCAGACCCCAGCACCCAAAACCACTAAATTCTCTGGTTGAGAACAATGAGCTGACATTCTTCCACAGCTACTCAGACACCTCACTGATATTCTCTCCAGCAGAGTTAGAGCCACAGTAAAGCCGAAGGGTGGACGCGTCCCATATTAATGTCCATAAATAGTTGTTCCAATGCTTTTGATCACATAGTGTAGCAGTATCCAAAATATTGGAATTCCTCTATACTCTGCAATAGCGACGTACTACGTATGGCAGCCAATGACATGAGAAACTTAATCAATTAAGAATACGTATTGCAGACTGTCTGAAAGTTTAAGCATCTTATTGGAAGAAATAGTAGCAGCTAGGGAAGTATGAGTTAAAGCTTCGCAGGAGAATGTAAGCAGGCACGTCCTCAAAGCCTGCCAGCAAAGCACAGAAGAAATAATGACATGGGCTGTCTCACGAGCACAGATGAATCTTTAACGGCTGCTAAAATATGGATCAGTCGCGCGCATTCGGAAGCGTGTTGGAATGTTTTTACGCTAGCTCCCTTGCAGTGAAGTGCAGAAGGATTTTCCTGACGTACCTTTGTCTGCAGATGGAAGGGGTGACAGGGATGCCGTGCAGCTTCTAAGCTGAGTACCTGTGCTCGCTTGTTTGTTTTCTGTCACAGAAGAGAAAACCGGTTAACGTCGAAGTACGGTGAAACAGTATTTTATGACATTGGCATTAGCGTGAACCTTTCCTTGCGTTTCTGTGAAAAGAATAAGGAAGTACGAACAATACTTCGAAGTGCACTTATAGTAACTACCTATGTCCATATTCCCCTCTCCTTCTCCGGCCAACCCCTCCCTCTTGTCATTCAAATGCCTGTCCGAAGACGAGTTTAATGCAGCTCTACATTCTACTCTATACTGTCAAGCCTATCGACGCCGAATAACTACAGGAACCTAAATCCTTCAGAATCTGCTCAATGTATTCATCTATTGCTGTCCCTCTACGATTCCCTCCCCCCCTCCCCCAACTTGCCTCCACTACGAAACTGGTGTTTCACTGGTGTCTGAGAATGTGTCCCATCCCTTCTTTTAGTCAAATTTCCTTTCCCGACAGTTCTCTTCAGTACTTCCTGATTAGTTACACTAACTATACATATACTTCTCAGAATTCATTTGTAGATCCAAATTTCAAAAGTCTCTATTCTCTTCCTGTCCAAACTGTTTATCGCTCATGTTTTGCTTCCATATATGGCTATACTCCAGACAAATACCTTCGGAAAAGACTTTCGAACACTTAAATGTACTTTCGATGTTAACAAATTTCTATTCTCCATAAACGCTTTTCTTTCAACTGCATGTCTACATTTTATATTCTATCAGTTATTTTGCTGAAAAAATAGCAAAGAACAGGTACTATTTTTAGTGCCTCGTTTCCTTATCCAATTCCCTCAGAATCGCCTAATTTAATTCAACTAAATTCGTGATCCTTGTTTTGCTTTTGTTGATATCCGTCTTACATCTTACTTCAAGACGCTGTCCATTCCGAACAATTGTTCTTCTAAGTCCTTTCCTGTGTCTGAAAGAATTACAGTGTCATCGAAAAAATCCAAGTTTTCATTTATCCTCCCTGAACTTTAATTCCTGCTGGAAAGTGTACTGCTTACTCAATATACAAATTGAATAACATCTTTCAAGCCCCTCCACTCTTACAACTGTCATCTGGTTTCTGCAGTAAACAGCCTTCTGCTCCCTGCATTTTAGCCCACATATGCTCCAATATCAAAAATAGTATTCCAGTCAGTATCGTCAAACGCTTTCCGTATATCTGCAAATGTTATAAACGCAGGTTTGCCTTTCCTTAACCCTAACTTATAAATAAGTTAATGCTTTAAATTTTAGACGTTAAGCATGTAAACTCCATATGGTTGAACCTAAACCCTAACGTTGTTGGTTTTATTGGTTTCAGGTTATTCACCCATTGAATAATAAGAAGTCAGAACTAAAACGGTTAAACCAAATCAGTTAAAACCCCTTTAGATGTTCTTGTAAGACCTTTTTGGAAGCTAGTGTATTGTGTCAAGTCTTCCTTTTTTCTTCAAGTTTACTCGAAGTTTTGCTTACGTTGCGGGACTGTAAGCGAGAAAAAGCTTAGAGAAAGTATTAAATTATGAATAAAGTTTGTTGGAATTCGTTAAGTCTTCTCATTCTCGAAATATAGATGACTATATTCTGGGTAAATTGCGCACAGTGACCTGCCGGGGTAGCAGAGAGCGCTAATGTGCTGCTTCCTGGACTCAGGTAGGCGCGCCGGCCCTGGATCGAATCCGCCTGGCGGATTAACGACGAGGGCCATTATGCCGGGCAGCCTGGACGTGGTTTTTATGCGGTTTTCCACATCCTGCTAGGTGAATACCGGGGTGGTCCCCAAGTTCCACCTCAGTTACATGACTCACAGACTTCTGGAAACGTTCGCACTATTTCATGACTTGACGCAGACAGCTGGGGTACACTTCTTCCATCCCTGGGGGCTCGGGGTGGCGGCAGGAAGGGCATCCGGCCACCCTCTGCCATTAACACTGCCAAATCCGTCATAACAAATCCGACCCCGCGTCGGAGCAGGACACAAGCCCAAGAAAGAAAGAAGGAAAGAAATTGCGCACAGTGAGTTATGCTGCCTCTAGAAATATTAACAGCCTCTAACCTTAACACAGGATGATTATAATTAAACTGACGGTGTTTCGGGTGCTGCAGTGTGAACTGTATACATCGCAGGACGCTGAAGGGTTGTAGTTAGATTCATTAGTCAGTGCACTCGCGGAGTAACTATTTGTCGCTTGGCGATGCCTTTTCATTTCTTTTGTTGAAGTGATTGTTGGTGTAATTGATTAAGAAGTTTGAAGTTTTCCATACGAAATGCAATGAGTATTGAGAAGAAAGTCCTTCTGCTGGTAAAGTTGTTTTATCAGAACGGCACCATGAGCAGCGCTGAATTGCGGTAATATCGCTGACCGAAACAGCTGCATAGATGTCTCATGTCAATAAGTGGGCTAAAGAACAAGAAATCTGAAGAAACAGGTGAAAGACGCGGAGCAGCAGCGAGATGGAGGTAGCTCATTCCCATGGCAGTTGTTGACGAATTTGCTGTAGCTATAGCCGATAGTACAGCACATGCCTCACATTATTAGCCCGGGGCTCGAGCTGTGTCCTGGAATTGTCTCTTCCTGGTAAACAATTCAAAATATTTTCCCCGCATTTTACATTCGTATCCCTACAAGACACGGAATGTGCACCAAGTGAAGCCCTGAGATATTGCCCTTCTTTGTTTGACGCGCATAGAAACGGATGACATGTGGCCAGGGAATATTCTTTGGATGGAAGAGGGACATTTTACTCTCCACTGCCCCGTAAATGCATATGGGGCTCTACTCCGCCACATGTTGTGCGGTAACGTCCACTGTATTCAGCGTATGTGGCTATGTGGTGTGGTTTCACAGGCTCCTTCACCTTAAGTTTGTCTTTCTTTGAAGAGGTGACACGTCGCGGGCCTGTTAGATGCATAGCTGCACATTATAAGGACTTCTTTCTGTAACACGTGATTTGAACTCTGGAAGAACGCGATTGCGGCCACACCACTATTTCCATGCAAGATAGGGCGACATCAAATGTCACTTTACAGGTAAAAGATATGCTTCGAGAAGCCATCGGGACAACCTCGTCATCTCTAGGCAATTTCAATATGTGTGGCCTTCTAGATCCCTGACCTAAATCACCGTGAGTTCTAGTCTCAAAGTTCATATCTTTCGGGGTTGTATCTGAACTCTTCCTGATCTGAAGGATAGCATATGACGACATTCCTACTGATTGCGCCAGATATACTGCGGCCAACTTTCGACCATGCCGTGTTACGGATGCAGCATGTTGCTGAGTCGGGGGACAATTCTGGACACACGTTGAAACTTGTGACCACATCCTAATAAAAGTAACAGAACCTCAGTTATCACTTATTTGTTTGTTCCTCCCTGTTCCCTGTATCCAAAAAACATTCTGACTGCTTATAGAACCATATTTTCATTTGGTATAAGAAATCGCAACTTGTATTTTTTGCGGCATAATCTGCTAGCGCAAGAATTAATGAACATACCTACGATGTTTCCGCGTCCTGCGATGTATACAGCCCGCACTGCGGCATTGGAAACACCGTCTATGTCATTACAACCACCCGGTACTTTGTTTATTTGGTTATTAAATCTTTGATGTAAGAATTATACCTCTTAAACAGTACATTATAATAGAGTTTTAAATTTTTAATTCTGTCAGTAGTTGTATGAAATACTGAAAATCAAATTAGACAACCTGCAACTGGGACCAGGTGGCTGGATGACCCTTGTAGCCTTTTAGCGGTGAATCACAATTATTTACCAAAATGTTTAATTCTGATTTCACACTCATTAGTTTAAAAGGACTAAAATTTTTAAGGTGCCACTGTGTAATAATAGATGTTAAATTTTACGTAAAATTTTTACTTCATAGTACGTGTTTCTCAATAGTCATTTATATTTTGAAAACAGAGGTAGACTGTTTCTCTTTACACGGATCTAGAATGCTTCTGTAATAGAGATGATGCAATAAAACAACAAGTGCGTCTCGCCGTGCGGAATGGCTGCTCAGTTAGACGCGCCATGTCACGGATTGCGCTGCCTCTCCCGCCGAGGGTTTGAGTCCTCTCTCGGACATGGATGTGTGTGTTGTCCTTAGCATAAGGTAGTTTAAGTACTGTGTAAGTCTAGGGACCGATGACCTCAGCAGTTTCGGTCCTTAGGAATTCACACACACACACACACACGCACACACACACACACACACACACACACACACACGCACACAGTGTGGAGTAAAAGCCAACATGCTACAAACTCCTCCATACACTCCCCCAAGGAGGGGAAAGTAAAAGGTGTGTTTGTGTGTGTGTGTGTGTGTGAGAGAGAGAGAGAGAGAGAGAGAGAGAGAGAGCAGACAGACCACTCCATCAGAAGCACCTGATGTTGACGGAAAGGTTATTCGCCGAAATATCGTGGAATTTCAACGATAGCATCCCGCTAGACACCCGAGAACCCTGAAAAGAACACATATGCGGGAAAGGCTCCGACCACATATGAAAGTTTAATGTTTGTATAAGTGTGCTTGTTGGTGTGTATCCAGAGAAACGTCGATAACTCACTCGATACGTGCAGTTTACCTATGTCGATACCCATGGTACGTGATTTAATCGCCAAAGCTTCCAGTTAACAATGGTGGGTTATGTGCCGAGAAGTCATAAACGGACTTACCGTAATGTGAGGGAGCACATAAACCAATACCCACGCAAAATGTGAAGGAGGCGCAATACTTCATCCTGTAGCCGATCGACGTTGTGCTGTTTGTAGGATGTTGGATTCGTATTCGGGACGATGGCGGTTAAATGCCTTGTCTTCCCGTCCAGATTTGAGTTTTCCATGATTTCTCTAAATCGCGTAAGTCGAAAGCTGCGATGGTTCCTTTGAAAGGATTCGCTCAGTTTATTATTCCACCCTTTCCCAAGCCGGACTTGTGCTCCGTCCCGGAAAACTTTGTCGTCGTCCACTCTTCCTTCTATCTATGAGTATGCAGAGTTACGTTTACATTAAAATTTCCGGAATTTAACGTAAAAGTTAAGTATACACGTACATAAAAATCATTCTTAAATATTCTCATCTAAATTAAAAGTCGTTTACATTCTCGCACAGCCACCATGGTGCTGGCTGTGTCGTCGTGCGAGTGGGTTGCTGTGTTTTCCGTCTCTTGTTAACACTCCGAAGTCTTCCTGTAAGAGCCACACTTCTACAATCGATGTGTTTACGACAGGACACTCGCAATTTTGGTGGCGGCCAGTCTGCCAATAATAGCTCCATAAAAAATCTGACAGCTCGTAGAATGCCGAACATTAACAGCGCAATGACCGCTGCTATCGGCAGGAAAATGGATAAAATCCCATTTCTCGCGAGGCAGAGTTTGAATTCCATTAACTCTTTCCTTAGTATGAAAATTAGAAAACAAAAATACCTCTTTATTAACATATCAGTAAAGTAAAAATGAGATACAGGCCTCTCTCAGTGCGCTAACTGACTCATTGGCTGACTGACTCATCACCGCCCAGCCCAAACCGAATGGGTTTCAATTGAAGCTGAAGGTCTTTTTTTTTCTTTTTTTGAAAAATGTCGCTATTAAGGTAATTTTGAAGCTGGACCTACGAAAATTGGTATTTGACTTCTTGATGTTGTTGTTGTTGTTGTGGTCTTCAGTCCTGAGACTGGTTTGATGCAGCTCTCCATGCTACTCTATCCTGTGCAAGCTTCTTCATCTCCCAGTACTTACTGCAGCCTACATCCTTCTGAATCTGCTTAGTGTATTCATCTCTTGGTCTCCTTCTACGATTTTTACTCTCCACGCTGCCCTCCAATACTAAATTGGTGATCCCTCGATGTCTCAGAACATGTCCTACCAACCGATCCCTTCTTCTAGTCAAGTTGTGCCACAAGCTCCTCTTCTCCCCAATTCTATTCAATACCTCCTCATTAGTTATGTCATCTACCCATAAAATCTTCAGCATTTTTCTGTAACACCACATTTTACTTATCGATCATAAATAAAGAAATACTTATTTCAGCATTTTTTCGAAATTTAACCCTATGGGGGTTATTAAAAAACTAATAAAGTGTTTTGATAGCTACGTCTATGAACACTGCTATTTTACTTCTCGGTCAGGAATTAAAAAATACGTGTTTCAGTGTTTTTGTTAAATGAACATCGAAGGGTGTGAAATGGAGGATGAGACTTTTTATGAAAAATTTTATTATGAAACCATTTATAAAGCTACATCTCTGAAAATTTAAATTTGGCTTCTCAGTCAGGAATCATAAAATACCTGTTTCACTGTTTTTGGAAATTCACCCCCTATGGGGGTCAAATGGGGAATGAAATTTTTTAAGGAAATATTTCATTGTGCAATAATTTTTTAAGCTAAATCTATGAAAATTTTGTACTTAGCTTCTGTGTTAAGAATAAATATATGCATGTCACAATTTTGAAAATTCAACCCCTATGGGCGAAATAAGTGGTGAAACGTTATAAGAAAATACACTCCTGGAAATGGAAAAAAGAACACATTGACACCGGTGTGTCAGACCCACCATACTTGCTCCGGACACTGCGAGAGGGCTGTACAAGGAATGATCACACGCACGGCACAGCGGACACACCAGGAACCGCGGTGTTGGCCGTCGAATGGCGCTAGCTGCGCAGCATTTGTGCACCGCCGCCGTCAGTGTCAGCCAGTTTGCCGTGGCATACGGAGCTCCATCGCAGTCTTTAACACTGGTAGCATGCCGCGACAGCGTGGACGTGAACCGTATGTGCAGTTGACGGACTTTGAGCGAGGGCGTATAGTGGGCATGCGGGAGGCCGGGTGGACGTACCGCCGAATTGCTCAACACGTGGGGCGTGAGGTCTCCACAGTACATCGATGTTGTCGCCAGTGGTCGGCGGAAGGTGCACGGGCCCGTCGACCTGGGACCGGACCGCAGCGACGCACGGATGCACGCCAAGACCGTAGGATCCTACGTAGTGCCGTAGGGGACCGCACCGCCACTTCCCAGCAAATTAGGGACACTGTTGCTCCTGGGGTATCGGCGAGGACCATTCGCAACCGTGTCCATGAAGCTGGGCTACGGTCCCGCACACCGTTAGGCCGTCTTCCGCTCACGCCCCAACATCGTGCAGCCCGCCTCCAGTGGTGTCGCGACAGGCGTGAACGGAGGGACGAATGGAGATGTGTCGTCTTCAGCGATGAGAGTCGCTTCTGCCTTGGTGCCAATGATGGTCGTATGCGTGTTTGGCGCCGTGCAGGTGAGCGCCACAATCAGGACTGCATACGACCGAGGCACACAGGGCCAACACCCGGCATCATGGTGTGGGGAGCGATCTCCTACACTGGCCGTACACCACTGGTGATCGTCGAGGGGACACTGAATAGTGCACGGTACATCCAAACCGTCATCGAACCCATCGTTCTACCATTCCTAGACCGGCAAGGGAACTTGCTGTTTCAACAGGACAATGCACGTCCGCATGTATCCCGTGCCACCCAACGTGCTCTAGAAGGTGTAAGTCAACTACCCTGGCCAGCAAGATCTCCGGATCTGTCCCCCATTGAGCATGTTTGGGACTGGATGAAGCGTCGTCTCACGCGGTCTGCACGTCCAGCACGAACGCTGGTCCAACTGAGGCGCCAGGTGGAAATGGCATGGCAAGCCGTTCCACAGGACTACATCCAGCATCTCTACGATCGTCTCCATGGGAGAATAGCAGCTTGCATTGCTGCGAAAGGTGGATATACACTGTACTAGTGCCGACATTGTGCATGCTCTGTGGCCTGTGTCTATGTGCCTGTGGTTCTGTCAGTGTGATCATGTGATGTATCTGACCCCAGGAATGTGTCAATAAAGTTTCCCCTTCCTGGGACAATGAATTCACGGTGTTCTTATTTCAATTTCCAGGAGTGTATTTCCCTGGGATAGCATTTTTAAAGCTATATCTTTGAAAATTGGTGTTTACCATCTCGGTTAGAAATGAAAAAAATACGTGTTTCACTGTTTTTGGAAATTCAAGTCCTAAGGGGGCTATATAGGGTCACATTCAATCACTGACTCATCACTGACCCCCCGAAACCGCTAAGGATGGAAGTTTGTGGTTTGAAGAGGATGTGAGTCTGACATTGCAGACATCGTTTAAGAAGGGCTGTCGGAAATTCCCCTTCTAAGGAGGTAAAATACGGGATGAAAGGCTTTTTGAAAGTATGTCGCTGTTAAGGGAGTTTTGGAGCAAGAACTATGAAAACTGGTATTTGTTATCTCAGTCAGAAAATAACAACACGTGTTTCAGCATTTTTGGAAATTCAGGCACTAAGGGGGTGAAATAGTGGGTGAAACCTTTTTTGAAAGTAAATAATTACTGAATACCCACGAAAAGATTTTTAAGGTTTCATTTATGACATTTGGTATTTGACTTCCAGTGTTTCTGGAAATTTAGCCCGTAACAGGTTTGCAGTAGAGGATGAAAATTTTTAAGAAAATATTTTCTTATGTTAAAAAAAGTTTAAAGTTAGATTTATGAAAACTGATATCTCGTTTCTCGATTAGACATTAACAAATATTTATTAAGGGTTGAAGGCTGCCATGGAAATATCTTAACAAGGATCCAAAAGGCATGATATATAAGAGCTGTGGACTCCAGCTGACAGAATGGCGTTATGCTCAGGAGTACATTCGGAAAAGAGCAAGCTTATATGGCCTTAATTGGCGTGATAAGCATAGAAGCTGTTGCAATTTGTGAACAACATAAAAATTGTGTTAAATAAAAACAAAAATGTATTTGCAGGCCATACAGTTTATGCGAGCAAAGCAACGGGCGCTAAGCTAGTTGATAAGCGACCAAGTAGAAGGAGTGGTAGGATGGTAGGTTGGTTGGTTTATGACTGGCGGGGGGGGGGGGGCGAAGGGACCAAACTACTTGGTCAACGGTCCCTTGTTCGTATAAAACAAGTCCACGAGGGAAAGAATGAAATAAAGTTAGTTTACTGCACAAAACCTTGACAAAACTAAAACCACAAGAACTACAGAAGGGTAACAAACATTTCAATGGACAACACATGAAAACCTCCAGCCTAAAAGTACTAGGGTAGAGAACACAGATGCACAAGGAACATGTTCTAAAACTTAAATGGAACGATAAAACCCACCCTGACGTTTAAAGCGTAAAACCAAATCAGCCGATGTGGTGTTGTCAGCTAAAAGTAACGGTAACAAGTCCGGTAACTGAAGATTCTGTCGCAGGACAGCCAAAGCAGGACAGTGCCACAAAATGTGGGCCACCGTCAACCGGCTGCCACATCGACACTTGGCTGGATCGTCACGGTGGAGGAGGTAGCCGTGGGTCAGCCAAGCAGGCCGATGCAGAGCTGGCAGAGGACCACAGGGTCCGTGTGGGAGGCCTCTATGGAGGACTTCCACACATGCGTGACACCTAGCATCGCCAAAGGCCACCTGGCATGAGGGCGATTGCCGGAAGTCCCAATGCCCCAGGCACATGGGCATCTTCCTTGGCATACGGGGCTGCAACCAACAGGGTGCTCCAGTACACTAGCTAGTCCGGTGTGGTGCTGTCGCCATATACCTTGTTGGTTGTAGCCCCCTGACTACACAGCTCTGCAGATGCCTGCGCCATTAACTCCCCACGTATGCCAAGGAGTAGATGCCTGTCTACTTGGGGCATTGGGATTCTCGGCAATGGCAATCTTGCCAGGTAGCAGAAGGGCCCTGGTTGGAGTGGGTGGCAGCAGGGCGGATGATCCGCAATGAAGCAGGCTATGTCATCTCTCGCTAGTGGTTAAACACCAGCAGTTTCTAAGCGTTCAAGGTCTCAATTCAATGCAAGGCTTTATGACCCCAAAGCGTTCCCCTCCTTGGACACACCATGGGAGGAACGCAGGCTAAAGATAGAAGCGAACCTTATTTACCCCAATACCTAGTATGTACAAAGACTGTTGGGAAATCTTTCCTGTCGATGAAGTCTCAGTTTTTTGTGCAAACAAGTCCATTGTGATCGTCGGCGCGTGGATGGACGAAAGCACAACCAGGAAGTTGTTCTCACCCAGCGGCTGGAGAATGAGCGGAGATGCAGATCAATGACGTCAAAGGGTGCTAAACATATCAGCGTACGATGGACATGATGCACTACATAAGAAGCCCCTCCCCAGTTCGCTCTCTCTTCGGAAAACTCTTGAAAAATGTAGGGCAAAGTCTGCAGAGGACTATCACAGAAAGGTCAAAACGTTATATAGTCCTTTTAGTGGACTCTGATAACAGGCAGGAATACCTCGGGCCTATTCAAATGGTTCAAATGGCTCTGAGCACTATGGGACTTAACTTCTCAGGTCATCAGTCCCCTAGAACTTAGAACTACTTAAAGTTAACTAACCTAAGGACATCACACACATCCATGCCCGAGGCAGGATTCGAACCTGCGACCGTAGCGGTCGCGCAGTTCCAGACTGTAGCGCCTAGAACCGCTCGGCCACCCCGGCCGGCCTCGGGCCTATTCCAACCCAGCACTAGCAGGGGGGAGGGGCTGGAGGGAAGTAGTAGTGGACCTTGGGATCTCTTACTACTTCCTCCAGCTTGTCTTTACTTTAGACACTACGTAGACTCGGATAATTTTATTGTAATATCTGAAGAGATGACCAAAACGTAGAAGTAGACTACAAAAGCTACCGAGGAAACGACAAATGATGAAGTTTATAAAGAATTTTTGCTCAACGTAGACGGTGTCAGAGACCTGTACCGGGAAGACTAAACAGGAACCTGCAGCAAACAGAAGTGGTAGAAGAGATTGTGCAACAATGGAAAATACAAGAAATGCAGTAACGAAGACTGCTGGTGAAGCACTGGCTAAGAGGAAAGACATACGACGTACAAGGGGCCTCAAAATCTGGGCACCACATCTTGCAGAGACACTAAAGTTCAAACATAAATCTTATCTCTATTATTTTAAAACCCGGAAGTGGAAAATAATCACATTTACAAACAATAGAGGCCATTGCTAAATAGAGACCGGTTTCAAAGTGTAATTGAAGATACTATACATGGAACAGAAGCACTAGCCCATTAGACACTGAAAATAATTAGAGAAGCAGACAGAGAAACAGTACAGATAAAGAACGTTGAACAGAGGCGGTGGGTCGAAACAAAAATCCCTTTAAAATACAGATGGACGGAGTGAAAATAGAGAAATGAGATATGCTGACTCGCGACGTATGGACGATTTATGCATAGAAGAGATGTCGGAGGATATGAAGGCCTTGAAAAACAAGAAAGTTACAGGCATGGTTAGCAACTCCTAAAATACAGTTGCATTTCTCTTCATCTGAGACTGGTGAATATATTCCTTAAGTGTTGGAAAGAAGTGTCATATCAAGATCATCGCAACAAAGGGCATAGAAATAACTGCCAGAATTGCAGAGGGATTAAGTTACTAAATGTAACATACAAGGCTTACGGTTTCATTGTGATAAATATGAGTTTCTGCAGAAGTAAATCGAAGGCAAAGTATGTGTGATGAAACAGGTCATTCTAAAACATAAAATATTTACACGAGAAATCCACTTAGTATACGTTGTTTTGGAAGATGTCTTTGATAAAGTTATTAGAGACAAATAGTGGAGCAGTATTAAAAAGAGGGTCCCAGTCCATCTAATAAACACCTTAAGTAGCCTATACAAAAATTGGGAGAGGGGGGAGGGGGGGACGTGAGACAAGAGTGCAGAATTTCACCATTCTATTTTATGAACTGTGAATGTACAATGTGGCCAGAAACAGTCTGAGAAGCTTGTAAGGATGATGCAAGGTAGGCTGCGCTGACGAATAATTGTTAAGAAAAAAATCGTTAAGTTTCTGTCTTTCTGAGTTAATCAGATTGAAGTTAGCCAGTCAAGCCGTTGCGAGCGCAAATTCAAGTGAACGCCACAGGCGGTGTCTCCATAATTGTTCACCGTTTGGTTTCCTAAAACCGAACAAGAGAGCGGTAAAAAATTGGACATGTGACGGTAGAAAGGATCGAACCCGAACGCTATAATCTACGCATGCCACTTCAATTTGCACGCGCAATGTCCTAATTGACTAACGTCAATGATAATTAACTCAGTACCAAGTATCAATTTTTTTTTCTTAATAGATATTTGGCAGCACAAACTACCCTGCAACACCTTTATAAGTTTTCCAGGCTTGTTAGGCTGTTGCAGATTTTCCAGGCTGTTTCTGACCAGCCTGTATATAAAAGTTGTGGGGGCTAAGACAGGTCACGCCCAAATACAGGGTGCTCAAAAGACAGTGTCGAATACTTTGAGAGGTGGGAGTACTTATCAAAACAAAAAAATCAGGCTAACAAACATCGGTCCAGAAATGCATACTTTATGAGAAAATTCCAGTAAACATGAGTCCAGAAATGCATACTTTATGTGACAAACACGTGATTACAGTAGGTGTTCTAGGTGGCATCAGTTCATGACAATGCACCCCTCTGCCCTCCGGCTCTAAGGAATGACGCGCTCTCTGAAGTATATCCAGCTGTTGCACTTGCTGGCACGCACTGTAGGCGAGACCAAATAGTGTCCACACGTCGTTGATTGGCATGGCGTAGATCATTTCCTTCAAGTGTCCTCCTAACAAAAAGGATAGGGGATTGAGGTCTGGGGAACGAGGTTTGGGGTTACCCCGACCCATTCAGAGGTCCTGAAGTCCTGAAATGTCTGCTTCAGATTTTCGCGCCCATTGTGACGAATGTGTGAACTACGTTTGTATTGGTTGCTGTAGTGGCACAGCCTCCAGCAAGGTAGGCTATACATTAATGAGGAAGTCCAGATAATGCTCACAAGTTCACCTTTGTGGTAGCACGTACTGCCCTATTAATCTATCACCAAGTACGCCTGCTCATACGTTGACTGAGAATCCCCGATGCCGTCCTTCCTGAATTGCTTGGGGATTTACATTCGACCATACTTGTTGGTTATGGAAATTCAAAACGCTGTCTCTTGTGAACACTGCCTCTTAGGAAACTAAAATATTGGATGTGAGCAGTGGAGCAACAACCATTGCCGTCTGTATGATTCTCCTGTGGTCTTAGGCCCTGACCCCGCTGTAGATGATGCGGGTACAGCAACTAACCGTTAAGTACCCAAAGGTAAGAGTGTGAGTCACGCCTTCTGCTGCTGCTAATCATCGCACACTGGTTCCAGCGGTTTCTTCCACCGAACGTAACACACCCTCCTCCGTGTGAGGCGACTGGACTGTGCGGAGTCATCCACTGAAAGTCTTAGAAGATGCGAGGGTACGTGTGTCCCTAAGACGATGGAAAAGTCTGCCAAACAGCTTATCAGAGGACACTGTGCACTGTGGATGTTTTCCAGCGTAGAGGGCACAGGTTCGCAGGCTGCTTCCATTTACTAAAGAATAGCAGACTCTCATTTCCGCCATTTCACTTCTCGAGTAGTGGGCTGCCATTGCTAACAAGTGGTGGAAGAGAGAAAATGTAAAAGCATTACGTTATTTGTATGTATAAACAGCGAAATACAGTAAATACATAAGTGAATACGGGATTGGACGTAGGTAAAACATGATACGCCCGGAGGATTGACAGTGCTGTACAATAAGTCACACAAACACGACTAACGTAGCCTACAACACGACTGGAAAGACACAACTGACTGCAGACCACCTAATGATAGGCAGAGTGCTGTAAGACGTCATGATACTCTGTCAACACATATAACGGAGCGCCAGTGCTACTGCTGTGCTAATATCTGCAATCAAGCGTGACGCTGCCCTTCCTATAAACATGTGTTTACCTCGGAAAGTTTGCGTTCCCGGAAGCATGCTCAATGGACTTATTTTTCTTGTTTTGATGGGTACTGAGTACTACCACCTCTAAAAGTATTAGATACTTGTTTTTGAACACCCTGTACATACGGTTTTTACCAAGTTATAGCGGACAATTTGAAAGACTTTTTTGTAATTTACAGATGCCGAATTACGACGACGACTTCGTTTCGTTTCCTGGTGGGACTAGATACTTTTTTCTGTGGCGTTTTAAAGAAGCTTCTAACAGAAATTCAGCGACATAACATTTATGGGTCTTGATCAAATAGTATCAAGACAACAACTGCGCAAAACCTTTGCACCGCCGTCAGGAGAAGAGGATCCACAAACGCTCGCCTACTATGCCAAATATAAACGAGCACGCAATTCAGGTACGGTTCATGTATTTACTATCGCGGCTGTCATACCAAGTGCTAGAACAGGTTTACCTCGCACTCTTCTACACGATAGGAGGTGATTCTGGAGAAAAAAATAGTACATGTTGAATTTCACCTGGAGTTAACGGCAACCCACGCCTGTGTTACAAGGCATTTCCTGCCTTCGGATGTCATCGGTGTTCCCTTATAGACTTATGGTTTCCATTTTCGCCATAGATAAAAATATAGAACAGTTGAGTTTTGCAATGTGCAGAATATCCTGAACGACCGTTCCAATGGTTTCCAAAGGTCTTTTGGGAGTGTCTGCAGTTACATGTGTGGAATGGGACGAAAATCCGTCATGTTGATACCACGTTGATTGCCTTATGTCCAGTGGGATGTCTTCCAATAACTGCGGCAGCACCATGTCTTAGGAACTCTAGATACTTGAGCATACTGCTATTCCCATCATTAAAACAGGGACCAGTGATGCGGGGTCTTGAAAAACAGACAAACGTTGATAAACCAAGAGCGTTTCTTATCTATTTCTTTCAGTCAGCGTGCATTTTCAAATGATGATTATGCATATTGCGAAGATTGCTTTGCCCGTGGTCCGTAAACGACGCTTCTCCCTTAAACAAAATTTTGCATACATATCAGCCGCATCACTTCCGGAAAATTGTGACCAATTTTCGAAGTCATTGCAATTACGCTGTAGATGCAGGACAATGTGAAGAGGATGAAATTCAATTGAATATAGTGATGGCAGAATACTCGTTTTGTTGATCCCTCCGTTCTTCCTCTGCTAGTCAGACACACGCACGATGCATTTTGTATCAGTGAGGGTGCTGTTCTTGTGTAGAACTGACTGAAGGAGATTGCGATAGTCTGGAGCCTCGTCACGAGTACATCGGAAGCGGCACAACTTGTCGGGTGTAAGAGGAGAGCTGTGATGCGTGTCTTCAACACATGGCGAAAGCGAGGTGAAACCACGTCCAGACATCGTGGGGTCGGGCAGCCGCTCCCCATTACGAATGTTGAATGTCTTAGGCTGGGAAGACTGGTAAAACACGACAGGTGGTGAACTGTGGCAGAACTAACAACAGACTTCAGTGCAGAGTGCAAGTGTGTGTGAACACACAGTGCATCGAACTCTCCTAATGATAGGCCTCCGCAGCCGATGACCCATGCACCTGCCAGTGTTAACACCACAACTGTGACTGGAACACGCACGTGATCATCGGCACTGGACGATGGCGCAGTGACAGAATGTTGCGTGGTCTGCTGAAACCGTCGTCTTCCATGGGAACAGTTCCTTGACACCTGTACTGCGGCAGGGAGACAAGCTAGCGGCGTCTCCATTGTGCTGTGTGGATCATCCAAGTGGGCAATCATGGGTCCAGTAGAGCTCGTGCGATGCACATGACGGCCCAGGGTTTGTCGTAAACTGCTGGCACACCACGTACATCCGTTAATGACGATCTTCTTTCCCGACGGCAGTGGCATTTTTCGGGTAGATAAGGTACCATGTCATAAATCCAGGAGTATTATTCAGTGGCCTGAGGAACAGAGTAGCGTAGCGAGTCCCAATTGATGTGGTGGTCCCCAAAGTTACCAGATCTGAACCTGATCGAATACGTCTGGGATGTGGCTGAACCTCCCGTCAGAGCTCATGACGCTCCTCCCCGGAATTTACCTGAGTTAAGTTACTTGTGTGTGTGTAGATGTGGCACCAACCCCATCCAGCAACCTAAGAAGGCCTCACTACTTGCACGCCAAGACGCGTCGCCGCTGTTATCCGTGCCAAAGGTGGACATATCGGCTGTTAGGTAGGTGGTCATAATGTTCTGGATGATAAGTGTATTTATTTAACCTTCAGGTAACACTTAGGAGTTGTTCATTGTTATCTTTAGGATCTTTCATACTATTTTAGTTCTTAGGTATACTTTCAGCTAGCCTTTTTAAAGAGGAACAAAATTTAATACACTCCTGGAAATTGAAATAAGAACACCGTGAATTCATTGTCCCAGGAAGGGGAAACTTTATTGACACATTCCTGGGGTCAGATACATCACATGATCACACTGACAGAACCACAGGCACATAGACACAGGCAACAGAGCATGCACAATGTCGGCACTAGTACAGTGTATATCCACCTTTCGCAGCAATGCAGGCTGCTATTCTCCCATGGAGACGATCGTAGAGATGCTGGATGTAGTCCTGTGGAACGGCTTGCCATGCAATTTCCACATGGCGCCTCAGTTGGACCAGCGTTCGTGCTGGACGTGCAGACCGCGTGAGACGACGCTTCATCCAGTCCCAAACATGCTCAATGGGGGACAGATCCGGAGATCTTGCTGGCCAGGGTAGTTGACTTACACCTTCTAGAGCACGTTGGGTGGCACGGGATACATGCGGACGTGCATTGTCCTGTTGGAACAGCATGTTCCCTTGCCGGTCTAGGAATGGTAGAACGATGGGTTCGAAGACGGTTTGGATGTACCGTGCACTATTCAGTGTCCCCTCGACGATCACCAGTGGTGTAGGGCCAGTGTAGGAGATCGCTCCCCACACCATGATGCCGGGTGTTGGCCCTGTGTGCCTCGGTCGTATGCAGTCCTGATTGTGGCGCTCACCTGCACGGCGCCAAACACTCATACGACCATCATTGGCACCAAGGCAGAAGCGACTCTCATCGCTGAAGACGACACGTCTCCATTCGTCCCTCCATTCACGCCTGTCGCGACACCACTGGAGGCGGGCTGCACGATGTTGGGGCGTGAGCGGAAGACGGCCTAACGGTGTGCGGGACCGTAGCCCAGCTTCATGGAGACGGTTGCGAATGGTCCTCGCCGATACCCCAGGAGCAACAGTGTCCCTAATTTGCTGGGAAGTGGCGGTGCGGTCCCCTACGGCACTGCGTAGGATCCTACGGTCTTGGCGTGCATCCGTGCGTCGCTGCGGTCCGGTCCCAGGTCGACGGGCACGTGCACCTTCCGCCGACCACTGGCGACAACATCGATGTACTGTGGAGACCTCACGCCCCACGTGTTGAGCAATTCGGCGGTACGTCCACCCGGCCTCCCGCATGCCCACTATACGCCCTCGCTCAAAGTCCGTCAACTGCACATACGGTTTACGTCCACGCTGTCTCGGCATGCTACCAGTGTTAAAGACTGCGATGGAGCTCCGTATGCCACGGCAAACTGGCTGACACTGACGGCGGCGGTGCACAAATGCTGCGCAGCTAGCGCCATTCGACGGCCAACACCGCGGTTCCTGGTGTGTCCGCTGTGCCGTGCGTGTGATCATTGCTTGTACAGCCCTCTCGTAGTGTCCGGAGCAAGTATGGTGGGTCTGACACACCGGTGTCAATGTGTTCTTTTTTCCATTTCCAGGAGTCTACTATAATTCCTAACGTCTAAATCACATTTTCCCTACCATCCAGAAACACAGTTTCCTTTGTGATTAATTTTCATCCTCATTTAACTTTGTCATGGGAATAAAAGAGGTGTGATGTAGTCCAAGAAGGAAACATTACACAAAACTGTACTATATGAATAAATATACGCTGTCCAGTAACATCAGTGTGACCACCTGCGAAAAGCCGGAATAGCCACAGTGTACAGCGCAGACCCTTTCGAGAAGTGTAGGAAGAGACCAGTGAGATCATGGTAGGCACAAACAGGGATTTGGAACCATGCCAACTCCAGTGCCCTGGCCAGCTAAGTTCCTCGATTGAGGACCTATGGCACTTACAGCCCAATCGAAGTTGTCTCACAGATTCTTAATTGGCTTTAAATCCAGGCGTTTGGTGGTCGGGATAATATGGTAAACTTATACTAGTGCTCTTCGAAATACGCACGTAGACAGCGAGTATGTAATATATTGCATTGTCCTGCAGGTGGACGCCGTCGTAGCGAGGAAAATGAAACAGCATGTAGGGTGGGACATGGCAGCCAAGTATAGATGCATGCATGTGTTGATCTGTTGTGTCTTGCAGAATGATGAGATCACTTAGGGATTGCCACGAAAATATTCCCGAGACCATAAAGCTCCCTCCTCCAGCCTGGGCGTCTCTGCTTTCAGACGTTTCACGCCATACATGCCAACGTCAATCTGTGCGATGGAGCATAATACGTGACTCATCTGAAAACAAAACACCACCTGTCACCACTCAGCGGACGTCCAGTATTGGCGTTGAAATTCCAGCCTTCGTTGCCGATGCACAATAGTCTGCTTGGGTGTATGAAGCAGACGCCAGCTGCGGAGGTCCATGGGCAGCACGTTCGCTGAACGTTCGTTGAGGAGACAGTGCGGGTAGCTCCTTGATTCACGTCGAGGGTCAAATGCCCAACAGTTGGACTTCTACTCGCCAGTACACATCTCCACAGCCGTCGCTCACCCCTGTCATCTGTGGCCTGTGCTGCACGACAGTTGTTTGGAAAACGTTATTTTTCCATGCACTGCATTCTTTAAACGCAACTGCACGTGAACAGTTTACAAACTTAGCTGTGTTGGAAACGCTTCCATATTTGGCACTCAAGCAAATGACTATACTCCTTGTCACGCCAGATAAATCACTCCGTTTCCGCATTACCACAACGACTGCACTTTTCCTGCGTCCCCGGGACACACTTTATATACCCTGCAGCGCGCTTTAAATAGTCATTTCTCTGTTATGCTTGCTGACACTATCGCGCGTTATCAAAACTGTCTCTCGGGCCGCACTCTACTGTCTCCAGTTGCTAAATATCGCGATCTCATCTCGATTACTTCCCTGTTCCTGTATCGGGCTTTACTTTTTGATTTTAATTGTGTGTTTGACCGAGTCAGTCGTGATTTTCTATTGCTAGTGCTGACGACTGTTGGTTTTACTGATGCTACACAACGGTTATTCATGTCTCTGATTACTAGTATTCAGGCGTCTATTGACGTGAATGGTCGTCTAACTCCCCCCCCCCCTTCCCGCCCCCTCCCCACCCATAGAGGAGTGTCGAGGTGTCCTGCATGGGAGTCCCCTATCTAATTCGCTATTCGTGCTATTTCTGGAACCTTTATTGAGGTCCATAGTTGCTCGATTGGGAGGCTGGTCGTTATTGGGAGCAAGGTTCATCTTTCGTCCGTACGCAGATTACCGACCGGAAGTGTCGGTTACTCAATTTGCGGGGATTTGACGCGGTCGCCCGCCATCGATCGTTGGGTGGTATTATTCGTCGTTGTCCGATGAAGATAGCTGCGTTGAACTGGAAGTCCGTCCCGGACAGGATTGAAGGAGCGATCCTTGAAAACGAACGTCACTCCCTCTCGTTACTTCATAAGGTTCGGAGCTTGGAAACTTACGTCTTGACCAAACCCTGTTTTGTAGCCAAAATTATTCCCCTTGGGGCGACGGTGTCACGGAAGTTTCAACGACTATCGGACACGTTTATCTGGTGAAATTCTGTTTACTGTGTGCGCTATGAAGTTATGGTGAAAGCTCAGCTGGTGGTAGCTCTGGGCCTCCCTGATGTTCGGGCCAAGGCTTCTGCTTTATTTCTTCGGCGCACTGTTTTAACGTTTCTTCGCGTACCCCAGTCACTTACACCTCGCCTCTTTGACTCTCTTCGACCTGTGAGCTTAACCCCTCCGGAAGACGTTGGAAGGATAAATAATAAATTAAGTCATATTTGGAAATTTTTTGTTGATGTCAGTTGTTTGTGAGTTGATATTGTTTCTCATGCCCACCTCTCCGTCAAAATGCTGTTATGTCGCTGGACGTTTCAAAATGGCTCTTCCTCGGTGGAATCCCTGTCGCGAGAGAGATTGGAATGATGTTTGGTCCAATGTAAGCCTACGCATTTTGCCGATGGAAATGGCGTAATCATGGTACCAAGTCGTTCATAATCTTCTCCCCAACAACTATCGACTTTTTCGCACTGGCCTTCGTGAGATATGCCGAAGTAGTCGTTGCCATGAAAAAACGGATACATTATGTCATCAGTTGGACACCTGTGGACACAGACGATGGAGTTGTCTCCGTCGGCAATTGACGTTCCTTGCCAGAACGACACAAACGACAATCTCCAGTGAAATTGTCCTGCATCCCGATTCAACCTTCTTTCTCAGAACGAATAATACAGGTATGTTGTTTGTCCGGTATTATGTTCGTAATTACTTGGTGGAGAGCGGGTATGACCTAGAAGCTTGTGCCTTTCACAAGTATATGGTTACTGTATAATGGACACAGCAAAGAACGGCAGTCTATCGTTATATTTTTGCGAATGTGCTGTATTTGGTACTTAATCGTTCAGGAATGGATAAAGTGCGTACTCCCTTTCCTGTCCGTACGTTTTATTCTTCTTACTTTGTTTTTGGTAAACGTGGGAAAAAAGGTGTTGTGTTAACCGACCCTCTTGGTATTTTCGTCAAGATACCTACTCAAGGCGTGTTGTTGGACAGTTTATTTCCTTCCTGTGGCCCTGTTTGTCCTGTTTTTCCGTTTAATTAATAAAAAACAAACAAAAATTGTTGTAGGCCATGACTGGAAATGAGGAATAAAGTCTGATCTAGCTTCATTCTGTTTTCAGTAGCAAGTCGCAAGGTTTCATCAAAAAAAGGAAGAGAAATTAATTAACAAAAAATAAAAACTTAAAGAGGCCGAGCATCATGTGTGAGAGCAACACAGTGACCGAAGGGGGGGGGGGGGAGATATCGAGGCTAGGCCCCGGGACTCGACCCCTGCCCTTCTTGTGTTCACCCAGCCTGACTGTGTCCGTTCCTTCTTGCCGCATCAGGGGGAAAAAGATCCGTGAGCTATAAGTTGTGAAGTTAAACGTAGCAGTTCGGCGTCCACATCAAACCAAAAATTAATTACGTGGTTTTGTTATCTAAATGATTCTGGAAAAAACCTGAGTAGGCTGCTGGGCAATAAAATTCACAAAAAAAAAAAAAATTGTGAAATGACCGCTGGCGATAAGCGGAAAAAGCATTGGTAGAGCATTTTTCCGCGAAAGTGTAAGTCGATCCCGAGCCTCTAACCGACAAACAGTTTTAATCTGCCAGGAAGTTTCATATCAGCGCACACCGCTCTGCAGAATGAAAATGTCACTGTGGAATGTTCGGTACTAGATTGGCCTCCCCAACGTGTCCAGTAATATTTTGTTGCTTCCAGACAGTATGGCGACGGATCAGAGCGCGTGACGTATATTTCGTGGATTCTTCCGATTTTGCCGGCCGGAGTGGCCAAGCGCGACCGCTACGGCCGCAGGTTCGAATCCTGCCTCGGGCATGGATGTGTGTGACGTCCTTAGGTTAGTTAGGTTTAAGTAGTTCCACGTTCTAGGGGACTGATGACCTCAGAAGTTAAGTCCCATAGTACTCAGAGCCATTTGAACCATTTATTCCAATTTTCTTAGGTAGCCACCTCCTTTCGTACTTCCCTTACTGGACCAAGCAATAGTCGTGTTAAAGGGCTTCATTCTCCTTCCGTTTACAGGCCTTGTTCGTCTCTGCAGTGGTGTATATTGGCCTTACTCGTTCTGAGACAGCATCAACTACAAAATTTGATTATCAAAGTCCTCTTTAACTACGAGGGCTGTTCGTAAAGTAACGTCGGATCAGTCACAATATGGAAACCACAGTGATAATTTAAAACAAAAATGATTTTGCAGGAGCTTACTACACCTTCCACATACTTCTCTACATAGTTGCCGCTCCGGGTTAGACATTTATCGTAGCATTATACCAACTTTCCGATACACTCTGTTGTGTACTTCGTACACAATGGTAAGCACTGGTGGGCTACAGAGTGATGCGTCAACTGTCGTTGTATTTCTTGTATTTCTCCAACCTTACGAAGGCTCATTACAAATAAGCAACAAGAAACAGAATCCAGCTATCCAACGTTACAGACGAGACTCGCTGTACAACTACACGAATGATTGTGTAATCGCGATGAGGCTCCAAGTGGGAGTGGGCTTGTGTTTGCCGTCGGGCGGCCTATATCGTGGCGGCAGAGGGTGCTCGTAGTCCAGAGCTGCTGGAAGCGTGGCTCAGCGGGTGTATTACATTGGGTCCGCAGATCTCACGCGATCACTATGGGCGGCAGATGGAAACTTGCTATTCGCTGATACGCTGTGGGATAGTATCGATACTTGATACCACACCCTCGTCATAGAAGCCAGACGCCTGTGCTTACCACGACTTCTCTACGTTGGTCTCCAGTTTGTTGTCTGTCTGACAATTCTGTCTTCATTGCCAGAGATTCATGTGAGCAGAGATGAACATCAGAGAGATTCAAGTCCGGGCCGTATGGTGATTCATCAAACACCCCATTTAGAACGCTGCTGGGACGTCCCCATTGCCCCTGCTGTGTGCGACCGAGAATTGTCATGAAAAACGAAATGCATGACAGTTACGTTAAATAGAGTTGCATGAAATCAGGCGAAACCTCTCAGGGGGCACTATTACACTATTATTCTAGGTATCTTTACGTATTCATAACTGAAAAGAGCGACGTGACGCGATCAATACGCATGTTAAAGACACTGTGCAAAGCTTCAACGGATTTTCATTGTCTTCGTATATCCATAATCAAAATGAGTGTATGTATGCGTCGAATAGTCTGGTTCTCGATACTGCAAGTGGAACACTTCCACGATTCCGTATCCTTGGTGCTGAAGTTATCTTAGTTACGATCTGTGAACTACTAGTTTTGATTTCATACTAGTCACTACATGCCTTCCGCATGGAACACGACCATCTCACCACCGACTAACTAGTATTAGCCACTTATTATCTCTGTCCACAAGTATGGTGAGTTACTTGTAAAATGTTGTCTACTTAGACGTCCTACACGTCATAATAACGAAGCAGGACCGTTTCTCCGTCCGCTTACCGCGTGTTACTGTTACTTTACTCTTAGTATGACTTATCTTCCTTTGTAGATTCAATGTCAACTTGCTGGACGATACTTGAACTGTTTCCCCCGCGTGTAGAGATTCTGCTGTTTAATACTGTTTATAAGATAGTAATTCACGTGTTTATATCCGTTTATACCTAATATAGAGTTTAATTTGTTGTCATTTCGATGAAGAGCTTACCCTCCTTAGATAGACTTTATACTTGGTACATTATCAACTTCCGTTATTATAGTCAGTCTGCCGTAGTTAGTAAATTGGTCTTATAGTCAAAATAATTGTGCTTCCAACATTCATGCTCGTTTGTTGTAAATCAGTGGGTAGCCGATATGCCTTAACTACCAATTCTATACAAGAACTGAAGTTTAAAGAAAAGTAAAATGAATGAATCCTCATGATGTAGTAGTTACACATCATGTATTTTAGTGAGTGGCTGTGTTTCTGTGTATTTACTAAAGGAAGAATAAATAGGTTGCATATATGACCGTTTATTTCAACTGACATAACCTAGATTGCTTCTATTTAGAACATTGCCGTGTACCTGATCGTACGTTTGACCATGTAAACTTACAGGAATTGATTATTTTAGACCTTGGTCATAGCCTTCGATGAGACACCGACATAGGAATTATTTCAGTAACGTTAACTTATACTTTTATTGTAATGAATAGTTAAATTGATTAGTTTGTATTTTGCACTTTCACTACCTTGTATCAAGTGGGTTTCACAATATTTTTTTGGTCCCTTATCATTTCTTTCGTGGTGTTAGGAACGAAGTTGTCTAAGTAAATTACGCCACTGTTACCTTAGTATGACGACAGTACAGAATTTTGCAAACTTAACTCTAGTCTGCCTTGCCCACCGATCACTACTAGTAAACAATGAAGTTTACCTAACATATGTTTGATTGGTAATGCGTATGTTCTCCTTTTTATAGTTCATTATTTGAAAAAATAAATGAAAAAATAATAATTTACAATGTTCCACGCCTGTATTATCATCCATTAGAATAACTGCCTGTCGCTTAAGCTGTTATATACCGGTACTCACATTTTTAATATGTGATATTAACCTATAATAAAACGATTGTGCATATACAGCTTCATTTGTATTTAGTGATACCAGGTAAATGGCTAATGTCCAGAGTGATGGCATTTTAACGGAAATGACCAAAAATGTAATTAGTTTCATTAAAATTATCCATTATTTAATATGGTTATAATAGAACTGTTTTGCAGAATAACTCATAAATTACTGTTGTTGCATTGTTTGTTTATGTATGGTATGTTGTATTTAGGGCCTGAAGATGATGTTGTAACAACATCGAAACTAGCTGCCAATAAAACCAACACGTTAATTCAACTGGAGGAATTACGTCATTTTTAACGTACATTTTCATTGTAGTTTCCATTTCGCGAACGTTGGGATCTTCGTATCCGAATAGCCCTCGAATGACGTAAACAGTTTTACGTTACAATGTCTGCCTACCTATCCTGGTTGTAGCTTCAAATAGGGGAAACATCGTCCCCATACGAGACATTGAGCTATGTGGTTGCCAGTCAGGATATTCGTGTCGCTACACTCCGACGTTTTTAATTGTAGCGGTGGCGGTGCCTGCGGTGGGTCTGGCGCCCCGGGTGCGTCGCTCTTCGAGCCTGGCGCAGGCGGCGGGCAACCGCGACTCGTCCAGCTCGAGCGACTCCGGGGTGTCGACGTGCTCGTCGCTGCTGCTGGTGCGGCCCGCGGCGGCCGCCACCACGACGGCGGCGCGCGACTTCGAGCTGCCGCTGACGACGGCGCTGTCGAGCCGCAAGCACCAGCAGCAGCGCCTGCTCGACCAGCTGGACGGCGAGGCCTGTCTGCACGCCTCGCTGCCGCGCCGCTCCAAGTCGGTCGACCCGCTGCGAGACATCTCCTTCCAGTTCCACCGGGACAGGGCCCGGGACGCCCCCAAGTCCACCTCCGCCGAGGCGGAGGTGCCCGTCTGCCTCAAGAACAGAGGTACGTTACAACCCAGGCGCCATTCTCAAAATAGTACCTCCCAACAACGAGGTGACGAAAGTTGTGGGGTGGCGATATGCACATATACAGATGGCGATAGTGTCGTCTACACCGGGTATTTCAAGGGAAGTGCATTGGCTGTGCTCTCATTGTACTCAGGTAATTCATGTGAAGAGGTTTCCGACGTTACTGTGGCCGCACGACGGGAATTAAAAGACTTTCAACGCGGAATGTAGTTGGAGCTAGACGCATCGGACATTCCATTTCGGAAATAGCTATCGAATTCAGTATTCCGAGATCCACAGTGTTGCAGGTACGAAACGCAGTGGCCGACGCCCTTCACTTAATAACCGAGAACAGCAGCGTTTTCGTAGAACTGTCAGTGCTACCAGACAAGCAACACTGCTGAAATAACCGCAGAAATCAATATGGGATGAGCGACGAACGTATCCCTTAGGACAGTGTTGCAAAATATAGCGTTAATGGGCTATGGCAGCAGATGTTCGACGCGAGTGCCTTTGCTAAGAGCACGACACCACCTGAAACACCTCCCCTAGTCTCGTGACTATGTGAGTTACACGTTAGACGAATGGGAAACCGTACACCTGGTCGAAGAAGTCCACATTTCAGTTGGTAAGAGCTGATGGTAGGGTTCGAATGAGGTGCAGACTCCACGAAGCCATAGACCCAAGTTGTCAACAAGCAACTGTGCAATCTCGTGGTGGCTCCATAATGGTGTGGACTGTCTTTACATGGAATGCACTGGGTTATCTGGTCCAATTCAGCCGATCATTGTCTGGTAACGGTTGTCTTCCGCTACTTTGCAACCATTTATTGAGTTCGTGTTCCCAAACGACGATGGAATTCTTATGGATAGCAACGCGCCATATCACCAGGCTACAATTGTGCACAGTTTGTTTGAGAAACATTATGGACAGCTCGAGCGAAAGATGTGGCCACCCACATCGCCCGACATGAATCCCATCGAACATGTATGAAATACAATCGAGAGGACAGTTCGTGCAGAAAATCCTGCATCGGCAAACACATCTGCAATTATGGAGACTATAGAGGCAACACGGATCAATATTTTTGCTAGGGACTTCCAAAGACTTCTTGAGTCCATGCGACGTCGATTTGCTGCCCTACGGATGGTAGAAGGAAGTCCTACACGTTAGTAGGAGGTATCCCATGACTTTTGTCAGCTCAACGTATTTAGAATGGAGCTACCTCATCAGTGCCTTTTTTTCGTCGAGGATTAAAGTACAGGGTTATTACAAATGATTGAAGCGATTTCACAGCTCTACAATATCTTTATTATTTGAGATATTTTCACAATGCTTTGCGCACACATACAAAAACTCAAAAAGTTTTTTTAGGCATTCACAAATGTTCGATATGTGCCCCTTTAGTGATTCGGCAGACATCAAACCGATAATCAAGTTCCTCCCACACTCGGCGCAGTATGTCCCCATCAATGAGTTCGAAAGCATCGTTGATGCGAGCTCGCAGTTCTGGCACGTTTCTTGGTAGAGGAGGTTTAAACACTGAATCTTTCACATAACCCCACAGAAAGAAATCGCATGGGGTTAAGTCGGGAGAGCGTGGAGGCCATGATATGAATTGCTGATCATGATCTCCACCACGACCGATCCATCGGTTTTCCAATCTCCTGTTTAAGAAATGCCGAACATCATGATGGAAGTGCAGTGGAGCACCATCCTGTTGAAAGATGAAGTCGGCGCTGTCGATCTCCAGTTGTGGCATGAGCCAATTTTCCAGCATGTCCAGATACACGTGTCCTGTAACGTTTTTTTCGCAGAAGAAAAAGGGGCCGTAAACTTTAAACCGTGAGATTGCACAAAACACGTTAACTTTTGGTGAATTGCGAATTTGCTGCACGAATGCTTGGGGATTCTCTACCGCCCAGATTCACACATTGTGTCTGTTCACTTCACCATTAAGAAAAAATGTTGCTTCATCACTGAAAACAAGTTTCGCAATGAACGCATCCTCTTCCATGAGCTGTTGCAACCGCGCCGAAAATTCAAAGCGTTTGACTTTGTCATCGGGTGTCAGGGCTTGTAGCAATTGTAAACGGTAAGGCTTCTGCTTTAGCCTTTTCCGTAAGATTTTCCAAACCGTCGGCTGTGGTACGTTTAGCTCCCTGCTTGCTTTATTCGTTGACTTCCGCGGGCTACGCGTGAAACTTGCCCGCACGCGTTCAACCGTTTCTTCGCTCACTGCAGGCCGACCCGTTGATTTTCCCTTACAGAGGCATCCAGAAGCTTTAAACTGCGCATACCATCGTCGAATGGAGTTAACAGTTGGTGGATCTTTGTTGAACTTCGTCCTGAAGTGTCGTTGCACTGTTATGACTGACTGATGTGAGTGCATTTCAAGCAAGACATACACTTTCTCGGCTCCTGTCGCCATTTTGTCTCACAGCGCTCTCGAGCGCTCTGGCGGCAGAAACCTGAAAGCGGCTTCAGCCGAACAAAACATTATGAGTTTTTCTACGTATCTGTAGTGTGTCGTGACCATATGTCAATGAATGGAGCTACAGTGAATTTATGAAATCGCTTCAATCATTTGTAATAGCCCTGTAGTTGGCCCGTTGTATCATCTTGATCCGGCCGTCTTCTAATGCGTCGAACAATGTTCCTTCTTGCTTCAGCAATGTGCTATAGCAGTTTTTCTTTCATAAGTTCATCGCCCATTGTTACTAAACGTTCTTTCCCTTCTTTTCTGTACTTCATTCAAGGTGTAAATACCTTGATTCTTCCGGATGGTCTCTTTTTTAATCTGTCTCGTACACTTACTCCGTGAACTGTTTTCAGTTATCTCTTCTCCACTGCTTGCTGTCAGCTATGTGTTCTAGACCTCATAGTCTAGTTTTCACTTCTGTATAGTCCACAGGAAACTGCCATTACCCTATGAAATTTCAGTACGGTGTCCTTCTGTATTTTTATGAGCGTTTCCTTGCTGGGGCCACACATTATACAGAATCTCTCAATCGTATTTTTTATATCCACTTCGCGAAATTACGAAATTGATAACTTGTTCTATGGTTTGTTTTGTAATACCAATTTACATCTTAAAGGTTGTGAACCTCTGGAAAGCCATGGACATAGTGTTGCTTGCCGCTAAGCTTAAATTATGTTGCTTTGCAGTTTTATACAATTCATAAAGTATGTACAACGTGAAGTAATTTTTGTTGCATATTTAGTCGACACAAAGTCTCAGTGATTAACCGTTCTAGTGCACAGGTATTAAAATATTTCTTTCTGTTGTGACGCGGTCGAATGACCTTTTTGGAAAAATCCAACGTTTCGACTCCATCGGTGGAGCAAATTTTACTTCTTTATTTATTTATAGTCGCTGACAAACTAGTCTTACCTAAAGCGGCTGTATTACACAAGTTGTAACTGCGCAAATATTAAAACATGAATTCCTACAATCACTTGTCGGTGTTGAACAAACTGACGCCAGATTCAATAATCTATCCTAAGAACTGACCACCTAACCCCTTAATACTAAATACTAGTATTATTTCACTTTGAGGACATGTGCTGTACGATAAAGGCGTAATGAGCAGGTATTCTTGCAGCAACTGGTATTTCAACACTCGGAATTTATATTTAGACCATTCAAAAAAAAAGTAAGTACCACTACTCACTACAAATATACGCTATGTTACCGTCATCAAAGTACTAACGATTTACTCTGTCGTGCGTTAACATTATTCAGTCTACTGGAAGTCTGCCTGACGCAAAATAGTTTTCTCTCTCTGAGAGCGAGACGCCACCATTTCATCAGGTAAGCTTCGCATGTATCACAATGATGGCTCTACACCCTGAGAGCGTTGCTCTGCCCGTATAGAACACCACCTCCAACTGCACTCACCAGGAGGCATTTCATTTCTCCTGAAATGTTCCAGAAACGTGGAAGCCAGAAACGATCCTCTCAGTCATATAAAACTGTCGTCACAGATCTTTTGTAGACTCTTGACTCCTCGCATCGTTGAAAGGCCACATCTTGCTCCTGATCTTATCATAACTCTTAGCGATACTTCTCCATTGCAGCGGTCGTTAGAACTTGTCAGTCTTTAATTTCTGACAAATTATTTTCACTGCTACAGACTTCATTTTCTTGCCCCGGTACTGTATTATGTTGATATTCATCTAGTTAACATTGGGTATATTACTCACTTGAATATCAGTCACCTGCCACTTTTCTTACGGACTGTGCCACGAACACTAGCAGATCTAAATCCCGTGTACTGATCACATTCAAACAGAGTGTGTTCAAATGTGGCTACCATAATTGCTCATCAGTATCCTAATCCTGTTAATTCTGCGTTAATACACAGGATTCGCGCTGTGCCTCGTTCGAAAATGTTTTATAACTCTGCAGGAGTTTATATAATATAGTTGCAGTCACTCACGAATTCTCGGGAAAATCCTGTGCAATCGCAGTGCCGAAAATCCCACGTCACAGCCACAAATCCATTCGCCGTGCATTCCTTTAATTTTTCATTCAGTGATGTACTAGCGCATACACTATTGTTCCGTCTCTGTGCAACCACCAACAAGCTTCTATGTGTCTCACTTTTCTGTCCATGGGGAAAATTCCTAACAAGGCCACGATTGCTTCAACAGGTACTGTACTAAAAGCACCCATCAGCTAGAGCAATACTTCTTTCTGGATGCGATATTAATTGATTACGACTTTTCAAGCCCCATACATATGTGGATAATGTGGCCATGGCTATCAAAATGGAACGGTAATATGCTTTAAATGCAGATATTTGTAGCCGGTATTCGTTTGTAAATTGTGTCACAATCTTCTGCATAACTTTGTAGTTCTCTCGTATTCGTAATATGAGGTAATAAATTTGAATTTTGAATTAAATGACACAAAAATATATGTATGTATCACTTCGAATAGAAACAACGTCTAACTTTAAGGTGGGATTTCTCTCCAGATTGCCTTTAAGTAGGATATATGTTGTTTTATTTGCAGCTACTGTACGTCTTTGTTTTGAGGGCAGATTCAAGGGAATCGTAGCTCGTATGAAGGTGAGATTCACGCCCAGGCTCAATAATAACTGGTATTAGATTGTGCTCCGAAGATGGGGACAAAATGTTGAGTTTCTCAAAGCAGTTCATTCGACCACTGCATAATTGCTAGGGAATTTAATAAGTGTGGCATACCTGACCAGGTGAGTTTCAATTTTACTGTTTACTGTACATCATGTGCGCCTACGGCACGTGGGATGTAAAATATTCAACCGACCTATCGGGGGACACTCTAACCTTTTAAATTCTAGCTGAAGAATTAGGACATTCTCCCTCTACTTGACATGTGACAGAGTCACCCCGAAAGTGCCTAATAATGATCAGATGTAGGACTGAGGGATCAGGATGTTCAAATATTTTATTAGTGGAATGATAAGAACTTAGCCGGCCTCGGTGGCCGAGCGGTTCTAGGCGCTTCAGTCCGGAACCGCGCGACTGCTACGGTCGCAGGTTCGAATCCTGCCTCGGGCATGGATGTGTGTGATGTCCTTAGGTTAGTTAGGTTTAATTAGTTCTAAGTTCTAGGGGACTGATGACCTCAGATGTTAAGTCCCATAGTGCTCAGAGCCATTTGAACAATTTTTTTGATAAGAACTTAAATTTTATTGCTTAACAACAGAATACTGAACACAGGTACAACATTACTGCATCAGACACATACCACGAGGCACTATCCTCATCGATATGCTTCGAAATAAAATCACTAATTTTCCCTTAATATCGAGGAGCTATTTTCAGTGTGTCAGTATGTGAATCTATGGCAGCCTCAGTCGCTTGACTCTAGTATGAAAAACTGAAGTACTGCTTCAAGAAACGTTCAGAGGCTCAGACTCATATGAGAGCAGCGGTCGTTGTGACTCAGTGGTTAGGAGGAGAATCGTTCAAATAGCCGTTCGATTTGGGTTTGATTGATATCAGTAGAAAACATCCAACAGATTTTATTTCTCACATGATGCTAGGCATCTAGCTTTATGGACAAAACAGTCTCATGCTACTACTGGAATGTGTCGGTTCTAAGCTATTTCCACAGGCCCATAAAATATAGATTCAATGATAACACACCTTTTTATTTGCTCTTGTTTAATTCGCGTTAACCGTGTATATAGCAGAGGGAACGATTGAGGTAAATGACGTCACTGCTTCAATTTAGCTTTCCAGGACAATAGAAAAATTATGTAAGGAGTTTAAAATCATGATAAAGAAGCTTGTTTTTGAATTGGTTGACATGGTAATGTATTTATGATAAATTTTAGATCACGGAACATATTTTAAATGTTAAAACATCAGGTGTAGGCTTTAGGACGAAGATATATATATGTTGACCTTCTGTTGAGAATTCGCACTGATGGTGCGGATAGCTTGCTAGGGATGAAAATTAAAGTTAAATATTGCACAGGACAAGGAAAATGTGGCACAGTGCATGATGGTTCAAATGGCTCTGAGCACTATGCGACAACTTCTGAGGTCATCAGTCGCCTATAACTCAGAACTAATTAAACCTAACTAACCTAAGGACATCACACACATCCATGCCCGAGGCAGGATTCGAACCTGCGACCGTAGCGGTAGCTCGGTTCCAGACTGTAGCACCTAGAACCGCACGGCCACTGCGGCCGGCACAGTGCATGATGTTAAAGGATTTGGAATATAGAAAATTTTAGGGATGAACATGTCCAGATGATTGTAAATGAAAGAATGAAAGCGGATATGTTTTCATATATATACTCTCAGAGAGCGAGGGGCATCACATGCTTCAACCGAAATCATCGTAAGCACTTGCTCTGTTTTCAACTCTCTCTCTCTCTCTCTATCTATCTATCTATTTATCTCATTTTCAGTCTTCTTACTGGTATGGTGCGGCACGCCACGAATTCATCTCCAACTTTTCATTTCGGAGTAGCAATTGCAACTTACATCCACAATTATTCGCTACATGTATTCCATTATCTATTTCTCTCTACAGGTTTTACCATCTAGTACCATGGAAGCTATTCCCGGATGCCTTAAGCAATGCCCTATTACCCCATCCATTCTTCTTTTTAGTGTTTTCCATGTATTTCTTTCCTCGCTGATTCTGCGGAGAGCCTCCATATTCCTTACCTTCTCAGTCTACATAATTTTCAAAATTCTTTCGTAGCACCACATCTGAAATGCTACTATTCTCTTACGTTCAGATTTTCCACAGTCCAGTGTTTCACTACAATACGACGCTGTCCACCAAGGTATGTTCTTAGAAATTTCTTCCTCAAATTAGGACCTAGGTTTGATAATAATAGACTTCTCTTGTCTCTTCGCCAGTGCTTGTCTGCTTTTTATGTCGTCTTAGCTCCTTCCATCACGAGTCATTTTGCTACCTACGTAGCAGAATTTCTTAACTTCTTCTACTTCGTGATCCCCATTCTTGATTTTAAGTTTCTCGCTGTTCTCACTTTCTGATACTTCTCATTACAATTTGTGGGCAATAAGAAGTCTCACTTTTCCGTAATAGATGTTTGAAAAAAGAAAGAACGCAAAAATACAGAGGTATGAGACAGTGGTCGAACCATCTGCAAAATACGGCGCATATTAATCAATCATTACAAACAGACAGGAAAAAATAGTAAAGGAGCCGGAAATGGACAATTTTCGGGGTGTAAAAGGAATCTCACTCGTCCAAAAATATAATAAAGGTACATCCAGAATGTCGCTGCGGAAGAGATCTTACAAAAAGAAGATGGCCTCATGTAGCCGAAGACTGTATACAGCAGACGAACTTTCATAAAGGTGGCGTAAAATATATAAATCTCCCATTCCGGATGCGGAAAGCACAACAGTCCGTTAGATCTACTCCTGAGCAGAAAAAACAAAGACTGCAGACAAATGGATACAGGATGCACTGGGAGAAAATTATGCACTTGTGAACTGGAGGGCAATCTACTTTTGTGCACCATAGTAACGACTGATAAACGTCCACCAAATGTGTGTCTCGTACGAATGAGCTATGTGTGATTTTCCCACAGTATAGGAATTTTCAAATTTCGACCAGGTTACTATCCGGATGACATCAGCCGAATGAGTTCAAAATTTTCATAGGAAGAGGCTGTCGTTGGTTACTACTGTAAATTCAAATAGAAACTATCAAAGGCGTAGTTTTGTATATCGCACGGGCAACAATATCGACTCTGTCACGAAAGATGTTATCGAGTCAAAGAGGTCACAGGACCAGCAAATCCAGGACAGTCGTAGCCGCCGGTGGCTCATCCAATCACACCACCTGGAGGCCAGAAAACCTTAGTAAGCAGCGGCCGGAAGCTCCAATGAAATATCTCTCGACAAGTAACGAGTTTTGACGCCATAATTGTAAGACACTGTTGAAACCTGGGCATCTGGTATTGGATTGGACTGCAGATCGTTTTTCGGAGTAGTAATTGCTCTGTTGATAACCACTTTGTAAAAACTTTCGGATGCTCTGGTATGTAGTTGTAGACTGCATGTCGATTGAGATTAGTCATCCGCCATCACGCTTATCGGGTCACGCCGACACAGCACGTTCAGGTTTTATGTGCTCCAACTTTGTACTGTGGTGCTTTTAAGTGTGAATTAACAAGATTTGTGTACGTTAGTATAAAGATACGTGTCAATCGCGCACCAAACACTATGTATTTCTCGCTTAGCATATTTACTGCAAAAAGTGCAGATGCTAATAATTTAGCCTATTTTTACAGTACTGGTTGGAATCAGTGCAGAGGTACTAGAGTTAAATTTTGTTCCATGAAATACTGACATGTTAAAAGTCACAGAAAAAAGCATAATTATGTGATGGTAGCTCTGTCCATCGCTACTAACGCGAAATATATCAAGAATAAGGCGCAGTGCAAGTGTGTTATGAAACATTGCTTTAAAAAAAATGGGGAAGAGAGTAATGAAGAACTTGGTAAGAAGAAGTTAAATATTTTACTTTTTTATTTTTGTATAACGAAGGACAAATTTCTGTTGTACAGTGTGAGCAAGAAGAAAGACACGGAAAATATTTCGTTCACTTTAATATAGACAACTAAATTTACATCATCTGGCCCAGATGTGGATGATGTGACCTGAGGTGCCTCAGTAAGGTGCACGACATATTTTCTTGGCCACTGTCATTTTGACCACCCTGTATATTCTTTTGTATAGATTCTTGGTTCACCAGCTCACTTTTCAGTCTTGACCCCCATGGATCACTTCCATGGCGACTGGTATGTGTCGCGTGTTGCAGGTTTCCAGAGCCCCGGCGGAGACAGCGCCATCGTGGTGCCGTACCCAGACTCCCGTTCGACCAGCAGCGGCACCTCAGACATGTCCGACTACATCGAGACGCTCTCCTTGTCTTCGCACAGCTCTTCCGACGTCACGGAGTCAATTAGGTAAGAAAATCGTCGTAGAACAACTTGGCATTCTAGTACGGAGTAGGGTGCTAGGCCTGGAGTCAGTGATGCAATACATACATTAGTCGAACCCATGATCCGCAATAACGGCAGTTGTCCAAGTGTGCCCGACTGTCTGGGAGTAAGTTTTAAGCATCTCCAACAAACGAGTGAACTGCTGCTGGTGTACTCCACCGACGTTGCCCAGGGAACTCAACCCACAAGTAATTTAAACGCAAGAAATTTCTAACAAATTTCGCCTGAAGGCGAGAGATAATTTTCATGCGTTCAGAACCCATCGGTCACAGTAACACAACAACACCGCCAGTAAAATGTCGGACCCTTCGCTATAGTGATACTAACTACGCGGAAGAAATGCAGCAGCGTCATCGGTCGCAACAGACATATTATATCCACTGTTGCTTTGTCTGGACTAGCACCATTGCAAAAATAACTTCTTCCTATCAATCTGTTTCATATAAGGAAACACAACTCGCATTTTCTGAAAACCGTTCAACTCTGTAGTTACCGTCAACACCGGGTAAAGGCCACCTCCAAAATACTCCAAGCGTATTTCAGTTGTAAGTTCATTGCTTCACTACAGTAATTTTTATTTTATTGTTATACGATCCAGATTTCTACCGTAGGCCGTTTCCAAGCACAATACCTTATTTAAATGTCGAAAGACACAAGACTGATATGAAATACAAGTCCGTGTCGAAAAGTTCAGGTCTGTCATTGGCAGGACTGAGAACATTTCTTAAACGCCTAAATATATTTCTGAACCCTATAGCACAGCTGTTATATAAAACTGCTAACAAATAAACACATGTGCACCAGATACGAGCCGGTCGCTGGTTTAAATACCGGTGGTTGGAAAAGTTGTTCGTGAATTATTTGCGGCTGCGTGATGTGAAAGCAAATAGTCCCGCGGCAACAGCGCCTCTTCGGAGAGACACTACTGCCGTCTGTCGACGAGGCGAGAACACACATTAGCAGCTATGGTGTCCGAAGTTGTTTCCCATTAGGTGGCTTGTTAGTGTTGTTGCCCTACGGACACGGTTTGCTAGCATTGTCGCGGCCCCTCAGCTTTCCTGTGGAGGCAACAATACTGTCATTTTGCTAAGCTATGTGCTCAAACATAGCAGTAGCAGAGAACTATCTTCCTCCACGTCAAGTCTCTGCGTCTCACTAATGGTCCCATCTACCAATGTAGAACAAAGGGTTACTCTTGGTCACCGAGGACGTTAAAATATATATTGTCATTTGCGTTCACATTAAGATGTGGAATTGCGCCATTTTGTTGTTAAAAAATTTAAAAAAAGGTAAAACCGCCCTCCAACCGTCACAGAATCGTCTCCGAACTGATCTTGACTCTTCAGATATTGCCGACTGAAGGACTCATGGGGCTTTCAGTCCGGTTGGCGCCTTGGGTCACTGAAAAAGATGCAAAATCATGACTCATTAGAGTATACTACTTGCCTATAGGCAGCTGCTGTCCAGTTTGTGTATTGTTTGGCCCAATAAACCACTGCGATGTACCCGACTGCCGGCCGTGGTGGCCGAGCGGTTCTAGGCACTTCAGTGTGGAACCGCGCGACCGCTACCGTCGCAGGTTCGAATCCTGCCTCGGGCATGATGTGTGTGATGTCCTTGGGTTGGTTACGTTTAAGTACTTCTAAGTTCTAGGGGACTGATGACCTTAGAAGTTAAGTTCCATAGTGTTCAGAGCCATTTTGAGGTACCCGACTACAGATGCTCGTTGCGCACAATTTCCTTCGCAATGTTCGCTCAGAAACAAATGCTCCTGCATTCACTGAAAACAACATTTCCTGTACTGTTTGAAACTTATCGGAAAGGCATAATACTCGCCTTTATTCCTTGATGGTTCAAAATCATATTACAACCGCTATTATTACGCCATGATACATGGTGATTGTTGATGCAGTATCCTCTCATGACATGTTGGGCAATCAGCGCTTTCACACCAACAAAGCGGCCAACAAAATTTATAGCTGTAGTCATGATTATGTTCTAAAACATTAGCTCTCGTCTGCGATTCTGTCACGCCTCTACGCCAACATATCTGATTCCATGAAACCTACTGCCACATGCAGAAAACATCACTGCCATGACGTCAGTCGGTGGTGTAGCGTCACGTGGTCTCCTGATTACAGTTGTACCATCTACAGAGTTCCAAAGCGACTAGGGTGTTTCTTTGAACTGATGACTAATGTTTTGTCCAGCTGGCTTACGTCTTCAACTCAACAGCAAGCTGCTCAAGCTAGAGATATTTCTTGATTCACTTTATAGGAAGTACCAGAAGTTAGTTATATCTGGTGTCTTCAATATAAATTTTGTATATGATGGTGTAAGAAATAGGATGTTGGTAGATTTCTAAATTCATACGATCTGATTAAGACTGTGTTTTTTCCAACTAGCGTGGAGGGGAACAGTAGCAAAACCATAGATAATATTTTGATTCATTCTTCCTTATTAGATGGGCATCCTGTTAGTAACAGTGTGAATGACCTTCCAGACCATGATGCACAAATTTTAACAGTAAAAGGCTTTTGTACTCAAAGAAATGTCTCATATTATTACAAACTATGTAGGAAAGTTAATCCAACAGCAACAGAGAGTTTTTTAATCCTCGTCAAGGAACAAGAGTGGCAGAATGTTTATAGTGCCCATAACATAGATGACTAATATAATGCTTTCCTTAACACATTTCTCATGCTGTTTGGGAGCTGCTTTCCATTAGAACGTTCTAAACTGGGTACTAGCAGTAAAAGGGAGTCCGGATGGCTGACTAGTGGGATAAGGATATCATGTAGAACAAAGCGGGAATTATATCAAAGTGTTAGAAGTAGTCACAATCGAATTACAGTAGCCAATTACAAAACAGTACTGTAAGGTGCTTAAAATGTTACTAGGAAGGCTCTCTTGCGAACCTGGGAGAGCTTCTGTAAAGTTTGGAAGGTAGGAGACGAGGTACTGGCAGAAGTAAACCTGTGAGGACGGGGCGTCAGTCGTGCTTGGGTAGTTCAGTTGGTAGAGCACTTGCCCGCGAAAGGCAAAGGTTCCGAGTTTGAGTCTCGGTCCGGCACACAGTTTTAATCTGTCAGGAAGTTTCATGGATGAGCATGTTGACAGCACATCGCTCTCCTGTCCATGGTCAGTATTCATTATCAGACCCACCACTTCTCAGTCGACTAGCTGCTCAATTGGCGCACAGGGGCTGAGTGCATGCTGCTTGCCCACAGCGCTGAGCGGATCCTGACAGTCACCCATCCAACTGCTGGCCAAGCCCGACATTACTTAAATTCGGTGTTATGAGGGGAACCAATGCTACCACTGTGGCAAGGCTACTGGCGATCTACACACTGCGAATCAATATTAAGCTTCACGAAAGGAGTATGGTAGCAAGGACTGCATGTATGCTTATGTCCAAGCTCGATACAGAACTGATAGACACGATGCTGTAGAATTTTCAGTTTCCTTTGGAAAGCCAGTTCATGGAGGTTCCCCAAGTGGTTCGTGCGAGATTCACGATACTTGCCATTTAAGATGTTGCAATAATTTTCTTACACCACCGCTACTCAGACGACGTTGCGGTCATTAACACCTCCACGTTAGTACGACGTGTCCTGTACGAACCCCTACGAGGGAGCATTATTTTACCAACGAAATGCTTTTCGTCACCCACCAGCTATATCGATGCGTGACTTTTCATTTACCTTCAACTGAGCCTATTTGTTCGTTGCCCTTCACTCAACCACACTATGTTACGTCAGTTTCTCATTAATTCTGTAGCTCAAGGAATCCACACTTCTACATTGCGTGAACACAACTATAGATTTGTCCACACATAGTCCAGAATCGGTATGCCAGTGAGAGAAAATCACCGTGAGCATTGAGGCAACCATCCTCGTCCGACAGGAGCAGTCGACCCTTCAGGGCCTTTTAAAGGGACCGAAGGGGTGATAATCGCAGGGGGAGAGATTAGCACTGCTGGGCTGGTACTCTAGTGAGTCCCACAAGGATTCGTCTCCTGCAACAGGGCGCTCTAGAAACGTTTTACGTCTTGTGTCGAATCGCAACCAGCACGGACTGGTTTTCCACAAATGAGGTTCCCCATACACATTCTTTTTTCGCCAATGAATGTCTACCGTTGCTTAGCCTTCGGTAGCAAGAAAAAAAATAACAATACATTGGTCTTGTTTGGATATGTTTGGTAATATTGTAGCCATAGTTACGTTTCTGTATTTACTGCACGCACATTGTCAAGACACGAATGCCACACTAATCCCTTGTCTACATTTCGATGCTTATCTACGAGCATCGGAGTGGTACTGTGTTGCAGAAACGACGTCAGACGAAAGATTTTTGATCGCTGCTTATAGAACAAAGATAGTTTTCCTACTACTTGGCCCGCGGGCTCTACTACATGTTACTTCAATGTCCATAAGTTATTCCCCATCAAAGGAAACGTCCTGCACCCTACCTATCAATAAATTTTCCATCCAGTAGCAAATCTTTAAGATATTTGTTAACGATTTACTTCTTTACAATACCTCAGTATGGTACTGAATGAAAAACTATCTGATGAGCTATAAACACCAACAACACCTTGTTACCCCTATTTCATGGCACAGAAGGTATCGAGTGTAAAGAGGCCTAGCTGGTTTCCACATAGACGATTTTCTTGAAATCTATGCCGATTCCCATGGAAACAACTCACGATCCGCCCTCACAGCTCCAATTCTGTCAATATCTCAGTCTTGCTTTCCAAACTTCAGAGATGTTCTCATATATTCCTCCCTGGAAAGGGAGTCACGTCACAAACGATTTCACGGAATAATGGCTGAACCACAGCCGGGAGGTCGTTTGCAGAGTGAATCTCTTATATCCTGAAAGAGTTAAACTGTATGCTCACCAGTATTAGAATGTGTTTCCAGCGCCCATCTATCAGCCCATCTATCAGTAAATATCCAGTTATTTCCATCTACATTCGCCAGAATATTGGCATACTAAGATGGGATCTTCGCCTCGGAAAAAAAAAGGGAACAACCGAATTTGGTGTCTCCTTGAGGAGTGCGAATTCCTTCACCACATAATACGATATTATACGTTTAGACTTTAACAAGCAAGATTGCTGTAAATTTTTTCGAGGAATGTGAGGCCATCTATCCTGACCTTAACTGTCGAAACCTCGTGACAAGAAATTATTCTACCAGCAGGAGTCGAACAAGAGTTAGGCAGCAGTGCTTTAGCGTGCATTATCAACCTCGTCTCTGGAGGCCAATTACCTCACCAAATGCATTCATTAATGAAAACCGAGGCCACCACCGTACTTTTGGCTGCCTGATTTCTCTGTAATAATGAGTTATAGGAGAGATTTTATGAGTATTTATATGTTTCAGTATTTCGTTGTGTTCACATAGGAAAGCTTTCTTTACTTTCGTAACCATTTGTTGCTGGAGAACGATCTTGTACACATGGCACAATAATTATCAAAAGATTATTTGCCGGTACAGATTTAACCTGTCCCAAAACTAATTACTTGTTTGTTAGAAATGTTTAATCAAGCCATATGACGACCACATCATGTTCATTTTATCGATATAGTAATTTCTAATAGGGCAGTTACAGAAAAGAACCTGGTGTATGGTGAATCATAAAGTATGACCTTTGGGACCAGATATACCTTCGATTGTACAGGATTATCGTAAACATTATCTTTTGGATTTCAGTATACTGCTTTGGGTTGTATGACAGTATCATATGTACCAATAGTGCCAATGTTTCAGGTGCTACTGCGGACAGCCTTCATCAGGGAAATTATTGGGGTTTTTTGTTGCTCTTTTATATTTGTATATGTAGGGTGTAATGCCTATAATGGCGGATATTTCTATTGACTGAGGAAGGTGTACTGAACAACATTGCATCACTATTTACTTCATTTGTAGAATAATAGTATTATAGCTAAGAGGAACAATAGCTTTTTAGGTTGGTTAGTACCCCCAGCTATGTGTGGCAGGAGGAAGTTATTAACGTTTATTTTCACCTAGGTAGCAGGTCAGATGTTCAACTGTGAACGCATGGGTTCTAAGCGGTTAGTTTATACTGACTGTCACAGTACACTTAGCGGTGCAGTTAAAACCATCCAGGAACCATCACGTAGTGAATTATGTGAGTGGGCAGACAGTTCAACACGGAGAAAGAAACGAACAACAAACAAATTGATGTGTTTATATATTAAGATATCACATATAAAAATGTGTGCTTTTATACCTGTTACATACTATATTAAAATTCGATGCTTACGTTCTTGTTATACAGTAGATGTATTCCCACAAGAAAAAGATTAAAGCACAGTAATCTTCGTACCTTGACGGCTAACAGTGTTGTCCTCTTTCACCAAAATCAACAACGACGTGGTCTCCAACAGTACTATATAAACAGTTGCCTTAGTTTCTCTTATTGAAATAAGTATTTAATATCTCTTATATTGCATCTTATGCAGTCAGTATCAACTATTGTACTGGTTGGTCCAAAACTAAAGGACAAAATGTAACGGCAGATAGAGGGGAGCGAAATATGCAGAAGTCGCACAGTAAAGTGTGTGCGGTAATGCCACTGTGAGTTGATAGAGAGCGCTGAGGACTGCGCCGTACAAAGACGCTTCGCTATATGGATTCATCATTTCCCTCACGAATCTCAAGCAGCATGCATCGTTTCTCCTATGCAGAGCTGGCCGACATTCATTTCCTATATTGGGCTGCACAAGGAAATGGATTAGATGCTCAAAGAATGTATAGGGAGCGATTCCCTGATAGGAATCAGCCGGATCGCCGAACACTGGAGCTTCTTCATCGGGAGTTACGCACCAATGGATCGTTTTATGTTCCAGACGTGGAACTGGCATTGGAAGATATCCCAGAACTCCTCCAGTGGAAGAAAGAATACTAAACACAGTAGAGGCAAATCCTTCGACAAGCTCGAAATCTGTAGGGCAAGCGTTGGTTATGAGCCACAAAATTGTTTTGAGGACTTTACATGAATCCGTATCATTTACAGCGAGTGCAAGCAATGATCCCTGACGATTATCTTCCACATCTCGACGTTGGTACCTACAGCAGACTGCATCCAATGAAACCTTCCATGCAGATATTTTATTTAATGATGAGGCTACCTTTGCGCCGTCGGGTACGTTGAACACCCATAATTCTCACCTGTGGGTCTCATGGTATCCCTCGTGGTACAATAGCACACGCAAACCCAGAAAGGTTTTCCATTAATGCTTGGGCAGGCATTGTGCACGATAATTTGGTAGGACTGTACGTTCTAACTAGAAGTATAACTGGCCACACATACAACATCTTCCTACAAGAGGTCTTACCTGAACTTCTGGGCGATGTTCCTCTAGCTGTCAGCAGACGAGTGTGGTTCCAGCACGACGGAGCCCAAGCTCACTGCAGTTGAAACGTCAGGAATGAGCTGGTTGCTGTCTACGGCGAGCGGTCCATTTGCCTGGCCACCGCGTTCTCCCGATTTAACCTGTGTGGATTTTTTCTCTTATGGGGTCATATGAAAAGCCTAGAGTCCCTTCCCATCTGAAGAAGATCTAGCTTCCCTCGTGTCTGTTGCTGCTGAACATGTGATCGACATGCCTGACGTCTTATCTAATGTACACCGATCCATGCGCCGCCGCTGTGAACCGTGTAGAACTGTTGGTGGTCTCTCTTCCGAGCACTTCTTGTATACTATCAATAAATTTCTGATGTCATATGTCTTTACACACGTTTTAAGTTTTCTGTGATTCATACTGCTGTACAAGCTAGCGCGGCAATGTGTCATTACCGCACCCACATTGCTATACAAAATCTGCTTAATTCGGCCCACTTCACCTGCGTTTACATTTTTGACATACGGTTTAGGACCACCCTGTGTGAAACACAAAATAAAATAATCAAGCATTTGTTTTAAAGAGGGTATACTTGATTTAGAGCAGTAGTACAGGGTTATTACAAATGATTGAAGCGATTTCACAGCTCTACAATAACTTTATTATTTGAGATATTTTCACAATGCTTTGCACACACATACAAAAACTCAAAAAGTTTTTTTAGGTATTCACAAATGTTCGATATGTGCCCCTTTAGTGATTCGGCAGACATCAAGCCGATAATCGAGTTCCTCCCACACTCGGCGCAGCATGTCCCCATCAATGAGTTCGAAAGCATCGTTGATGCGAGCTCGCAGTTCTGGCACGTTTCTTGGTAGAGGAGGTTTAAACATTGAATCTTTCACATAACCCCACAGAAAGAAATCGCATGGGGTTAAGTCGGGAGAGCGTGGAGGCCATGACATGAATTGCTGATCATGATCTCCACCACGACCGATCCATCGGTTTTCCAATCTCCTGTTTAAGAAATGCCGAACATCATGATGGAAGTGCGGTGGAGCACCATCCTGTTGAAAGATGAAGTCGGCGCTGTCGGTCTCCAGTTGTGGCATGAGCCAATTTTCCAGCATGTCCAGATACACGTGTCCTGTAACATTTTTTTGGCAGAAGAAAAAGGGACCGTAAACTTTAAACCGTGAGATTGCACAAAACACGTTAACTTTTGGTGAATTGCGAATTTGCTGCACGAATTCGTGAGGATTCTCTACCGCCCAGATTCGCACATTGTGTCTGTTCACTTCACCATCTAGAAAAAATGTTGCTTCATCAGTGAAAACAAGTTTCGCACTGAACGCATCCTCTTCCATGAGCTGTTGCAACCGCGCCGAAAATTCAAAGCGTTTGACTTTGTCATCGGATGTCAGGGCTTTTAGCAATTGTAAACGGTAAGGCTTCTGCTTTAGCCTTTTCCGTAAGATTTTCCAAACCGTCGGCTGTGGTACGTTTAGCTCCCTGCTTGCTTTATTCGTCGACTTCCGCGGGCTACGCGTGAAACTTGCCCGCAAGCGTTCAACCGTTTCTTCGCTCACTGCAGGCCGACCCGTTGATTTCCCGTTACAGAGGCATCCAGAAGCTTTAAACTGCGCATACCATCGACGAATGGAGTTAGCAGTTGGTGGATCTTTGTTGAACTTCGTCCTGAAGTGTCGTTGCAGTGTTATGGCTGACTGATGTGAGTGCATTTCAAGCACGACATACGCTTTCTCGGCTCCTGTCGCCATTTTGTCTCACTGCGCTCTCGAGCGCTCTGGCGGCAGAAACCTGAAGTGCGGCTTCAGCCGAACCAAACTTTATGAGTTTTTCTACGTATCTGTAGTGTGTCGTGACCATATGTCAATGAATGGAGCTACAGTGAATTTATGAAATCGCTTCAATCATTTGTAATAGCCCTGTATATTGGGATTATTAAGTCGGGTGTGATTCATGTGTTGCTGCTGCATGTCAGTGTCATCTTTATTTCTTTGGTTTTTATTAATTTACCACTACAGTGTCTCTTATCTCCTTTGGTGTGCAGGCTGGGAAGGCAGGCGACGACGATGCTGCGGCCGCGGTCAGGGAAGGAGTACCAGCCCATCAACCAGTCCATCCTGGAGAGGGACGTCGCGCTCAACTAGGGGGCCCCACCACACATCTTGCTCAACGACAGCCGAACCGTCTTCTCGCAATAACTACGCTCTTCTCGCCAGTTTTATAGCATGGAACCGCTTACTCTCGCAATAATCTGATGAGACCTGCCTTTGTACTAGTCTACTTTTGCGAACGGCTTCGGCTGTACCTCGAAGTCGTTCGTGACAACTCCGATAAGACTGTCAAAACTACAAAAAATAATTTCTTCCATTTTATTTTCATTGTATGCATAATGTAAAGTGTGAATATGATGTAATTCCTTCTACTATGTAACGTGTATAAAGAAAGTCATTTTTCTTCATGTGATAAGCAATTTTCAACTCGTGACAGATATTTAATCAGGACACACTGTTCGAGCTACTGACTTGTATCATATTAAACTTCAATTAAATTAAATTTATTTAATATGGCTTTTACTTACAACCAAGTGCCTATCACGAATCACCGTCGAGAGCCATCTATTTCCCTTTTCTGTATGAAGAGTGCATTCAAGCGGATAGCAAACTTTGCTAAATAAGGTATTCAGATGACGGCAGTAGTGGAAATCAGAACAATACAATTCATTATAGGTCTAATAAAGCACACGGGATCGTAGAGTTACCGCGAAGAGAATCACTCTTCAAACAGTAAATTTAGGAAATCATACATATCACTAACTACTTTGTCCCATAACCACTCACATTCTCGAGGAAATTGTTTAATTGTAGGCTGATTAGAGCAAGTTGTGTAGTAGAATGTTCGTTAGGCATCTCTGCTAACAAGTGGCTAATTTTCCACAGCGCCATAGATGTTAATATTGAACTGGCTGAAAGTTTTATAAAAACTTGGAAGTTGTTGACTGTCGGATACCCTCAAGACTGGAGAAATAATTTGTCACACCATAAAATGTTTGGATGGAACAGAAACGATGAAAGACCTCATCAAATGCAACGTAAGAAAATCTTAAGATGTTCAGACCAAAGAGCAGGGTGATCCAAAAGTGCAATAACGTTTGCAAGACCAGTACGTCAGGAAATAATTTCAGTACAGAGGTAAAATTTGACACACACAACCTTAAAATTACAAGGTGTTTTTCTGAAACGAAAAAACTGGACGAAACGACCGGCAGATGGGGCTAGATATGATACGAAAGGAATAATCAATACAGCAACTGATTTTTAGTAAAGAAGATATTCCTTATAACAAACGGTCAACATGTCGGGCGTCACTCATCAACAATACCTTAGTAGCATAGTCGTGGGTCAATGTTGTGAATAGCAGTGTACATCATACCACTAGGTGCTGTAAGAAATTTCTGTCGGATGTTGTCTCTTATAATCCCTAATGAGAATGGACGATCGCGGAAAGTTGAAAGTTGCGACTTCAGAATACTCCACAACCAACAATCATACAGGTTGATATCTGGGGACCTGGTACGCCAAACATGGCGGAAGTGGCGGCTCAGCAAGCGATCCTCACGAAAAGACGGGCGCAAGAGATTTTTCACACGTATAGCATAAACAGAGTGGAAGCGCCATCCTGCATAAAAGTGGCACCTTCTAGCATGTGTTTATCAGCCAGGCGGGGGGTGATGTGATTCTGTAACATATCACGAAACCTCTGACCCGTCACGCTAACGATTCTCATGCGGTGTCACTGAGGTGTTGCTGCCGAGCTCTATTTGTTGGCCGGCTTTAGCATTCGTTTTCGGCTTCAGTTAAGTCCATTGTCTTTTCAGGCACGTGTGTCAAGTTCTACCTTCTTACAAACGCAATTCCGCGAATTATTGCAATTTCAAATGTTAACGGTCTTCTCAGTCATCCTGTAAATTAATATTTTGTGGAGTTTTCGTGAGCTCAGAGAAAAGCATACATATCAAGAATTCGAAGCGAAGTAACGTTTCATCATTTCCCAAGTACTATTTCAAGATTTTTTTGCTCAAAGTCAACATTCGATCGATGCCCATTGTTTCAGAGCCAAGGGACCTTAGTCATGGCGAGAATGCAGACCCAGGAATGCATTCCCTGGTTGAACTGCAGAGTAGATGTGAACATTCAATCCACATCTACGCTGGACGCCGCATTAATTTGTTTATTTGCTAGAGCTGAGCTCTTGGTCTCCTCCCCCTCCCCCCTACCCTAGCTGTGTAACAACGTACATTCTTTACTAACGAAATTTCAAGTGTTGCTCCTCTCAACATGTATAACAGTTACATGAAATTTTATGCTGTTACCGCTTTGAAACACATCACACCACCCTGAGTTCTGTATAATGGTTCTCAGTCGCGGTAAAGTCGCCAGTTTACGCCACTGTTGCAGACAGAAAATATTGTGTCTTTTTTTTAAAATCCTTCACCTTACTTTCCCATCCAGTAAGTTAGATCCTCATTTCATCAGTCAGTAATTCAACACATTTTAATTCTTCAACCATGCAACTACTTCCATAGATTTTTCACTGACTATAAGTGTTACTATGACCAGTGGCCTGGTGTATCATTTACAGTACATGTGTGAAGAGTACTAACCGCAGGAAGGGAAGGAAAGTTATCGTTTTGTACGCCTTCATACGCAATGGTAAGGAGAAGTGGGCCAGACCTACGAAATCCCGAGTTCGAGTCTCGGTCGGGCACACAGTTTTAATTTGCCAGGAAGTTTCATATCAGCGCGCACTCCGCTGCAGACTGAAAATCTCATTCTGGAAACATCCTCCAGGCTGTGGCCAAGCCATGTCTCCGCAGTATCCTTTCTTTCAGGAGTGCTAGTTCTGCAAGGTTCGCAGGAGAGCTTCTGTAATGTTTGGAAGGTAGGAGACGAGATACTGGCAGAAGTAAAGCTGTGAGTACCGGGCGTGAGTCGTGCTTCGGTAGCTCAGTTGGTAGAGCACTTGCCCGCGAAAGGCCAGGTCCCGAGTTCGAGTCTCGGTCGGGCACACAGTTTTAATCTGCCAGGCAGTTTCATATCAGCGCACACTCCGCTGCAGAGTGAAAATCTCATTCTGGGAACGAAGACTTGTTATAATTAAAGGAGCGAGAAACAAGACTCCAACTATCACATCTGTAACTATGATGAGCCTGGCTGTACTAAGCACGAACTATGGTGTTGGGGCCGCAACTAGACTACATCTGCGTAGCGCGTCAGGTGGCGAAGTGGCTCACATGGCCAGTGGGACGAGTCGGTGCCGCCGGCCGCTCTACTCGTATATCGTGGCGGCAGAGGGCACTGGTAGTCCAGAGCGGCTGCGGGCGTGGCTCAGCAGGCGTGCTCCATTGGGTGCGCTGGATTCTGTACGACTGCTGTTGAGGTTTGACAGGAACTTGAAATACCATTGCCAGCTAAATATGCTGGTAGGTGATACCGATATCTGATACCACAGATATGGTATGTACCAAGGGACAACTGTAGACACTGAGTGTAAATTCCACTGAAAGGAAGAGTCAACACAGGATACCGTGCTGGATTGTACCAAACCATTGGAAAGACAGCACAGTCCCCCGACTGCTCCCATCCCCGAAAAGAAAGATTGGAGGGCTTTCGATCGGATGTCTGTACGAATTTCACTCACTGCTGCAACATGTGTGGGAAGACAAGTTCGCAGTGTCCAAATGGAGGACGATCATCAGTAACTGCGCCCTTGACGTAGTGGACACCTTCCAGAAGCAGAGAAGCCAATTGCGAATCGTCAGACTACACTACATAGCACCAGTCAGCTACTGCCTCGTTTTAGCATTTTTTGGTCCACTGAAGACATGAAGATACATCTACCGTTTTGAAAAATTGCCGTGAACGGGGTACCCGACTCCAGATTTCATTTCACGCAATTCCCTTCACAATAATTGGTCGGAATGTGGTTGAGATGTACCTGTATTTAGTGACAGCAACAATTTATGTCGTATTTGAAATCGACTGTCAATGAGAAGGCTTGACACTGGCCTCCAGTCCCTAAACATTAGGATCTTTTTGCGACTGCTTGTCTCCTACCATGTTACATGCTTTTAAGTAGTACACCATTCCTTATAGTCGCCTTACGGCGGTTTACGTTTTACAGATCAACACGTTAGGAACATCATTCAAGGTATGGTAATGGACGTGTCCAGACACGATAGCTGGTTTCTGCCATTCCGCCACGTTTCCACGTCGATCCATCTCAATGTGCACACACACACACACACACACACACACACACACACACCACTCCTCTATGACCTCTATGACACTTAGGTCAGCAGTGTTTGGCAGTAAAGTATTACGTGGTCGCATGGTACTTCTCACCAACTTGAGTGCTCCAAAGCGACTAGTGTGCTCTTTTAAGAGAGTGACTAACGCTTTGTCTGGTGGAATTTCAGTAACGGGTGGAAACATCCATTTCAGCAGTAAAGTATTTGATGTGAATTTTATAGTTCCCCCGATTAAGTGAATGATCTAAGAAATGTCGGACTGGCATCCGGTCGGCGTCTATTACATTTTCGATGTTTCGGTTGGCACCTGCCAGTCATCTTCAGTTTGGCGCTATCCACGTGCTCTTCGATTAGAGCATTATTCGATCGGTAGCGGCTATCATGGATCATCGCATTGTCCACCATGGTTAATGCCACGGGTGACTGAATAACACACCTCTAAAATGATAACGATGTGGAAAAATTATTGTTTTACGGTACTAAATTGAATAGTCAGTGAGAATAGTAGAGTTAGCTGGGTTGCAAAAGGCGAGTCCGGCGTAAACGTTCATCGAAGAGGTCGTCCACGTTGAGCTTCATTGACCTATATGAACATGTGTAAAAAATTTTCGGTGAGGGTCGATTTTGGCTGGAGGTTGTGTAATGTTGGGCTTTTAGGCAACAGTTCCTTGATTTACTAGCCAAAAACTTACAATGCCAGGGTGCAAGCATAAACAAAAGAGGGCATGAACTTTAGCCTCATTTTATCTGATATAGCAATGGTAAAATAAGTACTCGTCCAAAAGTAAAAAAATAATTACAACTCAAAGGTGGCACCAAGACAACAGAAATCCTGGTGTAATATATATATATATATATATATATATATATATATATATATATATATATATATATATATATATATATATCATTCATAATAACTGGTTTGCCCCACCAAAATTAGCTTTACAAAAGGGGGCACTGACATAATCCTGCAACAACATGCACTGACTCGCTAGGCAGTACAACCACATCCAACAATAGCAAACACCTTAATCAAACACTGGACAGACGCCATGTACGAACGTACACATCTACACTGACCCAACATGCTAATATTCAGTCAACTTTCAAGGTACATAGAATAACCGTTGAATCACTAAGAGCTATCACTAGTATATAATCAGATGACGATACGATCTCGCTATGCAACACACACCATGTACAATTACATAAGGCACATACTTTATTTTAACAGTTCAAATCCTGTTCACACACCAATGGCAGCACAAAATTTAATAATTAACGTAACTCAATGCCACAGATTTAAGCATGTTTTGTAATCTTCGTATGGGAAACTTCCTTCTGCAAGCACTTGCTGGCTACCAGCTGCCATATACTATGGACGTATGGAGTTAACCATCATCTGCTACTGTGGTCCAGTTACGTCTCTCTTCACAGTCGGTCACACCCACTGTTGGCAGTTTACACTGTAACTTCTTTGCTGCTCCACCGTGTGTCTACTGCTCCAGGTGGCTTTGAACGGTTTCCTCCAAGATCAATTTTCTTTCGCTGTCGGAAACCAACTGCCAAACCGCTCCGGCAGCTGCTATACCACAAGCCCATTAGCTTTCGACATCAGCTAACGAGGTACTCAGCGGCAGCTCAGTGGACCAGCCATGCTGATGCTAAGTGGGCTCGGCAGACGCAAAACGTCAGGACACCGATGTTGCGCCGTAATCCATCTTCCGACCGCCACAGACCACCAGGCGCCAGCTCGCACAAGCTGCTGATGTGGTCGATCCCTCTTCAATCTTCCAACTTCCCCCAACTCTGCCAGTGCATCGCTTCATGTCTCGCCGAGACCCTGCGCTCGCCGAAAAGCAGAAGCGCGCAGCCTCTGGCGTAGCCCGGTAAGTGAACAGCGCTGGCCCGAGTTACTGATGTTACTGATAGGGCGGGAATTCAAAGTTGGCTTGGAATGGCTATTTCACGGCGCAAGCCGTACCACACTGGCAAGGCATCCTGTACTTCAGGATCTCCGCAATAACAAATCGTCCGTCCTCACCTGAAGTTATCGGCGTGTTCTGGCTACCTTGAATGATATACTGCCAACAGTGCGAAAGAAACCTAGAAATTTTGCCACCATCCTCTCCTTTTTATCCACTTCCTTGCTTTGATTGCAACAGATAATGCGCTGTTAATCTACTGGAAATTCCACCGTTAAATGCAGAAAATGGAAATAGTACACTGAAGGCCTCTGTGAGGGGGAGGACTTGTCTGACGACCTGATCCAAGAAGGAACAGGCGTCATTATAGAAGAGACAGGGGACCCAGAATTGGAATCAGAATTTAAAAGAGCTTTGAACACCTAAAATCGAATAAGCCGGAATGGATACATAACATTCCATTACAATTTCTAAAATCATTAGGGGAAGTGGCCATCACACGACTGTTCACGTTGGTGGATAGAATCTGTGAGACTGACAGTTTACCATTATACCTCCGGTAAAACATCATCCACAAAATTCTGGAGACAGCAAGAGCCGACAAGTTCGAGGATTATGGCACAATCAGTTTAACAGCTCATGCATTCGAGTAGCTAAGAAGAATAATATACAGAAGAATGGAAAACAAAATTGAGGATCTGTCAGATGAGGATCAGTTTGACTTCAGAGAAGGTAAAGGCACCAAAGAGGCAGTTGTGACGTTCTGAATTTGAAGCCATTTTGACTATATTTCGACCGTAACTGTCTCAAGAAATACGTACAGTTTTTTTTTAAATTACCACTACGTCACAAACTTTTTCAGCTATTGTATTGCTTATTTATTTAGCGACATGTTTCGAGGTAATACTTCATCTTCATGCCAAATGGCATTTAGCCTGAAGATGAGGTAATCCGTCGAAACATGTCGCTAAATAAATAAGTAATACAATAGTTGACAAAGTTTGTGACTGGTAGCGGTATTGTAAAAAAAACTTTATATCTGACGTTCTGGTTTATAACGGGAGCAAGACTGAAGAAAAATGATGACACGTTCATAGGATCTGTCGACTTGGAAAAACATCTAGACAGTGTAAGTTGGTGCAATATACAATATATACAAGATCGAAGATGGAACAATAAGACCGAAAGACCAAGAACGAAGTACTTTTATTAAAAAGGATTTCATACAGGGACGTTGTCTTACGCCCCTACTATTCAATCTATAAGTTGAAGAGGCAGTTGCGAAAATAAAATAAAACTTCAATAGTAGGATTAAAATTCAAGGTGAAACAATATCAGTGATAAGATTTGGTGATGAAATTGCTACCCACGGTGAAGGTGAAGAAAGATTGCAAGACATGTTGATAACAATTAACTCTCTAATGAGTATGGAATACGGATTGAGAGTAAATCGAAGAAAGAGGAAGGTAATGAGAAGCAGCATATACGAAAACAGCGAGAAACTTAGTATGACTATTGGTGATCTCTAAGTAGATGAAGTTAACGAATTGTGCTACCTAGCCAGAAACATGACACGTCATCGATGATGCAAAGAGGACATAAAAAGCACGCTATCACAGGCAAACAGGCCAAGAAAGGGCTACTGGTATCAAACATACGCCTCAATACAGGAAAGATATTTCCTGCTGGTCGCCGCAGAGGCTAAGACCGAGTCGTTCACTTCAGGTGGCCCATTAAGTCAATCGCTCCTCAGAAGTTCGGCGATGTCCACGAACTGCCAACACTGTAGAATGTGGAAGTGCCTGGAGGAAGTGTTGTACTTTTCTCGAGAGGCTGGTTGTAACTGGTCATAGTCTGGTGGTACATGTGGAGCAATGTAGTCACGAAGTCCCGAGATTGAATCCATTAAATCCTTTTTTTTCGTTAAAAAAAACTCATTTTGGTTTTCTGCACTCTGATGGAGTTCAAAAAATAGTTCCCTCCACTTTCTAATCTACTTGAATACCAGATATCTCCATAAGAACTCCACCACATAGGCCGCTCGTTTGTCGAGTCCAAGCTTACGCTCACGAGTTTCCTCGCCCAGTGGCGGCCCCAGGCAGCCGGCTATCTGCCGCACGCCACTCGCCAACTTCGTCAGGCGTCGCACGATCAGGTGAATGTTCATTAATTTCCTTTTCTAATTTGAAGTTCTTTTATCTTGCATTTACATATTAGGTTTTTCATGATCGAAACTTACGAACGTTGCTCAAGTGTTGTAAAACAGAGTCGCAAATCAAAAAACTTCAACATTTGCTACATATTGTTTGCTTTTGGCTTGACACAGGCATGAAGGCAGCAAGGCAACTCGGAACACTTGTACTGTGCGTGGAGTGACTGAATTTGGGCAAATCACGTCAGAAAAAGAACTGAATGTCTCAAGAAACGTCGTTCGTTCTCTCATGAGTCATTTTTTACATTCAGGAAGTCTCGATAACTGACGTATGTGATGAACCGCGACCTTTTAACCGTTGTACGCCTTTTTCATTCAATAGACAAGATTCAAAAGTCGGGTGTAGGAATGCTACAGGATCTAATTGAAAGCAAAAAACATCAAAGGCGTGTCTAATACTGCGTTTTAGCTTGAATGTCGCCACTTCGCTCATTGGGATTTCCTATGCACTATAGTTACAGGTGTCTAGTTATGACGTCTTTATGATAACTTCTTAAGACAAAATTGATGGCTGAGCCGTAAGAAAACACATCTGCTCGAGTAAAGGACAGTGGGAACGTTATATTTTGCAGCTGTTGGCTCAATATGTGCAATATGAAACTCTCTCCAGTGTCGTATCTATCACTCTGATGTTTTTTGCCAACAACTCTAAGAACTGTTATTCAGCTTGCCATGGTAACCTTACGAGGAAAGTCTGTTTTAATAAAACAGAAAGTATTGTAACACGAACACGCTTAAAACAACACGAATTGTGGATTTCGAATCGGTCTGTGTTTATTTGCTATCTTATGTCAAACTAATACAGTATGCAAATTTGGCATTAAATAGCTACAATTTATTTATTAATTTTGGATCTCACTGCCTGTAATCTGTCACGAAATGGCTAAGGAATCTAGCTGTCGTGAAGTCTGGAAATGTGAACCTCCCCCCCCCCCCCCCAAAAAAAAAAAACATTAAAAGAATCATTTCTTCCTGTCGCCCAAAAGGAGGGGTGCAGGAAAAGTGGGCATGGGTTGCATTACTGAGAGAAGAATATACTAAGGAACAAAGAATAACCGATTCTAAGAGTGGGAAAGGTGTGAGTCAACTCCTCAGTGCAGTAAATCCCAAACTGTGGGGCGATGTAAAAAACATTCTAGAAAGGAAACTTTAGAAAAATTGTTTGTAGCTGGGATAGCGGACAACTACTCAGTGGCGTTCATTAAGGAAGTGTCAAAAATCTAGGATATTTTCTCGCCGTCAGCAAACTAGTGGTGAATTGGGTGTCCACAAATCTACCTCATGGAGTTCGTCTTCGCTTGCGGGAAGTATCCCTTGTCCGGAAGGAGGAGCAGGTGAGTAGGCATCTGGTAAGGGATCGCATGAGTAATTAAGGCCAGCAGCTGTCGCACCAGGAACCAGATACCCCTTGCCAATCTGCACATTAAGTAGCGCTCGTTTGCGTCGGAAACACCACAGGCGACACACAACGGGGTGTCTGCGAGGTGAATCCCGTGAAGGCATGGCCGGCATACAAGTACATACTTCTCACTGACAGTAAGGTACCATGCAGACTCGACATCGGTGTCAAGATAAGGACCGCACACCGACCGCCAAACTGCACGTCAGTCGACATGGAGACGCTTCCCCTCAACCACATCTGATGACCTATGCTGCTGTAGAAAGCCATAAATCGCCTTCGTTGATGACAAGCACGTTGGCTATATCGTAGTACGGACGTAGCTCAGTTCGAGGAAAAGGTGGCGGAAGTAAAATAAGGGGTGCAGGACTTGGTGCTGAGAGAGAGTGTGGTGCAAGAGCCCCCAGAAATAGATTGGTAAGGCATTGAGGCCAAAGGCAACACAGCGCCATGTGCGAGCTGATGAACAAGGCTATCACTCAGCCATGCACACGATACGGACATAAACCGCCCCTGCACTGTGGGAGTGTGAGTATCTCGCACCTTATCTCGAACAGAAGCTGTGGCAAACATATGAACCCAATGCCGCTCGCGAGCGGCATGCCGTGGACGGTGGAGTAGGAAGTGCCTGTACCACATGGGGAAGACGTGACGCCAAATCTACATTTACATATTGTGTCCACCGCAGAAGGTCAAGGCCTCGTAAACTATGATCTAGGAGCCCACCTCGTAGTTGGGACATTAGGCGCCGGCAGTTGAGGTTAATCATGACCCACAGATCACTTGCGAAATCAAGTAGTAAGTGTCAGACAGCAGGAACTACATGCAGTGGAGCAGAGCTGTCCACAGGAAGCCTCCCCCCCCCCTCCCCACCAATAGCCATCACTCATCACTCCTGATCTTCGGACGTGAAGACAAGAACAAGATGCTTCTCTGTAGGCGGTAACTCAAGCTCACGACTCCCTGATAGCACCGCTACGAAGAATGATGACGACATCGTCCACATAAGCAGTGCAGCTGAATACTATGCCACCGAGAGACATACAAGATAGGTGTTGACAAAGCCTGCAGAGCAATGGTGAAAGCATATAACAGTGCAGAGAACAGGCAGCATTGATACACCGAATGTCAGATGAAGGTGGGAGGAAGGAGACGGCCATTGCAGAGTACACTAGATGTAGCTTCACGAAGGAGATACATTACAAAGTCGACGATAGTGTCAGGGTTTCCCATATTGCGGAACATCGCTTTCAGGTAGCCGTGATCGACCCGATCGATTGTTTGGCTGAAGTCTAGAGCTGTCAAAAGTCCAGGCATACGACGAACATATTCCAGAGAAATTATGTCCCAATATCGACAGAGGGCAATGCAAATATCATTCGGACCTTACAAATAAGTCTGATCAGGGCAACAACGTACCAGGCCGTCCGTTTAAGCTGTGCAGCCAACAGTCACATGAAGATCTTTGTGTCACTGTTGAGCAACATCAAGGGGTAGTAATCACACACCCATGAGGTATCTCGAGGCTTGAGAATGGGACTGAGGACCATCGGGGAAACGGTCTGATATCTGTACAGAGGTGGTACAAGGTCCTGACAAATTTCACACTGGCGCCAGTTGTGGTCTAAATGTCCGATAAAACACCAGTAGGAGGCCGTCAGGGCTAGGCGACTTCTTCATAAAAACAGCCTGAAGAGCATTATGGACTTCGACCTCCGTGACGACGGCAAGCAGATCCATCGTTGCATCCCCAGAAACCGAACCAAAGGACAGTCTGGAGACCGCTGTAATGTTGGCAGTGTGGTGGCGCTGTTCAGAGTACAGTGTAACATAATGTGCACTGAGGGCAGACCCTATGCCGCGCTGTAAATCGAAGCGCTGCCCATCATCACTCATAAGAACATTAATCAAAGTCCTGCGACGGTGACGCCGTTCCGCTATCACATGATACATAAATGGACACTCCTGCGCTAATACCCTAAGTGTATGTGAGCCCTCATTATAGCTCCTTCAAGGTGACAGTGAACAGGGATCTGATTTGTGCTTTCGCCCGATTCACTATTGCCTGGTGCTGTGGCAAATACGGCATTATAGTACATTACCGGAGAATGGTGAAATAGAAATCCTGTATTCCTCACCGCCATGCCACGACCTCCCTTTCATAACAAATCAAGGCCTTGCAGAGGGCAGGTTTCGAGCAGAGCACCATCAATGACATGGCAGAATGATATGGATCATGGGGTCGACAACAAGCTGTTCACGTGGCCTCGATGAGCTGCCGGCTGTTGTGTGAAGTAAGGTAGATCGTGTTCAGTTTCACACCCTTCATTGGCAGAGCTTAATGGCACAGATAAATGCGTCATAGTCAGGAAATGCAATGGGCCAGACCTCTGTAGCTGACACCCATCTGCCACTATTGTGGGAGATGTAAAAACGATCGAGGTGACTTGAAGAATGGTTAACGAAGTGCATAAACCCTGGACGATTACCATGAACATGCTCCCAATAATCCATAATGTTGAGGTGCTGGAGAACTGTCGCTAGCGGCACGCATGGTGAGTGATGAGTTAGTCGGTCTTTGGGTGCAGGGATGGATTTGAAATCGCCTCCCACGATTAGTGCTGACCTAAGAATAGAGGCGTGACCGTCTCGGAGGAGAAAGTGGAACGTTTGCGGTGGCGATCCAAAACAGATGGCGCATAGACATTGATGATCCTGATGTTATTAAAAGAGAGAGCCATACTTCTGGCATCATGGAGACAGGCAACTCTATCATCGAGGATACCGTGACGTGGGCGGATTGCCACACATTAAAACCATGGAGTACAAAAATTGCAATGTTCAGCTCCTAAAGGAGGGAAACGTGAACGTCCACAGCATACAGCATGTCATGGAGTAAAGTCAGGTTGTGCGTATGCAAATGGTATTTTCATTGACTGTGGCTACACAATAGGTCTGAAAAGCTCCCATCGCCAGGAAGATGGGTATTCAAACATGGGGAAAGCACAGGAAGCTCCCTGTTAAGCCCCGGTGGAAGACCACATAATTTTGGAATGGAGGGATATGACACATGAAGGCGGGTTCATCGCTGTGTACACTTCCAGAATGACAATCCTCAGCATCGACATTGTCTGCCCAGAAGACAGATGTCTCACTGGGCCAGTTCAGTGGAATGCTATCAGAGGTACGCCCACAGGTAGTGTCAGACACAGAAAGGGATGCAGTCATGGCCATTATGTTCAAGCAGCTTGCAAAGAACGTTGGTGAGGCTAGTAGGACAACAGCTAGCTACATCTGCAGGGGTCTGACCAACTGACAGAGGCAGGGAGAGATGTCATGTCACCAGCCGGTGTGGCCGTGCGGTTCCAGGCGCTTCAGTCTGGAACCGCGTGACCGCGACGGTCGCAAGTTCGAATCCTGCCTCATGCATGGATGTGTGTGATGGCCTTAGGTTAGTTAGGTTTTGGTAGTTCTAAGTTCTAGGGGACTGATGAGCACAGATGTTAAGTCCCATAGTGCTCAGAGCCATTTGAACCATTTGAACCAAGATGTCATGTCGTCAAGTGCCAGGGCGTCAGTACATCGTCAGTACGAGGGTCGTCATACTGTGCACTCATCCTATGGAGGCAGTCATCATAAGGTGTATGGCGTTATATCTTTCCTTTCCTTGGCTTCCTAACATGTTGTTCCATGTAGGATGGCGGGCGGTTGTCATCCGATACGTGGCCGGGTGGTATAAAAGTGGAGATCGTTACAGTTCCATGATCAGTAACCATGAAGTCGGGACGGACAGGCTTGCGCCTGCTGACGGCTTCGTCCGATGCTACTGCTTCCAGTGGCAGTGCAGGAAAAACAGGGAAAGATTCTAGCGCGTTCCCACCACAGATGCATCAGGTGGACATAACAGTCTGTAATTCAGATGTTTAGGCGAGCTGCAAATGTGCACGGTAAAATTGGCAAACAGCTGTTTTCACCGGATATCGTGACCCGCAATGGAGGGACCCCAGCTTACATGGATAGGCTGTTCACAGGCTCGTTTAGAAAGCTCTCGTCACACAGTGGTGCATATAGTCCAGCAGCTGCAATCCTGAGGGCGATGCTGAACAATACGCCAACTCCCATAGTCAAGACGGGATTGTACAAGGTCTTTGTGCAGCTGCAACAGTGTAGGGTGATCTGCACTCCAATTGGTATTACTCAGGCATTGAAGAATGTTAAGGTCCTGCTAGAAGTTACGCCTAAGCTGACGAAGATGGAGAACCAGTTTAAATGGTTTCGAAAACAAGTTCCAAAGAACGATAAGAGTCCACTAAACTACGGAGATGGTCAGCAAGATAAAGTTGCGGGTGCAGGCAAAATGTACGAGCGGACAAAAGCGCATGACACAAATCTTGGCGTGTGAAAACTGGACACCGTGGATGAGGGCCGACGATGCGCCTTTCGTATGGCTCCCTGCAGTAGCCATTCAGCCACACTAATAGTAGATGAGCAAAACGAAATGCAGAAGTCGTCAGAACATACGAAGGGTGATACCGAGGACCCAAAGATCCAGCAATGGCCACTAAATAGAGTGCGACGGTCCAGAGACCCCAGTGGTGTCACGAGTGAGGATTTGGTGTCGCAAAGTGGTGTCATAGGCTTTCGTCATGTGAAAAAAGACGGTAGTAAGATGATGACAGCAGGAAAAGCCCGTTTGGATGGCAGACTGTAGGGGTACCAAGTTACCAGTGGTGGATCGACCTTGGCGAAAATCGCCCTGAGATGGAGCCAGAAGGCCCCGAGACTCAAGGAGCCAACACAACTGCTGGCTCACCATTACTTTTAAGCAGCTTGCGCAGAACGTTGGTGAGGCTTGCAGGACAACAGCTAACCATATCTAGCGGTGTCTTGCCAGGTCTCAACACTGGAACAATGATACTTTCTCGCCAATGTGGAGGGAATTCGTCATAGCTCCAGATGCAGTTGACGATGGCATGGATGTGGCGCTGGTAATCAGATGATAGATTTTTATTGGGATGGATGGAGTCTGGCCAACTACTTGTGTCGGGACAGTGTGCAAGGGTACTGAGAAATTTCCACTCACTGAATGGAGCATTATGTGGCTCAGGGTGGCGTGTAGTAAAATATGGGTGTTGTCATTCCACCCACTGTTTGTGGTTACAGAAGGTGGGATGGTAATTCTCAAACGCTGTGGTTACATAATGCTCAGCAAATCGCTCTGCGATTGCATCTGTGTCAGTATAGATAGCTCCATTTATGGAAATCCCAGGTATACCTCCAGGGGTCTGATATCCACAGAGGTGCCTCATCTTACTCCAAACCTGGGAAGGAAAGGTTAATGTGCCAATGGTGTAGATGTACCATTCCTAACACTCCTGCTACCATCATCTGATTACTTGACACACACAGGCAAGGAGCAGTTTGAAGGCTATGATGTGCTATAGTGATGGGTGCTGCTGATGACGTTGTAGGGTCAATCTACACTCTTTAATGGCTGCAGCGATTTCCGGCGGCCTTCAAGGCACTGTCTTCTGCTGGGAGCAATCTGAGGAACAAGGGATTGCCGATTCTGCTGCAGAAACAATGGTCGTAGTAACAATATGGTTCACGACATCGATGTTTCCATGTATTGGAGATCTAGCATTGGTAGCATAGGGAAACGCGTCCCAGTCAGTCTGTGTTAAGAGCTTATCTGGGCTAGTGTTTAGGTGAGGGACGCTGGGGGATGGAGGGACAGAAAGTGGTCACTACCACACATGCCATCGTGAACTCTCCAGTGTATAGATGACAGAAAGCCAGAACTACAAACTGACAGATCAATGGCCGAATATGTGTCATGTGGCATATTGAAATTAGTGGGGGAATCTGTATTTAGGAGCCAAAGAACGAGTTGAGTTAGTAGATTCTCGACATCTTTTCCATGGCCACTCCAAAAAGTGGCTTTTTTTTTTTTTTTTTTTTTTTTGCCGTCTGTCTTCTGACTGGTATGATGCAGACCGCCACGAATTCGTCTCCTGTGCTTAATGGTTCATCTCAGAGAAGCCCTTGCAGTGTATGTCCTCTATTATTTTCTGGATGTATTCCAATCTCTGTCTTCCTCTACAGTTTTTGCCCTCTACAGCTCCCTTGAGTACCATGGAAGCCATTCCCTCATGTCTTAGCAGATGTCCTATCATCCTGTCCCTTCTCCTTATCAGTGTTTTCCACATATTCCTTTCCTCTTCGATTCTGCACAGGACATCCTCCTTTCTTACCTTATCAGTCCACCTAATTTTCAACATTCGTCTATAGCACCACATCTCAAATGCTTCGATTCTCTTCTGTTCCGGTTTTACCACAGCCGATGATTCACTCCCATGCTGTGTACCATAGATATATTCTCAGAAATTAAGGCCGACAATTGATATGAGTAGACTTCTCTTGGCCAGGAATGCCCTTTTTACCATTGCTAGTCTGCTGTTGATGTCCTCCTTGATCCGTCCGTCATTGGTTATTTTACTGGCTAGGTAGCAGAATTCCTTAACTTCATATACTTCGTGACCATCGATCCTGATGTTAAGTTTCTCGCTGTTCTCATTTCTACTACTTCCCCTAAGGCACCGGTAGTAACTCTATTGCTTTAGCTCCCCTATGGAGGAGCCGGACGAAGTGAACACGCTGTCGTTCTAATTACGCATGTAGCTTGTCAGTGGACTGCAGTAGGAGGTGGCGATGTAAAATAATCCCCTGAATCACGTTTAGGCTTTTATGCGGAGTGACCAAAACGGGAAGATCTCCCTGCTTGTTACAAAGTAGCAACTCCCATGACTGGGCTGGGGATGCTGTTTGAATGAGGATGTACAGCGCCACCCCTTCCCCAAATTTATCCTCCAGGTTTTCAGCAATAATGAGGGGCTTTGCAGATAGCCCTTTGTTCCGCTGCAAACTAATCACCAAGGCGAATATGGCTTTTTTTTGTAGCTTTATGTCCCTCCCATGATGTAGCTAGGGAGTGGAACGATTTGGGATTATACTTCTCGGCATTGTAGTCTAACCTTCCCTCCTTAGAGACCGCCGGAGGCTTTTTGACGCCAGTAAAATATGATTTGGTGCACTTCATTGCGGATCATCAGCACTTATGCCACCCACTCTGATCAGGGTCTCTCCCCACGGGCGCACCGAGCCACAGGAGAGGCCAAATAGCACGATGGCCATTGCCGGATGTCCCGATGCCCCAAAACGTGAGCATCTACTCATTGGCTTACGTGAAGAGTTTGCAGCTCAGGCATCAGAAGTGCGACCCCTGTATTGTCAGACTGCCGCACTGGGTATTGGATGTGAAAAGTTCCATAATTATCATGGGTGCATTTTAAAAATGAGGAGATCAAACCATAAAAGTGGACCACAATTTGTACGGTCGAAAAGAAGGAGACTTCTTACAGTCGCCTGTTACGACAGGCAGGACATTCTCGAGTCTTTTCTGACCCCACACTTGCGGCGGTTTTTCATTTCTACATTCAGGAAGTCTCGATAACTGACTTATGTGATGAATTGCAACCATTTAACCTTAGTCCGCCATCTGCATTCAATAGACAATATTCAGAAATCGGTTGTAGGAGTATAGCAGGCTCCAACTGAAAGCAACAAAATTCAAATGGGTGCCTAATACTGCGTTTTAGCTTGAAGGCCTTCAATTAGCTCACTGAGAATACCTATGCAGTAGTGTTACAGATATCTAATTATGACGTCTTTATGCGAACTTCTTAAGAAGAAAATTATGGCTGAGCTGTAAGAAAAGATATCTTCACGAGCAAAGGGCACACTATGAACATAATATTTTCCAGCTGGTGGCTCAGTAATGATGTTGTGCAAAACGAAATCCTCCACAGGTTCGTGTCTATGACAGCTGGTGTTTGTTGCGAACAACTAAGAACCGTAATTCAGCTTACCATGGTAACATTACTACGAAAGTCTATTTTAATAAAAGAGAAAGAACTGTAACATGAGCTTGCCTATAACAACATGAGTGAGTAAGATACCACTTATCCTGGACTCTGAAACGGTCTGTATTTGTATGCTGTCATGTGTCAAAATGAAACAATATGCAAAATTAGCATTTCATACTTATAACTGATTTATTGCTTATGGATCTGATTGCCTGTTCCTCTGTCAGGAAATGATAAAAAAAAATCTGGCCTTCAGCGAAACTGGAAGTGGACCGAAAGGAACCCTAGCTTAAGAAACCAGCACGTTAGGTTAGTGCCACTGAAGCGCTGTTGTGGAGGCTCTTCCTTATTGTCCCAGTGGTGGCTAGAACTGACAAACTTCAAAGTAAAAGAAGAAATTAGTTGAAATTCCCACTTGGAATGACCTCCTTGGACACAAAAGCGTAAAGTGATGCACCGATGTCACCTTTAAAGAAGAAACTCAGATTACACAATCAAACTGACAAGGAATAACCAAGTGAATTTGTTAGCATATTTGTATGTTAACCAAGTAGCAACTCGGCAGTCACACCATTGCCAAACATATTCTACGTTATTTTCAAGATTCAGTTACACCAGACGATGTAAAACCTGTCGCGTAACTGAATACCTCTTGTACCTGAAAGACACGATGAATGAGAGCCTGAACACCAAAAGTATATGTCAGTGGACTTTAATCGCATTTCTGAACGACAACGTAGTTAGTAATAATACTCAGATGCTCCTACTGCAGATGAAACGTCATAATGTGTAACTGTCACAATTATTTCTGTTTTTCTGTCGTATGCAGATTTTAAAATAAAAAGTTAATTTATCAGACGCGATTCACATGTCTGGAGCGTATCGAGTGGCTATACTGCATACATCAGCACAAAGTAACATGTTTCTCTTAAGAATGTTGGCGTTGTCGTCACCGAAACAGAGGAACACAAATGAAAGGAAAGCTCAGGTTCACCTGAAAAACGTTAACATCTAAGCAAAGGTACGAATAACGTTACGTTCCAAACGTAGAATTAGCTGAAAAGTGGGCTCAGGAAACTGTGTAAAAACTGACACCAGCGAATACGCGTATTTTTAGTTCCATTCGAGCTTCTGCTAACGTGGATGGAGAAGCAGTTGTCATCAGGAGAAGGAATAAGGAATGAAAAATGCAGACAGAAACGTTTGGAATAAGTCATCCCTAAGCAAAACTATCAACAATCCTGTAAACACTGACATAATGACAAGTATCTACTCATAATAATTATAGTGTAACCCCTGCTGACGTTTTGTCATTAAAAGCGAACACCACTCGTGTTGAAGAGCTTCGCAACTTGCCCTGTGCTTAGGGCAGAGATACAGAGATATCACCATGCTGAGAGTTGTGCTAATTTTCTATGCAGTGGTTCACATTCGGTGCACGGTGTTCTTAACTGAGTCTCCGATGATATCATTTATGAACGAAGCCTCTGTCCTGCCACAATCTTCAGATGAGAATTATAAGGGTGTAATACGACGGCGCAGTTGGACAACCAGTCTTATCACAAACATAAACTATCTATGACGCTACTGATTCATGACGCTAAACTACTATTAAGTCGGATTGTAGCTCAGACTTATTTTTTCCTCGTGAAAGAGTTGCTCAGCAGTGGGCGAAGAGAATCCACACACTAGTAGCCCATACATAACACGGACCCGTAAAATTCCAGTTCATCGCAGTGAAATTTCATACGCTCGTGAGTTTCCGGCAGCGTCTTTTTCTTTCTTTTTTTCTTTTTTCTTCTTCGGAAGTAGACTGTGACCTCATTTTGGAACCGATAAACAGTCGAGGGGGGGGGGGGGGGGTATCAGTCTTCTGACTGGTTTCATGCGGCCCGCCACGAATTCCTCTCGTGTGCTAACCTCTGATGCGCGGGATTAGCCGAGCGGTCTAATGCGCTGCAGTCATGGACTGTGCGGCTAGTCCCGGCGGAGGTTCGAGTCCTCCCTCGGGCATGGGTGTGTGTGTGTCTGTCCTTAGGATAGTTTAGATTAAGTAGTGTGTAAGCTTAGGGACTGATGACCTTAGCAGTTAAGTCCCACAGGCAGAGCCTCGTAAGAGCTTCTCGTCATAAGAAGGGAAGACAACACCACGCTGTCTTTATTTAGGTAGTAATCACTAGATTAAGTGCGGCAATACTGCTGTCATGCAAAGCCTGTGGACAGCATGGCACCGCCTCATTCTCAAAGCACCCGTGTCAGTTGTCACTGTCATCTGTTAGCGATGGTACAATATGACTGCTACTGATGGTTTTCCAAGGAACCTGACAAGCGTCTTACAGATGAGAATTTCCATTTTCAGTGTGCCTCGATTCTTGAGTTTGATCTTAATAACTTCCCAACAGTTTCACTCTAATAGGCCCTTTCAGCTGTGAAATTATTTATATATGCGAATACTCCATTTTTGGATGAATATGACTCATAATGCGACGTTAGTCTGATTTTCAGTCAATCTCCTGTCGACGTACAGAGTGCTGTCTGAATGACTTAACAACAGTGATTTTAGGTGTTTTGTGACAGAGCTACAGGCAGTCAGATCCAAAATTAATAAATAAATTAAAGCTATGATTGTTTTAAGTCCGGAATGAGAAATGTCTCACTCAGTCCTGCTATTATAGGCATGCGTGTTTTATCAAAACAGACCCTCGTCGTAAGGTTACCATAGTAAGCTGAATTAACAGTTTTTATTTATTGGCAACGAACACCAGCTGCGATAGACACGATCCTGGGGAGAATTTCGTAGTGCCCAACATCGTTATTGAGCCAATAGCTGCAAAATATTTGTTCACATTGCCCTTCGCTCCAGATGTCTGTTCTTACGTCTCAGCCATAAATTTCCTCTTAATAAGTAAAGACGTCATAACTAGACACCATTAACAATACTGCACTGGAAATGTGGGAAATGATGACGTTTCAAACGCATGCTAAACACGCTGGGCAAAACAGGTAATAGGATTGTGGAAAGCGCCAAGGGTTGAGGTCAGTTTCTCCTTCTAATTGTCATTTATTGTAATTCAATAACCTTTACAATAAAAACGGCACATAGCCGAATCTTTACCGAATGCAACTCTTTCACGGCTGAAGGCCTCCAACAAGAAATCTTAACAAGATAAAAATCCAATTAAGATAGCAATAAAATAATTCAAAGAAGCAACGTATGCAAGGTGCAATACCAATGGCTGAGGGCCACAATTAAACTTCAAAATTTTTAAAATACAGGGTGATTCAAAAAGAATACCACAACTTTAAACATGTGTATTTAATGAAAGAAACACAATATAACCTTCTGTTATACATCATTACAAAGAGTATTTAAAAAGGTTTTTTTTTCACTCAAAAACAAGTTCAGAGATGTTCAATATGGCCCCCTCCAGACACTCGAGCAATATCAACCCGATACTCCAACTCGTTCCACACTCTCTGTAGCATATCAGGCGTAACAGTTTGGATAGCTGCTGTTATTTCTCGTTTCAAATCATCAATGGTGGCTGGGAGAGGTGGCCGAAACACCATATCCTTAACATACCCCCATAAGAAAAAATCGCAGGGGGTAAGATCAGGGCTTCTTGGAGGCCAATGATGAAGTGCTCTGTCACGGGCTGCCTGGCGGCCGATCCATCGCCTCGGGTAGTTGACGTTCAGGTAGTTACGGACAGATAAGTGCCAATGTGGTGGCGCTCCATCCTGCTGAAATATGAATTTGCAGCTCTCTGCTAGCTCTGCGAGTCGATTTTCCTGGGCTGCGAACAAATGCTTGCTGGATTCGTGCTACATTTTCATCACTCGTTCTCGGCCGTCCAGAACTTTTGCCTTTGCACAAACACCAATTCTCTGTAAACTGTTTATACCAACGTTTAATACACCACCTATCAGGAGGTTTAACACCATACTTCGTTCGAAATGCACGCTGAACAACTGTCGTCGATTCACTTCTGCCGTACTCAATAACACAAAAAGCTTTCTGTTGAGCGGTCGCCATCTTAGCATCAACTGACGCTGACGCCTAGTCAACAGCGCCTCAAGCGAACAAATGTACAACTAAATGAAACTTTATAGCTCCCTTAATTCGCCGACAGATAGTGCTTAGCTCTGCCTTTTGTCGTTGCAGAGTTTTAAATTCCTAAAGTTGTGGTATTATTTTGAATCACCCTGTATATTACCATAATCTTTAAAGGCAGAAGGCCGCAGTGTTTAAGGATGAGAGATAAATTTAAAAATTTATCATGGAAAATTTTAAGAAAACAAAACAAATAACCATAAACCATAGGCCTAAAATTCAAAATAGCTGACACATGTAATTAAACACCGGTGGCACTCAGAAAGCCTCCAGAGAGATTGGTCTCACTTAGGTGAGACAGGTGGTGAGCCCAACTGTACTTGATGTGTCGGGGCCCAACCAGGGGACAGCCATGGACCGACCGAAACTACGGCTTGCTTCCCACAAATCGGTACATGAGAACTCAAACACAAAATGTTGCAGACGTAATTATCCACAATCAAAACAAATATGTACAAACACTCGGCGTTGCTTACAGGAAACCCTCCCCAATAGCGAACCACCACCGAAACGAACCACAAAACATGAAAGGACGTGGCTTAACGTCCTGGGTCGGTGGACCACGAAGCTCGTAGCGACCGGACAGCTCCACACACGCTCCGACACTGCGCAGGGGCTGCCAGCGGCCCCCACCGACTGCACCGCGCCGAGATATCTTCCCTGGTCCGCAACAACCGACCGACTCCTGCTGGTCTGTCGCGACTGCTGCTCCGTCGCGACTGCACTGCTGGTGCGCCTCCCACTCACAGACACACGACGGCGGAAATACGAGGTGCGGCTAGAAAAAAACCGGACTGATGCTTGAAAAACATTTATTTACAATTATTTACAATTTCATGTTATCTCCTTCAATGTACTCTCCTCCTCGGTCTCTACACCGCTCCATACGAATTTCCCACTGTTCATAGCAATGCTGCAGATCATTTTCCGTCGCTTTTTCTTTTACTGCTTCAACAGTCTCAAATCTAGTTCCTTTCAAAGCTGACTTGACTTTAGGGAAAAGAAAAAAGTCACAGAGGGCCAAATCAGGTGAGTAGGGTGGATGATCTAAGATGGGAATGTTGTGTTTTGCCAAAAACGTCTTCACTGACAACGCACTGTGAGCTGGGACATTGTCTCGGTGAAGGATCCATGAGCCCGCATCTCGTGGTCGTGCGGTAGCGTTCTCGCTTCCCACGCCCGGGTTCCCGGGTTCGATTCCCGGCGGGGTCAGAGATTTTCTCTGCCTCGTGATGGCTGGGTGTTGTGTGCTGTCCTTAGGTTAGTTAGGTTTAAGTAGTTCTAAGTTCTAGGGGACTTATGACCACAGCAGTTGAGTCCCATAGTGCTCAGAGCCATTTGAACCATTTGAAGGATCCATGACTTTTTTCTCCACAAATCGTTCCGTTTTCTCCGTACTCGCTCACGTAGGGTAGCCAGGACGCTAATGTAGTAATGCTGATTCACTGTTTGTCCCTCTGGTACCCAATCAATGCGCACAATCCCTTTGATGTCAAAAAAAAAAAAAATCATCATTGCCTTGAATTTCGATTTTGACATTCGTGCTTTTTTTTGTCGTGGAGAACCAGGAGTTTTCCAATGCATCGATTGGCGTTTAGTTTCGGGATCGTAAGTAAAAAACCACGACTCATCGCAAGTAATAACATTTTGTAAGAAGGTGGGATCACTTTCAATGTTTTCCAGGATGTCAGAACAAATCATTCTTCGGCGTTCCTTCTGTTCAATTGTGAGACACTTTGGAACCATTTTTGAACACACTTTGTTCATGTTGAAACTTTCATGAAGAATCTGCCTAACACTTTCCTTGTCAACTCCTGTTAACTGAGACACTGCTCTGATTGTTAAACGGCGATCTTGTCGAACAAGTTTACCGATTTTTTCAATGTTTGCATCAGTTTTTGCTGACAATGGTCTGCCAGTGCGAGTGTCATCACTGGTGTCTTCGCGGCCATCTTTAAATCGTTTAAACCACTCAAACACTTGTGTTCGCGATAAACAATCATCGCCGTACACTTGTTGTAACATTACAAACGTTTCACTTGCAGATTTTCCTAGTTTGAAACAAAATTTGATGTTAACACGCTGTTCTTTCTGTACACTCAACATTTTCCGACGCACAGACAAAACGTCAACTACTTAAAACAGACGCCACGGGCAGACTGAGTGCAGGAGGCAGATGAAACTCGAGCAGTAGGCGGAGCGAGAGTCACGTGACAGGCCACGCGACTTGCAGCCTTATTGCATTCGTTTTATTGTTTCACCAGTACTAGTCCGGTTTTTTTTTTTTTTTTCTAGCCACACCTCGTACACTGGCTCGGACCCAAATCATGCAGAGGAAACACGCCCACTGGCTAAAAGACATCCCTGCACCAGAAAAGGACCGACCCAAGTTCCACAAGATGGTAATTGAAGGTTACCAGACGCGCTCAGAGAAGCAGTTTCACGTCGCCCCATGAGACGACCGAACTCTGCCGGCCGAAGTGGCCGCGCGGTTCTGGCGCTGCAGTCTGGAACCGCGAGACCGCTACGGTCGCAGGTTCGAATCCTGCCTCGGGCATGGATGTGTGTGGTGTCGTTAGGTTTAACTAGTTCTAAGTTCTAGGGGACTAATGACCTTAGCAGTTGAGTCCCATAGTGCTCAGAGCCATTTTTGAACCGAACTCTCAGAGCCAGTACGCCGACAACATTTAAAATTATCTTCAGTGGAACTAACGACAACTACCCACACAACCTTACAAACACTTGCCCGAAGACCTGGACGGTACAACAGGAACTAAGCGTGCACGAAAACAAATCGGGAGTCGAAGCACACACCACAGACGACTCATGAACGATCAGCGAGCCAAAACGCGTCGTCCAGTAGGACGACCGACCGACGATCCACGCAGACCGTGGCCCGGCTCAGGTGGTGCGTGTCGGCAATGGTAGGGAGAGCCATGTCGACTCAGACCTCGCTGCTCCATCCCGACTGCACTAGTGCCGCATTGCAACTCCCCGACTGGCAGTTCCGGTCTGCGCTCCAGACACCTTCCTACTGACAGGCAGACCCGAACTTCGGACGCGAACTCCCTTACGAGAAACAACGACCGAGAATTAATAGCAGTCAAGCAAAGATACTAAGGGAGAGAATATATCGACACGCGCAACTAACGCCGCTCACGGTCAGGCAAAGCAGCAACTCATTGACAGTAGTAATATAAATTAACGTAGTGAGGTGGAAGCACGTTAAAAACAGGGTGTAAAATACATGATGGCTGGAACAGGAACCACGCACAGCTCAACTTTCAAGTTAAAATGTAGTAATAGTCATCCATTTGATTTTTGTTGCCTTCAGTTAGAGCCTTTTGTACTCTTGCACCTGACTGCTGAACCTTGCTTACTGAATGCAAAGGACCTGCTACTGTTAAATGGTAGCGGTTCATTACACATGTCAGTTATCGAGACTTCCTGTACGTAGAAAAAGGGTCATGACGGAACGAACGACATTTCTTGAAATAATAAATTGTTTTGCTGACGTGTTTTACCCAAAAACACTCGCTCCACACAGGAGTGGACGCGTTCCGAGTTGCCTTGCTAACTTGCTGTCTTCACACCTCTGTTAAGCCCAGAGCAAACAATATGTTGCAAGTATTAGACTTTTTCGACCTGCGACTCTATTTTACACCTCTTCAACGACGTTCATAAGTTTCGAACATGCAAAGTGCATTATGTAGCTGAAAAAAAAGAACTTCAAATTAGAAAATGGCAGTTGATAACCACAATTATAGTATTACGAAGCCTGAGCAAGTTGGCGTGTGGCGTGAAGCTGATAGCGGGGGGCGCTGCAGGGCGAGGTAAATACACAGAGTAAACTTGTTTGTTGACACAGGAGCGACCTGTGTGGTGGAATTGTTGTGGAGGTTTCTGGTATTACAGGTGGGTTAGAAGTTGAAGAGGTTTTTTTTTTATTTTTTAAGTTGCATCAGAGTGACTACTTTAGCAGACAACCGAAATGTGATTTAAAAAAAAAATGGAAAGGATCGAATTCTATATCGAGACTTCATAGCGACGCTGTGCGAAATTGCCCACTTTTTAATTGTATTTTTTTTAACAAAAATCTTCCCTGGGGAGTAGAAAAGGAATTTTTAGGCGTTGGCCTCTATCTAATCCTACTCCCATTACGACTAACAAAGAGCTATGAGGGGGCGAGAAAGGATAAAAGGAAGGAAACCGCAAGGGAGCCATGAAAATTAAACACTATGAGTTTTTTTTTTTTATGAGCGCCGTAAGTAGCGGATCCTGTGTCGGCTACCTCGTGAAGCGTGTCTTTTCGTTGGGTGGACGTTGTTTCCGTTATCGGTTCTGTCCGGTTCGAGTGTGTTCAGATTATATTCCAGCTTCTCATGGCTTGGAAGCTCCAGCTGCGAGGCGAATCATTAAGGTGTTGCCTAAGAAATTGGAGATATATTGCTGATAGCGTGGGTTGCATGTTAGGACGCAGTGTGGTTCGTTGAGATAATTCCAAAATCCTAGCGCTTAATCAAAATGATCGTGTGGCCACAGATTCATCTCACAGAGTGAGTTTTTGAGTAAATCCCTTCCGGGAATAAAAGTGGATGGATGTCGATCTGAGCGGGTGTTTGGCCTGTAAGTAACGCCATAATACGCCGCGCAGGGGTCCAGACATCGGACCACAGTGGAACCGAAGGGCCAGCCGTTGTAGCCGAGCGGTTCTAGGGGCCTCAGTCTGGAAACGCGCGACCACTACAGTCGCAGGTTCTAATCCTGCCTCGGGCATGGATGTGTGTGATGTCCTTAGGTTAGTTAGATTTAAGTAGTTCTAGGGGAATGATGACATCAGATGTTAAGTCCCATAGCGCTCGTCTGTGTCGTCCTCTCCACAATAGGTGCTGTGGGGTGAGTCGGCTGGATGGATGCGGTGCAGTCGATATCGGTTAACTTGTTCGCCATTCACTGTGATATACCACGCTGATTGGGCAACGGATTCGAGAAAGCGGGCGTGGACAGCTTTCCGTACGTGCCGCCACTCATACTGGGGATATTTACGTGAACTACTTTCCATGGATATTTAATTTCGATGGGGTTGGGTCGAAGACACTGTTGTAACACTTCGTGAACTATATTAGTTTGATACAAACGTGTAAGTAGTAAAGACCTGTATACATAAGTCCACGAAAAATCGTCTGTTATGGTAAAAGGGGGATAAAATGGCCTATACCAAAACTGGAGCGGACAAAGAATTCCGGTGCGAAGTCTTGGAACAGCAGTCCAGTGCGGCTCTGTGGGCAACGATGCCAGTTTTAGTTGGGATCTGACGCACAGCCCCGTGACTGTGGTCGGCACGTGTATTAGTCCCACCCCACCATTGTCTCGAGGGAGTGCAAACGATTCGTACCCCATGCAAGATTAATTAAAAGTGTGCCACACCGTAATCGCTCTACTTGCTATTTACTGATTGAAACAAGACTCTGTCAACCACAGTACTGACACAACAGTTAAAATATAATTTAATGCACAAGTGGAGCCCTTGGGACAATTACGAATCATAATAATTAAAGCAATAATCCAATCCGGTAATTACATTTAAAAAACATATTAGCCGACGGCTACAGGGCAGTTTACGAGAAATACCGACCACAGGCGGCATCCAGACAATACGGTAATCCAAAGACCCAACAGATTAGTCTGCTACAGTCAGTTGTCAAGATGTTGCGTCCTCCGACCATCTCTTCGCACGAATGCAGCCAACAAGGCACCCCACAGCTCTGCTCGCAACCAAAAGCCCAGTTTTCCAGAGCGTACTCTCAGAGGAACTCTATAAGTGCCACCCCACAGCTATACTCAGCGACACACTTGCCTGCCATTTGCGTACGTCGTACGTTATAATGATGCGGTAATTAAATTGCTACGTTGTTGTTGCTCGTGTTGGTACAATATTCTCAAAGTACAATCTTCTCAAAGTAAAATAATGGTATCTGCCTGAAACTATGGATAGTGGTTATCGCTGATACAGATGTTTTCTGGCTGTATAGTGTTTTTTAAACGCCAGTTTAACCTGCATGTTAAAACCGCTCAAAATAACCATTTCCTGAAATAAGAAATTTTCATTGTTTTATTTATGTTATTTCACATTGTGAATGGATAAATGGAAAAACACTGATAAAATTTTACTCCCTCAGTTTCAAGATACAGAGAATTAAAGTATTAAATTAAATAGTCAAGTAAAACTTAGTTCAGCCACGGTTCGCTGCTTTTCTCGAAAGTGGGAGGTGGTTGATAACTTCAAAAAATCACCACTATCATCTACTGACTGTAACGTTTTGAAACTGTGTTCAAAAATCATGTTGTACTCGAGTTTCATACCACTATTTGAACATTACGAGTAGTCAGTTCTACAGGGCAAAAACTAAAGTTGGAGAAATCTGTTTATGAGTTAATTTATCCGTTTTCATAGGCTAGAAACAGGTAAAGGAATAGATTATATTGACAGGGGCGGCAGATCAGTTGCTTTCTGTTTTCATTGTATACTATAAACGAACTGGTATTACGTTCCAAATTTATCACAGTTACCTACTGTTACCTTCCTCTTTTATTATTTCATAGAAATTACAGACAGATCTTTAATTTTTCAGAGAAGATATAGCATTGTATTTCATTGTTACTTCACTTTGCAAAAATATTTGGTTGGTCCCATTCAGGAATGCAGTGGATGTCCACCTATGACAGCGAGAAACTACTGTACGCACCAGGTGCGCTATTCTATGTTTTTCGGCCGCTCTGTCGATCGGTTTGGCAGGTGAGCGCACTGAGCAGCCTGGTTATCTATGGAGAGTCCGCGCGTTATTCTGTAAGCATTTCGGAAGCGATGCCGCACTGTTGTAGCCAACCAAGGCGCTGCTGTCGGCGCTCCTCGGGCCAGTCAATCAAAAGCAAGTGACAACAGTTCTGTGCATGTGCACGAACCCAAAGCGGACAGCACCCGACACAGGTACGCTATTCTTCACAGTACCAAAAAGTGTGCTTAGAGTACATAGTAGCTCTCGGGCAATTCAAGGGTGTTCATCTCATCTCACAGATTACGTTAACGTAACACATGGCGCTGCATTCCCTTGAGCTGACGGGCCCGCCTCAGTCGCACTTGCCTCCTCAACAGTAACATGCGCACCACGTCCTCTTCCATGATTCTTAGCTGAAATGCACAGAAATGTTTACAATTTCCCTGACCATGTGTTTCCATGCATGCATAATAATGGTAGGTTATTTAACTGTGTTCCCGAAATAGCCATGAATGCCTTAATGTCATGTTTTTCTCATTACACTTTGTTTTGGATTTTACGTTTCGAAAAATGAGTTAGTAATAGCGTATAATATCATATTGCAGAAATACATCTATAAGAACACCCAAAAAAGTGTTTCAGTAAGTGTCAAGGAATAAGAAGATCTATACAGTGTGGTTGTAACTCGCTCCTAGAGACCCAAATCATGAAGTAGGCTACTTCACTGTATGATACTTCAACGATATGGTTCTTAAAAGACAAAATTTAAGAAATGGCTTTGTGAGATCGTGTGGCGAATGTAGCTACTGAAGTTTGTGGGAGTTTATAACATGAATCTGATGAATCAAAATGTTTCATATGTGGTGGTATAGTTTAAAAATGTTATGGTGGGGATCTTTCATCTCTGTCTACTCTTGTTACGGATTCGATCGGAGTAAATACATATGACAAACAAGGGTGTAAAGATGATTGTTATTAGTTTCATTTGCAGTAATTTAAGTCGTGCTCTTGGATACTGTCTAAACGCACACTCCGAAATTTCTGTGTATTCCGAACTAAATGGTAAATTATTTGTGACAAGAAGAAATATAAAGGTAACTGTCAGTTGTTGCATGCACAGCAATTTCAACTGTAGCAATTTCACCTTTCGTTTTCCAAACATACAACGGTCAGGAAATCGAAGGCACTTATTGCTGAGAAAGTGCGCCCTTATATGAAAACAACAACGAACATTACAGAAAAATACTTCACTATCACGAATAATAAAGTCTCACAATGTGTTAGAATCATGGAGTATAAAAAAAATAAAATTGCAACCAGCATGATGTGAACCTACAACCTCAATCACTTGGCCACGACAAGCAGTGCACAATTCATGCTCTATGTCTGCTGCATTTAATGGAGAGAGACGCAGACCAACTTTGTTGCAGAACAATGTGGGCATAAGCCATAAATGCGTGAAATTTCGAAAGGTTTCCACTGTAGGGCTTCACAAAACTCGTTTCCATTATTACTTACTTGTTGTAAACTCATTTCGATAGTTAATAACTACACAGTTTGCAGGAAGAAGTACGCATAGTCACTAGTAATTCCAGCCAACACTCATGTAATATACGTAAATAGAGCTAATGTCTTGAAATTTAATGATTTTTAAATTCTTAACTACGTAAAAATAACAAGTATTTTGTTAGAATATTGACCGAAAAAGTTTTTTGATGTTATAATCACTCACAGTCATAACAATACAAACCATATTTCTAACAAAGGAAAGCAGTCAATTATGACCTCACTTTCTTCTCGGATGCGTCCTGATGATGCTTCAGTAAAACATAATCACTAAATCCGAAACTAAAACCACTCATTATTTTCAAAATAACAAATTATAAATGTAAACAAATAACGTCAAACCAAATGAGGGGTCATATTGAAACCTAACGACTTCTCGGTACGGTTGTGGAAAAATCGGTGAGAGGATTTGTCCCCACCGATCTCAGAAGCTTACAGTTTAGCAACTTCGGCTAAAGAGCCGGAAATGACGTCACTACCAAGGCTACCCTACCACAACGATCGGTACGAAAGATAGAAAATAGGACTCCAGTATTCACAACTAAAAGAGGGTATCGGTTTTAAGCGGTCGGTTTTTCTCATCCCTATCACATATAGCGTTAGCGCGGCACTTAAATTGCCGCGGAATTGTGTCTTGTGGGGGACAATATTTTTTGTTGATAATAAAATAGACTGAAGAAAGTCCGTGTGTAAACACAGCACAAATGTTCAGCTGAAACTTATTACCAATTAGCGCCAAACAGTCTTCAGGGAGGCACTTGTGTAAAACGTTATCCAACAGCGTATCTCGTATTTCCTGACACTACAGAAAATAGTGGTGTGCGGACGTATATTGCGTGTAAGGCGACAAGAGGACAGAAATGAAGCAGTAAAGAATCTCCTGTATATTAGCGCGGTAAAAGAATGGGTCAGCAATATAACAGACCAATATCCCTAACAACGGTTTGCTGCAGAACCGTATAACACATTATGAGTTTCAATATCATAAATTTCCTAGAGACCGAAAAGGATGTGTGCAGGAATCAGCACGTTTTCAGAAAGCTTCGTTCATGTGAAGCTCAGCTTGCCCTTGTCTCACATGGTATGATGTGAATTGCAGATGAAGGCAAAAAGCATAATCCGTATTTCTAGACTTCCGAAAAGTATTTGACTCGTAACCCACTGCAGACTGGTAATGAAGGTACAAGCGTACAAAATAGGTTCCCAGATATATGAGTGCTCAATGACTTCTTACGTAATAGAACGCAAGATGTTGTTGTCGGCGGCGAGTGTTCACCACAGAGAAAGGTACTGTCAGGTGTGTCATAGGGAAGTGTGACAATATCGCCATTATTTTCTACACGCACAAATGAGATGGCGGCCAAGGTGGGCAGCAATCTGTTGTCTGCTGATGATGCTGGGGTGCGCAGAAGCTTTCGTAGATGAGTGACTATTGGGGGATACAAGACGACTTACAAAAAATTTCTCGTTTGTGTGATGAATGGCAGCTACCTATAGATGTAAAAAAAAATTAAATTAATGAGGATGAGTAGGAAAAGCAAACTCATATTGTTGGGGTGCAACATTAGTGATATCCTGCTTGACACAGTCGTGTCGTTTAAATATCTGGGCGTAACGTTGCATGGCGATATTAATTCGAAGGAGCCTGTAAGGACTGTGGTAGGGAAGGTGATTGGTCCACTTCTGTGTATCGGGAGAATTTTATGAAAGTGTTATACACCTTTGAAGGAGACCGCATGTAGACCGCTAGTGCAACCTATTCTTGAGCACTGCTCGAGCATTGGAAACAGCAGCAAATGGATAAAAGAAAAATAGGAAGTAATTCAGAGTCAGGCTGCTAGACATGTTAACGGTAGGTTCGAGAAACACCCAAGCGTTACGGAGATGTTCGGGAACTCAAATGAGAGTCACTAGAGGGAAGACGTCGTCCTTTTCGAGGAACACTATTGAGAAAATTCAGAAAACCGGCATTTCAGGCTAAATGCAGAACGATCCTGCTGCTGGCAACATACATTTCGCGTAAGGACGACAAAGATAAGGACGAGAAATTAGGGCTCGTGCGGAGGCATGTAGCTAGTCGTTTTCCCTCGCCGTTATCTAAGATTGTAACAGTATTGGAACTCACCATACGGTGGATTGCGAAGTAAGTATGTACACTCGTGCTCATAAATTACGGATAATTGTAGAATGTGGTGCCACAGAACGTCGCACTACATAAAATTGCCGCTAAAAGCATAGGCACAAGGGGAACACACACGACACAGATCTGTAAGTCCACGGTATTGGTGATAAATTGAGAAAACCGTCCCGAAACACATGTGCTACAAAACGCCACTGTTTTCTGCGCATGTACCCTGACATCAATATGGGATATCACCATGCACACCTACACAGGCCACACAGCGGCTTGTCACACTCTGGATCAAGTGGTCGAGCAGCTGCTGGGGTACACCCTCCCTTTTTTGTACCAGTGCCTGTCGCAGGTCCTGAAGGGTTTGAAGACGTGCAGCGGTATGTCGACCGAGAGCATCCCAGACTTGCTCGATGGGGTTTAGGTCTGGAGAACAAGCAGGCGACTCCATTCGCCTGATATCTTCTGTTTCCAGGTACTTCTCCATGACGGCAGCTTGGTGGGGCCGTGCGTTATCATCCATCAGGAGGAACGTGGGACCCACTGCACCCCTGAAAAGGCGGACATACTGGTGCAAAATGACATCCCGATACACCTGACCTGTTAGAGTTCCTCTGTCAAAGACTTGCAGGGGTGTACCTGCACCAATCATAATCCCACCCCACAGCATCAAACCACGACCTCCATACAAGTCCCTTTCAAGGACATTAAGGGGTTGGTATACGGTTCCTGGTTCACGCCAGTTAAAAATTCGGTGAGAATCACTGTTCAGACTATACCTGGACTCGTCCGAGATCGTAACCTGGGACCACTGTTCCAATGACCATGTACTGTGTTCTTGACACCAGGCCTTACGGGCTCTCCTGTGACCAAGGATCAGTGGAATGCACCTTGCAGGTCTCTGGGCGAATAAACCATGTCTGTTCAGTCATCTGTAGACCGTGTGCCTGGAGACAACTGTTCGAATGGCTGCGGTAAGGTCTTGAGCAAGGCTACATGCAGTACTCCGTGGCCGTCAGCGGGCACTGATGGTAAGATATGGGTCTTCTTGTGGTGTTGTACACTGAGTACGTCTCGCACTATAGCACCTGGACGACTTTCCTGTCTGCTGGAATCGTTGCCAAGATCTTGAGATCACACTTTGTGGCGCGCGGAGGGCCCGTGCTACGACCAGCTGTGTTTGACCAGCCTCCAGTCGCCCTAGTATTCTACTCTTCATAACGTCATCAATACGTGTTCTTTGAGCCATTTTCACAGTCACCATTAGCACGTCTGAAAAAGTCTGCACACTTACTCGCTGCACCATACTCTGACATGCACCAACACACGTCTGCGTTTGTGGACTGCTGTCAGCGCCACCGTGCAACGACCGCAATTGAAATGCACCGCCTGGTCATACCCCGAGGTTTTTTCCACCCGCAAACCGCCAACCAAAGAGTTGTTTCACTTTGTATCAGCATTGTCCTTAATTTATGAGCATGAGTGTAGATGTACATCTACATCTACATCTACATGACTACTCTGCAATTCACATTTAAGTGCTTGGTAGAGGGTTCGTCGAACCACAATCATACTATCTCTCTACCATTCCACTCCCGAACAGCGCGCGGGAAAAACGAACACCTAAACCTTTCTGTTCGAGCTCTGATTTCTGTTATTTTATTTTGATGATCATTCCTACCTATGTAGGTTGGGCTCAACAATATATTTTCGCATTCGGAAGAGAAAGTTGGTGACTGAAATTTCGTAAATAGATCTCGCCGCGACGAAAAACCTCTTTGCTGTAATGACTTGCATCCCAATTCGCGCATCGTATCTGCCACACTCTCTACCCTACTACGTGATAATACAAAACGAGCTGCCCTTTTTTGCACCCTTTCGATGTCCTCCGTCAATCCCACCTGGTAAGGATACCACACCGCGCAGCAATATTCTAACAGAGGACGAACGAGTGTAGTGTAAGCTGTCTCTTTAGTGGACTTGTTGCATCTTCTAAGTGTCCTGCCAATGAAACGCAACCTTTGGCTCGCCTTCCCCACAATATTATCTATATGGTCTTTCCAACTGAAGTTGTTCGCAATTTTAACACCCAAGTACTTAGTTGAATTGACAGCCTTGAGAATTTTACTATTTATCGAGTAATCGAATTCCAACAGATTTCTTTTGGAACTCATGTGGATCACGTCACACCTTTCGTTATTTAGCGTCAACTGCCACCTGCCACACCATACAGCAATCTTTTCTAAATCGCTTTGCAACTGATACTGGTCTTCGGATGACCTTACTAGACGGTAAATTAGAGCATCATCTGCGAACAACCCAAGAGAACTGCTCAGATTGTCACCCAGGTCATTTATATAGATCAGGAACAGCAGAGGTCCCAGGACGCTTCCCTGGGGAACACGTGATATCACTTCAGTTTTACTCGATGATTTGCCATCTATTACTACGAACTGCGACCTTCCTGACAGGAAATCACGAATCCAGTCGCACAACTGAGACGTTACCCCATAGGCCAGCAGCTTGATTAGAAGTCGCTTGTGAGGAACGGTGTCAAAAGCTTTCCGGAAATCTAGAAATACTGAATCAACTTAAGATCCCCTGTCGATAGCGGCCATTACTTCGTGCGAATAAAGAGCTAGCTGCGTTGCACAAGAACGATGTTTTCTGAAACCATGCTGATTACGTATCAATAGATCGTTCCCTTCGAGGTGATTCATAATGTTTGAATACAGTATATGCTCCAAAACCCTACTGCAAACCGACGTCAATGATATAGGTCTGTAGTTCGATGGATTACTCCTACTAGCCTTCTTAAACACTGGTGCGACCTGCGCAATTTTCCAATCTGTAGGTACAGATCTATCGGTGAGCGAGCGGTTGTATATGAAAGCTAAGTAGGGAGCTATTGTATCAGCGTAATCTGAAAGGAACCTAATCGGTATACAATCTGGACCTGAAGATTTGCCCGTATCTAGCGATTTGGGTTGCTTCGCAACCCCTAAGGTATCTACTTCTAAGAAACTCATGTTAGCAGCTGTTCGTGTTTCAAATTCTGGAATATTCCATTCATCTTCCCTGGTGAAGGAATTTTGGAAAACTGCGTTCAATAACTCCGCTTTAGATGTAGAGTCTATTCCTATGAACGTACACAAAAGCAAGCGCGCGCGCGCGCGCGTGTGTGTGTGTGTGTGTGTGTGTGTGTGTGTGCGCGCGCGCCGTTTCCTGGGCGGGTCGGCCCAGCCGAGGCCGCGCGTCGCAGATCCACTACCGGCTGGGGCATTAATGTTTTAGGGCGGGCGACTGGCGTCTGTCCCCAGGATGCCGGCAAACCAATAACGGCGCGCGGCTGGCTAATTACCGCCTTTCCGGTGGCCCCATTGAAATAACGCCGCACTCACGGGACACCGGAACGAAAAACAAAACGCCCGCACAGCCCGCCGACTCTGTGGATAATGGGTCGCAGAGGGAAGGGAAAAAAATGAAAAAAAAAAAAGCATCGCGGACCTGTGTCCGATTGCCCTCCTGACGATCATAATAGCCGCTACCGGTCCGGTGACACTGATGTCGGAAACGGAAAAAAAGGGGATCCTGAAGTTGTGTTCCGGGCGAACTGTAATCAGAGTTACCTCGACAAAGTCTGGGCTACGTTGCACACAATCACGAGTTGTACACCGCTTGACTGGAATGCCTCACCAGCAACACCTAACACGTATTTTGCCTATTTTGCCACAATATGGAGTAGAATTTCACTTCGGGGTTTCGGTATCAACCCTTCCCAGCATATGACACAAAGTTAGTTTTAAAATTAGCTCACAGCATCGTCAATAATTTTAAAGCAGTAGGCGCTGTTATAGACCGGCGATTTCATGCGTCAGCTTGCACTGATGACCTTGTAGGTGAATGTCATACGGGAAGAAATTTCCTTCCACTCTACTGACCATTAAAATTTATTCTGATAAAATATTATATTAATGATTTTTAGGTTAGCACCGTCTGCATGGAAGTAAACAAAGGCAGCATTAGTCTTGCAAGGCACGTTACGCATCTAAAGGCGTCATTAGTGGCTGTGTGTGTGTGTGTGTGTGTGTGTGTGTGTGTGTGTGTGTGTTGATATGATGTGCAGTTCCTATACTGTGCCACATTCCGGAAGCACATTCACTACCCGTACAGCAAGCGTACATGTAGAATAATAGCAACAAAAACCGCTACTGACGATGTCTCAAGAAACTAAGGAGAAACACGTCCGACAAGACAAATATTTCCTTCGTTCAGCTGCATATGGGCAGTCCTAAATTAAAAGTCATTAATATAGCTTAAAAAGCAACTGAGGACTGGTAGATTAATAACATCGAGCGAGGTGGCGCATTGGTTAGCAAACTGGACTAGCATTCTGGCGAACAACTTTTCAAATGCGAATGTGGCGATCCAGATTTATGTCCTCTGTGACATCCGCAAATTGTGCCACACGCCGACTGAGCTTCGAAGCAAAATACGAGCAATATGCGTCCCTCGCATCGTACCTCGTGAAACAGACTGCTCCCATGATCCCAGTTACGCGTGAGTATGTCACGCAACGGGAAGGATAACAAGTACCCTGACTGCTAACAAATTAATGTAATGAAAATCTTGGCGCAAATAACAGAGATACTGTAACGGAGTCCACATACACGACATAGGCAAGGTGCGAAGTCTAACTACGAAATTAAATCAAGTGCCCAGGATATTACAGTTTGTTTCAAACGGCAGTCCTCTACAAAAAAATTTAACAAGTATACTGTACACAAAACCACTTCATCGGCAGCAAAAATAATGGTACTAACATTCAATCCAATTGCTGGGAGATAAGACCAAACTGGCAAGGATTAAGGAAAAAAATTTTGTCACATCACAACGAAAGTAAGTCTCAACGTCCCCCTCGATTGATTATCGACACGATTTCTCAATCCCAAGTGAAATACGGAACATTGCCCACAGCCCAAGACGCTAAGCTAGTAAGCTCTGAGAAGTCTCGCAAATACACATACCCACCACCTAACTGTATCACGTTAACTAAACTGTATATCGATTGTCTCTTAACTTCATTACTGCCTCACTAGATAGTGCTGAAGACGTATCTTGTTGTTGTTGTTGTGGTCTTCAGTCCTGAGACTGGTTTGATGCAGCTCTCCATGCCACTCTATCCTGTGCAAGCCTCTTCATCTCCCAGTACCTACTGCAACCTACATCCTTCTGAATCTGCTTACTGTATTCATCTCTTGGTCTCCCTCTACGATTTTTACCCTCCACGCTGCCCTCCAATGCTAAATTTGTGATCCCTTGATGCCTCAAAACATGTCCTACCAACCGATCCCTTCTTCTAGTCAAGTTGTGCCACAAACTTCTCTAATCCCCAATCCTATTCAATACCTCCTCATTAGTTACGTGATCTACCCACCTTATCTTCAGCATTCTTCTGTAGCACCACATTTCGAAAGCTTCTATTCTCTTCTTGTCCAAACTATTTATCGTCCATGTTTCACTTTCATACATGGCTACATTCCATACAAACACTTTCAGAAACGACTTCCTGACACTTAAATCTATACTCGATATTAACAAATTTCTCTTCTTCAGTAACGATTTCCTTGCAATTGCCAGTCTACATTTTATATCCTCTCTACTTCGACCATCATCAGTTATTTTAGTCCCTAAATAGCAAAACTCCTTTACTACTTTAAGTGTCTCATTTCCTAATCTAATCCCCTCAACATCACCCGATTTAATTTGACTACATTCCATTATCCTCGTTTTGCTTTTGTTGATGTTTATCTTATATCCTCCTTTCTAGACACTGTCCATTCCGTTCAACTGCTCTTCCAAGTCCTTTGCTGTCTCTGACAGAATTACAATGTCATCGGCGAACCTCAAAGTTTTTACTTCTTCTCCATGAATTTTAATACCTACTCCGAATTTTTCTTTTGTTTCCTTTACTGCTTGCTCAATATACAGATTGAATAACATCGGGGAGAGGCTACAACCCTGTCTCACTCCTTTCCCAACCACTGCTTCCCTTTCATGCCCCTCGACTCTTATAACTGCCATCTGGTTTCTGTACAAATTGTAAATAGCCTTTCGCTCCTTGTATTTTACCCCTGCCACCTTCAGAATTTGAAAGAGGGTATTCCAGTTAACGTTGTCAAAAGCTTTCTCTAAGTCTACAAATGCTAGAAACGTAGGTTTGCCTTTTCTTAATCTTTCTTCTAAGATAAGTCGTAAGGTTTGTATTGCCTCACGTGTTCCAACATTTCTACGGAATCCAAACTGATCTTCTCTGAGGTCCGCTTCTACCAGTTTTTCCATTCGTCTGTAAAGAATTCGCGTTAGTATTTTGCAGCTGTGACTTATTAAACTGATAGTTCGGTAATTTTCACATCTGTCAATACCTGCTTTCTTTCGGATTGGAATTATTATATTCTTCTTGAAGTCTGTGGGTATTTCGCCTGTCTCATACATCTTGCTCACCAGATGGTAGAGTTTTGTCATGACTGGCTCTCCCAAGGCCATCAGTAGTTTTAATGGAATGTTGTCTACTCCCGGGGCCTTGTTTCGACTCAGGCCTTTCAGTGCTCTGTCAAACTCTTCACGCAGTATCTGATCTCCCATTTCATCTTCATCTACATCCTCTTCCATTTCCATAATATTGTCCTCAAGTGCGTCGCCCTTGTATAAACCCTCTATATACTCCTTCCACCTTTCTGCCTTCCCTTCTTTGCTTAGAACTGGGTTGCCATCTGAGCTCTTGATATTCATACAAGTGGTTCTCTTCTCTCCAAAGGTCTCTTTAATTTTCCTGTAGGCAGTATCTATCTTACCCCTAGTGAGACAAGCCTCTACATCCTTACATTTGTCCTCTAGCCATCCCTGCTTAGCCATTTTGCACTTCCTGTCGATCTCATTTTTGAGACGTATGTATTCCATTTTGCCTGCTTCATTTACTGCATTTTTATATTTTCTCCTTTCATCAATTAAATTCAATATTTCTTCTGTTACCCAAGGATTTCTATTAGCCCTCGTCTTTTTACCTACTTGATCCTCTGCTGCCTTCACTACTTCATCCCTCAGAGCTACCCATTCTTCTTCTACTGTATTTCTTTCCCCCATTCCTGTCAATTGTTCCCTTATGCTCTCCCTGAAACTCTGTACAACCTCTGGTTCTTTCAGTTTATCCAGGCCCCATCTCCTTAAATTCCCACCTTTTTGCAGTTTCTTCAGTTTCAATCTGCAGTTCATAACCAATAGATTGTGGTCAGAATCCACAGCTACCCTGGAGATGTCTTACAATTTAAAACCTGGTTCCTAAATCTCTGTCTTACCATTATATAATCTATCTGATACCCTTTAGTATCTCCAGGATTCTTCCAGGTATACAACCTTCTTTTATGATTCTTGAACCAAGTGTTAGCTATGATTAAGTTATGCTCTGTGCAAAATTCTACAAGGCGGCTTCCTCTTTCATTTCTTCCCTCCAATCCATATTCACCTACTATGTTTCCTTCTCTCCCTTTTCCTACTGACGAATTCCAGTCACCCATGACTATTAAATTTTCGTCTCCCTTCACTACCTGAATAATTTCTTTTATCTCGTCATACATTTCATCAATTTCTTCATCATCTACAGAGCTAGTTGGCATATAAACCTGTACTACTGTAGTAGGCATGGGCTTTGTGTCTATCTTGGCCACAATAATGCGTTCACTATGCTGTTTGTAGTAGCTAACCCGCACTCCTATTTTTTTATTCATTATTAAACCTACTCCTGCATTACCCCTATTTGATTTTGTATTTATAACCCTGTAATCACCCGACCAAAAGTCTTGTTCCTCCTGCCAGCGAACTTCACTAATTCCCACTATATCTAACTTTAACCTATCCATTTCCCTTTTTAAATTTTCTAACCTACCTGCCCGATTAAGGGATCTGACATTCCACGCTCCGATCCGTAGAATGCCAGTTTTCTTTCTCCTGATAACGACGTCCTCCTGAGTAGTCCCCGCCCGGAGATCCGAATGGGGGACAATTTTACCTCCGGAATATTTTACCCAAGAGGACGCCATCATCATTTAATCATACAGTAAAGCTGCATGTCCGTCTTACCAACGATGAACTACCGACTACGGCCATCACTGAAGACACAACACTATCAGACGTGAGCAGGCCAGATACGAATCTTCAGCTGTTTCCCTCCTCCTCAAAGAGTCAAGTCCGCACATCGTGGTCTAGTGGCCTGCAGCCTCTGGATCATGGGATCCCACGTTCGATTCCCGGCCCGGTAGGGGATTTTCTCTGCCAGTTGACTGGATGTTTATGTACTCCTCATCGTCTCATCATCATTCGGGAAGTGTCCAGACTCAAATTGAGAGATTTGGAACTTGTACGAGCGCTGAAGACCCACAAACCAACATCATCACCATCGCTATCCAAGAGTCAATAGTTTGATAATTACCGAGTCCGGTACGCAAGGCAAGTCCAAGACTGCTTGCTACCGAGTAGACCAGCTTTTCTCCAACTTCGCCGGTCACGGAAAAGTCCACCAGACTCGCTTCTCTCTTGAGTTCTGTGCCGTGCTTCCCGACAACTCCTAGAGCCAGCCAGAGGACTGTCTCAAAAGTTAGTAGCTGGCTGAAAAGTTACTATCAGCGAAAAGATTATACAACAACATTTAAAATCCTACCTACTCTAAGAGTAAGGAAAAGCAAATCGCCGAGCGGTCTAAGGCGCTGCAGTCATGGACTGTGCTGCTGATCCTGGAGGAGGTTCGGGTCCTCCTTCGGGCATGGGTGTGTGTTTTTGTCCTTAGGATAATGTAGGTTAAGTAGAGTGTAAGCTTAGGGACTGATGACCTTAGCAGTTAAGTCCCATAAGAGTTCACACACATTTGAGCATAAGCAAATCAGAAACGTTCCCCCAAACAGCTAAAGAGCGCCCAAATCTGTTCTCAGGCTCTGTGCCCAGATTGCGATTGACACCCCCACAAGCTGAAAAAATATAACCCTGAGTGCTATTCGTTCTCATGAAAATCAAGAAAGATTTTATCTGTTCTCTGGATGAAACTTCTGCTGTTTTCTATATCACAACTAAGTTTTCCAGTAACACAGGGTCCCACATAGGGCTTCCCAGAAAACATGTTCACAACTGTCATTCATTCACATTATAGAGGACTGTCCTTTTCTGAGCAATAGAGTGCCGCTACATTCTCTCCCGCCATGGGGTGCCCTGTACTTAGACATAAGTATGTGGAATATTAGCATGGGTTTACATGCTATCACGGGATATACCATTTTTTCTGTTTGGATGAAACAAACGACGGGAGAGAAAATAACGGCACTCTAGTGCTCAGAAAAAGCCAGTCTCTGTAATGTGAATGAGCGATAGTTCTGAGCAGACAAAATATTTCCCAGAAAACATGTACCCGTATCGCCAAAATCAAACGCACAACGTGTTCATGATCAAACGAAATAAGATAAACTAAAGAAACAAACACAAATGAATCTCGCAGTCACTCATTACCCAGTTCAAGCCCCCCCCCCCCCCACCTCCTGAAAAAAAGATCAAACTCGTGTCAATAAAAATGATCAGAGCTCAAAATAATATGAATTTAAGAAATAAATGCATCCATATCACGTCTCTCGATCGCTCTAGGCAAACGCAGGGATGGTTCCTTTGAAAGGTAACAGCCGATTTCCTTCCCCATCCTTGAAAAATCCAAGCTTCTGCTCCACCTCTATAACTGTCGATGTGGGTGGGACGTTAAACGCCAATCTCCCTTCCTTCCTTCCCTACATCAGCGATAAAGATGTCTGACAAAATGAATTTTCTTCCACTTGTCTCCTTGTCTCGTAACCAGATTATTTCCGCGGATGCTGTGCGGAAAAATACCAGTTGCACAGGTTCTCCATAAACAGACACAAGAATTTGTACTGGCCGGCCGCGGTGGTCTAGCGGTTCTGGCGCTGCAGTCCGGAACCGCGGGACTGCTACGGTCGCAGGTTCGAATCCTGCCTCGGGCATGGGTGTGTGTGATGTCCTTAGGTTAGTTAGGTTTAAGTAGTTCTAAGTTCTAGGGGACTTATGACCTAAGATGTTGAGTCCCATAGTGCTCAGAGCCATTTGAACCATTTGTACTGGTCTCTATAAGCAGAGGGATAGGTGGGATAGGTGCGATATCACGATCAGTCTGATCTACAACCTGTTCCTTTTTTCCCTAATACAAGACAGACCTTGCCACAGAGTGGATGATGACAGAACGAATGGCTACACTCCTCTTTGAACTAAATGGAAAATAATCTACTTAAATCACTTATCAAGCTTCCGCATACTGTTCCAACGTTTCTCAGATGACAAGAAAAAGAATCCAGTTTCATCACTGCATTCACATCTAGATTCCATTGATTCAAAAATCTTAAGAATTTAGACAGTGCATATTCATTGTGGGAATCCTCTAGCATTCTAATTGTATCCTTAGTAAAATTTTAGTACTTCAGATACTTCAAGTACTTCACAGTCCTAGTTTGTGGTAGATTATAAATAGGTACCTTTTTTTTATTTTTCCTAGCATCGGTATTTAATACATGAGTACCTAGTGGGACTAATAACAACATCCAGCTGAATTAATTATGGGTGTACGAAGTCTGCAACATCTCAAACCATCATTCCATTTGACAACGTTGGACGTCAGACTTCTTTAGGTATGACAAGACGTGGTAGGAAATAAGGTATAACTGTAACTCAGATTCGAAAACAAGGTTGACTGTGTGCTAACCATGTCAAAAGATTTTTCATTCTTTAGCAGAATATAGCGTAATTTCAAACTTGCTGGCAGATTAAAATTACACGGTGCACTGGGACTCGAACCTCGAACTGGCGGAAATCCTATGTCGATGTGTCATTATATTTGACTACAGGGATATCAGTGCTAAGTAAAGGCCTTCGTTTTTTTCCAATCCAGCTACGTCTGCCAATATCATATATTATTCGTGGAATAGAACAGTGCATTCGGAAACTCTCGCACGGCGCAGCTAAGGACGTCAGACTAACCACCAGCCAACCACTAGCTAAAGGTAAGCCGTCTAAATCTACTATCTGCTAGGAGGAATGACTTGGTTATCTTGCCATCTGACAAAAGAAAAACCACCGTGTCGCCCATGTCACCGTGGTACTGACTATAATCTGAATGAACACGTTACATTTATTACAAGATGGCTCGTACTGGAAGCGTAGTCGCGAACCAACACAGATCATCGGCAGAAAGAGTAGGACTAGAGGAAGTGGGCAAGAAATTATTGCCTCGTTCCAACAAATCTCCCAGCCTCTATGGACTGCCGAAGATATATCATGAAATTGTTCCTCTTAGGCCCTTTGTCAATTCAGACAGTTCTCCACCTACAGACTAGCGAAACATGTGGCAGGATTTTTAGCACCAAAACTGCGAAATTGTGAACAGCATGTTGTAAACTCGCAGAAATTTGTTGAAACTCTCACGAATATAAAAACAGGCCGAAGCGAAGTAACGGATAGTTTTGACACTGTGTCACTTATTCCGGGGGTGTCAATACAAGACACGCTGGATATTTTGTTCCTACAGTTTCCATGTGGAATCGTTAAGTTGTTCCATCATGTTCTAACGACAACGTACTTCTTGTACCGCGACGATTGCTATGAAATGACTGACGGCGCAGCGATGGGATCAACAGTGTTTCCGGCGGTCGCGAATTTCTGCGTGGAGCACTTCGGGGAGCAAGTACTGAACACTACGGTGTCAAGTCCTTCTTGTTTACGAAAGTACGTCTATGAGACCTTCCTTTTATGGTCTCATGGTGAAAATTCACTGCAGCAGTTCGTTGATCTCATGAACGGTTCCATCCCAGCATTAACTTTACCATTGCGATGGAGAAGGATAACAAGATACCGTTGTAGTTGAGCGGAAGGCAGAAGGCCTGCTTGGTCATTCAGTGTACAGGAAACGAACCCACACTTACAGATACTTGAACGCCGGTAGTTTCCACGAGAAAGCGGTCCTGAACATGTAGCTACACGGAGCAAAAAATTTTTCTCATGAAGACCGTCAATACCATAAATTTCAGTATTTGAGACAGGAGTTTAGAGAGAATTGTTGTAGCAAGACTTCCATTGCAATCGGTTTTAGGTTTCCCGACGGAGGAATCCGTGTGAATTATCAGAAGACGGCAGGCCGGCTGCTCTCCTGCCATACTGTGGGACAAAGAGTAGCTAGTTAGGAAGTGTGCTGCAGAGACATGGAGACCAGTCTTCTGGCCCACCCCAAGACGCGAGATACTCTGCGCCCTATTAAAGGCGACATAGCTCTTCGTGTGCATGGTGTGTACGGTGCCCCTGGCGAATGCAGCGGGGTCTACATTGATCAAACAATTCGCACGGTTGCGGAGCATTGCATCGAGCACAAGCGACACATTAAACAAGGGGAGGCTGATAAGTCGAAAATAACTGAGCATCGTCTGGAAAACGGATACAAAATAGTTTGAAAACACTAGAGTTAAACTATTGGGAGGCAGCTGAGATTACCGTAGAGAGGAACACTTTCAACAGAGGCTAGGGGTACACACTTTGTAGCCCGTGGGGGCAGGCACTGGATATCAAAAGAAAGGAAAGACGGATGCTTGACGCTTGTAGGGAGGCCGGAGCGGCAGTTTCAAACGTGGCGTCGGCCCCTCGCGCCACGAAAAACTGTGCCAGCCCCGACAGTCAGCGATTTTTATTGCTGATGTCAGTGGCGGAAATAGCCATCGCAGCATGAATATCTCATTCGGGCCGATTTTTATACAGTTGTAAAGGATGTCAGACAGTCATTACCGAAATTTTTTTATTGGCTATATCACATTCGACTCTTCAAGCATTTCCATTATCCCACAATGCCTGTTCGCCGATGGCTGCATCTGAATTTACTCAAAGTGACTATCTTCTCAAAGGCTGGTTTTTCTAGCAGCGCCTTTAAAGAAACGCTCCTTCGGTTACAGGCAATGGCTAGGAATTATTGCGGCTGATTGAAAATGACTGAAGAGTCGAAATCGGTACAGGCGTTAAACATAAATTGCGTTGGAACTGACTTATATTCCTTAATTGGCAAATGACATAAGGCTCGCTGTAGTACGTGTTCTTTGTTGACGTATTCCTGTCATAATACAATAGAAGCTTGCCTCTATATTGATTTCTAGTTTTTCCCATCAGTTCGTAGATGTTGATGTGGGGTTACCAACACAAGTACAAGGATAGCTTACCAATAGGGACAAGAAAGGAGGCATGAAGGGCGCCAAAACAGAAATAACAATCATCCATTTATTGTACCATTACAAACGCACATCATGATATATGAGACATTATGACAACCAGTGTGCATAATGAAGGGCGCACAATTTTACCATGTAACAAATTAAAATAACACTAGCATAAAATTAACTAAAGTGCCTTGAAGGAAATGTTTATGAGAAGAAGACGACGGGGCCGCAAGGGAGGAGGCAACACAATACTTAACTCAGGTGCACCAAAACAAACAACGGACACCAGGCCACGCCAACAACGGACACGTAAGGCACGCAACTACTCTCTCCGTTGCTGTTCCGTGTGTTCCACCCAAGTAATAGCTACGTGAAACATTTTAATACTTGAAACAGTACACCAGTGATCAGCAAATTTAAAAAACAATAACATGACATAAAAATACAATAACTTAAGAAAATCACATCATATGAGTATGAACTTAAGGTCTTTCTGTAATTAACAGATTACGAAAGGTAAAGGGGCATGTGCCTCTATTAAATATTGCGTAATTACACTACTAAATTTCTCAGTACCCAAGTTGCAATTAACGCAACAAGATATAAATAATTTAAGTGATAATGTTGCTTTAAATTAATAATAAAATTATTTCATACAAAAGAGGACCAATAATGGCCCGATCAGTACTCCCCAGTGAAGCATTTCACACACATGGTACTCCACGGCTCCGAGCATACAGCCCCATTCAAAAGGCAACACAACCACAGCGACCCGGCGTACTACCGGAACCACCAGGCAGTAAACCAAAGTCGTACTAAGCCAAGCAAGGACCGACTTTTAAAACAACGAGACCTAGCCCGGGCCAGACAACAGACCAAATGCCGGGAAATCCATAAGAAACCTCAGCCAACTTAATACCAAAACAACAATTTATGAACAATATGCAAAACACAAGACCTCTCAGCCCAAAGGCTTCCGTTTAGTGGCGAAAGTGGCTCCGCCCCGCCTGCTGAGGTGCCAAGCGTCGTACGGAGTGCCGAATCAAGCTTAACCCCGTTAACGGAAAGCGGAAGCACCACAAGACAAAATAAACTCCAATCTAACCGCGCAAGTCAAACTCTAAGGAGTGCCACTCGAAGACTATGCACTTGAAGATCAAACATAGAACACCCAGGCTAACGTGCCGCTGAACGACGCACTTCCATCACCAGCGTCTAGCAGAGTACGGAGAGCAGCGTAACCCATAGATATACATCCATGGGACGGTAAACGAGGATAGCAATCCTAGCGACGGAGAGACAGGCGGACGAAATGACATCCCGCCGCTGTCCACACTATTAACCGTAAAATCACGGTCCGGTCTTCCCATCGGGCCCCACTCGGCGTCCAGACGCAAACAACCCCAACCGAGCCGAACTGTCTTCACGCCAAGGCAGCCACCTCTTACCTCCTCACCCGCCTCCAGCTAAGCCCCGGCCAGCGATCACACACGGAAACAACCGCCTAACGCCAAAGCGCCATCTGAGTGAAAACTCTGCACTAAGATCGATACGGACTTGGAAATAAGCGAGCACCGTAACAGATGTATTATCATGTTAGACTGAGTAGAATTTATACTATAAAAACATGTGTGTCAGAATCATCCCTTAGAAAGGGATGATTTTGTTACATGAAAACTAAAGTTTATATGATAATTAAAATAAACAATCTTGATAGCCAATTTTTTTTTAATTTGAGTGACCGGTTTCAGTCCTTAAGGATCATCTTTAGATTCTGAAATAACATACGTACATATAGAGGGATCCTTACAGTATCGTGTATACACTGAAATGCAATTACAAACTACATATACCCAAAACGGCAGGCGGACTTGCATGGAGCAAGCTGCGCTGACCCACGACGCTGAACTGACTGTTAAATGGATAGGCAGGGAGTGGTCTTAAATAACACTAGTCCCGCTCACCATTCTGTGTATGACATCAGTGCTAACCAATCAGAACTATAGTGCGTACTATTAACATAAAATGTATTACAGTATTCTATATTACTAAGATTCGAAGAAGCGTTATAGGTAAAATACATCATAGAGTTGTTATGAAATAGCTATTCGTCAGAAAACGTAAACTGTAGTAAATAAATGGCATAAAATAAACTAGTCTAAGCTGCCCTGTGTTATCCGTTCCGTAAAATATGTGTTTTTGGCAAATATATATGGAATAGCTGTCAAAGGTTGCTATGGCGATAGAAAGAAGCTACCAGCAAAGATAATCTATATAGACGCTGAAGGTTTCCGTAGAAACGGCTTCCTCTATCCATGCGATATTCTGAAACGCTGGCACAGGGTGCTGTATCGACAGGAAGGACGATCTATGTAGACATTAAGGGTTGTCATAAAGACTGCGTCCTCTATCGATGTGACACGTCAAAAATAACTAGAAAATATAGTAGTGAATATAATAGTCGTTAAAGATTATTCATAGTAATATGAATGGCAGAATAGCGAAGCATGGTGCGTCAGTTAACAATCTTGCCTAATATGTAGGAAGGAAAAATAGGTACAAAGGGAAGCACAAGGTTTAGGATATACAGAGTTCCGTTACACGTTACACTTAAAACGGCAAAACATCAATTTTTTTTAAATACCAAAGTTCTTATGTAAACAGTTCTTTAATTTAGGCTGAAGGCCTTAAGAACAAACAACTGAAACTCAAATCGGCTGAAGGCCGAAGACTTAACAATTCAATAGATTGAAGTAAACAAGTTAAATTCAAATCGGCTGACGGCTGAAGGCTTAAAATTTCAAAAATGTTTTAAAATGCCAAAGGACTTACGTGAAACAGTACTTTAAATTAGGCTGAAGGCCTTAAGAGTAAAGCAACACTATGTTAAAACACAAAACGGCTACAAGCCATACAAGTACCAACAACAAGAAGGAATTTTTAAAAAAGGCAGTCTACACAAGGGCACCCAGGTATTCAAAGGTTGGCCTGCAATTCAAACACTAACGCCCGCCTAGGTGAGACAGGCAGTCAGGCCAACCGTTCACGATCCGATGACAGCCCAACCGACCGACAATCAGCGGACCCACCGACACGATAACTTCCACTTCACCTGACCAGGGCACAACAGGGAGTTGATTGGAACAACATAGAAGATATTGGTGCGCACAACCAATAATACATGGAACTATCAAACTACACACCGTGCTGGACAGCAACAACACGATGAGGAAACCAGACTGCATGAAATTTACGTCAACGGCCAAGGCAGGTAACCGGATCGTTAACGGCCATAAGGCAGAAGATTCCGTTGGTGCACTTAAATTAAAATAACCGAATACAGCGAAACTCAACCGGAGGGTGGCTAAAATTTTGCAGCTTGAAAACAACGTTGTTATTTGCGGGAATATCCCAACAACCGGCAATGTACTCCACACGACATAGTGTGAACAGTCTTGACTTGCTGGTAGGTGAAATAAAAACTCAACTTTTGTGTCCAGGGTCGGTGAGCCATGGACCATATAGCAATGGGAGCAGCGTCACACACTCCGACACCGCATAGACACCGCCAGCGGGTCCCGGCCAAACTACGCCCCGCCGAGAATTCCTCGCTGCTCCACGCCAACCGACGAATTCCTCAGAGCTAGGACGCCGACAACATTTAAAATAAGTTGTCCATCAAAATCACACAAACTACACACAGTTTCACGAACACTTTCACGAGGAACTAGGCCATGCTAACGGCAGTGCCTGTACAATAACAGGGACGAATCACGAGTCGGCACACACGGACAACCCATAAGTGATCGCCGGCCAAATACACGTCGTCCTGGAAGACGACCGACCGACAACCAACCAAAGTCGTCCCCACTCCGATCATGTGTTTTGGCAACCGTCGGGGGAGTCATGGCGGTCTGGACCTCACTGCTGCCGTGCCCCGACTGAACTTATTCCGCGTGCCAACTCAAACACTGCCGGGTCCGAACTAACTGCTGGCAAGTTCCAACTGACTCGTCGACACACGACGACCGGGAAGTAATAGCAGTCCAGGAAATACACTCCTGGAAATTGAAATAAGAACACCGTGAATTCATTGTCCCAGGAAGGGGAAACTTTATTGACACATTCCTGGGGTCAGATACATCACATGATCACACTGACAGAACCACAGGCACATAGACACAGGCTACAGAGCATGCACAATGTCGGCACTAGTACAGTGTATATCCACCTTTCGCAGCAATGCAGGCTGCTATTCTCCCATGGAGACGATCGTAGAGATGCTGGATATAGTCCTGTGGAACGGCGTGCCATGCCATTTCCACCTGGCGCCTCAGTTGGACCAGCGTTCGTGCTGGACGTGCAGACCGCGTGAGACGACGCTTCATCCAGTCCCAAACATGCTCAATGGGGGACAGATCCGGAGATATTGCTGGCCAGGGTAGTTGACTTACACCTTCTAGAGCACGTTGGGTGGCACGGGATACATGGGACGTGCATTGTCCTGTTGGAACAGCAAGTTCCCTTGCCGGTCTAGGAATGGTAGAACGATGGGTTCGATGACGGTTTGGAATGTACCGTGCAGTATTCAGTGTCCCCTCGACGATCACCAGTGGTGTACGGCCAGTGTAGGAGATCGCTCCCCACACCACGATGCCGGGTGTTGGCCCTGTGTGCCTCGGTCGTATGCAGTCCTGATTGTGGCGCTCACCTGCACGGCGCCAAACACGCATACGACCATCATTGGCACCAAGGCAGAAGCGACTCTCATCGCTGAAGACGACACGTCTCCATTCGTCCCTCCATTCAAGCCTGTCGCGACACCACTGGAGGCGGGCTGCACGATGTTGGGGCGTGAGCGGAAGACGGCCTAACGGTGTGCGGGACCGTAGCCCAGCTTCATGGAGACGGTTGCGAATGGTCCTCGCCGATACCCCAGGAGCAACAGTGTCCCTAATTTGCTGGGAAGTGGCGGTGCGGTCCCCTACGGCACTGCGTAGGATCCTACGGTCTTGGCGTGCATCCGTGCGTCGCTGCGGTCCGGTCCCAGGTCGACGGGCACGTGCACTTTCCGCCGACCACTGGCGACAACATCGATGTACTGTGGAGACCTCACGCCCCACGTGTTGAGCAATTCGGCGGTACGTCCACCCGGCCTCCCGCATGCCCACTATACGTCCTCGCTCAAAGTCCGTCAACTGCACATACGGTTCACGTCCACGCTGTCGCGGCATGCTACAAGTGTTAAAGACTGCGATGGAGCTCCGTATGCCACGGCAAACTGGCTGACACTGACGGCGGCGGTGCACAAATGCTGCGCAGCTAGCGCCATTCGACGGCCAACACCGCGGTTCCTGGTGTGTCCGCTGTGCCGTGCGTGTGATCATTGCTTGTACAGCCCTCTCGCAGTGTCCGGAGCAAGTATGGTGGGTCTGACACACCGGTGTCAATGTGTTCTTTTTTCCATTTCCAGGAGTATATAATACGGCAGGGCGTATATCGATAAGCGCTTCTGCTGCCGCTCAAAGGCAGGCAAATCAGCAACTCAGTGACACAAGTAATTGAAAGTAAGATAATGAGCTGGCAGTACGGCAAAAACAGGATGTTAAATAACACATTGCATGAACACGAGCCACGCATAGCTCACATAATATTTCTTTTGTCAGATAATCTCAGGGCTCTGTCTCAGGTCTCGAATGGCTGTCCTCTCCCTGCTGGTAACATTCGACTTGATCGGTTTAGTTCTCGTCAGAGCACAGCAGATTTCCCAGCGTACTTCTACAGCAGCTTCAGGTGGTAGTCGCGCATCATCTTGTTCAACTGAACTGACGAAGTCCGCTACCGGCGTGATCCTAGGTGTGGGATCAAAATTAAGTCCCTTCTCCAGAACAGAAACTGCATCCCCAGTCGGCTAAATGTCCGTGAGATTGATGACCGTCTTGCGTGTGGGGCCACCAGCGATGGTTTGTCAGAAAGATGAAAGAATTTAGATATCTGAGGTCCCAAGGCCTTCTTATGTGCAGAATCGGCGGTCAACCAGGTAACACCGTCAGTCGAGTCCAAGGTCCCGGATTTAAAATGATTGGCTGGTTGAAGATGTAGTTTAAGTAGCTCCTGGGAGTTGTACTCAAGGCTGTGGCTGGTAAAGTGCACCCTCTCACGAGCCAAGGCGAGGCTAGCATGCTTCTTAATTCTCTTAGCTGCTGCACAGTCGATGTGATGTTGTAACTTCCCCACAGAAATTTCAATGACAATATTTATTAGTAATGGAGCCAGAGCTAAGTGTAAGCTCCCCAGAGAAATTTAATGACAAAGACAATTAAATAAAAACTAGCTATCTGATCCAAGTATGAGTTCCTCACAAAATGAAAGTCAATTCAATGATAATGAAAATCTCAGTGACAATGGAAACGCAAATAGACGGACATATCAGTCTTTGGCCCTGTGCGAAATCAGAATTAATTTCTTACCTCAGTATAACTGCATGTCAAAGTTCTGCTCTTATTGTTGGCCGCGGCTTGGAGGAAATGCATTGCAAAAATTTTGAATTTAATGGAAACTTTTCTTTAAGGAAATGCAAGGGAATCAAATGATTTTTTTTTTGTAAAATATTGCTTTGAAATCAAAATTATTATTGGGGCGATTATTGCACAAATTAGTTACAGTTAATTTACATCGTTAGCTGAGCGCAATGCTGCTTAATAATATACCTCGTCCTGAATCATGACCAGAGTGCGATGTCGACGCCCGCCGACTGCTCACACACAACTAAACTCTCTCGCATCTAGACCGCGACTGCGTCATCTCCGACGCGCTACTCGCAACCACTAGCTTGCAACTGAACTCTCTCTAAAAGCTAACTCGCGACTGCCGCGCTACTGCCTCGCTGACTCTGGTCAAAGATCATGCCTCACCATCGTTGCCATCGAGTACATACGCCTTTCATAACCCTCCACTGGGGGGGGGGGGGGCAAAAATTTGGCAGCGATGGTGAGTCATTTGGACTTGCCATGAGCAACAATTTTTTTTTACTAATTAATTTTTACAATTCATAGAATATTCAGAACAGGAATTAAACGTGATGCTCATGCACTGAGTACAAAGCATTAGACAATGACAAACAGTGAGTACAAAACATATTAGCAAATCAGAAAATGTATATACAAATTATTTGATAGATAACAAAGTGCACACGCACTGTAAGATTCTGTAGCATTTTCAGAACAAATAAATAGAATGGCAAAAAAAAATCATGTTGACAAGTGACATGAGTGCACATGCACTACAGTTCAGAACATATCAGCATATGGCGAAATGTATATACAATGAGTAACAAATGACATAAAATATATCACGAAATCATAAAAGGTATACAGAATAAGCACAAATCATGTTGAAAAATGAGAAAAGTGCACAGGCACTGAAGTTCAGTAGAAAACATATTAACATATAAGTGCACATGCACTGAAGAATGCTTCAAGTTTTTACAACAACAAAAAATCAACAAATCATAAAAGGTATATACAATATAGATGACAAGAGTGCATATATAGTGCACTTCAGAACAAATCGAAAAAAATGTCTTTAGCATTTTCACAATAAATAAACATAATGGCAAAAAATCATGTCGACAGGTGACATAAGTGTACTTGCACTGGAGTTCAACAAATCGAAAAGAAATGTATAGGCCATGAACATAAATGATGTTAGCTAAAATGATTTTCACTATTAGGATAGGAAAGGAAAGGATTGCATCATGGTTGTAGCACTTTAATTTGCACACAGCTGCACTGAAAGTCCATATCTTTCCACAGAATCACAACACCGAGTGATACAATCTGCAGTTCAGAAGCATTTATCAACGTATCAAGACACTGAAACGTCGTAGTAGTATTCCATGCTATCATTTGGCAGTACACCAGGTACACCAAACAGTGGGACCATAATAAGGTCTTCATCGCTTACGGTGGTGGACAGCATGTCGTGTCAACACCACGCTCTTAAGAGGCGCACCAACGTAGAATTAGTGCAAAAACCAAATATAGTGCTCCATTATAATGAGGATGGACAAGACAATGGATGTTACAATAATTTCAGGTAGTTATGTCAGAAGGTGAAGGACATTAACTAACACACAAGTCTTGATTAGTGATTACATAAGTAGTTTGCGGCATCCATAGTCTAGTTATTGAACATTTCTGTACCATGTATTTTAGTATTACAGAATAATGTTCATAAAATTAAATTATTGCCATCATGGGTAGTCGTATTACAATAAACAGCGGCAATCTTTGTCCAGTTACAAACCATGTTTAGTATGACAGAATAATGTTCATCAGAAGTCTTAATTACATTAATTATTGGCATTCAGTGGCCATTTACTAAAATCATTATTGAAAACAAGAGCTAATTAATGGCATAATTAATAACATAATTTATATAGTTACATTAATTATTGGCATTCAGTGGCCAGCAACTATTGAATAGTATAAAACATTGTTCATCATTCAGTATTATTCAGATCATTAAGAAGTCATTATAAAAAAATCAGTTAATTACAATCATAGCATTAATATTCATGGGCATTATAAGTAGTCTCATTACAATAAACAGTGGCAGTTATTAGCCAGTTACAAAATTACAATCATAGCATTAATAATCATGGGCATTATAAGTAGTCTCATTACAATAAACAGTGGCAATTATTAGCCAGTTACAAAGCATTATATTTTTTTATATATATATTTTTTGTATCATTAAGAAGTCATTATTCAAGTGACATACTATTCAGAGCTGATGAGTATTATTCAGAATTATCATAAACTAGTGACATTATATGAGACTGGTAATACATTTTGTTTTTTTTTTTTTGTGCTAGCAATGCATTGCTGTGGGTAATTATAAGGGAAAGCAAGAAGAAATAAGAGAAAAAATTGCTTCTATGTTGTTCCTATAAATGAAAAATGTGTAACGTCATTCGTCAGCTGTACCAAGGTTGTGACACAAGGTAGTATATGTGATCACATGTGTAAATGATATACACAAATGGGTAAAAAAATTGCAAGTATTAGAACAGGTATAATAAGTAACAAGTTTAGTAAGTATCATGAAAAGCTTCTCCTGGACAAAATACAAAATGGATTATTGAGCTGAAAGAAGAAACGCAGACTATGCTGAAAAGTAGTGAACTTCGAATTAACAGGTAGTGAAATGTGTATAAAAAATGTGTTCCATAGCTGTCCTTTCCCAAACCTTCAGTCATCCTACTACGCAATATAACACCTGCTGTCAAAGCAAACTGCAACAAATACTTAAATAACTACATAGCATAAATACATAAACTTCAACATCATCCTCATCTGTAAAGAAAAAAACTTCATTATCCATATTATCATAACTTCATTATCGTCATCACCTGTAAAGAAAAACTTCATTATCCATATTAGTATATTCTTCATCATTATTCATCATCAGCATTCATCATCCTCTGCAAAAATCACTTCATTATTCATCACACAACTATTCCTTATCTCTAGCATATTTCATCACTTAAAACTAAGATGTGTAGTTCTGTCTGACAGCTTGCATCAATCGCCTTGTATTCTGAAAGAAAGTATTAGTTAAGACTGCTATTATGCGATGTGTATAGTATATTCTTGTTAATTCTGATCCATTTACTCGTCCTCATAAGGTTTTGTATTTTCTTTCATCTATTCCGTAGGTGAAATTCCCATTCTGTTTAATTTATTTCCTTTACGCATCATTTCTATCTGAAACTGATGAACAAAGATTAATGCCTTGTATTTAAATCATATACCCATTAGATAATGACTGGTTAATGGTGACACAATTAAGCATACAGCATAACATGACAGAAAACGTAATATGTCAAAAGCATAGACAGTGTTCAAAGGCAAAAAGTGTATAGAGAATATCATAATGCAGCAGCAAAAAAAAAGGAAAATGTAAAACAGTCACGATGTTGAGATATCATAGGGCAAAAAATGTCAAAGTCAACTGGTGTGTGTTATACCTTAACTAGTTCACAGTGCATACAAACAAAACATGAAAACAATCGTACATACATAAGAAAGACAAAATGTGACATTCGTTGTGTTCAGCTTGTATGTAGTGTAGTTAATAGAGGCGATAATTAAAGACTTTAATGGAGAGAGAATTTGATAAAATTAATGCGTCACTACAGAGAATTGCATAATTATTCATAAAATGCGTAAGTTCATCTGGAAAATATGCACGGTCTAGTGTGTAACGACAAGAAGAGCGACCTGCTAACCTTACCTTGCCGGGCACTTGCCAAGAAAAAATACGATAATCATCAATAAGTAGTCATGTGAATATAATTGCAGAAATGTTCATAAAAATTAGCAAATAGCATTACGGCGTGATAAATCATAAAGTATGTTCACTCAATAAAGGGTTTTATGTTTGACCAATGGTGGTTGCCTTTCGATTTTCTGGTTCTCAGAGTTTCGACGTGTACAACATTAGGGTGAGGAATGCTGCGAATCCGATATGGACCTGCGTACAGAAGTTCAAATTTACTGCACTTACCTTTTAATTTGCTGGATAAATAGTGTGTACGTACTAATATCATCTGTCCAACGTGAAAGTCTCGGCGTCTACAAACCTGTTTTTGCTGTCTTCTCCGGCGCTCTGCGGCACTTTTGATGTTGTTCAGCGCAATGTCAATTATTTCGTGGTGTCGTAATCGACGAGATGTAGGAAATGTTACTAATTCTTTAATTTTGTTTGGATGTTCAACGTTTTTCAGTATTACAGACGGAGATAGCATAGTGGATTCATTTGGAATGGAATTAATTACATCTTGGAATGAGTGTATGTGTGTGTCCCAATTAACATGTCTTTTGTGGCAGTATATTCTACACAGTTTACCAATTTCTTTCATTAATCGTTCACAAGGGTTCGAAGAAGCGTGGTACTTCGATATATAAATCGGAGAAATGTTTCTAGCTCGTAACATGCGTGTCCATATAGCAGAACGAAATTGTGGTCCATTGTCAGAAATTACTTTCATCACATGCCCTACATGAAATAGAAAATGTTTTACAAATGCTTTCGAAACAGTTTTAGCAGTAGCTTTGCGTAACGGAGTGAAAGTAACAAATTTTGAAGTGAGTTCAACAGCGATAAAGATGTAGCAAAAACCTCTATTAGTTCTCGGAATTGGACCAAAAATGTGTACTGCGGCCATATGTCTTAATTTAACAGGTACAATGGGGTATAATGGAGGAATATGTGAAGTGGTGTCAGACTTAGCTTTCTGGCAGATTTTACATGACGCTAAAACTCGTCGTATACGTTTTTCCATGTTTGTAAAATAACAGTTCTGTCTCAGTATAAGAAAACATTTTCTGGCTCCGTAATGTGCGTAGCTTAAATGCGTGTACCAAATTAATTTATTAACCAGTTCGTCAGGAATGCATAATAACCAATTATTGCTGTCAGGATGAGAGCGGCGAAACAGAATGTCATTGCGTACAGTGTAGTGGTTCCTAATCGTAACATTATTCTTATCTTCCCAAAGGTGTTTAATTTCTTTCCACACATTGTCTTCGCTTTGCTCTCGTGCTATGTCCTGTAATGACGATGAAATAAAATTTTCAAATGCAACTTGCTGAATGTACATAATGCTGAAATTTGCTTTGCAGAAGTTGTTTGCTACGTCTTGCTGATTGTTGCTGAGAGAACGCGATAGTGCGTCTGCTATAACATTTTGTGTGCCGGGAATGTGAACAATCGTAAAATTAAATTCCTGTAAATAAAGTTTCCATCTGCTTAATCTGTCATGAGTGAATTTAGCCGAAAGTAAAAATTGTATAGCTCTGTGATCTGTGTAAACGGTCGTGTGTCTTCCATAAAGAAAATGCCTAAATCTCGTAAAAGCCCATACAACACATAATGTTTCAAGTTCAGTAACGGAATAATTTCGCTCAGCAGGTGACAAAATGCGGCTTGCAAATGCAATGTTTTTAATTACTGTTGAGCCATCTTCTTCAATTTCCTGAAAAATATGTACGCCTAAAGCTGTGTTGGAACTGTCGGTGGCAATAGAAAAATTTCGAGTAAGATCTGGGTGCGATAAAAGTGGAGCATTCAACAAAGCATGTTTCAGATTCACGAATTCAGAGTGTGCTTGCTTATCCCATGACCAAATAGTGTTTTTACCTGTTAATTGGCATAATCTAGGTGTATCTAAAGCAGAGTGATGAATAAATTTACGAAAAAAGTTAATTAAGCCCAAAAAGCTGCGTAATTGTTTCTTCGTCGTAGGAACAGTAATGTCACGTAGAGCTTGAAGTTTTTCCGGATCAGGCGCAATGCCCTCTGCTGAAATTACGTGTCCAAGAAATTTTATAGAAGTTTTGCCAAAATGCGATTTACTGAGGTTAACTGTTAAGTCCTTGTGCATGAAAAGTTTGCAACAGTCGTTCTAAAATCATATTGTGTTCAGACCAGTTAGCTTCTGCAATAAGAATGTCATCTACGTACGTCGTGATTCTGTCTTTAAGTTCTGTCGGTTGTGTTCAAACCGCGAATAAAAGCTGCAGAAGAAATAGTTAAGCCGAATGGTAATTTGCAAAATTGATAACAGTCACCAAAACAGAGAAATGCTGCGTACTTTCTGCAGTTGGGATGGAGCTGAATTTGCCAAAATCCCGATTTCAAATCTAATGTGGAATAAATAGCTGTACCGTGAAATTTTTGTAGAAGTTCTTCCAGTGTCTGTGGTCGATCGGTTTCATTAATAATAATGTCATTAATGTGACGCGAATCAAGTACGAGGCGAAGTGAGCCATCTTTTTTCTTAACAATATGCAGCGGGTTTATGTACGGACTAACTGCTGGTTCAATAATTCCTTGGTCAAGCATATCCTGCAATTCTTTTTTAATCTGTTCTATATGGATATACGGAATGGGATAATGTTTAGCTTTAAATGTATCGTGCTGTTTCACTTGAAATTCATACATAAATCCGGACATAGTACCAGGAATGTTGTCAAAAACTGGAGCTTGCTGTAAAAGAATTTTGTATAATTGCGTTCGTTCATCGTCTGTATTTGCACTGCTTTGTTTAACTTTGTCAGAAATCATTTGCATTACGTCGTAGTCAACTTCATCTGGAGTATTATAGTTATGTACGTACGTATCCGTGAACAAAGTGGGATTACAGTCTATGTTATGTGTTGCGGAAATAACCTCTGTGCGATTAATTGTTTGTTCTTCCGCAGATAAGGAATGCTGAAATTCTAAAGCTAACTGTACATTTTCGTCCTTCAACATTAAATAAGAATTTTGAAAATCGACCACTGCGTCGTGTTGTACGAGAAAATTAGTACCTAAAATTACGTCTGTTGTCAATAAGGGAACAATCCAAAAATTTGAATGAAAAGTATGACCTCCAATACAAAATGATAAATGCGTCTGTAATTTAACGTCTACTCCTTTACTCGATACAGCTCCTTTTACTTTCGTTTTGCCTACTGGTAATGTGGGATAAGTATTCTCTTCGTTGCACTCATTAAAAGTCTCCTCATTTATAACTGACATAGGTGATCCGGAATCAATTACTGCTGAAAATTTCGATGAACCAATTTTAATTTTGATGACAGGATGTGAAATAGTTTTCTGAACAACTGGTCTTTCCTGTAAAAGAGTGTCTCTGATGTCGTCAAACGTAATTACATTTTCGTGAACAACATTTTGCGTGTCAAAACTAGTGCTTCTGTTATTGGAAGATGCGTCCTGTACAGTATCTAGTCAGATTCTATCTGACGTGTTATTATTATCAGGAGGATGTTGTGGCATTTCTACAATCTGGACAGTTCTATTACTTCTTCCAGACGTGTTACGCTCTGGATGATACCTACTGTCGGGTTCATTCATGAGAATAGGTTCTTGTGGATAATTCTGCTGTTGGTATGACCGACTGTTGTTAGATGTACGCTGAAAATTGTCGTCATTATTTTTACGTCTGTCGTAATAGTCATTCCTATACGGTGCATTGCGATAGGAGTCGAAATAGTGTGTTTTCTGTACGTAGTTATTTCTCTGCTGTGCGTTACTATTTATTGTAGCTGGGACTATACGTGCACGCGGCGAAACATTAAAGCTTGGTTGACCTTGTAGACTGCATTGTTGGTTAGGTATGCTAAGCGGCTGACTTTCATGCTGTTACGGTGAAAAACGTCTATTGTTACCAAAATGTGGTTGCTGTTGCTGCTAATTTTATACATACTGATGATTACTATTTTATCTGTTATTAAAATTACGATGGTAGTTCTGCAGTGCCTAAAGAGAATTGTCATTTTCGGTAAAAAATTTGTCTTATCGGGTTTTCATTACATTTTTCTTAATTCTAAGTAGAGCAATAGTTAAAGAGCTATTTTGATAGATATAAAGGATAGTAAAAGAGAAGGCAGCAGTGCAGAAAACTAAAGATGGAACAGCACTACTACAGCTCGGGGCCCTATGCTCGCTACTGCACATATTCATTAAAGCGTAATGAATCCCCTGAGGTCAATTACGCACTGCAAATACATTTCAGCTTTTGTGTTATAGGCAATGGCGGTAAAAATCCAAAAACAAATTGTTGTATCCTTGCTAATTCCAGTTTCTGCATTACAGGTAATAGCGGTGAAAGTACAAAAATAAATTGTCTTCTACAGTGCAAATCGTGTATCTGTGCTCTGTCATTATTAATTTCCTTAGATTTTCTTGCGGATAAAAATTGCTCATAATCTACGTTCTCGTCACTGAATTTTAGAACACGTTCAGGTTTGTGTGTGAATCTGCTCGTCTGTGTCATTTCACATTTCAAGTTACGTAGCTTTTCAGATTTTAAGTCGCGTGGTTTTTTGGATTTTAAGTCGCATAGTCTCTGTAAATTGCTCAAATTATACGCGCTGCGTGACTCTGACAAATGCTCCAAAAGTGGCGTCTGCTGTGATGTGTTATTAACTGAAATACTTTTCATCTCTGTTACTTCTTGCTGTAAATTTGACAATTTTCTACGCAACGTGTTATTAGATGAATCTATCTCATTAATAGTCTGCTGTAGATTTTGAAATTCCGGTGTTTGATTAAATGAAACCGGTGAAATATCATCTGATTTATTGTCATTAGTACTTTCGATGACATCAATACGACTGGCCAATTCATCACATTTTTCAGTCAGTATTTTTACCTGATCATCGGTTTTAGTGTCAGTGGCATTAATCTGGTTTTGCAATTTACGTGTAGTTTCGTTCAGTTTTCTAACGTCAGCTTTGACGACATCGGAATCCTGTGTTAGTTCTAATTGTTCGAGTCTGTCGGTCACTGTTTGAATATCTATTGTGTGTGTATCTGTTTTTGATTTAAGATCCGAAATTTCGTCACGTAATTCTGTGTTCGACTGTTTGAATGTATTAATTTCGTCGGACACTGTGGCAATATTATTGTCTACATATGTTTTTGCCTTCGCAAACATTTTACGTTTGTCTTCCTGTCTCTGAGCAGTGATTGTTTCCATTACTTGACGTTTTACTTTGTTTTGATCATCAATAAATTTGCGGATACGCGTATCACTGTTCTGTATGTGAAGACTAAGACGTTCGTTAATTTGTGTGTTCTGTTGGTCGAATTTCGCGTCAATCTTTTCATCCATTGTGCGCGAAAGTTCTGTTGTCATTGCTTTAAACTCGTCGCGTAATTGTGTAGCGTTTTCCGAGCATTGTTTAGCGACTGTACTGATTTCCACTCTAAGTGTTTCTGTTGTGGCTGTTTGCATTTCCCTTAATTCTTGAGCAACAGACCTAATTTCTTCGCTACTTTTTCTTGAACAAGCCTCAATTTCCTCGCGTAACTGTTCCTTAGTGTCATGACACTGCGCGGCAACGGCTCTAATTTGCTCACTAAGTTCCGTGGACTTGTCTAATTTTTCATTTATCTGTTCGTTCTGTTGTTTGAGTTTTTCGTTATCTTGTTTGTTCTGTTCTCTAAGTTGTCTGAAATATTCACTCTGTTGTCTGGCCTGTTCACTCTGTTGTTTGGAATTGTTATCAAATCTTTCGTTAATCTGCTTAGTCATTTGTAGCAACAATGCCATAATTGGATTCGACTCAAAGTCAGCATTTCTATTCCCTGTGCTGTTTAATGGTGGATCTAGAATTGTTTCGCTTTCTGTAACCATTTGGTTATTTTGAGATTTACAAAAGGGTTTGTCAGTCGGATGTACACTGTCAGACATTATTTCGGAATTAAATAAATCCGTCGTACTTTGTATATCCTGTTCTTTTTCATTAGACAAATTTGTGTGTTCGTTACGTGAATTTACCAAAGCGGGTGTGTTAAGCTGGGTAGCGCTCATTACAATAGTGCGCCCCGCGTCATCAATTGTCGTCAAATCAACAGAGGACATAACCGAGTTCGTTTGTTCATCATTAAGACAAAAACCATCATTAGTGGTTGGAACGCACTGATTGTCAGTGAACGCAGGATTGACATCATTACACTGCGTGTCACTAGTACTATTGGTGAAGTTATTTAATTCGGTCATTTCGTTCATAATACCTCGCGATACACTATTCATAGTCTTTCGCGGCATTTTTACAATAGTCACAATTATTCACAAAAAAATAAGCACAATGCAAAAGCAACACACAAATACAACAGAACAACGAATTGCCGATGATCTGAGGAAAGAAATTCACAAATTAGTAAAAGCGTTGCGCCAAGTCCTAATTATATTTAAGCAAATAAGAGCAGATATCTGACTGTTTTTCAAAAGATTCTCAACGAAATACGATCCTGGACCGGGTGTCGCCAAGTGTAACCTCCCCACAGAATTTTGAAATACAATACTTAATAGAAATGGAGCCAGAGCTAAGTGTAAGCTCCCCAGAGAAATTTAATGACAAAGACAATTAAATAAAAACTAGCTATCTGATCCAAGTATGAGTTCCTCACAAAATGAAAGTCAATTCAATGATAATGAAAATCTCAGTGACAATGGAAACGCAAATAGACGGACATATCAGTCTTTGGCCCTGTGCGAAATCAGAATTAATTTCTTACCTCAGTATAACTGCATGTCAAAGTTCTGCTCTTATTGTTGGCCGCGGCTTGGAGGAAATGCATTGCAAAAATTTTGAATTTAATGGAAACTTTTCTTTAAGGAAATGCAAGGGAATCAAATGATTTTTTTTGTAAAATATTGCTTTGAAATCAAAATTATTATTGGGGCGATTATTGCACAAATTAGTTACAGTTAATTTACATCGTTAGCTGAGCGCAATGCTGCTTAATAATATACCTCGTCCTGAATCATGACCAGAGTGCGATGTCGACGCCCGCCGACTGTTCACACACAACTAAACTCTCTCGCATCTAGACCGCGACTGCGTCATCTCCGACGCGCTACTCGCAACCACTAGCTTGCAACTGAACTCTCTCTAAAAGCTAACTCGCGACTGCCGCGCTACTGCCTCGCTGACTCTGGTCAAAGATCATGCCTCACCATCGTTGCCATCGAGTACATACGCCTTTCAATGTGTGACCTTAGCAAAGTTTGGCACAACCTGATCGGCATGACATTTCTTCAGAAAAGCAAGAGCATGCAGCAAACGGCTCCTTCGGCGGCACAGCTTGTCGAATTTCTTCATGCTCTTCACTGTAGAGGTATATGATGTGATTCTTCAGTTTCTCCCTGCGTATTTCTTGCTCGAACAGTCCACGGGTGTACTGCCGGTCGATAATGTCCAATGGGCGCGCGAACCCGGGAGAGAGTGCTTCCCTGGAGGAGGGGATTTAAGACAACCGCCCGCCCTCAGAAACCGTCAGCGCTCCTGAAGATGGCGACATGGCTGATCGTCGAAATATTGTGCCCGTCGTCCAATATGGACCAGTAGTACACCCGTGGACTGTTCGAGCAAGATTATCTTTGCTTTTTCCTTTGTTTACAACGTTGCCTTTTGAGTAGCATGTGCTACAAACTTATTTCAGTTTATAGTTCTGCGTCAATCAACCTGTTTTGCTCGAAATGGCTCGTAACAGTAGATTCATTTTTAAAAAGTGAGGATGTGTCGAATTTCACAGGTAAAAGTTACAGGATATTTAAATAACAGTGTTACAGATCCTGCTCCTAAGTGTCAAGAACAATTTTCGACGAAGTCGCTGAGTTCATCTACGAAGAAAATAAGTGAAGGAATTCATGATGACGTGTTTGCAATGGTTTGCCACTTTCTGTTTTATATGTTATAAAACCAACTTTCAGGTACCTAGAAAATCTTTAACTGTAGAAAAAATGTGTGCATGGGAAAACACACAATACAAATGATAGCTATAATCACCTTTTATGGATGCATTGTCCAAAAGCAGTATTTGTGTCTTCAGCTGTTGTGAAGATAGCTACATGTGATGCGTCTCTACTGTTCAGTGATGGAAAAGTGGGTAGGATTAAGTGCCTGTAGAGCCTAGGCTTCCATCAAAGTGCACTCACAATGAAGATACTCAGAAGTATCCATGAAATGCGATTGGACCAAGCTCAAGCAGCAGAAGAAAAAAATGCAAAATTGACTGGGAAGAGGTTACCCCACGAAGATGAGGAAGATGTATAGCAATATTGTTGACTTTTTTACGCCATAATTTACCTTTTCACAGGAACTATAAAAGATAACATCCTAAAATTTGGCGTAGTTCTTATGTGTTGTTAACTGAGTAATCTTGTGCAGCACTTTTCCGTTATCTTTTCTCTCAGCAGACCCGGGTAACACAGAACCGAGAAATTAATTTCACGGCAACTATGAGAAACAAAATCTGTTCCTCACCTTTTATTAGCCTCTTATACAGATATAAACTGTGAAATTCCAGTTTTACTGCTTGATTAAATGGTTCAAATGGCTCTACGCACTATGGGACGTAGCATCTGAGGTCATCAGTCTCCTGGACTTGGAACTTCTTAAGCCTAAGTAATCTAAGGACATCACACACATCCATGCCTGAGGCAGAATTTGAATCTGCGACAGTAGCAACAGCGTGGTTCCGGACTGAAACGCCTAGAACCGCTCGGCCACAGCGGCTGGCACTACTTGCTTAGTTTACGAGAAACAATAGATTACAGAAACAGTGGTAATTTAAACTTGAAATCTTTATAAAATGTACGTCGATGCGCATTTTATAAAAAAAATTGGGCAGAATATCAAACATTATGTTGTACATAATAGTCGAAAGTTTTGTAAGTAGTCTCTTTAGGTTTTCTTATTGGTAACGCCACGTAGCGCTCTGTATGAAAATCACTGGCTGTGCTGTGTGCAGTCTGTGGCTAGTTTGCATTGTTGTCTGCCATTGTAGTGTTGGGCAGCTGGATGTTAACAGCGCATAGCGTTGCGCAGTTGGAAGTGAGCCGCCAGCAGTGGTGGATGTGGGGAGAGAGATGGCGGAGTTTGGAAATTTGTAAGATATACAATGATCTGTTATGTATATTATGAGTTTTCAACATTATTAAGGTAAATACATTGTTTGTTCTCTATTAAAATCTTTCATTTGCTAACTATGCCTATCAGTAGTTAGTGCCTTCAGTAGTTTGAATCTTTTATTTAGCTGGCAGTAGTGGCGCTTGCTTTATTGCAGTAGCTCGAGTAACCAAGATTTTTGTGAGGTAAGTGATTTGTGAAAGGTATAGGTTAATGTTAGTCAGGGCCATTCTTTTGTAGGAATTTTTGAAACTCAGATTGCGTTGCGCTAAAAATATTGTGTGTCAGTTTAAACACAGTCATGTATAATTGTTAACAAGGGGATGTTTCAGTTTTACTGTTTTAGCCGTAATATTTCTGGAGATATATTTATGTTAAGTACAAGAAAGCATTTGGCCCTACGACTGTCCTTAGGCAAAGTTGTAACCGTAAGTTTTTCCATCTGTTGTATACTTTTAATACTCCGTGATCTACACACATCAACAAAAGTTACCACCTCCTTTTTCGAACTTCATGACAGGGAAAACAAAAATTAGCTATAAGGCATGTCATATATCAATGTGCAGTGTGTCCGTATCGCTAAACCCAAAAAACTGACAACTGTGCAAAGTGAGACTCGTCTGTTTCCCATGTGAAGGTGGGTTTCGCAGCTCTCCTGAACAACGCCCCCTGCTCCGATGCCGACTTGAATGCGATGAGCACGCTAGCTATAATCCATCGAGATGTTGATTCTATAGGTTGCAGAATCTCGTTCCTATGCCATAGAACAACGAGACTTCAGTAAAAAAAAAAAAAAGTGGACAGGTGTACGAAGCCTCGCGTGATGCCACTCGATAACATCACTCCACGGCCACTTTGAGCACGGGTGTCTCACGGTATGTCGGAGGCGTTCGAAACTACAGGCTTGTCTCCAAACACATTCTCTGCGATTATCAGAGTCGAGTTTCGTCCGTAAGCAACACTCGCCGATAATCCTGTAGCGTCGATTCTGCATGATTTCTTGCCCATTTGTAACTTAGTTTATGGTATTCTGTAAGACGTCGTGTTCGCCACGGCCTTTGGGAATAGAGATTCGCATCACGAAACCATCCCCTAGGAGTTTAATGCGATGCATAACGCCCTGTAGCCTCTTCGAAGGCCGATTCCAGTCCTGTAGCACACAGTTCACGGTTCCTTTGAATCAAAAGTCTTAGAGATCGATCAGCCCATTCACCTGTCGAACGTGGACGATCTGTCAACTATACGTCCGCACCACATCATTTAGACTCCAGTGCACACCTCAAGCCACTTCCATAGTCGACAAGGATTCTGCGCATGACGTGATGATGCGGACCCGATCATCGCTCGCTAAAGTATTTCCTGGCATGATGGATGTTCACTGTTGCATAGACGTCTCTAATATGTTCCTACTGGTTTCCGTCTCTAACGCGTCCGTACTGGTGGTTTCCTTTCAACAGAAATGCTGCGATCCACTACCCGTAGGCAGCGCTCATGGTAACTTTGAGTATGTTTATAAATGAAATCAGTCTTGACCTTGAGGTCGGTACAGAAACAGCCACAATGGCAACAGACCTACACGACATATCGGGGTGATGCAACACTTTTGCTATGTTTATTTGGTATGGGAGCCATACAAGTCAACAATACTAAGGTGTGTTATACGAGGGTTTGTAATCAATCTCCTTTGTCTACTGACGGCGTCTTCTCAGTATTCTACCAATGAATCGAACTTTACTACTTACCTCATTTACAACTGACTGTACGTAATCATATATCATCTCCCTACAAAATATGATACGAATAGAGGGAATAACTAAATGTAGTAGGGGATCCGAACTATTTCGGCGGAAACAAGTTCTCCGATAACAATTTTTTTTGTGTGAGCTACTACTGCTTTGGATGTTTACAAAAGTAGTTGGAAGTTTGTGGTAAGTTCCTATGGTACAAAACAGCTGAGGTCATCGGTCTCTACGCTTACACACTGCTTAATCTAATTTAAACTAACTTACACTAGGGACAACACACACGCCCATGCCCAAGGGAGGACTCGAATCTCCGACGGTGGCAGCCGCGTGAACCGTGGCAGAGCGTCCTAAGACCACGTCGCTATCCCGTGCGGCACGAAAGTAGTGAGTAGGTGGTTGAAGAAATTAGTTTATTACGCCCTGTAAGAAGTTCGAAGAACACGATCCCCATGTTTTACCCATCTGTCGTTTTAGTAGGTCAAACTGTTGTCGATTGTTTTAGTTGATGCTGTCGCTAGACAGTTTTTGTGATCGACAGATACTTCTTGTGTTTTCTGAGCTGATATGGGGGATAGATGGGTTGCAAATCAGAGGAGAAAGAGATGACGGGTGTTTCATCCATCTGATAGAATTAATGCACCTCCTGACGTATACCAGTCAACAGAAAACGGTACTGCGTCGAAAACTTTGCAAAGCAAATGCTGCCGCGGTGATCCAGAGACAGCCGCTTAGACGAAAAGTATCCACAGAAATTCAATACAAATATGTGAATAATAGGCTATGCAAATTCTAAATGAAGCGGTATAATGTCGCCTTTGTCAATATTTCGGGCCCGCAATAATCCGAGGGGGATCAGCACAGGCCATTGTTCGCGCAGTGGCGAGATATTCCGGAATTTCGCCCGCCGAGCGGTTGATCAGGCCGAACCGCTTCCAGTACCCGCTTAGCGCCGGAGCAAATAAATAGTTAAATAAACAAACACCAGTCTGCCATCATTTCACGCTCCCCCTTGCTTAGCCGACTTCACTGACCGCTTCAAAGTTCGCCTCGGCTCACTCTCGTCGGAATAAAAGAGATTGTTTTCGTTAAATTACGTCAGAAATAACTCGCCGAATTGGCCAACAACAGTCTCTAGACAAAGCGCAATCCATATAAACACTCTTTTTTTATTCCTGTCCTAATGACATTCAGCGGAAATATTCTGGCGTAATATTAAGCGTACGTGCTCTCCCTGGATGAAACTGATTACATTTCGGGGCGTGGTATTAAAAAAAAATCTCAGTGCTTCATTTTTTTATTTTTTTTTAAACACGAACGAGGAGCCACAGTGGTAAACGAGTTGGACTTTGGTGAAAGCAGAGGGGATGCGAGTGTGACGAAATGAATGACTTGTGAAGCCGAGTACAATACTGAAAACCTGCCTTATCCGCCAGTTAAGAGTGACGTTTCCGCTCACAACAGTGGTAGGCTGATATTCACATGCTTTTAATTTTATTTAGATCCTGTCAGTCAAAATAAATAAAGCATTCGTCCCGGTATATTCAGCCGCATTTTCATTGCTCTGACTTTGTTTCTGTCAAGCAACTTCGGTTATGTCACCAATTGTGTATACAATCAAGTAAATCTTTATTCAATTAAAACTAACATCTACGCAGTCTGATTTTGTACAAATAAGGATACATTACAAAGAACGGGGATATTTTTAATCTAATTCTATACTTTGCGATTATGTATTGGTACGAAGTATTTTACGATTTTTCCAGTTCAGTTTACGGTCGGTACGTGGAAATAATGAACACACAGGTGTATCTGGGTGAGTTGTTAGTAACCTTATTTCCCCATGCGTAGGAGCTGAAGAAATAGGTGTACTTCGACTTCAACAACGGTTACTGGACTTTCTTAAAAAACTATATTGTGTATTGTTTCGAGTGTCTGTCATAAGCGATTTCTCAGTGATACAATGTTTGACGAAGCAAAGAGGCATCGTCTAGTGAGTTTACACTGCCTTTCTTCATATATTCTAAGTATCTCCAATTACTTTACTTGAACCAGAAGCCACATTTATCTCTAACGCTCCCTTATAGTCACTATGACCCTTTGGATTCAGTTTCTATCACAAATAAATTGATGTTGCCAAGCAACGAGGTGAGGATACCATGTAGTTATGTTATGTTAATATGTCAGTAAGCGACGACTCTGTGCCTTACGGGAATATATTACGATGTTATCACTAATTACAATATACGTTCTACATACGTTACGTAATATAATTAAATGGTTTATCCTCTGTTATACACGTTTATATCATTGTAATACTTACGTAAAATGTGCAAATTTTTGTACTTTTCCCATCTGGTCCTTAGTTTCAGAACCTAACTAAGTGACACACCCATCTGGTCCTTAGTTTCAGAACCTAACTAAGTGACACGAACCACATATCTAACTCTTGGATCCAGTGTCCATTGTTGCACTGTTATATTCCAATCTGAGGTGGTCGGTTGGGAATGTACAGGGCCAAGATTCTCCTTCCACACTTCTTCTTCTTATTCCCGTCGAAGCTCTCCACCTGTGGGACGATGGTGCCTATCGCTTACGCTTCGGTGACAGAGTTCCTGAAATGATCCTTCTGCAAATCTCCAGGACCATCATGAATCGGTGCCTGAGATAGCATAGAAATACACACATTTTCCTCTAGATTTAGCAGCTCTATTTACACTTGAGCCGCAACGTTGTTGTCCAAACTGGGAGTGTTGCATGCTTACAGTGCCAAAGAATCGAATGTCTTGTCACTGGCACACATCGTTGTCCACAATGTCCATTGTTGCATTCTCGCTATTTTACGTTAATAGTTAATAAGCTACAGCTCTGTGTCTCATGGAGATATGTTACTATGATAGCACAAATTGCCATAGAAGCTAAACTTACGCTATGTAACGTAATTAAATGTCTTATCCTTGTTATGTGTGTAATAAATCTGTAGCATATACCATCAAGAAATATTGTAATACGAAACTGCTATCTTGAAGGGACCCTACCTCCCACACTCGTGAAAAGACGTGCAGATTTTTGTACTTTTAGTCATCTGCTCCTTAGTTTCAGATCTCATCCACGTTAGACGAACATCTCTGACCCTTGGATCCAGAGCCTGTTGCTGCACTGTTACACTCCACGGTGATGGGACAGGTTGGGGCAGGTACAGAGCCAATACTGTCCCTCCACATCTACACTTCTCATTCCAGTCGAAACTCTCTTTTAGTGCAGCGATAGCATCCATCTCCTCAGGCTTCAGTAACGGAATCCACGGAATAATTCCTCATCATATATGACCACCATGTGTAGGTGCCTGAGATGGCCCAGGAAGAAGCACATCCCGCTTTAGGTCTAGCGGTTCCATTTATTCTTGAACGACACCGTTGCGCCCATACTGGTTGTGCAGCATATTACCAGTGGCAAGGTATTGAATTTCTTATCACTGTCACACATTGTTGTCCACAGAGCATCTTGTTACACAACGTCCACTGTTCTATTCTTATACAGTAGTTCTCGTTGCGAGTGAATATATGCAATATATACAGGTCGTTTCCGTAAGAGCGTGCAAAAATGTAACAGGACATTTAGATTGCTCCCCTGAACAATCTGAGGTAGGGAATCTGGGGTCGCAGAAACCAGTTTAAGGAGGTATGGAAATAAACTTACCGCTTTGCCTAGTATCACTGTATTCCAGCTTAGTTAGAACTAACATGCGCACAACTTTACACTTACTGCGCTGTTTATTTACAGGGTGTTTCAAAAATGACCGGTATATTTGAAACGGCAATAAAAACTAAACGAGCAGCGATAGAAATACACCGTTTGTTGCAATATGCTTGGGACAACAGTACATTTTCAGGCAGACAAACTTTCGAAATTACAGTAGTTACAATTCTCAACAACAGATGGCGCTGCGGTCTGGGAAACTCTATAGTACGATATTTTCCACATATCCACCATGCGTAGCAATAATATGGCGTAGTCTCTGAATGAAATTACCCGAAACCTTTGACAACGTGTCTGACGGAATGGCTTCACATGCAGATGAGATGTACTGCTTCAGCTGTTCAATTGTTTCTGGATTCTGGCGGTACACCTGGTCTTTCAAGTGTCCCCACAGAAAGAAGTCACAGGGGTTCATGTCTGGCGAATAGGGAGGCCAATCCACGCCGCCTCCTGTATGTTTCGGATAGCCCAAAGCAATCACACGATCATCGAAACATTCATTCAGGAAATTAAAGACGTCGGCCGTGCGATGTGGCCGGGCACCATCTTGCATAAACCACGAGGTGTTCGCAGTGTCGTCTAAGGCAGTTTGTACCGCCACAAATTCACGAAGAATGTCCAGATAGCGTGATGCAGTAATCGTTTCGGATCTGAAAAATGGGCCAATGATTCCTTTGGAAGACATGGCGACCCAGACCAGTACTTTTTGAGGATGCAGGGACGATGGGACTGCAACATGGGGCTTTTCGGTTCCCCATATGCGCCAGTTCTGTTTATTGACGAAGCCGTCCAGGTAAAAATAAGCTTCGTCAGTAAACCAAATGCTGCCCACATGCATATCGCCGTCATCAATCCTGCGCACTATATCGTTAGCGAATGTCTCTCGTGCAGCAATGGTAGCGGCGCTGAGGGGTTGCCGCGTTTGAATTTTGTATGGATAGAGGTGTAAACTCTGGCGCATGAGACGATACGTGGACGTTGGCGTCATTTGGACCGCAGCTGCAACACGGCGAACGGAAACCCGAGGCCGCTGTTGGATCACCTGCTGCACTAGCTGCGCGTTGCCCTCTGTGGTTGCCGTACGCGGTCGCCCTATCTTTCCAGCACGTTCATCCGTCACGTTCCCAGTCCGTTGAAATTTTTCAAACAGAACCTTTATTGTATCGCTTTTCGGTCCTTTGGTTACATTAAACCTCCGTTGAAAACTTCGTCTTGTTGCAACAACACTGTGTTCTAGGTGGTGGAATTCCAACACCAGAAAAATCCTCTGTTCTAAGGAATAAACCATGTTGTCTACAGCACACTTGCACGTTGTGAACAGCACACGCTTACAGCAGAAAGACGACGTACAGAATGGCGCACCCACAGACTGCGTTGTCTTCTATATCTTTCACATCACTTGCAGCGCCATCTGTTGTTGAAAATTGTAACTACTGTAATTTCGAAAGTTTGTCCGCCTGAAAATGTACTGTTGTCCCAAGCATATTGCAACAAACGGTGTATTTCTATCGCTGCTCGTTTAGTTTTTATTGCCGTTTCAAATATACCGGTCATTTTTGAAACACCCTGTACATGCACATTCTTTATTCCCTCCAAGGAAACAACGAGGACGAGCCTGATTACTGGGAAATCGTGATACAGATTTTGTTAACTTTACTTCTCCATAAAGTGCCTCTGTTGTGTCGTATTTATATAATCCTGTGACAGAACGTGCTGCGACTCAACGACAGACGCATTTATTATTCAGTGCTACTCAGAGACGTGCAGTACAATAATGTGGAGCAGTGCCGGTACAGTTTCAGAGAACTCACTGGCATGCCCTTGTGTATGGGGAAATACGTTGCAACGCTCTCGCTGCGGAAAGGCTATACAGGGAACGATTTCCTAGCAGGCATCGTCTGTCTCGACGAGTGTTTATTTCTGTCGATCGGCGAATGCGGGAGACTGATTCATTGGAAAGAAGAAACGAGGGACCTGACAACATGAGCATCACACCAGGGATGTTTGTCAGGAAGCGTCAGAATCTTATTCGCCTATATTATGTTTGCACTGAGGTTGATAACTGTCAATTTCAGCACATCCTGTCAGATACAGTACAAATGATACGTTCATTGTGTCAGCGGCGGTATTTGCAGTTAACTGTAACTAATGTAAATAAAAAGTTAATAATAATTTCATTTTATCCCTTTTACCTCCTTATGCTGGTTTCTGCGACACCAGGTTAAAAAAAAAAAAAAAAAAAAAAAATGGTTCAAATGGCTCTGAGCACTATGGGACTCAACTTCTGAGGTCATTAGTCCCCTAGAACTTAGAACTAGTGAAACCTAACTAACCTAAGCACATCACAAACATCCATGCCCGAGGTAGGATTCGAACCTGCGACCGTAGCGGTCTTGCGGTTCCAGACTGCAGCGCCTTTAACCGCACGGCCACTTCGGCCGGCACACCAGGTTCCCTACCTCATATTGTCCAGTGGAGCATCCACTATGTCCGGTTAAATTTTTGCGCTATCATACGGAAACACACTGTATTGAATATGTAAATACAGACATTTCAGTAACCTAATTTTGTAAATTAATTACACTAAAAAAAATCTCGACATTTTTCTGTGCCACGCTTCCTTAAATTCACCAAAACCTGCCACCTGGCAGGAATAGTAAGGTAGCCACTAAAAATCCCTAATCCCTACTAATTAATCATTCATATTCATAGGTCTTCTTGAACTGCAACAAGGTGTTAATCAGCTATTAGTCAGAAAGGATCATTTGTCTGTGAGCAGCCAAACAGTTCGTCGTAGACTGGTCTTCGGAAACAAACACATACAAATTATCCACGAAAAGGGAAGTAGTGGTAGCACCCTGTCAGTAAAAGCAGTCTACCAGTGCCTGCAGAGATCCACACAAAAGCCATGCCGTCGAAGCACCGCTCATATCCAAATTCGTTTGGAACTGTAAAAGCGCGACGCAAGGCGATGGTTCCTTGCCGTAAACACACTGCTTACCACAACGAGCTGGCTCAGCTCCAGTCCATACGGTCCGCCTAGCAGCCGAAATATGACATTCCGGTTAATGAGCAACGAAATTACCTTAACTTCGGATATAATAACACTGTTTGCTTTGACCACAGAATTCTGTTGACTGTATTACAACTTCCGCGTTTCGGCGTTACGCCATTTTTAAGACATCTACAGTAAATTGGGTATCAGTAAAACACATATCAAAATAATTGAACAGATGGAATAACACTTGCACACAAGGGTTCCGTACGCACATAACCACATATGTAGGCAGTTCATCCATTCCGAGAATCTAGTATCTCGACGACTTTTACCTGTTATCGAAACTGATACTGGCAAGATATGGGTCCCACAGATTCCGAGACTTTCGAGAATGTTTTAATTTCAAGTTGGAAGTCGGATAACAAATGACAAAAGAAATATTTTGTGTTATAATTATAAATTAACAATTGCTTCGAGCCAAATTTCATGATTCTAGGTCAACGGGAAGTACCCAACAGGTTTTGATGAGTGCCTTTTCGAATATTAAAGTATGTGACATAAATCGCCGAGTCTTTTGATTGACGCGACTTTAATTTTTTACATCGCAAGGGAGCGTAAGACTTAGTATGTGACGTAAATTTTAACTTGACACGTCTGTTCGTTCCTGAGAAAAGTAGTTTTCAACAGTCGGACAGACAGACAGAAAGACAGAAGGCAGGGCAATATAGTTATCCTGTAAGGGCTCCGTTTTTTCTGACTGAGGTATGGAACTCTAAAACATCGAAAATAATAAGTACATCGTGAAACTTAACACTTACCAAAAACATAAAAATGTTTTATGAATAACAAGCAGAAGAATGAATCTGTCCATCATAGGAACACAACTTTTACATCAAGACATGAAAGTGTAAACTGATGAGAATGCACTCGTGGACACGTTAAGAATAGAAAATGGCTATGTGTCACTTCACGCTTGCCGGTTATGTCATGTTTTGGCATTACAACGCTAATATGCATTTTGTGAACATCTTACAGTATTGACTAAACAATGTACCTCTATTAGTTTTTCCATAAAATAAATTAAAATTATTTATTTACAGTTAACTGCAAGGCGTTTGGTGCTTATGTTCCAAACTAAATGGCGCTAATGTATAACACAAAGTCAAATAGGGGTAATGCAGGAGTAGGGTTATAATGAATAGGAAAATAGGAACGCGGATAAGCTACTACAAACAGCTTAGTGAACGCATTATTGTGGCCAAGATAGATACGAAGCCCACATCTACTACAGTAGTACAAGTTTATATGCCAACTAGCTCTGCAGATGACGAAGAAATTGAAGAAATGTATGATGAAATAAAAGAAATTATTCAGATAGTGAAGGGAGACGAAAATTTAATAGTCATGGGTGACTGGAATTCGAGTGTAGGAAAAGGGAGAGAAGGAAACGTAGTAGGTGAATATGGATTGGGGCTAAGAAATGAAAGAGGAAGCCGCCTGGTAGAATTTTGCTCAGAGCACAACTTAATCATAGCTAACACTTGGTTTAAGAATCATGATAGAAGGTTGTATACATGGAAGAACCCTGGAGATACTAAAAGGTATCAGATAGATTATATAATGGTAAGACAGAGATTTAGGAACCAGGTTTTAAATTGTAAGACATTTCCAGGGGCAGATGTGGGCTCTGACCACAATCCATTGGTTATGACCTGTAGATTAAAACTGAAGAAACTGCAAAAAGGTGGGAATTTAAGGAGATGGAACCTGGATAAACTGAAAGAACCAAAGGTTGTACAGAGTTTCAGGGACACCATAAGGGAACAATTGACAGGAATGGGGGAAAGAAATACAGTAGAAGAAGAATGGGTAGCTTTGAGGGATGAAGTAGTGAAGGCAGCAGAGGATCAAGTAGATAAAAAGACGAGGGCTAGTAGAAATCCTTGGGTAACAGAAGAAATATTGAATTTAATTGATGAAAGGAGAAGATATAAAAATGCAGTAAATGAAGAAGGCAAAAAGGAATACAAACGTCTCAAAAATGAGATCGACAGGAAGTGCAAAATGGCTAAGCTGGGATGGCTAGAAGACAAATGTAAGGATGTAGAGCCTTGTCTCACTAGGGGTAAGATAGATACTGCCTACAGGAAAATTAAAGAGACCTTTGGAGAGAAGAGAGCCACTTGTATGAATATCAAGAGCTCAGATGGCAACCCAGTTCTAAGCAAAGAAGGGAAGGCAGAAAGGTGGAAGGAGTATATAGAGGGTCTATACAAGGGCGATGTACTTGAGGACAATGTTATGGAAATGGAAGAGGATGTAGATGAAGATGAAATGGGAGATACGATACTGCGTGAAGAGTTTGACAGAGCACTGAAAGGCCTGAGTCGAAACAAGGCCCCCTGAGTAGACAACATTCCATTGGAACTACTGACGGCCTTGGGAGAGCCATTCCTGACAAAACTCTACCATCTGGTGAGCAAGATGTATGAAACAGGCTAAATACACTCAGACTTCAAGAAGAATATAATAGTTCCAATCCCAAAGAAAGCAGCTGTTGACAGATGTGAGAATTACCGAACAATCAGTTTAATAAGCCACAGCTGCAAAATACTAACACGAATTCTTTACAGACGAATGGAAAAACTAGTAGAAGCCGACCTCGGGGAAGATCAGTTAGGATTCCGTAGAAATACTGGAACACGTGAGGCAATACTGACCTTACGACTTATCTTAGAAGAAAGATTAAGGAAAGGCAAACCTATGTTTCTAGCATTTGTAGACTTAGAGAAAGCTTTTGACAATGTTGACTGGAATACTCTCTTTCAAATTCTAAAGGTGGCAGGGGTAAAATACAGGGAGCGAAAGGCTATTTACAATTTGTACAGAAAGCAGATGGCAGTTATAAGAGTCGATGGACATGAAAGGGAAGCAGTGGTTGGGAAGGGAGTAAGACAGGGTTGTAGCCTCTCCCCGATGTTATTCAATCTGTATATTGAGCAAGCAGTAAAGCAAACAAAAGAAAAATTCGTAGTAGGTATTAAAATCCATGGAGAAGAAATAAAAACTTTGAGGTTCGCCGATGACATTGTAATTCTGTCAGAGACAGCAAAGGACTTGGAAGAGCAGTTGAACGGTATGGATGGTGTCTTGAAGGGAGGATATAAGATGAACATCAACAAAAGCAAAACGAGGATAATGGAATGTAGTCGAATTAAGTCGGGTGATGTTAGGGTATTAGATTAGGAAATGAGACACTTAAAGTAGTAAAGGAGTTTTGCTATTTGGGGAGCAAAATAACTGATGATGGTCGAAGTAGAGAGGATATAAAATGTAGACTGGCAATGGCAAGGAAAGCGTTTCTGAACAAGAGAAATTTGTTAACATCGAGTATAGATTTAAGTGTCAGGAAGTCATTTTTGAAAGTATTTGTATGGAGTGTAGCCATGTATGGAAGTGAAACATGGACGGTAAATAGTTTGGACAAGAAGAGAATAGAAGCTTTCGAAATGTGGTGCTACAGAAGAATGCTGAAGATTAGCTGGGTAGATCAAATAACTAATGAGGAGGTACTGAATTGGATTGGGGAGAAGAGGAGTTTGTGGCACAACTTGACCAGAAGAAGGGATCGGTTGGTAGCACATGTTTTGAGGCATCAAGGGATCACCAATTTAGTATTGGAGGGCAGCGTGGAGGGTAAAAATCGTAGGGGGAGACCAAGAGATGAATACACTAAGCAGATTCAGAAGGATGTAGGTTGCAGTAGGTACTGGGAGATGAAGAAGCTTGCACAGGATAGAGTATCATGGAGAGCTGTATCAAACCAGTCTCAGGACTGAAGACCACAACAACAACAACACAGTATTATTGAATACAAAGCTTAAGAAATGTACACAATTGAAGATCTTTCGTACAGATATAGATAATCAGGAATGCACAGATATGATCAAAGATAATCAGTGTTCTAACTGAAGAAGTTCATACAAAGTTAATATTGTAAAGTTATATGCCAGTGTGCGATGGCTGCTGAGATTGTTTCCCAAATCGTTTATATATATAAGGAACAGCACAGGGCCTATAACAGTACCTTGGAGAACGCCAGAAACCACTTCAGTTTTACTTTATGGCTTTCCGTCAGTTACTACGAACTGTGACCTCTCTGACAGGAAATGACGAATCCAGTCACATAACTGAGACGATATTCCATAAGCACGCAATTGAACTACAAGCTGCTTGTGTGGTATAGTGTCAAAAGCCTTCTGTAAATCCACAAATACGGAAGCAATCTGAAATGCCTTGTCAGTAGCACTTAACACTTCATGCAAGTAGTGATCTAGTTGTATTTCACAATTTTCTAAATCCATGTTGACTGTGTGTCAATAGACCGTTTTCTTAAAAGTAATTCATAATGTTCGAACACAATATGTATTCCAAATCTTGCTGGATATCGACGTTAATGGTATGGGACTGTAATTTAGTGGCATACTCTTACTACTTTTCTTGAATATTGGTGTGACTTGTGCAACTTTCCAGTCTTTGGGTACGGATCTTTCGTCGAGCGAACGGTTGTATATGATTGTTACGTATGGAGCTATTGCATCAGCATACTCGGAAAGGAACCTAATTGGTATACAGTCTGGACCAGAAGACTTGCTTTTATTAAGGGATTTAAGCTGCTTCACTACTCCGAGAATATTTACTTCTACGTTACTTATGACGGCAGCTGACTGCCTTTTTCCATATAGTTTACGGCAATTCGCAACAGCATGAAGCAGCAACGGCTAATGCTTATTGTTACTAAAAATGAATTTAATAAAAAGGAGTTTGTTTGCGTCCTGTTAACTACTAAATAACTTGTGAGAAGGGATTTCATAAATGAAGTCTGTTTAAAACTTCAGAATCATCAAAACCCGTAACCAATAATAGACATTGACAATTACAATGACATAGGTATCAATAATGGCTGAGTGCCAGATTAACAAATTATTTCAGTTTCAAAGTTACAGTAACATTTAATAACAACAGCATATTATTTAGATGTGGAAAATAATTATTACTATTTGGGGGATAAGGAGGCTTCTTTCACAGACAAGCAAGGATTATTGCAAACTCGGACTAACAGTCACGAACCTAATCCTGCAATTGCTTTTTCGCTTTGTTTGCGAATTTTACCTCGAATTCCATCTTCAAGCGTTAAGTCATCTAAATCTCTCCTGTCTATATAAATGAAATCAGCCCTTGAGTGTGGTAAGATCGGCCATCATCGACGTGAGGGCAGCATATCATGTCTTCTGTCTCCGAGCTCTCGAACGACACTACTCCTTCCACTCTCACAGACAGACCTCGTCCACAACAATGCTCAGAATCGAGCTTGCATGTTTCGCCCTCAGATTGTTACCGTCGATATCTGAGTGCTTACATAATGCAGAGAATAGCGTTAAGTACGATGTATTGTTTTATGTAATGAAGAGTTCTGGCACACTCCTTACTCTATATAAATGTTGGATATGTATGGCGTAAGGAACAGTGTATATTACAGTAGCATCTGGAAGTATGAAATTGGCAAATTAAAAAAAAAAAAAAAGAAATATGCCTCGACCCTACCTCCTGCATACTAAAACCAGTAAGCTATGCACTGCATCAACTGCCCAGTACTACTGCTACATACTGACAGAGGTAATTACCTTATATGTTATTAGAGTGGTGCCAACTGCGAATATTTAATGTCCATTTACTGCCGGAAATACGTGCAAGACGAAATTTTATGACAGACGTTTTTGTATTGCTAGTACGCGAAGAATCGGGCGGCGAAGTCCGTTTGTCTTGTTTTGACAGGTAAAGCGTAAAACGACAGCTCATAATGAAAGCTGTTGGCACGCGTATAAAGTTAAGAATATAAAGCTGTACTCCGGCATACGAGGAATGGGCATATTATATGAGTCCATCACCTACTGGCTAATGATAAGAACGCAAGAACAACATAGTAGGAATACTCATTCCAACAAATTGTACTCATCATATAATACCACGTAGTACAATGCTGAGGGAATTAGATTAGGAAATGAGACACTTAAAGTGGTAAAGGAGTTTTGCTATTTGGGGAGCAAAATAACTGATGATGGTCGAAGTAGAGAGGATATAATATGTAGACAGGCAATGGCAAAGAAAGCGTTTCTGAAGAGAAATTTGTTAACATCGAGTATAGATTTAAGTGTCAGGAAGTCGTTTCTGAAAGTATTTATATGGAGTGTAGCCATGTATGGAAGTGAAACATGGACGATAAATAGTTTGGACAAGAAGAGAATAGAAGCTTTTGAAATGTGGTGCTACAGAAGAATGCTGAAGATTAGATGGGTAGATCATATAACTAATGAGGAGGTTTTGATTAGAATTGGGGAGAAGAAAAGTTTGTGGCACAACTTGACAAGAAGAAGAGACCGGTTGGTAGGACATGTTCTGAGGCATGAAGGGATCACAAATTTAGCATTGGAGGGCAGCGTGGAGGGTAAAAATCGTAGAGGGAGACCAAGAGATGAATACACTAAGCAGATTCAGAAGGATGTAGGTTGCAGTAAGTACTGGGAGATGAAGAAGCTTGCACAGGATAGAGTAGCATGGAGAGCTGCATCAACCAGTCTCAGGACTGAAGACAACAACATCAATAACAACAATGTCCATTAATGTACAGGGAGTCTTATATAATCACGGTTATTTACATAACAATAACATTGGTAAATTAAGAGCCGGTGTACAAGAAAACAACGCTATAGCCTTGTGATTCAGTCAGTAACTGCTCAACGTGGAATAGCTATAAAAATTCTTACGGACTAAATTAAAAACGAGTAAGGAGCTATGCTGTTTGCCCGGAAACGAGATACCCGATCTATTTGTATTTCTTGTCCAGTGAATGTTCGTTTTCTAACATGTGGAAGGGGTACAGGAGATAAAGCCCTACGGCAGTTGATCGTAAACACCATAAGGGCACAGTGATTGCAAATAATGAAAAACAGTTAAATTTGGAAAATTGTTCCTCTTTTAATTTATTTACAAAAATGTCTCTCTACAAGCTAACCACATAAACACGGTTAACCTTGCAATGAAGGTAATAAGAGAGAGTATATCGTATCATTATTCAATGACTGTACAAAAGACCTTAACGTTCTGATGAAGATAAACTAATAAAAGGAAAACCTACACAAAGATGAAATGTTTGGTACAAATTAACCAGAACACCTAGAATCTGCCAAAATTAAACTCGATATAAGAAGGTTACCGGGTTGAGTCTCTCTTATTGGAGTAAACGTTCTTGCAGCAGTAACGCAAAAGTTGATATACCATAACCACCATGCGTGAAATGACATCTGGCGGCCTACTTAATGCGCTCGTGAATGCCGCCTAATCAGTTTGCACTTAATGTTATGACACTGCTGACGAGGTACTGTTGTATGTATCTTGGAAGATTCAGTCTGCTGTTTGTAATTAATAAAATATTGTGTTATGTTCTTAGGTAGGTGTAAAGAGCCAAGATGTTCTTATTATTCTTGATGTCCTCTGTTTCTGATCGATAACATTTTACTGTTGATCCTTTGAAAATGCCCTATCACCAAAATACGGAAGGAGTAATGAAGTCAGTAATATACTTCGGTCAAGACAAATAGAGTCATTACAGTGCAACTACACGACTGCAACATTGTATGGAGAATTCGTGCAACATATACACTCTAAGATACTATAAAAAACGACAGATCACGAAGGAATTATCCGAATGGGATGGAAATCGGTAGATGTGATATACGCGTACAGACACACAAACTGCTTCAGTTTCAGAAAAACATGATTTATTCAAGTCAAATGAGCATGTCAGCAACGTGGTGGTCCACCTAGTGGAGGCTTGAGATTCCTCTTTAAGACTAAACAGTAAAGATGTTCGCAGATCACAGCCTCTCGACGTTAAGTGCCTTAGTTTTGTGAAAAAAAGTACTCTTCCCCGTATCTGAAGTGACTCTGATAACTATTTAAGAGCAAAATACTTCTTTTGTTATGTATATTCACGTCGCAAACGGTGAATGAATCCCTTTCCTCTCTTCACTGCTCTAACGTTTATTCATTTTCCACAGTTCTGTGCGCAAATGTCGGAGCAAGGTAAATTAATATTGTAAACCCTTGTGGTGTTTGGACCATACGGCGTGTGTATATGTGGTTGCCTAATGTTGTCTCCACAGTGGAATTCTCACGTCTACAAATGATTAAAACGTCCCAGTCGTAGACAAGCGACTGCTTGGAATTTTCGTAAAATGCACTATCACGTTGTGGATTTACTTCACTTCAGTCTAGTACTATTGGTTGACTTCATCTTAGCAGCCCTCTTTGCTCAACGTTCCTGATCGTCGTGCCGGCGCTTTATTTTTACACTGGAACAATTAGTACACGGTCCTAGTCAGTATCAGCAAATGAAATTATTAATAATCCAGTTGTGTGTCGTAAGCAGTGATCTAATATAAATATAAATCGAAAAGAATTTACGCAATATTAAATGTATAGTGGCAAAACCATGCTGCCTTGTAACATATTCAGACTCAAACAAATATATTCCAATAATTACTTACAAAATCACACTCTTGTCAAAGTTGTACGACTTGGGCGAAAATGACAACTCTGACGACCACAGGTAGAAATGTAAAAGAGCGTTTGGCGTCATTGGCCGGTAGGTCCCTTACGGGGCAGGTCCGGCGCCTTGGTGCAGGTCTTATTACATTCGACGCCACAGTGGGCGACCTGCGCGCCGGATGGGGATGAAATGATGATGAAGACAACACAACACCCAGTCCCGAGCGGAGAAAATCCCCGACCCAGCCGGGAAGTGAGCCCGGGACCGTAGGACGGCAATCCGTCACGCTGACCACTCAGCTATTGGGACGGACACCACAGGTAAACAATCACATTAACTGTTATCCACAGGATGCACTGTGGTGATATTTATTACAATGAAGACAATTTTTAGCTTTACATGTGCTCAAGTTAAACCTTTCAATGGTCGAACTGTACATTGCAGCAAAATGTGTCTGTTAACTTATGTGTACTACAATAACTATTGAAGAGTGTTAAAGTCAAACATACAATTACTGGTCCTGAATGTTAGTAGTACAATTGCATAGCTATCCAGTCACCAGAGTGTGCACTGCACATTCAGTACAGCGCAGTTTATTCAAAAATTAATTTACTTTGCGTCTTTGCACATAAATGTTTTTTTTAAATATTTTATGTTGCGTATTTTGGACATTGTGGCGGTATGAGTCCAATTTATGAGATTCATCCCGGTCACCTGTTTATTACAGTGCAGATATTAGTGAGAGTAATTACTTGCTCATTCCTCCTGTATTGGCTTTTGGTATAAGTGTAGTAGCTTAAGCGCATTGCCATGTTATTAGGTGCATATTGCAGCATTAAAATTCAAACAGCTACAACACGCGATTGTTATCCTTTCCGTCTGAAACTTCACGGTCAGTTAAAGCTCATAACTGATTAGGAACGGGCGTATAAACTGAAAAGAAGCGGCAGCACGGCAACGTATAACCTACGTCAAAGCTGAAGTTGCTTTTATGTACCTCCACTGCCGCAGTCTCATAACGCCTCATTAGCTACTTGTCACCTACATTTTATAGCGCAAGTATAGTTGTGTGCCATTTCCGATGCCCTTCCTTTATTACGTTTCTGTATGTTCTGAGTCTCTTTTCCCATGGGAGATACTATCCCTAGAAAGTGGTATGAAATCGACGGTAGAGTGAAATACAATAACCAGATGTAATAGATAATCTGTTATGGTTGTATGGGGTATTAAGTGTAGTACACAGACATAATGTTTGTCTGTTTTTCTATATGTTGGCTGGACGATGTCCACTAAAAATCTGGCAGTACTGACAGCCAAATCACTTACTACCACTAATTCTTCGACTGTACTGCATTGTCCCCTTTTTGCACATGTCGGTTGTGTTGGTGTTTCTGCGGCTCATTACAACGACATGTATCTCATGCTGCAGGATGTATATTTCATCACAGACTTACCATTTATTTCGAGACTCCATTCAGGTCTTTTCTTCTTAGGATACAGATATCTTTCTCTGCTCTGGTTTTTGAAACCATTTAGCTTCTGCATTTCCTGCAAGATTGTGTGCTTCTATTACTGACTGGTAGATAATCATACAGACGATGTCTACACCTTCATCTACATCTGTACTACCTTACAGTATGTGGCTGGTGATCTTGTGGTACGACTACCATTTCTTCCACATTCCATGTTTCACTCGCGAAAGGTGTCTGGGAAGAACGACTGTCGTAAATTCAATTTCAGTTCTGATTTATGAAATCCTTTATCGTGGTGCTTCTGTCGTCAAAACTTGGAGAAAAACTGTAATATTACCCTACACCTCCCTTCAACTGTACGCTCTTGGAACTTCAACATCAAACATTCCCTTCCGCCCCTTCAACGCCTATTTCACAGTTTCGGTCACTGGAGGTTACGGAATATGTACTAAAAGCTCACGCCCTTTCTACATGATACCGTGACGAAACAAGCCGTCCTCCCTTGGATCATCTCGTAATTAAACCTGGTAAGGACCCCACATCGATGAGCAGTACTCGAGAATAGATCGAACGAATGCATTACAAACCACATCTTTCGTGAATGAATTACATTTCCAAAATATCCTTCCGATGAATCTCAGCGTGGAATCTGCTTTTCCTACAACTAATATTATCTGACAGTTTCACTTTCAGTCGCTCTGCACTGTTACTCCGAGGTATTTTGTACCTGTTACTGTTTCCAATAGCGTAATCGAATTGTAATTGATCTCCCATTTTTTACACATACCTGGGACTTACTTGCTTTCAGGCTCAGCTGCCAGGCTGTGCAACAGTCATCTAACTTCAGTAAAGGCCACATAACATCCTTCTGGGGTATCCCACATATTATCTACACGTCTCTGGATTTCCTCCCGTTGAGATTGATAACGATGAATTCAGTCACAAACCCGATATGATTCTTGTGACGCTGGTATTTTAGTTACTAAAGAAAAGTGTTCAAATGGTTCAAATGGCTCTGAGCACTATGGGACTCAACTGCTGTGGTCATAAGTCCCCTAGAACTTAGAACTACTTAAACCTAACTAACCTAAGGACAGCACACAACACCCAGCCATCACGAGGCAGAGAAAATCCCTGACCCCGCCGGGAATCGAACCCGGGAACCCGGGCGTGGGAAGCGAGAACGCTACCGCATGACCACGAGATGCGGGCCAGAAAAGTGTAGAACGCCTTTTGAACACTAAGGAGTATGGTATTAAACTTGCGTCAGTTACTGATTCCGTCTCCATGCGAAGTTTTTCTTTACACCCTATAGTATGATGCCACAGAAATATTCATGCTGTGCTGTAGTTGGCTTGAGACGCGATGTAGTGGACCAGTGATACACGTGAGATGATGCAGACTTGGTTCTTAAACTGTTGCACGTGCAACTTCACCTTTTTGCTAGCGGTAACTCTATTGCTACCAGTGCAGTAAAGGGTGAGAGAAAAACCTATTAAATGGCACGTTTGCAGAGTGGTTTTGGTGCACACCATTGCATTATGCCCTTACATAAGCGAGTAACGATTGTTAAGGTGGCCCAAGAGATCAGTCAGTGAAATATTAGTAGGCCTATATAAGACAAGAATAAAGTATGCGATCTGAAGTTTTCCCAGCGTATTTCCAATTTGAACAGTTCTCGGGTATCCGACCGGGTAGCGTCGTAATTTCTCCACAATATTTCGGCAGACATACACGCTGCCATCCTCAGGTGGTTTCCGGCCTAATGCTGTGCTGTTCCTCTCGGCGCCCTATATATACTAGCCGTTACCCCCTCCACCGTTCCTCTCCTGGTGTCTTCGGTGCGGCCGGCGCGGCGACTACTGGAGGTGGTGGGGGAAGTGGAGCCTGGATCTGAACTAAGGTCTGTAGTCTCCCTGCCGCCGCCGTCGTGGGCGGTCCTCGATCTCTGGGACCGGATCTTTCTCTCCAGGTTGAGAGCAGGGTTCCAAGCCTGACTAAGTTGAAAGCCGCTGTCTTTATTAATTGGATCGTCCTGTAGTCAGTTTTCAATGGCCTCTTTAGTAACACAGTCCCAGAAGTAGGAGGATTGACAGAGTATTTTTTGTTTTTTCATAGTCTATAGTGTGGCCAGTCTTTATGCAATGGTCAGCCAGGGCTGATTTAGTGGCCTGGCGTAATTCAGTATGGCGCTTGTGTTCGCGGCACCTCTCTTCTACAGTGCGGACTGCCTCCCCAATGTACGATTTTCCGCACTGACAGGTAATTTAATAAACGCCTGGTTTTCGAAGGCCTAGGTCATCTTTCACTGAACCCAGTAGAGTCAAGGTTTTTGCAGGGGTCGGAATACACATTTCACATTGTGTTTCCCCAGGATTCTGCCGATCCTGGCACTGAAAGATGACCTAGGCCTTAGAAAACCAGGCGTTTATTAAATTCCCTGTCAGTGCGGAAAGTCATACATTGGGGACACAGTCTGCACTGTAGAAGAGAGGTGCCGCGAACACAAGCGGATTCTACGAAATGCTCCACAGGGAGGCAATCGAAATCGCTAAACACCCAAATCATTTCAGCCGAAAGGAGGAGGGCGTGAAATTAAACGGTATATGGATGCCTGTGTTAAAGAAGATGCGTACCACCCGTCCACTACTGGCTGATGGCAACGGCGATCGACGGCGACGGACAGCCGCCAATTGCAAAAATGGTTCAAATGGCTCTGAGCACTATGAGACTCAACTTCTGAGGTCATTAGTCCCCTAGAACTTAGAACTACTTAAACCTAACTAACCTAAGGACATCACACACATCCATGTCCGAGGCAGGATTCGAACCTGCGACCGTAGCGGTCTCACGGTTCCAGACTGCAGCGCCTAGAACCGCACGGGGCCAATTGCACTGACGTTTTCAAAACACGTGACGTCACACCGCGGCGCGGGAGCGCGCGGACACGGAATTTAGCGGCAGTCAGTAGCGAGCCAGTGGGTGTGTTGGACCTCCCATCGACCTACGGACCCCCTTGAAGATGTCTCCCACAGTCGGAGACGAAACATTGGGAATTGAGACCAAATTCATCAACCAACCACGGCATAACAGCCCGGATAATTAAAATGGACAAGATAATATTAAGTTTCCACGTTGCTTCATAACCAAACGCGAGGAATTAATTACTTACATTAATACACATACATAGAGGCGTTCTTATCACCAGATGGAAGCATAATAAATCAGATGAATCACATTTTCTGGGCTGGGCCCGAATAAGGCCTAGAGTTTATAATGCAGTGCAAAGAAGACGATCCAATTTTCATAACTACACTGAAGCGCCAAAGAAACTGGTTTAGGCATGCATATTCAAAAACAGAGAAGTGTCTGGCGCAGTTCTTACACCGGTTACTACTGCTACAATGGCAGGTTATCAAGATTCTACATCTACATATAGACTCCGCTAGCCACCAAGCGGTGTGTGGCGGAGGGCGCAATTCACGCCAAGTCATATTTCTCACCTCTGTTCTAATCGCGGATCGCGCTAGGGGAAAACGACTGTCTTACGCCTCAGTACGACCTCTAATTTCCCTTATCTTTGAATGGTGATCATTGCGCGATTTGAAAGTTGGTGGTAATTATACATGCTCTACATCCTCGGTAAAAATCGGATTTCGGAATTTAGTGAACAGCCCCTTCCGTTTAGCGCGCCGTCTATCTGTAAGTGTGTCTCACATCAAACATTCTTTGAGATTTGTAACGCTCTCGAGATGGCTAAATGTACCAGTCACGAATCTTGCGGCTCTTCTTTGGACCTTCTCAATCTCTTGAATCAGATCCACCTGGTAAGGGTCCCATACAGAGGAACAATGAGACTGGACGACCTAACGTATTGTAAGCAATTTCCTTTGTTGAATGACTGCATCGCTTCAGGATTCTACCAATAAATCGCACTCTAGAGTTCGCCTTGCACTTTACTTGTGTAATCTGATCATTCCATTTGAGATCATTTCGAATAATCATGCCCAGATACTTGACGGATGTTACCGCTTCCAAAGACTGAGGACTCGTACTCGTACATTAATGGGGATTTTCGCCTTGTTATACGCAGTAAGTTACACTTACCAATATTGAGAGATAACTGCCAGTCATTACACCACACATATATTTTCGGCAAATCCCCACTGATTTGTTCACAACTTTCGTGTGATACTACTTTTCTGTAGACTACAGCATCATCGGAAAGCAGTCTAATGCAGCTGCCAATACCATCAACCATATCGTTTATGTAAAAAGCAGCGGACCTATTATGCTGCCCTGGGGCACACCTGAAATTACGCTTCTTTCTGTTGAAGTCATCCCGTTCAGGACGACATACTGCTCTCTGTCTGTTAGAGAACTTTCTATCCATCAACCATATCGTTTATGTAAAAAGCAGCAAACCTATTACGCTGCCGTGGGAAACACCTGAAGTTACGTTTGTTTCTGTTGAAGTCATCCCGTTCAGGACGACATACTGCTCTCTGTCTGTTAGAGAACTTTCTATCCAACCGCATATGTCATCGTGTAACCTCCCCCTCACTTATCGACCTTAATGACAGTGAAAAATTAAACCGCGTGTACCTAATGGGAAATTTGGGAAAGCAATCGTCACCGAAGTTAATCTGTCGGTAAAGAGGGAGGAAAGGGTTACATCTAAATGAAAGGAAAAATGCAAATGAAACTGGTGGAAATTAATTTTGAAAAGGGGTAAAGTTAATAAAGAAAGTAAATGTGCGGCCGTTACGTCAACAATTAACTAGCGGTAATTAGATATTTGAGATTTGGGGGAAATCACGGTCGCCAGTCCTAAGGACAATTACTATAGTAACTGAAAAAGAAAGGTTATTACACATATAATTAGCACTAGAAGCGTGGCAACTGAAGGTTGACACGTGTAGTGTGAAAACTGAAAGTTTGTCAGAAGTAATAAATTTCGCTACACTCTGACTTAATTTAGCAAAAGAATTAATAAAACCGGAAAATCGAAAGTTAATTTAGTGACTGAAGTTAATAGTGAGCTTTCTTTCTGAAGCACATCGAAATCCAGCAGAATACGGTTAGTCTTGGACTACCTCAACAATCATTTCAAAAGCAACTTGACTCTACGCAATTTAGAAACAAGAGATTTAACTTTAAACTTGAATTAAATGATTCTGAATAATTAACAATAGTAAAATTTAGTACGTACCAAGCTGAGCTGCAGTCACAGGTAAGCTAAAATATGCTAACAAAACTCGCACTCTTAATTTGTGCTTGTGTAATCTAACTATTGTAGCCAGCTATGCTTTAACTGCACTTTGAAACTAAAGTAATGAAATGCAATGATAGTACTTTAATGCTGGCGTCTGAATTTCAACGACACTCGGTTTCATTTCGGAAAAAGGAAGGGACCCTGCTTGGTAATGCAATTGGGACAATGAGCAACAAAGGTTCATGCTAAGTTGCTGTAATTTTGCGAGGCCAATGGAACAATGTGAAAAGCTGAGGTCTGCCATACAGTTCTGAAACTTTACGTGCTTTTAGTCTTCCTTGTTAGTTGATTGAAGGTTTGAAGCCGTCGATCGAGGAGGTGGCGACAGTCACTCATTGTCGGCCGTCGCTGTTGCAGAAGCTGGATGTTGGCGCGCCTTCTTCTCAACACGGTCACCAGACGAAACGGGCTCTTGATGTGCGCCAGCTAAGGCTTCCCGTCCGCGACACCATGTCAGAAACTATCATCGCAAGTCGAGCGCAATTACATGCTGCTAAACCCCGAAAGCGCGGCAACTCGCGGGAGCGTCACACCACACACCTGCTCCACTCGCTACTCCAGCCAGACTCCCAACTGCCCTGCCCGCGCTCCACGCGGCAGAGTTAACACTACCAAAGATCCTACACACTTTGATTCTTCACACGACCTATCGATGTAATCGTTCGATAGCAGTTTTCCCTAGGCAAGACCCAGCGTAAAAATACAAATAATATTTACGAAACAAACCAATTATACACCGACATAAATGCATACGCATAAATATATATATATACAAATAGTAAAACAATTACAATATACGAAGACACAGAAATGTTATATATTCAGGTAACAAAAATAAGGAAAACAAATTTATAGTACAATAAATGGAAATAGGAGGATATGCATTTCCGGCGTTACACATGCCCCACATTGTCTGAGGATGTTCGTGTAACCTAAACAGACTCAGAAAATGTCCCAAAAAAGAAACAGCGGAAATGCATATGCTCAAAACATCAACAAAATTTAGCATTCGCCTAATTAACCGTAAACAAATTTTTAGACGATAATAATTGAGTGGAGACACTCCTAATCTTATTCCACTCTGTCATCTTGCACAAAATAAAACAGGTTGACAATATATTAAAATTCATAGAGAACATAGAAAATGGTTTAGCTATTCTAAAAATCTAAATTCCTAGCAGTATCAAGAAATGGAATACTATTTACAAAATTAATCAGATTACATGGTCATAGAAAACAGGTATATCAAAATACGCAAATTAATAATTAATTACATAGAATACGTATTTTATATAAACTTTTCATAATTAATATTCTCGTCATGAGTGTGCACTTAACGCTAAAGAAGAAAATAATATACAGTAGATCGACAAAAACTTAAATATTGACAGCAGAATTCTTTCACATCAGCTGTCCGGGAAGAAAAACAACTCCGCCTTCCGTACTCGCAAGTACAAAGAATGCCGACAGCGGCACAAGAGCCGACAGCGACCCAAGAGCCGACAGCGGCTCCACCTTGCCAGTATTGTTGCGCCCGCCTGTGCGGCACGCTTGATCTCACTCGCCTGTGTAGCGGCATTTCCAGAACGTCCGTTTCACTGAATTCTTTAGGAAAACTCACTCCCGAGTAATCTCAAGGAGTCCCTTAATACTATCACAGTGGATAACTCAACACTGTCCATCATCACACGCATGTACTAGCCTGAAACTTAAAACAGCGTCTAAGTACATCGGCAGTGACTAGTAAAACACACATTTATGAAGTCTTACAGCTAGTTACAAAATCATATTTACATTCCTTAATCTACTGTGACTCAGCTGAAAACTTAAACTAGCAGCTTGGATTTTTCAGTTGATTAGATCATGATTAAATTGATTAAAATTAAATGGATTAATCAAAATTAATTACTTATTAATTACAACTTCTTTAATGACCTCTTGGTCAGGCATAAGCATGGCAACATGGCACATCCTTAAATCTTACACTCTATATTACATACTGTACAAATTACCCATTCTGTGGTATTAATCAACCCTAGGTTGGTACAATTTCAAGTCTACAATATTCCGTATACCTAATCGTTTTCCAGAGCTTGGATACTCTAAGCAATAAGTATTTGTGTGAGGTATACCAATGACTTTATATGGTCCATTATAAACAAACTTAAATTTAGAGATTTCATTGTCTATCTCGCTCGATTTCTCATGAGATTTACAAGTACTAAGTCTCCGATTGCAAACTTAGCAAAACGCGCTTTAGCGTCATGACGACGTATGCGAGCATTGGCTTTTGGCTTCATTATTTCTCGCAAACGATCATTTTTCACACCAATACTAATGTCAATCCGTGGAGAGAATTTGATTATCTCTTCCACAAGTCCTGGTTTGTCTGAAAGCACACTCTTATTCCTCATTATTACTTCATACAGGCCTCGTCTTTGTTCGTGTGTTACGTTTGACACACCGTCTACAATACTTTCCAATGCAGTTTCTACACTATTGTCAATGCCGAGATTCCTCACATTACAGTAGTTCAAATTCATACCTACATCAATACCATTCGGCCAGTTAACAATGTGTATAGGCTGGTATTGCCTATGCACACCGTCTCCTGCCTTGTCAAAGCTAACTACTATTGTTTTATCTTGTGACGTACATGTCAAAGTTTTGCTTTCGCAATTAATCACTGCACGGTATCTTAATAGCCAATCTAACCCGATAATTACTTCCGTAGTTAAGTCTGGCACGACGACAAACTCTTGCTCAAATCGTGCCCCACATATCTCGAAGTTGACAAAAAATCTGTTTTGTGACCGGTTTACTGGCCTTCCCAGTAGCACCGATAATTTTCACTCCTGTTACTGGCATAACTACGATACCAGGTCTGTCTTTCAGTAACTCAAATATTTTCCCAGATACAGCACTCAATTCTGCACCGGTGTCAATCAACACGTTTAGTTGTAGGTCGTGAATATTAACAGACACTACTATCTGTCTACACTTGTCCTCGACTGTTTCTTTATTTTCCCACAGTAAATCCTCGTCTATATCCAGGTCATTCCAGAAAAAACCATCCGGCTTTGATCCTAAAACCGGCTTATCTGGCGGCTTTTTCAGCCTCTGTTCACATACAGTCTTAATTTCAACACGTTTGTCCTGAGGCTTAGTCTGTAGCTTCGCCTCCAATACCGAAACCTTTTCCTCTAACTCGTCAACTAGTGAGTGTTGCCCTGCTATCATTTCACTAATTGTCACCTTCGTTGATTCCACTTTGGCCAGATTGATATCATCCGCCAATCTACCTGGAGGAATGTGCCCAGTAGTCTCTGCAATTACTTCCGCTAGATCTGCGCAACCCACACTGCTATCGTCTAACCGTATAATCTCAGCTCTAACCTCATACACGCTGTAATCCACATGCTTTTCTACCAATCGTGTCCGGCTATCACTAAAATTCTCGTAATCTTTCTCCTCAATACTTTCGCAATGTTTAAACTGGAGTTTTGCGTCGGATGGGTCGGTCACTTCTAACACTATAACTTTCGGTAAAGTCTGCCGGTCAGGGCCAGAACTTTCCGTTACTGCTTCAACATCCAACTCCTGCGGGACGAAACACGACGAATCTTGGTCGTGCTCCCCATTAACATCAACTATTTCTAGTAAAGTCTGCCGGTTAGGGCCAGAACTTCCTATCACTTCACAAATACTATCTTCCTGTGGGACGAAACGCGGCAAATCCTGCCCGCGCTCCCCATAAACGCTTCTCCCATACAGACCCCTATAATCTCTTAGTTCGTCGTATAAGCGACCGAACTGCCTTAACCAGACCTCATCCCTCTCTGCATCCCCTCGCTCGATGACGGACGTTTTATCCGACATCTGATCTTCTCTCAACACTTGCGAATCATTCTTAAACTCAATCTCCAGTTCCGCTGTGGGTATTACAGCTACCACTTTATAATCGATTTCCGGAACACTACTTAAATTGTTCTCACTGACAGAGAATGTATTTTCTACTGCTGTGTACACAGCTGATCTCCTACTTGTGGGCGCACTCCTTTCTCCTAACACTGGCACACTCTCCCGCCGTTGATTATTCCACACGGAATTTTCATAACGACGACACCTGGGTTTTCTCCTGCTATTGGGCCGCCAAAATTTCTCCACGACCGGTCGGCCCCTCACCGGCGCGGCTAATGGTTTCCCTGTCTCGTCCCAGCAGATACGGTCCCCGGATGCTGCTGAGGCGGCTGATCACACCCTCTGGCGTTATTACTATTCTGTGAAGCCCGTATCACGTTAGTACGATACTGGTTTCCGTCATTCCTGTTATTGTTTGCATTGTACCGATTGTTATTACGGTCCGACCCATTATTGTTATTGCTGCCAAGATTACGGTATGCATTATTCCCATAGTTATGATTGTTGTGGTTGCTGTGGTACCCGTTGTTGTTACCACGGCCTCTACCAGTATCGCGATTATTGCGCCAATTGTCCTCGTCCTCAACTCTTTCCAGGAAATGATTGATTGTCCTGTAATTGCTTCCTACGTAGCGTTTTGTATCATCTGGAAGCTTCTTGTAGAGTTCCCAAACTATTTCGGTTTCCGTGCGGCGATCACGCAAATATTCCAACTTGCGGATCCAGCCCTCACAAAACTCCTTCATCGAGCCGCGCGAATTCGCATCGAAAGGCCTCGATACGACAAATTCGCGCCAGACACTTTGCTGTTTTTGCTCTGACCAGTATTCAGCCAGAAACAAATTTTTAAACTCGTCAATGGTCAGGTTCGTAATGTTGAGGTTTAAGCCCCAACGCTTGGCATCACCAGCCAACACATCAATAACCGCATTAATTTTTCTCTCATTAGTCCATGATCTGGGTAAAACTCTTTCACAGTTTTTAATGAAATCCGTCGCGTGTATACCGCCTTTTTTCAAGGGGTCGAACCGCTCCTCTTTCGTCAACAATTCCGAACTATGTGCACAGATTGGCACATAGCTCTGTTTTTCTTCAAGTTTCTTTTCTAATTCCGACACTCTCGTAATCACTTGGCAAGTGGTTGTCGCAAGCGTTTCCACTTCCCTCTTTTTCTCTTCGCAGGTATTAGCCTGCTTCCTCACTTTGGCATCTACTTCGGATACTAAAACCTTTAAAGTTTCCACCTTCTGTTGATCGTCTTTTCTCACTAATTGAATTTGTTCCGTCACCTTATTCTCGATGATCAGAGCAACTGCGTCTCCTACACTTTTCTCGATTCTGCAAATTTCGGAATTAAAACGCGTATTTATGCTCGCAATTTCCGCCTGAACGCCTATCATTTCCTGTTTAAGATTACCGATTTCGCTATTAATCACAACAATATCTTCTTTGATTTTATCAACTTTTGTGTTAACAATTCCAACATTGTTGTTAACAACATTAATAGCTTTGTTCTGATTGTCTAGCTTCCTGTCAATTTTTTCAGACTGAGCTTTAATTTCTGCCTATTGAGTTTCTATCTTGCTAGACTGAGCCTTGATTTCGTTAATCAAAACATTCAATAAATCAGTTAAATTCCCGGAAACTACCGGTTTTACTTCCGTAGCGGCTTCCTCTTTAATTGTCCCCCCCCGTATTCGTCATCAAGGGATCCCGATTTGATTTTCACTTCCGATTCCGAAACATTTTCTAATGTTTGGAATTCCATTTCTGCTCTTTGTTACTAGTTCTAAGTTCTAGGGGACTAATAACCTCAGCAGTTGAGTCCCATAGTGCTCAGAACCATTTGAACCATTTTTTTGCTCTTTGTTGCGTCTCGGCGGTCGCGTCTTTCATGCTAGCCGCCTGCCCCTGAACAATGGGTACCGCGGTGCGTGTTTCCCACTGTTCGACCGATTGTTCCGTACCCAAGTCTACCAAATTTTGGTAATTGTTGCCTTCACTCATTTTAATAATTTTCAATATAAATAACAAATCTCAAATCTAATTAGGATTCCTCAGACTAATATTCTCGCTGACGTATCGACCATTTCGTAACCAGTACTTTGTTACGAGATTTGCACAATGCAAAATTCGTGTCCAGAACAACCTCAAATTTGAAGATTGTCCTGTCACCAGGTCGCCACGTGTAACCTCCCCCTCACTTATCGACCTTAATGACAGTGAAAAATTAAACCGCGTGTACCTAATGGGAAATTTGGGAAAGCAATCGTCACCGAAGTTAATCTGTCGGTAAAGAGGGAGGAAAGGGTTACATCTAAATGAAAGGAAAAATGCAAATGAAACTGGTGGAAATTAATTTTGAAAAGGGGTAAAGTTAATAAAGAAAGTAAATGTGCGGCCGTTACGTCAACAATTAACTAGCGGTAATTAGATATTTGAGATTTGGGGGAAATCACGGTCGCCAGTCCTAAGGACAATTACTATAGTAACTGAAAAAGAAAGGTTATTACACATATAATTAGCACTAGAAGCGTGGCAACTGAAGGTTGACACGTGAAGTGTGAAAACTGAAAGTTTGTCAGAAGTAATAAATTTCGCTACACTCTGACTTAATTTAGCAAAAGAATTAATAAAACCGGAAAATCGAAAGTTAATTTAGTGACTGAAGTTAATAGTGAGCTTTCTTTCTGAAGCACATCGAAATCCAGCAGAATACGGTTAGTCTTGGACTACCTCAACAATCATTTCAAAAGCAACTTGACTCTACGCAATTTAGAAACAAGAGATTTAACTTTAAACTTGAATTAAATGATTCTGAATAATTAACAATAGTAAAATTTAGTACGTACCAAGCTGAGCTGCAGTCACAGGTAAGCTAAAATATGCTAACAAAACTCGCACTCTTAATTTGTGCTTGTGTAATCTAACTATTGTAGCCAGCTATGCTTTAACTGCACTTTGAAACTAAAGTAATGAAATGCAATGATAGTACTTTAATGCTGGCGTCTGAATTTCAACGACACTCGGTTTCATTTCGGAGAAAGGAAGGAACCCTGCTTGGTAATGCAATTGGGACAATGAGCAACAAAGGTTCATGCTAAGTTGCTGTAATTTTGCGAGGCCAATGGAACAATGTGAAAAGCTGAGGTCTGCCATACAGTTCTGAAACTTTACGTGCTTTTAGTCTTCCTTGTTAGTTGATTGAAGGTTTGAAGCCGTCGATCGAGGAGGTGGCGACAGTCACTCATTGTCGGCCGTCGCTGTTGCAGAAGCTGGATGTTGGCGCGCCTTCTTCTCAACACGGTCACCAGACGAAACGGGCTCTTGATGTGCGCCAGCTAAGGCTTCCCGTCCGCGACACCATGTCAGAAACTATCATCGCAAGTCGAGCGCAATTACATGCTGCTAAACCCCGAAAGCGCGGCAACTCGCGGGAGCGTCACACCACACACCTGCTCCACTCGCTACTCCAGCCAGACTCCCAACTGCCCTGCCCGCGCTCCACGCGGCAGAGTTAACACTACCAAAGATCCTACACACTTTGATTCTTCACACGACCTATCGATGTAATCGTTCGATAGCAGTTTTCCCTAGGCAAGACCCAGCGTAAAAATACAAATAATATTTACGAAACAAACCAATTATACACCGACATAAATGCATACGCATAAATATATATATATACAAATAGTAAAACAATTACAATATACGAAGACACAGAAATGTTATATATTCAGGTAACAAAAATAAGGAAAACAAATTTATAGTACAATAAATGGAAATAGGAGGATATGCATTTCCGGCGTTACAATCGGACAGACGGTAAGTGCGCACTTTTTGGAGCAATCGAGAGTGCGGAACTGAGTCGAACGCCTTTCGAATGTCGAGAAATATGGCATCAACCTGGGAACCGGTATCTAGATCATGTTGTATATCATGCACAAAGAGGGCCGGGTGTGTCTCGCATGACCTCTGTTTCCTAAAACACAATGTCAGCCATCCTTGCGTTTGTTCGATAATTGAAAGAGGGAACGGTGCTGCAGTCCTCTACCGTAAACGATTTTTTGAAAGCTAGGTTTAGAATCTCGGCCTTCCGTTTATCATCATCAGCTACATTACCCTTACTGTCAGCAAGAGAAAGTATTTAATTATTTGTAGCGTTCATAGGTTTTACGTACGACCAAATTTTTTTGGGCTATGTTTAGAATCAGCAGATAAATTATTGCTTTCAAATTCGTTAAAAGAATCTCTCATTTCCACAGCGGGGCAGTGACTACGTTTAAAACGACTGTGCAAGTGAGTCTGAAAGTGGTGTTATAGACGGCACACTGGTGATGGTACAAAACTTCTCCGAGGTAGCGATGAAGTGGGATTTTCACATACGACCATTTCAGGAGTGTACTGTATCAGGAATCGGGTGAAACATCAAATCTCTGACATCTCTGCGGACGGGAAAATATCCTACATGAACGGAACCAACGACGACTGAAGAGAAGTGCAGTCCTTTCGCAAATTGCTGCAGATTTCAATGCTGGGTCATGAACAAGTGTCAGCGTGCAAACCAATCAACGACGCATCATCGATATGTGCTTTCGGAGCCGAAGGCCCACTCTTGATGACTGCACAACACAGAGCTGTAAGACTCGCCTCGGCCCATCAACACCGACATTGGACTGTTGATGACTGGAATCATATTGCCTAGTCGGACGAGTCTTCTTTCATATTGTATCGAGCGGATGGACGTGTACGGGCGTGGAGACAAACTCATGGACCCTGCATATCAGCAAGGGACTGTTCAAGCTGGTGGAGGTTCTGTATTTGTGTGAGGCGTCTTCAGTTGGAGTGATATGGGACCCCTAATACGTCTAGATACGACTCTGAAAGCTGACACATACGTAAGCAAACTGTCTGATCACCTGCATCCATTCATGCCCATTGGAAATTCCGACGGACTTGGGCAATTCCAGCAGGACAGTGCGACACTCCACACGTCAAGAGTTGCTACAGTGCGGCTCCAGGAACACTGTTCTGAGTTTAAACACTTCCGCTGGCCACCAAACTCACCAGACATGAACGTTATTGAGCATACCTGGGATGCCTTGCAATGAGCTACTCAGAAGAAAGATCCACCACCTTGTACTCTTACGGATTTGTGAACAGCCCTGTTGAATTCATGGTGTACATTTCCTCCAGCAGTACTCCAGACAATTGTCGAGTCCATGCCACGCCGTGTTGCCGCATTTCTGCCTCCCCACGGGGGCCGTATACGATATTAGGCAAGTGTACAAGTTTCTTTCTCTTCAATGTGTAATGTAGTTGAAATCAGAGGCCAGTACCACCAGAGGATAATATGGTACCTCAAAATATTGGGGAATGAGTAACATCAGACAACAATGGGGAATAAAGATTGATCGCAGTGTACAAGATGGGTGGTGGACGATTATAAAGAAAAATGGAGGGATTAAAAGAGGATCCATAGATGACGAAACACGTACTAGATGAAAGCAAAACGAAACGGAGCTTCTGAAGGATAAGAATGAGACAAGGGAATTTTAAAGAGAACTAAATGCAGCATCGAAACCCTTCGGTGGTTAAAGAAGCCTAACAAAATCTGAAATTGGAAATTCAGATGAGAGGAAACAGATATGAGAATCGTTGCGCAGACAATTTGACAAATTCCTCAACCACAGAATAATAACATCAACATATATAACAGAGGTACACAGAGAACGTAAGTCTGGTAGCACAGATCCACCAAATCTAGAAGATATTAGAATTGTTAAGAAGAAACAGAAAAGCAACAGCCGGCCTGGGTGGCCGAGCGGTTCTAGTCGCTACAGTCTGGAACCGCGCGACCGCTACGGTCGCAGGTTCGAATCCTGCCTCGGGCATGGATGTGTGTGATGTACTTAGGTTAGTTAGGTTTAAGTAGTTCTAAGTTCTAGGGGACTGATGACCTCAGAAGTTAAGTCCCATAGTGCTCAGAGCCATTTGAACCATTTTTTTAGAAAAGCAACAAACCAACGGGAACAGACTGTTTCCGGCAGATCTGCTTATGCAGGAAAGTAACAAAGTGGAATATACCTTCTTAATGATGGCCAGTTTAGTATGGGAAGCGAAGAAAATTCCCCAGCAATAGAAAGAAGATGCACCACATAAGGAGGGAAATCATGGAATGTGATAACCATTGGGCAATTGCATTATTCTCCAACATACTATACCAACATTTTCTTCAAATACTTGAGAGACAAGGACATTTTAATGTACATTTCTTTCAGAAAAATTCGGGACAACCACGCATCGGCTCGTGATAGACATTAATGCAGCATATGACAGTATAGACAAATACCACTTATATCACGCCCTGGCCGAATCGGTAATCCTTATAAAATTGCTAAGGCAATTAGAAAGACAACGAGCAAAACACCGAGTAGCGAAGAATGGGAAGAATGAGGTCTGACGCATTAATCATTGAAAACGCTGTACAGTACGGACAGAGACTGGCCTGCCTTCTTAATGCTGCCCTGGAGAAGATGGTGAGAGATGCAAAGCTTTCGAGCATGAGGATTATCCCCACAAAGTCAGTGGAGATACTCACTCATGCAGATGATGTAGATACAGTGGCAAGAAGCTGAAAGGCAGTGGAAGAGATTTTTATCTCCGCTGAAAGGCTAGCAGGAATGTGAATCAACCAGCGGAAACCAAAATACTCCTGCCGGAAAGGAAAACAAAGAGGGCATGCCGGCGTCCATAACAATTGGAAACTATACCTCTGAGGGAGTTGAGGCCGGTCGGGATGGTCGAGCGGTTCTAGGCGCTTCAGTCTGGAACCGCGCGACGGTTACGGCCGCAGGTTCGAATCCTGCCTCGGGCATGGATGTGTGTGATGTCCTTAGGTTAGTTAGGTTTAAGTAGTTCTAAGTTCTAGGGGACTGATGACCTCCGAAGTTAGGTCCCACAGTGCTCACAGCCATTTGAACCATTTTGAGGGAGTTGAGCAGTTTAAGTAAATAAGTTCCACACTCCCCTACACAGGGAGTCAGATGCTAGCAGCATCCGATACAGCCTATTTCGCCCTAATAACACTCTTACAAATCTCCGTATCCGTATAACTGTTTCCTTTTGTGAGTATTGATTTAGCGCATATCCAAAGTAGCGCAATCCCGGGGTGTTTATATAAACACTACCATGTAGGCCTCCTTGTCATTCCGACATGCGTGTAGTAAATGCGGAAACATGAACTGTGGCAACGTTGTTTCCGAATGCGTCCAGACACCATCTACCTCCTGTTCTTCTTGTCGTGGCTGCCGAAGGATAAAAACTGGTAGAAAGCCATCGGAGAATGAACAATGTGTAAGGGGCAGCATATGTGTGAAAACTTATCGTTGTGGAACGGCGCGCCAAGTTCTGTGCTGGTCGTCACGCGACACAAGATGCCGGTGGATCTGTGAGCATCATCCATTACAGAGATACCCAAGCACGCGCCCGATTATTCTGATCATTCCCCATGCGATTATCACTTCACTGATGCCTTAAAAAAGAGCTTCAAGGGTCGATTATTCCTGTCGAATGAGGATGTGCAGTAGACAGTACGAACTTATTCGCACAGCCGGGCCGAGTGTTTTACCAAATGGGTACGTTCAGCCTGGTGCATCGGATGGTTGAGTGTCTCTATGGTCATGGCGATTTTGCCGGAATGGCATACAGATTCTGCACAGTACTGCAACTTTTTGATCGTCCCTTGTAATTATGTACAAAACGCCTATAAGACCAGTGATCACACATGCCACCGAAACTTAGAGCCTAAAAGCGAAAGACATCGAAATGTTGGATGCATTAGAAAGAAAGATTCTTTGAAGTATCGTGGACCCTATTTATGGAAGTGGAATAAGGAGGCTAAGATAAAAAAACGAATTGAACATGATTTATAAAGACTCACCTATCATACGAATAGTAAAATCATCCAGATTGAGGCGGGCTGGGCGTGTAGCACGGTCGAGTGATGCAGAAGTACCCAAAAGGTGTTACAAGGAAATGCTGGAGGACAGAGAGGGCGTAGTCGCCAGAGAATCAGATGGGACCACGGATCGTTGAAGATCTCGGGAAAATGTGTTACAGAAACGAGAGCTCTAGAAAAGGATCGTGATAAATGGAGGAAAATCGTTGAAGAGACGAAGACTCACAATGAGTTTCAGAGCCACAAAATAAGAAGTTAATGAATAAGAAGAAAAAGAAGAACATTAATACACTTTAGCATTCCGTTGTGAAGCTGGTCAGTTCTATAGCAACGTCATAAAACTGGTGCTAAATAAGACTATATAACTCGTTCAATAGTGGTGGTTATTGATGTTAACCATTTACTTTACGACGCCTTGTGGCCGAACGGGCAGCAGTTCTCACAGCGAGACACACAGCTAGTTGAGGGAGTTCTTCGTAGATAATACAGCATTGGGTATCGCGCATTTCGCTTTCCTGTTATAGGTGCATAATAATTTGTTTGTTGGCCTGCAGCAGTTTTCCGCGTATCTGACTGCATACGTTTTGAAGATCAAATTTGGCACATATAATCTAATTTTATTTCCAAGTAAACAAATTCATATCTAAATTTATTTCTTCCTAATGAAATTCAGCGCAATATTTATGTTATTTATTTAATATTTTTCTTACTTTAATCTTGGTTACCGCTGCTAAGCAACGCGCAGCTCGTCTACTACTTTCATACAGTATAACTAGGAAGTGTCTTAGTGACGATGAAATTCGAAAACCTTTCGAGAGCCTTCCATCATACTCTGATAGTAACGCTACATATGAACCGAACGGTGATAATATTGTATTATCGCGTTCCAAAGAAAACAGAGAATCAGATAATAATTTACAGAAACGTGACATTTAAAAGCAGAAGCTCATGAAGCAGTACTCGAGGGACACGCCCGTGAAAAGAGACTGTAAAACAAAATGTGTTATGAATCTACATATAATCTGAAGTTCCATATGCATACTGGTAAATTAGCTACAGACAAGTCCGAAATAAGACTGGATGCACGAGTAGTGACAGATTTATGTGAAGGCTTTTATGATAAAAATCGTATTGTTTCCACGGATAATTTGTTCACATCGTATAATCTCTTCGTCCTACTAAAGGCCCAGAAAATTACTGCTGTTCGAAACTGTGAGCCTTACACAAAAATTCCTCCCAAAACTAAAAGACGAAACGAAAGGACTTTGACAACAGAGTCAGCAATCATGGTGTAGGATTTTACAAATGATGGACTAACGATCTGTGAGCTGTGAAACTGATCTCTACAATGCATGATCCACGTGACACCAAAAGTGTAAGTAGGAACGAAAAATATGGCTCAACTATTGTGGTGGCATGTTTCCGTGTAGTGAGTAATTATATTGCGAGCAGGACTATTGTTGACAATTATGATGGTCTGTGAGAAGACCATGACCGTGCTTGCAAAAGCAGAAAATGATGACATATGCTTTTTTTCTCTTTCTTGGTATTTGCTTAGTGAAAGTATATATCGTCCACGAACAAACATACATGGAGTAACTCATGAATGAAGACTTCCAAAGGAAAGTGTACGAAGGACTGCATGCCCACAGCAATGATGTTAATGAAAATCAGAGGAGGGTAACTCTCGGTAAACATGAGCCACATCAGAACAAAGAAGTCAGATTGGAAGGAAGTGCTCATCAGTGAAAGCAGGCTACATACAGAGGACGAAGCCGTATGCAGCGTATGTGCTGTTCCTGTGTGGATGAGTTCAACATGCAGAGTGTCTTTGTCCAAGGTGAGGCAAAACTTGTAATTCTTCAGGCTTTTCCGGCGAGGTGAAGTCATGTTGAACAGTCGGCTTTCTACTGGTTATTCGTGTCTTTCTCGCACGATATTTCAACTGCGTAACTCACATTCTTCTGTAGGTGCTCTCTGGCAAAATGTCTAGCACGACTTGGACATCATTCAGAACTTCATGCGACAATATTGACAACGGATAATAACCGAAAAGTACGGGCACTGCGTTCAGAACAGCCGCGGCTAGAAGAAAACACTAGTGTCGCTGCTACTGGTCGGCACATACCATTGATACAGCGCCTGGTACGGCACGGACCGTAGACGGAGCGCCTAGCACAGCGTGGGCATAAATACCGGATAGTTCGCACTGGAACCAGTATCAAAAAGCACTTGAAGAGGACTGTGAGTCACGCAGGTAAAATATCATGCAAGAAAGACGCGAATAACAGGCAGAAAACCGATTGTTCAACATAACGATTTCCTAAGAAAGTTTGTCCTTTTTACCTCCCAAATTCTGACAACTGATTAATAACTAGTGAGTATTATGGGTGGTGATTAACAGAGGTAACCAGTTTGTACGGGTGTAGTTAAAAACGTAATCAAAATATTATAAAATTGAACTGAAATAAATTGCTTTGTTTCTTAAGAGGATTTATAATTTTGACAAATCATATGTTCTCTTTTAAAAAAAAATATTTCTGCCCATCAAAGAGATTAGCGTTTCAACAATTACTTTCATTAGTCAAATAGAACTTGACGAGAGACATAATAGCTTAAGGCACAGAGAGATATGCAGCAGCTGTAAAATGACGAAGTGTTTTGTTGTCGTTGTAGCCACTAATGGTAAACGAAAGCACCCGATGTCTGTACCGTTACTGCACTCGAGTTTCCAACGCCGCGACACTTGCCAAGGCTGCAACTGTTGCTTGTCGACGTTTTAGTGGCGCGGAGCACGTAGCCGCCACGCGGCGAGAAGAAGAGGTCATTAGGAGCACACGTGGCCTCCACGTGTACCGCCAAGTGAGCCGTCCCCTTCCAACAGCCGTTGGCACGGGTCGTTAGTTCGGCCGTCCGCGGAGTGGCGTCGCACTTGTCGCCGTCGACGTTGCGCCCTGTGCCTCGCACCTGACGTACTAATTGGATTCCCCCACCCCACCCGCCCTTCTCATACCGGCCTGGTCGCGAACGTCTGCCACAGCTCTCGTCACGGGTGGCGTGCCTAGCTACAGGGGCGGCACAACCCGATCCCCGCGGAAATCGACATTCAGTCTGGAGCACCCTCGCTGTTTGGATAAAACTCGCCGCCGATCTCACGACCGGCTCTCTGGATACGCGGTAATTACCTCCATTTTCATGGAGATATAGTTCCGAATACACACGATTATAAATTTGTAAAGCGTCGCAAATTCGTCGGAGCGTTCAATATGTCGCATAATTCAACAGCTTTCCTTCTCTTTCAGATGGTGAATAAAATGTGTTTCTCTTATGTTATACGACATAATAGCCCCGGAGTTGATGGACTTCTGAGTCGTTACAAGTGGTAGGAAGGTAGCCAGTTACGAACATACAGAACATTACAAAATTCCAGCAACACTTTTTCATTCACAGGAGGAGAGAGCCTTGTACCTTGGAGCACGTTTTAGACTCGCTCCGCTAGGAATGTAATATACTTCCTTATTGCATTTTGAAATGATTAAATTTACTTTTCGCGTGCTGTAGTCTTTTTCTGAAGCTACAAAAACTACTACTCAAAACTAACGATTTTCCAATTGTGAAAACGTTTCCAAGATATGTTGTCATGTCCTAGAATGATATGCTCGTTCAAATTTGAAAATATTTCAGTCGAGAAACTTTTATCAGTAACGTTTTTAATACTCCATTATGAGGTGACAAAAGTCAGGGGATACCTCCTAACATCATGTCGGACCTCCTTTTGCCCCGTGTAGTGCAGCAACTCCACGTGGCACGGACTCAGCAAGTCGTTCGAAATCCTCTGTAGAAATACCTCCATAGCGGCCAGTAATTGTGAAGAACTTACCGGTACAGGAGTTACTGCAGGAAATGACCTCTCCTATAAACGTTCGATGGGATACATATCGGATGATCGGGGTGGTCAGTTCATTCGCTTGAATTGTTCATAATGTTCCTCAAACCAATCGCGAACAACTGTATCTCGGTGACATTCACAAAAATGAAGTCTGCAAATGGTCTTCAGATAGCCGAACATAACCATTTCCAGTCAGTTATCGGTTCTGTTGGTCCAGAGGACGCAGCCTAGTCATTGTAAACACAGCCCAAACCATCATGCAGCCACCACCATCTCGCACATTGCCTTGCTGACAACTTGGGTCCTTTGCTTCGTGGGCTCTGTCCCACACTCGAATCCTACCATCAGCTCCTATCAGACCACTGTTTCCCAATCGTCTAGGGTCCAACCTATACGGTTACGAGCCCAGCAGAGGTGATGTGCTGTTAGGAAAGGTACTCTAGCCCATCGTTTATTACCATAGCCCATTATCTCCAAATTTTACCGCATTGTCCAACGTATACGTTCGTCGTATTTCGCACATTGATTTTTGGGGTTTTTCACTCAATTTTGCTTGTCTGTTGACACTGACAACCCTACGGAAATGCCGCTGCTCTCGGTCGTTAAGTGGAGACCGTCGGCCACTGCCTTGTGCCTTATGTGAGATAACGAGTGTAATTTAGTATGTAATTTAGTAATCTCAGGGCGCTCTTGACACTGTGGATCTCGAAATACCGAATTCACTAACGATTTCCGAAATGAAATGTCGCATGTGTCTAGCTCCAAGTTCCATTATATATTCAGAGTCTGTAGATTCCCGTGGTTCGGCTACAATCACGTCGGGAACCTTTCCACGTCAATTAAATGAGTACATACGGTAACTCCATCAATGTTTTGCCCTTTTACATCTTGCGTACGCAATACTATCGGCATCTATATAAGTGCGTACCGCTATTCCATGACTTGTCCCTTCAGTGTATATTTTACACTACACACCAATAATCAGTAAATGAAATCAAATTAAGAAGTATTACCAAAAACCAGTTAGGTGTTAAAAAATCTAAAATAGAAGCTATTGGTGACTAACACAAATTCTACACTCCTGGAAATTGAAATAAGAACACCGTGAATTCATTGTCCCAGGAAGGGGAAACTTTATTCACACATTCCTGGGGTCAGATACATCACATGATCACACTGACAGAACCACAGGCACATAGACACAGGCAACAGAGCATGCAAAATGTCGGCACTAGTACAGTGTATATCCACCTTTCGCAGCAATGCAGGCTGCTATTCTCCCATGGAGACGATCGTAGAGATGCTGGATGTAGTCCTGTGGAACGGCTTGCCATGCCATTTCCACCTGGCGCCTCAGTTGGACCAGCGTTCGTGCCGGACGTGCAGACCGCGTGAGACGACGCTTCATCCAGTCCCAAACATGCTCAATGGGGGACAGATCCGGAGATCTTGCTGGCCAGGGTAGTTGACTTACACCTTCTAGAGCACGTTGGGTGGCACGAGATACATGCGGACGTGCATTGTCCTGTTGGAACAGCAAGTTCCCTTGCCGGTCTAGGAATGGTAGAACGATGGGTTCGATGACGGTTTGGATGTACCGTGCACTATTCAGTGTCCCCTCGACGATCACCAGTGGTGTACGGCCAGTGTAGGAGATCGCTCCCCACACCATGATGCCGGGTGTTGGCCCTGTGTGCCTCGGTCGTATGCAGTACTGATTGTGGCGCTCACCTGCACGGCGCCAAACATGCATACGACCATCATTGGCACCAAGGCAGAAGCGACTCTCATCGCTGAAGACGACACGTCTCCATTCGTCCCTCCATTCACGCCTGTCGCGACACCACTGGAGGCGGGCTGCACGATGTTGGGGCGTGAGCGGAAGACGGCCTAACGGTGTGCGGGACCGTAGCCCAGCTTCATGGAGACGGTTGCGAATGGTCCTCGCCGATACCCCAGGAGCAACAGTGTCCCTAATTTGCTGGGAAGTGGCGGTGCGGTCCCCTACGGCACTGCGTAGGATCCTACGGTCTCGGCGTGCATCCGTGCGTCGCTGCGGTCCGGTCCCAGGTCGACGGGCACGTGCACCTTCCGCCGACCACTGGCGACAACATCGTTGTACTGTGGAGAACTCACGCCCCACGTGTTGAGCAATTCGGCGGTACGTCCACCCGGCCTCCCGCATGCCCACTATACGCCCTCGCTCAAAGTCCGTCAACTGCACATACGGTTCACGTCCACGCTGTTGCGGTATGCTACCAGTGTTAAAGACTGCGATGGAGCTCCGTATGCCACGGCAAACTGGCTGACACTGACGGCGGCGGTGCACAAATGCTGCGCAGCTAGCGCCATTCGACGGCCAACACCGCGGTTCCTGGTGTGTCCGCTGTGCCGTGCGTGTGATCATTGCTTGGACAGCCCTCTCGCAGTGTCCGGAGCAAGTATGGTGGGTCTGACACACCGGTGTCAATGTGTTCTTTTTTCCATTTCCAGGAGTGTATTTTCAAGAAAAGGAAGACTGTTAAGGCATTAAAGTAACTCAGTTCATTTGCAAATATCACGTTTTCCATGGGAGAAGGTCTTCCGTTTCAAGTTATAAGATGGTGCACGAACTACGAAGCATGGCTAACCGTTCACACGCTATGTAGCTAGTTTTAAAAACATACAAAATTTTACTCATGATAAAACTCTCTAACTGAAGTATTAGTAGTATTCTCCATATTCTTGTAACAGGCAAGGTGTTTATAAATTATTTATGCAAAAGCAACATTCATTTGCGAGAAAAAGCTAAAAAATCACAGGAATGTTTGGTACAACACTGAATGCAGTATATCTTCAACTGGACGCAAGAGGTGCGTAGTTGTCGTCCACACATCTCCTGGCGGCTCCAAGTTTTTCCACTGTTCGTCTTCGCACACCAGGTTTGTATGCTCGGTCAGCTGCTTTTCGATTCGTTGCTTCGCTGCCGAGACCACGCGGCATTCGTAAAGACTGATCTTGCTCTCGTTGTGAGCGTGACAATTGTGACTGGTTCGCATTCTGCGCGTATATGTCCTGCTGCTTCTGTATATTACTCGACTCAGCCTCCTGTTGTTGCTGTTCCCTGTTCCTTAGGCGATTTCAGGAGCGTGCCTCTCGTTTCAAAACATACTAGCTTCCATTTAATAATTATCACAGAGCTGTAATATAACTGGTGTGTTTCAGATTATTGGGGTTCTTTGTATTTCTTTTATGTTCAATGTGTCATTACTCATGACATTTTTTTGCCCGGTACGCTATGCTCTAGATCGTGACGGTAATGTATTCACCGTTTCCACCTCGTTGCGTGGTTTGAAGCTGAATCTCGGTTGGTCGCTTAACTTCTTTACTGTCAGTTATAAGTTGGGGTGGTTGCTTTGGCCAGAGGTCTTATTATCTTTTAGCAGCTTTTCACATCTGTTTTGTCTACGCCGCCAGCGGGTAATTTGATGACTTCCGTTTTTACTCCTTTTACTTAAAAGTTACATCTCTGTTCCCCAGGCTATCTTTGTCTGTTTGTGCCAAGGGGCGTGAACCCACTGGTTGCTTAGACAAGGAGATGTGTGGTAAAAAGCGTATCTGGCCTGCCCTAAGTAATTTCAAGGCCTTTCGCCCGGACCACATTCCCCAATGCGTGGTGGTTTCATACAACGAAGCTTAATTGTTGTTCTTTCTTTTTCATTATACCCACTCCTTTTTAGGTAAACCTGAATTATTTGTTTATTTTAGTTAGAGACATTCTAAAGATGTTTGTTGCCAACGTGCTTTGAAGGCTGTTTTCTTAGGACATTTGAAAAGATTGTTATGTATCTTCAGTTGGTGAAATTTTATCTTGTTTCTCGTATTGAAAGTGGCTGTAAATATTTCAACAACTGTAACCAGTGGCATTCAAAATTTGTAAATTTTTAGAAAGAGAATAACATTTGTTGAAAATTTACATTTTTATGCTTCATATTACCTTGAATGACTTTTGAAGATTTGAATTGTCAGTATAATTTTTTTTTTATTTCATCACACTAAAATATTTGATAACATTGGTGATCGATTATCAGTAATTGTTCTTAAATTGCTTTATCTAATTCATGGTTTTGTCGTAATATATCGAAGTCCTGTCGACCTAATTAATAAAGTCAATTTCCTGAGTAGTATTAGTTAAAAATTTCGGTTCGAATGATGTTCAATCTTCATTTTGCCAGGTCCTTTCTACCCCCAGGCAGCCTTAGGCCAGTAGTGTATACCAATGGAGATGCAGAAGAAATGGCCACATTTTGCGACCGTGAACGTTCATCTTGATATCCCGTTTCACATTCTTGGCAACCCGAAAGAGCAAGCCCAAGTCATGGCACTAAAAAAAAAATCTGAAAACATCATAGAACATCCTCTTGCTTGAACTTCACCCTCCAAACTCTGCCGGCTAAACGTTTCATTGTCAGTATATCATTAGGACATTAGGAAAAGGACAAAATCTCGACTCGTCCGAACTTACTACATGTATCCAGTCATTTACTGTGCATTTTCCGTATTTTTTGGTCCATTTGAGACGGAGCTTGGAGTGCCGCAGTGAGCTGTCAGCTTCCAGGATGTGGTACACTGCAATTCACATAGCAAACTCTGATAGGAAATTGGTTGGAATGGGCTTGCAGTCGCTAACAAGAGATATTCGGTTAGGATTGTTTACTACCCTTGTGCATACGCTGTGATACAGAGATGCATGTGGCACAACGTTCCTACCAGGCACGTTGTATAGTTTCCGTTTCAAACGCCAACTACTCGAGCAGCTTCATTCTTGTTCCCTCGCAAGTCCAACCGTAATAGATCTTTTCTACAACTCTGTCAAGTATCCACTCCGCTGATTTCATACAAGCGACGCTCGTGCTGGCCGTTGTGGCCGAGCTGTTCTAGGCGCTTCAGTCTGGATCCGCGCTGCTGTTACGGTCGCAGGTTCGAATCCTGCCACGGGCTTGGTTGTGTGTGCTGTCCTTAGGTTAGTTAGGTGTAAGTAGTTCTAAGTTCTAGGGGACTGATGACCTCAGATGTTAAGTCCCATAGTGCTCAGAGCCATTTGAACCAGTTTGAACCGACGCGCACATCACACACACACACAAGCACGCACGCCACGTTAGCAGCGCAGGGTCATATCTCTGCTTGGTGGCAAACGTCATCTATAATGCTCCATAACGGTCTACGCCCTTTTGCAAGGGAGGTGTCTATTTTTTAGATCTGTGAAATTATAGTCACAGTTCTGACTAGGAACACTAAATCCTGCAAAATATAAAGACCACACATTTGCATAAATGTATTTTAGACCATAGCGGCTTTCCAAACTAGGGTAATAATGTGTACTTCCATGTTACAGCGTATCACTGCTGCATTCGAAAACGTAAAAGCTGTTGCATTGGGGTTCAAATAATCAATCTGATTTTTTAATGTCGTGTTCGAAGCACCAGCTTAGGATCACCCCATACATTGTTTTGTAACCTCCCCCTCACTTATCGACCTTAATGACAGTGAAAAATTAAACCGCGTGTACCTAATGGAAATTTGGGAAAAGCAATCGTCACCGAGGTTAATTTGTCGGTAAAGAGGGAGGAAAGGGTTACATCTTAATGAAAGGAAAAATGCAAATGAAACTGGTGGAAATTAATTTTGAAATAGGGGTAAAGTTAATAAAGAAAGTAAATGTGCGGCCGTTACGTTAACAATCAACTAGCGGTAATTAGATATTTGAGATTTGGGGGAAATTACGGTCGCCAGTCCTAAGGACAATTACTATAGTAACTGAAAAAGAAAGATTATTACACATATAATTAGCACTAGAAGCGTGGCAACTGAAGGTTGACAAGTGTAGTGTGAAAACTGAAAGTTTGTCAGAAGTAATAACTTTCGCTACACTCTGACTTCATTTACCAAAAGAATTAATAAAACCGGAAAATCGAAAGTTAATTTAGTGAGTGAAGTTAATAGTGAGTTTTCTTTCTGAAGCACATCGAAATTCAGTAAAATACGGTTAGTCTTGGACTACCTCAACAATCATTTCAAAAGCTACTTGAATCTACGCAATTTAGAAATAAGCGATTTAACTTTGAACTTGAATTAAATGATTCTGAACAATTAACAATAGTAAAATTTAGTACGTACCAAGCTGAGCTGCAGTCACAGGTAAGCTAAAATATGGTAACAAAACTAGCACTCTTAATTTGTGCTTGTGTAATCTAAGTATTGTAGCCAGCTATGAATACTTTAACTGAACTTTGAAATTAAAGCAGTGAAATGGAATTATGCTGGCGTTTGAATTTCAACGACACTCGGGTTCATTTCGGAAAAGGAAGGGACCCTGCTTGGTAATGCAATTGGGACAATGAGCAACAAAGGTTCATGCTAAGTAGCTGTAATTTCGTGATGCAACAATTTTAAAAGTTTGAAAAGCTGAGGTCTGCCATACGGTTCTAAAACTTTACGTGCTTCCAGTCTTCCTTGTTGGTTGATTGAAGGTTTGAAGCCGTCGATCGAGGATGTGGCGACAGTCACTCATTGTCGGCCGTCGCTGTTGCAGAAGCTGGATGTTGGCGCGCCTTCTTCTCGACACGGTCACCAGACGAAACGGGCTCTTGATGTGCGCCAGCTAATGCTTCCCGTCCGCGACACCATGTCAGAAACTATCATCGCAAGTCGAGCGCAATTATATGCTGCCAAACCCCGAAAGCGCGGCAACTCGCGGGAGCTTCACACCACACACGTGCTCCACTCGCTACTCCAGCCAGACTCTCTCATGCTCTGCCCGCGCTCCACGCGGCAGAGTTAACACTACCAAAGATCCTAAACACTTTGGTTCTCCACACGACCTATCGATGTATTCGTTCGATAGCATAGTTTTCCGTAGGCCAGACCCAGCGTAAAAATACAAATAATCTTTACACAACAAACCAATTATACATCGACATAAATGCATAAATATATATATACAAATAGTAAAACAATTACAATATACAAAGACACAGAAACGTCATATATTCAGGTAACAAAATAAGGGAAAAAAATTATAGTACAATAGATGGAAATACGAGGATATGCATTTCCGGCGTTACAGTTTGGATAAATGGAAATATCAGTTGCTCTGAAAAAGAGACCACTGTAATTAATCGTACGGTGGGAAGTGTGAGAACATTTTCCTACTCCAATGTGTCAGGTCTATAAAGGCTTGTAGTACATCGTTTCCTAAACGTCTGTGAGAGATACTACAGCCTCCATCCTCTCTTTAAAAAAAATCTAACATAAATACAGAGATTAGTAGGATATTGCCACTGGGGGCCTCAATGGCTCTCATACAACGAATCCGTTCGTGTGAAATAATTAACTAAAACCGGCTTATCCTTGCAGTACCAGATTTTATTCCGCCAATTACACTTAAAATTGTTAATTGCTCGAACAACTAGCCACCTCAATAGATTCTCCTCCATTTTTACTTTCGTCCCGTTAAGCGTGACGTCGACGGTACATTTATTTCATTTGACAGTAAAGTTACAATTATGTGCAGGAAAACTGTTTTGAAAGTATTGGTACGGTAAAAATGACGACGATTTTGGACCTTAGGCGTAGGGATACCAGGTTACCCAACAGCCCAGTACCAAGGGCACAAAACACCAGATCCATCCTCTACATTAGGCACCATACTGCCGCAGCTTTCCGGTTCCATGATGTGATTGCCCTTGCCTTGCGGAAGACAATAGTTCGGGCTGATTCCTTCAGGTTGTCTCTGCTTGAGATCCAGAACCGATTTGAAAGTTATTTCTATTAGTATATTGTTCAGTAACTGATTGAAAAATCTCATATTTTGTGTACAAACTCCATTCAACAGACCACGTGTGTTAACATGATTATCTGCATATAACAAACAAGACAAAATTAACACATAGTAACATTAAAGACCGATATATTATCTGATGAGAGGGCGAGCAATGACATAAGCAACTTGAAGGCCCGGATAACTAAATAAAAATTAGGTATTACTTCCAACTTCTTCTAAGGCAGTTACAGACTTAAAGACCTAATGCTGATCACGTTGAATACGAGTGCAAGGTATTTCGTGATAAGTAACGTAATGCTCTGTACTTTTACAATTACGTAACTGGAGTACAAGCATGCGAACCAGCAACCATCTCAGTTTAAACCAGAACAAAGTAGCTTGAATGTGATGACTTAAAAAACTTACGGAGAGCTAACTCATAGCATGCACCCAGAGTTATACCACTCCAGCATACAGCCAGAGCACTTCAGGTTCTTTGAGAAAGAAAAGTGGCTATAAAGGTTGAACGCGGGCTCCACCAACAAACTGTCGAAGATGGTAGTATGGCCAAAAAAAAAAAAAAAAAAAAAAAAAAAAAAAATTCCAGTGTAAATGGGCTCTAACATGTATAAGTTTCCTTTATTTTGGAGGAGATAGTATGGACCGAAACAAGAACAAAAAGTCCAGTAAACATGGGCTCTAGCTTAAGCGCATACCTGAAGACCACTGCGTTCTTGTTCAGACGAAGAGGTGAGTTTCACAGAGGTGCTCATAACTCAGGTACACACTTTAAAGCCCACGTTTACGGGACGTATTTTTTTTTTTAGTTAATAGTACCATTTCTCAAAATATGAAAACCCAAAAGCTTTCAGTAGAAGAGTTTCAGAATATCGAAGATGAACAAGTGTTCATAGCTCATAAAGTACGCATTTTAGAGCCTGCGTTTACGAGACTTTTGTTTTTGTTTTTTTCCACACTACCCCCTCTGGAAATTTGTCGGTCGATTTTAGTTCACTGTGTAGACACGTCCATTAATACGTTACGTGACAGGTGTCTAACAGCGGACGACTTCCAAGGTGTTTACTAATAGCAAAGCACGAAGGGCCTTCAGAAAGTAATACAACACTTTTTTTTCTAAAAGCAAGTGGGTTTTATTCAATATTCCTGTGCACTATATTATTTCCCACTCTTTTGGCTAAAACACTCCGCTTCTCAACATAATCTCTGTTCCGTACGACGGCCTTACGGTTCCTTACTGTGAGCCCGTATGGTACCACTGTACTGGTTGACGTCGGAGCCAATGTCTTGCTGCATCCATAAGCTCCTTACCATCCACGTAGTGCTTGGCCCGGAGTGAATCCTTCATTAGGTCAACCAGTTGGAAGGTGCGAGATTCGGACTGTAGAGTGGATGAGGAAGTACAGACCAATGAAGTTTTGTGAGCTCCTATCGTGGGCGCAGACTTGTGTGAGGCCTTACGCTGAAGTTGTATCCTCAATTTCCTGAGCGTAGCGCAATACAGTTGAGTGTGGACAGTTGCACCATGATGGAAAAGAATCTCAAAAGACAGTCGCCATGATCTTACCGGCTGAGGTTCGGCTTTGAACTTTCTCTTTGTAGGTTTGAGGATGTGGCGTCACTGCATTGATTACCGTTTGTTTCCAATTCGATGTCATGAACCCAAGTTTCATCGTCTTTGACAATGTCCGAGAAAAAATTTTGCTCGATCAGCCTATAACGCGCAAGCAGTTCCGCAGAGACGGTCCTTCGTTGCGGTTTATGGTTTTCTGATAGTCGGCGAGCAACCAAGCAGGCACAAATTTTTGAGTGCCACAACAGGTGGACGGGTGTGACAGCACTATCAACGGAGATGTCCATTTGAGCAGCGAGATGTCTGGCTGTTATCCATCGATCATCGCAAATGAGTGTGTCTGGCAGGCAGACATACGGGATATCGCACAGGTCAGCGCGATCTTGTTGCGGTGATGACAGACGCCTCGCTCAACAGTTCGACGTGCTTTTGTTCACTTCCATGTCTCCGCAGACATTCTGCAAGAGCCTATGAATATGTAAGATGCTCTGGTTTTCCACCAAAAGAAACTCAATGAGAGCTCTCAGCTTGGAACGCACCTCCTCTACAGACTACAAACTAGGTACAGCGCCGGCACCTATCAACATTCATGAAACTATTACGGCAAGCGGAAGAGAGAGGTTCGAATCCTGCCTCGGGCATGGATGTGTGTGATGTCCTTAGGTTAGTTAGGTTTAATTAGTTCTAAGTTCTAGGCGACTGATGACCTCAGAAGTTAAGTCGCATAGTGCTCAGAGCCATTTGAACCGTTTGGAAGAGAGAGAGAGAGGGGTGGGGGGATAGAGAGAAGGGAAGAGAGAGAGGGATTTACGTATGTCTTATAAACCCCTTCCCTTGAAAATTTCCTCCCTTCATACCTTCTCTGTGTTACCACAGATCACGTGTTACTGATTTCATATATACTAAGACTGCAGCACACGCGAGATCCTAGGTGCTTCCACGTCCTGAATGAAATGCCCAAGTTCTCAATAATGTTCACTAACCTGCAGTCTTCTACAGTTGTGCCCTGGGCAGAAAAAAGCACGTACTTTGTGAATCCGTTATCTTGTGGTGTAATAAACTCTTAGCAAGTAACTGGTATTGTGTAAAATAATTAAATTTTCGATTAGTTTGCTTGTACGGAATGCCACTCGCTTATTATTAGCTGAATACGGGAAACTGAACAATTATTCCCTTTTGTCGATCACAAATAACTTCCATTATTCACACTTTTAGAGAGGAGAAACAAATAATGACTGCGTGTTTGCGTGATTACTGCCAAGCTGCCTCTCAATTGCGTTTCTAAGAAAACAGAGATTGCTAATGAAGTTTTAACTTATACCGAACGCGGCAGACAACATTTCTGTCCTTCGAGGCTGCCGAACGATATCGCTCGCCATCCAAGTCAGGCGAGATCCGAAGCTTTCCGAAGTGCTTCGTCTGCATTCTCGTTTAGCAGTTGTTCATTACCCTGCTGGTAATTAACACTTTTGAAATAACAGAATGATAGCCTGCCATTGAGATATGCTTTTATATGAAAGGCAAGTAAATTCACTGTTTAGCTTTTTCTAATATTGATAACAGAACTTCCTCATTTTGGCGCGCTAGCTTCGAACACACCAGTTGATAGCAGAGACGAACCAAAACTAAGGCACTCTTTCTCTCGATACCCATACCAAACAAACCGTCTGTCATCTGTAGCACACATCACATTACGTCATCTTCCCACTGTTGCTTTCTCAACTGCTCTAAGATGGTGATCCTTTAGCTGGATGCGATGACTGTAAAGCCATAAATATTACACTATATAGGAAAGTTCCCGAGAAAAAAAAAGGTTGTGTTGCATCACTTACTGAGCGCCCCTCATAAATTTGCTTGAGTGACTGAGAACCGTTCAAGATTGAAGCCGCCTGTTTCCATAATCGTTCAGATAACTCTTGGGGGACTTGCGTCCCTACTGCAGCAACCCGTCTGGGGAAAGAGGACTTACAGCTAAACTTGAAATTCGAACCACTTGTCGTTCGTGGCATCTCATGCAGAAGTGAAGGCTAGCGTCAAGCCATACTGAAAAATTACGGTGTCTGACTGGCATTCGATCCCGCAACGTTAGGTTTTCAAGCCTCTCACTTTACCTCTGTGACCACCGAGCCCAAGAACGTGTTCATCAGATCCAGAAAGCTGGCAACAACACACTTACACTGATCAAGTATAACAATATGACCAGGGACCTACTATCGATATAAACCTGTGTAGGCGATAGCATCGTCACCTGGCGAGGAATGTCTGCTAGTCAGACCTACGCACGATGTATGTATTATTGAGCGAGCTGTCCGTGTAGAGTGGGGAAGGCGCGCGGTTTAAACGAGGACAGACTGTGATGTCCCAGAGGCTTGTCACGAGCATTTCAGAAACGACATAACTTGTCGGGTGTTGGAGGAGTGTTGTAGTAAGTGTTTTCAACACGCGGCGAAACCAAAGTGAAACCACGTCCTCACGTCGTGGAGTTGGGCGGCCACTCGTCATCATTACGGGTGTCGGACGTCGTAGGCTGGGCTGACTTGGTAAAATAGGACAGGAGGCGAAATATGGCGGAGCTAACACCAGACTTTAATGCTGGGCGGATTAAAGGTGTGTCTGAAAATACAGTGCAGCGAACTCTCCAAATGACGGGCCTCCACAGTCGACAACCCATGCGTGTGCCAATATTAATACCTTGACATGGGCAACTACGACTGAAATGGGCATGTGACCATCGGAGCTGGACGTTGGTGCAGTGCCTGAGCGTTGCATTGTCTGGTGAATCCCGATACCTTCTTCATCATGCTGATCGGAGGGCGCGAAACCGTCGTCTTTCACGTACACAACTCCTTGACACCTGTAAGGCGGGACGGAGAGAAGCTGGCGGCGGTTTCTTTATGCTCAAGGGAACACTCGCGCTGCATCCACGGGTCCAGTGGAGTTCCTGTAAAGCACCATGATGGCCACTGCAGACCACCCTGGTGCAGACCACCATACACGCCTTCATGTCGATCAAGTTTCCCGGCAACAGTAATAGTTTTCAATAAAATAAAGCGCCAAGTCGTAAGAGCAGGAGCGTGATGGAGTGGTTCGTGGAACACAGTGTCGAGTTCCAGTTGATGTGCTGGCCTCCAAACTCGCCAGATCCGAACCCGATCGAAAATATCTGGGATATGTAAGTCTGCAGGCTTTCTTGGCCGTTGTCACTGAAGTTAAAATCTTCTGGGTTATTAGGCCGCGTCATGTTTCTTCTAAAATGTTCGACGTTTCGACCCCTCTGCTGGGATCTTCCTCAGGATCTTTTGGTGTCCACTACTGGTAGAACACTGTCAGAGACGAGTGTCGCGTCCACTTATAAAGGGGGAGTTTTCGGGCGTTCATGCTGGAGAAGTGTAGGCGCCCCGGTGGTCCCGGTCGCCTACGGTGGACTGGATGGCCGAGCGGTGACCTCTCTAGTTGTCAAGATGCTAGGAAATGGCTGTAGAAGCGTCAGAAACGCCAAAGAAACATTATTAATTCATAACACCTTTATTCCTGCCGAGTACAACGTGGCTTGGTGATATCAACGACCTTCCCCGAGTCCTGGCTGACTCATAGCGATGACACCAGATCCGGGCCGCGCAGTCTTGCTAGCGCAGCGCCGCGTGCTGTGACGTAGCTGAGGAATGCCCTTACTTCGGCCGCGCGTGGCTGGCGGCGCCCGGCTGGGCGGCGGCTCGGCTGCGGACAGCAAGCTGCTGCGTGGGCTGGCCGGCCGGCTCGACGGCGGATAGCAGGTGGCTCCGGGTTGGAGTCCCGACGCTGTCAGCACGAGAGGCGTTCTCGTAGTGCGGAGTGTACTCTATCCCACCCCGTCTTCTTCCCTGCTCCTCCTGGTGGCTCGTCCGCGGTGGACCGGCTGCAGTCCCCCAACGTCGTCGGCTCACCCGGTTGTGACGGCGGATGCACAGGGCCTAGGCCCCGCACGACCTCGATGACGGCTCACTGATGTGGTCAGTATTGGCGGCGAGCGAGTTTGCCGCGATGTCTGCTAATCCTGGGTTGATGATTGACAGCGGCAGCAGAGAGGACCAGAGCTGGTACTGTCCCCTCACGTTTGCTGCTGGATGGGCCGCCCTTACTGCAACATCTCCTTAATAAAGATTAACATGTCGATCACCGAGCTCAGCGCTACGCGGCGACCCAGTACACATCTCACTGCAAGTCTGCGAGTGTGAGTGCCTTGTTGCTATCAAAGCTGGCGTATTTAAAGGAAGCACGAGCGTCGTCCTGACGTCATGCTCGTTTGTAATGACCGCATTCGTTCCACTTATACTGCTGATTCATCTGTCGTACTCGCCCGTTAGGTGTTCTTGCGACAGAGTTACGTGTTCTTGCGGCAGACTTACGCGAAGTTGTGAAATGCAGTACAGCCGACGCTATACCTCTGTCTTGCATTCTACGAAAGTCTCCGTCTAACACAAACCCACGTGCTAAGCAATTCTCTCTCGCCTGTTGTGTGTAGCCAGGCCACTGCCCCTGCGTGACGACACATTCCGATATATGTGCAATCTTCTTACTTCTTGGCCAACCTGCTGCCTCTGACTCTCGGCATAGGCAACGAAACTTTGGCAATATTCCACGTTTCCAACTCTTTACTATTCTGCGACACTACAGTATTGGTTGAAGATCATATGGATACCATTGGTGGGCCATAGTCATAGGCTAATATTCCCGCTCTGATGCAGAAGGAGGGGCGTTGGTAGCTCATCTCCTGTGGATACCATTGGCGGGCCATCGTCATTGGATAGAAAACCACTATTCTACACTTATGCTGGAGAAGAGTTATTGGTTGGAATGCCTGCTGCCGCTATTGGTTTATCGTCATCAGTGGCTAGATTCGAAACGGACAGAGCAAGAGAGGGGGAATGTTTACCTAAAATATTATTGTCCGCCGAGGTGACTTGCAGCGCGTTGTTTATGCCGCTACCACACCGCGGCCGCTTATTTACTTCCTTGATGGCGCGGAGCCACGATGCCGGAAGCCTACAGCCGTCCTCTCTATTGAAATTAGATATATTCTTAGACATTTCAACCGCTTCTCGAACTGTCCTCTATAAATGTTTGTTTCTTTAGCCACTACACGTACGTTATTAAAATCGGTGTCAGAGCCGCAGTTCTCGTGATGTTCCACTACTGCCGACCTTGCACTTCGTTTTAGCCGCATGTGCCGTTCATGTTCCTTAATGCGTTCTTTAACCTTACCGTTTCGCCTATAAACACTTTACAGCAGCCACATGACACTTGATACCGTCGTACCGACTAAGGTCCAAAGCGAGGGGAAAGATCCACCGTGGTATAACAATCATGTACGAAAGGTACTACGGAAACAAAGAAAGCTTCACCATAGGTTTAAGAGTAGTCGAATCATAGCTGATAAGGAAAAGCTGAACGAAGCGAAAAAGAGCGTAAAGAGAGCAATGAGAGAAGCATTCAACGAATTCGAACATAAAACATTGGCAAACAATCTAAACAAGAACCCTAAAAAGTTTTGGTCATATGTAAAATCGGTAAGCGGATCTAAATCCCCTATTCAGTCACTCGTTGACCACGATGGCACCGAAACAGAGGACGACCGAAGAAAGGCAGAAATACTGAATTCAGTGTTCCGAAACTGTTTCACTGCGGAAAATCGTAACACGGTCCCTGACTTCAGCCGTCGCACGGACGCCAAAATGGAAAATATTGAAATAAACGATATCGGAATTGAAAAACAACTGCTATCACTTAGTAGCGGAAAAGCATCCGGACCAGACGAGATACCCTTAAGATTCTACAGTGATTATGCTAAAGAACTTGCCCCCTTTCTATCAGCAATTTATCGTAGATCTCTGGAAGAACGTAAAGTACCTAGCGACTGGAAGAAAGCACAGGTCGTTCCCATTTTCAAGAAGGGTCATAAATCAGATGCGAATAATTATAGGCCTATTTCACTTACGTCAGTCTGTTGTAGAATAATGGAACATGTTTTGTGTTCTCGTATTATGACGTTCTTAGATAATACAAATCTCCTTCATCATAACCAACATGGATTCCGCAAACAGAGATCATGTGAAACCCAGCTCGCCCTATTTGCCCAAGAAATTCACAGTGCCGTAGACACTGGCGAGCAGATTGATGCCGTATTCCTGGACTTCAGGAAGGCATTTGATACGGTTCCGCACTTACGTTTAGTGAAAAAAATACGTGCTTACGGAATATCGGACCAGGTTTGTGATTGGATTCAGGATTTCCTAGAAGAAAGAACACAACATGTCATTCTTAACGGTTCAAAATCTGCAGATGTAGAGGTAATTTCGGGAGTACCGCAAGGAAGCGTGATAGGACCTTTATTGTTTACAATATACATAAATGACTTAGTTGACAACATCGGTAGCTCCGTGAGGCTATTTGCAGATGACACGGTTGTCTACAAGAAAGTAGCAACATCAGAAGACTCGTACGTACTCCAGGAAGACCTGCAGAGGATTAATGAATGGTGCGACAGCTGGCAGCTTTCCCTAAACGTAGATAAATGTAATATAATGCGCATACATAGGGGCAGAAATCCATTCCAGTACGATTATGCCATAGGTGGTAAATCATTGGAAGCGGTAACGACCGTAAAATACTTAGGAGTTACTATCCGGAGCGATCTGAAGTGGAATGATCACATAAAACAAATAGTGGGAAAAGCAGGCGCCAGGTTGAGATTCATAGGAAGAATTCTAAGAAAATGTGACTCATCGACGAAAGAAGTAGCTTACAAAACGCTTGTTCGTCCGATTCTTGAGTATTGCTCATCAGTATGGGACCCTTACCAGGTTGGATTAATAGAAGAGATAGACATGATCCAGCGAAAAGCAGCGCGATTCGTCATGGGGACATTTAGTCAGCGCGAGAGCGTTACGGAGATGCTGAACAAGCTCCAGTGGCGGACACTTCAAGAAAGGCGTTACGCAATACGGAGAGGTTTATTATCGAAATTACGAGAGAGCACATTCCGGGAAGAGATGGGCAACATATTACTACCGCCCACATATATCTCGCGTAATGATCACAACGAAAAGATCCGAGAAATTAGAGCAAATACGGAGACTTACAAGCAGTCGTTCTTCCCACGCACAATTCGTGAATGGAACAGGGAAGGGGGATCAGATAGTGGTACAATAAGTACCCTCCGCCACACACCGTAAGGTGGCTCGCGGAGTATAGATGTAGATGTAGATGTAGATAGACGCATCCATCGTGGAGGTAATCAGGTGCATCCGTTTTCTGTCGGAAAAACCTTTTTATTTTGTTTTGACTAAAGAAAGATTTCTGAATACCATTTTCCTTTAAAATTCTGCTTATGCGGTCAGTGACCCCAGAAACGAACGGTAACCTGACACAGTGAGAATGCGGTTCCTCGTCATTCTTATAAATATTCCGCCTAAAAGCCATGTAAATTGAATAACTATCATAACCATTTGCCTTCAATGTTTCCTTAAAAAAATTCAGCTCCTATTCCAAGTTGTCGTCATCACTGATACGAAAGGCACGTGAGGACAGAGTGTTGAGTACTGCTTACTTCTTGTCTGGATGATGGTGGCGTCTGAATACCGGTTTGTGTTAGTCGGCTTTCTGTGCACTCTGTGACCTAGAGTGTTATCAGATCTTCTGTATACTAACACATCTAGGAACGGGAGACCGACCTCACTCTCAACCTTCAAGGCGAATTTGATTTGGGGGTGAATTCCATTTAAGAAATTGTGGAACGCGTGAAGTTCTTCTTCGCCGTGTAGCCATATAAAAAATGTGTCGTCTACATAGTGGAGCTAACAAGACGGCTTCAAAGGAGCATTACTTAACGCTTATTGCTCAAAATGTTCCATAAAAACGTCAGCTGCAACTGGCGAAATGGGTGAGCCCATAGCAAGGCCGTCAGCATATTCATAGAATTCACCATTGTATTTAAAATAGCTCGAACGAAGACATAATTCAATTAAGTCACAAACATATGGAGCAACATTCTCTCTTATGATCTCCATTGTATCTGATACTGGGACGTTAGTAAATAACGATGTCACATCGAAGCTAACAAGAATGTCATCTGCAGATATCCTCAATGTGCGTATAATTTCTAAAAAATGTTTCGAGTCTTTTATAAAAGTATTTGTTTTACCAACTAGATGTCTCAGTTTGCCAGATAAATGACGTGCTAAAAAATAAGTCGGCGAGTTAATCCCACTGACTATTGGTCTCAAAGGAACCGATTCATTCTTTATGTATTTTCGGTAGCCTGTACATTCTGGGTGAGACAGGTATTCGTGGTGTTAGACTCTTTGTAATAGAGCTGTCCAGTCTCGAGTCTGATATCAGGTTTTTCACTTTCCGGACGATTCTGTTCGTCTGATCGCTTTCTAACTTGCGATACACAGGATCAACTAGTAGTTGTTCCATCTTCCTGTGATAATCCACAGCGTCCAAAACAGTGGTAGCATTCCCCTTATCCGACTTTGTTAGAACGATGCTTTCGTTTCGTATGAGTTCAGTAAGAGATTTCCTTTCCTGCGCCGATATATTGCTTTTCGGAGGTTTCGATTTCCGTAGATTTCTCGACACATCTTGTCTTACTTCTTCGGCCTGCACCTTCGGAAGACGAAACAATGATGGTTCGACGGCACTTACGATTTCTTCAACAGGTATCCTCTTCGGTGTAGTTGCGAAATTCAGACATTTGCCCAGAACTGAAACAGCTGCTTCATCGAGTACTTCTGACTGGAGATTCACCACCACTCTCTTCGGATCCACAGTAGCGTCTTCTTTCCGAACTGTAACCGCTAGCTTCTCCAACTTCTCTCTTTGTTTCGTAGCACTGAAATCTGAAAACCTTGTTGAATGATCAAATTTTATTCTGTCCACTTTATCCCAGTCTTGGGGTGAGAGAGTAGCCGCAAGTGAAAAACGCACATCAATTAAAACGGAGCTAACATAATATAAGTCTCTGCGTACATGCTGGACTCTTTCACGGAGAATTGCTTCGCTGGCCCTTTGGTAGATTCTCCTGGCTTTCACTGTCTGCACATGGTGGCTAATTCTGGCTAATCAGGGAATAATATCATTACCATGGCACCGGGATAGAAAGGCCAAATCGCTTAGTAATTTACCTCTTCTTCTGCGAAGGTTCTCCAGTCTTCTGATGGTGGTATAAACCTCTTGCCCATACAAGCGTTTTATGTAAGTCTGCAGGCTTTCGTGGCCGTTGTCACTGAAGTTAAAATCTTCTGGGTTATTAGTCCACGTCATGTTTCTTCTAGAATGTTCGACGTTTCGACCCCTCTGCTGGGATCTTTAACTTCAACATCTGAGATGTACTGAACGTGGCGTCAGATTTCATCGCCCCTCCCCCCGCCCCCATCCCCCCTTCTGAATTTATGGGAATTAGGTGACTTGTGTATCCAATGTGATGCCAACTCCCTCCAGATACCTACCGAGACTTCATTGCCTCCACGTCACGACGTGTCGTCGCTCTTATTCGTGCCAAAGATAGACGTACCGATTATTCGGTAGGTGGTTATAATGCGTTTCTGAGACCAGTCGCTCCCTTAAATAGCGAGGCGTCCGCGAGGTCTCCGCAACTACTTGCCCGCAACTCTGCCATTACAACCCCAGTGCGTCTGCCCAACCTCCGCCACGGGCGGTCTCCAGCGCGTCACTGCGAGCCTCCCTACAGGAGGAAAATACTCGAGCGCCGCACAGCGAACCACTCCGGGCCGCCGTCCGCCGCTCGTCCTTTTTCTGCGGCGCTAGATCCGCTCTCCGCTACTCCAGCCTGGCGGCGGGGATTAGCCCTCAAAGGAGCGCGGTCTCCGCCGCCGCGGCTGAATGGTGTCTCAAGTGTTCGCCACGCCGCCGTCTGCCGCTGGGCTGCGATCGGCTGTTGTACGAGTAAATGCGATCGTAGCAGATTTGCTTTAAGCTGGCAGGTACCATCTGAAAGGGACCTGCCGTGGGACCGCAGTAGCTCGGTGGTTTCCCAGCTTTTCTGTAATATCGCCTACTCAGTACACTATGAATGACGCTGTAGCTTATTTTCTCCACCTACAAATTCATCTACATTTCGCAACTCACGTGAAGTTGTGTGGCGGAATGTGCGTCTTATGGTGTACCTTCTCTGAGTGATATTAAAAGCTAACCCGTGGGTAAAGAAAGGACAATGTTTTTATGAGTGTGTTTTGGAAACTATTTCTGTTTCAGTACGAAATCAGCGAACCCTTTTTCTTGTAGTCACGTTCTGTAACTCTGTGTAAGGCTTACGTTATACCTCAGCTAACGAAAAAAGAGGCTGATCTTCATTTATGTTACTTCTACATGCGTATCTTTCACCAATGTGATCTCTTAGAAACACAGCGTAAATTTGAAATACGTTGCAAAGTAATAATGTCATTAATTTCACGTTGCCATGTTAATCATTTTTGTCTACCTTCCTTTTCTTCATATTATGCCTGTAAATTTCTTTGAGTTTTGAGAATTTTTCCCGATCCGAGTGGGAGAACTTGAAGCGGATTATTCGATCGAAACGACCAAACACTATTCGTGTTCTGTTAACGCTTCTCTATCTGAAGCCAGAAGCCCTTTAGATTTATTTACCGGTCGTTTCTTATACCGTATGTATTTTTATGTTCTGGTTTGATGGGTCATCCACATTCGGAAAATGACGTCAGCCAACAAACTCACTGACATTATACAGCCCCCGACACCAACAGTTTAGACGATGACGAATCTAAAGCAATTAAAAATTAAAATACCTGTCTGAGTTACTGGATTTCACCATTCGGTGTCTTTTAAAAGAAACCTTAGGCCTTTCTCTTCTTGAATTTTAAGTTATACAAAGCATCCTGTTGTTCGAAATGCGGTGTAATGTCGCTTATTGAGAAACTTTCATTCGAATAATTCAATACACGAAAAAGGGGAGTATCCCAGTGTTACTGTTGTTACTGTTATCCTTTTCCATTCTCGAATGGTGCGTGGAAGGAACGTATGTAGATAAACTTCCCTATCAGCTATAATTCCTCTAATTTTTTTTCGGTATCGTCATCTCCCGCGACATATGTGGGAGGTTGCCCAACTCTCCTTTGAACATAGCCTACGCTCTCTGAGTTTTAGTAGTAAAAATTTCAATGTTATACAACGCATCTCTAGTGTCGACTGTCACAGGGATCTGTTGATCATCTCCGTAACGTTACGAAAGGCGTCGCTCTTCATTTAATCTTCTCTACCTCTTCTCTTAATTCAACTTCACAAGTATCCCAGACTGATGACCAACGTTATAGTTATCTGATACAGTCACTGTAGAGACAGCGATCTGTTATTTCAATGAATGTTGATTTTTTGTAAAATATTTACTAGGAAATATCGCTTGTAGGGAAATAAATAACTTGTTTCGACCGTTTCCGGTCATCTTCGGAACTTAAATATAGTGGAATAGAGGCATTGCATGCGGCATTAACCATTTTAACAAAATATGGGACAGTTGATCCCAGAATATAAAAAGTCGTGTCTAAGATGGGAGGACGCTGCTTTTTATACTCTAGTAGCTACTGCTCAACAATTTAGTTAAAATCTTTTGCAAGTACCATTACTGTTGAACGCAATACCTGTCTCTTAACCTCTCATTTCAGTATCTTTCATTTCTGAATATGACCAGAAACGGTTGGAACACGTTATCTGTTTTCCTATATGCGACCTTGGCTAGTAAATATTTTACAGGAAACCAACGTCGTTGACGGACAGTACTTAAGAATCGCTCTAATAAGTATTTTGTAAGCCAATTCTTTAACGGTTGAATTATATTTCCTTAACATTGTTCCAGTGAGTCTCAGTCTTTCACCTGCTTTTCCTAAAACTGATTTTATGTGATAATTTCACTTTAGCTCACTTCGGATGTTTAATCCTAGGTGTTTTACTTTCAGTACCGAAAAGTACTGGATCCCTCCATGCAGTATGTTATATTTATTTAAGTTCACGGTTAATCAAATGTAGATCAGCTCCAGTAAAACCGTTATTTGTTATATACCACAGCACTTCCACAAAGCAAAACAGTCATTACATCACGAAGAAACAATATTTCACTACTTTCTCTTGCACGCAGGAAATATGAGGGCTATTCGGAAAGTAAGGTATGATAGGTCGCGAAATGAAAACCTTAGTGAAAATCAAAACGGTTGTATTAGCAACAGTTAGCTACAACTTCCAGATAATTATCTCTATAGTCGCGGATCCGACTTAGACGTTTGTCGTAGCGTTGTACCAACTTTCCAATACCCTTATTATAGAAGGCAGCCGCCAGTGCTTTCCGCCAATTCTCTACACTGGCCTACAGCTGGTTGTCTGTGCTAAAATGTCGTCTTCATAGCCAGCGGTTCATGTGAGCAGAGATGAAACTCAGAGGGAGACAATTACGGGCTGTATTGTGGGTAATCAAACATGACCAACTGAAAACGATGCAGGAGCATCTTCATTGCCCCTGCAGAATCCGGCTGAGAATTGTCTTGAAGATGAAAACGCACGACATTTATGTAATGTTGGCTGCCTAGCTTCAGGCGAAATTTCTCACCCGGCACTTGTACTTGGCGGAAGACATTATTGTTGTAGGTGTGGTCTCTGTGTGCTCAGAACTAAACGGAACGACATAACGCGATCGACGGGCATACTAGGACACTGACCAACACACCTGTGGAAAACTTCATCGGATTTTCACTGTGGTTTCCATTTCGCGACCGGTCTTGCCTTACTTTCCGAATAACCCACGTATTTATCTAACCAACTTAAACAGCAAGGATGAACTCGTCTGAGGACGTGGGATGTGATACTATGGTATTAATGATACTGAATTTCCCCAAATAATCAATCACACAATTGGAGTAGGAAATATGTCTGGCATTCCGAGAAGAACCTTATTACTGCGATGATAACTGAACCAGAGGAAGACCGTGAGGCAGAAGGCAGGGGGGGGGGGGAGGGGTTCAGTATATCACTGGAATAGCACAGTGTGCGGTAATTAAAAGTGTCCGGACAAGTGGATACGATTAGGCCTGAATGTATGCATATAACTACACCCCACGACGCGCACACCACGTGTACTTCCGTCACGTGATCCACTTTGGTTCAGAGCGTAGCTCGGGCTGTGTCAATGTGAGTAGAGCACTGCAAATCGGAGGACGGTACTCAAAGTGGAGCAGTGGATGTTCGTTGTGGAAAGTTACGTGACAACAAAATCGCTGAAACGGAGTGTTCAGTTGTTTGCTGAGAAGTCTAATGGTGTCAAAGAGCCAGCAAAGAGTGCCATGCAACACTTTGTCCGAAAATGGTATCACAAGATCTGTTTTGAGCAACCCCAAAAACATTCCACGAGGTGCCTGGAAGCCGAGAATGTGTCTGTAGTTCACCAGAAAATGGTTCTACCAAATCAACCCGACGCCTGTCTCAAGAGACCGGCATATCACGTCGATCATGTGGAAGAATACTCCACATGGACCCGCACAAGCATTAAAACGAGCAGATGCACCTCAGCGCATTCAGTTTTGTCAGTGACTGTTCACTGAGACAACAAAAAATGTCTTGGACATGGATTTGTTCTTTATGTCTGATGAAGCCTGGTTTCGCCTGAGTGGTTAAGTCAACTCGCAGAATCACAGGTTCTGGGCAGCGGAGAACCCGCCTAACTTCCACAAAACACAACTGCATGATCAGGAGGTTAGTATTTAGAGTACAGTGTCTGCACGCCCCCTTATTGGTCCCATTCTCTCTCATGAGACACTGACTTAGGCGCGTTACATTGCCAACATTTTGAAACCGTTTGTGGCCGCACCAACAGTGGAGGCAAAGACCTACAGCTACTTACAACAGGATGGAGCAACTGCCCATTCAGCCGGCCGACCCTTGGAGCACATTTACACAATCTTCACGCCTGGCAGAGTTGTTAGCAGGGATCGGTCAGGTCGCTGTCCCAGCTGGTCATCCAGGTCATCTGATCTGACAGTGTACTATTACTTTGTGTGGGGAGCCCAGAAGTCTAAGGTGTATCGCAACATGCCTCTCAGTCTTTAAGACCTTCAGCACAGAATTTAGAATGACACAGCAGCAATTCCAGCAGTCCAGCTTATATCCGCCTTCAGCAACTTGCTGACCAGGTCACAAAAGTGCTAAGGGATGAATGGTGGCAACTTACTGAAGTTTTTACTGTCTTTCCTTTTCTCTCCTGAGTTTCTTTGTACTCCGAAACTCTCTTTCGGGGCCATTTTCACTTGCCCCACCCTGTATAACTGTGGGTGGAAACTCAGTGTTAGCTCTCCGAAACTGAGTATTACTGTTGTAGAAACAACATTATTAGTTTTTGGACGTCAAAGCGCGGATATTTTTATCTCTAACAACATCCTGACCAACGCAGAGCAACGTTATTTAGACTAAAACGTGTTCCACAGGCACAGACATACATCTTGGCGACTGCAGCAACGGTGTGTCAAAAACCCAGCCTCCAGGCGTCCGTGGGTCACAGAGCCTCGTTTTTTGCAAGCTGGGGGTGGGCGTCATCGGGGTAGCAAATGGAGGGAACACGAAAAAAGCTAGGAACTTCTTGATTTGCGACATGCTTTGTTACTGGACATATGTGGAGCGGAAACTGGATGATTAGTATTTCTACGCTGTGAGGGATAGAAACTTTTCTAATATACCTCAGTCAATTTAAAGACACCCTCTCATCCATAACGAACACACGGCCCAGGCCAGGCAAGGAAAAAAGGGAAAGGCTGCTGATCTAGAAAGAAATAAAACACTAGTGTGTATTTTCCCAAGTATCGGGACACGCTCCAATAGAGAGCGACACCAGCATACGTGCGACATTAGTAACGCATAAAATAACAATCTATGAAAGGGGGACATAAAACGCTGAGCCAATCATTAGTAGATTGCGTGTAATGCTGCATTTCTCTACAGTCTTCTGTTATTGCAGCCTTTCTAAAGACAACATCATCGTCTGAAAAGTACACTACTGGCCATTAAAATTGCTATACCACGAAGATGACGTGCTACAGACGCGAAATTTAACCGACAGGAAGAAGATGCTGTGATATGCAAATGATTGAGAATGATATGAGGAAAGTTTCCAACCGATTTCTCATACACAAACAGCAGGTGACCGTCGCTACCTGGTGAAACGTTGTTGTGATGCCTCGTGTAAGGAGGAGAAATGCGTACCATCACGTTTCCGACTTTGATAAAGGTCGATTGTAGCCTATCGCGATTGCGGTTTATCGTATCACGACATTGCTGCTCGCGTTGGTCGAGATCTAATGACTGTTAGCAGAATACGGAATTGGTGGTTTCAGGAGGGTAATACGGAACGCCGTGCTGGATCCAAACGGCCTCGTATCACTACCAGTCGAGATGACAGGCATCTTATCCGCATGGCTGTAACGGATCGTGCAGCCACGTCTCGATCCCTGAGTCAACAGATGTGGACGTTTGCAAGATAACAACCACCTGCACGAACAGTTCGACGACGTTTTCAGCAGCATGAACTATTAGCTCGGAGACCATGGCTGCGGTTACCCTTGACGCTGCATCACAGACAGGAGCGCCTGCGATGGTTTACCCAATGACGAACCTGGATGCACCAATGGATGAACGTCATTTTTTCGAATGAATCTAGGTTCTGGCTACAGCATCATGATGGTCGCATCCGTGTTTGGCGACATAGCGGTGAACGCACATTGGAAGTGTGTATTCGTCATCGCCATACTGGCGTATCACCCGGCGTGATGGTATGGGGTGCATTGGTTACACGTCTCGGTCTCCTCTTGTTCGCATTGACGGCACTTTGAACAGTGGACGTTACATTTCAGATGTGTTACGACCCGTGGCTCTACCCTTCATTCGATCCCTGAGAAACCCTACATTTCAGCAGGATAATGCACGACCGCATGTTGCAGGTCCTGTACGGGCCTTTATGGACACAGAAAATGTTCGAATGCTGCCCTGGCCAGCACATTCTCCAGATCTCTCGCCAATTGAAAACATCTGGTCAATGGTGGCCGAGCAACTGGCTCGTCACAGTATGCCAGTCACTACTCTTGATGAACTGTGGTATCGTGTTGAAGCTGCATGGGCAGCTGTACCTGTACACGCCATTCAAGCTCTGTTAGACTCAATGCCCAGGCGTATCAAGGCCGTTATTACGGCCAGAGGTGGTTGTTCTGGGTACCGATTTCTTAGCATCTATACACCCAAATTGCGTGAAAATGTAATCAAATTGGTTCAAATGGCTCTGAGCACTTGGGACTTAACATCTGAGGTCATCAGTCACCTAGAACTTAGAACTACGTAAACCTAACTAACCTAAGGACTTCACACACATCCATGCCCGCGGCAGGATTCGAACCTGCGACCGTAGCAATCTCGCGGTTCCAGACTGAAGCGCCTAGAACCGCACGGCCATCGCGGCCGGCAAAATGTAATCACATGTCAGTTCTAGTAAAATACGTTTGTTCAATGAATACCCATTTATCATCTGCATTTGTTCTTGGTGTAGCAATTTTAATGGCCAGTAGTGTACTTCATAGAACTTCCGACCGTATTTACTACATAAATTATGTGTACTAACAGCAATTGCTGTGACGTAGCAATGGAAAATTCGTTCTAGGAATTGTAGTTTTGTGTAAAGACATTGCGATGAACGAACTTTAATGCTTTTATTCCACACAAATATTTAAACAGAAAACTCTTGATGTGAATCCCCCACTTAGCCGTACAAGACTATCGATAAAACAATTTTAAGATCAATCAGCGGGGAAGATTTGAATATAAACTTTCATTCCCCTTTCACATTTACGAAAGAACTAATATTGAGACAGCAGTTAATGAACCAGGATAACGTAAACATACTTGGAATCATCCAAACAGTTTTCAAATTATATGCTGGGTTGACCTTCTTACATTTAGAATAAACAATTTCAAACTGCCCACAGATAATCTTTATATAACGAACATTTCAGAATAAATAATACTAAAATGGCCACATGAAATCACCGTCCGGTGTGGCCGAGCGGTTCTAGGCGCTTCAGCCTGGAACCACGTGACGGCAATGATGTGTGTGATGTCCTTAGGTAAGTTAGGTTTAAGTAGTTCTAAGTTCTAGGGGACTGGTGACCTTAGATCTTAAGTCCCATAGTGCTGAGAGCTGTTTGAATCATATGTAATCCTTGCATGACTGTCCATTACTACATTGAATTGATAGCTCACGCGTTATAATTTCTCTTATAAAGCCCTCTTTCCAAACTGAGAACGACACCTTTTCCAACAATAATGAAATGAATAACAGGACACAGAATATCCAACATAATGTAGCAGATATGGTTCTTGTCAAGACAAAAAGCGCATCCAAAACCACGTCGGTTCGATACAATACCCACGATGCGCACTTGTAACATACTTCAGTACAACCAACTAAGTCACTCAATGGCGTTAGCAGTAAAAGCGCTTTTAAAAGCTGTAACGGCTACTGTAATCCAAAAATGCTAACAGTTGCAAACGACCATCTCGACCAACGTCATCTTTATTATGTAGTTGTTTAACGTCACGACATATCCCGGAGCGTCCCTCGGCGGGAATTCAAAGTGGCGGCCGCTGGCGCCGGAATGGAACCGTCACAATGGCCTCATATTATTCCAGTAACTACTTTTAAATCGATCGATTTCATCCCGTTACGAAGAAAGATATGAATTCTATATCTTAAAAAGCTGCGAAAGTCCTGAAAGCAGTACGTAGCGTTTCGGGAACCTACATATGACGATGTGCTGAAAATCAATGCCTCTTAATTTTTTGTGCCGTTCTCAACAGCGGTTGAGGTCTTACATTTCATATGCGATCGCCTTTCCCGCTTCACGGACTCTAGTTGCAACCCTCTGCCGTTAGAGGACTCAGAACTGTAGCGTGTAACATGCTGGTGTTTAGTGTAACTACACTACTTAATAAAAAGTAGCCGGACACCCCCAGAACCATACGTTTTTCATATTAAGTGCATTGTGCTGCCACCTACTACCAGGAACTGTATATCAGCGGCCTCAGTTGTCATTAGATGTCGTGAGAGAGTGGAATGGGGCGCACTGTGGAACTCACGAACTTCGATCGTGGTCAGGTGACTGGGTGTCACTTGTCAGATTCCATGCTCCTAAACATCAAAGATTCCACTGTTTCCGATGTGATAGTGCTGTGGAAACGTGAAGGGACACGTACAGCACAAAAGCGTACTGGCCGAGCTCGTCTGTTGACTGACATAGCCCGCCGACAGTTAAAGAGAGTCGTAATGTGTAGTAGGCAGACATCTATGTAGGCCATCACAAAGGAATTCCAAACTGCAAGTACTACGACAGTTAGGCGGGAGGTGAGAAAACTTGGATTTCATGATCGAGCGGCTATTCACAAGCCACACATGACGCCTGTAAGTGCCAAACGACATTTCGCTTGGTGTAAGAAGCGTAAACATTGGACTATTGAACAGTGGTGAAACGTTAAATGGAGTGACGAATCACGGTGCACAATATGGCGATCCCATGGCGGGGTGTGGGTATGACGAATGCCAGGTGAACGTCATGTGCTTGCGTGTGTAGTGCCAACAGTAACATTGAGAGGCGGAGGTGTTATGGTGTGATGATGTTTTTCATGGAAGGGGATTGAACTTCTTATTGTTTTGCGTAGCACTACCACAGCACAGGCATACATTGATATTTTAAGCGCCTTCTTGCTTCCCGCTGTTTAAGAGGAATTCGGGGATCGTGCTTGCATCTTTCAACACGATCAAGCACCTGTTCATAGCGCACGGCCTGTGGCGGAGTGGTTACAAGACAATAACATCCCTGAAATGGACTGGCCTGCACAGAGTACTGACCTTAATCCTATAGAACACCTTTGGGATGTTTTGGGAACTTGACTTGGTGCCAGACCTCACCGACCGACATCGATACCTCTTGTCAATGCAGCTCTCCGTGAAGAATGGGCTTCCATTCCGCAAGAAACCCTCCAGCACCTGATTGAATGTATGCCTGCGAGAGTGGAAGCTGTCAAGGCTAAAGGTGGGCCAACACCATACTGAATTCCAGCACTACCGATGGAGAGCGCCACGAATTTGTAAGTCATTTTCAGCCAGGAGTCCGAATACTTTTGATCACATAGTGTATGATGGTGCGTGAGAAGCAGTGTGCTGTCATCGATAGCACAAATTCGAAGTTTTTCTCCTCATGGGGCGCCCCCTCCTTCAGCATGACAGTGCCAGAGAACCTTCTAGGCGCTTCAGTCCGGAACCGCGCTGCTGTAACGGTCGCAGGTTCGAATCTTGCATCGGGCATGGATGTGTGTGATGTCCTTAGGTTAGTTAGGTTTAAGTACTTATAAGTCTAGGGGACTGATGACCTCAGATGTTAAGTCCCATAGTGCTTAGATCCATTTGAACCAATTTGAACCAGATAACCCACAATCCGACGCCTTGCATTCACTATCATCCTCCACAGGTCCCAATTTGACCGCATTCGATTTTCTTCTGCTTCCACAATTTAAAGGACTTTAGTTTGATAGTGGAGAAGCGGTGTAAGCGTAGGTGAGGTCGTGGATCCGCCAACGAAGCCAAAATCGGCGCTCCTTGAGAGAAAAATGTTCCTCGCTAGTGTGGTTACGTTGGGAAACAGGTACGGAGAGTAAAGATGCAGAGTGTTCATGAAGTTTCTTTTATTTAAAAAGCTTTAAGAGTTTTCACATATAAATTCTGAAGGATTTCCTTTCAGCACGCTCCTGTAATTTATTTCTAAACTTATGATCTAGAAGATTATGATGCAGATCAATAAACTGTAAAATTACAAAATGTATGTGGCACTGAAAACGTAGCTTGAAAGGTGGCTACACTGAGCCACAGCGCCAGAGATCGCGCTAGAGAGTATTGTTCCGCCGCCTCCACTGGCAGTGATTATTGAGAACTCGTAGTGGGCAGTGCTTTGGGAGAACTCGTGGTAGTCAGTGCTGAGATGTCGTAGTGAGGAGTGTTTGTTGAGATGAGCTAGTAGGCAGTGCTTGCTGAGATGTGATACTGAAAAGTTCTTGTTGAGATGTGATAGTAGCGAGTCGGTGTGGAGAGATTGTAATGTCTAGAGTGCTTTTCATCAATATAAATTAAGGTAACAAACTACTTTTCTTTTCTTTCTCATTATTTCAATGTCCTGAATAATGCGTCATTACAGGTTCAGTCAACAAAGCATCTGGCTTGTGTTCTTGTATTAGAGTGCAATTCTGGTTTTCTTGAGTAATTATGGTATTTCTATTTTCTTTAATTAATTCAGTATAAATGATATTTAAAATTTCTTGTGTTGTTGAAGAAGAACCGTGCGAGATGTGTACGTTGAGTCATACTTCCACACACAGAACAGTGACACCTGTGTTTTGGTTTCATAGGTTTTATAGTTGCTGGGGACTTAATTAATTAATTGTGTTAACGAAAATTTTCATTTCATTCTTTGTTGTTGTTCTATGCAGTCAGATTGCGTAATAATACTAGTCAGGGCCAACCGTTTACGAGACTTCGTAATCGGACAAACAGCTACTAAAACAAAAAATTAAAATTATTTTCATCATATTTTAATTAAGCCCCCATGCACGTGGCAACCGCTGCTTCGGATCGTCCCTTGGAATCTTCTGACTGTAAAAATAGTAGACAGTAGTATTGTTGTAGTAATTTGTAGTTTAGTAATTGTAGTCTATTTTGCATGTGTAGATTTGGTAATTGTCATTCTTCTAATGGTATTTTTTTCTCAGAATTTGATTTGTTGTCTTGTATACGCGTTTGACAATGTAGTGCAATTATTTCAATTGTTCGATTAATCGTGTTTGAGGGAAACATTTCATGTAAATGGTATTGTTGGAGATAAAGAGTCATTGTGTATAAATTTCGTACAGTGACGAGTTTTGTATATTTTGTAAATGATTACGCGATCGATGAAAAAGGCAAAAATGATGAATTGTGAGAATGACGAAATTGTTAACATGGCGAACTCGCCAACAGGGGAAAACAGTATGATGGATAATGAAGTGGAAAACAATTTAATAAGTCGGGAAAATAGTCCGGAACCATTTCAAAATTTTTCACAATCAAAAAATTTTCAGAATCCGAGATTACCGACAGAAGATTCTGGAATAGTATCGAACTCAGATAGCTTTACAGCTATGCAGAAGGAAGTTAGTTTTGCGGGAAATGTTAGGGGCGAAAAGAATTTCGAACCGGGTAATATGGAGCAGTTGATGGGTGCTATATTACATTTGGGATCACAGATGGGAAATTTGGGATCACAAATAGGAACAATTAAAACTGAGATGGGAACTTTGAGATCTGAATTAAAAACAGAGATGGGAACTTTAGGATCTGAATTAAGAACTGATATGGGAACAATGGAAACACGGTTAGACTCACTGGGATCACAGTTGGGATCACAAATAGGAACAATTAAAACAGAGATGGAAACAATGGAAACACGGTTAGATTCACGAATAGGGACATGTTTCAAAAATATGAAAGATGAGTTAAAGAAAGAAATCAGAGAAGAAGTACAACCGATTTTGAATTCTCACAATAATAGATTAATTGCAGTAGAGATTAGACAAAGGGAACAAGATAGAGAACAGGAATAAAGAGATCGCGTGATAGTTGTAACCTCCCCACAACACATTCTAGTAATATAATATAACTATATTTATTAGTAATGGACCCACAGCTAAGTGTGACCTTCCCACAGAAATTTTAAAAACAATATTTATTAGACATGGTGCCATAGCTAAGTATAAACTCCCACAAGAATATTAATGGCAAAGACAATTAAATGAAAGCTCGCTATCTGACTCAAGTACAAGTTCCCATTAAATAATGAACGCTAATCCCATGATAATGAAACTGTAATGATAACCTAAACTCAATTCAACCGAAAAGTCGGTGTTTGCCCTGTGCGAAACGAGAATAAATTTCTTACCTTAGTGAAACTGCATGTCAAAATTCTGCTCTTATTGTTCTCTGGCGCTTGCATGAAAAGCATTGGAAGTACCTTTTAAAAATCTTTGTTAAAAGGAAATGGAAGGAAATTTGAATGATTGTCTCTAAAATTGGTTTTAAATCAAAATTATTATTGGGGGCGATTTTTGAAAGTTAAATTACAATGACTGTTCGTTACATTATCTGATGAGCGCAAAGCTGCATGATTATTTATTTAAATAAATTATACCTCGTCCTGAATCTCGACCATTGCGATGCCGACGCCCGCCGACTGCTCTCCGCTACTGCTAGCAACCGACTCTAAGCACTACTGAGGACAGACTACTGCAGACTGACTGACTACTGCAGACTGACTGACTGCTCGCTACTGCGAGTCGAGCGCAACTGCTCTGGTCAGAGATTCTACAATGTCTCAGCATCGCTGCCGCACAACATACGTGTTTCATAACCCTCCACTGGGGGGGCAAAAATTTGGCAGCGATGGTGAGTCATTTGGACTTGCCATCGTAACAAATTTTTCCTTTAATTAATTAACATTTACAAAATATTTGGATGTAATACATGAATTAAATGTTGTGCGCATGCACCAATTACAAAACATTACAGACAAGACAAAATATAAGTACAAAACAAATCAGGAAAAATGTATATACAAATTATTTGACAGATAATAAAATGCACACACACTGAAAAATTCTTTAGCAGTTTCATAACAGGCAAAAAAAAATCATGTTGACAAGTGTCATGAGTGCACATGCACTGCAGTGGAGAACATATCAGTAAAAAACGAAATGTATATACAATGAGTAACAAGTGACATAAATCATAAAAGGTATACAGAATGAACACAAATCATATCGTAAATTGGGAAGAGTGCAGAGGCACTGGAGTTCAGTTGAAAACATATTCACATAAGTGCACATGCACTGAAAAGCTTTTGAACATTTTCATAACAAATAAACACAAGGGTAAATAATCATCAAATCACAAAAAGTATATACAATAGAGATGACAAGAGTGCACACATACTGCACTTCAAAACAAATCGAAAATGTCTTTAGTATTTTGACAACAAATGGCAAAAATCATGTCGACAAGTGACACAAGTGTACTCGCACTAGAGTTCAACAAATCGAGAAAATATGTATATGCCATGAACATAAATGGTGTTAGTAAAAAAATGATTTTCACTATTAGGATAGGAAAGGAAGGATTGCATCATGGTTGTAGCACTTTAGTTTGCACATAGCTGCACTGAAAGTCCATATCTTTCCACAGAATCACAACTAAGTGATACAATCTGCAGTTCCGTTCCCAGAAGTATTTATCAGCGTATCAAGACAGTGAAACGTCGTAGTAGTATTCCATACTATCATTTGGCACCAAACAGTGGGACCAGAATAACGTCTTCATCGCTTACGGTGGTGGACAGCATGTCGTGTCAACACCACGCTCTTAAGAGGCGGCACACAGTGCTCCATAATAAAGTCTTGATTAGTGATTACATAAGTAGTTTCTTCGCCTACAGTGGTGGACAGCATGTCGTGTCAACACCACGCTTTTAAGAGGCGGCACACCAACGTAGAATTAGTGCAAAAACCAAATATAGTGCTCCATGATAATGAGGATGGACAAGACAAATGGATGTTACAATAATTTCAGGTAGTTAGGTCAGAAGGTGAAGGACATTAACTAACACACAAGTCTTGATTAGTGATTACATAAGTAGTTTCTTCGCCTACAGTGGTGGACAGCATGTCGTGTCAACACCACGCTTTTAAGAGGCGGCACACCAACGTAGAATTAGTGCAAAAACCAAATATAGTGCTCCATGATAATGAGGATGGACAAGACAAATGGATGTTACAATAATTTCAGGTAGTTAGGTCAGAAGGTGAAGGACATTAACTAACACACAAGTCTTGATTAGTGATTACATAAGTAGTTTGCGGTATCCATACTCTAGTCATTGAACATTTCTGTACCATGAATGTAGTATTACAGAAAAATGTTCATTAATTAATTTAAAGACAAGAGTGGTAATCAATCGCCATCAAGTATTGAGTATTACAAAACATTTTTCCTCATTCAAATGACATATTTACAAGTAACTATTAACATTCAGTGGCCTAGCAACTTTCGATTAGTACAAAATATTTATCATCATTCAGTATTAATATGGGAAGTCATCATTGAAAACACTAACAAAACGTTAAGTTACATTAATTATTGGCACTCAGTGGCCAGCAAGTATTGAATAGTATAAAACATTATTCATCATTCAGTATTCTTCATATCATTAAGAAATCATTATTAAAAATCAGTTAATTGCAGTCATAGCATTAATAAGCATGGGCATTATAAGTTACATTAATTATGGGCACTCAGTGGCCAGCAAGTATTGAATAGTATAAAACATTAGTAGCATTAATAAGCATGGGCATAATAAGTACTCTCATTACAATAGATAGTGGCAATTATGTTTTGGTATCATTAAGAAGTCATTATTCAAGTGACATACTATTCAGAGCTGATCAGTGTTATTCAGAATTATCATAAACTAGTGACATTATCTGGGACTGTTAATACATTTTGTTTTTTCTGCTAGCAATGCATTGCTTTGGGTAATTATAAGGGAAAGCAAGAAGAAATGAGAGAAAAAATTGCTTCTAGGTTGTTCCTATAAATGAAAAGATTGTGTAACGTCATTCGTCATGAGTCAGCTGTAGCAAGGTTATCACATTTATAAATGATAGACACAAGTGGGTAAGAAAAATGCAAGTACTAGAACAGGTATAATAAGTAACAGGTTTAGTAAGTATCATAAAAAGCTTCTCCTGAAAGAAAAATACAAAATGGATTATTGAGCTGAAAGAAGAAATGCAGACTATGCTGAAAAGTAGTGAACTTCGAATTAACAGGTAGTGAAATGTGTATAAAAAATGTGTTCCATAGCTGTCCTTTCCAAAACCTTCAGTCATCCTACTACGCAATATAACACCTGCTGTCAAAGTAAACTGCAACAAATACTTAAATAACTACATAGCATAAATACATAACTTCAACATTATCCTCATCTGTAAAGAAAAAACTTCATTATTCATATCATCATAACTTCATCATTATCATCACCTGTAAACAAAAACTTCATTATTCATAGTACCATATTCTTCATCATTATTCTTCGTCAGCATTAATTATCATCTGCAAAAATCACTTCATTATTCATCACATAACTATTCCTTATCCCTAGCATATTTCATCACTTAAAACTAAGATGTGTAGTTCTGTCTGACAGCTTGCATCAATCGCTTTGTATTCTGAAAGAAAAAATTAGTTAAGACTGCTATTCTGCGATGTGTATAGTATATTCTTGTTAATGCTAATCCATTTACTCTTCCTCATAAAGTTATTGCATCTTCTTTCGTTTATTCCGTAGGTGAAATTCTTATTTCTGTTTAATTTATTTCCTTTACGCATAATTTCTTTCTGAAATTGATGAACAAAGATTAATGTCTTGCATTTAAATCATATACCCATTAAATAATGACTGGTTAATGGTGACACAATTAAGCATATAGCATAACATGACAGAAAACGTAATATGTCAAAAGCATAGACAGTGTTCAAAGGCAAAAAATGTACAGAGAATATCACAATGCAGCAGAAAAAAAGAAAAATGTAAAATAGTCACAATGTTGAGATATCATAGGGCAAAATGTCAAAGTCAAATGGTGTGTGTTATACCTTAACTAGTTCACAATGCATATAAACAAAACATGAAAACATCGTACATACATAAGAAAGACAAAATGTGATATTCGTTGTGCTCAGCTTGTTAATTGAAGACTTCAATGGAGAGAGAATTTGATAAAATTAATGCGTCATTACAGAGGATTACATAATTATTCATAAAATGCGTAAGTTCATCTGAAAAAATGCACGGTCTAGTGTGTAACGACAAGAAGAGCGACCTGCTAACCTTACCTTGCCGGGCACTTGCCAAGAAAAAATACGATAATCATCAATAGGTAGTCACATAAATGTAATTGCATAAGTGGTCACAAAATGTGTAAGTTCATCTGGAAAATATGCACGGTCTGATGTGTAACGACAAGAAGAGCGACCTGCTAACCTTACCTTGCCGGGCACTTGCCAAGAAAAAATACGATAATCATCAGTAATTAGTCATGTGAATATAATTGCATAAGTGGTCATAAAATGTGTAAACGGCCTCATAGCATGTTACATCGTAAAGTGGTTTCATTCGATAAAGGGTTTAATGTTTGACACATGATGGTTCCCCTTACTTTTCCTGGTTCTCAAAGTTTCGACGTGTACAACATTAGGGTGAGGAATGCTGCGAATCCGATATGGACCTGCGTATAGAAGTTCAAATTTACTGCACTTACCTTTTAATTTGCTGGATAAATAGTGTGTACGTACTAATATCTTCTGTCCAACGTGAAAATCTCGGTGTCTACAAACCTGTTTTTGCTGTCTTCTCCGGCGCTCTGCGGCACGTTTGATGTTGTTCAGCGCAATGTCAATTATTTCGTGGTGTCGTAATCGACGAGATGTAGGAAATGTTACTAATTCTTTGATTTTGTTTGGTGGTTCAACGTTTTTCAGTATAACAGACGGAGATAGCATAGTGGATTCATTTGGAATGGAATTAATTACATCTTGGAATGAGTGTACGTGTGTGTCCCAATTAACATGTCTTTTGTGGCAGTATATTCTACACAGTTTACCAATTTCTTTCATTAATCGTTCACAAGGGTTCGAAGAGGCGTGGTACTTGGATATATAAATCGGAGAAATGTTTCTAGCTCGTAACATGCGTGTCCATATGACAGAACGAAATTGTGATCCATTGTCAGAAATTACTTTCATCACATGCCCTACATGAAATAAGAAATGCTTTACAAATGCTTTCGAAACAGTTTTAGCAGTAGCTTTGCGTAACGGAGTGAAAGTAACAAATTTTGAAGTGAGTTCAACAGCGACAAAGATGTAGCAAAAACCTCTATTAGTTCTCGGAATTGGACCAAAAATATCTACTGCGGCCATATGTCTTAATTTAACAGGTAAAATGGGATATAATGGAGAAATATGTGAAGTGGTGTCAGACTTAGCTTTCTGGCAAATTTTACATGACGCTAAAACTCGTCGTATACGTTTTTCCATGCTGGCAAAATAACAGTTCTGTCTCAGTATAAGAAAACATTTTCTAGCTCCATAATGTGCGTAACTTAAATGAGTATACCAGATTAATTTGTTAACCAGTTCGTCAGGAATGCATAATAACCAATTGTTGCTGTCTGGATGAGAGCGGCGAAACAGAATGTCATTGCGTACAGTGTAGTGGTTCCTAATCGTAACATTTTTCTTATCTTGCCAAAGGTGTTTAATTTGTTTCCACACATTGTCTTTATTCTGCTCTCGTGCTATGTCTTGTAATGACGATGAAATAAAATTTTCAAATGCTACTTGCTGAATGTACATAACGCTGAAATTTGCTTTGCAAAAGTTGGTTGCTACGTCTTGCTGATTGTTGCTGAGAGAACGAGAAAGTGCGTCTGCTATAACATTTTGTGTGCCGGGAATGTGAACAATCGTAAAATTAAATTCCTGCAAATAAAGTTTCCATCTACTTAACCTGTCGTGAGTGAATTTAGCCGAAAGTAAGAATTGAATAGCTCTGTGATCTGTGTAAACGGTCGTGTGTCTTCCATAAAGAAAATGCCTAAATCTCGTAAAAGCCCATACAACACACAATGTTTCTAATTCAGTAACGGAATAATTTCGTTCAGCAGGTGACAAAATACGGCTTGCAAATGCGATGTTTTTAATTACTGTAGAATCATCTTCTTCAATTTCCTGAAAAATGTGTACGCCTAAAGCTGTGTTGGAACTGTCGGTGGCAATGGAAAAATTTCTGGTAAGGTCTGGGTGCGATAAAAGTGGAGCATTCAACAAAGCATGTTTCAGGTTCACGAATTCAGAGTGTGCTTGCTTATCCCATGACCAAATAGTGTTTTTACCAGTTAATTGGCATAATCTAGGTGTGTCTAGTGCAGAGTGATGAATAAATTTGCGAAAAAAGTTAATTAAGCCCAAAAAACTGCGTAATTGTTTCTTCGTTGTAGGAACAGTAATGTCACGTAGAGCTTGAAGTTTTTCTGGATCAGGCGCAATGCCTTCTGCTGAAATTACGTGTCCAAGAAATTTTATAGAAGTTTTACCAAAATGCGATTTACTGAGGTTAACTGTAAGTCCTTGTGCATGGAAAGTTTGCAATAGTCGTTCTAAAATCAGATTATGTTCAGACCAGTTAGCTTCTGCAATAAGAATGTCGTCTACGTACGTCGTAATTCTGTCTTTAAGTTCTGTCGGAAGTATTGTGTTCAAACCGCGAATAAAAGCAGCAGAAGAAATAGTTAAGCCGAACGGTAATTTACAAAATTGATAACAGTCGCCGAAACAGAGAAAAGCTGTATATTTTCTGCAATTTGGATGAAGTTGTATTTGCCAAAATCCCGATTTCAAATCTAATGTGGAATAAATAGCTGTACCGTGAAATTTCTGTAGAAGTTCCTCTAGTGTCTGTGGTCGATCGGTTTCATTAATAATAATGTCATTAATGTCACGTGAATCAAGTACAAGGCGAAGTGAGCCATCTTTTTTCTTAACAATATGTAGCGGGTTTATGTACGGACTAACTGCTGGTTCTATAATTCCTTGGTCAAGCATATCCTGCAACTCCTTTTTAACTTGTTCTCTATGAATATACGGAATGGGATAATGCTTTGCTTTAAATGTGTCGTGCTGTTTCACTTGAAATTCATACATAAAGCCGGACATAGTACCAGGAATGTTGTCGAAAACTGGAGCTTGCTGTAAAAGAATTTTGTGTAATTGCGTTCGTTCGTCGTCTGTATTTGCACTGCTTTGTTTAACTTTATCAGAAATCATCTGCATTACGTCGTAGTCAGTTTCGTCTGGAGTATTATAGTTGTGTACGTACGTGTCTGTGAACAATGCGGAATTACAGTCTATGTTACGCAATACTGAAATGACCTCTGTACAATTAATTGTTTCCTCTTCTGATGATAGTGAATGCTGAAATTCCAAAGCCAATTGCACATTTTCATCCTTCAACATTAAATAAGAATTTTGAAAATCAACCACTGCATCGTGTTGTACGAGAAAATTAGTGCCTAAAATTACGTCTGTTGTCAATAAAGGAACAATCCAAAAATTTGAGTGAAAAGTATGACCTCCTATACAAAATGATAAATGTGTCTGTAATTTAACATCTACTCCTTTACTTGATACTGCTCCTTTCACTTTTGTTTTGCCTAATGGTAATGTGGGATATGTATTCTCTTTGTTACACTCGTTAAAAGTTTCCTCATTAATGACTGACATAGGTGAGCCAGAATCAATTACTGCTGAAAATTTCGATGAACCTATTTTAATTTCGATGACAGGATGTGAAATGGTTTTCTGCACAACTGGTCTTTCCTGTAAAAGAGTGTCTCTGATATCGTCAAAAGTAATTACATTCTCGTGAACAACATTTTGCGTGTCAAAAGTAGTGCTTGTGTTATTGGAAGATGCGTCCTGAACAGTATCTAGTCAAATTCTATCTGACGTGTTACTATTATCAGGAGGATGTTGTGGCATTTCTACAATTTGAACAGTTCTATTACTTCTTCCAGACGTGTTACGCTCTGGATGGTACCTACTATCGGGTTCATTCATGAGAATATGTTCTTGCGGATGATTTTGCTGTTGGTAAGATCGACTGTTGTTAGATGTACGCTGAAAATTCTCGTCATTATTTTTACGCCTGTCGTAATAGTCATTCCTATACGGTGTATTGCGATAGGAATTGAAATACTGTCTTCTCTGTACGTAGTTATTTCCTTGTTGCCGTGTGTTACTATTTGTTGTATCTGGGAGTATACGTGCACGCGGCGAAACATTAAAGCTTGGTTGACCTTGTAGACTGCATTGTTGGTTAGGTATACTAAGCGGCTGACTTTCATGCTGTTGTGGTTGAAAACGTCTATTGTTACTAAAATGTGATTCCTGTTGCCCATAATTTTGGCGATATTGATAATCAGAATTTTGCCTGCTGTTAAAGTTCTGGTAGTTGTCGTTCCTAAAGCGTCTGTTATTTTTCCTATTGAAATTACGTCCCTGATCATAATTACTGTAAGTTTGTTGACCTTGGTTATTATACGAAAAGTTTTTATTTACAAAAGAATAATCAGATTGTTGTACTTCCAAGAGCTGTAACAGATCTCTGAATGCTGAAATATTTTCCTTTTGCTGACCGGTTAGAAGTGACACTCTTAATGACCGCGGTAATTTAGAGATGCATAATTGTATGAGGGCGGATTCACTGTACGGTTCACTTAGGTACTGGTTCTGTTGCACCATGTGCTCAAAAAATTGCGTCACACTGGGAAAATTGGAGTTCTCATAATTCGGTAAACTGATTAACTGATCTTTAATTCCGCGCTGTGTCGTCTTCGACCAATACGCTGATAGAAAAGCATTCTGAAATTCTTCTACTGTGTAACATTGCCTCGCGATCGGCCTCATACGAGTTGCCGGTTCGCCTTCCAAAAAGCTGCAAATAAATTCCAGTTTGTGTGTTACAGGCCAAGTCGGTGGAAAAGCAAAGCTAAATTGCTGGATCCAATCTAGCGGGTGAATCTGTGTTCTGTCGTTTTTAAACACTTTAAACTTTCTCACTGACAGAAAATGTTTGTAATCGAAATTATCGTCTCTGTGTGACGGAACAGGTTCATGGTTGTAAGAGAATCTGTTGAACTGTGATTGTTCGGAATCGTAGTCGTGTCCTCTTTGTGGATTACCCAAATTACACGCGTTGCGCGAATCTGATAAATGTTCGCAAAGTGGCGTCTGCTGTGATGCGTTATTAACCGAAATATTTTTCATCTGTGTTACTTCCTGTTGTAAACTAGACAATTTTCTACGTAAAGTGTTGTTAGATGAATCGATCTCATTAATCGTCTGCTGTAAATTTTGAAATTCCGGTGTTTGATTAAATGAAACCGGTGTAGTGTCGTCTGATTTACTGTCATTAGTATTTTCAATGATGTCAATACGACTGGCCAATTCATCACATTTTTCAGTCAGTATTTTAACCTGATCTTCGGTTTTAGTGTCAGTGGCCTTAATCTGTTTTTGCAATTTACGTGTAGTTTCGTTCAGTTTTGTAACATCGGAATCCTGTGTTAGTTCTAACTGTTCGAGTCTATCGGTCACTGATTGAATATCTACTGCGTGTGTATCTGTTTTTGATTTAAGATCCGAAATCTCATCACCTAATTCTGTGTTTGACTGTTCGATGGTACTAATTTTGTCGGACACTGTAGCAATATTGTTGTCTACGTATGTTTTTGCTTTCGCAAACATTTTACGTTTGTCTTCCTGTCTCTGAGCAGTGATTGTTTCCATAACTTGACGTTTGACTTTATTTTGATCCTCAATAAATTTGCGGAAACGCGTATCACTGTTTTCTATGTGAAGACTAAGACGTTCGTTAATTTGTGTGTTCTGTTGTTCGAACTTCGCATCAATCTTTTCATCCATTGTGCGCGAAAGTTCTACCGTCATTACTTTAAACTCGTCGCGTAATTGCGTAGCTTTTTCGGAGCATTGTTTAGCGACTGTACTGATTTCCGCTCTAAGTGTTTCTGTTGTGGCTGTTTGCATTTCTCTTAATTCATGAGCAACAGACCTAATTTCTTCGCTACTTTTTTTTGAACAAGCCTCAATTTCCTCGCGTAACTGTTCCTTAGTGTCATGACACTGCGCGGCAACGGCTCTAATTTGTTCACTAAGCTGCCTGGAATTGTTGTCTAATTTCTCATTTAACTGTCTGTTTTGTTCACTAAGTTGTTTGAAATCTTCACTCTGTTGTCTGAAACTGTCTTTAAATTGTTTGTTATCTTCACTCTGTTGTCTGACCTGTTCATTAAGTTGTTTGAGATTTACATTCTGTTGTTTGGACTCTTCACTCTGTTTGTCTTGTTTTTCAAGAACTTGTCGCAATAATGCCATGACTGGATCCTCAGTAACATTACCTACCCTATTATCTGTGCTGTTTAATGGTAGATCTGGAATTGTTTCGCTTTCTGTAACCATTTGGTTATTTTGAGATTTACTAAAAGGTTTGTCAGTCGGATGTGTACTGTCAGACATTATTTCGGAATTAAATAAATCCGGCGTACTTTGTGTATCCTGTTCTTTTTCATTTGAGAAATTTGTCTGTACGTTATTTGAATTTTCCAAACTGGGTGTGTTAAGTTGGGCAGCGCTCATTACAATAGAGCTCCCCGCGTCATCAATTGTCGTCAAATTAATAGAGGAGACAATTGAGTTCGTTTGTTCATCATTAAGGTAAAAGTCGTCATTAGCGGTTGGAACGCACTGACTGTTAGTGAACACAGCATTGTCATTACTACTCTGCGCGTCACAATTGCTATCGGTCATGTTTAAGTCGGAAATTTCATTCAAAATACCTCGCGATACACTATTCACAGTCTTTCGCGGCATTTTCACAATAGTCAAAATTATTCACAAAAACAAATAAGCACAATGCAAAAACAACACACAAACACAACAGAGCAACGAATTGCCGATGATCTAAGGAAAGAAAGTCACAAATTAGTAAAAGCGTTGCGCCAATTTCTAATTATATCTAAGCAATAAGAGCAGATATCTGACTTTTTTCTCAAAAGATTCACAACGAAATACGATCCTGGACTGGGTGTCGCCAAGTGTAACCTCCCCACAAGAAATATTAAAAGACTATATTTATTAGAAATGATGCCACAGCTAAGTGTGACCTTCCCACAGAAATTTTAAAAACAATATTTATTAGACATGGTGCCATAGCTAAGTATAAACTCCCACAAGAATATTAATGGCAAAGACAATTAAATGAAAGCTCGCTATCTGACTCAAGTACAAGTTCCCATTAAATAATGAACGCTAATCCCATGATAATGAAACTGTAATGATAACCTAAACTCAATTCAACCGAAAAGTCGGTGTTTGCCCTGTGCGAAACGAGAATAAATTTCTTACCTTAGTGAAACTGCATGTCAAAATTCTGCTCTTATTGTTCTCTGGCGCTTGCATGAAAAGCATTGGAAGTACCTTTTAAAAATCTTTGTTAAAAGGAAATGGAAGGAAATTTGAATGATTGTCTCTAAAATTGGTTTTAAATCAAAATTATTATTGGGGGCGATTTTTGAAAGTTAAATTACAATGACTGTTCGTTACATTATCTGATGAGCGCAAAGCTGCATGATTATTTATTTAAATAAATTATACCTCGTCCTGAATCTCGACCATTGCGATGCCGACGCCCGCCGACTGCTCTCCGCTACTGCTAGCAACCGACTCTAAGCACTACTGAGGACAGACTACTGCAGACTGACTGACTACTGCAGACTGACTGACTGCTCGCTACTGCGAGTCGAGCGCAACTGCTCTGGTCAGAGATTCTACAATGTCTCAGCATCGCTGCCGCACAACATACGTGTTTCATAGTACAAAAATTTTCAGAGTTAAATTTACAACGTGCACACGATAAGGAAGAAATATTTGAGAGAATCGAGGAATCCGTACCAAATGTCAGAATAAATAACTTAACGCAACAGTGTGAACAGTTAACTACTAAATGTGACAATACTGAAACCCGAGTCGCGACACTTACGGAAGACGTAAATAAACAGAAAGAGCAATTAGGTGACTTATCGGAAAGAGTTGAGGAAATTTCAGATAAATTGACAAATCTTAGTTTAAATGGGGACAGAGATTCAGATGATACAGCACCATTGCTATTTGCAGAAACCGAAGAGTACCAGAACATAAATAAGCATGTTGAAAATCCGGCAAAATTTAATGAACGCGTTAAAAGGGAATTTGAGGCATTACAAAAGCAAGTCAAACAAATTGAAGGCGAAATCGCAGGCAAAGACAGTAGAAGAAATTTAGAATCACAGATAGCAGAACGGTTTGAAGAAGGTAATTTGTTTCATTTACGGGATGCAACAAGAGAGCGCCAGGCGCGCGAACTTGACAATAATCGACATTCGGACTGGAACAGACGCGGTAGGTCTTTGTCGCCGCGAGGCGGAAGCTTTGACTGTAAACACTTCTTGAATGTTCGGAAATTTAAGATCTTTTGCAATTCTAGGAATGACATACGTCCATGTTCATGGTTAGATCAATTTACGTACGCACTTCCGCCAAGTTTTCCACAAAGTCACAAACTGGAAATTATGTGCGGCTATCAAAGTCCTCAGGGGATTGACTATACTAAGTGAATATGTGCCGTAGCGTTCACAGGGCCCCGAGCTGTAGTGGTGCTATTTCCCTTTTAGTTTTCTGCACCGCTGCCTACTCTTTCACTATTCTTTGCATTTATAAAAAACAATTCTTCTACTATCCATCTATCTAGACAATAGGTAAAGAATAACCGGATTTGACTGTTTTACCCAAAAGTGACTTTGGAAATTACCGTTTGGACTTACTGTATTTTCTGCAGCATTCATTCGTAGCTTAAATGAAATTCTACCTGTTTATCTTCGTGACAATATTACTTCATATGTTGACGATATTCTTATTGCTAAACGTTCTTGGAGTGAGCACAACAAAATTTTGGATTCATTATTACGTATCTTTGCAAGAGTTGGCATTACTGTGAACTTGGAAAAATCTTAATTTGGTCGTTCTCGGGTGAAATTTCTCGGTCACATTATTTCTACAGAAGGTATTCTTCCTGATCCAGAGAAATTAGACGCTATTCGTAATTATGCTGTTCCTACTACAAAACGTGATGTTCGTAGTTTCCTTGGTGTTTGTAACTTTCTTAGACGCTTTGTTAGATTGGACAATTTGGCCACACCTCGTTTAGGCAAATTATGTCAATAGGCTAAGCCGCCAACTGTTTCTCACAGAGCACCGTTGTTTCCTATCATTCCAGCGAAATTCAAGGAGATGGCTGCAGTCGATTTGTTCGGTCCAGTGGTTCGTTCTACTAATGGTTTTGCGTACATTTTCGTAGCAGTCGAATTGACATCAAAATACGTGTGTTTTACACCTTTACGCAAAGAAACAGCTCGTTCAGTATCTAATGCTTTCATCAAACATTTTCTTAAAGAAGTTGGTCATGTTGATAAGGTTATATCAGATAATGGATCACAGTTTCGCTCTAAAATTTGGCTTCGTACTCTACGGCGTCGTAAGATTAAACCAATTTTTATTTCACTTTTTCACCCTATCTAATGCTTCAGAGAGATGGATGAAGGAAATCAATAAATTGTGCCGCCTTTATTGTCATCAGAATCACAGAACTTGGGACAGTATCTTCATATTTTTCAAAACATTCTGAATGAACTTCCTAATGACTCAACTTCTTTACCGCCTCTATTGATATTAAAAAATAAAGTACCAACAAATCGCATTTCTGAAATCGTTCCTTTTCCGCCTTCACGGAAACTGCGGCATTCTGAAGTTGTCAACCTGGCTCTACGAAATATTGCATCTGCGGCTGCTAGAAGAGAGAAATCAGCTAAGCGTCCTGGTCGTTTAAAAATTTTGTCAGTTGGTCAAAAGGTGTCAATTAAGTCTCATCGTTTGTCTCACAAAGGAAAGGGCTTATGTCGCAAATTTTTTCTGCTTTATAACGGTCCATATAGAGTTCGCAAAATTATTCATGATAACACTATTGAAGTAGAAACTCTTACATCTCGACGCTCTAAGGGAATACATCACATATCGAACGTTAAAATTTTTGTGGAATGACATACTTTTGAGAAACCAACAGTTATACGTAAACATGCGGAGAATGCAAGGATACCGCGCTGTGTTCTGGCGGCAGCGCGTACTCAAAGCAACAGTGAAGTCTGCGCGCCGCACAAGGCAGTCGTTGACCGCAAACAATCACCTTCTACGTCACGCGTCTACAGCTGATCGAGCGCTCAGTGCGAATGTACTGACAGACGTAAACAAATACACAGTCTAATTTCTCCGACTAAATTCTGTATAAAGCTATGGTGACTTTATAAATTATGTTATTAACGTTCAGTATTTTTCAGGATACGGTTGTGTAAAATATTTAAGACCTTCAGGTAAATTCTGTGCGTGTCCGACGTTAAGACGACCTGCTATGGAGAAAATTTCAGGAAGAATGTAATTTCGAAGAAAAAAAGTAATAAACTAAAAAGGGTAACTATTAATTGAGTTCATTTTTCAGGTAACATATTTCCACTTAGGTACGTACTTTAGACGTAATTTGCTGCTTGCGATTACGTGACTCATACTTTGTGCTAAATTTCATGTTCTATGAATTTACTTGTGAAGCGACGTGCTTGTGTACATTTACTGATTTTGACGATGATTGATTAATGAACAGGCTTGTTATTTGTATATATTATGCATCGCTTGGCTGCACTGCTTTTTCACTGATGTCATATTTTTCTATTATGTGCCTGCTGTGCTTATTTATTTAAATTATAATTGTCACCTGATTAATTGTGCTGACTGTAGTTAGGTATGTAGGTTACACTTTATGATTTATCTGCTTGCGCCTTCATGTTTACTTATTAAGATTACATATGAACATTTATTTGCTTATGCTGAATGATGCTAATGACTTGTTTATTACGTAAGATATATGTTTGCTGCTGTGCGTATGGATTGCATATTTACACACTTCTGTTTTGTTGTCATAACTACTCTTTAATTTAGAATATAGAAATGCTGATATACTGTGTACGAACATGGAGTTTAGGTCACACTATGTTATTAATTATAGATTGTTCGCTTGGCAGAGCCTCGTTATAGGGATTGTGCTGCATCCACTTGTTGACATTCTGTTCGCTACTGGTATATTGTCGCGATATTGCATGTATTGCTTACGCTCAGTGCCTTATATTTTTAAGATAAGAAAATGAACTGCTATAATTCGACGAACGACATTAGTACAAGAAACTTCATAGAAGTCACATGAGCTGGAGGTTTTATGGAAGCTGTATAAACTTATGCTAATAGGAAGGAAGATAACGACATGACATACCAACACTAGGTTTAGACCATCGACAGTTATTACACTGCATTTTTCGTGAGTAATTGAAATAGGAAGTGACACTTGACACAAGAAATACTCCACATGTTTGCTTCTGCCATGATTCTTGAAGTGGTGTACACACTGTGAAATATTATGATCATTCACACTCCGTAATCGTAATTAATTACTGAGATTTATTCGAACTAAGTTTGTTAGAGGCCATGTACGCATTTCTTTTATTTAATGATGGACAAGGTAAACAAAATGTATCTTATAATTTATAATGAGTAGCAGATTTGGATCAGATGGATTACACGAGAGGTTGTGTGTTGACATTGTGTCTTCGGATTGTATGAGATGATGAATTGAGGTTTGCATTAGGATTTTGTCTGCACTTGTTCGAGGAGACTGACTAGAGGAAAGAGTTGTTATGGAAGTGAAATGATATTGGCAATGAGGTTATATATATCGACGTATTGAAGAGGTATGATTGAGGTATTGAGATTATGTGAAGTTGATGATTATTGGAGTTTTCGTGGACAAGAGGTAAGGTAAATGATATTGATGATCGACGTATTGAAGAGGTATTATTGAAGTATTGAGATTATGTGATGCTGATGATTATTGGAGTTTTTGTGTATAAGAGGTGAAGTAAGTGAGGAGCATATTTTTTTTTTGTTGGTCTATATGGAACAAGGAGGATGAAGATGGCAGACTAGAACACTCAAGTAGAAAGAAGATTGTCTACACACACACTTTGTTAAATCACTAAGCAGTATATACTTTTTTTTTTTTTTTGGAGAGAGGAAGTAATTGCATATCTTGGCTCACTGACAGTTGTTCAGCAACCGTACAATTTAATCTGGCTTGGCAAACATTGGTCTTGACATGGTGACTATGACGCTGACTAACTATTATTGACTGTTATACATTGCTGCCACTACTACTTGATACACATGATGAACATAAAATTTTGACAGAATTGCATTTACACAGTTAACACTATTCAATTACACAGTAGCACTAATGTGGATGAAAGATGAGTGAGTGTTTTGTGTGTGTTTTCCTTTTATAATCCCAGAGAAGTGATCGCAACCTATCTCCTAAATATTATTTTACTTGTTTGTTGTGGCTTGCACTGACACCCATAAATATTATAGGTTTACTGTTATTGTGTACTGTAATAGTTAATATGACAACTACCTGATATCATTTGTGCGTTTATTATGATTTGTATGTTTAGTGTAAGAGCATTGATAATAATTTTGTTAATTGTGTTTACATTCAAACTATTGTTCATGACTGAACTGTCTCATTAGTGATAGTGTATATTATGGACTGTTATTTGCACTTTTTCTACATGATTGGTGCCACTAGAACATGTTTAATTTCTGCTGATGAACAGTGTGATTAGTGATAGTGAATTTTATGGACTGCGGTCAGCACCTGGTCAACATTGCTGGTGCCACTAATGGAACTGCTTATACTGAAATGGTGTTACTTGTTGCTGTCTGCACCTGCTCAACATTACTGGGTGCCACTGATGGACTGCTTCTGCTGAAAAGATGTTACTTGTGGGTGTCTGCACCTGTTCAACATTGCTGGGTGCCAGTAATAGAACTGTTTCTACTGAAATGATGTTACTTCTTGCTGTCTGCACCTGTTCTACATTTGCTGGGTGCCACTGATGGACTGCTTCTACCGAAAGGATGTCACTTGTTGGTGTCTGCACCTATTTAACATTGCTGGGTGCCACTGATGGACTGCTTCTACTGAAAAGATGTCACCTGTTGATATCTGCACCTGTTCAACATTGCTGGTGCCACTGATGGAACTGCTTATACTGAAATGGTGTTACTTGTTGATATCTGCACCTGTTCAACGTTGCTGGTGCCACTAATGGAACGGCTTATACTGAAATGGTGTTACTTGTTGGTGTCTGCACCTATTCAACATTACTGGGTGCCACTGATGGACTGTTTCTACTGAAAAAATGTTACTTGTTGGTATTTGCACCTGTTGACCATTGCTGGGTGCTACTGCTGGAACTGTCAACTGCTTATTCTTGAGCTATGGAAAGTGTTTATGTGAATATTTCTATAAACTGATTTTTTGTGTATTACTGTTGTGAAAAGTTATGAGACTCTTACCTGCACATATTCGTCATTGCTGACGCTATTGATTGAACTGTTTAACCACATAATACTTGTGTAAACTGTTATGTAAAGTCACATGTATGAAGGAATTTGTATTGCTTACTGTATTTTATATATTAGGTTATTGAAAGGTCAGTGCAAAGCCAAAATTTTATCTAGTTATATGATATTTACGCATTAATATTATCTTTTATTTTTGTCTGCATTTTTTTGACGAATTTGGTGGTATTTTCACCACCAATGCTGGCAAAAATACCATCAAATTCTAGCCTGTGGAGGAAGGGCATATGAAAGGTGGCTACACTGAGCCACAGCGCCAGAGATCGCGCTAGAGAGTATTGTTCCGCCGCCTCCACTGGCAGTGATTATTGAGAACTCGTAGTGGGCAGTGCTTTGGGAGAACTCGTGGTAGTCAGTGCTGAGATGTCGTAGTGAGGAGTGTTTGTTGAGATGAGCTAGTAGGCAGTGCTTGCTGAGATGTGATACTGAAAAGTTCTTGTTGAGATGTGATAGTAGCGAGTCGGTGTGGAGAGATTGTAATGTCTAGAGTGCTTTTCATCAATATAAATTAAGGTACCAAACTACTTTTCTTTTCTTTCTCATTATTTCAATGTCCTGAATAATGCGTCATTACAGGTTCAGTCAACAAAGCATCTGGCTTGTGTTCTTGTATTAGAGTGCAATTCTGGTTTTCTTGAGTAATTATGGTATTTCTATTTTCTTTAATTAATTCAGTATAAATGATATTTAAAATTTCTTGTGTTGTTGAAGAAGAACCGTGCGAGATGTGTACGTTGAGTCATACTTCCACACACAGAACAGTGACACCTGTGTTTTGGTTTCATAGGTTTTATAGTTGCTGGGGACTTAATTAATTAATTGTGTTAACGAAAATTTTCATTTCATTCTTTGTTGTTGTTCTATGCAGTCAGATTGCGTAATAATACTAGTCAGGGCCAACCGTTTACGAGACTTCGTAATCGGACAAACAGCTACTAAAACAAAAAATTAAAATTATTTGCATTATATATTAATTAAGCCCCCATGCAAGCTTTCAAAAATATTAGGAAAGAAATTAATATTAAATTTCATAAAACTATGGAAGTTCCTACACGACACACAGGACGATTACCAGACGTCAGGGAAATGAGATACAAGTATCAGCAATGAGATTCCTTAGGAGTCTGAGAGGACGTATAAGTATACTTTATGAATGAGCTATAAGCGAAGTCCATAAACTATTTAATTGGAGGGCACGCTGAAACGAAATGTGTCTTAATTTTTGGTGTGAAAATTCTTAAAGGTTTTTAAATATAACAAACTTTGTTAACATTATCCATCTTTATTCTTTATGTTTACATATATCTCAACACAGTCATACTGGCGATGAACACATTTCTCCGAATGTCAGACCAGTTGTTGATGCCCTCAATGTAGAATGACGAAGTCGACAGTCACAACCTCACTTCTGCTTGCACAGTTTCATCACTCTGTTTCTCACGCACCTACATAATTACGTAACCCATTGCCATGTTAAACGCCACAAATCTGAGGCCTCTGACGGTAGAGAATTGCATCAGCGAGGCGAGAAAGGTGACAGAGTGACATGGATGACAAGTAATACCTCCACCGATATTGATACCAGAATAAAAAATTAAAAGGCATTAATTTTCAGCAAGCCCTCGTAGGTGAATATCGAGTGAAATGGGAGGACCTTGGCAAGTGCCACTACAAGCTATGTAATAAGTACAGGGCGTTTCAAAAATGACCGGTATATTTGAAACGGCAATACAAACTAAACGAGCAGCGATAGAAATACACCGTTTGTTGCAATATGCTTGGGACAACAGTACATTTTCAGGCGGACAAACTTTCGAAATTACAGTAGTTACAATTTTCAACAACAGATGACGCTGCGGTCTGGGAAACTCTATAGTACGATATTTTCCACATATCCACCATGCGTAGCAAAAATATGGCGTAGTCTCTGAATGAAATTACCCGAAACCTTTGACAACGTGTCTGGCGGAATGGCTTCACATGCAGATGAGATGTACTGCTTCAGCTGTTCAATTGTTTCTGGATTCTGGCGGTACACCTGGTCTTTCAAGTGTCCCCACAGAAAGAAGTCACAGGTGTTCATGTCTGGTGAATAGGGAGGCCAATCCACGCCGCCTCCTGTATGTTTCGGATAGCCCAAAGCAATCACACGATCATCGAAATATTCATTCAGGAAATTAAAGACGTCGGCCGTGCGATGTGGCCGGGCACCATCTTACATAAACCACGAGGTGTTCGCAGTGTTGTCTAAGGCAGTTTGTACCGCCACAAATTCACGAAGAATGTCCAGATAGCGTGATGCAGTAATCGTTTCGGATCTGAAAAATGGGCCAATGATTCCTTTGGAAGACATGGCGGCCCAGACCAGTACTTTTTGAGGATGCAGGGACGATGGGACTGCAACATGGGGCTTTTCGGTTCCCCATATGCGCCAGTTCTGTTTATTGACGAAGCCGTCCAGGTAAAAATAAGCTTCGTCAGTAAACCAAATGCTGCCCACATGTATATCGCCGTCATCAATACTGTGCACTTTATCATTAGGGAATGTCTCTCGAGCAGCAATGGTAGCGGCGCTGAGGGGTTGCCGCGTTTGAATTTTGTATGGATAGAGGTGTAAACTCTGGCGCATGAGACGATACGTGTACGTTGGCGTCATTTGGACCGCAGCTGCAACACGGCGAACGGAAACCCGAGGCCGCTGTTGGATCACCTGCTGCACTAGCTGCGCGTTGCCCTCTGTGGTTGCCGTATGCGGTCGCCCTACCTTTCCAGCACGTTCATCTGTCACGTTCCCAGTCCGTTGAAATTTTTCAAACAGATCGTTTATTGTATCGCTTTTCGGTCCTTTGGTTACATTAAACCTCCGTTGAAAACTTCGTCTTGTTGCAACAACACTGTGTTCTAGGCGGTGGAATTCCAACACCAGAAAAATCCTCTGTTCTAAGGAATAAACCATGTTGTCCACAGCACACTTGCACGTTGTGAACAGCACACGCTTACAGCAGAAAGACGACGTACAGAATGGCGCACCCACAGACTGCGTTGTCGTCTATATCTTTCACATCACTTGCAGCGCCATCTGTTGTTGAAAACTGTAACTACTGTAATTTCGAAAGTTTGTCCGCCTGAAAATGTACTGTCGTCCCAAGCATATTGCAACAAACGGTGTATTTCTATCGCTGCTCATTTAGTTTTTATTGCCGTTTCAAATATACCGGTCATTTTTGAAACACCTTGTATCATATAATAACTTGAGAACTGAAAGGCACTGAGAGAGAGGGAATAAATAAGAATAACCCATGAAGCCAGAACAGGCGTCAGACCTAAATCCTTCATGTGAAAATGATAATAATACTCGTAAACACAGTATTAAAACATGCAGATAAGCATGGAAATAAAACAAGAAGCAGTTATTCCATCTTTTCATAACAAATCGTATTCCTCTCGGAGTCCCGATCGATGATTATACACCTACTTCCACGATATTTCAATAGCATCTTTTTTAGTTCTGTAGGAACTGTACAAAATATTCTGCTCTGTTTGTCGTCACTTATTATTTTAATGAAAATTTCTTCCCATGGAGTTGATTTTTCATTTCAAGAACGAGAAAAAATCATTTGAATTTCATTGGGAGAGTAATGTGAACTAGGAATGCATTCGAAAACCAGCCGACTAACTTTTGTCATTACTAGTCTCGCAGACTTTTCTGGAGGCGTGAAAATATCCCTCGAACAAATCACTGGTAGTAAATTATGACAGGTTACCTCATCTTGCTGTCCATGGATGTCTCGATTATGAAAGGATCTATGTGATCCACAAATGAAGGCAGATAAGGTTGATCAACCGGTCAAGAATTTTGATCACGTCCTCTCAATTTATACTCTTACTAAAAATTTCTTCGCAGTAAATGAAAGAAAAATACCAGATCAGTTACAGTTTCAAGTGTGACAACATACATAAACAAGGTTAGCTCCCTGTCTTGATCTTTCGGCTACACAAGAAGATATGATGTTGACGTTTTCTAAATTCTGACGACAAACAATTTCGAAATTCTCAGTTAGTTGTACTGTACACCGAGGGCAGAATATGATACCATACGATTATTCCACAGTTTGTGACCGCTGATTCCCAAAGAATTTTTTTATGAGAGTGGAAAATATTTGAGTTTGTCTAATGCCTTATTACCAGAACAACAAGAATCAAACATTCATTCTAGAAATAATTATGCTGCCAGTATATGCTAGCTAACGAATAGCCTAGTATAACACACACATTTTTTTTTTGTATTTCAGTAATAATTCGTATGTTAACAGTAAACTTGGATAGCTTAAGCCTGCTTTCACTGTTTCTCTCATGACAGCCGGCTTTCATCTTTTAGATACGAAATAAAAATGAGGGAATGATTTTAGACGGTATAGTGTGTAACGCATTCAGCAAACAGAATTTGTTGTGATATATCTGATCGTCCTATCTGGTGATATGCTTTACAGAAACTGGATTAAATCTATGAAACATTACTGCCAATTGCAGATTCGATGTCGCTTAAGAAACGTAATGACATTTTATCGATATAGTAATTGGACAAACCTGAAATGGCAATGCTTTACTCACTATAATACATGCTATCGTCACCATGCTTTTCTTAGACTGCCAAAATACAGTACATCAGTAACTCACTTTAATATTTCAGGATCAGGGTTAGTTTTAATTACGGTCACCATCTCGAGTAAGCCAACAAAAATGTTGTCGCGTTCTCTTCTTTCTTCAGTGACGTTTAAAATCTACACTGTGGGTAGAGAGACGACAATGGATCCCCAAGTGTAATTGTGTAAAGAATTTGATTTTATGTGCCATCGGTAGAAAATCGGAGAACCCTTTTCCTCGCAATCACAGAAAGAATTTTGCACATGACGAATCTTCTCGAATTCTGTTAAACGCTTATTTTATATATTTCATTCAACATTTGCGACGCGCTGGATGATTAGAACTTCGTGAAAGCTGTACTGCATTAACGTTTCAGTACGGTTACAATTAAATTCGCCAGTGAAAATTCTGCTGCATAAATTTATAAATGTTTAACGTGTTGTGAATCTGTTGAAACTGCGTGTATTTTATTGTAACTGTACTGCAAACATTTAGAACTTTACGTAGCAAAACTTGCACTAGCGTATTTGGTTGCAACTGTACTGAAACGGTAATGTGAAACAGCTTTACCGAGTTCTAATCGTTTTACCCTTAGTAAATGTTGAATGTGGGCTTTCGTTAAACATAGCGATACACTGACACAGCTGATCTTTACCCACGGCTATACGATCAACTGACCGTATTGCAGGGACATTACACGCGTCAACTCCATGATACGAAAGATTCACTGCCCTTCCTTTCAATATTTCTGCTCTCCTCTCCACTCTTTACATCCTACTAATACCATAAAGAAATAACTTCCCTTCCACCAAAATACGACTCGTTTTTCCACCAACAAGCTGCCATGTCCTCTCTGTCCATCTTCCCACTTCAAACTCATATCGTCAACGTGAACGTGGTTCAGTGTAAGTCTGTCAGTATTGTTAAGTGACGCACCGATTAGGCATAGAATTTCAATACTGACACTGAAGTATGTTTCGCAAGTTTATTTCTATGCGTGATTTTTTTTAAAAAAATATCTGTTAATTGTTCATCTTCTGGAGTTTACTGCTGTATAACAAACGCCTATCTTTCTTTATATTTCTTTAATCACAATTGCAAATATCTGATGACGACAGTAGCTGAAGTGGCGTAATAAGTGAAGTTATCAGTCGATCTAGACAGTTTCATTCGCAAAATATTCACAATGATAGCAGCCTCTTACAGGAAACGTAAATTATTCATTTATTAAATGCGATGCGCTGGAAGTTCTCTAAGGCTCTAGATATTGCGGTAGTGAATACAACTGGTGAATGGGTAGAATAGGAACATAGATCTTTAATAAGCATCTTTAAAAAGTGGAATCACAGAAGATAAGAAGGTTATGCGCGGCCTCGACGAAGAAACATTTGAGGAAAATGGACGGTAAGAAGGATCTTGGAATGACTTTATGCCACCAGAGGGAGTTAAAGAGGATAAAAACTGTAGGAGGAGCCCGAAGGATATCCAATGAGTGCTATTGTGTTATTGTGTGGAGAAGAGGTTGACGTAGGAGAGGAATTCGTAGCGAGATAACATCAAATGATACACAAGACAGTATTATAAATGAAACGTCCCCTTTGAAAAATTTTACATGACTGTGCTTAACCTGACACACAATATTTTTAGCGCAACGCAATCTGACCTTCAAAATTCCCTACAAAAGAATGGCCCTGACTAACATTAAACTATACCTTTCACAAATCACTTACCTCACAAAAATCTTCGCTGCTCAAGCTACTGCAATACAGCGAGCGCCACTACTGCCAGCTAAATAAAAGATTCAAACTATGGAAGGCACTAACTACTGATAGGGATAGTTAGCAAATGAAAGATATTAATAGAGAACAAACAATGTATTTACCTTGATATCATCATATATATAGCAGTTCATGACAAATTACAAAACTCTGCCATCTCTCTCCCCACATCCACCACTGCTGGCGGCTCACCTCCAACTGCCCAACGCTATGCGCTGTTCACAGCCAGCTGCCTAACACTACAATGGCGAGTATTACAACAATGCAAAGCAGCCACAGACTGCACACAGCACAGCCAGTGATTTTTATACAGAGGTGGCGTTACCAATAAAAAAACCTAAACAGCCTACTTACATAGCCCCCATGCTCCCCACAAAAAATTGTACAAATTGTGTTGGGCACTGGGCAATACATATTTGTAAAATTTTTTCATAATCGTAATTACAATAACAAAGAAATCAAATGCACACACTTATTGATACAATGTTGGTCAAAAGCTAAAATTTTCTCACAGTCCATAAAGACAGTCCTGATCATTCATCACATTGCAGTGTTTTTCTCAAAGTCTGAGCAGTAAAAGAAAATGCACACGGAAGTAGTGGATTTCCATGCAGTCTTGAAGAAGTAGTGTTGTCCTTCCAACGGAAAGACAGTGCTGACTCGACATGCAGACAGGTAATGGGCCACAACAGAGTAAACCCACAGCGAAGTCAGTCGAAGTTTTGAAGAGTATTGGTGGGTATGTCATCACAGAGCAGACCCACTGTAGTCCTGGTAGAGATTACGGCATTGGTGGGCCACCAGAGGTGCAGACCCACTGCAGTCCTTGTAGAAATAATGGTATTGATGGATCATCAAAGATGCAGACTCACTGTAGTCCTTGTAGAGATAATGGTACTGGTGAGCCAGCAAAGACGCAGACCCACTGTAGTCCTTGTAGAGATTACGGTACTGGTGGGCCACCAGAGGTGCAGACCCACTGCAGTCCTTGTAGAGATGGCCAGCAGCCATCTGTTGTGACTGTGCAGGTGCACAATCACCATTGAAGAGTCTTGTGGATAATATAGCAAGTCCATAACCACCACTTGTGCACTCACAAAGTTTTTGGAATTGTCCTTAGAACCAGCAATGCTGTTATCCAGTCCCTTGCTGAATTATTAACTCACGTTCAAACACTATCAGTCCCTACTTCCCACATATTGTCCATATACTATGACCAACAGAAACGTGTGCAGTGAAATGTAACTTACAAGTTACTTAATTTGATGAACTGGTGTCAATTACAATTTTATAACATAAGAATACAATTACAAAGGTACAAAATACATCATTAAAGAACATAACAATACAGATAACATTTGTAGTAATATGGGCTTTACAAAAGAATAAAAATAGACATATACGTCAGTGTTACAGGAGTTATGACAAGAGTACATACATAAAAGATCAGAATAACTTTCGAAACATCAACTTCACACATGAGCATTAACACAAAACAGAATAAATAATGTCTAAACATCTTTAAAAAGTAAATAACATATTATTAATGCCAATTGTATTTGAGGATAACAGTATTCCTCATCATAGTGAATGTAACTTAGTATTAGAAAAATTCTACAACATAAGTCTTATCAGATAAACATATAAATACAGGAAAAACATAAATACACAAGGGAACACAAACACATAGGGGGATAACACAAGGAAAGGACAGGGTTTCTTTTACTGCAGTATCTTGCGAACAAAACTTTTTTTGTTCTTGGAGATCTCCCTTCGTTCATCATTATTCCCAAAAAGTCCTATCTATACCTCCTTTCTGTATTCTAACCATATTTCTTTCAAAATAATTACGGATCATTGTACAATACTCATTTTGGCCCAAAACATTTTCATATACCTTCAATGCATTTCTTTCCATTCATCACAACTAGTTTCTTATATAGTCTACCCCCTCTTAAGCTAACTTAAATCTACTGAGCTCAGATGCTAAACTAAGGGACGAGGCAATGCAGCAGCACATAAAACAATTAACGCAAACAGCAATGACAAAAAAAAGTGCAGATTTGCAAAGGAAGCAGCATTTTAGAAATTAGCGAAGCAATTGCAATATTACAACTAATGTAAGGCAATGTGCAGCAAACAAGAAAAATAAATCTGGCTTAGCAGAGTAACACAAATTAAAATTCAGTAGCACTATGCCTGGCAAACAGCATAACTTATACCTAAACATGACAAAGTTCAAGCAGAAAAAGTATTACACTAAAAATGGCCATGTCTAATACCTATGTCACATCTTAACACTAGAGTGATGCATCACGAGAACTTACACTAGCAGATAAGTTACCAAATCGTAAAGAAATTATTTATGCAATTCCTGTGAAGGGAAATGTCTATTTATGTGCCCTCGTTTTCTTGGAAGTGGATCATAAATTTCTTATTGACTCGGTCTGTAGGCATAAAATAACTATATTATAACATATATTAAATTTTATTTCAACCAATGCTGCAGTGCAGCTAGAAACTAGATATTAAACAAAATGAGTAAATATGTACAAAGGACGGCATGAAACATCATTCATTAGCCATATGGCATTTCATAACGCAGTAAAAATTCTCTCAATTCTCGAGAAAGACGCTTGTCATAATCAGGTGTGCAGATGTAACTATCTTTCCAAGTAATGAGCGTGTCGTATTAGTGGTGCTTCCTACAAGGAATGTCAATAGCGAGGTTAATGGCCTCCCTTTTTTTTTTTTCACCTAATGGCTGTTTCTCAAGGCGGCTGGCACACCTGGCCGCTCACAACGAATTACGTCATGGTCACTTACCTTTCATACCGAAATATTGACGACAGCAGTTTTCGCTACAGTGACAGTCTCATATAAAAAAATTCACAGGTTAAGAATTTGGTTACAAATGTGTAGAAACAATATCTTATGAATATAACAGTGTCCAAAAATTTTTCGCCGGCATTGTGATACATTCACGCATATACACACATTTCATAACTCTTAAAGTACGATTCTTGGTTTCCAACAACCTTTTCCACAAGTCAGAGTCCCTAATCACTTTACATTACCCCTTACCTTATTACACATATACATATTCGTCGACACGTCAATCTTGCGATGACACTTCACTATTTCATCGTAATAAATACATAGCATAATCAAATTCCCCATATAGCATCAAATTGTTCATCATAAACATACCACAACAGCATAATACACATCGTCGTCGTAAAAATATCATAACATCTCAGTCAATTCTCAAAATCGTCGTAGCTTCCTCCAATAATTTCAAAACCTAAGAAAAATTCTCTGCTCATTTCAATAGTGTCATCTACCTCAAACGTACTTTAAAAATCATGATCCCATACCAAATACATCATTCAAAGCTCTCATAGTATCACAATGGTTCCAAAAAAATATGAACAGTTCACAAAGTACTGACAAAATACAATTTCATAAGTGTGAAGTTATCCAACTGTGTAATTACGTAAACATCTGTCACTGATGTAGTAAAATAAATGTTTATCTCTCAGTTAAATGATCAGATAGCTGTGTAATTTGTGTGTTAGAGAAATATGGTACCGATGTGTAAAGTTGTATAAGCAAATACCATATTAGCTAGGGTTCCTTGTGGTTGCCACACACATGGTACACAAAGTAGGCGTGTACCCCCCTGAGGATTAATGTAATTATACCCTCAAGTGTTACAGATTACAGCAATGGAATGAAATGTATCACAGAAAACTTTCTTTGTAATTCAAAAATCTTTAAAAATAAATGTTTTAAGTACAAAATTAATCACTCAAATACGTGTACTGTAGCGCTAAACTGTGCGTCTTGTAAGATAATCTCTGTGGAAGTCTCGTAGTTATCGTCCTCTGTAAGCAAAGTTCTGCTGAAGTCAATGTACTTACCTCATGATAAACAAAAGTGAAATGCTTTGCGTATAGATATCGTAGTTATTATGGTTATTGGCGTGATGAAGAAAGTACTGTACAGTAACGTATTGTTGTGCCACGAAAAAGGCTGTCTCATTGTTGCTATACCACAAAAGTTACTACTAAAACATGTTTTTCTTTCCAGAAGAATTCAGAAAACTGTGCAGATATAAAACAGATACACCGCAAAAGCAACATTGTAAATTGTCACTCATTAGTAGCGTCGTGATAAAATCGTGTAGCTGTCACATAACCTAACCACTGTGTCATCTGGTGTCTTACTAAAAGTACTTTAAATCCAGAATGTATTTTCAAGTAAACCAGAATGTTGCATTAAAATCTCATTAGCAGTACCAGTATATGTCCTAAGTATGTAAGCCTGATAGTCGTTACGTAATCATGCAACTAACAAGCAAGAATGCACACACACAATAACACTGTGTCGTCCGTTCACAGTAACAATGCATTCGTAATTTCTGTTTAAATAAGTTCTCTTGGTTCTTGATTGGATATTTAACTTCCAACATTGATGCATGTTAACAGTTTCTTAAGTCTGACAAAGCATACTAGAAATGCGAAGTGAAAAGTTTTATGGCAAAGATAAAGTTAAAAAGCAGATTATCTCTCAATAAGCGGTTTTATATGTGAAGTGTGGTGAAATCCTTTACTCTTCATAGTAATCAGAGTTTGAACTTGAACGTAATTATCATGCGGTATACGTCGGTAAAGAATCCTAAAATTTTTCACAAGGCTAGCGTCTTACGTTTTTTTTTCGGAGCCAGCGGGCGCACGCGGCTACCTGCCGTGCGAGTCATTGTCTGTCTCTTTGTTGGCGCGCGCCGTTATTGGGATTAGGGGACCTAACTTCTACAAATTCACGTTGTCGAAAATGCCCTGCTCTGTTTGAATCCCGCCAGTTCTGATGAAATTCAGGTCTGTCGTTACGATCATATCGCCTGTCGTCATGTCGGTAGATTCCATAGTTTCTTTCTTGTCGGTTAAGTGGTGGAGAATTTCTCCCTGAATTATCACTGCACGGTGGACCGTTGCGTCTAAAGTTATTCTGTCTCCCGTAATAACAACTGTTTTGGTTCCCATATTGTCTGTTCCTCTGATTGTCTCTGTGATAGTCATTACCGCGGAGAGGTGATCTTTCCCTGTAATTATTACTACTCTGCCAACGGTTGTCATACGGGTGGTGTCTGTTTCGGTCACGATTTGTGTTGTGAGAATAGCCTTGTCGCGTCCAGTTATTATTTCTTTCATCGCGGAATTGGGACGGATGTGATCTGTAATGGTTGTGCTTGTGCGTTCCGCGATTGTCAGTGTCAATTTCCAGTTCTTGTAAGAGTCCTTGAAATGCTTCAATGTCGTCTTTGCAACGTCCTGCCAAAATAATATGTCGTAAATGTTCAGGCAGTTTGATTAAGCAAATGCGGATGAGTTCTGAGGGGCTGTATGGGTTTGAAAGATACTGATTCTTGTGTAACATGTCTTCAAAATATTTCATAATACTGGAAAATTCAGATTGTTCGAAACGTTTCATCATTATGATGCTATGTTTTACTCGGTCTTGTGTGGCTTGAGACCAATATGCTGAGAGGAAGGCATGATAAAAATCTCCTTCACTGTGACAATCGTGAATGACCGATCGCATTCTTACAGCTGGTTCATTCTCCAAGTAGCCACACATAAATTCTAACCTGTGCTCCAATGACCAGTTGGGGGGAAAACAATGAGAGAATTGATGGAGCCACGCTTGTGGATGAATGTCGTTGGCAGAATTTTTAAACGTTTTGAATTTACGTGTAGTAATGAACAGCTTATAGTCAAAGTCATCATGTCGGCGAGTCGCATATCGGTCATTGTTACGTCGTTTCGGCGGTTCCACTTCAAAATTCGGTGCACCTTGCCAATTTCTTTCATAATTTCCGAAATGCGCTGTGTTATTACTTTGTGGCTGTTCCGTATTTCTATGTCCCTCTTCCTGTACTGGAGCGCGAGTGTCCTCTGAAATATGTAATTCTTGTATTACCTGCGTCAACTGATCTTGTACTTCCTGGATTTCTCTTTTGTACTGTGTATTGATTTGATTTTGATTTTGTTTGAATTTTCTAATTTGTTCATACTCTTCTGTGTCATTAAAGACTACCGGTTTTGTGTCATTCAGATTATCATCTACCTTCGTAGATAAATTAGTGAACTGATCCGAAAGTTCGGCTACTTTCCCTGATAGTGTACTTATTTCCTCAGTGTGTTTTTCTGAACCAAGTTTCAGAGTATCTACTGTGTCCTTTAAGTTTTCCTGAGTTTTTGCAAGTTGCGTAACCGAATCAGTAGATGCAACTGAGTCAATTTTAGCTTGCAAGGTGTCGTGATTTTCATGAACAATAGTTTGCAGTTCTTTTATGGCTGCTTCGTGATTCTGTAATGCATTTTCATGCCGCGAAAAAATAGGTTGAAAATGCTCACAAATTTGTGTTTTTACGGCATTACAGACTTTTTGGCATTTCGATTCAATGTTATGTAACTCAGTAGTTAAATCTTCACGTGTTTGTTCAAGCTTATGTTCCACTGAGTCTAACGTTTGAAGATTTTCTTCCATTGTGTCTAACTTTTGAAGATTTTGTACCATTCTGTCTAACTGTTGCTGTATTTGTCTCTGATTTTGTTCCATTTGTCTCTGATTTTGTTCCATTTGTTGCATTAATTGCAATAATAATGTATTAGTGTCTGGAATCTGTTTCTCTATGCTTTTTGGCAGTGCATTTTCACCGGCAACATTCACATTTTGACAAGCAGAAAATGTGTCTTGACTCATTTGAGAAAACGGTGATGACCCAGAACCTGAATCTACAGTATTTGCGAAATTGTGTCCTGTCATTTCGGAATCCTGAGGCGAGCTGTTGCCGACCGACCGATCGATATTGCTTCCCTGCTCACTAATTGTTTCACTGTCTACGCCATTGTTTGCCGCCCGCTCCATTTCCCTATGCACCATTACCAAATTACTACTTTGAACATCAGTTAATTCATTACTCGGTGGCGCTAACACACTGCTTTCGTCTTCCCTGTCATTTCTCAGTTTACTTTGGAGCCTAGTTTACGTTTTTCACACGCCATTATTCTCACAATATTTCACACGATAACACAGAAAAGCACAATTTGAAGATCAAAAATAAGAAAACACATTAACATAACACTGAAAATAATATCTAGTTAATTGCAGCTGCGAAATACTTGGTGCAAATCTACATGCGTGCCACACCTGTTTTACTGTACAACAATGAAAGACTGCAACTACAAAGGAGATTCTCTCTACAATTACGCGCTAGCAATAAACAAAATCTACACTAATTACACAAACTACAAGAAAAAATCAGAAGATTCCAGTGAGGTATCCTCGGCTAAGGGTCGACATATGAAACGTCCCCTTTTAATAATTTTACATGACTGTGCTTAACCTGACACACAATATTTTTAGCGCAACGCAGTCTGACTTTCAAAATTCCCTACAAAAGAATGGCCCTGACTAACATTAAACTATACCTTTCACAAATCACTTACCTCACAAAAATCTTCGCCGCTCAAGCTACTGCAATACAGCGAGCGCCACTACTGCCAGCTAAATAAAAGATTCAAACTATGGAAGGCACTAACTACTGATAGGGATAGTTAGCAAATGAAAGATATTAATAGAGAACAAACAATGTATTTACCTTGATATCATCATATATATAGCAGTTCATGACAAATTACAAAACTCCGCCATCTCTCTCCCCACATCCACCACTGCTGGCGGCTCACCTCCAACTGCCCAACGCTACGCGCTGTTCACAGCCAGCTGCCTAACACTACAATGGCGAGTATTACAACAATGCAAAGCAGCCACAGACTGCACACAGCACAGCCAGTGATTTTTATACAGAGGTGGCGTTACCAATAAAAAAACCTAAACAGCCTACTTACATAAATTCTCGAAATATCTAAAAATAAACCCTTTAGTTAGGAAGGTACTTTCAGTGTCCAATGCTAGGTGTGTGATATTATCATGAAGGCACATTTGTGTTCGTAGTAACAACTATTGATTTGCTAGCCACTATTCAAGCCAAAATTGATGAGATGCTCAAATGTTCAACACGGAAAAGACGACCGCACAATCGGTCTTTGCGATGTTGCTTGACTAGGATCATTCTTATGCTTAAGGACAAACACTGAGTCGTGAGAAGTCCCTTGCTGAGCCACATTGCCTCTATCTCTCTCTTTCTCTCCTCCCGAACAGGCCACGAAGGCCCATTGGTACCGACCGGCCACCGTGTCATCCTCAGGCCACAGGCGTCACTGGATACGGATACGCAGGGGCATGTGGTCCACACACCGCTCTCCCGGCCGTATGTCAGTTTCCGAGACCGGAGCCGCTACTTCTCAATGAAGCAGCTCCTCAGTTTGCCTCATAAGGTTCAAATGGTCCAAATGGCTCTGAGCACTATGGGACTTAACATCTGAGGTCATCAGTCCCCTAGAACTTAGAACTACTTAAACCTAACTAACCTAAGGACGTCACACACATCCATGCCCGAGGCAGGATTCGAACCTGCGACCGTAGCAGTCGCGTGGTTCCGGACTGAAGCGCCTAGAACCGCTTGGCCACCGCGGCCGGCTGCCTCACAAGGGCTGAGTGCACCCCGCTTGCCAACAGCGCTCGGCAGGCCGGATAGTCGTCCATCCAAGCGTTAGCCCAACCCGACAGCGCTTGATCCGACGGGAACCGGTGTTACCACTGGGGCTACGGTCGCAGGTTCGAATCCTGCCTCGGGCATGGGTGTGTGTGATGTCCTTAGGTTAGTTAGGTTTAAGTAGTTCTAAGTTCTAGGGGACTTATGACCTAAGATGTTGAGTCCCATAGTGCTCAGAGCCATTTGAACCATTTTTTTACCACTGGGGCAAGGCCGTTGGCACGTTGCCTCTATAGCCGTCCATAACTGCGAAAGTGTTCCTGGTACAGGTTTCCTTTTAAGTCCCATAAATGTTCGATGGGATTCAGGTCGGACAGTATGGGAGGACAAATCATTCGTTCGAATATTCCACAATGTTCTTCAATCCAGTCGCGAACAATTGAGGCACGGTGACATGGCACACTGTCATCCACAACAATTCCATCCTTGTCTGGGAACATGAAGTCCATGAATGGCTGTAAATGGTCTCCAACTGTATTTCCAGTCAATGGTCGGTACAGTTGGACCAGAGGACATTATCGATTCCACGTTAGCACAGATTACAACATTATGAAGCCCCCACCAGCTTGCACAGTGCCTTATTGACAGCTTCGGTCCGTGGCCTCGTGGAATCTGCACAACACACGAACCGTTCCATCAGCTCTTACCAAATGAAATCGGGACTCATCTGGCCAAGCCACGATTTCCCAGTCGTCTCGGATCCAAAAGATATGAGTAGAGGGGCTGCAGGCGATATCGTGCTGTTAGCAACGACACTCGAGTAGGTCGTCTGCTGTCATAGCCCATTAACGCCACATTTTGGCGCAGAGTCCTAACGCATACATTCGTCGCCCACCCCACATTAATTTGTACTGTTATTGCACGCATTGTTGCCACCGACAACTCTACACAAATGCAGCTTCTCTCTGCTTTTAGGTGAAGGCCGTCGGCCTTTGCTTTGTCCGTGGTGAGAACTAATGCCTGGAATTCGGTATTCTCGCTCGCTCTTTTCAGCGTGAATCTGGGAATAATGAATTCCATATCGATTTCCGGAATGGAATTTCTCCCGTGTCTAGCTCCAACTACCATTCCTCAATCAAAGTCTATTAATTCCCGTCGTGAGGCCATAATCATATAGTTTGTCAGAAGAATCATCTGAGCACAAATGACAGCTCCGCCAATGAACTACCCATTTCTACCTTGTGTGCGCGATACTACCGACATATATATATATATATATATATATATATATATATATATATATATATATATATATATATATATTGATTGTTGTGGCGTAACAAGACAGCCACGCCACTCGTAAGTAGCCGAAAAGGCACGCGTTGCGCTCACGCAGATTGGCGTGAGGTCTGAAACAGGATACGTAATGAATGCTATAAAGAAAAGTACGTAGCTACTGGAATACTTAACTTTAATCCATCATTGTTGTACATCGCTCTTGATGAGACATGCTTCATACGATAACTATCAATTGCTATGTAATGCTAATGGCGCCTTGCTAGGTCGTAGCCATTGACTTAGCTGAATGCCATTCTAACTATCGGCTCTGCAAATGAGCGAGGCTTCGTTAGTGTGCATCGCTAGTTAAGTCGTTCGTACAACTGGGGCGAGTGCTAGTACGTCTCTCGAGACCTGCCGTTTGGTGGCGCTCGGTCTGCGATCACTGACAGTGGCGACACGCGGGTCCGACATGTACTAATAAACCGCGGCCGATTTAAAGCTACCACTTAGCAAGTGTGGTATCTGGCGGTGACACCACATATATATGTGCCTGTCACTGTCGCATGAGTTTTTGTTGCCTCAGTGTATGATTGAGGATGTACACAAGAACAAGATGAGTAGTATCGGATAAATTTCTGATTATAGAATACTGGGTCTGGTCGTATCCAGGTGGTGTTTTCACGGAATATTTTAGAGCTTTGTGTAATTCGACGAGAGAAAACGCTTTTGTGAAACAAAATGACGTGATTTCATGTCTATTACATCTTTTGCCCCATCGTGCATGATGCTAAATAGTTTAATAATAATAATAATGAATCTTACACCCACTAGATAATTCTTGCGGACTTCTAGACGTCTTATAATAATAGGCTTGTCGCTACCGAGTGTTTCTCGCCTTCTTCTGGGTATCATTTATTTGGCTTCAATCTGTTTATAACTTTCGCCGTACATAATCCAAAGAGATACGTCAAAGAATTTCCTCATCCCGTGTCCATCCAGCTCATCTGTTTTACCCGTTGATTTCTATTTCACTTCGATCCTATCTATTTTGGTACTCATTTACTTATTGTTAATCGTAACAAACTATCGTTGCCACTGAATAGCACAGAATTTTTCGCTAACGTACTATTTACGCTTGAACTGGTCACAGAATTTAAGTTTCGAACACCATTTTGAATGTACTTAAACATATCGCATTTTTCTTCCTCACTTATTCGTTAGCGCAATTTCCGTTAGTCTATGGGTCAGCTTATGTTTTCTGAATTAAACATTTTACTTGTGTGGCAGCATGCTCTTCATGTCACCGCATCATGATCTTAATCTAACATGACTGGGATGTCGTGTGCGCTGTCTGCTGGTCTTCGCTTGATTTAACTTATTACATGGACTAGGAGTTGGCATTTGTATCCATTAATCGAAAGTTTGAACCGTCAGCTATTTAAATTCTGGATGAAAACCTTCACCTACGTCGGCAGAAGTTTTCCACAAGAAGGATTCACTTTTCATTCTGCCAGTAGCCTTGCCAGAATATAGCGATGAAGTAGCATGGAGTACAATGACATATTATCTGAGTAGGAGTACGGGTGCTAGGTAAATGACTAAACATATAAAGACTACTATACGAGGGTCGATCAAAAAATTTCATTGTAAGGGCTTTGCTGCAGCGTATATGCGACGTAGAGCGCCGCCGATGGGGGTATATAAGCTGAGAAATATAGGCAAGGGCTTAGTGTGGCATTAGTGTCTTTCCAAAGTGCATGCGGTAAATACGGAAACGTGAACTATGGCGACATTGTTACCAAATACATGAAAACAGGACCAAAGCGCTGATTTAATTCCATTCTCGTCTGCCGAACGACAAACACTGGTAGAAACACATCGGAGAACGAAGAATGTGCATGGGACGACATGTCCATCGAAAACCACCGTTGAGGAGTGGTGCACCAAGTTCCTTGGTGGTCGAAACTAGAGACATGGTGCTGGTAGATATGGGTGGCCAGCAACATCCATTATGGACAACAAGAAGGGGAAGATATTCCAGCGCCTGCCATATAGTCCTGATCTCTCTCCAGGCCATTATCATGCCCTCGGTCCTATCCCACGCTGACTGCAACCGTCACGCAGTAGCACTGCATAGTCACTACTGCAGTACTGGTTATTTTTCGTATTTATGTCCCTCTTAATGACAAAGGCCTTGCCGCAGTGGATACACCGGTTCCCGTGAGATCACCGAAGTTAAGAGCTGTCGGGCGTGGTCGGCACTTGGATGGCTGACCATCCATGCGCTGTTGCCATTTTTCGTGGTGCACTCAGCCTCGTGATGTCAATTGAGGAGCTACTCGACCGAATAGTAGCGGCTTCGGTCAATAATACCATCATAACGACCGGGACAGCGGTGTTCTGACCCCATGTCCCTCCTATCCGCATCCTCCTCGGAGTATGACACGGCGGTCGGATGGTCCCGATGGGCCACTCGTGGCCTGTAGACGGAGAAGTTTTTTATGTCCCTGTTAATACATACCGATAAAACTAAAATCGCACTGGTCTAATCTCTCCATCGAATGGAGAAGTAAATTCCGCTTGTAAGAGGTCCGAGCAGATGTAATTTCGATATATTGCTCATGAGGTCCGAGCAGATGTAATTTCGATGTATTGCTCATGCGCTGCCTGCGATATGCAAGGTATATGAGAATCTCTGACCAGGAAGCCGTGTTGACTGCAGTAGGAACTGTGTAGCTGTAGCAGTATGTTGTTGCTAGTCTGCAGTCTGCTCTGGTCTGGTCAGCCTCGCGCATATGTAGTAATGTCATCTCAAGTCCCATGTAAATGTTTTAAAAATGTCCTAATAATAATCTTTCTCATATAAAGTAATTTTTAACAACCATTCGTTTCAATTTAAAGAATTTACTAATTTCTCCAATCCATGATCATCCCGATTATTGCAAAAGAAAAATCAGTTGTTTCCCTTTCATAAATGACAAATCTATCGGCCAGCATTGCACAGGGCTGTGCCAGAAAAATTTATTGTCAGAGCAGATATATATGCGTTATCCGGTGACTTCATTGAGGTAAGAATTTTTCTCTTTTTTATTCAGAATGATCTTTCAGGGCCATGACGCAGCACTGCTGACGTCCAAAATTTACCAGGTTAAATTCACAGTCAATTATTGAAAAGTTATAAGTGAGCGACAATTTGATTGAGAGGTTAGTTACATTGTATTATTACCAGGTTACGGAAATTATTTTGTTGGGACGTTACACTGAATGTGAACGACATAATTATATTTTTTACTGTTGAGAGGTTTAGGAATTTTTCTGTTTTGAGCTTACATTAAATGATAAAAGAATTTTGTGAGTAGGTTAAATGTGAAAGAAATTATTTTGTGGGAGGTTACACGCTTTAAAAATATATTATTTGTAATAGAAAACAATCCGACGCTTTCCGTCGACACCGGGCATCGCATTAAAGACATGCTGAAAAGCACACACATCAGAAAATTGGAATAGAGATCAACGTAAACATTATTTCGGCCCTTTTTATTGCTCATGGAAACCACGCATTGCATGTTGTACCACCGTAAAGCGAGATTTTCAGAGGTGATGGTTCAGATTGCTGTAGACACCCGTACCTCTAATAATACCCATTAGCATGCCCTCTTGCATGGATGCGTTCCTGTATTCCTCGTGACATACTATCCAAAAGTTCATCAAGGCATTGTTGGTCCAGATTGTCCCACTGCTCGACAGCGATTCGGCGTAGATCCCTCAGAGTGGTTGGTGGGTCACGTCGTACATAAACAGCCCTTTTCAATCTATCCCAGGCATGTTCGATAGCGTTCATGTCTGGGGAACATGCTGGCCGCTTTAGTCGAGCGATGTCGTTATCTTGAAGGAAGTTATTCACAAGATGCGCACGACGGGGGCGCGAATTGTCGTCCATGAAGACAAATGCCTCGCCAATACGCTGCCGATATGGTTGCACTATCGGTCGGAGGATGGCATTTACGTATCGTACAGCCGTTACGGCGCCTTCCATGACCACCAGCGGCGCACATCGGACCCACATAGTGCCACTACAAAACAGTAGGGAACCTCCACCTTGCTGCACTCGCTGGACCGTGTGTCTAAGGCGTTCAACCTGACCGGGTTTCCTCCAAACCCGGTTTGGTTGAAAGTATATCAGACAGTCATTGGTGAAGAGAACGAGATGCCAATCCTGAGTGGTCTATTTGGCATGTTGTTGGGCCGATCTATACCACGCTGCAAGGCGTCGTCGTTGCAAAGATGGTACTCGCCATGGACGTCGGGAGTGAAGTTGCACATCATGCAGCCTATTGCACACAGTTTGAGTCGTAACACGACGTCTTGTGACTGCACGAAAAGCATTATTCAACATAGTAGCGTTGCTGTCAGGTTTCCTCCGAGCCATAATCCGTATTTAGCGGTCATCCACTGCAATAGTAGCCCTTGGGCGGCCTTAGCGAGGCATGTCATCGATAGTTCCTATCTCTCTGTATCTCCTCCAAGTCCGAACAACATCGGTTTGGTTAACTCCGAGACGCCTGGACACTTCCCTTGTTGAGAGCTCTTCCTGGCACAATGTAACAATGCGGACGCGATCGAACCGCGGTACTCTCCGTCAAGGCATGGTTGAACTACAGACAACACGAGCCATGTACCTCCTTCCTGCTGCAATGACTGGAACTGATCGACTGTCTGACGCTCTGCCTCTAATAGGCACTGCTCATGCACGGTTGTTTACATCTTTGGGCGGGTTTAGTGACATCTCTGAACAGTCCAAGTGTCTGTGTCTGTGATACAATATCCACAGTCAACGTCTATCTTTAGGAGTTCTGGGAGCCGGGGTGATGTAAAACTTTTTTTGCTGTGTTTATTTGGACCGTCACCGACTATACACGGCAAAAAACCGAGTTGCAGATATGTGGCCAGAAAATTCGCCTCGCTACTTTGAGAGACAACATGTATAAACAACTGGTGCAGGTGTGAAAGATTTATTTCCAAAAAATAAGCCTACACTCTAGGTTTTCATCGATTTGAAAGACATTTGCTGAACGTAAGTTCGGGCAGATGTGTTTATTTTGAATGTGAATAAAGACAGCCAACGGCCTTGCCGCAGTGGTAAGACTGGTTCCCGCGAGATCACCGAAGTTTAGCGCTGTTAGGCTTGGTTGGCACTTGGGTGGGTCGCCATAAGAAGTAGCGACACAGGTCACGAAAACTGACAGCGGCCAGGAGAGTGGTGCGCTAACCACATTGTTCTCCAAATCCGCATATGGAGATGCTTAAGGGCTGTGCATGGCACGGCGGCCGGTCGCTGCCCCTAAGCCTTCAAGGCCTGTTCGGGCTGTACTTTGCGGATGAAGGTATTTTCTTTGCATATACTGTTTCGCTTTCGTGGTATGATTCACTGAACATTTTAGACACACTTTGTCCAACACTTTGCCCTTGTGTCTAGCGCGAGACTACCGCAGGTACAGACGAAAAGGAAATAAACGTGAAATGAAAGAAATGTTTAAAAATAAAAGTGGAGCAAACGTGGAATGCACGTGGAGGCACCAGAGGGCATATCGCAAGTGGCAGCGGAAATAAAAGGAATACCACCTGCGCGTGTGTAAGTGCAGGCCGTGTCTCGGACTGACGGGAAAGAAAAATTCAGCAGTGCAGTCCATTACAGCACTCGTGCTTGCGGCGGGCGCCGCTCGTCAGCTGTTGTCTGCCGCACGGTGAGTAGCGGAGCCGAAGCTTCAGCTGCAGCGGGCGCGCGCTGCCCGACCCACCGAAACGGCGGCGGGGGCGGCGGCGGCGGCGGCGGCGGCGTAGCAGGCACTCGCGGCCGGCCCAGGCGTGCCGGAAATAGCACGCCAACACACACACACTCACACACACACGTCTGGCGCGCCGTGCAGCCGGCACGACGCATGACGGAGCAATTCGCGGATCCGACCGCCGCACTGCCCGTTGCCCGCGTCGCTGGTTTTACGGTTACAGAGCTCTGCATTCGTTACTCAGCTGCTGAAAATTTTATGTAGGAGAGCGCGGATATGCATGTCGCTCATATTCCGGCGTTAGTTTTAATGTGACACAATATATACATTTTTTCTGTGTCTTACTTTTTCTTACTCAAATTGAAACATGTCTGCTACATCGTTGTCGCTTTCACTCTGGGGAAATATCTGATGCAACTCTCCATACTACTCACAAGGGAAACTCCCCACCGCACCTGTTCCCCATCAGATTTAGTGGTAAAACGATTCAGTGGACAGCCCGTCAAAAACTGAACACAGATCAAGCATGAAGATAGGCAGAATGTGTGCTGAACTGTAAGAAAAGAAGACTACAAAGGGGGAGATCCGTATCCAACTCCTCCTCCATTTTTTTTTCTAAAAATTATGAACCTTCCATCCGGTCATTGACGTGTCTGTTCTTCTTCTGTAGTTTTGGTAGTTGTCATACTATACACTGATTATAGAATATGAGTCATGTGATAAGAATGTATTAGCGAGTAAAGTAAATGTGATAAACAGTGACAGCAGACCTGTCACAGAAATGAAAGCAACAAGTAAAAGGGCGTGACATGCAAAGGAATTCATGAGTGAAAACTTCCAAAACGGTTCGCAGGTGTCGTAACGTGTGGTACTCGTGTAGAACAAATAGGAGGTATGTGCGTCTAGAGGTCCCTTCCTTATATCACGCTGTCGCAAAAAGGATGTTACGCCTGGACACAGACACAAATTTGAATACAACGAACAAACACGTGAGTGCCGGCCGGACAATTCGTATTTTTGTGAAAACAAAAAAATGGGCAATGAGGGAGATCTGAAGACGTATGTAGCCCTTCGCAGGCCAACAACATGACCACATAACCACGGCGCCTTGGCTATTGAGTCGCTCAATGTTGCACTTCTTGACGATGGACCTTTCAATGTTTCTACTTTTCTTCTTTTTTCATTGCTCAGTACACCTTCTTCCTGTTTTCATGCTTGATCAGTTTTCAGTTTTTAACGCGTTATCCCGTGAGACATCTTACCACTACATCTGAGGGGGCGCCATGGGGAGTTTCCCTTGTCAGTGCTGCATCCTCCTCTATATCTCTCCATAACTACTGCAAACTACATCCATTTAAACTTCCTTACTGTAGTCAAGTTTTGTTCTCCTCCTACAGTTTTCAACCTTCCCTGTCCCCTCTCTCCCACACACACACTCACACAACACACACACCTCTTTCCTACCATTAGCAGATTTCTTGATGTGTCCAGGGACTCTCTTTTAGTCAAATTGTGCCGCATATTTCTTCAGTAGCTTCTTATTCTTCTTCTTCTTGAGTAGCGCTATAGCCCTGATCCTTGGCTTCCTCAACAGTCTTTCTCAACACTTCACGGTTACTTGCTGCTCATTTCCAGCCATTTACATACTGGTGATATGCATTATTACCTCGTCGGTCGATCTTCTTCTATGTCTCCCTTTTCACCTAACTGAGTGGACCACACCTTTAATCATTTTCTTTGGAATTCTATCCTCTGCCATTCTCTCCAAGTCTCCTAGCCATCGTATTGGCTGTGATTTCACGAATTTCACTATGTCCCTGCCTTGTATTAACTCTTGTAATTCGGCATTGTAGCGTATTCTCCAGCCTTCTTCCTCCCTTATTGGCCTATAGATTTTGCGTAGTATTTACCGCTCAATGGTCCTTAGTGCATTTTTATAGTGTTCTGTCAACGTCCATACCTCTGACCCGGATGTGATAACTGGGCGGACTAGGAATTATATATTAGCAGTTTTGTTTTTCTTGTAGCAAGGCTACTTTTGAAAAGTTGAGTGTTTGTAAAGTAAGCTCTGTTTCCTGCTTGTATTATTTCCTTATAGCCCTTCCAACACTGTTATCATTTGTTATTAGCGCTCCCAAGTAGTTAAAAGAGGACACTCCTTTGAAGCATTTCCCATTGATGTTTAGGTTTTTAGTGGTTCTTCTGGCCTTGGATTGTGACATTACCATATATTTTGTTATGTTTTCATTTACTATGAGGCCAATTTTTAAGGCTTCTGTTTCCATTGCCCGGTATATTTCTAGGAGTGTATTGGTATTTCTTCCTCCTATAGCAGTGTCATCAGCGTATGCACATATCTGGCTAGTTTTCATAAATATGGTGCCCCTTTTGTTGATTTTATTTACTACACTTTGCAGGGCTATATTGAATGGGACAGTGGGGAGACTATGACCTTGCTTCACACCTTTATTAAACTCAAAGCTTTCACTTATTCTCCTAAGGACCTTTACTTTTGTTCTTGTCTCTGTATTGTCATTCTGATTAGCCTTATTAGTTTAGCACATATACCAACTTCTTTCAGTACTCTGTATAGTTCTTGCCGATTTATGCTGTCAAAGACTTGTTTGAAGTTTCTGAATAGGAAATGCAGATCTATCTCATATTCTTAGAACTTTTACATCATTTCTCTTATCACAAATATGTGATCAGGTGTTCCTGTGTCAGGTGAAAGCCACATCTCATTAGTTACACAATTTACTGATCCAGTCTTCAGCATTCTTTTGAAGTACCACGTTTCAAAGCATCTATTCACCTTCAATGTTATGCGCTAAATAGTATAGGTTCCCAGATAAGTGGCTCGAAGATTTCTTAAGTAACAGAACCCAGAATGTTGTCCTCGACGACTAATGTTCACCAGAGACAACAATATCGTCAGGAGCGTCTCAGGGAAATTAGACGGGACTGCTGTTGTTTTCTACTTGCGTAAATGAGCTGGCTTACAGTGTGGGCAGCAATCTGCTGTTTTTTGCTGGTGATGGTATAGTGTAAGAGAATATGTCGAAGATGAGTGACTGAAGGATGATACAAGATGACTTTGACAAAAATTTCTAGCTGGTTTGATGAATAGCACCTGGCTCTAAGTGTAGAAAAATGTAAGTGAGCCGTGTGCGGCTCGCGTTCTTGCCGCTCATAACTTGGCGTCTTGTAACAGCAGAGTTTGCTAGTATTGTTTGTCCGCGAGTGGCAGCAGCAGCGGTTAGCGATAGCCGGTAGTGTGGTACTATCTTTGGTGCGACTGCTTGTATTTCCGGGTCGTCGTGTGTGTCAGGCATTTCGGCTTCTGACGGAGCAGCGGGGAGGTCCGTAGCGTAAGGGCAGGCCAGGACCGCTGGTGGTGTGCAGGCACTGTTGGATTGAGGGGCTGTAGCCGACGACCGAACCCAGGATGTTTGAAGTTGAGTGAACCTTATCCAGTAGTGAAACCTCCACTGTTTGAGGTCTCCCTGTTGTTTCCGTGTTGCTGCTCCCAGGGTTGGTGAGACCAACCGCAACAAGTGGAGTCTGTCAGGTTGGCAGAAGCTATTAGCCGCCTTCTACTGCTTGATATTAGTTTGAATTTGGTGTTGTTATTGCTGAAGTGCTACCAGCGGTATCTTACTGCCTAGTGGCAGCTAAGGCCCCAGTTACCTGCCCTGGAGGTTAGCGTAATTTTCGGCAGTGTACTTTTCCTCGTCTTATCGATGCTGTCCGGCATGGCGTGTAATTTGACAGCTTTCCTGATTGCGGTATGTGTGGTGTCACCGCCAGACACCACACTTGCTAGGTGGTAGCTTTAAATCGGCCGCGGTCCATTAGTACATGTCGGACTCGCGTGTCGCCACTGGCAGTGATCGCAGACCGAGCGCCACCACACGGCAGGTCTCGAGAGACTTACTAGCACTCGCCCCAGTTGTACGGACTACATTGCTAGCGACTACACGTACGAAGCCTTTCTCTCAATTGCCGAGAGACAGTTAGAATAGCCTTCAGCTAAGTCCATGGCTACGACCTAGCAAGGCGCATTAACCATATCTGGAGAGAGTCTCACTTGTATTATCAAGAGAAATGTACCACAAAGAATTAAAGTTAAGTATACGAGAAGCTCCGTTCTTTTCTTTATAGCTTTCATCACGTATCCTGTTTCAGACTTAACGCAAGACGGCTTGAGTTGACGCGTGCCCTTTCGGCTACCTCCCTTGTGTCTAGACTGTCTTGTCTAGACACAGCAGTATGGACAATTCCTTACCTTGTCTAACTTGGTTATAGTGGTTTCTTCTGCCTTTTGGTGTTTTAAACACCAGATTCTGGAGATGCAGTGCTATCTATCAATTCGCCCTCGTCTGATTATTCCATCGTTGTACTGGTTATCTGGCGTTAGGCAGATTTGGTAAGATGGTTGATCGGAGTTTAAGCCGTCTCTAGTTTGAGTTGCCTTCCTTAGGTGAACATTACTTTTTTCTGCCAGTCTCACCGCTTGCACAGCTGTAGTGACCTTCCACAGGTCGACACGTGGAGCACTGTCTCTGGATCACTCCGTCTTACTTTGTCCAGTTCTCATAATTGTTTAAAATTTACCTTAATGTTTTAACGTTTAATTGCCTTCCTCACTTGTAATTCAGGCCTTCAGTTGTTGAGTATTCTGAAGTTGCTTGTGGCCTTCAGCCGACTAATAATTTGCAATTCTTTCTTAATAAGGCCTTCAGCCGTCAGTGGAGTAAATTCCTTTTAAAATGATTGTTGAAAATTATTTCCTCGAACAACGTGTATGTGTTTACTGTAGCCAACGGTAGCTGATTACGGTCCCATCCACAATCGTTGCCTTATCCTGCCTGCCTCTGACTATTAGTTCACAGTCAATGCAGACGAGTAGGAGAAATAAACCTGTATCGTTCGGATACAGCATTAGTAGGGACCTGCTTGACACAGTCAAGTAGTTTAAATATCTGTGCGTAAAGCTACAAAGTGAGATGAAATGGGACGAGCATGTAATGTCTGTGGTAGGGGAGGCGAATGGTCGGCGTCGGTTTATTGACAGAATGTTAGTAAAGTGTGGTTCATCCGTAGAGACGATCGCACGCAGGCCGCTAGTGCGACGTGCTGTTGATTGTTGCTCGAGTGTCTCAGATCCATACCAGATCGGATTAGAGGAGGGCATCGAAGCAAATCGGAGGCGGGCTGATACATTTGATACCGGTAGGTTTGAACAACACCCTAGTGTCACGGAGATGCTTCGGGAACTGAAGTGGGATCCCTGGAGGGAAGCCGACATTATTTTCTCGGAGCACTGATGAGAAAATTCAGAGAACCGCGTTTGGAGCTCGTTACAGAGCGATCCTATTGCGGCAACACACATTCTGGTAAGTAACACGAATGTAAGACACGATAAATTACGATTCATACAGTGCCATATAGACAGTCATTTTTCCCGCGCTCTGTCTGCGAGTGAAACAGGAAGGGAAAAGACTAGTAGTGGTACCCTCCGCCACGCACCGTACAGTGCCTTGCGATAGTGACAGGCACACACTCATATATATATATATATATATATATATATATATATATATATATATATATATATATATATGGCGGTAGTATCGCGCACACAAGGTAGAAATGAGAAATGGGTAGTTCATTGGCGGAGGTGTCATTTGTGCTCAGATGATTCTTTTAACAAACTATATGATTATGGCCTCACGACGGGAATTAATAGACTTTGAATGAGGAACGGTAGTTGGAGCTAGACACGGGAGAAATTCCATTCCGGAAATCGATATGGAATTCATTATTCCCAGATTCACGCTGGCAAGAGCGAGCGAGAATACCGAATTCCAGGCATTAGTTCTCACCACGGACAAAGCAAAGGCCGACGGCCTTCACCTAACGGCAGAGAGAAGCGGCATTTGTGTAGAGTTGTCGGTGGCAACAATGCGTGCAATAACAGTACAAATTAATGTGGGGTGTGCGACGAATGTATCCGTTAGGACTGTGCGCCAAAATGTGGCGTTAATGGGCTATGACAGCAGACGACCTACTCGAGTGTCGTTGCTAACAGCACGATATCGCCTGCAGACCCTCTACTGGCTCCTGATCATATCTTTTGGATCCGAGACGACTGGGAAATCGTGGCTTGGCCAGATGAGTCCCGATTTCATTTGGTAAGAGCTGATGGAACGGTTCGTGTGTTGTGCAGATTCCACGAGGCCACGGACCGAGGCCGTCAATAAGGCACTGTGCAAGCTGGTGGGGGCGTCATAATGTTGTAGGCTGTGCTAACGTGGAATCGATAATGTCCTCTGGTCCAACTGTACCGACCATTGACTGGAAATACAGTTGGAGACCATTTACAGCCATTCATGGACTTCATGTTCCCAGACAAGGATGGAATTGTTGTGGATGACAGTGTGCCATGTCACCGTGCCTCAATTGTTCGCGACTGGATTGAAGAACATTGTGGAATATTTGAACGAATGATTTGTCTTCCCATACTGTCCGACCTGAATCCCATCGAACATTTATGGGACTTAAAAAAAAAACCTGTACCAGGAACACTTTCGCAGTTATGGACGGCTATAGAGGCAACGTGCCAACTGCCTTGCCCCAGTGGTAACGCCGGTTCCCGTCAGATCAACGAAGTTAAGCGCTGTAGGGTTGGGCTAACGCTTGGATGGACGACTATCCGGCCTGCCGAGCGCTGTTGGCAAGCGGGGTGCACTCAGCCCTTGTGAGGCAGCCGGCCGCGGTGGCCAAGCGGTTCTAGGCGCTTCAGTCCGGAACCGCGCGACTGCTACGGTCGCAGGTTCGAATCCTGCCTCGGGCATGGATGTATGTGATGTCCTTAGGTTAGTTAGAACTACTTAAACCTAACTAGGGCACTGATGACCTCTGATGTTGAGTCCCATAGTGCTCAGAACCATTTCAACCATTTGTGTGATACAACTCTTAATAAATTTGTTACTTATGAGCATTATTATATAATTTGTATCTTTCGGCAACAATATAAACTTTTTTCTCTTTTTATGTTTCTGCAACAATGTATTGCTAACAATGTGAAAGAAAGTGCTCTAAATTTCGATTTCAGAGTCTCGTATGTATTCTGATGCAGAAGAGCCTTCGCTATCTTACTTGTGAACAGTAACGTTAACTGTGTGTATTAATTACGATATGTGCCGTGCCAATTACTCTAAACGGAGTCTATCTGTAAAAGAAATTCATTACGAAGAATGGGTGCCAACAGCACGCAGAATGGGTTCCTCATCAGTCAATCACAAGACAATGACTAACTGTTATATATTGCAACTGTACCCTGTTAGAAAATGCATCTGCTGAAAATTTTACGAATTAACTCAGTACCTAATGTCAGCTCACAAAGTTCGTTCAGGCCCTAAAAGTGTTTCTTAATTGAAACAGATAGCTTTACTGTGGTTTTTTTCTGTTATATGAAGTGCTGCACTGCATGATCCTGAAATCAATCAGTACTCGGCTGCTTGCCACATCATTTGCTTTAAGCTGATATTGTAAATGAGAACTTTGTTATCTTTCCGAGAAATGTTGCCAACTATCCACGCAATATTGCAAGGCTCGACATTGAAGTGATGTTGCAATTTACGTTCAGACTGTAAGGATAGACTTTTGAAATGTGACCAGACGACCCTATTTGGCTGGGAGACACACGATTCTTGGAGTTCAGTATCCTTGTCCCAGTCGGGTTCTGTCGCAATGCCCAAATGATCAGGTTTTTAAAAGTCTTATTAAACCTTCGTCGTGATAATGCTAATAACTTGTTTCAAGAGTATCAATATGCAGCAGTTTGCACTCCTCAGGAAACAGAGAAATGGAGCAGAGAAAAAGCTGTCACTGATATGCCTTGGCTGTAAATGATCCAGAACTCCACATCCGAACACATCTTATGAAACTATTTCTAGCATCGTGGAATTTTTGTTATGTCTTCCCGAACAAAATGTGTATTTTCTTTAATGAATAAGATCCGGACATCTGAGGAAACTCATATGAAAGTGCAAACATGTAAAGCAATATTAGTCGTGAAAGTTATTTAGGAATATTGTTGTTCGTAACTCTATAATTTTTAAAGGGCAGCCAACATCCGCTGAATCAGACTCGTTGACCACAGAAGTTTAGCGACGTGAAAAAAGTGGGTGGTAAAAGCTGCATTGTTGCATTCCGAGCAGTAACAAGTTATAAAATCGGTCACATCTTCGACTCCCAGAAATAGGGTCACTTTACTTTAGTGAAATATTTGCAAATAAATGAAAAGATTGTTTTAAACTGAAGTGATATTTTGCCTCGTTCATAACAAAGAATCACATTAACATAAAAGTGATGTTCGCTGATTGTTGTCATACAAAATGAAAAACATTTCACACAAACAATTAACTTACTCAAAATTTACTCTTTGCACTCTAATGAAATACCTTTAACTGAAAGAGGAGGGTGGAGAATAATTTGAATTATGAAAACGTGACCGATAATATACCCTGGAAACCAAAATGTAAATACCTTTGAACGAACTGGAATGTTTACAATACAAATTACTCGGCTTGCGCTTGGAGCAAATAAGAATTATTTTCATTTTATCTTTCTCCAAATGTGTCATCACTATATGAAAACATTTCAGTATCATCCCATATCCTCAGTCAAATAAGAAACCATGCCCCGTTCTGCACGGCCGTCATCAAACATCCTCACTCACCGACCACACAACACACACCCTCACAGCAAACTCTCTCTCTCTCTCTCTCTCTCTCTCTCTCTCTCTCTCTCTCGCATACTCTTACTACAGTCTCTGGTGGCCAAGGAAGTCATGTAATTCATTTGTTCAGGTATCGAAATAAGATCATAATGCAGAAATTGCATACAAAACTGTCATTTCTGATGATATATAAACCTTTCTACTTCTTTGTTTTTGGCATGTACAGGTCCACAATCACAGTCATTTGCTTGAAGAAAGCCACTTTCCACGCTGCGCTGTTGTCCTACAGGTTGGAAGTTACTAAACTATATGAAAAAAAACGTAAATTAGTTACAAACTAGGGCGTGCACACACTTTACTCATCATGTAAACGTCACAACATATTTTCGGATTTAAGTTAGGACATGTTCGATATGCCTGTCATCATTGGCGGTGATGTGACACAGACGAGTAGGAAAATTCTGTTTGATCCGTCAATGGCTGTTTTCAGCTCAGCAATGGATTTGAGGTTATTGCTGTCTTTAACATAGCCACACAAAAAGGAGTCGCATGTGTTCACATCCGGAGAATATAGCGGCCAGTGGCCTCGGGAACCCCAGAGCCAGAACGCGGTCCACAAAGTGCTCCTCCAGAACATCAAAAACTCTCCTGCTTCTATCGGGTCGAGCTCCGTTTTTGCATGTACAACATCTTGTCGAAATCAGGGTCACTTTGGATAATGGGGGTGAAATCACCATCCAAAACCTTCACGTACGGTGCCGTAGTCACCGTGCCATCAGGAATATCGCACGGATTATTCCGTGCCTGGACATTGCACACCACACAGTCACCCGTTGAGGGTGAAGAGACTTCTCGCTAACGAAATGCGGATTCTGTCCCCGAAATGCGCCAGTTTTCCATATTGACGAACGCATCCAAATGAAAATGGCTTTCGTTGCTAAACCAAACCGTGCATGCGCAAACAAACGCAAATCGTTCAATAGTTATAACGATTTCATTTCATATAGTTCAATAATTGTCATCCTGCAAGCCGTTGTGGCCGAGCGGCTCTAGGCGCTTCAGTCCGGAACCGCGCTGCTGCTACGGTCGCAGGTTCGAATCCAGCCTCGGGCATGGATGTGTGTGATGTCATTAGGTTAGTTATGTTTAAGTAGTTCTAAGTCTAGGGGACTGATGACCTCAGATGTTAAGTCCCATAGTGCTCAGAGCCATTTGAACCATTTTAATTGTCATTCTGTATTTGGAAAATAGTTCAGCAGCTAGCTAATATCTCCACATTGGTCATTATTAAGCCACACCACAGCAGAAATTGTTACGTGTATTGCATTATACACGGTCCAGACACATTAATGTGACCACTGACAATGTTTGACGTAAATGTGCAATAGCCACTTACAGACGGTAAGTGGCAACACGAGCAGTGGAGGATATAAAAGCCCGTCGGGGGGATGGTGCAAACACTGCAGTCGTCGTCGTAATACGGCAACAGAGAAATGTCCAAACGGGCATCATCGTTGGCTTTCGGGCCAAGGTTGGAAATATTTCTGAAATGGCTAAGTCTGCAAACTATTCGCGTGCTGCCGTGATTCAAGTAAATAGCTACTGGACTAATGATGCTATAAAAAACCGGCACCATGGGGCATAGATGACAGGGGTGATGGATGGCTGCAGTAGTGTGTACAGGCGAATAGACGTGTAACTGTTGAGTAACTGGCCGCCCAGGTGAACCAACGACCATTCAGCAAACATTACTGCGTGTGGGCCTCCGCAGCAGGCACTTGGTTCATGAACCCATGCCGACTGCTGTTCATCGTAACGCAGGCTGTAATTAAAAAAAAAAAAAAAGTTCAAATGGGTCTGAGTTCTGACCACTATGGGACTTCACTTTTGAGGTCATCAGTCCCCTAGAACTTAGAACTACTGAAACCTAACTAACCTAAGAACTTCACACACATCCATGCCCGAGGCAGGATTCGAACCTGCGACCGTAGCGGTCACGCGGTTCCACACTGAAGCGCCTAGAACCGCTCGGCCAACCCGGCCGGCTGGAATTAACACGCCAATACTTCAGTCGGACGTCCCCTAAGTGGATCACATTTTATGCTCCATCGGACAGACGGCTGTTGGCGTGTCTGAAAAGTCTAAAATGAAATACCTTTCAACAATTGTCGGAATGGCTAAATGGCTCTGAGCACTATGGGACTCAACTGCTGTGGTCATAAGTCCCCTAGAACTTAGAACTACTTAAACCTAACTAACCTAAGGACAGCACACAACACCCAGCCATCACGAGGCAGAGAAAATCCCTGACCCCGCCGGGAATCGAACCCGGGAACCCGGGCGTGGGAAGCGAGAACGCTACCGCACGACCACGAGATGCGGGCAATTGTCGGAATGGTCCAGGCCACAAGAGAGAGCGTTGTGGTTTGGATATTTTGGCCGCATTCTCTCGGTGATCGCGTCGTCCTGGGAGGCATACTAGATCAACACAAATACGAATCTATCCTTGAAGACCATGTCCATCCCTACGTACAGTTTGTTTTTCCTCGCCACGATGGCATCTACCAGCAGGACAATGCAACGTGTCACACAGATCACAACGTATTTTCATGGTTCTAAGAGCACCAAGACGAGTGTAGCTTACTGAGATGGCCACCAATCTCCCCAGACTAGAAACTAATCGACGGAATGCCTCAATCGGAACATTCGCACCATGGATCCTCTACAGAGAAACGTAGCACAGTTTACCAAGCGAATGAAGTTGGCATAGCCCCAGCATCCCTGTCAGTACCTTCCAGAATCTGACCGACTCGCTTCCTGCACGTCTCGAAGCGGTCCACGCTGCAAAACGTGGTTAGTCAGGCTTTAGACAGTTGTTCACATTAATGTGGGTGGACAGTGTATATTCTACATATTCCTGCTTGGGAAAAAACATGTGTTGTGTCCCTGAAGAGAGTTTCCCGCCGGCTGGTGTGTCCGAGCGGTTCTAGGCGCGTCAGTCTGGGACCGCGAGACCGCTACGGACGCAGGTTCGAATCCTGCCTTGGGCATGGGTGTGTGTGATGTCCTTAGGTTAGTTAGATTTCAGTAGTTCAAAGTTCAAGGGGACTGATGACCTCAGATATTATGTCCCATTGTGCTGAGAGCCATTTGAACCATTTTGAAGAGTTTCGCACAACTGCAGCTGGTTTGGGCACAACGGTCCCAGACGTGAAGTCCATATAGCAGCCCTTTTCTAGCTATTGTCGCTGTGATACCACACATCTCATTTCATTGTGATAAGCTTAATATTTAAATTTATATCTCATATAAAAACATGTATTGTTTTCGGAAACGTTTGTCTTGCTATTGCCAATATTGTGTATGTTTTGCCACCACCTTCAAGCCGGTTCCAAAACCAGCAACCAGGCGAGCGACCACGCGGCCTTCCTAATCTAAATTCTGTATTGGCACTGTGGTGGGGATGGCTACCACACGGCGAACACAGACGCTTATTGACTGGGCCTCGTACTTAACTGGGAGCGGGACCTTCTAATAATAACACCGGGTACGGTCATGCAGTATTTGTCATTGACCACCCCCTACGCCGTGAATGCCTCCACACCAGCCCTCGACCCGATCTAGGTCATCGAGGCTCACCTACATCAAGCTGCAGCTCCCAGTAGCAAGTGGTCAGCAGGGCGCGCCTAGTCATGGTGTGAATGCCTCCACACCAGCCCTCGACCCAATCTAGATCATCAAGTCCCACCTACATCAAGCTTCAGCTCCCAGTAGCAACTGGTCAACAGGGCGCGCCTAGTCATGGTGTGAATGCCTCCACACCAGCCCTCGACCCAATCTAGATCATCGAGACACACCTACATCAAGCTGCAGCTCGCAGTAGCAACTGGTGAGTAGTGCGAGCCTAGTCATGGTGTGAATGCCTCCACACCAGCCCTCGACCCAATCTAGATCATCAAGTCCCACCTACATCAAGCTTCAGCTCCCAGTAGCAACTGGTCAGTATTGCGAGCCTAGTCATGGTGTGAATGCCTCCACACCAGCCCTCGACCCAATCTAGATCATCGAGTCTCACCTACATCAAGCTGCAGCTCCCAGTAGCAACTGGTGAGTAGTGCGAGCCTAGTCATGGTGTGAATGCCTCCACACCAGCCCTCGACCCAATCTAGATCATCGAGTCCCACCTACATCAAGATGCAGCTCCCAGTAGCAACTGGTCAGCAGGGCGCGCCTAGTCATGGTGTGAATGCCTCCACACCAGCCCTCGACCCAATCTAGATCATCGAGTCCCACCTACATCAAGCTGCAGCTCCGAATTGCAACTGGTCAGTAGTGCGCGCCTAGTCCTGATGATGCAGGAGCCGAACTTGCGCCTTCGAGCTGGGGTCAACCTCAGGCTGTCATGAACTGAATAACGGACACCTTCAAGGGTTTCTTGGTTCGCACACCATGCCTGGATGCCTACTGCACATGACAAATAATGAGGTGGTAGCTGGTCGCTGCATTTTCATCTGATGGCGTGGTCAGCCCACACATGAGTTTGCCTCCAGTGCACATCAGGCATCTGGAGGCCTTACATAGGTGTGAGCTCATCGGGAAATGATCTGTTGCTTCTTCCGCTTTGTGGCCTGGCGCCGTTGTTCTGCTTAATGGTGCCGCCTGCTACGCCAGGCTAGCGCCAAGGTCTAGCGCCCAGCCATAGCTGTGGGTTCTTTGATTGCTCTGGGAGACGTTTCATGGGATCTATAACATACGAATTATTACTTCAATTTTTCTACTTTGAAACAATCCTTTTCCACAGGAATGTCTGGTAATTTACAACTACCATTGACTATTAAAGCAGCACTATATGCACTAATTAACAAATTGTCCGCTTGAAGTACAATGTTCAATATTTACAGAAGTACATTTCCCCCGAAACTTGAATAGCTCTTTTTCAGGTACCGAACTGGGGAGTCACCTTCATTCTCAGCTCTATATTGATATCCGTGTGATGGCGCTGCTGTGCTGAGAGAGATGGTGTGTCTTCTGTACCCTCTTGCATTCGTCACTGTGGATTGCAGCGAGACATCACTAAGGTCTGAGGTATCGGTGCACATCGCTGACTGTGGTGTGGGAAGGCTCTCTTCGGACGATACGACAAACAGTGCATTTGTGATTTAATGATGGCTGATGAACTGATTATTTGTTCCTATTGCCAAGCTAACCAGTTTTCAACGCTTTCTCGATATATTGTATGGTCAACAATGCTCAGATTACCCTGGCCCATAACAACTACTTACGCTGCCATCAGCTCTTTCGCAGCCCAAATAAAAAAGCTCACGTCCTGCCTTCAGCGCCGACTGTATCAGTAAGATTAGCACAAAAAATTAACTCAAAATCGAATTTGGAAAATGCATTGTTTAAATGTTACTCACAGATTATATTATGATAAATTATGGTCAGTACTAAGAGGCAAAACTTTATGGTTCACGTCAAGTGCAGTTATGTCGATGACATTATATCCAGGATTGACTGTAAAAATTGGCAGCTCCGGGAGTGTGGCCAATATTATGTCATATAACCGCGCTTTACCACTTGGCAAAATCTGAAAACTGTCTCACATGTATACATGTTCTCGTCCCTGTTTTATGTGTACGTTAGGTCTTTTTACGTTGTTAACATTATTACAATGAAATCAATATTTTTGTATTATGTTTTCATCACAAATGAGCAAGCTCATGCTAGAAAGACGTGTAAGATATCATTTGTGACGCTGTAGAGAGGAATATTTAGATGAGTTATATTTTGAAAGATGCAGGGTTTTACTCTGAGTCCAACCCGATAGATGGCCATGTCCTGGGATGTAAGCTTGTCAGTTTCGCAACAGCTGGCGTCTGGAGGATTCTCAGCAGGACAAGTAAGCCTCTGTGGACTGTGGGATTCCCGCCGTTGTCTGAAGCAGGGAGCTGATGAGATGATCTTACGTAATCTACTTGAAGTTGATTGTCGAGAGGAGTCAAATTCATGTTGGATGTTGTGCTCAGAATATGCTAGGTTTTCTTAACAGTTAAGGACTCTCCAACGATTTGAAGTACACTTCCACGAACATTAAGCGGGAAATAATGAGGAAAGTGCGATCACATAAGATAGAAAACGAAATTTGTAACTGCACTGAGGATTAGACGAGGGAGTTGTACCATGGAACAGTTCTCAAACTTTCATTCCAGCCAGCCTTTGAAGTTTAATATTTCTTATTATTCCATATTTAAATGATAACATTCACTTTTTGACTGTTGCAGTATTTTCTGAAAATATAAAAATGACCCCGAAAAATAACGCTTTTCCAAATGTGAAAAATTGTTCCAAGGTACATGATGGTCATATACTTAAAAATATTCCGTTCGTATTTAAAAGTGTTGCAATCGAGAAATTCTTATGATTGCTGTATTAGAGAGTTTATGTGCTGTATTATTACATACCTGAGATACCTTGCTAAACCCACAGGACAGGACAGGTAGTCTAAGTTGTGGAAAAGGGCCAAAATAAATGGCTGTCAGTTACACTCGAACATACAACCTTTTATTTGATCAAACATTACAGGAGCAAAGAAAATTTGAAAAAAAACACAGCTTAAGTTTTGGACCTTATTTAGCGGCTGAATGCGCCCTACAATATCATGTCCTGAGGGCAGGACCACTTTAATTCAAAAACGGCTGAAAGCCAATATCTTAAAGATCAACCAGAATCATAAATTTAAAAGGCGAAGCCTTATCTTAAAACAATAATTCAAAATCGGCTGAAGGCCCCAAGAATCTGACACTTTAAGAGCAAAATAACTTAAATTCAAAATCGGCTGTAGGTCCAACACCTAAGACTCAATAACATTAATTTTAAAAAATGCCAAAGGCTTTACACAAAACAGTTCTTAACTTAGGCTGAAAGCCCAAACCATGTGACGCCTTATGGGCAAAACAACCTTAATTAAAAATCGGCTAGATGGCATACAAGTACAAACAACAAGAACAAACAATAAAAGGCAGTACACTCAAGAGCGCTCAGAAGTTCTGAGGGTCGGTCTGGAAGTAAAACACTGATGCTCACTTAGGTGAGACAGGTAGTCGGCGCCGGCCGCGGTGGTCTAGCGGTTATAGGCGCTCAGTCCGGAACCGCGCGACTGCTACGGTCGCAGGTTCGAATTCTGCCTCGGGCATGAATGTGTGTGATGTCCTTAGGTTAGTTAGGTTTAAGTACTTCTAAGTTCTAGGGGACTGATGACCACAGATGTTGAGTCCCATAGTGCTCAGAGACATTTGAACCAAGGTAGTCGGCCCAACCATTGTCTGTCTGACGACAACCCAAACGACAGACAGTCAGTGGACCCACCGACAGGATAACCGCCGCTTCACCCGACCAGCGCACAACAGGGAGTTCAATGGAACAATGTAGAAGGTATTGATGCCCACACCAATTATACGTTGAGCTGTCAAACTACACACCGTGAAACGTCCCCTTAGAAAAATTTATACAGGACTGTGCTTATTCTGACACACAATATTTTGTTAGCGCAACGCAATCTGACTTTCAATAATCCCTACAAAAGAATGGGCCCTGACTAACATTAACCTATACGTTTCACAAATCACTTACCTTACAAAAATCTTCGCTACTCAAGCTACTGCAATACAGCGAGCGCCACTACTGCCAGCTAAGTAAAAGATTCTTAGTACTGAAGGCACTAACTACTGATAGGCATAGTTAGTAAATGAAAGATTTTGATAGAGAACAAACAATGTATTTACCTCAATAGTCATATTATATATAGCAGTTCATGACAGTCTTACAAATTTCAAAACTCCGCCATCTCTCTCCCCACATCCATCACTGCTGGCGGCTCACCTCCAACTGCGCAACGCTACGCGCTGTTCACATCCAGCTGCCGCTGCCCAACACTACAATGGCAGACAACAATGCAAACTAGCCACAGACTGCACACAGCACAGCCAGTGATTTTCATACAGAGCGCTACGTAACGTTGCCAATAAGAAAACAAACAGCCTACTTACATAGCCCCCATGCTCCCCACAAAAAATTTTACAAATTGTTTTGGGCACTGGCCAATACAGATTTGAAAAAATTTTTCATAATTACAGTAAGAAAGATATCAAATGCACACACTTATTAATACAATGTTGTTCAAAAGCTAAAATTTTCTCACAGTCCATAAAGACAGTCCTGATCATTCATCACAGTAACATTGCAGTGTTTTTCTCAAAGTCTGAGCAGGAAAAGAAAATGCACACGGAAGTAGTGGATTTCCATGCAGTCTTGAAGTAGTAGTGTTGTCCTTCCAACGAAAAGACAGTGCTGACTCTTGACATGCAGCTAGGTAATGGGCCACAACACAGCAAACCCACAGCAGAGTCATTCGAAGTTTTGAAGAATACTGGTATGTAGGTCATCACAGAGCAGACCCACTGTAGTTCTCGTAGAGATTATGGTACTGGTGGGCCACCGGAGGTGCAGACACACTGCAGTCCTTGTAGAAATAATGGTATTGGTGGGCCATCAAAGATGCAGACTCACTGTAGTCCTTGTAGAGACGGTTAGCAGCCATCCGTTGCGACTGTGCAGGTGCACAATCACCATCGAAGAGTCTTGCAGAGAATATAGCAAGTCCATAAACCACCACTTGTGCACTCACATACTGTTTGGTATGTCCTTAGAACCAGCAATGCTGTTAACCAGTCCCTTGCTGAATTATTAACACACGTGCAAACACTAACAGTCCCTACTTCTCACATATTGTCCATATACTATGACCAACAGAAACGTGTGCAGTGAAATGGAACTTACAAGTTAATAATATGATGAACTGGTATCAATTACAATTTTAGAAAATGAGAATACAATAACAAAGGTACAAAATACATCATTAAAGAACGTAACAATACAGATAAATTTGTAGTAATACAGGCTTTACAAAAGAATAGAAATAAACATATACATCAGTGTTACAAAAATAATGACATAAGTACATACATGAAAGATCAGAATAACTTTTGAAACACCAACTTTTCACATGAGCAACAAAACAGAACAGATAAGTAACGTCTAAACATCTTTACAAAGTAAATAACATATTATAAATGCAAATTATATTTGAGGATGACAGTATTCCTCATCATAGTGAATGTAACTTAGTACTAGAACAGAAAAAAAATTTCTATGAAACAGTACACGGAGACAGGAAGAAAAGAAATACACAAGGGTACACAAACACATAGCATAATAATACAAAAGGAAAGGACAGGGTTTGTTTTACTGCAGTATTTTGCAAACAAAACTTTCTTTACTTCTTGGAGATCTCCCTTCATTCATCATTATTCCCAAAAAGTCCTATCTATACCTGCTTTCTGTATTCTATTCATATTTCTTTCAAAATAATTATTTCTCAGTGCACAATACTCATTTTTGCCAAATCTGTTTCATATAACTTCTCAATGCATTCTTCCCTATTCTTCCTAGTTAGCTTCTTATATAGTATCCCCCCTCTTAAGCTAACTTAAATCTACTGAGCTCAGATGCTAAACTAAGGGACGAGGCAATGCAGCAGCACAAAACAATTAACACAAACAGCAATGAAAAAAATGGAAATTGTCAAAGCAAGCTACGTTAAATCTAAATTACCAAGCAATGCAACATTACAACTAATATGAGCCAATGTGCAGCAACAAGAAAAATAAATCAGTAGTAAAACTAGCTTAACAGAGTAATACAAAGTGAAATTTAGTAGCACTATGCCTGGCAAAGAGCAGAAGCAAAGGTAATAAATTATATCTAAACATGACAAAGTACAAGCAGAAAAATATTACAGTAAAGACAACAATGCAGACAAGGGAAATGTATATTCACATCTTAATGTCTATGTAATTAAAGTGGTGCACCACAAGAAGTTATTCTACCAAAAAATTACCAAGTAGTTGAAAAGAAAATTCCGTATGCAATTCCTGTGAAGGGAAATGTCTTTTTATGCTCCTTCGTTTTTTTTAATAGATCATAAAATTATTTACTGGATCTGTAGGCATAAAAAATTTATATTAGTACATCTATTAAATTTTATTTTAACCAATGCTGCAGTGCAGCTAGAAACTAGATATTAAACAAAATGAGTAAATAAATACATAAAGCAAGCCATATGGCATTTCTCTCAACTAGCAAGACAATAGCTGTGAAATGTTTCTCATCGTTTCATTAGGCATTTTAGTAAATATCATAAATTAAGAACTCCACAGGATAATCATATGTTTCCAAGTTCGACCGTGTCGTTTTTGCGATGCTTTCTACAAAGGAACGTCAATAGCGAGGATAATGGCCTCCCCCTTTTTTTTTTTACCTGTGCCTTTAAAGGCACTCACTAATGACTTCTTTCCAGCCGACTGTCGCCCATCTGGGTGCCCACGACGCATTACGTGCAGGTGGTCACTTAACTTTCTTACGGAAATATTTACGACAGCAGTTTCCGCTACAGTGACAGTCTCACATAAAAATATTTCACAGGTCAAGAATTAGCGTTGCAAATCTGTAGAAACAAAATCCTATAAATATAAATGCATTGTGATACAGTCACACATTTACACACATTTCATAACTCTTAAAGTACGATTCTTGGTTTCCAACATACTTCTTCACAAGTTAGAGTCCCTAACCACTACTCAGCGACAACGCGATGACGAAATATATTGTCTGAATTTACATCAATGGCCTGGGCAGGTAACCAGAAGGTTAACGGCCACAAGGCAGAATATTCCGCTGGTGCATTTCAATTCAAAATAACCAAGTACAGTTAAACTCCACCAGAGGGTAGCTAAAATATGCCAACTCGAAAACACACGTTGTTGCTCGCAGGATTATCCCAATAGCCGACAACTAACTCCAAACGACGCAATGTGAGCAGTCATGGCTTATTGGTAGATTAAGACAAAACTCAACTTTCATGTCCAGGATCGGTGAGCCACGAATCTCGTAGCTATGAGAGCAGCACCAAACACTCTGACACTGCATAGAGGCCGCCAGCGGGTCCGGCCGAATTACGCACCGCAGATATTTCCTCACTGCTCCACGCCAGCCGACCAACTCCCAGGACGAGAAACGGTGAAAGAACCAAATATTTGTCGGCCGAGAAGACGACCAACCGAACGACCAACCAACGGCAGTTCCGCTCCAATCTCCCTTCGTTGGACAGTTCATGTATGTCGCCAGCGGTCGGCGGGCACTGGCTGTCGGCGGCTCACCGGCGCTCTGTCCCTGACTTCACTGCTGCTGCGTCCCGACTGTACAGCTGGTCCGCCTTGAACCGACTACCAGACACATGACGACCTGGAAATACTATCGGGTGCTCCAGAGACAGTACAACAGTGCACTTATCGATACGCACTGCTTCTGCTGCTCCTGGGGAAGTAAGGCAGGAAGTTAATGACGCCAGTAAATGGAATAAGAAAACGAGGCGGTAATACCGTAATAGAAGATGAGAAACAATAATTGGGATAAACATGAGCCGTGTACAGCTCAATACCAATAATTAGAAAGTCAAATCAAATTAAGTATCAAAAACCAGTTACACGTTAGAAAAATTTTCAAATAAATACTATTGGCAAGTGACACAAATAGCCATTTTCAAAATGCGACAACTTTTAACCCTTTACAGAAGCTCAGTTCATTCAAAAATATCACGTGTTGCATGGTACAAGATTTCAAGGTATAAGATCGCTAACGTCTGATGAAGTATGACTTCACCAAGCACACATCATTTTTTAGTTTTAAAAATATACAGTTTTTACTCACTGTAATACCCTCTAACCGAAACACTTCAATGAATAGGACTCGTAATACTTAAAAACTCTGTACAAAACATAACATCATGTCTCACAACAAGAAAAGCAGTGGATACTATCTGTGGCGGCCTCTAGCGCCACTTCCTTGATGTGTTTCTGGTTGGTATACTATCCTCCACGTACAACACACTCTTCGTCTTCGTAGGGAGTACGCAAGATGTCATCTTGGATGGAGAGTCATCGGCAAATATAGACGCAACTTCAGGCGTTCCCCAGGAAAGTGTGTTGGGATCCCTAGTGTTCGCTTTGAATATTAATGACCTGGCAGGCATGATTAATAGCAAGTTAAATCCTCTGCGTTGTTCATTTGGGTTAGGATCCTCTTCAGATTTCTTCTTCACGATCGGCATTCTGAAGAGTCTGAAACCATCCTGTCGAATAAATAAAATTTAACTTGCTTTCCATGTAATGAAAGAAAGAGGACTGAACTTTTTGTGCCTTGCAGCTTTCCTGTTTGGACTGCCTTTTTGACAATGTGACTGATCTGATTGTCTTTAGCGTACACAGTTTTGTACGCCTTGTGTCTTTATTGGTAACAATATTAATGTGACTGATCAAAAGAAGATTATTTCGACGTGAACACATAAGCTTACGCCGAGGCTCTTAGTGCTGGTTCGATATGCAGTGAACCTGCAAACACACATATATATATATATATATATATATATATATATATATATATATATATATATATATATATATATATATATATATATATATATATTCCTTGCCTTTTATTTTACTGGGTCGCCTCTGGATGACGTCATCTGACTGCATGTCTGAATATACTCACTCTGATCTATTGTTGATAATTATTTGGGTTGTTATTCATTTGCTGGGATTGCAACTATGTGAGCTAAAACTGTACTTATTATTCATTTGCTTTTTTATTGATGTTGCTGGTGAAAAATTCAATGTCATTATAAAATAAAAAATACTGAGAAAACTAAGCAAAAGTAAAATTTTGTGGTCACTGGGTTCAATGAAAAATAATACGATAATGACTGCAATAAACTGATCTATTCTGAAGTTGACTGAATATAAATTTTTAGCTCTTTATAATGATTCAATTTATAAAATTTCAGTTTGGGGATCGTTTACATAAAACAGATTAAAAATGTAACAACGAACTTACAACATGCAGTTAGCGCTTAAATACCTTTGATGTCTTCATGACGTCGATTTTTAATAATTCATAATTACTAATTATATAATTATAGTATTCTTCAAGTAATATATAGCTGGTGGCTCACCGCTCTGTCTCTACACACAACTTCACCGCACAAAGGTTGACTCAAAGAGTGTTCTATCGACAATGCTGCGCTCTTGTCGCCACGCTCCCTATGCATCAATGCGCAGGCTCTCCCGCCAACAAAGATCTAGCTGCGATTACTTCACTGTCACCATCGATACGCAAAGAACTCAAATACATTTTACAAAACATTTTTCTTACACTCTATAATTGTTATTTACAAATTTCTTAGCTTATAAATATTTGTAATGGCCTGTTTGATTTTCTATGGACATATATCAAGTCTGCTGAGTTCTTCATTATAGCCTAGTGTTCCCAGTCAGCTGAATGCCACCCATAGCTTGCAGGCTTACATATTATAACAGTAACTTCAAACTTTTACAGAGTATGGGTTTATCAAATGGTTCAAATGGCTCTGAGCACTATGCGACTTAACTTCTGAGGTCATCAGTCGCCTAGAACTTAGAACTAATTAACCCTAACTAACCTAAGGACATCACACACATCCATGCCCGAGGCAGGATTCCAACCTGCGACCGTAGCGGTCTATGGATTTATCGATAATGGAGTACTGTCAGGAAGCAACTGCATAAATATTCAATCAGATCTTTAATAAGACTTCAATGAGGCGCAAAGATAGGAAACAGTCTGAGAAATGTAAAATTCTACTGTTCTCGTAACACAAAATGACTTCAGTGTCAATTAATCACAACTTCAATCATCATCATGTACAAATCTCAGAGCGCAACAACTGTGGTTTGGAGGATGGGATATGAAATACAGTCATACTAAGACTCAGTCGTGGGCAAAGCAGGTGTTAAATATCGGTTGATTGGTAGGACACTGGTCCAATGCTGGCAGTATACATAGGAGATTGTTTACGAGGGCAGTTCAATAAGTAATGCAACACATTTTTTTTCTGAAACAGGGGTTGTTTTATTCGGCATTGAAATACACCAGGTTATTCCCCAATATTTTAGCTACACAACACTATTTTTCAACGTAATCTCCATTCAATGCTACGGCCTTACGCCACCTTGAAATGAGGGCCTGTATGCCTGCACGGTACCATTCCACTGGTCGATGTCGGAGCCCACGTTGTACTGCATCAATAACTTCTTCATCATCCGCGTAGTGCCTCCCACGGATTGCGTCCTTCATTGGGCCAAACATATGGAAATCCGACGGTGCGAGATCGGGGCTGTAGGGCGCATGAGGAAGAACAGTCCACTGAAGTTTTGTGAGCTCCTCTCGGGTGCGAAGACTTGTGTGAGGATTTGCGTTGTCATGAAGAAGGAGAAGTTCGTTCAGATTTTTGTGCCTACGAACACGCTGAAGTCGTTTCTTCAATTTCTGAAGAGTAGCACAATACACTACAGAGTTGATCGTTTGACCATGGGGAAGGACATCGAACAGAATAACCCCTTCAGCGTCCCAGAAGACTGTAACCATGACTTTACCGGCTGAGGGTATGGCTTTAAACTTTTTCTTGGTAGGGGAGTGGGTGTGGCGCCACTCAATTGATTGCCGTTTTGTTTCAGGTTCGAAGTGATGAACCCATGTTTCATCGCCTGTAACAATCTTTGACAAGAAATTGTCACCCTCAGCCACATGACGAGCAATCAATTCCGCACAGATGGTTCTCCTTTGCTCTTTATGGTGTTCGGTTAGACAACGAGGGACCCCGCGGGAACAAACCTTTGAATATCCCATCTGGTGAACAATTGTGACAGCACTACCAACAGAGATGTCAAGTTGAGCACTGAGTTGTTTGATGGTGATCCGTCGATCATCTGGAACGAGTGTGTTCGCACGCTCCGCCATTGCAGGAGTCACAGCTGTGCACGGCCGGCCCGCACGCGGGAGATCAGACAGTCTTGCTTGACCTTGCGGCGATGATGACACACGCTTTGCCCAACGACTCACCGTGCTTTTGTCCACTGCCAGATCACCGTAGACATTCTGCAAGCGCCTATGAATATCTGAGATGCCCTGGTTTTCCGCCAAAAGAAACTCGATCACTGCCCGTTGTTTGCAACGCACATCCGTTACAGACGCCATTTTAACAGCTCCGTACAGCGCTGCCACCTGTCGGAAGTCAATGAAACTATACGAGACGAAGCGGGAATGTTTGAAAATATTCCACAAGAAATTTCCGGTTTTTTCAACCAAAATTGGCCGAGAAAAAAAATTTGTTGCATTTCTTATTGAACTGTCCTCGTACAAAACGCTGGTGAGTGTGCTGGCGTAAGCTGTCGCCAACACACTAGGTGGCAAAGAGATCGAGAGAAGATCGATAGAGACCAAAGACACATTCGTAATAAACGGACTGCCAACGCCCTCTAGACTGCCAGTATTTACATCGCCACCGCGGACCGGAGGGCTCAGTCAGTTCTAGTCAGTCATCTAGTGAGTCCATGAGTCCACTCATCAGTCGTAGCCCAATAGGAGTCGCAGTCGCAGTTAGCTCATCCTGTAGCTGAGAGTCAGTCAGTAGCAAGCGGCCACATTAGTGTACAAAGCGGGAGTTGTACTTCACCAGCAGCGAGACTAACTTGGACTATTACAGACGAGCTTGTACCACAACACCTGGGGTAGCTTAATTATCTTCTTGTTCTTATGAATAAAGAACCCTGAAATTTGCAGCTCTGGCTGGGTTTTTGTTGTACTGATAAGTAACAACTTTCAAAACACAACGATAGCTTTAGTGGAGCCTTAATTCAGATTTCCATCTTCATATCTTATGCACTACCCTTCAGACAATCTCGACCATGCATACAATAAATAGATATTCCAAGAACATACATGGCATAGAAAATGGCAAGAAAAATGGCTCTAAGCACTATGGGAGTTAACATCTCAGGTCATCAGTCCCCTAGACTTAGAACTACTTAAACTTAATTAACCTAAGGACAACACACACATCCACGCCCGAGGCAGGATTCGAACCTGCGACCGTAGCGGTCGCGCGGTTCCAGACTGTAGCGCCTAGAACCGCTCGGCGAAATTATTGCAGGTATGAACGAGATTCTCTGCAGGGTAGTGCATAAGATTCGAAAATGGCTACACAGTTCGTCGAAACCGGTAATCTGAATAAATGTTCAACTAAAGCGACCGTGACGTTCTGAAGTATTTTACTTCTCTTTTCGTATGAACCTAGTGGAATAATATCAAGCATCCCAGAAAAAATAATTATGCTTCAACTCAGGCCTAATTGATTAAATCATTTAAGTGCCCTCACAGCTTCTGAAGTTCATGGAGCTTGAGGTATTCAAAAAGTCCTCCTGAGGCAGCTCTCAACCCGCAGGACATTTGAGGGGGAGAATAACGTTACCAGTTCATCAGCTTGGAAATTAACGAAGCACGGTGTTGGAATAAGCTATTCCTCAGCAGTGGAAAGCTTTTAAGAATTCACGTAGGTGAATGTAGTGGCTTATCGGACGTGACTACTTGGCAAAGGCCTCATATTTGATCGTGGAGCTGGTAGCAAGCGGGAGGATTTTGGAAAGCTGTAGTTAATGTAAACTAATCACAAAAATCCATACAAGCTGTAGATATTTCGAGTTTTAGATGACGCCTATCCTAAACTGTCGCTATCCCGTTTCGTCTTTATGGAGAATTCCGTGGAAACTGCGGGGAGTTGGTTGGAGCTGCAGATTCGCCTGTTACAAACGACTTTCATTTATGTATCTGTACTCGAGTTACAAAGCATTCGTATGACTCACAGACTCTATAATCCGTGTTTTCGTCTGCTAAAGCAGCCTTGCCTTTGACTGAGCATTGAAAATCATGTCCTCAAGCTGTAGTCTGGAACCTAGCCAGTGAATCATATTGCTACGCGCCCATTTTCGAGTTTGATACGGCAGAGTGGTTTGACGGACATTCCGTCTACATACTACTGCTGCACTTCCTGGTCCTTTTGATGCCATGAACATCGTGCTCCTTGCTGAAGATTTGTCAACTAAAAACACTTGTGTATTTTTTAGATGGGCATTTCGAAGTACATCGTCCAAGATCTTTGGTGGAATTCTTGCCACATCGTTCTGCGCTGGCCTAATTCAGTTACATAATTTTTCAGGTTCATTCAGAGGTATGCCTTGAAACCATGTGTTCACGCATACGAGTTCAGCTATTTGTTCGCTTCGTGTCTTTGAATACGCGAGGAACAATATCTATTCTCTATCGTACCATCCCGGAACATCGGTTGTCTTTGACATTACTTTCCCAAATTTCTGACGAATTGTTTTCCTCGCAAAGTCCTTTTTTCAATCCATAGATCTTTAATGTTCATTTGCACATGTGCTCGTTTAGCATTTGTTCATACAGGTTCTATGCCGGAGTGTAGCTTGTTAAGCATAAACTGCATTCCTCCTCCTACCGCTCAGGCAGTGTTACATGTTGGTGGCACAGGTGTGCATCCAGGCTGAGCACTGTGGCACATGAGCCACTGCATGGCACGAGAGCTGAATTCTTGACAGCCCCTGACATAAAAAATTATTATGTAATGTCGATAATGGTAGCATTAATGAATAATATCTTTCCGAGCTGTAAAGTGTAATTCTGTTGCAAATCATATCCAACTCTCAACATATTACACTCAAAACAACTATACTTGAATAACGATAAGAAAACCAGCAGGCTGTATTTGAATCTACGTCGTTGGTTCTTTTGAACACATGCTACCAGTTTGGACACCAAATGGGGTCATCTTCAGCTCCCAAGCGTAACCTGCCTTTCACAACCGTTTTCATGTGCAATGAGCAGAATCGTGTGCAGTGGGTCGAAATTAACTGGATTCCGTTATCTTCCACGACAATAATAAGCTCACCATGGTCAGAAGATAACATGACAATGGTTGTGAATGGCAGGTTACGCTTGGGGCCCGAAGATAACGCCATATGGTGTCGAAACTGGTAGCATATGTTAAAAAGAATAAACCATGTAGATTAAAATACAGCAGTTGGTTTTGTTATCATTATTCAAGTACTTCGTGTCCGGCTGCAGTCCCACTTTCCTTGATGGATTGCCAGAGACAAAGCAATTATGTACGTGGTCTAAGGGAAGTCCCTATCAGAGTGGGACATAACAAATGTGCGTCTTTGTATCTACTCTGACAACTCTGCAAATTTGTGTATGTAGTATTGTTGCATCCTATGTAAGCATGAAAAAGCTGTCATCAGAGGCGTATCAGAACTAATGAGAAAGCTTTGTTTAAAGTGGATACGGTGTTTGGTGAATGCTGCTTCAAAACAAATACAGAAATAAAATGTTATATATTGTATGAAACGTTTATGAAACCAACATATTCTTTTTGCCGATCTCTTACATAGCTTCGTTCAAGGGTCCACCATTCCAACACTTTAAGTGAGAAACGAAACAGCAATCAATGCTGTGGCTGGTAGCCGTTAGCTCTCCAGCGAAAAGGAAGAGTTTTATTAGATACTGTGAAAGATAATAAGTACTGTCACTTTTTAAATTCTAAGTAGATTCTTCTCTACAATGCTGAAGGTAAACCAGTAACAAGCGAATTCTACACTAGTCTTTTGACCAGAAGACGCCGTAAAATTTGCGGGAAAAGACTACGAAGAAATAATTTTTATCGGGGAATTCATGTGGCAGCCAAGATACATTGGCAGTGGGAAAATTGTGGGATTTGTTGTACCAGTGGTTGGAGCATCCACAATATTAAACAGATCCCCCTTTCCACCATCATCTGGAGATATGTGCGCAGTGAAAACGTTTTGAGTGAACTGAATGTTGCAGACTATCCAGAGCTGAAATTCAGAGACAGAACCCACACACTCCAGAAACATAGGACGAGTTGCATTGAAGTTAGAAACATTTATGACTTCCATCCATCTTTGTACTCTGAAAATTACTTTGAAGTGTGTGGCAGTGGGTACTTTCCAATGTAACAGTCGTTAGAAAATTGTTCAAATGGCTCTGAGCACTAATGGACTTAACTTCTGAGGTCATTAGTCCCCTAGAACTTATAACTACTTAAACCTAACTATCCAAAGGACATCACACACATCCATGCCCGAGGCAGAATTCGAACCTGCGACTGTAGCGGTCGCGCGGTTCCTGACTGTAGCGCCTAGAACCGCTCGGCCAACCCGGCCGGCTACAGGCGTTAGAGTTGCGTACCGCTTTATTTACGTATGGAGCGTGGGAAAAATGATTATTTAAACGCCTCTGTGCGAGCTGTAATTAGCCTATCATGTCTTCGTGGACCCTTCGAAAGCGGTTCGTATGGAGCTGTTGGTGTACTCTTGAATACCTTGATGGTTCCTGAAACTTTCTAGGTAGGGATATACGCAATAGTTTCCGCGTATCTTCAAGCATCTTTCAAGTTCAGTTCTTTCACCGTCTCCGTGATGTGCAACCAATTGGCATATCTCTGACAGTTCATACTGCTCTTCAGTCGCTCTCCTACCGTTCAATAACCCGCATTAGTACTATTTTGTACGTTCCCGTCTCAGTTGAGCAACATTCTAGGATGTGTCCATCAGTGATTAGTCTGATCGCATTTCCCTCGTACCTTACCAATCAACCGAAGTTTGGCACGTTCCGTTTCATATCCCTACAAATTGTTACACCCAGGTATTTGTATGAAATGACGAATTCTAATTGTGACTGGTTGATATTGTTGTCATACGACATTACATTTTCTCGTTTTGTGAAATGAACATAATATTTTTGAATATTTCAAGAAAATTGCCACAATTTGCACTTATTTGACCTCTTATGATTGAATATTTGTGCAGCTCTTGTCAGATAGCTCCTCTTTATAGACATCTCTGTCATTTGTGAAACGTTTGAGGTTAGTAATATTTTTGTCTACTAGGTCATTAATATACAACACGAATAGCAAAGATCCCAACGCACACCTTTTGCACATAACTGAAGCTACTTCTACATCTCAAGATGGCTTTCCATACAAAATATCATACTGTGTCTTTCCAACTGATAAAGCTTCAGTCCAGTCACAAAATTCGCTTGTTGGCCCATACAATCGTACTTTGTAAAATATTCGTACGTGTAGTATTGATTCAGATGGTTTTCGGAAATCGAGAAATACTGCATCTACCTTACTATATATTGTGTGACTTTCAATATGTCACATGCGAAAAGAGTGAGCCGGTTTCACGAGACTACCGTGTTAGGAATCATTGCTGATTGATATGGAGGCTGTCGTTTTGTTAATATGCTACATTATTTTTGAGCTCAGAATATGTTATATGATTCTAAAACAGATGGATGTCAAAAGTATTGCACGACAGCTGTATAGACCACCCAGCGGTATAGACCACTCCTGCTACCATTTTTGTAAAATGGATGCGGCCTACACTTTCTTCCAACTAGAGGTCACAGATTTTTGTTAGAAGGACCTACGGAAGATTACGTTTTAAAAAAAGGGGGCTAAATAAACCTCTAATTTTGCATTTTATCTGATATACATTCCATCAATTCCTGAAGGTGTATTCAATTTTAGCGATTTCATCCGTTCAACGCCACTGACAATAGTACCCATATCAACGACCTTTGCAATGGTGCGAGAATTAGATTGTGGCTGTACTCATTGATATTCCTGTGCAATGGACCATTTGAAAACATGCAGAATTTCTGATTTTTCTTTTTTATCCTTAGTCTGAGTATGTCATCCATGGGTGTCTGTACACAGACAGCCTTTGCAGGTAGCACATTTTCTTTGGGATTTGTGAGAGATCTTTCGATAATAGACCGTTACGTCGAAGTTTTCACTTATTCTGACTACCAAGCGCGTTTCATTCAGCATCTGTTTATCTATAACCATATTCTTTGCTTAATACCTGTTAGGTAGTAGGCCCAGTCTCCTTAGAAATATCTTCACAGTGACTGTGGACCTTGGAAGATCTCTGCAAACATGAAGTGTTGTAACAGATAAAAAGCTGAAACTTCCTGGCAGATTAAAACTGTGTGTCGGACCGCGACTCTAACTCAGGACCTTTGTCTCTCGCGGACAAGTGCCCGCGAAAGGCACACAGTTTTAATCTGCCAGGAAGTTTCTTATCAGCGCACACTCCGCTGCAGAGTGAAAATCTCATTCTAGATACAAAGCTGTCCTCTACACGTCAATAATTTTCTTAAACTTAAGCCACAGTTCTTCTACTTGCTCTTGTTCAGAATGTAAATGCGTAAAGTACCTAGCGATACGTTATTCAGTTGGTTGACCATATAAATCTTGATGCTAGTGTCCGTAATCATTGTTGTTACAAATGCCTCGTGGCCATTGGCACCAATTTCAACCAGGACATCCTCAAAGAGGCCCCGTCTTGTTTGTTGGGTTTCCAAAAAATCTATTCTACGTAGTTTTCACGGAAAGCACGTTATATTGTTTTACAGACTGTCGTAACACATCCACCAGTTACGAAAATGTAACAGTCGCACTTGATTGTTGGATGACTGAAGTTTTCCCCGGCGATGACAGAATGATTGGGTAACTGAGGTTTGCCCTAATGTGTTCATTTATATCTTGTGCTGAGTCTGGTGGTCTGTAGAAGAATTCAATTATAACTTTATGCTTCCCCTACGTACTGACGTTTGCCCAAGCAATCTTGCGTACTGCTTTTATTTCTGTACCAGTGGCTGTGAGTTTCTTGTCTACTGCTATAAATACACCATCTCCATTTACCATTACCGTATAGTTTCGATGTATCCTTTCATGTGTCCCAAAAATATTACTGCTATCAATTTCAGATTTCTGTAAATGGGGATAAGTGAGCTCCACTGGTTTTTAGAAGCGCTTCAAACTCTCGCATTGTCCCAAATGCTCCACAGTTGATCACTAGAATGCAAATATTTCCGCCTAAGCTAAGCACGTTTTTGGTTCTTACACTGATACTTCATAGTCTCATACAGCTGTCTTTCTCTGAAGTCGTCTTACATAAAAATCCCTTGTGTGCATCCTGGCGGTGGCTCCACCTTGACCGGAGACGATACCTTGCAATGACAAATGTGGCTATCAGCTCTCACAATTGTCACTCTCGACAAGAATGCTTCATCAGTAACTACCAACTCATTACTAACAAATATGACAAGTCCCTTATGACAAACTACCTGTACCTACCTGTACCTACCTGTGTAGCTGCTTCTGATATGTAGCGCATGACTGATATATTTAGAGAAAGCTATAGTTCTCAACCTTTTTATTCAACTCTAGGATGTCTCAGGCCTAGCTTGTCATAGAACCTCAGATGACTTTGACTGAAGTCTTCTATTCGGATCAGAACCAGGAGGCCATGATTAGCTCTGGGCACAGTGCTGTACGTTGTGAGCTTTGTTGAAACTATACGAGCAAGTACGCTCTGCCTAGTGTTCTCTGCCAGTCAGTGGAATAATCCATACATAACCTCAGAGACCTGATAATAGGTATCATTTCTTCCCAACATGAGCAAAAGTCCGCTGGTGATTACATTTTGTTCCCTCATTGGCGGTTACTTACCATTTTGAGAGGCTTGGGTAACTGCCAGTTTCCTGTAAGACTAGGAATGAAATATAAAGTACACCGAAACACAATGAGAACCAAACAACAATACATCCAGTACCAACTTCCAGCATGTTGGTATAGTAGTAGGACTGTATCTTCTGTTAGTCAGTACAACGAAAGACAGCCAAAGCCGCAAATTTCACTTTTTTTATTGACTCGATGACTAGTTTCCGGCCGGGACACATTTTCAAATCTTCGTAATATAGTCGAAAATAGTATTTCCGAAAATACAAAAATCACGTTAAAAACGTGCAAACGAACAGCTACAGCGCATACAGCTAACCCTGTATGCTCTGTAACTGTTAGTCAGAACATTTTTAACTTGGTTTTTGTATTTTCGGAAATACCATTTTTGACTATATTACGACGATTTGAAAATGAGTCCCGGCCAGAAACTAGTCATCGAGTGCATAAAACAACTGAAATTAGCGTCTTCGGCTAGTTTTTCGTTGTACTGAACACATCCATTCGTCAGAGAGGACAAGGAACGTTCACTCGCAAGGTATCAAGTAAAGCAGAGATGCTAGCCGTGACCTCTGTTATACGAATACAGGGATTCCACCTACACTCAGTTTAACTATGTCAGTATCCCTCTGGAACTGATGGCATTTGGTTTGTTTACATTCATTCTCATTCTATCCCATACTGACCTACTGTCGACTTCCTTGTGGGGTTTCATTTCCTTCCTCTGCAAGGAATACTCTTTTTTTTCTCAGTAAATATAATATTGCTGGGGCCAGTAAAAGAATAATTTCCCCATTGCTAACACTACTGTTAAAGTCATTGATGTGTAACTATTGATATTGCTACCCTGAGGAACTCTTGTATTAATGTAGTTTGATAAAGGTTAAGTGTTCTACTACTAAAACAAACATTTTAAAAAGGCTAGTACAAAATATCACTTACACAGTGCAATCTACGAGAGCGTGCTAAAAAGTAATGGCTCTTTGTTATGTGAAAGCACTTAAGGTTTTTTTAAATAAAACAAACATTAACACTCCAAGTCCTTATTCTTGGTGTCGACTTATTGGCATCCCTCTTCGCTAGAGGGCTCCTAACTGTAGTGTGAAACATGGTAGTCTGCAATTTAACTACGTCGGTGCGTGAGAAACAACGTGCTGTAATTGGGTTTAGAATTCGAAGAACTCGTCCACACATGGAAAACACACTCCAGAATAGCAGTGCCAGACCACACACGACAGCTGCGACCTCCACAACAATCCGACACCTGCGGTTCAGCTTAGCCGATTATCCTACATACCGTCCCGGCTTGTCGCCATAAGATTTTCTTCTGTTTCCAAACCTTAAAGAACGCCTTGGAAGGCTTCAATCTGATAGATATGAAGCGGTGCAAGCAGAGGTGAGGTTGTGGCTCAGTCAACAAAGTCAAACATCCTACAGCTACGGCATCAAAAAACTGGTCTCTCGTTGGGGGAAATACGTTCGTCGTCAGGGTGAGTACGTCGAGAAATAAACATGTAGATATGAAGAATAAAGGTAGAATGTTAGTAACATATGTTTTATTTGAAATCCTGTAAGAGGTTTCACATAAAAAATACGGAGGTATTACTTTGCAGTGAAGGATTTCTTAAGACAACAGTGAGTGGGGATTTGGTTAAAACTGTGAAGATATATAATAACAACAACGATAATAGAACATTTTATTTCACGTAGCACTATTACGCTTTGTTTTCTTCTTCTTTTCTGGAAAAACTTACTCCCAAAGCTGTACAGTGTATAATACTTACATCTTTTCCTCTTTCTGTACTCAGCATATCGCTGGTTACTTCAGGCTGGCAGATAGGAGACGCAGGAAAGAAAATGGAAACGAGGAATCGGCGCTATCATACTGACAGTGTGTGTAGTTTGTATAGTGCGTCTGTGTATGCAGTGAATGCCAGTAAGAAATGAAAGTGAAGCACTAGACTTTTACGCTATTAAATAAATTCTTTGTATAACAGTATTGCACACTAGGGATAAAGCTAATAAGGTAGCACTGTCTTCAACAGACAGGAATTATTTTTGGGAAAGTGGAGGCTCCAATCTCCATCCGGCTATCGTTATTTAGATTTTCCGTGGTTTAACTATATTACTTTATGCAAATGGCGCGAAGGTTCCTACCATGAGGCCAAGGTAGACTACCTGTCCCATTCTTGACAAAAGTAGCCCTCTAAGTATGTAAATTTCTTTAATGTGAATTTTATATTTTTGTTGTTCTCAAACTGTAATAACAATACACGTCCAACATTATTGATCTACGGGTGAATAAAGCTACAACTACTACATGCATTCTAAACAGTAACGCTCTTGGGGAGTACCCCCAGATTTTGCCCTTACATCCGTCGATTTCTCTCACTCCAAGGTTAGGAAATTATCTCCATGCACTGATGCCCTGAGCCTCCTCCAGCTCAAGACGCAAAATGCTACCTCTGGACCGAACTTCACGCTACTAATGTTCATTATAGTACATGTCTACATAGCTGGGCGATTCGAAAAATGTTATCGCTTTTATTCGCTGCGACACAGTGATTACTGACATACCGTGTGTGTGTGTGTGTGTGTGTGTGTGTGTGTGTGTGTGTGACCTCTTCATATCCATTGCAAATATCGTTAATCATCATTACTTATTATTAGTAATTCCACTTGCTGTCATGTAATCAGCGCCGGAGTTTTGCATACATTTAATTGGAAATTTTTGTGTTTACAAGCGTCACACGGTGTGACACGTTACATTTCAGTTTCAGAGATAATAGACATTGCTGACACAATATACCAGTCGTCGAACGTTCCAATCCGAACAGGAAAAATGAACTGATTCGATTAACTAACAAGATGAGTTCGAAAACTGCCAAACGTGTACGCCTCTTTGTCACCTCGTTCATTTCCTGCCTGCCTCTTCCTTTAATGAAAACTTATAAATGTGCACACTGATCAGTTATTTCATAACGTAAAAGAACGCTTCAATTTATGTCCTAATGAATGTGCCACACCAAAGCTGTCAACAGAAAAATCAGAAAGGCGTGCATCGTCGACAACTTCTTTTCACAGCACGCCTCATATAAATAATGAAAGAAATACTCATTTCATTCTGAATGAGCTGAATGTTTTTCGAATGGAGAAAAAAGGGGTAGCGGAAAGCTCATTCTGTATGGCTGCTGCGTCATCCACTTCGCCACTGTAATCCTTTAAATGGTGCTTGCCGTGAATAAATTTAAGCGTCCTCCCAACGCCAGCCATTCGCAAACAGACTGCCCGTTAGTTTTCATCCGATACATTCCAGTTTATGTTATCAAATGCTCTCAGCCTGCTCCAGATAAGATTTCCTTAGTTTACCTGAGATACTGAACTTTGTTAACTAAAAATAAATTGTTGTTACCTAAGACTGAGGGAATTAATGCAGCATACAATACAGAGCATTCTGTATTCTCTGTCGCATGTTGTTCTCATTACTTTCTCTCACTATAATCAGATTAAAATTACTTGCTGGTTAACAGTTTACTCGTTAGAGTTAGTTTCACGAATCAGGGCGCTCAATGCCACAACATTTAGTCGATTCACTTCCAAGTCCTTATCCGACTACTTTCTTGGTGTTTGGAATTTTGCGTCACTACTCCTGGGTATTTATTTCGCATATCGTGTGACATGGTAACACACACACGACATGGTAACACACACACACACACACACACACACACACACACACACACACACACACACAAACACACACACACAACACGCACATAGTGATTCGAAAGAAATATGCACGTTTCAAACGAAGCACTAACCAAACAAAAAATGAAATGAGCGTGTGGAATAGTTGCCCAGGAGCCCCACTGGGGAAGTTCGGCCGCCGAGTGCAAGTCTTATTTGCGTCGACGCCACACTGGACGTCTTGCGTGTCGGTGATGAAGGAGAAATGATGATGAGGACAACACAACACCCAGTCCACGAGCGAAGAATAACCCGGCCGGGAATCGAACCCCTGCCCGCTGTATGGTAGTAAAGCGTGCTATCACTCAGATAAGCAAGCGGGCACTAACCAAAACATATAGGGTCCTTTCGCACAAGACGCGATTTTGTGTTACATATACAATTAAGACATAAAGTAATTACAGAAATTGGATACTAGTGGGCATTGATTTAAACAGTGGTGAAGATCAAAAATTTGTACTGGACCGGTAATCGAACACTGGTATCTTGCTTACTAGAAGACGCGCGTATCACTGCGCCATCTGGACACAGTGGTCATCGCAACTGCTCAATACCTCCCGTCAGGCCCAAATTCTCAACCTATCCACACACTAAGGATGTGGCGCCCCTTGCCCACTATCGTTATTACTCTCGAAATTTCGCCGATTCTGGTAAGATTTCGAGCCTTGTGTTCATCTGCACTGAAAAGCTCATTGGCCATCGTCATCTTAATTATACACATATGGTGCCTGTTCTTCTGGAGCGGATCGAAGCTCTTCACACGCTTTTACTTCGAAATCTTATTAAAATATTCTGATTACTATTTTTATTCAGTAAATTAGCTTAAATGTATTTTTTTTATTTCTAATACTTTGCTGTGTTGTTTTTGTCGTCTTACAGGCTTTTTTGTTTGCTCTTCTTTTTTCTTCCTATTATTCAAACGGTTCAAATGGCTCTGAGTACTACGGGACTTAACGGCTGAGGTCATCAGTCCCCTAGAACTTAGAACTACTTAAACCTAACTAACCTAAGGACATCACACACATCCATGCCCGAGGCAGGATTCGAACCTGTGACACTAGTGGTCGCGCGTTTCCAGACTGTAGCGCCTAGAACCGCTCGGCGACTTCGGCCGGCTCCTATTATTCCTTTTTCGTTTAGTATTTGCTTGTGTCGCTTATAACCTGTAACCAGGACTGCTCACTGGTTGGTAATGTAGCAGCTCGTGTAGCCAGTGTTTCAGTTATCTGATGTGTGGTATGATCAAAAGACTGTGGTGCCATACCGAAGAATACCGCTCGCATTGAGACCACAGAAGTTAGAGATGTCTCGCTGTAATCCGCACCGACGAACGGGAGGCGCTGCTGGAGCCCATACCTTCTCTCCCAGTCCCGCAGCGCCAACGCACGGAGGCAAATGTGCAACCGAGCTGAGGAAGGTTCCACCCAGTTTGTGATCTCCGATCAAGCAGAACATAGTCTAGTCAAGGCTCATGTCTTCGGTGGGACTCTAGTTTTTAACAATGAGAACCGTGTACTTTGAGAGAAGAGTTTATTAATGCTTTTTTGTCAAGAACTGACATTTTGAGCCAGTGGCTGCGTATAGAATTAGGTTGACTCTTACACAGAAGATTGCAGCAACCAGCCACTTTTTACGGTGCTATTTATTTATTTAAACAGCACCGTTACCAGTTTCGAACCGACAGGTTCATCTTCAGATGGATGGCTCATATCTAGTTTTGGTTGCAGGGCACCACCGCCTCAAGGAAATTTCCTCAGGTGGAGAAAAAAAGCTGTCTGAAGATGAACCTGTCGGTTCGAAACTGGTAACGACGCTCTTTAAATAAATAAATAGCATTGTAAAAAGTGGCTGGTTGCTGTAATCTTCTGTGTAAGAGTCAACCTATAGAGTTTAGTAAATTTGGGCAACAAGTGATGCTGTAATATTCTACTTCTACATCTACATCTACAGCCATACTCCGCAAGCCTCCTGACGTGTGGCGGCCAGATGTAAATATTCGGCACTCTCCTGTAGCAATTGATTTTACAAAGTAAAGTAAATCATTTTATCATTCTTGTAATAAAGGGAATTAACATTTCATATGTTGTAGATCCGATAAACGATCTATCAGCGAAATCAAAGAACTCGCAGTTATCATCAAACAGTTGTAATTTAGTGATGTAGCGCACCTTATTGTTAGAGGGCCTGCACAACCGACACGTGAGATAGGTTGCCAACCCCCTTTCAGCCGCGCGGAGAGAAACATCACTAGCGGACAGAAACTATAACAGACTTTCCAAATAAACACGGAACTACTTCGCCAGACAGCATGTGATAGTGTTCCGCCAAAGGGAAATCATAATGACTGATGAAGCACTCCGCCGACGTGGCTTTATAAGCACGCCTAGACCGTGAGACCGACAATGTTCACCAACCGCTAGGGACAACTACGGACAGTAATTACGCTGGCCGAAGTTTTGTTTTCACTAGCCGTAGCATTGTAGTAGCACTTTGTATTTTGTAAAGGAGGTTTTGGTCAGTATTTTTCTTCGATTGTTTTGTTTCCTTATCTGGTTTGTCACCACAAGAGATGTGGTTTTGGTTGTTGTTCTTGCGTTAAAACTTAGTGTATGCTAAGAAGGCGTTTTTCTTTAATTATAATAAAGTATGTTCAAATTAACTGTTACTTCTTTCCTGACGACCCCAGGACACTACATTTAGACAGGTTATAACACAGCGAAAGCGAGAAATTTCACTTTGATTTTAGCGCTGAAACGAAGCAGCAGCACAGTTCAGGACTGAAGCGCCTAGAACGGCTCGGTCACAGCGGCCGGCTGTTGGTTGCACAATCATTGCAAAATTATCGTTCTTATTGAAATTCATATTATGACAAATACGGTCGTCTGAAGAAACTAGTTGGAGAAATGAATTTCATATGTGTCTCATTTAAGAATATTTCTGTCTGCTAAGCCCAATGTCCCACATTACAGTATTTGATCGCGTCTTCCCATCAAAATCAAATAGTGCCAGTAAGTAAGCTCACCTACTGTTTAGTTCATAACGTTTCTCGTAGAATGAGAATGAATGACGAGCATTATGATCATTCGAGAGTAGTAGAAAGAATAGTAGCAATATAATATTCTTTCCTTGTTGCCGAACCCATTTTAAGTTACGAAACCACCATCAGTGCGAAAATATATATGTGTGTATATATGTGTATATATTATAAATTAATCACGGATTGCATGCCACAGTAAACTGCATATTCAGTTGAGAATCTCTGGTTTCGTAGCCTAACAATTTTAGCCCCAACATACTCCTGATAGGAATCCAAATTAGTTATTCCAACTAATGAATTATAATCATTCAGTAAATAATTTTCGTAAAGCCAATGAAAGATAGATCGTGTCTGACTGCCAGGCAAATATCCGCTAACTAACTTCGTCAGTTGAACCCTCTCATGCGTTATCCGTTGTGCATAGAATAACAGTTTGTATTACACTTAATAGTCAAATAGTTATTTTGGGCTTACAGTTATTTATAAAATACGAAGCATTAAATCAAGGAAGGTAGCAAAGTAAATGTCCTTACTGGAAAGTACATGCATAGAATCTGGCAATGATCTCCCTTTAGTTCGACGCAAAGACGTAGTCGGACGTAACTAAATGCAAACAACAAAATCAGAGACGAACAGTAGACATTCAACCTGTCATTGAGCGGAAGCCAGCAGCCTGTGTGGCAACAGTGTAGCGACAACTGACACATATTAACTAACAAATAATTTTAATCTCACTATAATTACATATATCGTCACTCACATATACACTCCTGGAAATGGAAAAAAGAACACATTGACACCGGTGTGTCAGACCCACCATACTTGCTCCGGACACTGCGAGAGGGCTGTACAAGCAATTATCACACGCACGGCACAGCGGACACACCAGGAACCGCGGTGTTGGCCGTCGAATGGCGCTAGCTGCGCAGCATTTGTGCACCGCCGCCGCCAGTGTCAGCCAGTTTGCCGTGGCATACGGAGCTCCATCGCAGTCTTTAACACTGGTAGCATGCCGCGACAGCGTGGACGTGAACCGTATGTGCAGTTGACGGACTTTGAGCGAGGGCGTATAGTGGGCATGCGGGAGGCCGGGTGGACGTACCGCCGAATTGCTCAACACGTGGGGCGTGAGGTCTCCACAGTACATCGATGTTGTCACCAGTGGTCGGCGGAAGGTGCACGTGCCCGTCGACCTGGGACCGGACCGCAGCGACGCACGGATGCACGCCAAGACCGTAGGATCCTACGCAGTGCCGTAGGGGACCGCACCACCACTTCCCAGCAAATTAGGGACACTGTTGCTCCTGGGGTATCGGCGAGGACCATTCGCAACCGTCTCCATGAAGCTGGGCTACGGTCCCGCACACCGTTAGGCCGTCTTCCGCTCACGCCCCAACATCGTGCAGCCCGCCTCCAGTGGTGTCGCGACAGGCGTGAATGGAGGGACGAATGGAGACGTGTCGTCTTCAGCGATGAGAGTCGCTTCTGCCTTGGTGCCAATGATGGTCGTATGCGTGTTTGGCGCCGTGCAGGTGAGCGCCACAATCAGGACTGCATACGACCTAGGCACACAGGGCCAACACCCGGCATCATGGTGTGGGGAGCGATCTCCTACACTGGCCGTACACCACTGGTGATCGTCGAGGGGACACTGAATAGTGCATGGTACATCCAAACCGTCATCGAGCCCATCGTTCTACCATTCCTAGACCGGCAAGGGAACTTGCTGTTCCAACAGGACAGTGCACGTCCGCATGTATCCCGTGCCACCAAACGTGCTCTAGAAGGTGTAAGTCAACTACCCTGGCCAGCAAGATCTCCGGATCTGTCCCCCATTGAGCATGTTTGGGACTGGATGAAGCGTCGTCTCACGCAGTCTGCACGTCCAGCACGAACGCTGGTCCAACTGAGGCGCCAGGTGGAAATGGCATGGCAAGCCGTTCCACAGGACTACATCCAGCATCTCTACGATCGTCTCCATGGGAGAATAGCAGCCTGCATTGCTGCGAAAGGTGGATATACACTGTACTAGTGCCGACATTGTGCATGCTCTGTTGCCTGTGTCTATGTGCCTGTGGTTCTGTCAGTGTGATCATGTGATGTATCTGACCCCAGGAATGTGTCAATAAAGTTTCCCCTTCCTGGGACAATGAATTCACGGTGTTCTTATTTCAATTTCCAGGAGTGTATTTTTCTCAGTGACTCAATCGTGACTGAAAGTAGGAATGGAAGGCTGGGAACTGTACTCGCAATATTGATAAATACTATTCAAACACGAGTGTGGGCAACCAGCTGTGAAGGGTATCTGGCGGTGATTGATCTGCACAATTAACATAGTTGAATATATATTAAATGAGTAACTTGGCCATGTTCATCTATTCCACAACGGCTAGCAGTAGGATACAAAATGGAAGTTTGGAAGGGAATACATAAGCATGTGCTCTGGTAAAAATATCACATTTATTCAAGAACACTTAAACAAAATAATGAACTACACAACTGATAAATGAGTGGTGGTTGCTGTTCTTCATAATACCCTCGGCTGAATTACAAAGTCACATTTAAAACTGCATCTTGGAGACCCCAGCATGATTTATCAATTATGGGAAGGTCAGAGGAATCTTTCAATCGTGACATTGACGCACCTATACACATACCCCTGTAGTATAAGTATAGGAAATATAAATGTAAGAATGAAGAAAAACTTCACCAGCGTGCACTTGGTTACCAAGTGGTCTTCCCCTTGTCTTGAGTGCACGAAGCAAGTGAAAAAGAATTCAACGATAAGAATAAACTGTAGTAGTCGCACGATGGAAGAGGTTCTGAAGCCAATTCGGAAGTTTTACCCTACAACCAGTAACTGTGACATGTAACGACTCTCACAATCGTCACAAACAGAAATTCTGGATAAAATCAATGCTGAAATTCAGAATAGCTAACCAAACTGGACAAGATATATTACTGTGAGATACGCTCTGTGAACTAACGGCTCTCAGATCCGTACTTAACACGTGCCTAGACTACAAATACACGTGGAAACTAGGTTACGAACTGAGATCTACAAGTTTCAGAAAACTCTGGAACTATACTACACTCGTGAGATCAGTAGCGAGCTAAATGAGACTTTTAAAAGTAAGTCGATGGCCTTCCTTTCCCATCAGCATAGCCCACGTGTCTGTGCGACCTGAATTAAGGCGTTACACAAGTTCACTATTGCTGGAAGCGCCATTTCAGTCGTTCCACGTACTACCAAGACTTCAAAGTAAATCTATGTGCGGTTTAGACTTTTATCGCATGAATCGTAGTGTTCTGTGCATTTTAGTTTTGGAGTACATTTCCCGTGGTCTCGCCATTTCACTCCTATGCTGTGATTGCAGCTGTCATACATACCACAGCAGAACTATGTCTGCGTGAGTTCCAGAACATTTATTCCCTTCTGACAACGGCAGCTCTTGTTGCTCAGTGGTCTTAGCATGGGACGATATGTGTAACTTACTTTTTGAAATAGCTAGACTTCTTTTCTTTCACTTGTGCCCTTATCCCGCAGTTCCGCACGGTCGGCACGCTTAGGATCGGATTTGGCAAAGTTAATGCTAAAAGGGGCCAGCTGACCTTGCTGCATCCACCCCATACCTGCTGGGATGGAGTTAGTGTATCTTATATGTCCGTGTCTAGTGTAATCCATGAATAGTGTTAATGTACTAAGAAGTCTGCGAGTCGTGTAACTGTGGCAGGACGTGGGGCAAGCCCGGTATTCAACTAGTGAGATGTGGGAAAACGAATAAAATCCACATCGAAGCTGGCCAGCGCAGATCCTCCGTCATTAACACGCCGGGCGGATTCGATCCAGGGCTGGCGCGCCTACCCGAATGCAGGGAGCAGCGCATTAGCGCTCTTGGCTAACCTGGCGTGTTTTTGGAAATAGGTAGTAGGTCACATTAATCGAATGAAGGCTGCTTAAAATGGTTAAAATGTGTCTAACAAGGAAATGCGAAATAACGAACGATAAGGTAAAGACAACATTAAGGGTGCAACGGGAATTCCACTGGGTGGATTGGTGGGACAATCACACTGTGGTCCTCATCGCAGCGGGGGGGGGGGGGGGGTATGGGGGGTATATATGACTGATGTGATAGAAGAAGAAACAGGAGCTGATTTAGATTTAGAAGACATGGTGGATCCAGTATTAGAGTCAGAATTTGAAAGAGCTTTGAAACACTTATGTTCAAGTAATCAAGTAAGGTAGAAGTGATGGATAACATCCAATCAGAATTTTTAAAATCATCGGGGAAAGTAGCAACAAAACGACTATTTACACTAGTGTGTAGAATGTATCAGTCGGTGATATACGATCTGACTTTCGTGAAAATATCACCCACACAATTTCGAAGATAGCAAAAGTTGACAAGCGCGAGAATTATCGCATAATCGGCTTAACAACTTATACATAGAATATTCTGGCAAGAATATTATACAGAAGGATGGAAAATAAAATTGAGGATGTGCTAGATGACGATCAGTTGATAATGGAAGCAAGACTAAAGAAAAATCAAGACACGTTCACAGGATTTGTCACCCCGGAAAAAATGTTCGACAATGTAAAATGATACAATATGTTTGAAATTCTGAGAAAAATAGGGATAAACTATAGGGAAAGACGGGCAATATAAGATGTACAAGAGCCAAGAGGGAACAACAAGAGTGGGAAAGTGAAAACGAAGTGTTCTTATTAAAAAGGGTATAAGACACGGATGTAATCTTTCGCCGATTCTGTTCAGTCTCTACATTGAAGCAGCAATGACGGAAATAGAAGAAAGGTTCAGGAATGGATTAAAATTGAAGATGAAAGGGTATCACTTCGCTGATGGCATTTCTCTTCTGAGTAAAAGCCATGAAGAACTGCATAATCTGCTAAATGGAATGAACAGTCCAATGAGTACAGAATATGGAACAAGAGTAAATCGAAGAAAGACGAAAATAATGAGAAGTAGCAGGAATGAGAACAGCGAGGAACATTACATCAGGATTGATGGTCATTTTGTAGATGAAGTTAAAAAATTCTGCTACCTAGGCAGCAAAATAACCATTGACGGACGGGGCAAAGGGCACATCGAAAACCGACTATCAATGGTGAAAAGGGCATTCACGGCCAAGAAAATTCTACCAGTATCAAAGATAGCCATTAATTTGAGGAAGAAATTTCTGAAAATGTACGTTTGGACCACATCACAGCTTAGTATTGAAACAAGGACTGTGGGAAAACCGGAACACAAGAGAATCGGAGCATCTGAGATGTGGTGCTAGAAGAGAATGTTGAAAATCAGCTGTACTGATAATGTAAGGAATGAGATGTTTCTGCGCAGAATCGGCTAGGAAAGGAATATGTGGAAGACACTGACAAGAAAGAAGGACAGGATGGTAGGACATGTCTTAAGATATCAGGGATTGACTACCATGGTACTAGAGGGAGCTGTAGAAGACAAAGATTGGAATATATTGAACAAATAATTGAGGAAGTAGGATGCAAATGGTACTCTAAGGTGAAGAGATTGTCACAGGAGAGGAATTCGTGGCGGGCAGCATCAAACCATCCAGAAGAATGATGACTCAAAAAAAGTAGGAAAAATTAATCAGATGAATGCTGTTAAGTGTGGAACACGTCGAACGGAGAAATCAGAAATAGCGAAAGACATGGTAAAGCCATTGCAGCGGAGAAATAGTTATCAGATGGAATATATTTTTTACAAAAATTTGTCTGGAGCTCCAGCTCTTGCATCATTTGTCGTGCCTATCAGCTGCTAGAATGTGACTTTTCGTTACGAGCACTTCACGGCAAGGAAATACCAGTCATTCAAAATTACACAGATATGAGACACTGAAACATTTGGAAAAACAGATGTACGAGGCCTGTTCAGAAAGTAAGCTCCGATTGATTGCCAAATTGAAACCACAGTGAACATCAGAAATGTTTTACTTGTAACAATTAGCTACACCTTTCAGCTACTTCTCTACGTAGTCGCCGTTCTGACTTAGACTTTTGTCATAGCGTTGTACCAACTTTTCAATAGCCTCATCATAGAAGGCAGCCGCCAGTGCTTTCCGCCAATTCTCCACGCTGGCCTACACCTCGTTGTCTGTGTCAAAATGTTGTCTTCAAAGACAGTGGTTCATGTGACTAGAGATGAAACTCAGGGGGAGACAATTGCGGACTGTATTGTGGGTAATCTCACATTTCCATTTGAAAACGATGCAGGAGCATCTTCATTGCCCCTGCAGAATGCGGCTGAGAATTGTCTTGAAGAAGAAACAGCACGACAGTTATGTAATGTTAGCTGCATAGCTTCAGGCGAAATTTCTCACCAGGCCCTCGTACTTGGCGGCAGACACTATTTTCTAGACATCTTTACGCACTCACTGCGAGCTCAGAAATGAGAAGAGCGACGTGATGCTAACTGGGGTTATACTAGAGACACTACCCAACACATCTGTGCAAAGCTTTATCGGATTTTCATAGTCGTTTGCATTTCGCGGCCGATCGGAGTTTACTTTCTGAACGCCCCTCGTATTAAGTTCGAAATTTAGTTGTTATTTTGGTGCTCACACTACAGTTTATGACTTTATTTAGTTGATAGACTGACTACGGGAAGGGAATCAGGCCGTCGTCTACCATTTTAATTTTTAATTTTTTGTGTTATTCGAGTTCTGACGGATTTTTGGCCACCCGCCACGAATTCGTGGCCTAAACTCTTCATCTCATAGTACCACTTACAGCATTCATCTTCAATTATTTGTTGGACATATTCCGATCCGTGTCTTCCCTTACAATTTTTGCACACTATGGCTCCGTCTGATACCATGGATGCTTTTCCACATGTTTCTTTCTTTGCTGATTCCGCAGAGGAGCTCTTCATCCGTTATCTTACCAGTGTAACTACTTTTTAACATTATCCTGTAGCTATCTTGAGTAGTATCTTTTTAGGTTGGTTAGTGCATCCGTGTGCGTGGGGCTAGGACCAACCGTCGGATAGACCGGTCTCCTGGTGCAAACCTTTTTAGCTGAGTCCACTTCGGCGACTTGTGTCTCGATGAGGATAAAATGATGCTGAAGACGAGCAGAGAAAAACTCCGCCGTAGCAGGAAATCGAACATGACCCCTCACATGGCACTCTGCCGTGCTGGCCAGCTACGGAGGCATACAGTACCTTCAGGTACTCATGGCACAAGCAAGTCATTAATATTTACGAGCGGCGTTCAGAAAGTAAGCTCCGATCGGTCGCGAAATGGAAACGACTATGAAAATCCGACAAAGCTTTGCACAGATGTGTTGGGTAGTGTCTCTAGTATAACCCCAGTTAGCATCACGTCGCTCTTCTCATTTCTGAGCTCGCAGTGAGTGCGTAAAGATGTCTAGAAAATAGTGTCTGCCGCCAAGTACGAGGGCCTGGTGAGAAATTTCGCCTGAAGCTATGCAGCTAACATTACATAACTGTCGTGCTGTTTCTTCTTCAAGACAATTCTCAGCCGCATTCTGCAGGGGCAATGAAGATGCTCCTGCATCGTTTTCAAATGGAAATGTGAGATTACCCACAATGCAGTCCGCAATTGTCTCCCCCTGAGTTTCATCTCTGGTCACATGAACCGCTGTCTTTGAAGACAACATTTTGACACAGACAACGAGGTGTAGGCCAGCGTGGAGAATTGGCGGAAAGCACTGGCGGCTGCCTTCTATGATGAGGCTATTGAAAAGTTGGTACAACGCTATGACAAAAGTCTAAGTCAGAACGGCGACTACGTAGAGAAGTAGCTGAAAGGTGTAGCTAATAGTTACAAGTAAAACATTTCTGATGTTCACTGTGGTTTCAATTTGGCAATCAATCGGAGCTTACTTTCTGTACAGGCCTCGTATTTATGAAATCTGTTGGACCGTTGAAACTGGAGAATCATAGAAAATTAAACTTCTTATTTAACAGTGATAGTTAATTTTCTGTAATTTCGGTACATTTATGTGTCGACGTTTTGGATATCGTATTCCAGCACTGTTACCAACATTTAAATGGTATAATGTGAGGGGTGAACTGTAAGTATTCGGGAAAGTTTTTTCAACAGACATTCGTAACAGAAAATACTACAGTAAGCTCACGTTACGTCATTATCATCAGTTTAGTTGCTACTGTAATGTGTACCACTTTTCGTCATGTTTATCATTTCTTCAATCTATTCTAAAGTTTTCAGTATGAAACTCGACTCGACTAAGTTTTGTTGATTCCTTGAACACGGGAAGCGATGAGTGAAGTTATCAGTACATGAGTAACTGTTACATTAACATGAATCTGATTATAACCAAATTGTTTCAGGAATAAAATGTCCGGTTTAAGAGTGGTGACCTGATTATTTCGTTCTGTGATAGGATTTCAACAAAATGGAAATTTTAATTAATGATAAATTAGACTAACCAATCTAAATTAATCGTTATAATTACATTTTTGCACTCACTCTTAATTATAACAGTTTATTCAATTACGATATCGGTGATTAGTTGTACACTTTCTCACGAATCTTCGAAAAACGCGCCATTTCAGCAAATCAGGTACACATAATTACGATTGATTACTTCGTATAACAGACAAAGTAGGACAGTTACAAGTACTATTCTGAAGCAGTTCCATTGGCCCACTACAGGGATGGCACAATATCAATGGAACAGAGACCGATAAAGTGATGTTAAAGGACAGTGTGTTCAAAAACAAAAGTAAAAGCTGTTTGTTCTAACACTGTGCTTTTAACAACGTAAATGTTGTAGCTTCATTATGTGTTTTCTCCACTTTGGTTTGTTTACCTGCATACTACCAACCTTAACGAACTATTTGTTGTTTATATCTGTGTGTGTGGGGGGGGGTGGGGGGTGTTATTTTTGTCCTAGGTGGGGATGTGTGTGTGTGTGTGTGGTGGTGGGGGGGGGTTGGTTTGAGTTACAGAGAGTTGAATATGAATGTAATAGCTGTTAGAGAAAAGTGTAAAGCTTTGATGACAGCTGATTTGACTTTTGGTTTCAGTGTTCTATGGAGGGGTACATGGATAAGTGAGTCAAAAGGTGTTGGGTGAAATTATTATAATAGTGGGTGGTATTACTATCATTATTATTAAATTAATTCTCTTTGGGAGCTTTATTCCATTACTTTATCTATTGGTGTAAACAATGAATTGTTTGGCATGTGTACTTGATCATTGAACAGGGTTCCCCTTTCTGCTTCGGTTTTGTGTAATTGGCAATTTTCTTGCAGGGTTAGGAGTTGTTCTTTATTGTTGATTCTAGTTTTTTCGTCTTCTTCTGTAGTGATTGGTTTGTAGTAATGTTCTCTTACGTGTTCTGTAAATGTGGAGTGGTTTGTCCCACATTTCCAGGCTCTCGTATGTTCTTTGTATCTGATAACAAATATTCTACCTGTTTGTCCTATGTTTCTGCATTCACAAGTGTCACACTGTAGTTTATATATACCTGCTTTCTCGTACTCTGTTTCGTTTCAGTTTGGGGTATATTTTTGTATAGAATTGTCTGCTGTGCATGCCATCTTTATTCCCTAGATAGAATAATCGCAAAAATATGGTACAGAATGATGTACAAACACAAACACACACACATAGTCACTAACATTTTCAAAAGACAGGAAATAAACATAGCATACGCAACAGACAAATCTATACAAAAATACACCACAAAACTGGAAAAATACAGAGACATGTACCAGAGAGCATATATATGAACTACAGTGTAAGACTTGTGAAGGCAGATATGTAAGACAAACAAGTAGAACATTTGACATCAGATGCAAAGGACACATGAGAGCCTGGAAGTATGGGGCAAACCATCTCTGCATTTAGAGAACACCTAAAGGAAATAACCACAAATCAACTACTAGACAAGGAGACACGAAAATAATTAGAATAAAAAAAACACTTCTTAACCCTGCAAGAAAATTACCATATACAGAAAACAACAGCAGAAAGGAAACTCCCGTTTAATGATCAGGTACACATCATAAATAATTCTTTGTTTACACTAATAGATAAAATAATAGAATAACTCTCCCAAAGAAGATTAATGTATTAATAATCATCATCATAGTACCATCCAATATAATAATGATACCACCCAACAACTTTACACTCACTTATCCGTAAACTCCTCCACAGAACATTGAAACAAAAAGTCAAATCAGCTGTCACACACACACACACACACACACACACACACAAACACACACACACACACGCAAACAAACAGAGAGAGAGAGAGAGAGAGAGATAAACATCATAAAAAGAAGCTGGTTTTAAACACATACTTCATTAGGTTGGAATATAAGCAAACCAAAGAGGAGGAAACACATAATGAAGCTACAATATTTGCGTGGTTAAAAGTACACTAATAGATCAAATAGCTTTATCTAGTGGCAACAGAATAATAACACATCACAAAAAAGAAGGAGAAGCATGATGAGAAGTATGAAAAAGTTTGGTATGCAAAATTGTGTTTATGTGTCAGAAATAAAAATGGTAGTTCGACCACCAGCCAGGTGAGAGGAACCGCAGATCACAGCAAACTTTACGTAATTACTTATTTACGTAAGAAAACGTGAAGTGAACTCTTTTATATTCTAAACATAACAAAACTGTATCGTTATAGATCGTACTGAAGATGCCTTTGAGCAAGAAAAAAGCGAAACGCGTCTGGGACAAATGAATTAAGTTGCAGCAAGAAAAGGCGGTTTTATTTACAAACCAAGTATTTCTGACTTGCTGCGGAGGATGGGCACGTAAATAAACTCGTCAATTTGTTTATAGGTTTGTTATTACGTCCAAGCACATTTCGCAGGAATAAGCCATTAATGCTTTATTTCTCTGGACAGCAGGTTAGTTGCTGAAGTGCAGAGGTGTGGACGCAATATCGTTTCTACTGAGAGGTGTCAGTGACTTTTCGGCTCAGGTATGACCATGCAGAAAACGTCAGTCATAAGGATTTTGACGTGTTCGTGGAAAGACACAGAGAAAAGCACCCAACATGCAGATGTGTGCAATTATATAGTGTGATAAAATATGTCCGGACACTTGGCTGAAAATGCCTTACAAATTCGTGGCGCCCTCTATCGGTAATGCTGGAATTCAGTATGGTGTTGGACCACTCTTAGCCTTGATGACAGGTTCCACTCTCGCAGACATACGTTCAGTCAGTTGCTTGAAGGTTTCTTGGGGAATGGCAGTCCGTTCTTCACGGAGCACTGTACTCAGAAGAGGTATCGATGTCGGTCAGTGAGGCCTGGCATCAAATCGGCGTTCCAAAACATCCCAAAAGTGTTCTGTAGGGTACAGGTCAACACTTCGTGCAGGCAAGTCCATTACAGGGATTTTATTTTCGTGTAACCATTCCGCTGCAGGCCATGCATTATGAACAGGCGCTCGATTGTGCTGAAAGATGCAATCGCCATTCCCTAATTGCTCTTCAACAGTGGGAAGCAAGAAGGTGCTTAAAACATCAATGTAGGCCTGTGCTATGATAGTGCCACGCAAAACAACAATGGGTGCAAGCCCACTCCATGAAAAACACTACCACACCATAACACCACCGCCTCTGAATTTTGCTGTTGGCGCTACACACGCTGGTAGATGACGTTCACCGGACATTCGCCGTACCCACACCCTGCCATCGGATCGCCACATCGTGTACCGTGATCCGTCACTCAACGTTTTTCCACTGTTCAGTCGTTCAACCTTCCACCAAGCGAGGCGTCGTTTGGCATTTACCGCTGTGATGTGTGGATTATGAGCAGCCGCTCGACTATGAAATCTAAATTTTCTCATCTGAAGCCTAACTGTCAAAAATGTTCAAATGTGCATAAAATCTTATGGGAGTTAACTGCTAAGGTCATCAGTCCCTAAGCTTACACACTACTTAAACTAAATTATCCTAAGGACAGACACACATACCCACGCTCGCGGGAGGACTCGAACCTCCGCCGGGACCAGCCACACAGTCCATGACTGCAGCGCCTAAGACCGCTCGGCTAAACCCGCCTGACCTTAGCTGTCATAGTACTTGCAATGGATGGTGATGCAGTTTGGAATTCCTGTATGATGGTCGGGATAGATGTCTGCCGATAACACATTACGACCCTGCTCAACTCTCGGCGGCCTCTGTACGTCAGCAGACGAGGTCGGCCTATACGTTTTTGTGCTGTACGGGTCCCTTCACATTTCCACTTCACTATTACATGGGAAACAGTGGACCTAGGAATGTTCAGGAAAGTGGATATCTCAGTTACAGGCGTATGAAACAACTGCCACCCAATCACCTGACCACATTCGAAGTCCGTGAGTTCCACGGAGCGCCCTGTTCTGCTCTCTCACGATGTCTAATGAATACCGGGGTCGCTGATACGGAGTACCCGGCTGTAGGTGTCACTACAATGCACCTAATATGAAATACGTATGTTTTTGGGGGTGTCAAATGGTTCAAATGGCTCTAAGAACTATGGGACTTAACATCTGAGGTCATCAGTCCCCTAACTAACCTAAGGCCATCACATATATCCATGTCCGAGGCACGATTCGAACCTGCGACCGTAGCAGCAGCGCTGTTGCGGACTGAGTCTCCTAGAACCGCTCGGCCACAGCGGACAGCTTTTGGGGGTGTCAAAACTTGTATTATGGTACCAGCTATGAAAACATCTATACAGATCTCTGTTACAACCTGTATTTAGTGTTGGCCTATACTGACAGTTACCGCTGGCTGTGAGTGCCTACCGCTGAGGCAACCGGCCGGTGAATGTCTTGTGTGTTCGGCAGCGACGACCGCGAGATTGCTCGTTCGCCGGGGGCGCTCTCGCAGCGGAGTTTGAGGGAACAAGCGGCGAGGGCCCGCGCGTGCGAGAAGGAGTTTTGCTTTCGCTGCCGCGGCCCTGGGTGGGGCAGAGGTGGGGGCGTGAGGTAGAGGGCGGTGTTGGGGGGTAGGGGGTGAGAGAGGAGAGAAGAGAGTGACGCGCTGCCGGAAGGAACGTAGGGAGGGAGTAGTCTGGGGCTGTCCACGGCCCGCTCCGGGCCCTGATTGAATCTGGCAATGCGTGATGCAGATAATGCATGAGACGCGCCGAGTGGGGTGGATGCGGGGCGCGTGTACGTGCGTAAGGGCTGCCGGGCTGCAGGCTGCAGGCTGCAGGCTCCGGCCTGCGTCGGCGCCGGTCTCAAGCGTCGGCGTCGCTGAGCACAAGCCAGGTGGAGCGGGCGGCGGCTGCACAGTGGATGCCTGCCGCCGCTAGGAACGACGAGATCGTCTCACGTGAATTTTATACCGGGTGATCAGTCAGTATAAATTTGAAAACTGAGTAAATAACAGAATAATGTAGATAGAGAGGTACAAAGTGACACACATGCTTGGAATGACATGAGAACAAAAAAAAAAAAAAAAAAAGTTGAAAAAATTTACGACAGATGGCGCTTCATCTGATCAGAATAGCAATAATTAGGATAACAAAGTAAGACAAAGCAAAGATGATGTTCTTTACAGGAAATGCTCAATATGTCCACCATCATTCCTCAACAATAGCTGTAGTCGAGGGATAATGTTGTGAACAGCACTGTAAAGCATGCCCGGAGTTATGGTGAGGCATTGGCGTCTTTCAGCGTCTTTCAGCATCCCTAGAGACGTCGGTCGATCATGATACACTTGCGACTTCAGGTAACCCCAAAGCCAATAATCGCACGGACTGAGGTCTCGGGACCTGGGAGGCCAAGCATGACGAAAGTGGCGGCTGAGCACACGATCATCACCAAACGACACGCGCAAGAGATCTTTCACGCGTCTAGCAACATGGGGTGGAGCGCCATCCTGCATAAGCATCGTACGTTCCAGCAGGTTTTTATCAGCCAGGCTGGGGATGATGCGATTCTGTAACATATCGGCGTACCTCTCACCCGTCACGGTAGCAGTTACAAAACCAGAATCACGCATTTCCTCGAAGAAAAATGGCCCGATAACGGTAGATATGGTAAATCCAACCCATACCGAGACTTCCTTGTCGTGCAATGGAATTTCCCCGACAGTTCTATGATTTTCGGTAGCCCAAAGTCTGCAGTTGTGGGCGTTGACACACCATCGGAGCGTGAAATTAGCTTCGTTGGTCCACAACACGTTACTCAACCAATCGTCATCTTCCGCCATCTTTTGAAACGCCCACACCGCAAATGCCCTCCGCTTCACTAAATCGCCTGGTAACAGTTCATGATGCCGATTGATTTTGTACGGATAGCACCGGAGGGTACGCCTAAGTGCCAACCAAACAGTAGTGTATGGAATGCCGGTGCGACGTGCGACTGCACGAGCGCTGACTTCCCCGTGCATAGACGAACCCGCTACAATCTCCATCTCTTCCTGAACTGTCTTAGCAGCATTATGCCTTGAGCTCGGTCGGCCACTACGGGGTCTATCGTCTAAGCAACCCATGGCTTCGAACCTCGAAATCTTTCTCGCCACTGCTTCATTTGTCAACGGACCTTTATCCGTTCGAATCCCCTTCCTATGGCGATAGGATCGTAATGCTGATCTAGCACGTTCCCTATTCTGATAATACAGCTTCACTAAAAGCGCCTTTTAAGTTAACGTCAACATGCTGCGACTGCTGGCGCATCTGCTTCTCTCTCTAATTACAGCTCCTTTTACACGCGATCATGTCATTCCAAGCATGTGTGACAATTTCTACCTCTCTATCTACATTATTCCGTGGTTTATTAAGTTTTCAAATTTATGCTGACTTATTGATCACCCGGTATATTATCTTTTGGAATACCAGTTAGTTTCTCAACAAAAAAGTAAAAAAAAAAAAGATATTTTCTATTTTATTATTAGTTACGTGGATACGAATTAATTAATTAAAATGAAATGTTAATGAATTTTATCTCTGCTAGTAAACATGACTTTTAAGGAACCAATGAATAATTGGTAAGTACTGGTTGAGAACACTACATGAATGTTTCTTGCCGTGCTGGAGGCAATACCATTGAAACGATAAAACATGGCACACAAAAATTTTGCGCCCTGTTGTAATTAAGCTGAAACCTGCCTTCCTGCATCGTCAGTACATGGGGCGGCGTGTGCGTTGATGGACGACATAGTTTGGAGGCCAATGACCGATCTGAATATTACACGTAGAATTATTTCCCCGGATTTTGAGAGAAAAAGATCGGTAAAAATGATCTCAGGGTCCTATGAATATAATCTGATGGATTAAACGGTGAATGAACACTAACAGGGTTCGGCCGTGCCCACCAAACAATGCGCCAGTAAGTTCGCTTCGATGCAGCCTGAAACAGGACAGGACTAAAAAAATACAAAGTGAAGTCACATATAACATGGATAGCAAGGAAGGGATCTTCAAATGAAACACGGCTACTAAACAACAAATTAACATAATTATTCAACAAAAGCGTACAAGTGACACTTACACAGCTTATCTCGATAGCGGAGGACAAAAGAGGGGGCGCTAGAGAGCTAGTCGCGTTCAGCTTTCTTATATCTTTAGACATGCGAAAATACATACTACATTTTGTTTCACTAGTTTTCGTTACACATTTTAACTCATAGCTAACTTTATTTACAACATAATTAATGAATAATTAAAAATACGACATCTCATTAGCACCTCGTTTCTTTCAACTAATATAAACATTTATTTATATCTGTAGAATTATTTATAATATTTGTAGGCTTAATTAACATTGGGGTTACTTTTTATTCGTATTTTTAAAGTAACATTTGAGATTGTTTCATCGAAACGATGTGCATCGAGTCAATTTACAGCCTGTATATTATAACGAAATATTTCTTTTTTGCATTACCAAAATTACTTTTCTCTAAGAGTGAATATAATGCACTCAATATTAAATGTGCCACTGGTGATGAGGAAAAGACTGCTCTATGTAAAATATGAATCCATAATATTTTAAATTTTGAGGAATGAGGTGTGAACCTACTTCATCTTTGTAAGGCAACTCAATCTGTTTTCCGACATATTTCTTTTGTCACGTCCTTCGTTACCTTTTCTCCCTCTAGCTATGATCTGTTAAGATGTATGTATCAATGTAAGTTCCTATGAGTGAGAATAATTACTCATTATCATTCAAGCGCTGTCTGACGTTCTTTTATTTGATACCATTTATATCATTAGCATGTTATTGCAAGGCTACAACGCAGAAGGGTGGTGAGTCTTGTTATACGATCGTAAATAATGGGCTTGGGCAGCATCTGCTGCCATCTCACCGTGGTGACTACGAATTATGTAAACTGAAGGTGAAGTAGATGAGAAGAGGAGGAGGGGGGGGGGGGGAGAACAGGAAAGAGAAGACCACCGAAATCAGTCACTCTGATGACGGTGTTCGAGGGCGACCACAGAAATCAAGTATTTCGATGATATGGTAACTCCACAATAATCAAGCCCGTAGAGAATAGAAAACTACGTTACCATACAGGTAGTTTATTTGCCTGAAACATCAATTTCTACCATGTTATTTGTACTGTACTATAACATCTGCAACATTCAGGTAACATTTGAAAAATAAGATAACCATTAGGACACAAAGGTTTACGTTCACACTGAAGCGCCAAAGACACTGGTATAGGCATGCGTATTCGATTACAGAGATATATAAACAGGCAGAATACGGCGCTGCGGTCGGCAATGCCTATGTAAGACAACAGGTGTCTTACGCAGTTGTTAGATCGGTTACTGTTGCTACAATGGCGGGTTATCAAAACTTAAGTGAGTTTGAACATAGTGTTATAGTGGGCGCACGAGCGATGGGACACAGCATCTCCGAGGTAGCGATGAAGTGGGGATTTTCCTGTACGACAATTTCACGAGTGTACCGTGAATATAGGAATCCGGTAAAATATCAAATCTCCGACATCGCAGCGGCAGGAAAGAGGTCCTGCAAGAACGGGACTAACGACGACTGAAGAGAATCGTTCAACGTGACAGAAGTGCAACCCTTCCGAAAATTGCTGCAGATTTCAATACTGGGACATCAAGAAGTGTCAGCGTGCAAACCATACAACGAAACATCATCAATATGGGGTTACGGAAGCCAAGGTCCACTCGTGTACCCTTGATGACTCCACGACACAAACCTTTACGCCTCGCCTGGGCCCGTCAACACTGACATTGGACTGTTGATGATAAGAAACATGTTGCCTGGTCGGACGACTCTCGTTTAGAATTGCATCGAATGGATGGACGTGTACGGGTATGGAGCCATCCTCATGAATCCATGTCAGCAGGGGACTGTTCAAGCTGGTGGAAGTTCTGTAATGGTGTGGGTTGCGTGCAGTTGGAGTGATATGGAATCCCCGATACGTCTAGATACGACTCTGACAGGTGACTCATAAGAAAGCATCCTGGCTGATCACATGCCGCCATTCATGTCCATTGTGCATTCCGACGCATTTTGGCAATTCCAGCAGAACAATGCGACACCCTACACGTTCAGGATTCCTACAGAGTGGGTCCAGGAACACTCCTCTGAATTTAAACGCTTCCACTGGTCAACAAACTCCCCAGACATTACCATTATTGTGCATATCTTAGATGATTTGCAACGTGCTGTTCAGAAGAGATCTGCGCCCCCTCGTACTGTTATGGACTTACGGAGAGCACTGTAGGATTCATGCTGTCAGTTCCCTCCAGCACTGCTTCAGACATGAGTCCACGCCACGTCGTGTTGCGGCACATCAGCGTGCTCGCCGGGGCCCAGCACGATATTAAGCAGGTTTATCAGTTTCTTTGGTTCTTTAGTGAGAACAGCATTCACAGTCGAGCAACTCTTCGGGAATCCAAATTGTGGTGTGTTTCTATTTAAGTAAGATAATATTCTCGAGTACATTAAATGTATGTATATTTTGTGTAGTGTCGTCCACAGAGCGAGGTTTCATGCAAAAGTTGGTGTCCCACGACGGCACCACAAGTAAATACAGTTGCTGCTAGATGTAGAGCATCACAGACACACCCCCTATGTGTTTCCTTATGCCGCCGATATGACCGAGGTGGTTCAAGGTGCTTCAGTCTGGAACCACGCGACCGCTATGATCGCAGGTTCGAATCCTGTCTCTGGCACTGATGTGTGTGATGTCCATAGGATAGTTAGGGTCAAATAGTTCTAAGTTCTAGGGGACTGATGAGCTGAGATGTTAAGTCCCATAGTGCTCAGAGCTATTTGAAGCATTTGAATTTGTTTTCTTACGCCGACGCAGCCCGTTAAATTAAGTCCCCTGCGCAGTACCGCTCGGTTAGTCTCTTTAATGCGAGCACTTGTAATCATCGCTAATGACAACAGTATCGTGTTAGTACTCATAGAACAGTTGTTCAGAACCTTATATTATGGTGTACTGGATGTGAAACTGTAATTATGCAATGAACGAAGCTCTGAATGTCATAAGTGTCAGTGAGAGTATCAAATACCGTACACACTTTATCGCTGTGTAGGCATTAACTGAAGCACTCATGTAGGAAAGATTGCAACTGCCAAAAATTTCAGTGTTTAGGTTTCGTATCGAGAAGGCAGTATGTGTCCACGTCATCGGTACATAGATGGTAGTACGTCTAGAAATGCTTGAACATGCATAAACCCCCCAATCGTGCTAAACATCCACAAATGTGTCAGCTTAGATGTTGAGTCCGTAGTTGGTGGCTTACGGTGCGTATAGAATAACTGGCCAAGCTTTGCCACCCGAGGTTTGCTATATTTCAGCCAGCACGCCCTTGGACTGATTTAGTGAGCCTCCGCATAAGAATTCTTCCTACTTGTTAAGTGGAGATGCTCTCATTGTTTTATGTCTCCTTGCAGAGCCGTGGCAACTCCGTCGTATTCTGAAAATGCGGTACAATGTTGTACGTAATGAAGCGGGAAGTCATTATGATGCATTTATTTAAGAAAAACCTTGAAATGAAGTTGTTCACACTGATTACAAGCGGTATGAGAGCATGGTTTACCGTATAACTGGATGGAAAGCCATCCTATGGACGACTGCCGACTATGGCGTGCAGTCTCTAACTTGAGCGAACAGTAAGTGTAATTCGGATTAGATCGTACGTCTTCGGTTATGCATCACAGACAGTTATTCATTTCTTTATTAATATCAATGTTTCGTAGCGTTGTAAAACTACTGAAAGACAGTATATATCACCGGTAGACGTCTCCTAAAGTCAGAGTGGCAAAAGACAGCTTTTGCCAGCAAATAATTATTAATAACAATTACTTGAGTCTTGCCAGAATAAATGTACCTTCCATACATAACTCTTTACTGCATCGACACCTCATCCCACTGGCTCTGAAATCGCCAGATGGCCAACCGCCTCTACTAGCGAGCGTGGGAACGTACCGCAAGCTCCTTATTCCGCACATACCGCAGTGCAAAGCAAGATTACCTTACATACTGAAAACGTAATCGCTAGATCATGTAAATTGTACGTGGAGAGCTGTTTGGCAGAGACAAGGTAGTACCTCCTTCTATAGTGTCTCGGCAACAGTATATGCCTAGACCTGTTAGTAACAAGTTCAAAAAATGGTTTAAATGGCTGTGAGCACTATGGGACTTAACATCTGAGGTCATCAATCCTCTAGAACTACTTAAACTTAACTAACCTAAGGACCTCACACACATCCATGCCCCTGGCAGGATTCGAACCTGCGAACGTAGCGGTCGCTCGGTTCCAGCCTAGAACCGCTCGGCCACTACAGCCGACTAGTAACAAGTACTAATATTAGTTGTGGTGATACAGATCTGTTTTTATAAATCACAGTGCCGCGAAAACCTCCTACATCTAGAACGGTTACATGATACTATTGAGCCGGGCGGGATTAGCCGAGCGGTCTCAGGCGCTGCAGTCATACACTGTGCGGCTGGTCCCGGCGGAGGTTCGAGGCCTCCCTCGGGCATGGGTGTGTGTGTTTGTCTTTAGGATGATTTAGGTTAAGTAGTGTGTAAGCTTAGGGACTGGTGACCTTAGCAGTTAAGTCCCATAAGATTTCACACTCATTTGAACATTTTGAATTTTGAAACTATTGATTTCTTTCCTCTTACTTTACTATTTCGTTTGTGTTTGACCAAATTCACTTATAAACGTAATTCTTTCCTAGGAAACATGTAAGCGCCATTAAAAGTGCCGCAAAATCGCTCAAGAGGGTTTAAGAAACTCCATGAAGAATTTTAAAAACAGACAGGTGGTTTACAAGGATCATATCTGATGTCTCATTAATATTGTGAAGATTCAAAGAAGGCGTGACGCATATTAATACGGTGATCCAGTATTAAGAGGGAGGCAAGTTCCTGTCACTGCTTACCCTCCCGACGATGGCCATGTGCAAATTTGAGCAGATATTTTAAAAACTTATTACGGCTATTGGGAAACTGTGTGTATACTCTAATAGAAAACAAGAAAAAGTAAGCACAAGTATTTGAAGATCATCGTGGTAAAAGTCCTTATTATCTATGTTGTACTTCCTTGATGAGAAGTGTCTTGCAATTTACCCCAAAATTTGTGCATAAAATATAAATAACTGAAATTTTGAGTTTTATTAACGAATGATTTTGCCTGTCTAATATACAATAAGCGCAATTTCATAGACAAAAACATGACAGATTTTTTAGGAAGAGGTGGAAGGGATTAGTTTTTAACGTTCCGTCGGTAACGAGGTCATTAGAGACGGAGCATAAGCTCTGATTACGGAAGGAAATCGGCCATGCTATTTAAAAGGAACCATACCGGTATTTGCCTGAAGTGATTTTGGGACATCGCGGAAAATCTAAATCAGGCTGGCCGGACGCGGTTTTGTACCGTCTTCCTCCCGAATGGCGAGTGTCGTAGCCACTGCGCCACCTCGCTTGTTCCATATGCCATACGTAACACAAAGTAAAAAATTCCCTGTTCTAGTGATGCATTTCATTTATCACTAAGGACATTACTCATTAAGTTAGAGGAACCCATCGCAGTTAGTTTGAAATTCCATAAAAACCACATGAACCCCTTTGTTATATCAGTACCTCCATTCTTGATCAACATTGTCCCACGGATCGATAAACTGTACTGTTGCAAGTCATCTGGTAGCTCTGTAGCACAATGTATGCAAATTAAATGTGGCACAAGAGGGTCGCCATTTGGTTTAACAACTTAGAACACAAAGAAGTAATGCTTCTACTCTTCGTGTCAGAGCCATCCTTTTTCAAGTGCATCTGTTGTCCACTGGAGGAAGATTCTTTCGCACTGTGATAATCAATAAACATTCTTCGACTGTTAACCGAAAGGCATTTATAGCGAAATACTGACAAAAACAGTTTATAAATAATAAAACAAGTAAATAAATATCAGAAAGCTATCTACACACCGAATACTGGCTATTCATCTGTATTTGCAACAGTACTTTCACTGAACTTTTATTCATCCACAGCTGTACTCAACCGGTCTCGTTTAGTACCAAGTGCACATCTCCCTCCATCATATGGTAGCCAAGAGTGGGGTCCTGCACAGTGACTTCAGTGGGCTGATGTCTTCAACGCGCTTAACTGATCGATTTACAATCGAGAGAATGGTCGTTTGCTAGATCCATCACCACATATCAGGGCGCCTACGTTTCTTGCCTTATTGTTAAAGTACCATTTAATAGTTATTTCTTTTCTGGACTTCATGGTACTTCATATCGTCACCGCTCTAGTAATTCATAATTTATAATTCGCTATTTCGTGCCAGTCTCTTTCCACAGTTTCTCTGTTCATTCCCAATAATTGAGTAATTGTGGGATGGTGGGTGTGGGAGTGTGTGTGTGGGGGGGGGGGGGGGGGAGGGTGAGTGGCGTCCATTCTGCAGTGCTACTTTGAGGAAAAGTAGCACCTGGACTTTGCTGTAAAGTGCCTGGCTACAGTAGCTACAGAGCTTTCTCTTGCCGGACACACGATACCTCTGATCCCCACTGCCTCATCTCCAGCTACAATGACGTTATTTATCCCCTCAATAAACAGTCAAAAGAATGCAGCTCTCTTGCAGTCTCTTCCCATGCCGTTACCTTACATACAATTTCCTGCGAAAATCAAGGAAGAACACCGCTTCCAATTAAAACTGCGACACCATGTAGGCGGCAAGAAAGAATTGTCAAATTGGTGTAATGTGTACTACGTACTTGAAAAAAAAATGGTTCAAAGGGCTCTGAGCACTATGGGACTTAACTTCTGAGGTAATCAGTCCCCTAGAACTTTGAATTACTTGAACCTAACTAACCTAAGGACATCACACACAACCATGCCCGAGGCACGATTCGATCCTGCGACCGTAGCGGTCGCGCGGTGCCAGTCTGTAGCGCCTAGAACTGCTCGGCCACTCCGGCCGGATACTACGTACTTGAGCATCCAAATTATTAGTATTCCAGTGCAAGCGCACAGAGTAAGTATGAGTAACGCTGTCGATGCTTTATAAATAAGGACAGCAGGTTTCTAATTGAGACATCTCTTTTGGACCTTGTTTACGTGTGAGAATGTGAGAAAACCCGTGTAACAGAGAGAAACGCGTATCCTCGTCTATCAAGATTGCTGGTTCAGGAGGCCCATAGTCATCGCGCATCGTTGTCTCCAAAGTAGGCCACAAAGGCTCAATAATACACTCCTGGAAATGGAAAAAAGAACACATTGACACCGGTGTGTCAGACCCACCATACTTGCTCCGGACACTGCGAGAGGGCTGTACAAGCAATGATCACACGCACGGCACAGCGGACACACCAGGAACCGCGGTGTTGGTCGTCGAATGGCGCTAGCTGCGCAGCATTTGTGCACCGCCGCCGTCAGTGTCAGCCAGTTTGCCGTGGCATACGGAGCTCCATCGCAGTCTTTAACACTGGTAGCATGCCGCGACAGCGTGGACGTGAACCGTATGTGCAGTTGACGGACTTTGAGCGAGGGCGTATAGTGGGCATGCGGGAGGCCGGGTGGACGTACCGCCGAATTGCTCAACACGTGGGGCGTGAGGTCTCCACAGTACATCGATGTTGTCGCCAGTGGTCGGCGGAAGGTGCACGTGCCCGTCGACCTGGGACCGGACCGCAGCGACGCACGGATGCACGCCAAGACCGTAGGATCCTACGCAGTGCCGTAGGGGACGGCACCGCCACTTCCCAGCAAATTAGGGACACTGTTGCTCCTGGGGTATCGGCGAGGACCATTCGCAACCGTCTCCATGAAGCTGGGCTACGGTCCCGCACACCGTTAGGCCGTCTTCCGCTCACGCCCCAACATCGTGCAGCCCGCCTCCAGTGGTGTCGCGACAGGCGTGAATGGAGGGACGAATGGAGACGTGTCGTCTTCAGCGATGAGAGTCGCTTCTGCCTTGGTGCCAACGATGGTCGTATGCGTGTTTGGCGCCGTGCAGGTGAGCGCCACAATCAGGACTGCATACGACCGAGGCACACAGGGCCAACACCCGGCATCATGGTGTGGGGAGCGATCTCCTACACTGGCCGTACACCACTGGTGATCGTCGAGGGGACACTGAATAGTGCACGGTACATCCAAACTGACATCGAACCCATCGTTCTACCATTCCTAGACCGGCAAGGGAACTTGCTGTTCCAACAGGACAATGCACGTCCGCATGTATCCCGTGCCACCCAACGTGCTCTAGAAGGTGTAAGTCAACTACCCTGGCCAGCAAGATCTCCGGATCTGTCCCCCACTGAGCATGTTTGGGACTGGATGAAGCGTCGTCTCACGCGGTCTGCACGTCCAGCACGAACGCTGGTCCAACTGAGGCGCCAGGTGGAAATGGCATGGCAAGCCGTTCCACAGGACTACATCCAGCATCTCTACGATCGTCTCCATGGGAGAATAGCAGCCTGCATTGCTGCGAAAGGTGGATATACACTGTACTAGTGCCGACATTGTGCATGCTCTGTTGCCTGTGTCTATGTGCCTGTGGTTCTGTCAGTGTGATCATGTGATGTATCTGACCCCAGGAATGTGTCAATAAAGTTTCCCCTTCCTGGGACAATGAATTCACGGTGTTCTTATTTCAGTTTCCAGGAGTGTATGTACATCAATCTGGTGATTAGGTCAATTGTGCTGCCGTTAATGAACAGCATTCCAGGCCGTGTTTTTCAAAACATGACACTGCTTTAGCCCGACATGCTCCACAGAATATCGACATGTTGACTTGGCCTGTTCGATCAAAAGATTTGTGCCCAGTCGTGTACATACAGAACGTAATCGGAAGACAACCGGAGCGTCATCCACAAACACCATTAACCGTACCTGCATTGACCGACCAAGTGCAACAGGTATGGAACTGCATTCGAAAAACTAACACCCGGCACGTGTACAACACGATGCATGTATGTTTGCATGCTTACATTCAACATTCTGGACGGTAATTAATGCACCAGGATTTCGCATTTGCAGTGATTTACCCCGCGCTTACTTTAACCTGTGATCTTGCATTGTTAATCAGTCTTCCCCAACGTTACACTACATTTATTCCACGTGGACTCCCATTAACATCATCTGAAAACGTTTAAACGAGGAAATATACACATTATACTAACGTTTTTGTTGGTGTTACATCTACATTTAAACAATGAGATGATGTAAAAACGATTTTCTAAAACGCAAGACACCTACTCTGCCAATCTGAAATAACCCTACTACTAGACGTATGACGTAATATCAAGAACAGACTGATAATTTTGTTTATAGAAACATGTTGACTTCAATTAAAGCTGGTGATCGGCAAGCTTAACAAAACAAAATTAAGTTCAGTGCTGCGATACAAATTTGACGTTAGTTTTACCAGCAGGGGACAAGTCAATTAGTAGACTAATGAAGCTTAACTACGAGCCAGGCGCAAGGAAACTCAATTTTGAAAATCCGATTATCTCATCAAGTTTTTGATTGACCGATCGAAGCAGCGCACCCCTTTAAAAAGTAAGTAAACCAAACTGATGTTATGATGACGCGCTGAATCATTTCACCTCAGAAAGGGTGCTCAGGTTGAAGTTGTTCCTTGACTTCAGGAACGCATATGACACGGTCCTGCGTTAATGTCTAGCGAATAAAATAGCAGCTTACCGAGCGTCGGGCCAGAGCTTTGAATGGACTTGCAGATGGAACTCAGCATGTCGCTCACAACGGAACAAAATCTACAGATGTAAAAGTAATTTCTAGGGTACCCCAAGGAAATCTGATAAGACCGTTACTTTTTACAGTGTATGTAAGTTGTCAGTAGAAAGCTACGGAAGCTGTTTAACATGATTCGTTGATGATGCATTTGTCTAAAAGAAAGTTTCCAAAGCCAGAAGACAGTATCGACTTGCAAAAAAGACCTACAGAAGATTGATGAATGGTGCGTTCTCCGTTAGTTGACAATAAACATAGATCAATTTAACATATTTTTTTTACATAGGAAAATAAATCCTCTACTTTAGAACTATCCTTTTGATGACAAACTTCTGGAAACAATATGTACCCTAAAACAGCCAGGAGTAACTGTCCAGAGCGACCTTACGTGGAATTACAGCATAAAACCAATACAGGGAGGCAGAAAATAGATGTTAGAAAGTTTTTGTCTACTACAGCATAACACGGGGTGACTGATTCATGTTAGCATATTTATGCTGTAGCACATAAACTTAAATTTAATACAATAAGTTGTCAAAGAGCTTTCCTTCCGTGGCAATGAGTATGTGGAGCCTTGAGTTGAATCCCATGACGACTTTCTAGAGAACTTTATCCGAGTCCGCACAAATCTTTCTGGAAAGTACAGAACCAACATCCTGGAATGCTAATATTTTGTCCACCAGCAAACTCCATAAGAAATACTTACAGTGGTTGCTATCAGGACTAGGAGGGGGTCATTCCACACCACGTTTAGTGGATATTAAGGTGTGCAGGTCAACGATATGATCTTTGAAAATATCCTAAAGAACTCAGAGAGACATATCATATGCCTGTTAGGCCTCCTACAAGCAAAAACTTTTATGTTAGGAAATAGTTACACATTTCATTCGTACGCTCCAGGTTCTACAGTATGAGATCGAAAAGTTGTAGTTCGAAATCTTTATATATGAGGGTTGGAACTTTAATAGTGGAAACTATTTATTTACAGCTCGTACAAAATAGATACTTGTTTCAAAGTCTTACCGTCCTTCATGGTAGTCACCAGCATTGTGTATAACCTGTTGCCATCGATGTGCAAGTCGTAGGATACTCTTAGCAGTGCCTGTTGTGTTGACAGTTCGAGAGCCGCAGTCTATTTCCCGGCGAATTTGCAGCAGTTCTGAAGCGAATGCCGTGAAGTGTTTCCTTCAGCTTAGAAATCGAGTTGAACTCACGAGGGCTTAAGTCAGGGGAGTGCAGTAGGTGGTATAGCACTTAGCAGCCCCATCAGTGAAATAAGTAACAGCTTGCACTGTGCGTGCTTTAGCATTGTCCTGCAAAATGAGGTCAGGTCCTGCAGGAAGTGTCATCACTTCCGTCTGCTTGTCGTAGGCTGTGTTCCGAAAATGAACAGCATAGAGACAGAAGTGATGACACTTTCTGCAGGACCTGACCATAAATTTGCAGGACAATACTCAAGCACGTACAGTGCAAGCTGTTACTGATTTCTTTGACCGGTGGGGCTGCTACGTGCTATACCACCTACTGCACTCCCCAGACTTAAGCCCTCATGAGTTCAACTCGATCTCTAAACTGAAGGAAACTCTTCATGGCATTCGCTGCAGAACTGCTACAAATTCAACTGTTAACACAACAGGCAATCCTAAAAGTATCCTACGACTTCCACATCGCTCGCAACGCGTTATACACAATGCTGGTGACTGCTTTGAAGGTCAGTACCGCGAAATGCAAAGGTCCCGAGTTCGAGTCTCGGTCGGGCACACAGTTTTAATCTGCCAGGAAGTTTCTCTTTCATGTAGTTTGTGAAATATCCCAATTACTTCTCCTTCCTTCTCTAACAAACAATCTTGTCATCACCAATTCTGTAACTATTCCTGGCACGGTCAAAACTTTTCTCGGGTTAACTTCAGTAACCCTGCCAGAATCAGCAGTTTAGTTACCCCGCGTTTATTCTTCGGTTAGGAGTTACTACGTGTTCGTATAAAGCGGTTTCCGCGCTATTCCGAGAGAGAACTTCAGCGGCTGCTAACCTAGCACTGTACAACTTGCCCTAGGGGTGTAGCGTTCTGACAGAAATTTTTCTGTCAAAATTTCACTTTCTTGGTTATACAGAGATGATTACATATTTATGTTTGTTTCCTGTTATTCCTGTTAGTCATTTATTTCCACTCTGATAGTCTGTTTCTATGGATTTCGGTGACAATTATAACAACGCTGATCATTCGCTCACCTAATCAACCACATAAACAAACAGAGATTGGCATTCATCCGTTTGGGTTTATTCGGCTCAGCTCATATAGCCCGGTCCACTTTTGTCTGCTGGAAAGTTTTTTTATTTGTAGAAGCGACAGGGATTCCACTGGTGGAGACATCACGTACATTGTGCACGCATTCAAAACTCATGATTCGTTCAGAAAGCAACTCAGAATGTGTTTAAAACCGTTAAAAAATGAACAGGGATGCGTTTCAAAATGATATGAATAATCGATGGACCAAAGTGCTCTGGATGCTAGGCGCTTTCTGAAACAAGGCATTTTTTCTTCAAGAATATGAATTAGGTGCCGCCTGAAACTGCCGCCCAGGGAAGATATACCCCGGTGTGGCCCACCCCGTCCCCCAACCCCTCGTCTCCCTAGATCCGAGCGTGGCATTGCGACCGAGGCATCATTGTACGTTTGCTTGGACGTTCTAAGTTTCTCCTGCAGCGACCGAGAGAATTGCTGAGACGCTACCAGAATCAAATTTGTCCATGTGATTGGCGTGATTCTCCTGCAGGCTTCATGCTTTCAGATTCCGTGTCTGCCTGAATGCAGATGCCATCACTGCATCCGGCTCCTGCAGAACCCGCACCGTCGGCGCTGGTCATTGGGACGCCTACGTATTCGTTTATTGCTCTGACTCTAGGGGTGGGTGCGTGCCCTTTGCCCGTTTTTCCCTTGGTGTTCCCAGGTAGGCTCATGGCATATGCTGGTGCGCCGGCAGCACTAGCCACAGTTTCGGGTCCAGTCTTATTGCCACGTGGAACCCCCCTCCCCTCTCCCTCCTACCCAGTCATCACTCACCAGTTTCCGCTAGACACCAACAGCGGTCATTTGTGATCCAGCAGATCCAATGGAACATGCCTGCTGAGCCATGCCTCTTACGACTCTAGAGTATGAGCCTCCTCTGGCGCCACGATTCACGATGGCCGGTTCCAGTGACTCAACCCACTGTGCTCGGAGTCACTTTGCCACATGACGCCTTGCAGATGCCGTCTAGTCGTAACTCCGACAGCAAAGTTTGTAAGCTATCCGCAAAATTTGGTAAATGATATACAAGAAAATTGACCAAAAACCCACAATAATATTAATTAGGTAATGAACCATGAACCGTATCTAACATCGCAACAGAAATAATTAAACCTGATAAATTTTATAAGGACAGCAGCGCTGACCTTCGGCCCTGTGGAATAATTAAACCTGATAAATTTTATAAGGACAGCAGCGCTGACCTTCGGCCCTGTATTCTGAATAACAAAAGCAAAATTCTTACTTCAATAGACTGCAACTATATCTGCTCTCATCTATCGATACAGCTTCGTGCAATGCTGGCCTATATATATATATATATATTTTTTTTGATTCTTGCAAGGAATGCATAGGAAAAATACTTTAAATTGAAATGAATGCTTTTTCTTCAAAAGAGTGGAAAAATTCTTTAAATTGAAATGAATACTTTTTAAAAAAAAAGAGTTACTTTATAAAAAAATTATTATTGGGGCATTTTTTGAACAAATTAATTACAATTAACATACATTATTAGATTTGCGCAATGCTGCTTCATTACCTTCTACAACAATACTCATCGTCCACCACAATCCTGACCAGAGTCGCAAGAAGAACACGCCGTCGACGCATGCCGACGCCTGCTCAATACAACCGTCCACGCGCTACTACTGTCGACTGACTACTCCCCCAGCCGACTCGCTACACACTACCACTGTCGTCTCGCGCGGTCAAGCGCAGACTGACATCTACTGCAGACTCGCGCAGACTAGCGCAGACTAGCAACAGCTAACGATAAATAACTCTCTGGTCAGAGATTCTGGTCATGCCTCGCCATCGCTGGTAATGAATACATACGTCTTTCATAACCCTCTACTGGGGGGACAAAAATTTGGCAGCGATGGTGAGTCACTTGGACTTGCCATGAGCAACAAATTTTTGTTAACTAACTAACTTTACAATCACAGAATATACAGATATATAGGTGTAGAACATGAAGTAAATATAGTGCACATGCACCGAGTACAGAACATATCAGGTAATGACAAAATATATATATAATGAGTACAAAACATATTCACAAATGGCAAAAGTGCACACACACAGTAGTACAGAACACATCAGCAAATCAAAAAAAATGTATATGCAATGAGTAGAAATCATGTTAGAAAAATGATTTTCACTATGTTACAAGAATTAGGATAGGAAAGGGAAGGATTGCATTATGGTTGTAGCACTTTAGGTTGCACGCAGCTGCACTGAAAGTCCATATCATTCTACAGAAGCACAACACCAAGTGAGACAATCTGAAGTTCTTTTCCCAGAAGTATTAATCAGCGTAGTCAAGACACTGAAATGTCGTAGTAATTTTCCATGTTATAATTTTGGTAGTACATTAGGTACACCAAACAGTGTGACCATAATGACCATAATAACATCTCCATCGCTCACGGTGGTGGACAGCATGTCGTGTCAACACCACGTTCTTGTAAGGTACACCAACGTAGAATTAGTGCAAAAACCAAATATAGTGCTCCATGATCATGAGGATATACAGGACAAACGGATATTGCAGTAATTCCAGGTACTTAGGTCAGAGGGTGAAGGACATTAAGTCACATAATAGTCTTCATTGAGAATTACACTAATAGTTGGTAGCACTCATTGCCCAGTTATTGAACATTTCTGTAACATGTATGTAGTATTACAGAATAAAGTTCATGAGTTGTTTTACAGAGAACATTTGCACTCATTGCCTAATTATAAACCATCAGAAGTCGTCATTGAAAACAGGAGGTAATAAATGACATAGTATTACAGAATAATGTTCATAAATTGTTTTTACAAAGAACATTGGCACTCATTGCCTAATTATAAACCATCAGAAGTCATCATTGAAAACAAGAGCTAATAAATGACATAGTATTACAGAATAATGTTCATGAGTTGTTTTACAGAGAACATTTGCACTCATTGTCTAATTACAAACCATCAGAAGTCATCAGTGAAAACAAGAGCTAATAAATGACATAGTATTACAGAATAATGTACATAAATCGTTTTACAGAGAACATTGGCACTCATTGCCTAATTATAAACCATCAGAAGTCATCAGTGAAAACAAGAGCTAATAAATGACATAGTATTACAGAATAATGTACATAAATCGTTTTACAGAGAACATTGGCACTCATTGCCTAATTATAAACCATCAGAAGTCATCAGTGAAAACAAGAGCTAATAAATGACATAGTATTACAGAATAATGTACATAAATCGTTTTACAGAGAACATTGGCACTCATTGCCTAATTATAAACCATCAGAAGTCATCATTGAAAACAGGAGGTAATAAATGACATAGTATTACAGAATAATGTTCATGAGTCGCTTTACAGAGAACATTGGCACTCATTGCCTAATTATAAACCATCAGAAGTCATCATTGAAAACAGGAGGTGATAAATGACATAGTATTACAGAATAATGCACATAATTAATCTAATTATAGTAATCATTGGCATTCATTGGCCAGTTACAAAGCATTATATATATATATATATATATATATATATATATATATATATATATATATATATATATATATATATTAAGCAATGCATTGCGTTGGGTAATTTCTGGAGAATGAAAATATTTGCATTTGAGTTGTTGCTGCAAATGAAGATGTGTAACGTCATTCGTCATCAGTCAGCTGTAGCAAGATTATGAAACAAGTAGAGTATATGTAATCACATTCATAAATGACATAGGTTTAATGAACAACTGCTTATAGCACATTAATTTCATAAATAATTTCTCCTGCAAAATATAAAAATGGATTATTAAACTGAAAGAAGAAACGCATTTTATGCTGAAAAGTAGTGAACTTCGAATTAACAGGTAGTGAAATTTGTATATAAAAAAATGTTTTCTCTAGCTGTCCTTTCCAAAACCTTCAGTCATCATACTATGCAATATAACACATACTGTCAAAACGAACTGCAACAAATACTAAAATAACTACATAGCATAAATACATAACTTCAACATTATCCTCATCTGTAAAGAAAAAAAACTTCATTATCCATCACTTCATTATCTATATTATCATAACTCCATTATTATCATCACCTGTAAAGAATAACTTCATTATCCATAGTAGCATATTCTTCATCATTATTCATCACCATTCATTATCATCTGCAAAAAAATCACTTCATTACTCATTACACAACTATTCCTTATTTCTAGCATATTTCATCACTAAAACTAAGATGTGTAGTTCTGTCTGACAGCCTGCATCAATCGACTTGTATTCTGAAAGAAAAAATTAGTTAAGACTGCTATTCTACGATGTGTATAGTATATTCTTGTTAATGCTTGTTAATCCTGACCCATTTTCTCTTCCTCATGAAGTTTTTTTGCATCTTCTTTCGTTCATTCCGAAGGTGAAATTCCCATTTCTGTTTAATTTATCTCTTTTACACGATATTTCTTTCTGAAAATGATGAACAAAGATTAATGTCTTGCATTTAATTAATATACCCATTAGATAAAAACTGGTTTATAGTAACATAATTGAGCATACAGCATAGCATGACAGAAAACGTAATATGTCAAAAACATAGATAGTGTTCAGAGGCAAAAATGTACCCAGTGTATCACAATGTAGCAACAAAAAAAAAAAAAAAGTAGTCACGATGTTGAGATATCATACGGCAAAAATGTTAAAGTCAACTGGTGCTTGTTATATCTTAAATATTTCATAGTGCATACATACAAAACAGGAAAACAATCGTACATACATAAAAAATGGAAAATATGCACGGTCTAGGGTGTATAACGACAAGAAAAGCGACCTGCTAACCTTACCTTGCCGAGCACGTGCCAAGAAAAAATACGACAATCATCAGTAAGTTGTCACATAAATATAATTGCATAAGTTGTCATAAAAATGAGTAAGTTCATCAGGAAATGTGCACGGTCTGATGTGTAACGACAAGAAGAGCGACCTGCTAACCTTACCTTGCCGGGCACTTGCCAAGAAAAAATGCGATAATCATCAGTAAGTGTTCATGTGAATATAATTGCATAAGTGATCATAAAAATTACCAAATGGCATTACAGCATGTTAAATCATAAAGTATCGTCATTCAATAAGAGCTTTGATATTCGATATGTGGTGGTTTCCTTTGGTTTTTCTGGTTCTCAAAGTTTCGACGTGTACAACATTGGGGTGAGGAATGCTGCGAATCCGATATGGACCTGCGTATAGAAGTTCAAATTTACTGCACCTACCTTTTACTCTGTTGGATAAATAGTGTGTACGTACTAATATCTTCTGTCCAATGTGAAAGTCACGGCGTGTACAAACCTGTTTTTGCTGTCTTCTCCGGCGCTCTGCGGCACGTTTGATGTTGTTCAGCGCAATGTCAATTATTTCATGGTGTCGTAGTCGACGAGATGTAGGAAATGTTACTAATTCTTTAATTTTGTTAGGTGGCTCAATATTTTTCAGTATAACAGGCGGAGATAGCATAGTGGATTCATTTGGTATGGAATTAATTACATCAGCATGTTTCAAATAACGTTTTCGTGAACAAGATTCTGCGTGTCAAAAGTATTGTTTGCGTTACTGGAATATGCAACCTGTACTGTATTTAATCAAATTCTATCTGGCGTGTGATTATTTTCAGGAGGATGCTGTGGCATTTCAACTATTTGTACTGTTCTATTATTTCTTCCTGACGTATTACGTTCTGGATGATACCTATTGTCTGGTTCATTCATGATTATTTGTTGTGGCGAATGTTCTTGCTGCTGATAAGACCGACTGTTATTATACGTACGCTGAAAATTGTGCTCATCAATTTTACGTCTGACATGATAGTAATTTCTATACGGCGCATTGCGATAGGAATTGAAATACTGTGTTTTCTGTACGTAGCTATTTCCTTGCTGCCGTGCGTTACTATTTGTTGGAACTGAGACTATACGTGCACGCGGCGAAACATCAAAGCTTGGTTGACCTTGTACATTACATTGTTGGTTAGGTATGCTAACCGGCTGGTTTTGTTGCTATTGCAGTGAAAAACCTCTATTGTTGCTAAAAATGTGGTTCCTATTGCTGATAATTTTACACATACTGATGATTATAATTTTATCTGTTATTAATGTTATGGCGATAGTTGTCATTTCGGGAGTGTCTAAAGAGAACTGTCACTTTCGGTAAAATTTGTCTTATCGGGTTTTCTTTAGTCATTTTTCTTAATTCTAGGTAGAGCAATAGTTAAAGAGCTGTTTTGATAGATATAAAGGATAGTAGAAGAGAAGGCAGCAGTGCAGAAAACTAAAGATGAAACAGCACTACTACGGCTCGGGGCCCTGTGCACGCTACGGCACATACTCATTAAAGCGTAATGAATCCCTGAGGTCAATTACGCGCTGCAAATACATTTTAGCTTTTGCGTTACAGGCAATGCCGGTGAAAATTCAAAAATAAATTGCTGTGTCCATGCTAATTGTAGTTTCTGCACTACAGGTAATGGCAGTGAAAGTACAAAAATAAATCGACGTATCCAGTTCAATGCGTGTACCTGTGCTCTGTCATTTTCAAATACCTTAAATTTTTTTACACATACAAATTGCTTATAATCAACGTTATCGTCTCTGAATTTGTGAACACGTTCAGGTTTGTGTGAGAATCTGTTTGTCTGTATCTTTTCGGATTTTAAGTCCCGTAGTTTCTGTAAATTACTCAAGTTACACTGGCTGTACGAGTGTGAGAAACGATCGGAATGTGCCGTACGCTGTGACGTGTTAGTGACTGAAACATTTTACATTTCTGTCACTTTAATACGTTCGTCAATTTGCTTGTTCTGCTGTTCACATTTCTTATCGACTTCCGTATCCAGAGTGTGTGAAAGTTGTGGTGACTTTAAATTAAACTCGTCGCGTATCTGTGTTGCGTTTTCTGAACATTGTTCAGTGACTGCATTAATTTCATGTCTAACTGATTCTGTTGTCGCTAAGGCAAAAACATTTTTCATTTCTGTTACTTTAATACGTTCGTCAATGTGGCTGATCTGTTGTTCAAATTTCTTATCGACTTCCGTATTCAGAGTGTGTGAAACTTCTGGTGACTTTAAATTAAACTCGTCGCGTAACTGTGTTGCGTTTTTAGGACATTGTTCAGCGACTGCACTAATTTCGTCTCTATGTAATTCTGTTGTGGCTGCATGTTTATTATCTAAATCTTGTGCTACAGATCTATTTTTCTCACTACTATTACTAGCACAAGCCTCAATTTCGTCACGTAATTGTTCTTTAGTATCGTGACATTGCACGGTAACGACTGTAATCTGTTCACTAAGCTGTCTGTTCTGTTCGTTAAGGTTGTCGTGTTTTTCGTTCGGCTGTTTAAAACTTTCATTAAATTGTTTGCACGATTCGTCAAGTTGTTTGAAATGGTTGTCGAAACTTTCATTAAGTTGTTTGTAATGGTTATCTAGCATTTCATTCCGCTGTTTGAAATGGTTGTTAAGTTGTTGTTTCAAATCTTCACTAATTTGTTGTATGAGATATTCATTTTGTTCCTTCTTAAACTGTAGCAATACTGCCATAATTTGATCCATGCCAAAAATAGCTGCTGCATTCTCTGTGCTGTGTGACGGTGTATATGCATTTGTCACATTTTCTGTAACCATTTGGTCATTCTGTAATTTTTGAAGAGGTTTGCCAATCGGATGTGCACTGTTGGTCACTACACCGGAATTAAATAAATTTGTCGTACTCTGATTACACTGTTCATTTTCATTAGAAAAATTTGTCTGTTCGTCACGTAAATCCTGCAAACCGGGTGAGTCAAGCTGGGCAGCGCTCATTGCAACAGAACGCCCCGCGTCATCAATTGTAAAATTAACAGAGGACACAATTGAATTTATTTGCTCATCATTAGCAATAAAATCATTGCCGGTGATCAGTACGCATTGATTGTCTGTAAATGGGGAACTGTCATCATTACACTGCGTGTCGCAAGTACTATCGGTCATATTATTTGACTAGGCTATTCCACTCATTATACATCGCGATGTACTGTTAACAGTTTTTCGCGGCATTTTTCACAAATCAAAAATTTTTCACAAATGAAACAAGCACAATGCAAAATGCAACAAACACTATTACAACAAAGAGCAACAAATTGCCGATGATCTGTGGAAGAAAGTGACAAGATTAGTAAATGCGTTGCGCCAAATGCTAACTACGTCCAAGTAAATAAGAGCAGATATATGACTACTTATCAGAAGATTCACAAAGAAATACGATCCTGGTCCGGATGTCGCCAAGTGTAACCTCCCCGCAGAAATTTTGATAAATGAAAAATGTGAAATGGTGCCAAGCGTATCCTACCAACAAAATTGATAAATGAAAATTGACCAAAAACAACACAATAATATTAATTAAATAGTGAAATGGAAATGAAGTCCCATGCTTCTTTACAGAGCGTAGGGGAACGATGCGGGAGACCCGCACCGCCTTACTAGGTAAGGTCCTAATGGAGGTGGTTTGCCGTTGCCTTCCTCCGACCGTAATGGAGATGAATGATGATGATGAAGACGACTCAACAACACCCAGTCATCTCGAGGCAGGAAAAATTCCTGACCCCGCCGGGAATCGAACCCGGGACCCCGTGCTCGGGAAGCGAGAACGCTACCGCGAGACCACGAGGGGTGGACAATTGAATAGTGAACCATGACCCAAATAGAACCTCTCAGCAGAAATAATTAAACCTGATAAATTTTATAAGGACAGCAGCGCTGACCTTCGGCCCTGTATTCTGAATAACAAAAGCAAAATTCTTACCTCAATAAACTGCAACTATATCTGCTCTTATCTATCGACACAGCTTCGTGCAATGCTGGCCTATATTTTTTTTTTTATTCTTGCAAGGAATGCATAGGAAAAATACTTTAAATTGAAATGAATGCTTTTTCTTCAAAAGAGTGGAAAAATTATTTAAATTGAAATGAATACTTTTTTTTAAAAGAGTTACTTTACAAAAAAATTATTATTGGGGCATTTTTTGAACAAATTAATTACAATTAACATACATTACTAGATGTGCGCAATGCTGCTTCATTACCTTCTACAACAGTATTCATCGTCCACCACAATCCTGACCAGAGTCGCAAGAAGAACACGCCGTCGACGCATGCCGACGCCTGCTCAATATAACCGTCCACTCGCTACTACTGTCGACTGACTACTCCCCCAACCGACTCGCTACAAACTAGCACTGTCGTCTCGCGCGGTCAAGCGCAGACTGACATCTACTGCAGACTCGCGCAGACTAGCGCAGACTAGCAACAGCTAACGATAAATAACTCTCTGGTCAGAGATTCTGTCATGCCTCGCCATCGCTGGTAATGAATACATACGTCTTTCAAGTTCCTGTTGTAATGCAGAATATTATGTCCATGTTGACATTGATAGCTAGTATCTATTTCTTTTGCATTATTTGTATCGGGTCAATCGAGTCTTTGTTCGTTTGGGGAAATACTAGTTACGGTAATTTTCTATTTGTTGTGTTAATTTGTTCGCTAATCATGTCTGCTCCTGTCCAGCCTTCCTATAACGATAGCTGCTGCACCAGTCTGTTGCTCACCTCTCCTCAGCATTGTGTATGACGTCGTACACAATTATGAACAACACAATGAATGCAGGTTTGCATGCTTGTATTTAACATTCTGGTTGTTACACCAGTTATTATTGTGCAAGCCTTTCACATTTTCAATGGCTTATTTTGTGCTTACACTAACTTGTTGTTTTGCAATGTTTATCACTTAAATATGTTGCCAAGATAAATGTATTCTCGAAATTTCACTACTCTACATTAATTATTATTTCGTGTTGAGTGTCTTCTTTTTTTTTTTTTTTTTTTTTTTTTGTAATAATGGGTATACGCGCAGGTATTTCTACTGAGGATGGTGTGCTGAACTACATTACATCAGAATTTACGTTATTTTCAGAGTGGGAACTATAGCCATTGCATTTGTATGTGTATAGATTGGTGACCACTTACAAGTAAAAGCGGCAGCAAATACTTATTTCGCCAGAGCAGCGGGTCATGCAGTGTTGACGCACTGACGAAAAACGGTTAGCCTACATGGACAGGCATAGTTCACTTAGTGGCCGAGTATGCCCACGGGGAAACCATCAGGCCGTAAAGTTTGTGACGCTTTTGTGGGAACACAGTTCGACAAAGAGGAAATTCAACCAGTACACTGACGCGAGTACATATTAAGGTACCACATATGAAAATATCTTCACTCATGCTTGTTACACCCTGTATATACACAGATAAAAAAGTTTTCCATCACCGTAGGTCAGAGGGTTCCGGAACCTGTACAGAAAGTTGGAATAGAGATGAACAAAAACACCATTTCCGCCCTTTTTATTACTCATGAAAACCACACATTGCATATTCTGCCACCGTGCAGCGAGACCTTCAGAGGTGTTGGTCCAGATTGCTGTACACACCGGTACCGCTAATACCCAGCAGCACGTCCTCTTGCATTGATACATGCCTGTATTCGTCGTGGCATACTATCCACAAGTTCATCAAGGCACTGTTGGTCCAGATTGTCCCACTGCTCAACGTGGTTGGTGGCCTAAATTATCCTAAGGAAAAACACACACACCCATGCCCGAGGGAGGACTCAAACATCCGCCGGGAGCAGCCGCACAGTCCATGACTGCGGCGCCCTAGATCGCTCGGCTAGTCCCGCGCGGCCCACTTTAGTCTAGCGATGTCGTTATCCTGAAGGAAGTCATTCACAAGATATGCACGATGGAAGCGCGAATTGTCGCCCATGAAGACGAAAGCCTCGTCAGTATGCAAAATGGTTCAAATGGCTCTGAGCACTATGGGACTTAACAGCTGAGGTCATCAGTCCCCTAGAACTTAGAACTACTTAAACCTAACTAACCTAAGGACATCACACACATCCATGGCCGAGGCAGGATTCTAACCTGCGACCGTAGCTGTCTCGCGGTTCCAGACTGACGCGCCTAGAACCGCACGGCCACACCGGCCGGCGTCGGTATGCAGGCAACATGGTTGCACTATCGATGGGACGGCTGGACTCTTCCCTTGTTGAGAGCCCTTCCTGGCACAAAGTAACAACGCGGACGCGATCGAGCCGCGGTGTTGACCGTCTAGGCATGATTGAACTACAGACAAGTCGAGCTGTGAACCTCCTTCCTGGTGGAATGATTAGAACAGATCGGCTGTCGGACCCTCTCCGTCTAATAGGCTCTGCTCATGCATGGTTGTTTATATCTTTGCAGTGGTTTACTGACAACTCTGAAGACTTAAAGAGACTGTGTCTGTGATACAATATCCACAGTCAACGTCTCCCTTCAGGAGTTCTGGGAACCGGGGTGATCCAAAACTTTTTTTGATGTGTGTGTATAACTTGTAGCAAGACGCAGCCATTAACCGTAGAGTACATGATATCTAAATAAGTATTATCTTTTCGAACTTTGTCGTTGAACGCCTCCGAACCAGTTGCGGACTGTGAGTTGCGAGAACGTGGGAGGAACACGCAATGCTGCGCGTAGAGTAGCCGCAGTGCCACTGGTCTGACGAAGACCGACACCGTTAAGAATCAAAAAGCACATAAACAGGGACATTTCTATGTCAAGAAAGGTGTAGCAGGGACAGCGAGAGTTGAAGTCCAAAATCGGGGCCATCTCTATTACTCAGGATGGCTGGCAAACCTAGGCACGTTAGATCTATGTGCCTTGGGACTGTGTTATTGGGCAGTCAAAGACTCTTCACCCAAGTTACACTGCGTCCCTTTTCATTGAAACTCGCTCCTCTGAGGCTTAAGCTACATTTTCCTAGCTGTGGGAATTTCCCTCGGATGCCTGCCGCTGTGGCCGCGCGATTCTAGGCGTTTCACAACGGAACCGCGCTGCTGCTACGGTCGTAGGTTCGAATTCTGCCTCGGGCATGGATGTGTGTGATGTCCTTATGTTATTGACAGTGAAGACGAAAGCAATATGTTAGCGCCGCAGAATAATGAATTAACTAATGTTAATAGTAGTAATTTGGTAATTGCGCATAGGGAAATGGAGCGGGTTTCAAACAATGGCGTGGACAGTGAAACAATTAGTGAAGAGGGAAGCATTATCGATCGATCGGTCGGCAATAGCTCGGCTCAGGAATCCGAATTGACGCGACACGATCTCGCAAATACTGTAGATTCAGGTTTTGGATCCTCACCGTTTTCTCAAATAAGTCAAGACACATTTTCTGCTTGTCAAAATGTGAATGTTTCCGGTGCAAATTCACTGCCGAAAAGCACTGAGGAACATGTTCCAGACACCAGTGCATTGTTATTACAATTAATACAACAAATGGGACAAACACAACAAAAGCTTCAAAAGTTAGACACAATGGAACAAAATCTTCGAAAGTTAGACACAGTGGAACAAAATCTCAAAAAGTTAGACACCACACTTGAACAAACACGTGAGGATTTAACTAATGAGTTACATCACATTGAATCGAAATGTCAAAAAGTCTGTAATGACGTAAAAACACAAATTTGTGAGCATTTCCAACCTATTTTTTCGCGTCATGAAAATGCACTACAGAATCACGAAGCAGCCATAAAAGAACTGCAAACTACTGTTCATGAAAATCATGAGACCTTGCAAGCTAAATTTGACTCAGTTGCATCTACCGATTCGGTTATGCAACTTGCAAAAACTCAGGAAAACTTGAAGGACACAGTAGATTCGATTTCAACACAAATGGACACTCTGAAACTTGGTTCAGAAAAACACACTGAGGAAATGTGTTCACTATCGGAGAAAGTAGGCGAACTTTCGGATCAGGTCACTAACTTATCTACAAAGGTAGATGATGATCTGAATGGCACAAGACCTGTAGCCTTCACTGACACAGAAGAGTATGAACAAATTAGAAAATTCAAACAAAATCAAAATCAAATCAATACACAGTACAAAAGAGAAATCCGCGAAGTACAAGATCAGCTGACACAGGTAATACAAGAATTACGTATTTCAGAGGACACTCGCGCCCCAACACGGGAAGAGGGACTTAGAAATACGGAACAGCCACAAAATAATAACACAGGGCATTTCGGAAGTTATGAAAGAAACTGGCAATGCGCACCGAATTTTGAGATGGAACGGCCGACACGACCTAACAATGAGCGATATGCGACTCGCCGACATGATGACTTTGACTATAAGCTGTTCATTACTACACGTAAATTCAAAACGTTTAAGAATTCTGCCAACGACATTCATCCACAAGCGTGGCTCGATCAATTCTCTCATTGTTTTCCCCCCAACTGGTCATTAGAACACAGATTAGAATTTATGTGTGGCTATTTAGAGAATGAACCAGCTGTAAGAATGCGTTCGGTCATTCACGATTGTCATAGTGAAGGAGAATTTTACCATGCCTTCCTCTCAGCATATTGGTCTCAAACCACACAAGACCGAGTAAAACATGGCATCATAATGATGAAACATTTCGAACAATCTGAATTCTCCAGTCTTGTGAAATATTTTGAAGACATGTTGCACAAGAATCAGTACCTGTCAAACCCATACAGCCCCTCAGAACTCATCCGCATTTGCTTAATCAAACTGCCTGAATATTTGCGACACATTATTTTGGCAGGACGTTGCAAAGACGACATTGAAGCATTTCAAGGACTCTTACAAGAACTGGAAATTGACACTGACAATCGCGGAACGCACGAGCACAACAATTACAGATCACATCCGTCGCAATTCCGCGATGAAAGAAATAATAACTGGACGCGACAAGGCTATTCTCACAACACAAATCGTGACCGAAACAGACACCACCCGTATAACAACCGTTGGCAGAGTAGTAATAATTACAGGGAAAGATCACCTCTCCGCGGTAATGACTATCACAGAGACAATCAGAGAAACAGACAATATGGGAACCAAAACAATTATTATTACGAGGGACAGAATAACTTTAGACGCAACGGTCCAGCGCGCAGTTACGATTCAGGGAGAAATTCTCCACCACTTAACCGACAAGAAAGAAACCACAGAAACTACCGACATGACGACAGACGATGTGATCGTAACGACAGACCTGAATTGCATCAGAACTGGCGGGATTTAAGCAGGGCAGGGCCGTCTCGTCACGGTGAATTTGTAGAAGTTAGGTCTCCAAACCCCAATAACGACGCGCGCCAACAAAGAGACAATAGGCAGTGACTCACACCGCTGGCAGCCTCAAAACGTTCTTATGACACTAACGACGCAGCTGCCGTAGCAAGTAATTACGTAAAAATGGAAGACATTAGGGACATCTTACTCCAAGAACACGACGTAAAACATAACAACATTGCATATCCTGTGATTCACATTACAGTAAATGACGTAAAATTTACGGCAGTACTTGACTCTGGCAGTCCCATTTCAGTAATTAGTGAAACAGCTTTTAGAAAATGCAACATATCGAACGATTGCCCCACACTTCCGTTACGTAAGATTAAATTACAAGGTGCAATCTTTGGAAAAAGTGTAGATGTACGCCAACAAACCTACTTAGAATTCTTTTGTCAAAGCCACAGCTTCTCTATGAACTTTCTTATTGTTCCATTATTGTCGACAGAAATTATACTGGGAGTAGACTTTTTGAATAAATACAAAGCAATCTTAAGCTTTCACGATGCTGAAATAAGTTTAGAAAAAGAAGGTAAGTCAGTAGCTTTGAATTTTGAAGATTGGCTCTCAAACCATGACGAAGAAATTAATCGGCTTTACCTCCTGTTAGACAACAGTTCGGAATTTTCGACGGAACTTGACACTAACAATCACTCTGCAAGTACTGACAGGGGTGATATCGACGGCGCATTTGATACTAATGAGTTAATTCAGAATAAAATTCAAACAATTGAGAATTGTAATGACAATGATAGGCAAGACCTTTTTGAGATTTTACAAGCACATTCCACAGTTTTTACTCATAAAACAGGAACAATCAAGGGATTTCAATACCAATTTCGTGTTCGTGAGCATACTAAATTTTGTGTTAGACCATACGTAATTCCGGCGCATTATAGGGACCGTGTTAGAACAGAAATACAATCTATGCTTGACGAGGGCATTATTGAGCCTGCAGTAAGCTCATACAACAATCCATTACATGTTGTTGAGAAGAAAAATGGATCAATCAGGCTTGTCTTAGATTCGAGACAAATTAATACTATCATTATTCCTGAAACAGACAGGCCGCAAACGTTGGAAGAACTTCTTCAAAATTTCAATGGTGTAAATGTGTTGTCTTCCATTGATCTCAGATCCAGCTTTTATCAGATCGAACTTCATCCAGAATGTAGAAAATACACAGCTTTCCTTTGTTTCGGCGTTTGTTATCAGTTTCGGAAACTTCCTTTTGGTTTGAACATTTCTTCAGCAGCATTCATTCGCGGGCTAAATTCCATATTACCTGAGTTCTTAAAACGTCACATCACCTTATATGTGGACGATATTCTAATAGCAGAAGCTTCATGGGAACAACATAATCGCATCCTCAACAGTTTGTTACGTATTTTTGCAGAATCTGGAATTACAGTTAACTTGGAAAAGTCTGAATTCGGTAGGTCAAAGGTGAGGTTTTTGGGACATATTATTTCTTCTGAAGGCATTCAGCCGGATCCTGAAAAATTAGAAGCAATCAGAGCCATTCCAGTTCCATCCACAAAAAGAAAAGTCCGCAGTTTTCTAGGTCTCGTAAATTTTTACCGTCGTTTTCTGAATATGCAAATCCTTGTTACACCAAAACTTTGTTCTCTCACTGGAAAAAATACTATTTGGAACTGGGACGAAGAAGCACAGTTGGAATTCAATTCTTTGAAAGAATCGCTACTTAACGCGCCAATTCTAGCTCATCCAGATCTGTCACAAGATTTCTGCCTTAGCACGGATTCTTCTAAAGTCGGTCTTGGTGCCCATTTATTTCAAGAAGCCACAGAAAATGACACTACTGTTCAGAAAACCATTGCTTTTGCTAGCCGAGTGCTAACAAAATCTGAAAAAAATTATTCCGTTACTGAATTAGAAGCTTTAGCTATCGTTTGGGCATTTAACAAATTCCGTTTCTTTCTTTCTGGTAAGCACGTAAAAGTATACAGTGATCATCGTGCATTACAATTTCTTATGTCTTCAAAATTAAATCATGACAGGTTAAAACGTTGGGCATTGTTTCTGCAAGAATTCCGCTTCACAATAGTCTACATTCCCGGCAAGGAGAACATTGTTGCGGACGCACTGTCACGCGCACCGGCTGGGCTTGAGAAAAGTAACACAGAAGGCAACCTCGAGAAAAATTTCAGTATTCTTTACATTCAGAAAGTCGCCTTTGAAAACTTCATCACCACATCTTTAAAGGACATTGCTCATGAACAAGATAAAGATCCGATTTGGAAAGACATCAAAAGCAAATGGCATGAAAAGACACACACACAGATTCGGCATTATTATCTGGTTAGAAACAACATACTCTTCAAACGCTGCACTGTTGATGACAAGCTATGGGTACTTTGCATTCCTGACGATTTTGTTAATAAGCTCATTTGGTACATTCATTTCAGCTACGCACATTTTGGTCCACGAAAATGTTATCATATTCTTCGAACGACTTGTTATTTTAACAATATGGAAAAGAGAATTCGAAGAGTCTTGTCTATTTGTAAACTTTGTCAAAAGGCGAAACCATCTACTGTCTCACATCGTGCTCCGTTGTTTCCTATTATTCCTTCTAAATTAAAAGAATTTGCTGCAGTTGATCTATTGGGACCCCTTGTCAGAACATCGAATGGATTTTCGTACGTTCTAGTCGCTGTTGAACTTACTTCAAAATTTGTTTCTTTCACTCCGTTACGTAAAGCCACTGGACGGTCTGTATCCAACGCCTTTGTTAAAAATTTCTTACGTGAAGTTGGCCACGTTGCTAAAGTCATTTCAGATAACGGACCGCAATTCAGATCTGCTGTTTGGTCTCGTATGCTTCGCAACCATAAAATCAAACCTGTTTTTATTTCATTGTACTCACCACATTGTAACCCCTCCGAACGGATTATGAAAGAAATCAATAAGCTTTGCAGACTTTATTGTCACAGAAAGCATCAGCATTGGGACAGATATTTACACTTATTTCAAAACGTGCTGAATGAAATGCCTCATGACTCCACTGCTTTACCACCTACTCTTGTACTGAAGAATGAAAAACCACCGAACAGAATCAGAGAGCTTGTACCTTTCCCGAATACACGTAAACTTCGACACAAAGACATAATTGATTTGGCTCTTAAAAATATAAAATCTGCAGCAGATAAAAGGAGAAAACTACACGGTGAAGCAAATGCAAAGAAATTGTATATTGGTCAGAAAATTCTCATTAAAGCTCATTCATTGTCACATAAGAAGAAACACTTGAGTCACAAATTCTTTCTAGTTTACAATGGACCTTACAGAATCCGACGTATACCACATGATAATTGCGTTGAAGTTGAAACTCTGCGTACTAGGAAGAGTAAAGGTTTACACCACATTTCACACGTAAAACCGTTTATTGAAAGATAATCTGCTTTTTTTTTAATGCAACATTTTGGTTTACTTGAAAATACATTCTGGGTTTAAAGTACTTTCTGTGAGATACCAGATGACACAGTGGTTAGTTTATGTGACAGCTACACGATTTTATCACGACGCTACTAATGTGTGACACAATTCATCTTGTTGCTTTTGCGGTGTATCTGTTTTATATCTGCACAGTTTTCTGAATTCTTCAGGAAAGAAAAACATGTTTTAGTAGTAACTTTTGTGGTATGGCAACAATGAGACAGCCTTTTTCGTGGCACAACAATACGTTACAGTACAGTACTTTCTTCATCACAACAATAAGCGTAATAACTAAGATATCTATACGCAAAGCATTTCACTTTTGTTTAGCATGAGGTAAGTACATTGACTTCTGCAGAACTTAGCTTTCGGAGGACGATAACTACGACACTTCCACAGAGATTATGTTGCGACAAGACGCACAGTTTAGCGCTACAGTACACGCATTTGAGTGATTAATCTTATACTTAAAACACTTACTTTTAAAGATTTTTTAATTACAAAGAAGGTTTTCCGTGATACATTTCATTCCATTGCTGTAATCTGTAACACCTGAGGGTATAATTACATTAATCCTCAGGGGGGTACACGCTTACTTTGTGTACCATGTGTGTGGCAACCACAAGGAACCCTAGCTAATATGGTATTTGCTTATACAACTTTACACATCGGTACCATATTTCTCCAACACAGTATTACACAGCTATCAGATCATTTAACTGAGAGAGACAAACATTTTTTTTACTACGTCAGTGACAGATGTTTACGTAATTACACAGTTGAATAACTTCATACGTATGAAATTGTATTTTGTCTGTACTTTGTAAACTGTTCATATTTTTTCGGAACCATTGTGATACAATGTGAGCTTTGAATGATGTGTTTGGTATGGAATCATGATTTTAAAGTACGTTTGAGGCAGATGACACTTTTGAAATGAGCAGAGAATTTTTTTTAGGTTTTGAAACTATTGGAGGAAGCTACGACGATTTTGAGATTTGACTGAGGTGTTATGATGTTATTTTTTACGACGACGATGTGTATTATGTTGTTGAGGTATGTTTATGATTAGTAAGCTAATGTTATATGAAGAATTTGATTATGCTATGTATCTAATGATGAAGTATTGAAGAAGCGTCGACGAATTTGTATATGTGTAATAAGGTAAGGAGTAATGAGTAGCGGTTAGGAACTCTGCCTTGTGAAGACGTATGTTGGAAACCGAGAATCGTACTTTTAGAATTATGAAATGTGTGTAAATGCGTGAATGTATCACAATGCCGACGAAAATTTTTTGGACACTGTTATATTCATGGGATTTTGTTTTTACAGGTTTGCAACGCTAATTCTTGACCTGTGAAATATTTTTATTTAAGACTGCCATTGTAGCGGAAACTGCTGTCGTAAATATTTCCGTACGAAAGTTAAGTGACCACCTGCACGTAATACGTCGTGGGCACACAGCTGTGTCAGACACCTGGGCGACAGCCGCCCGAACAAAAAAAAACCATTAGCCTTCCAGCGGCACAGGTAGAAGGAAAAAGAGGCCATTATAATCGCTATTGATGTTCCTTTGTAGAAAGCATCGCAACATTTCACGGCTATTGTCGTGCTAATTGAGAGAAATGCCATATGGCTAGTGAATGACGTTTCACGCCTTGCTTTGCCCATTTTGTTTAATATCTAGTTTCTAGCTGCACTGCAGCACTGGTTAAAATAAAATTTTATAGATGTACTAATATAAATATTTTCTGTCTGCAGATCTATTAAATAATAATTTTGTAATCCACATTCTTCGAAAAAGGAGCTCTTGGAATGGAAAGAACAATAAGAAGGGACTAATACCAGGAACTGCATACATAATTTTCTTTTCAACTACTGAGTAATTTTTTGTAGAATTAGTTTTTGTGGTGCACCACTTTAATTACTTAGACATTAAGATGTGATTATACATTTCCCTTATCTGCATTGTTATCTTTAGTGTACTATTTTTTCTGCTTGAGCTATGTCATATTTAGGTATAAGTTGCTGCTGTTTGCCAGGCATAGTGTTATTGAATTTGATTTTGTATTATTCTGTTAAGCCAGTTTTACTAATGATTTATTTTTATATTTTTATTGTTTGCTGCACATTGCCTTAGATTAGTTGTAATATTACAATTGCTTTGCTAATTTCTTAATACTGCTTGCTTCGCAAATCTGCGTTTTTTTTTCATTGCTGTTTATATTAATTGTTTTATGTGATGCTGCATTGCCTCGTCCCTTGGTATATATATCTGAGCTCAGTAGATTTAAGTTAGCTTAAGAGGGGGTAGACTATATAAGAAACTAACTATGATGAATTGGAAGAAATACATTGAAAATCTATAAGAAAATGGTTTGGCCAAAACAGTATTTTGAAATAGCATATGAACCAAAAAAAAGTAAGGTTTAGGGACAACAGGTTTAGGTAGGATTTTCTTGGAAATAAATGATGAAGTAAGATAATGGAAAATAAATAATGAGGTAAGAAATATGTGAACATATATATATACAGAAAGCATGCTTGAATAGGATTTTTTTGGTGGAAACAAATGTGGAAATAAGACGAAAGATCTATGGAATGAAGTTTTGGGTTGGACTGCAGTACCAAAAGTTACACTGAAAACGAACCCTGTCCTTTCCATTGTGTTATCCCACTATGTGTTTGTGTACCCTTGTGTATTTGTTTTCTTCCTGTCTTTGTGTAGTTTCATAGAATTTTTTCTTCTTCTAATACTAAGCTACATTCACTATGATGAGGAATACTGTGATCCTCAAATATAATTTGCATTGATAATATGTTATTTACTTTGTAAAGATGATTAGACATTTATCTGTTCTGTGTTAATGCTTAGGTGTGAAGTTGATGTTTCAAAAGTTATTCTGATCTTTTATGTATGAAATTATGTCATAATTCCTGTAACACTGATGTATATGTTTATTTCTATTCTTTTGTAAAGCCCCTATTACCGCAACTGTTATTTGTATTGTTATGTTCTTGAATGATGTGTTTTGTACCTTTGTTATTGTGTTCTTATGTTATAAAATTGCAATTGACACCAGGTTATCAAATTAAGTAACTTGTAAGTTACATTTCACTGCACACGTTTCTATTGGTCATAGTATATGGACAATATGTGAGAAGTAGGGACTGTTAGTGTTTGCACGTGTGTTAATAATTCAGCAAGGGACTGGATAACAGCATTGCTGGTTCTGAGGACAATTCCAAAAACTTTGTGAGTGCACAAGTGGTGGTTATGGACTTGCTACATTATCCGCAAGACTCTTCGATGGTGATTGTGCACCTGCACAGTCGCAACAGATGGCTGCTGGCCGTCTCTACAAGGACTACAGTGGGTCTGCGTCTTTGCTGACTCACCAGTACCATTATCTCTACAAGGACTGCAGTGGGTCTGCACCTTTGATGACTCACCAATACCATTATTTCTACAAGGACTGCAGTGGGTCTGCACCTCTGGTGGCCCACCAATACCGTAATCTCTACCAGGACTACAGTGGGTCTGCTCTGTGATGACCTACCCACCAATACTCTTCAAAACTTCGACTGACTCCGCTGTGGGTTTGCTCTCTTGTGGCCCATTACCTGTCAGCATGTCGAGAGTCAGCACTGTCTTTCCGTTGGAAGGACAACGATACTTCTTCAAGACTGCATGGAAATCCACTACTTCCGTGTGCATTTTCTTTTACTGCT